>NC_141900.1:2500000-5000000 GCF_057802395.1 Ceratotherium simum simum | reverse complement strand
TTAACAATTCTTAAAGATGAGTACACTCTAATGGAACCATCAGAAAGAAATGGGAAAGCAGCTTAAATCGAAAAGCATGCTTCTGAGCGGGTCTATGAAAACTAACATTTCGTGTAACAATCTGAATGTATGTGTGTGCAACAGGGTATTAATAGATAAATAAATTTGATAGAAAAAAATAATAATTCAAAGTCTGGTAATTGCTTAATACTGAGCTATTAAAACAAACGGAATAGAGTTCAAACAATAAAAATTGATACTTTATACATCAAACACTAAATATGCTTCAAAATATTGATACAGAAAGTTCACAATTTAGAGCCATCTCTGATGACCTAGCAGTTGAAGTTTCACGTTCACCGCTTTGGTGGCCCAGGTTCGCTTCCCAGTGTGGAACCATACCACCTGTCTGTCAGTCGTCCTGCTGAGGTGTTGGCTCACATAGAAGAAGTAGATTGACTTACGACTAGGATATACGACCATGTACTGGGGCTTTGGGAAGGAAAAGAAAAAAAGAGGGAGATTAGCAACAGATGCTAGCTCAGGGCGCATCTTTCTCTGCGAAAAAAAAAGAAAGTTTACACAATTTAAAGTCAACTAAAAAGTTTATGATTACAATTTCCCAAACATAAAAGAAAATGCAAACAGAGAATGCAAAATCTAACATCACTTAAATATTAAAGAGTTCAGTTCAATAAAAATCAAACTTTACAATTAAAAAAAAACTGAAAATATTTATTTAGTAATCAAGTTATTTTCAATTTTATATAAAGAGATCATAGAAATTAATAAAATAAATATGAATTTCCAATGAATAAGTAGGCAAGCTAAATTTATAAGAGACTGAAGACTAAGATACTTACAAATAATTCTTGCAATATTTTCCTCCTAAATAACATTCCAATGCATACACTCCCCTTCACCTCTATTATTACTGCTTAATTCCAGGATATTTTCTCTTCTAAGCTCCAAGAGGGCAGGAATTCTGTCCATTATAATCACTGCTGTGTCACAAATGTTTGAAAGAATGCTAGACACATAATGGTCTCTTTGTCAACATTTGTTGGATAAACAAATGAAAGAACTGTTGAAATATCCTGTTAAGTATTCTCACTGAATCTTCTTACTTATGTGATCCATTTTTATGCTGTTGTCTTTCTGCAAAACAACAACAACAGCAAATCTTTTGAGGGAAAATGTTGTGACACCAGATCATTAGCTCGTCAGACTACTGTTATCGCACGAGAGTAATGGTACAATATTCTCAGATGTGTGAGGGCCCAGAAACCATGTTATCTGTGCACTCTTCCTAGAAGAATGTTCTCAAGGAAACACTTCATATCATTGCTCCAAAAAGTGGTCTGCAAATCAGACCATCTGATGATATGTGCCACCTTGACGCTTGTTAGAAATGTGTAATCTCCTGCCCACCCTAGACCTATTGAATCGGTGTCTGCTTTTCACTAGAACCCAAAAGGATTTGTGTGCACTTTAGAGTTGGAGAAGCACTGCTCTATGTGAAGGAGATGTGGCTCAAGGATGGGAGAAACGTATTATTTTGTAAATCATAAATATGAACTTGAAAGTTAATAAAAAACTTACATTTAATTTACATGATTAGGGAATAAAGTAACTAACTATTAGAACATAAAAATTTAATAGCAATCATCTTTTGCAAAAATTCCAAATTAGTAAACATTTACAAAATAAAACACTATCTTTAGAGAGTAAGAGGATAAGAAGGAGAAAAGTAGTAAAATTAAATTTTCACCTTACTTTGGGAAGTATTGTGTTATCTGAGATGTCTTTATTCTTATTACATTTAGAGACATAAAGTATCAAGTATGTTTTGAAACCATAAGAGCACAAATATTGGAATTATGATTTTGAAACCAATGGGGAGAGCCATGAAACCTTGAGCAAGATAGCATAAAACAGGAAATGGAAGCAGTGAGGCAACACACAAAACAACAGGAAAGAAGACAGAGTGCCCCCCTACCTGTTTTGGGCTGTGTATAAGAGATATGTCTCATAACACCAAATGACACAAAATGGTTAAAAATTCAAGGATAGTCAGACACATTAAAATAAAAAGCAGGGGCCGGCCTGGTGGCCCAGCGGTTAAGTGCACACACTCTGCTTCCGTGGCCCAGGGTTTGCAGGTTCGGATCCCGGGCGCGCACCGATGCACCGCTTGGCAAGCCATGCTGTGGTGGAGTCCCATATAAAGTGGAGGAAGATGGGCATGGATGTTAGCCCAGGGCCGGTCTTCCTCAGCAAAAAGAGGAGGATTGGCATCAGATGTTAGCTCAGGGCTAGTCTTCGTCACAAAAAATAAATAAAAAGCAAACATGAGGGGCCAGCCCTGTGGCGTAGCGGTTAAGTGCATGTGTTCTGCTGCTGGCAGCCCCAGTTAAGATCCCCGGTGCGCACCAATGCACCGCTTGTCAGGCCATGCTGTGGCAGCGTCCCACATAAAGTGGAGGAAGATGGGCACGGATGTTAGCTCAGGGCCCATCTTCCTCAGCAAAAAGAGGAGGATTGGCATGGACGTTAGCTCAGGGCCAATCTTCCTCACACACACACACACAAAAAGCAAACATGAGAACAAAGAAGGTCATTATCAGTTGAGATAAAATTGAAGACATAAAGTATTATGGAAGCAAAAGAACACGAGTATTCTTTATTTATTGATAACTGGTACAATCCAGCAAGCTCCCCACCTCCTCCATGCCTGGACCCCTACAGCTAACTGCGGCTCCCACAACTCCTGTATGCTGCCTGGCCATTATACAACCCTCCCCGGGTCAATTCATCCTCCCACTCTCCAGGACAATTCTTTCATACTTTATTCTCTCTCTTCAAATCTTCAGTCCTTCCAGACTCCAGGCTCATTCTCAGCTCTTGGCTGTGCTTTTCATTTCACCATGAAAATAGAAGCATTCACCAGAAAACCTCCACCACCTTCTACCCCAGAGTCTCTATCCATCCAGTCTTCCTTCACGCCACTACCGGAGGGAGAGCTCCAATTTAACCGTTAGTGATTCCATTTCAGGCTCAAACTTACACATCACCTCTCTTCTCCCCACTCAAAGGCATCTCCAACAATTTCACCCTCTATTTTCAGAATCATTGGTTTTCCAACTCTACTGGATCATTCTTATCAGGACAGAATTATGTTTTTATTTACCCAATCTTTAACAAATGCAAAATCTTCTTGATATAACTCTCCAGTTATTTCCACACTGCTCTACTCTCCTCACGGGGAAACTTCACAAGAGAGTTGCTGCTCTTGTCTGCAATCCCTGTCACCATTCCCTCTTACGCTCACTCACCATTCCTCAGACACTGTGCTTGTCAAGTGCCAACTTGCCTCTAACTCCTGAGTCAAGTTTTAGTCTGACCATATTTGCATATGACACAGATGATTTTTCCTTTTCCCGTTGGTGCATTATTTTCACTTGGCTTCTAGAACACCATACGTGCTTTTCCACTTTTCTCATTTGTTGCTATTTCTGCCTCCTCTGCTGGCTCATTGTCTTTTCCCTCAAGCTTTTCATGTTGGAAAGTCTTGACGCTCAATCTTCAGACTTCTCATTTTCTATTTCTACTTTATTCCTTTTATGATTACATGTGGTTTCATGCCCATAAATGCCATCCCTCTACGTGCTAATGACTTCCACATGTTTATCTCCAGCTTGGACTCTCCTCTAACCTCTAGAATCACATGTCCAATGTCAGAGTCAACATTTTACATGAATATGTAATAGATACCTCAAATTTCACGTGTCCAAAATTGAGATCCTTATCTCAGTTAATGACAACTCCGTCTGGGTGTTCAAGTAAAAATCTTGGGGGCCATAATTTCTTCTCTATTTGTTTGTACCACAAAATGTCCAGTATCAAAAACTATCTAGAACCCAGTTCCTTTTCAGTACCTCCATGACTAGTGACCTGTTCCTTGAGAAGGAATCTCACATGCCTTTCAGAAGGCAGTGATCTGATCCCGGCTTGGCAGGCCAGCATCGTATCTCACCTGGAGTAAAGCACTAGTCTCCTGCCTCTTTTTCCTAATTCTACTCATGCTCACTGCCTCCTGCTCCACCACCACACTCTCCGTCAGTGAGAATGCATTAAAAAATATCATGAAAAGTGGGGGCCGGCCTGGTGGCACAAGCGGTTAAGTGCGCGCGCTCTGCTGCAGAGGCCCAGGGTTCGCCGGTTCGGATCCCAGGCGCACACCAACGTACCGCTTGGCAAGCCATGCTGTGGTGGCATCCCATATAAAGTGGAGGAAGATGGGCACGGATGTTAGCCCAGGGCCAGTCTTCCTCAGCAAAAAAAGAGGAGGATTGGCAGATGTCATCACAGGGCTGATCTTCCTCACAAAAAAAAAATATATATATCACGAAAAGAGATCTCATATTGCATTAAAATTCTATGCAAAACTGCCAGTAGCTACCCATTTCAGCCCAAGTAAAAGACAAATTATTTGTTTTATTAAGATATAGTTGACATATAACATTATATTCGTTTCAGGTGTACAACATGGTGATTTGATATTTGTATACATTGAGAAAGGATCACCACCATAAGTCTAGTTAACATCCATCACCCTAAGGTTAAATTTTTGTTTTTGTGATGAGAACTTTTAGGACTTACTCTCTTAGCAACTTATGTTTTTTTTAAAAAGCCAAATTATTTACCAAATTCTCCAAGGCCCTTGATGATGGCCCCTCTCCACGCCTCTTCAGCTGCTGTTCCTGCTTCTCTACCCTCCTCTCACTCTGCTACAGCCTTGTCGTCCCTGGAACACGCCAGTCATGCTCCTAACCTGGGGTCTTGTATTTGCTCTTCACCTAGATATGTTCATATCTTACCCTGAAAATGCCTTAGAATATAGGATAAAATATATTTTCTCAGCGAGGCCATACGACAGTCTAGGTAAACGATAAGCCCATACTCTGGGCAATCTCTATTCTCTTTCCCTGATTCTGTTGTTGTTGTTGTTCCATAGTCCTCATCATCTTCTAACCAACTATACATTTAGTTATCTATTTTGTTAATTATCTCTTTCCCCATGTGAGAATGTAAACCCCACGAGGGCAGAGATATTTGTCTTTTTTATTCACTTGTGTAGCCCCAGCATTTTCAGGTAAAAATAGAGATTTTGCCACCAGCACAGTCCCATGACAGCAGAGCATGTCTAGACACAATGATCCCATTTTCCGTGTCCTAGATTATGAAGGAAATCTGTGTTTCCTGCCTTTCTTGCATATAGCTGAGATCATATAATTGCGCTCTGATCCATGAATGTGGACACACATGGTCTGTGTGGCTTCCAGACAATCCAGGCCCCAGTACTTGACAGATAATAACCCATGTTCTCTACTCACCTACAAAGGTGAAGGCTCATGTCATGTGATGAAGATGGTAGTGGAGCCCAGATCCCTGAGACACAACACAGGGAGGCTCCTGATGAGCAGCATCAGATAGCACATTGGGGAGAAAATGTTAATTATGTGATGCCACTGATATATACTTTTGTTTTATAAACAAAGCTTAGTTTAGTATAGGCTGGCTAATGCACTCCCTCCAGGTAATTCTAAACCTGAAGGACACACTTAGGCAGAAGGAAAGTGATCACAGGTAAATTATCTTGGAGGCAAAAGTTATGACCAGGAAAGAAAGTGAAAAATATATGGATAAATCCAAATGAATATTAAAGTACAAAATAGGAAAAAAATAATACTGCTTTGGGGGATGAAATAAATACTTAAATATACATGAAATATTATCAAGACAGTAACTTATAATTTGAGGTGATTTTGTTATCTAGGAAGAACATACAGGTCATCTGAGGCTATAACTAAGTTAAAATATTTAATTTCTAGGGTAACCACCAAAAGAATAGCAATAAAGTATACAATTTCCATTTTTAGAGGAAAAACGAAATAGTTAAAAATAATCAGTCTAAAATAAGGCAAAAAAGGAGAGGAAAACATAGCTAAAGAAAAAGAATAAAAAGCAAAAAGAGGGGTTCACCCAGTGGCATAGTGGTTAAGTTCATGTGCTCTTCATGCTTTGCGGCCCAGGGTTTGCCAGTTCGGATCCTGGGCACGGACCTACACATCACTCATCAAGCCATGCTGAAGTGGCATCCCACATAGAGCAACTAGAAGGATGTACAACTATGACATACAACTATCTACTGGGGCTTTGGGGAGTAAAAAAGGAGGAAGATTGGCAATAAATGTTAGCTAAAGGCCAATCTTCCTCAAAAAAAACAAAAACAAAAACAAAAAGATAGCTTAATTGAGTATAAATCCAAATATATCAATAATTAAAGTAAATATAATTGGACTAGGTGCTCAGTTAAAAGATGAAGAATGTCAGGTTGGAATTAAAATAAAATACAACTATATACTGTTTTCAAGAGATATATCTAAAATATGAGGATATTAAATAAAATAAAACAAAATAAAAGAAATTGATGAAGGTAATTTTATTTTCATTGGTGAAAGAAAGAGATGATTTAAGAAAGATGATACAGTATCTTTCTCAAGCCAATCCAATTATTATCGAACTCAAATAATATATAAGATTAAGTTGAAAATAAAGTGATAAAAGAAAATATGGCATGCTATCAAATGAATATATTTTACTGCCAAAAAATTATGACTATTGTAAAAATGACCACGTTCTATTGATACAATGTTCAATTTGCTAGAAAAATATAATGATAGTTTTTTAAAATACCTTTTTGTAGAAGTGTTATAACAGCTAGACAAAAATAAAAGATTTTGAAGATTAGAACAAACTTGACCAAGCATCATTGAATAAATTTAATAATTACAAAATAAACATTTTTTTCAAGCACATAGGATATATTACCTGAAGAAAAGACTACACATTTTATAATTAAATTTTAGAGAATTAAGTACTACAGAATATATTTCCTTACCACAAAGCAATTAGAAAAAAATAAAAAAGAAGTAACTTGAAATTCTTATATACATTTAAAAGATTAAAACCACACTTCTAGATAACATATAGTCAAAGAAGAAGTTGTAATGGAAATTATAAATTATTGTAAATTAAAGGATAATGAAAATAATACATCTCAAAAATAAGTTTGCAACTAAAGCCTCAGTTAGAAAGAAGTTTATAGTCTTCTTTTTAGCTTACTAGAAATTGAAGAATTCCTTCTGAAGTTTAAACAAAGGAAAACCTGAGTTAAGCAACTAGCCAGACAAAGGAGTACAGACCAGTGAAGAATTTTACTAAGCAGCTTAATGAGGTAGAAAATCAGAAGATTTTTATTGCTAGGTGGAGAGTAACGAGAGCGTGTTATGATGGTATAACAAGTTAAGGATTGAAAACTACCCTCTGGAGAGGACAGAATGAGTTTCTTCACTTGTATACTTTTGGTTTAAAAGAATTCCCATTATTCATTTGTCAGTAGGTCCATAGTGTCTGTCATACTTGGGTCACTCAAAGTTTATGGTTTTTAAACAGCTGCAGCTGGTAAGAAGATCAGTGACAACACAGCCCTCAAATTTTGCATCCCCTGGACAAATCGTGAATGAATTTTTTTTTACATTTCTTAGAACTTAATGTTGAAACATCAAAAGCTTTGTCTCTGAGATCTGCAATAAGACAAGGAATCCCACTGTCACCAATTCTAACAGGCACTGTGCTAGAATCTATAGCAAATAAGGCATGAAAAATTGAGAAAGGGCAAAAGGTTTGAAAAGGAAAGACACTGCAGATACAGGATCATAGATTTAGGAAATGCAAATAATCTACAGAAAAATTGTTGGAGTTACTAAGAGTTTTCCAGGTAAAAAGTAAATGTAGAGAAATCAAAGGTATTTATTTTTTAAACCACTTTATTGCAGTATGATTGACATACAAAAAGCTGTACATAGTGTATACAACTTGATGGGTTTAGACATAAGTATACACCTGTGAAACCATCACCATAATCCAAAGATATTTCTATATACCTATGAAAATATTTTGAAAAATTAAATGAGAATAGCATCAAAAAAGATAGTATATACAAGAATAACTCAGGGCAAGCCTGGTGGCATAGTAGTTAAGTTTACTCCACTCCGTTTTGGTGGCCCGGGGTTTGCAGGTTTGGATCCCAGGTGCAGACCTACAGATCGCTCATCAAGCCATGTTGTGGCAGCCTCCCACATATAAAATAGAGGATGATTGGCACAGATGTTAGCTCAGGGACAATCCTGCTCACCAAAAAAAAAAAAACAAAACAAAACAGAATAACTCTAACAAGTCCTCTATATAAAAATCATAAAGAAATTACTGGGAGATATTTCAAAAGACATAAGTAAATGGAGAAAAAACCACATTCATGAATTGGAGAATCAATATTGTAAAAATGTCAAGTTTTGTCCAAATTCGTGTATAGGTTCAATATATTCCCAATCAGAACTAGCATACATGCAAATGAGCAGAAAGGCAAGCATAGCCTAGACACGCAGTAGAGCACGAGTGAGATGCTTGCCACTGCAGGACCTGCTGGAAGCTGCTTGGGAAAGCTACTTACTTCCACGTCTCAGTGTCCTCATCCGGAAACTGAGGAAGAAGAATAGTATCTGTGTCACAGTGATTGTTCCCAGGATTAAATGGTTAACATATGTAAAATATTTAGTGACAAGAAATAGAATACAATGAAAAAGTAAGTCTAATTGGACATTAGAAGTAAGCAGACAAAATCAAATTAAAAATGACTTCTCCCTAAACAGACTAAAACTATAAGAGAGATTTCTACATCAGTCAACACCAATTGGGGTCCGCGAGATGCAATGGAAGGGGAACCGCTTGTTCTTTGCAAAACGTGAATCTTAGAAGCATGCTCAGATCAAAGCAGCCTTGGAAGTGAACTAACTGGTGTCGGGTTTTTATGACGGAGGGATTCCATCCAGTTACAGATATCTGCTCATTTTAAGCAAGAAACAGGGAAGACCACGGCACCTTAGACAGGGCAGCCCTAGTCGGAAACCTTAGGAAAATAAAGAAGGAAGCTAAAAAGAATGATCACACTTTTTGTATAATATGTGACTGTCAGCCTGTGTCCTGAGACATGCTGGGCCCACTGCAGGCCAGTCCCCCTTGTTTCTCAGAGAGCTCATGTGACTGAATTAGTGTCAGCACATCGACATTGCTTCACCTCCACTAACAATTGGGCTCACTTCAATGATTGGCTCTTAAACTGGGGAACAAAGTTGCCCCGTTGTCTGTGCGTGTCATTTCAGCTGGGATTGCAGAGATCTCAGCAGCCCACTGGATCTTACTGTGGCAGAGAGGGGAGTGCCTGCCCAGACTGGGGACAAGTGGGGCACAGTGAGGCCTCAAGGAGATGCCAGTTATTGTTCTTATTGCTGTTGTGATAATTGAGTGAGGTTAAGAAGGGAGATTTTATCTGGGTGGACTCAACCACAACAGTCAGTTAATAGTCCTATTTCCATAGCTGGTCCAGATAAGTGATTAGTGGACACTTTGTCTGTCCAAACATCCATGGAGACATGTGGTCCACACCCAAAGGTCCTTGAAATTTGGTCCTATCAAAAATGTCCATGAGCATATTTGGTCCATGCCAAACGATACTTGTTATTTAGTCCTGTCAAAAATATCCATGTGTAGAAAACGGCCCTGGGTTCAAATAGCCCATATCATTTATTAATACTTTTGGTTTACAGGATTAATACATAAAAAATACTATCATGTTTTATTGGTCCAATAATTGTATTTTTGCTGTATTGCCAATAATATCCCTTCTTGCCTTGGTAGCCCAGCTGGTAATGGTATATGGGGTTAGGTAGATGGGTTGGGGTTTGAATCTTGCAGAAGAGTGGGATTTATATTAACTATGAACACCAAGGAAGAGTCCTACAGTTAGAGAACTTCACAACAAGTTAAGAATAGGATCTCGAGATGCATAGTGCAATACGTTACTGAACATTTGGTTGGATGTGGCTGAGTCATTCAAAACAGAGTTTGACAGGAGGAGCTTGACCAAGCCGTTATGTAAAATGGGCAGCAAACCATTGATGTAAACACTTCACAGAGCATCTTGCTTGTTCAGGAGAAGCTGTCATTTGCAGGGTGTTGTCATTTACAGGGTGTTATCATTTAGAGGATGTTATTACTGTATAGGGTGCTATCATTGTACATGGTGCTGTCATTGTACAGGGTGTTGTCGTTGTAGAAGGTGTTGTCATTGTACAGGGTGTCGTCATTATAGTGGGTGCTGTCGTTGTACAGGGTGTGACAGCACCTATAAATGTACATCTATGTTGTTTGGACTTCCATCTGTGCCTTTGGAAGATGTAATGAAACTTTTGAGTACATTGTGGAGAATGCAGAAGAAACTTTAGATGACCTAATGGATTATGTTGAGCGAGTATATGTCCATGCAAGCTGTGGCAGAGGCAGGAAAAGACCAGAAACTCCAAGATTTCCACCAGAAACTTGGAATCTTTATACATCAGTACTGAATGACAATCACAGGATGAACAACGCAGTGGAAGGCTGGCATAGCAAATTTCAAAGACTGACAGTAATGCATCATTCTTCAATTTGGGGATTTATTGATTTATTGAACAGCAAAGCAACGAACAAGTTATCATTCATGTTTTTGGCAGTCAGACTCGAATATCGTCACCAACTCACAACAATACCAACAAAGTCAAATCTGTATAACTGAAATTGTTAACGGATATAATGGATATAAAGCCAATATACACCTGAAAACAATTGCTCATCAACTTAAGGGTAACCTGCTGAACTTCACGACAAGGAAGAACAAAAATAAATGTGAAATCCAAAATTCATCATGAATTACAATAAAAATAACACAAGTAAAATTTTAACAAAGTTAAATATTTGCATTTTTTAACAAATCATGGACCAAAGTTTTCCATGGATGTTTTGGACGGGACCAAATATCAAGGACCTTTTGGCGTGGACCAAATATCTCCATGGACATTTTGGACAAGACTAAATATCCCGCAAGGAGATAAGCAGCAGCATCCCTATAAGGGAGCCTGGTCAAGTGCTTTCTTTACTTGGAGGCAACTCCATTTTCACAGGTAATACTTCATCTAAACTTCAAAATGGCCTATTAGGTAAAGGTTACTGCTATTATTTCCAAAACCTAGACTGGATTTCCTAGACCACTGGTCAGTGTCCACACCATTATCAAATGGCAGAGAGGTTGCCCATGTGTTCTGATTCCAAGTCTGTGCTGCCCCCATGTAATACAACCTGGCCTACAGAGAGACTGCCAGAGTCACACACACAAACACACACACACACACACACACACACACAATTCTCAAAGCTCTATAAAACACACCAAACACTAGCTCTGGTATATTTGTTGACTTAGAGATTCAGCTCAATTTTTGAAAATAGACTTTCTCTTTGTAGTCATGTCTAAAGCTCTTGGAAACAGGACTTCAGCGTTTATCTGACACTCATTTTTAGCAGTTATTTCTCTCAGCAGCTTTGTCAGTAAGATTATCATTTTCCTCTGTGCTGTGTCAATACCTCAATACAAGTGCTAAATTGGGAAAAAGAAAAAAACACAGTTAATCCAGGCCCTAAATACTTTTGCCTCAATTACTAGCATGCTTTCATAGAAGAAAAGTGATTTGGATGCAAATTGTTGTACCAATGCCTAGAGTTCTCCATTTTGTATTTAGTCCATTGTCCATCTCATGGAGCTCCTCTGATCTTACCTTGCATTGTAGTGATCTGAGTCCTTGTCTTTGACTTTTTTAAGAGCGAGAAATTACGTTCTGTACTCACCGTACCTGCACAGTCTCCGGCACACAGTAGATGCTCACTTAATGTTATTTGAAAGAATAAGTAACAAGAATGAGACAGACAAAAATTTCAGAGAGGGGGACATCTTTCTGAGAGGAGCTGACAGTCATGAGTTAGATTTTTCCTGGAGCATCTGCTGATTCTGGACAGATTTGGCCCCGGCAGAGAGCCCCTGGTAGGGAAGTGGAGACCAGCAAAGATTTAGTCATCATGTGAGACAGGAGTGGGACGTCAGGAATCTGCAGGACCTCAACGCTAGTTTTCCCCAAAGAACCTTTGCTGAGTTCTGGGTTGCACGGGAGGTGGGGAGATGATCAGAAGCTCCTAAACTGGAAAGTAAAATCTGTGGTAGCTTCTTTGTGCTTAGGAAAAGGGAAGGAGGGGCGAACTCAAGATGGCGGCGTAGGCAGACTCTGAACTCACCTCCTCCCGTGGACACAGCCAATTTACAACTACCTGTGGAAAAATTACCCCTGAGACAGAACTGAAAACTGGATAAGAGGAACTCCTGCAACAACGGACAATCCTAACTGAGGCAGAAGAGGCAGAGACTCCCTTCTGGAGAGGAAAAACACCGCCTTCACAAGCCGCCAGCGTCACGGCCGCCGGGAGCAGCTCACAGGTACGCAGCCTCCCTGGAGGCGCGGGGCCCTGAGCCGGGGAGCGCCCCCACTGTGGGCATTTTGTGGACCCAGCACAATCGAGACGAGTGGCATAATATCTGACTTTGCCTGCTACTAAAACATTGGGGAGCACCCCCAGAAAAGCTGGTTCACAAAGAAACTAAAACCGGCTCTTAAAGGGCCCACACGCAAACACACGCGTTTCAGAAAGCAACCTAAAATCACCAGAAAGAAAGGTGCACAGTGCTGTGGTGAAAAGAGACTCACCTAATAGGCCCTGAGTGCATCTCGGTGAGGGGTGAGACCTCTCCAGGGGCTGGGACATTGGCGGCGGCCATTGTTGTGGCCTGGTGTGGGCGTGCTGACACAGAAGCCATTGGAGTTCTCCCTGAGGCCTGCTAGCCCAGGTCTGTCCCACCCACTAGAGCACCGATTTAATCCAGCTCAGCCAGGGCAGGCAGCCCACCCTAGAGACTGGCCCCACCCAACAACAAGCCCTCAGGCAACTTGTGGGCCTGCATAGATTGGTGACTGGATTCTCTGCAGCCTGGCAACTGAGCCGACTTTAGCAGGGCAGGACGTGCACAAGGAGTGGGTGGAGAGTAGGGGGCAGTGGTGGAGTGTGTGGGGCTCCCGCCGTGGACAGACTGGGTCTGCTTTGGGAGGTCGGGGCACACACACGGGGCAGGACTGTGTTGACTGTGTGTGTGGACCTGTGGGTGGCAGGGCTTGTCAGCTGCAGAAGACTTGTGCTTCTCAAAGACCCACATAGGGGGTTTGCCCCACCTTCCAAAGCCTGAAACGATTGGGTGCTCCTGTGCCTGAGGCCAGCCCCACCCAGCTGCAATCCTCAGAGAGCTGACAAGAGACCTAAAGGCTGGAGGTTATAGCAATTGTAAGGCCCTGAGCCTAACAACCTGCCACGCCGGGGGCCTACTCTCTTAAAAGAAATACTGCAACACAAATGTGGTATTAGAACTTGCAGCCAACTGTGCTGGGGCTCCCCACACCTGATAAAGAGACTGAAGGGCCCACAACAACTACAAGCAGCTGAGCATTACAACAGCTGGCCAGGAGCATAACTCGGCCTCCCTGGGCATCTACAGGGAGAGCAAACAGGCCACAACAGAAGGACACATGTAGCCAACATAGGGGTCACCCCTGGAACATTGAGAACTGAAGGAAGCACATTGCAGGCCTCCTAAGCCATCACTTACATAAGGTCACCTATCCAAGAGCAGGAGACGTAGCTGACCTACTTAATACGTAGACACAAGCACAGGGAAAGAGGCAAAATGAAGAGGCAAAAGAATACATTCCAAGTAAGGGAACAGGACAAAACCCCAGAAAAGGAACTAAGTGAAACAGAAATGAGCAGCCTACCCGACAGAGAGTTCAAACTACGAGTGTTGAGGATGCTCACTGATCTGGGGAGAAGAATAGATGAACTCAGTGAGAATGTCAACAAAGAAATGGAAGATATAAAAAAGAACCAATCAGAAATGAAGAATACAATACTGGAAATGAAAAACTCATTAGAGGGACTCAAAAGCAGAGTAGAGGATACAGAAGAATGGATCTGTGAGCTGGAAGAAAGACTAGAAGAAATTACCCAAGGTGAACAGGTAAAAGAGAAAAGAATTAAAAAGAGTGAGGATAGTCTAAGGGACCTCTGGGACAACATCAAGCGCACTAACATCCGTGTTATAGGTGTCCCGGAAGGAGAAGAGTGAGACAAGGGGCCAGAGAATCTATTTCAAGAAACAATAGATGAAAACTTCCCTAACCTAAGGAAGGAAACAAACATCCAGGTACAGGAAGCACAGAGAGCCCCAAACAAGATAAACCCAAAGAGGCCCACACCAAGACACATCATAATCAAAATGTCCAGAATTAAAGATAAAGAGAGAATCCTAAAAGCCCCAAGAGAATGTCAATTTACATACAAAGGAAACCCCATAAGGCTATCAGCTGACTTCTCAGCAGAAACCTTAAAGGCTAGAAGAGAATGGCATGATATATTTAAAGTGCTAAAAGGAAAAAACTTACAGCCAAGAATACTCTACCCAGCAAGGTTATCATTCAAAATGGAAGGAGAGATCAAAAATTTCCCAGACAAGCAAAAATTAAAGGAGTTTGTCACCAAGAAACCAGTGCTACAAGAAATGTTAAAGGGACTGATTTAAGGGGAAAAGAGAAGACCACAAATAGGAAAAATTATCTATTTCCATGATAAGAACGTAATGGATACAAATGCACAAAAAAGAGGTTAGATATGATATAAAAACATGAGGGAGGATGGGAGTTAAAGAGTACAGCTTTCAGACAGAGGTGAAACTAAAGTGACCATCAATTCTGTATAGAAGAAGAAAGGAACAGGGAAGGACTACTAAAACAATGAGAAAAAAAAAAAGTTAAAATATGGCAGTAAGTACATACTTATCTATAGCTACTTTAAACGTCAACGGACTAAATGCCCCAATTAAAAGGCATAGGGTGGCTGACTGGATAAAAAAACAAGACCCATATATATGCTGCATACAAGAGACACACTTCAGACCTAAAGACACTCACAAACTGAAAGTGAAGGGATGGAAAAAGATACTCCACGCAAATGGCAATGAAAAGAAAGCTGGGGTAGCAGTACTCATATCAGACAAAATAGACTAAAACAAAAACTGTAAAAAGAGACAAAGAAGGGTATTACATAATGATCAAGGGAACAATCCAACAAGAGGATATAACACTTGTAAATATCTACGCACCCAATGTAGGTGCACCTAAATATATAAAGCAATTATTAACAGACATAAAAACAGAAATAGACAGTAACACAATAATAGTAGGGGACTTTAACACTCCACTTACACCAACGGATAGATCATCCAAACAGAAGATCAATAAGGAAACATTGGCCTTAAACGACACACTAGAACAGATGGACCTAGTAGATATATACAGAGCATTCCATCCAAAAACCGAAGAATACACCTTCTTTTCAAATGCACATGGAACATTCTCCAGGATTGATCACATATTAGGCCACAAAACAAGTCTCCATAAATTTAAGAAGATTGAAATAATACCAAGCATCTTTTCTGACCACAACAGTATGAAACTAGAAATCAACTATAGGAAGAAAATCAGAAAAGCCACAAATACGTGGAGATTAAACAAAATACTACTGAACAACGACTGGGTTAACAAAGAAATCAAAGAAGAAATCAAAAAATACCTGGAGACAAATTAAAATGAAAATACGACATGCCAGAACTTATGGGATACAGCAAAAGTGGTTCTAAGAGGGAATTTTATAGCAATGCAGGCCTATCTCAACAAACAAGAAAAATCTCAAAGAAACAATCTAACAAGGCACCTAAAGGAACTGGAAAAAGAAGAACAAACAAAGCCCAAAATCAGTAGAAGAATGGAAATAATAAAAATCAGAGCAGAAATAAGTGAAATAGAGACCAAAAAAACAATAGAAAAAATTAATAAAACCAAGAGCTGGCTCTTTGAAAAGATCAACAAAATTGACAAACCTTTAGCTAGACTCATCAAGAAAAAAAGAGAGAAGGCACAAATAAGTAAAATCAGAAATGAAAGAGGAGAGGTTACAACAGACACCTCAGAAATACAAAAGATTATAAGAGAATTCTATGAAAAGCTATATGCCAACCAATTCGACAATCTGGAAGAAATGGATAAATTCTTAGAATCATACAACCTTCCAAACTGGATCGAGAAGAAGTAGAGAATTTGAATAGACCAATCACCAGTAAGGAGATCGAAACAGTAATCAAAAACCTCTCCAAAAATAAAAGTCCAGGACCAGACGGCTTCCCTGGTGAATTCTACCAAACATTCAAAGAAGATTTAATACCTATCCTTCTCAAACTCTTCCAAAATATTGAGGAAGGGGGGAAGCTCCCTAACTCATTCTATGAAGCTGACATTACCCTGATACCAAAACCAGACAAGGACAACACAAAAAAAGAAAATTACAGGCCAATATCACTGATGAATATCGATGCAAAAATCCTCAACAAAATACTAGCAAATCGCATACAACAATACGTTAAAAAGATTATACACCATGATCAAGTGGGATTTATTCCAGGTATGCAGGGATGGTTCAACATTTGCAAATCAATCCACGTAATACACCACATTAATAAAATGAAGAATAAAAATCACATGATCATCTCAATAGATGCAGAGAAAGCATTTGACAAGATACAGCATCTATTTATGATAAAAACTCTGAATAAAATGGGTATAGAAGGAAAGTACCTCAACATAATAAAGACCATATATGACAAACCCACAGCTAATATCATCCTCAATGGTGAAAACCTGAAAGCTATCCGTCTAAGAACAGGAACCAGACAAGGATGCCCACTGTCACCACTCCTATTTAACATAGTACTAGAAGTCCTAGCCAGAGCAATCAGGCAAGAGAAAGAAATAAAAGGGATCCAAATTGGAAAGGAAGAAGTGAAACTGTCACTATTTGCAGATGACATGATTTTATATATAGAAAACCCTAAAGAATCCACCAGAAAACTTTTAGAAGTAATAAACGAATATGGTAAAGTTGCAGGATACAAAATCAACATACAAAAATCAGTTGCATTTCTGTACACTAACAATGAAGTAGCAGAAAGAGAAATTAAGAATACAATCCCATTTACAATTGCAACAAAAAGAATAAAATACCTAGGAATAAACTTAACCAAAGAGGTGAAAGATCTGTACACCGAAAACTATAAAACATTTCTGAAAGAAATTGAGGAAGACACAAAGAAATGAAAAGATATTCCGTGCTCTTGGATTGGAAGAATTAACACAGTTAAGATGTCCATACTTCCTAAAGCAATCTATAGATTCAATGCAATCCCTATCAAAGTTCCAACAACATTTTTCACAGAAATAGAACAAAGAATCCTAAAATTTATATGGAACAACAAAAGACCCCGAATAGCTAAAGGAATCCTGAGAAAAAAGAACAAAGCTGGAGGTATCACACTCCCTGATGTCAAAATATACTACAAAGCTATAGTAACCAAAACAGCATGGTACTGGCACAAAAACAGACACACAGATCAATGGAATAGAATCGAAAGCCCAGAAATAAACCCACACATCTATGGACAGCTAATCTTTGACAAAGGAGCCAAGAACATATAATGGGGAAAAGAAAGTCTCTTCAACAAATGGTCTTGGGAAAACTGGATGGCCTCATGCAAAAAAATGAAAGTAGACCCTTACCTTACACCATACACAAAAATTAACTCCTAATGGATTAAAGACTTAAATGTAAGACCTGAAACTGTGAAACTTCTAGAAGAAAACATAGGCAGTACACTCTTCGACATCGGTCTTAGCAACATCGTTTCAAGCACCATGTCTGACCAGGCAAGAGAAACAATAGAAAAAATAAACAAATGGGACTACATCAAACTAAAAAGCTTCTGTACAGCAAAGGAAACCATCAACAAAACGAAAAGACAACCTAACAATTGGGAGAAGATATTTGCAAACCATACATCTGATAAGGGCTTAATCTCCAAAATATATAAAGAACTCATGTATCTCAACAACAAAAAAACTATCAACCCAATTAAAAAATGGGCAGAAGACCTGAACAGACATTTCTCCAAAGAAGATATACAGATGACCAACAGACACATGAAAAGATGTCCAAAATCACTAACTATCAGGGAAATGAAAGTCAAAACTACAATGAGATATCACCTCACGCCCGTCAGAATGGCTATAATTAACAAGACAGGAAACAACATGTGTTGGAGAGGATGTGGAGAGAAGGGAAGTCTCATACACTGCTGGTGGGAGTGCAAACTGGTGCAGCCACTATGGAAAACAGTATAGAGATTCCTCAAAAAATCAAGGATAGAACTACCATATGATCCAGCTATTCCACTGCTGGGTATTTATCCAAAGAAATTGAAAACACCAATTTGTAAAGGTACATGCACCCCTGTTTCATTGCAGCATTATTCACAATAGCCAAGACTTGGAAGCAACCTAAGTGCCCATCAAGGGACGAATGGATAAAGAAGATGTGGTATATATACACAATGGAATACTACTCAGCCATAAGAAACGATGAAATCCAGCCATTTGTGACAACATGGATGGACATTGAGGGTATAATGCAAAGTGAAATAAGTCAGAAGGAGAAGGTCAAATACCGTATGATTTCCTTCATTAAGTAGTAGATAATAACAACAATAAACAAACACATAGAGACAGAGATTGTATTGGTGGTTACCAGAGGGGAAGGGGGGAGAGAGGAGGGTGAAAGGGATAATTCGGTACATGTGTGTGGTGATGGGTTGCAATTAGTATTTTGATGGTGAATATGATGTAATCTATGCAGAAATAGAAGTATGATGATGTACACCTGAAATTTTTACAATGTTATAAACCAATGTTACTGCAATAAACAAAAAATTAAAAAAAAAAAAAAAAAGGAAAAGGGAAGGAGAGGCCACAACACCTGGACTGCCTACCCCTCAAGACATTTGCCACATTTCTCTAAGGAAATTGAAATGACATTTGTTTATCTCAGTATGTTTTCTGGTATCGAAAACTTAGATAATATATAAATGTCCAATAATAAAGGGCTGGTTACATTATGATATATCTATAAAATTCTGCACCTATCACAAAAAATATTGAATATGTAAAATATTGTTTAATGAAAAGAAATATTAAATAGCAGCATGAAACTAACAATTTCACTTTCAGAACATAAAACAAATCTCCATTTAAGATAAAATATAAGCTACACTTTCAATTCAAGAAAACAGAAAATGAAAATCCTAATATGTTATATTCAAGATATTCAAAAGAGAAAAATGCGTAAATCAGAAAACAGAAGAACTAAAACAATAAATCTAAGAGCTTGTACTTTTAAAAGTATATTAACAAGTAAGGGTTTACACATATAACATATTCAAGAAGAAAGACAGAGAAGACAACATTAAAAAACAGGGGTCAGGAGATTTGACAAATGAAACCAGACAGTACCCCATACAAGCTAACACCCTGTACAATGACACCCTCTACAATGACAACACCCTGTAGATGACAATAGCCTGTACAGTGACAGCACCTTGTACAGTAAAAACACCCTGTAAATGACAACACTCTGTACAGTGACAACACCCTGCACAATGACAGAACCCTCTGCAAAAACAAATCCTATACAATAACACACCCTCTGTAATGCAACATCCTGTACAATGACAACACTCTGTACAGTGACAGCACCCTGTACAATAAAAACTTCCAATGACAACACCCTGTACAATGACAGCACATTCTACAATGATACACCCTGTACAATGACAACACCCTGTACAATGGCAACACTCTGCACAATGACCACACCCTGTACAGTGATCACACCCTGAACAATGCTAGGGAAATAAATTTGAAAATCTTTATGTAAACAATCTAGTAAAACATATTTCCAGAACTGACACAAGAAGAAAGAAAAACTCTAATAGGAAAAATCCGTGGGAAATAATTGGAAAACTATACATTTTTTAAATTTTAAGAAGCAGCTTTTGAGAGTTGTCCATCCATTTTGCTTTTATAGGGAGTTTTTTCATATTTTTCAGGCATAATTTTTTTTGCTATATAAAAAGTTTTAGAACAAAGGAAACAAAAAGTAATTTTCTCAGTAAATGCTATGATCCTAACACCAACATTGGACAAAGCATTCACAAGGAAAAACGTTACAGGCCTATCTCACTTGTGATTATAGCTACTGTGGTAGAAAGAATAATATACGCCTTCAAAATTTCCACATCTTAATCCCAGGACCTGTGACTGTTACCTTACATGACAAAAGGATCTTGCAAATGTGGATAAATTAGGGATCTTGAGCTGAGGATATTATCCTGGACCATCCAGGTAGCCAATGTCATCCTTGGGTCCTTATGAGGGAAACAGGGAGGCAGGAGAGATGTAAGGCGGGAAGCAGGGATTGGAGTGATTCACTTTGAAGGTGGAGGAAGGAGCCACAGCCTCAGAAGGCAGTTGGAAAAGACAAGGAAACACATTCTCGCCTAGACTCTCCAGAAGGAACACAGCCATGCGGAGCCACGTTAGAATGCTGACCTCCAGGAGTGGGACAGAAAAAGTCGGTGCTGCTTTAATCCACTGTTTGTGGTAATTTCTTCCAGCAGCAACAAAAAATTAATACACAGCTAAAACCAAAATCTAGCATTAGCAAGTCAAAGCTTGTAGTGTACTTATTTAAGGTCAGCTCTCCAGAGGCAAACAGTAGGAGATAGATTCTGAGGCAAGTGATTTAGTCAGGAAATACTCCCAGGAAAAACAGTAAGAGGACAGAAAGCATTAAAGGGAAGAGGGAACTCCACAAGGGTGCAATTCTGGCAGAGTCCCAGGGACACTGGCTTCAACCAGACCCTAAGGGGAGACTGGAGTACTACTGACAACCTGGGATTGCCCGACTCCGGAAAGGAGCTGGGTTTTCCTGCTCCTCAGGCACTGGTTGAAGGCTGCTCTCAGAATGTAAAAGCATAGGCACTCTACTCTCTGTGGATCTGCAAAGTGGCTCCAGGAGGTTCAGTAGCCCAAGGGCAGGGCTCCAAATAAGTCCCAGGTGTAGGCTGTTCAGAAGTTGGGGGAGGGGTAAACAGAACCTGCGAATGGGAGCCCAGGGGATCTGGGCTCAGCACGGGCAGCAGCCTCAAGGCACATTTGGAATATAGTATGCTGTGATCATTTACAGCATAACTCTGGAATTCACCAATAGTTTTCAATTAAGAAATCTATTAAGATAATCCAATAAATCAATAGGCAAAGGGAAAGAGATGGCATAATTATTTCATTGATGCTCTAAAGGTATGCATTTATTCCTGTTGAAATTTCCCAATACAGCACATCTATTTCAAAACTCATATTCAAGTTTAATATTTATGTTTTTCTCCTATGGTCCTTTCTACCCATTACCCAGACTGCATTCACATGCATCCTTGAAGTCATGTATGTTTAGGAGAGGAATGGGGTAGGTCCACCAAAGGAATTTTATAATAATAATAATAATAATACACTGAGATAAATGCCAGAAATTCTTTTAGGAAAACTTAAAATAACCAAAGTGATTTATACTCCACTAATAGGGCACTGTACTTTACTTTTAAAACCTAAGTGAACATCCACACCGTATCAAAATAATGACCATGCTGCATTGGAAAGAATGTATTATACAAAGTCAGAAGATCTGGCTTCAATGCTTCTCTGCTATCTCACAGTTTTGTGACATTAAAGTTGTTAAATTTCCCTGGGTCTTAGTTTTTTCATTGGCAAAATCATTTTGTAAATTTATTTGTGAACAAATGTGTTATTGAATGTCTACCATAAGCCTGGCCCTAAAATAAGCAAGAGAGTCCACAGAGAGGTTAACCGCAGACGATCTCGAACCTTTCGCATGTCCCACACCAATCACTTTCATGAGACACACTGTTGTGGACACTTATTTGCTATTTTTTTAGCACGTTGTCTATTTGATTTCACCTTCTCTGCACTGAATCTTTTCTAGTTCTAGGTCATAAGAGAAGCATTCTGCAGTTGTGTATGGAAAGCACCACTGTGATGATCACTAATACAGCTGGAGTTCAACAAACATTTGTGTGTGTGTGTGTATGCATGTGTGTGCATGTGTGTGTGTGTGTGTGCATGTTTATACGTGCATGTGAGTGTCTGATCTGAGGCACCAGTTGGAGAAGATCTCAGAAAAAGTCTTGAGCACTTTGCCATGCCACTAAATGCAAATAAAAGAAAACTTGAAAAGTGCAATTTCTGTCCTCCATCATGGATTGTGATTTAGGTTAACAACTCTTTCAAAGCAGAGTTGAGGAAAGACTTTCCATTTACTGGAAATGTTGGAGAAAAAGACCTCCAAAAGTAACTGCACATTCCCATGTCATGTTGTCTCAGAAGAGCCTCTTCATTTTGTTCTATAAGTAACTGGTTTTGAATTTAAGAGTTCTCTTTCTGTGTGCAAGCTGGAGAGAGCCAATATCATGGGGCTGGTCCCCGGGGTTTCTTTGAGCACTCTATTCTGGTCTGTAATATTCCTAAACTTCGAAACTAGAAGCTCCTAATTGATTTAAAGACAACTACTCTCAGTTGGACATGCAATAAAAAAAATATTTTGTTGCTGTCTTTTAAAATTGTTTTACTACACAGACCATTTCAAAAGGGGAAGACAACACAACCTTTTTTGATGATAAGACATGTGAGACTGCCTGGAAAGTTACCCAAGCTCACTGTGCCTCACTTTCCTGTTTTGTAAAATGCAGATAATAGCAATGACCTCATAGTGTAGTTGTAAGGATTAAATTAGGTAGTAAGTTTAAAGTACTTAGAACAATGTTAGTGCAAAGTAAGTGCTATAGACCTGTGCATTAGACTTAAAATGTAATAAATATCTTGATAAACAAATTAAATAATAATTCATAATAAATAAACTACTTTAAAAGTCATAAATATCCTCTTTTTTAAAGTTCTCTTTATTATCAAAAGCATTTGGTTTACAAGACGGGGGGAAATGCCTTTGTCCTGGCTTACTTAAATGCAGGGTAAACTCAAATATATCCATTCAGTTAGTCACTTAAGCCAATATCAATACAACAGGGTCCCTACCTCAAGGGAACTATGGTCATTCAGGAAGACCATGCCATAGAACTGGCAATGAGCCAGGGTTGTGTGTGTTACAATTAGTGCAGAGCAGAGCTTGGTGCTTGGAGGAGGAGAAGTGGGAGGATTTCACGGGTGCAAATTCTCCAGGCTTCAGCGTTAAAAGAGAAAGAGCTCGTCAGACTAAGAAGCTGAGAATTGTTTTTCCAGTCAGAATTGAGAGGAGGAGACAGATCTGAGAATCATAATGAACGGCTGGGAGGGGGCAGGACTAGGAAAGTCTTCCAAACTATACTCAGGAGTTTCTACTTTATCTCGTGGCAGCAGGCAGGGTCATTTGTCCTACAATTCAGTCAGTGGAGCTCTCTGGCTTTATGCTCTTTGAGTTTTCCTCTTATTCCCAGCTGACAATACCCCCATCCACTTGAAATCCCCCCTTTTTAAAATAAAAACCAAGGACTCTGAACCCCAAGTCACCAAAATAGCATTTGTATAACACTTTTTTAGAGACATAGGGTGTTAGATCTTCAGATTTTGGAATTAATCAGTTCACTTACTGATGAAGAAGTTGACTTAAGGAGATAAAGGAAATTGCTCGGATTCACCCAGCCATGCATCGCAGAGCCAGGGGCAGAAACATCCCCTTTTACAATATCCATTATGCAACATGCCGCCAAAATAGGGGTCCTCGCAACCTCTTGCCCCAGGCTTGCATATGGATTGTGCAAATGATGAATGTCTATCCACCACCAATTTTGTAAAGACACCCTTATTCTTGTTTAGTTTCACTGATTGTACTCACCAATCATTGGAAACATTCATTTAACTGCATATCTCCTCCCAAGAACTGAATAACTCTGTGGCACACAACAAAGACTTATTTCTTGGAGTCTGGCTAGTTCATCTGTTACTGAGGAATTTAGAATAAAATTAGAAGGTGTGCTCACCGTATACTAGGTCCCTGCTCATTAGCTCTGAGACTGTGGGCTAGAAGTTGCCTTTACAAAAAAAAGCAACAGGATCAGCTGATAGAGCTGGAAAGAAATTCAGTGGCAACATTTCTAAGAGATTGCTTACATAAGTGAAAAATGATGAAGGTTACACAAAGAATACCTGTGGTAGGCAGAATTCCAAAATGAGCCCTGGTTCCAAGATTCCCACTCCCTGGTGTGTACACTCTGTATAATCCCTTCCTCTGGATTGTGGGCAAGACCTTTGAATATGATGCAAGTCACTCCTTGAAATTATGTTATGTTATACAACAAACATGAAAGGATTTTGCAGATGTAATTAAAGTCCCAAATTACTTGATTTTTAGTTAATCAAGTGGGAGGTTATCTGGAATGGTCTGATTTAATCAGATGAAAGTCCCTAAAAGAGAGAGTGGGCTCTTCCTGAAGAGAGACACTTTCTCCTGGCCTTGACAAGCAAGCTACGATGAGTTCTACAGCTGCAAGAAAATGAATTCTGCCAACAACCTGAGGAAGCTTGGAAGGAGATCTATCCCTAGTCAAGCTTCTGATGAGAATGCAGCCCAGCCAACCTTGATTGCAGCCTTGTTCGATGTTGGACAGAGGATCCAGCTCAGCCAAGCCCAATTCCTGCCCCAACAAAACTGAGATAATGAATATAGGTTCTTTCATGCCATTAATTCGTTACACAGCAATAGAAAATGAATACGGTGCCTATGAAGGTACTTACTCAGAGAGGATAATAACCCGGAGTAGAAAATGTCCGTGTTCAACCTTGATTCCTCCTCTCCACTGTGTGAGTTTTATGAAATAAAATGAAACAAGCTGGTCATTTGCCTATTTACTTTCAGATCAGCCTCTCCATTCTTCCATTTTATTCTGTAATTTAGGGTGTTGACCTCTAAAAATTACATTCCTCAGTCTCCATTTTTCACTGGCTTTCAGGCGGGTTTGGTCAGTGGAGACTAGAATGAGAGATGGAAGGACAGGAGGAAGAAAGGATCCAGGCTATTTCTACCCCTCCCTCTGCTTTGGATGGCACCCCGAGGTACATCTGTGTCCTCTCTGTGGTTTAATCTGTTACTGGGATGTCTCTCCTTACATTGTATCATCTTCCTCCAGCCTTCTCCATAGCCCCAGTCCCCACAAAGTGTCCCTTCTTTCAAGCTTCCCTATTCCAGTTAGCCCCAGCTTCTGGGGTCTAATAAATCATTTCCTCCATATGTTCCTCGATCCCTAATGGTGGTCAAAGTTCTGTTCTGTTGTTTTTTAAATTGTTAATCTCTGTGCTTCCTCACTTTCTCATTTTAATCTTTTCCAACAACTTGGTAAGCAGTTCCTCATATTAAACTCCCTCTCTTGGACTCCCAGGCATAGGTTTTGTTCTCCGTGCTATACGTTGGCTGACAATCTGGATACTAGGAGTAATCTCAGAATATAGATCTTTAAAATAAAATTTAGAGATTTGGTGGCCTACCAATTTGATGTTAACTAGTGATGACTTCATTGCTGTTGGAAAACGGGATGCTGAAAATCAGTGGCATCACAATTATTCAAATTATCAAGCATGCATGCTTGAGACAAAGTGCCAGTTGATGACAAGGATTTGTGGATCAAGTAGCTACTTCATTTTACTAATAAGGTAGCCATAATGACACTGTAGGATTGAGGGTAGATCAGTATCTTCTAACTGTGCTGGAGAGGTTGCATTAAAAAAAGTTCAAGATTTTAGACTCTTAGTTCTAGTCACAGTCAGAAAAACAGAGATCTCCCATGGTGGCCTCAAAAGAATCCCAATATTTTCCAAATCTCAGAATAAACTGAAACATTGATTTGTAACAACTGGTAACCTGAGGAATGGATGGGCAATTTTGATGAAATCAGATAAATCTGACAGCCTTGAATCCCCAAATACCCCTGAGCCACCTTACAAATTGAAGCAGCCTTACCTCCTTTGTCTGAAGACTGGCTTTCTTTTGCTTCTGAAGTTCAAGTAACAAGATCACCTGAGGAAGTTGCTTCATAAGGGGATCCTTATTCTCCTCCATACTTACCCTCACCATCTTGCATAGCATTTAACTCATGAAAATTAGACACAAGCATGCGTCAAGGAAACAAGTACACAGTCTAATAAGGAAAGAGATTGACAAGATCATGTAGACTACGTGTGGGAATAGACTCTGAAGGTATTAAACAGAGAATGATGGAAATGCTAGATCTGAATGAATTGGTCAATACAGGTACCCTTTCTCAAGATTCAATATTTAATATACTTGTTGAACAACTAGAAGTTTTTCTAAATTTATGCTAGGTTGGTTGAGTGAAAACTTGACTCATTGATGGCCTATATTCAATAAAGTTAAGATATCAGACATTCTGTGGGAAAATGTATAGGAAGGAATCTAAAAGGTTTACGGATATTAGAATGTTGGGGTGCATCAAGTGTAAACATTTCACACCTCCTTAAGGGGCCCAGAAGATCCGCCCTTTACAAAGACATTGTGAAATCCATCAATGAGGGTAGATCGCATCCTTAAAGCACCCTGCAATGGATGTACTCTGTAGGAATGACAGTAGGAGAGTGTATTAACCATATTTTTTATTTTCAATGTTCTGAGGCTTTGACTTCTGGGGTCTTGCTTACCTTGGAGGACTTCCCCTTCCAGGGTTAGCCAATTCCTAGAGACAGCAAATAACTCACCCATGAATGTTCTTTTCAAACACAAACCAACCAATCCAGAGCCCACACCCCAACCACCATCTTTATCAGACTCACACTCCAAGCCACTATGCCTCTGCCTTAATCACCCCAGGGCCAGGAGCCAAACAATCAAGGACAGTCCCTATGCCCCAGAGCCCTTGAAATTATTTAACCTAGACAATATTAAGCCTGCTTACCCTGCCCCACTTGTTCTTTCTGGCAGAAACCACAATAAAGGCTCTTGCCCATAGTTCCTGACTCCCCACCCCCCGGCTCCTGACCAACCCTGGTGTTTCCTCATGTGTGCCCCCACTGTGGTATATCATGCCCCTCCTCTTGGGAACCGTGAGTAGTAAACTATGTTTGCAATAGCAATCGCCTCCTGGTCTGTTGGCTTTACTATACCTTAAATGTTCTTCTCATACACCAGGTGAAAACAGAGAGGCTCTCATTGTACGGTGCTCTTTGACTTACAGATAATGATAGGATGCTAGAATAGCAAGGCCAGGCAGCAATATTAGCCACTTGATACAAGGCAGACACAAGTTCCTCAATAGGCAGCAGGAATGCAGAAGCAATCGAGATGGCTTGACTCGCGGGAATCTGTGCTGGTAGCTTATTGCTCACTGTGGGCCTCATAGTGATATGTGTGGGCAACCTGCTACAGTTTTACTTGATCTCTATAACTGAGAAAAAAAAAACACCCTCTAGATTTGATGAGCAATAAACACCCCTAAGTCACCACAGTGGGAACTGAACTCAGTTTCTTCCCCAACTCACAGTCTTAACTCAGCTGAGAAACCTGGAGCTCTGTGATTGAAGTGGAGGCCAGTTGTCCTGGAGGAGCATCCCTGCAACATTGTTGTAAATAGACACGTCAATATTCCTCTGTGCTTTCCCAAGGTGACCTGCAACCACTCACCAGGGTAACAGTGCTCAAGGAAAAGAGCAATACCAGGACTTTAGGAGGATTTTGAGATAGTGGCTCTAGGTAAATGCTAACACACTGAGTCTAAAAATATCCCAATCCACCTGAATGAGGGCAAAGGGGTTGGAAGATGAATAGATTTCTGACCCAAGCCTCTCTTTGATGGGCCCAATGCCAATGGACACACACACACAAGTATACACACACACATATACACACAAATACACACATGCATACAGACATGCATACACATACACACATGCATACACGCATGCATATACACACACACACGCACATATACATGGGTTTATTACAAGAAATTGGCTTATGCAATTGTGAAATTGTGAGGCTGGCAAAGAAAGTGCAAAGTCTGTAGGGTGGGCAGTGAGAAAGGGAAGATCACAAGCAATGGAATCTCAAGGCCACAGGCCAAAGTTGTCCACAGACAGGACTCCTTCTCTCTCCCCAGAGAAAATCTAAGCCCCCTTTTAAGGTTTTCTGACTAATTAAGCCAACGCAACCTTTATAATCCCCCTAATTTAAAAGAAATTCATTAGTGGCTTTAATTACATCTGCCAAATTCCTTCACAACGGCACCTAGATTAGTATTTGATTGAATAACTTGGGTGATGGCATGTATAAACCTCAAAACAGCTGCTGTTTCCCTTCCATTCTCCAACTTTCACAAGAGAATGCTCCTTATATCCCCCACTAGAGATGTGCCAGAAAGGGAATTCTGGGGGATGTAGTTGAGTCTAGCGAGTTGACACATCACCAGCCATCACAGTCCACCCCTTGTCATCTTAGCACTCATAAACCACTCCTGAAACCATATTCTCTAAATACAGTCAATGGCAAAGTCATACTTCTGCCTAACATGACACAACTATCCTGTGTACAACCTAAAATATGCTAACCTTTCCCCAGAAAAGATACCAAGGTCTTGAGTGATGTTCACTCTTCTCCTGTGATAGCCTCAACTTAAACACTGAGATGTAAGGTTATCTATAATTAACACATCTTATGTTAGATGATAAGACCTTGAGAGAAGGAAGAGAACAAAAATACTACATATATAAAATTATATTACATATGCTATAGACGGAATGTTTGCGTCTCCCCAAAATTTTTATGTGGAAATTTTAACCCCCAATGGGATGGTATTAAGAGCTGGGGCCTTTAGAAAGTAATTAGGTCATGAGAGTGGAGCCCTCATGCTTTGGGATTAGTGCCCATTGAGAAGAGACATGAGAGCTTGACCTCTCTCCTGGCTCTCCACCATGTGAGGACATGATGAGAAGACGGCCGTCTGCAAACAGGAAGCCAGCCCTCACCAAAACCAGATCTGCTGGACCTTGACCTGGGACTGCTCAGTCTCCAGAGCTGTGAGAAACACATTTCAGTTGTTTAAGTCACCCAGTCTGTGATATTCTGTTATAGTAACCCTAACTAAGAAAATATAAATATATAAAAATAAAATATTTATAATATGTATAGTAAACATAATATAATATAAACATTATATATAAACAAACATATTGATATTGAGATAAGGAAGAAATGCTGGTGGTCTTTAGCAACAGGCGTACAGAAAAGACGTTCACAAGATCAATAGCAGCATGCCAGGTGCCAGAGGCTTGTTGGTTTGCTAACACAACAAAATCATATCTGGAACAGCAGCTGCTATTGGAGTCACCACCTGATTGAGTCTTTCCCCAAGATCCATCTGTCCTTTGCACATGCAAAGTAGGTTGAATGTGAATGTGGTGGGAACCACCACCCCTGTATTTTTTAAGACTTTGATGGTGGCACTAATGTCTGCAATCCTTCTAGGATGTGGTATCAGTTATGGTTTACTATTTTTGCAGGTAGAGGCAAGTGGAAGCCACTCAACACATAAACATACAACGTATAAACAAGAAAATGAATGACATCATTGCAGATAGCCATAAGTATTATGGAAACTTTGGCACATTAACAGAAACTGATGACTTTGGAGGGTTAAGGAAAAGCATTCCTTATTTCTTAATTAATGTTTTAAAATGCTGTTTTAGATGATGATTGCAAATTGACATCAAATATGGATTTAACAGTGGCCATTAATCTCAATGTTTTGGTTTTTAAGATAGATTTATCATGTATATAGAATCATAATATCATTATCACAGTTAATTAAAGAATAATTCTCTAATATTCAATCCACATTCAAATTTCCCCAATTCTACAGAATCTCTGGGGGTAGAACCCAGGCATCAGTGCTGTCTAAAGTTGTAGGGTGATCCCCATGTACAGTCAAGGTTGAGACACCCTGCTCTATCACCTGTCTTCCCTGAGTGGAATTTAGGTCTAAAGACTTGATTAGATTCAGTTTAAACATCTGTGGTCAGAGTCATTTCCAGGTGGGGTTGTGCCTTTTCTCCTGTGCCATATCAGTGGGCGTATGCTATTCAGGAGACCCCACTACTAGCAACATTCATCTCTTTAGATAAAGGAACATTTTCTCCTTTGCAAAGAGCAAGTTACCTGTGGAGATTCTGTCATTTGCTTTTTGCACTGTAAGAATTCTATTCACCAGCAACCTTCGTGATTTAGCAACCATTGAAAATTTCTGTCTGCTTGAATATTTCAAGAGTATTGAAAAATGGTGATTTTCTAATTCTATCATTTCTTCTATATTTATGTTAGAATTATTTTTAAAAATAAAACATGCGTTTACCTTAATCAAAGGAGTTTTAAAATTACAATATCAGTATTACTACTTACAATAATATAACTGAGTGAATTGTAAAAGTTCTTTGCAGAATATAACCAAGTTCTATAGAATATAACCAACTAAAGAATGTATAGGCAGAACACTATATTTAAAATTATTACTTAAAATAATTATTTCATTTTTGTGGTTATATTAATATATGTGTTCATTTGTTTCTGGTTATTTTCAGTTTCATCGTGTACTTCTTAATTAAATTTTATTTTTTGAATATGTAAAATATTTATATATTTTAAAAGTCCAAACCGCATTAAAAGATATACTGAGTAAAGTCTTGCTTTCATCTTCCTCCGTCCAAATTCTCCCTGCCTGCTAGGTAACCATTTGTATCAGATTCTAATTTATCCTTTGGTGTATTCTATTCTGTTATAAATTTAAGTAAATAATTGATCCTGGAGATCACTCCTTAATATAGAGATTTCCTCATTCTTTTTCTTTATGGCTTGCAGAAAATTCAATCAATTGGCAATTGTTATGTGGAGGACATTTGCAAAATAAACATTCTTTGCGCCAGTGGCAAGGTGGCTGTTATTGAGAATCAATGTCTGGCATGGGGAAGCAGAATGTATTCTGTCATAAGTTTGAGATAGATATTTGCCATTCCTGCCTTGTATCGTGGTGTTTTATTATAAACTTTTAAGAGCTCAACAGTTCAGAATTATTCCTAGATTCATTGTATAATCAAAAGGTAAGGGAAAAATATGTTAGTATTAGTACAAATATGCATGCAGTATTCTGAGACTAGACTATGAAAAATACTCCCTGGTGCATAAGGATGAAAGATTTGTATAAAATAGATAAAGTCACCTCAGGCAAGAACAAATTCAGCATAGTCATCCAATCAGGCTATGATAAAAGCATTGTTTATTAATTCATTTATTCATTCATTCAAAATGTATCCAGCAAGTGCCAACTATGGGACAGACACTGAGCTAGCACAGGGAATACATGGTGAGCCAGAAAGACATAATCCCACCTCCACGGGTATTGCAATTGAGTGGGGAAAAGAGCTATGAAAACAAAAGTCATTTCAGACAAAAGGAAAATGTTATGAAAGAGGAGGGCTGGGTAAAACTGGTATAGGTCATTCAATATATGGATTCAACACATGGCTCCCAGAGGAAGTGATGGTTAGTTGAGACGGGTGGACAACCCAATTTTAGCTAGGAGAATGGGTTGGCTTGAATATTTTAGGCACATGGACAGCTTATGTAAAGACCTTGCCATGGAAAAAAGTTTGGACGTATATGAGAAATTACTAGAAATAGAATTTTGATAGAGCTCATCTTTCTCTCCAAAATTGTTCTTTCTTCTCCTCTTTTCTGGATTTCACTCCTAGGATCCCAGCACCCAACTGGAAAACAGAACATCCTCTTCAACTGTTCCTTGTTCAAACTCCCACATCCACGCTTGGTATCATGTTTTTTTGATCTGTCTCCTCCTCTCCACCCTCTCGGATACTATGTAATTCAGAGATCAGCAGCCACTCACCTAAACAACAATTTTCTCCATCTTCAAATACATATAATACATCTCTGTACACTAAGTTCAACTCCTTGAATCATCTGCTAAATTCGAACAGTATTATCACAGTCACACTCTACTTCAAAGTGGTCCCTTTGGCACAAATAGTTTTTCAGTGTGTTTTGTTCTCTTACCCTTTTTCCTCACCTCCGAATCTAACTAAGTCCCAGGGTGCTCACTGTGACAGATTGCATTATTTTACCAATTCTTCATTCCTCTGTGCACTCATACCTTTTGACATGTAACGGTGCAGTTTCTCCCACTAAAGGAGAGAAGGATGAGAGGTATGAAGCTGAGCCGCACCTGCTAATGTGCAGTTCCAGAAAAATGGCCCTGGATAACTGCAGGAAAGGATTGACGTTGCCCAAAGAAAGGTCTGGTCCTTGCTCGGTTCCAGGAGATAACCTCTAAGCCCTTGGAATGTCCTGCTAGGACTCTCAGAATCTTGTTTTACCCTACAATGAAGTATATTGGGTCCTGTAAACCTCCATCAGGCTGACATACCTAGACACCTTTCTCAGCCCTCACTGCTACTCCTGTGATGAAAAGCCTGACTCTACTGAAAATGGGACCCCTGAGAGCTTGCAGCATTTCCAGGCTATGTTCCAGGAGGCAGGACAAGAGTCTGACTTGCATCAAATCTGTCTGATATCACCTAAGCATAACTAACTTCTGACAAAACTATCTGCTTTCTATCTTATAGGTTGTTTCCTTGCTGTGAAGCAATGAATCTCTTAATTTTAGTGGATGAAGATCTACAGGAGCAAATAGAAACAATAAAATAAAATATTGGTAATAAAAATACATTGCGTTTTCATTTTCACATTAACAATCTCTGTTCCCATAATTGTCACTGGCTTTGCCGCTTACTTCCCGTGTGACTTTGAGTAACATGCTTAACCTTTCTGGCCTTGGGTACCTCATTTATGAGATATGACAAATAACGGTGAGTAACTTAAAGAGTTTTTATGAGTTCAATGAGTAAACACATATTAGGTACTTAGAATAACACTTGGAACATTATTACAATATTGTAAGTATTCAATAAAACTGATTGTAATAATTATCATTACACTCATAATTGATTAACTTTCTAGGATGGGAGCTAGGCTCCTTAAGATTTCATATATAATCTCTTTTTCCACAGTGCTTCTATGCTCCAGTCACAGTACTTGGAAGGTTTCAAAGGTTTTGAATAGGATATTTCATAGTATTCAAACTTTGGCTGAGGGGCCAGCCTGATGACACAAGCGGTAAAGTGAGCACGCTTCGCTGTGGTGGCCCAGGGTTCGCCGGTTCAGATCCTGGAAGCGCACCGACGCACTGCTTGGCAAACCATGCTGTGGCGGCGTCCCATATAAAGTGGAGGAAGATGGGGACAGATGTTAGCCCAGGGCCAGTCTTCCTCAGCAAAAAGAGGAGGATTGGCAGATGTTAGCACAGGGCTGATCTTCCTCACAAAAAAAAAAAAACAAACTTTGGCTGAGGCCCTAAAGCTGAGTATAAAAAGCACCAGTTGCTCACAAATTTTAAGGAGATTAGAAACTAACTATATAGAACATACTATATTGCTCCATCCCCCCTAAACCAAACTTCAGAGACAAGAGTTGAGGGCTGACTTCTGCTACCACCAGTAACAAGATGATGGCTATTTGACTAACTTGACCATCTACAATAACAAGAAAACTAGAATAATTGCAGGAATCGTTGTTTAAAAGCATCAGAAGAAACTAAGACTGACATAAATTGAGAACCAAAGTTGGAAAGAAAAGAGAAAGGCATGAAGATAATTCTGACGTTAACCCCAGGCTTTTCCCCCTCAGAGCATTTGTAGGCTTTCAGAATAGGATTAGAGAGGCTGCACAATACGCTGTGGTCTAGGGCTTGTGGCAGTCTCCTTGGGCTGGAGACACTTAAATTAGGCTTCAGGGCTAACGAGGCATCCAGAACTCGAGGTCCCAGGATCTTAAAGAAAAAGAAATTGCATGAAATCAGTCTCAACATTTTGTGCACGAGTCCCCTTACCACTGATTCCTAAACCACATATGTATGGGCAGAAAACTGCAAAACCAAGCAAACCATAGATTTCAAAAATCTGGTGGTTCTCGAAAGACAAAAACATGAAATTCAATGCTTGCCAAGAAGGAGAGGCCCTGGCAAATACTTCAGGCTTTTAATTGGGACTTAGTAAAGGCTCTACTCTAGGAGTAAGATAGACTGAAAGTAGGCTGGCCTTGACTTAATTGAGTTGTCTGATTATGCTGTGTTTGCCTGTCAGAAGAAATTTAAATTCTATTCTACAGAACAAAGAAATTCATCCAAAATTTCTATAAATTGTCATGCACTATATCCAGCTCTCAATAAAAATTTACAAAGCATACCAGGAAACAGGAACAAATAACAAAAAAATCAAGAGAACCTAAAAACACCAAAAGTAGACCAGGCACTGATCTACTTATTGGAGTTTTCATACATGGGTATTTAAAAGACTGTGACTAATATTTTCAAGTAAAGAAATGAGAATTTCATCACAGAATTACAGTATATAAAATAATACAATAGAAACCCTACATATTAAAAATAATATAACTAATACTAAAAATTTAATGTCAATATACTTTCAACATAGATAGATTTATACACATTAGATAAAGGAGGAAAGAGGATTGAACAAGTGAACAAGTAAATATAAAACATCCAGATTGAACCAGAGGCAAAGGGCTGGAAAATAGATAAAAGAGTAAGAAACATATGAAATATAGTCAAAGGGTCTCACATATATGTAACTAGAGTCTAGAATGAGGGAAGAAAGAGAATGATGAAGAAGCAATATTTGAAGAGATATTCAGTAAGGAATTCAGTAAGACCTGTTTGACCTCACAAGCCTGAAACAGCCCTCTCCTAATAGGCCAGACAGAACTGGCAAGGGGGACCCCATACAGGTGTCATATCTTGGGAGACTTTCCATCCCCAGGAGTTGGAGAACCCCTTCCCCAACTTCGCAGCACCACATAGTCTGGCCTAAGAAAACCCCTTTGCCCCTCAGGCAGTGCGAGCAAGGAACAGAGGGAGCCCTAGCAACACCAGATAAATGAGGCAGACCACAACAGCTCTGATAGTTAAGCTATCATTGGAAACGCCACCCACAAAAGTAGGCCAAGACCTGTGTGCTAAACCTAACAGGGAGACTGCCTGCTAAAAGAGGAAATTTTAATAACATCAGACTCTCATAACATGATAGACAACATGTCCAGGATACAACTGAAAACAGCCAACCATACCAAGAATCAAGAAAATCACAACTTGAATAAATGAGAAAAGACAATCAGCTGAAGCCAATACTGAAATGACATTGATGTTGGAAATATCTGATGAGAATTTTAAAACTGCCATCACAGAAATGCTTCAGTAAGCAATTACAAATTTTCTTGAAACAAATGAAATATTAGAAAAATCTCATCAAAGAAATAGAAAGTATAAAAAAGAACCAAAATGGAATTACAAAACTAAAAATATAATAACACAATTTTAAAACTTTCTGGATGGGGTTCATTGTAGAGATGACCGAGGATAGAATCAGTGAACTTAAGGACAGACCTGAACAACAGAGAGAATATAGCCCCACCCCCAAAAAAGTGATCAGATCCTTAGAGACATGTGGGACAATAATAGAAGATTCAACAGTCCTAATTAAAGAAATGGTGGCTGAAAACTTACCCAATTTTGCAAAAGATGTAAACTGTACAGATTCAACTAGCTGAGTAAATCCCAAACAGGATAAATCCAAAGAAATCTACACCAAGACACATCATAATTAATCTTCTGAAATCCAAAGATAATGGAAAAACATGAAAGTAGCCAGAGAAAAATGACGTATTACCTATAAGAGAACACTGATTAATATGACAGTACATTTCCCAGCTGAAACCACAGAAACCAGAAGAAAGTGACATGGCATTTTCAAATGATATAAAGACTGTAAACCATGAATTCTATATGAGGTGCAACTATCCTGAAGGAATGAAAAACAAATAAGAAACCTTCTCAGACAAAGAAAACTTAAAGAATTTGTCACCTATCCTTAGAGACTGGCTAAAGGAATTTCTTCAAACAGAAAGGAAATAATAAAAGAAAGAATACTGGAGATAAGAAAGGAAGAAAGAACCAACGAAGCAAAAATATGGGTACATACAATATATTATCCTTCTCCTCATGAGTTTTATGGACAATATTTGATGTTTGAAATAAAAATCACAATATTATCTGATGCTCCATAAGATGATATCTAAAAGTCAAGAAAGTACAGGAACCTAAACGGAAGCAAGTTTCCCAATCACTCAAAGCAGTGCAATATTGATTCTAATAGACTGTGATGTGTCACATGTGGCACGTGTAATACCTAGAACTACACTAGAAAACTGTAAAAGAGATACACTGCAAAACACTATAAATATATAAAGATGAAATACAAAAAAAAAAAATACTTCAAGTAATCAACAAGAAGTCAGGAAAAGGGAAACAGAGGAATGAGAAACAAAGGGAACAAACGAAAAAACAAATAAGAAAATGGCAGACTTAAGCTCTCATATAGCAATAATTTTACCTTCGAGGTAAATGATCTAAGTACACCAATTAAGATAATTTTCAGAGTGTAAAACAAACCGAACCCAGCTTTATGCTATTTATAAGAAATTCACTTCAAATTCAACAATATAGATAGATTGAAAGTAAAAGAAAGGAAAAAGCTATACAATGCAAACATAATTGAAAAAATACCAGTTGCCTTCATTTAAATTTAAATTTTTTAACCCTGAAATCCTTCTATGGCATTCATAATTTAAATATATTCTAAGTTGATATAATACAGACTCTAGTAACTGCAGTTGTCTGCTTAAAAATTCAAATGTTCCTGTCTTTCCTGATGCTGTTTAAAGATGGAGAAAAATTATGCACCTACTAACTCAGCCAACTTCATTAAGTTTAAAAGTGTCAAAAATTACATCAAGGGAAGTCCTAGAAAGCATATTGATGGCTTATCTGGGCTCCAGGTACTAGTTAACAATTATCAAGTTGTGTGCTATAGAAAGACGTGGATGGATATCATCAACTTTTAAAGATGAATACTGAGATATTTTTTCCTCAGAAAGAAAAAATAATAACCTGTAATAATATATTTGCCTCTGTAATTGTATAATTTTTGAGCCTGTAGACCTTTTCTAATGACTAGTAAAACTACTACAGAAATGGAAAAATGCTGACAAAAATAAAAGTAAGAGTAGACAAATCCATAATCATAATTGCAGGTTTAAATAACATTCTCAGTATATGAAAGAACAAGCAAATAAAATCAGAAATAATAGAAAATATTGGAACAATAGGATTAATAAGTTGATATAATTAATACACCTAAAATTTGTACACAAACCGAGAGAAGACAGATATTTTCCACATGCATAATTACTAAAATTGATCAAATGCTGAGCCATAAATGAAGTCTCAAAAAATTCAGAAATTTTTGCCTGATCGCAGGGAAATTAAGCTAAAATCTGGTTTAAAACAATTAACACTTTTAAAATGTTAATAATAATTAAGGTAGAAATGATTAATAAAATAAATATAAAAATCCCAAATGTTTGCAACTCAAGCAGTACATTGCTAAATATTCCATGAGTCAAAGAAGAAATCATAATAAAAAAATTTCTTTTAAACTTAATGAAAAGGAGAATCTGACATATCAAAAATTGAGGAATGGATCTACATCTCAGTAAATACATTAAAAAAAGAAGAAAAGATGAAATCAAAGATCTAAAATTCAACAAATGGATCTCTGTCATCAACCGCTTTATGAAGAAAGGTGATGTAGCAATGCCTTGAGACATGAACAATCTTTGTCAATAACAGTGCTGGGGCAACTGGATACGCCTACGGAAAATAAAAACAAATCTCTCACACCTACCTCACCATACACACGCCATACACTTCATGCCACATGCACACAAAATCTATTCTAGATGTATCATTTACTAAATGAAAATGTAGTGAAAATTAGCGGCTGGCCCGGTGGCGCAGCGGTTAAGTACACGTGTTCCGCTTTGCTGTCCAGGGTTCACCAGTTCGGATCCTGGACCTACTCACCACTCATCAAGCCATGCTGAGGTGGCGTGCCACATAGAGCAACTAGAAGGATGTACAACCATGACATACAACTATCTACTGGGGCTTTGGGGAGAAAAAAGAAAAAGAGGAAGATTGGCAACAGATGTTAGCACAGGGCCAAACTTCCTCAAAAAAAAAAAAAATCCATTAAAAAAATTTAGTGAATTTAAACCAATAAAGCTCCTGGATGATAACATAGGAGAATACCTCCATTGCCTTGGAGTAGGTGAGGATTTCTTAAATAGCACACAAAAAGCACTATCTGTAAGGCAAATGGTTGATACATCAGACTTGACTAAATCAATGAGTACTCTTCATTAGAAGATACCACTCAGAGAGTGAATATGCAAGCCACACAGTAGGAAAAGATGGGAAATGCGTATATCCTACAAAGGATTCATGTCCAAAACATATAAAATACTCCTACAAATCAATAAGGAAAAGAGAGACAGGCCAATAAAATATGGGAGGAACATAGACATTTTGGAAAAGAGGATACCAAATGGCTGTTTTAACCATATTATCCCAGATGAAGAATGGTGAGACAAGAGGCAGGTCAAGAGACAGAAACCGAAAAGAGTTTTACAATTTTGTTAAGCGTACAACTCCCAGGGGAGAACACAACATGCCACACCACATAGAGGTACGTAGGGAGACACAGGCGTTGTCAGGAAGCAGGGGAGAAAGGGGAACTGTGGGCAAGTGCCTTTAGGGTGGTGTCTGCAGGAATGAGAGGGCTAGGCAAGGTAAACAGGTTTAGGATTGGCTAGTTGAATAAATTCAGCAGGCTCTAGGGCAAAGGTGCTGTCTCTGGTTGTCTGATACCTGGACCCGAGGCTAATAGTGTTACTCATAGTGGCTTAGAGTTTGAGAGACAAACAAGGAAGTGATTGGGGGTGTGAACTTAATCAGCTGCTCCTGAAGGGGAACTGATCAGCCTCTGGCTGAGGCCTCCAAACTGAGTCAAGACAGAAATTTTTTCAAATCTGTATTACAATAGCCAATACACATTTGTAAATGAACTCAACATCACTGCTTGTCAGGAAAATGTTATTCAACCACAATGTGATAACATTACACAGCCACCATAAGGGCTAACAATTATAAAAACTGACAATACCAAGTGCAGAGAGAATGTGGGACAGTGAAACTTTCAGACACTGCCTGCAGAGGAATAAATTGGCACAGTCTCTATGCAAAACTGTATCCCTATCTACTTAGCACTAAATTTATGCATGCACTGTGACACCACTGTTCCACCCAATATAAATGTATTCATATATAGACCAAAAGTCATTACAAAATGTTAATAGAAGTACCATTTGCAATAGTAAAAGTATCTAAACTACACAAACGCACATCAACAATTGAATAGATAAATAAATCCTGGTACATTTACACAATGGAACGCTACACAGCAGAGAAACAGATAAAGCTACTGCTCTATGCAAGCAACATGAAAAATTTCACAGGCATAATGTTGAGAGAAAAGATAAAAACAAGAAAAAAAAAAGAAAATCCAGACACAAAAAAGTACTTACCACATAATTCAATTTATAGTAAATTTAAGAACAGAAAAAAACTAATTTGTGGTGATAGACTACAAAATGGTAATTATCTTCAGGGGTAAAATGAATGGGAGAGGTCATGAGAGAGTTTCTGGGGTGCTAACAGTGTTCTATGTTTTGCTCTGTCTGATAGTTACCTGGGTATGTTCAATTTGTAGAAAAATAATAATGAAGTGTATAACCAAGATTTGCTAACTTGGTCATACGTATGTTTTACTTCAACAAACATTAGAAAGACAAGACTCAACCCATTCTTGGGTTATCCAGTATAGCAAGCTGCCATAATCCTACTGAATATATCAGAGGGAAGAATTATCTTGATAAAGCCTGAACTTAAAGAGAGGTTCAAGATATCACTGAGGAAAAGGATAATTAATAATAAAATGACAATTATCTTTTATGAATACCAGTCATTTTGCAAACATTATTTTATTTGCTTCTTGCAATAATCCTATGATATCGTCATAACTATTCTCGTAACACATATGAGGTAACTGAGGTTTAAAGGAATTAAATAACCTCTCAAGATTATACACTGGTCAGAAATGGAGTTTAAATTGAGATATGCTTTATTCCAAAGCCTGTGCTATCACACAATAATGCCTTCTTTATAATAATCACCCCAAACCAAAGAGAGTCCCATGCTGTTGGAAAAAAGTTTGGAATTCCTAGTATAGGACACACTCCCACACAAGGGATAGAGAGCTGGGCTTGCCAGATGAAATGCAAGTTGCCCAGTTATATCCGAATTTCAGATAAACAAGGAATAATTTTTAGTACACTTATGCCCCATGCAATATATGGGACATATTAAACATATAATCGTCCCATGCAATTGGACATACATGTACTGAAAAATTATTTGCTGGTCATCTGAAGTGCAAATTTAACTGGGCATCCTCTATTTTTATTTGGAGACTCTAGTTAGGGCAGAGTTTCTCCACAGTAGCATGATTGACATTATGACTGGATAATTCTTTGGTGTGGGGGGCTGTCCTGTGCATTATAGGATGTTTAGCAGCATCCCCGCTCTCTACCCACTAGATGCCACTAGCATCCTCCCTCCACAGTTGTGACAACCAAAAATATCTGCAGACATTTCCAAATGGCTCTCCCCTTGGTGGAGGGGAGGCAAATGCTGCCAAGTTGAGAACCACTGGATTAGGAAAAGCTAGAATAGTGTCTACTCACCTGACATCACTTGTTCAAGAGTCACACCAAAAATGGGTGCAGTAGAAGCAAATTTGAACCCAGTATATAGCACTGAATCTGTTATAAATAAGTATACACATTCATGCTACAGAAAAATACCACCTTAATTTCAGAGTATGTAGTCTGGCATTCTAAAGTTTTGATTTTTCTTTTTTAATGGCCAAGTTTAATAAAATTGTTCATATAATGATGGATACTTAAATAGGATGTGAGTGAAACATTGACGACTACTGCCTTCAATAGAGTGATTCCAAAACCAAGAAAAATAAGGAACAGCAGCATCTCCTAGAGCTGTTGCCCCAGCTGGCAGTTGCATGATCCCTATAGATCTGGCTGATCAGGGACTCCACCTGATATACCAGGTGGCTGAAGATTGCCTTTTGTTTAGGTGTTCACCTGCATGAAACACAAGCCTGCCTCCCACCTGCTGTCTCCAACATTGTAGCCCACAGGCTGAACCTCAAGTTTCACAGTTGGTCTTAGCCAGGCTCACAATGTTTTTGGACTCTAAGATGTGCTGCTCTATCCTTGCTATCCAGATCGCCTGGTATGAGGGCCTCACACCACCTTATTGAAGACTTACCCCGTAATCTCACCTGGTTTGGCCGTATGATATAGCATAAAGACAGAAGCTCTGTGGGGGTACACACCTGAAACTCCCTTCTGCCCTACTATTTTCTTGGCATGTGACTTCGGGCAAGTTACTTCACTATTGCAAACTTCCGTTTTTCCCCTATATAATCTGGCATGGTAACAGTTACCTCTTATGGAGTTTTACAAATGTCTGTTTCTGACTTCCCTTCTCCTCTAGATCTTGTTTTTCCCTCTGTTAGATCCTGTTGTGTCCTGGGCCTGGGCCCTTGTACAGAAGTTCACTTTGCTGGGTCTCTGGCCACTTGTCTCATCTTCATAGGGGCTGAACATGCCATCTGTACCTGCAACTGCTGGCAGAAATCTTTCTTTACAACCAATAGATCCTCACACACTAGGATTAAAACAAGAACCTGCCTGAGACTGCACGAGTCTCAGTGCCAGAAACCCAGCTGCTAGGAGACTCTCCTGCTGGCCAGGATCGCTTGGCCCACTGAATCCATGACATGATCCCGTTCTGACCTCCTGAGCTGGACAGGCAAAGCCCAAACAGGAAGCTTCTCTGAACCTTGGAGTCCAGCCCTGTGACTGGGTTAGTACTCCTAACCACAACTGACTTATTCCAAGCTTCATTTTCAACCCCAATTCTCTTCCTTGAGCCACTTTGACTAAAGGTTAAAACCGAGGGAGTATCTTCCTGGAAAGATCAACCTCCAGGGGCACTCTGCAGGGGGCTCTGCCTTGGAAGACAAGTCTTTGGGGACCCTTTGGAGTACCGAGCACCACTTCAGCCCAGGGACTATATGCCCATATAACAGGGTCCAAGCAGGCAGCTCTCTCATCGGGAACAGGTATTTATGCTCCAGCTAGGGAGATGTGCATAAGTGGACCAACATCCCAATGACCAAGGATGGAAGAGACACCTGCAACCGTGCTTGTTGTTTATATATCGCTCCTTTGAAAACAAACATGGTGATTTGTGCATTTGAATGTATATAAATGCCAGGAGGCTTCGAAGCAAACGGGGCAACTTGGAACAGCAAATAACTGACAAATGCATAGAATAAATTTTAAAGGAAATGCATGAATAACACAATTTGAAAAATTCAATAAATAGCTCTTTTCCCTTCTAATTTTAAGAGTTGGGTTATTCATTTTACCCAAGACTTTCATTAGCCTTAGCAAACACGTGCTGTCAAGTCACAATTCTTGTCATAAGTGCTATTCAGAGAACATCTGTGTGGAGCAGTTCTGCCTCCGGTTCCAAGCTGAGCTGCCACACTTGCTGAAAGGAAACAGCTATGCAGTGTGCCATTCTCTAGACCCAATCAGGCTGCCTCTTTCAGATGTTGAAATCGCATGTTTTCTGTAAAAAACAGATGCTTCCATCATTTAAGACTAAATTATCCTAAGAGGTTGAGGAAAGGGTCTTAGGATGAGCCAAAACAGGAAGCTTTCCTGTAGGTTTCAAATGCTGCTAAAATCCAGCATTTGTTTGTGTTGAAAAGAATACAATGAGAGAATGGGACAGATGATAAACGGCATTACAACCCAACCAAAGCTGAGAAAAAAATTAACTCATAGCTAGGTTTTCTGTTGAATGACACTGTGTGATTGAGTGGCCACGGGTGAGAGGTATTGGCCACTCTCAGGTGTCTAACAGAAGGAGAGAAGCCGTGGGACGGAACCTGTGGGACAAGACAATACAGTCTACCTGACTCAGCTGCCATAGGCTGGGATGGGCAGTGAAGTCTGTCCATGCCTCAGGATGAAATTAAACATAGTTCTCCACACCAGAGGCCCAGCTTGTGTGGTGCACAGATTCAGATCTCTTATTTATTATTATTAATAATACTATGACTATTTTACAGCTAGCTAGGCATTAGAGCGTGTCCTTGGTAGAGTTTGATGAAAAGAACAAACCTAGTTCCTGCCTAGAAAGAGAGTACAGCTTTCAACAAAATGAAATAAAGGCCATGATTGTTGAAAATACATTGTAAAGTACCTGATTTTAGTTAGGTGCTCAGAAATAGTACCTGTTGTGATTATTGTTGTTTTTATTATTTTTTGTAAATTTGGGTATGGTCCCACTTATCCACAACCCATACCCAGCAATACTTCCTTCCCTTTAGACCCCCTTCAATTGTTCCTCTACCTGTCTGTTTCTCCTACTGACTGTAAGCACCTTTTAAAGTCAGAGATATTCTCTGTGCCAAATTTGCTCATCATCCCTCAGGGCCTAAGGCTGTGCATTCATTAAAAAAAATTAGATAAATAGATGATGGATTGATAGATGACAGACAGATAGATAGATAGATAGATAGATAGATAGATAGATAGATAGATAATACATATACATATAGATGTAGATGATATGGATGTAGACCATATTTTTAAAAGGGCTTTAAATCAGAAGTTCCAGGAATACTACAAAGTTCCTGTGCTCATAGTGTCTAGACTTGAGTTCTTACTTTCTTTACTGCTTGGTGTCCAGGAGCACCCCATCAACCTCTCTCCCTCATATTCTCAGTGTAGAGTTCATCAAACCTGATCTCTGCCATCCCCTAGACAGTGATATGTCCTTTTCTTCACAACACCCCTCTTCGCAGCGTGGGGTGCTGTCCGAGTGGGTATATAAGTGATCTCCTTCAAGAATCCTCTTATCTCAATTAAAACATTTGCATTTCCCTATCCCTAGGCTTGGTGAACTCCCTCTCCATAGACAGAGGGTATGCCCTCATAATCCATGTCATGTGATGCCCATGAGGGAGAAAGTTCCTCCACCAACTGACCGGATCAACACAATGCTTGTTCCTACCAACCTACATGTACCCCAAATCACCTTAGCCTGGGGAAATTACATCATCTGATATAGATCATTGACTATTTAATCTCCAAACTTGTCAGGCTTCCCTCAAAGAACATAACAAACAACCCCCTAAACATTTATGTAGTCTAACCCCAGCTGAACCCTCACTCAATCTTTACTCACACCCAGATGACTCATTCTCCTTTTCCCCTGCAGCTATTCACACTCATTGTATCTGTTCTCCAGATTTTCCTAGCATATGCCTCTCACTAACCCTCACAGTTTACGAGGTCATGGGTGAAAAGAAAAATGCCATCTAAAAATTGAAAGCCTTCAAGACTTTCTTCCTTCCTTCCTCTCAAATGCAAAAATTTCCAACTAAGATTTGGAGATCAACCTTCCATCATGTCATTTTCTCTGATGGTGATCAATCAAATAATCATGATATCCCTCCCCCTCCAATGACTCCTTTCCTTGACTTTCAAACATGGTCAAAGACTACTATGCTTGTCTACTCTCACTCAAGTCTATGTTCTCTCCCTTCGGCTCTCATCTACTCAATAGACAATGATTACCATATCACTTTCTAGCCATCCATTAATGGACAGCTTCGTCTGTAGTGGTCCTTCAGAGAGCAACAATGGCCTCTTAATTTCTACACTCAGTGAACTGAATTTATGTTTCACATATGTAAATTAGAAACAAATTTAAAATGAAAACTTGTGAACCCACTGCCCATCTAAGAAATAAAACATTAAGAATGTTTTAATTGAACTTCTTGTAATTGCATATCTCCTCCCCATGTCATCATTTATCTTCCTTTTTTAATATATAGCTTAATAGCATGCACAAGGATCTCTAAAAAACATATAGTCTAATTTTACTTAATTTTGAGCTTTATAAAAATTATTTTATTCTGTAGAATTGCACATACACATAAGAGAGTATGTAAAAATGGTAAAACTGAACAAAGTTTGTACTCTAGCTGGTACAGTAGAGTACCAACGTCAACTTTCTGGTTTGATATTTACTAGAGTCATATAAGATGTCATCAGTGTCTCCAGAGTAGCTTTTAATCTCAATGGCAGTGTTTTTTTTAACTATGTGGATAAAACTATGGCCAAAAACTAGTTTATGAATTGAATAAAACTTCAAATATTCAATTGAAAGAAACTCAATTATTTAAAGTGTTTTAAAATGTATTTAATAACTTTTATATATATTTATGTTTCTTTATGTCCCTAATATTGTATATTTGTGATTTATTTTCTTCTATATTTCATCAATCCTCCCAGATATTTATCTATTCCATTAGTTTTAGTTTTTCAAACAATAAACATTTAGTTCTCTTGATCCTTTCTGTAATGTTATTTTCTATTTCATAAATTTCTACTCTCATCTTCATTATTTCCTTTCCTCTATTTTCTTTGAGGTTATTTTGCTATACTTTTACTACTTTATAATATGGTTTCTTAGCTCATTAATTTTCAGTCTGTTTTTTTCTTTTTGTAAATGTTCCTCTAAATCTTCCTTTAACTGAATCTCCTAGTTTCTATGCATAATATTTCATTATTTCTCAGCCTTGAGTATTTCTTTAAATTTTCATTGTGACTTCATCATTGACTCATAGTTATTTAGAACTATGTTTTTTTCATTTCTAATGTATGTGGACTTTTAAAAATATCTTTGTTACTACAATTTATTGCATTATATTGTTATTACAAGTATAATTGCATCATAAACAGTATGGCGCAGATTCCTTAAATGTGCTGAGGTGTGTTGGAACGTGGTTAGAACGTGGTTGTAACAAGTGCTGTTGCTGGTCTATCCTTACTCCCTCTTCCTTACCACTTCATGGTACAGTGGCCCGATTTCCAACTGCTAGCACCTGTCTTTCTTTGCCTGTAGGCTTTCTTCTAGGGTAATGGCCTGAGCTGTGACCCACCTGTGCTGTGACCCACCTGATGCAATAGGTTGCCAGAATTAACAACCCCGAGGAGCAGCACTCAGCCAATGCCTGATGAGAGTGGGTCTGTGTCTACCCCATCTCCCATGTCGCATGTGCGGGAGAACTCTGATGTGCGTGTTTTATGCTGGTTCTCACAGTTTCTCAGCAGGAATAAGCTCCATTTACCCTCACTGGTAACTAACTTGAAACTGTGCCCTCTGGTTTTTCCCTTCTCTGTCTCACTCCCCATTGCTCGATCAGTGTTTCCTTCCCCTTATAAACAAACTACTCACATGCAAACATTTGTCTTAAGTTCTGTTTCTGAAGAAATGCAACATAAAGGCAACGGTGCGATGGAAGTTTCATATGTTCTTAAGAGGAACCTGAGTTCTCTATTTGTTGGGTGTAAAAAAAGGATATGTAATTTATGTTATATAAATTACTTATTTAAATCTTATGTTATTTAAATATATGCTTGACATTCGAGTTGTATTATAATCCCATATTTGATTGTATATTTTATATTTTTCTTTGTAATTATATCAATTTTTCCTTTATACATATTGATACAAATTATTGCATGCATTAAAGATTACTACTGCTATATTTTCCTGTAGAATTGAACCTTTTATCATATATTTTACCCTCTTCATGCCTAAAAAGTCTTTTATTATCGAAATCCATTTTGTCTAGTAACATTGTATCTCACAATTTTCTTTAAGTTAGCATTTTCCAGGTATAACCCCCTACTTCCAACTACCCTGAAGTTGTAGGCTTATTACTTTTATATACATTGTAAGTGGGAATTTCTGGGGGAGCATGGAAAGAAGGGTTGTACTAATTTTCTTTTATTTGGTGATTTTAGGCTATTAATATTTATTGATTATTGATATATATCACCTTCTTTCCATCATAATACATTTTACCTCTATTGTTCTTCTTTTCCTTTTCCCCCTATTCTTGCCTTATTTTGAGGGAGGACATTATCTGAATGTGAATGTTTGTTTCCACCTTTTTTTCCTAATATTTTGGAATATATGCATAGCAATCTGATTCTATTTTAGATTCCTCTCGTGCTTGTGCCATGCTTATTTAAGGTCTATAATTAACATCTACCCTTTCCTGAACCCCATAAGAGCCCGTACCCTTAGTCTGCGGCTCTCTTCTTGTTCTCCTAGTTTCTTTTGATTTATCTTCTTTTTTGTAAGCCCCACTATGGAAGATAGACTGAAAATTTCACATCTGAAAGGAAATCTTGGAGGAAAAACCAATTTGGTGAAAACTATAATACATTTAAATTTTTTGAGTTTGTTTGAGGGCATCTAGGCAGAGTTAGGACTAAATGCTAGCAAAGAGGTTGAAACGAGAGGTACAGCGCCAGGTGGCCCTAACATATCAGTGACATCTGAAGCTAAGAAATGAGCGGTTGGCCCAGGCAGAGAAGAAAAACAATATAAAGACAGAACTCTGGAAAATTCTAACGTGTATTAGAGTCATACAAGGTATAATGAGGGGAAGAAGAATCTAGATTGTGAGCTAGATGTTCCCATCCTAATCTTGAATTTTCAGTATGCCTCTCTATTTATTTTAGAGTCTCAGCTGTGGAGATGAAAAGCCAAAATTATCTGAGCAGTTCAGAAGAACTTTATGTTGTTGTTGGTGAATACACTGACATGGAAGTCTGAATCTCATGTGTGTCTGAACAGGGGAAACAAGAACCATGTGAATAGAGTTATAAGGCCAGAATCTACACCACACCGGTGGATAAACTTTCTCAAGGCTAACAACAGCTAGGGAGGCTGGTGAAACTGAACATGGACGAAAGGTGGAGCGAGATTAGAGAGATGCTGAGTGCCAAAAAGGAGAGTGACCACTGAGTGGCAGAGATTATTCATCAGCGAGGTGACTTAACTCAGAAATATTTTAAATATAGTCCAACCGCATAAACAAAAGGACAGTTGGAGACTAGTCCCAAAGGTTTTTTAGCATATGACACCGAATATGATAAGTCTACCAATGAAGATTATACTAAAGGGGATAGACTCTGGAGAGAATTGCTGTAAAATACATTTCTCAGGAAGAATCCAGGGTCCTTAATGGCTTTTCTTTTTCCAGATAAAATAGGATGTCAATACAGTGAAAATAAAAGATGATTACTGTGGCCCAGCTCCCAGAGACCAGAGCTGAGGACTGCACGGCTGATAAACAGCCAATGCTCACCACGTCTTCAGAACACCCGCGTGGCGCAAATCCTCTCACCCTTATCTGAATTGGTCTCAGTATCTGAGAGTGTCATCTGTGATGAAACTTGCACCTATATCTTCGCAATTTCAAAATCAATAATTCTGAAGTAAAGTATTTACTAAAGCCCTGTTTGACAGTTTCTAGGAGAAAAAAGAAAACTAGTAGTTTGCCTGAAACCAGATATTTTCTGAACTGAATGTAGCCTTTCTTATTTATGCACAAATACAAGAAAGGGGTTACTAAATAAAAAAGCATATTAAAAGAAAAAAATCTATATTTTATATATCTTATCCCTGTTGTAAATAAAAAGAGTTTAAAATAACACAGTGTTTTTATGATATAGTTCATGTTCCAGTTTACTTTATCAGCCTGCTATTTTCATTAAAATGCAATCAACAGATTGATTTATATCCTAAATAAGTCTAGGAATGTTTTCCTGCATGAATCTATGAAGGCTCTCAGACAAGAAGGACACACAATATCAAAAAAAAATTTTTTTAATGAAAGAACAAAAGTAGGAAATTATGTTTCATTCAAGGGAAAGATTAGTGGTAAAATGTATACCATAAGATCTTATACACTTGCTAATTTGGAACACAAATACAGGTCTGGGCTTAGAAGCCAGAGAGAGGACAGGAGGTCTTCTCAGATAATATTCATAGTCTCACTGCCAAGAGCAATCAATTGCATAGGTTTTGTTGTTACCAAAACCCAATACTACGTTCTCAACGAATGTAGTCCCAGTGTCTGTCTTGTAATTTAGCCAGTCCTGCGCCTTCAATATCCGGGGCTGCTATCGCAGTCTATAAAAAACAAGTCTCTTTTTTCCCACCATTAATAACAGGATACACCAGCTTCTCAAGCTGTTATTATGTGTTATTAGCATCTGGGGTCAGAATTTCCTTTCCCCATGCTCTCACCTTTCTGCCACCAACTCCCCACTCAACATCTCAATTACTGTAGCTTTAAATTACAAGCAATAAAAAGTCGTGGTAGAAAGAGATATTACTCCACTAAGGTGTATTTTTATAACAACTGCTAGGAAAAGGCAAAGTTGCCGTTTATTAAGGTAAAACCTTTCTCTCATCACGCCCCCATGGCAGGTTCACTTCTGGGTTCTGGACATCAATATTGCTCAATAGCTACGCCTTGGCCACTACTAACATCTCCACATTGATTTTGCAGGGGATGCAATAACTTAATGAGGAAAAAATAAATCACTTAGGACAGGCAGCTCTCTGGATAGATTACCACAGTGACAAGGAGATGTAACAGGGATTCACAAGGACGGTAAAGATCCCTTTCCTGCTATCATCAGATTTCGCATAATTACTTGGGAAGGATCATAGAGCATGCATCTTTTAAAGACCCCTGAATTTCTTAAAAAATAAGCAAAGAAAAAATGACAAAGATACTTTCAATGCATATGATGAATTAATATATGCATTTTTAAAAATCACTTTTTATATAAACTCAAATTCTGGTAATTAATGTTCCCTCATGAGTGTTGCTTTCAAAAGATCTGTTAATATCTAAATCAAATTCCTCTTCTCACAAATCTTATGAGCGAAATTATTAATAGTTGTCTTATAAAGACATCTGTCGTATTTAGGTGCTGTCATTGTGCAATGATAATGCAATATAATATTCCTTCTATGTTTCAGGGTTTGGGTAAGCATTTTTTTATGTAGTTTTGCTTTGATAAAGGATTATATCATTCCTTCTGTGTAATGCCTATATATTAGGTACAATACAATGGGAAGCCAAAAGTCCTGATTTCTGACATGGTTGGGTCTGAACCTTTGCTCTATCAGTCATTATATTGATGGACCAAGTTACTGAGTCTCCCTGACTTTTATCAATTACAATAATGGAGCAATACGACCTACCTCACCAGATCATTATCAGAAATTGATTGAGATAAGACATAAGGAGCTGATGCTGTTGGTCTGAGGTGTGCTCCACAGAGTCCCACAGAGGCTTCCATGGGGATGAGCTGCAGATGCCCACAGAGGTAATGTGCTCCCCATTGTGTTCCTCCCCTGGATAGCTTCCCTCTCTCCCTGGTCTCCATCATCCACTCCCTGACACAGCTTCCTAGGATCACAGGCCAAATAAGCTACTTTCACCCAAATCATTTTCTCAGGATCTGCTTTTGGGAGAGCCCAAGCCATGACAACTTGTGAGCTCTTGACATGAAGTGGGTGCTCCATAGTATCACTTCCTTTATTACAGCTCCTCCCCTCCAAGCAGCATTTCTAATCAGCATGTGGTTGCAAGGATTCCTACATTTCCTTAAGTAAGTTTATAGATCCCGAGCTATGTGAATTTCATCACTCTTCTTAGGATTTGCTTAAAAATAAACAGAAAATTCTGCAGTAATTTTATGAACAATTTTCTTCATTGCTACTTGACCAATTACGGCAAGATCTCAGTTATCCTGCTAAGTTGAAAGCAGACCCCCACTACTGACATCTTGAGTTTTATTTATCTGTGAAGGAAATTTCTAATCTGTGGCCATTAACACATGAACTCGTGTTAGACCACAGCTTTCTCTATATAATTACAGGTGACACTACTATTGAGATTAAAAACCATTCTGGAGAAAGGCAAAAGAGAATCTAAGCTAAATTGGTTATCTAGCTAGTCTAGATAGTCTAGCCCACTAGCTCATGGAACACTTGATTTTCAAGTATGTTTTATAAGCTACAGTTAACTTCTGTTGAGGAAAATATATTGACCACTTACCATGTGTCATCTCTGCTGAAAACGAGATGAATGAAACACCTAATTTTCCTGACACTCACAATAAAGGTATAAACAGACAATTAAAATGCAAGACTGTGCTTTGGTTGAGTAGATCCAGATCCCTGTGGAAATGGGCACATCACCACCCAAGGTTAGGTCATGGGTTCATGTACTCATGTACTCTTGACGCAGCCGCCCCACTGTCTTAATCACTGCTCTCACTGGAAACTGGTAGGACTCCAGTGCATTACTTGTTGAACATATGGATGCCATTTTTGCAGAACATTTTTGACCTAGGAAACGTTTTGAGTTGACTCAAGGCAGATGCTCAGTAGATCACAGTGGATCTAGATTGGTTCAAAAACAGACTAGAGATGTGTTAAATGCAGCCATTTCTATCAGGTCATCACTGAGTATAAATTTTGTTTGAAAAGTTGAAAGTAGGGTGTTTTGAATGGCTTTTTGCTCCCGTGCAATTTATAGAGACATTGTAAAAATCCATATTCTCTTTTATGAGCTAAATACATTCAGGGTGGACAACTGAACAAGAGACTAAAGTGCATTGTTATAGCACATGTGTTGTGATGTTTACAGACCACAGCAAAATATACTCCTCTGCAATACCTTCCCATTAAATTTAATCGGTAACCTTTAGAAATTTTAGTCAGATGAGTATCTTTGTGGAGCCGTGTGACATCTAGAATGCATGAGGACACAGAGATAGTAGTCAATGGTGATGTTTGCTTCCAAATGTGTATCTGTTCTTGTGGTTTCCAGGACAGCACAAAGAACAATAGCGTCATTCCACAATGCAAGGACCATTGTTTCTGATGTTGACAATCATCAAATGTTACTATATTTTTAGAACAGGAAATGCATTATGCTTTTTTCAACAAAATGTTGTGATCTGTTCTTTTTAAGGTTTTCATGATTGTTCTGGATTTTTTTACGTGGTTTACAAGTTCTTTTTCAATGCTTAAAGTTCTTTTTCAAATTAGTAGAAAAGAAACATACGCAAGCCACAGGCAAAACAAGAAAATGAACTGATAACTCTGTACTATATATGAATGTGGGATATCTCCTTCATTATAAAAATCTCTTTATCTGAGAATATTATTTTTTGACATTTTCTCCATTTTATCAGATTGCAGAATGATCAACAATGATCATTTCATTTGATTTTTGTTACATATCCATTTAACCTCCTCAAGCAAAATGTTAAGCTTCCTCAAAATTCTTCTAGCAACTGAGGTCTCATGTGTTGCTCTTGCTCTGAAGAAGTTTTTGGAGGCAGGAGGGAGAGCTTGAGATCAGAGAGCTTAATTAATTGACTGAAGGTTCCAAGGAACAGAAGTTACTGTTCAAAAATGCCAAAACTTCATTGCATGTGACTCTTGTTCTCCCTCCCTTAAATACACCACCTAAAGCTTCCCTTATTAAAAGATCTGAAGGAAAAAACAAAACAAGAAAACTAGGCAGTGCCACTGATAATCTTCACACAGTTCCAATATTCCTAAACTATGAACAACCTAATTTTATTCCAGACCATGCTGCCTTGGAAACATCACGATGTGCTCACGAGGTTTGTGGTCAGAGAGAACTCAGGTCAAATTCTGTCCTTCCCAGTTACCTGCTTGACCTTCAGCGATTTACTAACCTCTCTGAAGCTCAGTTTCCCTGTCACAGTTTACAGGCTTCTGTCTATTATTACATTGGATCATTGAGGAGAAAAACAAAATTTCAGAATAAATATAAAAATACAAGAATAAATATTAAAATATTAAAATACATAAAAAAGACATCAAATGTATGTTTAAATATAAAGTGAAATAACATAGAGGTTAAGAGAATGAAATTAGGAGACCCATTGACACGTTCAAATTTAGGCTGTGAACTCCCCAGGTGTGTGATCTTTGAAACTCTTCCTCTCTAAGCCTTAGTTTTCTCATGAGTAAAATGGGCATATTTGTATCTGTCCAGCAGGGTCGTTGTAATATGAAAATGAAATAACAAACGGCATGTGAAGAAGACAGTACACAGCTGGCTCATAACAAGTGTTCACAAGATGATTATAACTATGATAAAATAGTTTTACAGTATTTTGTAATAATTTTTGCTCCCAGAGAAAGAAATGTCTTTCTAATGCAGACATCATACCTCAACTTTTGCACACTGAGTTTTATACATGTTTTTATAAACACCTTATACACCAAACTAAGAGGCCAAATTCCTCTTAGGTTTAGGATGTTCACTCTGCCTTCAATGCTGCCTGCACCAACCTCTGTTTGAATGCTTGCCCACACGTTACTGGTTGTATCAGGTTAGACCAGTCAAGTGCTCACTTGCAGCATCCCTCTCCTCATCTCATAACCGGAGTCCAGCCTGCCTCTGCACCATGAAGGCCCTGGGAGCAGAAAGAGGGTGTGCAGAGGCCCCCACACCAGTAAGAGCTAGTGTAGAATTCAGGAAGAGGGTACAGTGTAAGCATTTTCTCAGGTTTGGCCTCAACTATCTCCCCAGCCAAAACACCAGGAAAAAAAAAAAAAAGGTTTATCTTTACCACATCCCAGCGTGACATTGTTACCTGCTAGAGGCACCCACAAGCTCTTACAACAGCCAACATTCAGGCAGAACTAAGCTGATCAAAACACAGCATAAAAATACAAACAAGCAAGCAGATCCCAAGATGTCCTTTCTTGCCGCCTTCACAAAGAAGGGAGAACAAGATTGATAAAAAGAAAAGTAACTTTCAGTGGATCTTATGCAGAAATCATTTTTATGGTGAAAGTATGCAAAAAATCTTTCTTAGACAAACTTCTACATATGGCAACCTATTCATTGCAATAAGAGGTAAATGTATTAAATGTCTGCTCCAAACAGTTCTTATGCAATAAGAGTGGAATTTCAAGGCCCCCGCATTGAAAAGCAGCCTGGGTAGCACAGCTCCAGTTAAGCCGCCCCTCGGCAGGCGATGGTTCTCCCACACTAACCCTCTCCAACAACAGTGTGCCTGCAGCCGGGCCTCCCCTGAGGGGGACACGGGACTTTTTTGACCTCTTAACTTTTTCAGAACGTCTGGACTCCTCCCTTGCTTCCATGAGTCAACTTTTCTCCCTGAGAAAAGTTTCTTGGAAATTAGTGTATCTTTTCTCCAACTTTTTTTTTTTTATTCTAGCCGTTTGGTAGAGCTGATCTATGGTTACACTAAGAAAGAAAGCATCAATCCAGAATCCAGAACTAGCAGTATTCTAGTTTCCATGAAACATTTTGGCTTTGTCTCTAAAAAAACCCCAGAAAAGGACTAAATCTCTAAAAACTCATTTCACCAAAAATTGTACTAGCTACAAATACCTTGTTAACTTTATACATTTTGCTAACTTTATTAATTATATTAGATTTTTGCAGACACAATTTTTATCTGCTAGGATTCTATTTCTGTTAGGGAAATTCACTACCTAAGGCTATACTGAAAATTCTGTGTGAAGAAATTTGAATTATATTTTCTATTCATTGTATAAAGTGATTTTTATAAAAAGTAATTCTGTTTGAGATTATTAGAAGAGGTTCACAGAACCCTCCCTTCCATAACTGAATGAATGCACATATATACAGAATTACATCTCATCTGATGACAGCAGTGTAAATTTTCTTTTTTGTGTATGACAATCCCTTTGGCAAGAAAGTGAATACAATTTAAAATTATTCAAAGTGAATGAATCTCAAAATGGTAATTCTATGAAAATCTCCAATCTTAGAAATTGTGTGCAATGCATTTAAGAATCAGGATAATTAAAATTTAGATTGGTCATATACCTTTAATTAGATGTCTCTACTTGGAAGGATTCAGTAAAATTAAAAGAAAGTTGATCTCTAAATCAGTAGGATATAGATAAAGATATAGACAGAGATATAGACATAGACAGAGATATATGTGTGTGTGTGTGTATATATTCTTAATAAAGTAGAATAATCACTCAAGGTCCACGTGGTTGCTCATCCTCCAAAAGACATGCTCATATGAGGACAGCAAACTAGTCTTAACGCACAAACATTTCTAAGTCTCTGGATCATGTTTAGAAATGTCTCATTAGCTAAAGCAATCTAAATAGACAAGACCAGATTCAAAGGCCAGATGCAGTAAAGTCTGAACAAATTGGACTCATTTCTTCAATCAAATGGCCACAGTCAGATTTCCGTGGACCATAACATCTTCGGATGAAGAGCCCAGGATGCGCAGATTGAAGGGCATTCATTCAGTCTCCAACTCAACAAGTGTTTACTGCACTGCAGTGGTTTGAAAGTGACCCCTCAGAACTTATGTCCACCTAGGACTTCAAAATGTACCTTATTTGGAAGTAGGGTATTTGCAGATGTAATTAGTTAAGATGAGGTCATACTGGATTGGTGTGGGCCCTAAATCGAATGACTGTGTCTGCATAGAAAGAGGGGAGGACACAGACACACAGGGGAAAATGCCATGTGCCCGTGGACGCAGAGATTGCAGTGATGTAGCTGCAAGCTAAGGAACACCAAGGATCGCCAGGAGCCACCAGAAGCTAGGAAGAGACAAGAAAGAAACCTACCCAAGAGCCTTCAGAGTGAGCATGGAAGCGCCAAATTGCCTGCATTTTCGATTTGGGTAAGAGAATAAATATCTGTGGTTTTAAGCCATCCAGTTTGTGGTAATTTGTTACAGCAGCCCTGGGAAATAAACACACCTACTAAGTGCCATGCACTGTTTTTGAAGAGAGACTACATCAATAAACAAAATACCTGCCCTCCTGCAATCAATTTTCTAGCTGGGTAATACACAATAAACAAAACCAGACACATATATAACATATTAAAAGCTGATAAATGCAATGGAAAAAAAAGCTGGGAAGGATGATGAAGAACGCTGAAGTGAGGTGGCTATAATCTTGCATAGTGTGGTCAGGGAAGAGTTTATTGAGGAGGTGGCATTTAAAGAAGACTTGTGTCAGGTAAGGGTGATAGCCAGGAGAATGCCTGAGGAAAGAGCTTCTCAGGCAAGGAAGACAGTAAATGTAAAAGTTCCAAGATGAGAATGTGCCTGGAGTAGTCAAGGAGACCCCTGTGACCAGGTGAGGTGAGCAGGTGAGCAGACAGAGGAGAACGTGCCTGGAGCAGTCAAGGAGGCCCATGTACCAGGTGAGCAGGTGACTAGGTGAGCAGAGAGGTGTGTGTTGTTGATTGGTCGGGGAGGCTGGTGGTGGCAGTGCTGTGTCTGGCAGGGACACATTGAAGTGGAGTCCTGCGTGGTGGCCCTATGCAAAGATAGGCTGAGGACAGCAGATAAGGCGAATTTTACCCCTTTCCATTTTGCCCTTTGCTTTCTTTTTCATGAAGATGTAAGATACTAATTTAGGAGAGAAACTTGAGAAAAAAGGAAATTATACCTCATGGTGGGAAAAAAATCATTTTAGAGTCAGGTAGATCTTGGTTTGAGCTATAAATCCACTATTTTCTCGGTAATTTAGTGAACATTTTTCTTTTCTATTATACCTCATCTGTAAAGTGGACATAATAACACCTCCTGGAGGGTGTTGTGGGGAAGACTAGACTAGTTAAAGCATTTAAAAATGCCTGACATAGAGCAAGCATGTAACAAAAGATAACTTTTATCATGATTGGTCAATTATGATGAGTTTCAGCTCCCTAAGTAGACTCCTTACAAGTTGAATTTGTGTCTGACTTACCTTCATACAGCCCTTCCTACAGTCCTCAGTTCTTTACCTGCTACATGCCATCACAGTACAAATGTTTGTGAATTATTAAAGGAGTGAGTAAATGAATGAAAGAATGAATGAATGAACGAACAAATCTCTGGATGTGTCTCCTGGCCTCTGGTGTGATTAGGGTGTCCTATTTCTATGTCTTCTAGCAACTTCCACTTACCTCTCCAACTAGTTTCTCTTATTCACCAGAATGTGAACACCTTAAGACATTCCTTATACTCCCTAGCAAATAGTGCCAATAATTGAATTTAATCCAGGAGACAAGACAGGAAGCCCAAGCTACAATGCTTGAGTTCTGCTAAACGTTTTTTATTTTGAAGCCTCGTGAACTCTTCATTCCTCAGTTCATGAGATGCTGTAATATTGCTAGATGATTTCCTAGAATTGGTTAAGGGTTGAGGCCGGCCCAGTGGCATAGTGGTTAAGTTCACGCACTCCACTTCAGCAGTCCGGGGTGCATGGGTTCGGATCCCAGAAGCGGACCTACTCATAGCTTATCAAGCCATGTTGTGGCAGGCATCCCACATATAAATCAGAGGAAGATGGGCACGGATGTTAGCCTAGTGCCAATCTTCCTCAGCAAAAAGAGGAAGATTAGCAACAGATATTAGCTAATCTTCCTCACCAAAAAAAAAAAAAATGGTTACGGGTTAAAAAGAAAAAGAAGAAGGAGCTGGTGTTAGCACAGTACAAATTGGGAGTTTCTTAAAAGCAGTCGGGTACATAATTGAAAACTAATTGAATGTTCTAATCCATATGCATGAAAAACAATTTGCATTGCTTCATTATTTAAAAGCAGTGTAAAAAATGAGGACGTGGTGGGAATGTACTTGAAGAATATGCTTCTGAGAATATTCATACAAAATGAAGTTTAACTCTTTACATCTTGGAAATATATTTTAGAAATACCTAAACACTGCAAATAACCTGTTTTGCTATCGATTTCAGATTAGTACAAACTGTATTGGATCTAGTTATCTCCACATTCTACTTCATAGCAGAATTCCAATCTTAAGATGTTTCCCCCAGTCAAAGAAAAATAGACAATTCAGTGTTTAAACTAACTTGCATTGAAACCTCCATGACTGCATGATTAATGGTTCCAGAACCATTATTCGTTCAGAAAAACAAGTGGAATCCAATGGAAGGGAATGAACAGAGTTGCAGAACTTCACTAATGCCTCCACGTTCCTAATATTAGAGTCCTTAATCTGGGTCAAACCTTGTGCTAGACATTTTGGCATGAGTTTCGTTACTTAATTTAGATATAATTCACATAGTTGTGTACTCACCTCAGGTGGTCTTGCTTACTCTGTTTCTAAGATATCCCATCAGTACCAAGTGATATTCATCACATCCTACTGTTTAGAAAGTTCCGTCTGCTTCCTATCTGGTTTTTCTTGTCCTCAATCAAAACGGTATTTATAGAGAGACTTTAGTTTCTGATATGATGGAGTAACCAAGAACTAGATTTGCCCTTTCATCTCAAAAAAACTAAAAAAAATGGAAAAAAAAATTTGTGAAACAGTGGTTTTCAGACATTAGAGATCCCTGAGGGAAAGCAAATGATAAAAGCCCTACCCTAACCCCTGCTTACTGCCTGGAGGGGATTCTGGTCACCACCCGGGGAGGAGGAATGCAGATGGAGCCCCATGATCGCACTGACATCAGCAGATTGAGTTCGAAGTTTAGGGAGAACAAAAGTTAGAGATTGCAGGGCAGAGTGCCAGGGAGAAGAGAGCCACATGGGGCATGATCTGTAGAGCTTGCAGAGGGACCCCTCAAGTAGGTAGCAGAGTACTGATTGTGCAGATATGCGAGAAATTGCCTGAAGCTTGGGAGACACCCACTGGAAAGGAGCAGGTGGATCCATCTTCAGAGCTCACACAGGCTAGGATGGTCAGTGTTTCCACTGTACAAAGTGGAAAAAATTCACAATACAAAGAGAATTGGGAAGAGTAAACCAAGGGGAGGGGTTTGCTTCAAAAGTGGGGAAAACGCATCCCACACTAAATGCTGATCAAGTGCAGTCTAAAGAAGCCTAAAAACATCTCTCAAAGATATGACACTGTTTCAAAGTAATTTGACTGAATATAAATGAAGAATGTTAAAAATAAAAGGAGGTACAGAACTCAAAAAGGTAAAATCACAATATCATCAGGCATCTAATTAAAAATTTCCAGGCGTGAAAAGAAGCAGAAGAGAAAAATCAGTCGAAGCTGGTCCAGACAGTGACACTGATGACAGAATTGTTATACAAGGGACATTCATACAATTGATATATTCAAGAAAATGAACACACACGGCATAAGACATAGAAGATATAAAAAATAAAACCCAAGTTGAATTTCTAGAAATGAAAACTACAATGTCTGAGAGGAAAAACTGCATGAGAATAACAGCAGATTTGACACAGAGGGGAATAGATGAGTAAATGTTAAGACACAGCAGTCAAAACATCCAAAATGAAACAAAGAAAGATTGAAAACAGAAAAGCGTCAGTGAGCAGACACGGTTTGTCTGCAATGTTTAGGTATTTCCAATTACATGACTGATGCAGGAATATCAAGACGCAAATAGCTTAAACCTTTCTAATGGGAAATACGTGTATGTGCATAATTAACATAATAATCTAGGGAAATATAGAGAGGAAAGCCTTTCTGGGAAGTTAGGAAAGGCTTGAAAAATAGGGTAATATCTGTTAAGACCCTAGATAATAACAACAGCAATAATAACAGTGTTTTGGATGAGTGTTTGTGTCCCCCAAAATTCATTTGTTGAAGTCCTAACCCCCATTGTGACTGTATTTGGAGACAGGGCCATTATAGAAACAATTAAGGTTAAATGAGTTCCAAGGGTGGGGCCTGGGTCTAATGGAATTAGTGCCCTTAGAAGAAGAGACACCACATCAGTGAGCTTGCTCTCTCTCTCTCTCTCAGATGGCACACACCAAGGGAAGGCCATGTGAGCACATGGTGAGATGAGATGGCAACCCCTGAAAGCCAGAAGAGGGCTCAGAATCAAACCTAGCCCACTGGCACCTTGATCTCAGACTTCCTGCCTCCAGAACTGTGAGAAATAAATGTCTATCACTTAAGACACCCAGTCTATGGTATTTTGTTATGGCAGCCCAAGTTGACTAATACAAATCATAATAATAAATAGTTAATATTTATTAAGTGTTCACCACACACCAGTTTTACATGTGTTATCTCATCTAACTCCCATAAGAAGCCTATTGTCCTGGTAAAAACTGTCAGGTAAGCACTGAATCATAGAGAGTTTAAATAAACTATTCAAGGTTGAACTGCTGGTACATATAGCCAAAGCCCAGACTATCAATGGCAGTGTGATCCAGCCTTAGGATTGATCATTGCAATAATATTGCAGCTACTGTCTCTAGACATCTACTCCATGATGGACATTTGTGATAAGAGCTTTACATTAATTACCTAATTTGATCCTCAGAACAGCCCTCTGAGTTAGAGACACTCTTCATATCCATCATAAAGATGAGGAACTGAGGCTGAGAGAGGTGAAGTAACACCACCAGGGGTCCCACTAGTCTCAAGTGAAAGAGGCAATATTCAAAAATAGATCTTTCTGGTTTCAGAACCCATCTTCTTCCCACTGACCTAAATTTTACAGCATTTCATTCAGCAGGGAGAGAAAAAAAAGCTTTTCAAACAGAGGAACTTCAGAGAAAATACTGAGATGTGTGGAAGGGCAAAGTCCATCGAGTGATCACTCGGGCACACTCAGTGAGTGGGCATGAGAAAAGGCACCCCTGAGGTGGGCAGGCTCCACGCCACCGATGGTCTTCAATGCCGGGGTAAGTAAGTTGCACGTGTTCTGTGGACACCATGAAACCTTACATGCAGTGAAGAGGATGTTTAGGTATTTTGAAAACATCTTGAATAGAACCAAGTCAAGCACAAAGACCTATTCCTCCTCCAGAGACTTTGTTTCTGAATCGCCTGGATTCAATAAATTATAGTCAATAATTCAGTGCACCATCATCTCTGTTATAAATTATAAGCCTGCAAATTTTTAGTGTGAAGCAGCTCACATTTGTCCATTTATCCAGCTCATCCACAAACCAATGGTAGGGCTTATTCGTAATATCCCGTGGCAGGCTTTCTGGGAATCCAGGAACTTACAGAATGACAAGTAACCCATGACCCACCAGTCCTTTGTGTGTATCATAGAAGGAAGGGAATCTGATGTGATTTGTTCTCAGTCTCGTAGATTCCTGTTCCTCCTGGCTTGTGTTTATATACCCTCGCAAATCTCCTCTCTAGTGAGCCAATGTAGAATTTCTCAGCATCCACCAGTCTTGTGAACCTGCACTCACCTTGATACAGCATTTCCTGAGGCCTCATAGTGAAACTGAGTTTTACCACCACCAGCTTCTCAGGAGGCTATTCCTGCCCCAAGAATGACCCACTTAAGCCAGCTTTCAGAGCCCCTATTCTCGTCTTTGCTTCCACAAGTATTCATTATGTCTCCTGACAACTCACCTACTCCTTCCTACTCACGTTTGAGCTATCTCTTCCAGTCTGAAGATGGTCTGTTCTCCTTTTCACCAAAGTTGGAAACAAAAATAGGAGCGCACTGGTCTCCTTATTCTACCTCACAAGTGATCACTGCTCAGCCTCTCCCAGGAATCTTGCCCACTAAAATACAAGCTCACCAAGAGCCTTCTAGGCAGCCTATCTGCCTCTTGAGAGCTCCACCTGCCCGTCCCAGCCCTCTTATCCTTTAGGAGAGCACTGTGAGGACCTTCTCCATGCAGCACTTCTTCCTAGCTCAGGCACACTATCACACCTGCCCTTCCTCTGACTCTGTGAAGTCAGAAATAATTAAAATTATCTTGGAGCCGGCCCTGTGGCTTAGTGGTTAAGTGCGCGTGCTCCGCTACTGGCAGCCCAGGTTCGGATCCCGGGCGCACACCGACATACCTACCACTTGTCCAGCCATGCTGAGGTGGCGTCCCACATGCAGCAACTAGAAGAATGTGCAACTATGACATACAACTATGTACTGTGGCTTTGGGGAGAAAAAGAGGAAAAAAAAAAAAAGGAGGATTGGCAATACATGTTAGCTCAGGGCTGGTCTTCCTCAGCACAAACAGGAGGATTGGCATGGATGTCAGCTCAGGGCTGATCTTCCTCACCTAAAAAAAAAAAAATCAAAAAATTATCTTTGTCTCATGGTACCCCAATTATGTTGATTTTATTCTCTAATTTGATAATTACATTTCCAATCTTTTGAGTTAAAAGTTTGGTGTTTATTCCCTTATCTTTGGTGTTTTTATTTATTTTCTTTGAACATAGGAAAATTTTAGAATATCAAAAATTTAAATCAGAGGTCTAATCTGATTTTCTTTAGTTTAACTTTTTATTTTGAAACAATCTCAAATTTCACTAAAATTGCAAGAACAGTACAAGTAAATTTTTTTCCTGAGCCATTTAGTAATGACGTCACCCTGCATAGGTTAGTGTGTGTGTCCTACAAAGACATTTTCCTACATAACCACAGTACATCCATCCAAATGAGGAAATCACGTCGACCAATTACTGCCATCTAAACCTCAGACCCCATTCGAATTTGACCAACTGTCCCAACACACAGCCAGCAAAGGGTCCAGCACAGAATCCTCCGCCACGTCTCTTCAGTCTGCTTCAGGTAGTCACCTCCGCAGACTATTCGTGTCTTTAGCACTGTGGTCTCTTTTGAAAGATAAAGACTAGTTTTGTGGAATGTCTCTCAATTTGTGTTTTTCTGACATTTCCTAAAGATTAGATTCAGGGTATGCATCTTTGGTAGGGATATCACAAAAGCGGTGCTATGTTATTCTCATCTTAAATCCTGTCAAGTAACGTATGACATCAATTTGTTCCTTCACTGACGACCTTCACTTTGATTGCCTGATTAAGATGGTGTCTGTCAGGCCCCTCCACTATAAAGTTACTCTTTTTCTCTAATTAATAATTATTCTATTGAGAAGTACTTTGAAACTACTTGAATATCCCCTTCCTCATCAAATTTTTAATTTAGTCATTATTTTTTATTTCTGTCAATATGGACTTATTGATTCTTATTTTATTTAATAGATTATAACCTATTAACTATCATTACAATGATGCTTAAATTATCTCATATTTGGCCAGAAGGAGCCCCTTTGACTAGTCATCTTCATTCTTTGTGCTTTTCCTTCTTTTTGGTGAAAAAAAGATGTTTCAGGCTCATCTTGTACCTTCTCTGTTCCTGCTCTGAAATCAGCCATTTCCTCAAAGAGCAGCTCCTTTTAGAAATGTTAAATGATTTTTAAAACCCCAAATCTGTATGTTGCTGTTCCACAGGCTCTTGCAAGGGGCTGCATTAGGGAATATATACGCATATACGTATACTTTTATATAGACACACATATCTATATTTATTTTTATATTCATTTACAGATATTAAAAAATTAGTTTAGGGGCTGGCCCGGTGGCGCAAGTGGTTAACTGCGCACGCTCCTCTGCTGCGGACTGGGGTTCGCCAGTTCGGATCCCAGGTGCGCACCCTCGCACGGCTTGTCAGGCCATGCTGTGGCTGCGTCCCACATAAAATGGAGGAAGATGGGCATGGATGTCAGCCCAGGGCCAGTCTTCCTCAGCAAAAAAAGAAGAGGATTGGCAGATGTTAGCACAGGGCTGATCTCCTCACAAAAAAAAAAAAGAAAAAGAAATTAGTTTATACAGATATCTCCAATTCCAACCTACTGCAATAGGGTTCATTCTAATTTTTCCCTTTTCAAGATAACTAACTCCCTTTTTCTTCAGTGAGAAGTCTGGCCGTAAACAGTCTCGTATAATCACCTATTTGATCAATCCCCTTGTATGTAACCGACTTCTTGTCATCACTACATGCCCCCCACTGCCCTCAGACCCTTTTCTTGCCCCATTAGAGCTCCAGTAAGCCACGTGGTGTTGTCACCTTCCCCCGCCCACACCGCTAGGTCTCTGACACCCTAGGCCCGGCCTCTGCATCCTAGCTACCGCCTCACGCAGAACCCAGCCTGGCTCAGACACACCTAGCGACGGCTATTCTGAATCGTGCAGGAAGGCAGGCAAGGGAAGGGAAGGAGGAAGGTTCTAATACAATTTTAAATCTGCAATTGCAACAATAGGCTGCCAATGTTGTTGTCTCAGGTATATATTGAACTATATGCAGAGTGTACATTCAATTCTATCACTTGATTTCCTCCGAGGGATCGGTTATTGACGACAAGATGAAACGTGGCAGTATCACAGACTGGAGTAAGCGCAAGTTCTCAGGGCTCCCTCAACTCAGAGTGCGTTTCTGCATGGGGCTCCTATCAGATGCCAGCTAGAGATTAGCATGTGCTCAGAGAGTGGTCATTCACCATTCACACCATATCAGTCATTCACCTGTGATGTCTGCACATGGAGGAATTATTTGGGGTTTAGCAACGGAAACTCTGCATTATCTTTTCATATTTTTATGATGGATAGTTTGCTTCTGTGCTTCTTAGCAACTACTGAAGGATCTAGAATTCAAAATCCTCCTAAACCTTAATAACAATCGTTCATACAGTAGAGAAGGGGCAGGATCTTACTTCCTAAAGACTTCTCCGACGTATTCTCCAGCTGGCTCAAACTATCTCTGTGGGAAAATATCAGAATCTACTGAACTATTAAACAATTCAAGGCCCAAACAATTACTTCTGGTGCATTTTGTCCTTCTCTTTGACAGAAGTTCCAGAGAGATTCCAATACACAGAGAAACACTGGGTAACCCTCCTGCTGGTTTCCCTAGAGTTAATACAGTCAGAAATGACGAGCTTGAGGCTTTTCCTCCAGCTGCTCCTGTAGATATCCTAATTCCTCCTTCTTGAAGTCTGACTCTTGTCTAAACAATCAATGATATATATGTATTTCATCAATATTCTTATATTCTACTATAAACATAATTTTGAATGCAAAGGAGTTTAATAAATTTTTTAAAGATTCTGTCACATTGTTGTTTTTTTTTTTTTTGCTTTGGTTTGGTTTGGTTTGAATGTTGCCTTTGAATCTAACGTGAGTTTCAAGTTGCCAGGCAAGTTGAAATTTCAGTCCTTGCCCTTTGCTTTTGTAAATCTACCTATTCTCTAAAACTGGCTCGAATGGGCTCTCTCAGATTCCTCAGTGGCCGTCTCTCCCTTAGGATATTGCACTTTCCTGGGTGAAGCGTTATCATGGGGTATTATCACTGATATACAGTCTTCTCTGCTTTCCCAATAGACTATGGGCACCTTGAGAGCTGTAACTTAATCAACCCTGTTCTGACCACAAGGCTTGGCACATGGCAAGCATCCAACAAACGCCTGTTGAAAAATAAAGGGAACCTGGATGACAGCATCAGCCCAGTAGCCTAAATTAGGAGCCAATGCCTCACTGCCTTTGCTGTGTGTTAGACTTAGCTGGACTTGCACCTCCTTTGCTAGCTGTACCAGCAGCTTCAAATCCAAGAGACAGCGATATTCATTAGCTTTGAATGTGTAACATTTTCATGCTGGCAGCCAGGAGAGGTACATCAGAAATAACAGCGTCAACAAAATAATGGCAATGCCTCATGCACCTGCTAGCTGCTGTGTGTCTCTCATAGCACTAGGTTCTGGATTTTTGCCAACCAACTTGGCACTGCCAAGAAGCATCTTCTCCAGTTTCAGTGTACCTCAGACTACATACACGATCAGATCCTGCACAGGGCAACCACAGCCTTCTCTCTCACAAGCATTGCTTTAAACGTAATGATCTTATCTAAGCTTCCCAAAGGAGCCCTACCCTCTCACCATCCCCCATGTGAAATGGGCCCCTCTCCACTGATACTCTCGTCTCTGCCACTCTCTGCCGCGGCTGCACCCTCAGCTTTCACTGCCCTTCCTCCAGGCAGCCTCCCCTCTTCACCTACACTCAGTTACGTCCCACTTCCCTCACAGCACCTGCCGCTTGTCCTTCAAAGAAGTCACGTGCTTACACCTTAAACTTATACATCATTATATGTCAATTATATCTCAATAAAACTGGAAGAAAAGATAGCCTATTCATTACTTATATTCTCTTCTTAATTAATGCATCTCTTCTTAACGTATCTCTTCTTAATAAATTACTGCTTTGGGTAAAATCAGAAAACAATTATCACAATGTGTTTCTCAATCTCAGATTAATTTCTAATGGTTGCATAAAGTAAACTATGAAAAAAAGCCATGTGCTCATACTTAACTTTTAAACTTATCAGTGGTTCTCTCTGGACTATAAACCCAATGAGGTTAGGGCTCTGTTCTTTTACTGCTCTATTTCAATTCCTAACACTTGTGTCTATCTCATGCCAACTGTTGAAAGGCAAAGTCAGATTTTATGTTACATATCACAGTGCCTCATATATATTAAGTTTAGGAAATACTTACCGAATTCTTCAAATAATCTCCTCAAAACAGGCCACAGAGACGGTGATAGAAAAGTCACTCACAAAGTTTCAGATTCAATTTCCATTTCCTGAGAAGAGAACCTAAAGGCTCCATTAACTTGGCTTTGACAGAGTCCCACGTCCAATTTGTAAGACACCCTCTAAGGTGTGTGTGAGTGAAGACTGATGCTGACTGCAGGTCCAGTGAACCTGGCTACTGTGAAGTTTTTGCACATCATTAACTATGAATGCAATGAGAAAGACTCCTAACACGATTACCATTATTATACCTATGTACTTATAGCCATACTATAAGCACCAATGAAAGCAATTAGTGTTGATTGATCACTTTTTATAATCCGGGCATTGTGTCTAAGTCGATATGTCTTTACATATAACACCTAATTGTCTTCCCAAGACCCCTAGAGAATAGACTAAAAACATCTTCCTTTATGGGAGGGAACTGCTGCTCAGAAAAAGTTAAATAGCTTCCTAAGGAGAGTCACAAAGCAGGTTAATACTTGACCAATTGTCCAAGTCAAGACCTGCCTGATGCCAAAGCCCATATTGATAACATCAGCGTGCCTTCGTTCCACCTGTTCTGAGAAAATCGCATAGCAGCACCAGTGGAGCACTTCCTTAGTAATTGCAAGGACTTTCTGGCTCTTTCTGTTTTTCAGACATTTTTGCTTTTGATGTAGAATCTTGAAAAAAATATAGCATGCATCAAAATGCAAATTATAGTTGGCTGATGCCACACCCCCACATAAAGTCCTTTAGTGGCTCCTGTTACGGGCAGAATACAAACAGATCACCTTAGCTTGGTGCACGAGGCCTTGAGTCCCCCAAACTCTTCCCCTGCAAACTTGGCTTTCTTCCTTCTGTGTAGCTCCAGTGCACTGCATGCTACAGCTCCCCAAAGCATTCTCTAAGTGCACAGTCGTTTCCTTCTCTCCTCACCTTCCTGCAGGCTTCTTTCTGAATGAAGTGCCTTTTTCTACTGTTGTAGAACTGTACCTAGGCTAACAAATTACAGATCACCTATTTCAAATATATATTGACAGGATGTAGTGTACTTGAATATTCCCACAAAATCACGCCAAATTAATTACTCTCTAATTTCAGGCACTGAAAATGGACTATATGTTGACTAAGTGCAGAAAATGGAAACGGTATGCAAGGGACCAGTTGTGCTTCAAACTTGGCCCCGGGGCAGAAAGTTCTCCTGGTCATCTTATTCTCCCTCAGCATGGGTGTAGTAGGCTATAGAAATTATATTGGTGACCACTGGCCCCCACAGTCAGCACACACATTTTCAGTTGTTTTTCTTGAACTTAGGGACAAGTTAAAAAGGGACAAGTCGAGAACAGTGGATGGGGAGAACTCCTTGATGGTCCTCTTTTCCAGTAAGACTTGTGTGTTAAGGCTGGATTCACGCGGTATTTCTCAAAAACAGGCAGGGGCAGGGGGTGGGGGCTTTTCACTTGCTTATGTATTGATTCTAAGTCCCAACCAGAGAAATGGAAATCTAATCATTACTGTCATGACTATTTTGTCCTAGTTATCTAGGACGTTAATATTTGGTCACCAGTGTTATTCTTCATTTGCCCCTCCTGATCCATTCTCCACCCTCCTGCGTCTTGCCTCCATCTAGCTCTTTGCCCTGAGAGGCTGGCCCTTGCAAAGTGTATCATCCGAACTCCCTTGCCAGTTGGCTTCTGGTGGGTTCAGCTAGTGGGAAGCCCTGACAGAGAGCAGAGGATGAGAAGTGAGAGGTCAGGGAATTTCTTGGCTTCTGTCTAGTCAGGCACCACACCTCTATAAACACCTTTGCTCCCACCGCCCCTCCCTGACACTGCTCTCAAAAGGCAGCTCCCTTGTCCCGCATCCCTTAGGCACAAGGATCCTAACAGTTTTCTGCTGCTGCTCATCTTTGAGTGTCTTTGTTTTTAACCACGACTTCACCTCTGTAAGTGTTCTCGTTATTAAAGTCCTTGTATTTGAACCCTATGGGATGAATTCTCTTTTCTGTAGGGAACTAAATGATACAACCAGAAACAGAACATTCTTCTCATCTAACTGTGCTGACTAGAACAAAAGTTTTTCTAATCCATTGTATATTTTATGGCAAAATATTTTGGCCATCTGAACCAAAAATATGTCAATGTAGCCTGTGCTTTTATTTTTCATGGGAAAGGAAGTATATATGTAATCTTAGGAGAAAAACCATTAGTACATTTTTTAATGACAGACTCCCAACCAAGATCAAACAACACTAATGGATGACTCACCTCTCAGGATTCAATTCATCCTCTGGTGCTTCCCTAGACAGAGTTAGACAAGGCCTTTATTCTTCCCTCAGGATTCCTCATGTATTAAGCAATTCGGTTTTGCAATTGCCTTCTAACTGCCCGAGCCCACGTAAAGGGAAGGTTGCACAGCACAGGAAAAGATGCCCTGAGCACGTGAATTCCTCCTCTTGCATCGTCAGCCAGGCTGTACTGTACCACGTCCATGTAGGCTCATACGGTCTCCAACTTGCCTGACCACACACTTAACACCCCCCTTTCATTGGCTGTGCTTACATTTGTCTATTTCCAGCCATCTGGGTGCTGCTTCCAGTAATTGATCCTTCTGCGACAAGCTTGATGATCTGAGGCTAGCAGACATGGAGAGCTTCCAGCTGATGGAAACATCCAGGCACATATCTTTATTTGGCACATTATCAAAACCATTTGCCTAAATTCTGCTATTTCACAATAATCTGCAAAGTGCTCAAAGCCAGAGACTCTGCTTTACTCATATCTGGGTCTTGGGTACTAAAAACGCTGCAGACACTCAGGTGATATTGTTAAATATTTATCAAAGAGTGATACAGTGGAAAACTAGGTGCATGATCAAATTTATTCAGGAAAGAAGGGCTTCGAAGCAACATAAAAGTTGTCAGCTTTACGTTTCAATCCCTTTTAATTCCATACATTATGTTTAAATACATGCATTGAATTCTGCAGTCTCCTGCTTTCTGCTCTATCTCTTTTACTGTTCTTTTGATTGCAGAGCCAATCCTTTCAGCAGTCATTGGAAGTTTTTGACAAAATGGAAAGATAACAGCTAAATACTAGTAGTTTAAGTAAAGCTCATTTAAAGCCTTCTCTGAGGCAGCTTCTGAAAAGCTCAAGACTAATGAGAAAAACATATTAAGAAACTCTCCCAAATGAGTAGACGCCTTAAGCGACGGAGTTTTGAATGGTGCAATGTTTTAACGTGATGATGGACAGTGACCTCTCAGAGAATCAACTATGCTCCTGGACAAACAAATAGCAGGACATATTCTTTAAGGATCCTGAACAGCAGTGAGACTCCAGGGAATGCTGATTTCTTGATTTATTTACTGGCTTTCTGCCTAAGAAACAAAGAATAATGAAAACAAACATGAAGGGGGTGAGTTTCTATGGCTCAGTGATCATAAAATCATTAACTTTCTGATGCTTCCAAAGATAAGGGCAAATAGCAAGCAAAGGGAACTACTGAACTTTGAGAAGGTCACCTGGAGACAATTTCAAAGTGATCCAGGAGAAATAGAAAGAATGTGCTGCTGTCCAGATAAATGTACTGGAGAAACCACGAGATGAGCTTGTTAAGGAAGAGCCAAGGAGGCGGGATGATAAGATGCATGTGTTCCCCCCATAACGCTGACCTTTGAAAGCAGGAACTGACAATGCAGTTTAGAAAAGTGAAAAAAGGAGAGTGGAAATTAGATGCACGCTTTTTAGAAAAGTACAGCTTGATAATTCAGCACCTGGCAGCACATATGTGTCTGTTGTTTCCAAATTGAATTCTCACCCTTCCTTGCGACACCCCTCAGAGACTACTTCCGGACCTTCCATGGTTGTTGCCATAGCCTGTTCCAATGTCTTTCTAGTCCCAAACGTGAGGTATCGTCAGAGATTCAGGCAGATGGTTCTTCCTCCACAAGTAATTTCCCTGACCTCCACCTGGAAACAGTTTCTTCTATTTCCTGAATCTCAGAGGATACCATCTCTACTTCTCTTGTTATCAAAACTCCTTCCCTGCCAAACACACACACACACACACACACACACACCCCTGAAGGACCAGGTATCCAGGCATGAAAACAGAGCTGATAGCACTGAGCAAACAATCACATGAGGAACCCAGAGGGTGGCAAAACTTACGGGGGTGGTGATGGAAAGCCAAAGCCTGGGAAAAGAGTCAACGATCTAGAAACCAAAGGTCTGAGAGCAAGCCAGTGCATGGCACTGGAAGTGGAAGAGGTAGAGGAGAGATCAGAAATGGTCACCTTGACATCACCTCTTCTCCCATTGTGATTTGCTTCACTGCATTGTGGGCCAAGTGCTGCATGACCCGCCAAGTGGAAGGACCGTAATCAGAAAGCACAACAGAACCTAAGAGAGTCCCTTGTGGAGACTGGCTGGGTTCACCTGCTGGAAGGCCTTGATTCATTCTGGAGCATTCTTGTAGTGGGTGGCGGCAGACTCTCATGATTCTATTTTCATTGGTCCATGCTATGGTCTGAATGTTTGTGCCCCCTCCCCAAATTCATATGTTGAAATCCTAGTGCCCAAAGTGATGGTATTAGGAGTTAGGACCTTTGGAAGGTGATTAGATCATTAAGGTGGAGTCCTCATGAATGAGATTAATGCTCTTATAAAAGAGGCCTCAGCGAGCCCCTTTCCCCTTCCACCATGTGAGGATACAATGAGAAGTGTTCCATCCAGAAGACAGTTCTCGCTTGACCATGCTGGTACACTGATCTTGGACTTCCAGCCTTCAGAACTGTGAGAAATAAATATTTGTTGTTTATAAGCTGCCCAGACACTTGCATTTTGTTGTAGCAGCCTGAAGAGACTGAGACATTCCATCATTATTACTATAGCATCATCTGCTGGAGCTGTCCTGGCTTTACTGGAGCCAAGCTGTGGTCATGAAAACTTGCTCAGCCTAATAGGCCAGGGAGAAGGCCAAAGACATGTTACAGATCCTTTTGGGAAACCCACTACCCTAAAAGTGTCGTACATACAATGGCAGGTATATCTAGTTATGAATAGCTTTGTACACTTGCAAACCTAGAAAATATCCTTGCAATTGATTATTGTTGAGAGTCAGGGAAAAAGTGTACCATCTTTGTGAACATGTCTTTCATCATGCAAGTGATGCTATGCCCAAGGAGAGAGAGCAGGTCCCTGATGAAGGTGCCCACGGCTATAGTTCATGGGCAACTGAAAAGTGAAAACAGGGGAGTAGTCTATCCATGGACTAACAGCAGTTGTTATCAGTGCAGTATATTGGAGAATGAGGGCCACTGGAAATCTCCCATATTCCACATTCAGGATTCTGGATAGGCATTGGAACACTTGGAGAGGAAATAAGCTGCTCTATAATCAAGAATTTCAAGTCAGGTACACAAATACGTTACAAATCTCAACTAAAAAATAAATCCTTCATGATTTACTACCTTAAACAAATGCTATGACATCTTTATAGATCCTAAATATTTAATTGAACAAATTGCATTTGTAGTGTGCAATGATGGCGGATGAGGTAACAGCACCCCCGTGCACACCTCAGCCCCCCAGGCAAAGAGAAGTCCTGCTTACTGCTCGGTACAAATGCAATACATTCCCCATGCTCAGTATCTCATCCCCGCCACACAACCCGCTTCATGAACAGGCATCATCTAGCCTAGCTGTATTGGCCCTGGGGAATGGAGGAGGAACGAGTAACCAATGCAAACCAGCAGGAAGCTCATGTTGCTGCTTTGTCCTGGGAAATAAAGTCCATCTCCGACACAGGAGCCTCATGTCTTCTGCCAGCATCCTCAAAGCAATGACAGGGTAACTTATTAGGTTGCAACTAAGACAAAACCCCATACCATTCACAGATTCCCACCAGCCATTAGGAAGTTTGAAAACCTAAGACCACAAATTCTACTTTCTTCTTCCCACTGAGTGTTCTGAAATTAGTATTAACAACAAAACTTTAAACTCTGAGACTGTGTTTTTCTCCCCACACACCCCCTGGGTATAACAATCGTGAGTCATAGGTATTTGGTGCTAGCTGGGGAAGATAGCCCACCATTCTAAGAGAAACGTCTTCTGACCCTTGCATCACATACATTTGTAGACCATTCCAGAGCTCAGCTAAGGTAGATATGAGGTTAAGATGCTCTTCTGACCCTCACCTCATCTCATCACAATATAGAACTAGTTTCCCAGTTTGGCAATAGTCCTGCTCTGTGAGCAACAACTGGATCAAGCGCTGGCAGCAAGGAGCATGGGCTCCCTACTCTGTCCTGCCTTCAAAGAGAACATCACTGGATCGGAGAATGCAGCACAGACTCACAAAGGAGGTATTTCCGAGAGGGTGAGAGTTTGGGCACACAGATTCTCTGACCATTCTCTGAACCAGGCTTGCAAAAATTATTTGTTCTTCTCCAGCCATCAAATGGTCTCAGTGGACCCTATTCCCTGGAGAAGTGGGAAAACTACTACATATGCCACACCTAGCAGGGAGGGCTCCTTTGGAAGAAATTCCTTGTGAGAAGGGTATGGATGCTGAAATCTGTTTGGAAAGCCAGGTAGAAGATTTTATTTGATGCCATATTTGCATAGAAAACACTATTTCAACTCATTTTTATGAGTCAAATTTGTCCCTCAAAATTTTCTATGTTGAGGTCCTAACTTATTTGCAAATAATGTCATTGCAGATGTAATTAGTTAAGAAGACTTCATTAGGATGTGCTCTAATCTAATATGACTGATGCCCTTACAAAAAGGGGAAATCTAGACATAGAGATGCACACAGAGAGAACACCAAGGCACAGCCCGGGGTGATGCTTCCACAAGCCAAGGAAAACCAAAGATTTGGTTTTCCATCCGAAAACCACCAGAAGCTAGGAAGAGGCTTACAGCAGGTTCTTTATCATCTTCATCTTGAACTTCTGGCATTCAGACCAGTGAGACGATAAACTTCTGTTGTTTAAGCTGCTCAGTCTGTGGCACTTTGTTATGGCAGTCCTAGGAAACTAACACGGTCATTTTGTCATTAGTCATTAGTCATTTGCAACTAACATATATGCATGTTGTGTGTCATTTGGCCTTTGACGGAGATTGTGGGGGAGCACCACAGTTGTCCAGAGACATTTCTTGGTACTACATGGCAGGACTAATAAAACAAGATTTATTTGATAACCAGGATTCTCGTGTCACATCCAAGAGGAGGCAGTCTAGATATACAGGGGCTTGACCACCATCATTTGATTGCTAATAGGCAAGGACATGAAAAGTGACCCATTCAACTTCCTTGGAGAGCTCAACAGGGACTGTGCCCCTGGGCCTTGCGAAACTGCCCTGAGCAGTCCATCCGGAGGTTAAGCACAGTCACCTCCCGGCAGTCGTGGCTGCATTTCCTTCTTAGCAGTTCATGTTTTAGACACAGAGAGTCTAAGACGAGACCCACTGAGCAAACAATAGTTGTTCTCAAAATGACGGGCGTTATCTATCCGAGATATCAGCAGCAAAGAGGGAGGGGGTAGGATGCCAGCTACTTCTGGGAACTGAAATACAGATGTTGACCCAAAACAAGAGCTGAGAGGGGCAGGCATCGCCGATGCCATTGAAAACGATGGAGGTGTTAAAGGCCGGGAGGCAGAATATCCAAAGAAATCCACAGCAGGAAATGAGACCCCCAAGTTAAGGACTTGGAGAAGGAGGTGGTAGGAGGAGAACTTGGGTGATAAGGAACTGAGCCTGGAAGAGGGACTTGCCCGCCACCACTAGGGCCAGTCACAGGGGCATTTGCCAACACCCTTCATGAAACACCACCCTTCCATTGCTTCTGATTCTTCACTGTTTTCTGGTCTTCCTACCCCTCTCCTTAGTCCTCACTTTTCAACAAGGGCTCCTTTGTTGAAACTCAAACTTTGCTCTCCTCAAGGTTTGTGCCTTTCTTTTTTCTCTGCACTTCTTCCTTAGTCAGTGTCAATCACTCAGTGGTTTGGATGTTACAACTATCTACAGTTTCCAAATCTTTTCTCTCCATCCAGACCTCTCTGCTGAGGACCATGTACATATGCAATTCTCCGCTGGCCCTCTTTCAATTTTGCTTTCTAAATATCTCCCAACTTGCCAAGTGCTGGCTAAGACCTTCCAACGTTGTCACTCACTCAGACTATGGCAGCAGCCAACTAGCTTATGTTGGGGCTTTGGACTCATCCCTATTTCCACATGAACCCTGGTGGACACCAGAGCTGTCTTTCTAAAGTATTGCTGTTATACTCCATTTTTAGCCCTCCTCAATGTTTCTCTATGTCCCGTGGTGACAAACAACAGAGTGTCCCAGAATGTCCTGAGAGATGTGGTACAAAATGCACTTGCTAGGGGACCATTGAAGGAAACCTCCTGAGAGAGGGTGCCCAACTAATTCACTTTTGGAGTTAAGTTTAAATTCTGAAGTCTGGCCCTGTAGGTCCTTCATGATCATGCCCAACCAATCCAACCAGCTCAAAACCTCACCAAGCGTTGTCTCCGCCTGTGCCCCAGCAATACCCACACTAAATTTCTGGCATTCTCAAGATTTGCCCGGAAGGTGCACGTCTCCATCTTTCCACACTCTTTCTGCTCCCTGCATGTGCCACCCTGGTCTATCTGGCAAACTCTAATCTTCTCAAGAGTAGGAGAAAAGATTCTCCTCTTCTGTGAAGACTCCATGATTTCCTCGGGAAGAGCTCTCTGCTCCTTCACAAATGGCCTCTTTCTACATTTTTCCTATCACAGCTGTAGCCACCCTTGCAATTTAATCCTCAGGTTTTTCTTCTCCACTAGACGGCAAGTTCTCAGGGAGTCTTTATATTTATGATCCCATTACCTAGCACAAGATTTATAGTAAATTTGTGGATGAATGAATGAATAGCAGATACAAGTTTTGGTTGTACGGAACATAAATGATATGGAACATAAAATAGAAATATCAACAATAAGAAAATGATTGCTCACATTTAGGTAACAGTTTATACTACATACTCCACTTAACTTGTGACTGGTTATATGCTGACGGTAAATGTCTAGAACAAATTTAACAGCACTTTTTTTTAATTGCTGGGGGAATTATGGCTCTTAGCAGTATGGGCAGTTGGGTCCAAACCTACAACACCCACAGTGGTAATCATCCTCTCCTTCCTCCACTTTCCAAGGCCCTGCCCCCCACTGCCCCCTCAGGGTGTGGAAGGCTGAGCAGGAGCCTCTCACAGGCCCACCTGCCAACAGTGGCCACACTGGTTCTCAGAGTGACAGTCTAGGCATTTGAGCTCAGGATCCTAAGGGAGACGCTGGCTTTCCTGATTGTTCACAAATTCAGCATTGTGCTCTATGAGAACACCAGAAACACTCCCCTCTGACCCAACCAGGATATAAATCCTGCTGCCTGCACTACTGCTCCCTCCTCAATCAGCTCCGCAGAGTCACAAAGCCAGGCCTGTAAAGCTCACTGAGAAAGCGTGCCCCACTCTCTACCATGCAGACCCCACCAAAGCCCAGCGGCGGGCAATGAGGAGCAGAAGCAGCACAAACTTTCTGGATGGTGACTTGGCAGCATGGAGAAAGAGACTTGAGAATGTTCATGCTTCTTCACCTAAAAATCCACATAGGTCTTATTCTAAGGAAATAATCCGATATGCACACCAAGATTTAGGCATAGGGATATTAGTCACAATAATATTTATAATGATACAAATACAATACAGATACGTGTGTATGTATATCTATGTCTATGTCTATGTGTGTGCTCTTGGGTTCAAATTCTAGCATTGTCAATTACTTATCTAAATGGAAATTACAATAGTTCCTTCCTTTCACAGGGTGGCCATGAGGACTATATACATGTATGTATGTGTGAACAGAAACCCACAGACACACACACACACAAACACACACACAAGTCTTTAGAACAGTGCCTGATATATAGCAAGCACCTAATAAATATTAGTTATCTTTATTATAATTTGATTTTTTTACCAAATAAAATTGCATTGTGAATATTATTTTTAACTTATTTTTTTCAATTTGTGAACACGCTTTCACATCATCAGTTTTTAACTGTTTATGATCTTTCATACTTTAAGGTTTGGATACACGTTTTTATTACTAAGCCACTCTCAGGTAAATTCAACTAACTAATCCCCTACTAATTTTAATGTTTTGCTGTATAAATAATAAGTGAGACAATGAAGATCTTTATAACTACATTTTAACATACATTATTAATTTTTGACTAATTTAATTTAATTTATTTATTGACATAAATTTGCTGAACAAAAGAATAAAGGACTTTTTAAACTTTCTAAGCCCACCTCCTTCAATAAGCTTTGAGAATATGTGATGTCTCCGTACAATCACATAAGGAGGTAGCCTCCCGCTTTTCCAGAGCAGAGATCCACTCGGGTGTGACCTCTGCAAGTTTGATACAAGCACTTGACGATAATGAGCTGGAATCCCACTCACTTATGACAGTTTGTATTTTTGTTTCAGTAATGGATTATTTCCACTGTAACCTACACCTAATGAAAACTGGCTTTCGTTAGAAGTGAAAAGGGGCAGAACCACCACCATGACAACAACGCAGTGACTTCAAGCTGCTCTGAGTCAAGCTCTCGGAGAACAAAGCCACACCAGACTGTCTGGCCCCAATCTGTAGGTCTCAAAGGAACTCACTCAGAAACCAGTGACTTGCTTGAATCCTCCGAGTCCCATCCAGGAGGGGAAAAACCCTAACTGCATTACACCCTGACATTAAGGAAAGACTTCTACCCACTTCTCTCTGTCAGTGTACAAGGATCAAATCAAGGCTCCTCCACAGCAGATGCCAAGCCCAGATGCGCCCAGGTTTGCGCCATCCTAGGGATGTTTGTGAAGTAGCCTCACTCTTGCCTCTGCACCCACATCTGTGCATTGAGTGTAGCTGCTGCTTAGACAGCATCCTTCACCCCACTGGAGGGTCCTTCCCAACTAACCCTTTTGCTATCACAACAAAATACTGAATTCCAAGAACCCCTGCAGGTACGTGGGACCACAGCCTGGCTGAACGGATGATTGCAGCAGCTGCCCCACTGCATGAAGGCAAGGACATGACACAGCATATGATGCCACCCGGTGACACACCTCCTCCTTCCCCTCACAACACAGGCTCCTGCCCTTTCCTCTGTCTGCTGTCCAGAACTGCCTCTCCTCTCAGAGTTCCTTCATCTCCATCACCATGGCCTCTCTCTTTGGTCCCCTTTAAACGGAAGGTAGATCTGACTCTACAGGGGTTTTGATTGAGCACCTATTGTTTCTAATACCCCTCCCTACGTAACCAGCCCCTCGACACAGCCTGAGTCCCAGTAAAGCTTTCCTCCTGAGGGAGCCAGAATTTCTGGAAGGCATGCCTCCAGCAGTGCCCCACCTCCCAACATGCCTCCCTCCTGGTGTGCAAAGGAAAATGGGAGCAGTTAGGATTCACGAGCATCATGGATCTGGGCTCGCAGAAGAAGCCTTTCATAAGAGGGCCTGAATGAGGCTTATTCTTACATGGGGACGCCATCTGCCACACACCTGTGACATATACAGGGACGAATACTTCTAAGGAATTCCCAAGGCCATGAGCATTTTAAATAATCTCCTATTTTGGAGCAGAAAATGTGCTTTGATCCTTTTCTTTAATCTTCCCTCATTGTTGATATTCCATTTGTCTTCTTACTGAATGTGGTGAAGAATTAAAGATTACTTTATGCTTTATTCACATCTGTTTAGAAACTCATTTTATTCTTTTTGATTTTTCTCGGTTTATTTGCCTGTATTAATTTGTTTTCCTGAGTTATAAAAGTTTAGAATACAGCATTGAGAATATACTGCTACAGATAAAAAAATAATGAAATACTATTATTGCTTCCTATGTTGAATCATCAACTACTTCAACTCCTCAAAATGTCGTGACCAAAAAAATGGTGATAACTCCATAATGGATACCTAACCTTAACTTATGAAATGATGATGCAAGTTAACGCAAGTTAGCCTTTTATTCCCGGTGGGTAGAAACGTTGTCAATGTAGGATAATTTTCAAAGACTCAAATATGCCACAAGCCTACAGATGCTGTGACGGTGTAGCAGCAATGCCCACAGGCTCAGGCTGGGCACCGCTAGACTTTTTCCATGCAGTCGTCGATTCAGATCACAATGTAGATGCTGGGAGCACAACGTTACAGAGGAAGAAGGAGGAGGACAAACGGACCCTTCTCTGATCTTTTGGAGGAAGAAAGTCAAAGTCCAGTGGAAAAAGAGCCATGAATCAAAGAATTATAAAGAGAAATGTAAAATAACAATGAGGACAAGTGCTAAAAGGAGAGGTATGTGGTCTTACAGAGGAATGGTGTTAGGAACTGTGAGAGGTAATTTCATGTGTCAACCTGACTGGGCTAGATAGCTGATAAAACGTTATTTCTTGGTGTGCCTGAAAGGGTGTTTCTGGAAGAGATCAGTATCTGAATTGGCAGACTGAGTAAAACAGACAAGTCTCCCTGGTATGAGTGGGCATCATCCAATCCATTGAGTGCCCCAATAGAACAAAAAGGTGGAGGAAGGGAGAGTTCACTCTCTCTCTGTTTCTCTGCTGGAGCTGGGACATCCATCTTCTCCTGACCTGGGACATCACCACTCCTGGTTCTCGGGCTTTCAGACTCAGATCAGGACTTACATCATCAACCCTCAATTCTCAGGCCTTCAGACTCGACTGAACTACACCACTGGCTTTCCTGGTTCTCCAGCTCGCAGATGACAGATCGTGGGACTTAGCCTCCATAACCACGGGAGCTGATTCCTATAAAAAATCTCTTACATATATCTCCTTTTGGTTTTGCTTCCCTGGAGAACCCTGGCTAATGCAGGAACAAGTCAGATGTTCTGAGGACAGGATATGACATGAGCAGAGTCCTGTGGTGGGAAGAAGCATGGTAGAACCAAGATCGGGGTGAAGAGAGTGTGAAGCGTGAGGAGGACTGGGTGCTAGATGAGGATGTGAGGCAAGAGTGGGCTGGGTGTGTAAGGACATGGCAGGAACATTTACTTAAGTCTTAGTTTCCAGGGGAATTAGAAATCACTAGAATTGTCTAAGGATGCTCCAGGGATGGGGAGAGATGACAATCATATTTGAGTCTCAGAAATGTCATTATTGTGTTTGTATCAAGAATGTACAGAAAAAGGGCAAAACAATATTGCGTTAGTTTCTATTTCTGCTGCAACAAATTACCTGGCCTAAAACTGCACAAATTTATTATTTTACAGTTCTAGAGGTCCAAAGTGGGTTTCAATGGCCTCAAATCAAGATGTTGGCAGGGTCATTCTCCCTCAGGAGTCTCCAGAGGAGAATCCATTTCCTTATCCCTTCCAGCTTTTAAAGACTACCAGCATTTTTGGTTCATGGCCCCTCCCTCCATCCTCAAAGTGCATCACTCAACCTCTGCTTCCATCATCACATCTCCTCTCTGTGTAGCTACTGTTTCCCTCTTTCCCTTATACAGACACATGTGATTACATTGAGCCTGCCAGGATAATCTCTCCATCTCAAGATCCTTACATTTAATTACACCTGCAAAGTCTCTTTTGCCATGTAAGGTGACATATTCACAGGTTCCAGAGAATAGGGCAAGGATATCTTGGGGGGGGGGGGCAGTGCTTCTTTTGTCTACCATATGCATATGGGTCGAAAAGTTAAGCAGCAGCAGCTAAGCAAGAAATGAAGGCTACTTGGACCAGAATGTTTGCAGTGGAGGTGGACATAAACGGGAAGGTATGAGAGATATTTAGGAGGCAAAATTGCCAGGGCTTCACAATGTGCTGGGTGAAAAGAGTGAGAGGAATGGAAGTATCAAAGATAATTCTCATATTGCTTTCTTGCATTACAATCTGAGTCGTAATATCATGATAGTTATGTTTGGAAGGGAATAAGGTTTAGCAAAAAAGTTCATTAATTAGATTTTGGTTATATTGAGTTTAAAGACCTTGGGGCCATTCAAAGGGAGATCCCAAATGGATACTTGAATAAATGAACTAGTACTCAAAAGAAGTTTGTCCACATTATAAATTTGAGCTATGGATTATTCAACTGTCATCTATGCTCCATGTAGCAGCACAAAGAGGTAAAGAAAGGAGAGAGTGGGCATGGCATTAATGCACCTTTTGTGGAGGGGAGAGAGGGCACTAATAGAACCCATGTAATCAATTAAGATGAGGTCATTAGGGCGAATGAATGATATCTTTACAGAAGAGAGAAATGCCACGTGCAGACAGATATACACAGGGAGAACACCGTGTGACAATGGAGGCAGAGACTGGCGTTATGCAGCTGCAAGCCAAGGAATGCAAAGGATCAATAGCTACCACCAAAAGCTAGGAAGAGACAAGGAAGGGTTGTACTTGGCTCTGCCAACACCCTCTAGCCTCTAGAATTGTGAGAGAATAAGTTTCTGTTGTTTTAAGCCATCCAGTTTGTACAGTCATGCATTGCTTAACGGCGGGGATACATTCTGAGAAATGCATCGTTAGGTGATTTCGTCATTGAGTGAACATCATAGAGTGTACTTACAGAAACCTAGATAGTATAGCCTACTACACACTTAGGCTGTATGGTACTATTCTTATGGGACCACTGTCTTATACGTGGTCCATCGATGACCAAAACGTCATTACACAGCACATGACTGTACTTTGTTACAGTAGCCCTAAGGGCAAGACATAAGGCCCCGTCCAACTTCAAAATCCTACTTTCTACTATACCTTTCCACTTCTGAACAAGCTATTCTGGTGGTATTTTTCGGTATATTAGTTTGTATAGCTACTTCCAGTAAAGCCATTTTGCCCTCATTGAAGGCTTTTCCAATGAACAAGGACAACTGGGAAAGCTAACTAGAGGCAGCTTCCGGCTCCTGCTAGGAAAAAGGGGAGAAAGAAAAGGCTCCTGGGACTCTGGCTCGCAGGGCAGGAGGAGGTTGAGCCAGTGCCGGGTGGACTGTTGGGTGGATACCAGTGTAGCATTGCCAGGATATTTTATAAAATGAGAGGGACAAAGCATCTTAAATGTTCACTAAGAAAGATAAAGAATATACAAGAGAGAAATGACCAGTAGAGAAAGGTTCCTAAGAAAGAAATATTATGTTCATACAGAACAACAAAATTCAGCTTTTAAAATTTCATATGTATTAGATGTATTTTATTAGATTGTGGAAATCCACTTGCAATCTTAATTTTCTAGCATATTTTATCATATATTTTATGAAATATTTTTTCTGCATTTGAGACAATTTATATTTTTACCTTTGAATGCAATGAGTTACATTAATAGTTTCTCAGTTGGAACCACCATTGCATTCCCTAGATAAATCATATCTGATTATAAGGCATATTACATACACTACTGAATTCCATTTACCAATAGTTCTGTATCCACGTTCAAATTTGAAGTTGTTCTATATTTATCTTTTCTTCTATTCTTGGACAGCTTTTTGTGCCGAGGTTATACTGGCCTCATAAAATGAGATGGATAGCAATTCTTTATTTATTTTCTAAAATAGTTTTAACAGTACAGAGTTTATCTTCTTTGGTATGACTCATTTGTAAGGCCTTCTGGGTCTGCTGTCTTGGGGTAAGTTTATGGCACGGTAAACTAGTGGTGACGTGACTACCAACTCATTTCCTAGTGTGGATGTTGTTTTCTTGAGGCAATCTTGATCATTATCAGTTTACTAAAAATCGCATCCATTTCATTTATTTTCAAATATTTTGCATGAAGTTTTTCATATTATTCTCATAACTTTTTATTTCTATCTGTAGATACGCTCTGATTTCTTTGCTAATATTGTATACTCATGCACTCTCTGTGAGATTTGCTGATTTCATTAGGCTTCTTAAAGATCTCATCATGATCATAAAAGTGAGGAAAATGAAAGCCTAAGAAGACAGAGTGGCTTGGAGAAGATCACACCCTATTTGGAAGTAGAGCCAGGTCTGCTGATACTTAAGCAATGAACTCTTCTGGACCTGCTGCCTTGCTCTAGTTTATAACCCTCATTCAACTTAATTCATGCAAAAGCAAACGCGGTTTTCATGTGATTATGTTTGGGCAGAACACGCCCCAATATGACACTGAGGTGAACAGGTGGGAACTGATGACTCATCAACCATCAGGACACCACACAAAGGGCTTATCTGAAGCCAGGTCCCAGTAGTTAATGAACAAAACCACAAGCCAAACATATTACAATTTGGTAACAGATGAAATTCAGCATTTCAAAGCCATACCCATGGAACATGAATGCCATGAGAAATATGATATTCATAATGTTGCCTTCTATTTGAAAGAAAGATATGCTCATGAAATTTCTAGATGTGCTTTTTAATCAGTGAATTGCTAGGTTTGAGATGTGTGTTTAACTCAGTGGACCCCATTTTTTCTTAAAACACTTTAATGTAAAGGAAAATATGATGAATTCACTGATATGACAGTGAAATATTTCCTTTGCAATGACAAGCAATAACTAATAATTAAGGAAAATGTTTCTCACTTCTTTCAGTAATTTGAAACTCTTTCCAGCAGGAAAATATTATCCATTAGAGCTCTCAATAGAAATTCTCACTGTGAGAAAATGACAATGCTATTTATTTAGTCTGAATGGAAAATATCCACAAAATTCTTTCTTTTACTTATCTACTGCATTCAATTTGACAATAGTGTTTATAAATACAAATGCTGTCTAATCTACAGATGTTAACATACTACTTTAATCTTGAAAATAGTAATACTCTTAGAAACCAGATTGCCTGAAGATAGTTGCATAATTTGACATTACCTGGTTTACTCAACATATCTGATTTCAAGCTGTTCCCATGCAAAATGGCCACAAAACTTGTTTCATGTTTCTGTAGTGGAGACTGCTGGCTGTCTATCCTGTATCTATTTTGTTCTTCTTACATAGCATCAGAACCTTCATTTCCTTTTAGGGCCACAGCTAAAACTGCATTGCCCAAACACATTCACAGGTAAGTTACGGCCATGTGATTATTTCTGGCCAATGTCATATAAGCCTACGAACATATATTAGATTGCCAAGAGATGTTTTTCAATGGTGTATTTTTCCCTCCTTTAATCCAATTTCTCTTTTTTTGCTTTTTTGCTGCTTTGAATCTTGTGATAGTTAGAGTTCCAGCAGCCACTTTGGAATACACCAATGCATCTCAACGATAGGGATGCACTCTGAGAAATGAATCATTAGACGATTTTGTCATTGTGCGAACATGAGAGAGTATACTTACACAAACCTAGACAGTATAGCCTCCTACAATCTAGGCTGTATGGTACTGTCTTACGAGACCACTGTCATATATGCTGTCCGTCATTGACCAAAACGTTGTTACGCGGGGCATGACTGTATAAGGGAAATTCTAAAGACGGCAGAAATTCTAAAGACATCTATGGAACCACTATATCAGCTTCCGCCAGAGTAATAGGCAAATATCCATTGCCTATTGAATATTGTTGATTTTTTTTTTTTTTGGCTGTTCACTTTCTTTTTTTTTTTTTTTATTTTTTTTTGTTTTTTGTTTTTTGTTTATTGCAGTAACATTGGTTTATAACATTGTAAAAATTGTTGATTTGCTCTGATATTCTTTTACCCTCAAATGTTCTCCCAGTTCTCCATCTGTAAAGGCCCACCCAGGTGGTTAATTATCCCATAAAGTTGGCTCCCACACCCGTGGTCAAAGGGAACCACTCTGCGGCCCCAGAGCAGGGAGTGTTTATTGCCTCTAGATCTCACCTTCCTTCTCCACCTGATTGCATGCTTCTTAAGGACACAGCCTGCGGCTTTTACACCTGTTAGTCTACTACCCCCGTGTCTAGAGTACCTGCCATCTATTTATGTATATTGAAACAGCTCAATAATATAATTGAAAGAATGAATGTGTATGTGTGTGACAGTGTGTGACTGAAAGAGCTTTGAATTATTCAAGAGTGTGAAAGTGAACTGTAACATACCATAAACATACCTTTCCATCACTGAACTGAAATAATGCAACAGACCAAAGCAAAAGCCAAAGGTGAAAACATGGTAAACCAGTTTGGAAATTTAAAGTGTCTATATCCCCCATTTAGGTAGGAAAATTTGTGAGTAAGCTAAAGTATTCATGTCAGACTCATGAACACCAAATAGTGGGAAGAGGGTGTGTGTGCGGTATGCAGATTTTGTAAGATGTTTTGGAGTGATCATGTTGAGCTATTTTTTGGTTCAACATCCACTAAGCGAAGCTAACTATAACTTTAAGTCCCCTACGCTTTACTATGCTAAAAATATACTTCTTGTTTCCTTTTTATAAGCTTGATTTTGCATGAGGGCTTTAATACATCATCTGGTTAAATATCTGGGTAAAGACAAACTATATAATAAAAGCTAGATTTCTAGAAGTGGAATAATCACTATTATCTCCGTCTTATAAAGTACTCTGCTCAGAATGCTTTCCAAAGAAGGTAGTTTGTTTAAAAGTCTCAGTTGTGTGAACTTAAGCCCAAAGGTCTTAAGACAAATATTTAACTTTAGAGGCATAAAATATCTGCATGATTTATAAATGCAATGACATTTTCAACATTAACATAAGATTTGACCTTTTGTGTCCAGTCTTCTGGGATATGGTGTTTTAGCATATTGAACAATAAACAGAAAGAACAAAGAAACTCAAAGGCATACCTGAAGCATAAACTTCAAGAAATCAGCAGCTCAAAGACAGAAAAGAATCCCTAAGAGCAGAACAGAGGAGAGTAAAACTCAATTAAATTTTAACATTTAAGCTTTTAAAAGATCTAGAGTAGTTGCATTTCCTCCTTCTCTAAATTAAATCAGGTCCCTAAAGATGCAAGGAAATAGACTGGCAAAAACACAGTTACATTCCAAGAATCAGGTTAAATTAAAGCACATCTCTTATTCACTGCAGTATAAATATGTTCTTGTTTCACAAATTTTATTTACTGATTCAACAACAACAATAACAAAAGATTACATCTTCCATTTTGACAATGAGATATGCTAAAATTGGGAGGGAAAATCATAAAATCCTAAGTTGTAACTTCTTTAAGAAAGCATAATTCATGTGATTCATGCGAATCAAAATCATTCAATCAAAACTACCTACGATTGGCTTAATCCTTAACATTTAAAAATATCTCTAGTATAGAATGATATTCAGGAAAGACAGATTTTAATGAAATCTTGCTTTAGTAAAGAAATGTCATGAGAAAGTGTTTTCCTTTGATCAAACGCTACTATTACTCAAAAACTTAATCAGATAAAGTTAAATTTTAAAAAGAAATTAATGTGGTCCTCCATTGAGGTTTTAGAAAAATGTTATTAAAAGAAGGTTGAGAAATATCTCAACTCAGAAATATCTGAATGGAAACTATTTTCGGTAATAGATACGTTGATTTTACACATTTCACTAACTATAAGGTATAAAATGTCAGGTTTATATAGCCTTTTAGAGCCACATCTCAGCACTTTATATATGAAAACATACTTTGAGAGCAATAATTCTGGGAATGAAATAATTTTTAGAAAATTTAAAAATGTTTGAAAATTCACATTTATTTACTACATATTGTGCTAATTTGGCTTGTATAACTAGAAGGTAACTAGATAGCTCCTTAGGTCATTGGTTCTCAAGCTAAAATGTGCATCAGAATACCAGGAGGGCTTGTTTAAAGCAGATTTCAGGGCTGCTGTCCCAGAGTTTCAGATTCACTAGGCCTGGGGTGGGGCCTGAGAATCTGCATTTCTCACAAGCTCCCAAGAGATGCTGATGCAGCTAATATGGGGACCACCACACTTTGAAAGCCACTGGCTTAGAATAATTAAAAAAAATAATAATAATTATTAATCCAAATTAAGGAAAAGAACATACATCCACATTATATTTCTTTCTATACTCTCCTAAATTTATAATCTGTGAAACTCTGGTAAAACTTTTATAAATGATTCAGAGGGCCCAGGTCAATTTATTTAATTTGGTTAAAGGGTTGACTAAAAGCTCCTTAATTTAAATATTTTTATAAAAGCATCTTTTGTATAAAACAATGGTAATTTTTTCATGTCATACCATAAAATCTCATCCAATATTAGGAAAAGTTTGCATTTAAACCATTAAATTTTTATATAGATAAATGTAAGCATATCTAGTAAAAAGACGACAAAAATAGACAACAGTTCTAGGAACTATTTCCTAAACAAATAAATTAGGAAAGATTTTAGTTTTGGGGACTGGTTTCCTTAAAAGTAAAATGAAATGTTTGGAATGGACAATGTCCGACAGCCTTTCCAGCTCCAAAACGTCTCAGTTTGAACTCTGTGGATTCACTCACGCCTGTGTCACAAAGAAGCTGGCCCCACCTCAGCTTGGCAGAGAGAGTAACCTGATGGAGGAACTCCCCAAACGTCTGCAGAAAGAATGACCTTTCAGTTTGCTGGTTATTAATTAACAAAGAGTTTCAAAATAGAAAATGACGGAAAGAATGAAATTTGACTGCCTGGAGCGTGTCTTCCCGCTCTTCTGCTGCACACTCACTCCTGTGATCTTTGAGTATTAATTGTAACAAAAGACAATGTTTTATTCCATTTAAAAACATCTTTGGTTCTTAGATTGGCAAGTGATGCGGCTGGTGACAGTCAGTGGATGGATCGGAAGTAGACGGCGGAGTTTGCTGCTGCTCAGTAGCAAAATTAATAAACACCTGAAAGAAATGATGAAAATAATTGTCAACTTATAAGAACACTCGACTTTTTGTTCTCCACTACTATAAGGAGGAACATCCTCTCAAAGACTGCCCAACTTTTCCTAAAAACCACAGATCATTCATTCATATCACCCCCTCTGAAATCACCATAAATAGTTAAGTCCATTGAGACCAAACTCCAGGAATGATAAACATTTCTGGACAATTAATAAATCACCTGGCAATTCTCCAGGTGAGCTTAAGCATGGCTTTAGAATGAAGTCGTGATTTAATTTTATATTCTGGTACTCTTAGTAAACCAAACACTTTTTTCCCAAAGTTAGCTATCACTCAGTTACAGTGGAGGCCCCTTAGTCATTTAGGGGGTAGGTAAAGTGGTGAAGGGAAGGTTAATGGGGCACGATTTTCCTACTGAATGCCCAATGTGATTATGAACAAAGGGAAGTCCTGCTGAGTACATACCTTAGTGGAGAGTAGACAATAAACAAACCTCCTAACACTCATCATCCTTATGAGAATTTTATAAAATCACACAGCAATTAATTAAAAGGAATGATGACCTCAAAAAGTAATCTGGCTAATTTTTAAATCAGCAGGGTTAGGCCCCAAGAACATACCAAAATGCAACCTGGTGAGTCCTTCAAGGTACTATACCTGTTCCAGAGTGGTTTGGTTAATGGAGTAATATTTGATATTCAGGAAGGTCTTATTATTCTCTAGAACTTTGAACAGGTCAGCTAAGCATTCCCATCCTTTTGGCACATGATATTCCAATAAATTAAGGCGCTGCCCCTAAAAGCCCAAAAGAAAAATTGTATCACATGATTAGAAATCATTAAACAAAACTGATCATACTATATTTACTTGCCAAATAAGTTATCTTTTTTCAAATCCCACATTGAAATACCAGCTAGGTGTGGGGGTCAGTTTTGTTAGTCTCCAATGAATGCTTATCGATGACAATTACCGTGAGGCATATTTGGTCAGTGGTATTCCCCTGGGTTGAGGTGCTGTTCTGCTCTTTTTCACCCCCACCTTGCCACAAGCATAGGCAAGACCTCTCTAAGGGATAAGAAGATGCCTAGCAATAGTTGAGAAGTAGGAAGTTAATGTGGCATAACAGAGACATGTGGAGGCACTCTGAACTTCACTGGGACTTGAGTTTAATTCCAAGTTGCCTTCACCACTATCTGAGCACTCTTGGTAAAATATTCAACCACTCTGAGCCTCATTTTCATATGTGCAAATGGAGACAACAGTAACTGCTTTATAGGGTCATTTAGAGTGGGACTTGAGCATGAATGCTTGTGTCTTGCACAGCATGCTTCTTACCTGGTAGGATTTTACTCAATGGTTTTTGTTGAAACCATAGATAGGGAATAGCTAGTTTATAGGCTACCACCTATTAGAAGTTATGATAAACTAGGATCACACAGTCATCCAAGAGAATTGTAGACGGTGCTCCCCAAATGTTAATGTGCATAGATATCACCTGGTCACCTTCTTAAAATGCAGATTTAGATTCAGTAGCCCGGGGACTGAGATTCTGCAGGTCTAACCAGCTCCCAGGTGATGAAGATGCTGCTGGTTCAGGGGTCACACTTTGCATCAAGTTTGTAGAGGATTACCATCCCAAGCACAGGACACTTCTTGTGAAATAATGCTGAAACCATTAAGCCTATAACCCCGCAGCAAACACATGGAAGAAGATAACTTTTACAATCTTCCATCCTGAACAAAAATGAGCTGTGCAATGGAGTTGTGCCCACAGATAAGGGGGTGATGAGTAACTACAGTCTGCCCTGGGCGACCCAATAAGTGGACAAGCAGACGTGTCCTTCACAGTGGTCAGGCAATATCCGCTGTCCATGCTATTTTTGGTGGGGAGGAGTGACCTATACTTTGCAATGAGGCCAAGACAATGGGCAGTATCTTATGACAGCAAAGAATTAAAACAGGAAAAAACACAAGTGCATTTATGAGACTTTTTTAGCTGAAAATAAAGAAGTAATGCAAAATATTAGCACTACCTTAAACTGGATTCCTGGAAAATAGAGCTTCAAGCAGTCAGAAATAGCGCCGTGTTGATTGGTTTCCTTACAGAGCCAAACCTTGACTGTATAACCATCACCAAACCTGAGAGTTGAATGAAATAAAAATATGGTTACTATTATACGGACCCTAACAGGTAAATTCTAATTTCATTTTCACAGGGAGGCAGTAAAAGAAATCCAAATCATTGGGAGACTTTGGATTCTCAGAAATATAATACTCAGAAATTAATTATAACTCAATTAAGCTGTTTGCTATAATTCATAGACACATACACTGATTTATCTTAAAAAAAAAAAATCAGCATATCCTGGAATCAACATCTATTTGATAAAAGAGGGCAGGTGAAAATGCAAACCGTGGAAGCAAAGTGCTGGGTTACAGAAGTCAGAGCTGGGCTGGAGACTAACCCTGAGAAGCATTACTGCTTCAAGGTCTGTAATGATTAAAGTGTGGCTGGGAAAGGATGAAAGGGAATACATGAGTAATTTAGCCAGACATTCATTTGTTTATCACGTAAAACAATTCTCCCAACTGTACTTCAACCCAGCAGGTCCAGTGACTGCAGGGGAAGCTGTTGGCCCGAGAGGCACTGTTCCTAACATTGCAGTTGTAGATGCTAGCTCCAGTGGTGTCTGAGCAATGTGAGGTTATATTCACACCGTAGAGCAATCTCAAATAGGAACTTCCAAGAATTTGTGAGGCTTCCAAAAACTTTTTATGTTTGTTATTCTACTGCATATCCCAGGTGCTTAGCATGGTGTCGGGCACATGACAGCACCTCAATAAATTTCTGTTGAATAAAAACAAATACATGAACGGATCATGACGACAGCAATTTTTGTTGGTTTTGTTCACTGATCTATCTACCCCAAGTACCTAGAACTAGTAAGTATTAGTTGAATGAATGAATGAATGAATGGTATGCCCAGAGCCTTACAACCACCTTCATTAACAAACTATTGCTGAGAAAAATGTGTTACATTCAAGTAAACTTTCCCTAAGTAAGTTGACCCTAATAGGTTTATGGTCAAATCATTTTTCAGGTGAATCTACCTGGTGAAAAAGAGGGCCCAATATAATGAGACCTTGTTTCAGTGACATGGATCACCCTTGCAAACACTTCCTGAAATCCTAGTCTGGGTCCCATTTTCCTGCCTTCTGCCCTGATTTCACATCCCCTGAGATCTGTGTGTGGCCCCAACTGCCTCCCATCATTTAGAGTTGATGGTTTCGAATTGATTCATGGCTGAGAGGTTGTTGAGGAAATTGACAAAAGATAAATGAAAGCAGACAGAGAAGCACCTCCCTAGCGCTTCTGCTCAGTCATCTCTAAGAATTTCTGAAGGCCACCGAGTGGGTCAGCCCAGGAGGTATGTGTTTTGGTCACTCCTCTTCTGCTCAGGAGGATGTGTCCGACACTGTGCTGCTGACTAACAAGGGTCACTAACTCCATCTTCACCAAATTCCCCCAAATGGGTATGTGTTTCATGTCTCACGTGGGGAAGAGACTGAGGCCCAGACAGCTGAAGGGGCTTCCCACGGTGAGGCACATGTGTGCAGTGTGAGCTACCTCTCTTCAGAGAGCTCTCAGCTGCGTCTGTTCATAAAGTTGGACATCCTGGGTGGGTGTTTCAGGAGGGAGATACATTTCTGGTCTGGTGGTTGTTATGGTTCTGAGGGCGTGGCATAATGCAGTGTTTGTGCTACGGACTCTGGATCCACATGGACCATCTGGGTTTGAATCCAGCTCCTCCCTCCATGCACTAGATGTGTGATCCTGGGGACTGAACTTTTCTCACCTCTGTTGCCTCATCTAGGAAATGGGCTAATAATACCAGCTGCCTGATACGAGTGTTAGAAAACTGAATGAATTAATCCTTGCAAATCACTTGGGACAGCATCGGGCATGAGTAAATAAACAAACACACAGTGAAATTTAGGTTCTGCACAGGATGTGACCAAAATGGAAGAACGCTTTCTTCGGTGTGAAGAAGCTCCCAATTTATTTGGGGAACTTAGATAAAAGCAGATGAAACAATTAGAACATGAATCTGAAGCACTTACTACATAAAAATACAGTGGTGTGGGGCAACAGTAAGCAGACATACGACCTCACTCTTTTACGGACATTAGGATCCACTTTCACCACTAACAAAACTGCAGCCCTATGGGCATATTTTGCCAATGTATTTTGAAAAACTCATGCTAAATTCCAATAACTGTCTAATAAATTCTCACCATAAGTAGGTATATATATTAATATTTAAATTATTTTAAAATGAAGTTTTATTTGAACTAAGCCACTTCCAGCTTTACTCTAGAGAATTTAAATTATACAGTTCTTTAAAAAAAAAAAAAAAAAAACTGAACAGAAAATCTTCCTGAAACAGGTTGGCAAATTTCTCAAGATCTTTCTAGAATAGTCAATAAGACCTCTGGACAGAAAACTCTAAAAGCATGGCATCTTCAGTAACTAAGAGAATCTTTGTAGATTATCAAATTCGTTTATAATGCAAGTATCTTATTTATATTAGCTTTATTTTCTCATTTCTGCCTATAACCTATACATTTACGTCAATGATCTAAATTCTACAAAGGATTTATTTGATTTGTATACTTTCCACAATCTAAAAGCTTTCAAAGAAGCCAAGAATCATTCGTTTATATATTCATTCACTGGTCTAACATTTCTAGATAACTCATTATGTCCACATCATTTGCATAGGCAGTGATCACATAATGATAAATAAATAGCATTATCTGCCGGTAAAGGTACCTATAAGAAAAATTCAACCACTGTTTCTGATACATTTTGGTACCACAAACATTAAATGTGAAATATGTAATAAATGTGAAAATAGAAGAACAAGCAATGTAATAGTGGAATAATAAACATACACGCATATATTTTAAAAGCCAGACATCTCCAGAGTACAGTGAGAGAGTGATGAGGGGTTAGCCGAGTGAGGGATAGAAAGCAAACGCTTATGTGAGCCCTTGACTGATGTGCAGCTGGCAGCCCTGTAGTAGGAACTTCCTCTTGTCATCTCAGTCCTCACAGTGACCCTACCAACGGAGGAGGAAACCAAGAGAGCAAACTGAGCAAATTAGTACTATCGGGGAGGCACTGAGCACACAGTACCCCATTTAATCCCCAGAGATTTCAATGTTGCTGCTTCTGTCTCTATTTTGCAGGGAAGAAACAGAGGAGGTCAGGTAACTTGCTCAAGGTCACGCAACTCAGAGAGAATGGAGGGGGGCGCAGGCTCAACACTGGTCTGTGGAGGTCAAACTCCAGCGTGTAGCAGGATCTTGCCTAATGGTCCACGCTCACGGCATTCTTTAAGGCTTTCACATCAAGCAGCTCATTTTACTCATACAACCACCTTGTGCACAGAATAGAACAGATGGCGTTTCTTCTTTATAAAATGTAAAACTGTGATGTCTAAAGAGGTCTAGAGATTTTTCACTGTCACTCAGCTTATGATTGGCAGAGATGGGATAAACCTGGCCTTCTTACTCCAAAACCATGTCTCTTCATCTCAAGAGTCCTTTATTATTTCAACTTCAGTTAAGTTTGGTTCGGAAAACTTTCTAATCATTGCATATGCAAATCAGAATGGCTGGGAGGATTATGGATTGAAGATATTAACATAAAGAGAGCCTCTGACAAACAACAAATAAAAGCAGCATTTGGCAACTGGCACCAGCATTCCTCCTGAGGAAGACACTGTCTTTGAAAAAAACCTCCATGAGCTTCTAAGTTTAAAGGCAAGATCTCAGCGGGTTGATGACACAGCATCACAATAAAGAGAAGCTTGATCCATATCAATACACCTCTCTCCATGACGATTCCTCTCTATGGCCAAGATATCACTTTCTTTTTCTTTTTTTTTTTTTTTTTTTTTTTTTTTAATTTTATTTATTTATTTTTTATTTTTTATTTTTTTTAATTTATGTTTATCGCAGTAACATTGGTGTATAACATTGTAAAAATTTCAGGTGTACATCATTGTACTTCTATTTCTGCATAGATTACATCACATTCACCACCAAAATACTAATTACAACCCATCACCACACACATGTACCGAATTATCCCTTTCACCCTCCTCCCTCCCCCCTTCCCCTCTGGTAACCACCAATCCAACCTCTGTCCCTATGTGTTTGTTTATTGTTGTTATTATCTACTACTTAATGAAGGAAATCATAGGGTATTTGACCTTCTCCCTCTGACTTATCACTTTCTTAAATGACTCTGCTAGCCACAGATCCAGAATTCAGAGTGTGGGTCAAAGCTGTCACTAGGAAAGGCCAACAGGACTGTCTCAGAACTTAGGAGACCACGCTAGCTTCAAAACTAGAAGACTTCCATCCAGAGTCAAACTCCTTAGCTCAGTCCACCAGGCTCTCCATGATCTGAAGAGGCCTCTATGACCTCTCTTCAGTCTGCCCTCACCAGATTTCCTTTCCTCCACTCGTTTGACACATTTATTTAGTGTTCAGTGTGCAATGCCCTATTCTGGGTATGGAGGCCTTTGCCTCAGAAGCTCTTGAGGAATGGGGATAACTTTTCCTTGTGCATCCAAGTGTGTGTAGCATCCTTCTATAGTATCAGCTATTACAGTAGAGCCACTTGACAGCAAGACTCCTAGACTCTTCTGCTGGAGCCCAGTTCATATTTGAGAAATTAATGAATGGATTAAATTCCTTGTTAGAGTTTGAAGTAATGGAAACAATATTTCTTTCCTAACTGAACAGCAATATGTACTGAATATTTCTATAATTTTCCTTTCCTTTTGGAATAATTGAAAAGGACCATTTTAAAGCATGGTGCAATAGCCAAGTTAGCAGGATAGAAAGACAGGTGCCCTCATCTCCAGCACTATACTATTTTCACCCACCAAACAAGCACCAGAGACCATTTTTTTCTGGGTGTTGGGATTATAGCTATAAGATACAGTCCCTCATGCAGCCCCTTGTGTTTTTTCACGATCTCTGAACATTTTCCTTCATTTCAGAAATACCCTATAATCCAGATAGATAAAACATAATTTTTAAAGGTGACAATATTACTAGCAATTTTCTATATTTCTCAATCTTGACAAATAGGCATTTCTTTTGGTTTTTTTCCTTTTTATTTTTAAAGAGAATGTCAGGATATAAATGGAACTGTTATCCATGAAGTTGAAATCCTGACACCATGATTTCCACTCTGAGTAACAGAAGAAAACTCTTGTTTAGAGCATGGAGGAATCCCCAAAAGTTCTTTATTGTTGAAATAAATTGTCGATGTGATTTTCTGGTTAATAGAAGAATAACAAAAGCTCCTAAATGTGTAACAATCCTCCTGCATAAAAGTGAGGGACAATAAGACAATAAAAATCAATGAGCAGGCTGGTTCAATTTAGTAGAAAGCCACAAAAGCCATCTGAAAACAAAAAACACAGGTGGTCTTATCATTCTGTAGGACCCTATGCATAGCCCCTGTTGAATCTTACTTAATAAGAGAACACAGGCCCTAAAATGGAAATGCTACCAAGTGGCACGTTTTCCTACAGCAAATAAAATCCAAAGCCTGATAGACAAAGAGAATGACATTTTTGTGGGTTGAGTGTCCATCCATCCAGGGTGACATAAGCACCAGAAGGGAAAAGTCTTTGGGAAAGAGAAATGTTTTTAGCAGATCAATTGATGTCCTGTCACATCAGACATCTTAATATGGCCAACACTGGGGTCTCACTGCTGTTCAAGTCAGCCACCAAGCTGTTCTCACACCACAGTCACGTCAAAAGGCAGTGGAACTAAGTAGTCATGCTCATCCTGATTTTTCTCTCTGAGGCTACCAACATAATTAATCAAACACCCCATGGAAGAAGACCATGGCAATCTACTTTCTGGTTTTATGAGTGCCGCCCAGAGAGAAGCCCAGGAGGGAGAGACCTGAGGTGGAAAACACCATTATTAAGATGGTAACCTTCAAAGCCAGCACACCTTCTCAGCTGCCATCTGTGCAAAGATCACAGCTTTGTAAAGTACTTCAGCAGGGGGGAAGGAATTCTGCTACAGGCACACAAGCAAATGCACGTTATTCCATTTGGTTGTGGTTTGAAGCCTTTTGGGGGATGATGGTCCTTTTGGAACGTGTGATTAAACCTCTTCTGCATTCAGTTTCAGAGGGAGTGTAGTCAGATCCCATGTAATATACCCTTTAAAAAATAATGGAATAATAAGTAAAATGGATGATTTTCTTAGCAGAGAGGAATTGCTTTAAGGAGCAGCCTCCTTCCCCTTGTTGAGAAAATGCTTCAATAAGCCAGATTCAGGCTGAAAGTCTCTGGGGCCTACATGTGGCTGGAACTTGCCAGCTGGACACCAGGGTGAGGATGGGTTGCCAGCCAGGGGAGCCGAGAGAAGAAGCAATAGAGAACGCAGGATGTGGCCAGGTGGACGGAAAGCCAGAGCACCGTGATGATCTTCCCCTCAGCCTCATCTTCAACAAACATCAGGAAAGTGATACGTTCACACAATACTTGAGACAAATGTGCCTGTGTGTGTGTGTTGGGGGGCGGGGGGGCGTTAATAATGAGAGGGCCACACGGCTGGACTGACCTGGCTCCCAGACCCAGGCAGCAAGCACTCAGGTGGGACCTTGCAGATACAAAGACAGGATGGGGCACACAGACAACACAACGTCCCAGGAATTCACAGAACCCTTGGAGCAAGGGTCTCTGAACCCTCACTGCGTGAAATTGGTAAGGTTTTCCTAAGTCTCCCGTGAGCAAAGTAGACCTTGGTGATTTATGGATTACAAAAATAAATCATCAAGACAGTGAATGTTTTCCAAATATTACTCTGGATCCCTCTAAACACAAATTAAAAACTAGATGATCTGTAACAAAGAAAATGTTAATTGGGATCAGCTTTTCCACAATACAACATGTAGATGTGTATATTTAAGGTGACTCTCTGGTTTCTCTGTAAACAATTGTGTTAGACTGATTTTCTAGATAGAGTCTGATCAAAAGACTGGTACTTGCCCTTATGCAATGGCATTTAATCACTCAAATATGCTTTTATAAGCAACAACATTAAAATTATAAACGCTTATAATAATGAGAGGAGAGCAGGGGCTGTGTCTCCAATGAGAGGAGATACAAGGAAATCAGATATCTAAAAAGGCCTCAGAAACAGTCAACGTAGACTCCTCATTTTAAGGTCACAGTCACTTCAGGTGTAGGTATAAAACCAGCACAAAGTGGATGTAAATATATGCTTTTGAAAGAGGATGGCCAGACTTCCCGCATGACAGTGTGAGGAGCTCTGTCAACCCATTCAGCAGAAAGGATAAAAAGCAACCATTTAAAGTCTCCAGAAACAGTCTTTAGGGCATACAGCAAGTGAAAAAACATTTACTCAAAAAGTCTATTAAAACTGAGTAAGAACAGCAAGATTTCGTGGTATCTGACCTGAGAACTGCTCCCTGCCTCCCACCGCCAGCCCAGCAAGATGGAAACTCCACTTCAGACTGGTGCTTACAAGAATACAGGGCTCCCTCTTCCCCAGCTCCCAGTCAGAGGACTATCTTCCTGGGAGGAGCAGAATGTCAGCATTCTCTATCTTTCCCCAGCTACCTGTTGCTGAGACTAAATTCCAGAAAAATGCAACAAAGAGTTGGGAGCTCCCTTCTTCTGCCTAGCCCTCATTCATGGCATGGAGCTCTACCTTGGGTGTGACCCCACTGAGAATACTGGGGCCCAGGTCACCCTTTCCTCTGGCTCATGAAGCAGTGGTTCCACACCTGAAGAGGCACACTGAGGAAGACCTGAAGCTACTATCCAACCTGCTCCATCGAGCACTCAGCTCCTAAAGCAGTGTTGTAACAAAAGCTATAAATATATACCTGCTCTTCTTTCTTCTAACAGCTTCTTTAAAAACACAAAAATTATACCAAGTAATAATTATAATAACCTATTACTGAGTCTGCAACATTTATAAATGTAATATATATAACCAGAATAAAACCAAGAAGGGGAAAAGGTATGAGAAGGTAACATATCTATATCTCCTTGGCATTAAGTTAGCTTAAATTTGAAGCTAATTCTGATGAGTTAAGATGTATATGATAAGCCCTACAGCAACCACTAAGGACATAACTAGACATATATATAGTGTAAAAATCACTAAGAAATTAAGATACTATGTTAGAAGATAATCACTTGATGCAAAAAAAGCAGTAAAGGAGGAATAGTGAAGCAAAAGAAACATGAAGATATGCAGAAAATAAAAAGTGAAATGGCAGATATAAATCTGACTATATCAATAATAACATTAAATGTGAGTGGATTAAACAATTCATGCAAAAGGCAGTGATGGTCAGACCAGAAAAGATCCAAAAATATGCCATCTACAAGAGATACATTTTAGATTCAAAAATACAAATAGATTGAAAATAAAAGGATAGAAAAAGATATGTCATGCAAACTGCAACAACAATAAAGTAGGCATCACTATACTAATATGACACAAAGTAGAGTTTAAAACAAAAATATCACTGGGGCCGGCCCCGTGGCTTAGCAGTTAAGTGTGTGTGCTCCGCTACTGGCGGCCTGGGTTCGGATCCGGGTGCGCACTGACGCACCGCTTGTCCGGCCATGCTGAGGCGGCGTCCCACATACAGCAACTAGAAGGATGTGCAACTATGACATACAACTATCTACTGGGGCTTTGGGGAGAAAAAGGGAAAAAAAAGAAAAGAGAGAGAGAGAGAGAGAAGGATTGGCAATAGTTGTTAGCTCAGGGCCAGTCTTCCTCAGCAAAAAGAAGAGGATTGGCATGGATGTTAGCTCTGGGCTGATCTTCCTCACAAAAAAAAAAATCACTGAAGAAAAAAAGGGAAATTTTATAATGATACAAGGGTTAATCCTCTATCAAGAAAATATAACAATTATATACATATATGTACCTAATAATAGATCACCAAAATACATGAAGAAAAAACTCACAGAACTGAAGGAAGAAATAGACAATTAAACAATAATAGTGGAAAGAGCAACCTGGCAGAAGATCAATGAGGAAATAGCAGATCTTAACAACACTATAAACCAACAAGAACTAAAAGGCATCTATAAAACCTTCACCAAACAGCAGCAGAATATACATTATTCTCAAGTACACACGGAACATTCTCCAGGATAGACCACATAGAAGGTCATAAAACAACCTTCAACAAATTTAAATATTTTCTGATCATGATGGAATGAAATTAGAAATAAATTATAGAAAAACTTTGGAAAACTAACAAATATGTAGAAATTAAAATCTTCTCAATAACCAAGGTGGTAAAGAATAAATCACAAGGAAAATCAGAAAATACTTTGAGATAAATGGAAATAACTCAAAATACCAAAGGTTTGGGGTTCTGCTAAAGTATTGCCTAGAAGAAAATGTATAGTTTTCAGTGCTTATATTAAAAAATAAAAAAGATCAAAAACCAACCTAATCTACCACCAAAGACATGGTAAAAGAAAAGCAAACTAAACCTCAAGCAAGAAGGAAGGAAATAATAAAGATTTGAGTGGAAATTAATGAGATAGACAATAGAAAAGCAATAGAGACAATCAATGAAAAAAAAAGCTGGCTCTTTGAAACGCTCAGCAAAACTGACAAACTTTTAGCTATACTGGCCAAGCAAAAAAGACAGAAGATTCAAATCACTAGACTGAGAATTAAAGATAAGACATTACTATAAACCTTATAAAAATAAAAAGGATTATAGAGGAATACTATGAACTATTGTATTTCAATATATTATATAAATTAGATGAAATGGACACATTCCTAGAAAGATAAAAACTACTAAAACTGACTCAAGAAGAAAAAGACAATATAGACTTACAACAAGTAAACAAATTGAATTAATAATTTAAAAACTATCCATAAACAAAAAATGCCAGGCCTAGATGGCTTCACTGGTGAATTCTAACCAACATTTAAAGAAAAATTAATATCAAGTCTTCAAAAATTCTTCCAAAAATGTCAAAAGGAGGAACACTTCCCAGCTTATCCTATGAGGCCACTACTACCGTGTTATCAAACCAGATAAAGGCATCAGAATAGGAAAAAAAATTAAAAACTATAGACTAATATCTATTATGAACATGGACACAAAAATGCTCAACAAAATACTAGCAAACTGAATATGATAACATAAAAAAAAATTGTATACTATGACCAAGTGGGATTTATCCCAGGGATGCAAGGTTGGTTTATCATTTGAAAATTAGCTAATGTAATACACAATATGATCGTCTCAATAGATGCATGGAAAGCATTTGACAAAATCTAACATTATTTTATGATAACAACACTCAACAAAATAGGAATAGAAGAGAAGTTTCTCACTAAGGGCAATAAGGAAAACCCACAATTAACATAAGACTTGATAAAAAAACTAGAAGCTCTCCTCCTAAGGTCAGGAAAAAGATGAGGGTGTCCACTCTCACACCATCTATTTGACATTTTACTGAAAACTGTACCCAGAGCAATTAGGCAAGAAAAAGAAAAAGAAGGCATCCATGTTGGAAAGGAAGAAGTAAAACTATATCCATAAATGGCATGATCGTGTATATAGAAATGCCTAAGGAATCCACTAAATACTGTTAGAACTAATAAATGAGTTCAGCAAGGCTGCAAGATACAAGCAATGTACAAAAATTACTTGTATTTTTACACATTTGCAATGAACAATCCAAAAATTAAGTTAAGAAACAACTCCATTTATAATAGCATCAAAATAAATAAAATACTTAGGATTAAATTTAACAAAAGAAGTGCAAAATTTATATTCTATAACTAGAAAACATTGTTAAAAAAATTAAAGAAGATTTAAATGAATGGAAAAACATACCATGTTCATGGTTCAGAGGACTTAAAATTGTTAAGATGGTGATGCTCCTCAAATTGGACTACAGATTCAACACAATCTCTATCAGAATTCCTGCTGACTTCTTTGCAGAAATTATAACCTGATTCTAAAATTCATATGTCATTGCAATGGATCTAGACTAGCCAAAACAATCTTGAAAAAGAGGAACGAAATTGGAGGACTAACACTTCCTAATTTCAAAACTTACTACAAAGCAACAGTAATCAAGACAGTGTGGTACCAGTATCAGGACAGATTTACAGATCAATGAAATAGAATTGAGAGTCTAGAAATAAACCTGTGAGTCTACAGTCAACTGGTTTTTGACAAGGTTGCCAGGATCACTCAATGGAAAGAATAATCTGTTCAACAAATGGTGCTGGGGGAACTGGACAGCATGTGCAGAAGAATGAATACAAAAGTTTACTCAAAATGGATCAAATACCTAAATGTAACTGCTAAAAATATAAAACTCTTAGAATCATACATAGTGGTAAATCTTCACTGTCTCTGATTTCACAGTGGATTCTTAGATATGACACCAAAAGCTTGAGGAACAAAAGAAAAAAAATAGATAAATTGGGCTTTAACAAAATTAAAAACAGTTGTGCTTCTAAGGAGGCTATCAAGAAAGCAGAAAGGCAAATCATATAACGGGAGACAATATTTGCAAATCATATATCTACTAAGGGACTTATATCTAGAATATGTAACTCTTTCAGTTCAATAATAAAAAGACAAACAAATTTTTAAAATGGGCAAAGGAGGTAAATGGACATTTGTCCAAAGAAGATATACAAATGGGCAATAAGTACGTAGAAATATGTTCGACATCACTAGTCATCAGGGTAATGCAAACCAAAATCACAATGAGATGCTCCTTCACACTCACTGGGATGGCTAAAAGAAAATTCAGATAATAAAAGGTAATGACAAGGATATAGAGAAATTGAAATCTTCATTCACTGCTAATGGGAATGTAAAATGGTGTAGCCAATTTGGAAAACAGTCTGACACTTCCTTAAATGGTTAAGCATAGAGTTACTACATGACCCAGCAATTTTGCTCCAAGATATATGCCCAAAGAAACAAAAACATATGGCCACAAAAAACTCATAGTGATTGTTGTAAACAATAAGCAATATAATGCATAATAGCTAAAAAGCGGAAACAGCTCCAATGCCCATTAACAATGGATAAACAAAGCGTGTACATTATTTGGCCATAAAATGAAATGAAGTACTGATAACACGGATTGATCTTAAAATATTATGCTAAGTGAAAGCTGCCAGTCACAAAAAAACACATATTATATAATTCCACTTATATGTTAATAATAGACAAATTTGTAGAGACAGAAAATAGATTACTCGGGGCTTAGGGCAGGGGTGAATAGAAGAGGGATAGCTAAAAGGTTAGGATTTCCTTTTGAGATGATCAAAATGTTCTAAAATTAACTGTGGAGAAGGTTGCACATAATTGTGAATAGGCTAAAAAGTACTGAATTATACACTTTGAATAGGTGTATGATATATGAAGTATATATCAGTAATGTTGTTAAAAAGCAAAGAGAGAGGATGGCCATGGTTTAAAAAACAGAGTTACAAAATGTTTGGGGATGGTAGCAGATGGTAAATATGGCTCCAGTTCTTTGGGCCTTCCTCCATCCACACCGCTGCCATGTAACCTCGCCGCGTTCCTTGACTAATGGCGGGGGACTACCTTCCTACCCTTTTTCTTTAGTCATGAGACTTGGGTTTGGCTAAAGGGACATTGGCAGGTGTGATGTGAGCCCAGGCTTGAATCATACTCATGCAGTTTGGCCTTCTGTTCTTGTATCCCCACCACTCAGGCACTGATCCCAGGAGGAGGATGAGAGACAGGTGGAGCAGATCCAGCCCAGTCAAGGCCCACCCGGGGCCAGCCCATCTCCAGACAACCTGCAGATTCATGAGGATGAATGATAATTGTATAAGCCACTGGGTTTTTATGAACTTTGTTTTGTTGCTTTCTGTAACAAAATCTAACTGATGTAGAGGGTTCTTTTATGCTTTTGATAAAATGGAGCCAAAAATTAAATTTGTAAAATGCTTCTAAACTGTGAAACAAAGATATGTTGAGTGTTTGAATGCATTTTCTTTGAATACACACACACACACACAGATACACCACATATGTACACAGGCAAACACATACACCACACACACACAGAGATACATGACACACACACACCCCACAGATATACACACATACACATACTACACACATACACACAAACACATAAATTTTAGGCTAACTGAACCCAGAGTAAATAAACCTTCTCCCAAATCCCAATCTTGAATAAGTTTAAACTTGAAATACAGTTCTGACCCAACAGAAATCCATTTCCTTGGTTAGGCTGTGTTTTCTTGTGCTTAGGCTGTATTTACAATCAGAATTCATAACTCCATAGTGTAGAGCTGAGTTTTCAAATGGCACATTTTCACTGTGTGCACTGCATGTTAATTCCTGGCAGGCCAGTGTGCACCAGTGCTGACTCTGGCTCTCCAGCAGAGGTGACAGGAAAACACCACCAAGGCCATGGCAGCAATTAGGCCTGAATAATACACCTGATAGTTTCTGCTAATGGAGACGCTGAGCACAGACAGAGCCCTGTTTCTTTTTTTTGTTATCATTTTTTTTTTTAATTTTTTGTTTATTGCAGTAACCTTGGTTTATAACATTGTAAAAATTTCAGGTGTACATCATTGTACTTCTATTTATGCATAGATTACATCATGTTCACCACCAAAATACTAATTACAACCCATCACCACACACATGTACCGAATTATCCCTTTCACCCTCCTCCCTCCCCACTTCCCCTCTGGTAACCACCCATCCAATCTCTGTCCCTATGTGTTTGTTTATTGTTGTTATTATCTACTACTTAATGAAGGAAATCATGCGGTATTTGACCTTCTCCCTCTGACTTATTTCACTTTGCATTATACCCTCGATGTCCATCCATGATGTCACAAATGGCTGGATTTCATCATTTCTTATGGCTGAGTAGTATTCCATTGTGTATATATACCACAGCTTCTTTATCCATTCGTCCCTTGATGGGCACTTAGGTTGCTTCCACATATGATCCAGCCATCCCACTGCTGGGTATTTATCCAAAGAACTTGAAAACACCAATTTGTAAAGGTACATGCACCCATGTGTTCATTGCAGCGTTCTTCACAATAGCCAAGAGCCCTGTTTCTAAATGCAGCAAACTCACAGTGAATAATGCAGACTGTTTTGAGAGAAAGTGTCTAGAGATCAATGGGATCTGAATAAAAGTCTTTATCAAAGGGGTTAATTATTGTTATTAGTAGTAGTTGTTCATTAAGGAAGACAGAGCCTGGATGCTTCCACAGACTCATCTGATTCCTCTTTTAAAGTCCAGTCACAGCAACCTGGATGGAACTATTATTTAGTAAAGGCTACCATGTGGCAGGGACTTTATATTCATTCACTCATTCATTTATTTATCTGTACAACAAACACCTTGAGCCTGTGTCATTACCTGGTACTGTCTCAAATGTTAAGGATATGGATGTAAACAAAACACAGGTGTACCTTCAGAGAGCTTACATCCCACTGTGAAGAAGTTGAAAATAATCAGGTAAACAAATTAATGTTGTGTTTAATATGTCACAGGAAGTATTAATCTGTTTAGATTCATGCATGAATAACAGAAAACCAAAAGTAGCAGGGATATTAGCAAGTTTAAAATCTGAAGTCAGGCAGCTCAGAGCGGATAAGGCATTCCTTTGGCTCATTCTGTCTTATTGCACTGCTCACAGGCCTCTGTTGCTGAGGTTGCCTCATGGTCCAGGATGGCTGCTTCATCTCTAACAATTGCATCTGCATTCAAGTCACAAGGAAGGAAGGGGCAGAAAAAGTGCACACCACTTTCTACAAATCCATATCCTTGAAGTTGGAAATATATCTTCTATTATATCTCTTTGGCCACATGTAGTAGTTGTGACAGCTGGGAAATGAATTCTTACTTTGAGGTAGCCATGTGGCCAGCTAACATCCAGGAGTTATCATCCTTCTCTGAATGGGAGACTAGAGACTGGAGACCTCTCTGAAGGGTGACAATTGAAAGAAGTGAGGGAATGAGCCATGCATTTATCTCAGGGAAAGAGGAAGTCACAGCCCTCAGCTGGGAACATAATTGGTGTATTCCTCCATTTCTTTTCATAATACTATAAAATATGTATGATTGTCCTCATTTTAGGGGAAAAAAAAAACCTTTCAGAAATGTTAAATAACTTTTTCAAAGTCCTATAGGTGGTGTTAACGGGTCTGACTCTAATCTCTTCTGTCTCATCAAACCATGCTGGCTTTCCAAGAGGAGTCAGCCCATGTTTTAAGAAGAGAATCTGTTTTCTCAGTAGATACAACAGAAAGTAAATTCAACAGAGAATCCTGCAGCTGTCATCATGGCAGTTCCCGTGACAGCCACCTGAGGCAGGGCTCTGTTCTTTAGTCAGTTATAGGTAAAGTGAGTTGAGACAACAGCAGTGGTATAAAAAGAATAAGAAACTTAGGAGTCAAGAAATTGAGTTTGAAAACTACTTCTTTCAAAATTAATTCTGTCTTTTGGGCCAAATGCCTAACTTCTTTAGGTCTGAGTTTTTTTATTGTGAAGCAGGTAAAATATCTATTTATGTTGCAAGGATTAAAGGAAAGAATGCACAGAAGGCATTTGGCAAATGACCCATGTTCAGTAACGTTTACACAGATACAGCAACACGGACGTGAGCCCTGACCTCAGAGTTAATAAACATTGATGCAGAGCTGTGATGATTTCTACTCTGCTACTCCAGCCCTCTGTCTCAACAAAAGGCAAGAATCACTCCCAACTTGAGGTGTCTTCTCCTGCCTCCTGCCCTGGCGAAAAGCACCAGAGGCAGAATACCAGCAGCCCTCCACGTGAAATACCCAGAAAGCCACCAGTGGCTCACAGAGGACATGCCCCACACCCAGATCCTCCTCGCCCTCCAGCCCTTCCTGACTTCTCCATTTCTCTAATGACAACACTATCTTTCCATCCCCCAAACCCAAAGCCTAATGATCACAATGGCTCCTCCTTTCCTTAAGCCCCAGACCAGTCACTTGAAAAGTTCTATTATTTTTTTCTGCAAAGCCTTCTTCTCCACATGCTCTGTCACCAGCCAACTTCGGTTTCTTATCTAACTTCCAGCGGGAAAACAAAAATAGCCATTCAATAGGCTACTCTTGCTCCTCCCCTCTTGTTGCTTCCCTTTCTTCTCCCATTTTTTTACCCTAGAATTAGAACCTCCCACATCTCTTCCCATCACCACGAATGCATGCACAGTTGATTAGCTGCCTATGAATAAATGTAGTTTAAATGTCTCGTCTTTCATAAAGCATGCCCCTGTCTCCTCCCAACCTCTGTTGTGTGTACTCTGAAAGCTTCTCATAGCACTTCTGGTCTCTCATATAATTTTTGATGTGTGTGTCTAGTGTACTTCTGGTAGGGGTCATGCCTTATTCACCACTCAGTCCCAAGACTCCAGCACTATGTAAACATTCTATAATGTTTGCTGACTTAACTTGAGTTGCATCACACAGCCTTTTGTTCACCAGTCTCTTAGGACAATTATCACACTGTGTTGCATTTATCTTTATGTGTGTGTGCATCTGCATGACACTAGACTATGAGTTTAGTGAGAGAAGGAACTACGCCTTTGTGGTCTCTCATTAGATGGGTACTCAAAAAACGTGTGTGAATGACCGGGAATCACTATGTGAGTCTTAAATCCACATAAAACTGTCTCAACCACTTCCATTTTCCATCTTCATTGTGGGTGAGAAGCAGTATGTTTGCTCTTAAGAGAAAATAGGAGAAAAGGAAGGCAGGGTGTCCCCCTTCAGTAAGATGACAGCTCCAGGTTCATGATCTGAATCTCCAAGACCAGAGGCATCCACTCGAACTGCCCAACATGAGAAGGGCATGCAGATCAGAAACTTCCCCCAGGGGCCGGCCTGGTGGCACAAGCAGTTAAGCGTGCTCACTCTGCTGCGGTGGCCCGGGGTTCACCGGTTCAGATCCCAGGCACGCAGCAACGCACCGCTTGGCAAGCCATGCTGTGGCGGCGTCCCATATAAAGTGAAGGAAGATGGGCATGGATGTTAGCCCAGGGCCAGTCTTCCTCAGCAAAAAAGAGGAGGATTTGCAGATGTTAGCTCAGGGCCAATCTTCCTCACAAAAAAAAAAAAGAAAGACAGACAGAAACTTCCCCCAGGTAATTACATGAGAGCAACACCGATTGTGCCTATGCAACACAACATTGTGAAAGCAAGGAGATGACACATTGCATATAACAGTGTTGTGGACACACACTGAGGAGAGGAAAGGGAGCCACCTTCTCTCTCCTAAAAGAACCATTTCTAGTACAGAGAATTACTTCAGTGGCTAGTAGAAGCAGTTGAATTATATGATGCTTTAAAACAAAGCAAAATGTAGAAAAATTGTATTCAGTAGCCCACGATTCCACAGTTCCACATCGTCACAGAAATCATTACACATCCTCATGTACAAACTGCCTTCCTCATTTGTGAAAATGACGTAAACCTATCAAATTATCTAGTTCATGTTTAAATGAGCCAGTTTATTATTTGGTGATGTAATCTTAAGCTAAGCTTTCATGTTTATAGCAATGTTTAATAGAAGTGCTAAATCAAAGTTGCCACACTGAAGCATGCAGTGTTACATAAGTTATATTAGTTTGCAGCTACCCAGATCGTCATAGCTTGAGAGCTCAAACATCATTACAGCTCCTTTCACATCTTAAACGAAAATCTACGAACAAATCCTAAAGACTACTCTTGGTACTCGAAGTAAAATGGCTACATAACATATCATTGATGGCATCCGTTGAAGTTTATTCCAGAGTCCTAAAGTTCTCATGTTGGACAACACAAGGAAATGCAATATTTTCTTAAATTATTTAAAGCTTTGTTTTGCTTGTACATCTCCCCACAGAAGTTGGCCTGGCATCCTTAGAATTGTAACCTCTGTGCTTAAGAAGCATTATTTTCTTTCCCTAGGAGAATTGCTTTTAATATTCTTAACTCTCCTGCTTAAGTCAGTCCCAAAGGAGGGAAAAGCAAACAGGTGCAATTTGCAGCTGTTACAGGTTCCCTGCAGGGGGGTCATGAATGTGCCCACAGCCTGCAGGTGAAAAGGCAGCTCCCAGGTTCTCAGGATGTATTCCAGTTATGACACGCAGAAGATCTGGGACTGCATCCCAAATTACCGGGGACAGAGCACCAGCACCCACAGAGGTTAGTGTTAACCATTCCTGGCTACCAGGTAGCTGCCACGCCACTCCAGCTTTCCTTGGATAACTCAGCCTCACACACTCACATGCACACACACACATTCACACACAATATCTGCTCACACATAAGCTTATGAATATCTATTCCACATCATATGACACTCTTGAAACGAAAGCCCTAGAGCACAGCTTATTCAGTCTAATAAGCTACCCTCAACTGAGGAAAGAATCCAATCAGAAGAATGAGAGACTGCAGATAGTCCCCCAACATCTGTTTTCCCTGATTTCCTCCATAACAGAAAACTAAGTTTATTTAAGTGACAAAGTATCCAGCTAAAGTCTACTAGCCAGTTCCTAGAGATAGGAAACAACCTGCCACAAACATGGTTTTCAAACACACAGCAGCAAATCCAAAGCCCACACCACGACTTCCTCCTCTGTGGGCCTCTCATACCCAGGCACTCTCCCCCTGACCTCATCACCCAGGGCCTGGGACCAGACAACTAGGGAGACCCCGTCCTCCAGAGCCTGCTGACATTATTCACACTAGCCAGTCCTCAGCCTGGCCTGTTCCTTCCACAGAAACTATAACAGTGGCTCTTGCCCACATTTTCCCCTCACCCGCTCTGCACCCTGACCCATCCATGTGGCCCTCTGCGATGCGGTGTGCCCGCTCTCCTTAGGAACTGTGAGTGACAAACTTTTCAAAGGCAATCATCTCCTGATCTGTCAGCCTTACTATGCCTCACATTTTCCATTAATACACTACATTTTAAAGCAGTGGGTGAGGGAGGAGGCAGTCTGGGCATGCAGCAGGCTGTCAGGGTTGATGCTCTGAACGGAGCAGGGGAATGACACTTGGTGTCCTTTGGAGGAAACTCCTCTGATGTGGGAGGATGTGTGGGCTGTGCTTAGGGCCCAGGAAAGGAAGGCAAAAGTGCAGGAGGAGGGAAAAGAATCAGGGCAGCAGTGTCTGGGCACTGTGTGTAGGGGGGACGACTGAAACCACCACAGAGGGTGGTAAGGAGAGGCAGTGCCACCAGCAGATCGGAGGAAGAGGGGTGGACCTGGACCTGGTCTTGCTCCCCAGACTCAGGGGCGATGGATCTGGGGTGTGGAGGAGGCGCCATTTGTCACCTGAGTATTTCTCCAGGGCTGTACCTGTCCCAGAGGATGGGGACACGGAGGACACGGTTTGGGCAGAGTTGCACTGTGTTCTCCTTCCATTTCTTTTTTCCTTTTATTTCTCTCTACCTACATCTCACCCACATTCTTTCCTTCTCTTTATCCTTGCGTGGCTCTTGATTTTTCTCATCCTTACATCGCTCTCGGCCCACCCTGGACAATGAGTGCTATGCACAGTGAGCTGTCATGCAGGCGCGGGCCTTGGTGTCTGCTGAGGCTCTCAGCCACTGCCACAGCGGAATTTGCAGGAATTACACTGAACTGTGTGGGTTCTAGTTGCTGACAAGGTCAAGATCAACAATGGGATTTAGAAGGTAAATGGTGGCTAAACCCTCACTCTCTCCTGGCTCTTGCCCTCCTCTGTCTCTTACTCTGGGCTCTTGCTGCACCTGCCCCTTGTGGGTCCTCAGGAACCATTCCTGCCTTCCACTTGGCTCTCTAGGTCTCACCTCTGTGGGGCTACTGCAACTCCTGGCATCAGCTCCCCCCTTGAGGCAGACATCTCCCAAGCCAGGCCAGGACCCTTCCCACCCACCTTCTGCATCTCCACAGGGAAACCCTTCAACTCAAGTCCTAATGCAAACTCAGGACCATCTCTTCCAAATCCTGGCTTTCTCCTGAGTTGTCTCCTCAGACTGTCTTCCCACATCCCCCCCTCATCCCCTGCTCTCCCTTCCTCATGCTCTCCTCACTCTTTTCAAATTTTCTCAGTCCCAAGTCACAAGATCATCTTTGACTCCTCTTATTCTCCGTTCCACACATCTCCTCGGCTGCTACCTTTCCTGATGCTCTCAGCATAATGTTGTTCAGACTCACTGCTGATTAATACTTCCTTCCACTGGTTTAGTTCTGGCTTTTATTCTCTCTCACAAAAACCACTGTAGAAGCTCCTCACTGACCCAGCTCACTCCTTGCTCTCCTTGATCCTGAAAAGCGCAGGTAGTACACTGGGACGAAAAGTCACTTCTACTCAAATTGCGCACAATAATAATGGCAGCAAACATTAAACCATGGTCTGAGCGAGGCCCTCTTCTAAGTGCTCTCACACTCATTTAGTCGTCACAATGACCATCCTACAGCTGGGGAGACTGAGACAGAGCAGTCTCATGATCAGCCGGCAGGAGCAGCCAGACCAGGCCTCCGTCTCTGCTGAGTGTTCCCCACTGCGAGAGCCCAGCAGTGCCTCAGCACACAGCACTAGGGGCCCACCATGAAAAGGGTCCAAATTGGACTTCTAGAGTCACCACTCAAGGTCACATCATGTGGCGATGCCGTCAGACACCTGGGAGGAAATCTGCCCTTGTACAAGATCTCTCACTAAGTTAGAGATAAGGCTGGAAGCCCAAGAGTACGTCTCAGGTGTGTCTCCAAGCCCCCAACAAGAGTGCTTAAGGACTGTCGGCACACGGAGAATGTTCAATGAAAGAAAGGCACGGAAAGGAGGAGGAAGGAGGCCACTGCCATTTCTCTCTCCATGTCAAGGCCACCATGTCACAGGGAGGGAAACAGACACCAATGCTGATGACTCCCGCATTTGGACGCCCACGATTCCATTTCATGATGAATCCTTTATTCTTTATCTCAATATTACGGAAATGTATCCAGGTTATTTCTTATAGGAAAATACCAACTTTACAAATTATTTTTTTAATGTATTAAGTCCATTGTTTCAGTGAATAACCCATAAGCCATTTCTTGCTTAATATCATTCTATACATCCTGTTCACTAAGAATCCATCCTCACCTTATTACACACTATCAGAACTAGAACTCAGAAGCGAGCGAAACTGTTCAGCACACGGATCATACCAGTTAGAGGATAGCTCTTCCTATGTGCTTCGTCCTGCTGGCTCTTCTAGCCTCCTTTAGTAAACCTCGTGAAAGGCAAGCAGATAAACTCAGACATAAATCACCCAACAATCAGGCATGGGCTATAACACTTTATGTAAGCATTCATAAAGGTTAGGGAGTGTGAAATATTATTTTTCCTTTGATGATCCTTATTAACAGTGAGCAGAGTACACACTGACAACAGTTTCCAGTAGGTCTGTCTGACAAGTGATTGACCTGCGCAGCAAGCAGCAATGAGGTGACCGTCCCAGCAGAGCCCGACTCTGAGCCACTGCAAGACTGACGTTCACTCCCCAATATGGCTTCTGAATCCAAGCATTCAATAGCTATTTTCTCCATAAAATAAAACTATTTCAGCCTAACGTATATGACTATTTAACAAATCTCTGCTTGTGAATTCTAACATTAAAAACACTGAATAAATAAAAATGAAAAGAGACTAATCAACATATATTAATAAATTGTTCTATATCAAAAATGACAGATTAAACAACAAGTTAAAAGGAGATTAAAATTTTAAAAATAGCTTAGGCAACACTGAATTTAAAAACAAGTTATACTGGGACATAAAAATGCTCATAGAAGTTGATAGCAAAATCATTAAGATTCTATAAGGTAAATGGAAAAAAGACCTGAAAAGACAATTAACCAGGAAGAAATCAAAGGGATTAATGTGCTCACAAAAGTCTTTAGTCTTCATTAGTCAAAATGAAAAGCAACCGCAACACCTCTCTTTTACTCTCTTAATTAATGGAGATCTTTTTAAAAGTACAGCATTCTGTATAGTGACACAGGCACCCTGATGCACTCTGGATGAGGCACACATTGGTACCACCTTTTCATAAGGTATTTTGCTTTAACAAGGGTATTTTTTGTCCTTTCTTCATCTTGACTCTGTAATGTATTCTCAACCCTCCCGTGTCCCTACAATGGGAGTATACGTCCTGTGGGAAGGAGACAGTAAAACGTTGTTGGGAAAATGCTGGGCTCTGTGTGTGGGAGAGCGCACTAGCTCTGATACCACACACACACGCCTTCCCTGCTCAGGACTTCATCTCCTTCCCTGTGCCATGAGGCAACTGGACCACGCTGTTTCCAAAGCATTTCCAGTTACAACTGCATCATGCCATTGATTGACAGCAAACATTTAAATGAGAAGAGAATGCAACGTACCTATTCTTAAGGTGCTGAGGAGAGCCAAGGCACCTGAAGCTACCGTTGACCATTATAGCAAGTCTTGTGCAAAGAGCCTCACACTCCTCCATGCTGGGAGAAGAACACAAGAAACACATGAGGAGCCGTGTCCAAGGTGCCAGGCTTGAATCAAACAATAAAATTAACAAGTAGACAAAAAGATCATTACTGAAAATCAGCTCATTTTCTATATAGAAACCTCATGAAACCCAAAAAAGCACTTTTAAATGAACAAGATTTTAAATAGGTAGCCAATTACACAATTAAAAAAAAGCATTAGTAGCATTTCCATATACATATCAGGAATAACAGTTATAAAATATATAGGAAAGAATATTTTAGCAATAGTATGAAAATACAAAATAGATAAGAAAGATCTTCACAAAAAATGTGAAACTTTTATGAAAAGAAACAAGATTTACTAATGGATCTAAAAGAAATCTTGAATCCATGGAAAGATGGGTCAAAAAAGGAAAATAATGGATATTTAAAAAATGGGAAATTATAATATGAAAATTAATGTAATATAAAAATTATTGTAATATAAAATAACATTAGTACATGTAAGTGTAAATGTAAATATGATAATATAACATGAGTATAAATATGAAATGTAATAAGTAAATGAATTATATAAAAAATATAAATGTTATATTTTAATATAGTATATAATTTAATATAAAGTAAAATATAATAATTAATATTGTAATTTGTAATTACAATTTAGTTGGTAATATAATTTATTATTTTGATATAAAATGTTATAAAGATTTATAATTTATAACTGTATTATTATAATTATATAAAAATATAATATAAATTATAATGAAGATATAGTATAATGTCAAGCAAAATTTGAAGTTTATCACTCTCCATGAGAAAAACTGAAAATAATTATCAAGTGTATCTTTAAAATTACTTAATGAGACGTAGAAAAACATTGAACAAGAAGAGTAATGAGAAGACTTCCTCAGAAAATATTAACATTTGTTGTACAGCTCAAATATTTAAAATGAGGCAGCATGCTAAGGAATTACAAGGCAGATCATTGGAACAAGATAAGACAGTGCAGAAGGAGACACTAATATCTTAAATCATAAGTGATCAGAGGACGGGAACATTCTTTCTAGGCATAACAGAAATGAAAAACACTATGAAAGGAACGTTTGATACACTTGATAATGCAAAACTACAAACTCCTAATAAGTGTTCCAAAACACAGCAAACTAACATTAAAAAATTGCAACAAACACAATGGTGAGTGTTGATATACTCACTACAAAGAACTCATCTACGTTAGTGTAAAAGCAAAACAATAAAAACCCAAAAGACGAAGAAAAACAAATAACATACAGAGACTATTCAAAAAACTGTTTGTGGGTAATAAACATACCAACAAATTATACACTTAACCATCAAATAAGTGATCTTAAAACTATTTTCTAGCTAGAAAGGCACTTGTCATGTGGCTTTTGTATGTTGCAGAGGAAAACACTATTTTTTCCCTCTCCAGTGCAAATAAAAACAATGTATTCTCGGATCAAAAAAATACCCAAAAAGTTAAAGACATTCTCTCAATAATTCTAAATAGGTCATCTCATGCACTGCTGGTGGGAGTAAATAATTGGCATAACTTTCTGAAAACCAATTTGGCAATAATCCCTTTTGTAGGAACTTACTTTAGGAAACACAGAGAATATGAGTACATATAACAACTTATTTATAATAGTAAAAATCTAGAAACAGGTTTCACAGTAGGATAATATAATACTCATATAAATGAGAGTGCATCCATGCGTTAGCCATTAAAATGAGATTTTCTAAAGTCAATTAAGTACATGGGGCAAAGGTAATCATATAGCAATGGTAAAATGACAATGCATATTAGGAAAATTGCACATGTATGTGAAAAAAAACACACAAAAAATGTGCGACTATCAATGTCCAAAAAGTAAAATTAATGGTGGAATTTCTTTCATTCTTTCATCATGTTGTATTATCCAAACTATCTATAGGAAGCAGATATTATTTTTACTACTGAGGAGTGGACCTAAAGCAGTCTGCTCATTGGGTCAGTGTATGTTCAGACCAAGATTACATTTGTCAGCCTTCCATGCAGCTAGAGGTGGACCTGCAACAAATCAGGTCGATGTGAAATACAATTTCTGGGTCATGTCGAAATAAGGCAAGCCTCTTGCCCTGGATTTTGTTTCTTTCCACTTTCCACGCATGAGCTGGGATGGGGACACAGAGCTAATGAGTCAACTTCAACCATGAAGATGAGGACAAACTCACAGATGAATAAGCAACATTTTGGAAAAGACCCGGGTCCTTGGAAGACCTTGGGCTATAGCATAGCCCACCAACATGAATTCTTAATGTGGGAGAGAAGAATACCTCTGGTCTGAGCCACTGCAATTTGGGGTCTTTGTTACAGAAACTTAACATGAAGTCTAAGGAATACACAGTATAAACATTCAAAATATGCTTTATATATTTTTCTGGGAAAACACGTCTTTATGTTTCTTTAATTACTTTTAATCTGAAACAATCTTATTATCATTTTTATGAGTGCATGGTAGATACTCTAATTAAAGTGGTAGAATATGCAGTCACATCTATATTACATCCTTAAACATAGTTCAGATGAGTTGAGATCCAAAAAATAACTGATATTAATTAAGGCCTCAGAGTAATGACTTGGTAGTTCCAACTGAATAGTCATTAGCTATCAAACAAATATGTTCCAAACACGTGGGATACCACAAAATCTCAGCCTAGAGGATACAGGCTGCAAGATTCTGATGATCTTCAGCACCAAGAAGAATATACAAAGCCAGGAGCTCTGTAAAAATGAAAGTAATCCCTGACCATTTACTCAAAAAATGAACACCATACTTCCTTTGGGTGCTTAAGCTAACTAGAACAGAACTATGTCAGGTGATGCAGATATTTAAGGACTTATGTTGGAGCTCATGGATCAGTGTTTGGTAGGTGAGGAAGAAGCAGTCACAGTCCTTCTTGGTTGGACTAATTTTAATTTCTCCTAATGAGTACAGCGGGATATAGTGTTCTTACCCTCAGTTTCCTGCCCCATGCTTTCACCATGATCCTCTAGGGTAAAGAATAAGGAGAGGAAGGGAGAGATGAACTTGAAGTTAAGAGGGAACTGTGAAATTTCGAGATTTCTTCTCAGCTGACGGCTGCTGTTTTAGAATCACAAAATCAATCACAGGCTGCCCTAGTAATCATTAATAGTGAATCATTTAGATCTTAGTATTGCATGAATATGGACAGATTTATGGAAATGAAGATGCATCGTTAATGTGAAACCAAAGGAACAGGAGGACATAAAAGAGAAATTACAGTGATATGTGGTCTGAGAACTGTCTGCAATAATTATATGTTATATGAAAATTAAAAGGAATTTTTAATGTGACACAAGTTTATCCACTCTTAGAACCTACACATGATGTGAGGACCTAACAAATGCTAGCAAACTGAATACAGGAATGCAGAGAGTTTCTGGAACTGGCAGAGTAAAAGGATCATTTTAAGCAAGAACATATGTATATTATTATAAAGTAAAAGATTTGTCAAATTTAATCCATTCCTAATGTAAAATTGTATTTTCTGAAGAGAAACAGAACAAAGACAACAAAAAGGCAAGGGCAGGACTTCTGGCTATAGCCAAGTGAAGAACTGGCAAATCCTTTCCCCAAAAAAACAACTATAAAACTGGACAAAATGAACAAAAATAACCATTTTAGAATTCCAGAAATTGATCAAATGCATACAATAATCTGAGAAACACTTATAGTCGGCAAACTGCTAAATTTAGGGTAAGAGGGGTGGTAATCTGTGGCATTCTAGCCAGCAACATGAAGCTACCAGCAAGGTAGGCAGACCATGAGGATCAGCAGCTTCTCTGCCACCACTGAAGGGGATGCACCAATTTGGACCATTGGGCAACACCCATTCCCAGTAACATTGCTGGTATACGTGTCTCTCTCAGAGCCAAGCAAACAGGAGCAGCCAACCGCTCCAGCATCTGACCTGAGGTGGGCTCCCCAGACTGGCACTGTGTGGTTGCAGCATGCATATAGCCCAGTAAGGCTGACATGTACGTGCAGTAGAGGCCAGAGAGGCCCAAGCCAGCTACACACTCCATATCAACCCACAGGCTATCCACACGCACATTCCAGAGACTAGAAGAACCCAAGAGAAAGCAAACTGGGCCAATGAGAACATGGCCTGAACTTGGAATGTTCTTCCTTGTCCACATACAGATACACTGGCAGAGGACAGAAATTTTGTCGGTTTGAGGTGAGCAAGCACAGTCTCTGCCCAGGCACTGGCTGGCAATTAGCCTGTGCAAGATAGGGGTGACTCCTAGGAATCCAGGCTTGAAAAAATGAAAACAAAATTTAAAAACAAACTGAGCAGAGGCAGCAGGAGCTACTCCCCGCAGAGGAAGGTGTTTTCACAGATTTATTCCAGGCAAAGAAACACCAACAAACACACACACAAGAGGAACAAACAAACTGGCAACAACAATAACCCTGGGAGAGGTAGAGGAATCAGAACCCAGAGATGCTACAATGTATTATCTAAAATGTCCAGTTTTCAACAAAAAAATTACAAGACATCCAAAAAAAAAAATCCCAAGAAAGTGTGAGCCATACTCAGGGGAAAAAGCAGTCAATAGAAACTGTTTCTAAGTGTCCCTAGATGCTGGATTTAGAAGAAAAAAATCTCCAATGAAGCCACTATAAATACGTTCAAAGAACTAAAGGAAACCATGTTTAAAGAACTAAAGTATGACAATAACATTCAACAAATAGAGATTCACAAGAAGATGGAAATCATATAAAAAAGACCCAAACGGAAATCTTTTAGTTGAATAGTACAATAAATGAAATGAAAACTTGACTACAGGAGCCAACAGCAGATTTGAGATGGTAGAACAAAGAGTCAGTGAACTTGAAGGTACATCAATCTGAGAACAAAAAAAAATAAGATTGAAAAGAAATGGACCGAAACTCACAGATCTGTGGAACACCATCAAGAGTTCCAATATACACACATTGAAAGGACCAGTGTATGGACAAAGAAAAGGAGAGATGGAAAGAGCCAGAAAAAATATTTGAATAAATAATGGCCAAAATGTCCGCACATTTATTGAAAAACATTAATCTACACATTCAAGAAGCACAATGAATCCCAGGTAGGATAAATAAAAAGAGACATAACATCTAGACACATCAAAGTGAAACTGTTGAAAGCCAGAGAAATCTTGAGAGAAGCAAGACAAAAATGACCCCTCATGTACAAGAGAGCATTAGAATTATTAATGGCTGAGATCCTATAAGAAACAAAGTAGGGGAGAAGACAGAGAAATGACATATTCATTAGGAAAATGTGAATTAAAACCACACTTCACTGAGATGGCTAAAATAATAAGGACAGACAGTGTTGACAAGGGTGTGGAGAAACTAGAAACTTCATCATTGTTCCTGGGAATTTAAAATGATATAGCCACTTTGGAAAACAACCTGCAGTTTCTTAAAGTGTTAAACACAAACTTACCATACAACCAGCAATTTGACCCCTAACAATCTAGCCAAGAGAAATAAAAACATATATCCATACAAAGACATTTATACGACTATTCATAGCACATTATAGATAACAGCCACACACTGAACAAATCCAAAGGGCCATCAACTGGTGCATGGATAAACAAAATGTGGTATAGATCCACAATGGAATATCATTCCACAGTGAAAACAAGCACAATAAATATATACACTACAACATGGATGAACCTCAAAAACATTACAAATGAAAGCAGTCAGATACAAAAGACTGCACATTACATGATTCCATTTATATGAAATATCCAGAAAAGACAAGTTTATAGAGACAAAGTCTGGGGATTTGAATGGGGATTAACTGAAAACAAGCATGAGAAAATTTTGAAGGTAATGGAAATGTCCTAAACTGGATTAGGGTGACAGTTGCACAGGTCTACAATTTTACTAAAAAAATCAAAGAAGGGTACACTTAAAGTGAGTAAATTATATGGTATGTAAATTATACCTCAAAGAAACTGTTTTAAAAAATGGCAGCATTTAGTCTGGCAGTGAAAATTCAGGAATGTTGGGCAATAGGCAATCCATCAGTGAATGAGAATAAGGATTTAAAAAAAAGAGCACAGAGAGAAAAGATTGTCAAGAAAAGTCTACTTTGGCATGAAGCAATGCATGTGAATAATATCAATCTTTCCCTATAGGGTGGCTTTGCATGGACCTTCAGGGGAGCCACCAACACTTATTATAGGACCTGGATCTAAGATTTAAGTGTGACAAGGTTCTGCATGTGGATTCACAGCATCCAATAATATTTGTACATAAACTGATAATGCTATAGCATTAGCCCCCAGAGATCTCCCATTTCAAATGATATGCTAGCTTTATAATTTAACTCATAGCAACAAGGAGTGGGCAACTCACTCTAGCACAGACTTAATAATTCACTAACCACTGGGAGACACTCCTCAAGGGGTCCCTTGGATTCCTATATGTCTTTGTAGGAATCCCCAGACTGCAAGGCTCTGGATGTTCTTTACCTGGGGTATTTCTCAAAGTTGTCTTGTCAGTGAGCACCCCAGAAGGATGAGGTGACATCTCCCCAACACAGAGCTGGCTTGCTTATCAGTTGCTATAAAGAGATGGGTCCCAGGTTTGGTCCTGGGTATCCATCTGTGCCTGCCCACATCACCCCTGTGGGAACTGGGGCTCAGGGAACCAATGCGGCTTGCTGACACTCTGGCTACAGCTCTTGCTGTGAGTAATAAAGTCTTTCATCTCTGAGCCAGGAGTCTCGTGTCTTCTGCCAGTATCCACGAAACTGGCAGGTAAAAAGTAAGGTAGAATCCCAGATCCTTCACAGTTCTTGACATTTAACTCAACGCATATTTTACTAACCCATAGGAAGAAAACAAGTCTAAACTTTAAAGCCTGATCTCCATTATATCTCAGAATTTTTATTAGCCAAATCACATTGCTCACTCTCCATGAGTGGGTCTTATGAAATCTAATATTCACACTGCTGTGTGGCCTAGAATGGTACAGCATAAAGTTAAAAACAGGCCAATGATTTTGAAATCTAATTACAAGATCACTTCTGTGGGGAAGAAAATATGAGACGAAATTCAGAAACCCATTAAGTTTTCATTTCAGCTAACTCTCCTGCTGGGACAATAGGCCCTTGACAGAAAGGAGCTGAAACATGGCTTCAGGAAGACCTGAGGAGGGGGTCTAGCTCTACAGTAACAACAGACAGGCAAGGGTGTGGTCAGATTCAAGCTCCACCATCCGCTGGCTGTGCAGCCTTGGTTACCTGACTTCACCTCTCTCTGCTTCAGTGTCCTAATCTATACAATAGCGATGGCTAATTACATCACCATCATAGTGTGGCTGCAGAGATGAAGGACCACACGGGTGACACTGTGCCTGGGCCTGGAGGCTCTACCACTCTTGACTCTCCTCAGGTGGCTCCGGGCACGGCCACAAGAGGGGCGTAGCTCACCTGTGGGAGGTCAGCACCGCAGCACAGCCTTCCCGAACCGCCTTCATTATTGTTTTCCACAGGTACCGCTTAGAGCAGGGATCCATCCCAGAGCTGGGCTCGTCCTGAAGGAGAGAAACACACGGTATGGGCGTCCGGAGAATGCACGTTGCAATACACATATTGCCATGTGAGGCCAGGCCCCAGACAAGAGGAGATCCCAGCTCTGGCTCTGGTAGGCAGCTCTCTGTGGCAGCCCTGCACTGCACTCAACAAAGTCAGAGCAAATCTTCACATCAGCTAAGCTCCCCTTGGGGATCCGGTTAGGCGGGCCGATGTTTTCAAAATGCACCCTCAACCTCTATAAAATTTCAAAATGCTATACCCTAGGAAGACATATGATAGCAGAAAAAGGCTGCATTCATTTAGCAGCATCAAGTAAAGTAAAATTTCTTGGAACCTGAAGCTTTCTCCTTCAATAAACACCTAAGCACTTCTTACTTGAGCCACTTCTGAGAGAAATGTATCTAGACTGTATGATGCATTTCTGTGCTTTTCATAGTCAGAGAGAACTAAACACATTTTTCTTAAGAGCTTTGGGTCATCTACTTCCCCAAAGAAACAGAAGAGAAGTGGATAAAAAATGACACTGAACAGGAAAACAAACACCTGGTGTTTCCCGCAAATCAAGTGATGTATGTGTATAGTGATAAAAATAAGTAAATAGAAGATGTGAGCATGCACTGCTTGGTGAAAGAGTTGGATGTGTAATTCTAAGTTTTTCCAATCCCCACATTGGTGTCAGCTGTGAGAGCCACCTGTCTTCTCTCAGGGGAGAACTCTAAAGGTCCCCAACGCACATCTTTAACAAGATGCCCTAAACACTCACCATCATCAAAGCCACTAAAGCTTATTAGGGGCCACACACTTAATGTGTATTATTTCATGGATTGCTTTCAACAACTTCAATAGACAGACACTATAATCAGGAGCATTTTCAGATGAGGAGGAAACACGTATAGAATGTGCAAGCCTGCACATGGGGACTTGCAGAAGTGGAATCTGAACCCCGGCAGTTGACTGAGTCCCCACCTTGAGCGCTATGCCTGAGTCCCGGGCTACCAAAGCAGCTGAGAGCCAGAATGCATAAAAGAAGGTGAGGGGTTGTGGGGAGCTGGGGACATGCTCCAGGGCAGAGGCCCCCATCCCAACTGATGAGATGTGCCAGGTGAGGCTGAGCATGGGGAAACTCTGCTAATGGTGACAAACAGCCATGTTTTGTGAACCCTTCAATGCAAGCCCCCCTCCTCTTGTAAGGAAAATGTAGTTTGTAAACTGCAGAATTGTGCAGCTGTTAGTTTTTGTTATTAGATTTCAGAATACGGAATTGTGCAATAGTCCTTGATTTTGGAACTTGCCAAAAAGCAAACCTAGAGCAAGTAAAAGGGAAATTCAGGTCAGATTCCAGAAGACAACCCATAATGATAGGGCCATCTTCCAGTGCGGGCCTTCTGAATCCCCTCTAATTCCCCCACTGAAATTCTGTTTCCATTTAACGAACAAGAAAAGAAAAATGAAGGAAAAATTTATTCTGTTTCCCACGCTTTTCGATGCTCCTCAGACTTTCCACAAGTGTGATGCCCTGGATGCACTCTAGGGATTAGAATCCAGTCTATGGCACTCAAACAGTGACTTTCATTGATTGTTTGAAGGATATTACTTTTAGCTATTTTTGATATGCAAGATAATTGGCTCTATTTCTTGACAATAACCACCTCCAACTAACCTTTCATCCAGCCAAACAGAATTAATTGTAGTTCCCAGATTGCAAATGGCCTTGTCTCAAGGCCATTGCACACACTCCACTCTCTTGCTGGACACCCTCCCCTCCCCACTATATCCATCCTACACCCCAAAACCCACCCTCAAGATTCACCATGAACAGTGTCACCACAGCTATGACAATCATATATCTGCAGGTAGAAAAAGACTTAAAAGCAATATGATACTAGAAAAATATATTGGTTTTCAGATTACAGGTGAATTCTAATATTCTTTTAATACTGTTTTTAATGTTAAAATTTTATTGAATCTTCAATTTGATAAATAAAAGTGACTCTATCAAAAGATAAAATTTGATTACTGTAAAGTTCCAGTGGTATTTTAGATTCTGTTTGGGAAATGTTGACTTAGGGCAAAAGAGTTTATTAGTTCAGAGAACTAACACTGCAAATTTTAAATTTCCTCCCTGAGACAATTCTGATAGGTTAAAGAATCTTATTTGAAGACATCAGCATATCGCTGAGACCTCTGCTGCTCACCAATAAAAGCAGGTCAGGTTTCCCCAGCAGGGCCAGGGCTGTAGAGAGCTTCCGCTTGGTTCCCCCACTGTATGTAGCCACGAGTTTGTCCACGTGGGCTTCCAGGTGTAAGCGCCTCACCAAGTCCCCAGCAACCTGGAAGAGAGGAGTTCTCCATGAACGCACCCCCATTCACCAAGGGTTCCCACACACACCTGGTTCTCAGCCTGGAACCCTGCTCCTTCCTCCCCTGGCCCACGGTCCCCCCCCACACACAGGCCAGGGCAGCTCCTGACACGCCTCCCTTCTCCAGCCAGGGATAAATGAGAATGAACAGATGGGGGTTTTGCCTGGACTAAGCCAGGTTTTCTGTGCCTGGGCGTCATCGAAGTGATCAAGCGTGGGCCCAGATGAATATCCACACTGAAGTGAGGAAAGACAAGTAAGCCAGAATAGAGACTGAGAAGGAACTGAACAGGAATAACACCGAGAGAGAGAGAAAGAGGGGACAGAGGGAGAGGGAGAGAGAGAAAGGGAGGGAACTTCAAGGGAGCAGAGGATTAAGGAGGGAGTTTCAATATTCACACAGGAGAGAGAGATCCCCGTTCCACTGAGAAGCCACTGCCAGAGACTGCACAGTCAGAGTTGGGTTTATAAAGTAAACAGAGGTGGGGAAAGACGAGAGAAGTGTTTCTTATTTGTGGCTGCCGGGAACCGTTTTATCAAGTCTTGAGGATGGTGACTACACATCACCAAATACACCACCCTCGGCCCCAGGGACATTCTGACTCTCCCCAAGTACTTCAGGTATGTTCACAGCTTCTTTGTCCTCCTCCACCTTTCAACATTGCATTTTTTCATACACCCTCAGAGGCACAGCTCATTTCCTCATCTCTCCTCCGCAGAAATAACTGCCCCCTTCCATGTATGGTAGGTCTATACACACTTCCACTCGGCACTCCCCACTGTAATTTGCACCATGCTATATTTTGTCTGTTTCCAGGTCTGTCTGCTGTGTGGATTGGTTCCTCTGGGGGCCAAGATTAACCAACTTCTTTGTTTCCAACTCTGCATAATTTAAAAATTTTGTGAACAGTTTTATTTAACTCTTGTGACCATAAAGGTATTAACATAGATTTGGTTTTTAGATTTCATCATATAATCAAACCGTTCAAGATTTTATCTTAATTCAAATATAGGAGAAGTGGGAAAGACTCTATAGGACTATAAAGAGGGACTAATAATTGCACATCCTAAATAAATAAAACATAGTTTTAAACTAACGTATATACTTTTTTGGATAAATGTACAAAATTTGGATAACAATAATGGTGATAATGACAATGACGAAATACTAAGAACCTCTAAAAATATTAGGACAATATTTATGCCTCCCAATAAAAACTCTCAGCATAAACTGCTCTATTGCCTTATTTGTGCAGCCTCAAAATAACAAAGAAAGAGTTAAGAATTGCAAGGACTGGTTTAGTTGTCAAGTAGTATAAGGCAAGGAAATTCAGATTTTAAGGCCCAAAAGATTCATGAAGATAGTCCTGAATCTCCTAATATCTGGCAAAAAACACCATCTTGAGGTCAGTAGTTTGTTCTTGTTGGAAACAATAACATTGTTTTTCCCAAGTTGGTTTACATGAACCATTCTTTTCCATGGCTCCATTCAGTCCAATTATTTCAATTAAGATATAAAGTAAACAAAAATGTATTGAAATAAATAAAAAATTGTTCAAACAAAACAACTGATTCAAACAAGCGAACAACCAAAAGTACTAATGGCAGTGCTAGAGGATGGATGAAGAGACACAACGGCTGGCATTGCAAGAATTAGAGAGATGACAGACTGTGGCCATTGTTCTTCTCAGGGAGAGTCTTTCAGAAGAATAAGACCAGTCCATGGGTGAACATTCACAAGGGAGAGAGGGAAGGGGGCGAAGGAGGCTTCCTGGAAGACGAGGCACTGTCTGCATGAACAAGGAGGAAGCCAAGAGAACGGCAGGCTCTGTTATGAAGCTCACACTTGCTGGGAGGCAAGCACTAACAGCTGTGGGGCCAAAAGAGACACATTGAGAAAATGACATTTTGGGTTATTTTTAGGTCCAAAAAATTACTAAAAAAGATTGAAAATATAATGTGTATCAGAAAGAAATTTTTATTTTGCTCCCATCCACCTTAGTCAAAGACTAGCAATATGTAAATAAAATCTGATAAACAGAAAAAAGAAATAAAAATAATAAAAGCACCAGTTCCATAGAAAGGCACTTCAGAAGGATAAGAAAACTTTTGTGTGAACTTGCCAAACTATTATTGCTTATTTTTATGAAACCAGGAAACATATGTCACGTTTTCCCAATTTCACAAAAGGTTAAATGTTGCAGCCTGCAATTCCTCTATAGGTTAACCATAGGAAGGAGTCCAGAACACAGGAACAAATGTATGGGTTTAGTCTAATGCTTTCTGAATGTCATGTTTTCAGAAAATAACTGAAAATGGTCAAATAAGAAATATTTTGTTGCAGTCTTTTCTGCACTCAGGCCTCTTGTCAAAATAACGGCAAACCTAATGCCTTAGCAACTATGGCTGGCAAAATACTGTCTAAACCCCAAATGTCATAAGTTAATGGAATCTCTCCCTCTTATTAGGTATTTTTCTCCCATAAAGTTGTAGAAATTATGCTGCACTTAAGGCAAGAGTTTGAGATTCATTCGTCTTTATATCCCCAGTGCCTCGTCGTGTTCAACACATTGTAGGACTTTGATAAATATCATTTGAACCAAAACAAATTGCCCAGAGATTCACATACACATCCGTTTGATTCTAAAGCCAGTTTTTCCACTAGCACACATGATGGCCTCATCAACGTTTCCTGTAAGATTAAAAATCAAAATGAAGAGTTAGTATGAAAAAGGAGCCAAGGATTTAAGGCACAAATGCCTTTCCCTCTATTTCCTCCTGGTCCCCATTCCTCCTGTCATAACTTCTAGCTACTTCCAGAAAAACTGATTGTGAATGGAAGAAAACTTAGGATAAAAGTCAGGTCTATAGAGAAGATTATAAGAAATAAGACATGGTAGAGTTCTCCCTGGCAGGTATTTGCAAGTCCTAACAAAAATAAGATGGCTAAGGGCCCCACGTCTTCTATGACAGGGAAAACTGAAATACAGAAATACCAGGCCTCGTGCCCATCGGCAGTGTGGTTTGGCGGTTTGGGAAGGCCTAACCCTTAAATTATCTCACACGTCTCTCTAGCAAACCAGACCAAGTCACCGCTGTCTCCTGAGAAGTTTACTATAACTTAATGTGATTTTTTTATCAGGTTAACTGAACTCAGGCTCAAATATGGACATTGTACAAAACTATGTAGTACGGACAATGCAGAAAAACTGAAAGTCATTACATTAACCTGCCAAACCTAAATTCAAGCCAAATGAAGAAATGCCCCTTTTTCTCATCTGATTGAACTTGGAGGGTTGGGAGAGTGAGCACTGTGCCTACACACAGAAACGACCAGTGGCTGGGGCAGGATGTGAGCTGGGCCCTTGGAGTGCAGATGGAGCGCAATGCAGGGCAGGGCTCTGAGGGAGGAGGCGGGAGGGTGCTGTGAGCTGTCGGGAAGGACCTGTCCCTCAAGCACAAGAGGTCTCCTTCTAGAATCAGAGGAGACAACTGTGGCTGCCCATGTCACAATGAAAACAGATGGCAGCCTGGAGAAGAGAACTGTTGCGAGGAACAGATACGCCAGAAAAGAATCCCTACCACATCCATGAGTTCTGAAGGACAGGAGGTGAGGTGCTCACCCAGGGCCCAACTCCAGCCCTAAGGAGGGCGAACAAGAGGAGCTCCTTGTTAGAGGAGCATCACAATAACTCCATGTTTCCACTTTTTCAGTCACCGAAGGGGCAGAGAAAACAAGACTGAGCTGTGCATGGCACTAGAAATCCCATCTTACACAACTAGCAACCTGCATCTACTAAGCCTCAGGAGAGCGTCCTCATCAAGAACATGTTCTCTGGAGCTGGTTTATCCCATTTCAAACAAAAGCGCACCACAGTCTAGCCATGTGATGTGGGTAGGTTTCCTATCCTACCTCTGTCGCAGCTTCCCCATTTCTAAAATGGGGAATAAGCATTTTATCTACCTCATAGCGTTGCTGCAAAATACTTAGAACAGTGCCTGACCCAGAACGGACACTGAAATATCAGCTAAAACTATTGTTTTGTGTTGTTTTATAATAATCGCCTCTAGTCACCTTGTGATAAGCATATTAAAATAGACACGCCTGCCTTATAGTTCAAATACCTATAACACTGATAGGAGAGGGAAGTTTGCTGTAAAGAGGGCCAACCCCTCTGGGAACACATGGGAAAGTGTGCTGACATCTCAGAAACCTCTGAGCCAGTAGCAATCCTGTCTGCAAAATCAGTACAGTTTCACGAATGAAATGAAGCCAATTCTTAATTGGCGACCGTTAAAATAACTTTTCTCAGTGGAGGAGCTCAGAAAAACGAGCCTGTAAGACAGCTGAGAATCAGAAGGCAATTGCCCTGGATGACAGGAAGCACCAGGCCTTTCTATATTAACAAGAATTTTTTCAAAGGGCACATTTTCCCCCGGGACAAGAAAAGGGGCCAACTTATGGCGTTTGCCAAGCATCCGCCTCTTTAATCAACAACGAACGAGGGGGAGCTGACAGAGATACACACTTATTAAAGACTGAGCCAGCCATTAGTCCTGGCTTTCAATAGCTGCTTAACTGCAATAAGCAGGGCTCCTGTTACCTTAGCTTTATTAAGATGGGAGGTGGGTGAAAGGTGAAAGGACCAGGATCCCTCCAAGGATGTGGAGAGATTCTGCTCTAGTTTCACTTAAAGTTGCAGAGCATGAATAGGAGGTGAAGGCTGGAGCATTACACAACAGCACAGAGAATGCATTTTCACGTTCTAGTGAAGGCGATGGCTGTTCGTTTTGTCTCCTGTGAATCCTAGGATGCTCCATCTCCTGCAGAATCTCATTGAAAATACAACACATAAGCTCCTTTTTCAGAATCTAGAAATGCAAGGAGCACCCCAGACTCTCTACAACGAGGTGCGGAAAAGGTAAAACTGTGCCTGAAGCACCTGCCTTTCCCGTGGCTTCCCACTTGGAATGTCCTCTGAGCTGTCTTGTCAGCTCTGCTTCGCTGACCACTCTTGCAACAGGGAGAACGGCAGCTGCCTCTTGCACCCCTCCCCTCCTCTCACAGACAGTGATGGAGGGAAGGGGGTGGGGGAATCTGCAGCTTCTGCCACTTCTCCATCCTCCTGAGCCCACCCAGGAAGGAGCCCAGCCAGGCAGCTGTCAGACCACTCACCAGGAAGTCACCCTTTCCAACAACAACCAACCAAATTCCACACATAGTCTGAGCACCTTCCCTGCAGGTCCCGGGGATACAATGTCTTCGATGTTTGCTCCCGAATACAAAGTAATAATCCCATAAATGTGAGAGGCACTTAGAGAGGAGACAAAGAAAGGACGATTCAAAGCTGCTAATGATGTCATGCTTTAATTCCTACCACAGGACTTCCTTGCACAGATCTATTTCAAACACATCATATAAATACAACATAACCATTTTATTGTGTTTCCTTCAGCATAATCACACTGGAAATATCTTTCAGGTATGCTTATCTAATACTGTGGTTCCTCCTGCTCATGGGGAGAGAGCTGAATTGGGACCGGAGGTGTTGGTCAAGCATTCCTCAGCAGGTCCCCTTTTCTGGAAAACCCCAAGAGGCCTTACCTCAGGGATGCACCACTTTGGAATCCCACGTAGGCTGCAGTAATAACGGAGGTGTTCCCAGCCGGTCAGGAGCTCGTCCAGGGCGTCCTGCTGTGGACAGTAGCCAATGCGAACGCCTGCCGCTCCAGCAAAAGAGAGATCCACATCCTCTCTGAGAAGAGAAGCAGCAGCACAGTCCAGAAACTTCGACATGTCAGACAAACATCACCCATGCCTTAAATCTGGCTCATCAATAAGAAGTTCATTGCGGTTTCTCTAATGCATTTAACTAATTCAGCATAAATGGGTTCAATGAATGAGTAGCAACCCACGTGTCTAGTAGAACAGGCTTGGCTCTGAGGCCATGATTGCTTTATATGTTCCAGAAAAACATATGTAAAGCACAGAGCTTTGTATTTGGCATATGGTATGCTCAATACATGGCTGTTATAGCTGTTATTTCCCCCACCACGCAATTTATATGACACCTAATAAATCAATGTCATTCAGTATCAGATTTTAAAAAATAATTTTTATTATACCCATTATATATAATCTGTCATTGACCACATGGAAAGATAGAGAGATAAAAAGGGAAATGCATGGCCCCAGCACTCAGCAATTTCTACCATTAATATTCTGGTGTTAATCCTTCGAGCGTGGCTATGCTACATGAGCCTAGGGTGAGGATGATACAAAATTGTATCTACTTGAATTAAAAAAACTTTTTTGATTTCTAATTTTAACATTAATACACACTCATCATAGAAAATTATAAACTACTCAAATGTGAGCACATTTAACATTTGGTTGTTTTCTCATTGACTTGCTTCTATCCATTTTTATGTAAATAAAGTTGTGCTGACTATAAAGATTCTTATGAACACTTAGAAAGGAAAATTCCTATATCCTAAAGGGAAAATAATGTAAAGGAAGACTTGGTGAGAAATCATGACGGCTACAGAGGCAATTATTAGCACATCTCGCAAAAAAAGAAAAAAAGCCAGTAAATCTAGTCATTCAATGATCGTTAATATTTTTATTTTTATTAAAGTAATATATGCACGTGGTAACAAGTAAACAATGCAAAAGAACTTGGTTTTGTGTAAAAGTTTCATTTCCCCACTTCATTTTGTTTTCCTTTTCTAAATCTTGGAAACGTTACTCCCTCAGATGTTTTTTTTCTAAATTGTGTATAGCAAAACATTTACTTCAGCCTGATTTTTGCTACTCGACAGAAAATATTTTTTCCATTCAGTCACTCTTACAAATTTTCTTTATCAGTGTATTTTTAGAGATTTAACAAGATATATATCAGTGTGGATCTTTTTCAACAACCTTACCTGGAATATTAGAATTTTGTGAATTATTTCAATATATAATATCAGACTTTGTTTTGAACCACTGCCTCTGGAAAAATTTCACTCAGTAACTTTTTTTTCTATTCTCTTTTTTATTTTTTCATGGTGACAAAATACGCATAATGTAAAATTTATCATTTTAGCCATCTTAAGCTATAAAACAGTGTTATTAAGTGCATTCGCAATGTTGTGCAACTGTCATTGCTATATAGTTGCAGAACATTTTCAACACCCCAAAAGGAAATCCCATACCCATTAATTAGTCACTCCCCATTTCCTTGTCCCTCCAGCCCCTGGCAACCACTAATCTGCTTTCTGTCTCTATGGATTTGCCTATTCTGGATAGTTCACATAAATTGAGCGATACAATATATGGCCTTTTGTATCTGCTTCTTTCACTTGGCATGCTTCACTTTTCACTTAGCAAGGTTCATCCATGTTATAGCGTGAATCAGTACTTCATTCTGTTTTCTTCTAATGGTAGAAATGCACACAGCAGTTATGTAAAAAAAAAATCACCACTTCCATTTCATAGATGATAAAAATGAAGCCCACACAATGCAGCTGACCCCGAATTCACTATAGGACAAGTTCTAACACGTCCACCTTGCACTTATGTGTCTACCAGTTTTTCATTCTATGACATTTATGTAGAATGATAAAAGAACTATATTAAAAAGGAAGAGAGGAGGTAATTATTTTTTACTCAGCAGACTTTAATTTTCAGAACAGTTTAGGTTTAGGGGAAGTTGAATACAGGCAGTCCTGCACACTGCCTCACCCAGAATCTCCCTAATGAACATCTTGCACTGGTACAGTAGCTTTGTTACAACTGATGAACTAATATTGATACTTTTATTAACTAAAGTGCATACATTAGGATTCACATTTCGTGTTGAACATTCTAATGAGTTTTGTCAAATTCATAACGTCATGTATCCACAGTATCATACAGAATACTTTCACTGCCTTAAAAATCCTCTGTGCTCTGCCTATTCATGTCGCCCTCCCTCCTCTCCAGCAACCACTGATCTTTTTACTGTTTCCATAGTTCTACCTTTTCCAGAATGTCCTAGAGTTGGAATCATACAGCATGTAGTCTTTTCAGATTGGCTTCTTTCACTTAATAATATGCATTCAGGTTTCTCAACATCTTTTCATAGCTTGATAGCTCATTTCTTTTTCTCTCTGAGTAATATTCCATTATTTGGATGTAACAGCTTATTTATTCATTCACCTATGGAAGGGCATCTTGGTTGCTTACAATTTTTGGCAAGTATTAATAAAGCTACTGTAAGCATTAGTCTACAGGGTGTTTTTGTGGACATAAGTTTTCAAATCATTTGGATATATACCTACAAGCACAATTGCTAGATTGTATGGTAAGCCTATGTTTAGCTTTGTAAGAAACTGACAAACTGTCTTCCCAAGTGGCTGTACCATTTTGCATTTCCAATGAATAAGAGTTCGTGTTGGCTCTGCTTCCTTACCAGCATTTGGTATTGTCAGTGTTTTCAATTTTAGTCACTCTAATAGCTGTGTAGTCGTATATACTTGTTGCTTAAATTTGCAATTCCCTAATGACATATGATGTTGCACATCTTTTTATATGTTTTCTATACATCCACTTTGGTGAGTTGTTTGTCCAGATCTTTTCACCATATTCTAATTGGATTATTTGTTTTCTTATTGTTGTGTTATTTGTATCTTTTGGATACAAGTTCTTTATCAGCTATATGTTTTGCAAATACACACTGATTCTCCCAATCGGTGGCTTATCTGTTCATTCCCTTAAATGTGTCTTTCACAGAGCAGAATTTTCTTTTAATGAAGTCCAAATTATTCTTTGACTTACGTGTTAATTAGAACTGTGTCATTTAATGCCCAAATATTTTGGGACTTTCCAGCTATCTTTCTTTTATTTCTAGTTGAATTCTGCTGTCACCTGAAAGCACACTTTGTATGATCTCTATACTTCAAAATTTCTAAGGTGTGTTTTATGGCCCAGAATGTGATCTGTCTTTGTGAATGTTCAATGTGAGCTTTGAAAGAGTGTGTGTTCTACTATTGTTGGACAAATTATTCTATAAATATCAATCAGATCCTGTTGATTAGTGGTGCTGTTTAGTTCAACTAGATCTTTACTCGTGTTCTGCCTGCGAGATCCATCAATTGCTTATAGAGGAATGTTGAAGTCTCCAACTATAATAGTGGATTCACCTAGTTCTCCTTGCAGTTCTACCAGTTTTTACCTCACGTATTTTGACACACTGTTTTTAGGTTTATACACATTAAGGGTTGTTAAATTTTTTTACAGAATTGATCCCTTTATCATTATGCAAAGTCCCTCTTTATCCCTAAGAATTCTCCTTACTCTGAAGTCTGCTTTGTTTGACATTAATGTGTCTACCCCAGCTTTCTATTAATGAGTGTTATTACAGTGCATCTTTCTCTACCCCTTTACTTTTCATCTCTCTGAGTCTTTATACTTAAAGTAACATTCTCTCAGACAACACATAGTTGGATCTTGTTTTTTCATCCACTCTGGTAGTCTCTGTCTTTTAATTGGTGTATTTAGACCATTACATTTAAAGTGATTATTGATATAGTTGGATTAATATCAACCATATTTGTAACAGTTTTCTATTCACTGCCCTTGTTTTTTTCTCTTTTTCACCTTACTCTTTTTCTGCCATCTCTGGTTTTAGTTGAGCATTTTATGATTCCATTTTCTCTCCTGTCTTAGTATATCAGTTATACTGCTTTTTAAAAAAATTTTAGTTGTTGTTCTAGAGTTCACAATATACACTTACAACCATTCCAAGTCCACTTTCAAATAAAAATAGACAGGAAGTGCCTTATAACACAATATTCCCAATTCTTCCCTCCCATCCCTTATAATATTGCCGCTATTCATTTCATTTAGCCATAAGCTTTAATAGCTGAATACACTGTTGCTATTTTAAACAAACTGTTACCTACAAGATCAATTAAGAATAAGAAATGTAAAAGATTTTCTTGTATCTTCATTAATTCCTTCTCTAATGCTCTTCCTTCCTTTATGTAGACCTGTGTTTCTGACTTATATCCTTTTCCCTCTTTCTGAAGAACTTCTTTAAACATTTCTGAAAGACAGGTCTATTGGCAACAAATTCCTGCCATTTTTATTTGTCTAAGAAAGTTTTTATTTCTCCTTCATTTTTGAGGGATAATTTCACTGGATTCAGAATTCTAGGTGGGTGGTTATTTTTATTTGAACACTTTAGGTATTTCACTCCCTCTCTTCTTTCTTTCATGGTTTCTGAAAAGAAGCCCAATGTAATTCTTATCCTTGTGTTCTGTTGCTAAGTTACCCACCCCCCAACCCTGGTTTCTTGCAAGATTTTCTCTTTGTCTTTGATTTTCTACGGTTTGAATATGATATGACTAGGTGTAGACTTTTCGGTATTTATCCTATTTGGTATTCTCTAAGCTTCCTCAATCTGTGCTTTGTTATTCATCATAAATTTTGAAAAAATCTGTCATTATTACCTCAAATATTTTTTTAATTCTTTCCCTTTTTTTCCTTCTAGTATTACCATTATGCATCTGCTATAGGTTTTGTAACTATCTCACAGCAATTTGATATTCTATTCTTTTCATTCTTTTTTCTCTTTATGTTTTAGTCTTGAAAGTTTCTATTAATCTATTTTCAAGTTCTCTGATTCTTTCCTCATCTGTATCTAATCAACTGATAAACTTATCAAAGGCATTCTTCACTTCTGTTACAGTGTTCTTTATTTTTGGCATTTTTTAATTCTTATAGTTTCCATCTCTCTGCTCATATTACCCATCTATTCTTACGTATTGTCTACTTTTCTCATTAGAGTTCTTATCATATCAATCATAGCTATTTTAAATCCTCAATCTAATATTCACAAGCTCTCTGCCATATCTGAGTCTAGTTTTGAAGTTTGTTTTGTCTCTAGAGAAAGTGTTTTTTGTCTTTCAATGTGCCTTATAATTTTTTATTGAAAGCTGGACATGAGGTATCAGATTAAAGGAATTTGATAGATATGTCTTTAGTATGAGGTTTTATATTTATCTGGCTAGAAGTTCGGCTGCATGTACTGTTTTCTGTAGCTGTGGTGTCAGAGGTTAAATTTCCTTAAGTGTCTTTTTTTATTGCCCCTGTTGCCTTCTTCTAGTTTCCCTAGAGACTCCTTTATAAATAGCATCTGAGACTTTAGTTCTTTTAGCTGTGATTCTCTCCTATTATACAGGAGGCCTATTGATGTGTGGTAAGGGGTAGGGGAGGGGAAGTGTTCTATGATCCTATCATTAGGGCTCAGTCTTCCAGTGTTTCTGAGTTAGGGACTTCCCCTCTTCACATTGAAGGCTAAAGGGGACTGGCGTTGGGTGTTTCCCTTCCCCAGGGTTTTTAGGTATTGGTAAAACTTCAGTTGATTAGAGTCTGGTAAAATAATTTCCCATTAATGAGAACAGAGATCTCTGGGCATACTTCAAAAATTATTACTCTTCTCTTCTCCTTTGAAAGCACAAGCAGATGTTTCTCCAAAACAGTGAGAACTTCATGAGGCTCCTGAAAACTCACAAAAACTACAGGGCCTCTGAGAATGGGCCTGCTTGATATTTTTTACTCTTAAGCTACCTCATGCTGAACTTCTAGCAGTTTATCAATTACAGTTTAAGTATTCCTACTTATATTTACTCTGGTTGGGGGCTTTGCTCCTGGGTTTCTGCTCCTGGTAAGCTGTGATGCTCTGTACCCACCGACTGTTTCTCTAGTTGTGTGGGCAGAAGTTTCTCTGTGACTTCAATTATCTGATAGATCTAAGAAAAGTTATTTATTTTTAGTTTGTTCACCTATTTTCTTGCTGTGGGGATGTGAGTGATGACTTCAAGCTCTTTACGTGTTGGACCACAACCTGGAATCAATCATTTCTCTTACTAGAGTTTTGTTTCATTTTTTTTTTTAATGTTCCTCATCCCTGCTCCTTAGGAAGAACTCTAAGTTTTTAATCTGTCTCTCATTCTCTATTTTATCTACCATTCTCTTACTCATAAATTAAATGGTCTTTTCATTTACAATCTGAGAGAATTTCTCCAATGCATCCCAGGTATCACTAATTTAATATTCTATACATTTAACTTTGTTATTGTAAGTGACAAATACACCAGAAAACTGTGTACTTTGTTTCTTTTATAATAGTTCATATCACTCCATATTCTTTTGTCTTTTAAATTCAGTGATGGCATTTCTCATAAATCTTTTTACCTTTATGCCATACAATTTTATCTTTTCAAATCCTAAGTATATCAAATTATATGTTTTAATGTTTTCTTAAAATTTTGTAAGTCATAAAGTCAGTGCATTATTTTCACAGTTCTACTCATTCTTTTGCATTTCAACCAGTTTTTGTACAATAATTTTCATCATGTGTACATTTTGATGTTTACCCATTCTTGCATAAGGCAAGAATTGGCTGTCATAAAAAAACAAAATAATAAGTGTTGGCAAGGATATGGAAAAATTGGAATCCTTGTGCTCTGTTGTTCAGAATATCAAATGGTATTGGAGCTATGGAAAACAATATGGCATTTCCTCAAAAAATTAAAAATAGAATTACCATATGACCCAGAAATTCTACTTCTGGATATATGCTCTAAATAACTGAAAGCAGGAACATGAACAGACATTTTCACACCCATGTTCATAGCAGGATTATTCACAATAGCCAAAAGGTAGAAGAAACCTAAGCCCATTGGAATGAACTGATAAAGAAAACGTGGTATGTACATACAATGCAATATTTTTTAGCCTTATAAAGTAAAGAAATTCTGACACTTGCTCCAACATAGATGAAACTTGAGCACATTATGCTGAGTGAAATAAGCTTGTCACAGATAGACAAATACTGTAGGATTCCACTTATATGATGTATGTAAAGGAGTAAAATCCAGAGATAGAAACTAGAATTGTATTTGCCAAGGGCCAGGGGGAGGAAGGTATAGGGAGTTTCACATAGGATAGAGTTTCAGTTTTGCAAGATCAAAAAGTTCTAGAAAATGGTTGCACAACAATGTGAACATACTTAATACTGAGCTGTACTCCTAAAAATGGAGTTTTTGGTAAAATTCAAAAATTGGTAAATTTTATGTTATGTGTGCTTTCCAACAATTAATAAAAAGATATACCATGCAAACAGTATCCAAAATAATGTTGGAGTGGCTATATTAATGCCAGACAAAATAGACTATAATATAAAACTTGATAGAGAAAAACTTTTTATAATAATAAAAGCCTCAATTCTTTAGGAAGACATAACAATTATTACCTTGTTTTCACCTAAGAATAGAGTCTCATAATACATGAAGAAAAACTGACAGAATTAAAGGAACAAATAGACTATTCAAAAATAACAGTTGGAAACTTCAATATATCACATTCAATAATGGATAGAAAAACTAGGCAGAGAAGCAAGAAGGATATAGAATACTTGAACAACACTGTAAATGAACTAGATCTAAGAGACACTTATAAAACTCTCCACCCAACAACAGTGGAATGCACATTCTTCTCTACTGCACGTGGAACACTTTCTAGAATAGAACACTTGTGAGTCCATAAAACAAATATCAATAAATTTTAAAGAATTGAAACATATAAAATATGTTCTCTAACTACAATGGAATGAAATTAGAAATCAGTAACAGAAGAAACTTTGGGGGAACCATGAATATGTGGAAATTAAATAACGTGTTCTCAAATAACCAATAGGTCAAAAAAGAAATTGAAGAAAAATTAGAAAATACTTTCAGATGAATAAAACAAATACACAACATACAAAAACTTATGTGATTCAGCTAAAGGAGTGCATACAGGGAAAGATACACCTGTAATGTCTATATTTAACAAAATCAGTCTCAAAACAATAACCTAACCATTCCCTTTAAGAAATTAGAAAAAGTATAGCAAACTAAAACAAAAGCAATCAAAAGGAAGGAAATAAAATTGGAACAGAAATTAATAAAATAGAAAATAGAAAAAAACAATAGAGAAAATCAACAAAGCTAAAAGTTGATTCTTTGAGAAAAATCAACAAAATCTACAACTTTTTGGCAAGACTGACTAAGAAAAAAGAGAAGAGATTAAAATTATTAAAATCAAGAGTGAAAGAGGGGACATTACCTCCAACCTTTCAGAAATACAAAGGTTTATAAGGGAACACTAGAAATAATAGTATGCCAAAAAATTAGACCCCTACTTCACCCCATATATAAAAGTCAACTCAAAATGGATCAAAGACCTAACTATAAGAGTAAAACTTTAAAAGTCCTACAAGAAAACATATGTATAAATCTTCTTGACCTTGGATTAGGCAATAGTCTCTGGATATGACACAAAAAGCATAAGCCACAAAAGAAGATAGAATCTATCTAGACTTTACCAAAAAACTGTTAGAACTAATACTTGAATTCAGTAAAGTTTCAGGATACAAAATCAGTATTAAAAAACCAATTACATTTCTATACACTGACAACAAATTATCAGAAAGAGAAATTAAGAAAAATCCCATTTATAATTGCATCAAAAAGAACAAAATACTTAGGAATAAATTTAACCAAGGAGGTGAAAGATCTGTACACCAAAAACTATAAGACATCAATGAAAGAAACTGAAGAAAACACAAATAAATGCAAAGATATTCCATGCTCATGGATTGGGAAAATTAGTATGGCTAAAATGTCCATACTACCCAAAGAAAGCTATAGATTCAATGCAGTCTCTGTCAAAATTCCAATGGCATTTTTCACAAAAATAGAAAAAAAATCCTAAAATGTGTATGAAACCACAAAAGACCCTGAATAGCCAAAGCAATCTGGAGAAAGATGAACAAAGGTGAAAGCATCACACCTCCTGATTTTAGACTATATTATAAAGCTATAGTAAACAAAACAGTGTGGTATAGGCATAAAAACAGACACATAGATCAACAGACTAGAGGGCAGAATGAAGAACTCAGAAATAAACCCACACATATATGGTCAATTAATTTTTGACAAAGGAGCCAAGAATATACAATGGGGAAAGGATAGTCTCTTCAGTAAATGGTGTTGGGAAAACTGGATAGTCAGATGCAAAAGAATGAAACTGGACCCCTATCTTACACTATATACAAAAATCAACTCAAAATAGATTAAAGACTTGAATGTATGACCTGAAACCTTAAAACTCCTGGAAGAAAACATAGGGTAAGCTCCTTGACATTGTTTTGGGCAATGATATTTTTGAACTTGACAGCAAAAGCAACAAAAACAAAAACAGACAACTGTAACTTCATCAAACTAAATAGCTTCTGCATAGCAAAGGAAACCATCAACAAAACAAAAAGGCAACCTACAAAATAGGAGAAAATATTTGCAAATCATATACCTGATAATGGTTTAATATCCAAAACATATAAAGAACTCACACAACTCAATGGCCAAAAAGCAAACAATCTGAATAGAAAATGGGCAGAGGACCTAAACAGACATTTTTCTAAAGAAGGCATACAAGTGGTCGACAGGTACATGAAAAGGTGCTCAATATCGCTATTCATCAGAGAAATGCAAATCAAAACCACAATGAGAGATCACCTTACACCTGCCAGAATTGCTGTCATCAAAAAGACAAGAGACAACAAGTGTTGGCAAGGCTGTGGAGAAAAGGGAACACTTGAGCACTGTTGCTGGAAATGTAAATTGGTGCAGCCACTATGGAAAATAGTATGGAGGTTCCTCAAGAAATTAAAAATAGAAATACGATATTTTCCAGCAATCGCACTTCTGAGTATACATCCAAAGGAAATGAAAACAGGATATCAAAGAGATATCTGCACTTCTACATTAATCACAGCATTATTCACAATGGCCAAGACATGGAAACAACCTAAGTGTCCATCAATGGATGAATGGATAAAGAAGATGTGATATATATTTATACAAGGGTACATTATTCAGCCATGAGAAAGAAGGAAATCCTGCTGTTTGCCACAACATGGATTGATCTTGAAGGCATTATACTAAGTGAAATAAGCCATACAGAGAAAAGTGCTACACGGTATCACTTACATATGGAATCTAAAAAAAGAAAAAGCCAAACTCATAGAAACAGAGAGTAGAAAAGTGGTTTCCAAGGGGTGGGGGGTAGGGGAAATGGGGAAAGGTTGGTAAAAGGGTACAAACTTTCAGCTATAAGATGAATGAGGTTTGATATTCTAAAGTATAACATGGTGACTACAGCTGATAACACCATATTGGATAACTGAAATTTGCTAAGAGTAGAACTTAAATGCCCTCACAAACAAACAAGGAGAAATATGTGTGGTGCTGGATGTTTTAATTAACTGAATGGGAGGAATCCCTTCACAATGTATATGTATATCAAATCCTAATTTACATTTTAAATATCTTACAATTTTATTTGTCAATTATACCCCCAAAAAGCTGAAAAAATACAATAAAAGATAAATTGTACATCATCAAAATTTAAAATTTTTGTGCTTCAAACGACACCATCAAGAAAATAAAAAGAAGGGCCAGCCCGGTGGCACAAGCGGTTAGGTGTACATGCTCTGCTGCAGCAGCCCAGGGCTTGCGGGTTCAGATCCCAGGCACCCACCGACGTACTGCTTGTGAGGCCATACTGTGGCAGCATCCCATATAAAGTGGAGGAAGGTGGGCACAGATGTTAGCTCAGGGCCAATCTTCCTCAAGAAAAAAAAAAGGGGGGGAGGGTTGGCATCGGATGTTAGCTTAGGGCTAGTCCTCCTCCTCCTCCTCCTCCTCCGAAAGAAAGAAAGAAAGAAAGGAAGGAAGGAAGGAAGGAAGGAAGGAAGGAAGGAAGGAAGGAAGGAAGGAAGGAAGGAAGGAAGGAAGGAAGGAAGGAAGGAAGGAAGGAAGGAAGGAAGGAAGAAAGAAAGAAAGAAAGAAAGAAATAAAGAAAGAAAGAAAATAAAAAGACAATCCAAATAAATGGAGAACATTTTTATAAATTATATATCTAATAATTGGATTTATTCTAGAATATGTAAACAACTCTGACAACACAGTAATAAAAATACAAGTAACCCAATTTTAAAAATGTTCAAAGGATCTGAATTTATATTTCTCCAAAGATGTACAAAGAGTCAATAAGCATAAGAAAAACAAAATGGTCAGCATCATTAGTCATTAGGGAAATGCAAATCAAAACCACAACGAGGTACCACTTTACACTCACTAGGATGGCTAATCAAAAAGATAGACAATAACAAGTGTTGCTGAGGATATGGAAAATTGGAACCCTCATACATTACTGTTGGGAATATAAAATGGTGTAGCTGCTTTGGAAAACAGTTTGGCAGGTCCTCAAATGCTATACTTAGAGTTACCTACCTATATAACCCAGTAATTCCACTCCTGTGATACATTCAAAAGATTTGAAAACATATCTCCATGAGAAAGTGTACATTAATATTCATAGAAGCATTACTCATAGTATCGAAAAAGTGGAAACAACCTAAATGCCCATCAATTAATAAATGGAAAACAAAATTTGGTATATTCATACAATTGAGTATTCAGTCATAAAAAGGAATAAAGCACTGATATATGCTACAACACAGATGAATATTGAAAACATTATGCTAAATGAAAGAAACTAAACACAAAAGGTCAAATGCTATTTGATTCCATTTATAAGAAATATTCAGAATAGGCAAATTCATAGAGAGAGAAAGTAGATTAATGGTTGCCAAAGGCTAAGGGGAGGGGGACAATAGCAAATGACTGCTAATTGGCACAGGATTTCTTTTCAAAGTGATGAAAATGTTATGGAATTAGATAGTGGAAATAGCTGGACAACTTTGTGAATATACTAAACACTACTGAATTGTTACACTTAAAAGTGTGAATTTTATGTTATGTGAACTATATCTCATCAAACCAGTTTGTTAATATCTACAAAAGCTGAAAATGCATATGTCCTATGGAAGCAATTTTATTCCTTAATATGTATACAACCTAACTGCCTTCACATGTTCACCAACAAATGTTCAAGAACATTCATAGCACTTATCTGTCAACACTAACCAAAAAGAACAAACTACTGAAACATGTAACGTAACAATATGGATGCATCTCACAAACATGATATAGCCAGAGAGAAGCCACTCACCAAAGAGTAGACACTGTATGATTCTATTTAAATACAGTTTACAAATAGGTAAAATTAATCTATGGTGATAAAAGTCAAAACAGTGTTTATCTTTAGTGTGGATGTGGTCTTGACTGAGACAGTTCATAGTGGGGGCTTCTGGGTCCCGGCAATTGTCTATTTCCTAGTGATGGTTATGTGAGTAGGCTAACATGATGAAAATTCATCAAGTCTTACACTTATGATTTTTAGGTATTATATATCTCAGTTTAAAATTTACATTTTAAAAATTGCTGTTAATCCGTACGCATTAATTTATAAAATTCCTAACACAATTTTTAGTGTTTAAAAATGTTTTATCTAGATTCTACCAGAATGAGTTTTCATGGTCTCCTAACAAATCTCCCCATCTCAACTAGTTCTTTGACAATTTAAAGACATGAAACTTATATTTAAACATTCTAAACCATTTAAAGATAAGGAGTATCTACTTAAATCATCTTCTTATTGTTCAAAGGCCCTGGGACACTTTCTGCCTCTGTACTGCATTGCCCACACCCATGTTTGTTCCTTTCCAGTTGTTATCTTTGAACTTTAGAACAGATAAATAATTCAGAATAGGTGAATAATGGCAGCCTGGACAATGCATGGATTCGACAACAGAAAGTGTCCAATGTCTTCCTGTCTTCAGAACTACTTATCAATCCAGTGCAGTGATGGCTGCCTAATTTCTATTTATACAGGAGTTATATTTTTTTTCAGTTTTACTGAGATATAATTGGTATACAGCACTGTATAAATTTAAGATGTACAGCATAATGATTTGACTTACATATATCGTGAAAGGATTATCACAAGTTTAGTTAACATCCATCATCTCATACAGATACAAAAAAAAGAAAACAAATGTCTTTCTTTTCCTTGCAATGAGAACTCTTAGAATTTACTCTCTTAACAATTTTCCTACACACCATACAGTAGTGTTAATTATAGTTATCATTTGGCACATCACATCCCTAGTACTTATTTATTTTATAACTAGAAGTTTGTACATTTTGATCACCTTCTTCCAATTCCCCCACCTCTCATCTCCTGCCTGTGGTAACCACAAATCTGATCCCTTTTTCTATGAGTTTGGTTTTTGTTTTTTTGTTGTTTGGTTTTGTTTGTTTGTTGTTGTTCGTTTTTTTTAAGATTCCACATATAAGTGAGATCATACAATGTTTGCCTGTCTTTGTCTGACTTATTTCACTTAGCATGATGCCCTCAAAGTCCATTCATGTTGTTGCAGATGGCAGGATTTCCTTCATTTTACAGCTGAATAATATTCCACACAGAAGTTATATTTTTTAACTAAGGACAAGATGTCACAATGGAATGAAGTGAAGAGCCTTTTCCTCTACTTTCAGAGCAGGGCATCTTTTGTTTGCTGTGCAATTAAAATGTTTGCATTTGCTTTGTAGTTAGTAGAAATCACTTCCTCAATCAAATCGTGCACATAGAATGTCTATCAGTTCTCTAGTTTTTGTCATGAATTGACATCTATTACTGTGGATAGATTAGATGAATGTTTGCAGAGAGGAGCCAGAGGCTCCTGAACCACAGTGGAGCTAGGCACAAAATAGCATTAAATACATGATAAGTCAAAACATATTGTGGTTTTCAAGCTCTGTTTGATTACCTCCTCCATGATACAGCTAAAATTCTTTATCAACATTTGGGGGTAAATAAGGCCCTAGAGAGATCAACCTGACACCTCAAAGTTTCAGTGAACAGGACCCATTTTCAGTGGTGTCGTGTTATAATCTGATGGAGATAATAAGTGGGCCTGGCCTTGTGGAAGTCTGCATACCAAAGGAGGTCATACGATCATGAGGCTCTGGAGTAAGGCGAGCGTGGACTATCTGAATCAGAGCTCATTCTAACTGACCTAGAAGAAGATGAGCCCATCGACTCCGTCGTCTAACCTGTGTCTGAGTGACGCTGCCAAACATTTTCTAAATCAAAGTCACTGTCGATCACATTTATATGTTATTAGAAACTGCTCACACCTATTTTATAGTTTCCACACACTCGCATCTCAGCTATCCGAACCTAATAAAGAAGGTCATAACGTTCTGTGAGCTTTATGCTTCAGCACCGCTTGGAAAGGTAACACATTTTTCAGTCTAGGATCTGACATAAAAATGAACTTCAAGTGGCTTTTATCGTGATGCATGCTGACTAGCTTTTTTTCTTCTTCTTTATTTAATGATATAACAAACAAGAAATTCTGGAAATTGAATAAAATACTTGGAGCACTCTGAGAGGCCTTTGCCAAGCCAGTGTTTAATGTTTGAAAAGGTTTTAACTAGGTCCTACTTTTCACTGCAGGCATTTAATTTCCTTTGTATTATCAGCACTCTGTAAGCTGCCAAAACAGGTCAAAGAAAGAACTCTTCAGCGGCCGTGGTTTGATTTGCTTTCCACTCAGTATTTTAAACCTGTTTGCCTTCAAACTGCTTGATGTTTTGCTGCCACTGTCCACACTTCACCGCAGGGTTCACCCGCTAATTCACCCACGTCCTGTCATCAGGTGAGGGCAGAGCTGCCTTCACAACAGGCTCCCGAGTGGATGAACTGCTTATGAGCTGCTCTCTTTGGCTCTTGGAGGAGAGCCATGTGTCAGCAGAAGCCCGTGAGCCCACGAACAAACCAAATAACCGGACTTCAGGGAGCCGCACCCTCCATAACAACTGGACACAGTTTTAGAAAGAATATGATGCTGCCATGTTGCTTTGTTTCTCAAATATAAATCAATAAGATGTTTTTACTTCCCTCTCTGAAGGCTAGAATAAGCTCACTCCCCAGGTTTAAACCTACACACATACCACATATGCTGCTGTCTAACACAGGTGGAGTTCTCTCAGGCACTTCAGATAGGTATTTAAACAGAAGTACCCTTACAACAGAAGAGAACAGTCATTCTTTTAGGGGGTACTGAAGCTATGATTTTTATTTATTTTTATTTCCTCCTTTGCCCCTGACCAAGGGAGAAGCCACAAATCTAATTAAGTAATGTCCTTTCGAAACAGCAAAATTATACATCACTATATTTTTCTACTATTGAGATTTACCTTCTTGCCCACCAAGAAAATGTTACAAATTTCTGGCAACAAAATGGCTCATTAAATTACAGATATTCCTTGTGCATAGCAGCTGCTGACCTTCCAGTCTAATAATTTATTCAAGGAAGAGATTAAGTTAACACATCACGGGCTTGTTTCTAAAGAACAAATGGTGGCTTCTGCTTATCACCTGTTCCACTGTCACTCAGACATCACTTGATCTTTCTTTCATTTGATATGTCATCATTTATGACACATGCAGGTCCACTTTTAGAAACTATCCAGAAACCATTAACACATTTCCAGTTTCTCAGCACCCTTTGCCAAATATGACCATTTTCCAGGTCAGTGTTAAAGGTTAAGTAATCATCGGTAAGTTCACAGAATCAGGATAATAAATATGAGTGTCATGATTCATATGACAATTATCTGTAATATAGCTTGCACATATTTGTCTGTATGTGGATTAAAATTCTTTTAAATACATTATTAATGCCATGATAGCTATTGTCAGGAAGAGTTTTTTAACTTTAATCAGTTCAAATTACTTTAATGTTGGGTATCTTTAATTTTTTAATTATATAAGGAATCTTCACATAAAAAGTACTAAAAACCATGCCATTTACAAGAAGTTGACAGATTGAGAATGTTAGTACAACTATTCTGTACCTACTTGATATTTTGAATATTTAATCAGAGGCAGCAAACTCACTAGGGTTCTTATTTTCTCAAAGTGGGATTTAAAAAAAAATCTCGACATTATAAGAGTAGGTTATTCTACTTGTCATGTCTCAAAATCTACTAAGAATCACTATCATAAAAATAATAAATTGCAAATAAAACTGTCAGCAAGAGGGCTTCATTTTTCTACTGTTAATAAGCCACTGATAAACAGTAACTGTAAAATGATACAGCCTCAATTTTATAGAATTTTTTTAAGTTTTCAGAGTCTTTTAGAAATTCTAATGTATTTTTCCTCAAAAAAAAAATCATGAAGAATTCAAGGTTGTTATTATTTTATAAATTTAGAGGACAGAATTAAGGTCCACCCAGGAGAGTTCCACTGCCCCACATGGAAATGCCAATAAAGGTCTGACAGGTCGCACCAGAACCTTTGCCTGGCGTCCAGTTCTCCCTCCTAGATCAATGATGCCATACTGCCTTTTCCAAAAGTACTAGGAGTAAAAAGACAGAAAGAGAAAGTCAATTAAAAAAGAAAAGAGGAGGCTGATATGTGGAATTGGGAATACATGAATTTTGCTATTGTTTACACTGAGGAGTCAGTAGAGTCCCTATACAGAAGTAAGAAGCTAGGCATTATATAGAGTTATATTTGTAGAGGAAAACAGAGAAGGTAAACACCGTCTGAAAACCCTCCAAATTATCAGAAGGAATGAGGCCATGAAGAAAACAAAAACAAGCCATCAATAAAAACAATGAAAAACTAGACCATACAGTAAAATAACTAAACAAAAGAAGTAGCATTGAATTAGAAAGCATAATATAAAATGAGATGACAGGACTAAGGATAAAATAACTTCTCTAGCAATAAATATAAATGGATAAACTTAACTATCCAAGCAAAAGACACTTAAATTAAATCACAGGCAAAAACCTAACTCAGTGTTGTCCGAGAGGCATGTCCCAGAGTGAATCCAGAAAGCAGACGGTACAGGGGCAAGCAGAGACGAGGAAAAGGTAGACACCAAGAAAGGCGGTCTCACAACATTATCAGCACTGTCACACTCAGATGTAAGCATTCACAGGATCCATGAGTTGAAACTGACTATACAGGAGGAGAAATAGCCAAAAAAGAAGAAATATAACATACGAAAATTTCCTGTTGCAATGCAATCAAACCAGTAGAAAACAAAACACCATACCACTTCGGAATTTCAAAATAAAAGCTCTTTCTGAAAAGAAAAATCAAATAATGTTGCAAAATATCTGGAAAATAAAAATGAAACCATGTGGAATGTTATCTAAAACAACGGTCAGAAGAAAATGCATGGATTTATATTTTTTCAGTAACAAAGAAAAAATAATTAGAATTCATTAATTAAGCATCATAGTAAAATCGTTAGACAAAAACCCAAAAGGACATCTATGGATAGCAGAAGAAATAATGAAGATAAAGTACAAATTAAATAATTAAAAAACATAAATATTGAGCCAGCCCTGACGGTCTAGTAGTTAAGGTTTGAAGCTCACCAATTCGGCGGCCCAGGTTCACTTCCTGGGCACAGAAGCACATCACTGGTCTGTCAGTTGCCAGCTGTGGCAGTGGCTCACATAGAAGAACTAGAACGACTTACAACTAGGATATATACAACCATGCACCGGGGCTTTGGGGAGGAAAAGAAAAAAAAGGAGGAAGATTGGCAACAGATGTTAGCTCAGGCAGAATCTTTCCCTGGGGAAAAAAAAAAATTCTAGAACAAATAAATAAATAGCTGATTCCATGATAAAACATAAACAAATGTGCAGTTCCTCTAGAAAAAGTTAAAAATCACAAAGCCAAAAATGTGAGAAAAAAATGGGGGCATTACATATGTAGAGGAAATTAAAACACTACGAAGATATTACCTTGCCAAAATCAAAGCAAATAAACTTATATTTTGATGAAATTCTTTTCCAGGAAATATAAATGACCCAGCCTGACACACAGACTGGCAATCTAAACAAAGACCAATTACCCTTTTACAAGTTGAAAAGCAATTGCTGAAAAGTGACCCCTGCCCACTCCCCTCTCCCCGGCACAAAGATCTATGCACAGAGGGTGACACAGCTAAACAAGAAGCCTCTGGAGAGAAGAACTGGACCACTGAGAGAAATAGTTATACCTTTCTACAGTCTCTGAATATTTTTACCATGTGCATGCACTGCATATTTGAAAATATTGACAATGATAATGCCGAATGTTAAAGCAATATCACAAAAAATATTTATCTGACAAAAAGAATTTAAAACAGAATACTGATATTTTAGACCAAAGTAGTATTCATACAAAGCCCACAGCCTTTCAAATACACTCCTTTATGGTACATGTAACAGCTTAAAGAAAAAAAGCATCATTATCCCTGTGGAAATCACAATAGATGAGTGTCATGACAGAGGATGATACCAAATGTTTAATATTTATGCTAAATAATTTTGGTAATCATCCACCATATTCTACGGTAACAAATTATATCAAAATCACAACTATAGCCCTGTTGGTCTCAGGATGCATTTTTATCTTTTACACTATGTCTAGGAAGAAAAAGGGAAAAGAACATGAATCGCGGTGCATTAGTCCCTTTAAAAGAAAAGTACGTATTTCAGAGAAAATAGACTCAATATGTAAGAAAAAAGAAAAATAAGACAGCATCTTCTCCCTCCAGTGGTTCCTTTTTCGTATTCCCTATTGCTAACACTTCATCTTCAGAAAATTCTGGCTCAAACTTCTCAACATCAAAATCATACTCGACTCCGCTTTTTTCAATGCCCTTGTTCAAATTTTATGGCACTACGCTGCCAAAAATAATTTGGCATATTTCCTTTCTTCTTACTTAACTCCTCAATTCTCTCCTGGTTTAGTTATCCATTGAACCTAACTATATCTCTGAGAAAAAACAAATAAACACACAAAAAAGGGCTCTGCTCACGTTAATTCACACTCTACTTGTCAGAGTCAAAACCAGAGCTCTCTAACTTCCAGATCAAAATTACATCTCTAATTAGTTTCCCTAAAATGTCTATAGAAGTAAACAAAGACTTATCACATAGAAATACAACATAATAATCTTAGAGGACATCTTAATAGTTATCAGATAGAAGGAATTGGATTTAAAAAAATTATCAAAAATCTTTAGTTCAAATCATAATAAAGATTTAAATCATAAAACAGAATATTAAAAAAAAAAAGGAAGGTAAACCTTACATCCACCCCTCCCCCCACACATGTAAATTCACCAACAGGGAGACAGGAGGCTTAAATCCTTAAATCCAGGGGCTGCTCTGAGACAGAGACTGGTCTTATATTGTACACTGCATCAGAGAGCTGTAGGAGAAGCTAGTGGGGGCGAGACACGATGCTACCTCAGTACAAAGGACATACAATAGGTAAACTCCTGCTGGAAACCAAGTTGCAACTGGGAGCTATGCATCTCTATTAAACCTCTGATTATATTTCTGAATTCAATACACAGCCAGCACCAACGTGAGCAGGGAATTCTGCTCACCATTGCTGTGATAAACCTCAATTTAATAAAGAGTTCACCTTTCTTTGAGATAAGTAATGCAATACTCCCTAAAAATAACATTGACTAGTAGAAAGGTGACAATATCCAGAAAATTCAGCAAGAACTTGTCTCTGAAAAATTCAGGAAACATGTAGGTGTTCCTAGCAGAATGCAAGACGAAGCAGCCTCAGTGAATTAGAAAGACAAAGCCCATAGAGAGAAATGACTGAGATAAAATAGCATCAGAATGAAATAAAAAGTCTCCTAGAATGAGAATAACAGGTAACAGGTTAAAATCAGGAAGGACTGCCAGGAAACCAAAATTATTTTCTTGAATTTAATAAAAAATGTATGAATGCAGGCTGGAAATACCAAAAATAAATAAATAAATCAAAATACTATGAAGCATTAATAATTCCTGAAAAATAGTTAATGGGTTTTGTTTTCTTGCTTTTTTAGTTAATTGCAGAGGAAAGAAAATGAAATAGATGAATACCTGAACAAAAAGCAAAGTAAGGCTGACAGCCAGAAGACAACAGAGCAATGTCCAGAAGCTTTCAGGAAAAATGTGTGACCTAAGAATGGTTTGTACACCCAAATTGTCTTTCACAGGTGAAGGCAATGGAAAGTAACTCTCTGATCTTTGAGGAATCAGAACGTACATCTCCTCACCACCTTTGTTAAAAAAAATAAAAATAAAAAAATAAACCTAAGTAGAAGATGAATTTTATCAAATTGAGAATTAGGCATTTATTAAAATAAATGAAAAAGCTGGTGGTTAGCACTGAAACAAATTAAAATAGACATCTATCCAAATAAATGAACCATGCAACACACATGGATCTCTTTTTCTAAAAAGAGAGAGAACAATGCAAAAATTTAATGACCACAATCTGAATCTAAAAGCTCAGATCATGTGATCAAGACTGAAGGGGAAAAAGATCTAATGATCCTTAGACCTAAGTGTCTGGAATTCAAAAATTATGTCACTGTTGATCATGGTAGGGTGTTTTGAAAGCTTCAGAGAAATACAACATGATCAAATAGTATTACAGTGCAATGAAAAGGTGACTTATTGTTAATAAATCTAGACATCCAATTAAAGATAGAGATAAAATATACATTTTACCTTTACTGCCTCCCCAACTACATTCAAGTAATATCTCACCCTACAGTGAAGCCCAGTTAATACAGTGTTTATAGAAGTTCTGGCCACACAGATGTTTCCTACATGTTTCCTGAATTTTTTAGACACACACTCTTGCTGTATGTTCTGGATATTGTCCCCTTTCCACTGATCAATGTTATTTTTAGGGGATATTGTTTTAATTATCTTAAAAAAATGAACTCTTTATTATGATGAGGGTTCTAAATAGCAATGGTGAGGAGAATTCTCACCATGTAGAGTTTTCATTAAGGTTTTTAAGCTCAAATATAAAGTATGAGAGAACATCCAAGGAGCATTTGTTATTTGAAGTAAATACGTGTAGTGAACAATATAAACCATAACCGAAAAAAGAAAGAAAACAGGGACTTGGTGGTATCAGAGAAAATGCGGAGAGATAATTTTAAAAGAAAAGTAGTTCAAGACCTTCAGGGATGGACGATATTAAATTTATGAAAAAAGTAGGAGGCTATATTTTGTAAAAAAACAACTAGAGAAAATGAACAGCTCTTGAAAATGCAAAAAAACAAAAAAGACTACAATAAGATAGTAAGTAGTTGAAGTAGTTGAAGAAAATAGAGAAATCTCCCAGAAAGTAGACCCAAAAGATAAAAATACTGAAAATAGAAGAGAAAATTTTGCATTCTAGAAGACGCAACAACTGAATAATAGGAAACCAAGAAAGAGATAATCGAGAAAACACTTGTGAGAATATTATAAAAAAAAAAATTCAAGAAAATTTCTTAGTACCAAAGGAAGTAAGCTTACAGATTAAAATGATCCATAGAACTCCAAACATAATAATAAATTTTTTAAAAAAAGAGGAAGGCCCATACTAAAGCACAAATCATCATGAAATTTCAAAACACGGGAAGAAAGAGAACCTAAAAACTTCCAGAAAAAAAAAAAAATCACTCAAAAAATAAAGTTACAATGGCACTAGGTTTCTCAAAATCAACCCTAAATCCTAGAAGATATAGTGGAAAAGTGCATCCAAAATTCTGAGGGAATATAATTTCCAATCCAGAATTCTCTACCCAGCCAAACTACCAAACAAAAGTGAAGACAGAATAAATGAAATTTCTGAAGGATGTTCTCAAAAAAATAAATACATAAAAGAGTTTAAACCAAGACAAGAGATGACATGGAAACAGGAAACAGGAATCCAACAAAAGAGAGGAGGAAATGAATCTCAGAGTGATAATGAAAGTGACACAAGATACAAGACAACAGCTGAATAGCACATCTGAAGAGGTACCGACACAGGTTGGAATAGAAGGCAATAGAAAGACATGATATCTTCAAGAAGATGAAATTGAAAGACTAAGTGACAGGCTTGATTGGATTGTAAAAAATGGATAATTCATAGAAAACAAAGCAAATGAACAAAGACAACTACTAACAGAAAACTGTATGAAAAGGAAGTGGAAACGTCATGGCATTTCAGGCCTCAACTGTGAACAGTATTTATATAATCATAATAATATAAACACTGAATAATGACTTAACCACTATGTGTATGTATTCTTTTAAAAAATATATGAAAAATAAGATGGTTCAAAGGATGAAAAAAAGATCACTGATATTCATGATTTAGAAGTATCAGATAAAATCAGCATTCATTCCTGACCAAAAATTTCAGAAAAAGAGAGTGCTTAGTGAAAAATAAATATTACCACTGCAGGTTTAAGCATAATTCTAGAAGTTCAAGTAAATTCAATCAAATAAAATAATGAAAAATACATAAAGATACAAATATTAGAAATTAGGAAATATTTTGTCTACCAAAGAAGTGGAGATATTTAACTAAGAAAATATTAGATCAAATAAAATAATTCAACAAAATGGTTGATCACAACTTAAAAAACAGTATTGAATAGCTTCCTTATATATCAAGATTAACCAACTAAAAATATAGGAGAGGGAAAATTCCATTCACTATCAAATTACATGAAATGTGAAGGAGTATCCATAACAAGAAATATGCAGGATATATTAGAATTTAATGAAGAACATTATAGAAAACTGCAATAAGTGGAAAGTGAGACAAAAGTCCTGAAAGAAGAGGCTCAACACTACAATCTTTTCAACGTTTTACAATTATTTGTATCTATCTATATGTTTCATAATAGGAAAATTCTGAGAGTTTAATGATGAAGGGAACTTCTTTGATAGTAAAACATATTATAAAATCACAGTTTAAAAAAATAGGGTAGAAGTTGTGCCAGAAAATGCAAACAAATTCAAAATTAAAAGCACATAAACATATCAAGTACATATAAACATACTTAATAATTTATTAAATGGTAAATGGGTCATTTCAAATCAATAGATTATCCAATAAATGGTATTGGGATAAGTGGAAAACCTTTTTTTATTTCAAATTTAAATTCTATCTCACTTCTTATCTCTGAATAAGATACAGATCTGTAAGGATTTAGGTATAAACAAAACAGCAAGGAACTAGAATTTTTATCTTGGGTGAATATCCCTATTTAGGTGAGGAAGGCTTTCCTGGCATTGCCCTAGAGTCATCAATTAATCACACTGGGTAGACATTAAAATATTTGAATAACTAGAAGAGAAGAACTCACTGAAGTCATTTTATCCCCAATCATATAGAGTTATCTTGGAATTTAGCTTGTTGATAATGTTCATTGCTCCCATGTGGAGGTTAAACAAACAAAGGGTGTATGTTGTGTACTTGTTTGGAAGTATTTATAATTATATTATTTGTTTTCCTTCAGAAGCATTTTCCCCTTACTAGTGCAGTGTTCCTGCTGCAGAGGAGGGCGGTGAAGAATGACATATGTGGGCCCACTGTCCTCGAAGGTGCCCAGCTCTGCTGCAGCAGCTCCTGCACTTTGGTCAGAACAGCCCACAGACTGGACTGTGTCCTTCACAGCCGCACTGCAACAGGTTTATGAGTTTCCGCGTTTTTTCAGCCAGGTTTTATGCAGAGGAAAGCTGAAATTCGTATGAAGGTTACCCCACTAAAGTGACAATGTGAAATATAGCGTGAATATGTAGAAACACAAAAAGAGGGAAAAGGCAGCACTCTTTACTTCCCAGTGGACACGGATTTCTGTGCAGTGCACACTCAACCATCTTCTTAACTTTTTCAGAAAAGAGGAGGAAGGAGGAAAAGAAGAAGGAGGGAAGGAATGGTGGAATGGAGGGAGAAGAACAGGGAAAGAAGAGAAAGAAAGAAGAATCTTTTTCATTCGACAGCCTCTATTATTCCCATCTCTAACTGAAGAAAATCCTGTAGAATGCCAGATAGCAAACGCTGATACAGTGGGGAGGCCACACAGCATTGATGACTTGTCCCAAGGGAAAAAATATGAAAACCTAACCCCCAGTACCTCAGAATGTGACTGTCGACTGTCTGTGGAGATGGGGCCTTTAAAGAGGTAATTTAGGTTAAATTAGGTCATAAGGGTGGAGCCCTAATCCAATATGACTGGTGTCCTCATAAGAAGAGAGAGAGACAGAGGGTGGCCAACCCCAAGCCAAGGAGAGAGGCTTCAGGAGAAGCTAACTCTGCTGACACCTTGAGCTTGGACTTCTCATGTCCAGAACTGTGAGAAAATTAATTTCTATTGCTTAAGCCATCCAGTCTGTGGTATTTTATTACAACAGCCCTAGCAAACTAATATGTATACACACACACACCCACACACACACACACACATACACACAGAGTTATTCAACCAGCGGTGTCATCCACTGCAAAAGGAAAAACAAATAACCACAAAAAACAACTGTGTCAAGGGATTTGTTGTTCAAAGATAAGAATAAAAAATCCGCAAAGTGTTTGGTACAAAAGAAAGTACATAACCTGAATTTTCCATGAAAATAAATATTCAGACAGTTTGTGGTAAGCATGGTACAGAAGTGTCAGCTATGCTCCATCTAATTGTGAACTTGAGGGGTGGAGGAGAGAGAACAAAAGTTTTCTTAACCAGGTTAACCAAAACCCACCAGGTCACAATAATCTCCTTTTTTCCTAGACATCTCAAGGTCAAAACTTCAATGTGAGCAATGATAATAATGGCAAAAATTTATTCAGTGTTCATTACATGCCAGACATGGATTATCTCATTTCACCCTCACATAGACCCTTGAGGTAAGTTATCTCAATCTGTTATTTTTTCATTTTTCTGATGTTTTAACAAAGACAAACAACTTACCCAAGTTTACATAGCCAGACAGTGGCAAAACCAAGATTTAGACCAAGAGACTGCTCCCCAGCTCAAGCTCTCAAACCACTGTGCCATAGATCTCTGACCCATGAATGATCCTCAGAGGTCGAGATCATGGTTTATATGTGCAATATACATAACAAATAGAACAAATGTCTGTTTTATGCAGTAAAGATACAATGGCAATACTTTGGATATCCAAAGCACTATGTAACAGCTTTAGTTATTGTTTTAATAAATCTCAAAAGTTACAATTTTATTTCACTTACATGACTAGTTAGATACTCAATTAGTCAAAAAGTCATATGATTTGTGTCCACTCATATGGTTGTGTCTGTATGGATTGGATGATCAATTCAACAACGGAAAATATAATGTCTACCTAATACTTTTAAGTCAACAAAAAAATTTTTAATCATTTTTCCCTCACCAAGTCATATTTAATTATGTTGTTTTGGTTAGAGTATTTTGAAAATTAATCTTATAAATGACATGTGAAATAAAAGTGTAGGTAGCAAGCATATTTATAAGTATAATTCATGTGAGGAACCAAAAGTCTTTAGAATCAGCATAAAAGATAAATAATGACTTTTAAATAGCTTAGGATTCTTTGGTCACAGGTATGCCAGGTAAATGACCACTCTTAACCAATCTTAACACTCCTGTCAAAGCAGAACTGAGCAAAGCTGATCATCAGCCCCACCACATCTGGCACTTTTCTTTTACTTATTTCCATGAATGTTAAGGAGAAGTAGGGAGAGAACAAGTGTTGGGAATTACAAGACTTAGTTACCACTAACTTCAAACTATATGACTAAGACAAGTCCTTTCACTACTCTGGTCTCGGTTTCTTCACCCGTAAAATGAAAGGGTTGAGTCATTTATTGAGAAAATACTATGTACAACTTCAGAGAGCTCACCATCCAACAAACTTACCAATGAAAAATGAAACAGAATGTAACAGGGTATTTTAATAGAGATATGGTCAAGTTTCAGTCTTAGTACACAGTTGAGAATAATCCTATCTTCCCCATGGGAGGCAGTGGACTTGTTTACGCTTGATATTAATGGACAACTAGAGCTCCTAGGTGAAAGGGACATGTGGGGAGTAGAGAAGCTGTGCCAAGGGAGGAACACAGACCCTGCACAATGTTCGGGACACTTAGTTACCACCTGCAGTGGAGACAAGCATTCCCTGGGGGACATTTTATGGAAGGCTAAAGAGCTTAGACAATATACTCACTCTGATTTTAACATTAGAAGCTTGCATTTGAACTCTTATACAGCTCAATAGATAAGCTATAAGTTTGAGATTGCTTTTGACATTTAAAAATCTTTGGACAAAGAAAATCAAGTGTCTCAAGTTGGTGTTCCTACCAGCCCCCACCCCCAGCAGCCTATTTTATTTATTAAAGAAAATATGGTTCTATGTTAGAATAGCCTTAGAAAAGACATATTCTAAATTTCCAAAGACCTCAGCTTGGCTTTCATATTTAAATGTCTGGGAAAGGAAGCAATTGCCTCCAATATTCTTCTTCAGTGAACATTATCCCTTAATTAACAAAATGCTTAGGGACCTATCTCTGCCAGAGGACATTCAGAGTTTTTCTCATACCACTTTGTAATGAAACAAATAGATTACCCAAGATGATTTAATTATACTGGCACATCCATATAGGAATATAGACAGAGATTTGTTGGTATAGGATAAAGTCCCAGTGAGAAATAACAAATTACAGTACACACTATGTATGAGATGTCAGTAGTTCTTTACGTACTGAAAGTATTTCCCATTAAAAAGAATCACATTCTCAGTTCTAGCTGTAGATTAGCCCTGTTGGTGTGGGGTTAGAAAGATATCCTGCATGACAGACCATATCTAAAGTCATACATTAGCAGTCATGACGAGCAGCACATACACAGAATTAAGCATCTTCAGTCTGAAATTAAGAGCATCTCTTCACATACACATCCCCGTGCTCCCCAGGGAAGCTTGAGGCAGAAAGTACTGCATAACTCCTGGAAATACCATTAATGTGCAGTGATAATCTGCATCATGTCCACTGAAGTCAATGTTGATGGCTAAGTATGGATGCTTTCTGCTGGTTTGCACCTTCTGCCATATCTTAGCCACACCACAGAACAGAAAACACTCTCTTTTATAGAATAAGACTGTTATAACTAGGGGACACTTTGCTCTAAGAAAGGAAAAATCAAGTAAGAATATAACTGTGTTAGAGAAATGGCTCAGTACGTGCTGGTGTAGAAACCCAACAGAATATAAGGCAGGCATTAATATGAAGTCTGTGCTGAGGTACTGAAAAACTCTTCTGATATGATGTAAACCAAAAAACTGGGTGAAATGAATGAAAAGTAATACTATCATTGTAACTATGTATTTATGTATGTATGCATGTGTATAGGTGTAGTTAGAAAGATATATAGATTTTTTTTTATTCAAAACTGGGGACTACAAGAATAAAAAGCATTTTAATGTAAGATTATAGAGGATTTCCCTTCAGTGTTTCCTAACTCTATACTAGCGCTGTTAAATTGCTGTTTAATTTAAAATGAGAGAGAAACAAATTTTCAAGCAATTCTTAGTTGGTGAGGTGATGATTTAAATTACTCTAATTTACGATTCATGTTAGTCTAAAGGAACATAAGGCTTTTATAAGCAATAAATGAGTTTGATGTCTTTTTTTTATATTGGTATTGCAGTGGTTTAAATGAAGGAGAGTAGTTTGTATATAAGTTCCTAAGTGCTATAGCCATAACACTTAGCAATTTGATGGTGCTATAGCGCTTAATAGTTATTGCTCACATGAATTCTATGATAGTGATCATTTAAGACAGGAAGAAACTAAGGCCAAAAAAAAAAAGAGGTCTGTCTCACTTGCATATATTTAAACGGAGCAGGCTCCAAACATGCTGGTCTGAGATACAAAGAGAAAGTCTTATCTCTTAAAAGAGTTTTTCTATTGTTTATTATTTAATTACCTGACAATTTAACACATGATCACGATATAAGATTTGGAAAACCCAGGAAGGAATAAGGAACACATAATCATCTATAATACCCTTCCTAGATATAACAGCTGTAGACCTAGCAATGCTTTCTTCCAGCTTTTTTATTCATGCTATTATTCCCTTATTTATGTTTATATTCTTTCTGCTAAAAACGTGGCCTTTGGTTTAACTCAGTACTATCCAATTAAACTTCCTGCAATCATGGAAGTGTTCTATTTCTGTGCTGTCTGAAACAGAAGACTCTGTTAAGCTCTTGAAACGCTGCTAGTGCTGCTGAGAAATTAAATTTATAATTTAATTTAATTTATTTAAATTGAAGCTTAAAAGCCATGAATGGCTAGTAGCGACTATTTTGAACAGGTACAAGGCTGATTTTACTCCTTTATGATGACCCGTGTTTTCTCTCTTCTTTTTTTAAGTTTATCTTTGTATTTGGAATTCTGCAATTTCACTACAAAATGTCTAGGTAATATGTTCGTATTTATCATGCCTGAGAAGCATAGTGTGCTTCAGTCTAAAGAGTCATCTCTTTTATTAATACTAGAAAATTCTTAGTTCTTATTTCTTCAAATGGTGCCTCTTTTCCACTGTCTCTATTCTGTCGTTCAGTAATCTAATTAAATATAAGTTGGATCTTCTCTTTCTAGCCCTGATATCTCTTAATTTCTCTTTCATATGTTTTTCATAAGCTGTGTATTATTTGTTTTTAACCCAACAATTATGTTTTCTTTTTAATTTCAATCTTACTGTTATTTTTCAAATCTGTTCTTTTTTATAATGTCATATTGCTTCATCCATGTTGTGCATTCTTTTCGAGGTTGTAGTTCTGTTATATTACATTCTTGTTGTGCCAATTCTCCTTTGTCATATCCATCGATTTATATCCACAGTGGATAATTTTCTGTGTGTTTTTTAATGTTTGATTGGAAAGTCCACTTTAGCGGGACTCCTTTGTTTTTTAATTGAAAATCCCTTTAAGTTTCAGTTGGGGGAGCAACCCTTCACAAAAGTTGTGTGTTTTCTTCTTCCAGGTGCCCATGGGCGCCATCAACTGGGAGCTGATCTTTGGGTTACATTCGTGGGTAGGGAGAGGTGCAGTTCAATATAGACCCCCAACCCACAGGGAGTAAAAGCCCAGAGTTTCAAAATTCCAGGGGAGACCTTGCCTTTAAAACTCTGAGCCTCAATAGAAACCAACAGCTTTTCCTATCATCTTTCTATGCCAGTGTAAGGATTTCTCAAGAGCCCACTGTGTCAGTAAGGATGCAGCTGTTCCGTGACGCTCGACTTATACAGGGTTTCGGCTCCAAGTTTCCCCTCATGCAGAGCTGCAGCGACATCTCTGGCACCTTCAGGGACCTTAAAACTTAAGCCTCCAATTCACAAACCCGCAGCTGCTCTGCCCCTTTCTCAGGCAGCCACAGCCTCAGCCCAACAATTACTCTGGTTTGTTAGTTTCTTCTTTTATGGAACCTACGGATTCCCTTTCTACCCGTGGCCTAAGTTAGGCGCTTATAAAATAGTTTTAGTTAACTTTTATCTAGTAACAAGAGCATTTTTAGGTCATTCTAGTCTTTGGCCTTAAGTGTCATTAAATATTATTTCAAGTGACTTTGTAACTACTTTTCATGTTATGTCTATCTATGGTTTGTCTTATTTGATCCTTGTTTTTGACGTTAAATTTTAATGTTTTCACTTACAGAAAAATTTAAAATTTCCACATTTAAATATATCTGTATTTTGTTAAGAATTTTATACTAACGTTCAGAAATAATTCCCTGTTGAATAATGAATGTTTACATTTACTTGCATTATTTCTAGTTTTCTATGAGAAATATTAAACACTGGTCTCAGGAAAAACTGGTAACTTATTTTTCCTTTACTCACTGATATGAAATTTGCGTACTATCTTTTTTGTATTTGACTCTATTCTACCACATTGATTAAGCTATTCAATCAGAAAGGCACAATTTTATTCCAAAATAAATATAGTGCATTGAAATACCTATTAGAGCAATTAAGTATCATCTATCTATTCTCCTTTTTCAAAATTGTCATGACTAGACTCATCTATATAAATTTCAGAATTTCTGTATCAAGTTTCCTCCTACTTTCTGCAATATCAGCTAGAATTATATTAAATCTACAAAACATGGTGAAGAAGAATTATATTAAGACTGTTTGGCTTTTCCATCCAGCAACATGGCATATCTCACTACTTATTCAATCATGCTTTATTATCCTCAAAAAAAAGTTATCTAGATTTTATCGTATAGGTTCACCGTATTTCTTCCTGAGGTTATTCACAGGTATTTTACATGCATTTTTGCTATTGTAATTAAGAGTGTTTCCTATTATGCATTCTAACTCATTATTGTTGGCACATAGGAAAGTTCTTGATTCTTGTATTTTTAATGTTTATCTGGCCACCTCTATTGAATTGTTTCTTAATTTATTTCCATGGAGATTTTAAATATATCATAATAAAAATATAATATTAGTAGTGTTAGTATAAATATTCATATTATTTCTTAACTATGTCATGTAGTGGAATTTAAATTCAGGAATAATGCTATATAATGTTAATAGTGTTATTCTTTGTTATTTGTTTTAATGGGAATTACTCTAATACTTTACTAATAAATATGAGGTGTTTAATTTAGGATCTTTGCAGCATATATAGACTTATTCCTTGTGTTGATGTTGTTGTATGTATTACACTTTAATTATCAAATAATGAAGGTAAAGAGAAGATCTCTTAATTCAAATATATTTTTGTCATTCTGGTTTTCCAACAGAGTTTGTTTTGCACATTTTAATGTTTTATATTTCACATTAGAACTTGTTGATAATAATGACTTCATATATGAGACTATAATTTCTTAATGTATAGCACTTTTGCCTCAAATATGCCTTTTCCTTAAATTCTATTTATGGGGTGTTAATATACTTATTTTTGTTTTGTTTTATTTGCCTAATTGCCATGCTTTTATTTTTAATTTTCACTGTAATTTTGTGTTGTGTGTTTATACAAAAGGCATATTTTTTAAAAGTCAGTTTCTGAGTATTTGATGTTTTTAAGGAAAGATAAACTCAACAGCATTTACTGCAAAAATACATGCTTGCTCTGGCATCTGTCAACTGCCTTTAAAAATAATATTTATCTTGCTGCTCCCTTTTTTTCATATTTTATGCTGTATCTCTATAGATTGTTGTTTTTTTGTGTTTTTTTCTCTCATAATTGGAAGAGGCAGAGCATGAGATTTAGAGTTGAAAACTTAGATGCAAATCTTCTGCCACTTTCTAGAAGTCTGTCTTCCGGTATGCCACTAATCCTCTGAATCTCTGATTCATTGTCAGTTAAATTAGGATAATACCCTGTTCCCAAGGATGTTGCATTATTAGATGAGATCAAGAATGCCAGGCCCTTAACATAATGCTTGGCAAATAATAGAGTCACAATAAATTATGACTATTGTTATTAGCATTTACTTTATCTAGGGGCTGCAAACACAATGTTTTCAGGATTCAAACAGTCAACCTAAACAACTGATGATTTCAGTAGTGAGGCAATATGGAGTGGGGGGAACTGTGACAAACTTAGAAGTATGTGTTCTGATGAAGTGCTATCCAATGCCAAAATTTAAACACTATACTGGCCAAATAAAAATGCATATGATTTTGACCTGCAGTCTTTCAAATTGTGACCACCGTCATTATGTCAGAAGCTCATGGTACTTTAAACCAAATTGTAATGGTCAGTTTTGAAATGAATTCTTTAGACATAGATTATTTTCAAGTTTGAGAATACGCATTCATAAAAATTAATAAATTAGGGGGCTGGCCCGGTGGTGCAAGCAGTTAAGTGCATGTGCTCCGCTTTGGTGGCCCGGGGTTCACAGGTTCGGATCCCAGGTGCCCACCAACGCACTGCTTGTCAAGCCATGCTGTGGTGGCATCCCATATAAAGTAGAGGAAGATGGGCACGGATGTTCGCCCAAGGCCAATCTTCCTCAGCAAAAAAAGAGGAGGATTGGCATCGGATATTAGCTCAGGGCTGATCTTCCTCACAAAAAAATAAATAATTAATTAATTAATTAAACAAGAAAAGAGCACTGTTCCTGATAATATAACCTCAAAGGAGAGACAAAAGGAACCTTAATATAATGAATGACTGAATCAATGTGTCTCAATTAGGTAGCAATAAGTAGCAATAAGTTATGAGATTCATAGGCAGGAAGGTATATACCAACTCTCGAAGTAGCTAAAAATTCCATTGTGTTCTAATTACCCATTTAATTCCTTGAATACCAATGTGCAATTAACATTACAAATAATCAAGGTTAAAAAGATAATTAATGCAAGTGTGATTAAGTTATAATTAAACTAATTACACAGATATGTAGCATAATAAAGGACTTGAAGACCACTACAGGGATGTAAATTTCTTCTTCCTTTCAAGAGAAGCTATTTGAATTTCATTTTCCCATTATTTTAAAATGATAGAATAGAATTATAAAGGAGAGAGTCAGTCTTCCCAGGATAAAAAAAATAAACCTGTATTTTTGTTTCCTTTCGAAATTCTGATTCTTTTGTCCATATGTACTTGTAAATAGAGAAGTTAGGAAAAAAATCACCACCCAATCAACAAAAAGACCTTTTCTATAACTGCAGGGAAAAATCAACAACATAACGCTTGAGACAGCTTCAATTCTCTACAGCATGATTCCGTTTCAGAATGTTAAATAGAACATACAACTCTATTCACACATACCTGCAACACTCACTCAACTGATATAATATATATTCTGTTCTTGAACATAATTAGTTCCGAATATTGACTTTTTATCAATTGACATAGACTAACTAAAGTATAATTGTACTCTCTGCCCACAGACAGCAATAGCTATAACAGTTAAGAGCCAATACAGATGGTGTAATGACCAAACATGTAGCATTTGGAGTAGTAAGGTACATATGCTTTCAAGTCTCCAACTTTCTTCATTTAAGTTAGGAAAAGGAATAGTTCTTAAATAAGAAGTGTATGTCTGTTACTGGACAAGGCAGCTGTTATATGAGATCTCATTGAATCTTCATTCAAAAATTTAAGTTGTCATTATTCTAGTATACAGATGAGGAAAATAGACTCCCGGGAAATGGGGAGAGGAAGGAAAAAGGAGATCTAAAGAAGTAAAGGGGATAAAGAAGCACAAAGCAAACTTTGGGATATATTCTAAATTTATCAGAATGATATAACCAAAACCAAACTAACTCTAATTTTTCACCTCTGAGGATGACTGGCAACCAATTGATTATCTTGAAAACTGGATAAACAAAAAGAAGAAAAGCAAGCATTCATCTATCCTTTTTAACATGAATTATACGTCAGGGTAATCAAATAAAATGTAGTGAAAGCAACTCCTTAAAAAATTATTTCAGCTACTAAACGAAAATAAAATGATAAAAGTTAGAATATCAGCATTTTGCAATCTCCAATGAATTAATGCATTAAACTAGGCATTAGGCATCAAAACTGCTAACAGCAAAAAAAAGAATGAAGGCCAGATATGATGTGCTCCTTGATGAAAGAAAACACCACCACCTCTTGCTTAGACATGCCAAAATCATGCACTTTAACTACATAATAAAGTAGTTAAAATTTTTAAATTTGAACTTGAGCCTTATTAAGCCTCTGAATTCAGCTGCAACTTGCAAGAAATAGGACAGAAAAACATGTTAAACTTGATCATCTGTATGCAATCAGCAAAGTCTACAGGCAGCTCTCTCTCCAAGTCCAATGGCCCAGGATAAACACGCAGACTGTAAAGAAAAGAAAGAGATGGAGATGGGACTTGTACACTGAGAGACTTGAAAGTCATATCTAGCTTTTACAAATGAGCAAGATTAAACTTGCTTGTGGTGTCTAGAGACACTCATGTGAGATAAAGCCATACAGAAAGATTCTGTATATCTTTTGGATGGAACGGGTCATGGTTGAGCTGGGGCACATAGAGTGACTTCTGGGTTAGCTGTCATTTCTTGGCCTGAGTCACCCTTTGAGGTCAGATCAAGATGGCTAAGTAGAAAAATCCTTAGTTTCCTTCCTCTCACGGACACACCAAAACTACAACTAGATATAGAGCAACCATCTCTGAGAATGACCTAAAGACTAGCAAAAGAGATTTTCCACAACTAATAATATAAAGAAAAAGCCACGTGAGCTGGGTAGAAGGGGCAGAGATGCAATCTATTCAGGACCCACATCCCCCCGCAAGACAACCCACAAGTGGGAGGGATATCACAACTGTGGAGGTCCTCCTGAAAGAGTAAAGGGCCTGAGCCCCACCTCAGGCTCCCCAGCCTGCGGGACCTACATCAAGAAGACATCCCCCATAAAGCCTGGCTTTGAAACCCTGAGGGGCTTACGTCCAGGACAGCTGGACGATTGCAAGAAACTAAGGCTCTTTTCTTAAAGGATGTGTGTGCAAACTCACTCGCTCTGAGTCCCAGCACAGAGGTAGCAGTTTGAAAAGTGCCTGGGCTATACATGAAGGAGATTCATTGACTAATTTTAGGGTGTGTACCAGAGGTCAGGGATCTGTTGAAACTTTCTCTGGGGACAGAAGAGTTGGCGGGCACCATTTTTTTTCACTCTTCTGCTAGCTGACCTGGTCCTGGCAGGCACCATTTCTGACACTCTCCATCCATCTTGCTAGCACCTCTTGCCCCACCCTAGTATTCTCCTGTAGAGTTCATCACCACTAAACTGTCTTCACAAGAAATATTAAAGGGACTTCTTTAAAGAGAAAAGAAAAGACTATACCTAGAAATAAAAAAAAAATTAGAAAAAATCTCACTGGTAATAGCACACATATTGTAAAGGTAGTGGATCAACCATCTATATAGCTAGTTTGAAGGTTAAAAGACAAAAGTAGTAAACCATATATATCTGCAATAATTAACTAGGGGATACACAAAATAGAAAAGATGTAAAATATGATGTCAAAAACATAAAATGTGGGGAAAGGGAGTAAAAATGTAGTGCTTTTAGAAAGTGCTTGAACTTAAGTGACCATCAACTTAAAATAGACTGCTGTATGCATAGGTTAATATATAAGAACCTTATGGTAAACACAAACCAAAACCTATAACAGATACACAAAAATAAAGAGAAAGGAATACAAATGTTACACTAAAGAAAGTCATCAAATCACAAAGGAAGAAAGCAAGAGAAGAAAGGAACAGAGAAGAACTACTAAAACAACCAGAAAACAACTAACAAAATGACAATAAGTACATACCTATCAACAGTTACTTTAAATGTAAATGAACTAAATGCTCCAAACAAATAGAAACAGACTCATAGATACAAAGAACCAACTGGTGGTCACCAGAGGGAAGGGGTTTAGGGGGATGGGCGAACTAGGTGAAGAGGATTAAGTGGTACAAACTTCCAGTTATAAAGTAAGTACGTCACAGGGATGTAAAGTACAGCATAAGGGATACAATTAATAATATTGTAATAACTTTGCATGGTGACAGATGGTTACCAGTTTTGTGGTGATTACTTTGTAATGTTTATAAATGTGGAGTCACTATGTTGTACCCCTGAAACTACTATAATATTATATGTCAACTATACTTCAATAAAAAAAGTGTTTGCCTTATAATAATACACTAAGCTACATATTTTAAAAATCAGGATAGTAGTTACCCTTAAAGTGGAGAAGTAGCTAGACAGGGCTTAAGGGGAACTGGTCTTGTGCTGTTTCTTGAGCTAGGTATAGACTATAAAAGTGTACTCACTTTGAGAGAATTCATTAAGATGTTCTTTTCTATGTGTAACTTAAAGGGAATTAAAGAAAAATATTAAGCCAAGAAACAGAAGATTTTGAGTACCCAGAAATAATCTTCTATGTAAATTTTTGAAAGACTAAATTAAAATTATATGTCATTTAAAGAACAATGACAGCAATAATATCACTTATTAAATTTTAGGATCAAGGTAGAGCTGTATAAACAAGTGCATTTATAGACTCAATGTTTTGATAATTTAAAGAAAGAACTGACTTTAAAAATCATTCAAGTCAAGAAGTTAGAAATAAAACAACAAAACTAGATTAAGAAAAGCATGGTGGAGAGGTTAACAAGAATGACAAATTTTAATAAATTTGGAAATGAAAAACATTTTAATTGCTAAAGAAATTCAATCTTTTATTTTTTTTAAAGTAAAATAGTCAAAGTCTGGAAAATATAATTTTATAGAAAAATAATCACAAGCATACAAACATAGGAATAGAAAGAAAACAAAAATTTTAGAATAATAGTTATAACTATGATAAAGTAGTTAAAAATTTTAAATTAAGTAAACATGTTTTTAAGAAAGTATAAATTGTCAAATTACAACAAAAATAAAAATTAGGAATAATTTAATAGTAATAAAATGAAAGTTTTCAATAGCAAACTAATTTTTCTTATGAATCATAAATTTAAAATGCTACAGAAAATGCAGAAAATAAGAAAATATTCAAATCCATGACAAAATAAATTGTACTGCCGAAAGGTAAAGACAGAACAATAATCAGAAATCTTTTGTTTGTCATATAAATATGTCAAAAGAAAAAGAACTATAAAATATGTTCATCTGTATAAATGCTAAAATGATAAATTTGAGATTTTCCTTAAAGAACTTTAAACAAAATTGCAAATTAATACTAATGAGATAATAATATGTATATAATTTTCAAATCATCACACTTAATAAAATAGAAATATTACCATTTAGGTGAGTAATAAAATGCACTGCCTTTTGACATTGTTTTGATAGTTCTAGGGACAGCAGCAAGGAGAATTGGAATCAGAGGCATTACCACAGAAAAAAGGAGACAAATTACTGTTTCATTAATTACTGAGAAAGCATTGTATTCTAGAGAGGATATGAGGACTGATTAAAATACTTTTTAAAATTAATTAGATTTATTTCAGTAAGAGAAAGATATACAAGGTTTGTAAAAGTGAAGACAGTATTAAAATGTCAGTTCTTTCCAAATTAATCTATAAAAGCAACATAAAATCAATTAAAATTCCAATGGGAATTGTAGACACAATGCTTTACATTTCTTCCCCTGCATCCAAAAATGTTTAATATATTTTTATTTGCTTCATTTATTGCTATGTAACTGGTGTCTAGAATAGAAGAACACTAAAAATAAACATCTCTGGGCATCAGGAACAAGAGAATGCAGGAAACAGGATCTCAAACCACTGCCTGGGGGGTCCTGGACCTGAATTACCTAAAGCAGCTAGGAATTTGGCCCCTGCAAAGTAATGGGACCAAAAGCACTGATGTTTGGATGGAGAAGGACCAAAATCAAGTTCAGTGTGTGATACCTGGGTCTAGAGAAGATCCCCAACTCTCCCGAAAGGAGGCTGAGAGAAGCTGCCTGGAGCTTAGGCTACTCTCAAGTTGCTCATCTTCCAGGTTGGGTCAGCAGTGCAGGGCCAAGACCAAGCTATCTGGTCACTGGAAATGGAATATTCTCCATATGGCTGCAGGATGGGAACCCAAAGCTGTCAATCTAAGACCTGGCTCTGGACTGGAGATCTAGAGAACAAACTGCAGATGCACTCACAAAACTGACAGACAGAGGGGCCGGCACGGTGGCGCAGGCGGTTGGGTGCACGCGCTCCGCTGCGGCAGCCCCGGGGTTCGGATCCCGGGCGCGCACCAACGCACCGCTTGTCAAGCCATGCTGTGGCGGCGTCCCATATAAAGTAGAGGAAGATGGGCACGGATGTTAGCCCAGGGCCAGTCTTCCTCAGCAAAAAAGAGGAGGATTGGTATTGGATGTTAGCTCAGGGCTAGTCCTCTGCACAAAAAAAAAAAAAAACTGACAGATGGAAGATGACACATAGAAAACAAGAGAGCAAAGGCAAACACATAAACAAACTCACTTACAAGGTCAGCTAGCAAAATCCCAAGCCATGGGATAGCCAATCTAACAAGAAGAAATTCAAAAATAAGAAATTAAGAGATGAATCACTTCCTGATGAAGACAAAATCTGGATAAATAAATCTAAAAAAGATATGAAGGACTCTATAAAGAAAATTGCAAAATATAATTAAATTACTTTGTTGTTGTTGTTGTTGAGGAAGACAAGTTAACATCCAATGCCAATCCTCCTCTTTTTGCTGAGGAAGATTGGCCCTGGGCTAACATCCTTGCCCATCCTCCTCTACTTTACGTGGGACAGTGCCACAGCACGGCTTGACAAGCGGTGCACTGGTGTGTGTCTGGGATCCGAACCTGTGAACCCTGGGCCACCGAAGCGGAGTGCACGCACTTAACCGCTCTGCCACTGGGCCAGCGCCTTAAATTACTTTTTAAATGGTCTGAATAAATGTTTGTATATACCATAGTCAAGGATAAGACAGACAAAATATCATAACTATGTCAAATCTCCTCAAATTATATTATAAATTTGATGCAATCTCATTCAAAATTCAAATATTGTGACATTATTATAGAGGTTGATAAAATGATCCTAAAAATAATATGTAATATTATTTTTGGAATAGTCCAAACAATTCTGAAAATGAAGAACTGGGAAGACAGGCAGTGCAACTTACTAGGATGCATCACGAAGCAAGAGAAATTAAGGCTGAGTCCCCAGCATATCTGAGAACTTGGCACATAATTGAAGAAGTGCTTCCAATTTATGGACAAAGATACTTTGTTGAGAAAATGGCATTAGGCAAAGTGGAATTCTAGATTAGAAAAAAAATCAAATTGTATTTCTACTAGACAATGTATTCAAATGTAAACTCCATATAAATTAAAGACAATGTAACAAATAAGCCTTTGAAAAGAAAATACGGAGAATAGCTTTATGACCTCAGAAAGAGAAGAATTTCTTAAGATTCAAAAAGGAAGAAAAAACGATAAATTGACTTCATCAAAACCAAGAACTTCTATACACACAAACTTTTAAAACAAAGTTAAAGTACAAGGTACTATTGAAAGATAATACTTAAAACATACAAAACATGCAAAGGATTAGTTTCCAGCTGTTTGTATGAAGAACTTTTATATAATGAGTAACAAAGAGACAGACAACCTTATAGAAAAAAAGGACAATGGACATGACAGGGAACCTATGTAACAAATAAATATGGGAAAGCACTCAAGTTCACGAGTAATCAAGGAAGTGCTAAAGTTCACGAGTAATTAAGGAAGCGCAAATTGATCTAACAATGAGATTTCACACCCACCACACTTGTAAAAAGTTAAACCTTTTAATAACTATTATTGAAGAGGATTATGAAATGCTCATGGAATAAGTGTAAATGAAGTATACACAGTGATCCTTATAGTCTTGTCTGATTTTAAAATATTCTTCTCTTCACATAAACACCACATTTAATCACCCACACTTCACACACATACAGATAGTAGATAACATTAGATATATACACACAGATATGTATGTATGTTTATATTAGACTAGCAGGAGACATGCAAATATTTACACTGGATTTTAGGATTACGTGAAAAATGTTTGTCCTCCTGGTGCCTGGCACATCATAGATGGACAATAAATACTTGTTGATGCAAAGAATTAACTAATTAATGGGTGGTTATGATAGTTTTGAACAATTTTTTTCAATCACTATATTTGAACCTATACATAAAAATCTCAAGCAAATTATTTTCCCAGTCTATTTAGGAACGATTCATGATCTCCAGTAGACAGACTATCAGATCAAATATGGTACTGAGAAATTGGTAGCTATTTATATAGTGACCTTCAGAGAATGTACAGCAAGGCATGTGGTTTACCTTATGTAAGCACAACAACAGACACCTGAAATCTATTATCAAGTTACAGAGAGTTTGCTGTAGTAGAAAAAAAAAGACATATGCCCAGGGCCATATAATACAGTATTGAAAATAAGAAGTGTGGGGTATCAAATGGGACATGGAAACATCCAAACTAGGATGCACATGAATGGCATGTGGAGTAACAGGTAGAAAATTGCTACACTACCTGAAAGAGGAGGTCTGTGTGTCAAAAGGAAGGAGACCATCTTGCTCCTTCTGGCCACCTTCATGTTAATGTCAGTAAGGGCATTTGAAGCTGTCTCCGACAGCGAAGCAAGGAGAACCAGCCGCTGGCCACCTTCTCTCACCTGAGTCAACACGCCGCAGGGAACAGCCGAAGACCTCAAACCCATCTGGTGCCTCTGAAAGAGGTCAGCCTTTGACTGCTTTTTGCCAACATCTCCTTTAGCCTTTGGCCAGAAATGAGTTCATTTCATTCGCATTTGGAGGCTCTTTTCCCCCTTCTGAGGAGTGGTAATTGGAAGGTCAATTTGGAGGAAATTGACATCCCCAGACTTTTAGTCCACTGGACTGAGGGGATGCTGGGGGTTCTCTGGCCTTGATTATTATCCCTATAGGCAGCAAAAATGATTAAATCTGAATTTTACCCCGTGGGAGTCCTGATGACAGCATGTCCTGAGGTGGGAGGGACATCCCCAGTCAGCATTTTGAATGTGGTACTCTTCCCAGCTCCATTCACTCCTAGAAGCCCAAAGCACTAAAAACAGAAAACAAGTTATACAATGAAATTAAAATTATATCAGAAACAGCACTTGCTTTCAGCCAAATTTGAGTTGATATCATTGGTTTGTGATATTTGTAGACTTTTAAAATCATACCATTGTATAAAGCACTACATAGATGATAAAGTATTTTCCAAATTACCAGGGAATTTGAGTAGTGTAACAATTTCAGCATTCATTCAGACAAGTAAATTCATGTACAGAAAACTCAAGGGGATGAGAAGTAAATGCCAACTACCACCAATAATGCTGAGATTTCCAACAAGCCCTCCCAACAAGCTCCTAACTATGTCCCCTTGATGAGTATATTTTTTAAGTCACATTATCATAATCATTATTGTCGCCATGATTTCATCGTATAGTTTAAAGTATTTTCTACAAGTATTCTCCACTCTCCACATCGTCCGTCTCTCTCTCTCTCTCTCTCTCTCTCTCTCTTTCTTTCTCTAACTCAGACTCTTGGCTAATCCTGACATTAGTTAAAAAGATGACCTCTAGTTCTATATTTTGACACTCAGCATCAAGTCAATTTATTTTTTGGTTCAATGCTGTCTTATATTCCATGTGAAAAATGGCCTTCCTGCTTTTTTCTAGACCTAGTCTCTATCTTGTATCTCAGTATATTTATTCTCAGCTAAAGATTCTACCTTGGAGGCTGAGTCTGTCTGGTTCTTACCAATCTCCTTCCAAGACACCTGTTTTCTGATGGCTAGGCACTGATGTAAGCTGGCTTCCCAGCTCCTGGAATCTTGGAAAAATGGCTGCTTCTGCATTTCCTGTTGCCGTGTCTACCTAACTATCAGAGAACCCCATTTTGTACCTCTGGATACCGCCTGCTTCACTATCCATGCTTTTTCCACCTCAACTGGATCTCTCCCACCATGATATATGGGCCCATTTTGTTTCAGGCCTATCTTGTCACATGTCTCTCCTGTCAGGCCACACCTGAGCTGGCCAGCCCAAGGTACAACACCATCAACCTATCCAAACTGTATCTACCCTTCAAGGCTTAGGCTTAGGTTTATACAAACCTATGTTTTTAATAGAGCTCTTCCCACACTCTCTGCCCTCCCACCTTTCCATCCCTCCCTGCCCAGCTGCTCTCTCTGGACTCACAGCTCTAAGGCAATACTACCTACCTGTGTACCGTTTAACCTTCCCCTGCCTTATGCCATTATGTAACACTGTATATATTTATGATTTTTCATTTCCTACCCAGCTATTAATTCCTAGAGGGACAGGGACAAATCTTAACCATCTCTGTCTCTTCCACAGACTCTTGCATGACACTTTACATCCAGGGAATTAAATTGAGCTGCTCATAAAAGCCTAGTAAATAGAACCCAAATGTAAGTGGCATCTTGGATCATTTCATATGCCTGGAGCATCTCTCTGATGAAGTTTTCCAAGTTTTTCTCATACCCTGTAGCTTATAACTACCATGAATAGGTAGTGGCAAAACTAACGCTGATTTTTAAAGCAAGGGTAAAAACAATAGCTCAATAAGATGGTGAAGGTTGCACAGCTAGTCTTAGAGTTGAGTAGGAAACAACAACTACAAGAAAATCCTTCCTTAACATAATGTCCTATTCAACCACAACCACGGTGCAGGGTGTAAGGATATTCCTGGATCAATTTAGATTGGTCTCGTGGCTTCTCTTTATCTCAGAATACTCATACTTGAAATGCCTGCTCTCTGCTCACAGCAGAGCATGGATGCCAATCAGATAATGATATAACCCACTTGGAATTTCTCAGGAGCTTGGAACAATATGAATGCAAGGTGCTCTCTTATTTTTAACACTTAATTAAAGGTAATCATTTCCAGAGCTGATTTCCCTTTATGCATTAAGCACAAATCAGGAACAATTTACATGGCTTCTGTCAGTTCTGATTAAACATTTCTACTAGAATTAATGGCATATTCATGAAAAAAAATTCTGAGCTATTGCTATGCTTTTTACCTTTCCAGAGCAGCATCTCACTAGATGAGCTTAATTGGCCACTTAAAGAGTATTGAAGTCCAAGTAAGAGTTAGAAGTGGTTTCCTTAATTAATTGGATTCATAAAATATTTGCACTCAATAAAAAGTCATCCCAAAGTCCAAACAATAATTAAAACTCCTCAATCACATGAAATCTTAAAAATAATGAAACAGTATAAACCTCATCAATCAATCAGCAAAGTTCTCACTAGAGAAAGAGCCAACAGACTCCTTACTCAGGTTCTACTTCTTGTAATTTGGCAGAAATTCCTGGAATTTGAAGGCTGCTTTTAGCTCTGATTTCAGATATTCTGAGAATAACACAAGCAGATAACAATTAGAGTTACACAGGTTTGCAACAGAAAGGGGTACAACTAGAAGCTTCTTTACCTCTCCTCTTCGTATGCCCAAACTAATATCTTGCACAGCGATGGTCCTCTTGAAGAATCTTTGATAACTTTTACTGAGGTTGTATAACACAAGAATGTCTCCATTCGTTCTCCCTTTCAACACCCTCAGTTGCTCTTTTTCAACATCTACGTCCTTACAAGATGTGACTGTGCCTTGGAGGGCAGAGTGACCCCTGGGAAGACAAACTCAGAGTTAACTCACACCTGGGAAATGGAACTAGAAGAGTCTAGAGAGAGAAAGGGCAGAGACCTGTCAAAGCAGAAGACGGTCTTCAGACCACAGTGTCTGCTCTGGTCCATGCACCCAAGCTCTGCCATCCTGAATGCTGATGACCAGCAAGAGTCAACGTTCATCCTCTAACGTGAAGGAAATGTACATGTTCCCAAAAGATAGTGAAGTGGACAGACACCAAACCACAGCTACTTCCCAATTTGATGAATAATAAAATCATGTCAGATTTATGTGCTAGAGGGAAAAATAATTTATCACAAAATTATCATAAGGATTCAACTTGTCTAAGCAGTTTTAGCAAATGAGTCAATTAATAAAGTAGATTGTATATAAAAGCACCCAAATATTACAGTATATGTTGGATTGTACAAAAGGATTGTACAGCAAGTACTCTGCACAGTGCCTTGCATGGCATATTTAATAATTATTTCAGGTGAATACAAATTTAGTTTTCAACTCTAATTTATTTACTCTAAATCTGAGCTTCCCAATTGTCAATCTTCCCTATGATTTTCATTCTGGTGTTTTTTAACTATCAAGTAAATTTTAATTTCCCCTGTAAACTGTAATATGCCCACGTTTTAATAATTAAAAGGGTACAGATCACTGAGTTAGTGTTACACGAACATCAGTTTCCTGGTTTTGTCAATGTAATATATTGTCACATTATCATAGTATCATTTGGAAAAGCTGGGTGAAGAGTACATAGGAACTCTCTGTACTAATTTTGCAATTTCTTGTGAGGCTTAAGCTATTTTAAAATAAAAGGGTAATAAAAATAAAATAAAATATCTACTGCCAGCACCCGTGGCCCCAGGTCCTTCTCTGTATTATTTTTTCTGTACCTAAAATCACCATTTAACAAATATATAACTTATCTGTCACACACCTATATGATGAGAAAATATAGCTGGATACTCAGGAGTAAATATTACCTGATATCATTTATATAACATTCAAAAGCATGAGAAAAGAATCAATGCAGATAAACATAAGAACAGCACTTAACTATAGCGTGGTTACAGACTGGAGTAGGGTTGTGAGGGGGCTTTGAGATGCTGATAGTGCTCAGTCTGAGAGAAGGTAACACAAGTGTGTTCAATTTGGGAAAATTCATTGAATTTTACACTTTTCTTTTTGACTGTTATCTTCCCCTTTCCCAGTTGAAAGTGTGCTCCTTGATTCTTCAGCCTGTCCTGGCCTTCCAAAGGTATTTTCTCACTCTAATAGGAAAGTGTACCACCTTTATTCCTTCTGGTTTCCAAGATCCATCCCCAAGTTACCCAGATCAGCAGTTCTCAGCGTTTCCTTGTTAGAATCGCCCGCGAAGCTTTATAAATTGGCCTCATCCCCAGAGCTTCTGATCTCAAGGTTCTGATCTCAGCACAGGAGTGTATATTTGTTTAAATCTCAAGTCATTCTATGGATGGAGGACAATTGATTGAGGTAACTTCTGTTGGCCACCTCACAACAATCCAACATACAGTTCATCCAGCTGCACTCAGAAATGTGGCACTTAGCCATCTTCCAACTGACAACCAGAAAAAATGGCATCTATACCACAAAGGAAGAATCTGGATGGGCACCAGGTGTAGCAGAACTCTCCAGAGATTCAGCATAACTAGTATCAGAAGAGAAATGCTGTCTTGGGTCATGTGACTGTTCTGAGCCAGACAGTGCCTAGGGTACAGAGAGCAAAGTCCAGCTCCATACCAGAGAGAGAACAGGCAAGAACTCTCCCAAACCCAGGCAACCTGACTGGCATACGGCCAGGGCTCAGGTTCTAATGGTTCTGACAGAACCAAAGGCCAGCAGCAGGACTGCAGGACAGCCGCCAGCGCAGGGTAGGGAAGGCAGCAGTGAAGGAGGCTCACTTGCGTGGCACTCACACCCAGCATCAGGTGCTGGTCATGGAGACTGCTTAGTTGGGGAACGCAGGATCTGTGTGTCCCAGATGCAGAGGGCGGGTTCTTCTTATTCTCATCCAAGATTCAACTATGATAAGTGTAAAATATTTCCTTTGTGAAGGAACTTAAAGTCAAGCAGCAGAGAGTAAGATAGAAATACTATAAGCCAACACTAATGGCCCTGATAGAGAAAGACAGGCTATAAGGGAAATGCTGAGAAGGCATTAAGCCAACCCTGGGAGGCAGTGGGAACACAGGAGGAGGGTGCTAGAAGTGGGGGAAGTCAGTAATGGCAGAGGACCAGACTGGGCAGGTGATCAGAGGCAAAATGGCATGTATGGGGTGTAGGGAGAATCATAGAGAGCTCCACTGAGCACAAGGTGCCCGACTTGAAGGGACCTAGCTAAGAACCTTGGACTTCTATCTTTTAGGCAATGATTAGTGTCGTGGTTAGATCTGGATTTAAAAAAAAATTAATTTGGTCAGATAGTCATTGTAACAGTCATCCATAAGGGAGTGGTAGGCACTTCGTGTCTAAATTAAATTAAATTTCTGTACTCTGTAAACTTCACATTGACAAAGAACAACAAATATTGACTATTTACTGTGAATAACAAAGACATTATTCTAAAATATAGTTTAACTTATACTTACACTCTACAAAGTAAAGATAATACAGGAAGTCTTCTCTTTAAAGAAAAATCTGTTGATGCTATAGAGCAGAGCACCCTGAAATCTGCCAAAGGGAATTCTATGTTATAGGTTTTAAAATAGATTAAACCAGTGAGGGTCAATCATAGAACCAATTATGTTTGAAAGGTACTCGGAATTCTATTCTAGACTCAGTCAGATACTGGAAATCTACAGATTCCAGAGTGACTGTGGCCAATTCAAAAGAGCCTTGAGATTTGTATTTAAAACGGTTCTGTACTTGAGCAGATTTAAAGGGGTTACAGAGGAGTGACGTCAGCATCACGTGGCATAAGCTGTCCCTCCTCTATGTCTCCCTTTTTTAACAACTAATTAGGCACCCACTCATGAACACAAGTGCCTCTGTGGGAGTTGGACTCAGCGCCATACGCCAAGGAAAGATGTCGTGAAAGGACTGAAAGGAAAAAATTCTAGAGGAGGATCAAGATAAAATATCAATAGTGTGTCTTCATAATTTTTAGTAGGTTCTCCAGTGACATGGTCCTGATTAGTCATTCCTCCATAAAGGATCCCTCACTTGGAAAGAGCAAGTCAACAGATTCAGGCCACATGGGTCATGGAGAGAGAGACACACCATTTTGGACCCTACACAGGAAAGCACGTTTTCCTTATCTATTTCAAATATGTCATCTGAAAATATTTTAGATATCCTTGCAAAGCCACCTTAAATCCTATTTAGAATAGTAGGGACATGTGTGTGTGCTTGTGGGCACGCCTACACACATGCACACACATACACCTTCTAGACCACTATATATCTGTGTATATATCTGTATATATACACAGATCCCTTGTGCTACTGACTTTCATCCTTGCCTAACAAGGATAAGAACACAGCATTAATAGCAACGAGATCTGGCAAAGGGCAAGTGGTAATCAGCACTGAATTTCCATATATTCCTGCTTCTAGGAGTTAACACCATTTAGCCATAAAAATAAATTATGTTATGGTATCAACCAAATTCACCTTAGGGGCTACAATCAGAGTAAGAGGGAAATTGAGCAATTTCAAAGGGGAAAATTCAGTGAGACAATTAAATAATTGAAATGATTATCTCACAGGCTGACAGCTTATCTTTTGACATTCTCCTTCCTGGTGTGGTGACTCACATCAATCAAAAAAAGAAGAAAAGAAAAATAAATCTTAACTCGTTATAACCAGGTATAAAACTGATCAGGCACATTTCTTATCTTGTAACCTCCAGGATGGAGTTTTCTCTCCCTCTTTATTCAAAAGTTGGTGCCATTCAAGGATGAGCCTGCAGGACCTACCTTAACCGCTGCAGGAAATCCCAGTGCAGCAGAATCCTCCAGAGGAGAAGAACTGTGCCTTGTAAGGCCAATTGCACAAAGATCCAGCCCAGGAAGTTCATCTCAAAGGGACTCACGTAGGAATCAACGCCGAAGTTGTGGGTCAGGTCATATTTGATCTGATTATAACAGAGTTCTATCAGTCCTTGACCCAGGCAGAATTGAGGAAAAATAGTAAAGACCCACTTGAGGACATCATAGATGTTCTGTAAATTCTGCGCAGTGAAAGAGAGAGAAAAGAAATCAAATTAAAAGCTCTGCACGACTTCCATTTCTCCTTGTGTCCCAGGTCCTCCCTAGCCAGTCACTCAGTGACACTCTCAGACAGCCATCAAACCAAAGAGGCTCATTCTCAGCCTTAAGATCTAATGGTTATGCCTTGCTAGGTTTTGGACTTGCTTCGGAGCCCTCACCCCTTTGTTCCCTCCAATTTCTCCCTTTGGGAATGGAAATGTCTATCCTATGCCTGTCCCACCATTGTGTTTTGGGAGCACAGAACTTATCTGGTTTCACATGTTCACAAGTGGAGAGGAATTTGCCTCAGGATGAATTACGCCTGATTTAAATGACGTTTAGATGAGACTTTGGACTTGAAAGTTGATACTAGAGCAACTTAAGACTTCAGGGGCTGTTGAGATAGAATGAATGTATTTTTCACATGAAAAGGACATGGATTTTGGGGGGCTAGAGGTGGAATGTTATGGACTGAATGTTTACATTTCCCCCAAATTCACATATTGAAGCCCCAACCCCCAGCATGATAGTGTTTGGAGGTGGGGACTTTGGGAGGTAATTAGGTTTAGATGAGATCTTGAGAGTGGACCCCCACAATAGGATTAGTGCCCTTATATGAACAGGAAAAACATCAGACTTTCCTCTCTGCCAAGTGAGGACACATCAAGAAGGCAGCCATCTGCAAGCCAGGAGGAGAGGCCTCATCAAGAACTGAATCTACAAGCACCTTGATCTTGGACTTCCAGCCTCCAGAACTGTGAGAAATAAATGTCTACTGTTTAGGGCACCCAGTCTATGGTATTTTGTTATAGCAGCCCAGGCTGACTAAGACATATGGGTGACATTAATAGTCACAAGGTGACATTAGTGGTTAAATGAGTGGATAATCCTAAAAGCTGTGACTGTGAGCATGTAAATAACATGCAAAATGCCTAGTTCATACTTAGCATTCAGTAAATGTTAAATATATGTATTTGTCATTATCAAACATATTAGAATAAAGTGGTATTACAAGGACAGAATGAATAAGGAAGGAGACAGAAAGAGATTAAACAGTATGTAATTTCAGAAAAAACAACAAAAAAGGCTGTATATTTAATATAATTTTTAAATTGAATATAAATAAAAATTCAGCATCTATAAATTTAATTGTCTTTAGCATCTGGTATTTTATGAATACTAGTTTTATTTTATAATGAGATTAAAATTATTACAATGTTAATCACTGTCCACTAAATGCATTCTGTAAAGTACTGTATGCCTCCAGTTTTATTGAATTTTTACCTCATTTCGTTCTCTCAATAAATGTACAAGGTACTGAGAAGTAAACTCAGTTCTAATGAGGAAACAGTCTCAAGAGGCTGATTAATGTGTCCAAGGCACATGGTGGTAGGGCCAGGACTTGATCCCAGTCTTTCTCGTCCAAAGAATAAGGTCTTGCCACCAAAAAACGCAGGTTCTAGAGACAACTCACTGAAACGTGGGTCAGTTTAGCTGTCCTTTAGACTCAGCGTAGATACTTTACAGTCTTTAACCCAGAAAGACCACCGTAACTACCAAGCAAAGCTAGGGAAATATAATAGAGAATTACACTCACATTTTACAGTCTTTCTCTCCTTATGTTCAAACTCAATAATTGATCTAAACAATATTTTATGAGGGAGCAAAATCACCATAATGTGTACATTATAATACACAACAATGTATGTATCATATCATGAAATTAAAGAACTTACAAAATTGTCAACTATACATCTCATAGTAAATAATGCCCTGTTTTCTCTTATAATGCAAACTTATAAGATGACTAGTATAAGTGCAATCTTAAATAATGTGATTTGGGAGCAATAGAAAATTCAATAAAGACTTTTAGGGGCATTTATTGTTATATTGTGCTTTACTGTCTTTCACATTTAGACACAGGAAAAACATGAAAGCTTCATTTAATTTTCCCTTAGTTCTTATCTTGACTATCACTCTTTATAGATGTCAACCAGTCCTAAAGAGGCTTATTAATCCCATTTTTCACAAAACTATGTCCCTAGATCAAACAATGTACCACATGAAGGGATTTTCTGTTACTTGATATAAGACAGAAACAGACTTTTAACTCAGGAACTGATAATTAAGGAAATGACATACTAATGATGATGACTTTAGGTCTGACTTTAAGGAATTCACAATTGTCTCTATTCTAACACGGACAAATCCTCACCAATGGGAGAGAGAGATGTTCCACATGTTGAGTTAAAACCCAAAATGTATTTTCTATAGAAATCAGCTTATAAATTGTGACTTGGCAAAAAATAAACTGCTCTTACTAGCATTATAGTTTGTATACACAATGCTTAATACTGGTTATACTGGCTTTTAAGACTGATCTGAGGGCCGGCCCGGTGGCTTAGCGATTGGGTGCGCATGCTCCGCTGCTGGCGGCCCGGGTTTGGATCCCGGGCGCGCACCGACGCACCGCTTGCCCAGCCACGCTGAGGCCGCGTCCCACGTGCAGCAACTAGAAGGATGTGCAGCTATGACATACAACTATCTACTGGGGCTTTGGGGAAATAAAAAAGGAGGAGGACTGGCAATAGATGTTAGCTCAGAGCCAGTCTTCCTCAGCAAAAGGAGGAGGATTAGCACGGATGTTAGCTCAGGGCTGATCTTCCTCACAAAAAAAAAAAAAAAAAAAAAGACTGATCTGAGAATCTAGTTACCTTTCTTGGTTTCTTTCATTGATTCTATAAGAACATATTGCTCCATAACTTACAAATGAATATTTGAAATCACTCATTTATAATATTGAGATTTTTAAGCAAATATCAAAATAAAGACCTAAGGAAAAGAAAGACCTTAGCAAAAGAAATAAAATGTCTTTCATTATTTAACAATTGAGTTTGACTCATTTTTTTGCAAACAACCTATTGCCTGTTGATTTCTCTCCAAGGAAGTAATGCTATTTATAACTGGAGGGAACAACCAACCTCAGTGATTCAATCTCAGGGATGCGAAGGTTCCTGGCTAGTTTCCTCTTTGAGTCTGGATGATCCGTCCTCTTTTTCCTTTTCTTTCTGTGATCCTGACCCCTAGAGCAGACCTCTGCGTTGAGTTTCTCACCGTAGGGCTTATCTACCTTGAGTCTGTTTTCCTTCTCACCTTAGTTCACCATGACTGACATCCCTCAGGGCCCATGTCATATGAGACCTGATGGAGGAGGAGGGAAACCGTACACCGCTTCTGCTAACTTCAGCATTCTCCTTAAGCTTAAGCCAACTAATTGTTCTGCAAAAAGGCTAGACACATTAATACAGATCAGTGTCACTAACAGATCTGTAAAAGTCACCAAAATAGATTGTTCCTTCATTGAACGCATAATAAATATTCACATACTTCACTACTTCTATACAAATAGGAGGCATAACAACATGAGGCATAACAATAAAAAATGTTCTGAGCCATCACTGGAGAGTCTACTAAGTCTCTTCAAGTCTGGTCATGAGAACATGAGCCTGTCCCAATTAAACAGGCATCTGTCTCTGACTCATTTGAGACACGACCAGCAGCACATCCTCCAGAACTGGGAGGGCCAGGCCTTTTCCAGGCTATTTTCTCAGTCTATGTGTCAATCAAACACCCAGGACTACTGAGGAATCGGGAGTCCATGCAGACAGCAAGGAGTCAGGGGAGAACGGTGTGGACAGAGCTGAGGAAAAAAAGCAAGAAAGAAATGGATTGAAATAAGGTGTCAGAGAAGAGTGCAAACTCTAAGTCCCTTCCCATGGATGGTGCAGGGAAGGCTGAAGGCTGAAAGATGAGGTAAAGCTGCCGAGACCGGGGGCCAGGCCTCAGAGGGAAGAGATCAGTGTAAGGAGCAGGATGGGGACAAGAGGGATGTGTCAGCAGAACTCGATGCAGCTTGACCTAGTTGCCTGCTGGGCATGACACTCAAAACGTGACTTGCTGATGCAAATGGCCTGTTGGAGAGAGGGTTCTTTGAGAGAGGCATGTCCTTCACCAAGAGAAATGTTCCTTAACCACAGATCCATTCTCAGGGCAGCCTTTTGCTCCAACACTTTGAAAGTAGCAAAACTAAATATGTTCCAGGGACCCCAGGAAGAGAATCACCCCAATAATCTAGATCTGCTGTGGTCTGAGAGTGTAGTTAGCCACTATAGCCAATCCTACCCTGTAGTATGTGACCCCGAAGAGCTACGACCCTGTAGCATCTGACCCCAAAGAGAGGAATGTCTGACCCCTACTCGTGTGACACTTCAACAGGACACATTTCAGGCACGTATTCACTCTTCCAACCATCAATCAGTAATTCATCAACAAACAGGGATGCAGCAGTGAACATGTTCGTAGGTCTGCCTTCACAACTGGAGTAGCGGAACCTGCACAGCTTTTGTCAGTTGTTGCCAACCTGGGCATAGCTCTTTTAAGGCACAGATGGTTTAGTTAATTAGAGTCAATTTGTCTTTCTGGAGATTAAAGATGGTGAATACTTGCACATTTCCATTTAATTCCAGTTGGCAAAGCAAGCGAATAGGCCTAGTCAACCTCCTCTTCTGACTAGTGCCCTCGGAGAGGCCATGCTGAAGACCACTAACCTGAGCTTTGGAGACGATGGCCAGTAAACGGGGCATGATGGTCATCAGCATGGTGCAGAGGCCAAAGATGAAGTTCACCGAGACATAGGAGATGAAAGCTACGTCTGAACTGGAAAAGATTCTGGACATCAGATACATCCATGGGAGAGTCGCATATCTGAAAAGTAAAGTGAAAAATCATGTTTATTTTCCTGTAACATTTATTTGTATAGAGACTGAATTATACGATGTTATATTGGGCTGTTCGTTTTTCCTCACTTAGTGGACAGAAACACTTTTTACTTAAGAAATCCCACAGTATTTTCCAAAGACAAAGCACATTTTCTGGGGCTATGGAGGATACCACAATATGATGAGAAGAGCACAGGGAGGTCAAACCTGGGTCCCGTGTGAGCCTGGACTTGAAGCTCTGTGATCTGGAGAAGGTCAGCTGATGTCCCCACCATCCCATCCCCCAAAGGGCATGCCTGAGCTCACTCCTTTGCTCTGATTCTCATCAGTAAAGCAGGAATAATACCTAATTGTTAGACTGAGGGTTAAAAGCTGTCAGGAATGGAAAGCTGTAGAGCTCTACATAAGAAGAAGGCATAAAGATGAAAAAGAAAGCATCCTTTACACTCCATGTGGGCACTGTGTGTGCTTCCACGGTGTTCTGGAATCCTCATCTCACTCCAACAACAGGGAAGGCACGTGCTGTGATCCCATTTTACAGATAAGGCAAAGGGATGAACAAGGTTCAGCTACCTTGAGTGAGGCTCCACAGCTGAGAGGGAGAAGCAGCTGAAAATGGGATGCATTTCTCTGTGGCCCCAAAGCTGGGTGGTAACGGGTGTCACCCTAGAAGCAGCCCCCACAAGTTTCAGATGACATCAAGATCTAAGAAAACACCCGCAATGTTCCTAAAATGAAAAGATCCATCTTCCTTCTTTCTTTCTCCATATCCTCAAGCCAGGTTTCATTCACAGCCAACTTTCCTCAGCTTCTCTCTGTCCCGATACCACTGTACCTCACTAAAGGAAACTGGTACTTCAATTATGGTTCTGAATATCAGCAAAGAAGTCACTTACTTTAAATGACAACCTTTCTCTTAAGTCCCCTGTATATCCCCACAGGCTCTCTGCCCACTCAAGGTAAACTTGACCCCATTTTCTTAGAGGGATTTAGTGGTTTCACATGAAATACCTCAGTGCCTTATAAATGCCTGGAGTTTTCTTAATACGTTAACTAACTCTGAAAATATGAGACTTCAAAATGATGTGAGAGATGCTAGGCCCTTGAGACAGCTATCATTTTAGTATAGTTCCTTTCCCATATGAAATCTATGATATCAGAATGTGTCCCTGGGTCAAAGGATACATGCTCATATTTCAGAAAATATAATAGATATGTAATATTATACATAAAATCATAGGGTGCTTCCAAAAATTCTCTCAACAACAATCTGTCTCATAATTTGAGCATGAAGAAAATTATTTTAGAGCGCACAAGACGGAGGTGAGAACTTTAAAGCAATTGTTCTTAAATAGTTTCTGTACCAAATAATTAAATTTTCATTAAATAATTAAATTAAATTAATTACCAAATAGGTAGGTTATGACTTTTGGTGCTTTAAACAGTCAACACCCCTGTCTGAAAAAAAGTACTTCAGAGAGGAATCAGCCCTGCAGGCTGACATACACCACACACCCTCTCTCACCTTTACTGTCTCTTCTGGGCATAAATTAGGTGCTACTCTCCCTCATGTGGCTGCTTTGACAAGCTGATGAAACAATAGTATTCAAAGTATTTTTTATAACTGAAATATAAGCATTAGTAGCAATTTGTCAGTCAAATTTTGGGTAGCTGTAATTGCTGTAAAATTCCTTCTTAGAGTGAATAAAAAATCTCTTAGGGGCCAGCCCGGTGGCGCAAGCGGTTGGGTGCGTGCGCTCCGCTGCGGCGGCCCGGGGTTCGCTGGTTCGGATCCCGGGCGCGCACCGACGCACTGCTTTGGCGGGCCATGCTGTGGCGGCGTCCCATATAAAGTGGAGGAGGATGGGCACGGATGTTAGCCCAGGGCCGTCTTCCTCACCAAAAAAAGAGGAGGATTGGCGGATGTTAGCACAGGGCTGATCTCCTCACAAAAAAAAAAAAAAAAAAAAAAAAAATCTCTTAAAATTACTGATCCATGGGCCAGCCCAGTGGCGCAAGCGGTTACGTGCGTGCACTCCACTGTGGCAGCCCGGGGTTCGCCTGTTCGATCCCGGGTGTGCACCGATGCACTGCTTGTTGAGCCATGCTGTGGCGGCATCCCATATAAAGTAGAGGAGGATGGGCATGGATGTTAGCCCAGGGCCAGTCTTCCTCAGCAAAAAAAGAGGAGTATTGGCAGAGGTTAGCTCAGGGCCGATCTTCCTCACACACACACACACAAAAAAACTACTGATCCAAACTCTATATTCTGGAACAACACATGACAAGCTGCTTTTCTTTTCCATGTGACAGCCCTACAAACAGCGAAAGATAACGATCTTGGTCCTCCTAAGCCTCTGCTACGGAAGGCCAGGTCTTTCTTGGTCCCTCATGCGACATGGTATCCAGCCAACTCTCTGTTACATTCTGAATGTGGGGGTCAGGGGCGTTTGGGTAGCAGCACCTCACACGGCATCTGAGGTGGTGGGCCTGGCACAAGGCACAGCAAGATCATCACCTCCTTTGACCAGCATGTCCATACCCAGGAATGGAACCTGGGAATGTGGTAGTTTCACTGTCCAGCTAGGCAGCAGGGACACCCTGATCTGTACTTGAGGGACTAATTAACACGTCACTATAATCTCTGCTCTATTTGAGATTGTTCAGAATCTGTACTTCATTACTCATTACATAAGGTTTCCGTATGGGATTATGTCATTTAAATATTTGACAAGTAAATCAAAGCATTGTTTAAGCAAAAAAGAATCAGAGGCAAAGACATAGACTGAATTGATGCCCCCGGAGAGTCTCTATTGCTACATTAACGAACAGTCTTTGAGTGTGGTTTTCACCAGCTATGCATCCATCACTTTTTTTTACTACACATTCATTAGTTACCTTTCAAATACTTGGTTCAAATCAACATATTGGCAGCTCCAGTCTTCCTGTTTGTTTCTTTTTAATTTTTTAAAAAAAAAAATTAAATTTCCTTATAGAGTATAATTATTATTTTTTAGTGAAACATATGGTGGCTTTTACCAATCTTTACTCTTTTATTAAAATATAATATAATATCACTTTCATTATTTTAGGATTTGCTGGATATTGGCATACTGTTCACAATTATTCTAGAATTTACGGGGTTTTCCTTCCTTTGAAAATTGGCCCCTCCTCCACATTGCATGAATTTTCTAAGACTCAGAACAAGATTTGTCACCTCATCTTCACAATCCTTTAGCACTAAATACGTTACTAAGGTTTTGATTTTTTATATGTTAGGTTCTCTTTTCTTTCTGACATTTTTAGGCGTTATTTTCCTCTTTTTGATGCTAATTCTCCCCCTTTTCCAGCTTAAATATCAAATTTCCTTGCTAGAGAGAGATCTCGAGAAAAAAAATTCTTACTGGGTATTCTTTTCTGTTATCTCTTATGAGACTCTATTCATTTACCCAAGACCTAAAATCTTCAGATTCCAAACCATTAAACAGCCAGGTTAATGCCTGGCCATGTTCTTAGGTTTCAGCTCATTCCGGGACTCGGCCCTCCTGAGATTGTCCTTGGACCCCTACACCTCCAGGTCTTTGTGGGGACAAGAGGGGTGAGCTGACCTCTTGTCCACTGGGGTGGTTAGGAGTCGGTGGCACCCCACAGAGCCTCACTCCTCCTTTTATAGGATCTCCGTCCCAGAGTTGTGTGCATGGTTGGGATCCAATGAAGGAGGAACTACTGTTTAAATCTGGACTAATCCTCAGCCCCTCTGATGTCACCCTGTGATTCTAGCCAGCCTCCCTTTGGCTCTTCTTCACTAGAATTAGCCTGATCCCCAACACTGTCTGTGTCATCTTTTCAGGTCCTTTCAGTCCCTCTCACCTAAGAATTCTTCACTTGAGTTGCGTCACCCCTATTGGCCTATGAATGTACTTCAAGAAATCTGTGAATCTCCAGAAATTCCTTGAAAAATCCTGTCTTTATGCACGTGAAGAGAATTCTTAGCTTAATTCAGACTCTTAAAGGGGCGCACAAGCAAAACAAGGTGAATGGAGACTAAAAACGTGTTTCTTAGGGGTTTCTAACCACTTGCTTTTGTCTAAGTTTTACCTTACTTTAAACTTAATGAAATCTGCTCTCCTAAATTCAAAAATAATTTATAGCAAAGTCTATTTAATCACACTCCAAGGCACCATGACAACACTAACTAGATCAATAAACTGAAATCAAACCATTTCTTTAGCACTAGGAATCACCAATATAGATCTTTACGTCCAAGAACATAAATTTCGGATTGAATAAAATGAGCATGTGTCTGCCATAAGCATTTTTTATAACTTAAAACATAATATCCTGTAAACACTAAAACAATTCTAATAGTAACAATATGGCTAAAATTAATTAAATGGGAACTTTTGCCAGTCACTGTTTGTGAGGTTTATATGAACTACCTAATTTAATCTTCACAGCACCAGAATTGGAGCTCTACAGGGAAGAAACTGAGGTTTAGAGAGAGTGATTAATATTTCCAAGGCCAGAATTAGTGAGTAGCAATATCAATATTTCCAGAAAGGTTTGTTTGTCTGTCTTTCTCTGTCCCCTATCGTATATCTAGTCCTCTAATAATGACATATACTTGTTTAAGTTAAACTCTGTACCCTAATTTGATGTTTTGGGTCACTGATATAACTGTGATCTGTGTAAAAATAATTTTACCTGTAATCTTGGCTTAAATAAAGCAGAATGCTTTGTTTAAAAAAATTATTAACCTTGAATTATAATAAATTAGTATGTTAATTATTGTCCCCACTATTAGCAAGCATCTCTCACATACTTAGCCTGGATATAGACAGAGGCGCAGCATATAAGAAGACCCACAACTATATATTCCTGATACCAAGTAGGTATAATTTGGGGACCACTAGCAATGATCCTGATTAGCGTGTATAAATGAGAAATTTATAAAATGACTTTTCTGCTTTTGCTATTTTTCCTCTGAGAACAAGTGATATAAGTTAGACAAAACATTTCCAAACTACTAATATCACAGGAGAGGGAAAATATGCCAGACATAGGGCTTCATGAGAGAATCTCCTCAAAGGCAATTTTAGAGCTAACTGGATTACGTGTTGGAGCTCCAGATTAATGTTGAAGCGAGAATAACAGAGAATCCATTTCCAACCTCACAAGTTTGTCAAACAGCTTGAGGGCCCGTCTGAGACAGGGCCAATGCCATCTCCATTACAGCTGTGTCAACCCGCCCCCTCCACGGGCGTTCATCATCTTGCTCTGGCTTGTTTGCTCAGTGTCCCTTGTAGAAGCAATGTAATTGCTTGAAAAGAGAGAAAATCATGAAGCAGACAGCAGGTTCAAAGCCATCCCGGGCGTTTTCTCTCTCAGAAAACAAACCATAATTCTGCAGCAGCGTTTCTCATCACATACCCGAAAAGTGCCAGCAGGAGGGCCGCAGCTGCCAAGTTCTCACGGAAAGTAAAAGCCGTTAACTGGAAGGCGACAATAACGGTGACGCACAGGCAGACGGAAACCAAGTAAAAGAGCTGAGTAAGTAAAAAGACAAAGAGGGACTTGTTACATCAGATGGGCATATTTATCATTATCTCCTTATCGTGAAGCTTTCATTTCACCTTCTACTTAAGTATATTTCCTATTTTGCACATCACAAGTTTTGTAGCAGTGGAGTTAGCCTTGGAGAATCACCGTTTGGGGCTGAATCGTGTCCCCCAAAATTCATATATTGATACCCCAGGAACTCAGAATGTGACCATATTTGGAGATAGGAACTTTAAAGAGGTGATTAAGGTAAAATGAGGCCATTAGGGTGGACCCTGATCCAATCTGGCTGGTGTCCTTATAAGATGAGGAGATCAGGACGCAGACTTGCAGAGTGAAGACCATGTGAGGACACAGGGAGAAGACGGCCGTCTACACTAAAGAGAAAGGCCTCAGGAGAAACCAACTCTGTGACACCTCGATCTCGAACTTACAGTCTCTAGAACTGAGAAAATAAATTTCTGTTGTTTAAGCCACCCCGTCTGTGGTATTTTGCTGCAGTGTCCCAAGCAAACTAACACAGCCACCCATACCCATCTCCTTTCAGAAACGTCTAGGAATCTAGACACTTTCCATGAAACATGGCTTCTTCCCACATTTAGAACCAAGGACAGATCCCTTGCCCTGCCTTATAACCACCTTCGAGGAACTCCCTGCCTCCCTACCCATCGGCCTTGCAGTGTTCCCCACAGCCTGACAACAGGGCCCTCCCTGGGGGCTCTCACACACCAGCTCCCTCTCGCTTTGGAGCCTCAGGCTGCAGAGTTCTTCCTCAACACCATCCACATGGTTAAATCCTTCTTAACTTTTCAGATCTCAGCTTAAATGTCACTTCCTCAGAGTCCTGCTTTAACCTCTTGATTTGAAATCACCCTCCATCCCATTATCCTCTTTCACTATCTCAATAAATCCAGTCACGGGTCAACTGTATCTTGAGTATTGATTTGTTTACTTGTTTGTTTTCTGATTCCTCCTATAAGAACATAAACTCCATTTGGGGAGAGATCTTCTCTGCCTTGTTCAGGGCTTTATTCCCAGCACCTTGGACACACCTTGACCCACTGCAGGCCCTCAAACATATCTGTTAAATGAGCCATTGAATAGATTAGGCAGGGAATGATTGGGTGAGGTGGAAAACAGTCTACCAAGATGAAAATAATCCTCCCCACTCTAAACCCCACAGCAAACATCTGCAGAGCAAAGAGGAGCCACGTGCAGTGGGAGTAATAAGGGGGTAATAAACCAAGGAATGCAAAAAAGGGCGGAGATTCGGGGATTTGGAAACTTTGAATCTCCCTGGTTTCCTGGAAACATGGCTCTCCTTTGCAAGTTCTTATTCTCTCTTGGGGCACCCTCTTGCATTTTCTCTGGGAAGGCTGTGGTCATTGCACATCACTGATTGGAAAGTATGGCAGAGTGGAGCAGCCAGCACGAGTGTACAGCTCTGGGAACAGAACTGAACCAGGACTCAAAGGCTGGCTCTGCACTGACTGGACACATGACCTTGGACAGTCATTTCCTCTCTCTTGCTTCAAGAGTATCCTTCAGGAAAGATGAAGGGGTTGAGGACAGCATTTCTCAGTCTTTCTTGGCTGACATTCATAAATCTCCTTGGGTGCTGACTGAAATGCAGATTCTAAGTCCCACCAGACCTACAGAATAGAATCATGAATGAAGGACAGGCCCAGGGAAACGTCACTGTTCCTCAGAGCCCCAGGTGATTTCTCTCGCTAGGCAGGTTTGGGGGAAACTCTGACAACACTAATGATCTCCTAAAAGGTTGAAGTCACTTAGGTGTGACCCATGTAAATTGTAAAAAGTAAATTGTTACATGTTTAAAAGGAAATAAATCAGCTAAATTCTAAGTCAAGTCAAAGGACTAGACATTACATGAAAACAATGTGTTAATACACCAGATTCTGTGCAGCTAGTGTGGCATCTGGCATTTGGCAGGTGCCTGGTAAATGTCAGGTTCTTCCCGCCTTCTGTTGACTGAAGTAAGATATTCCATGACATAGGGTGAGCCGCAATCATGAGAACAAGGATATCACTTTCCTATAAAGGACAATTCTACGCGACAATGAAAGTAGCCATTGACCTGAAGATGTGTTTTTTGATTCCAGTTAAGTGTCTTGAACTCTAGGGAATGAATAATACCGCATTATTCTTGTCCTCTTAAGGACAAAGACAGTGACCTGGAAGGCTTCCACTGGAGAGTTGACCACATACAGGACATGCCAAGACTGCTATACACATTAGGGGCTCTGGTCACACTGGAGCTGGTAGTGGGCGCAGGTGACAGATCACTTCTAATGATTTTTCTCCTTCACCTTCCAGCTCCTTGAAAAGAGCATATTGAAGGCCATTATTTCCTCATCTTCCAGATAAAAATCTTTGCATTTCTGTGGAGGTCCCTAATTTCCCAGATCTCCAGCCTGTGGCTTGTCAGTCCTCCCTCTTACGAAGCAATTACAAGTGCCTGATGGTGATAAGTCAAGGAAACTTAACCTGAAACACGCTTACCAATAAAATGATCCTTTCTTTTGTAGATAGAGGTGGCCAGCCTCTTCTACACACATACACACACATACACACACACACACACACACACATGCACACACATAAAGAGATTACCAATGTGGAGGCACAGGGAACATCATTCCCAAATCCTACCATGTCATACAGGAAGTTAGTGAACCAGTATGTTCTGTAGCCCAGGCCACATATGTGCTGCAACCTCTTGGCTCCAGTCACCCTGTCCCTCACTACGGAGCTCCCGATTGATGCAGACAGGATAGAGAATCCCAGCACAATGCAGAGGGCAACACCACACTGACGGATGCTCTCCAGGCTGTAGGCAAAACACACAGCTCGTCAGACATTAGACAAAGAACACAAGTCTTCTTTCTGTTAGTAACAATCATTGATGAGGATACAGCAGTGAAAATCATGAATTAAGAACTTATGATCAGCAAGGCATATTGGCCGAGGGCCTGGATTCTCATTAAATCCCCTCAACAGCCTTTTGAGACATGGATTTCTGTATAGAAGACATAAGTGAGGAGGGCAAAATTGAGGGACATTTCAGAGTCTGCCTGTCTGAAGTCGACTCTTGACCACTGAGTTTGACTCCCAATCAAGACAAAAGACATCAGCAGAGTGGCATCCATGGTGAGCTGTGGCCTTTGCCCACGTTGGGACCACTCGCTAGACAGCAACCCCTGTGCGAGGCAGATGGGTGGGTATTAGCTATAGCTCCACACATCACTGGCCCATCTCTGAATTTAGTCTCTCACAATAGCAAAAATAGCCTGTGATAGATTCAGGTATTTTTGTAATAATAGACACTATACACTTTCTTGGTCATTTTTGAGCTGGAGCACTAATACCCTATATCTCTCAAGTCAATCACAGTCCCCTCTTTAGGAACACTCAGTGCACAGGCAGTATTTCAGATGGCCAACGTGATGAAAAGACTCATCACGAACAGTCCACACATTCCCATCCATCCCACCTTGCTTTATAATAGACATGAATGTGCCTATACCTAGAATTCTGGGCAGGTGAGAGACGCTGCTGAAGGTGGAAGCTGCAAATCAGTATATGAACATGAGGACAAACTGCAGGGCGTGCTTCTTGCCATGCTAACAACTTGAGGAGAGAACGCCCAGTAAGCAGATTTGTGTTCTGCAACTCAGTTTTGTAGGTCATAAGAAATACATAAATAATACTTATTATCCATTTTTAACTAAAAGTTTGTCAACTGTATGATAGCAAAGGAAGATGGGAAAAAGGAGAAGACAGGCAAAAGCATTTCACCTTTTATAAGACAATGAAGACTGACACTTAATTCTGTTCATAAAGAGCTCTGGCTTTACCACCACTCATGTCTCCATCTGAACTTTGAGGAAAGTCTTGCACGAGAAATTTTCAAGGAGGTATTACTATGTGTACTTATATGAATGCCATGTTTTAAGATTTTAACCCACAAAAGTGTCTGGAAGAACTGGGGTCCCCTGAGCTTCAGGGAAATCATCTCCTTAGAATAATTTCTACTTAGAAATACAGTTGCATGATATGCTCTTCTGTCTGAAGCTCAATCAATGCGCTTCCTCTTTTAATAATCCTTTTCCTCACACTTTACAAAGAAATGCCCGAGCTTTATGCCACTGACTACATATCCCAGCATCACTCAGGGAAAACACAGAAGAGGGATCAAAACCACCCCTAAGTAGCCAAAAGATTTTGCTCCATAGTTGCCCACTCACACCCCCAGCATTCCTTAAACTCACATTTTGTCCTCGTTCAGCAAGGCCCCTCCATATGGATGGCTATAGAGTGTTATTCCTGCGAAAGACAAATCGAAAAGTGAGCCTGCAAGCCTTCTACCTGCACGGTGAGCAGACAGCCCACCTCCAAACCACACAGACCCTCTGTGCCTGTAAGGTATCTCCTCGTAGATTCACCCAGGCATGGTCCATTAGCACCCAAGAATGGCAAATCCCATCAAGCAATTCAAATGGCAGTTTGTGCCAGGATATTTGTAGTCGCTGCTGTTGTCAGAAAAAACCAGCATGTATTGAACATGTGTTACATGACAGGTGCTGTGCCAACATGTTACCACATGTTATTGTCTAATCCTTATAAGCATCCCTCTGGCCTACATAATATATTATCCATATTTTACTGTGAGGAAACAGACTCAGAAAGGCTAAATGACAAGATGAAAAGGGGATTATTTGATGGAAACCAGGGCAATACTCAAAAATTCACAACCAGATCAAGCCCAGCCTAGATGGAAAACTGAACCATTTCATTGGTTCAATTTTGTTTTTGGAGTTGTTTTGTTCTTCTTTGTTTGCTTTTTGGGGCTTGTGCATTAGTATAACGCCAGCAGCCAATATGGAGAAATTGCCATCAACTTATCAACTAAAGGATTTTATCACCAAGGCTGTTCCTGACATCACACGGTGTGCTCTCCCGCCCCAGCCAATCCCAGTCAGTGTTGTATCAAGAACTCCGGAACTTCAGGCAAACAGCGTTTCATCTTATTGTCAGCTGTGAGACTAATGAATCTTCCCTCTTCTGATTGGTTGTTCCAAATGCCTGGAGCTAAGCGTGCAGCCTGAATGTGGAGGCCGACACAACAGGCCAATGTCCTGGCTCCATTTCAAGTGCCGCTCCTACATTTTTCCTCTTGTTTTGGCTCACTTAATTTAGCCTATTGTCTGTATTTTGCATTCACTTATGAGGGCACATTAAGTCTTTACAGAAACACCATGGGGTATAAGTAAACATAAATAAATTAAAAGGCACGGAGCATGAAAAGACGACACTGCTCCAAAATCCCAACAGTTTTGCCACCAGGCATCTTGACTTCTGTCCATTTGCCACCTGCTCCCCTCTCCAGCTCTGCCAGCCTTTTTCTCTTTCACCATGGGCTCAGCCACACACTGAAGCAAACTGTTTCATAGCAAAAGAATAGTGGGAGCTATTGGTTCAGCAAGTCTCCCATACAGTTTTCCAGAACAACTTCCTTGATTATAAGTTAATATTGTCCAAATGTTCTATTCCAGGCTCCCAGTGTGTGTCCCGATTGCCTGTGTGTGGTTTCGTACATCCTGGACTTGATTTCCACATTCGTCATGAACTGAATTGCATGGTCTTGACCCCTTGCCTGTCAGGACCCATAACACCCACCTGTTTTTCCCTTTTCTGTCTTTCTTTCCCCGAACTTGACTTCTACCCACCTCCATACAGTATCTGCCAGCTCCCATCTGTTCTAGCTCAAGTGCTGACTCACAGGCAGCCTTGCATATGGTGAGCAGCCCAGCAACAGCCAACCTTGTCAGGAGGTTGTACAGAAGCTCATGGACTTTAAACAGTGCTTATAAGAGTATGGGATCCTGCCCATCGTAGCAAGTGTCCCACTGGGTGCTGGAGATGGTGGGACCATATTTGCAATGCTATGTGCTGCTCCAGGCTGCGCATATGAATAAGAGCATTCTAGATTAGAAAGCATCCAGAGAAACGTGGTTAGCTGAGTGAGGATTTGGAAATTATATTATTTTAAGGACACAGGAGAATATTGGAATCGTTTAACCTGAAAATACACAAACACACCCATGGAGCAAGAGGCAGCATGAAAATGTCTTCAGACAGCTAAAGAATTGTCATGGAGCACAGGAAATGGATTCAGTCCGCAATGTTTTGGAGGGAGAAGTTGGTCCAAGGAGGCAGGTTCAAAAAATATTAAAAAGCACATAATAAGAGAGTTGAAATTTGGGCCAGCCTGACCTCTGTGAGGAAAGAGGGCTGGAGACTGAGTTGAGTCATTCAGCCAGTGATTTCTCCACCATGCCTATGTAATGAAACCCCAAGGAAAACTCTGGGACTTGAGGCTTGGTGGAGCTTCCCGGCTGGTGAACACATTGCTGTGATGTGCTGGGAGGATGACACACTCGGATTCCACAAGAAGAGAGCATGGAAGTCTGCGTACCTCCCAGACCTCGCCTTATGAGTTCCTTCTTTAGGCCGGTCCTCCTGATTTGCATCCTTTATAATAAAACTGCAATTGCAAGCATAGTGCTTTCCTGAGTTCTGTAAGCCATTCTAGGGAATTATCGAAACTGACGGGGTCATGGGAACCCTCAAATTTATAGCCAGCTGGTCAAAAGTGAGGGTGACCTGGGACTCTGGGAGTGTAGCTGGTGTCTGAAGTAAAGGCACTGACTTGTGGGGTCTGTGTTCACTCCAGACGATTAGTGCCGTCAGAACACCCTCCATAGCTGGAGTCTTCTCCTCATCTAGAACATCTACAGGCATGGCCAGGAGTCCTACTCTGGGCTCTCTTCTCCCTGTATCCTCACATGATCCTTGGGTCCTCTCGAGCCTCCATGACTATGATAAGATATTTCCTATACATCTGCACCCATGTGCCCTGTGGGTGTGTTAAATCCAAAACAAAACCCATCCTCAGCCTGCCAATGTACTCCTCCCTCAACTTATCCACTACCATTAATGTCTCCATCATCCTCCCAGTCAGCAGTCTCAAAAATTATGAATCCTGGGCCGGCCCCGTGGCTTGGCGGTTAAGTGCGCGCGCTCTGATGCTGGCGGCCCGGGTTCGGATCCCGGGAGCACCCTGAGGCACCACTTCTCCGTCCAACGCGAGGCCGAGTCCCACGTACAGCAACTAGAAGGATGTGAACCTATGACGTACAACTATCTACTGGGGCTTTGGGGGGAAAAACTGAATAAATAAAATCTTAAAAAAAAAAAAAAAATTATGAATCCTCGTCTCCCCTCTTCCTCACCCCACATAGCCAAGACGTTGTCAAGTTCTGTCACTTCCATTTCACCTCCATGCCACATGGCCATGCCTCATGCACACACATCGCATTCCTTCTCTGGACCATCCTGACTGCATCACCTCTCGGTTTGCCTCTCTCCAATAACATCGATCCTCTCTCCAGCAGCCTTCGAGAATTCCCAAAAAGAAATAGAAAGAAAAATAGAGTCCATATTCTCTATCTGGACATGGATGCCCTTTACAATAAAGTTCAAAACTCTCCTGTTATCCTATTCTCCCAATATTCCCACTTGAAAAGCCTGACTGTTATCATGCTTCCATACTCTCTAACTGCAGCACATTTCACCTTTTCCTTAGACTTCCTTGCCCACCCACTCTCCTTTTTCATGTCTGCTGGATGGTGATGTTAATTTCCAAACACCTTCTTGCAGAAGGACTGAGAGGTGTAAAGGGAAGGGAGAGGCACTTCTTAGGTCCTGAGTCCTTACATACTTGTAAGCAGAGAGAAGGGGCTGGTATCCCAAAGTATGTGAAAATCGACCCATAGTCACATGCTGTATGTCGTTCAGAACATTAAGTCATTTGTATAAATTCTTATAGAGCAACTCCGTTGCACTGGTATTATTATGCCCATTTACAGAAGCAGCATCTGAGGTGCAGAATCTGAGAAACCTTCCCAGGTCTGGCAGCCTGTGATGTAGCTAGGATTCCAGTCTTGGGCTGCAGGCACCACCACCCATTTTCCCATAAGCGTATCACGCACCTCCCTTCAGCACACACTTCTGATTTTTCAAGGAATGTATTTGTACAGCAGGAAGGAGAGGGGCTAGAGATCAAATGCCCTGCCCTGCTCTTTCTCCAGTGAAAAGCTACAAACGTTTTTATGGCAAGTTCAATAATAAAATTTTAAACCTCCATGGTTGGATCTTTATTTTGATCAGGTTGTATAAATATGTTTTCTTACTTACTTTAAATCGTTAGAATCATGGCTGAAAGATCAAAAACAGTACTCTACTATTTGCTTTCTGTACCCTCTTTCCTCTGTTTTGAATTTATTGCCCTCCACTTCGCAAATATCCTGGATTGGTGTCGCCCTTTTAGGGTTTTAATCTAGAAGGTGAGAGTACATCTGGTTCCCTATCTCACCAATGAAATGACTGACTGCTCCTGTGGTTAGCAATTCCCCTATGTGCCAGACCCTATTCTGGATGTTTTCATAATATATTTTCTCATTCAGTAATCTGATGATAAAATTCTGTGTTAAAGAAACTAGTACGATGTGCATGCATTTCTTTGTAAATCGGCTTGCAGCATCCCACAATTATAGATTCCTCCAGGGAAAAGGAGTCCCATGAAGTGGTCCAGCTTGGACACACCCTTGTTTTCCAGAAGCTGAAACAGGAACAGAGAGGAACGGTAGCCTGTTCCTGACATAGGCAGCACCCATGCGTCCAGAGTCCCAGGTCTGTGCCTCTGCCATCAAATCACCTATTAGTACACAGGGCACTGAAAACCTTCCCACTACACTGAGAGACACAGTGGCTGCCAACAACATGCTAACACAGAAACGAAAGCCTCAACTCCGGCCGCAGGGGGAGAAGCTGATGCATTTCACGTAACGGGCCTTAGAGGGAGCCTGTCGACGGCAGCCATCCTGCACTCTCTTCCTGCGCTTTTGCTCCCGGAATATAAGTCTTCCCAGGTTCTGCTGCACGCTGGATCTGAGAAGTATGAAGCCGCTACTGCCAATACCTGAACCCCTTCCTTCCAGTAGCTGCCCCTTCCTTCTGGGGGCCCTCCAGTCATAAATAATTCAGAGGGGCCACAGCTTTCATTTGGCGCTGGCTTTCCAGTCCTATAATTTACATATTTTACACACAGTAAATATTTAAATATAATCTTTGGAAGAAGTGCACATGCTCTGCGCTTCCTCTGCCACTGCCCAACAAGGAATCCTAACGACCCTGGAACACAGCCCTCTTGCTCAGCGCTCAATGCAACACAAAGAGTCCCACGCACTTCTTCAAAGGTTCACCATGACGCTCAATTCCATCCCACAGCTGCTCCCACATCCACCACGAAATTAAGAAATTCTCTTTAAAAAGAAAGATATGGAGAAAGAAAGGTCCTTAGACTACAGTGTTTGAGAAGGAAGGCCATTGCATAAGCAGGAAAATCCCTCAACTTGCTTTCAGAGACTAGATTCTCTGACTGGGCATTTACAGCAGCTTGTGTAAGACAACAGCGCGCCGCTGTCAGACCTGAAGTCAAACAACACTCTGGCTTTGTCCTGATTTTGGTGTGGAAATCTGGCCACCAGACACAAATGGAGTGTCAGCAAGGGTCAAATAGAGATTTGACACCTCTTCCTTCCCAGGACCAAGAAGTCATTCAACCTGCACCAACTAGGTGCCCACTCCATAGCAGCATGCCGATGGGTGCAGAATGAGCAGGCCCTCCCCGCAGAGTTCTCCACACCTGGTGCGATGCAACCCACAGACCGGACTACACATAAGGCCGAAGGACAAGGATTGTGGTACCAAACAGGGTTTCAGGATCAGAGTGTGGAGGAAGGCAGGGAGCTCCCTAGGGAAGGATCCAGTATGACGACACTCATTGATCCCTAGCACAGCGCTGGTAGGCAGCAGGAGGGCAGATCCGGGGGGTTGCCCACCATCTGCAAGGCAGTGCCGCCCTCTTAGGGTATGGGCGGAACGTGTGCACTGGGGAAACTCATGGAGCTTTTCGGTTTACGAAGGGTGGGTGAGCTTTTAATGTTGATATTGCAATTTGGCTATCACTACAATAGATGCTTTCCAGACCACAGTTATCCTCTAGAAGCAGCTCTGCGGGATTAAACCTATTTCAAAACCAAGTTAACCTTTCTTTGTATCAGTGCTGAGATTATGTTTGTATTTTGTAAAAAGGAGGAGGGACCTAGAGTTACTTAAATAGGGGACATATGTGCCTATTTTCTCAAAAATAAAAGAGTAATGAGAGAAAGAACAAAGACAACATAGGCAGCAGGTAACCCTCTTCCCCAAGAGTCCATGGTTCCCTGTACCCCTGAACAAGAGGCAGCAGGGAGGAGAAATTACGACTACACAGGCCCACTCACACATGCTACTCCTCTCTACAGCCCTGTGCTCCTTCAAATAGCGGAACTTTAGAAATCAGAGCTCCTCCCACAGATCTGAAGAGAGAAAGGAGGGACACGATCTGTCTCACGGGTCAGGAATCCTGCCAAATGTGATTCTCCTGGGACAGAGACTAACCTAGAGAAAATGCAGGTGCAGGGGTTGGGGGAGGGGTCCTCAGGGAAGGAACCTGAGGCAGAGGCAAGTTCTAGGGGCTTATTTAAGGCCAAACACCATTGGTAGCAGAGTGAGATCTATAACCCCAATATTCTGGATCCTAATTTATCCATGTTCTGCGTTTACAGTCTTTGATATTCTCATTGTAAAAATGACATTATTGCAATAGACAGTCTCTGTAATTAGGTTGTTATTTCTATTGTATTGTGTGTGCTCAGAACTGTTATTTAGGTAACAATTGTAGCACGATAGAATCTTGGGGTGGACGTTGTGAAAGGCCCAGTGCTCCTCAAGGCCCGGAGGATGGTTTCAGCACCACAAGTGAGTCAAGAGGCTCACTCAGGGCTCTCCAGCATCACTTCAAAGGTTTTCAGAAATGACATTTCTGAATGTACATTTTGAATATATTTGAATGATTTTTGTTTGATTATTCTTATTTATATTCTGGCTCTTCTCTCTAAGAATTGGCACACAGCAATGTATAAATGTATAAACTTAGTTTTCTCATTTAGGATTCTCATTATAGCCACATCTTCTATGGTTTCCAGACTCTATATATTTGTCATTTATAAAAATGCACATCTGTGCTTTTGTCCAATATCCATTATGATAGCAAGATACTTAACTTGTCTCCAATTCAAGCAGTCACTTTTGGGTTCATTCCTCCTGTAAAATGTATCTTTGCAAGTATTAATGCGTGGATGTCTGTGAGCATCTACACCAAAAGAAAAGGCCCGCCTTAGCATCAATATATGTGAAAAAGTTTGTTCTTTTAATTAATTCACTATGAATCACCAGTGAGATATGGAAGAGTAAAAATGTTAATTTAATCTGACAGAGTATTAAGAGAAATGTATGAGCTTTTCCGACTAGAGGCGTTTTGATGACTTCCTGTCTCTCTTCTTCCTCTTAATCTCTCCCGGAAAAAAGACTTTTTTTCTCAGTATTAAGATTAATTATGACTCTTACTGAGTAGTAGATGCCAATTGTAAAAAGGTTTTAAATAAAGAATAGGATAAAGAATAAAATTTAAATAAATCATAATCCAATCAAAAGCAGCCAGAAGTAATCAGTACTTACATTTTGATAGTATTTCAAAATTTCCAGGGTTTCCTTTACATACACACATAATTATTATTGAATTATGTTTTACATTATTTATCTTCTATTTCGTGTATCATTCATGACCTTCAACTAATTTTTTCACTACACGCATGCAAACATTTGTATAATCTATGTGCTTCACCAGAACCGTTTACCAAGTTCTTTCATTCATTCTGTCCATTCAACATTTTTGTGATCTTACTTTTGATTATCTCTCAAATGACTGTCTTTGGGCATCCTTTTTTACTAGGAATGTGTTGGCAGTATGTTTTTTGAGCCGCAATCTACATATTGATATCTCTGTGGCTTATTCACTTTATAAGCAATCTCTTCCTACTTTTTGAGCAACAGAATTTGGAGTGTATAGCTTTTTCTTTCCACATTCCATAGGCAGTATTCCATAACCTGCTGGTTTTTGAGGTTGTGGCTAAAAAGTCAGAGGCCAGATTCTGGAGTAGCCACAACACTGCCAGGTCCTCTCCTTTATGACCAAAACCCCCTGGACATCACGCAACAACAAGCACAGGAAGATTTGGACAGGTGGGAATAAGGTGGGGGCTTCCAGGGGCCCTCAGACGTGAGAAAGGACACTGGTGAGTTCTCTGCTTTCTTCACCGCCTCCCAGAGGTGCCAGACAAGGCACTGCAGAAGCCTCCAAATGGGAACTGCCAACAGGCACAGAGAAGAAAAGCTCTGAGAAAAGCCAAAGGACCCAGAAAAGGGTGGCCTAACCAAAGAAAACCTTTTGGCAATACCCACCCATTCCAGGCAAACACCACCAGAAGAATTGCCCCACTCTCTACAGTTTCAACAGGTTCCACTGGAAGCTTCTCTTCCGCTGCTGCCTGACAGAGACAGGTGTCACCATGGTTTCCCCACCCGGGTCCAGAGGTGAGCTGAGCCTCCACCCCAACGTGGCCTCAATGAGACTTAGTGAGGTGGGACTAGTCACCACTCTGCTTCACTGCAGCCTCTGCCCTATCAAGAGGGACCAACAAGAAGTATAGCCTCCACATCCACCTAACAGCAACAAGACTGAATGTGGCCTGTGGAGCAGGGCTATCAGCACCCTGGTTTCACCTCACACCCTGCCCTGTCAGTGAGGCCCGTGGGGAGCTAAACCTCCAACCTACCCAGCATCAATGAAACTGAAGGAGGCTGTGCAGGGTGCAGTAGTTGTTACTCTGCTATCTGTCCCCCAGTGTCAGCAGGGCCCATGGAGGCTGAACCTATATCCCCTACTCAAGGACAATGAGACAGTGTGAGCTGGTGCCCCATTTTGCCATGCATGCATCAGCACGGCTAAGTGAGAGTTCTGATCCCCACCCTCTGCAACAAGGAATGTAGGGCAGTGCTCCATTTCTGCCAGGACGGCATCAGCAGGGCCAAGTGGAAAGCTAAACATACATATCTGTCTGGTCCTCATGCTACACTGCAACAGAGGGATTGCTTGCTAAAAAAAAAAGCGGGGCGCAGGACACAAAATGGGATTCAGAGTCTCATAATATGATATCCAAAATGTCCAGGACACAATTGAAAATACCCTTCACACAAGAATCAGGATAATCACAACTTGAAAAAGACAATAAACAGATACCAACGATGAAATGAATCAAGATGTTAGAATTATCTGACAATAGGTATCAAAAGATGTTTCAACAAGTAATTGTGAATTCCAACAAGGAAAAAAACTTTTAAACATCTCAGCAAAGAAATAGAAGCAATAAAAAAAATAACCAAATGGCAATTCTAGAACTGAAAAATAAAATGACAGAAATAAAAAAAAACCTCACTAGATGTACTCAAGAGCTGAGAGATGAAAAAGAACAAAATCAATGAACTTGAGAATGGAACAACAGAATTTACCTAATTTAAACAACAGAGAAAATAAATTAGGGGGGGAAAAAAACAGCAACTCAGGGACCTATGGGAAAATAACAAAAGAGCTAACATTCTTATTACCAGAGTCTGAAAAGAAGAAGAGAGACTATGATTGAAAAAGTATTCGAAGACATAATGGTTGAAACTTTCCAAGGTTGGCAAAAAACATAAATCTAAAAATTCAAGAGCTAAGTGAATCCCAAACAGAATAAACCCAAATAAAGTTATGCCAAAATACAGCATAATTAAACTTTCAAAAACTAAGGACAATGAAAAAATCTTAAAGCAGCTAGAGAGAAAGAGATAGGAATACAAACTCGAACGACAGCAGATTTCTCATTCGGAACCATAGAGTCCAGAAGGAATTGGCACATTTTTCAAGTGCTGAAGTTTTTTAACTGATCACCGTGAATTATATATTCAGTGAAACTATCTTTCTGAAATGGAGGGGAAATAAAAACATGCTCAGTTGAAAGAAAACTAAGAAAATTTGTCATTAGCAAACCTACCCTTTAAGAATAACAAAAGTAAGTCTTCTAAAGAAAAAGGAAATCATAACAGAAGAAGGTTTAGAACTTCTACAAGGAAAGAACATCAGGATGTGTTAAAAACAGAGGTATACATAACAGACCAGCTTCGTCTCATGAGTTTCTTAAGTCATACTTAGTGACAAAAGCAAAAATTAGAACACCCTCTCACATGGTGCTCAATGTAAAAGGAAATACTTAAGACAACTGTATTTTAAAAGTGGAGATGGTTAAGGGATTTAAATTCAAGTATGATTTCTGCACATTACTCAATATGGCAAAGGCCAATACCAATAGACTGTGGTAAGTCACGCATGCATATTGTAATACCTAGAACAACCACCAAGAAAACTAGATGAAGGGATATACTCAAAACACTACAAACAAATCAAGATGGAATTCTAAAAAACTATTTAAGTAACTCACAGGAAGGCAAGAAAAGAGAAACAGAGGAAACAAAACAATAAAGTGTCAGACTTAAGCCCATTGATATACAACCCATTTGATGTAAATGGTCTCAATACTCCAATTAAAAGGCAGAGAGATTAATAGAAAAAAAAGCAAGAGGGACTATGTCAATAGCAAATAAAGTAGACTTCACAGCAACTAAAATTACCAGCAACAGTGAGGGACATTACATAATGATAAATGAATCAATCCACCAGGAATACGTAACTATCCCAAATGTGTATGCACCAACCATCAGAACCTCAAAATACATGAAGCAAAAACTGATACAGCTGAAAGGAGAAACAGACAAATCCACAATTATATTTGGAAACTTCAATACCCCTTCTCACCAAATCACAGAACTACTCAACAGAAAATCAGCAAAAATATAGACAAACTGAATCACACAACCAACCAATAAAACCTAATTGACATATACAGAACATTGCTACCACCAATAGCAGAATACACATTCTTTTTAATCTCCCATGGAAACTTCACCAAGATAGACCACAATCTGGACCATAAAACAAACCTCAGCCAACTTAAAATAATTAAAATATGCAGAGTATGTTCTCTGATCATAACGAACCAAACTAAAAATCAATAAGAAAAAGACAACACGAAAATCTCAAAGAACTAGAGTTTAAATAACAATTCTAACTAATCCCTGGGTTAAAAAGGAGGTCTCAAAGGAAATTTTTTGAAGTCAGAAGCTGTTCTTATTTGTATTCCTTCGAAAGCAACCTGTTTTTGCTGTGTACTATATAGCTTTGTAAAAAAAAAAAATTATCCTCAAACTTTAGAAAATTTACCAGATTTGTTTATCGATAACTGCTATTTCCATAATTCCATGGTTGAGGAATTTTGCCTGAATCATGGCAAACTCTTCCATTGGCCCAGAGTTGTTTTGTTTTGTTTTTGATACAAGTTTTCTTCTTACATCGTTCCTCGTTACTTTAATTACTATCCATCTGCTTTCTTTCTCTACCTAATTGCAACTGCTCTTCTCCTCTGGTCAGTTACATCATCTCATCTTTTTCCTGTGTTCTTAGAGAGCATTGTGCATTTGTCCTTTAGATCAGTAATTCTGAGTTGGGGAGGGAGGTTTGCAATCAATAATGTGATTCTCTGCATGCAGTGAAAATTTATACGACTACCTGCATCTTAGCCGGTTCCCCTTCTATCCCCCCACTGCAACTCAGCCTGGCCTTTCCTTCTCACTTGTTATCTTCTGTTTCAGAGTTCACACATTTCCCAGTACTAACGTGGATGTGAACTCACAAGATGTTTCCTGTGACAAGACCTTCTCAATGTGTGCAATGTTCTCCTTCTCTGAGGTGGGGGACAGTTCCTTGACCCCACACTGGGTTTGATGGCTCGTTTTGTTGTTCTTTTTTTCCTCCTCCTCCTTGATACGGGTAAGGGCAAGTCCTGAGGCTTCTGCATGCTTGGGGTTCTCACATCCCAGGGTGTCCTCTTTCACCTTCTCTTGAATGCTGCTGGCGCCTTTCTCTCAAGCATCTCCAAACCTCTGAGGCATCGACTCAAGGTCACTGAGGACAGCCAGTTCCCAATATCCAACAGCTGTTGTTTCAGAAGCTCTGTTATACAGATCTGAGATGATCTGCTGTTCTCATGCTCAGGCTCTCTTATTATGAATTGGGGATCTATGCGTGCAGAGTTTATCTTATTTCATCAAAAGTAATGCAGGGAAAACTTTAATTCATGTCATTCCTTGCCCCCGGGTTCATTTCTTCTCTGCCTGAGCTATAAGCACATTATCACTGCAGCATGCAACCTGCACTGACCCACCACTGTGCTCACTGGGGCTGACAGCATCCTAGTGAGTTGTAGCCTTCAAGGGGATTCAGAAAGAGAGGTACTCGTGAGGAGGGAGGAGTAGTGGAAAGAAAGAGAAGAGCTCTTTCTGGCTCTAGATGCAGAACTGCCCTCCCCTGACCCCAGCAGCCAGGTGTCTGTCAGGTTCTGGATAGGGGATGGTCCTAACATTGTTGAGTGCATGACGAAGTGAGTGTGAAACTCTTTACCCTGATTCCTACTTACCCTTTGTCTGTCTCCCTGCCTCAATGAGGAAAATATAAATCAGCTGTGAAGTGTCTCAGTTCAGCCGAGTTCTCAAACTTGGCTGTACATTAGAGTCACCTGGGACATTTAAAAACTCCTGATGCTCAAAATATACCCCAGATCAAGTAAATCAGAAATCTCTTTGGGTTTGCACCAGAAATCAGTACTTTTTTAAAACTCTCAGGTTTTAAATGTGCCAATTTAAACTCTCAGGTTTTAACTGCATGCCAATGTGCACACAGCTTGATGGCCATGCATCCAGCCTGCCCATGACATTGCTGAGGGTAATTCCCCTCACATGGTGACATTTTATTGAAAGTATCCCCACATCTGGATGGGATTTGGATGAGGAGTCAAAGAAGTTTAACTCCAGCATTTCCAACTACTGTCACCACCCCCACCCCACCTCCAATAAAATGAAAAGAAATGACATGACACTACATAACATGAAATTAAATTAAATTAAAATGTCTTATCCTATTTTTACTCTTTTCCTAGAGGAAGATATCTTCTTATCTACTCAGGGACTATCTTGTTTAATCTTCGGTTTTGATTTATTCCTTTTGTTCTACTAAAACAAATTTCCTCTTATATTCATTTTATATATTCTTATTTAATATTTCAATTCAATACAATTATTCCAACTTAAAAACTCAGAATAATGAAAGCATTTCACATTTATCTAACTCCATATTTATCTTTGTTATAAAACATAATTATAGTAACGGCATACACTACAGTAACTCCATAATAATGGTGTAAAATCTCCTTTATTTAAGTAACATACATTTATTGAACACTTCCTTATAGGTAAGGACTTGAGAAAACACCAATATTAATAGTAGAAACACCTTCCATGAAGTGTTTACATTCTTATTACCAAAGATAGAGCTGTGAACAATGATAATGTAAAGTATTAACTGTTTTAATGACCTAACAGAGTGTCTATATAAAAATTTGTTATAACATTACTCTTGTTAGAAATGGACATATAGATGAATGTTAGAAGCTAATGTTCTAGAAGAAGAGAGAAGAAACCACTAAATCATCCTGCAAGGATGGCAAGAACTCCAATGTAGGTGATATCTGAGTCAGGTTTGAAAGTCAAGCACAATGTCTTCCAGCTTCATCCATATTTTCTCAAATGGCAGGATTTCTTTCTTTTCTATGGCTAAATAATATTCCATTTTATGTAAATACCATATTTTCTTTATTCATTCATCTATTGATAGACTTTTAGGTTGCTTCCATGTCTTGGCTATTGTGAATAATTCTGCAACGAACATGGGAGGGCAGATATCTCTTCAAGATCTTGCTTTCAATTCCTTTAAATAAATACCCAGAAGTGGAATTGTTATATCATATGGTAATTCTATTTTTAGTTTTTTGAGGAATCTCCATACTGTTTTCCATAGCAGCTGCACCAATTTACATCCCCACCAACAGTGCACACGGGTTCCCTTCTCTCCACATCCTCACCAAAACTTATCTCTTGTCTTTTTGATAATAGCCACTCTAATAGGTGTGAGGTGATAGCTCATTGTGGTTTTGATTTGCATTCTCTGATGATTAGTGATGTTAGCACCTTTTCATGTACCTGTTGGCCGTTTGTATGTCTTCTTTAGAGAAATGTCTATTCAGGTCCTTTGCCCATTTTTTATTCAGATTATTTGGTTTTTTGCTATTGAGTTATAGGAGTTCCTCATATATTTTGGATATTAACTTTATCATATATGGTTTGCAAATATTTTCTCCCATTCCATAGGTTGCCATTTCACTTTGTTTATTGTTTCCTTGAAAGAAGCCATACCCAGAAGAACAAATACTACATGATCCCACTTATATGAGTAATCTAAAATAGTTAAACTTATAGAAGCAGAAAGTAAAATGGTGATTATGAAAGGCTGGGGGGAGGGGGAAATGAAGAGATTTTGATCAAAGGGTATAAAGTTTCAGTTAGGCAAGAAGTAAGTCTTAGAGATTGACTGTACAGCATAGAGCTTAAAATACTCTATTGTATACTTAAAAATTTTCTAAGAGGGTAGATCTTATATTTTCTTATCACAAATAAATAGATATGTAGATAGATAGATAGATAGATGATAGATAGATAGGGCAGGGGGAACCTTTTGAAAGCAAAATATATATTTATGGCATTGAATATGGTGATGGTTTCATGGATGTATACTTACCTCCAAGCTCATCAAGTTGCATACATTAAATATTTACAGCTTTTTGTATGTCAATCATACCTCAATAAAGCGGTTTAAAAAAAGAATGTAGAAATTTGAGCAGAAATGCTGAAGGAGAAGAAAGGGAAGAGAGGCAGCCTCAACAGAGGCAATGCAGGTACGAGGGCCCATGACAGGCCACCAGGTGTAAAGGGCTGGCCATGCTGAGGGGTAAGGCAAGGAGAGCACAGAAAGAAATGAGGTGGGAAGGACAGGTTAGCAGAAGCTGGTGCTGCCAATTTGCAAGTGTGGACTTTATCATGCAAGCAAATATGAGCCATTAAAAGTTCTGATTATTGGGCAAGAAGGACAATTTTACCATTTTAGAAACACTTCTCCCAGCAAAGTGCCAACATCTATATCATATCTCTATTCCTGAATCAAAGATTAGTGGAATGTCAACAGAAATGCTTTCAGAAGAGAACAACTAGACGGAAAGGAACTCAGATGAATGGCATACGACGCAAGGGTTATGTGAGGTGACCTGTGATGGGCAAACAGGATTGGATTTGTTTTTAGTTTTGTATTTGTTTTCTCATCATTTCACTCCAGAGGGTATGACAAACAGTTGGACTGCTGGGAGAACCTAAAAGAAAGTGAGTGAGCAAGCCATGGAAAGATGAGGGAGAGAGAATTCCCAGGGAAAGAGCAGTATGATTTGAGGTGGGAGTGCAGGTGACATGTCTGGGAGACAGCAAGGGGTCCTGTGTGGCCAGAGCTATGCTGCTTAGGGAAGTGGTCTGAGAGGAGGCTGGAGGGGCTGCTAGCCAGACCAGGGAGGACCCTGTAGGTTTAGGTAGGAGTTTGGTTTTCTTATAAGAGATATAGGAAAACAGAGGGATGCTGTGATATGAGGTATGTATTCCGTGGGTGACTGTGGGCACCTATGGAGACATGAGACTGTCGGGGTAGGGAGCAAGGGGGACCAAGGGACCCACACAGGAGGCTGATGCAGGCATCCAGGCAAGAGCAGATGGTGCCTTGGGCCAGGTAAGTAGTGGCAAAGACGCTGAAAACATGCACATTCAGGGTTTCAAGGGCAGAAGGGCCAAGATTTGCTGATTGACCACGGGATGTGCAGGAAAACGCACAGTCAGGATTCAAAGTTTGGCCTCAACTGACTTTTAATTCCCCTTGGGATCCTGAAAAATATTATTATATGACATGGAGTGTGCCTAAATTGCTGACATGAGAAGAACAGAAGGAATAACGCCTCTGATGTGAACTCTATTCAGTGTTCCTCTCATCCCTTGATGAACTCCCACATCTATGCCTGTCCCTCAGGCTGCAGGCTGTACTTACAAAACTACCTCTTCACACCCAAGTACACGCTCGCCACCTTGTGCAGTCACTGCACAGAACACCCAAAATGCACTCACCTCATGCAGGAGGAAAGAATCTACCTGGGAGAATTCACTGTGCAAACCACATCTATTTTGTCTAGACCAGTGCCAGCCTTCCACTAGTTTAGAAAAAGACTCCATTTGAATGGGCTACACAATAAACCTACTTTACATTGAGTTTTATGCTTACAATCAGGGGCTCTGACAAGCTACAAACACGCTGGGGCCCAGCAAGGTGGCCAGCCTGGGCTCTGGAGAACCAGCCTTCTATCAGGTGGCCTGAGTCAGGGTTCAGAAAGTTCCTTCATCGCTAAGACAGGGATGTCCATTCTACTGAGATCCCACCACAGGACCACTGTGATGAGAAGAGGGATGTGTTGTCTGTGTGGTACAGAGATCGTGCCTTCAACTATCATTTCCCAGATGCCTCCGAGCCCGGTTCTGTGAGGCTGTGGGGCCAAAACAGCGAGCAAGACACAGCCTCTGCTCTCAAGGGGTTTGCCCAAATCTCACATCAGGTAAGCTTTTATTTCATTAGAATGATAAGCTAATAATTCTAGCTCTGTTCATTCCCAAATGAACAAGCAAGCATCAAAGGATGTAAGAAAATATTTTTGTTCAAAGCTCTGCTGACGGAAGTTTCAATCAATACATTGATAATAACTCACAGTGCATTTTCCTGGGGTGTTATGATTTGTACATCCCCAATTTATTGCACAAACCTTCCTTTCCTGTGATGACTGCATAAACAAGCCAAATTAGAATCAAAATTTTGATATAAACAAGTAAAATATGGTTGAAGAAGTTTCCGATAACTGAGAATAAACACATTTTTCAAGTCAACACAACTTTTCAACAAACGAACAAAAAATCCACTCCTTTCAGTAGATGTTTCTGAGATGAACATCATCAGGAATATCTGATAACCCAAGAAGCACTGCATACAAGACACAGTTGATTGACACCTGTCAACATTGCTTCCATGTTCCCAGACAGTGACCCACTACACAGCGGTTTGAGCAAATGCAAGACTTGGGAATGTGGCTCATAACTGGAGCCAAATTTAAGGCTTATATGTTTAATACAAGCTCTTGTGAATTAAAACATATTTTTGTGATGACACCATTCTCTCACTGAGAGGGGAAATTTTAGTTTCTGTGATATTGGTTTTCATCTCACAGGCCACAGTCTTCCGCCTCTCTGATTTATCTTGTCCTCATATCTGTCTAGAGAGCACACCCAGCCATGCCAGTGGTCTCTTTAGAACCCTTCATGATACCAACTTAACTTCAATTGCATACAAATCTCTACTCCTTTACAGCTCTACCCACCCCCACTTTATGTTATTGATGTCACAGGTTACATCTTTATATATTGCATCCCCATCAACATATATTTATAATTACATTTTATGCTTTTGCCTTTAAATCTTGCCAAAGAACAAAAAGTGGAGTTACAATAATATTGTTTTTATATTTGCCCATGTATTTACCTTTACCAGAAAACTTTATATTTTCATATGAATTCAAGTCACTGTCTAACGTCCTTTTATTTCAACCCGAAGGGCTCCCTTGAGCATTCCCTGTAGGGTAGGTTTATGGCAATAAACTCCCTTAACTTTTGTTTATCTGGGAATATCTTAATTTCTCCCTCATTTTGAAGGTCAGTTTTGCCAGATACAGCATACTTGGTTGACAATTTTTTCTTTCAGTACTTGAAATATATCATGTTACTGCCTTCTGGCTTGCAAAGTTTTTGCTAATAATCTTATTGAAGATCCCTTGTATGTAATGAATCACTTGTCCCTTGCTGCTTTCAAGATTTTCTCTTTGTTTTGACTTTTGACACTTTGATCATAATGTGCCTCGGTGTGGGTCTCTTTGGGTCCATCTTACTTGGTGTCCATCTTGATGTTTCCTCAAACCCCTTACCTCAGCACCCTTCATTCCCACCTCTTTTCAGTCACTAAGAAACACATTTTGTATTTCATTGATCTCAAACTATGACCTTTCTTTCTCTCACTGCATCTTCGTCTTCTCCTCTCTCCTACTCCATCAGTTCTATAGATCTGCTCATCAACCACATTGTGACATCTATTCCCACACCCCACTTATGCTCTCCCCAACCAGAAACTCCTGAAAATTGTATTTGCCTCTCTCTCCAGTCTGGAGCTGGTGATAAGGCATTTCAATTTTTGTCTATTTTTATTCCATCAAAACTTATTCATTCTCATTCATGTTTATTCCAAACCACTAGAAAGAAAAATCATGTCTTCACGTTGGCTGCATGCTGACTGCATTCACTAAAATATTATCGTATGTTTAATTGAGCATCTCTTTGACCTTCAGTCATAATTTTAATGTATCTCTGCTCTTTCTAATATATTCTTCATATAAGAGGTACTCAAATTTTTGTGATTCCTGTAATTATCTGCATCCATCTTTGCCCTTTAGTCTCATCTCCTTTTTATAGAGATCAAAGACAGCTGCCATGAAGTTCCAAAACTACCCTCCATGTTTCCCAAGTTCTTTCCATAGGTTCATCTTCACTCCTCCTGTATCACATAAAAATGTATTCACCCTTTCCAGAGATAACTCCTCCATTTCAGTTCTTTCTCTCCCTCTTTCCAGGTATTGATCCACCAACTTTCTTTTCTCCCTTGAATGTTCAAAATGCTCTCTTCCATCCCATCATGCTACCAAAACCTCCAATTACTTCTTATTTTACATACACACAGTATCTCTTCTCATTCTTCTTCACAGCCAAACTTCCATAAGGCAGAGTTTATTCATTTAGTCTCCTAAATTTCTAAAACAATCTTTTTCTACACCACTCCTTCCACTCTGATTTACATCCCTACAACTCCATTGAACTAACTCTCTAGAGGTCACCAACCAAGTCCCTGCATTCTCATTCTTTCTAATGATTCTGGAATATTTGGTCATTTTCCTTGCTCTTCTTCTTGAAATTCTGCCCTTCCCTGGCCTCTGTGCCAAGATCTTCCTGCTTTAGGGGCTGCAGAATCACTGTCCCCTTCCCACTGTTCCACCCACAGCCCTCTTGTCTTCAGCATCTTTTTCTGATCCACGCAGGATCTCACTCAACAACCAGCTTAATCTGTCATCTTTACTAAGGTTAATGGTGAACGGTTTTTACTCATGATCACTTTATTGAATTTGTCTTTCTAGTGTTCCGAATCCTGCTGCATATTTTCATCTAATGTATGATGCAAACCCAGCAGCTCTGAACGTGTACAAATCACTTTACTGCTTCCTTGAAAATGCCTCTTTCTCCTGACTTATTTCTTATAATGTCAGCAGTATTGACCAGTTAGTCATTCATTCTTAAAAGCTCAGATTTATATTTTATATCCTTTAAACTCTTACTCTACATTTCTGTAGTTGTCAGGTTCTTTAAATTCTTTCCTTTCCCCATCCTCAATACCTCAACATTTTCTTCCATCTATCTGGACTTTATAATTTCATATTTTTCCTCCGAATTCATCCTAGCCTTGCCTGAGTTACCTCTCATTTGTGCGCAACATCCTTCCAACAGGTCACTTAATTGCAACCAACCCTTCTCCCTTTAATATATGGCTTCCAGATTATTCTTTCTAACATATTACTTGGATCATGTCATTCTCATTCTCAAATATAGATAAACGCTGTCTATTGTCTATTAAATGATGGTCATACTCCTCACTCTGTCAATCAAGGTCAAGCAGAATTTGGCCTCAGATAAGCTTTCCAGAAAGATCAACAATTGTCCCTCTACACTCACCTTTATGATGAGGTCAAACTGGACTCCTCCAAATAACTTGAACAGACGCTATGATTTCCATTGTGTCACTAATACCTCCAATAGCTTCCCGACATCAGTCAAACTTTTGCCCATTGTTCAAGATCCAATGTTAGTCACCCAACCTCCCTCCATGAAGCATGCTCTATTCATGCACATCAAAAGTGACCACTCAGTTTGAGGTACTAGAAAAGCTAAGTCTCTGTTATCAGCTACTCTGTTATCAGCTACTCTGTTATCAGCTAGACCTAGAATCAAATCTTGGTCCCATTACTCAACTTGCTCAGAGCCATAGCTGGTAGGTGATTTCTCTGAACCTCAGTTTTCTAATCAGTGAAGTAGGCAAATACTGCCCACCTTAGAAAACTGACAAGAAAATTAAATGAGATAATAGATGTTAAATATCTCATGGAGATCCTCATACATTTCAGACAACAAATATCACCTTGTTGTCCCTCATCTGTAGAACTTTATACTTCTTTTGCACTGTTATTAGGCACACACATTTTAAATTTTTTGTATTACCTACTATCATTCCAAAATAATTACAGTGCCACAAAATAATTAAATCTGTTTTATTAAAAAATTGGTGGAGAAAGGAAAACAAATGTGGAAGCATAAGATAGGAGTAAAGTGATAGCACAGTGGCATAATTGTTTGGCATTTATTTCTATGTGACTTAACACTTCAACAAATATATTTTGTGAATAAATTATGATGGATATGGCCTGTTGGTGCTTACACATCTGTTTTCTTTCTTTCCATTTTTTTTTTTAAGAAACTGAATAAATTTGGTAAATTACAACTTATCCCCCGAAGAGAAGCATATATTATCCCCTTAAACCAATAAATTCATTCTGGATTCCAGAAATGGACCTGTGTCATCTACCAAAATAAGAAAGCATATGTAGTGAATCCATGATCAACATAGATAATTGATGAGTTGAAGGCCCAGCATATAAAAAATTATGATGTTCACCTTCCCAACAGTAATGGGGTGGTCTGTATTGTCTCAGTATTCCATATAACCGTTTCTATTTTTTTTTTTAATAATTTTATTTATTTATTTATTTCCCCCCCCCAAAGCCCCAGTAGATAGTTGTATGTCATAGCTGCACATCCTTCTAGTTGCTGTATGTGGGACGTGGCCTCAGCATGGCCGGAGAAGCAGTGCGTCGGTGTGCGCCCGGGATCCGAACCGGGGCCGCCAGGAGCGGAGCGTGCGCACTTAACCGCTAAGCCACGGGGCCGGCCCCATATAACAGTTTCTTTAAAAAGAGAAATTTTTGTTGCTTCTGTGAGATATTAAAATCACTAGGGGAGAACTCTCAAGCCACCTTTTATTCCCCTCATCCTACCGATGAGGTCATAATTTCAAGAAAGTAAAGACATTTAGTGATGCCAAATAGGGCCAACAACTTTGTATATATTTATATATGGATCAGCTGCCAGTGGAAATCTTCTCATCACTCTTCACATTCCTATTCGGAATCCTTTCTGCTTCTTTCACTCTTAAAAACATTGTCTTAATAGTGAATTATAATGCATGAAAAATAACATTACCGTATGATCGCCAGTCCACAGCAGGGGGTAAGAGCCGCCACAAAATAAGGTTGTTTAGATGATTTAAGTAGGAAGGTAGGGAATGAAAACCCTTCTGATTATACCACACCTAAAAAAGAAAGATAACTTAATGGCTCTCTTGAAATTAGTTCTTAAGTCTATTTATCAGCTATTCTTGGAAACAAGGAACACGTATCAATTAGCTTCACTAGCACCTGAATGCAGCTCTCAAAGTAATGTTCCTGCCTGGCTAACAGTGAGCAGTAAATTTCGGCCTGCTAACTTTATATTTATCTCAAGCATATAATTTATAGCTAAAAATAGATTAATTTTCCCCAGAACAAATGTGAATGTTGCTCTATAATTATATTCTCACAGCAAAAGAGGAACCTAAGCCCATCATTTTTTTCTTTCTCCGTTGGTAAGCTAATGAAATTTGACCTGCAAATTAAAAGCACAGAAAATGATCAGAAAAAATGATTACTTTCAAATTAATAACTGAATGTGGAACATTATTTCCCAAAATAAATTGAACATTTGCTGAGCATGGAGAACAAATAGCATCAGGCAGGAGAAAGGTGAGAGAGAAAATAGGAGACAGCCAATGTTATTAAAGTTGAGATAATAAGTAGCATAAAAAAATCCTAATTGAACCATCAATATCTATATTTCAAAATATCAATATTTAAATAAAAAATTTTAAAGATATACTCAGTTTGGAAAGCTGGTGAGTGTCTTCAAAAAGTATAATGAATCAACTGGCAAATTCTGGTCTTAATTGATTGGACAGCTCCTTTCTCCAGACAATGCTCTTTTGCAACAAACCTCTTTGCAGAAGCAGAGCTTCTCCCCAGAAAGTTAACGCTCGGAGGAACCTATGCAAGTTCTCACAGTTTATGCAAAATTAGGACTAGATCTCAAGTCCCTTGTCTTCCAACCCATTTTTTTTCCACTTCATCACACTATGACCGATCGTTTTTTAACCAGAATCCTGTGTGGCAGCAATTGTGTTCATGGAAACAGCTAAGTAATAAACTATTGTTCATGTAGTTAAAAAAAAAATAAACCCTATCTACAGAAGACAATATTCCCCAATTCGTTCTCAGATAGCCCACTTCATAAAGCAACTCAGAAAACAGACCACTTTTCTCCTTCATACCAGCTATCATTATTCACCCCCTTCTTCCACTATTTTAAGTTCATAGAGGAATCCTTGCCAAACATTTTTTTTAACTCCAAGGAGGAAAGAATCTGTTGAGATCTACTAACCACAGAACCCAGGACATTCTGTGACACCTAGGCTGCACCTAAATAGAACTGAGTGGGATTGTGTAACAAAAAATGTTTAAGACACACATGTGAATTCACAAATTCACAAATGTGTGTAATTTAGACACAATTCTGAAAAGTCGGCTAAAGCACAGAGGAGCACACTGAACTGAAGGAGTTTATGTCACCTGTCAGAGACATGTTCACCTCTTGAGCTGGGAACAGCAATTCTCCTCCGTGCAGATCTGCACAGTGGCCCCTGACTCTCACCCTTGCCTTCCCTGCTCGCTCTCACACACGAGTACTGGCCATACCTCTGAAAACGATAAACACCTGGGATTCTGTTAAAGTCACAGGAGGAGTTGCTATAGTAAGAAAACTCCTGCTTATAGAAACTGGAACCTCCCACTTACATTGCCCTGACCTTCCTCTCCCCCAAGTCTAGGCTCCCTTTACTGCTTAACTGGAGGAAAAAAACACGAGCGACAATGGCGGTCTTTGCCATAGATCAAGGGTTTTCAAACGTTGTTTTGTTTTGTTTCATTTGTTTGTTTTAAAAGCAGGGTGATTTTTTTTCAACTTAAACATGACATGGAACAATGGTACAGAAGACAAAGTGGCGCTGCAGTGGTGGAGCTGGGAACACGGGAGTCTGCTCCCCCCGCACTCTCTGGAGGCTCTGTGGCTTCTGTGTTGGATTCCATTTATGGCCCCATTTCTTCACCTTCCCTGGATCTATACCCATTGTCGGGTGTCTTTTGTGCCCTCCCACTCTGACTCTGCGCTCAGCCATGTGATTTGCTTTGGCCAATAGAAAATGACACAAGCACAGTTTGAAGCACTTGGCTGTTCCTACAATCCCTCCTGTGCCTCTGCCGTCACCATGGCAGCACGCCCAGGCTGGCCTGCTGGAGGATAACACACACAGAGCAGAACTGAGTCCCCAACCATCATCCCAGCTGAGGCCATCAGCCAGCCAACCACCCAGTGATCATGACCGGCCAGGTCAGTGCCACTCAGCTTACAGGAGCAGAACCTGCAGACTCCTGAGCCAAATGAGGGTTCATTGTTGAGGCCACTGAGGTTCGTACCTGTTTGTTATACAGCATATTGTGGCTATAGAAAACTGACACAGAAATTGGCACTGGAAAGGAGGGTTATTGTCGCAAAAACTGAAAATATGTGACATTGGTTTTAAGATCAGCAAGTGGGTGACAAAGAGACAACCTTAGGAATCTGGAAATATAGGAGAAAACCTTTAGGAATGCTGGCAAGAATGGCAAGAAAATTTCTGTAGGTAACTGAAAAAATGGTGATCCATATTACGTAGCATTAAATCATCTGGTATAATTGTCACCTGTGGTAACTTCAAAGCTAGAAATTGTGCCCAACAACTTCCTGACCGGGTTGCGGAGATCTCTAGGCAAAATAGTGAAGAGATGGCCCCAGAATAAAGATCAAGTCAGGGGTGTGGCAGTGAGAAACTCTGTGAAGATGGCTGAAAGAGTGATTGAGCTAAGCGACTCTCTCAGGGGACAAAAGAGCTTCTAGGAATATAAGGGGTGTTTCCTGGTAGTACCCTAACATTCCCAAAATACCAATGATTAATTTTAGAGAGAGTGCATGTCTCAACAAGAACCCTGAGTGTGGCTTATGGACCTCAATTAGATAAATAGCCTAGAGGGCCACATAGGGAGCTAAGTCAAGATGGCACTACCCCGCTGGGCTACACACGAAATGGAAATAGGGTCCGGGAACCCAGCTCTCTACAGGCTGAGAAGTTTCTCAAAAGGCATATTTTCAAATGGCCTCTTTACACGTGGACATTGAAGGTGACAGAAGACGTATTTGGCAAAGAGCAGAGTGAAGAGCCACAGAGAACACGGAAGCGGGTGAACACTCCCAGGGAGCAGAACCAGGGCCTAGTTAAGGAGCATTCCCCACGGTAGTGAGGCCTGGCACCATTTGCTAAACACAGCCCACAGCAGCCCGCCCCAGAGATTCATGAGATGAAGAAATTTTTACTATTGATGGTACTGCTGGCTTGTGGTGGTCTGCCATACAGCATTATTTTGGCAATGGATGATTGATTCAGAGTTTCCAGGAACAGAGTTTAAAATGTTCTTAAACTTCCTTTCAGTTCTATAAATCGGCGTTTACTTGGGAAAAATCTTATAAATTCTTTAAGTATGCAATACATAATTTATGAGGATCTTAAAATTAACATTTAAGATTTAGCAGAGTTCAAAGGAAGAGGTTTTCTTTTCTTCTTTTTTTTTCTCTCCCAAGAATGGTTTTCTAAAACACTGGATCAAATTCTGGAAATAAATTGTGGGATTTCCTTTCCTGCCAGACCACAAGTCAGGACTCAGTAAAAACTAATAACTGAGAGAGGAAGTTAATCTCCTTTTAGGAACATATTATAACACCTCAAAACAGACCCTTCATGTGAGGAATCCTGAGTAACAGTTCCTCAGAAAAGCAACTAAGTAGCTATAAGAAGAAAAAAAAAAAATCACTCGGATATTCAAATACATAAAATTCTATCTGGAAACAGAATGTGTGCCAAACACCAGGAGTGAGATGTTTTCATCCTTTTTATCTGAGGTGTATACATTCTAGAGGGTGTTTTGATTAAACAAACTCAACACTCAAGATGTGAATGAAATAACTCATAAAGGTTCCATGAAAGACATTCTACTAAATAATGAATTTATTCATATTAAGCCTATTGTGCAAATTTTCCACTTTCTCTTCAAACATATTATGAAAATGGTACAGTCTATGGCTTATACCTTAAAGGCCATAGTAAAAGGCTAGTCATTAATGACTGAAAGGTTAATGCAATAATTTGACATGACATCAACCACTCCATTGCTGTAGGAATTTAAGACAACAAACGCCCTTTACAGCCCACTGCAGAGTGGTGATTACTTGGCTTCCTGAAGAGAAGCTCACTCACCAAAGGGCTGGATACAATGGGCTTGCATGCCTGTGCCTGGCAAAGTACATGTCAAAAAACATTAAAATTGCAGACGTCACTACTCAAACACATCAGTACAGAAGATAATCTGAACCATGACCAACAGGAGCAGGTGTTGGGGAAACATCTGAACTGTGTGCACTCTCGTCACAGAAGCAGAGATCTATCTGGGGAAGCCCTGGCTGCTGTGCCCTAGATGTCAGAAAGTGAAGACACAACCATCAGTGATAACTAGAAAGGTTTTGATTTGTATAGATTAAAAGTTGAAATATTCTTAGAGGAAATGAACAGATTCTTTACAATTTAGGCATATTTTAATAATGACCACATCATATGTTCAAAAAGCCAGTGAATGTATTTTAGGTTATTTTTCTATCAAGCTATGGATCTTGATATTTTCATATCAAGCTATAAATCTACTTACGTGTGTTGTCTGCCAAGGAAGAGACATTTGAACAAACCTCAGCTGAAGGAGGGATTTCTGAACAGTCTACACAATGACTTAAATTTTCGTCAAGGATTACATTGTGAAATACAACTGTTAAAACTTTCTTCAGGGATTACATTGTGAACTACGAATGTTAAAATTTTCATCTGGGATTACATTGTGAAATACTGGTAAAGAGCCTTTATTCCACTGAGTAAACCTCCAAGATGCACAAGCCCTTATCCTGATAAGCTTTTCCAGGTCCCCATGAACCATGGAAAAACCCCCCACAAAGTAGGGAGGGTGCCTTCCTGGGCTCACGTAGACCAACCTTATTTCACTGGTTAGATGACAGATTTACAAGGAGACACAACAATCCCAGAATCTACTCTTTCGCCATTTCTCTCTCAGTAGGGACCCACACCAGACTATTTTCTCAGTCGCTGAGACCGAAAGCTTTGAATCTTTCATCTCTCCCTATCTTAAGGTTGTGTTAACTTCTTTCCTTGGAAAAACCTCTGCTGTGATTCACCACTTCTGAGCTCCTACTAGTGGATAAAGGAGACTTTCCTCCATGCCAGACCTCCTTCCCCCACAGCTGAAGAGCCCTCCCACCTATTCTCGGTGATGCCAAGGGAAACATTCCTAATTCATAGGAATAGTCCTGGCAGGGCTTGAAAACCAGGCCCCTACAAGTAGTCCTGCACAGTCACTGCTGTCTCAGCGCCAGCTCTGGGTGCATCCAGCCTTCTGGAAGAAGAGGAATATAAGTGCATGTATGGAGGAGCTCCTTGGCCACCAGGGAAACGAGTGTTGTTTCCAGTTATCCTGACAATGGATGTCTTTAAAAATAGATTATCATTGGCTTCAGATCTATTAGGTGAATCCCAGTCTTAACAAAAAGCAGTAACCTATTGTCTATACTTCTATACATTGTAAAGGAAAAGAATTCATTTTCTCTTGCAAGGGAATGTTTATGTACAACTGTTTTTATTTCATAGTAACAAACACTGGGATTTGATTTGATTCCTCCTGTGCCCACAAATATATTTGGATATCAATTGCCCTAAATGCTTTCTAAAACAGGAAGGAAAAAAAAATTATTACCTTTGCCAGAGTTTTTGGTTGTGATATATTTGAATTTGCATCTTGAACTTGATCAGGGATTCGTACTCCAAAAGACCAACCTCCAAGCCTGATAACAGTAAAGAGGGTGTTAGTGCTTTACTCAGGGAACACCAGGATTTCCAGCCAGAGGGTGTTTCACCACTAACTGTACTTAGTTATAATGGCCTTAAAATGGTAGCGAGCTGAGCATCCATCCTCTGTGATGCGACCACACATGTGGGTCATGTGCAGAAAGAAATGGCCTGGCTCGCATCCAGGAAGAGCATTGCTTATTTAGAAGGTATGGGTAAGGCTTGCCACATTGCCCAGAACTTTCCATGTTATTAGTAGAAACATGCCACGTAAAGGACATTGTAGTGATCACTAGCACTCTAATTATTTTAATTAATGGTCATTTCTCCTACAAATCAGCTATTCCGAATTACTTAGTGTCATGCTCTTCTGAGCTACTCTATTTTGCATTGTGTTTTGTCTTCAATATTCTTGCTTCTTTAATCCTCAATGAAAATATTGCCTTGTTCGGGAAAGCATCCCAGAGTACTTTGGTTGGGGTAGATTTCCTTCTCTTTTGGGTTCTCAGAGTACCCTACATTTCCATGCATTGTATCAATTGCCACATTGGGTTTTAATGGTGTATTTGCTACTTTATCTTTCATGCATTTCTGTGAGTTTTTCCTGGGTGGGAATTATATCTTTTGTCTCCATATCCCATGGGCTGTGTAGTATCTGGCACCTATTAAGCATCCAAAAATATTGGACATTAGAAATAAAGGCACATATTAAGCTTTGTTTCCCACTCTCTGGATAAAAGGAGATTAAAGAACACATGTCCACCATAGTGCCCTTACTCGCAGCAAAAACTGAAGCAAAGGAATAAGGATAAGTCCCACCTGGCTCACTTCAATATATTTATTCATTCATTAGAGAGATACTGATTGAGTGACTCTTATGTGCCAGATACTGTTCTAAGCCCTGGGCACATAAACTCCCGCCTTCAAAAAGCAGAGGTTCTAAGACACGTTTAAAGACCTGGCAGGCTAAGCACACCGGGAGCCTGGGATGTCCAAGGAGGATGATGCTGCTGGGACAGGAAACATAAAGAGGTGACAGGTAGAAAGGGCAGCGGCTGTCCCAGGCACCATGGGACGCTTTTGTATTGAAGCAACAGGATGCGTTTGGGGACTCAGGACATTTGATGGAGTAGCAAATGTGATAGTGATTTAAAGCAACAAGCAGCACTCATTCCTTACCCCTTCATCTAGATTCACCCCTCAGGATCAAGGAAATTCAGCACAAAACAAAGGATTTCCCAAAAATCACCCAAGAGGAACTTTAAGACAGAAGTTGCACCCAGGCTCCCGTGTTGGAAGCTGCACAGTAGAGGGAATTCTCAAGGGAGACCATTATTTCATTATGCTGCTAACTTATCTGTGCTTATTCTCTAAAGCAGCAACCCTGCCTCTGGCTCCCCCGAGTGAGTCTCTACTGAGAGGATTTCCCCCGGCGTGAAAGAGTGAAAGCCAGCAGTGAGAATCCTGTTAAGGCTTGCAGGATTTCTTTGGAATTTTTATGAGCATCAAGGTTAGTATTTGACTTTTGAGTTTCTAAGAACATTAGCACTTGACACAATAAGATTTCCACAGTAATTCCAGAGACAATTTTGAACTCACCGTGGTTTTTCAGATGGCGCCAGCAAATACTCCTCCAGGGGCAGGGCTGAGAGGTTCAGCAGCGTGTGGCCCAGGCGGTTGGTCAGGTAAGGAGCCCGGGCACTTCCATTCGGACACTTCTGTAATTGTTTTCAAAGAGATAATATAGAAACTTATTTATAACCCACAAGCAGGCTTTCTGACATTGTTTTACACTAAACGTGACTTTTCCTAGCTTTCATTTTTTGATAAATTATCTATGGCCTTTTATATCTTCTGATTTCTCAAATCTCTTTAAAAGTCACCTACATTTGAGAACTATACCAGAATTCCACTGTGACCTTTGTGTCAATTACATTTGGGAACTTCAAATCCTTCTCTGTATGTTAAGTTTGAGCAGATTTGTCAGAACTTAAAAAGGAAAAATGTTTTCACCGGGGTGATCCTGCATTTGATGAACCTGAAACAAAGCCAGAGGCAATGAGTGGGAGGATGATGAGCAAGAGAATTCAAAGGCATGTGTTTCTTTCCTAAGTGCCTCAAGTGGAAATCAAACAGCTCTTCTCCAGTGACTCACTCAAGTGCTGACACTGGCTCAGAATCAGGAAATAATCGCTCCACAGGGTTCGAGGCCTCGCGCCCGCAGCGCAACCAGGACCTGGGGCCACAGGGGCGGCACAGTGGTGCCCCGGCCCAGCCACTGCGGGGATCCAGACTCCATGTGCTTTCTCTCCCTTTCCCAGAACAGTTCTGGAAAGATCACACACTAAACCAGTTGGCGACTCCAGGAAACGACGCTTTCTCTGGACCTTTCGCTTCAGCTTCTGAAGTTTGTATTCTCATTTGCAAAATGGAAATAATACCAACCTTACCCAACTCATTGGTTTCTGTTAGGGTCCGACATACATAAAAGAACTATGGCAGAGTAGGAGTACTACAGAAATTTAAGGTATTACTTGCAGGTTTTTGATACGAAGGCTTAGGGAAAGACGCTAAAAGAAATAACAGTCGTTATCAACTATAATTCAGCCAAACTCACTGATCTCCTTCACAGGTTAACATAACCACCTTTACAGTTTCCCTGCCTCTACCCTCTCTCTCCAATCCACTTATCACTCCATCAGGATACATCTTTCTAAAACGCTGTTTTCATTTAGATGACTCCTTTGCTGAAAAATTCAAATTCCTATCAAGAAGTCAAGACCACTAGAAAATGTTCTGTCTCTCTTTCTAACCTTATCTGTTTAGTTCTCCCTACATATACCTTCTGCAGTAAGCTGAATATTGGCCCCCAAAGATGTCAGGTCCTAACCTGTAAAGGTTACCTCATATGGCAAAGACTTTGCAGATGTTATTAAATTAAGGATGTTAAGAAGGGGAGATTATCCTGGATTGTCAGGGTAAACCCTAATGCAATCACGTGTATCCTCAAAAGAGGGAGGCAGGCGAGATTAGAGGAAGAGAGACAAGGAGGCCACGTGACCAGAGAGCCTGAGGCTAGAGTGATGCGGCCACAAGTCAAGGAATGCCAGAAGCCAACGGAAGCTGGAAGAGACAAGGAACGGCTTCTCTCCCAGCACCTCCAGAGCGAGCACCTTGATTTCATCCCCCCGATGCCGATTTCAGACTTCTGACCTCCAGAACTGTGCGAGGATGAGTTTCTGTTGTTCTAAGCCAGCCAGTTTGTGGCAATTTGTTACAGTAGCCACAGGAAGCAAATACACCCTCTATTCATTCTGTATAAAGCCACACCCATTCCTGCCGGCAGGTTTTTTGATCATATTGTGCTGTTCTCCAAGGAGAGGTAAGCCCTGAGATATCCTGCTTGTTCTTCAGAGCTAGCTCAGTTACAGTTCTCTTGGAGCTCTCTCTCACACTGTCTCTTCAAAATAGTGTCTCCTTCCTCAGAAGTAGAGCTAACCTTGGAACATTGTTGTAGATTTAGAGAGAGCCATGGCATATTTGATAAAAATACAAGGAAATTAACATATTCTTGCAGACTAGGGCTTCTGGATAACACATATGAATTTAAGGGCAGAGAAATATTTCACCTTCTGACAAAATACAGTAAACTGGGCTCAACATGATCACTAAAGACTAGAGAATTGGCCTTGGGTCTGGACCTTCCTTCCACACAACCCTAAGTGCATCACCTTCGAGCCAGCCCTGCAGAGCGACACCTGTTCCTTGGGACTTTTATGAATTCCACCTCAACATCCTCTCTCCTGAAGTTCTCTGACTCCTAATGTGTGGACCAGCATTTCTCAAAGTGTGTCCCAAAGAACACAGGTGCCACAAATAAGAAGGATTCCTTAGTCAAATAATTTGCAGAAAATGCTGTATCTTTTCCAACCCATGTCAATTCAAGCATACATTACCAGATAACAGCATCTTGGAAGAGCTGTAGCAAAGAGACCTGTTAAATACAGCTTTATCCAGCATTTCTGAAACTTATTTGGCTATGGAACTTTTTCATGTGAAGCCTTTCTTTTCTCACACACATGTTACTGAAACCTTACAGTTCCTGTAAGTTGGGGTGAATTTAGGAACATCAACATCAGGCATTCTGATATTTATTCATTCATTCCTTTACCATTGACACCTAATCTAATTCCAATATATCTAAGGTAACTTGCAATAAAAGGAACAAGTATAAAAGAACGATTAAATCAAGGCCACAGAATAAGAGCATAGAGTGAAAAATTAGAGGTTTCATGAGTAAATGGAATAAACAAGACAAAGAAAAAAAAAAATCATTGTGTCCAGAAAATCTTGAGCAAAAGACAGCTTGTCCCTGCAAAGGATCACCAAATACAGCCCTGAGTTTATTGACAGCCTAGGCCACAAGGGAAGCATCAACACTGTCATCAACAGTTTCAGCTCAGTCAGGGCCTTGAATGTCCATTACGGGTGCTGTGTCATTGCACTCACATTTGGACATTCTGTCTAACAGAAGAAAGCAGACCAGGTCCATCCAAAAGAAAACTTTCTGAGGTCGCTATACTATTAAGAGGAACATACCCCATGGGCCACTAAATAGAAAGGCCCTGTAAACGTGTTCTTCATGTGGCCATTTCCTTAATAGATCCTCCATTAATTTAAACTGAGATTTTTGCTTTTCCTTTTGTTCTGTAAATTAGGATTGCCACATTAGCTTGTTGCTTGTGGCTAATAGGCTAAAAGGCTAACTACCTTTTGAAATTTCCTTTGAGATGAGTTCCAATCAGTTTTCCAAATAAATTTCAATTCATTCTCCTTCGCAGACTAGATAACTATGGCCCTCACTTAAACAGTGGGATCCCTACTTCCATGTTTTTGTATGAATAGATCATGGTTAGAAGAGCTAAAGGGTATCTTAGCTTTGAATATCTAGCTCTCAGAACTCAAGTACAAATATGACAAAAATGTGCCTCGAAATTTTGGGAAATTTCTCCCCAAAGGCAATTCTAGCTTCCTTATCATTAACTGAAGAAGATTAATTTGCTTAATAAATGCCATTGGGGATGTTAATGATCATGGACAGCAGCCAATGGACAGGAAGACCGCTGTGGACTCCGTATAACATCTGTGTTGTAGAAATGTTCACTTTATCTAATGAAACTTTTCCAAGGAACAGCTAATCAAGTAAACCAAAAAGTCACAGAGGCTCACTGAGTTAACAAAAATGAGGATTTTATAGATGGAGCGAACTCATTTTTGTTACTTGAGGTTTAGACTTAAAAAAAGATCAAAAACACTGCAGAAACCTACCAGGCAGCCACACGAATCCTGGACTTTCGGGTGAGAAATGGGATCCATGTGCCAGCATGAAGAATTCTTCCTAACAAAACAAAGGAGAGAAGCAGAATGATCTTTGAGATTACAAAGCTATTGTATTTCCATGAAAGAGAGTTCCATCAGAGGAGCACACAGTTCACAAGATAATCATCTCCTGCTGCAGAAGGCAGAGCGCCTACATTTGTTTTCACAGCTGGAGCTGTTAATCTGATGACAATGTTTTATTACAATGACAATATTTCCATTCTATTAAATGACGCTCACTTGCTTGGCTGTATTGAATGTACTACCAAAGCTCCCCAGGACTTTTGCTGGGGGCCCCGGGAGCTTGTCCTGAATTCTGACACTCCTAGTCTCAAAACCAGGTACCTTGAGTACCAATATAGCAGTTAATAAACACAGTGAGCTGCTAATTCCATTTTGTGGTATGACACAGCAATTTAATCATCATTTAAAAAATAACAATTATTAAATTTCCATTACAAAGAAAGGTCGTGCAATAGAAATTGTTATGCAAACAACTTGCAGCAGTGACTCTAAAACCTTTTACGTTCCCATGTTCCCCTATAGCTTTTTCCTTGTAGGCCTTGTACTTTGAAATTTTTTTTTTTTACTAACGTTTGTAAATCAAAAGTTGCTTTAGTCATGATAATTATTCCTATTTACTCAAAAGTTGGGAAAGAAAGGAGAAAACGCTTGCTGAACTACAGGCACCCCGCTAGGTATTTTTACCAAAACCTCTTGCTAGCCCCACTTTTGCAAGAGGAAGCGGAAGTTCTGAGAGATTAGCTCTTTGCTCCAGGCTGTGCTGCTCCAACGTGAAAACATTGAGGGAAAAACCCTGCAGTCCAGTGAAAGAAACTTTCCATTTCTATTAACCAGGCCAGCAAAGTACAATTTCCATGTAATTTTTTTAAATGTCAAAAATAATTTAAAGACTTCCCCAGTGCTACTCTCTTGGTTACATCTATTGCCAGTCCTCCTCCTTTTTGTTTTCCCCAAAGCCCCAGTAGATAGCTGTATGTCATAGCTGCACGTTATTCTAGCTGCTGTATGTGGGACATGGCCGGAGAAGCGGTGCGACGGTGTGTGCCTTGGGTCCGAACCCGGGCCGCCAGCAGCGGAGCGCGCGCACTTAACAGCTAAGCCACGGGACTGGCCTCTCACTCCCTGTTATAGGGTAAAATTTGTGACCTTCAGAGTTGCATAAGAACCAGCAACAGTATTTAACAGATTTTGGAGCATCTCTCAGCCTCCAAGAATTTTTATGTTCAAAAATTCACTATGAAGCTGTGTGAGCATTCATAAAAGGGAAAAGAGAGGAGATGATGTGTGAGGAACGCTACATTTCTACTTACATTTTCTTCCAGATTTCAAGAACCTAAGCACACATCACTCTGCCTTCAACAGCATTCCCCTAAGTGTTCTGTAGGACACAGCTGCAGTGTTGGCGTTCCAGAGTAAAGATGTCTTGACAATGGTCCCTTGGTTCTTCCAGTTTGGAAATGCTGTGTTAAGCAGATCTCTTTAATGCAGGGCTGCCTGCAGCTTTTAATAGCCAATGTGCATTTTGAATCTCGGAGACAGAGGGAGATGCTGTAAGGACCTACTCTCAGGAGGGGAGCATTCTGAGACATAAACTTGCCTAAAGGAACAAAAGTCCTTCACAGGAGCCACCCCATCCTTTGAGATGAGTGCTGCTCCTTCCGGAGAACTGGGAGCACATTGACGCAAAAAGTAGAGAAAACTTAACTTGCCCAAGTCACACAGCGAATACGTGGCAGGGCTGACATGTGGGTTCAGGCAGCCGCCCCAAAATCTGGGTTCTCCACCCCTTCACCATGATGCCTGATAGACACACTCTCTCTGCTTTTGATCCTTGACCTCAACTTCCATCTTTACAGGCCCCTGGGAGAGAATCTGTCACCAGCCATGCCAGGCTGCAAGGACTGAACCTCAGGAGCCCTGGGAATCTCCAACCACTGAGACGATTCCTCATGTTGCTGCAATCTACCCATGGAAATAAACTTCACACTTCTCCCCACTTGGCTTTTCAAGTTCAATAGAAATATAAGATTTGCTAACTACTACTTTGGTTCTATATAAATCATTAAAAAGAATAGGTGGGGGGCCAGCCCGGTGGCGCAAGCGGTTAAGGGCGCGCGCTCCGCTGCTGGCGGCCCGGGTTCGGATCCCGGGCGCGCACAGACGCACCGCTTGTCAAGCCACGCTGTGACAACGTCCCCTATAAAGTGGAGGAAGATAGGCATGGATGTTAGCCCAGGCCCAGTCTTCCTCAGCAAAAAGAGGAGGATTGGCAGATGTTAGCTCAGGGCTGATCTTCCTCACACACACACAAAAAAGAATAGGTGGGAAAAGTGACCATTTTACCTCAGAAATAGTAGAGGAAATCATCACTGGAGTGTCACCAGATTATGAGTCTTGTAAAACGAAACTAAATATTTAAATCTACCGTCTGCTTCTAAAAGCTGGCAACTTGAGCACATTTTAAAATTTAAATTATGCATCATCTACTATTATGAGAGAACTTATATCTTAGATCAGGTTTATACCACAATAGATTCTTCTGGAGCTCTTTACTGCCTTCTGTATGAGAGAGAGGTAAAAATCAGAAATTCAACACCCACACCCTCACATAGGACACTCAGAGTATCTCAATATAAAAACAATAAGCAGAATCTGACTTGTTATTTTAAAATATTTCCTCTAATTAATAATCAAGTGATTGCTAAAGTCTTCCAGGAAGGGCAAATGTAGATATTACTGAATTCAATCATATTTTACACTTACAGAAGGAAACTTACCTGTGTTAAGTAAAACCTTCTGCTTTGATCTGAGACCTTAGTAAATTAAGTCTTATTGGTGCAACATGGACAGAAATCATTACAAATATAAGTATTCATAGCACCCTTGTACAAGGCAGCCCCCACAGCCTTTTGTTAAGCTGATCAGGAAAATGGATAGAAATGGTTAGAAAATAGGAATGAGTTAAGATAGACTGACTACATGGATTTCACAAAGAAAAAGGAGAAAATCGAAACAGGTCCAGGAAGACAGAAGAAAGGCTGAGGAGAAAAACAGGAGGGTCTGCGCTGTGCTGAGGGGCAGCTGTGCAGACGGAGAGGGAAGACAGCTCAGGAGCCACCACCACGCCTGGCAAAGCGACTGAAACTAAAACAGACGTCTAAACAGAATTCTGAGAATGTTCTGCTGTCCTCAGCGTTGATTCTACTTTTTTTTCCTCTTGAAAGACTATATAAAGAAATATCCTTTTTTTCTGCCCACTGCTTTTTCTTTGATGCAAGGATGGGCCGGGACTGGACCACGTGTGGCCCCAGGTTACATTTCCATTTCTCAAAGGTAGATGCATTTTACATCCTGAATGTTTCTTTAGAGAGCATCACCATAGATGCTTTTAATTAGTTAAATAAATTACTTTGTTGTTCAAGTGAAGAATCAAGTGAAGCAACATAATTAATTTTCTATTAATTCTTCCTTACTGAGACCATTAATACTTACTCTGTCTCAAGCTAATTGCCAACATGACTAATGGGCAAAAGGTGTTATCACAAATTAGAAAAACATATTGCCAAAATTGCATGATCGTCTGGATTTTATATTTATTACTTAAAAACATAGACTTCTGGCTCTTCCTACAGCATTATGGTTTTTATCACTTTCCCCACGTGCTTTGCCCAGAGTTGTAAATTCCTGAGACGCCATATCCTACATCAATCCTGATTCCTGCAACAGCACCGGATTTATGGCAGATCCTCAATAAATAACAGGCAAGCAAAATAAGAGAGAGGAAAAAAACCTTATGAAGAAAGGCATGCTTTATCAAGTTTTCATAAAAAAGGTCATCTCTATATTATCATTTTCAAATCCTAGAAAAACAGTCTTCAAAGTAATTTACCCCCAAACTGATGTTATTGACTTTTTAAGTCCCTTTAGCTAAAAAAAATTATAGTTAATCTTTTCATATGTGCAAGTTTTCCCTAAAAGTAAATAACAGTTGATACATATTTCATACTTAACTGCGACTTTATTCTTTTAGCTTTAAGTTTTATTAAGCAAATTGAATGCTATTAATTAATGTTTTTTCAAGAATACAAAACATGTGTTTACCAAGGAAGGAAAGGGCAATTATGTAGCTTATTTCAGGTCATTTTAGATGGCAATACCCATCAGGCCTGTTCAGTACAACCTACTCATTAGGCTAATGTTCATTTATGTAACGAAAACTTGTAACATGAGATGCCAGTCACGGAGGGAGATGGTCCTCTCAGTCTACGTTGTTATTGGTTGGAGTCTGCACTTTGCAGAGAATCTGCTACTTACAGGTCTGAGTTTAAACCCGCACAGAGCAGATCTTGATCTTCAAACTTCCGCAAAAGCACGTGGGCAAGGTCCATGTTGTCACTGTCGCTGCTGTTTATTGGAAGACAAAGGAAATGAGGTGAGGTCGCTATCAGCACCTGCCCAGCTGAGATCACAAGGCAGTCTGACCTCACAGCATGCTGGAGTCAAGCTGATCCAGGCAAATAATTCCTAGTAGCTCAGATAAAGCTAATTGTGACAGTTTAAGATTAAGAAATTTCTTAAAAGCACAGTTTTGCCACCACAGATAGGCATTTTTATATATTTGCTTTCATAGTGCATTATTTTTTCACCTTTTCATGTAATATTACATCACCATCTTTGGCATTTTTGCATGAATTTTAAAAATGAATTTTAAAGGCTGCATAATATTACATCATGTTACTATATTAAAATCGATGTAAATTTTCTCTTAATGCTGGAGCTCTGGTTTGGTTTGAATAGTTGTTCTATGGCATAGCCCTGCAATAAAACAACTTCTTATATTTATGTCTTTTTGTTTCAATATGTGAACTATAATTGAACAATATTTTCTTGCTAAGAAATCCTCCCACAGAATCCTATGTGCATTTTAGTTACACACTGAATGATAGTATTTATTTTACTGGCACAAGTCCCAGAAGTCAATTAATAGTCCAAGCAGCATTGCCGAGAACCAAAGCCACCAACACTGAATTTCCTTATTGAAGACGCCAGCAGCAATAAGACACACTATTCTAGCTTGGGGGAGGTATGAAAACAAACTCTATATTACATTTTATACATCAATTGTAAGAACCATCTTACAACAATAAACAAACACATAGAGACAGAGATTGGATTGGTGGTTACCAGAGGGGAAGGGAGGAGGGAGGAGGGCAAAAGGGATAATTAGGCACGTGTGTGGTGATGGGTTGTAATTAGTATTTGGGTGGTGAACATGATGTAATCTATGCAGAAATAGAAGTATAATGATGTACACCTGAAATTTATACGTTATAAACCAATGTTACTGCAATAAACAAAAATTAAAAAAAAAAAAAAGAACCATCTTGACTTGAGAAAATGTAGAGGAAAAGATATTTTAAACCTGTCTAAATTAAACTGATTGGGAGTGGGGCTCATTCCAATTAATTAAAATTCTGAATTATAGTATTCATAAAAGAATATAGATTTATTACTTTCAAGAACTTACGTGGTGTCATTTACAAAATACTTTTGAATAGACATTGTTGGGAACACTTATCCCCAAAATAAAGAAAAATGATGTATTATTGGTATGATAGATTACTTATATGTAACTAGTGACCTCAAATCTTTTTGGAAAGAAGCAGTACATAAATTAACAAATTATACATGAATGAACTTACACCATTAATTTCTTTTAGGAAATGTTAAAAACCTCAAGGTAATCTTCAACCACTGATTCTTCTAATTGATGTATTTGTTTATGGACCATGAAAAGTTGAGTCCCAAATACCTTTCTGAATTGCTACCAGCAATCAAATATAGGGAAGTCTGAGTTGGGCTGACTGCACCCCCACATCCCAAAAGTACAAATAAAAGCCCACAATGAGAAGCAACTTTCAGATTTACACAGTGCAGCCCTCTATATAGACTGAAACTTGACAAAGAGACTCCTAATTTCCCTTCAGTGAGTCTCTAACATACCAATCTGATGTTTTCTCTGCTCAAAATTTATCAATGGCTCCTTGTTACTTATGAGCCTTGAAATAGTATTTAAGTCCCTCCACATTCTTCAAGCCTTGACATCTTTGGACAAATGTTGCCCAACATTCTTTCCCAGAAGGTACACCCAGCCTGGCCCAGCCCAGCAGAACGACCTTCTGATTGGGATGATCTGCCTTAGAGGTGCTGCTCCCTCTGAAGTGTACTCCGTTTCCTTGCTACTTGTGGGAAACCATCTTCAGCCATTAAGCTCTGAGTTCCCTCTCCTATAAGCCCTCCTCTGAGTTTTCTCTTCTCTCTTGTTTCTGCCCAGTGGTCCTGATGACATCTTCACTGGCTTTTAACTGTGGGGTTCTCATAATGGCACAAAACAATCCATGAGAGAAAGGACAGAAGGCTTAGGACGGTAGTTGGAACACAATAGACTCTCGAAACTAACCTGTTGAACAACTTGTAATCTTACTGGTGTGCTGAAAGCATAGACCAATCCTTCATCTCTATCTGAGAATTTGACTTCCCTAAGTTTGATCTTCCCTGACCTCTTACCTTTTAGAGAGGAACAATTTTAATGAAAAAGAAAGACTAACTCATTACACCAAATGAGTTTTATATTTCTGCTGAGGACAACTTTGTTTCCAGAGCAGTAACTGCATAAAGCTAGAATGAAAACCCTGCTGTAGCATCCAAACCCAAAACGATAATTATTTATAGGAAAACACCATTTTCCCTATTGCATAAATACAACGGAGATTTTAAAATAGTCAGGTGGTTTACAACTGGCCTGATATGATTCCCTACCACTATGGCCAGAAATACCAAAGATGAAATACGCTGAGATTTACAACAGTCATGTCTCATAAGTAGGCAGTGTGACCTCTGTATAAACAGCCTTCGAGCTTCTGACAAATGAGAAAACACTTTTACAAGGAAAGGAACGTATTTTCCACTGAAATGTTGCCTATAAAAAGAAAATGTTATTTGTGGCATCTTTGGAAATACTCTGGATTTCTCTCTTTGGACCCATTAATCCAAGAACAAATATGAAAATTTAAAATATTTTTCTGAAAAAATATTGATGCATAGTTTACTTGAAATAATTACTAAGAGTAAGTTTAAAAGTTATGGTTTACTTTTTACTACTTTTTTGCTTAGGTCTAGAGGTCACTATTTTAAAAAAAAAAACTAGCTTTAAATTGTCCCTTTTGCCATGAAATTCAAATGCCTCTTCCTACACTATTGCTCTGTGGTTGCCTTCAAACTCTTGGCTATATTTTAAAGTAATGTTAAAAGCATGTGAAGTCTGTCCTTACCAGGCTCTAGGAACTGAAAATCAGTGCTTAATTATGATTCCTGAGGCAGTTCCTAAATGGGGTCAGGGCTTCTCTCTCCAAATCAGTATTGCTCAAAATTTAATGAGCATCACTGACCCAGGGAGCTTGACTGAACAAATGCACATACCTAAACACCACCCCAAAGAGGCTTTGTGTTGTTAATGAGAGTCTCTCATGATTCTGAAGCAGATGGAGATCAAACCAGCCTAGAGAAACATGGGGCTTCTGGGAGGAGAGCAAGCTGCATGCTGCTCCTCCCCATCACTCCCAGCTCCAATCTTTCTACCTCTCCGGAGCCAGCCAGCTCCCAGTGTTGACAAGCAGCTGCTTCCAGGGCGGTCTTAGGCTCTGTGGGAGTTATTACACACCGCTGATCTAGGACCACCTGCCCTGCAGGCCAGCCAACATATGAACGCCATTATTAAAGATTTTATTTATTTTATTTTTTCCCACCAAAGCCCCAGTGGATAGTTGTATGTCATAGCTCCACATCCTTCTAGTTGCTGTATGTGGGACTCGGCCTCAGGATGGATGGAGAAGTGGTGCCTCGATGCACACCCGGGATCCGAACCCGGGCCACCAGCATTGCAGCGCGCGCACTTAACCACCAAGCCACAGGGCCGGCCCTTGAACGCCATTAGAAGACCGGGTGCAGAGTGCTCAGGGGTGAGGATCAGAAAGGGCCCGTCTTGTGAAGGATGGCCCTCAGAGACCTGCAAATCACCAGGTAAGGTTGACCTCTGCCTCCCCTGGTCTCCCTGGCCCAAGGAGTCAAGAAGAAGTTGAATTGGACAGTGGATGCCGTCCTACCCCTGAGCCGGGGAGAATGTTGGAAGTGGGAAGGTTTCCTCCGTCCCAGGACCAGAGAAGGCCCTGGCAGTCCTCGTGCTGCTCCTCAGTGGTAGAACATACCTTGGCTCTGTCACTCTCAGCACTGCCTCGAGCTGACCTGCCAACCACGGCCCAGCAGTCCCAGCAACCAGAGAAAACCCAAACAGTGAAGATACTTCATAAAAATAATATTGATACACCTAACAATAGTTAAGTGGTGAATTTTGTGTTATACAGTTTTACCACAATAAAAATAGAGTTGCTGAATGGACACCCTAAACCAAAAATAGATAAAAAATGTTAAGTAATAGTGTTGGTAGTGAGGCTGAGCACCCGAGCCTGCGGAGGGAAGCTGCTGCTTCCTGTCACAACTACTAACACTACTTTAAGTTGTTTTCCAGATGAGACCACTGTTGAGGAACTGGTTTAAACCAACTTGAGCCACCCAGCTCCCCTTCTGGGGGACCAAGAGTGAACCCTGCTTATTGTAATCTCATTACAATGTGAAAACCTCCACCCAGAGGCGTTCCTGGCTGCCCTTCCTTTGAACGTGTGATGTATATAATAGCATGTGTGCATGCTATGCATGCGCCTTAAAAGAACCCCAATTCCCACCTTTTCTTTAACTGAATATTCATGAACTGTACCTTGATTTAACTATAAAAGGACCCCTCAAACTCTTGTTCAGGGAGACACAGCTTTGGGAATCCTCCCTTTGTTCTCTTCACTTGCTGTGAGGAATAAACTTTGTGCCACTCTTCCACATCCCTGGGGTGCTCGTTGGCTCTGCACTCACCAAGGGGTAAACCCACTGCGTTCAGTTACAATAGTAATCAAGAGTCACATGCCTACACAGAACTTTCTGAAACCCAGAAAAATGGTTTCCCCAATGATAATATTGAGGCTATGAACTGAGTAAGAGGATGGTTGCTGTTTAGATACAAATAGTGACTTAGAAGAATTATCACAAACAGAAAGAATAAAAAAGGAAAGAAAAAGATATCCATAAGGAAAAGATAAAGAACTGAGAGATGGACCCAGGAGACCCCAATAAGGGATGTAACAGGAGTTCTCAGAGGAGGTAAAGGATGCATTGATGTGAGGAAACAATTAGATCAATACTAGAAGAAAATTATCCTGGACTGAAAAAAAAAACCAAATCTGCAGGATGATGAGGAAAAGATAGAAGAAAAAGATCCTCCTTTCCAAGGACAAAGAAGAAATCTTACAAGATTCCAGACAGAAAAGGTTATCTATGAAGGAAAGGAAACCAGATGGACTGATGTGAATCAGACTTCATGCCTGGAGGCTGCAAGATGGTGGGTGGACTACCATCTACCAACAACTCTGTGAAAAGGACAGCACCCAGAGAGGCTGATAGCAAACTAGGATAGCATGCACAGAGCAGGGCGGAAGGAACCGTATTTGCTGATAGGCCAGAGCTCAGTGGGTGTCACTCCACACCTGCTAGGAAGACACTCAACAGAAGGACTTACAACTTCCAAATGAAGCAGAATGGAAACTGTGAGATAGATGACACAGGAGGACACAGGAGGAGAGGAAATGCGTTAAGCAAAAAGAACTTACTACATGCGGGCACAGCCATATAAGCATTTATTCTCTACTCCCCAATTTAACTATTTGACGTATACAGTTACAGTCATATGCAGTTAGGCAACATGCATACATATATATACACACGCATATATACATATATATGTATGTTTATACATAACACTATATGGGAATGCGTAATATCAGTGTTAAATAAAGATTCTTAGACTAGAAAGGAATATTGCATGTGAACAGGAGCAGAATATGCCTCTTTGACATAAGGATTATCTTGAGCTGGTTATTTTTAAGAAACAGCAGACACAGAGAAGCTCTGAAAACAGAGTAGAAGTTCTCCTTTTGTAAGGGAAATTTACATTGATAAAGAAAATCTCTACCTGTAAGGTGTCTGTAGCAGAACAAAAAGGAAGACTAATTCACAAGAGACTCATCAGTGGAGAAGGCATTTAAATCTGCAGAACAATTTTACCCTGTTTACCTGGCTTTGCCAGATAACCTTCCATAACTGGCTCCCTCCACCCCCAGCACCTTCTTTTCTCTCTAGCTGGAGATGGTATTTAAGGTGATAGCTTGGGCCATTTCAGGAAGTTCCTCAGTTTTCCTGGGTATATCTCATGTATACAGCAGGTATACCATGTTATTAAATTTTTATTTGTTTTCTTTCTGGTAATCTGTCTTTTATTACAGGAGGGGCTCAGCCAAAAACCTAGAAGGGTAGTGGGAAAGTTACTTTTCCTCCCCTACACATGGAAGGGAATATTGCATGGAATATTGCATATCAGATGAATGGAAAAGAAGGAATTATTCAATAAATAAAACTGCAAAATTTGGTGATCCATATGGGAAAAAAATAAATTTATATAACAGACATTAAATTTAGAAAAATCAACTATAGATGATTTAAATATTAAAAAGAAAACCTTAAGAGTAGAATATATATTTTTTAAAAAGTGAATATCTTTTTGATCTTAGCATAGGAAAATATTTCCTTAAAAAAGACAAAAAATGGACTGAAATAAAAATAACTAATACATAGTGTATCCATAAAGTCTGGAAACAAGCAAATATATATAATGCTATCAAGGATATGTCAATAAAATAAAAATTAATTAATATGCAATCAAATAAAAATAGAATATTATCTATTTTTCCAAATCTTGTAGGCATCCTGTGTTTGACTATCTTAAAATTTCTTTTAGGAAAGTAAAAAGACAATTATACACTGGTAGAAGATATTCACAATACGCAAAAATAAAAAGGAATTAATATGAACATAGAAAGAAACTATATATAATGAGGAACATATAAAGAAGAAGCAAAAACATCCAAATGTAAAAAGATGGACAGAAAATAAACAGGTATTTCACAAAAGAGGAAAAACAAAAGATCAATAAACATATGAAAAGACATTCATCATCATTAGTAGTCAAGAAGATGCAAATTAAGACCATGATGAGAGACAGGGTTTTGGTTTTTGATAAACAATCATTTCATTAGCAAAAATTAAAAATTCTAAAAATACCTATAAGCACTGAATGGGATGCGTACTTGCAGAATCTCTTACCTAGGGCCAGCCGAGTGAAAACTGTTATAACCACTTTGGAAAAGTTTGGCATTATCTCCTAAAGTAGAATATTCACATATCCTATGCAACTGATCAGCAATTACATTCCTCTGAATACATCCATGAGAACCTCTTATTTATGTACAGCAAGACACGTTTATTAGAATTTCTAGAATGTTTATGCAGCACTGTTCACAATTGCAAAAAAAAAAGAGGAAGTGTAGGGGAAGAGGGAGAATCTTCCCTCCCCCACTTTCCCTCTGGTTCTTATGGCTGGTCAAATAATTAAAAAGGCAGGTTAGCAGGAGAAAATAAAACAAAGTTTAATAACATGTATACATGGGAGAAATCCATGAAGACTGAGCAAATTATCACAATGGCCAAAGTCACCACTTTAAATACCATCTTCCGCTCAAGACAAAGGAGGGTGTTGGGGGTAGTGGTTTGGGACTTCGCAGGGGAGGAAGGCAATTCAAATGGAGACGGAAAAGCAAACGTTTGTTAGACAACTGTTTGCTGGGCCACCTATAGAAAATGTGGCCCCGAGAGACAGAATTTTGATAAGATAGGCTTGTTGGTGCCTTTCCTATCACATCTATTTTATGTTATACTATAGTTATCTCATAGTATTAGCTCCTTCCTGGATCCAGGCTTCTATCTTAAATTCTTTAGGCAATTTGGGGGAAGGCCAAATGTTCTTCCTTAGTCTTCTGAGCCTTTATTGTCTTCAGCTCAAAATAATCCGTGTACTAGAGTGGCACATCTTGGGGAAGCCTGCCTGGAACCCCATCAGTTGTAATTCCCATTGTTCATCATTAAGAGAGAAGATTAATAAATTGTGGTATGTTTATACAGTGGAATATTGTGCCGTATTCAAAACAAATGATATACAGTGACATGCAACAATATGGCAGAATCAAAGCAATGCAATATTAAGTGAAAAACGTCATTCTTGAAAGCCTGATACTCTTTTCTAAACTTAATAACAGATAAAGAATTGGAATGTGTTTAGATCAGAGGCAGAGGGATGGGATAGTGGGGTACTGAATATAGGTACAGTTCTGGCTTCCATATGTTTCATGGCTGCATATTACATAATTAAATCCAAGTAATCAAACAGACAAAAGTGGGCTTTGTGTGGCCAATTCAACGTATTAAAAGCGCCGAGAAGTTTACAGAAAAGTAAACTATTTAACTTTATTTAGTAGCTCAATTAATCCCAACAGAAACATGGAATCTTTTTTTGTGGCACATGGAATTCATATCCAAAGGAACAGTGCTCCGTGAAACAACCATTTAAGAAACGCCATTGTAAAACTAAACCTGATTATATCACTCCCTACATTTTAAAACCTCCTAATGCCTCCCTTCATTCTGTTTGCAGGATAAGGTCTTTTCTACCAGAAATGCCTTATAGCACCTGTCAGAAAACATAAAGACTTTTGCTGCATTACCTCATTACTCTTCATGTTGACTCACACTTTTTCCTCTACCTGGGGAAACGTTCTCTCCTCTTGCCTAAGAAACACCAGGTTATCATTAAGGACTCAATTCAGCTCCCATAGACTTTTCTGTTTTCTTTTGTGAGGAAGATCAGCCATGAGCTAACATCCGATGCCGATCCTCCTCTTTTTTTGCCGAGGAAAATTGGCCCTGAGCTAACATCTGTGCCCATCTTCCTCTACTTTATATGGAACGCCATCACAGCATGGTGTGACAAGCAGTGCTTCGGGACACGTCCGGGATCCGAACCCGTGAACCCTGGGCCTCCGAAGCAGAGCGCGCACACTTAACTGCTTGCGCCACCAGGCCAGCCCCAGGTGCCATAGACTTTGAAAAGCCTTCCTCAACACTCTCAGAGGTATCCCTCATCCAGTTTAGGGACAATCTGTACCACGTATCTACACCTATCACAGTGTGCATAAGACTTCCTTGTCCCACCTGCGTGTAGGGTTATTCTCTCTACTTGACTGTAACTTTCTGAGGGTAGGACTTCATACATGTTAGTGGAATGAGAATTAGAGCCAGAAAGCCTGAATTGTACGTTCAGTCCTGCTCCTACTAGATTGTGTTAGTTCACCTAACACCTACAAGCTCAGTGTCTTCAAGAGGAGGACCTCGTCATCAGCGATTCTTTTTTTTTTTAATCTTATCACATTAAGAGATAGGACAAAGTTCTCTAATGATCAATGGTTCCTAAAGCACTGAATTCAGCTGGGTTGGGCTAAAAGACAGTTCACCCCCAGGGTAGGTGGGAGGTAAAATGCATCTTAAATTCAGGGTCCAGGAGAGAGTGAAGAATATGAATTCATTCATGAGCAAATATTTAAAGAATGCCTGCTCGGTGCTGGGCATTGTCCAGGTGCATTGTGTATATAGTTAAGACAAACAGTCTCAGCTGTTTTGTTTGTCATCCATTTTATCCCACTGGACTGTAAGCTCCAAGACAGCTGGAACTGAGAATGATGTGGGTGCAATGAAGGACAGGAAGGGGATGCTATGCAAGAATAGGGAGTCAGGGTGTCCTCTTGGATAGGACTTTTATAAAGAGATCATGTGTATGTTGAACTGAGAAGGAAACGGCCACACCAATGAGTGGGGCAAAGAATGTTCTTGGGGTTGCAAATTGGATATGCAAAGTCAGGGCAGAGTTTGGGTGCTCCGTGACCTAGAGAAAGCCCAGTGTGAGGGTGCACCAACTGAATAAAGAAAGGGCAGCCAGAACATGAGATCCGAGCAGCAGTCAGCACTTCATAGGTTATTCCGCCAGTGCAACGTTTTCAAGAGCCTTTTGGTGGCAATTGCGATATGCCTTCCCCACTGCACTCAGAAGCACAGATGATGGATTAGGTGTACTCCAGGGTAGACTAAGAACAAGAATAACAACACCTAACTTTCCTTGAGTTGTACTTAATTTCTGTAGGAAATAGGCCAATTGCTTTCTATGCATCATCTCACTGAATTATCCAAACAAACTAAAGAGCTACTATCCCCTCACGTGATAAAGACACTGAGTACATAGAAGGAAGTTGCACGTATGTTCAGACAAGAATGTAAATTATATGATGTTCACTGTGAATGTTGAGAGGTCACTATCTAACATCACTGAGACACAAATAGTGGTATATATTTGCCACATGATGGTTATTATTTTGCAAAACATGGCAGATGTTTTTGAGATAACAGAAAGCCAATGAATATATACCAACAATAACTGTTAGTCCTCAATTAATTTTAATTTCTAATTACCCTTCTGCATATAGCTGAAAGGCATGTTTTTTTTAATAGAAAACCAAGTTATTCTTCTTTCTGAAAGTGGCTAAAAATTTGGTCCAATTCAATAGTATTTGAAAAGGAAGGTGTTGTGAAAAAGTGTTGTGGGTTAAATAGCGTTCCTCAAAAATTCAGAATGTGACTTTATATCTGGAAATATGGTCTTTGGAAATGTACTTAGTTAAGATGAGATCATACAGGATTAGGGTGGGCCCTAAATCCAATATGGCTGATGTCCTTATAAGAAGGGGGTGGGGCCGGCCCCGTGGCTTAGCGTTAAGTGCGCACACTCCCCTATTGGCGGCCCGAGTTTGGATCCCGGGCGCGCACTGATGCACTGCTTCTTCAGCCATGCTGAGCCGGCGTCCCACATACAGCAACTAGAAGGATGTGCAGCTATGACATACAACTATCTACTGGGGCTTTGGGGAGAAAAAGGGAAAAAAAAAGAGGAGGATTGGCAATAGATGTTAGCTCAGAGCTGGTCTTCCTCGGTAAAAAGAGGAGGATTGGCATGGATGTTAGCTCAGGGCTGATTTTCCTCACACCAAAAAAAAAACAAACAAACAATAAGGGGGCGATTTGTACACAGAGACACACAGGAAGAATGTTATGTGCAGACAGAGGCAGAAGCTGGAGCGATGCTGCCCCAAGCCAAGTAGCACCAAGATTGCCAGCAACAACCAGAAGCTGAAAGGGGCAAGGAGAGATCCTTCCCCAGATCCTTTGGAGGGACCACAGCCCTGCTGACCCCTTGAATTCGAACTTCTGGCCTCCAGAACTGCGGGAGAACCATAAGCCACCCAATTTGTGATACTTTGTTACCGCAGTCCTAGCAAACTGAGACAGAAAGTCAGGCACATTGTGCCCACGCGCAAACAGCAGGGAGTGTGCAGGGCAGGCGCTGGCCGGCAGTGTGTGTCCACCAGCGGCCAGAAGCTGGAGTCCCTCACTTGTTCCTCCTAGGTCTTTTTTTGGTTGGGACTAGGTGGAGAAATGCAGAGAGAGCTTGGTGGTGACAGCAAACTCCGCAGGCAACAGGCCAGGATGATGTTCATGTGCAGGCAGGACCCCGTGGATTTTCCCAACGGGGTGAACTTAGCAGTGTATCGGGAGCATCCTCTCCTGTGAGGACTAACTGCTCATCCCAGAAGATGGGCATGGAATCTCCCAGACATTTTCAACAACATGTACACAGCTATCTTTCCATGGTCAATATTTTGTTTGCTCCCTTGAGGTAGAGACCCGTCCAAGTTAATTTCTGGAAGATTTTTCCTGCTACGTTTTATCTCAGTTGTTTAATTCAACTTAACAAGTATTAAAAGAAAGTAACTCTTTCTAGACAGTGTGGCAAGAACTAAAGCTGCAGAAATGACTAAAACTTGATCCTGACCCTCAAGGAAGTCATCCTGTAGAAAGGAAGGCAGCAGTCTCCAGCAACAAGTTAAACCGCCGTGAGATCCACGCGGCGTGTCAGACACAGAGGAGAAGGAGGTGGCTGAGGACCCCTGGAGGGGGACATCTGAGCCGGGTTTGAGAGTGTTCCTGTTTCTCCGGGGACGTTGGGACATCGTGAGGAGAGACGGTAATTTCTGCATCTCCTTAAACACGGAGAGCTGCAGCTGCACCACATACGATTACGTCCTCCTGAGCTGCAGGGCACAAGGCACACGGCGGCAGCTGAGGCTGCAGGGGCGCCGGCAAGACCTAGCGAGCCGGGCCCAGATGTGCAGACACCGTCCCACGGGCAAGGAGGAGCTGCTCCAGGACTTCCAGCAGGGCCTTCAGGTGTTACCACCTGCAGGTGTTGTGTAGAGAAAGGTGTGTCTGTGTTGAGGCTGCTTAGCTCATAGCTGGATTTCTGTCCCTGGCTTCCCTCTGGCCTGCTCTGTGCTGGCCGGCTCAGCCCTGAACAAGCTCAGAGGCCCTGCCACCTCTCTGTTTTGCAGTTCTCAGTGGGGAGGGAGAATTTCTGGAGCCCTCTGAAAAAGCAATCATCCGGCAAGTTGATTCGGAATAAAATTGAGTCAGAAGCAAGGGTCATGAACCGGCTGGCCAGAATCAAAACCAGCCTAAACACACTCCCTCTGGCTTTTGCCCTCACGGTTGTATAAAACACAATGTTTGAAGGGGCTGTTAGGGAGGTTTGGTGGCAAGCAAGCATCTTCCTGCAGCCTTATGGCCCTGGGCGTGGCATTCCCGGCTCCTGCCTGGCCCCCAAGGCATTTGAGTTGGAGACCACTGGGCTATGGACTGAGCCACCAAAGTCCCAGGTTTTCTGGGCCCACAGAGCACAAAATCCTCTGTGAGCTACATGGGTGCTGTGTCTGCTCACATCGATCATAAAACTACCCAGCTAGAAGAGAATCTCTCCAAAGCATTTCTTTGGGTTTGTGTTTTTATGAAAATTTGTACTTTGCAAGAAATCGTAAACGAATTTAATGTAGGTATATAATTGTATTTTCTCAACTCTAAGATTTTAGGAACATGAGGCTGTACTGAGAATTGTCAATCAGATAAGATTTGTATGTACTGTCCAGGTCAACACAGAGCTAAAGCTTCTAACGATTTTTGAAAGCTACGTGCAGGTCGGAATTATACACCTATTAACAGAGAGATGCTCTAAGGAGAAAGTAAGGAACTGTAATTCAAATACTATATATCACCCCATGGGGATTGCTCTCAATGTTGTAAAATGAGGATTTGTCCACATCTGAAGCAGCAAGGATAGAAGCAGGGTGAACCATGGGCCATGTGTGTGTGTGTGTGTGTGTGTGTGTGTGTGTGTAGGGAGCTGGGAGGAGCAGGGTGAACCAAGGGGCCGTGTGTGTGTGTGTGTGTGTAGGGAGCTGGGAGGAGCAGGGTGAACCATGGGCTGTGTGTGTGTGTGTGTGTGTGTGTGTGTGTGTAGGGAGCTGGGAGGAGCAGGGTGAACTATGGGCCGTGTGTGTGTGTGTGTGTGTGTAGGGAGCTGGGAGGAGCAGGGTGAACCATGGGCCGTGTGTGTGTGTGTGTGTGTGTGTGTGTGTAGGGAGCTGGGAGGAGCAGGGTGAACCATGGGCCGTGTGTGTGTGTGTGTGTGTGTGTGTAGGGAGCTGGGAGGAGCAGGGTGAACCATGGGCCGTGTGTGTGTGTGTGTGTGTGTAGGGAGCTGGGAGGAGCAGGGTGAACCATGGGCCGTGTGTGTGTGTGTGTGTGTGTGTGTGTAGGGAGCTGGGAGGAGCAGGGTGAACCATGGGCTGTGTGTGTGTGTGTGTGTGTGTGTGTGTGTGTGTGTGTAGGGAGCTGGGAGGAACATGAGCAGTGAGGAGCTGTGCCACGTTGAGAATCATTATTGTGCTACGATTCAGACCACGATGCTCAGATTCAGTACAGCTGGAATTGCCATACAATTCATCACCCATCCTAGGACACTCGTGCGAGTGAAAGGGGCATGTTTAACATGCATGCCAAGATGATAGGAGTTGTCTTCTTGGCAAACCAGGACACACGAGCAACCTAATAGAGAATCCAGTACACAAAAGAAAAGCAGCGAATTTCAGTGGTGAGTTCCTAACAAGAGGAGTTGTACCGGCTAAAAAAGAGGAGAGTCATCCTCCTCCACTAATTTGTGGCAATCACAACAAACATGAAAGATAAATAGAAAAGCAAGAAAAATTTCCATCAATATGGATGATCTCTGGCAGCAACTTACTTTTTTCCCCATAACCAACTAAACTACTACTCTACTAAAATAAAAACGAGGAAAATGTAAACTTGTTCTTTTCTATTTAGTCTGAAATTAAAGATTAGAAGAGGGGCACATGCAATCTCTGAGGGAACGCACACCACATCCTATGACAGGTGGGATCCACTGCAAGGATGAGAAAATAAAGCACCTGATGTGTAGGCTCCTCAGTCTCACACTTGAGGTAACACGGTGAGAAATGAGAACAAACAAATATCCTCTTTTAAAAGACTTACTCTTAGAAATGGAAGAAAATATTACAATAGCTCTGATTCTCAGACTCAAAATAATTTTGGAGTGCATGACTTCTATGAAAAATGAACACTCTAAGAGCAGGAAAAAAGGCCTTCAGATAAAAAATATAATTACCAAATTAATAATGCGGTAGAGAAAGTGAACGGCTGTTTTAAATCAACTGAAAATGATATCAGTGAAACAAACACCACGTAGAGAAATTCTTACTTGTCTCAGAAGAAAAGAATGAGGAGATGAAGATGGGGACAGAGGAGAGATCAGTCAGAAGCAAGTGACAATGTGGGACATACATTTATAATACATGTGATGTTTAATATTTCAATATAAAAAGTGAAATTTAAAATAACCAAAAAATAACTGAAAATATTCAATCTCAAAAGTAATCAGAGCCACCTAATAAAGCAATGAAATACCAGACCTGGATATCAAAAGTCATAGTGAGGATTTGGAGAAATGAGCTTTCTCTCTCCCAGGAAGGCAGAGATTTTGGCCTGTTCTACTGGTATATGTGTAACTACCACCAAAAACTGTATCTGGCACATAGTAGGTGCATCATAAATGCCTCTTGAATAAAAGAATCAATGACTTTCTGGGACTGTAAATCAATGCACATTTATAGCGATAATCTGGCAATATCTATCTTGAAAACACTGATGCTTTTGCCCCAAAAACTTCTGATGGAAATGTATGCTAATGAAAAAAACTGGACAGTTGCATAAATCCAAACAAAGATATTCCTACAGCATTGCCTATAATTGGAAGAATTAAATTAAAAAAATTAATAAATCTACCTGTGCCCCAAAATAGAGTGTTTAAAGAAACTATGGCAGCTCCATGTAATATACTACTGCACAGCCATGAAAATGAGTGATGTGGTTGCACTTATTTACAAAAATAGATATACAAATGCGTTGAGGGGAAAAGCAAATAAGGAAGAGTACTATAGTGTGATTTCATCATCATAAAAAAATAGAAATGCATATTTTTGTTTGTCTGTTTTTTGTGAGGAAGATCAGCCCTGAGCTAAGATCTGCGCTAATCCTCCTCTTTTTGCTGAGGAAGACTGTCTCTGAGCTAACATCTATTGCCAATCCTCCTCCTTTGTTTCCCCCAAAGCCCCAGTAGATAGTTGTATGTCATAGTTGCACATCCTTCTAGTTGCTGTATGTGGGATGCGGCCTCAGCATGGCGGGAGAAGTGGTGCGTCGGTGCACGCCCAGGATCCGAACCCAGGCCACCAGTAGCAGAGCGCGCACTTAACTGCTAAGCCACCGGGCCGGCCTGAAATACATATTTTTAAAAGCATTATACATAACATGGGAGAGATTACACACCAATAGGTTTACGGCAGATAGCACTGGTAGGATTATATCTAATTTTTTTAAATTATTATTTTGGCCCACCTGTATTTTCTATTACTTTCTTCAAGAAACATATTTTATAATTAAAAAGCTCAAAACAGTTACAGGTCTTTCGTATCTGAGGAGTGACAGAAATCTGAATCTTTGGCCAGAACAGAAGCATCAGCAGACATCCTCACACACCGGTGGGTCCGTTTGAAACTCTTTGTAAGGGAAAGATGAGAGGGGCTTAATGAGCTGTATGTCCAGAGAGGACAGGAACCACTTGAAGAAGGAATACTTGTGACACGTACGCACTTGAACAAACAGGGCTGTTGTGGGGTCCTCTTTTTAGTTAATCCAGACCCCATGGAGCATAAAGACAGAAGAGGAAAAATACCAGTAACCAACGGAGACAAAAACAAACTGCCTAGTTTATCATTTGTTTTTTCTTTTGTTCCAGTATTTGTTTAAATTTAATTCCAAATTACACATGTTGTAAAAGTGATACAAATATTACCAAGCACTCAGAGTCTAGCTAGTTAAGCTCATTATTTTAATAAAGATATATAATTGACAAAAGCAGAACTAATACTGTGCCCCTGGTTGCCCACACCATGAACAGTCTAGTTAATATGCCTGTGCAGTCGTAAGCCAGGTGTCACTGACTCCCAATCCCCCAGGCCCCAAGATGTGAGTAAGCATCACCGCCTAGAAGGAGAACTGTGCCCGTTCAATGCAGTGGTGCCCGCTGTCCCGGCCACTGCAAGGCCCAGCACACAGCCGGCGGTCAGTGATATAAGCTGAACTAAATCTGGAGGGGAGCCAGCCAACTGAGAGAAAGGATCTGAGGGTCAGGGTCCCTCTCTCAGATCCCCAATCCCACGTTGGTGAAACAAAATCCCAGAAGCTCTGAGAACTTCCTGTGCAAATTCACCTGGGGGCAAAACTCGGGCTGATCAGAATTTATTGGTAGCACACCTGGACCTAACGAGGCCTGGAGATGTGTATGGCTCAACTTCGTTTACGGTGAAAAGCCAGACATTTCTCTGCAGAGAGAGGTGTGTGATTGCGGCCTGTTGTCCCAGAAGCAGCCATGCAGGGTTTTGTGAAACATACAATTTATATACTTTTCTGAAATCCTAAAAATTCTGGAACATATCTAGCCCTCCCAGTTCCTGCTCAAGACCTGTGGGCCAGGCCCTTTGCACGTCAGCCAGTAGCACTGTGTCCCCTTTCACCAAGGAGACTCAGCAGGCCTGGGGAGGAGCCAGGGCGCCCAGAGACCCAGAGGCTGGAGGCCAGGCCTGCCTCATCGGCCCTAAGCATCTGCTGTGAGACCAGCCTGAAAGGAACAAGAGCTTTTCAGAGCTCACTCTCATGAATGCAGCCTCCAACATAATATACATTTGAAATGTTTATTTGAAATTCTTAAAAGTAGCAAAGTTATTGCTATTCATAATCTGTCCCGAGGTAATTTTGAAGAAAAAGGGAAAAAAGGGTCTTACCTGAAGAAGTAAGCTTCGGCCCTGTCATAATGGCCAGGTGTTAGTTTGAGCGGAGGGTAGTCAACGGCCACTGGCCTCACCATGAACAAGCCCATGGCCAAGGCCACAAAGAGCACGGGCAGCAGCAGCCCCGAGAGCGTGCCTCTCCAGGCCCGGCGTGCGTGGCGAAGCCGCGTCACCAGCAGGGCGGCCATCTGGGTGAGGAGCAGCCGGCAGCCCCGCATGGGCGGCGTGCTGGCGGGAGCCGCACCTGCAGGGACAGGAAGGCGCAGCAGGCTGAGTCCACTTGGGGTCGACGCAGCTTCCCCAACACCGCCCTTCTGCAAGGCCCTTCGTGGATTTACAGATGACCCTAGGGCAGCTGTTAGCACGGGGACACCACTGGTCCAGACTTCCCACACTAAAGAAGAACACCCTACAAAGTTATACACAACAGGACGTCTCGTGACATTAAATGGCAAGCACAGAGTTCCACTGTGGATCTCACTCTGCTCTTGCTTCTGAAGGGAGACAAGCAGATGTGAAAGCACAAAGAGAAGGGGCCTTCCGTTTATTTTTATTGATTAAAATAAAGCCTGCTATATCAGCATGGATTCTAACATAAAAAGAACAGCAAGACAGTCAGATGACCCAAGTGCACGGATGGAGGTGGGTGGCAGGGGTGCAGAGAAGGGCGCTGCCCCCCATTTAGACCTTCCGGCCCAGGGCACTCCTCCCTCTGCTTCCTCCTTCTCATAGCGTTTGTTTCTGTTCTTACCCCGAGGTCCTTCCTGAGGAAGCCCCAGGTCACATCCGGGTCAGGATTCCGGAGGCACCCGCCACGTGCCTCCGCTCAGTTCCCTCTGCCCCGAGCCCCTGCACCCTCATCCCCTGCCATGTCCAGGGCTCCCCAGATGAAGAGGAGCTCCACGTGTCTCTAGCTCTAACTCAGCCCCCTTGGTCCCCGAGGCCTCAGCAACCCGGTCCTCCCTTCCTTACACGCCAAATCTGAAAACAGCCTCAGCGAGCAGAGGCCAAAAGGTGGAAGTGGACAGCACAGCCTGAGTCCTGCACCACCCATCTCTTGGCCACCCTGCCAGGCTCCCTCTGAGCGTGGTCATCTGGGGGATCCACAAAAGTCTCCACAACAAACCTGCCCCAGTTCCGGCCAAACAGCGGGGAGAGCACCTTCTACGTCCAGTGTGAGGATGGGAAGTCAGGAGCAAAAGAGAGTCAGCCCCAGGGACAGCAGCCTCAATCCACGTCTAAAGGACAGACAGCGCTTGAGCAGTCGGCCATGCCCATAGTTTTTTCTAGTGAATCCTTCTCAAGTATGCCAGAAAATCCAATATAAAGTACTTTACAAGAAAAGTGGCCTTATAAAAGACAGATGTGTTCAGTTTGACTGTCCTACTTGCAAATATCAAATAGAAATACGGTTAATAAAAGAACAGTGAATAAGTTTAAGGTCCCCAAAGAATACATTTTTAAAGACACTGTACCATTTCGAAAGCAAATTATTTGTAATAGCATTGAGAACAGAGCTGTATAGGCAGAGTTGGGGATAAAAACGCATTCTGAAATGACTGCCTCACTTGTCGGATATTCCCTGAATGCCCCATATGTGGTAGGCACTGCGTTATTCGGTTTCTGTCCTCAAAAAAGGCATAGCATAGGGATTGAGATAAAAATGCAAAGAAATAACCCAACACAATGTAATCAAGTGTAATAATTGATGTGGGCAGAGCTAAAGTGTTGGTACCAAGGAGGAAGTCTCGGGATGTTTAGGGGAAAAGTAAGAAAATAGTCACAGCAGTGAGGACATTTAGACAGAATCATTTAGACCTGTATTAGGAAAACCCAGTTCAGTCTACCTCCTGTGTAGAGAACAACCAGTTCTTCCCTACTCTGTCTCTGTCTCCTGCGTGTCTCCTTTACCTTCAGAGAGAACACTTCACTTCTGACATGTCTGATCATTAAATGTGTGGGGGTTTTCCCCACACCGAGCAATTCTCCATGACACCAGCTGGGTGTCCTACAATTCAATTCATTTCTGACACTATCTACCCAGATATAGTGTCAGATTCCACAGGTTAAGGGTTCAGTCCCACAAGACTGCACCCCCTGCTTCAGACGCCAGTTGCAAGTTCAGGCTGTCACCTGTGCTTCTGACTGACCAGCTACAGATCAGAGGTTCCCATGACCCTCACCTTGGTTTTGATTAATTTGCTAGGGAGGCTCACAGAACTCGGGGAAATATTTATTATGTTTACTAGCTTACTAACGCATATGATAAAGGATACAGATGAACATCCAGATGGAGGAGATGCCTCGAGTGAGGTATGTGGGAAGGGCGCAGAGCTTCCATGCTCTCTCCAGGCACCCCTCTCCCACCACCTCCACGTGTTCACCAACCCAGAAGCTCTCTGAACCCCTACTACTGGGATTTTATGGAGGCTTCCTCACATAGGCATGACCAATTATTAAGTCCACTTTCAGCCTATCTCCCCTCCCTGGAAGATGAAGGGTGGGGCTGAAAACCCCAAGCCTCTAGTCATGGCTTGGTCTCTGTGGTGACCAGCCCCCCCATCCAGGAGCCCACCCAGAGTCGCCTCAATAGAACAAAGATGCTCGTAGTGCTCTTACCACTTAGGAAATTACAAGAGATTTAGGAGCTCTGTGTCAGGAACCAGGGGCAGAGACCAATGTATATTTTCTATTATCTCACAAGACCCAATAGAGGTTTGCAGGCAATCAAGAAAATTTGGACGTTTAAAGACTAGAACATGAGATATTCACAAGCATGACATATTCTGTGAATGACTGTGTGAGGGATATGTGTGGCAGAATATGTGGGGTAAGTGGCAGGATATGGAGGTTAAAGGTGTTAGAAACCAACTCATGAAGTCCTTACCAGCCATTTGAAGGAGTAGGGATTACAGGTCTTATAGGACTAAAGATTGCCGCGCGCAGCAGTCACCTGATGAGACGTGTGTCATAATGCAGAGCAATGTTTTATTGTATGAGCAGTGCTCTATTGAGGGTGGGCGTTGCATGGGGAAAGCAGTGGTTTATACACCAGGCTACATATCAAATTCACCTGGGGAACTTTTGTGTGTGTGTGAGGAAGATCAGCCCTGAGCTAACATCCATGCCAATCCTCCTCTTTTTGCTGAGGAAGACTGGCCCCGGGCTAACATCTGTGCCCATCTTCCTCCACTTTATATGGGACGCCACCACAGCATGGCCTAACAAGTGGTGCGTTGGTGCGCGCCAGGGATCCAAACCCAGGCCGCCAGCAGCGGAGCACGCACACTTAACCGCTAAGCCACGGGGCCGGCCCCACCTGGGGAACTTTTTAAAAATTCTGATTCCCACGAAAGCCCAGAAATAAACCCACACATCTATGGACAGCTAATCTTTGACAAAGGAGCCAAGAACATAGATTGGGGAAAAGAAAGTCTCTTCAACAAATGGTGTTGGGAAAACTGGACAGCCATATGCAAAAAAATGAAAGTAGACCCTTACCTTACACCATACACAAAAATTAACTCCAAATGGATTAAAGACTTGAATGTAAGACCTGAAACTGTGAAAGTTCTAGAAGAAAACATAGGCAGTACGCTCTTCGACATCGGTCTTAGCAACATCTTTTCAAACACCGTGTCTGACTGGGCAAGAGAAACAATAGAAAAAATAAACAAATGGGACTACATCAAACTAAAAAGCTTCTGCACAGCAAAGGAAACCATCAACAAAACGAAAAGACAACCTAACAATTGGGAGAAGATATTTGCAAACCATACATCTGATAAGGGCTTAATCTCCAAAATATATAAAGAACACATGCATCTCAACAACAAAAAAACTACCAACCCGATTAAAAAATGGGCAAAAGACCTGAACAGACATTTCTCCAAAGAAGATATACAGATGGTCAACAGACACATGAAAAGATGTTCAAAATCACTAACTATCAGGGAAATGCAAATCAAAACTACAATGAGATATCACCTCACGCCCGTCAGAATGGCTATAATTAACAAGACAGGAAACAACATGTGTTGGAGAGGATGTGGAGAAAAGGGAACTCTCATACACTGCTGGTGGGAGTGCAAACTGGTGCAGCCACTATGGAAAACAGTATGGAGATTCCTCAAAAAATCAACGATAGAACTACCATATGATCCAGCTATTCCACTGTTGGGTATTTATCCAAAGAACTTGAAAACACCAATTTGCAAAGGTACATGCACCCCTGTGTTCATTGCAGCGTTATTCACGATAGCCAAGACTTGGAAGCAACCTAAGTGCCCATCAAGGGACGAATGGATAAAGAAGCTGTGGTATATATACACAATGGAATACTACTCAGCCATAAGAAACGACGAAATCCAGCCATTTGTGACAACATGGATGGACATTGAGGGTATAATGCAAAGTGAAATAAGTCAGAGGGAGAAGGTCAAATACCGTATGATTTCCTTCATTAAGTAGTAGATAATAACAACAATAAACAAACACATAGGGACAGAGATTGGATTGGTGGTTACCAGAGGGGAAGGGGGGAGGGAGGAAGGTGAAAGGGATAATTCGGTACATGTGTGTGGTGATGGGTTGTAATTAGTATTTTGGTGGTGAACATGATGTAGTCCATGCAGAAATAGAAGTACAATGATGTACACCTGAAATTTTTACAATGTTATAAACCAATGTTACTGCAATAAACAAAAAATTAAAAAAAAAAAAAAAAGATCAGGGCTTGACATTATAACAGGCCTCCTTAAATACCTGTGAGAGGGTAAAGTTCACTAAAATATAATAAGTTGCTTCTAGGTAAATAGCAACAATTCTTGCTCCAAAACCTTTATCTTCCAACCATGAAATGTTAAATGTAAACAAGATAAACCCTTATGTTGCCTTAAATAAATGCCTTTCCTTTAAAAAAATAAAAAATAAATAAATAAATAAAATAAAATACACATACTCTTCAAACCAAAAAAATAAAAAATAAAAATTCTGATTCCCAGATCCCACATCAGACAGAATCAGATCTTCAGGGACTCGGAGATAAAAATGTGGGTCTTTTTTAAAACAACTTTGCAGGAGATGCTGATGCTCAGCTGGGTTAAACAGGTGCCGATTTACTGCATGGCCAATGGTGATTCGTACATAACTCTCATAAAAGGTTATTAAATCAGCATATATAGAGATTTTAGTGCTAGAAAAGGTATATTATTGAGCTAAATTTGATCCTTTCTCATATAAATATTAATACAAATATAAATATATCCCGTTCCTGATGAGTTTATGAGATTATAATGCTAGATAACCCCAATTCACAGCATTATGTATGCAGATCTGTTAGGACAATTATGTGAATTATCTAACTCAAACTAAAATAATTGAGATGTTGGTTGCCCACCCCCGGGATTTCCAGAATGATTATTGAGATAATTGCTCGATTTCCTCACTGGCCTTTGGCTAAGGAGCTCTCTCTGGCAGAGTAGAATGCCTCACTCTGTTTAGATTCAAGAGGAATTAAAAGGTCACTGGTAGGTCCAATGGCGTATGCTCCCACTGTGCCTATAGTTGTCGTCCACCAGAAGTCACACCCCACATATTAACCTTTAAGTAGCATCTTTGATATTCACATCTAGCTACCTATGCTTAGCTGCCTGCCAAACCATGCACCTTCTCAAATATGAGTACAGCAGGCGACAGCTGTAAACACTTGTTTATGTCATAATTTTTCATCTATGCAGCCAGGTGACACAAAATGGAAAAAGGACAGACTGTCTGGGTGCTGGATTCTATCTAGTAAATTTGCCTGGTGATGGAGGAGTGGGAGCAGAATTGGAGAAGGGCCATCTATGTGCCTAATGGACCTGGCACATAGGTCCAGGTCCACGTAGACCTGGATTTGAATCCAGTTGCAGCCACCAACATGCCGTGTGACTTCTGGAAAATAACCTAACCTCTCTGTAAGTCATTTCCCTCAATTGTAAAATAGAGATGTATATTTCCCCTCTAGGTAATGAGGATTATTATTAGCACACTTATTAAACCACCGGAACAGGTATAGTGCTGACCTCCAGTCACTGTAAATGCTCATCACACCGGTTCAAGGAGTCTGTGGGGAAAGGTGTTTCTCACATTAAGAAAAACAAATTTTCCCCACCTTCTCATATATGTTAATTGGATATAAATGGGAAAAATAAAGGGCTAAGATGGTTTATGGTCAGGAATCAACCACCAATCAAATATTCATGGCTAAACTCATAAAGGTATCCACATGAATAATTTAACAGACAAAATTAAAAATGCTGGCCCAAATTGTTATAAATTGTCTTATTTGACTTATGAGTGCAATTATATTCAAGGACTCTAGTTACATCCGTAATTATGCATTCCCATTTACCCTGACCATCAAATTGCTTAGGGAAAATGTCCAAAGATTTTTCTTTTTTGGCTAGGTGGCTTCAATTGTTCAAACATTAATACCTAGTGAGGAAAAACCTTAAATGTCAAGGACTCAGCATGCACCCCAGAATATGCTCTCCACATTACGAGTTCATCCCAGTGTTCTTGAAGGTTTTAAAATAAAGCATTACAAATGTAATTCCTTCAAGTCAATTTTTTTTTTTTTTGTGAGGAAGACTAGTCCTGAGCTGACATCCAATGCCAATCCTCCCCTTTTTTCTTGAGGAAGATTGGCCCTGGGCTAACATCCATGCCCATCTTCCTCTACGTTATATGGGACGGCGCCACAGCATGGCTTAGCAAGTGGTGCATCAGTGCGCACCCGGGATCCGAGCCTGTGAACCCCAGGCCACCACAGTGGAGTGCGTGCACTTAACTGCTGCGCCACCAGGCCAGCCCCAAGTCAATTTTTTTAAAAATTAATTTTCCAAAAGAAAAATGGGCAAACAGCATACATGAATATACAGTTCATAAAAAATCCACAAAGTAGTCAAAATATGATTATTGTAAAATAAGGCAACAATTAGATTTTCAGCTCACCAATATGGTAAAAAATAAAAACTATGTTAATACCTCCCATTACTGAGCGTTTAAAGAAATGGACCTTCTTATACAGTCCTAGTTGGAGAATAGATTTGTAGAGTCTTTCTGTAGGAAACGAATATAGACCATCTTTGATCAGCTTACTTCCAATCCCATGAAGTCATATTATTAAAAATAAATAAATAGAAATTCATCAAATATATCAAACAAGTTGTTTTGTTACATCTTATAGAAAATAGTAGCAAGAACTTGGAAATAATTTATGCCTGACACGTGGGGATTAATTGAACAATGTATATAACACAACCATACCGTGGATTGTATTGAAGCAATCTACTTCAGGTAAGAGTATAGATAAATACTCATTAATGTGGAGAATGTTTATGATGTGTTGTAAGTAAATAAAGCAATTTAAGATAGAATTATATCATCTTTTGAAAAAAATGTCTATACACAAACATGGAGTATGGCTCAATAAAATGGGTGCGAGAGGAAATATGACCCAAAATATTAACAGCATGTATTAGCCAAAAAAAGAGGGAGGATTAAAACATTAAATATGTAATTATAGGAAAATACTCATAACATACCAGATGAAAAAAGTGTGTTACAAAAGAACACATAGAATAAATATAATTTACTAAAAATATTAATATTAAACTAGAAAAATTAATATTTTGGTATATACACTTTCAGTGAAAAGTTGTCTTTTATGATATAATGTCTACAGTCTACATAATACTTGATAAAGTGGATTTTTTTTATTCAAAGAGCTAAAGTACCATACGCATTTTTCAACCTATTTAAAGATTTATATTTATTTGTGTGGTGAGAACACGGCTACTTTAATGTTCTTCTTCATAATTTTCTGGGTTTTTTCAACAATGAATATTTACGTATCTTGTAATCAATAATTATTTTGTAAAGACTGTATACTTATTCAGGAAATGAAGCATGATTTTATGAAATAGAAACAGTATCACTCTCTATTCCCTGAGTTACAGAATTTTAGAGTTGAAGCAGATCTTAAAAATGATGGAATTCACACTTTCACATATTTATAAATAAACCCAGTTCAGGAGAGGTTGTGAAATAAATTAAATTTGGGGGAACAAATAATAGTGAGTATTTACTACGTATAAATACAGTCCTCCCTCGGTATCTGCGGGGGATTGGTTCCAGGACCCCCATGGATACCAAAATCTGAGGATGTTCATGTTCCGCATATAAAATGGTGTAGTTTTTACACATGACCTAGGTACATCCTCCTGTATACTTTACATCATCTCTGGATTACTTATAATACCTAATACAATGTAAATGCTGTGTAAATAGTTGTTACACTGTATTGTTTAGGAAATAACGACAAGAAGAAAGTCTGTACGTGTTTGGTACAGACACAACTATCGTAGGCCTTTCGGTCTGCGGTTGGTTGAATCCGTGGATGAGGAATCCGTGCATACAGAGGGTTGACTTTACTATGCTAGGTCCTTAGGTTGTCTCTGAATAAAGTTCTCAAGGGCTCTCAGTCTTATAATGGAGTCAAACATGTAGACAAAACGTGATGACTAAACCTGACCAACACAGCATAATGTATAGAATGTGGGTCAGAAGCTTCTTCAAGGAGGCTGCCATTGCCAGGAAACAAAAAAGAAAAAACTGAACTCTGACAGGTGGGGAGGGTGACCAGTGTCGAGAGGATGTTCCAGGAAGAGAGGGAATCTCGTGCAGAGATGGATTCTGAGACAGAAATATGGTAAGTTTGTTAGCGAAAGGGTATTAGAGATATTTTCTACTGCACCCCAGTCATGAACTGGGATTTCAAAATCATTAGCAGACATGAAACAGCATAATCATTTCATCTATTCTCACAAACTCCGTGAAATAAAAGCAGGTAGGCTGTGTGGAAAACCCTGACAGTGCCCTCTGGTTCCTTGGGGAACGTGCGCTTTACAAACAAATGGACCCCTTCAGATGGGCATTAAGGTGGTAAATGCCTCTCAGGGGAGACCACAGTCCAGCGCCAGAACTTGAGAATTCCAGCCCCGCCTTACCATGGATACACCGAACATTCTGGACAGGTGATTACCCCACTTATAAAACAAGAAGCTTAGATGGGGTTGTCCGAAAACAATAGTGGCATTACATTTATACAAATCATGACTAAATTGCCTTATAGCATTTGTGTTTTCTCAAGAAGATAACCGAGAAAATCAAATATCCTCTTATCAAGAATGGAAAAAAAACAGAGGGGGAAGGAGAGAGGGAAAAAGAGAAAGACAAAGCAGAAAAAAGAGCAGAAAGAAAAACAAAAGGAAAGAAAAGTATTTGTGCACATGGATGCTTACTAACACGACATAAACCCAAAGAACAATTATTTCTTAAATATTAAATGTGGTGATACAAACATAGACAAATTTTAAAACCATGCTAGGTTACTGTAACCTTGGTTGAATATTCTTTATAAAGCAAAATATTAATTATGTTTAATTCTTTTTAAAAGCTAAGTGAAGGCTATATTCATCTAAATTCTTTTATTGATAATAATTTCACAACTATATATTACCAAAATTTATAATGCTTTATCTGTTCATTTCTTATAACAATCATACTGCTTTTTTTATACATAATTTTTCTTAAAAAAAATTAAGGGGCCGGCCCAGTGGGGTAAGCCGTTAAGTGCACGAGCTCTGCTGCGGCAGCCCGGGGTTCGCCGGTTCGGATCCTGGGAGCGCACCAACGCACTGCTTGCCAAGCCATGTTGTGGCCATGTCCCATATAAAGTGGAGAAAGATGGGCACGGATGTTAGCCCAGGGCCAGTCTTACTCAGCAAAAAAAGAGGAGGATTGGCAGATGTTAGCACAGGGCTGATCTTCCTCACAAAAAAAAAAAAATTAAAAAGCTAGATAAAAGAGTAATTCTCTACTTGTCATGCCACCGAAGTTTCCAGTCGCTGTACAGGTGATGTATCATTGATTTGGCTCTTTAGAAAGTACTATGATTGTAATAGCCAACACGTTAAAAGCATCAAATTAGGATTTTACTTTGGATAGGTCGTCTCTTATGCCTTGCCACACTTTTTGAATAATTTAAAGGTTGCTGAAACTCCTTTGATTAAACCTGCCTTGGAAAGACAGTGATTTGATGTTCAAGGAAGCAGGCATGCAGGCCCAGCTTTGCCATTAACGACTTATATTACCTGGACAGGTCACTGAAATTCAGAGTTTCCTGTAAATGCACCAAAGACAGGTCTTCTTGAAGCCTCTAAACAGCCCCGTACCCGAGCTCCCTCGGAAGTTCTACCGGGTGGTTAGGGAAATGGAGTTAGGGATACATTCTACTGCACCCCAATCACGATTTCAGCCTCGGCCCTGTTCTATGGTTCTGTTCTGATCATGTTTGGGAGGCAGATGTACAGCTGGGGCGGAGGGGAGGGTGTTAGGGCTCTGCTGTCAGGCAGACCTATGTTTGAAGACTGGCTCAAACAGTTCCTTTAGGAAAAGTTTGTGATGACATACAAATAGGAGCCCTTAAGGTGGCATCTGGCACATAGTGAGGGTCTATAAATATAGCTAAACAGAAGAAAACTCTCCCTACTACCAAATAACCTCTTGGACTGCAGCCCTTTGTTCACCCCTCTCACTGTTCTATCACCTTCTATGTTTGTCTTCTTCACTTGCAGTGAAGTCCTTGCAACCACAGGGGGTGGAGCCCAATTCTTCCTGCTATCGTGGGATTTAAGCACACGCTCCAGCACACGGGCATGCTCAATATGGTCTTATGAGTGAGCAAATGGATGGATATTGGCCAAATACTGTATTCAGCATCCTTATCTATTACTCACCTCGCTGAGTGGAGGCTTCGCTCCCTCCTAGGCCCATTCTTCCCTACTCAGAAAACTTAATACCGCCTATGCATTTCCAGTTCCTTCCCACGCTCAGCTTTGGCAATCACACCTAGTGGGCCTCATTCAACGGCAGTCTTCAGGCCAATAAGAGCGGCTCCAATTCATTCTGATTTTCAATCAGAGTGCAAACAAGAAAGTTAAGCTAGGTGACAAAGCAAAGCAATGAAGGAGGAAATGAAATTTGGGGGTTAGGAGGAGGAAGAAATTAGATAGCCAGTTCAGGATGCCCTACTCTACTCCTCAGCTCAGGCAAGGAGGCGAGTGTGTAGGAGTGATGGAAAAAGCTCTCAAAGGCACAGTTGTCTGTAGCTTCCTGAAGATAGATATGTTAATAAAGGTTGCCCGGAGCTACTCCTGTCTGAATTATCCAAGTTGTTCCACCATCACCTTTGAGGCAATGACTACACTTAAGATGACTGAAGCACATTCTTTGTCAAATATTTCACATGAAGATGAGATTCCAATTCAGGAAACGAGGATTAGAACTATTCATCACCCACCTTAGGAGCTTTCTTTGGCAGCTCTGCTCTGCATGGCTGCAAGAATCACAGCTTTATACACTTTCCTGACTTCCCACGGCCCCTAACAGAAGCTGCTGCTTTCTGGCACCTGCCACCAGCATTTATCCTGCCCAAGTCTATTTCAATTCCATTTTTATTTTGGCAGACTGTTTTCTGCAAAGCACCCCACCGTTAGCTCTCTGCTGATTTTAGCTAACGTGGAAAACAAACCTTCTTTGGCATGTATAATTGGCAGCAGTCACATCCCCTCCCCACCTTGCTTGCAGGGAAGGCAGTTTTTGAAGCTCGAGGAAATGTGGACACAAGAAAAGACAGCACTCTGGGTTTAACACCATGGTTAAGCCTAGGAGACACACGCAGAATTGGAACAGCTCTTTAAAGAGGCAGAGGGGCCGGCCCTGTGGCTTGGTGGTTAAGTGCGCGCGCTGCGATGCTGGTGGCCCGGGTTCGGATCCCGGGTGCGCATCGAGGCACCACTTCTCCGTTCATCCTGAGGCCGAGTCCCGCATACAGCAACTAGAAGGATGTGCAGCTACGACATACAACTATATCCACTGGGGCTTTGGGGGGAAAAATAAAATAAATAAAATCTTTAAAGAGGCAGAGAATTATGGCCTCCCCGCATAGGATGGGCTGTACAAACAGGAGTGTCTTAAAAAGCAAATGAGAGGCTGCAGACCCTTCGAATTAATCACTGCCGAAATTGCTTTCCATCATCACAAGAAGTAGCAATTAGGAATGAAATACAGAGGATTAAATTGTGGGAGAAAAAAGAAGACTTTTCAGTAAAGTGGTACTGACAAACCATAGAGCTGAGAATTTCTACACAATCTCAGATCTTACGTGGGGAAGGGGGGAGATAAACCTTCTTAAAAAAAAAGGGACAGCAAAGCTTTTTAAAGAGAAAACAACTATGTTGGCCAGATTCACTCTGTATTAGAGGATTTGTAGTTTTTCACACGGACTTGGAGCTTGAAGAGACTAACAGAGTGTTTTTCTCAGTAGTAACCACAGACCACTCAAATCAAAGGAAATTGGCGTGCTTGTTTAAAAAACGTAATCATCTAAGACTTTGGAATCCAAATTTGTGGAAGTTGGGCCTAACAATCTGCCATTTTAATAAGTGCTCAGGTTTTTTTTTTTTTTTTTTTTTTTGATAATAGCCATTCTAACAGGTGTAAGATGATATCCCACGTGGTTTTTTTGATTTGCATTTCCCTGATGATTAGTGATGTTGAACATCTTTTCATGTATCTGTTGGCCATCTGTATGTCTTCTTTGGAAAAATGTCTATTCAGTTCATCTGCCCATTTTTTAATCAGGTTATTTGGAGGGGCAGTTTGCTATTGAGTTGTAGGAGTTCCTTATATATTTTGGATATTAACCCCTTATCAAATACATAGTTTGTAAATATTTTCTCCCATTCCGTAGGTTGCCTTTTCATTCTATTGTTTCCTTTGCTGTGCAGAAATTTTTGGCAAGGATGTGGAGAAATTGGAACCCTTGTACACTGTCGGTAGGAATATAAATTGGTGCAGCCACTATAGAAAACAGTATGGAAGTTCCTCAAAAAATTGAAAATAGGGGGCCTGCTCCTTGGTTGAGTGGTTCAAGTTGTGCACATTCTGCTTTGGTGGCCCGGGTTTGTGGGTTCAGATCCCAGGCACGGACCTACTCCACTTGTCAGCCATGCTGTGGAGGCAACCCCACATGCAGAATAGAGGAAGATTGGCACAGATATTAGCTCAGGGTGAATCTTCCTCACCCAAAAAAAAAAAAAAATTAAAAATATAACTACATCTGATCCACCAGTCCCATTTCTGAGTATATATTCAAAAGAACTTATATCAAGGTCTTGAAAAGATATCTGAACTTTCATGTTCATTGCAGCATTATTCACAATAGCCAAGAATGTGGAAACAACCTAGATGTCCACTGACAGACAAATGGATAAAGAAAATGTGTTATATATGTACCATGGAATATTATTCAGTGATTAAAAAGAAAGAAATCCTGCCATTTGCCACAACATGGATGAAGCTGGAGGACATTACACTAAGTGAAATAAGCCAGTCACAGAAGGACAAATACCGCTTGATCCTGTTTCTATAAAGAATCTAAAATAGTGAAAGGCGCAGGAGCAGACAGTGGAATGGTGGTTCCCAGGCTGGGGGAGGGGATAGAGGAGCTGTTCAACAGGTATAAAGTTTCAGTTAAGCAAGATGATTAAATTCTAGAGATCAGCTATATCTCATTGTACCTACAGTCAACAATACTGTACTGTGCACTTAAAAAAATTGTTAAGAGGGTAGATCTCATGTGTTCTTACCACAGCTAAAAGGGGGAGGGGCATGAGGAAATTTTTGGATTTAATAAATGTTTATTACCTTGATTGTAGTGATGTTTTCACAGGTGTGTGTATATGTCCAAGTTCATGAAATTGTATACATTAAGTATATGCAGTTTTTTTCTATATCAATTATACCTCAATAAAGCTGTTCTTAAAAAGCACTCAGGTGATTTTTAAACTTTCTTTTAAGAGGTCTCTTCTCTTAAAACCACACCATGAACATAGCAGCCGGGACCATGACACATCAGTGTGCTGGCACTCTGAGGCTGTTCATTTAATAGATGGGACAGGGCATATGACCTGCTCTTCCAAAGGAGCACACTGTGCACAACGACATACAGATACCAGAAGCCCTCGAAGTGAAGCCAAGAGAGGCCAAAGCATCACCACCTGCCTTCACATGCAGGGCTGCAGGTCTGCCTACTCATTCATCTGGTCAATTAGTCAGGCAAGAAATATGTGTTCAATGTCTACTACGTAAAGCTGCTACATTAAGTGCTAGGAACTCAGCAATAAATAAAGCATCTTCTTGGGCTTGGGCGCCACTCTTTTAGTGAGCACAGGTGTTAAGTAAGTAGAATTAACTATTTAAATGCAACCTGTCCCTGGTGCTGTGAAGGCTAAGAGGGCACCATGAGCACTTGTAAGGAGGGATCTGACCTGCTCTGGGTGGTTGGGAAAGACTTTCTTAAAAAAGGGATAATTAAACCATGCACTGAAGAAAGAATAGGGACTAGCTCAGAGAAGCAAGAAGGGGGAGAGATCACTGGGGTAGGGAGAAGGACTGTTGTGAAGGTTCTGGGGGAAAGATGGAGCTTGATCTGTTCAAGAAACTGAAAGAAACCCAGCTGGGCTGCAGCACACAGTGGTGGCAGACAGGACCAGACCATGTATCATCTCAGGGGTCCATGGGCAGAATTTGAGTCCAGAAAAATGGAAAGCCATTAAATGTTTTTAAGTGAGAGGATTGTGATCAAATACTCATTTTTTAAAAAAGACTCTTGGGGCCGGCCCGGTGGCATAGTGGTAAGTTCATGAGCTCTGCTTCTGGCAACCCAGGGTTCACAGGTTCGGATCCCAGGCGTGGACCTATGCACCACTCATCAAGCCATGCTGTGGCAGGCATCGCACACAAAGTAGAGGAAGATGGGCACGGATGTTAGCCCAGGCCCAGTCTTCTCAGGGAAAAGAGGAGGATTGGGAACAGGTGTTAGCTCAGGTCTAATCTTTCTCACAAAAAAAAAAAAAAAAAAGACTGGCTACAGTGTGGAGAATGAATTGATGGAATTTAGGGATGACTGTATATGAAGGGTGAGGGGAGAAGGTGTCACAAATAACTCTGACATTCTTACTTGCAAGCAAGGTACAGAGTGACGACCTTCTCTAAGACCAGAAACAACGAGAGAGAGAGTGTATGGGTGAAAATCATGAGCTGGACTTGAACACGTTGAAGTTAAGGTACCTGGAGGGCATTGGAATGGAACTGCTAAGTGGGCAGCTACGGCCAAGAGAAGCGAGCTGAGCTGACTGTAGATGTGTGAGCATCAGCAGCGCAGAGATGAAGCAGCTGCCGTCAGGAACAAAACAGCCTGCGGGAAGAGCACAGAGCAGGGAGAGAAGACGGTCTGGGGCTGGCTGAGCTTGGGGGAATGATACCATTTAAAGGCTAGGCTGTAGAAAGTGAAGTGGTAAGAGACTGAGGAAGAGCATGGGAAAGATCCAGGAGATGGGGAGAAACCGAAAATACAGAGAAAAGAATTCTGCTTAGAAGGTGGGCAGGGATTCATCATGGGCAGAGGAACCGGTCTCAGCTGGGAAAAGGGACCTGCTCTCACCTGTAGCAGAGAGGAAAGGGGGGTGCTGATGGGAGGGTGTGGTAGTTTTGGGGGAGGGAGGTAGATGCCAGCTTTCTCTATGATGCAGGAAGAGGGCTGCTCTGACAGAGTGAGAAGGGCAGGAGGGGCCAGAGCTGTGAGTGTGGCACATTTGAAACTGACTTCACAGTGACTAGGAGAGTGTTAGCCCAGGAGACAGGGTGAGACTTCTGGGCAGTGTTGAGAGCTTGTTACTGAGATCTGCTATACAGCCTGCGAACACTAGATGGTTAAAATGCTGAATCTACTGAAGAAAATGAAAAGCATGCAAATAAGTGACAAGAAATCAGCCTGGTCAAACCTATAAAAGAAGCAGGTATTACGTGTTGCAGGAATATAGAGGAGAGGAAGAATAACTGCTCAGGAGGGCGGAGAGGAACTTCCAGCTGTGGTCAGTCATGTTTGACCCGACGCTGGGAGAGCACTGTGCAGTGGGCCAGTGCCCATGTGGGGCCAGCACTGATGGTAGCTCAAGGAGGGTGCCATAAGTACAGAGTGCTACAGCTAAGCGGCTAGGGGCTCAGGAATCTACAGCCAAACCTCTCACGGTGTGTGTGTGAGCACAGCCAGGAAATGACTTGCTCAGTTGTATTAGTTAGTCTGCCAGGGTTGCCATTACAAAGTACCACAGACTGGGTGGATTAAACAACAGAAACTTATTTTCTCACAGGTTTGAAGGCTGGAAGTCCAATATCGAGGTGCCAGTAGATTTGGTTTCCTCTGAGGCCTCTCTCCTTGGCCTCCCTATGTCCTCACGTGGTCTTCTCTCTGGGGGCAGGCATCCCTGGTGTCTTTTTATTTCCAAATCTCCTCTTCTTATGAGGACACCAGTCAGATTGGGTTAGGGCCCACTCGAATGATCTCATTTAACCCTAATCATCTTTTTAAAGACCCTATCTCCAAATACAGTCACATGCTGAGGTACTGAGGGTTAGGACTTCAACATACAAATTTGGGGGGGACATAATTCAGTCCATAAGACTACTGCACTGCTAGAAAGAAGTAGAAAGAGAGAACAGAAACAAACTTATGATTCTAAGTAGAATTCTCCTACTATTACACCAAAGTAGCAGATTTCAAGGTGTGGTGCCTGGACCAGCAGCATCACCGGGGAGCTTGTTAGAAACACACGTCCCCGTCCTAGAACCACTGGATCAGAATATTTAGGATGGAGCTCAATAATCTGTCTTAACATATTCTCCAGGTCATTGTTCTGATGTAAAAGATCACTAAAGGAGCCGGCCCAGTGGCACAAGCGGTTAAGTGCGCGCGCTCCGCTGTGGCAGCCCGGGGTACGCTGGTTCGTGTCCTGGGCGCGCACCGACGCACTGCTTGTCGAGCCATGCTGTGGCGGTGTCCCATATAAAGTAGAGGAAGATGGGCATGGATGTTAGCCCGGGGCCAACCTTTCTCAGAAAAAAGAGGAGGATTGGCATCAGATGTTAGCTCAGGGCTGATCTTCCTCACGAAAAAAAAAAATCACTAAATTCTTCAGGAAGTCAACTAGTTAACCCAGTTATCTATGTATATTTCAAATATTATAATAAACATTAGTTTATTGGGCCTAGGAAAAGCCTTTGCAAGAAAATAAAGGATCCAAACACACTGCAACGGCAAAAGCATTGTGCCTGGATAGGAGTCTTATATTGGACCTACTGAAGGTTTGAGCAATCAGATAATTTCTCTAAACCTTACTCTCTTCATCTAAATAACAGACAGAGAAGACTATTTCCAAACTGGCTAAGAGGGTTAAGTGAGAAAATGCACAGAAAGTGCCTATCATAGTGTCTGATACACTCCAGGCTGCTAATAAACAGTTTCTCGCTCCATGAAGAAGGGACTTCCACACCTGTATCGCAGGCACAGGATGACCGTGAAGTTCCAGGTGTTAGTCTTCAGATCTCGTTTCTATGGAGCTACTAGGGTCCCCATGATTAAAAATTATATATTTTATTTTGTCTTCATCAGTCTCTCAGAGAAGCAAGAGGTGAATTATTTGAGAGCTGGCCCCTTGGAAGACCGTTTCTGAAGACACATGGCATGTGCAGAGAGGAGGGGTGCCCACAGGCACGTGCAGCCTGGGAGCAGGAATCAATAATAAAAAAGTAATTTTTGAGGGCATCAGTAGGAGAAGAAAGGTTTTTGTAAACTCTTACTCTATAAATTACATTTCCTTAGTGTGGATCACACACACACACAAAAGTAACTAAAGCACTTTACCTAGAAGACATTAATACACACTCTCCAAAGTCCTGATCCAGCATTTTGATAGAGTTGTATCTACTAAGTACTATAAATTTCACTTAACTTGAGGCCTCATGGTGAGCTTTGTGGGAGGATTTTGCAGAATATAATAAAATTGGTAAATGTAGGCAATCTCATACCAAATTTGTTTTAATGCATCCTTGACTCACTTCTTTTTTAGTAATGAAATATTTAAATAGATTTTTAAATGATGTATTTTTCCATTTCCATAATTTTTAATTTCGATGATAAATAAAACTACATTTTTATGTCATATTTTACAATGGTAATGGAAAACACTATCATTTTTCTTTCCTCGGGATTCTATCTTAAATTTAAAATACGATTCTTTTGCACATAACATTAGCTTTTTTTCATGTTTTATTTCTAATATATTTACATGGATTTTCATAAAGTTCTCCAAATTCAGACCATGAAATTATCATTTTTCCAAATAGGTGTATAACCATAATGAAGAGGATATATGTAGGCAATACATTTTCAATGTAAATTATCCTAAATTCTCAATGATGACAAAATGTTTATGAAAACATAACAATTATATTTTCTTTAAATTTGCTCATATAAGAAAGTCATTAACTAATGTATCTTTTTTTTCCCCCTCCAAAGCCCCAGTAGAGAGTTGTATGTCATAGATGCACATCCTTCTAGTTGCTGTACGTGGGACGCGGCCTCAGCATGGCCGGAGAAGCGGTACGTCGGTGCGCGTCCGGGATCCGAACCCGGGCCGCCAGCAGCGGAGCGCGCACACTTAACCGCTAAGCCATGGCGCCGGCCCTAACTAATGTATCTTAAAACGAATGATCAAAAATAAAGCTTTAGGCAAAATGCAAATAATGAAAAGAGAAAATGATGCATATGTCCAGTTAAAATAAAACTTTTATATAAATAGTAAAACAGAGATAAATTATGATATATACAGTGGAATATTAGTACACAGAAATTATATGAACAATAACATAGATGGATCTCAGAGACAAAATAGAAAAAACACAGACTCTTGTACTGCTGTTTGATTCCATTTATACAAAGTTCAGCAACAGGCAAAATTATTCTAAAGTGACAGAGTTACCTTTGGGGGAGGGTGTCTGACTTGGAGAGGACATGAGGGGGCCTGCTGAGATGCTAGCAATGTTTTATCTCTATCTGGGTGGTGGTCACACAGGTGTGTGCCATGTAAAAATTCATCTCTTTGTACAATTAAGAAATATGCCATTTGTAATAAGATGTAGGCAGTAATTTAGTAAAAATAAATTTAAAACACTGTTCTTAAAAAATGTATAATTCATAGGCAACAGTCAGCAACAACTGTGTTACAAAACAGGAAATTCAAATAAACATGAAGAGGGGCTCAAACTCATTAGTAACATGGAAATCCAATTTAGCATGTTATAATACTATTTTTTCGTAGGTAGAAGTCTAAAATGACCCCCAATGACTCACACTCTTACAATCTCCTCCCCTTGAGTATGAATGAGACCTTGAATATGACGGCTGTCACCCCTACATCATATGATAAAGGTAAAGAGATTTTATAGATCTAATTAAGGTCTAATCAGTTGCCTTTAAATTAATCAAAATAGAGATTCTCCTGCTCCTCTTGAAGAAGAAACATGCCATGTTGTGAGAGGGCCATGTGGTTGAGACTTGAGTGACTTCTAGAAACTGAGAGCAAACCCAACTGATAGCCAGCCAAAAAACATGGACCTCAGTCCTATCACCATAAGGAACTGAATTCTGCCAATAAGCTGAATGAGCTTAGAAGAGAGCCTTGATAAGGGTTCTAGATAAGAATGCAGCACAGATGGGACCATTATTTCAGCCTTGTCAGATCCTGAGCAGAGAATCCAGTGATGTTGTGCCCAGACTTCCGACCCACAGAAACTGTGAGATGATAAATGGCAATGTTTTAATCTGCTAAATTTATGGTAATCTGTTAACAGCAATGGAAAACTAATACAAATTTTGGTAACTGGAAATGGATAGCTGCCGTAACAAATACTTAAAAATGTAGGAATGGTTTGAAATCAGGGAGTGGACAAAAGACAGAAGAATGTTGAGAAGCATAGTAGACAAAGCCTAAATTTCCTTGGACAGACTGTTAGTAGAAATCTGAGATTTAAAGATGCTACCCATGAGGGCTCAGCAGGGAGTGAGGAACATGTTAGTGGAAACTGGAGGAAGGATATCCTTGCTATGTAGTGGTAGAAAATTTAGCAAAATTATCTCTTCCAGTTATATGGAAAGAAGAATTTGTAAGTAATAAAGTTGGATATTGAGCTAACAAGATTTCCAAACAAAGAATTAACAGTGCTGCCTTGTTTCTTCATGATGCTTATAGTAAAATGAGAAAGGAGAAAGATAATTTGAGGGAAGAAATATTAAGCAAACAATGGGAATTGGTGATTTTGAAAATTCTCAGTGTTTCCAGATTTTTTAAAAAGGTGCTAAAAGTCAGAAAAAGCTATTGATAATAGGGCAGAGAGAAAAAGCTGAGTGTCACTGTACAACCTTTATCCAAAACCTCAAAAGATGTAAAGGTCAGAGTATTCATTCACAAAAATAGCCCTTTAAAGAGGTTAAGGTGATAGGATGACATAGGCAATGGCAGATTAGGAAGCTCCAGGCCCTTGTTCCCCTACAGAAACAGCAAATAAACAACTACAGACTGACTAAAACAACTTTACAGGAGCCCAGGAAGCCAAAGATCTACAGCCACCAAGCAAACTCCTAGTTTAAAAAAAAATCCACTTTCAAGATGGTAGGAAATTTCCTGCTATTTTTTATCAGCTTGCTCCACCCCTTCCCCAGAGCAGTACAGTCACAAGGAAATGGCCCAATTCCTAGATCTCTTTGTTGGAGAGGAAAGAGCGGAGCGGAAACATTTTTGCAAAATTCTGGCTTGGCTGTGGGTTGCCTGAGGGACTCGTGTCTGTTTCACCTGACTCAGATGGGAACAGCGGCATAGTCTGGATCTCAGGCTGGAAGCCACAGAAGGCAGTGGTAGATGCCACAGAACACTGCAGGGGGACTGTAAGACACCTGGTTAAGAGATTATGGGTAGGGGACTACAATACAACAGCTAAGACCCCAAGAAGAAGCTGGGGTGAGACTCTTTGGGAAATTAAGGCATTTAAAAGAAGCTAGGAGAACTAAAAAAAAAGAACACACACTGGCCCAGACAGGAAATATTCCCAGATTTGAGAAGGCCTTAAGCCTTTACCCTAGGCTGATCTCAAGGCTCAGGGGATCAATAGTTAGTAAAGGTCTTCCACACATTACTCTGCAAAGATGGGGAGAAGTGGCTGTTTTTCAAAAGCCCAAATTTCAACCAATAGTCACAACAGAAAAACAGGGAAAACATGGCCCATTCAAAGGATCAAAATAATGTCTAGAAACAGTCTTTGAAGTAACATACATTGGATTTACTAAATAAAAATTTTAAAACAAGTATTTTAAATATGCTCAAGAGCTAAAGGAAAACACAAAGAATTAACGTAAATCAGAAAACAATATACGAACCAAGTGAGAATATCAACAAAGAGATAGAAATTATATTTTTAAAAAAGAACCAAACAGAAATTCTGGAGCTAAAAAATACAATAATTGAATTGAAAAATCAGTAGAGAGGTTCATTAGCATACTTGAACAGGCAGAAGAAAGAATCAATGATCTTAAAGACAGTCACTTGAAATTTTGGGGTCAGAGGAGCAAAATGAAACAAGAATAAAGAGAAAAGTGAACAGAGCCTAAAGGGCTTATGGGACACCATCAAGTGAATGAATATCCGCATTATAAGAGTCTCAGAAGAAGAGACAGAGAAAAGGTGAGACAGCGATTATTTGAAGAAATATGACAGAAAACACCAAATTTGAGGAAAGAAATGGATATATAATTACAAGAAGCTCAATGAACTCCATTTCTTGAATATGACACCAAAATCACAGCAAAAATATGTAAATTGGAGCCAGCCCTGATGGCCTAGTGGTTCAAGTTCTGCACACTCCGCTTCGGCGGACGGGTTCGGTTCCTGGGCGCAGAACCACACCACTCGTCTGTCAATGGCCATGCTGTGGCAGCGGCTCACATAGAAGGACTAGAAGGACTTACAACTAGAATATACAACTATGTACTGGGGCTTTGGGAAGGAAAAAAAAATTCTACATCCTCATTTAATGAAAAAAAAAAATAGGTAAGTTGAACATCATCAAAATAAAAAATTCTGTGCATCTAAATACACAACTGACAGAAAATAAAAGACAACCCAAGGAATGGGGGAAAATATTTCTGCATCATATATCTGATAAGAGATTGATATCCAGAAAATATAAAGAACTCCTACAACTCAACAACTAAAAAACAAATGGGCAAAGATTGTTGGTAGGGGTTGGGGGAAGGAAGGGATGAATAGGCAGAGCACAGAGGCTTTTTAGAGCAATGAAATTACTCTGTATGATACTATAATGGTGGATACATGTCATTATACATTTATCAAAACCCATAGAATATACAACACTAAGCGTGAACACTAATGTAAATTATGGACTCTGGGTGATAATGATGTGTCAATGTAGGTTCATCAGTTGTAACAAATGTACCCCTCTGGTTCTGGATGTTGATAGTGGGAGAGGCTGTGTATGTGGGGAGGCAGTGAGTATATGGGAAATGTGTACTTTCTATTCAATTTTGCTGCGAACCTAAAAGTGCTCTAAAAAATAAAGTCTGCTTTAAAACTGAGCAAAAGACTTGAAGAGAAATTTCTCAAAAGAAGATATATGAAATGTACAAATGAACATTAAACCCACGAAAAGATGCTCAACATCACTAGTTATTAGGGAAATGCAAATCAAAACCACAATGAGATACCGCTTAACACACATTAAAATGGCTATTATCACAGAAACAGAAAAACAGTAAGTGTTGGCAAGGATATGGAGAAATCCTTGAAGAAATGAAAGCAGGGACTCAGAGAGATATTTGTATACCAATGTTCATAGCAGCATTATTTACAATAATCAAATGGTGGAAGAAACCCAAGTGTCCATTGACAACTGAATGGATAAAAAAAATGTAGCATATACATATACTAGAATATTATTCAGTCCTAAAAAAGAATGGAATTCTGACACTCGTTACAACATGGATGAACCTTGAAGCCATTATGCTAATTGAAATAAGCCAGTCACAAAAGACAACTATTGTATGATTTCTCTTATGAGCATTAAAGATGCTCAACATCATCAGCTATCAGGGAAATACAAATCAAAAACCACAATGAGATACCACTCCACACCCACTAAGTTGTTTATAATCAAACACAGATAATAACAAGCATTGGTGAGCACGTGGGAAATGTGGAAGCTCCATGTACTGCTGACGGGGATATAAAATGATATAGGTACTGTAGACAACAGTCTCACAGTTCCTCAAATGGTTAAACATGATCCAGCAATTCCACTCCTATCTATATACCCAAGAGAAAATATATGCCCACAAAAAACCTTATGCACAAATGTTCATAGCAGTATATTCATAATAGTTCAAAATTAGAAACAACCCAAATGACCAACAACTGAAAAGTGGACAAACAAAATGTGGCCTATCCACACAGTAGAACATTATTCAGCAACCAAAAGAAATGAAGCACTGACACACGTTAGAACACGAATGACCCTGGAAAACATTATGCTGAGTGAAAGAAGTCAGTCACAAAGGACCACATATTGTATGATTCCATTTACATGAAATGTCCAGAATAGGCAAATTTATAGAGACAGACAGGAGATTATAGGTTACCTAGGGCTGCAAGAGATAGGGGTAATGGGAGGTGACAGCTAAGTTGATGCAGAGTTTATTTGGGGGGTAATGAAAATTGCTCTAAAATTGATAGTGTGATGGATGCACAACTCTGAGAATATACTAAAAGCCATTGAATTGTACTCTTTAAACGGTCACGTTGTATGGCATGCAAAATATATCTCAATAAAGTTGTTAAAATAAGATATGCCCAACACAATTAATCATTAGGGAAAAGCAAATTTAAACCAGAATGAGAAACCACTACACACCCATTACAACGCCTAAAATTAGTATTTTTTAAACCTGACAATGACAACAGCTGGAGAGGAAGTGGAGCGACTGGAACATTCATGTGTAGCTGGTGAGAATGCAGTTTGGCAAACTCCTGTTGTAAACATTATAGCATATTTACTTTTAGTTATTTATACATGGGCCTAACGGACTGAGGTCTCTGAAGGCAGGCTCTGGGATCTGTGACCCTCCACACCTCTAGAGCCCAGCTCAGAGCTCCAAGGTGAGTTGTTACTAACAAATATGGTAGAAATTGGACTGACAGAAGCTGCAGTCACACATCTAAAAACCAAGTCTGGATTCTGTCTGACCGTTGAGGCCTATGTGTGGTGGTATGAACATGAAACCTATGACCAGTTTTTGGTCCCAACTGGACAGAAGCTCTGAGAACGCAAGGCTCACATCTGGATTTTTCTTCACATAAACCTATTCCCAGCAAAATGCCTGCATGCCATAGGTACACCGTGAATGTAGGCTGGATTGGTTTGTTTGTGATGCAGGTAAAACAAGACGAATTGTTTTCATTATTCTAATTTTACACACTAAGAAATTGCTTGTTTAATAAAGTTCTAAAGAAAAGATAAAGCTGTCCATAAACACACAGTTTTACTCAAAGCAGGATAAAACTCTAAGCCTTTTGCCTCTGACCTGTATCCTTTCTATCCAGTTACACCCCCTCACTGTCTTCAGTCTCTTCATGCAGCTTTTAAAACTATGGTTTTGAATGCGGATAGTGACATTATCCATCCAGGAGAAATACAAAGAGATACTGTGTACTCACAGGACCCAGGAGCATGCTGTGGAGGCCTGCAGAACTGTGGCTCTGACTCGGTCCCTGGGGCAGTGTCAGGATGCTTTTTGGAATCTTGCAAAAGCATCAGAAACACCTTTTTAAAAAACAAAAAGAGCTTTATATTATTTTATGTTCCTTTCCACATTGCACTTTTCTCTTGTCTCAATCACCCAACTAAGTCATTATGACAATATTCACTGAACACAGTATCTTTCATTCAGTCACTCATTTAATTGCCATAACTCCAAGGCCACCTAGTTCTCAACAAGCTGGGTGTCAGACTGCGCATAGGATACAAAATAGTACAACCTGCCTGTGAACCTCAGGGCACTCACCTGCTGGCAGAGACTGGCCAAATCCACAGGTAGGAGAAGGCAGAGCAAAGGCGATACGATAATACAGTGTAGCCAATCCAACTTGAGTCTGTGACTCGCTGAACCAGCAACTCTGACACTCAGAGATGATAAATAAACTCATGACACTCACAGCTTATACAGTGTGGGCGGGTATCATATGTTAAAATCCCCACGGAACATGTCTTCTCCATAGACTATGGTGCACCATGTTACCTAAAACATTGCATTTAAGAAACTGGCTTGAAGTCACTATTTAGTTAGTGCTGGCAGCAGAAGTCAACCTCAATTTGTTCAAATTCAAGGACTAGGTCTCAAATCAGTGAGAGGGAGGTGAAGAAGCCGTGTGAGCAGAGACAGAGGGAGATGTGGTGGGCTGGGGATATTGAGGCCTCTGAGCCACACCTGGAGGTTTGGCAGGGACTTCCGGAGAGGTGGAGAGGGTATCCCCAACATGAACATTGGGCCGAGCGCGAGAGGAGAGGTGATTTGGCTCTTGCGTAAAACCCTCCCTGCAGCAGCCATCACCCCAGGAAAGGCTGGGGCGCTGGGCTCTGAGGGCGGAGGCTTCATTCTTGGCAACAGTCTGGGCCAGCTCTGTGCCCGCTAGCACAGGACTCACCGCCCAGAGTGCTGGCTCCCTCTTCTGTAGAGCAGGGGTGATAAGAACAGCAGCTAGTGATGGCTGCGACATGCTTAGCACAGACTCAGGAAGCATGCAGGAACTTTGATTATTCAGCCGGTTATCCAAGATCGACTGAATGTTCTCTGTGGGCCAGGCGCCAAGCTAGGCACTGCGTGTTGCCACTTTCTCTTTTGGCAGCGTCATCGTGCGCTCTTCTGTCACTCCCTCCTCTGCCCACTGCCACAAAGATCCCATGCCTGGCCCCGGTCCCACTCCAGCCTTCCCTTGCTGGGTACTGCCCATCCCACTGGTACCTCACGCTTAACATATCCAAACTGAGTACCCCAAGTCAGCAACCTCCCTGGATTTTGATTTCTGTAAGACGCAACATCACTCTGCCTCTGACTGTTTATGTAAGGAAATAAGCAATAAGGTATTAACTGCCTCTAGGTGTTCCTGAGGAGCCCCAGCCTACAGGGGAAGATAGGGAGAGGGCACCAGAGAGGAGAAACAGCAGGCAAGCCTGTGGGAGGGGAGAGGTACACAATCTCTCTGTGTGTGGTTAATTAGTTTGGGACAGAATCCTGCTGAGAGAAATCTGAGTCCTCTGCACTGGTGAAGGGCCATGATGCTTCATTAGATCTGGTGTGGTTACTTTCATTGGTAAGATAACTCCTTGCTGATTTGCAGTAAGACCCCAAGGAAAAGCTGCAAACCTCATGACTACTACAAGTAGAAACAACAACAACATCAATAATAATAAAATAATTAATAACATTGTGCTAGTGTGTCACCTTGGGAAAACTATTTTACCACTCGTAGTTTCCTCATATGATAAATGGTAATAATAAGACACGTATAACAGAATTCCTCCAGAGTGAATGCATTCATATATGAAGTTGCAAGACCAGTGCCTGCCACGTAGGAAGCTCGCAATATCTGGTCCTGAGAGTCCCCAGAGGAGAGGGAGTAAGTGCAGTGAATGCTGAGGATGTGTTACATCTTTTAGTTCTAAAATCCACCCAGTGAGGTCAGTACTGTTATTCCCACCTAGGAGGAGGGCACGGAGGCCTAGGCCGATATCGTTCACCCAGTGCACTTATAAAGAACGAAATCAGAAACAATAGAGAGAGTGTGAGCTAAGAATCATTCACTGAGCAGACTTTCCTCTGTACCTTATTCTAAATGGAATTTTGTTTAATGTTCAAATGTAATTGTGAATTATATAAAGCATATCTTGATACCAAAAGAGACATTCTTGGTAATAATCTTTATCTATTCTTTTCAAATTTCCCTTTTCTTCCTCCTTTTGTAACAAGACAGTGTGTGTGTGGGGGGGGGTGTATGTGCATGTGTGTGTGTGCACAGGTTTGTGTGTGTGCACATTTGTGCACATGTGTATGTGTGTGCATGTTGGAGGAGAAAACAAGGAATAAGGGCAGAGGTTTTGCTCCACACAATCTCCCAGATCACCATGGGGGGATACCATCAATTACAACGCAACACTAAGTATCAGGGTTCCCTGCCAGAATTCTCCAACCTCACAGGTGAAAGGTGAAAGGCAAGGCTAAGACAATCAGAATGTTGCGAGTGCCATCTAGTGTCGATTCCCCTTAACTGCAGGCATACCATCCCCAGGGGCTCTGAGAATATGAGAAAACTTCAATGCAGCCCAGTGAACAGCAAGGGCCAACTAAGGTCGCATTTTTCAAAAGCAATATGACAATGATTGCTGTATTCAAAGGTTTTGGTTCTTCATGGTGGGTATCACCCTTGTAATTCCCATGCTAAATGGAAACAGACAGCACTCCTAAAGTTCCCCTTGTAAAGTGTCTCACAAAACCATGACATCCAGAATAGAGTATTACCCATTCTGGGTAATACTTTAATGAAAAGGAACCTATGGGAAGTCTCATCACATTCCATGGAGTTTGGGAGATGGAAGTTCCACGTTATAGTTTTAATATATTCTTTATTATCTGATACATATTCTCTAGCACAACTTTAAATCAGTATTTGTATGTGAAGGCCAAATCTTCACAAATTCTTTTAGATAATCAAACTAGGAAAGCATATGCATCATTCATTTGGACAATGATGAGGAAATACAAAGCACTAAAAAAATTCTCATTATAGATAAGATTAAGAAAGCTCTGCTCAACACACAGAAACACCCCATCAAAACAGAGAGAAAGAAAACGTCAGCAGCTGCGTGAGAAGTTATTTTAGTGCAGGCGAAGTGTCTCAACCCCAGCTGCACTTCCCACTGTTTAAGCAGAATGTTGCCTTGGTGCATTTTTTAAATGCAGATATGGAATGACATTGTATACTTGTCTTCCTCCTCTTTGGTGTTTTTTCTGTACTTCTAACTGAATAGAGGCCACAGGCCCATTCATATGGACCAAATAGGACCCACACCTGGCCTCTTTTATATAAAAGTACTAGAAAGTCATTTTCAATCTTATCTAATGTTTTGAATTTCACTGGAATTAGCTGAGGCTTCCCAAGTTAAAGGACAACCAAACAAGGATAGGTCAAACAACTCATTAACTTTTAACTAAATTCATCACATGAAATGAATAAAAATGAAATAAGAAGTGGTGAAATTAAACCCAATAGCAAGAAAACAAACAATCCAATTAAAAAATGGGCAGAGGAACTGAATAGACATTATTCCAAAGAAGATATACAAATGGCCAACAAATATATAAAAAGGTGTTCTGCATGACTAATCATCAGGGAAATGCAAATAAAAACCACAATGAGATATCACCTCAGGCCTGTTAGAATGACCATTATCGAAAAGACAAATGACAGCAAGTGTTGGTGAGGATGTGGAGAAAAGGGATCCCTTGTGCACTGTGGGTGGGAATGTAAAATGGTACAACCACTATGGAGGTTCCTACCAAAAAGTTAAAAATAGAAATACCATATGATTCAGCTATTCCACTTCTGGATATTTATCCGAAGAAAATGAAATCACTATCTCAAAGAGATGTCTGCACTCCTGTGTTCACCGCAGCATTATTCACAATACCCAAGACATAGAAACAACCTAAGTGTCCATCCGTGGATGAATGGATAAAGAAAATGTGGTGTATATATATATACACCATGGAATATTATTCAGCCATAAAAAGAAGGAAATCCTGTCATTTGTAACAACATGGATGAATTTGAGGGCATTATACTAACTGAAACAAGTTCAGACAGAGAAAAGACAAATACCGTATGATCTCACTTATATGTGGAATCTAAAAAAACTGCACTCATAGAAACAGATAACAGATTGGTGGTTGCCAGAGGTAGGGGGTGAGGGTGGGGGAAACGGGTAAAGGTAGTCAAAAGGTACAAGCTTCCAGTTATAAGATGAATAAGTTCTGCACAGCATGGCGACTATAGTTAATAATACTGTGTTATATACTTGAAAGTTGCTAAGAGAGTAGATCTTGAAAGTTCTCATCACAAGAAAAAAATCATAACTTTGTGAGGTGAAGGATGTTAACCAAATTTATTGTGGTAATCATTTTGCAATATATACATATATCAAATCATTATTTTGCACCCCTTAAACTAATACAATATTATATGTCAATAAAACTGGGAAAAAAAGAAATGAAATTTAATCTCTCTGACACTAACCAGTGTGGAAATAATTTATAATTTAACAACGTGGATTGAAGTGCAAAGCCTATAGCACTTCTGCGCTTTGTTTCCAAGGCACAGCAAGTTTAATAGTTTGGGGATTCTTCATCTGGGGACTTACGTTTTTTTAATTTAGAAGAGCTGCAGGGTCTAAGCATTTATGACAGCCCTGTGTCACCTCAATACTGATTGTGCCATCAATCCCTCAGCCTGCAGGGCTGCGCCCACCCCATCATCAAACGGTGTTGGATGCCAAGCTCGACCTGCACTTAAAGTGCCAGGTTGATGGACTACATCCTGGAGACGGTCGGAGCAAGGTGCCTTTTGCTTTGGGGCTAGAGAAATTCATTTAGCCGACCAAAATCCGTAAGACAATGACGATATCATCCCACCAAGGGGTGACATGAGAAAAGGAAGAATTTCCAAACTTTGGTGAAAATATAACATTTGCTGTATTTTTTCAGTTTTCCCAAACTGACTTTTTTTCAAGAAGCAGAAGATAAAACCACGTGGAGAGCTTAGAGGATACAGAACGTGAGAGTGACTGGCCAGTCCTCTCCAGACACAGAACTCTGGGCAGAGCTGTCCCCTGACATGCTACAGCGCACACAGCAAAATTTCATTGTTTTACAGGGACTTGTATGCGTTCCTGATTGCTGCATAACAAATCACCACAAACATGGGGGCTTACGACAACACAAATTTATCACCTTATAATTGTAGAAGTCAGAAGTCTAAAACGGGCCTCCTGGATGAAAGTCAAGGTCCTGGCGGGTCGTGTTCCTTCTGGAGGATCTAAGGGAGAATACGCTCCCTTCCTTTTCCGGCTTCTAGAGACCACCTGTATTCTTTGGATCATTGTCCCATCCTCCATCCTCAGAGCTCATCACTCCAATCTCTGCTTCCATCAAGACATCCCCTTCTCCCCTGTCTGTCCCTCTTACTAATAAGATTTGATTACACCAGGCCCACCCAGACAAGGCAGGATAATCCTGCCATCACAAGATCCATACAGGTAACATTTGCTGGTGCTAGGGATGAGGACCTGGACAGCTTTGGGGGCCCATTATTCAGCCACCACAGAACTATTACACCATCAGTACCTCTTTGAAACAAAGGCTGTGGATTTGATGTGTCCCTAGACACTGCAAAGACAGCAAAAGTCAGAATGCAAAATGGAAAATTTAGGAGTCTACCACAATTAGATTCTAATTCCTGACTTTGGGCAACTCATTATCTTTTCCAGATTGAGTTTCTTGAGTCTCTTTATCTGCACAAGGGAATAATTATACCAACTTCACAGAGTTTCTATGAAAATTAAATTAAATAAGATATAAAAAGCTTAAGTCTAGGCCAAGCTTTGGGTCCACACTACCAGACAACACCATTTTATAAACAGAGAACACAAAAGGGTGGGCCCGGCCCTGCAGTCTGAGCAATTGATAGCACCACAGTACTGAGATGACACCAGGCTGTCCGAGGCTGTTTTAAATTAAAAAGACATAATTCCTCAAATGAAGAATCCTCAAACTATTGAATTTATTGTTCTTTGAGGAGAAAAAGTAGGGTGTCACATGGCTGAGAGAGAACAGGTTCTCAGAAAAGTTAGGACCAGCTTCCTCCCTCCGTCCCCCCCTTCCTTCTTTCCACTTAGGCAGACCCAAGTGGGGCAGGAAGGCAGCTCATTAGCTCCCAGCCCCCGCATAAGAGACGCACCAGATGAGGGCTTGGGCCAGCACAAAGTGGAGCCTGGAGTGGGCCCGGTTCTGACAAGGGGGCTCAGATACAGAATGGTGTGGTGCTCGAGAGGCCTCAGCAGACTAACCGCACAAAGGGAGACTGAGCAAACCTACACTGAAGATATGGAAGTTGGGTCTCTCACTGTCAGAGAAGGGAGAGACAAATAAGGAAAGAGGGGAAGCCAGAGGAACCTGGTGTGACTGGATTGGCTTTGGAGGTTCCATGTCGAGGTGAACTCCTGGTTTTCAATAGAAAGAGAGAAAGAGCATCAAAAATAGACTCTCTAGCTCTACCCACAAAAGAATAGAGAACAGCAGTGCCCCCATGGCCACAAGTGCATCTAGCAGCCAGGACTCCTTGGAGAAAAGGCTAATGCTAGGTCCAGGCTGGGAATGCACAAGATGAGCCTGGAGCACCTTGTTATATCAGAAAGCAAGAAAATACTCAAAGATAGTGAGGACATATTAGAAGACACAGCAGCCAGCTTGAAGGGGCGCCACTGGCTAAATCCAGTACAATTAGAGCATCAAAGTAAATAATGATTACAGTGAACTTTAGTGCTTCCTTTCCATTTAATGCTAATTAAAAAACTTAGAATGAATGATACACAGAAAAATCACCACTTGGCAAACATCATAGTCATAATTAAATGAGGCAAAGAATATGGGAGGGTGCTGAAACGAGAGGGGGAAAGTGGGATGAGAAATGGGAATTTAAAGAGTCTCAAACTGTGTCCTCAAAAAATAATTAATGATGAAGGAAAAAGGAAAATTAACTTTAGAGTGGAAATGCCTGGCAGACATCGCTTGACCTGGATGATCAAAGTTCTGGCCACCAGCAATGGGGCAGATTGGCCTCATGCAGCAGGCAGTGGGAAGCAACGAGACAGCACCAGTCCTGTAATATTCCAGGCAGAAATGCAGAACCCAGTCTATCATGAGAAAACAGGACAAACCCATATTGGGGCTCACTGTGCAAGATGACCACTCAGTAGTCTTCAAGAACACTGAGGTGACCAAAGTCAAGGAAAGGAATTCATGCAGATTGCCGGTGACTAAGGAGACTTGCAAAGAGCACAACCGTGATCCTGGATTGGATCACTTTGCTCTTCAGGACATGATTGGGACAACTGAAACTTGATGGGCGAAGACCGTACAGGAGTTCTTTGTTCTTAGAAATCGTTCTACCAAGTAAAAAAAAAAAAAAAAACTTAAATAAATGTCAGGCCCTATTCCCTCTCTGAACTTGATTTTTTTCCATCCAAGGCCCATGCTTTACCTCTTAATGTTGTGTTGGATGGGGGCGTCTGAGCTCATGCACCCGAGGAACTGACACGGAGAACCCTCCTGACAGAGGTACAAAGGACATCCCCTAAACAGAGCTTAGCAGGCTGGGTGGGAAAAAAACGGCCACCTCACACAGGCAGGCTGACCTTTCTAGGATATTACTAAAAACTTCAAAATTATTAAAAACACACTACGATGTTAATAATCAGGGAGGCTATGCATGTGTGGAGGCAGGGGACACAGGGGGAATCTCTGTACCTTCTGCTCAATATTGTGATGAACTTAAAACCACTTTAAAACATAGTCTATTAAAAATGTACTACTAAAATTCACTACATTTGCCTTACTTCGAGAAGATTTTTGTCTTGGCTTCAGAGACGGCTGCAAATGCACTTCATGTGCACAGCCAAGCTCTCCAACTCTCCCTAGTCCTCAGTCCTACAAAAAGGAAACACTGTTCCTTGCACTGGAGGAGAAAGGGTGAATGCCCTAATGCAATTGGTGCCTACTGTGATCAAATTTTCTATCTCAACCTCTCTGGCTTGGGGGTCTATTTGGGGACCACGATTTACAAGAAGTTTATTGCAGTTCAAAATGAAACCTGCTTTCTAGCTACAGAGTCAGGAGTGATAATAGGCAGGCCCTCCACACCCACTGTAAAGTCGTGGAGCAAACGCAACGAACAAAGGGAGAAGCACGCATGGTGAGATCACAGCCGTGCTTACCGCGGACCGATAACAGATAGAAGATGGGAGAGTCAATACCTGCCAAGGTAAAGAGACAAATTGGTTGAGATAGATGTTTTACAGACTATACCAAACAAAAGAAAGTTTTTTAAAGCGCTTAATCTTTTTCCAATTTAAGATACCTTTCTTGAACAGATCCAAATATACTATATTATATTTTGTTAAATCTGTAAATGCTAAATATATTTTAGTTATTTCAAACCCTTTTCTTATGGTTGTCCTTAACACAGATAACTTTTTTTTTTAGCAACTGTGTGTATGAGAGAACAGAGAGATACGTGAGATCCAACCAATCAACATTCATTTGGCACTTATGGTGTGCGAAGCGTGTACTAAATGCAGCAGGTGGAATCACTGCAAGAAATTGGAGAAGCATGGATAAAATCGCCACAGGAATCGAGCAGCTGGTTTTGTTGCTTCTTGTTGGGCTTGTTTTGGGGTAATTAATAGCAAGGACGTGAGATAGGGAAATCTTGGGAAAAAAAGAAAAAGCAATTTGCAGAGAGTCAAGTTGCACGGAAGAATTATTCTTTTAAGAAGGCAGTGAGGATGGAACCCCTCTGTATCCTGATAGTGGTGGTGGTTCCATGACTTTATGCATTTGTCGTAATTTAGAAGAGTGGATTTTACTGTATGCAATTTAATTTTTTTAAAAAAGGGCAAAGAGGAGGAAGATTAAGAAATTTCCAAAAGAAACACAGATGAGTAAAGTATAAAAATAATATTTTGGAGAAGAAAGGTGAATACTAAACAGAAATAGGAATATTGAAGGAATATAGCATGAAAAGAATTTTTAGAAGTTCTATGATGTAACATCTACCATAATATTAAAAACATAGAGGGACTGGGGCTGGCCTGGCGGCACAGTGGTTAAATTCACACACTCCCCTTGGCTGCCTGGGGTTTGCAAGTTTGGATCCTGGCTGCTCACCTACACACAGCTCATCAAGCAATGCTGTGGCGGCGACCCACATCCAAAATAGAGGAAGACCGGCACAGATATTAGCTGAGGGACAATCTTACTCAAGCAAAAAGAAGATTGACAACAGATGTTAGCTCAGGGCCAGTCTTCCTCACCAAAAAAATATATATAGATATATAGAGAGAGGAACTAAAATACAGAAATGCTTAATTACAGTATATACCACTGCACACATATTTTGGATGTGAACAGCTATAAAAGTAACATTGATAAATCCTCACCTTTGTGTGATTTCTGGCTATTTGTAATCTGTTCTCAGTGTTATTATATTATCTGATCCAAACAAAGACTGTGTGTGAAAGTTAGGGAAGTTTTTTCTATTTTAGTGATGAGAAAAATGAAGTTCCAGCCCAAGTGATTTGTCCAGCTCCCCCTGACACTAAGACCCAAACATCAATTTTCTCACCCTGATTTCCATGCTCCCTCCCACGGCAGTTAGAGACTGATGAAGAGATCAGGTAGCGAATCAGTCAAAAAATTTTAAATGTGAGTGGAAGACATTGGGTTCTTTTGGAATGATGAGGAGATTATGAGGACTATGTAAAAAGAGTATAGGGTCACAAATATGCACAATCATTTTAGGAAGAAGTTACTTCACAATATCATAGGTCTTAAGGTTCAGATCTTGGACCCAGTAATTGCACTTCTCAGTCTAAGGAGATGATGGCGGGACCCCATGTTCACAGGTGTGTGTATCATCTCATTGATAAATGTTGAAACACTGGAAACAGCTTAAGTGCCCTACAATGGGGAAGTGAGGAATGTATGGTAGAACTTGCATGTGGAACCTTTTTATAACAGAAATTATGTAGCCATAAAAATAATGGTTTTAAGAAAAATGGATACTGTGTAAGATAAATATTGTTAAGTGGGTGACTCTCGTTAAAAAATGGTATATGCAATGAGATTTCCAATCTGACTAAAAATTCTAGGCATGACGGTCCAGCCTGTTCTTAACAGGCCCCAGCCCAGCTCTCCAGGGAGGAGAGTGAGGAAGAGAGACAGAAATTGGAGAGAAGCCAGAGGAGGTGGGATCCTGGGGGTGATCAGGCTGGCAGGTGAGGAAGCCCAGCAGAAACCCAGAGGGGCCAGGATGGGCTGAGTCACTGAGTCAAAGGTAGCAAGGAACAGCCCCCAAAACAAAGCCAGCTCCCAGCTCCTGAGCTGTCCACTGGTGTGAAGGCCCCCAGGGGAGTCACCCACTCAGAGGGAGGGAGACAGGAGCCCCACGGCACAGTGGAGGACCACCCAGCACTGCCCAGCCCTCGGGGGCTCTCCCAGGCCACCCACTCCCCCAGGGACATTTCATGGGGATCCCTGTCAAATTGAAGAGCATCATTCACTGTGCTCGTCGGAGTCTCTTCCATCAATCCTATCTGTGGCTCTTTGTGATTCCGGTTTTCAATGGAAGGCCTGAGGGTGGGGGACACACACAGCCAATGGTCTGGAGTTGGGATTCCAATCCAAGGTCTCTGTGTCCAGGGCCCATGCTGAGACCTCCCTTAATTCAGTCAAAAGCTTCAGCTCAGAGAGCTTTGGAGGGCTGTCCTGTAGGCTGTTCGAGCCAGGGCTCTCTGAGGAGGGTCCTCGTCATCCCCGGGGGGTTGGAGGAAAATAGCAAAACCACAATTTCTACCTCTAGGTGAAGCCTGTCAGAAGTTAAGAATTCCTAGTTTCTAAGACATCATTGGTACCCTCAGTCAGCTGGCGTGGCCACAGTCAATGGTGACAGAGGCCGCCTTGCTATGCCCTCAGGCTCAGCAGGTTGCAGTGTTCTGTGCCCCATTTAAGTGGATTTTTCATTGATTTGTTTAGCTTTTACTAAAATAACACTTACAAAGGAGACAACTGGCTGTAAAAGATTCTGGCAGATAACACAAGCGATGCAAACAAATAAACCAAATACACGGTGGGGCTGACACCCTTCCTGCTCCAGAAGACTCTCTGTTTTAATCTCAGGGCGTGGCAGAAAACCCAATCAGATCCGATCATTTGAAAGAAAGAAGGGAAGGAAGGGAGAGAGGGAGGGGAGAAGGAGGAAGGAAGGAAGGGAGGGAGAAGAAAGGAAGGAAGGAGGGAGGGAGGGAGGGAATTAGTAAGAAGGATATTGAAGTATCTTATTCATATACCACAGTTATTAATAAGCCTCTTCCTAAATGTACTTTTGCCTTGAGATATTATTGCTTGGTCATATAAAGCATAATGATTAACAAAGCATTTAAATGCTAAGAGTCCACCCAGTCCCTCCTCATCATTTTTTTCCTGTGATGTTTAAATCCATGAACTAGTCAAGCCAAGCTCTCCACAAAATTTACTCCACCTCATGATAAACGTCAAAGGGATTCCTGAGGTTTCTCACTTTATTAGCAACGGATAACACGCCTATGGGAACACTCGTTCTTCCTGCCACCTATATTTAATTGTAAATAAGTAAGTATACAAACACTGAGGGAGAACGCTTATATTTTATTGATAAGTGTGTTTGGTCCAAAAGGTTGGCCTGCGTTCCCTCAGGCCCTGCTGCTCTGCCCTGAGAAGGAAGTGGGCACATGACAAGTTCGGTTTATATGTACAAGACAAGACACCGCGAAGCTAGTAAACAACCCGATGAACCGAGAATGAATACAGAGACACACACAACATAACCAGTCTGGGCTTGACTGGCAATACCTCCTGTTATAATCCAAAAGAAATTATTTTCTTTTTCCTTTTCAAGTGACCTAGGCTGGCAAAACTACTCTCACAGGCTCCAGCTCCTCATGTCAGCAGGGACACTGTGATTCATGCCAGCCCAAGGTTCCCAGCTATCCAAATTACCAGCTTTCTGGCATAATATATGGACTTGTTTTCCAGACTTCAGAAGACAGTGACAACTGTTGTGTGTCACAGCCACATTCGAACCAGGTGCTTTAACCAGCTGTAGGCACTGTATACCCACGTCCTCAGAGAACTCCAAACCTGCCCTGATTCATGCCCTCAGAGGAGACGGCTTGGGGAACTCCCTGGGCTGTTGTCTGCCAACAACCCGTGGAGAAGAGGTGCCTTTTCCTGGAGCATAGCTGCCATTTAATTCCATGTCCCTCCAAAGTCATGACAATAATGTCACAGGCTATGTCACCACAGGCAAGAAGAACTTTTACCATTTTTTGACTGGCTTGTTCCAGGCATTTAACTATTATTGTTAATTCCTGAAATAACTGTGCAAACCATTCTAATTTTTCCACTTTAACATAAAAAACCTGAGGCTCACAAGAGTTGAGTGATTCATCCAAGGGCCTAGATATTGGGACTTGGATTTAGAACTGGCGGGGGCAAAGCTCACGCCCTTTCCACTGTAACACACCACTCCCAGGAGCTAGATGTATCTGTGGACGTGTCCTGCACATCGTTCATTCAGAAAATATGTGTGAAGCAACCACTAATGCTGAGTACTGTGCTACGTGCTGCTGGTGCAGAGGTGGGCAAAGAAGACACACTCACGGATCTCAACCTCAGGGGAGCAGATGACACACACGCAGGACAAGTCAGGAGAGGGGTCCTGAAGTAGACAGCAGGGTGCAGTGGGAGTAGAGGCGCAGAACTGAATTGATACGGGGATCCGGCACTGCCTGTCTGCGGAGATGGCGTCGTGTTGAGACTTGAAGGATGAGAGAGGAGACAGCCAGCCGTAACACCAAAAGATTTGGTGACTCTGCATTCTTTGGCTTTAGACAGCAGTTCATACCCATCATGGATCACATTAGGTTGCTCCTTGTTTGTCTGTGTATCCCGACTTGCTCTGCTCCAAGTTGATGGCTCATGGAATAAGGAGCATCGCCCACAAAGTCATAGGCACACTGAGAGAGCTTGACTCACTATCAGAAAACCTAGATCCAAGGGCCGAGCTGTCATTTATGAGCTGTGTGATTCGGGGTAAAGAAATTAGCCTATCTGAGCCTCAATCTTAATATAGGAATAATAGTGTTATAGAATTAGGGGGAATTAAATATATCCTACAGATAAAGCAGTTTGTAATACTGTAAGCCTTTTTTATGTTTTACTATCTTTTATGACCATTTATTCTGAACAAAAGTTGTAATGGCCGCGACCTCCTTGGGACCACACTGAGTTACGCACAAGCGGTTGCTTCTCCTCTAGTATCACTAACCCAGTGATGTGCCTTCAGCTCCCAGATGCATTCCAAAACACACCTGCAAGTTCAGGCTTTGACATTCTAAAAGTTGTGGTATTTTAATTCTTGTGGTTATTTAAAGTCTCTAATACTGTTTTAGACTTTAAGTGCCAACTACCAATTACAAACCTGATCGGACACTACTCCCATTTCTGGGTAATTTAGAGAAAGTGCTCCAAGATTCTTCCAGATCTTTTCATTTTAATTTGCAGCACTTGATTTTTATTTTAAATCTGCAGCACCTTCTATAGATCATAGCAACACAGAAATAAAACTCTGCTCTGGTTCACACACACAGCCAACCTCAAGGGCCCTGAACAAGGCTTGCCTTTGGTTCCGTTACACGACACAGCAACTTCCTCCTGGAGGAAAGGCCTAGTTCTGATCCTATTGGCCATATTCTAGGAAGAAACCACACTGAGTTGTTGATGTCATCCAGCTCAGTCCCAAGCGAGTGGAAAGCAGAATGAGGGGTTGGGAGGCTAGCCAGGAGTCGGCAGTGTTTGCATGACCTTCTGCACATCTTCTCCTTAGCCCAGCGTGGGGCCAGGGGCTGCTGAGCAGAAGGTCCATAGTGAACAGACAAGGGCACCTCCATGTGAGAAAATATAACCAGCCAACCATCTACTATTGAAAATTGTTTAGACATCTAATGATTCTGGATTAAAGACACAAAAGTTCTCAAATATAAAAACGCTTATTTTTCTGAATAGTCACCTGTCAGGTGAATTAAATTCTGTACTGGCTTACACTGTGCCTGACACCAGTCAGAACTTGAAAATAAATAAAAATGCACAGTGTTTTCCATCACCCCCTCCCCTGCTGCCGTACCCACATCTCATCACTGAATGTCCAGTGGCAAAGCATAAATAATAAAAGTATGTTCAAGCATCTCTTGGTACCTCTTCTAATGTGGTGTCTGAAATCCTGTAGCCTGTCAGGTGCAGATGATGAAGGTTCTGATCCAAGGCCTGGAAGAGCCCTTTAAAGCAGGCTCTGTCTGCATCCTTGGGGATGGCATAGCTCAGCTCACACCCACTGCTGTCTTTGAGAAATGCTTGTGGGATGTAGGTCTGTATTAGAGACGTAGCACGAGCTATGTCCTTCGGATCATCAACCTCCAGAACAGAAGGCTATCCAAAAAGAAAAGTGAGGAAAGAGTAAGGAATGTAAGTCCACGCATATCAAATTTATAACAACTGATTTCACATACTTACATATGCAATTTATTGTGAAATTCTAATTCAAAGCAGCAAAATCAAGAAATACCATTTAAGTGACAGGCATTTCAAGGATACATTGTACTTTTTCCTTTTCAAATATAAACCTGTGGTGATAAACCTGGTGAGGAGAGACCTGCAAGTCCATCTCAGTTACTAGGCTATTGGGTTGGCCTCTAGGAGGTCTACAATCACGAGGGCGCCCCTAGTGCCCTGGGAGAATAGTGAAGGCGGCTCTGGCCCAGCAATTGGACTATAGGAGACAGAGTTGAGTCTTCTTAAAAGAGAGACAAGGATTCCCACCCATGGAGGAAAGGAGCCCCCTCAGAATGGCAAGATACTCTCCCTGAATTAGAGAGGACGCAAATGGGAAACTTGACTCCGGGGCCACCAAGGGTCAGACAGAGCCATCAAGAGTAAAGAGGTGACTTAGAGCCCGTACCCTTTAATCCCAACCCCAGAGCCACCCCTGCCCACCCCTAGCTGACACAATGCAATCATAATTACCAGTGTAACCTAGATGGGACCTCTGATAAATTTCACCTCTCGGGTCTATCGCTACTGTGCTTCTGTACTATGGTAAAGTTTTAGCCTCCTAAACAGAGTGTCACTGTCAGAAAAATACTTCAAGAACATCTGGATCATGATGTTCTTGATCTCAGGGCAGATCCCATTACCAATTAGGTGTTTCTGACCCTCATCTAATTCCTTCTGGCAGTCACAATGCACCTTGAGTTCACAGGGGCTAAGTGCCCCACTCAGCCCTGTGAGATTCATTTTGGCATCTGGGCTGTTGCCCACAGAGGCCTCCACTTAGATCACCAACTCCCTTTCCAGTCCACCCATAACACGGTAAGGCCCTTGTCTGGGGCCCTCCACGAAACTCTCCCTGCCATCTCTACCTCCTTCCCTGACCACCAGAAGCTCCCGCAGCCAGCCCCCTGCCTCGCCAGCCCCGATCCCGCTCCAGTACACCATAGTTATCATATTCCATTCTTTTCTTTCTCGAGTACTTCCTCTCCTCCAGGGGTACCGAGACCTAAGGACCTTGTGCAGAAATCATGTGTCCTTTTTTACAGCTTCCCCCAAGACCTACAGCAATGTAGGGCCCAGGCTAGATGCAGAAAAAATATTTGTTGAATTGATTTGAATCCAATGTGTAGAATGTTATTGTATAACCGTCACAATTTGTTTCCTATGACCCAAATAGGAAAGGCACTTCTCCAACATACTTATCGTTGTGTTTCTTACTTGTTTTGTGAGTGTCAGGCTGAGCCCCTGGCCGTAAGCTTCCTTCAGACAGAAGGGAGGACCACAGCACCGGAGCCACCCCTGCTGCAGGATGGCCACACAGTCACTGAGCGCTTCAGCCTCGTCCAGGTGGTGGGTTGTGAAGATGACCGTCCGACCTGTGTCCCAAGAAAGAGGGCATCAGAACTGGCATGGCAAAGGGCGCCATCCATCCCATCCTTCCAACGGGAGATCCGGGAGACAATTTAAAGATTATCATCAGTTTTTAAACTGGGAAAAATTAAAATGGGGCCTGGAGAAGTGACCTAGCCAAGGCCACTTCACAAATTAGAGGCCCTGAAATGCTTTCCTCTATGGTTTTCTCTTAGGAATATGACACTTTCTACAAATGCTCCATCTCCTCATGAACAAAAGGGGGCGCTCTGACATGCACTAAAGGTGAAACTGAGGCACAAAACACAAAGTCCCTGAGTCCAGCCACCCCGTTCTGTAAGTCCCAGAGGCAGATCACTGAATGGACATAAAGTGCCATAAAGATCACTGAATGGACTCCTCAGACGATAATCTCATGTGTACTTGAGGAGAAGGCTACATTCTATGGAAGTGGTTATTGCACAAGAAAACAATCAAACAAGTGCTGTGTTAAGGCAGAGGAAACGGCCGTGGTACCTGTCGATGCCCTTTGGAATCAGCGACGATGTAACCGCACGCACTCATTCACCACAGGTCATAGGAGCGGGGCACCTGCTCCTTCCCCGGAAAGGCTCACAGCAGCCATGGACCACAGAGCATGTGTTTTGGGAGGTGGGTGGGGGCAGCTGGGGGGAGGCAGACTTGAGCCAGCGGTCTTCCCAGGAAGAGAAGCGTCACTGAGCCCGGTGGATATGGCCCCTTTTTGCAGAAACGAATGTAAAGCTCATATTTGTCCTCTATGAATTCTAGCACCTTGTCAGGTTTTATCACCTTTACTTAGGCACAAAAAGCCTCAGATTTAGCTTAGGAGAACAGAGGCCAGAGACTCTAGGTGATATTTTCTTCAAGTTTACTTCAGTTATGTAAATGGAAGGTCTTACGACTTTCAGCTTCTACCCTCCTCACCGGCCTACATCGAGCTCAATTGCACCTGTTCTATTTTATTGAATAGAAATAAACACATTGATTGATTCTTATCTCAAATTTTCAAAGAGAGAAAGCTGAACAGGTTTTTAACTCTACTTGATTTTATATTTTTTAATAGGGAAGAAGGATGAAAAGACTAGGACTTACAATTCATTAAAAAAAAAAAAAAGATGCATCTAGAAAGAAACTATGAAATGTAGACCCAAGAGAAACAGGCCAGGGGGTCCACAGTGACCACTGACTGTCACCATAGACGGTTCCTGAAGACCAAGGCCAACCTCCTTGCGGCAAAGTCCTTCAGAACTAAGAAATGTGCTCAGTCCCTGATGGGGGATTAGGGGCAGCTTGGACAGTCTGATTAGTGCTATTTCAAAGTTCAGATGATATGTTCCCAGACAATGAAGTTGTCTAAAAATAAAAGTCAACTGGAATCTAAATTCCCAAGCAGTTTAGATAAGTTGACACATGTTTAATCCATGATGGCTTCTCAGTGGACAGTAAGGAGACTCAAGACACAGCACAAACCTCAAAGGACAGGTATTACTGTGTAAGACACTGCTTTACTGTTTCTTCCCTGACTCAAATGGTATGTTCTATCCCCTCTCCTCCAAATTTGGGACTTCCCAAATTCACCTTCTCTTGTCTATTTTAATAATAGTAATAATGATAACCTGTCATTGGTTGACAGATACTGAGATACGTACCAGATACTGAGCCATACACTTTAATATGTGTACATTTACTTCTCAAAAAAGCCTGAGATGGTATAATTGTCTCCATTTGCAAGTGGGAAAACTGAAGCCCAGAGAAATTGAATAATTTCTCCAGGGTCACACAGGAAGTGTTGAGCAGGAGTGTGAGCCAGTGCAGGAATTTGTTATGGACTAATTTGCTCTGGTGTCTTTTGCTACCTTGTTAACCTTCCAAGGGAGGCATGAGAGTACCAGTACCAGAGCCAACCAAGAGCTTAGCACTGCATGTCACAAAGCCATAAACACAAAGATAAAATTCCAGGTAGACGAGCCCCAAATGCACTGGTGTTCTGACAGAGGAATCCCTTTCCACTCAGCAGGGAACACTTGTTTTGTGCGGTCCTTACATCTATTTCACAAAGCTATGGTGCAGTTACCTGGAGGTTTGGGGCTGTTTCCAGAAACATCTCTACATTTTAATTCTTGAAATGTATTTTAGTTCCAGTACCACCTACCCCACCTGCTTATGTTCTTTTGATTTTGCACATCACTCAGTGCAGGGACTATTCCAATGGAGCCCTCCAAACACTAAAATCATTGCCAAACAACTGAGGATGGTGAGAAAATATTTAATTTATAATAACAGAATTTGAAGAAAGCTGTCTGTTTCTGAGATTTTTATTGTATCTGGCTTTCTCTCTAAAGTTATCATTATGTTCATGACTCAAATGTTCTGTCAGCTAATCCTTGAAGACTCCATTTTTTATATTTAAAATAAACAAGAAGAGCGGGCTTGTAGTATTTAATGCATACTGCAATTCACGTGTGCAGGGATGATGGAATCTATTTATTTGTCTACCTCTCATCTGTCTTCTTCACCAGCACGCACTCAGGGTGGCAGGGAAATTATTTAGTCCAGTTTAGTTTTATCTCAAAATTTTATTAGTTCCTTTATGTGGTATTCAGGTTCTTTTGCAAAGAAGGTTCATGGTTTCTCATTTCTGATCTTCCTACTTCTCTTCCCAGAGGGCGCCTAGGTAAGTGGAGAAAGGGAGGCTCTGTGATCTTGTCAAGGGGCAAGGGTTGGGATCTTCGGGTACAGTGTGGTCAGTGTCCCGTGGTCTCTAGGTGATGACCAAGACCTCCTGGTGCTGTCCTCTCAACCGAGACCCCCTGGTGCTGTGACCTCGACTTTTATAGCTTGGGCAGGGCCCCCGAAAGGATCAGGTCAGAGCACGGAGCGTTCCCTGCTCTCTCAGCCTCACCTCAGACCAGCTGGCCACCGGCCCCTAAGTCTCTGCCCTGGCTTCTGGCTCCCAGCCAGCTGCAAGGGGCCACCTCATCCCTGCATGGCAGCATCCCAAATAGGCCCCATCTCCCTCTCAGTGGCAAAGCCCATGGACCTATGAAAGTGCGAGACATTAGCTGTGGGTGCCTCCTCGGGCCCCAGCACTCTGCTCGGCTTCGTGAATTTTGATATGCCTGTACCAAGTCAGATGAGCCTGTGCAATTGACACAACCTTCTTTTTCTGGTGCAATTGCCCACCTCTGGCCAACTCCCCGAAAGGAACAGAAAGCCATATTCGCTCACTCCATTTTCCTGCTTCCCTCTCTGTTCTTCTCCTTCCACAATCTCCATAAATTACTAGGACAGAAAGGAACAAGATTGTCCTTTCATGTCTCCTTTGTGCCATCCTTTTCCTCTCTGATCCCAGCCGTATGACTAAGCTTTAAGTGACAGACAGGAGCATTTTTTCTACCCTAAGGCAAGAATTTGAGGACCTGAGTCTTCTGGGTACAGCCCTCTGAATGTGAAAGAAAGAGAGGGCTTCTTTCCGGTTCTTTCTCTTTGCCTTTCTTAGATAGCACAATCTAATCTCTCGCAGGGATGTGCAGGCTTCAGGTCAAGTCAGTCAAGTCAGAAGAAGGTTTTGTACTCAAAGGCAAAAGAGAAAAGAAAAACAAATTTTCAAGATTTTCTGTATAAACTCGGCCACTTACACTCCTGCCTTGTTTAGCAGTACCAGGATATGTTTCCCTGTTCTCGATGTTTCTTTCCAAATTAGGATGTTTCTATATGAAATACCTATAGCAATGCTTCCTAGTTGTCAGAAACACAGAAAGAATCAGAAGTTGGAAATTGGTGACTGCCCATCCAATGACCCAAATAGGAAATATACAATAATACAGGTGAGAAATACAGAAACCCATTTCCACCCACGGCTCAGTGAACTCCCTCTGTGGCTGTAAGCAAATCACACCCCTATCTCTTTGTGCCTCGGTTTCCTCACCTAAAAAAAGGAAGACTTGTCTATATTATCACTAGAATATCTCTTCTTAATAATCCATGATTCCAGAATGAAACACAATATGGATAAATATAATTTCAATTGAAATCATGTATAACATGCATTGATAACATCATTGCTAAGCTCAATTTAAGAGATCAAACACAAAGTAAGCAATTCCTAGCACTATAGAGATGTTATATAATAGATATACCTCTATAAGCTCTTGTGAAAATTTCTTTTTCTGAAAAGGATAATGTATGCTTATCAGGATATGACTTGGTTCTTCACATATGATAGCATTCCTTTCCTGCACCACAGTACAGTGGGAAGAGAAAGGAGAAAGATGTGCAGTTCCTACCTTCTCGGTACTTGAGGATAATGTCCCAGATGCTCCGACGGGAGCAGGGATCCACCCCACTGGTAGGCTCATCTAGAACCACGGTCCTTGATGTGCCGATGAAAGCTATGCCAATGGAGAGCTTCCTCTTCATGCCTCCAGAGAGAGCGTGGGTTTGCTTGTGCTGATGCTGCGTTAACTCCACATCGTGAAGAGTTCTGAAATAAGAAGAAAACCCTTACTCTTCCCCCGAGTGCCTTAAAGCTTTGCTTCAAATTTCACTCTATAAATAATGACTTGCAATGACCAAGATCTTTATAATCCACAGGTACATCAAGGTGACCTAGATGCCATGTGCGCACATGAGCATTGACTTTCTTAAGGTTCAGATGGAATCATGCCAATGGACCAAGTGTGACTTTCTTAAGGTTCAGATGGAATCATGCCAAGGGACCAAGTGTGATGCCTGGCCAGCAGGATCTGCCAAGTATTGTTTTTGGAAAATACTTATCTCCTCCCTGGAGAAGTATTACTCTTCATTTCCCTCATACCTCCCTCCAAGGGACCTACATTCCCTCCAGACACTACAGAGAATGGTGGAATGGCTGATGTGCTAGTGTGGTCAAAAGGAGCCAAGTAGAGGCCCAGCCCCACTGAATACCAGAGGGTGAGTCTGGAGAAGTCTTCTGACTCTCTGGCCCATGTGCACTGTTTGTATCAGCCCATCTTCCTGACTAAGTGGGAGGCCCCACGAAACACCACATGCAAAGTGTAAATTATCAGATGCCATCAATGTGAGAATAAGCCCTCCTATTCTCTCTCAGGGAGTCTCGAGAGTTCCAGATTTCAGATACTCAGCACAAAGAAAGCCTCCCTATGGGAAGCTTCACCTCTTTCTATGGGTTCACTCTTTTCTCGCAAATCACTTTTCACTCTCTGCCATGGTGCTCCTATTAACTCCACACAAATACTTACCCCTCTCATCACCTACTTAAATCTTACTCATTGTTAAAGACACACTTTAAGCAATACCTTCCTGAAACCTTTCCCTGAGCATTCAAACCAAAGTGGATTCCCTCCCCGCTGAACGGCAGGCATGTCTATAACTTCCTGATTGCCAAAAAGCTGTCAGAGAGAAGGAGGCTAGACAGGAGGAGAGGAATTATAAGAGCTCCACACAGTTGAGCTTCAAGAACTGTTGTGTCCTGGAAAGTTCTGGAATCCTAAGCAAAGACTTGGGTGAAATCCCAAGGACTTGCTTGCCTGATAACAAAGTAAATGTTTCAGTATTTACGTACTTCACATCCTGACCCAGAATGAGCTCACACTACCTTCTCAGTGTATAGTTTTCAGTCTATCCACCTTATGTTTAGTCCAAGTGTTACAGTGCATCTTCTGCTAGGTAAATCTCAACCTAAATGTATAACAGTAATTTATGCCCTGGGTTTTCAGGTGTTCCCATCCTTGACAACACCCTGGTTGGGAAGAGAAGGCAACTGCATTGACCCTTCATTCCCAATTATGCACAGCCACCAATACCTCCCCACCTGGGTGATTCCAATACAGCACAGGAGGGGAAACTCTTAAGCTCAACTTAGTCACATTAACCAGAGATCCATAGGCTAAGAAAACAAACAGAAAATCAAATCCATAAGATGTTAGATGCTCTCAAACATGCTTATCCTAATAACATTTTTATGTTAAACCCAAAACCCCTCCATTCTCTGTTTATCTTGACCTCAACCCAATCTTGTCCACTCACACCCAAGCTATATCCTGGACCTTGTTATTCCCAATAACCACAACCTCTCCAAGGCCTCAATTCCAGGCATTCTTTTCTGACTACCATATCTTTTTCCCCAGCTAATCCTTGCCTCCAGCAATTACTCAAACCCACAAAACTCAATTTTCCACTATCCCTCACTCACACGAGGCCCTCCCTCCCTTCCTCTCTGAGAGCAAAGTCCACAGCTCTGTTCTGCCTCCTACTGTCTCAAGTGAGCCATCTGTACTCTCAGGAGAGTCAGTCCCTCCCCTCTCCACAGATCCCTTCCCCTGCCGTGCAAGGACAGCACACCAGCAAGGCACCCTTCTCTCTATTTGCCTCAATTGCTTGCTCTACATCTGAATCATCCTTCTCTTGACATCATTTTTCCATCTGGATACTGTCCCATCTCTTTGCTCCTTTTTGCAGCAAAATTCCTGGGAAGAAGTGCTGTTCCCAAATCCTCTCCTTTCATTCTCTCTTTAACTGACTCCAATAAGACCTTCCTTCCCATTGTGCTATTAAAATTGCTCTTATCAAGGTTACCAAGGACCTCCAAATACTAAATCCAAAGGTCGTTTCTCAGTCTTCATCTTACTTGACGTTCAACAGCATCTAATGCACTGAACCACTCCCTCCTCTTTAATGGACTTGTTTTCCTCCTTCCCCACTGGTCTCTCCTTCTCCTCATCCTCTGGCTTGTCTCTCCACATCTCTCCATCCTCTTCACGTTGCAGTGTCTACAGCTCAATTCTTTGTCTTCTTCTCTTGTCTACCTGCATCTACGCCCTCGATGATCTCATCATTATCATACAAATATGCCTCCAACTTGAGTTCCATGGCATATGCCAGAATTCTAAGTGTTAATGCTAAGTATGTAACAACATCTCATTGACTTCAAGGCCTGATAAAGCTCCCCTCTTGACTTCTCTTATCTTCTCTAGGCCAAATTAAGGGCAAAATAGTAATGTCCCAACTCTTGACAAATGTTCACTCTAAAGATTCTACCAGGGATCCTATCTCCCTTGAACTCACATTTCAATGAAGCTACTCATTAAGGAAACCAAGTGATGCTACTGGAGCCTAACACGGAGCGTGTTGGCCCTAAATCAGATGTTTTCAGTTTTCGCTCCCTCTAATTGAGAACTGCTGTCCTAAAACATGATCTCATTCCGATTGCTTTCGTGCAAATTGGCTTCGTTGCTAGGTAACATGCAGCGAAGCGATAACTATAAAGGTTGCCTGCACCCAAATAAGAAGATGGATCCCACGCAGCATTGTTAGGAACTTGATTTAAGCCCAGTCACAACCACAATCAAGTCTGCTGTGGTCCAGCGAAGATGCATTTTTTAAATTAAAATAGGTGACCTGTGACTTTTTTTAAAGAATTTAGGTTGTACATAACCAATTTGCTTTTTAGTAACGCGTGGCCACTTCTCACTAAGTACCCTCTCAAGTTTAAGATAGGCTTAAATAGTACAAAGTAAACATTCTCCCTATATATTTGAGTCTCCACTGTCTCTAGCGTGATTATTACTACCAGCCATGTCTGAAGACATGGTGAGATGTGAGCCAGCCTTGCAGTGGAAAATATCCTCAGATGCCCACTTAACCTGCCAACAATGTGAACTTTGAGAGAGAGAAAAAGGAAGAAATCACCATTAAAATAAAATGTGTGGCACCCTCCATGATTTTATGAGGTTTACGTCCCTTGAGGTTTTGTTCCATCAGTTCAGAATTAATTCTCATATGAATCTCGGAGTGTGAGCATCTATCCAGAGAGAGATTTGATTTGTTCCATACCCATTTGTCATATAGCTGGTCCCCAAACACAGCCACCCATTTCAAGTTGAGATCATCCATAGAAGTACTGGTCTTCCCCAGGTGTGGGAAAATAAAACTGCAGCATGGTGCTGCGTCCTGGAGAAGCAGTACATCCTTTTCCAACACCGCTCTCGGCAAGATTTGCAGGGTAACTCACAGCGCGGATTTTTACCTGATGGTCTGCCTTCAGATCTGCTTTCAGATCCCCTGAGCAATATGTGCCTTCACCATATTCTGGGTTTGTGGTCTTGTTTCATTCTGGTTTTTATATCCAACAAGAGAACTTCAGCAATACTGGCTAACTTTGGCCCTCTGGGATCTCGTGTGTGCAACTCTACCCATCTTCACCTGAAGATGAACTTGTTCAGGCAAGATCCCCTCAGGAACTGCTGCTCCAGATGTGGCTCCATGATGAGCCAGGACTCCTTCAGTCCACATTCTTCCTGCCGGCCCACCTGCCCACCCACCTCCCTGCCTCCCTGCCCGACATGGCCCTGAGAGGGTATTTTTAAGCCATTGTCACCTGCACTCACTGCCTTCACCCCTCCTCAGATCCTTGGAATCCCATAATGAATGGCTGAGCTGCAGTTGGGGCAACAACACTACAAATGTGCCAGAGGACCTCCGCCCTCCTCTCAGCAAGTCTCCTCTTCCCAGAGGCCTGCATCCCTGGATTCTGCAGCCCAGCAACCAGCCCAAGGGAGAGGCGACGAGTGCACCTGTGTCCCAGTCCCAGATCAAATCCTGGCTTCCCTGCACAAGCTGCGGGGCCCCCTCTCCCCGAGCCTCAGCCCCCCCATCTGGAATCCAAGGCCCTCCCCGTCCAGCAGGAGACACTGCATATGTAAGGTGCCTGGCACGCAGCCACATCAGTGCCCAGGAGAGAAAAGACGTTAAACTCAAGTCCCCATTTTTACCACAGGGACAGCCCACAGCACTGTGACAGGAGCTTTGCCCAACAGCTGGGACCTGGCATCAGATACCTCCAGGCCCCTCAAACTCACGTCTCTAAGACCAACTCAGAGAATTTCCTTCTCCTTCCACTTCCCAAATTGACTCTCTCTCTCTGTCGAGAAATGATGCCACATTCCACCTGCCTGAGCCAGGAAACATTATGGATTCTCCCTTTTCTCTCCTTTCTCTTTGGTCAGCACCTCTCCTGCCACCTCACCCTCTGGGGACCCTTCTGGCCTCATCTGTTCTTAGAGTGGGAGCCCCCCTAACTCGCCCTCCGCACCCTGGCAAGCCCCACCCACGCCACCCTACACCTACCTCATGACAGCCTCTGACCAGATAATTGGGTGGCCACTTTGCCAGGTCAACTGTTTTCTGAGCCCCCATGTCCACAAACTGTCTGCAGGACGAAATCTAAAATACCGCACAGCTTACGAAGCCCCATGCTGTGGTCCAGCTTTCTCCTGAGCCTTTTCTCCCAGCATGCCCAGCCTGCCCCGCGAGGTCTGTGGACCCTCTGTGCCTGCACACGCTGTTGGTTCTCCCACCAGCCCCAGCCCACCCCACATAACTCCGGAAAGCTCCACTCACCTGGTGGCTCTCTGCTCAAGCATTACCTCCACCATTGCCCCTCACCTTCCCCCAAGGACACTGAGTCCTCGCTGTCCTGTGGCCACTACGCCTGCTTCACACACGCCCCAGAGAAGCTTATCCTATTTTCAGTGTTGACACGTGTCTTCTGTCTGAGATGCAGGGACTGCCGCATCCTCGCTCCCCAGAGCCCAACTTCATATTGTTTGTTATGCGCTGAATTGTGTCCCCTCCCAAATTCATATTTTGAAGCCCTAACCCCCAAGATCTCAGAACGTGACTGTATTTGGAGACAGGGTCCTTCAAGGGGTCATTAAGGTTAAATGAGTTCATTAGGGTGAGCCTAATCCAATAGGACTTGTGCCTTTACAAGAAGAGGAAACTCAGACACTTTTATATGCAGAACGAAGACCATGTGAGGACACAGGGAGAAGACGGCCATCTGCACACCAAGGAGAGAGACCTTGTCAGAAACCAACTCTGCCAATGCCTTGATCTTGGACTTCCAGCCTCCAGGATTGTAAGGAAATAAATCTCGGTTGTTTAAACCCTCCAGTCTGTGGTACTTTGTTGCAGCAGCCCTAGCAGACTAATACAGGGTTGAATATTGGTTGAATTAACAAAATGTGTGGAGTAAATGAATGAATGAATGAGGATTAGCAGGATGTAAGAGTTGAAAGTTAGGATGAAGAAAGATGGTGCAGTTCTTTGCATAACCAAACTAAAGTATGAACATCATTCCACAGGAAATGAGATGACATGGAGGAGTTTTTAGTACAAAAACAGCATCATTCATTCACTTGGCTATTCAATTCAAAGAGCATATATTATACTGCAACGAGTCAAACAGACAAACTTCCTATACTTGGGGATTTGCAATCTGGTGGAGAGAAACTGAAGACAAATGCTATGGGATGTCATGTGGTGATAAACGTTATGAGAAAAAGTGAGTCAGAGTAAGAGAAAAGAGAGGTCTTGCGAAGAGTGGAGTGAGCAGAGGCATTTTAGGATGCTCAGGAAATCCTCTCTGATAAGATGCTGTCTGAGGAGAGACCTGGGGCTGTGAGTCAGGCTGCACCATGCAAAGAACGCATAAGAGCAATCCAGGCAGAGGGAGTGGCAAGTACAAAGGTCCTGAGGCCAAGACACACTGTTTAGTGTGTTCAGGGAACAGCAGCAAGGCCAGTGTGACTGGCAGTGAGATGAAGGATGAGAGAGCAGGAGAGGTTGGCAGGCCTTATAGATGTCTTATCACGTATCATCCGAAGCAGGCGAGTTTCGAGATGGAAGGGGGTACTAATACTGAATCTGGGACAAAAGGCATACAGCTGGATGGTCATGGGCACACAAGGACATCAGCCATGCTATAATAGGCCACTGCAGACTTGACGTTTTCTTCCAAGTGAGACGGGATGTCCTTGAAGGCTGCTGGGCAGAGAATTGACAGGATCTGGATACACTGCTAAAGGAGCCCCGGCCCCCATATAGAGACTAGCCTGGGGGGCACAGGAAGGAGGTGGGAGCACAGGCTGAAAGCAGCTACTGCAACGATCCAGGGGAGACCCCATGGTGGGTTGAGGAGGAAGATTAGCTTTGCAGAGGTGAGCAGAACCTCTCTGAGGAATGAAGCGGGAGGCCCGGCTAGAGCCCTGGCATCTCTGTGGAAGGGGCTGGGGAAGGTGTGACCTGGTTGGTGGCCACAGAAATCAAAGCAAAGGGAGACGGAGAGGCAGCGCAAAAGGCAGGATGACATGACTAGTCATCATTTCAAATGCTTCACTCCGTTTCCAATAACATCACCAAGGTACAGAAACTATGGAATGATTCTAAGACTCATTCCTCTTTTGCCCATTGTTACAGGGCTGGATGCATCAAGGTCAAATTCCATCAAGGTAGAAGCATGTATTTTTATATTTCACGTGGAAGAAACAAGGTCACACAGAACCAAACACCACCCAAACCCCACATGCATTCACCATTACTACTTGCAGACCGGAAATCCTCATGTTAAAAAATAAAGCTTGCAAAAATATTTTAAGATAACGATAAGCAGTAATGTGTAAGGGTTCATTAGATTCCCATTTTCTTCTGAGATATGTGCAGTTAATTAGCATTTATGCTTACACACTGCCCTCAAAGCAGCTCCTTCCTCCTGCATGTCAGGCCCCCCTGATGTTCTGCTTTGCAAAGTCAGCCGAATTGAGAACGCGGAGGATATAGCACTCCCCTCAAGGGCCCAGAGCCACACCCCCTCAGTGGGGAGCAGAGCCCAGCACAGGCAGGACAGCCTTCACACCCAACTGCCATTCTTTTCCGGATCGATGGCTCCACCGCTGCATTCACGCTTCCACCCCAGCTACTGTCCTTCCCCTCCAGCCCATCCTTCCAAGCCCGTCTCCCTGAATCGCCACTTTGTTTCCCGACCAGGGACCTCGCTTTCTGCCTTCTCCCTCTGGTGTCAGCTTCCAGTCCCCATTGAGATGGGAGAATCTTCCTTTGTGGTCTCTCCCGGCCACCCCACCCCTGTCCGCCTCTCCCCATACACATGTTCTCTGCTCTGGTCCTCAGGCTGTTCCACAGTGAAGTGCATTTGGTCCTCCACCTGGGCTCCTTCTCTCCCTACCCTGGACATCTAGTTGGTCAACATGGTCGGTTCCTTCCAGCTCTGAATAGTCTTCAGATCTGGGCCTTCCTCTCCACCCCACTGGCTCAGCCATAAATCAAGCTCCCATCACCTCTTGCTCCCAGGGGCCCCTCTGTCTCCTGTCTCCCCCATGGCTCTGCTGTCTGCTCCAGTGTCACAAGATAAATCTCCCAGATCTCAGGCTGATCAGCATCTCCTGCCCGTGATCACCTACTTGCATGATAAAGTTTGAACTCCTCAGCATGACTAATTGGTTTCTCCACGACCAGTTCCCCTTTCTCCCTCTCCGTTCTTTTCATTTCAAGACACTCACATGAACCCATCTCCAGACCCAAAACTCCCACCCACAGCCTGTGCCACACTCTCCCATCCAGCCCCACCTCATGGACAAATCAAATCAAATCAAGTTCCATGTCTTCCCCGAGAGGTCTTCTCTGCTATTCCCAGGGTTGGTGGCTGTGTCATAGTTCCACAGTTAAGAACTATTAGCTAATTTTTTCTTCTGATAAATATAGACACCAGAGATTTTTGTAAAGCGTCTCTTTCTATACCGTTCTCTAACTCACACAGGGCAGAGGGTAGGAGGAGGGAACAGATGACTATTACTAACTTATGGACTTGCTGGTGCAGCTCCTTCTTGGTCCACTGTGGTGCCTTTATGGAAGCAAAGAGCAGCAGGTGTTCCAGAACAGTGAGGTTGTCAAATAGGACGTTCTGCTGAGGACACACCCCCAGCTCCCTTCTGACCGTGGACAAGTCTGTCTGCAGGTTCTTGCCGTTGATGATGATGGTTCCAGAAGTGGGAGGGTAGAGTCCCGTCAACAAGGATCTGCCAGAGAAAATAAATCAGCAGGGAGAGCACAGGCTGCTGCTGCCCTGAACGCCCAACAGTCAGCTCCGTGCAATGTGTGCATCCTGTGATGAGCCACACCTTCTGCCGCCCTGTTTCCTACACAATCAGTTAAAAGTTGGAAGGAGCTTAGTGGGATGTTGGCTGGCTTAATCTTAGAAAGGTGGGATTAGGATAATGTTTACACGCCCTATGCTATGCGGTGGTCACAGACCATTATAGTTGCATGGGAGTTTAAGATTATAAATCCAACTTTGTTTTTATAGATGAGGAAACAGGCTAGAGAAACGGTGTATTGACCTAAGTCCTTATAATTACACATAAGCCAAGAGAAACACACACCTCAACTCCCAGCTCTGGCCAGGTCTTCCTCCCGCTACGCCCGCGCTCTCTGTCCCCGTCAATACCACAACCACTCGAGCGTCTCCAGAAACTCACTTGTCTGCCTCAACCAAAGGAAGCCTGAGGATTGCCTCGTGGTGCTGCCTTGTCGCAGGAAGTTTATTATTTACGTCTTAGACTGTTTTCTCATTTCTAAAAAGTTAAACATTCACCTATCACAGTACCTAGGAAATCACTCCTAAGTACTTACAGAAAGACATTAAAATGTGTGTCCACACAAAGCTGTCTACACGGATGTTCATGGCAGCTTTGTTCATAATCGTCAAAAACTGGAAACAACCTCGATTACCACCAACAGGTGAAAAGACAGACAGTGGCGCTTTCGCAGAGCGAAATGCTAAGGGCAACAGCCGATATGGCACCACGCAGGGGAATCTCCAAGCATCGTGCTGTGTGCAAGAAGCCACACACAATTCCATTTATATGAAATTCTAGACAATGCAAATTACTTTACAGTGACAAATCTCAAATCTGGGTCCCTTGTGGGCTGGGGTCGAGGAGGGCACAGGAAACCTTGGAGGGGGTGGAATATTCTGCATCTCCACCCTGGTGCTTTGTTCCAGCTTTAGCCACACCTGTGTCGGGGCTCCTCACACTGTACACTGAAACAGACACTGTTTCTTGCACATAAACTACACCTCAATAAACTCAATTAACAATTGTCGTCTATATTGTTTTCAAACCTCTTTTAGGGAGCATATGGAAGAGGGTATACACATTCATATGTGTCTCAGAGCTTTTTGTTTTAAATAGTGATGACTAGCTCGTTAATTGGAGTCTCAGCCTGTCATCTGAGAACTGCCAGGAAGAGACAACCCGTAGGACAACTCAAGATGTACTTCAAACACACACCTGCAGGCGATGCAGTCAGCAAACCTCGAAACATCGAGAAACTCCAAATTTAATTCTCATCGTTATGCTAAACACGAACGCCAGGTTTTCCTTGTAAGAAATGTGCATTAGTAAAAGCACATGTGGAATGCTGCTTTCTGAGTCATTATTTGTGCAATGTTTACTTTCCCAATCTGAAAACACTAGAAAAATACTCAGCAGGATTTCAGCTTCCAAGCAAAGAAAACTTTCCATTTTTTTCTTTCAATTTGCTTTCTATGTGAGATTTCTGAAGCTTTACGTATGTTATTTTCTTAGTAAGGTTGAAGCAAATAATACTTTTTATTGTTTTAACTAAGCATGCTTTAATCCTACTAAAAACGAACAAAAAGAAAGTGACCTGTTCAAAAGAGAAATTAAATAATTTTGGTGGTTTAGCCTTAAACAAGCCCCATTTCCACAGCCAGCTCAGGGCTGTTTTGTGGTTACAAATGTTTGAGCTCGTTAGTTCTCTAGGATCACATGATTTGATTCTTGAATCAAATCTGGAGCCACTGGATCCCAGACCAAAAATCAAGGTTTCACAAAAACACAACCTCACAAAAAGCAGAACACGAAAAAAAAATAGACAGGTGTTTAAAAAATTGGCAAACACCATTCCGAATTTCATCTTCCTATAGATATGCAAGCAAAATTAAACTTTGTAGGAGAAAACTGAAAAGTGACAGAGGACTTTCAAAGACTAAAGTAAAAACAAGGTGAATTATTTGCAGGAAATAAAAGAATTAAAGATTTTTTTAAAAGTCCACCCCCCCGCTTTGAGTCTGCTCAAGACCTACAATGTAACTGTCGGGTGAGGGTGCACGGCAGCTCTGGAGCGAGGGCTCTCTTTCCTCTACACCTCCAAACTCTGTACTGAGTCTCCAAACAGAAAAAGAAGAAAAGAAACCCAGCTCCTGTGTCACAGGTAAACTGACATTGTGAAGAATCAAAATGCGTTTCATGGAGGTGAGATGGGACTCACATGACGGTGGTTTTCCCGGCGCCATTGGTCCCCAGCAGGGCAGTGATCTGGCCTCTGTGGAAGGTGAGGGTCAGGTCTTGGACGGCCGCCTTGTGGTGCTCATACTCCTTGGTCACAGACACCAGGGTGACGCCCGGGGAGCCTCCTTCCAGCTCTCCTTCCTTGTTATGCGGCGATGACCCTGAGAGGAAGACGCAAATTCGCCCTGAGAGGACTTCATGAGCCCCAACATCATGCTCACACTTGATAATTCAGTGGGCTGCCCTGTGCTTGAATGCCAGCTTTGTGAAACACACAAAGCAATTCTAAATCTTTCTCTACCAAAATCAAGAGGCAAATTATATAATGGCAAAAATGAAGTGAAATAGCTGATTACAAACTTTTGTACCCTTATGTTATCCATTTTGTAAGAAAATAAAAATGAACACACAGACAGGAACACACACACACACGTGTGTTTATACATATGCAGAGGGAAAGTAACAGGCAGGTTAGTTGCACGCTAAAATGTCCATGAGCGACAGTCCCCCACAGAGGTGAGAGTTAATATGTGCCTGCTGTGCTCCAAATTTTCTAAAAAGATTCATATTTTACTTGTGTAATCAGAAAAAAATATTACTTTACAATATTGACTTACGGTACAAAGCTCTCGTGATGGGATCTTGTTTATCTACAGATTCCCTCCAAGGCCATGCTCCGGAGAAGTGCCCGGGAAGGGCCACGACTGGAGCGCAGGGACGGCCGGGCCTGCCCTGTTCTGGGAAGGCGCTCCTCACTGGGAAGGGGCAGTCATATTCTCTCTCACAGAGGCCTGGGATAAGCTGGCACGTGAGAAACATTTGGAAAAGCCTAACGCGCACGACACCTGGTAGCTGTTCACCTTCGCTTTTATTTTGTACACCACTTCATGTTAGAACTGGAGCTTCATTTTACTGAATTATAATATAGACACAAAGGCACACGATGCATAGGGGGTACCGTAAACAACAGGTAAGATTAAGACTCTGGGGCTCCTGGGCCCACGCAAGGTAAACATCACGCGGAGATTCTTTCTTGCAATGTGGCCCTGTTGCCATGTTTATGAGCCCAAGATGGCCTGAGAGTGGGCCCTGGGGAATGGTGCACACACAGTTACAAAGGCTCCAACAGAAATGAAAAACAAAAACAAAACTGACCCGACAGAAAAACATGTATTCAACAGTGCTTCTCTTCACAAACCTTTACTGTTAGCAAATTGCCTTTTCTGCAACAAACCACACACGTTCTTCCAATAGGACGCAGTAAAGGGGAAATACCATGGTTTCCTTAAACCGAAAGCTCCTAAAAAACAAGATAAAATTAAAATCAGTTCAATTATTTTTTCTATTTAGAAGAAGATTCTGTAATAGACTATCTCAACTAATCAATATAAAATGTTATTCCATGTTCACATGTTCAATACACATCCCATGTATGAACCAGTGACAAACTGGGGGACGGAGCATTAACCTTGCAGAGGGCCCTCGTGCTCCCTCCTCAGCCCGACCCAGGGTCATCTACCCACTTCCCTCAAGAGGGCTTCTGAGCAGGTGTTCAAGAAACAGGCAAGTATTTGTTAATCATAAAAGTAGAGTTGAATAATTGCTGAACATTCCCCACGGTAAAGCCTTGCCCCTGCTCCACTGCCCTGTCATTTAGCTGTCGCTCTGCTTTTGTCTGTCATCGATGTTTGCATGGATTAATAGACATGGATTAAAAGCATGAAGGAATTATTCAATTAAAACTCCTGCAAAGAAGAGTAATTCATAATACTAACATTTCCATATGAAACATACCAACATACTTCAAACGTATCTCCAAATTCATTTCAGTCCACTTAATAGTCACTTTGCCCTCATTATATGTCAAAATGAAAGTGGATTTAATTATTAACACTTCTCCATTTTCTTTTTTTTTTTCTTTTTCTTTTTTTTGTGAGGAGATCAGCCCTGGGCTAACATCTGCCAAGCCTCCTCTTTTTTTGCCAAGGAAGACTGGCCCTGGGCTAGCATCCATGCCCATCTTCCTCCACTTTATATGGGACACTGCCACAGCATGGCTTCCAAGCAGTGCGTCAGGTGCGCGCCCTGGATCCGAACCGGCAAACCCTGGGCGGCCGCAGCGGAGTGCGCGCACTTAACCGCTTGTGCCACCGGGCTGGCACCACTTCTCCATTTTCTTGAACACAGCCATTCTAGCCTAAGTTTGATGGGTGGTCTCAATTCTGCAAGTGATTGAAGAGAGAAAGGCTGACACGAAGACTATTTTAGCACCTTGCCCATCTAGCAAAGGAGAGAAATGCAACCCCTCACTCGTTCTAACCAGAAGACTGAAACAGATGATCAGTAAGGAAAACATGTGGGCCTATCACCTTTTGAAAGTGAAAGGAGGTGTTGAGCTGGTATCCTGTCTAGTATTTAGCATTTGTTATGGGTTGAAGCATGCCCTAAAAATTCATATGTTTAAGTCCTACCCCCCAGTAACTCAGAATGTGACTATTTGGCGGAAGAGTCTTTCAAGAGGCAATTAAGGTAAAATTAGGTCCTCGGGGTGGGCCCTAATCCAATTTGATTTGTGTCCTTATGAGAAAAGATGAGAACACAGACACACACAGCGGGAAGACCATGTGAGGACACAAGGAGACGTCCAGCCGTTCACAAGCAAAGGAGGGAGGCCTCAGGAGAAACCAGCCCTGCCAACACCTTTATCTTGGATTTCTGGCGTCCAGAGCTGTGAGAGAATACATTTCTGTTGTTTAAGCCATGCAGTCTGTGTACTTGTTATGGCAGCCCTAGAATACTAATGCAGGCAGGGTGTTCTCCAAGACTCTAGCAACTAATAATTATCTCAAAGTAGGAAGAGGATGAGCAGCACATGGATGATTGCCTCATATCACAGCCAGCATTCCACATGCTCTCTCTTCCAGGCACTGCCCAGGGTCTTTACTTGTATTAATTCATATGGTCCTGCGACCACCCAATGTGAGGGTGCTATTATCACCTCTTCCTTCCCAGTGGGAAAGGGGGGTCCAGCAAGGCTTGTCCAAGGACACAAGACTGGTGAGCTGCATAAGCCATGCAATTAACCACCAGCTGGCCTCTCTCACCAGCTGGTCTATCTGAACACATGCACGCAACAGCAAGGATACCTTCAGTTGCCATTTCAAACAAGCAAGGAGAACTGCCTCAGCTCCTACACCCCACGTTCTTCAACTACCTAGTGGGAATAACAGGATAAGCCCCTGTACACATGCATGAATGATGAGTTTGTGGAAATAAAGGGAAATAAGTAAACAAATACGTCAGCAAAACTATCCTGCAAATGCTGGTGGCTGCTTTGCTCTCCCTCTGGATCATCAAGCAGCAGTTTTCTGCTAAGAGACCTTGCTTGGGTGACCATGCTGCATCACTGCCATTGACAGTGTGAGTGAGCACCACCTGTTGGGAGGGCAAGTCGGTGGTGGGATTCAAATGCCTTAGGGTGTTATAGATGTTGAATTAGCAGAGGTGTAGGGGGCACCTAGAGGCCTGGGAAGGAGTCCCAAGGACACTGAAGGGTCCAGATGAAGTACAATGGGGCCTGATGTAGGGGCATGGCTGCAGGGATGGAACAGAGGGGAGAGAGAGGAGAGACCTTTTAGAGTTAGAAAACAGAAACTGGAAATAAATTGAATATTAATGGTTGATTTGCTAATTAAACCATCCCAGCTCTAATCTCTCTGGACTTTTAAAATCCTCCTAATTAATCCATTAATCTAAATGAATGGGGAGCTGCCAAGTCCGAATTGGCACGGAGGCCTCTCAGCTCCCCAGCTTTCTTCTGCCGTTTGCTTTGCTTATAAATTCAAACTTGTTTTATGTGCACATTCTAAAAGCACATGCATCCTGCTCACACTACCAAATGTAATTGGGCACATGAATATGTGCAAAGGCCCTCAGCTTATATTGAGCTTTTCTCCTCAAGGGGAACTGCCTGCTGGCTTAGGCAGGCCACGAAACTAATTAGCATTGTCCCCCAAAACTGACAGTGATAAAAGAAGAAGTCAATGAGATTAGACAGATCAAGTGGAATCAAACTTAATTGGAAGCATATAAAGAAGAGTTTATGCAAGGAAAGCTCTTTGAGAGGACCAGATGTTTGCTTTTGAGCTCTTGAGTGAGCATGGAGACCCGCAGTTGACACCGAACACTGCAGGCCAGGAAATGATGTGATGCTGCATCTGTGCAGTCTCTTTATCAGATGTCGGGGTTGAGAAATGTTGGGGTCAGTACCCATAGAGTCGCTTTATTAAAAAAAAAACAGACAGAAGAAAATGGAGCGAAAAGCATTTGTGAGTGGGGTGTGCATATGTATTTGTGTGTTCGTGTGTGTGAGAGAGATAGAAAGTTCTCACCCACCCCCCACCTCATGAGATCCTCCTACCCATAGGAGACTTTTGAGTGATTCTCAATTTGCTAAAACTCTCCCAGGGTGTTTTGGAATATGAGAAGGGGTACTTTTGGTTGACACAGTGAATAGGCGTTTTAAAACGTAGGTTTTGTTATTATTCAGGCATGGTGAGGCCAACAGATCAGGAGATGACTGCCACTAAAAAGATAGTTTGGTGGTCACAGTTTCCAAGAGGAGGGGGCATGCCATGCTATGCAGGGCCACATGGGGAAGCACCAGCATTGGTCAGGAGGCAGAGGGAGGGAGGGGGAAGCATGGGCAAGAGCCATTACTGTGGTTTCCATGAGAAAGAATAGGCGAGGAAGGGCAAGAAGGCTTAGAATTGGCCAGTTTGAATAATTTCAGCAGGATCTAGGTTATAGAGGCTTTCCATAATTGTCTGGTACCTGTCCCTGGGGTGACTAGGGCAAGGGGATAGTGGCCCAGAATGTGAGAGCCCTGAGAGAAGAAGGGGTTGGGACGTGGGCTCTGGATTGGTTGGTTTGCACATGAAAGGCATGATCACAGGCAAATCATCTCTATGTGTAGGAATTGGCAGTCCTTTGAGGGTCAGTAAGATCCTGAGATGTCAAAGTATCAGAAATACAGAAAACAAAAAGACATCATTAATAAATGGGGATGACACAAATCACCTCTAGTTGATAAGCGCTGGGATGGTAGGTGTCCTACAAAGACGGAGACCAGCCCAGCCCAACAAAGAATTGTCCTTGGCTTGCATTCTGTGATGCTCATCAGACACATTCATAAAAATGAAAAGCCCTTTATAGTTATTCAAGCCTAGGACATATAAACCCAAAGTTTCTGTGCAGTTTTAATACGCACTGAATTTTCCAGGAATGCAGCCACCTTGTAAACCAGTGGAAGATTATTGTTTGATGTGGAAGTTGGAGTTGTTCATCATTTCAGAAAACCACCTCATCAATGTGATGCCGACTCATTGTTTCTGAGTTTGCAATGCAGCACAGCTGTACAGTCTATGTCGCCCGTACCATGCGAATATCTGACAAAAGACTGGAGATTGCTTCTAACAAACTTAGAACCAAATATTTTTAAATTCACAGATTTTCATGAAATGCACTAAGTGTTTTTAATGATGGTTTTTTGAAAACTATTTCATGTTATTGTCATTCTATGCATATTTTTTAAAATTTTAGAGCAAAGTAACAAGAAATCCATTTTGTAAAAATTGCACATTGAAATGTTTAATATGAAGGTTTCCTGTTATTTTTCAACCTTATTCTGATGCTGTTCCCAGGAATGTACCCCTTGGCTTCTCTGTAAGCCCTCTAATATTACTGTTCTTTGTCCAATCGATCCTCCTTCTGTCACCAGCTGAAGAATATGATAACCAAAGTCTTTAAAAAACTGGAGACCAAATGTAGCCACTGACATGGAGTGGAATGATGAGACACATGTATCTTCCGTCACACCATCATTACTCACCCCATCCGATAACACAGGCAATTATCGGAGAGTATGCCTACTTCATTTGAGTCTAATTTTTCCTTCCACATTTTTCTACTTTAAAGTTATTTCCATCTCTTTTATCATATCCAAATAAGTCTGATCTGTTACCTTAATATTAGTTTTTATTTTAGTGCCTACATTTATCTCCACTCATATATTTCCTTCACTTTTAGTACCAAATGGCTTCTGATCATTTTCCTTCCCTTAAATCCAAACTTATTCCATATAAGTAGGCGGAGGTACCTGAGTACCTCATTCTGTGTTCTAATCAAGTCAGGCCTGAGCATTGAGAATTTACAGATTATTTTGTTGCAGATTTCTTTCTTTTTACTTCTTTATATTACAGTTAAGATATTACATTCATTTTTTGAATCGTGTATGTAAGTTGGCCTTATCATCTGTGAATTCCATTTCAAGAGAGTAAAGCTAGTATTACAAAATATTTGTCTTAAAAAGAACGAAGCGGGTCAGAGAGCTCCTAGAAATTGCAATCCTGCTTAGGAATCTGAAAGCCCATCAATATTTTCTAACAATTTCATTTTTTGTTATTATTGGCAGACTTTGTTAAAGTTAAAAATAAATATTCTATCTTATTTAAGGATATGTAAATTGCCAACTCCAACTTTTCTTTTCACTTTATTGAAATAAAAGAATCAGCAATTCATGATAAAAAAAGGAAAAAATATTCATTGTCATCTTTTGCCAACTCTGTGTCTTTTTATTTTTATACCTATGTTATAAAGATCTTGGAGTTTTGATATTTTATTCTAGAATAGACTCTGGTTTTCCTTCCTAACTAGCCAGTAGCTAAAATTGGTAGTTCAGTCACAAAAAGAAGCATAAAAACTCACTACTCGAATTCTCAAAGCAAAAAGTAGAGATGAGTGCTTGTAATTCAAAAGTTGCTTCCAGATCTTTTTGTCTTTGCTTCCCTCTGTGAGGTGTAGAACATGACTTGGCTGGGAATCATAACTCATTCCAGGTTACAGAACAATTTGTATAACCCAGTAAAGGAGTAGAGACATTCCCTGGACAAGGCACACCCACATGGATGCAAGAGAGACTTAGAACATCAATCAGCAGATCTTTGCCTCTGGCTGGATATGGTGTATATGGTATATGGTATACATGGATATGGATATAGGGTGACAGCTGGTTTTGAGATAACTGAAAGCTCAAGTTTCTGAGTAGATGTTACCAGTAGAGGTTAAGAAGTAGAAATTCACCATGAGAGAGAGTGGGAGTCCAGGTGTGGGTGCATGGAGACAATGGGCTGATATATTGACCTTCCCTAAGGGAAGGCAGAGAATGAGAAGCCTGAAGGAATGTAAGACTAGAAGAGTGAAGGAAGATGAAACAGGAGACAATGGTTTCCCCAACCCAAAGTAGGCAAGTTCACAGCGTGGCCCACATGGCCAAAATCTTTCCAAAAGATTACCAACTTTGACATTTAGGTCTCCTGGTCTCCTAAGGAAGATGGCTTTTCCTTTTCCTCTAAGCCCCAAGTTGACCTCATTTAGCTTTTAAAAGAAAACAAAATGCTCTTCTGAAAGCCACCAGCTTGGCTGATGGTGACTCACAGGACAAGGAGTCACTCAGTGCTCTCTCCCAGGCAGGGCATTCCCACCATCACTCAGCTTTTTCTCAGCCCAGTTGCCTTCCTCCAGGATCTCACCCAATTCCCTTTTCTTCCCTTCAAGTATGATCTAGAAAGTGACACTTGTGCACACCAGACACCTCCCTCAAGGGCTCAGTCTCTTTTTTTAAATCGTGGTAAAGGGCCGGCCCCGTGGCTTGGTGGTTAAGTGCACGCGCTCCGATGCTGGCGGCCCGGGTTCGGATCCCGGGTGCGCACCGAGGCACCACTTCTCCGTTCATCCTGGGGCCGAGTCCCACATACAGCAACTGGAAGGATGTGCAGCTATGACATACAACTATCTACTGGGGCTTTGGGGGTAAAAAATAAATAAATAAAATCTTTAAAAAAAAAAATCGTGGTAAAATATACATAACAAAACTTACCATCTTAACCATTTTAAATGTACCATTCAGTGATAAGTACATTCACACTGTTGTGCAGCCAATCTCTAGAACACTTTTCATCTTGCAAAACTGGAACTCCATACCCATCAAACACCAACTCCCCATCTTACCCTCCCTCAGTCCCTGGAAACCCTCATTCTACTCTCTGTCTCTGTGAATTTGACCACTCTAGCTGTGTTACTCAGTGTTCTCCAGAGAAACAGAACCAGTAGGACATGTATAGATACATAGAAAGAGATTTATTATGAGGGACTGGCTCAAGCAATCGTAGAGCCTTGAAACTCCCATCATCTGCTGTCCGTAAGCTAGAGGCCCTGGAAAGCTGGGGATGTAGTTCCAGTCCAAACCCCATGGCCTGAAAACCAGGAGCTCCAATCTCCAAGGGCAGCAGAAGATGGAGGTTCCAGCTCAAGCAGAGAGCAAATTCATCCTTCCTCCATCTTTTTGTTCTATTCAGGCCCTCAACAGATTGGATGATGCCCACCCACATTGGAGAGGGCCATTTTCTTTACTCAGTCTAATATCTTCTGGAAACACCCTTACAGACACACCCCGAGATAATGTTTTACCAGTTATCTGGGCATCCTTTAGCCCAGTCAAGTTGACACATAAAATTAACTATCACACTAGGTGTCTTATATATGAGGAATCATGCAGTATTTGTCCCTTTGTGACTGGCTTAGCATAATTTCTTCAAGGTTCATCCATGTTGTAGCATGTGTCAGAATTCCCTCCCTTTTCAAGGCTGAATAATATTCCATTGTAGGAATATAATATATTTTCTTTATGCATTCATTCATCAATGGACACATGGGTTGCTCCCACTTTTTGGCTATTGTGATTAATGCAACTATGAACACAAAGTAGGGTCTTTGAGACCCTACTTTCAATTTTTTTAGGGCTCAGTCTTTTGAGTGTTTCTTGCTCTTGCAAGAAGCCATCATTTCTCTATTTTTTCCTCTCCCATGAGCTTGATCCAGAGACACTAGGATTACATTCTTTTGAGAATCTTCTAGAAAGCCTGTGGTCATGCTCACCTTTTCATCCCCCAACACATTTGTCAAATCTCCCCTTCCCCAGAGCAGTGTTTCTGACAATTTGGGGCAACATTTGGCCAGGTGATTAATCTCTGGTGTCCAGAGCTGCCGGAAGCAGAAAGAAGCAGAAAATTAATGGAAACCTTGTTCTAAGGAGATCTGAGTGTCCAAACAATATAAGCCCAAGCTGGAAACTTGTCACAGGACGTGGGAAGCAAGGCCAGGAGGTGGGCAGCCTGAGAGACATGGGGGAGGACAGATCAAAGACAAAAGAAGAAGAGGGAGAGAACACACAAGAGTTATCAGGATCCAAAACTCGATTCACCGCCCGGCAGGAGAGCTGAATGGACGGTAGGAGAATCAGAGCTGGCTCAGACTCCAAACAGGCCTGGAGGCCCCATTTCCCAGTAGTTCTCATCGCCCTGTCCCTCATCTGTAGTCCATCTCACCCACATGGCACATCATTACCTTTCTAGCAATGCTGCCTCCTACCCGCTCACAGCATATCTACATCTTACTGATAGTTCTGTTCCTTTAGCTCCTTCTGGGAAGAACAGACCCCAAGTCTCTTATATCTTTTCTTAAGGAAGAATGGGAAGGAAGGGGTTTTCATCACTAAAACTACTGCATTAAATTCTTTCAGGCCACATCATACTAGTTTGCTCCCAAAACATGTCTCTCTGCCTGCTAGTTTTATACACCATCCCCTCAAAAACTTTTGCTTTCTCTTCCTTTTATTAAATTATTTGGCATTTTGAAAAAACAAAAATTAAAAGACATAGCTAATTTTTGTAGTTTAATTGAATTATAGGAGAAATGCCTGTTGAAAGCAGAAAAACTGAAAACAGAAAAAAAACATGACACATACAACTCCACATAAATAAACTCCAACCAATTTGGCATATGAACCAAATTGTATATGCTTAAAAAAATTTTAACTGAATATTGTTATATTTTATTCCTTATTTCATAGAGAGCTTTGGGCCCATGGTAGCATACGATCTTCCTTATCCCACGCACGTATATTCCTGTAAAAGAGACTTCAATAGTTGTATACTATTTCACAGTAGTCCAAATTACAATGTAACAGAAGTTACCTAATCAATCTACTATTCTTAAAAAGGTAGCTTGCCAGATTTTTGTGTTCATAGATAATATGCAAGAAACATCTACGTGCACATATATTTTGCATTTCTCTGGATATTTCTTTAAATTTTTGAGTCAAAGAGAATAAATATGCTAAGGATTTTTTATACATATTACAAATTTGACACCCAAGGTGGTTGTCAATTGACATTATCACCAGTTGTTTCATTTTCCCGGACATAATCCTGCATTAGTTATTGTCATTTTTATCATAGTCAGAGAAGGAAAAAATTGTCTTTTATGTATTTGGAATTTGATGCCCTTGTGTGACATTAAACCTTTTTATAATTTTATTATATATAAACTTTTCCTTTTTAATGAATCTTTTGTTCGAGTTATTTGCTAGTATTTCTATTGAGATGTGTCTTTTTAAAATTTGACTTGAGAATTTTAACGTTTTCTTTCATGTATTCATTAAATAGTTTTTATAAGCTTGCAAATTGTCCTATAATTTTATTTATTTGGATATTTTGAAATATTTAAATTCTGACAATGGAAACTATTGATTTTTATTATTTATGTCTTTGGCATTACTTTTAGAAAGACCCTCCCTATCTTTAAATCATATTTTTCCTATTTACTCATTATTTTTAATAATATTTGTTTCTCATGAATTTATGAATTAGTCCAATTTTTTCTCCCTAATAGATTGATTAATTAGTCTATTCTTTCTCATTGATTTAAAATGGAAACTTTAACACAAAGTAAATCATTATTTACAAGTGAATTGGTTACTGAACTTTCTACTCTGTTCCATTACTCTGTTAACTATTGTTACATGAGCACTTAACTATTTTAATCCTTATCAATTTATAGTGAGGTTTTACATAATCATCAGCTACCAGTCCTTCTCATTATTTTCAGTAATTTTTGACCATTATCATTAATTTATATTTTAAGCTATCCTTTAGAAACATTCCTCAATTAAAAACAAATTCTTTCTTTAGTATTATTTATTTTAAATGATTTGTGTAAGTTTCATTACATTACATTAACATAATATTTTATATTAAATGTTATATAATTTAAATTACATAAATTTATATATTAATTTGGAGAAAATCAACATATTTAAAATGGTCAATATCCACATTCAGGAATATGGCTTCTCCTTCCACTTATTCTAATCTATTTTATGTTTACCAAATTTTTAATTTTTTATTTGATATATGTTCTCTTTTATGTCAGATTCATACCGAGCTATTTTATTGTATTGCTATTGAGAATGAAATCTTGTCCCCATTATACTCTCTATTTCGTGAGGACACACAGCAGCGCTATTGATTTTTATGTGAGTGTTTGTGATCAGTCATCTGATTGGTTGTACCTCTTTTCCAGCTGATCCTGGTATATGAACTAGGAACAATCATGGTTTTATCTCCTCTTTCTGGTATCCCTGTTTTGATGTTGTTTTTGTTTCCCTGTGACTAGAGCTTTCATTGGGACATTTAATTCAGTCCATGACAAGCACCTCCAGAGGGCGCTGAGAGCTGCCGGGCCGCCCCAAGCTGAGAGACGTGCTTGCCTCTCCTCCCCCGACCTCCTCCCCACATGCCAAAGCCGTGACCCCTACTGCCCTGAGAAGACAGATGAAGCCAGAAGAGGACCTCTCCAGACCTCCCGGCCCACGGCCCCACAGCCAGCACGGTACCGAGAGGTTCTCTGCGCCCTGGAGGAACGTCCCTCTATGTGCGAGTGCGGGCCTGAGCCCCCTTCTCCCACCTACTCTTGAATGCGCTCCAGCCCTTCTCCCATCTTCCTCCTACAGCATCAGTGTTTCCCTGAGACCAGATCATTCTCACCAGCACACAAGCACGCAGTTGTGCCACCCATCTTAAATAATAATAAACCAAAACAATAATAATAATCAGACCAAAAAGCCTTTCTCTCTCCAGTTCCCTTGCCAGCTACTGCTGCTGCCCTACTTCATTCAGGTTTTATTCAGTCATGCTTCCAAAAGCTGCAGAATTGCAACAGAGCCAGGCCTCCTTTCTCCAATCTGTGTTTCTCTCTCTCTCTCTGTCTCTTTCTCCCCCTCTCTCTGTTTCTGTCTCTCTGTCTCTCTTTGTCTGTCTCTCTCTCCCCCTTTTTCTCTTTCCTAAAGCAGGTTCAACCTGGAGAAGTGAGGAGGAGCCAGGTGTCACCCACTGGAAATGCCCAGAAGGCAGCTCTGCTCTGATCTGAAGAAGAAGATCCCTCTGACTCCTGTTTCTCTGCCTCTAGTCTGGGCAAAAGGATTTGCTCACCCAGGACTCCTGCCCAGTTGATTAGAATTCCATGGTGGGATTTGCAGGGAAAGCATGGGATGAATATCAAAAACCCTTTTGCCTTAATTCAACATGTGACAATATTGCTCTCAGATCCTCAGGCCTCAGGTCCTGAGGGTTGAGGGGAAAATTCAGATCCTTCTGGATCCCTGGCCAAATTTTATGTTAATCTACACACTGCTGAGAACCTGTTTTTTGCTAGTCTTTATGCTTGTCAGATGCTTTTAAAAAAAAATTATTTTATTGAGGTGATATTGGCTTATAACTTTGTATAAATTTCAGGCGTACATTATTATATATCAGTTTCTGTATAGACGGCATCATGTTCACCACCAATAGTCTAGTTTTTATCCATCACCATATATATGTGCCCCTTTACCACTTTTGCCTTTCCCCCACCTCCTTCCCCTCTGGTAACCACTAATCTGTCTCCTTATCCAGGTGTTTGTTTATCTTCCACATATGAGTGAGATCATACGGTGTTTGTCTGTCTCTGTCTGGCTTATTTCACTTAGCATAATACCCTCAAGGTCCATCCGTGTTTTTGACACAAGAGCCAAGAACATACCAGGGAGAAAGGAAAGTCTCCTCAATAAATGGTGTTGAGAAAACTGGACAGCCATGTGCAAAAGAATGAAAGTAGACCATTACCTTACACCATACACAAAAATTAACTCCAAATAGATTAAAGACTTGAATGTAAGACCTGAAACCATAAAAATCCTAGAAGAAAATATGGGCAGTACACTCTTTGACTTCGTTCTTAGCAGTACCTTTTTGAATACCATGTCTACTCAGACAAGGGAAACAAAAGAAAAAATAAATAAGTGGGACTACCTCAAACTAAAAAGCTTCTCCAAGGCAAAGGAAACCATGAACAAACTGGGAGAAAAATATTTGTCAATCATATATCTGACAAGGGGTTAATTTTCAAAATATATAAGGAACTCATACAACTCAACAACAAAAAAACAAACAACTCGGTCAAAAAATGGGGAGAGGATATGAATAGACATTTTTCCAAAGAAGATATACAGATGGCCAACAGGCACATGAAAAGATGTTAAACATCACTAACTATTAGGGAAATGCAATTCAAAACTACAATGAGATATCACCTTACACCCATCAGAATGACTAAAATTAACAAGACAAGAAATAATAAATATTGGAGAGGATGTGGAGAAAAGGGAACCCGCATACACTGCTGGTGGGAATACAAACTGGTGCAGCAACTATGGAAAACAGCATGGATATTCCTCAAAAAATTAAAAACAGAAAACCATATGATCCAGCTATCCCACTACTGAGTATTTAGCCAAAGAACATGAAATCAACAATTCAGAGATTTATGCACTCCTACGTTCACTGCAGCATTACTCACAATAGGCAAGATGTGGAAGCAACCCAAATGCCCATCAATAGATGAATGGATAAAGATGTGGTATATAAGCTGAGTAGTACTCCATTGTGTGTATATTGGATTCTTTTCTTTGTCCGTGGAGTTCAAGACATCTGCCGTTTCATATCCAGATATAGATTTCTTTTTATTAACTTTGTATCCAATGTGGTGAATGCTTACTTTGCAAATCTGGGTTTTTCTTCTCTTTGGTAAATGACGGTTCCACCTTTCTTCTTGTTCCACTTGATCTGCGTCTCCTCCTCAGGAGGAACAAGAGTCTGCAGCCCCATCTCTGCTGACCACCTTCGGGTCAAGTGTCTGCATCTCCCGGCCTTTACTCTTGGGGTGCCCCCGGCTCATCCTCCAGGCCTCGGCCTGACTTTCTGCAGCCTTCTTTTACTCATTACCACCTCCTCATGTGTTTTAAAGTCAACATCATGTACACATTTTATAACAGCTGTTTCACGTGTTAACTAGCTTCTTTTTAACATCCAACTGCTTCCTCCAGTCTCCCCTTCACTCTGGCCTTCGCGGTTCATTTGTTTATCTCTTGCTTCCTAGAATCCACCTTTTGTTAAATTTTATTCAAAGTACCCAAGACAATATGATCTAAATTTTTCCAAAATAAATCACTTTTCTGTTCAGCTAACAGAAGGCCACCTGTTGGGCCCAGTGGGTGCATCCACCATCTAATTTATGCTCTGTCTCTACCTCTCAGGGGCTGTATTTTCCCAATTTTATATAAAATCATCTTTTTGATGACCCATATCATTTTGATTTTTACTCATTGTTAAATGATGCATGAGCTCTCCAACTCTGGAATATGTTTCTGTAAACAGAATGAACTGGGTTTTTTTCTTCTGTCCCTGCATTTTCAATTTGTTTATGATTAGACTCTTTTTTTGGTTAGTTCTTAACTTAAAAGGTTCAATGCCACTTGAAATATCCAGTTGCTTTGTAAAGTATAGAGCCAGAATCACAAGAAATTTCAGAGCAAAAATATAATACCATCAAAACGCTATTTTTAAAAATATGAAATAAAAAAAAATTAAGTGCTATTTCTACTCTTTTTATCCTGAGCCTGGTGTGTGGTATGCATACCTCCTTCCCCACTAACACAGGAGGGGAACTTCATCACCATTTGTGGCCCATTCTCTCATTGACTCCAGGGTGCACCTGCCACACCAAGGAAGAAACGTGCCACAAGGGAGAAATTCCAGACCCATGACACCACTGACAGCTCTGGGTTTGGAGGCAGCTCCTGACCCCAACCCGCAGCACAAAAGAATTCATTTGGCCTGGCTCTCCTCCAGGTTCTGCCCAGCTGATCTGGCTGAGTGCAGTCCTTCACTCCCGCTCCATGCAGCTCTCTGAACTCTGCCCTGACCTTGTTCCCTAGGGGCCAACGGCACAGACTCTCCCACCCTCACTCCCCTCATCCCTGATCCTGGAAACTAGGGTCTTCTCCGTTCAGCTGACAGAAGCCCACCTGTTGGGGAGCTGCATGGTGGACCCAATGGACCCATCCAGCATCTGTCTGGCTCCTCTGTTCTGTCTTCACACGGCCTTTGCTGTTCCACTCAGGGTTCAGAGGCACCATCTTTTCCTCAAATATTCACATTCCATTTAAAATATATCCTACGAATTCCCTTTTTCACATCTTATTTAAAGAATATATAATTATCCTAATATTCACATATATTGGTACAAACTGTTTTTTAAATTTATTTTGTCATCTTTTAAAGTGTAGAATTCTTACCAGGAATCAAGTTGCTCAAGTACCATCCACATAAAAAATAAAGGCCTGAATCAAAGAAAATCATCCAGCAAACCCAGCCAAATGTCATGGTGGCTTGTTCTGGAGCCTGGTACATATTATTCCACTGAATCCCTGGAAGGAAGGGAAAGGTCAGAGTTAGAACTGTACAACCTCTTTCAGTGTAGATTTTGGTAAGATGAGTTTATTAGTTCTGGAAGCTCAAGCAAAGCTGAACACAGCTAAAACAAAAGGAAGGTCAACACCATTGGTCATAATTCTTCAAATGAAATGTTAGTTTACTTAATCTCACATTTATTTCAAGGATATCAGGTGGAGTGACCATTAATAACATTTTAATATTTAAATTTAACATGTAAAATTTTTTAAAGGTTGATTTACTTATATCTAGTTTTATTTGCTTAACTAAAGTATAAATCTATATTTAAGGAAAATAAGCATGTTCAAAAAAAAGATAAATATAAGGCTCCTTGAGAACCCAAACTCTAAATTATATTATTCTCTCTGCTCCTGGAAAATATATAAACAGGATATATAACATCTGCAGTGGGAAAGAGTCATTATTTTCTTACAATATGCTTGCAAATTTTGCTGGATTAAAATATAATTTTGTTTTAAGAAAAATATGCCTTTTTCTCAATTTTCCTATGGTACCAGCCTAGAACTCAGTAAAAGAAAGATTTTAACATTGTGCACTTATTGGAATTTGGGCCAACATATTCAAAGGATCAACAGTGACTATTTTTCTCCTGTACCTTCTTGATCCAATTTAGTTTAAGGATCAGTTCAAGGAATTTAGGATAAATCATTCAGGATTACTCTTCTGTTAAAGAACAGTTCAATATGCTTTACTGAAATGTCTGAGAACTCCAAAACTAGTGCCAAATTAATGGGCTAATGTAGCAATATCCAGAGTTGAGTTTCACTTATGTTCTATATTTTGCCTGTAAGTGTTTACAAAAACACACCACAAAAAACATATAAACATCTAAGAAATATATGTCTATTCCAGCTTAGGATTTTTGTTGTCTAAATCTCAACACAAGTGAAAAATGCTGCCAAAATTTTTTTAAAATATTATTTTAGGCTGAATTAATAGGGATAAAATTACACAAAAATGGAGGAGATAATTGTGCTCTATTCTATGCTGGTTAGACCTATTTCTGGATACTGACCTTCAGGAGGGACCCAGAAAATCTGGAGGTAAAGATGAGAGCTGACAATATGTGAATGACTGTCATGTGAAAGAGGGAATTAGAAAGAGAAACTGGAAAAAGTGGGCAGGAGATCCAGGAAGACAGATTCCAGTTCAATAATCCCCTAAGAGATGGGACGTGTGTGCACACCCCGTTCTTGGAAGAATTCAGAAGGTCGCTAAGTTGACACTGTGTCTATCAGGGGTGTTATAAAAAAGAACAAGCATTAGCTGAGTGGCTCACTTGGATAGTGTCTGAAGCACGGGATATTCTTAATTGTTCCTAAAACCAGGGCAGCTGGGTGGTGGGAGGTGTCTACATCAACTAAACCAAATACCAGAATCTCATTCCACATGTTCCGCTTTGTAATGAAGACTTTCTACTGTACCACTTGCAACATGATAACTTTAAATTTCCAAAAACCTGAATCACTGAGAGTCACTTTTTAAAAATGCATTCCCTTACCTGCCTCTTGCCCTTCTAGGAATGTAATGAAAAATACTCCTTGTCCAAAGGCGGTCGTGGAGAGAAGGCACTGCCCACGGATTGATGGAGTGAAGAGAAAAACAGCACGTTAGGGCTTGACTGGGGCCACAGAAAATCCACAGCACTAAATTCAAATAGAGGAGACACTACACGTTCCAGCTCTAAGGATGCCAAACCATTGCTCCAGGCGGTGATTTCAATATGTGAACCTGGAAGACTTAGCCGAATGTCAGCCTATTCTGAAAAGCGTGATAACAAGCTTGTTTCTAATGTTAAAAGGAATTATTTCTCTTTACTGCAATGTTTGAAGTGTCATAAATCCAATGCAGTGTATACAGAAATGTATAGGACAAAACAATGGAAAATGGAATAGAGCAATTTACTATTTTTTATTATGAAGTGAATGCCCTGGAGCACACTGTAGGCAAACTGACGGCACGTATCCAATATTCTACACTAGAAAGAGAGCGTATTGGAGGAAAATGTTATTTACTTTCAGTGGAGAGGTTCTATGTCAGAAAAAAAGCCCGTTGAAAAAGCATCTTATATTTAAAAACCTAATATGCCAGAGTTAGATTTTTTTATTTGGTAGAAAACATTTGGACGTGTAAAAAGGAAATCAAACTTTGTATGCGCAGAACTCTTAAATATAAGGATTGAAGACAAAAATCAGTGTTTGAAATCCAGGCCAGGTGGTCAATGGCTCTTTTTATACATGTAAGGAGCATTTGAGGGGCACTGAATGGTCCCAGTTGTTTTAACAATTCTGAAAACACCTAAATATCAGTAATGCGAAATTGATGGTTATGAATTATTACAGGTGTGACATAAGCTAATCAAACTGATGACTACAGATCAGTGGATAAAATACTGATTAAAGAGCACCATTTTTCCATCATGCATGCATGTCTACACTGTGTGTAAATGGCCAGTAGAAATCATGGAGGACTGAAAGGTTTATTGATGTTGGAGAAAAATAATTTGGCTTTCACAGAAGTATTTTACTCTAAGGCTTGAAATGAGCAGAGAAGTCGACCCCTCCCAATAAGTGAGCTTACACTAAGGCTGTTGCCATGCTGCGCGGGACTAATTGACTTCTGAAGGCCTTCAAATGCCCAGGGGCAGCCTGAGATTCTAAGTTGCCTCAGTACTTCCCCGAATTCTCTCTTAATAACTCCAGTCATACCCCCAACAGACTGCAATTTGACGAATCTGCCTGACCTGTGGGGTAAGTAAAACCCTGAGCATAATGCAAATGTTTACAATGATGGCACTGGCACCGTGAAACTGACCATTTAACAATCATTTGTCCATTCTTTCCACATGGATTGAGTTTCTACTACGCAACTGGCACTGTGCTTACCAGGCAATAGTCTGGTAAATAAAAGCATGAGTGAGTTTCTATCTTGTACATGTATTTTATATCACAGACTTGAAAGTATTCTAATACCTTTTTGAGAGGTACATTTTAAATGGATGAACGACTCTGACATTGCTAATAGAGAGATTTTTCCACTTAATGTGATGTAATTCGTGATGTTTCAAGAAAAAAATGTTTATTTTTCACTTCTAAAATAGCTTTGGAAATCTATTTCTTTCCATGCATGAAACAAAGAGAAACTGAAGTCATATACTTCCTTTAGGATACTACCAAGTTCCCAAAGAGTCTACAGAGGAGAGTCCCTGTTATGTGAAAAATGTCAATTCTTAATGAGCTGCCCTCCAGCAAAACCATGCAGTTTCAATGAACTCCCAAGGCAAGGTCTACGTGAGTAGAAGCAAGAAAACCGGATATCAGAAAGCCCAAGGGATCTGAAAATGATCCATTCAAATGTTGAAGGTGATGATTTGTTTTATTGGGTAGATGGCAGTTTTGTTTTACTCTGCATTTTTACAAAACCACCCACTTACCAGAAATGTCTGAATGACAACACTTAATTCGTTCCGTAGAACCAGCAGAACTATGTAGGGCAAAAAGCTGATCATATACACCAGGCTGGTACAAAGGGCGGCTGTGTTCGCTTGGCTGAAAAATGCACTCAAAAAGTAACTCAGCATGATGACTGACACCCCAAAATCCAGGAGAAAGAGGAAAACAACACAGGCATTGCTGTATGCGAAGATGCCGCTTATTTTCAGAATGAGGGCCAGGGCGGCACTGCTTATGGCCAACATGGCCACATTCTCCAGGAACCAGGCCAGGAAATGGATCATCGGATGCACTCCCATCATCCTCATGTACTGTCAAAAGAAGGGAGACGGGGGTTACCACCCAGATGCCTGGGAAAGAACAGATCGGATTTCGGAACAAGAACAATTGCAGGTGGAAAGGCAAGCCAATGCTGCTACTTCCATGTGATCGCTGGCTTGGAAATCCCGCACCCAGCAGGCACTGCACCAGACACTTTTTCCTAGAGCCCATAATTTAATTTGAATGAACCCCTTACAGAGTAGGTCGTTCACCACTTCAGGGGAGCAAGAACCAAGACGAGGCGACGTTAAAACCATCTCACCCACTGGAAGAACACACAGTAGAAAGGGAGGAGCAGATCCTAGACCTCAGGATTGACGACTGCAGGCTCATTGTGTTTTCTTGTTTATTTGGGTTTTGTTGGTTTGCTTTGTTTATGTTGGTTTCATTCAACAAAGACAAAGAGAAAAATGAAAGGGGAGATACTGGGCCTTATGCTGTTCACTTGTTCAGTTGGGGGGATTATTGCATCGGTTTTATAACGTGTTTGAAGTAATAACAATAAAATTAATTAACCCACTAAACCCACCATTTGCTCCTCTACAACAGGGTGACGTCTCTGAGTGTGGGGCTGGTTACTTACAAAATAAAAACAAACCGTCCTGATGCACCCACGCTGGGCGGCCACTGGGCCAGCGGCAGCAGGGGAGCCTACAAGACTGACACTCAGTCCCAGGCCCTGTGCCCAGGGGCACAACTGGATGGGAAAGAAACACAGAAATCCAGGAGTAAGTCAGTCCTAAATAGGTAAACAACATGCAAAACAATAGCGCAAGTTCTCTTCAAAATGGAATGATAAGCACATTGTACCTGGCCATGCCTTTTCTTCACTGTAATAGACATTAAGTAGATAACGTGCACTCATTGACTCTGCTGGCTAAATGGGGAGGCAGATCCTTACCAGATACTTCTATTAACTTTCATTCTTAAAAGCAGCTTTGATAGTTTCAAGTTTTAACAATATTAGGACAAAAATGACGAGGCTGTACATGAAGAAGTCAAATCACAAATTAAGATGAAAAGTCTGCCATTATGTCTTTCCGGGTTGTAGAAAAATTGCCGAATGAGCCACATTGGTTTCCTTCTTTCAACTTCAAGTGCCTGTCCTTTGGCTTCCTTCCATCTCGAGGAAATACCTGCTAACCTCTGGCAGGGCTTAGGACTTTGATGTAAAACGATTTTCCTGGGACAGGGGCTCAGCCAGGCTGTTCACAGGAACCCCAGCAGAGGGGAGTCGGGGTCAGTTATGGGGCGGGACTCATCTCCAAAGCCCCAGTCTCCCCTCATCTCCCAGGCAAGCTCCAAGGCTACTTACCTCTTCTATCTGGATCTCCCGCTCATAAACCAGCTTTCGAACTATGCTGGCCACAGACACCATCCATGTCAGCATCATTATTAGCGGGAAAAAGAAACCGACGTGGTTCAAGAACCTGTAAGGAAACAATTGGGTCAGCATCCGACAGCAAGCCGAGTGATTCTATTCAGTCAGGCTCACGTAAGTACCGCACCTGTGCACGCATTCTTACATTGTTCTTACAAGCTACAAAGCACTTTCAGGAACAGTATCTCCTTTGGCCATTTCAATGAGCCTGTGACTTAGGCTGGACGGCTGTTTTGTGTCCTCATTTTATAGGTGTGCAAACTCACAAAGGAAACACAGCCGTTCAAGGTCCTTAAGTAGAGATTGTCCCCCACTAATCCTCTCTGACACTCTCCTAAGCAGAGCAGGTGGGAAGGAAATGGTCATGAATTCATGACTACCATCTCCCCACTTAATTGGGACCATTATCTATCTTTAATCAGTGAGATCAATTGATCATGGATTACCACCTATAGAATATGTGAGAATTGGCCAGTGAAAGCCTCCCTTTCTTTTTCCCCAACAGTCACTTTTCAGCCCACTCTAACAGGCCTTCTCTTTCTAACACGTATTTGAAATGACTCTAATCTAGGACACCAATGACAGCTATGTCTCAAATCCAATGGGGATTTTTCCATTGTTTTCCTTCTTGACTTAGTTGTATTTGGTAACACTGACTGTTCCCTCCTTCCCTCTCTTCTTTAGCTTCTAGAACAACTCTTGGCTTCCTGTCAACTTTCTCAGTCTCCTTCACTAGTGACTTCTCCTTTCCCTATCCTTTAAGTGTGGGCATTCTCACCCCAATCCTGGGTCCTATCATCTCGTACCCTCTCAGCTCTAGATCCACACATTAACTGATCCATCACTGAGACCAACCAAAAGGGCAAGCCATTTTATTGGGCATGTGATACATGAATGAACCAAACAGAGAAAGGTCCTGCCATTACGGATCCTACATTCTAGTGGGGGGTGGGGGGGACGACACGACACACATAAAATAAGCCAATAAACAAAGAGATATATGATTTGATGTCAAGTATGTAAAAGAATGACTTTAGCAACAGTGAGATGGGATGCTATTTCAAATAGGGTAATTAGGCAAGGTGTCTGGGGAAGAAATATCTGAGCAGAGAACAGAAAAAGTGAGGAAATGAGTCCTGTAGGAATCTGAAGGAAGGCTGCTCCAGGCAGAGGAGCAGCAAGCACGAGGATTGGAGACACGATCGTGTGGGGCATAATTCAGGAGTGGCAAAGGGCCTCATGGATTCATACGAGATGGGGTTGGACGGAGCATTAGCTGGGGCCAGATCATGCAAGGATGTTGTGCATCAGGGTAAGCACTGGATTTATTCAAAGAACAAGAGAATACCATGAAAGAGTTTTAGGGGAGGGAGAGAGCAAAACAGAGAGGTGACATATCACGTGCATGCTTTTTTAAAAAGACCACCGAATGCAGTGTAGACAATGGAGTGCAGGTGGAGAAGCCTATGAAGAGGGAGTTGGAAGGCTACTGCAGGTGAAGCAGTCCAGACAAGAGAAAAGGGCATCTGACAAAGATGTTGGCTCTGGAGATGGAGAAATGTCTGGATGGATCCCTGCTGCAATGGCCTCCCTGAGCCCTGATGGGACTTCTCCTTCCAAGCACAATCCACAGCATGGAACATCTCAGGACTATTGATGTCTGCACTTCACACTAGATGTAAGGCCTTTGTGGCAGGCCTTCCCACTGCTCCTCCACTGCTTGGCAAAGGCAACCACATAGTGGAAGCCAAATATTTGTTAATAAAGACATGAATGGGTAAAAAAGAAAAGGAAATTAATCTCTTTGTTTTTATTCATTTTTCTGCCTAAGACAACTATAATGAGCTGTCAACTTGGTGAATTTCATTTTAAAGTTAAATATAATTAACTCCTCTGCTATACAGTGACTGTTTGCAGAGGGCAGAGTGTTTTAGATTTTCAGTTTTGTGACTTCTGGGTTTTTTATTTAATCCTCATTTTTATAGTATTCAGTGTAGGTAAAAGCCTATGAAGAGGAAATGCCAGAAACTGTGTCAACTTGCAATCCAACAAATGCCATCTGTTTAAAGCTCAGATCACCTGTAAAGTTAGAAAAAACTAATACTGAGTTTATTTGCGGGAAAGGGGTTTGAAAAACATTTGTCTATTTGTTCATGAACTTTACCTTTTTTACTTAACAACAGTGGAATTGATGGCTATTAAGCTCTATTTTTGCAGCAACTTGAATCTTACAAAAGAGCCAATAAGTATCACACACAAATATAATCTTTAGAGTCCATCTAAGTTATTGCCTCAGAAGTCAGGTTGGGTCAGAGTTCTGTGACTGTGTTTCTGGGGCTATCACGTGTGTCCTATGGACCCCTGCATCTTTATCAAGGAGGAAAGTCATGATAGGTTTGGAATTGGATAAACCCAACTCTAGAGTTCTTGGGGCAATGACCCAAGGTGCCAGAGATTGTCCAGACACTCTGCACCTACATGTCTGAGTGAGGCCATTTGGTAGAAATTGAATAGAATAAGAAATTGGAGATCAGAAATTGTAACACACAGCTATGTAAACAACTCTTTCCTAATCTGTTCCTGGAAACCAGTTCAAGATCAACAACAGAAAGGAAAAACTTACATTCCAATTTTGATATATGTTTGGAAGAGATGCCCAAGTGTTTTAAAAAGCTGCAAAAATAGTTATGTTCATTTGGGAGTCACACAAAAAAGTAGGTAAGAGAGATGTCAGTAGCAAAATCCCACCCTTTGCAGATCTAGAATGCACCATCAGAACTACACTTCTTACAGGCTAGGCACATCCTGAGGGCACAACGTACAGAACAGCACGTGTTAAGTGGGTATCAAGCTGCACGTTAAACTGGGTGGTCTCAGAAGCCACTCCTACCTTTAGACCATATTTTCAGGGAAACAAAGAAGAGAAAGTTATGTGAAGAATACATATATTTGTAGGAAGCACTCCATCCTTGTGGCCATGGAAAAGAGACTAAGCTATGGAGCCATTAATGTCACCTGGTCCTCCCCACCAACAGCACTCTCTTGCAAACAACTGGCCAGGAATACCCAATTCATTCAAAATGAGTAACAACGAAAAAATCTAGCACAACATTCACACAAGAACTAAAGGTGGAGGGCCGGCCCAGCGGCGCAGCAGTTAAGTTCAAACGTTTCGCTTTGGCAGCCCGGGGTTCACTGGTTTGGATCCTGGGCATAGACCTACTCACCACTCATCAAGCCATGCTGAGGTAGCATCCCACACAGAAGAACTAGAAGGACCTAGAACTAGAATATACAACTACGTATTGGGGCTTTGGGGAGAAAAAAGAAAAAAAAAAGGAGAGGAAGATTGGCAACAGATGTTAGTTTAAGGCCAACCTTCCTCAAAAATAAATAAATTAAAAAATATTAATAACATTAAATTTAATAACATTTAATAACATTAAAAAATAAGAAATAAAGGTAGGTTGAGAGTCACACAACTATCGACAAATGAAGAACACATACCAAAAAGATGGTGACATGGAGCAACTGATGAAACTAGCAAATATTTTTGCCATCAATTTAAAAATATTTAATAAGGCGATCTCCTCCTTAAAAAACACTACACAGCAGAATTGTTACAATTCAGTGATGAGATGGCAAGATAATAAGAAGATATGAAATGTGAACTAAAGGACTTAGAAAGAAATAGAAGGAAAAAAATAGCCATCAGACAAATAAAGATAAAATTAGAAGCACAGGGCAAATTGATACTGCACAAAACACAGTAAAGCGACATAGAAAACGCATACGAGAAATGCAACTAAAGGAAACAGAAATAAAGAAAGAGGTTAAAAGAATTAGGGAAAGTTTATTGATAAGAAACACAGGAAAAAGAAATTCATGCAATTGGAGTCCCTGAAGAAGAAAAACCAAATATTGGAAGATAATAAACTTGAAACTCTAGAATATATCAAGAAAAGAAAACTTAAACTTACACATTGAAAGGTCTCATCTTGTGCCATGGAAAATTGTCCAAGAATGGTCAACAAAGAAGTGCATCCTAGTAAATGTACTTAATTTTCAAGTCATTAGAAACTTGCCAAAATTACCAGGTCTTATAAAAGAGGGAACATATCAAAGTGGCCTCAGATTTCTCCATGATAACATTCAAAGTCAAAGATAATGGTGCTATTTCTACAAGATGCTTACAGATAAGAGTAAGCTAAGGAATTCAAATCCAGCCAAGCTGCCTTTCAAATATAAATGCTGCAAAGAGGTTTAAGTGTGTAAGAACTCAGGTTATATTATCTCATGAGATCTTCTTAAGGAAATTACTAGAAGACAAACTTCAGTCCACCAAAGGATGACTGGTAAATGACAGTGACAGGATAATGATAAAGGTAAGCAATGAACATATTTTCCAGTAAAAATAAGACTAAAACAAGAATGGAAATTAAGATGACAAGACATCAGAAATGTTATGTTTCCTGAAATGTAGAAATGATACAACAAACAAAAATTAGAAGGATAGAGGAATGAGTTAGAGATCTTGGAAGAATAAGTCGGTGAATGACAAAATCAAAGGCTATTTTTTAACATTGACATATGTAGACATATGTAGACATAAGTATCGGCATCTTTAACAGTACAAAGGAAGACAGCAAGTGAGATAATATCAACTAAAATTGCATGATGGAGAAGAAAAAGTAAATGATGGAAGAAGAGAAACAACTTTAAAATTTTATTGCTTATGGTAAAAAGAAAAGTTGATATTATTTATAAAGTTATAACCATCAGGTAACCAGTAGAACAACAATAAAACATTACTAAATATTAATTTAAAAGCAAAATTATAAGGATAGAAAAAAAGATATATTACACATATACATGTAATTCATTCCATACTATTAAAGAGCTAACCTCACCTACATAAGAACCTATATGATGCGTACAAGAGACATGCCTGAAACAAAATACTTCAGAAAAGTTTAAAGTGAAAGTGTGGGCAAAGGAATATTAAGTAAATAGGAATACAAAGAGAGAGAGAGAGAAGAAAGAGAAAGAAACAAAAAAAGCAGAGGTGATCAATGTAATTTCATACAAGATTGAATTATGTCCACAGAGCTTTAAATACGACCCAGAACACAATTACACACAGCTGTGCACAAGGGCACATAGCACCAACATTCAAAGGTCCCTCTCCCAGCAAAAAGGGAGGAGGACATTCAAGTAATAGGGGGCTGTAATTTATCTATCTTAGTCTGGGACAGATGAAGAGGATACAAGTCAGGATAGAGAAATCCTAAGTAAAATTAATGTAGATCAAATTCTCTGCTCTAAAAATATGAAATTAGACATTCTTTTCAACTTCCTAAAAATCATTCACAAAGTAGATTATCTATTAGTTGACAGAGAAAAATGCCATACATTCAAAAAGTGGAAATGGTAAAGATAATATCTTCTGATGGCAGTGTAAAAATTAGGATTTATCAACAGAATTTGGCTGTACATGTGTATGTGTGTATAATGCAATTCCTGGATTTTGTCAGTCTGATTTTAAAAAATGCTATCACAGAGTAGTCTAAATTTGAATTTCTCTTGTTATGAGTAAGCTGAGAATCTTTGCCTATGTTTACATTTTCTGAGAATTTCCACTAGGAATTTCCACTTAAACAGCTCTTGGATCAAGAAGATGGCAGAAACGCATATTGCAAGTATCTAGAAAACAATGAACTTTTAGCTGCATATTAGATCAAGGGCACATAGTTACAGGAATGGTTGGAAAAAAAGTCATTCTCTTAGGTGACTACATAAATTAAAGAAAGAAAACGAAAAAATAATGAATTAAACATTGATCTCAAGTATCAAAGAAACAATATGATACATTGAATATACGTAAAAGGAAGTAATGAAAATAAAAACAGAAATAACAAATAAGTTAGAAACGACAAAAGAAGAAAAGAGAATTGATAGAGCCCAAATATGGTTCTTTGAAAAAAATAAAAATAGAACAAGAAAATAATGAAACTACTTGTGCACAGAATGAATTCAAAAAATCCTGAAGGAGAAAGCATGTTGAAGGGGGAATAGCCTTCAGAACAGAGTAGAAGGAGAGGAAACAAGGGAGGACGAGGTGGGAGAAAGAGGGAGAGGAAAAGGATGGCACAGTTGGACTTCAAATCCCCTCTAGGACCTCACTACCTGGAAGAGGTGCGTTACCTAAAGTTGAAGCGTTATATACCTCCATGGGGAGAGAGATTCTAAGAGGCCCTGGACTCTCACTCCTCAGGACCCCCAGCAGAGGAGGCGTATGCAAGGTTCTCTAGTCTCATATAGTCTAATAACCCCTGAGCTACCACCTCCTGAAGGCAGGATGACATCTCTTTCCACTACCACGTCTGTCAGTCAGCCACAGTGCACGCCGCATAGCAAGTGCTCGATGAACGGTTTTCAAACGAAGAAACAGCACAAACACTCTCACTCTTAGCAAGATGTCATGATTTCAAGTATGTAAAATACACATCACAAGGACAACAAATAGAGGACGTTCCCCAAACAGAAAACAACTGATGTTTTAGAAGAGATATGAAGGATGTTTTTTTTTCTCTATTTTCTCAACTCTTGATAGATATTCATTTGTATATAAAATTAACAATAAAAAAAGAAACATTAAATCGGGGATGTACAGGTGACCTCAGATATAGGGCTGTCTGTCCCCTCCCTATTGTCAGGAGAGCATGAACCAAACAAATATGTTCCAGATTCTTCTGCTTATTTATCCCTAGCTCTGGAACCCAAACAAAAGCACTGTCAATAAACGTCGCAATTAGGAAATCAAACGCTCTTATTTATTTAAGCCTTTTAGAAAGGATATTCTGATCTTCATAAACATTTCATTGTCACCATCTCTCTTTCTGAAGGTGGCGAATCATAATTTGCATTTTAATAACACCTCGTTAATAGTATTTTCTCCATGGTTGGCCTCTATTAGTACCACCCAGTGAGTTCAAAGAAAAATGATCAGCATGTCAAGCCAAAAACACACTGTATAGAAGGAACCACACAAAGAAATTGGCTTTCGTTTTGGTGGCTCAAGATGCAGGACTTTGATCCAAGTATAGGGCGGGATCAAATTCCAGCCCCCACACCTCCAACACCTTGGCCTGTCCCCACTGTCTTCCTGCCTGCCTTTCTCCCCTCACCCCCTCACCACCACCCCATGACCCCAATCCCAGGTAGAGCCCAGAACACTGTGGTTAGCTGCTGCGGGGAGGACCCAGCTGTCTTGCTTTCTCACTCTCCCCTTTTCTCTCCCCTTCCGGAATCTGGGCCAGCAGGCTGCGTCAGTCCTCTGCTTCCGCTGCCTTCCCCAGCACAGTGGCTGCAGTCCCTTATGATTGGTGACTTGGATGCGGGGGTAGGGAGGGGTGAAGTAAGGGGCACTTAAGGCTCACATTTAAGCTGTGTCCTCCAGCCCGGCGTGGGCCAGTTGTGCGCAGAAGTGTGTGCGCTTCCCTAACCGCGAGTGAGGTGGAATTGGTGTCCATTCTTCACCTTCTTGTTCCTAGTTTGCTAACTCACTTGTGAAAGTCAGGGAGAAGGGAGGTGCCTACTTGCATGCACACCTCTGTGAACATAGCACCACCCGAAAACATCAGTCCCATCTTGGCTCTGAACATCAGCATGTGGAAGAACGTCCTATCAGTGAGTGCTGCCCCAAAGGGCGTGGGCTGCCCCTCGGAGCATTCATCCAGCCTCTTCGGTTTCCACAGCATGAGCATTGCTGAGCACAAGCTGATGAGGCAGTCAGGCCAGCAATGAGCATCCCTACAAGGTGAGGAGCCTGACATTCGGAAGTGTCACATCACTGGCCCGAGGTCCTGTGATCAGCAAGCAGCAGACCAGGAACCCAAATGCAGCTTATTGGGCTGCCTCGCGATTCCAAGTCTGAGATTCCAAAGAGAACCCAGGAGCTTGAGAGCGATCACAGCTCAAGGTTAAGACTAGCTGCCAGGACCCAATTCGCTGCAGAAGCAGACCTTCAGAAATGTAACTCAGACTCTGGGTACAAAAACACCTCTTCACCAAGCTCTCCTGTTTTGTTAAAAAGGTCTGAGCACCCAATTCCAACTTGGGGGGGTTCCCCCACTCCGAGCAATTCTCTGACAACAGCTGGCTGTCCTACAACTCAACTCAATTCTAACACTCTCTACCTAGATATAGCATCAGATCCCACAGATTAAGGGTTCAGTCTCATAAGACTGCCCCCTTCCCCCTGTGGAAGATCAAAATTGGCCACCTCAAAATATGTCTTTTTTATCTTGGTTATTTTCTTGATAGACTGGGAGGGTCCTTGCTGAGACCAAACATTTACATTTATAATGGAAATCTCCATTTGTAAAGGTATCTCCCTTTCTGTACCAGGAAGAAGGGGGGATGACCTTATTTCTAGAAACTCTTATCAGTGTGGAAGATGAGGACTTAAATCTGCATCCTCTTGATTACTGTGCTTTCTGGTAAACTCCCATAGCTGACTCCCCCACCCCAACATCCTCCTTTGTCTACCTGAATATGCTATTTAAGGTGAAAACCTCTGCCATTTGGTGAGAAACTCAGTTTCCCTGGTTTCTCCCATGTATACATGTTATAAAGCTTTGTTTGATTTTCTCCTGCTATTGGGTCTCATGTCAATTTAATTTGTAGCCCAGCCAGAAAGGACCCAGAGTGGGTAGAGGATAGTCTTCCTCCCCTTCACCCCCACTTCAGACATCAATCACAAGTCCAGATTGTCACCTCTGTGCTTCAGGCCAAAAGGCTATGGATTGGAGGTTCCCACAACCCCCTCCCAGATCTGATCAATTTGCTAGAGCAGCTCACAGAACTCAGAGAAACATTTTACTTACCAGATTACCAGTTTATCATAAAAGGAGATAACTCAGGAATAGCCAGATGGAAGAGATGCACAGGGAAAGGTATGAGGAAAGGGCGCGCAGCTTCCATGCCCTCTCCAGGCACCGTTCTCCCCAAATCTCCACGTGTTCACCACCCAGGAAGCTCTCAGAAACCTGTCCTCTTGGGTTTCTATGGCGGCCTCATTACACAGGCAGGATTGATTAAATCATTGGCCGTTGGTGATCGATTCAATCTCTAGCCCTCTCCCCTCCCCAGAGGTCAGGGGCAGGACTGAAAGTTCCAACCCTCGAATCACATGGTTGGTTCTCCTGGCTACCAGCCCCATCCTTAGTTGCTTTCCAAAAGTCACCTCATTCACATAACAAAACACACCTTTACAGCTCTCATCACTTAGGAAATTCCATGGGTTTTAGGAGCTCTGTGACAGGAACATGGATGAAGACCAAACATACATTTCTTCACAATACCACAATTGTGCAGGAAGCCAGTGCACGCAGCAGATTGGGATTAACCCAGTTTTGCCATTCCCGGAACATGTATATCTCACTGGCTCTATCCCCTTCGACTCCTGTTAGAGTTGTGAATATACTGTATCTACTGCATTAAGCAGTGAGTTTCTTAAGCTCAAGAACTGCATATTTCTCATCTCTGTATCCCTCCCAGCACCTAGAAAAATGTATGTCATACAGTGAGTATGAAAAACATGTTTACTGAATGAATGAACAAAGGAATAAATATATAAGTGAATGAAGGTACTGAAATAATATACCAGAGGCAGAGCAGGCTGTGTTTCTAAATGAGGGTGCCTGGGAATTTAGCTGGACTATTCTTCATTGCACAGAACTGCCCCACTGATTACCAGGCAATTAGCATCTCTGGCCTCCAGGCACTAAAGATCCACCCACCCCCCACTGTGACCATCTAAACACCTGCACATTTCCCAATTCCCACAGACCCCAGGTTAAGAACCACTGCTGACCTCTGAGCTCTGATTACGAAAGAAGAAAATATGTCAGATGCTCACATGCGATGGAGTGAAGTGATAGCTGAGTGACCAAGGGTGTACACACGTTCTGACACAAAATGCTTAAATGTACTAAATGGTGACAAATAGTTCACTGGGGAGTGAAAGGCATTCAGGTGGTGAGACTTTGGGGGAATAACTTGACCTGAGTCTCAATTTCTTCAGCTGTATTTATCTTATCAGGTTCTTATAGGATAAATGAGATGACATGTTTGAAAATGTGACACAGTTTTAAGAGAAGCATTATTATTGCTGCTGTTGACAGAAAAGAACATGGAGACACTGGATAAACCATTACCTGACATTTTAACAAAACACCATCCTCCGCTGCCCAGCAGAGAGATGAGTCCTTAAGAGCTTCGTGAGGTGTGAGAAAGTGAAGGATTATAAGATTTCATGAACATATTTCTTCCACTTCCCACTGTAGTTGGCATCATCAACCAACTATGGACTCTCGCTGTGGGGAAAGACAGGACCTGCCCCCAGGCCCTGTCTATTGACTAAATTGACTAATATAAGCTATTGACTAAACATAGGAGAGAAGTGTTTAATGAGTCTATTTGAAGTAAATCCCAAGGAAAAGAAACAATAAAAATGTGTAAAGTGAGAGGTCTTCTTACTGGTATACTGTGGATCAAGCTGATTTTTTTTTTGTGCGTGTGAGGAGGACTAGCCCTGCGCTACCATCTGATGCCAATCCTCCCCTTTTTTCTTGAGGAAGACTGGCCCTGGGCTAACATCCGTGCCCATCCTCTTCTACTTTATATGGGACGCCGCCACAGCATGGCTTAGCAAGCGGCGCGTCGGTGCGTGCCCGGGGTTCCGAACCTGCGAACCCCAGGCCGCCGCAGCAGAGCGCGTGCACTTAACCACTGGGCCACCAGGCCGGCCCCCAAGCTGATATTTTTTGAAAGCAGGAATTGGACATTGCAAGCATGAATTCCTGTCAGCCCTTCACTCTCGACTTCCCCCAAGACAAATCCAAGTCCAGACGTAGGATGCCGGGGAGCTGTCCCTCAGCCCACCCCGCCTACTCACTCTTTCCTCTTGGACCAGCCCCAGCTCTTGTGAACTGAAGATGCCTGAAAGCAGCAGAGGAAATAACAGGTGCCCTTTCTGAGAAATATTCTGTTTGTATATAAAACAATTCTAGAGTATTGTTGTGTTTTTCATTCTCTGAAAACCTAAGTTGCCTTACTCTTTTAAGCAATATATTAATTTTTGAAATTCTTTATATTCATGAACTACACCTTAGTTCCAATCATAAAATGGTCCCATGATAACCGCCTGTGAATCATGGGGCTGAAATGAACATTAAATTTTACGGAGTCAGGCTCCCATCCAACTCTGCAATTTTTTTTTAATTGAAATATATTTGGCATATAACATTGTGTAAGTTTAAGGTATACAGCAGGTTGATTTGATACATTTATATATTGTAATATGATTGCCATTGTAGCTTTAGCCAATGTCTCTATCATATCACATAATAATAATTTATTTTTTGAATAATTAAGATCTAGTCTTTAGCAAGTGTGATGTTTGCAACTAGTAGATAAATAAATCCTGGAGATTAATGCACAGATTATAGACAGCTCTGCAATCTTAAAATAACATTTCACAATGTATGTCCCTCAAAGCATTAGTTCATGGGCTAGTAGATATTACATGTGGGGAAAAAGGGGGAGAAAAGGAAACATCTGTGTTCAAAGATGAGAAATGCTTAGTTAAATCAAATTAAGCAGCTTTTGTTACTGTGGATGAATTGCCATCGAGTCAGTCCCTCCACTTACGGTCGCTTCTCCTTCAACTACTTGACGACAAGGTACACTACCCCCAAATGCTATCAGTTTTCCCCTCTTACTGGACTATTCCCAATAGCATTCTATATCAAAAAAAAAACAAAATTAAATTTAAAAAAGAACACTCTGCCCAAATTGCCCTCCAGCCACTGCCCTTTTCTCTCCTCTCCTGAGTTGTTTGAACTCAGTCTCCAGTTCTGCCCCTCCCGTGTCACACTAATGTGGCTATCATTCTCACGCCCCGATGGCGGCTGCTCTTAGTGAGGACCCCAACGACTCATCTTCACTTATTTCACTCATGAGCCACATTGGACACACTGTACACTCTCCCTCCCGGAGCCGTTTGCTCCGTGGGGCCGCCAAGACCCCACAAATGCTTCTCCGCCTTCCGGCCTGACGCCCTCTTCTGGAACTCTTCATGGTGGAGGCCTCAGGCTGCGTTAGCCCTCTTTGTTTCTCTGTCTACACTCCCTCCTGTGGTAATGCCGTCCAATCTCAGAGCTCTAAATGCGTCACAATGGGGAAGACTCCCAAATAATATACCCAGCTGCAGCTCTTCAGCCTCCCGAAGAAATCTGCCTATTTAACATTTCATCTGGGTCTCTTAAAAACAATTAGACACGTTCAAAACTGAACTGAACTTCTATTCTTATCCCCAAAACTTCTCCACTCACAGTTTTTTTCTATCTTAGTGTTGGGGCCCAGGGCAGGCCACCCCAAAATATCCCACAATAGCAGTTTGATTATTTTGAATTAAAGTTACTTGAGAAGCAAAGAGGGCATTCTGACCCTCCTGTCTGCTCCCCCTGAAAGCAGAAAATAAATCTCCCATTTGAAAGGTGCTCTCCCTGCATCCTCATCACCAGACTAGTGGATTAAGGGCCAAGAACCTGCATAAACAAACCTTGCTAATTACGTACCCCAAACCTAAGTTTCTTTGTCCTGTCAATTCTTCACAAATGCATTGATTCTTCGTGTAAAAGATACACATACTGCCTTTGTTCACTCTCCAAGCATCATTTCTCTATGATCTCCAATATTAATATATTAAATTGGATTTTTCTCCTGTTAATTTGGTTTGTGTCAGTTTTATTATTAGTCCAGCCATAAGAACACAAGAAGGGAATAAAGGAGATTTTTCCCTACTCCAACATTAGTTAAAGGTAATTCCAGCGATCCAGTTACTTGGGCCAAGATAGTCAGGTCTTCCTTGATGTCTCTCTATTACACACTTATCAGATCTTTTGGCAAATCTCTTGGCTCTACCTTGCAATTCTGGTGTGTGTCCCTTCTGAATGCAGCCAGAATCTGACTACTTTTCCCCACCTTCCCTGCTATCATTCCAGACCAGGCCACCATCATCTCTCACCTGGGTTGTCACATCAGCCTCCTAAATGACTTCCACTTCCACAGCTACCCTCTACTGACTCTTCTCCACACAACAGCCTGAGCAAGGCTTGTACATCATACATCAGATGGTGTCACTCCTGCTTACAGCCCTCCAGCAGCCTCTTCTATCCTTCAGATCACCTGCAACCATACCATCTGTGGGCACCTCTCGGACTTAACCTCCCAGACTCTCACCCTGTACACTCTGCTCTGGTGGCTCTTCACACACACCTGGCACCCCTGCCATGAGGCCTCTGCACTGGCTGCTCCTCTGGCTTGGAACTCATTTCCCTGTGTTTCTGTAACTCTCCGAGTCTTTACTGCAATGTCACTTTCCTGGCAAGGTCGACCGTAGCCACATGATAATTCCTCTTGGCGTTCCTGGTCGCCCCACCATACTCCTGCTCAGCCTCATGACTTACCACCTCCCAAGAAATACAGTGAAGAAGTTTCTTCTTCATTGTATTCGTAGACTCTGCTTCCCTGCACTGTAAGTGCCACAAGAGCAGAGATTTTTACTTGTTCCCTTCACTGATTCACCCCAAGCTTAGAGATTGACAAATAGGACATAAATGTAGTTGAATAAATTAATAAATTAATGAATATGTAACTTGTTCAATAAGTAGTAGGAAACCACTAAAATTTTTGAACAAGTGCGCTCCATGGTCCGAACCGTGCTTTAGAATTAATTATTAGTTAGGTGGCTGAGTGTCAGGTTCTTGTAAGATCTCAGACTATGTCTCAATCACTTGCAGGTACATCAGCACTCAAGAAACATATACTTTTTGAAACTAGAATTAAAGGAAGGATATACGACGATGAGAAGTCTCAAAAATTTAAATCTTTCAAAGAAGGAAAATACTTCTTCGCCTCTTTCAAAGAAGGAAAATAAATAGTTCTGAAGAATTATATCTTGGTGTCTCAGTGAGTAGAAAAAGAAAAGAAATTTCATGACAGAATCATACCAGGGCATTCAGCTAACTCTAACTTCAGGCATGAATGTTTCTCATTCACAGGAATTGACCTTCAAGAGGTGAAAGCTACATCTGCATCAATCTTACTTGTCTCCTTTCCAACCCTCTCACAATGTCTGTTAATCAATCACTATGATCAGCAAGAATGGAAAACTGATTATACAGGCCATCTGACTTTCTGTCAAGCTGTTTGCAGGAGCATATGTTGTTCTTCGAAACACACCTTCCTAGGAACCATCCTGTGTCCAGGTGTGAAGTAAACTCCTGGCTTCGTCCCGCGAACACAAGGGAAGGAATTTGCATCTTCCCACCTACACAAGCACAATCTCTTTCCCATGGGTGGAGATCATAGAATACTTTGGAGATAGAAAGAGGCTTTTACAATGGGGTTTTCCTGAGATTCACCTAAAAAAATAGCATCCTAAAAAGTCAACTTCTCTGAGTATCTAAAACAGGTCATTTAACCCTCACAACACCCGGTACGCGAGTTGGTGTGAAGTATTTGCATGACATCTCGCCAAGAACTGCCATTTTCTTGATTTCTGTTCTCTGTACCATCACCTCCGAGAGAAATGATGTAGGAACAGAAGAGCAATGGTTGAGAATGTTCAAAGCCAAAAATATCATTGCTTTGAAAGGAAAGAAAAGCTTTCATTTTGCAAAGAAGGAGGTTAAGAGGCTTACTAACGATTTGCATAATGAGGCATTCCCTGGCTTAAAATGACACCTGGTCTCTCTTCCTGACCCTCTGTTCTCTCCACCTTGCTATGATAACCCAAGATAGGCACAACCAGGCAGCGTTCAGCCTTTTATCCCACCACAGTGAGAAGGTTCTTCCTGTAAGACCACCATCTTCTTCATCAAAAATGTATTGAGGAGCTATGATGTAGAAAGCACATCACTAGACGGGAAGGAGGGGGTAAGACGTCAAGACCCCTGTCATACAAGCATGGCCGCAATCACCGGGAGAGGCAGTCCTGACTTATCCGCCCCTGTTCTGCAGCATCTTGCCGAAGGATGAGCATCTGTTGCCTAACAGATTCCAGATGGTCCCTCTAAGAGCCTCATCTTCAGCCCCTTGCTTCCTCATGGGCATTCCAGAGAGAACAAAAAGTTTGCAAACTATCTGTAGTCAGTGTTCTCTAGTCCAGGCATGGGAGGTGCTTACGAGAACAGCAACCCACAGCCCGCAGCAACACGGCTCTAAGTCCTTGCACCATCCGACTCTACCCAGGGGCCCAAGTCTCAGTTGGACCACACCCTCCACTCCACTTCTCAACCTCCTTGGCCTGCCCACTCACCCCCCGATGTCTGCTCTAATGTCTCTCCTTCAAGTCCTGTCGTCCAGCTGCTCCAGCCCTTAACTGATCTTCTCTTCTCTTCCCCCAAAGATGTCACCAGCCCAATCACACAATTTAACTGGCAAGTGTTCTCAGATTGCCTCCCATGTCCCTAAACCACTGTCCCAGGCATCTGGGGATCCCTCTCCACCCTGCAAGTAGGTGGCACATGCCTACGTTTTAAGGATTTGCACTGAAGATGAAATACCCTCCTCTATTTCCCTAGTTCAGGTAGGTAGAATCTGGAGTCAGATATGCAAAGCCCCTGTGGATATTGTCCAAATTTATTCTGAAGGGTCTTTAAAGCTACAGATGCTTTGTGTCAAATCAAAGCTCCACTCGATCACATTACGTCAACAATTATTCTGCTATCTGGAGAGCTCAGGCATATAAAAAAATGAACCTTAAGAAATTAAAAAGGGCAATGGATTTTCTTCAAATGATCTTTGGGATGACTATAGAGAAGCTTCACAATGTTTCTCTACTCAGATTTCCAAATTCAAAGCCCTTCTCACTGTAAGTGGACACCTGGGGAAAGCGTGGCTCTGACACCAGCTACTCACAGGTCTCTGGTGTGACACGGGTACGGGATGGCCTGCACCTGTGCAGCCGGTTCCACAACTTCCTGCCCCGTCTGCACCAAGATGATGGCTCTTTCAATCATGTCTTGCAAAGGGACAAAGATGTAGTTATATTTGAAACCATCAGCTGGTAGGCTCTGAGGATGGAACTTCCAAACAGGGTTTTTCACCGAATCTGTTCTCATGCTGTATAAGACACTGGTCCGGATTGTGTATGTGATGTGGGGTGGCAGCTGGGAAGGCTTTGACCTGAAGTTCTTGCCAACTAAGGAACTGTTGAATATGATACCTAATGGCAGAAAAGGGAAAACAAATGTCACCACAACCGAGCAGCAGCTCACACAATGCCAGCATGGGGTCCAACTGGAAGCTGGACGAGACTGGAGACTTGGCACAGCCCTCTGTTGCAGAGGGCCCCACGCACCAGTAAGGCAAATCTGATTTTCAGCGTTACCCAGGCAGTTAGCAGTAAGCTAACTCCTAATTCCCAGTCCAATGCTCGTCTTTATTTTTAATAAAACCACACAGTGGTGTGAGTAATACAAAAAAATTATTTGTTTTGCATTTTTGCAGGACTTGAAAAATTACACAAGGCTGCTCAAATAATCAGGCTTCCCTCCTCTGAGATTACAGATGCATTTCTAAGAATTGATATGTTTGGGGTACTTATCATTCAAAATGTAAACGTATGTACACTGTGTTCTGGCACATGAATTCTTTGAATTTCATATAGAAAACCTGTTACAGATTGAACTGTGCCTTCCCAAAATTCATATGTTGAAGTCCTAACCCCCAGCACATCAGAATGTGACCCTATTTGGAGAGAGGGTCTTTACAGAGGTAATCAAGTGAAAATGAGGTCATTAGGGTAGACTTTAATCCAATATGACTGATGTCCTTATAAAAAGGGGAAATTTGGACCCAGGCCTGTACAGAGGGAAGATGACGAGAAGAGACCTAGGGAGAAGGCGGCCATCTACAAGCCAAGGAGAGAAGCCTGGAACGGACCCTCCTCACAGTGTCAGAAGGCACCAACCCTGCCAACACCTTGATTTTGGACTTCTGGCCAGAACCATGAGAAAATAAATTTCCGTTTAAGTCCCCCAGTCTGCAGTCCTTTGTCATGTAGCCCTAGCAAACTAATACAAACCCAAATAAAAAATAATTCAATATTTATTCAAAATGAATGTGAGAACACATCACATTTATCTTGAACAAGTGAACTATTAACAGATGGAGATTGATTGGCTGTTGTCTTTGCTCCCTCCACCCCAGGATATCAAGATACTATGATAGAAATAAAAGTGATCAAGGAAATCAGAGTATAACTTCGATCAGGAAAAATATAATTTATTGTGTGAGATTTAACCATAAAATGACACCATAAATTAGGAAAAACAGATGCAGTGAGTAGCACTGGGCCCAGGATGGTGAAAACACCAATAGTCATGTACGAGGCCCATCTTTTCATCAACTCAACACAATTACTTCTGCTTTATTTTGTTTCATCTGGAAAGGACTTCTTTTCTTTCTGAGCCATTGTAAGACACATTTAGGGAGAAATATGCAAAATGACAACCTATTTGAGCCTGTGCCTCTATGAGCATATTGTTTCACTGAATACTTACTGGCCAAGAAACTGTTCTGCTGCAGGAGTTCATGTGCTGTAGACTCCAGGATGGCGACAGACTCCAGCGCCTGGAAACGGTTCAACGCCACACAGGAGGACAGATTGACCAAGACACGGCCCAGGAAACGGATGCGTCCGGCGTCCATGTGGTTCAACATCTTGTGCAGCATCTCTCCTGAGGAGGGTAAACACACAAGGACATCACAATGTTCTCAACAATGCTTATTGTTCCTACAGCGGACACGGTGCAAATAAATGTGCAAGTGCATCTCAACTCCTTCACGAGAAAACTACTCGAGACAGTCCCATTTTGTTCAGAAGTTGCCGCCTCTTTACTGAGTGTAAACTCTGCTTTTCGAGTACAGTCCCTGTAATGCTGATACTTACATGTAAATGAAAAGAAAACAGTTAAATCACAAAGGATGTGGTGGCAGCCCACGGGAAAGTCAGACAGTGGGCGATGGAGAAAACAGACAACAGAGGACAAGTCTATGAGCAGCAGGGAAGAATCTCTCACAGAGAACACAACGCAAAAAAACTTAATGTTCCGATCCGAGTCAAGTAGTTCTAAAAAACACGCCTTCACTGAAGCAGCAGGCATTTTGTGAAAGTCATTCATTTTATAACATTAATTTTGCTAAAACAATTATCAAGGAGTGTTGACACTGAGGAAATCGAATCCTGCTGTCCTCTCTGTCCCGAGTTTCTGCGTTTGAAATGGAAATAGAACGGTAGGTTAAATTGGCAACATCTTGGCTCTTGAGACTGAACATGAAACAGTTTTCAGGACAAAACACTGAGAGGTCTTAGTATTTTAGCTCTGGTTTCAGGAAGGAGCTGGACCACAGGAGAGAGAGACATGGAAAACCAAGTGATCCAGAGTGACATGGTGCGGGCAGAAGACCCAGAACCCAGCCCAGTGAGCGAAAGCAGTTACAAGTCTCAGAATTTGTACAGGGCAGATCTGTGGAGAAATTGAGCCCTCAGGTTTGCTCTGCCCACTGGCCCTCAACAGGAGATGCCATCAGACCCCCCAGGGTTGCCCACGTCACAGCATCACCATAAGGTGGGGCGCGTGTACTTGCCCTGCGGTGCAAGGGGAAGTGGGAGGACTGCTCGTCTAGTCCTCGCAATGTCCACAGCACAGGGGTCTCCACTCTGGGGCAGCCACTCTGCCCAGCCTAGGCCTCGCTCAGACTTCTGCTGAGAGTCTTTGCTCAGGACGTCGTAAAGAAAATAAAAGAATCAATCCAGAAGAAGTGAACGTACAAGAATATATCCCAACGTATTTTAACACACCCAAACACACACAAACACACAGCAAAACATAAAACCATGTACACAAAACTGCCGTGGAGACAGCTATTTATTGTCAATGACCACTCCTTAGCTCTGGGACCTGCTTATTCTAGTTTCAAGGAGTGAGCGGACATCTTCTGGCCACATCTTCTTCTCAAAAAGCATCCACAGAAGAGATGGGTTCCAACTGGCCCCCACCCAACCCCAAATCTATCAGATTGAACAGAACCCTCAACTGGGAAACATCAAGACAGAAAGAAATGGAAACACGATGAGAATCTTCTGAAAAGGGCTTACACATTTGTATGATATTTCATCTTCACAACACCTTTTCATTTGACTATAGTAGATCATATGCTTTTTGGCACATGTTGACTGTCCAACACTCTAGTTACACAGTATTTTGCTCTTAAATACATGAAGTCCACTCTCTACCCAACAAATCCTGTTGGCCGTTCCTGGGAACACTGTGATCCCGCAGTTCCTCAGCAGCCTCCGTGGACAAGGCTCCGGCCACCTGCTTCACTGAGTGCCAGGGGTGAGCACACACCACGTGGACGAGGACTCGTCACCACAGTCTCCCTGAGTCCACGCTCTCGCTCGCGTGCACACACCGGACATCCAGTATGAGCTTCCCGGTGTCTTGCACGGAAATGTCCTGCAGGTGGGAGCTCCCCTGGGCTATGTCTTCAGTATCAACCTTGATTTGTTTCTTCTCCTCCGTGGTCAGGGACAGCCTGTTGCCTTAAGCCCTGTCACTCGCCCCCATTGTATGGTGGCAGATAATGACGTGACCCCGCCTGCCCTCTGTGTGGCGCTGCTCCCTTCAGGCCCTCCTATACCTCGTGGACCTCCCAAATGCTCGACACTTTCCAAGCGACAGCCAGTCTCTCTTCTGTCCACTCCCTGGGTGCCCCCAGCCTGGGGCAGCATCAGTGCAGCATCCCTGGGGGCTGCCTCCACATCATTTCTCTCCTCTGCTGGTCTTCTTCCTGCCCCCACCTCCTCCTGGCTTCTTAGGTTTCTGAATCAAGTTTGGGCTTTGCCTGCCTGACACTCTGCCTGTATCTGAAAGGCAGCTTGGAGTCATGCGAAGGGGGCTGGAGCCACATGAGAAACTACATCAAGGTCCATCCTATTGCCCTCAGGATGTAAAAAATCAGTTAATATGTCTGGGCCTCAACTTCTTCCTTGGAAAGGAAAGAATTTTTTCAGTCCCCCAAATCCAGATGACTGGAAACACAAGGTTCCAAGCACGACCAAGAAGCCAGCGTGGCCCTTCAGCTACTTCTCTTCTCAGCCTGCATCGCTCACTGTTTCTCAAAGCAGAGGTTGTTGTTTGCTGTTGTTGTTACTCTATTATTTCCAGACCTCAGGCCAAGATACAGTGTAGGGTTTGGGAAGGGTGGATTTCAGATCAGCAAGCTTTTCTAAATGACTACAATAATGATGAAGTGACATTGTCCCGGCGTCAGTCATGTGCCAGGCACTATTCTGAGCACTTTTATTTATTGTCTTGCTTAACCCTTACTTCTCTGTAGGGAAGTGCTATTGGTACATTCATTTTAAAGCACGTGAATTAAGGCACAAAGATGGTAGGTAACTACTAAGTTTCAAAGCCATGATTCACACACAGGCCATCCAGCTCCGGTGCCACCCTCTTAACACTACACCGTGCTGCATTCACATTGGGTGGAAACATGAAACTGCGGTTTGATGTATGTCACAAGCACGTAAACATTTCAGCAATTCCATACAGTTCTGCCCACCAGGCCATATTATCTGCCACAGTAGAAAGACTGCAAGATGCGGAGGCCCCAGATTTGGGTTCCTGGTTCCACCTATTCTTTTAGGACCTTGGAAGAGCCAGTCTCTCAGCCTTGGTTTTATCATCTGTATTTTATAAAGCCTAAAAACCCTGTTGCTGTCTTCCAGGGAGAGATCAAATGGAAAAAACAGACATGAAGCCAGTTAGTAAACTATTAAACAGAAGACCACCTGTGACCGTTGGAATGCACACACACACCCTCATAGAAACGGCACCTGAATTCACCATTTGGTAGACACTGAAGCATCCAGTTAAGCAAAGACAATCAAACTGAACCATAGAAGATAAAAAACTCACTGTTCAATTCAGAGAGAAGAAACAGCACAAGCCTGGGCTCTCGAATGGCATCAATAGAGGAAACAGTCAGTTGACTCAATTTTCATTTCCCACCCAGGTTCACGTTTAGCAGTTTCTAAGGTTTCAGGCAGGAAAGGCCCTTTGGCTGTTTGCATGACACAATCCAAGAGGAGCTAGAAGGATCTGCAGTGTCTGGGTCTCCTACCTCAGTGTGCCCTGAGTCCTCCCCAGTGGAACTCAGCAGGGACACAGCAGGAAGGGACGTCACCACAGGACAGCAGAGTCTCTTGGAAAGGTTCTGAGTCTCAGGGTCCCTGCCACAGACACAGGAGAGGCCTTTCCCTCAGCGCTGACATGGGAAGGTGTGCGGGAGTGGCCAGTGGACTGGTCTGGCCTCCACACCTGCTTCCACGGGGCCAGCCCCCGCTCAGCTGAACAAGAGGTCATGGGGGTTTGGTTTGAGGAGTGTCTGTCAGTGCAGAGCCCGCTTGGTCTGGAGATGGGGACACAGGATCTCTACTCTCAGAGCAAGTCTACTGGCCTCGCGGTCAGGGTTCAGATGTGGGGGAGCACCCACTCACCACTTCCTGGTGGGCAGCTGTGCCCGTTTAACCCTCGGACACTACATTTCCTCTCTGTGAGACGGGGATGATAATAATCTGCTGTGTGGCCATTTCCTAAAGATTAAATGAAATAATGCCCGTGAACCTTCTGGTGCTTGCTGAGTCTGGTGCACGCTGAGACTCCATAAATGTGTCCTAATATCATGACTATTAATATGTTATAGAAAATCGATTTCCAGTAGAGGCATAGACAGAATATGTCACCTTTATGCTGCCATCTTATCAGATATTGGCTCAGATAGCACTGCACAATCAAAGCAACATTCTGTAGGGTGGGCAGACTTCCAGATTCCCAATCCCACCTCCACCCCAAGACGCAAAGCTCAGCGTCCCAGTGGACCTACTGTAGAGACACAAATGGCAGAGTCTGGACAGCTGGCCTGGATTGGCTGAGGTAAGGGCAAAGCTGATGCCAGCAGTTTTTAATTTTTTTGGTCCATTTTCTCTATTTCCTTCTCCAAAATTGGACCACATCTCTGAAACTGCCCTTGGTGGTGACTCCGCCATGTAGTGCTCATCTGTGCGGTGTAATCTAGTGCTTCTCAAGTGCTCCCACCCACGGACCACCATGAGGGAGGAGAAGGGAGCGTGGATGTGGCATGTGTGCGAGAAGACGGGGAGCCTGAAGGAGCCTGAAAGAAGAAAATGTTGTGGAATGCCTGATTTTTTTCCCATAAAAATTTTATATTCAGTATAAAATTATGTGTCATTTGCCCCTAAATGTTGAAGCAAAAGAAATGCCTTTGAGCAATGTGTCATGTGTACTCTGTGACTCTGTGGGCCCTGGTACACTGCCTAGCAAGCACGGATGCACCACGTTCTGGGGACATCATTTTTGCTGTGAAATGCCACTGCCGCTGGTGTTTATGTGGTGTCAATGTGATGGACACTCCCGTGGAGATGCATTCTGCTATTTTCTACTAGTGCAGGTAGGAGGCTGAGCTCCGATGTTCTTGTGTGCGGTGATAGGCCCCGGAGCCATCCAAAGACAGACACAAAAGAGAGTCAGGCTGGAGTAACCCAGCTCGGAGGGCACAGAAAGGGCGACATCACCCCCCTGCTGCAACTGCTCCACGGGAGCTGAGCAAACATGGCGGCAAAGTCGACAGACACGGCTTTGCCCCTGTAGCACCTCTGCTGTGACTCCATGTTTTACCCTGGAAAGTTATTTAATCTGTCAGAGTTTCTGCAGTGCGAGGAAAGCAAAATCACCCACACACTTGTTCTGAGAACTAAAGATTCTTTAGCACCTAGTGTATTGTCAATGCTCCTGACTGCTTACTATTATCATATTTATCATTACTCAAGAAGAGAGCTAGGATCCAATCAGCTATCTTAAGTTAATTCCTTGGGATGAAACTAAGCAGAACAACTAGAAAATAGGAGACCAAAAAGCTCACTGTGCATCATGGGGGGCTTCATGTGTTTTTGTTTTTTGTTTTTTACGGAGAATTGGAGAGTGTTAAATTTTACAGGTGGGGCAAACCGAAGATGTTTTTATATTGCTGATCATTTGTCATTTGGAATACATTGTTCTATAAGCTCACCTAGTAAGCTTGTTTAGACAATTTAACTGTGTATCATTCCAGCTGTTTAATAGAATAAGGAGCAACTTGGCCTCCATATAGTGTGGCTTTAATTACCTTCCAGGGACAGAATCAAAGCAGCTTAAAAAAAAGTTTTGAGGAGCTGAAATTTTCATATAATTCATATGATTAGGGACCCTATATGGAGATATATATACATAGAGAGAGAGAGAGAGAGAGAGAGAGAGAGACAGGGTCTTATTTCAATGAATCTATGTAATACCCACTCTGTGATGCATGCAGTAAGTATATATATATATATATGTATTGAGAGAGAGAGACAGCCATACAGATATAGATATCTGTGTGTGTGTGCACCTCTGTATATACATATACTATATACTATATATATATATATACCATGTACTATACATATATACATATATATAGTCTCAGGAACCAGGAAAGCTGCTCCACACAAAAACTCAGTAGGTCTTAGGACACTGTGCAGAGCTCCTTCCTCTGAGAAGAAAGCAGCAATGCCTGTTTGGCAACAGCTGCACAGTGGACTGAATGTAATACAAATAACGTGTGGCCAAGTATTAACTGCATGCTCTATGACTTTGGATACCCTAAGTTCTCTCCCAAACTAAAGGGGGCACTGAGGGCACTGTCACACATGAAGGATGGAAAACAGAGGACAGGGACTCAAAAGAGTGAAGCCCGTTGTGAGAGGACTAGAGCCAGGCTCGCCACTCTCTCCTGGATCACGCCATTGCATATGATAGGTAGTTAAAGATGAGTTGAGGGAAAACATGCATGTCCATGCACCAGAGGCGTGGGAAGGCCACATGGGGCCCCTGTTAGCCTATGAGGGGAACAAGAATCAGGCGGCTCACATATAAGCAGACATGAAATAGCATAATATGAAATTCTATAATAATTTCAGCCAAGCTCTGGCTAACAAAAGAAGTTGAGCATTGTCCCCAGTCAGTGTATATACACCATGGGATCCTAGATATGGCCGGCATTAGCCATAGCCAACTTGGGGATTCGAGATCCCAAGGTGTCTATCCCTAAAAATTATGTTCAATAATTGACTCCATCCTCCTCCTCAACCTAGGCACTATTGACATTTTGGCCCCTAATTATTTGTTGTAGAAGCTTTCTTGTGCATTGTAGGATGTTTAGGAACTTTCCTGGCCTCTCCTTTTAGGTGCCAGTAGCATCTCATCAGCTCTGACAACAGAAATGTCCCCATACATTACCAAATGTCCCCTGGGGACCAAATCATCCTCAGTAGAGAACCATTGATTTAAACTGAGTCATGATAAGCCCCATCCACATAAAAAACTTTCCATCGGGTTTTAGGGCCTCATTCTTAACATCACCAAACATGTAAGGAAAACCTCCAACATGAAAGAAAGAACTCAAAATAAATAAACAACAAAAAATAGTAACGATCAAAAAATAAAGCTAAAGATATAAATGACATTATTTTTTAACAGAGGTTTTAAAAAACAGAAGTTTAAAAAAATCAAAGAAATAATAACAGGAGAATGTCCTATAAGTGAAGGACAATCCCCTGCAGATTAAAAGGAACAATGACGAAGTTTTGGCTTTGTTGTAGATGACTTGTTACAGACAAACTTTCCTACCAAGAACAACTAGAAATTAGGGATGATTTTTTTAAAAAATCTATATGAAGCCTTTAAAAATTTTTCAAGGCAGCAAGGACTTGAAGGTCTGAGATCCACAGGAAGAGGGCAGCATAGGAAGTCTGATATTTCGGACTGATATTTGGACATTGCTAAGGATGGATGAACCGAGCCTCCAGCGGTCTAGGAGGCTTGCGTTCAGGGACTCAAAGATGAGGGGCCCTAGGAAACACCAGGTTTTTAGTTGAGCCCCTTCCCCACCCCAACAGGGCTACTCCCAAGAGTAAAGGGAAGATTTCCTAGCAAGACTCAAGCCCAGCTCCATCAATAGTCTCTATCCCTGACTGGATTAAGAGAACATGGCCCCGCTCTAGCTTTCTGCAAGAAGCAGGAAAATAACACTATCTGGAGGAAGACAACACCATCGAGAAGCTAAAATTTATCCCTACAGGTTTTCATACACAATGGTTGGTATTCAATGAAAAAAGTGATTATTATTGCTGGACACAAGACAGAATAACCAAAAAGCAAGATAAAAATATCCAAAAGGCCCACAAAAGACTAAAATATTATAATTAACAACATGCACTTTAAAAATTTTTGGACACAATTGCCCCAAAATTGGATGAAAATAGGGAGACCTTCAACAGATAACTGAAAGCTATTTAAAAAAAGCAAATTAAAATTTTATAATGTGAAATCAGTAACTAAAATGAAGAACTCTCAGTTGAAGACAGAATTAGTGAATTAGAAAACCAGTAAGAAAAAACATTCCCCAACTGACACACAGAGAGAAAACAAAACATTGGAAAACAGAGACTGAGATCTAACAAGCATGTGGACACGGTGAAAATTTTTATCATGTTTACTTGGAGTTTCAGAGGAGAGCAGAGAGACAATTGGTCAGAAGCAATATTTCAAAACATCATGGCTAAGACTGTCCCAAAATGTAAGATATCAAGCCACTGATTCAAGAAGTGCTACAAAACAAAGCAGGAAACATAAAAGAAGCCATACCTAGGTAAGTCACAGTCAAACTGCTGGAAAGAAAAAAAAAGGAAAAATTTAAAATACAGAGGAAAATATAAATATCTAACATATTCTCAATAGAAAATAAAGTACAGCCTCAAATATATAAAGCCTAAACTGATAAAACTTAAGGAGAAATTGACAAATCCACAACCACAATGTGAAATTTAAACACACCTTTTAATAACTGGTAGAAGAAGCAAACAACAATCAGCAAGGGTACACAGCACTGCACCCAGCAGTCACAGAACCATTGCATGTAGGAAGCAAAATTGACCGTGAGTGGGGGTGTTAAGCAAGTCTCGACACATTTCCAACAAATGAAATCATATTGACAGACTATATCCTCCGACCACTGTGACATAAAGCTAGAAATAGTAACACACAGATAAATGGAAAATCCCAAATATTTAGAAATTAAGCTATATATAAACTTTCAAATAATCTAAGGATTAGAAAAAAGAAAACAGCACTAGAAATACTTTTAATTGAACGATAATGAAAATAGAACATATCAAAACTTATGAGATGCAGTTAAAGCAATGCTCAGAGGGAACTGTATAGTCATGAATATGTATATACTAGAAAAGAAGATGAAGTGGAAATCAGATCTAAGTACCAAACTCAAGAAGTTATAAAAAATAAGAAGTGACAAATCAAAGAGAGTAAAAGGATAGAATCTATAAAGAAAAGAGTAGAAATCAATGAAATGTGACACACATAAAATACAATCAACAAAGCCATACATTGGTTTCTTGAAAAGACTAATTAAATTGATAATCCTCTGACAAGACTAATCAAAAAAAAAAAGAGAGCGAGACAGAGAGAAAGACACAAACCAAAATTATCAAGAATGAAATAGGGAATATTTTCACATATCCTTCAGATATAAAAGTGAATTTACTGAGTAAAATTACTCAGGGCATTTTCCTCTCTTTTTCAGGATGACATTTGCAAATATGAACCAGTAAAACATTGTCATATAACAAAAATGGGGAGGCTGTAGGACCCAGGAAATGCGGTGTGTCCAACCTAGGAGAACAGAGGAGATAATTCCTAGGAAAACCTGGGGATGATGGACACAGAGGTCCAGCTGCCTAGACTGGAGCAGGAGGGAGAGGCCCAGCTGGGGGTCTGCACAGACAAAAGGACCCCACAGTGGAGAGGATATGTTGGCACAACGCGGGAGGGGGACATGGAGAGCAAATGTTACACCTCAAAGCAAGAGAAGACAAAACTTTAGGAAAAGGGAAACATGAAAAAAGAAATTTCACTATAATATGTAACCTGGCTCTGCACTGAATAATATTTATCTAGTCATAATGTTTTATAATGTAACTAAAATGGTCATATAACCATAGTAGGGCAATGGAGGGGGAGTGGTGCAGTGCAGGAGAATGGAGTCTGCATCCTTCATAGCAGGAAATCGATTAATAATTCCTAAATGAGTAAGTCGGGAAATATGACTGTAAGCAGATCATTTAAAAACATAATGACCAATCCAGAAGAAACAGCTAGTAAGTTTAAAGCAATTCATATTAGGGAGTGAAATTGGAAGGGGAGCTGGAACAGGGAACTCATAGTAACAGTCAATATTGATGCACATGAAGGCGTCTGTAATAGAGTCAATTTTTATGAACAGGCTACAAAATGATATGGACAGTTTGAAAATACATACACCTACGCTTGTATAAGCCACATAAATCCGTCTGAAAAAGTACTCCAAGGCTTCGACAACAGCTATCTCTGATGATAAGATTACGGGTAGAATTTTTTTCCTGGCTTATTTGTATTTTCTGATGTTTCGACATAAATTGCTTTGTAATAAGCAAAAAGTTATTTTAAAAAGTCAAATAATGAATAAAAACAAGATCATGATTGGGTAAACCTTCCAGGAATTGCATCAATTTACCTTCAAATAGTCCTTTGCCCCAGTCTCCAGATACTGATTACAGGATGAAGAAATAGATGACCCAGGTACCAAGTTTAAAGGATGGATGGAGTAAGGTGGGTGAATTCTTTAGCTAGGGAGTTGCAAGAGGAGATCTGCATCTGGTGGTTGCGCAGGCCCCCAGCACTCCCCGAGTTGTGGACAATGCCTGTCTTCACAGCAGGCCTGTTCACGGAGGACTGTGCAGGGTCGAACGGAAAATTAATCATCATGACCCACCACTAATGAGAGGGACTCTGGGTCACCAACTTTGGGTGGGGCAGGAGGAAGAGAGGAATCACACACTCAAAATTCCATGTGAATCCTACATTCTGAGTCCAGACACATTTGTAGGAAAAGCTCACGGTCTGAATGTCTGGTTCTGTTTTTTCCCTTAACTTTATAAGTTTACAAGTGGGAAAACCTGTTCAAAAGTAGTCTGGGTTCTAAGCAAGGTGCTGAGCGAACGTTTGGCCCTCTGAGACACCATGTTAGCACCAGCAGGTCTGCGGACAGAGACAAATGAGAGCCTCTGGGTTCTGGAGAGAAAACCTCTCAGACCAAGCCAGTCCTCGCTCCAACACACATGATGGAGGCTCTGTTACAATAAGCTTTCCAGAACGACTTCATTAAAAAAAAGAAAAAAGATGTGCTTCAATTACTTGAAAAACTGATTTAAGGTGGTAACGTTTATTTTAAAATAGTTTAACCTTTCTAAAGCAGTAAATTCACCAAATTTTTTTTTATAAAAGCAAAGTATTGTACTTAATAAAGTTCCTTTTCCTCCCCTAATCCTGTTGTTCCAGGCAGACGCTAGCCCCTTCCTGTGCACAAGCAGAGTGCCAGGTGACAGTGACCTGAGATCACCAGACCTCCTTCCTTCCCTCAGGGAATCTTTCTTTATTCCATTCTGCATCCAGAGGGTTACTATCCTGAGAGCATCCCTGGGATGCGCCTGACAAACTCTGATTTTGCTGCAGCGCCATTGTTTCCAGACATGTCATCTGCTTCCCTGCACTGGATAGTGGGACAGGATCTCCAGACCTTTGCCCAGAACCTGACTCTCCCTGTGTGTTCAGAAAATGTAAATGAATTTGTGGATTAATAAACTGTAGAGATGCAATAACTGTTTGCTAATTGACAGCCTTTTTTTATCTGAGCTCAACATTTTCAAACCAATGTAACTGCTTTCAATTGACTATTAACTCAATAATAGTAATTTCTTTTATAAACTGACTTTATAATTCACAATTCTTGTATTCAGACCAGAAGCCTTCCTTTTTAACTAGGTTTCTTACTATGCAAGCCCTGAATCAGCAAATCAGAAAACTTCAGGTGTGAACAAACTTTGGAGTGTATTTAGTTCAAGCCCTTCATTTTATAGATGAGAAACCAGAAACTGGGAGAGGAAGAGTGACTTGTCAATGTCACCCAGAAACTTCATGGCCAGAGGGTGGGCCAGAGTGGGGAGCCATCTGGGTGGGTGGACCCTACCACTCCCAACCCCACTTACCATACACCTGGAGCTTCTCAGTCAGTTCGTCTACATCAATGTGCAACTGGCTTTCTATAAAGTTCCTTATAAATTTGTTTCTCAGGGATTCCTAAAGGAAAATAGTATAGTTTAACAAAAATCTCATCATTTCCTCTTATTGAATAATACTTGTTAGGTTTATTCGAAGTATCATTATACAGGAAAAAGGCACATAGAGTGAATCATCTTAAAAGAGGTTCTAAAACATCACAATAAATAATAGGATAACATTTGCTTGGGACTTTATCTTAAATAACAAAAGTAACAATTATGACAATTTAGGTTGTAATTGTAATTATGCACTAATATTGAAAACGAAGAATGAAGTAAGTGTTGGCTTTTTGGCAAAATTTTCTAACAAAACTGTATGGTGATCCTTTACATAAATCTTTAACGTTGCTTTTTCCAAAGGCCAGTTATACAGAGGCGGGTCATTGTTATAAGAACACTAAGGAAAGTTTTCAGCATTTCCCAAAACCCTCTCTTAATCCTTCGATATTCTAATCATCTCTGGCAGCACCTTTCATGTTATCATTTGTATCACTTTTCTTTCATTATTGATGGTTCCAACTCTGCCTCATTTGTCAATGGTTTTACCATGGATAGTTCTCCAAGATTATTTTCTTCGACGTAATGAAATTGCATCTTTATTTTGCAGCTGGCATGAGTTTACTTGCACTGTCCTGCCACATACTCACAACACCCAGCAATCCCCAGGAGACTGGGACAGAAAAATACTGAGGCAGTGAGGCCAACGCCAGGATTAAGCATGGCACGATAGCTGAGTGGGGACTAATTTTGGAATTTGTCAGGTCCCTAGAGAATATTCATATATTATCCTGACTTTGTTTTACCACACAACCTTATAACTTGGGGACTTCAGAGAAGGCATTCTCATATGATGGCCACCTTCTGCATTTAGCTCTTTCTTTCCTCACATTTGCCTCCTTATATATTGATTTTATTGACTGGTCTAGGGATGACAGAACCTCATTATGGAACCTTGGTGTGCACTTTTATTTTTTTTTGGATCCTATTTGTCTTCTTTCATTGGCTATTAGCTATTTGCCAGACATTGTGCAGGGTACTTATTAGTCATTTAATCTCGGCAATTTGCAGCAGTCTCAATTTGCAGCTTATAATATTGCATGTAATTATTTGTAGTTGCAGCGGAGACTTTATGTAACAAAGCCTAAACTATTCACTATCTGAATCAAGCAGAAAAAGTCTGCTTGATTCCTGGATTAACAAAATAATCCATGAGAAAACAAATTAAAGAAGAATATTGCAATAAAGTTTGCCCTGGGGCCACACCTCCCTTGGGCTGCTCCTAGCCCACGACCACTATGTCAGGCCCATTCCTAAGAGCCACAGGGCCCATGTGACACAGGACTCCCGCACTGATAGCTGACTTTAGCTAGATGATGATGCATTCACTAAATGGCAGGGCCATCTAGGGTGCTCCCACCCGACCTCTCTCCTTCTCTCCTTCTCTCAGGGTCAGACCTGCATCGTTGTCTGATGAGCATGCTCCCAGCCTTCCCATGCTCCCTCTTCCTCTGCTCTAAAAGTTATTTCCCATAATAAAATCCTTGCACATGTAACCCCGTCTTGGCATCTGCTTCTAGGAGGACCCTGACACAGATGCATTTCTTGTGCGCCAAACATTATTCTAAGTGCTTTACCTAATCTAAGTCACTTACAGCTCATAACCACTATTATTTCTTCACTGGTAAGAAACCCAAGACACAGAGAAGTTCAGTGACCAGTCCAAGATCACACAGCACTGGGGGGCAGGGCTGGGAATCAAATCCAGACAATTGGGCTCCTGAGTCCATGCTCTGAATCACCTTGAACTATTCGTCTGATGCATTAGAAATAAGCCAAACAAGAATACAAATGCAGGCATATTTTCTCATGCTGTCAGACTTTAGGTAAGTTAGAGCTACACAAATGCCCCAAAAGTTACTCTATGACCTACCCTGATTAAAGTTTTGTAGTTAATTGTCAGGTTCTCAAGGAGTTGGGCCATTTTAAACCACAGCCCACATATTTTGGAATACATTACATTGTCAATACAGAATATCAGAAAATGATAACTGATCGTTTTGATAGACCCACAGTTGAAAAGTATGCAAACCACTCAAAAAAGCATTAGGTTATAAAATTCTGTCTCCATTTAAATTATGGAACTTAAGGCACATGTAAATATTAATAAATTAATCATTCTCACAATGGTAACATCTTGTGTGGGTAAAACACTGGATATTTTTTAAAAAATATTCATACATATCAAATTTTTATGTCAATATTACTACTCAACTGGGAAAACCATGCTAGAGGAGATTCTGTAGAACCTTCTAAGGGACGACTCTAATTTCACAGAAACCCCCTACCAGCTGTGCCCCCAGCCCTTGGTGGCACAGGGAGCCACCACTCACCTGCAGCTGGTTGAGCATCTGGCCATTTCCATTGCTCTGGAAAATGGCATACATTTTCAGCAATGTTTCTGATAAAGTCTTTAGCTTGTCCACAAAATAAAAAGTATAATTAGCCTGCAAAATAAAGCATATCTGGTTATGTCTCTAGCTCAGCTGAGCTGCACTAGGAAGACTCTTCAGTGCTGTGGCAGCTACACCAGGGAGAGAAGCATTACCTTGATTGGCCATCAGAGCAAAGCTCTGCCATTGCCACCTGCAGGCTGGCCGACACCTCCCCAGACAAGGCGACAGGTTCCACTGCCCTCATACCTAAGGTGAGCTCCCAAGACCTCTCTTCCAGGCTCTTTCCATCCAGCTGTCCCCACCTGTTCACCATGGTGTCCCCAATCCTTATTTCATTGTCGGGAACAGCAGATATCCCCAATACATACTGGCAAAATAAAACGTTTGTCCACATTTCCTCCTCAAAAATACATTCTCAACTAATATCTATGTATTTGTTTTGGGATACCCAACACTATTGAGGGTAGAGTAAAACTGGTTGTATTTATTCATTTATTATTGCTGGCAGAGCAAATTAGCATAAGATTTTTGAAAATAATTTTACAAAAATATTCATATTTACTGACCCACAGAAAATGTCCATGCTTTTTTCTCTGAAGATAAAAAGACTCTATCCTAAGGAAATAATTTAAAGAAAGCTATATCCGTGAAGTTGTCTATTACAACATTATTATATTTTTAGCACTGAAAATAGTCTAAATGTCAAAGACAAAAGATTAAAGAGGGCTTGGGAGTCCAACCACATCTCCCTGGAGTCATGAGGAGACCCTCAAAATGGCACAGGTCACACCAGGTCGGGAGCTGAAAAGCACCCACCACAGAAAAGAGAGGATTGATTGTTCCAGCTCCCGGCCCAAGGACAGGACACGAGCTCCTCCTTGGCGCAAAGCTGGAGCCCTGGGCATCGCTGCCTCCATCCCTCCCTGGTCCTGCGTCTCTCCTGCTCTGCTTGGCTGCCAGCTGTCTGAAACAGTACAGGAAAGCTGCAGCAGTTCTAAACTTCTCCCTTCTGCCTTCATATGAACCTGAGGGGCTTGGATTTGCACAATGTCTGTGTTATTTGCCCGCCCTGGGGAGGCATGATCCTCTATTTCTAAGGATGGCACAAGCCGGGGAAAATACCAGTGGGTGTATAAAATGATTCTTCTAGTCAAAAGATGAGGCCAATGTATGAATCAGAATAAAGGTCTTTAACGGAATTGATTTAATGTAAGATAGGAGAAAATGTGGAAAATCGCTGCTTTGTATTTTCAAGACAAATCAAGGAAAGTAGAGAAGATGGTGATGAAGAAGGAACCATCTGACAGGAGGAGACGCTACCTGAAGACTGAACCACAGCTGCTGAATTCAAGGCAAGAGTGGGACAGCCCGGAAGCGTTCTGAATACGTCAATAGAACAAGTCGCCATGCAGAACAGACCTGTGACACCTTCCCAGCACTCAGAGGAGAGCCGTGAGACAAAGAAGAAAAAGGAAAAATTAGAGGCAATCTAGGACAGACACAGGAGAGCTAAGCTGACGAGGATTCAGAGCCCAGGAGAGAGGGGCCAGAGAATGGAGTCAGTCATCATAGAAGGAAGAAAACTCATTGTTGCTTCCTGAGTCTGCAAATTTAAAGAGCATTTCTTATAATCAGCAATTATTAAAAAGTGGCCAGTGCCTAACAACCTTGTGAAACTTGGAATTCTAATTAAAAGAATAAATACTACATGCATCGAGGAGTACACAAGAAGTTTCTTAAAAAGGAACAAAAATTAATGTGGTTTCAGACAGCTTCTCTGCAAAATTAAAGGTCAGTAGACAATGAAGCAGAATCTACTGAGTTTTGAGGGGGAAATAATATCAACCAAGAATTCCTATGTCCAGCCAAGCTATGCTGCAAAAGCAAAGACCACAGAGTCATCTTCAGACATCCAAGGAGAAGAAAATCATACTGCCAGTGAATGCTCCTGAAAAAGCTACCTGAAGACAACCTGAGCAAAAGTTAAAGCAACATGACAAGAATATCAAAATGATGATGAGCCATGAAACCATTCAAATAGAGAATTAATTTTAAATAATGGTTAACAAAGCTCTAAACCTAATCCAAATGCCAATAATAATTTTTGAAGTAAAAAATTATAAAAATTATGATATAAAATTATAATAAAAATTATAATAGAAAAGTTATAATAAAAATTATAAACACCAATCATTTACTATTACGATAGTGATTGTCAGTGTAATGGTAATCTGTAAATATTCTAGGCTCCATCAATGAAAGGCAGGAGGGGTTAGGGAGGGGAGGAGAGAAAGTAAAGGTATGCACAAGTTCTCACACAAGAAAGAACTGATTCCCAGTACTGATAACTGGGGAGAGGATAAGCATGATATTAAAAACCAGAAGGTAGCAAACAAAGGAGAAAAATAGATTTTAGAAAACAATTTCCTTTGGCAAAAGAGAGGAAAAAAAATAACGACAAGGCAACCATAAATTGTAAAACCATAAAGGAGGATGACAAAAATAACACTAAAGTTGCCAGTTATGACAATAACTTTGAATAGGTAAAAAGTCCTAATTCAGAGGCTAAGATTTTTAGGCTCATTTAGTTAAGTTAGTCAATAGTTATTGAGGGACTATGAGCCAGGCACAGGTGTAAGTGCTCAAAATATAGCTATGAACAAAATAAAACCTTTTTCTTAGTCAATATTGTGTTCTATTACAGAGACAAATCTATCAAAGCCAACTGTATATTTATATTGAATTGTAGACAAAACATTTTCAAAATCAAGCAAAAACAAAATCACTGTAAACATTAATAGCAGACAAAATCAAAGTCATGGCAAAAAGGATGAATGGAACAAAGATCATTTCATTGTGAAAAACATTTACAGTTCACAATGATTAGTATTTAGGCACCCAGTAACAGATCATTAAAATATATAATTACTACCAGAAATAAGAAAAGAATTTGATAAGAATTGGACAGTAGGAGATATTAATGTGCTGCACTGAGCCTTTGCAAGACCAGGCAGAGAGTACTTGAAAACTCGAGTCCTGAACAAGATCCCTGTTTTGGATTAAAACCCTGGCTCTGCTCCTTATTTGCTGCGTGGTCTCCAGCCAAGTTACTTAAACTCTCAGCTTTAGGCCTCAAGAAAAATGGGGGTAGAGGTTATTGTGAATATTATAAATTAATGGTCTAATATCTTGGCACCAGGCTTGGCACATGGTAAATGCTCAGTAAATACCACCTATATTGGTCAAAACTGCACACAGAGAAGCAGTGGTTGGATAGCGTTATTAATGCAACCAATTTAGAAGATCTACAAAAATCTTAAATCTACAAATAGAGAAGACACAAGCATACACCATATATATGTATAATACATTTTATATATTTATGAATATATATTTACATAGCCAGTTGTTGCAACTTAAACAGGTTAAATATCGTGATTTATTTTATATATACATACACTCACTTTTCAAATACCCAAGAAAAATTTACTGAAACCAATAATATGCTAGGGCACAAAGAAATTGCCAGTAAAATCCCCAAACATATAAATTATTTAGGTGTGTACAATGAAATTAAAAATTCTTAGCAAAAGTGTGTGCAAGCACCTTTAAAATCAACAAATTAAAAATTTTAAATATTATCATAAATAACTCGAATTATAGGACATTATTTAGGAAATGATTATATAAGAAATAACAAAGACATTAGCTATAAAAATATATTGGATATAACCAAAATTCAGACCCAAATAAGTTTGTTATTGAGTCAAAAAGTGAAAATTAATCAACAAAGCATTCACTGAATATATCAATAAAATAATAATATAGCAAATATGAGGAAAGCAGAAAGAAGAAATTTAAAAAGATAAATTATAAAATAAATGACTTGGAGGAAAAGGAAAATAATAAATACACGAGCTATTTACTTCAATAAACAATAAAATACACAAATCTCTGCAAAGTCTAATTTTAAATTACTTAATATTTATTAAAATATTAGGCTGCATCTAGATAGTAACACTAAATATTAATTTAAATATTTAAAATAACTGAAACACTAATACTTAAATAATAAAAAAAAACTTAATAATATTAGAAAACAAATCTACCAAATATGAAAAATTCCTATAACATATACAGAGGAATATTTCTAAGCAAAAGAATGCCATCTCTGCGATCTTAGATTTTAAAATCCCAGTGAAATGTATTTTTAAAAAGAAAATGACAAATTACCAATAAGCTGTAGGAAAACCTCACATGAACCAAACGTGAGCTGTGTCCCCCGGCGAGGTCTAGAAACAATGACCAGTAGCAATGCACTTCCTTAGCACCAAGAGTGTGATTGACAAGTGCTATTTTCCTTTAAAAGAAATCAGAACTTGTCGGAGTAGTGGCTGATTCCAGGACTGAGGTGAGAAACAGACATGAGACTGGAGAATCTCCTCCTACCAGATAGCAGAGCAGCCGTCAAAGAGCACTACAGTCATGCAAAAGAACCTAGAAAAAGAGGGCTTGTCCAGACAAGACAAGGTAACCTTGTTTCTCCTAGCTCCTGCCTGCCAAGTACCTCCATACACCCTGGAAACAACGCAAGAGGCTTCCAAAGAGAATTTGGAAAGGTGGAAGGAGGAGGCAAGATGGTGGGGGACCCTAGGACTGGAGGCACAACACAGCAGAAGGGTGTCTTATGACCCCCACTCAACAGAAGCTGACACAGACCCTGCCTTTCCCAACCAACAATCCGGCAATAGAATGCAGCCCAGGTAGGTTCATTGCTTCCCTGGATGGACTAGGACTCCTGCTGAAAACACCGTCAAGGGAATTAATCAGAACACTTGCTGATAATAAGCAGCCAGGGAAACTTCTCTTTTTCCCTTGGGAGGGTGGAGAGGATGGGGTGGATCAGCTTGGAGAGCTTGCCACAACAAGCGCCCAGCCCCCAGACACTGAGCAGCTGAGAGACGGTAGCAAGGGATTTCTGCCACAACAAGTCGCCTGGTCTGGACACCCTCCCTGCCCCCACAGCTGGAGGGCTCCTGATACAACAAAATTTGGCCTGCTGCATCTCTCCTGTCCAAGACTCCAATCCCCCATGTGGAGGAGAAACCCCTCTGCTCCTTCAGGCAGCAGCATGAGTGACAGTGGGAGCCTCAAAGGGACCTGATAAACCACACAGGTAGAAATAACACCACAAAGACTGCGACAATTAAACTGTTGTTGGAATCACTTCCCACAAAAGAGGCTGAGACATGTCTGTTAAACCTAAGTAGGATGACTGCCTGTAAAAATAAAAGATTTTTACAGAATCTCCTAACATAATAGCCAAAATGTCCACAATACAATTTAAAATCACCCGTCATACAAAGAACCAGAGAAAACACAACTTGAATAAGAAAAGCAATCAACTGATGCCAATATCAAGATAAATCAGATGTGGGAATGATCTGGCAGGTATTTTTAAAGCAATCCTCATAAAAATGCTTCAATAAGCAATTAAAAGTTGTTTTGAAATGAATTAAATAGCAGAAAATCTCAACAAAGAAATAGAAGTTATGAAAAAGATGGAAAGCACATGGCTAATACAGAACTGAAAAATGCAATAACAGACATTTTAAAAAATTCACCGGATGGTCTGAAGTAGAAGAGTGGAAGTGACATAGGATAGAATCATTGAACTTGAGGACTGATCGATATGCTTACCCAATCTGAGCAACAGGAGAAAACAGATTGATAACAAAGTGAACAGAGCCTCAGGGACCTACCTGTATGACAATAATAAAAGATTCCATATTCGTATCATTGGAGTCCCAGAAGAAGAGGAGAAACAGAGTGGGGCTGAAAGACTATTGGAAGAAATAATGGCTGAAAACTTCCCAAAACTGATGAAATACCAAAACCTATAGAATTAAGAACCTGAGCAAACTCCAAATGGGATAAACTGAGAGAAATCCATACCGAGTCGAATCATAATTAAACTTCTGAAAACCGAAGATGGAAAAGTCTTGAAAGCAACCCAAGAAAAATGGCACATTACTGATAGAGGACATCAACTCAAAAGTCCACAAATTTCTCATCCAAAACCATGGAGTCTAGAAGAAAATAGTCCAACATTTTTAGTGCTGTGGGAAAATAATTGTCAACAGTGAATTCTGTACCCAGGTATAAATATCCTCCAGGAATGAAGGGAAAATAAAGTCATTCTCAGATGAAGGAAAACTAAAAAGATTGAAGAAGTTCCTCAAACAGAAAGGAAAGATGATAAGGAATCTTGGAGCATTGGGAAGGAAGAAAGATCAGAAATATGGGTAAATACAATAGACTATCCTTCTCCTCATGAGTTTCATAAATCGTATTTGATGATTGAAACAAAAATTATATCCCCATCTGATAGTCAAGACAATGCTATTTAAAAATGGGGAAGTGGGGTTTCCACACATGACTCAAAGCGATAAGATGTCAATACCAGTAGATTGTGACAAGTCCCGTGTATGCTGTCATACCCAGAGCCATCACACAAAGAGACACAGTCAAAAGCACTATGAATAAGTCATTTTTAGGATAGGATCTTAAAAAAAATGTTCAAGGAATCCACAGTAAGGCAAGAAAAGAAAAAGAGAGGACACAATAGCCAAAAGTTGGAAACACCCCAGGTGTCCTTCAGTGTGTGAATGGTGGGATAAACTGTGGTCCATCCACACCATGGACTGTCACTCAGCAATAAAAATTAATATATGTATGCTATGGACAAATCTCAAGGGAATTATGCTGAGTGAAAAAGTCCAGTTCCAAAAGGTGACGTACTGTATCATTCCTCTCATACGACAATCTTGAAATGACAAAAGGATAGAAATGCAGAACAGATCGGGGTTGCCAGGGGTCAGAGATGCGGCAAGAGTGGTAGAGGAACACAGGGGGTGTGGTTATGAAAGGGTGACAGGGGAGACCCCTTGGTGAGGGGACCATCTGCATTGGCTCTGGTGATGGTACACAGACATACCTGGGGATAAAGTTACCTAGCACTCTACACGTGGTACAAGTCACAGTGAAGAAACCTGAGTGAGATCCGCAAACTCTATCCATGTCATAACCCTGGTTGTGCTGCTGTGCTATAGTTTTGCGAGATGTTACCACTGGAGAAACCGAGTAAAGGGTTCATGAGATCTTTCTGTAGTGTTTCTTACAAATGCTTGGGAATCTACAATTATCTCAAATAAAAACCAATTTTTTAAAAGGATATAGAAGCCTAATTGAAGTGGTATCCACTGGCCACACAGGGCTAATTTGAGCATCACAAAGAATCAAGACTGCAATGGACTGAAGTACATGAATAGGTTTAAATCCATGAGTCCACGATGGTTTTAACAGCTCCCCCTCAGAAGATTATAGGGAGACGATGAGGCTCAGAGCGCAGAGCCCCGCGGAGAGTGGGCCATGATTCTCAGAGATCCCATGATTCTAGTCTTTTTTCACTTTATCTCATTGGGAGAAATAACTAGGTTTCACCTGTATACCACCTACTAACTGCTGATTTTAGAAAATGCCCCAAGACCTTTCCTCCTTGCGGTTTTTTTAATTTGAAAAATCAAGAAAATGAAATCAAAAGGTGACTGAGTCATAGCATGAGATGTTAGCTGTGGGTTTATTTTCCTGTTGCATCCATCATTTTCTTATTTATAGCACCTCTTCCCTCCTTTGCATTCAGACATTTTGCTTATTGCTTTTAAGGGAAGATTTGAAAAGGAAGCGAGGGGGGATATTAGAAGTAGCGAAAAGAAAGAGGATATTTTTTTCTTACCTGGCCAGAATCAGGAAGGACAAGACCCAGAGAGGGAACAGCCCTTCCCCTCAACCTATTTCACTCCAAAGAGACCTCTCCTCCCCATCTTGATGGGATAGGGGAAAGAGGAAGGTCACTCTGTGATCCCAGAAACAAAAGAGACCTGTGCCAACTCTCCCCAGAACAGAGGGCATAGCTGGATGTGGGCATCTAGGCAGAGGGATGTGGCCAGCATCCTCTGGATGACAAGGCTCACATCAGATGCTTTGTGTCCTCTCAAGTTGATGCACAAGTCGAGTGTAACAAGAGATGACGAGGTGGGAAGACCCCTGGGATTCTATCATACATGCATCTTTTGCTACCTGTGCCAAATTCCAAGTGCTCAAAGGAGTCCATGAGGACTTTCTGCTCTGTTCCTCAGGAACCTCGTTCCAAACCCAGAGGAGACACTGCTCTCCGCTCCTTCTTTGTCTCCCTGAAATTGTCTATACATTAACAAGAAGAGATGCACATGTTTGTAATCTGATTTTCTTCACTCCTACTACCCACATTCTTCTGCACACTGCCTGAAGTTCATTTGGCAGTAAATCTTTCAGATCGGTCTACATTTATCTCTTTCTTTTTATAAGCTGCATGTTTTCCATTTTATGAATATGCCAAGATTTATTTACCAATTCCCTACTGATGGCCAGGTTGTTTCCCAATTCTTGTGCTTAAAAACAAAGATGCAATAAATATCCTTGTTTTCATGTGTGAATGTATGTTTTCTAACACTGATAGGTATTTCCAACATAGACATTATGCCAGCATACTCCCACCAGCAATGTATGAGTGCGTCTTTCTCCTAACACTCTCAGCCAGCTCAACGTGTTATCAATTTTTTGGCCTTTATCATTCTGATATGGTATCTCACTTTGGGGATTTGCATTTCTCTTATTATGAATAAGTTTGAGCATCTCTTCACATATGTAAGAGCCATCTAGGGTTGTTGTTTTTATTTCCTTCTTTGCAAACTCTATGTTTATATTCTTTGCTCATTTTCTAATGGGCTGTTTTAGTGATTAATTAATTAAAATTTTGGCACATACAGCCCCATTCCCAAATGGACAGGATCTATCTCCAGGCGGCTCTGAGAGGACCCATGGTGAGGAGGCCTGGTGAGGACAATGTACACCTGTGCCCCCCATCCCATCACCTCTCTGTGTAGATATCACTTTTCAGAGTCAAAGGAGTGCTGACACCACCTTTATGTGCTGTCCTTTAGCTGGGACTGAATGACCTAGAGGAGCCCAAGAGGGGTTTGAGTCAAAGGACATGATTTTCTGTCCCAGTTTGGCCAAAGACTGGCCGGGAGACCTTGAGGGAACTGTCTCAGCTCTCGGGACCTCATTTGTAAAGTGGACAGAGCAATAACACTGGTCTCTTACGGTGGTTGAACGTGGTTGTCTGTTTGTTCTGTGCCCTCCATCTCATGGTTATTAGCTTAATTAACCCAGGGCATTGGATTTGAAGGACAGAATGATGGAAGCGCACAGACATCCTATGTCTACGAAAGAGCCATGTCTATCCCTGGGTTGGGTATTATTTCATTTCACAGAACAAGTATATTCATAGACCAACTGATATTACTTTTTAGGGAACTGCCATTTTACACGGGAGTATACCAGATAAGTCTATCCTTAAATGTAATTACTTCTCTGGGCAACTTTGCTGCATTTCAATAAAATGCTCCATGTCAGATATTTTCACCCATCTGAGAGCCTCACTCCGGGGTGAACCACTGAAGCCTTGCTTTCAGAGCACTGATGAGGTGCCTGCAGTCAGAGAGACGATGCTATGAATGCCATTCCCTTTACAGGGCTCCCTGGGGATGGTCTCTGCCTGCCCAGGGTCTTCTGGTCCCCCTCTCACACTGCTCTGGTCATATAAACAGTCCTATGTGCAGGGCCCATGCACCTCCAGCCACGCCGGCTGTATCCAGTCCCGCACCGCTCCCACTTCCCTGACATTTTTCATCTTTGAGCGTCATAGAGCCAAGCATTCTCATTTCCACTCAAGTTACTTAATCATCAGGCTTTATGTCCACTTAATGGTAAAAGTAGCAATAGCCTTGTGTTCATCTTTCACCTGTGACTTCACCCTCATCCTCCCAGAGGTGCCTCTTTGAAGGCAGAATTCTGAGGATGGAGGAAAGGCCACGCATTACTACACAAAGCCATAAAAAATGTGGTAAGTGTGCTTAATTAGGTACTCAGTATCCCAGACTGATGATAGTAAAAGAGGCTGTAGTGTGCAGGATCCTGCCTATTTGATAGCCTAACGCTATTAATATGACTTGATGAAAGGACCCTGGCTGGAGAGTCCAATGAGCTTGGATAGAACCATATACTTCCATTTACCAGCTAATAAACTTGGGAACGTAAACCTCTCCAATCCTTACTATTTTTAATCTATCAAATGGGTCTAATAACGCTTACCCACCTGGTTCTTGTGAGAAGTACATGAGACAGAATTTGGGAAAGTACCCGTGATGGTTCCTTGAACCTTGTAGAAGTAAGTGCTCAATAAACAGTGGTTCAATTTGCCTTTAAGACAATGAAATTGTTGACGCGAGTGCCAGAGCTATGAGCAAATGTAAAACTCTCCATCTGTCCTCCTCTTGTGCCCCAGATCCAATCAGAACACCAGCGCTGAGGTTGAAAGCCAGTCTCTCCCCATCATAACCTGATAGTCCAGTTCAGAAGCTTGAGGCCACCTCCTCAAGCTGCCACACGCAGCAGCCTTCCACACCCACTCTATCACTGGGAATCTGTGTCTCCTTTACCCCATGGTAAGTTCATCTGAGGGTAGAAGCTGAGTTTTACTCAGATGTGAATCCCCACTTGGGGAACACAGTGAAGTATAACAAAAAAAAAATGGAAAAACAGACCTGGGTTCAAAAACCATCTCTGCCACCTGTTGAGAGATTTTGACAAGCCTACTAACCCCTAAGACTCACCTGCAAAATGGATATGACAACTGCTAATTCCCTTCATAGGTATGCGGCACAGATGAGGTCCCCAGCTAACAGAGCTCTTAGAGGAGTCAGGATTACAGTAGGTAATTCTCCCCCAATCTCTCTCCTTATACCTCTTCTCAATCTAGCTTTGATACACTAAAACTTGTATTTGAGAACCGGCGAGCTTTGTGGGAGCTCTTCATGCTTCAAAAGTCTCATTTCTCTAAAATGAAGAAACCAACTTAGAACTGGCTATGCCATAACTGGCACATAACTCAAGTTACCATCTCTCTACTTCAAATTCACCCTTCATTGCCAGTTCTGTAATAACAGAGTTGGGCCCTTTGCTAGCTGGCACAATGCTAAGCTTTGCCAGTAGAGAGCCCTGGAAGGACACTAGAGGAGGAAGCATTTTCTCTTCCTGATTCCACTGTGATGCTTCTGGCAGGCTCCTACAGAGCCAGCCCCTGGCTTCCTGAGCACACAGCTTTGCTAGTGCTTGGCTCCTGCCATGTACGTGGCCTGCAGCACATAGCACCCTCTTGTGGGCATCCCAGATTGTGTTTTCCCAGGGAGTGCTGCTGGTGTGGCACCTCCCCAGGCGTGCCTTTGTGCAGCTTTCTCTGAGAGTCACGAAATGTAGAGCTTCTCCTAGCACCCCAGGGTGCAGATTCCCAGCAAGCACCACCAGTGGGGCACCTCAGTGACCTCTGCCATCCAGTTGACCATGGCTGTGCTCTTCCAATTGAGGTCTGGACCCCAACCCTGGGTGGGGAGCCACTTCTAGTGTTGTTCCTTCTTTGGATGCACTACCCAGCCCTAGGGGTGGGGCTACTTGCTGTGCCTGCCATGCTACCTTCTTTAGAGTTCTCTTTACATCACTAACCAATTCTTGTTACTCTGATACCTTGTTACACTAATAATTCTTTATATTAAACTTTCCCTGTTGTTTATTATGATTGGATACACTGGAAAATAACCAAATGGACACTGTGCTCAGAAAACAGCAAAAATTCACATGCCATGAAAAGAGCTAAGAAGAAAAGGCAATCAAATGTCTTAAGTAGGCCAAGATCACTTAAAATGCCAAAAACTATAGTTTTAAAACCAGTGTGATATTTAACAAAACTATCAGGATGTGGAGCCAGCAGAGATGAGAAGCCACAGGAGGTAGCCCTGGGGCTTTGGGGAGGTTGAGGCAGGGATGCCGAGGCTCTCACACCTCATCTGAAGCGGGGCTCTGTGCAACGAGCACGGAGCGGCCACAGTCACCAGGTGGGCTAGTGGAGGGACTCCGCTTGGCTCTCCTTCTTTGGCTCATGACCCAGCACAAATCCCTGTTTATAGAATGCACCTGGACCAAAAGGAGAGCTGGAACTCTGCCATCCCAGACCAGCTGGCACCTACAGCTTCCTCGCCACCAGCTGCAGGCTGTCCTCGGTCCCCAGAAATTTGCTCAGGCACCAATTAGCAGGCCCCACATTGATAGGTATGCCTCATGTCTGCTTCAGTAACTTTAGAGCAAACTATTTTCAGAATAAAAAAGACATTCTTGGTGCTCTGATGGAGGAGGTCTCTAGTGACCACAGGAATATGGACGAACACTTGGTTCAATGTTTAGGGAAAGTACTTTAATTAAGAAAGCAAGGTAAATCGTATCTTCTCCTCCTCCGACTGGCCCTGAAAACAGAGATCTTCATACGTCAATGCATACTTCATAACAAGCTTTAAAAGCAACTTCTGTGCACCAGCACACTGCGCTAGGCTCTACAGGTGACACCGATGAGTGAGATGGGACCCCGCCCCTTCAAGTTCACAGGGACTCAAGCACCGTGTATGGCAGGCATCAGGATTCACAGGGGAGTTCACACAGGACCCAAGTGGCAGGTGACCGAGGAGTGGCCCTCCGGCGGGTTTCTGTATGCCTATTGTTTATTTTTTAGTATCAAGCCCTAAGTTCATGCAGTAATTAGCAAACTAGCCTCCCTTGGGCTACTATTTTTCATGTGATTCCATAACCAGCTGCAGAAACACAAGGACAGAATTTGCAAGTTTCCTAGATGGCTCCAAACATTTCCATCGTCAGGTGGTAAAAGAGAATTTGAAAGTGGCAGTAGTATGGGCTGAACTGTGTCCTCCCCAAATCTATATGTCAGAGTCCTAAGCCCCAGGACCTCAGAATGTGACTGCATTTGGAAATGGGGTCATTAAGTGGGTAATTAAGTTAACATGAAGTCACTAGGCTGAGCCCTAATCCAATAGGACTGTTGTCCTTACCAGAAGAGGAGATGAGGACACAAACACACACAGAGGGATGACCATGTGTGGACACAGGAGGAAGATGGACAGCTACAAGCCAAGGACAGAGGCCCCAGGAGAAACTGACACTGCCAAAACCTTGATTTTGGACTTCTAGCCTCCAGAACTGTGGGAAAATAAGTTTATGTTGTTTAAGTCACGCAGTCTGTGTACTTAGTTACGGCAGCCCAAGCAATACACAGGCAGTATATCACAGAGTTCAAACTAACAGATTTGGCCTGAATTCCCTCTCCACCACTTGCAAGCTATGTAATTTATCCTCTCTCAGCCTTGACTTTGCTGTCTGTATAAATGGGGATAATATCAGTACCCACTTCCAATGGTTGCTATGAGGAGTAAATGAGATGATCCATGTAGTGTGCCTGGCCAAGCATCAATGAATTAAAGTAATAACCACAGTGGACCACTCTCTCTGGTCACACTCACCATTACTAAACTCAGACAAGACCATTGTTGATCACATCAAAGCACAACTACCGCCATGATGGAAGGGGAGCCCACTGGACTCAAAGAGGGCAGAGGGCTTGGCATGTAGTTTATTCTGTCCATGATGTATTTAAATACAGGAATGTTTTTGACTCAAATGGGCACGAGAGCCATATAATCACTCTTCTTTAATTTATTCAACAACTGTTGGCTTACTGTGTACCTAGCACTCTTCTAGTTACTGGAGATGGTGGTCATTACAACAAACAAAACCCCACCTCTCATAGGGCCTGTGTTCTAGGGGAGACAAATAATAAACAAGCAGACACATGAACAGATGAGATCATTTCAAGTAGTGATAAAAGCAAGACAGCCGTCATAATCACCAAAGACTAGAAACAACCCAAATGTCCTTCAGCAGGTAAATGGATGGACAAACATGGCGCATCCACACCGTGGCAATAAAACAAAGTCAACCACTGATACATGCAACAACCTGGATGCATATCAAGGGCCTTTGCTGAATGAAAGAAGCCAGTCTCTAAACTTACAGGCTGATGAGACTGCCTATAAGGCATTCTCAAAAAGACAGAACTATAGTATCAGAGAACAGATCAGGGGTCACCAGGGGCTACAGGTGTGAGGATGATGAGACTACAAAGGGACAAAATGAGGGGCTTATTTTGGGAGGAGCGATGGAACTGTTCTGTACCCTGACAGAACAGTTTGTAGGGGTGGTTACATGAATCTAGACAAGTGTTAGAACTGTACACACATAAAAAGTCAAACTTACTATGTTTAATCAAAAGGTAAAAACACACAGTGCCCATTAGAGGGTACCTGGAAGGAGGGAGTGGCATAGGTGGGGTCAGGTGGGACCCCACCACATTCCAGCTCTTGAGAAGGTTGGGAAGGAGGCTCTGGGCAGAGGGAGAGTTTGTGGAAAGCCCCAGGTGGACACCAGCTTGGAGCCTCACAAGGGCTGGAACTCCCAAACCCTGAGTAGGGGGACGGGGGAGGTGGCGGGGAGAGGGGAGATAGCTGCCTGGGGACCACTGGTGGTCCATCTCTGACCAGTGCCATGTACTGAGGCCCACTCTAACCAGTGGAGGGGTCCCTTGCCACAGGGTGGTCAAGGATGCACCTCACGACACTCTTGGACCTGAAGGGAGTGTGACCTTGACTCTGCAGGTGCGTGCAGACCACAGAAGTACAGCGGGAGGGACATGAGGATACGTGAGGAGAGTTTCTCTATCTGGAGCAGCGTTGGAAGACTGGCTCATTGACACAGCTGGGTGGACCGAAGTCACTATTAGAGTTCTTCCTACAGGCTGCCTCCCAGCAGACCAGCGAGCATGCAGCTGATGAAGGTGACCTGCTATTTTCTAGGACCTGCTATGGACACCTGTTAGGCATTCACACACGTGATGCTACCAATAGCTAACACCCCACTGCTTGGGTCTGCAGAGAAAAGGTAGTTTTCTATTTCCTGGAGCAGGTCTCACTTTCACCCACTGGTGTGTTGTTGCAGTGGGGGTAGCAGGTGTGGCAGGAGGCCCCAAACTATCTGCTGACAGCAGAACACCTGGCCCCACCTGGGAAGCCTGGGGCTGCTCTCTCTCTGCACCTTCCTTCTCATCTCAGCTCCTACTCTTTGACACTTGGCCTCTCCTCTAGTTGCCCATCTGGCTCCAGCCTGGGGCTGAGGTCTCCTTGTCCCCTGCTGCTGCAGGCTCACAGCATCTCTCAGAGCCAACTGAACACCTGGGCTTAGGAGGGAAAGTCTGGCTCCCTTCCCCCCAAACTCAGAGAGGCTAATTCAGGCACCCTCCCCCTGCCTGACCACTTCTTCAGGGCCACCACGTTGGCTTAGGGGCCCAGCTGATGACTGCCCCCCTTTCCAAGAAACACACAGGAGTAAGGCCAAGACCTTCTGCTCTCAGCTTCTCCCATGACTCACAGCCCCTGCACAGCACCATCACCAGGAGAGGGGGCTTGGACATACCCTGACCACGGGCCATCCTTACTCTGTCCCTCTCTTCCCTTGGGCCCCCATTCCCTCTTGTCCAGCTCTATAAACCCCTTTATACTGAGGTTTCTCAAGCTTGGCACCACTGACATCCTGGGCCAGATCATTCTTCCTTGTGAGGGCCACCCTGTGCAGTGTGGGGTGTGTAGCAGCATCCCTGGCCTCCACCCACTAGATGCCAGTAGACCCCCAGAGTGACACAAAAAATGTCTCCAGATGTTGCCACAGGTCCTCTGGGGGGCAAAATCACCCGACCCTACCCTAGCTGAGAACCACTGGTGGTCGCCACCACTTCCTCCTTCCTAAGGTGACATTCACTCTCCCCATTCCCCCAAGGAGCAATAGCAGAATGTTTTTCCGAAAATAACCAAACTACATTCATTTACTATTTTCTAAATATTATCTCTGATATTTTCTCTAATCCTCCAAACTGCACTACAAGGTAGTTAATATTAGCTCAGTTTACGAGTGAGGACAGTGAGCACCAGAGTTCAAATAACTTTTCCAAGGGGGATCAGGTTAAGACAAGAGTCTTATCTCACCAAGCCCGCAATTCTCGTAGGGAGTGACAGCTAACCCTCTGTGCGGTGGGTAGTAGGACATGTCTGATGATCCACTTATAACCCCATTTCTGGCACGCTGCCTATTCTTGGGCATGCACTCGAATTCTTTTATCTGTGTTTACTTTTATAATCTCTCTTACACCTCAAATGATGTCTTCATGTTGTTCTCCAATTTTTGCAACAAGCTGGGGCCAAAACCAGCCACAATCTGACCCACAATATAAAAAGAGAATACCGATGTATTGGAGTCTCTTGAATAATAACATGGAAATACCATTGATTCCGTTGTAAATATTGAGCCTGAAACCCTCAGGGTACAGGTCAAGTTTAGCCATCGCTTTCTGGGGTCGCGGAAGCACTGGATCCAGCGCCATCTGCACATAGCTCTGGGGAGGGAGTGGCAGGGGGGCGCATCCCCCCAGTTAGGGGGTACCAGAACCTAGATGGGGAAGGGCTTGATAAGGGCCGTCAAGTGATTGTGATGTAGCCCCGTGAGGAGCAGTCTCCCAGATGAGATCGTGATCTCTCTCAAGCTTTCATTTTACTGACAGGAAAGAAGCTCGTTAAAGGGAGAGTGATAAGCCCAAGGACTCACAGATGGTTAGGACAGGGAGGACCAAACTCAGCCTCCCCAACATGCATGCATGTTCTTGCCACTACATCATGCTTCTGGGTGCTGCCCTCAGTGTTACAGGTTGAACATGAAGTTACCAATTTTTATACATTTTTTTCCCTACAAAAGTGACAACTTCCTATGGTCCCACCTAATAGGAAATAGTAGAGAGAATAAGACTAAATAGCAAATAATTTACAATATGGGCTACTCCCTCCTTACAGATGCTGTTGCTTCACATGACACAGGTGGCAAAGCTTCTAGGGTCCCCCAGCCACATGGGACATTAGACCAGGAGTCTAGTGACTGGAACCAACTTCTATAAAGCTAAATAGCCTTGGCTGACTGCTAGAATAATTCATCCCAGCTACAATGCCATAAAGTTAGCTTTTTAAGTACAAAAACAGGACCCTTACATGTGAAGTCATTAGCCACATCGACTAAGTGAAAAAGATAGCAGCTCATAATACTGCCTATAAAATCTAAAAGGGAATAAGCAAGGACCAGTGAAATCTTTGGTGATTCTTCTAATGTCCTCACTGTTCTCAGAGCGCACGAGGCACGTTCCCTCCCCACCCGTCTGTCCTGACTGACCTTCCTCCCTCCTCCTGCGGATGGAGGCCTACACGCCCCCTCCCTCCAAATGCTTTTCCAATGCTTTTGGAGGATGAGTTACTCTCCTCTCTGTGCCCTGCCACACTGAATGAATCTCATCATATTGTATCTAAATTGTTTCTTTGATGTTAGTCTTCTCTTTCGCCTCTTCAGGGTGAGCTCTTCAGAAGCAGAGGCTGTCATACTAATTGTTGTATCACAGAATATAGCACAGTATATAATACTATAGTAATATATATTTTTAATAATATTAATGTACGTGTTAGTGCCGTCGAGTCGATTCCAACTCCTAACGACCCTGTGTTCAGCACAGCGGAACCCTGCCCAGTCTTTTTGCACCATCCTCTCACCTTCTAGTGCTATGTTAGAAAATGCTCCACTGCTATTCATAGGGTTTTCATAGCCAGTTTTTTGGAAGTGGGTGGCTGGGTCCTTCTTCCTAGTCTGTCTTAGTCTGGAAGCTCCGCTGAAACCCGTCCACCACGGGTGACCCTGCTGGTACTTGAAATCCTGGTGGCAGAGCTTTCAGCATCACAGCCACACGCAGCTGCCACAGTGTGACAACCAACAGACGGGGGGTGTGGTTCCCTGACTGGGAAATGAACCCAGGCAGCACCGTGACAGCACTAGATCTTAACTACTAGACCATCAGGGCTGGCTACTAATGTATAATAATATAATCATAAAAAATAAACTCATGGCCTATTTTTTAAATTTGAATTTAAAATAAAGCTATGGTCTAAAGCCATTTTCTATGAAATTTCTACAATATCCACAGCTCATGAAAGGTTAATGTGCTAAGGGAATCACAATAAGGTGGGCTTTGGCTCCAGGCCTGGCCTGAGTGCCTGTCCGAAGCACAGCCCTGGAATGGCAGCGGAGGCCAGAGCGCCCGCCCAGCAGAACAGCTAATTCCTGGCGGATATCTAGAGTAATATCATTTCATTGTGAGAGTCCAGGCTTTTGGTAAATACCCCTCCCAAAGGACATTTTCAAGATAACAACAGAAGTTATTAAACACATTCAGAATAAGATGAGGCAAATGCAGCCCTGAGCTAAGTGCCATGTGCGACAGAGCCCTCGGGGGCTGCTAATGTGCAGCCCTGGAGGGCAACCCCGGGCTGGAAAGGACAGACTCGTACAAGCTAGTTTGATCAGAAATAACTCAACTGCTCATATGACCACACACCACCCCTAACTTTTTAAAGTTAATACTATTTGAAGTTTGAGGTTTATCACTAACAGAACGTGGTATCTCCTTTTCTGGATTGACGGTAGGATCAGATAATTCCGTGTCCTCTGTCAGGTTCCCTAAAGGTGCCTGCACGTTTATATGCCACCGTCAGACAGGAAAACAAGACCCCTGGAAAAAATACATGATCATTTCAAAAGAAAGTACAAATATGAATAAAAATAAATCCTGTGTGAATAGGGTTGAAAAATTAAGCAACATAAGAAAGGGAAGACCAGCAGAATCGCACGACGTCCAATTCCTGCCGGGCACACTGCTTGGCCTCTTCATTTGAGCTCACCCTCACAGGCAGAAGCCCGGAAAGCCTCGTAGTCAGCTCGGAGAACATCACTTACCAGACCCCGACTACAAATCCGTCCATCTGTCTCTTCCTGGATTACCACGTGCACCAAGCAAAACAGCTCAGCGTTTGTTCTCTGAGTTTTTCTGGAACCACGTGAAACAGCCCTCCTTTCTCTCTAATTGTCCTCCCTGCATTAGCCACTCCAAATAACACCTTCAGCCTCCAAAGTGTCTTCTAAGAGAATAACTCCACAAATCCAAGCTTAACAACAACAGGAAAAAAAACCCAGGCCAAGATGATTGTAATCAATTTAAGAAAATTTTATGTAATCCAATGCATATAATAATTATGTTAAAGCTTCTGCACAGCAAAGGAAACCATCAACAAAACAAAAAGACAACCTAACAATTGGGAGAAGATATTTGCAATCCATATATCTGATAAGCGGCTAATCTCCAAAATATATAAAGAACTCGTACATCTCAACAACAAAAAACTAACAACCCAATTAAAAAACGGGCAAAAGACCTGAACAGACATTTCTCCAAAGAAGATATACAGATGGCCAACAGACACATGAAAAGATGTTCAACATCATTAACTATCAGGGAAATGCAAATCAAAACTACAATGAGATATCACCTCACACCCGTCAGAATGGCTATAATTAACAAAATAGGAAACAAGTGTTGGAGAGGATATGGAGAGAAGGGAACTCTCACACACTGCTGGTGGGAGTGCAAACTGGTGCAGCCACTATGGAAAACAGTATGGAGATTCCTCAAAAAATTGAGGACAGACCTACCATACATTTCAAAGAACATGAAAACACCAGTGCGTAAAGATACATGCACCCCCGTGTTCATCACGGCATTATTCACAATAGTGAAGACTTGGAAGCAACCTAAGTGCCCATCAAGGGACGAATGGATGAAGATGTGGTATATATACACAATAGAATACTACTCAGGGATAAGAAATGATGAAATCTAGCCATTTGTGACAACATAGATGGACATTGAGGGTATTATGCTAAGTGAAATAAGTCAGACGGAGGAGGTCAAATACCATATGATCTCACTCATAAGTAGAAGATAAAAACAACAACAAACACATAGAGACAGAGATTGGATTGGTGGTTACCAGAGGGGAAGCGGAGAGGGAGGAGGGCAAAAGGGATGATTAGACACATGTGTGTGGTGATGGATGGTAATTAGTATTTGGGTGGTGAACATGATGTAATCTATGCAGAAATAGAAGTATAATGATGTACACCTGAAATTTATACAATGTTATAAACCAATGCTACTGCAATAAAAAAACTAACTAAATAAAATAAAATAAATTAAATTAAATAATAATAATTATGTCAAATATTTTAAAAGATTTCTTCCCAATGTAGTGCTTGTATGGCCTATAAGATCCTCATTCATTCGGACTTACCTTTTGAATGACCTCATTAATCTCTGGAGTATTTGGTGTGTACAGTATTTTTCCATGTAATATAGGCTTTAGGAAGGACCACACCAAAGCACCATTTGGAGACTGTAGAATTTCCTGATAAAGCTTCAAGCAAAATGGTGCTGTCACAATTTAAAAAAAAAAAGTATTACTCATGATACAGATACCTGGGTTAATAGGGAAATTTGTTTATGTATCTGTGATACCTCACTTTTAAATGAGTGATTTTTATATATATTTTCACGACACGATTCTGAATTTGGGCAGTAAATTCAAGAATAATTTTTCTTGTCACTGTCTTTAGTGGCTCTTGTCTCATGAGAAACTTCAAAATATCATGTTCACTTCAATAATTTGAAAGAAAGGATAGTACGACCTTCACATTTTCAAACTAAGTTATGAATAGCAGTACTAAATGATGAAAAAGACACCTGAAAATGAAAATAGTAATAAAAAATGAAAACGTCTTGTTTTTAATCTAGAAAACCTTCATTTCAACAATCACAGTATCGAGACCAGAATTAGGTTTTTCTTATGAAATTAGCTTTATAAATTGCTACTGAGTTTTCTTTGCTGCACCTGCATGGAACTATTCAACTGATTGCTTTTGATATATTAAATTGCCTTGTTTTCACTCAAACACTCAGTTCTTCATGGTGGCTTTCATCATGTTGTGGTGCTAGTTGGTTTCAATTGAAGATTTACTTGACTAATCCAATAGGTACCTAATGAAAGTAGAGACTTCATCACCATAATGACTAGTAATTAAATATTATAAGGTTTTAAGCTAGTGATGAATATTTCAGTATAACTAGTTCTTTCATCCCTGAAGAGAACATTTAATATAAAAATATTATCTTAGCTTTGATATCATAATTCATAACACCCAAGGTATGAAGAGTACTGTTGTGATTATTTCCACTATTATTCTCATCTTCCCAAATTCTTCATTTGAAAAGAAACACAAGTTCTTTTTATTCAACAAGTACAATAAAATTGATAGAAATAATCCCATAAAATATAAATTGAAAGCATGCCTACACAATGAATTTTTAAAGCATTAATTGTAGAGGTTGCTCTTACTGATATTTTAACAACTTATACTTTAAATTATAAACTTAATTTAGTAGCAATTTTGATTTCAGAAAAGACATAATCCTCTATATGTACAGAACAAGAAATTTGAAACCAGGAATCCTGACATCTGCCACTTGTGAGCTGTGTCAACTCGGGCAAGACACTTAACTGGATGGACGGAAGGGTGGATGGATGGCTAGGTGGATGGCTCAATGATTGGATGATTGGATTTAATGAACAAATTTATAATCCTCAAGAAACTCAAATGCAAGAAAAGGAGAAATGAGGATTAGGGAAGAAGACAACAAAAATTATTAAATATTAATAGCCTTAATGTGTGTCTATATTGCCAAATTATATTTTATTTGACATTTATCCAAATTATCCATCAGCTGATGATGAACATACTGACACACTGTCTCTAAGGTAACTCTGAGGACATTGCCACCTGGCTCCTCATCCTACACCTCCAACTCTACGTATTCCCACTGTCTCCTTTTCCGCAGTTCCAACAACACCTCTGTCCATCCCAGGCACAAAGTATGTGCATAAAGATATATCTTGGGTGTAGTAGACAGAATTCTAAGACAGCCCCCTGGTGTTCACGCCTTGTCTTGCAGATAGAACCTGTGAATATGATGGATGCCAAGCCCATGGTTAGGTTACACAGCCATTGTGAAGAAATTTTGAAGATGTAAATAAGGTCCCTAATCAGTTGAGTTGGAGTTAATCGAAAGGGAGATTATCCTGGCTGAGCAATCAGGTAAACCCTTTAAAAAAGACTGGAAGCCTTAGAGTCAGAGAGATGCCCCTGCCAGCCTTGAAGACACAGTCTCCATGAGTTCTACAGCTGCAAGGAAACAAATTCTACCAACACCTCAGATGAGATTCCCACCCTGGCCAACACCTTGACTGCAGCCTTGTGAGATCCTGAGCAGAGGACCCAGCTAACCAATGCCCAGATCCTGACCTGCAGAAACTATGAGATGATAAATGTGTGTTGTCCTAAACCACTGAATGTGTGGCTATTTGTTGTGAGGCATAAAAATCTAATATACTAGGATACACTTACACCATTGTGCCAAGCAGCTAATATGCACCCTCCCCATTATCCTCATAGCAATCTTAGGAGGTCGGTACTATTGTTTCCATGTTATACATGAGACTAACATGAATCAGAGAGAGAAAATCCCTAGACCAAAGGTAAACCACTTTTTGGAGGGGCCAAACTGTCTAAACGCAAAACCTTTACCAGCATGTTTAGTCTGCCTCTCTAATTAAAATGTATCCACTTACAGCGGGGCCAGGAAATCACTTTTCAATCTGCTGCCATTTGCTACTGAGCTTTATAGGAGGCACATTTGTAGGAGGCCACGTACAGTTCTCCTTGTTGTATGAGATAGCCATTTTGAAAGGACCAAAACGGTGATCCTGGTCTCCAGGCCTGGACCCCTCGCCATTACTGGTTAGCCAGGAGTCCCACAGGGGCTGGGGCCTTCAGGTGTGACTTTTCAGACCCAGTTCCTTGGAGTCACAGGTGAGAGAATTAGCCTGTGCTCAAAGGCACTGGGGACCTCTAAAGCCAACTGCCACACCAGTGTTTGGTGGCCTTACTGAAAATGGAGGATAAAGGTTAGAAGGTGGAGGGAGAAAGTTCTTTGCCAGTATATACCCACCTTCTACACAGACAGAATATTTTGTACAAAGCAGGGCTGATGATCAATATGCAAATTAATCTAAACAAATATGGATTACTATTTTCTTACTTGAATCTTCAGGAATGTTGAATTTTTCTTTGTCATCTCCCAAGAGTTCGTTAACTCTGGGCAAGTTAATAAATGTGCTAGAGCTGCTAAGGAAAGACGCTTGCTCCTTGCAAACCATCTTCATCACAGACTGGAAAGAACCAAAGGCTGAACTTCTGGCCTGGCGCTTCTGTGGAGCCTGAGAATATGAGAAAAAATTGCAATTAAACAGTGACTTGGAATAATTCCCTCACAGACTTCTGAAAGTGCAGTCCCTTCTCCAAGTGAGTATACAAGAAGTTCAGTAAGTCAAGGTATGGAATCTCTGCTTCACTCTTTTCTGTCCTTGAAATACCATGCAAATCTCTGCAATGAGTTTTCTGGCCTGTATACTTGTTAGAAGAGCCAAATGTCGCACACGCACACACATACCCCCACAACACACACACCAGCAGATTCTTGTTTGTCCAGTGATAAATTGTTAATCCACACAATATCACTAACTCAGACTCATTAATAGTCTTAATGTGTGTCTCTACTGCCAAATTACCCAGATACTTGACAGCTATCCAAATCATCCTTCAGCTAATGAGCACACCGACGTCCTGCCTCTGAGGCGGCTCTGAGGACTCTGCAGTCTGCCCCTCGTCCTGCACTTGCCTCTCTGCACATTCCCACATGCTCCTCTTCCCAGGCAGCTCCAACCCAGGCAGAGAGAGTTCAAGCAAAAACTAACATCATGCCACCAACCTCATTCAAGTCTGTGTTTGTATTTGAAGCAAATGATCTGTAATTTGTAAGCCAATTATTTATATGTACATAAATGTTTTAAGGTTTTGGAAAGCAATTTACTTTCTCAATTAAGTTAAACAGGCCCTTGGAATCTCACCTGTGCTAATAATTGATTGAGCGATTTCTGACTTCACAGACAATGTGAGAATTGTCCCACCCTCCCTGTGGTTGGATGTGAGTCTACAAAGTCCCTTCAATCGGTTTTTAGGGAGATGCTAGGCCTTGATCTTTGTCATGCTGTTGCCTCCAGAGTCATTAAAAGGTATTCCCCTTCCTATATTTTGTTGTCTCATGCAAATTTTAGATATTACAAGAGAAATAGCCATTCTGATGGGCGTGAGGTGATATCTCATTGTAGTTTTGATTTGCATTTCCCTAATAATTAGTGATAGTGAACATCTTTTCTTATGCCTGTTGGCCACCTATATATCTTCTTTGGAAAAATGCCTGTTCAGATCCTTTGCACCCCTATGTCCACTGCAGCGTTATTCACAATAGCCAAGACTTGGAAGCAACTTAAGTGCTCATCAACGGATGAATGGATAAAGAAGATGTGGTATATATGTACAATGGACTACTACTCAGCCAAAAAAAGATAAAATTCTGCCATATGCGACAACGTGGATGGACCTTGTGGTATTATGCTAAGCAAAATAAGTCAGATGGAGAAAGCCAAATACTCTATGATTTCACTCATATGTGGAAAATAAAACAACAACAACAACAACAAACAAACACGTAGATACAGAGAATAGATTGGTGGTTACCACAGGGGAAGGGGGGAGGGCATAAGGAGTAAAAGGGCACACGTGTATGGTGACAGATGACAATTAGTCTTTGGGTGGTGAACACAATGTAGTCTACACAGCAATTAAAATATAATGATGTACACCTGAAATTTATATAATGTATAAACCAATGTCACCTCAATAAAAAATTAAATTTAAGAAAAGAGAGAAATAGAGGCAAAAGGACCACATACAAAGACACAGCAAAACCGAGTGTTTCCCCGGGGGCCGAGGCCAGATACCCACCCGTTGAAAGTCGGGCTTGTCTAGCAAGGCAGCGAATTTAAACGTGTGAAGAAATTCAGGCAAGTATGCAAGGACGTGGCCGGCTTTGGGAAGCAGGTGGCTGAGCCTGGAGACGACGTCCAGCAGGGAGCCGAGCATGCCACTGGCTTCCGAAGGGATCAGAGTCTCAAAGGAAAAAACACAACACGAAATTACCAACGCTGCACTTTATACCCCCATGAGCATCGTCTGAGCAGCGAAAGCCTGGTTGCTTGATTTAACTCTCCCTGAACTAGAGAGACATCTTTGTTGTGCTGTATGCAAGTCCTCTTCATTCGGGCACATACGGCTCCATGCTTTGGAGCACACTCCATTGCACCAGTCTTGTCAAAACGTAAACCAAGAGCAAACGTGATCTGTTGTTAAAATTCAAATCATTTTCAAAATATTTCTTTTATCTTTGAGGCATGCAAAACAGAAATTTAGGAAGAAGGCCAAAATAAAAACATTCTTATATGTGAAACAATGTCCATTTGTCTACTATTTCCCCATGTTTGTGACATGCACATGTCATGTCCATCCTTCTAACGCCTTTGGGCTGTGTGCGTCAGTGCCCATCGGGCTGTGTGTCGGTGCCCATCAGGCACAGTGTGTGTTAGTGCACATTTTGTAGCTGACGAAACTGAGGCTCAGAGAGGTTCAAGGGCTTCCTGAATTCTCGCAGTTAGAAAGGATGAGGGCCGGGGGTGTAACGTGATTACTTTAGAAATACCAGTCCCCTTTGAAACCCACTTGTGCTATCACCACTCGGCACACCCTGTATTTTCCTTATTATTTGCGGCTTCTCTGTCCTGGAATGTAAATTCCACGGAGGCAGGGACTTTTGCCTGTCATGGTCATTTATGCAGCTATAGGGACTGGAACCGCATCTGGCAGTGTTTCTCGTTTGGTAGGTGTTCATTGGATGAATGGATAAATGAGCAAACGCTGCCTCTTTTCACAAGGAGGGAGGAATCACAGCAAATCCCCCCCCCCCAACCTTATCTGCACAATGAATTTTCACATTTTCCCTCTCAGGCCAAGGCCCTAACTCTCACTACTTCTTACTCTTGCTCATTCGAGTTCTGCGCCTCCACTTAGCCGCTGGCTCTGCAGCTGACCTGCGGGACCAGGTCACAGCTCCGCCTTTCCCATCTGCTAATAATGATGTGGTTCTGTCCTCAGTTAAGACAAGAGAGAGAACTCAGTCAGGGGAAACAGGGTGGAGGCTTTTTTTACTTTTTCTACTCGCCTCTCCAATGGCAGCCGCACTTTAGAAGTGGCACCAGTGACCCTGATTTAGGTTGGGAATGACTGAAATTGAGTCACCGCACCGACAGACCAGATGAACACACCATAGTAATAGAGTGAATTGTGTTTTGCAAAAGGCTTCACAAATTTGTTGTCAATGCAAGAGGCAGTCGGTGGACTGGGGAGTGAGCTACGCTGCGCTGGAGTCCTGTGTTGATGTCTGCCGCTGTGGGCATTTCGGACGGCTCTACCATCTCTGAGCAATGTCACACATCAGCTTCCCTAGAGCCGTGCGTATAGTTTCCCAATAAACAGGAGTGCTGTTATTAACAGTGGTGTCACTTTTACTGCGTCCAGGACACTAACTACAATCCAATATCATTCCTCATGGCTCTTGTCAAAGTAATTATTTGGGCCCTTAGAAGCACTAGTTTCAAATAGATGGCGTTTGTGTGCATAATAGAACGGCCATGAAAATATTGACTCGCCAATATTGCTGTATCTGTTTCCCAAAGAGCATACTGTCAAGTTGGAAGGGGGGGCTGAGGTGAGCAAATGAAGAACAAAACTGGTCTGCGTGTTAGCTGGATGTACTGATTTTACCTGGAGAGAGGTGGCCTTGCAAATTACGGGGACATTTAAGAAATGTTTACCCTCTTGCTTATGGGTCTAAAATGCACTCGTTCTGGAAATTAATATTTGTTCTCAGAATGTGTGTGTGTGTGGCCCGGCATTTACCCAGTGAATTCTTGGAGTTATAGAAGGTAGGGAGACCATAAAGGAAATTGGGCTGGAATGGCAAATCTACCCTTTTCCTGAACCCCAAACTCTTCTCCCTGATTCGGAGCATCTGAAGCCACCTTGCCATGTTTGAACCCCTGGGGCTTCTCTGATTAGCCCAGATGTTGTCTAATCTATTCCTGGGGAGACACTTGGAACAAAATCAGTCCCTAAGGGTAGGGACGAAGTTTCTGGAAATGTAAGTAAAGATTCAAACAGTGGAGGCTGGAAGATGGAGGAACTTCTGGAAAAGACAGAGCCAAGAGCAGGAGACCAGGCTGGGAACCAATGTGCAGCACACAGGCCTTATGTGAAGGGTCCCACCTTCCCTTCTTTTCCACGCACAGTATAATCTTGAGGTTTCTTCAACCCTCCCTGCCCTCACCCCACTGTGTGTGGGAGTAGGGGGGCAGGTAACGAGCTGGTTCACACAGGGTTTGGGGCTTGCCCAGTGTTCCCTTCCAACTGCATACCTTCTCCTGGGCAGGCCCTGGCGGAGATGGGCACGTCACTCTCATGGGACAGAGGCCGTGTGTCCCAGGACGTAACAGGGGGCAGAGAAGGCCACGGCCAAGGAGGTGTGGGAGCAGCTCCTGACTCAGAGGGGCACAGGGAGTGGCCCGGCAGACCCCAGCTTCCCAAGAAGTACTCCAGGATGGTGGTCCTCAAAGAGAGGGGAACCTGGCACCGGGTTAGGTGCTGTTTTTCGTTGTTGGGACTTCCGCATTGACTGTCACCAACACTGTGCCAAATCCCCTGAGGGCCTGACTCCAAGGACCCCCTGAAAGGTCTCCTTGATTCTAAGCCCCGCCCTGGAGTCAGCGCACAGGAGGCGCAGAGACTGGCCGAGGCTGCGGGGTCTGCACCTGTCGGCCCTCCTGCTGCAGTTTACTCATCTATGCGGCCCCTCCGCAGACGTCACCCTGCCCGAGTCAGCCCCCCAGCTGTCACGCCCCGTACCTTGTAAATGAAATTCCGTAGGTTCAGGTTCCGACTCATCAACACAATCAGAGAATACACTTTAGCCCTGGGCAGGCTGCACAGTTCTTTCGTTGCAAACCACGATTTTTCATCCTCAGGAAACACCAGCAGGAGACGAAGAACGTCCTGATCACACCTTCCAGATAAAGCCACCGTAAGGCCACTCCAGAGAACCTGTTTCAAAGCATGAGGGTCAGACATGAATACACATTCAAGGTGTGGCCCCCAGACACAGAGCTTCCTCAGTGATGAGCTCCCTGAAAGCCCATTTTCCCAAAAGACTGAGGATTTACCTGTAGATAGATGGAACCCAACCTCTGTTCTATTTCAAACATTCTGAATGGAAATGTTTCTAAAATGTGCACAGAAGTCTCTGGCTTTTAAGCAATCTGCCCTTTCTGACGACTCGGGAATAGCACTATAAGACCAACCAACCTGCACTCGGCCTGGCCGCCCCCCTCCCCCATGCTGCTCTCATAGGTGGCATTGGTGTCCTTTTCTTCTGACATTAAGTCGGCCTTTGCTTTCAGTTGATCAGCTTTCAATTTTCACTATCGGTGTGAAATCATTTTTTTTTCCTCCATTTCCAAATTGAAAACCAGATTTCCAAGCTTATTTTAATTTTTGAAAAGAAAAAGCAAACAAACTCAGAAGAAAGGACTGAGGACAACTTGTGTTAGTGTCTAGTTTATTCGCATTGCATCCCACGGTACAAGGATCTGAGCTGTGTCCCCGTTGCGTACAACTTTCAATTAATGACCTTTGTGATATGAAAAATTATAAAGCAAAATTTTAAAAATGCACTTCCTGTTGATGTTTATATGCTGATGGGTACGATTTCTGTGAAATGTTCAGGCCAAGCAAGACTCTCAGTGAAAAGGAGCTATTGTTTGTTTACTAGGAACTTTGCGAGAGGGCAGAAGTCAACAGATGCTTTCATATAATGCCATAAAATGCCCTCCAAAATTTGGAATACTGTATTAGTCAGTGTTCTCCAGAGAAACAGAACTGATAGGATATGTATATACAGAGAGAGAGAGATTTTTTTTTTAAGGGATTGGCTCATGTAAATGTTGGGGCTTGGCAAGTCCAAAACCCTGCAGGGTAGGCTGGCAAGCAGGAGACTCAGGAGACCCAGGAGACCCAGGAGAAGTTCATGTTGCAGCTCAGGCCCAAAGGCCATCTGGAGGCAGAATTCCCTCAGTCTTTTAAATCCTTCAACTGATTGGATGAGGCCCACCCACATTATGGAGGGTAATCTGCTTTTCTCAAAGTCTACTGATTTAAACGCTAATCTCATCTAAGAAAATAACTTCACAGGGACTTTTAGACTGGTATTAGACCATATATGTCGGTACCACGGCCCTGCCAACTTGACATATAAAATTAACCACCACAAATGGCTAAGATACTCTAATATGCTGGTGTACATTATGAATCTTTGAGAGAGATATGTTTTCATACCTAATTAACCAAGAATCCCTTTTTTCACATGGGACTTACATGGTGCAAACACATCTTGAGAAAGATTTCCTTACTGCCACTGTTTTCAACCTTGCTCTCTGGAGGGGGAGGGTAGATGCCTTTGTGGGAGAGGGGTTTCAAAGAGGAGGTGGGATGGGTGGGGTATGGACATCCACCCTTTGCTTTGATTAGGGCAGCCCCTCTTTGATCAGTTCCATAAAATGGGATTCTGTATGAAGCTTTCCTTGAAAATGGGATTCATCCAAGCCCACAACTCTGAAGGAGTTGCTCCAAGCTCTGCATGGGCATCAACCAGAACTGGCCGATGACAGTCCCTCTGCGTTTACTGTGGAGCATTGGTCCTAGCTATCATCTAGTGCATCACCAGTGCTCCCCACACAGGATCATATTCGATACGTCTCTTAGAATTTAGTCCCAGGGCAAAAATACTTGTCTTAAAAATTGCGTACATCTCTTTAAACCAAATAGAGGAGATCCCGTGCGCCATCCTACGGAAACTCCACAGCCACCTCACACACAAAAGCAATGCCCTGCGGCACATTTGTTTTCACTCCTTCTCTGTGGTTTTCCCAACTTTACTCCCTACCCTTTTTAAATCTCACTCTGTCCATTTTTCCTGTTTGAAAGGCACCTGAAGCAGGTGGCAGCAGGTGGGGAATAAGAAAACAAAGATAACACTCAGTTTGGTTGGGCTGGAAATATCCTTTTCAAAGTAAAACAAGCATCTTTCAACTTAGGCTTTGCTTAGGCTGATATAGCCAATTATCAGAAAGACGGATGCCAAGTTGTTGATGCAAGTCCTACACATCCATGTTTGGCTTGGAAAATGGCAAGGAGCCAAGGACCCAGGGCAGACAGCTCCCCACCACTGTGAGTCTGGCATGCACACACACACACACACACACACACACACACACTCAGAGAATTAGATATTTACTTGGGTTCACTAACTCCCTTTAAAAATGAAGATGATCCCTAGGAGAGGTATTTGCATTTGTAGCAGGAGCTTGTTTACTGGGCATCTGCCGGAACCCTAATTGTGTTCAGAACAGCGCCTCAAACATGGTCTTGATTTTGCCCAGCTCATAATTTGAGCCTCAGAGGTGCAGGGAAGCACTGAAAGGGATTGCTGTTCTCAGCCTAATTATGACTAGAAAGGAAACACTGACAGTGACGTGGAAGAACTGGAAATATCAGGGGAAAGTGAGTAGGCCATATCAGAGTTTGTGAAAGCAAAGTGAAAACTCAATCCTACGCATGTCAGAGAGGAGCAGTGTGGCTCTCTGCTCCCAGTGCCCCGCTGAGCTCAGATCTGCTCACACGATGAAGAGGCATGAACAAGAGCGAGTATCAGAGGGTAGGAGAAAGCTCTGAGGATCCTGCCTGGAAGGACTGATGCCGCATGGTGGAAAGATGGTGGGAAGGAGCTAGGAAAGATCCAGAGTAAGGCCCACTCCAGCTGGATGCTAACTCCACTCTTACTGTGTGATCGCCCAAAAGTTACTAAATGTCGATAAGCCTCAGTTTCTTCGTCTTTACAATGGAGGAGACAATAAGACCCAAAAGGACTCCACGGGGTTGCTGTGAGAATTAAATGAGATCCTTGTGTCGGGTACTCAGCACAGGGAACGGTGTGGCTGAGTGCCCAGTCAATACTGTTATTATGGGTAGGAGACTAGCAGCAAAACATAGTTTTGACTTACAGGAAATTTGAAGAAAGATGAATAAGAATTAGATGGATTTATTCATTGAAAATGATTAAATTTAAGAAAACGCGAGAGAAGAGGTAAAGCTCATTAATTCTCTCTGTCTCCATTTCCAGTACCCTTTCCCCCCTCATGGCTTCAGACGAGACAATGGTTCTACTATCTACACTTTTTAAGAAGTTATGGAGGAAAGGAAGACTACACTAGTTTTATTTCTTAAAGTAGACATTAGAAATTACCAACAGGTAATAATAACATCAATGCCTGGAAGAGTTGTGATCATGAGCATTGAAGAAAACAGCAAATGCCAGAACCCGTGTTGATAGAGTCACCATAAATGAGCCGTGTCAATGCAAAGTAATCTTCTTTTGACAGCAAAGTTATTAGGCTAGTAAGTTACCAGGACCCCAGGCAGACATGCTGTGGCTGATTTAAGAGCCCAAACAAAGTGACAAACGTGTGTTGGTTGGCACCTTCGTAGGCCATGGCCATCTTTCTGCATTAATGACTTGAATGAAAATGTGGAAGATATGCTCATTTCCTTCGTGACTGGCAAAGTTGAGAGAGACAAATGATACTTTGCAAAGTAGAGTCAGGATTAAAAATACATTGAAGGTTAGAATAATTGGCCAAAACTATCAAGAAGTACTTTTGCAGAGATCAGTGCAAATCCCAAAACTTAGGTTCAAAACTATTTACTTATGTACAAGTAGAAAAGATGTACCCCATCAGAAACAGCAATTTACTGCTTTTTTTTTTTAACAGTTGGTGGAGGATCTGAGGTGCCCTGGATTAAAAGACCGTAAACTCCAGCCTGATGATGTGGTGATGGGGTTGCAGGAACAGTGTGGAACTCACAGCCTCGGATGAGCTCCCTCCAGGATAAGACACTCCACGTGACTGGTGGTGTCTTCCAGGGGACAGCTGGCCAAATTCCTCTGCATGGGCCAGGAACCCTTGACTCCAGTCACACGTTAATTATTTGTTTTCTCACAAGGAAGGAAAAAAAAACCCAGAATGAGCAGCTTTTGACGGGTGTCTACTCTGAAGTGAGTTATACCAAGAAAACTGTTGCAGCTTTTCAGAAGACAAACTTCGTGTGCTATAACAAACTGAACGCGTGATGTTGGCTAAATTCCTGTAAGGAATCTCTCTTGTCACAACTTGCCCCAGACAGCTGTTAAAGATGCCGACAGAACCGGCCTCAAGTAAGACAGGGAAATTTGGCCAGATTGACCAAATGCAATCATTTCTGCCAAGAGAAATAACAAAACGTCTCAGAATACCTTTCCCTTTGAGAAGCCTCCTAAAACAGATCAGAACTCTCTGGATGCCACTCTCCCCACCTTCCTCCATAAGAATCCTGGGAGGATTGTGGAAAATGTTCATCCCCAAGGCCATCCAAATGCACAAAGCTGTTTGGAGTTGAAAGTAAAGAGACAGTAGACAGACCCTTTGATTGCTCTCTCAACTGATTTCATCCTGACTCTGACCTCATTGTTAATTTTAAAAGAAGAACAATCTGGCCTAGCACAAACAAGGAGGTCCCCGTTGATTTGGAGCCTGCAACACGGTATTGCACGATAAGATGCACAGGTGCTTCTCAGGGCGGGTGGAGGGATTCAAGCCCGGGATGAAAGCAGGCAAGATGGGCTCCAGGGTCCAACACGCCCCGCGTCTGTGATTTTGGTTTTCATTGGGAGTTGCTGGTGTTAGGGAATGGAGCCCGGGAGAGAAAGGAACTTCCCAGGGGTGCCCACAGCAGGTGCTCTGGAGCCAGAACAGGGGGCCGGAAAGGAAAATGGCACCAGGTCAACAGCTCAGCCTGCCTTCACCTCCTTTAGCTCATTCCCGCCTCTGGCCCTTTGACCCAATGCCCCCAACTCTGTCACTCTCTCACATAGCTCTTTACAGCCAATCCTTTCTCATCATTCCCATCTGAGCCCCAATGTCACATCCTCAGGGTGGCTCCCGTGACCACCTGTCCCCACCACTGACTTGTCACCCTTACATGTGCTTCACAGAACTTGGTTGCGCATCACATGTCTATTTATTTAGCGTGTCACCCCCAGAGCACATTTGCTCCCTCAGAGCAGAGCTTAGGGCCCCAGCTTCTATAAGCACGCCTGATGGATAAGAAGATTTGAAGTGAATGAATGAATGAGGGTCTTGTAGTGTTTTCAGGGCCCCAGTGCCACTGACAAGTACTCTCTGAGGGCCACCAGCAGCTGGACAGAGAATTGGATGTGATGAATTTGCAATCTGATGGAAAGTAAGGTGGAGAAGCCCAGGGAGAAAGATATTGAAAAGTTACTACAAATAATACAGTGCTGACACCCTGACAATCTAGAAAAAGTGAGAGCCCCGAAATGTCATCTCCTAACTGAACATAAATTCATTACCTAGGGTCTGTAGATACATGTGGGTTCATGGATATACTTAGCTATCAAAGCGAATAACTTCATTATCTATTTGAATAGCAAGAGCGCAAGCTTTTGAATACCCCTCGTAATTACCTAGGTATCCGGCTATTTAGATGACCATAACGACTTACACTGTCAAAGAGGCAGAGGAAGACACACGAACGTAAAAAAGCACTGCACAACCATCCACATGGCAATATCTCCTCACAGGACAAGGCTTCTCGGGGCACAGCCCTCCCACCATAGAGCATCAGCGACACCCGGTGGCCGCCCGCTTAATTGGGCAGCAACTATCAAAAACAGTCAAGTTCACACCCAAGAAGTTCATAAGGCTTTGAATTTGAAAAAGACCCCAGAAGTTAGCTAACCCGACCCTTCTCTTAAAGCCTCGCTAGTCAGCCACCTAAATTAATTCAGTCACTTCTCCACTCCCCTATTACAAGTTCTAGTAACTGAAGATTTCAAACCAAAGCTAATCGCTATTTACACATAAGGCCACGTATGAGGTGTTCTCCTCACCCCACCTTCATCCCTGACATGCATATGTGGTGTTCAGTAAGCCACCTCTGACATTTTCCCTCAAAGACAGATACTCAGTGACCCACCATAAATAAACTGGTAATGCTATAATTTGAATTTAGGGTTCCTAACATCTAATCTATTAACTCTTAATTGATCTCCCTGTCAAGGCTTGCATTTAACCCCAATTAACTAGAATTGATGTGAAATTAAATGTCTATTGGGGCCCAGTTGATTGTCAGTAAATATGTTCACTTGAGAGCCATCTTAATGTTTACTGCTTCTGGAAGGTTTCCTGTACAAAGGTACAGGAAAGTGAAACCCAACTGTAAGTGCTGAAAGGGTATCTCAGAAAAGTACCTGCTAGGGATCCAGGTGATACCTGCTGTGGTCAACGTGAAATTCACCTGTCCCATCCTCCGTGGACAAACACATCTCAACACCACCCAGCACACAGTCCTCCTCTCCTTGACTTACTGCAGAAAGCAGAGTGAGCACCTCAACATGACACTCTTCTGAGACCAACGCATCCGGCTCACCTTCATACCCAATCACCACAGACATCAAGAGAGTGGTTCAGAGCCCTTTAATGGTTCTGTAATTTTTATTTCCGTTGCCTTAGTCAGTGCTTCTCAACCACCTTGGAGATGACACAGCTGTAATGACCTGTTTGCTTTCACAATAAGCCACTACCACAGTATACTGTCAGATTGTACAGTTATTCTCTACTTAGAGGAAATCATAGGTGATGTTTAGATTTTTAGATGTTTTTGTTTTCATATATTTTTGAGAATTTTACAACCCCTACTTAACCAAGCAGGACCCCCTTGGGGTATCACGCATCAGGGTTGGAAACTGCTAAAATCAGTATCATCACCAATTTTATCATTTCTGAACCCAATCAAGACAGTATGATGCAATTCAAGACCCCAAGGTTTCAGCCTCAGACAATGACCCCCTTTGGTTCAGCTCGGCCTCTCATTTCCTTTCTGCCTCCAGTTATATCATTTGCACAGCGACCCACTCCCCCAGGGCGGGAGGAGAAGAGGAGAGCACAAGAGAACGACGTGAGGCCAGCAGCTCGCTGGGAAAGAGAGGGAGAAGCAGCAGACTGTACCTTTGAATGGGAAATATTGGCTTCTAAAATGCTATTGATCGTTTCATCTGAGATGTGGACAGAAGATCGAAGCTCCTCAGTTAACTTGGTGATGTTCTTCATCAAATCTTTTACTTTTACATCTGAAAAATATTGAAAAGGAAGGAAATTTTATAATAATAAGTGTCTGGGCTATTACAAACTGTGAAAACAAAATGTGATATTAAAACCTGGCAAGGATAGCTTTCTCAACTATGCCAAGCCCATAATAAACACTAAATGAAGACATATCTCACGTCTCTAGCAAGAACTGGGATAATTTATACTAAAAGTAAAACAAAACCCCAGGTTAGTGGTATTTCCTGGTCACTTGCTTACTCTCTCTATGACCTGTATATTTCAAGTTCTTCTCTAGAAAGAGGTTTTTCTTAGGGAACAGTGACCAACTGCTGCAGGAAACTCACTTCTCTCCACGTATCTACTTATCTCACTTTTTCTACCCAGAGCAGGATCACTTAAGGGTTTGCCAGAATTCTTCAGACTTGAGGTATTGATGCAATGAGGGCTGTATGAACTGTACAGATCAAACAGATGGGGAAACAGAGACTCGTGGATACCGGTGTCTTGCCCAGGGAGGCAGGGCCAGGGCAGAACCCAGACCACGGAAGTTTCTCTTCCTTCCTCCCCTTGGTGTTTGTACCCAGGATTTTAGGACTTTACTTCTTGACCCGAAATACATCAGACTAGCCAATTTCTAAATTGTTATTTATCACATATAGCATAACTTTTCCCTTAAATGTTTTATTTTTATATTTGTGTGAGAAACTAAATTTAATTTTTAATCAAGCAAACTTGGAGGAACCACATACTTACTCTCAGTTACTGTGAACCTGCTAAGAAAAGTCATAATGGGATTCCCAGACAGCAAAGTCTTCTCAAGGCTTTGGGCCAACCTAAAATGGCAGAAAATTAAAGCTAATTGAGGCAAGATAAAACACCAGAAACAATGTTGGAGGGAATAATACAGCCTCAGTTCCCAGGAGATGAGCTAGATAACAGGATCACATTTCCATAAAATTCCTCCGATAATTAGACACACAATGTCTCCTGACGCTCTCTGTGTGCGAATACCCATTAACATCACAACTCCAATATTTCCTCCTCAGAGCCCCTGCCAGGCAAGATGAGTCAGGGGAATAAGGATGCATAATAAATGGCTTCTCATAAATGTGAAAAGAATGGGTGGAATAGATCATAGAATGTAAGAGAAATTAGGATATCAAGAAGTGAGATGAGCATCATTCTTTCTGTGAATAAGTCATTTGCAGAATACAAAGTGCCTGATTCCCTCTTCCAGTGGTTTACACTTTGAGAATACAGAACAAATTAATCCAATATGAAGGGAATTTGAAAAATCTTTGACTGTTCTTACAGAACATATTAATGCCATATTGTAATCTCGTATCTTGACATTCTGATCTAATATCTTGATCACCAATAAAGCTAGCCTTAGAGCTAATGCTACTCTCACATTTACAATTTAAAAACTTAAAGTCATGGAAAACTTTGATGTTTAGAAAATATATGCATTAATATGTATGTTAATAGTATGTGGCATACATTATTATCTGAAATTCATAATTTAAAAATGCAAGACATCTTCTTTATGAAGAAAAATACTACAGAAGGGAGGAGCGCCAAGCCAGAGCGTACGTGTGCATGCGCTGCCGAGTCGAGTCCAGCACGGGCTGGCAGTCACAGTCCCGCTCCGTGACATTTTCCAAGTTGCTCTTGAAGATTTCCAAGGTGCTAGAAAGATTCCTGCTAAGACTTTCACAATTTAGCTGATGGGGTGAGGACCATATCTTTTCCATCTCCTGGAAAACATAGCAATGGTATAGTTAGAAACATACATACTTGTTTGTGTGGGCACGAGTCTGGTTTCAAGATAAATGCAGGGCCGGCCCTGTGGCTTGGTGGTTAAGTGCGCGCGCTGCAATGCTGGTGGCCCGGGTTCGGATCCCGGGTGCGCATCGAGGCACCACTTCTCCGTCCATCCTGAGGCCGAGTCCCACATACAGCAACTAGAAGGATGTGCAGCTATGACATACAACTATCTACTGGGGCTTTGGGGGGAAAAAATAAAATAAATAAAATCTTTAAAAAAAAAAAAAAAAAAAAAAAAAGATAAATGCACACCCTCACTGAGTATTCCACGTATTGTACGTTTGCAGCTCATTTCCCTTAGTCTCAAGAAACGTAACATAGAAGACTGAGGATGTACAATCACGGCTGATTGTTCCTGTGCATTGCAGAAAAGCAGGAGGAGCCTGTGGCTGGGAAACAGGAGAGCCCACATTTCACCCCGGCTCTGTCATTTACCAGCCAGGCAAGGTGGCATGTTCGCCAAGGCGTGACAGAGAGCAAGTGCCACCCAACCGATGACCTGGCGTGTGGCCTTCTGGAGCTCTCTCCTGGTTGAAAACTGAAGCTTTTCAAAATTCCCAGCCGTAAAACCAATGAGTGAAAGAAATTGTGTGTGGCTGTCTGTACGCAGAGCTGAGTCTGCCCTGCCTTGAAGGTCAGCAGTGCAGCCGAAGGTTCCCTGTCCTCCCCTCTGCAGGGGGAGGGGTTCCTAGGACTTCGAGGAGCCTAGTGGGAAACCCCTGGTCTGGGCCCAACTCTAAGATTCCATGGACATCTCAGCATATTCTTACAAGCCTTAACCAGTTTTATAAAAGACTAATCATTTTGCAAAAAAATCTTTTAGAATAATACCTATAAATTGATAAAAATGTAAAATATTTATCATATGTAAAACTAAGTGACAAGTACAGGTAGTTTAAAATCTAAAACAACCCAAAAAAGCAGCACACTTATTTATGTGCACAGACGTACGTGTAAATCCATGTACAGTCCCTGGACACAGCAATTCTGCTGCGTGTAATTTAGTTTACAGCATCAGAATTTATTTATTTCATCGTATTTTATTTATATCACTGGATTCTTCCTGATGCTGGAAGCACAGTCTCAGGTTACCCTGATTACAGGAAAGCATCAAATGTAAGTCGACACTTACATAATAGTTCTGCTAAACAAAACTCCTAAATATTTTTCTCAAAACCATTAGTTTCTCTTGCAAATGGAAATGATGGATCATTCAGGTGAGCAGAGAGAGCTAAAAAATATATGCTCCAAGGAAAGGTAAATGTGAAGAGTACTGAAATGTCGAGACAGAGGGACGCTGAGCTCTGGGGTCCTCCCTGCAGTGGGTCACCGGGCACCACTGAGCGGGATCTGTGTGGAGAGGGGACACTTCTCAGGAACTGAGGAGCATTAACACACGATCAAAGCAAGCAGACTCTGGCCCCATCACCACCACCACGGAACCTCTGAACACGACAGAGGAGGGGAGCTGACCCAGCCGGCGGATCGTCACACAGCACGGCACCTCTTGACTCTAAATCGTCTATTATTATGGTTCCCTTTCCAAGTCCACTTTTTTCCCAAATAATCTGGGGGTGAAGCTTGAACAGAAGTGAATTCATTCATTCATTCATTCAGAAAATATTTATTGAGCATCTGCCAAGCGCCAGGCACAGGCTAGGCACTGGGGCTAGAGTCGTGAACAAAGGAGACAAAACCCCCTGCCTCTGAGATGCTAGCATCCCAGTGTAGGAACACAGCCAGCAGAAGCCATGGGAGCAACTAGTCAGCATGGCAGAGGGGATGTGAAGGAATACAAGGCAGAAATGGGGGAGCAGTGCCAGCGGTTTGAGGGGAAAGTTTACAACCTGATTCAGGGTTTTCAGGGAAGTGTACCCCAGGCAGAGGGAACTGCAAGTGTCAAGGCCCTGAGGTGAGTTCAAGGGGCCAGCACAGTGGGAAAAGAGCACAAAGGGAGGGCCTCGGGAGGGACGTTGGGGAGGTGACGGCCACCCAAAGGGCAGGACCTTGCAACCCGCCTCCTTTAGGACGTTGGCATTTGATCTGAACGAGATTGGGAGACATTGGACGGTGCAAAGCAGAGAAGTGATGCGCTCTGATGATGCTTGAGAAGCATCACTCTGGCTACTGAGCTGAGAACAGAGCCGAGGGGAGGAGAAGTAGAGTCAGGAGGCTATCAAAATGACCAGGTGGGATGGGATAGAGGTTTGGATCAGAGGAACTGGTGGAGGTGACACAATATGGCCAGGTTCTGGAACCATCTGGAAGGTAGAACTGACAGAATTTGCTAACAGGGGGAAAAAAAAAAAGGTCAGCAAGTGTGCTAAGGTTTTCGGCCCTAGCAACTGAAGAACAGGACTCCACCCAAGGGAAACGCTGGGTGAAAAAATCAGGAGTTGCTTTTAAACATGCTGCACTGGGAGGCGTGTTTGACATCTAAGAGATATGGAGAGGGCACCTGCGTATACAAGCCTGTTGCTCGGGGAGGGCTAGGTTGGGAAGGGACCTTGAGAAGTTGCCAAGATATAAGTGGCATTTGTCAGACTATAAAAGGATCTGACAAGATTGCCAGCATGTGAGCACAGATAGAGAAGAGAACACGTCTGGAGACTGAGTCTGAGGCTGTCTAACACGTGGAGGAACCAGGAATGGAGACAGAGATGGTACAGCGGGAAGCCCCAGAGAGAGCGGGTCCTGGAAGCCAAGAGAAATGTGACTCAGGAGGGAGTTGTTGTCTGTGTTGATGCCAAATGGGGACCAAAGGAGGTGAGAAGCAAGGCTTCAGCCATGTGCAGGGCCCAGGACTTTGGCTGGAGCTCTGTCTGATGCCTGGGGAGGGTCTGGGACGGGATGGTTGACTCAGGCCAGGTTCTTTGTTTTCAATTTTGCGATAGGATTCAGGGACACACAGGCATTTCCTTCCTCCTCCACATTCCTCCTGCCTACTCGCTCCTTAGAAGTCCGTAACACCTGGGAGACACAGCCTCCTCCAGCTTCCCCCTCACTCACTGCCCCTAAAGACAGGCACATAGACCCCATTGGTCATTGAATATGACCGTAGGAAAGCAGAAGGAAAAAGATGGCAAGGAACACAGGCGGTTCACTTGCAAGGTGGGAGGATGTCCTGGTCTTGTCCCAGGTCTCCAGCCCACGTGTCCATTTCTCATAATGCACATAGAAGCCCCTTCGACCTTCACTCACGACTCTTCATTCCTGAGTGTGGAGCTCTCCACACCTTCCCCAATTCTCCCACCTGAACATTTCACAGGCCCTATATTCCCCTTCTTCCGTGGAGGCCTCTCTTCTCGGTGCACAGGTGCACAGATACATCCAGGTCAAAACTACATGTACAAATGAGGAGCCAGCTCCTTTTGAGAATGTAAATAAAACCCATCACACTGGGGCTCTGCCCATTTCCCTCATAGGAAAGAACCTCTAGTTCATAAGTTGTAACTACATGCAAATTACATTTAATTCTACACATTTATAATATTCCTCCAATCCAATATAATATGGATTTTATTGTTAAATTTAACAACATAATAATTTTGACATATAAGCGGTTGTAGAGAAGGAAAGTACACTCCTCTCCCCAGTAGCAAGGACACTGGAAGGAAAGTTCCAGCTTCCTTCATCACAGGCACACCGGGCTCCGTGCAAGAAGTGTCAAGTACAAAGGTAGACCTTTGGGGACAGGGTAAGACCACCACGTGCAAAGTCACCCACGTCAGACTCCTCTGGCTAGAACAGATCTGTAATCACCCAGGAACTGGTCACTAAGTGTATTCAGCCTGCTTTGCAGATGCAACGTTGCCCGCACATGGGCTCAAAGGTCTAGATTTGGGGAGGTGGTAGGAAGTCCCAAGTTCAGCTTGAGTTCCAGCCAGATACTCTAATTCAGCTTATCCTAGAAATGTAGAGACTCACTGGGTACTTGCCGTCACTTTTTAAATATAATTTGCGATCCTTATTTAGCTCCTTATTGCTATTTTCTACTGTTTAGAACATTGAGTGGATGAGGGCAAGAGGCTGACACCCTGAACTTTCATCATATCCACTCAATTGGCTGAGAATTTCACTTTCAGTGGAATTCTGTGTTGGCATTGAGACAACTTAATGTTAGAATATTTATTTAGATAGTGAAAAACTAAAAATAGCCTTGTGCCTTTTGCCTGCCTCTGTCGGGCACAGGGCACTTCACATCCCACTGCCTGGGAAAGACTGACATTTCTAAAAGCCTCACACTCCTGAAGCCCTTGAATCACAGACCCATCCTAGAAACTTTGCATGCTGAGATTAGCACCATTCTATTTTTGTCACCAAAGAAACTTCTGCTCTTTGTCAAAACTGGCCTGTTATCAGCTAGAACTGTTGGCAATCATATAACAATTTGAACTATAAATATAGTCTTTGAGGCAGTTGTTTCGAAAGCTGGAGTCTCCTGCCTGTTTTAGTATTGTGAACTTCACTCAGGACTCACAAATCGTCTATCAGGTTTTTTTATATATATCCACATTTAACACCTGACAAAGATCTGCACAACCTGGAAATAAGAATTTGATGGTCTAAATAAATCAATGTACATATGACAAACTACAGGGGCTGCAAAGACGATTATCTCTACAGACCCCACGAGCTTCCTGGTCACACACACCCCTCCTCCAGGCCCGATGAAAGATTTACAGCTCTCACTCCCTCCTCACATTTTCAGAGGCGAGGGTTCTGCACCCTCACCATATTGTAGGAGGTTAGCACGACTTTCTCTGGTCTCTCTCGGCATCATCTTTCTCTCTACTTGCTGAGATAATCCAACATTCACTGGACATATGAGTAGGTGGAGTTACTGTTCCACAAAAGCAATGAGCTGTATTCAGACCTGGACCAGAAGAAACGTAGGACCTCACTCCACTGTTGGAAAAATGTCGCCATTGTCCAGGCTTCCCAAGCAGGTCAGACCTGCCGGTGGCCCAGTGGGCTTTCACCCCAGGGCAAGGGAGTAGGCCTCAGGTAAAAGTCACATTCTCAGACCCAACTTCAGTTGGAGACCCTGCGTGGGCACTCATTGGGTCCTTATCCAATTAATAAAAAGGAGACTGACACACTGGTTCCCATTCAGCCATCAGTTCTTGGTACTTGCCAGTGTGTTCCATTAGTCAGAACCTGTGATGGGCTGGCAAATGTTTAACAACTGGATCTCTGGTAAAAAATATCTTATTTGTAGCATTTGCCAATTTCCATGGTGTAAATGCTCCCATTGTGGCCTGGTTCAAGTTACCAACACGACATCACTGAACATAGAATTGGGAAGAGATGCACAGTAGCACACGACTATACTTTATTTCCATAGAGATACAACAGATGTAAATAATTTCAAGAGGAGAGACAATAGTAAAACCTACTAAAATAATTAAGAGGTGACGAGTCTTGAGAATTTATTACCTGTGTTTTTAACATAACTTGTTTAATCATATATTTATATAATTTGATTTTTAATGATGTCTATGTTTAAATACCAGTTTGAAAAATTTCTGCAAATTTAACAGTCAGCTCTCACTAACCAGTGCTAGTCACCCCAGCACACCACCGGGAGAACCCAAGAGGGAGGATGGGTGGGCACTCTTTCTGTGGGCCTAACTTCTCACATGACTGCACACAACACAGTTGCTTTGGTTTTAAGGACCAAGCTAACAAGCTAGAATCACAAGACTGCCTTACATGGGCCAATTAATGAACATGAAATTCTCTGAAACATCAAAGACAACAAACCTGGTAGTAGTCATGCACCAAAGGGACCCCTTGTAGAGCAGATAAAATGAGAGGCCTTATCCGGCCTTGCTTGCAACTCAGAGAGGCACACAGGATGTCCTTGGTCAAGGAAGGGTTTTCTGCCAGAGGAAACACACAGAGAAGTCATCAGTAAACCATCCTCTCCCCAACTAGCCGCTCTCACCAGTCATTTCTGAAAGATTCAAAATGATGAAAATTCATAAATATTCCTTAAATCATCAACACGAACATTCAGAATATGAAGGAAAAGCTATACCTTTTGAGTTCCAAATGTTATTAATTAAATCCTTTGTTTTTCTGGGCCTAACTGAATGTACAGAAATTGATACCCCTCCTCCACCTCCCCACACCGGCCCCCCTTCCTGTACCCCTCAGGCAAGGTACCCATTCACCCCAGTTTGCCCAGGACAGTCTTGGTTTTCACCTATTGTCCCAGAGCAGTGATGAACAGTGCCCTCTTCATTCTCAGAAGTGCCCCAGTTTGAAGGATGAATTATACACACAATCGATTTGAGGCCCCCCCATCCTCCACACCTTGCAGGTCATATCCTGGAGCCAACTGTGACTCTCTTCTCCCTCACTCCTCGCAGCCCACTGATCCCTCCGCCTGCTCAATGACACCTCCCAATAGCTTTGATTCTGTGCCTCTGCCCAGCACTCACCAGGTCACACCCAGGATATTGCCCAGCTCCTAACAGCTCCGTCCCCTAGTTCCCAGAGAAAAACTGCGGTCCTGTTTCTTACCTTATTTCCCCCAGAGAAAAACTGCGGTCCTGTTTCTTACATTATTTCCCCCAGAGAAAAACTGCAGTCCTGTTTCTTACATTATTATGTTGTTTCTCCAAAGTTATTTAAAAAAACTGTTTTGAACTATATACATAGAGTACATAGAATATACGCAAAGTCACGCTTTTCAGAAGCATACCACTTGGACACCTCATTTGTTTATATTTTCTCATTAATCTTGCTACTTCTCTGATTTGGAAAACAGGTCTCCTATTGTAAAAAAAAACGTAAACTGTGTCTCTTAAGTAATCTCTTATTAAAATGCAAAATGAAAGACGTAAGGTATTACTCAACATCACCTTATTTATCGTTGAGGATAAATGGATCCTCTGTTTTGGGGGAAGACATAGCAACATGTTTAGGAATTATGTTTCAAAACCTCAAAGAGCACAGAATGCACCATTAGAAAGACTAACTTATCTTGTGACTTTAGGCAAGGACTATTGTGAGCCTTCTTTTCCTAGATGTAAAATGAGAACGTGGACTAGATGGTGACTGCAAGATTAGGTCAGGGATAACACGGTTACAGGAGGAAGTGCTGGGCTGTCAGGAGATCTGGCCTGCATCTGCCTGTGTCTGACGGCCCGCCCTCAAGGCCAGAAAGATGCAGGCCCTCCTCAGGCCTCTGCACTTGCACTCCCCTGGGGCCCCTCACGCTGCCCTGCACATCCGGCTCCATGCCCTGGCTCTTCCTACCCGCAATTGTCACTCTTCTTGGCTTTTGGACACATCAGACCCCCTGCTCTGGCTTTCCAGACCCATCCCTCTCTCTGGACTCCTCACTCGGCTCCTGTCAGCCCCACAGACCCCCGTGGGCTCCTCCACTGGAGAGGGGCTGACTTCTGCACTCTAAGATCCTGGGCAACTCGCTCTCAGTCTCTGGGCCTCAATTTGCCAGTTTCAGAAACCAGAAGGTCGAAGTAGATGACCACTGAGGTTCCTTCTGGTTCTATGAGCCCATCAAGCTACAAGCCCTGTCCTCACATGGTCATTTCTAACGTATGTCAAGTATTAGATCCAGAGGAGAAAAATTACAGCTTTCCTCATACTGTTACCAAACTTAGCTCTATGACATGCAAATAACTACTTTATTTTCAATAGTAATAGTAACAGATCTGACTGCTATTCCCTCTGGGTGATGGAAGAGGAGCCATTTGCCCATTTTGGTCCATTCCACCCCAAATCTTTCTTGGCTGGCACCTATACTCTTTCTGGGCCTGTCACCGCCCTCCTATTCTATAGAATGGAGTGACAGTTTAATAAGGAAAGTGGAGTGATAGTTTAAATGTTACTGAGTCATGCCTGAGTATGACATGCTTGAGTTTTCTTGAAATGAAATAGAAAAATCCAAAATTAATTTTGTGACTAATGTAATTTCCAGTATGCGATATTAATTGAGCAGCTGCAACACAGAATGGCAAAATAAATATAAATTCAGGTATTAATGGATGTTTAATTCATTTAAAAGCCATTACATTAGCTGACTGTGAAATCTCAAAGTAATCATGCCTTCCACATTTTGCCCAAGCGAACTTGCACGTGCTGAAAACGTGTTGACCGTCCTAAGGTGAATTTAGATATGTAATGATTTATATTTGACAGTATTGCCAATGTTCATAACATCTCCAATTGGAAATAGAGATTTTCTTTAAAAAAAAAAAACACAAAAACAAAATACAAAAAACAAAAAAACACTGAAACCTACGTGCCAATGGGTTTCATTTATGTCAACAGATGTCTCACTGCCTCCCTCCTTTTTCATGTTTCTTAGCCTAAAAGATTAACCAATTCTTGGCTTTAAAGAAACTTTTGCATTCTGAAAAAGAGGTGAGTGAGCAGATTAGAACTCAGTTTGGGTTAATACTAAATTACCGATTTTCACTGGTAAACAGCTCTTTTGTAAGCTAAGTGATTTTCCCATGGAACATCACCCAATTTTAGCTTTTTCCTAGCAGTTAGTACCAGATTTATCTTATTTTGAATTTGTTTTAAAAAGTATTTGACATTCTAGTTCTGCACAAGGCTTGCTTCTCCTTCCCTCCACTCCCAGGCAGGGGCAGGTCTGCACTCCTTGCTCCCAGTCTCTGCTGCCCATGCTCACCAGTTACCCACCCAGGGTCCCCGTGACCCGCCCTGTGATGGTGAACGAGGGCGTGCCTCCATTGTGCCCCCCTGGGCAAGCCAGACTCTGCTCTCCACAGTGTCCTCCAGCCCCACACACTTGCTCAGGAACCCCAAGAGCTCCCAGAGAGCACATATCACCCATCTTTGGTCGTGTATGGCCAAACATTCCCACCGGGACAGTCAGCATAAAGTCCCAAAGATTGCACATATAGGGATCCCAGTGGATGGAGACATGAGCACTAAGGGCTCCTGGCATTCATTCATTCATTCATTCAACAAACGTCCATCAGCATCTCCTAAGCTCCAATCCCCATAAACTGGGTTTACAATGATCAAGACAGGCAGTCACGAGGACACACACGTGTTTACCATCAGTGCAGCGCACAGCCATAAGGGCCATAATACAGAGGTCAGGCTGCCACTGGAGGCAGATTGGGTAGGCCAAGAAAAGTTTTCCAGAGGAAAAAATACCTTATCTAAGAATAATAATCTAATATTAATAATCTAAATAATATTAATCATCTGAGAATAGGTCAGGGGGAGGTAGGAGAGTGAGAATGTGGTATCAGATGAACCTAGGTCAAAGGAGCGATGCAGGGCCAGCCATGGCTGGGCTCCACGCACAGATTTAGGGTTAAGGGCCACTCAGCCGACCTCTAGCTCCTCTCTTTTCCTCTCAGTCTGATCAGACCCCCCTTTGGCTTCCCCATTTCTCCTCTCTGCTCTTCCTCTCCTGGGCTCAGGTCCATCTGCCCAGCACCCACTGCCATCAGCACTCTCAAGGCCCACAGGCCCTGACAGCACCAAGAGGGCTCTGTGCAGCTGCAGTCAGGAGACTGTGCCGTAGGACGCGGCAACACGTGTACACGTGTGAAATTACTTAAGCAGCACTGGTCTAACCCATGGACTCAGAAATGCTCTGAGACCTCATACTTACATATTAGAGGAAGTTCTAAAATAATCTAGTGACCCTATAAGGCATCTCATGGCACTTTCCTCCAACAATGGCTTGAAAAGGAGATTTCACTGAAATATGTAGCAACAGATTTGACAAGTAGGATCTTAGCAGACAAATTAATTCATTTACAACACAAATATTTAGTTACCCGTTATTAGAGACAATACAGCATATGATATTATGGACACAGAATTCAAAAAGCGACAGATCTTGCTCTCAGTGAGGCCACAGACTGCTGCAGGAAAAGGGTACCAAAACACTAACACATAAGCAGTAAGTGCCAGGGCTATAGAGCAAGTATCCTGGGGATTCAGGTTACTGCATGGATCACTCAGCACACATAGGTGGAATGCATCTTCTGTGCCAGGCACTAGATATGCACAGAGGATTAGGACATGGATGCTGCCTTCAAGGAATATTCACTCTGGTTTAGGAGGGAGATCTTAAAAATAAGAGCGTTAATACTGAATTTCACAGAGGTCTGCTCAAGGTCATTGCCAGCAAAGAAGATGGCGGCAGTCTTTCGGAAGAGATGCCCCAGCTCCGGGCCATGGAGTGTGGCTGGAGTTTAGGTCAGGGAGATGGAGAAGCACATTCCATGAGCAGAGACACAGAGACCGAAAGCCCAGCCCAGAGGCAGGGAGGGGGCTGTTCACTTTGGCTGGAGAAGAGTGGCAGTGGTGGGAAGGAGGTGGGGACAGGGGCAAGCACCTCAGGGCCTTGGAAGCCAGGCTGAGAAGGCTATGTTTTATTCTAAAAGAAACTCAGGGACAAGCTACCCATTGTGCTGGCAGCTGTGCCCTGAAAACTGGCACAGGGCAATTAGCAGCACTTCTTACATAGCAGCCCACCTGCAAAGATGATGAGCGCACGCAGAACCAGCATCTTCACTTTCTGCAGAGCCGCGATGGCTTCCGGGGGCTTCAAAGGCTGCCAGGAGACCTGACACATTTCAACAACACTTAGGGGAAAAACAGACAAGGCATTAACGGGCAAAAGTATGCAAGCCGTGTGCGTCACTTCACATTCTTCCTCACAAGAATAAGTCGTAACACACGTGTAAGAACTATCCTCCCTGCTCAACAACTTACTCCACCGGAGAACACAGATAACATAGTCTAGACCTCCAGAACACATTAGGTCTCCTGTTTTAGTTCAAAGCCAATAAATCTGATATTTTCTTTCTCTTCTTGTCTTGGTCCATTCTCAGATGCAAAGGTAAATGATGAAAGGGTGTCAAAAAAGAGAAACAAAGGAGAAAGCCAATGTAAAGAACTCTCATGGTTGACTATTTGTGTATGGAGAACTAACTTTAACAGATGAATTAGTATATAAGTAAGATTTTTATCTTTAAACAAATTCCTAGAGAGTTGTAGCATGTGTGCATGTGCATGTGTGTTGTGTACGTGTGCACATGTTTGTGTGTAGGTATGGACATATATGTACGGACATATATGTACATGTGTGTTGCTCTTTATGGAGTCCACTTGGAAGGTATTGGAGTAAAAACATCCAGAACAATCTTTTAATAAGCTTTCCTTGCTCAGAGTTACGCCATTATGCCACTGATGAAAGGGGAGAGTAATTCACAGCTTTACCTCTTATTTTTTAACCCAAAATGGCTTTTGTTCCATTCTTAGATGAGTTTATATTCTTTCTATGACTCAAAACCATCCTCAAACAACAGACACAACTGAGCATATAAATAACATGATCTGTGAAGCACTTCTAAAAGAAGAATTAAAATATATATATTTATTTCTTTTTTTTACTGTAAGCCACATCAATTGATTAAGGGTACAGCTGCCCGAGGAAATTCCCTGAAAAGGAATATCTTGAGATATTGGAGATTGGAGACATTTAAAAAAACCACACAAGGATCTTGTCTTCTCAACGTGCATCCCTTTCGAAATCTCGGCATGTTGAATCATCCACTCCTGTGCTGTGCTGCTGGGACAGACACAGCAACATCACAAGTCTGAGAAAATGCCACACTCCGAGAACGCTCCACAACCCTGTGACAACCCAACGCACAGCTTCTAGGGAGCACAGCAAAGTTTTAATTTTTTATGCAATTCAATATTTTTACAGCTTGTTGTTTTAAATTTACTTTCCCCAGAGGAAGAATGAAAGTTTCTGAAAAAAATGTTTAACTTTTTGTTCTGCTGTGGTGTTGACAGGGCGATAGAACAGCACAGAATAATCCTGCTCAAGTAAACACACCTAACGGGCTTAGTACAGCCACCTCCCTAGGCAAATGTGAGTTTTCTCCAATTAGAATATTGTTTTTCTGTTGTTGAGAATGCAACCAGTCCTTAAAGAATGCAGTTATCCTATGTTAATATAAAAATTTCAGCTTGGTGGTGCTGTGTGTACATATCAAGACAAAAGTAAGTTTAATAATTAAATTCACTTTCAGACTGGGGTGCTGAAATTCTTGAGGTGACGAAAACTGTGGTTTCTTTAGTTACAGTAGTTAATCATAGATTAAAGAGATTCTGAAGCCGTTTGAAAATTTTGAAGGTAAGACAGAATTATACAAAATCCTCTAGGGAAGCCAGATATCAGAGCAAAGGATTGCTCTAAACTAAACAACAAATAGAATAAAGTTATGTGTTTAATTATAATAAAAATATAGTTGAACTGGAAAATAATTTGGGGGCAGGAAATAGTTATTACTGAATTGTGTTTTAGTGCCACAGAAGGACAAACTTGTACATAATTTTTATTGCTGTTCAGAAAAATAACATGATGGTGTGTCGAATCATTTCTTAATCACCATCTGGTGATATATATTTTGATAAATTGTGGTATTTTAATTATTATACTTTAGTTGTGCTGAAATTACTGTGGACCTGGAAGCAAAAGACTCATTATTTCATAGAGTCTCTTGGTACAGCCACCGATGGCTACTTCCAGTTCTGGCTTAGTAGATGCGTTTTATTGAGTATGACCCTGAACTGCCCCAAGTCTTGGTTTCTTAACCTCTAAAATAAGGAATGTGGTCAAACCAGCGCTTCGCAAACTATAGCATGCTTATTGGTCACCTGGCAGCCTTGTTAAATCACAGGCTTTGATTGGGCAGCTCTGGGGCAGGCTGGGGATGTGGCCTTCCTAAGCAGCTCTCAGGTGAGGCTGAGGCTGCTGGTCCCACATCCTCACATTGTGGAGCGAAGTGCTTGATAATCTCAAGGGCTTTGCAGGTGGGATACTGTATGTCCCCATCCACCCCTCTCGAGTGGACTTCATGGTCTATTTATCAGTGACCCTCGCAGTGTTGGGAAGGCTTCAGACATGAGGAAAGAAGAGATCTAGGAGACTGCCTTCTCTTTCTGACTTCCCAACTCCTCTTTAGTTTGCTTGCCTTATCTCTATGATGGATTTTGAGAATGGTAAATACCTTAAAAGCAGCACTCACTTTGAAATGGAATTTCGTGGTAGCTGGAGGTAACACAGACGGTGCACAGATAACCCCTGATGACATGCAGGTAAAAGAAGGGGCTGCTGAATGACACCCAACCAGGGGGAGGTGACAAACAGCCCAGAGGGTTCTCTGGGACAAAAAACGATGGATTCACCTCTGGGGCAACCAAGCTTCTCTTCCCTGTACAATTGCAGGTACTGAGGTGGGAGGCAGAAAAAATGAATTCTGCCCCAATTTGCTCCAGATATCTGACCTCTGCCACCAGAGAGTCTCAACTTTGAGAACCTTGGAGTAAACCTTCACAATATTCATGGAACTTTCTACTTATGGGGGTTTTGTTGTCATTGTTGTTGTTATTATTTTAATTTTAAACTAATGTTTTTGCCTAGATGTCTGTTATTTAATTAATATTTTTCACGTGGTAAACTCATATAAACTGCATATCTAAAGTTTATATTATTTTAGAATACTTACCATACCCCCGAAAGGTACCGCTGTTATCCCTGTTTGTACATAAACAAAGGGAGGCTCAGAAACTTTAAATGATTAGCCTAGATTCAGAAAATTAGTGACCAGTAGAGCCAAGACTCATATCAAAGTCAGGCTATTCTGACCTCAAACCCAGGACCAATGAGATTTTCTGTTTTGGACATTTTGTATCTTCCCCATTCAAGAAGTTGATGATAAAATGATACTGAAAACAAGCAGCAAGAATGGAAGCAATTTATCACTGAAGTGGAATGAATTCTCTACTTGTGCATGTAGAGACTGCAGGTGGTGACCACACCCGGCCAGTTCACACAGGATTAGTTTCCAGTCTTGGGACATGGTGCAAATTCCCTCCACGGAAAACTGAAAAAATCAGACGAACATTGGGATTGGAGGAAAATGAGGGTTGCCAGGACCACCTCCAGCTCAAATGAAAATTCAGAGCAAAGCTTTAAACACAGTGTAGCTTAGGATGCGAGGCAGTGAGGACATGAGGCTGGAAGCTCTGAAAGCCAGCATTCAAATCTCAAAGCAGCGACAGTTCTTTGTGGCAATAGATATCTATTTCACTATGCAAGCAAATCCTTCCAAGTTATAAAAATGATTGGATTCAAGGTGCAGCCCCGTAGCAGCAGAACTAACAGAAAATAGGTCAAGCTCTCTGGCAGATGAGTGAGGATCCAAAGGGCACCTCCAATCTCCCTGTAGGACTAAGAGAAAGGTAGGTACAGGCAGGGACCACAAACCACCCAAACCACAGAGAGGATGAACTTGGACAGCCGCAGCACCTCTGAGACCCCGCACACTTAGAGGCGCAAGTCTTCCAACCTAAGGCAGCAGATGACTTCCAGAGCGTGGCAAATAATAGGACTGCAGCTTCTAAGAACAGGGTGCCCTTGACCTACCATTCAGGGATGGGGAGAACAGTGCTTGCAGGTGGATCAACCACGTAGAGTTGGGTTGAATCTAAAGAGGGAAGAATCCAACAGCTGCCTGGACCTTTCCAGTAGCTAGTTACAACTGAAAGCACAATTTTCTGTGTGAAGGGAATGGCCTCATGTTCTTATCTGCACATCGGATAGTAGGACCCTTGGCTGCCAGAGTTTGTGAATAGAAAAATTGTTTATGTACCTAGTCTTGGGACAAGTGACTAGCATAAGAAGTTTTTACTTTTGAAAATAAAATAATGTATTTTGGAAAAATTTAGAATGAATTCAAATAGTATTTGAATGCCAAATAATGAATCAAATAGTGCAAAGACACAGGACTTGAATCACTCTACATGGAAGCCAACTTCAGAGCATCATGAAAGTTGAAGTCAAGAAGGACTACTTACCTGGTTCAATGTAATTCCTGCATGGTTCTATTTTACAGTTATGGTAGTGAGAAAAAAACAAAGTGAATTAGGTGTTTCATTACCTTTGATCTGTCAGTGGGACCTTTTGCCAATATTCAGTCAACGCAATTACTTCTTTCACATATCTCTCAAACCACGATAATGGGTTGAGGATGTAAGGAAGATCTGTCATCTCTTTCTTGGTCCTCTCTTCCTCTCCTGACGTGATATGCTTTCCAGGGGTTGCATTAATAAGAATCTCAAAAGCAGGCTGAAACAAAGTTCTTATGGAATTTATCCACTGGGAGTTGTTTCGGAGAAGCTCTTTCCTCAAGAGAGCTATTCTACTTAACACAATCTGGATTGCTTCTTCAAGTTGTTGATGAGTCACATTCTGAATCAAAGAGGTGTTGAAAAACAAAGCTTTACTCAAATCACCTCCATAGTCACTTTTCATTCCACTGGAGACCTCTACAACTGTTTTTATGGCTTTCAAAAGGTTATTTGGATGCTGAGCAAATGTCAGCAACAAATTAGAAACATTCCAGTCATCCTTCTCTAAGTGATTCCAAAGAGATTCTAAGATGAGGTCAATCACAATTCTCAAGTACATCCCTATTTCTGTGCTGTTTTGCGATATTATTTCATCCAAAAACAGGATCACTTCATTAGTTCTTTCCCACTTTGTATCTTGAGGGAAAATATGAGTGGAAATTGGGTCAGGATGTAAGAGGTCTATCTGGTTGGTGATGTTATTTATAGGAACTAAGCAATCCAGGATTTCTTCCCATGAGTTGACAGAATCCATAGAAAATATTTGAGTCCCATTATTAACTGCTGCCACAAGATGTTCCAAGGCTCCCAAATTGATTTTCACAGAAGTTAAAAATTCAGCAATATCTTCCAAAACATCAGAAAAGTCCTTGGACTGGTTCACATATGAGAATATGCTAGATGACATATTGAAAATATCAGAGTCTTGTGAAATATTACTAGGTTTGACCCCAATCATTCCAAAGGCCAAGTCAAGAAATGGCATCAACAAGTCATTTATATTTTCAAATATTAAATAATCTACTTTTTTCAAAGTAGTTATTTCGTTCACAACATTTCGAACACTTTGTTGCAAAATGGAATAAAGGGTGTCAAAGAATTTCATAGTGTCATTAGTTTTGGAGATGAAATGAGTTTCAAAAATAGTGGCCATCGTCCTCGAAACTTCCTTGGCTAGCTTAAAGAGTTTCACAGTGGAGTTCACCAATGTGGCAAGATCTCTCATTTCAGCACTGTCACTCACCAGCATGATCAGAGTATTGGACATTTCCAAGATGGGTTCCGGGACACGACTTTCTCCACCAGCTCTTGAAATAACACCAAGTAATCTCTTAGTAATTTGTAATGTTGCTCTGTTTCTTAGAGGGAATGAATTATTTATAAAGGAAAGCAAATCAGTTAAATTAGCAAGTATAACTTCTTTGAGTGTAGGATACAAGGTACGGAAGTCCTTATTAGGAGAGTTTATAAGGGTACCCATAAGACTTGCTATCTCTATTGAAGCTTCTTTCACAAGGTGAAGAGCTGACCGAAGATTGTGATTGAGTTTGAAGAGGTCCTCAGAACTATTCAGATGGAAAAGCAACTGACTCACCACAGTAAGAAACTCCAAATTATTTTCAGCCTTATTTTTCACTGAGATTTCCCCTAGAAAAGTATTAATTAAATCTCGCATGAACTTCAGTCCTCGATGATTATCAAAATAAAATTCTCCATTGTCTAATATAAATAAGCTTTTGATTAGATGATATATAGTCTCCTTTAAACTTGAAAAAATGCTCATCAATCTGTCTTCTTTCATGGCGGCAAGAAATTGATCCAGTTTCAGAATTTCTAGAATTTTATCCTTTGGGACAAAACTGTAAATACATCTTTTTAAATTTCATATTTAGCAACTGAAAGGTTAAAACATATAGTGACATTTTTGTTTTATAGTAGCAACATGGGAGGATAATACTGACTAAAAAATGACATGCTAAAATACATTCCAGATGAAAATTAATATTTTGTTGCCAAATAATGAAAAGAGTGGAGGAATTTCATGCTATTACAATGTCTCAAACCTAACCACTTAGCCACATACTTTTGCTTTTAGAAAGGAAAGAAATGTGAAGTGAATATAAAGTGATTCTCACTGCACGAGGTAACATCATTCTGAATGTTCAAAGTCCTAGCAGATCACTTAGACATTGGCAGCTCTGTTATGTGTCAGCTGGGCTAGGCTGAGTGACAGCCTGAGGATTCTTTTCTCATATGTCTCTGCTCTGCGTGGGCTATGCAGCTGATTCCCTCATGAGAGTGGAGCATGGAAGGAAATCAGTGGCCATTTTGTAGTATAAACATTAATCTAGGTGCTGCTGGGAAAGGATTTTGCAGATGTTATTAAAGTCTCTAATCAGTTAACTTTAAGATATTAAGATGGAATAGTGTCCTGGATGGGTCTGACTTAATCAGTTGGAAGGCCTTCAGAGTAGGCTTAGGACTTCCCTGACCTAGAGACCCCAAACAGCAGCTGGATATGCAACTGACTGCCACCTGTGGACAAGAGGCTCGTGCCTGTGGCATTCCAGCCTGCTTGGGAGCATCCCTTCCTGACAGCCAGCCCTACTGGCTTTGCACTTGCTTAGCCAGCCTCCAAAATTGTGGAAGCCAATTCCTTGTATGAAATCTTTGTTCTGGTTCTACTTCGTGGTTGAGCCCTGACTGATATAGACATCATAGAATAAATTGGAATTTCTCTCCAGTCGTTTCACTGGCAAGCTTCAAAAGACATAAAAAAAGATATATGAAAAAAAATAACGACTTTCAATTTTAACGTTTCCAAATATAAACATCATAGTAGATTAATTGGAATGAAAATATTTAAACTCCTCATTTGTGATTAGACAGTTAATCCATTAATTTAAATTATGAGCATGCTATATATGCATATACATATATAAAAACTAATTTTTCAGTTCCGTATAAAATAGAATTTCATATTTTCATAATCCACACATGTAAGAAAGCATAACATGTGATTAATTACTAGGCATTAGGTTTATATATATTTACTATTTAGATGACAATCATCAAAATTACTTTACCTTGATATTAAGACAAAAAGCACTTCAAAGATCATTCAAAGCTGTTAAGTCCAAGCGCTGTTATTGACATTTATATACGCCAAGAAATAAAGTGGATTGTAATGTATAACCACCACATGTACTATACAAAGCAACAGTAGACTCACCTCATCTCTGCCACGATATCTTTGTTGAGGTCTTTTAGCACAAGAGATATTTTGTTCTCAGAATTTTCCTTTAGTAAAAAGAAGAATGTTTTCAAAAGCTGTGCCATGAAATCCACTATGTCTCTTGGAGGGAGAATTATTCTCTTACCATTTTCTGACTGTGTATGGTTCAAAGTGAAGTTAATGAAATTTATTATTTGAAGGTCAGTATCACTTAAATTCAAGGCTGCTTCTTGAGAACTCCCAGCTAAGTTATTGATTGAATTAATTAGGAAGCTTTCAAAAAGCAACTGAACAACTGAGAAATTAGTTAGCTGTTCTTGGTTTAGCAGATGAGTTAGAAGGGCAACATCAAAATTTCCTTTTCTAGAAATGTTTTTGAGATAATCCAAAAAGGTAGCAATATCTTTAGTCAACAAAACATCATCAATTGAACTCTCATTGGCCATAAGAAGAAATAAGGTTTGTATCATTCTGGAGTATTCTTCATTTGCATGTTTATGAAGCCAGTTTTTTGCGACCAATAAAAGATCTTCAATAATTTCTAATGCCTTCAACGATGATGAACCCAGGCTTTCCAAAAAATGGGCAAGTTGCAAAGTTATGTTTTGAAGAGCCACTGAATTGATAATTTGAATTTCTTTGTTAACTTCAGAGAACAGGGGTCTGATATTAAAGTCATGGGTTAGATCTTTCATGGTTTGTTCAAATTCAAGCCATCGTTCTTCAAAGTTGTAAGCTGTTTCACTTTTTTTAATAAAACTTGATAGCATTTCTAAACTACTACCTGTGAGGTTTGCATTCAGAAATGTCACGAATGGAGAGACTAGAGAATGAGTGCTATTTTCCAGGCTCTGATCCCTAGAAAGTGAGTTTATTATCCTTTCCAAATTTAAGGAAATATTATTTCGAACAGGTGCCTCTATGCCTTCATTAATATTAAGAATCTTGTTTAAACTAGCTAGTTTATCAAGAATGTTTTCATCTGATGTAACTTTTGTAAAGTTGACATTTTTTAATTTTTTTATGATTTGCAAAGCAACTTGCTTTATGGGACCACCAGGACAAATTTCAGAGACAATGTCATTGCTTTGATTTCCAGAAGACAGGACAAAAGGTAACACCTTATTCCAAAATTCTTGCACAGTTTTCACAAGCGAAGTTTTAACATGGAAAACTTCAGACACCTCTAGAAGAATGGAATTCCAGTCCACTAATTCATGAACTACACAGACCACTTTCCTAGTTATTTCCGTCTGTGAGCTTTCATTTGAACATTGTAAAACTTCAGATGGGGGAGACAGGTGGAGGTGGTCAAGTATACTGGCCACTTTGCTGTAAAAGGAAGAAGACATGAGCTCCTGGGCATTACAGGCTGCTAACTTTGGATTGTGCTGAAATCCAGACGCAGTGTGATTCCAGCACCAAACCACAGGAAGGCAAGTTAAAGCCTCTGAAAGAATATCTGGTTTTTCTGATATTAATTCAATTGTGTCCAAAAGAGTTTTTATCACAACAGCAAAGTCTTCCTTGGTGACATTTGAAATGCTTATACCATGAAAGAATGTGAAGTTATAGACATCCTTGAGGGCTTCTGTGATGTTTTTGTCAACTAGTCTCTTCAGGAGTCTTGCAGCATGAGGAAGCGCGTAGTACGTATCTACCACAGCATTAACATCATCTTTAGGAAATAGGTGTGAGAGCTTCAGCAGATGATTCACATTCCAAGAATGTGAGCTGTCTACAAATTTCTCCATCAAGCCAACAAGCACGTTGACCTCCAAATTGCCAGTACCTGATCTACTGATATTCTTAAAGAAATCCACTAGGCTTTCACTAATTTGTTCAAGTTGACCTACTAGCAGGTCTATATCTGTCTTCTTGAGAGTGCGCAGGAGAGAAGTTACCTTCTTTAAAACCTGAATATTACCTGGATCTTGTAGAATATTGTGATAAACTGAGGGCATTAGGGAGTTGAACACATCCCTAACCAGTTGAATACCAAGACCCACAGCTTTGGTTATTTCATGTGGAGTTATTTTTGATGAATTTTGGAGATCATGAGATAAATCGAAGGCAAGGTAACTAGCCAAATGATAAAATGAATTGCCTAAACTGTTTGTATCTTCTTCTTTTGGACTGATAGCAAATATATTTAACAACTTTTCAGTTTTAGAAGAGGAGTTATTTTCCAGGACGTTAGCAGAAATATCTTTCATAAGTTTTTGAATTTCTTTCCCCAGAGCTACTAAATGCAGCCAAATATTTTGAAATTGGCTAGGAATTTCATCTAACATTTCTATGGGTCTTAGAATTAATTCAGTAAAATGTTTCCAATTGGACTGAGATGCAAAATCAAAGTCTCTTGTTAAGTTATTGATAATCATCCTTATTTGGTTTGTGGAGTCATTTAAAGGAGTTAATAAAATCTGGAATTTTGGTATCTTTTCCTTTTCAAAGACTGCAGTAAGTATAACATTGAGAAAGTCAGTTACATTTTTCAAGTTAATATTCACACAATTTATATTTGACTTATTCAGTGAACAATGTTGTTCCTTGATATTTAACATCCAAGTAACAAGCTTCAACGTAGAGTTAATTTTGTTTTCCACATCTTCGAAACTCCTCAAAATTCCCTGAAGATGGCCTTGTGAAAAACTAGAATTATACATCATGTACAGACGGTTTATAATGTCTACCCATGCAATGCATCGTTTCAGTCTGCTAATTGTGTCCTCAGAGGAAAATGTGGAATTTAACATGGCCAGAATACGTAATGGCCTCTGTGAAGTGTTTACATATAATAAGCTGTCTTCCAAAATAAACTCGGTAACATTTTGAAAAATATCAGCACAGGACAGTAAATCTTGGTCGTGTGACACATTTCTAAGAAATAACATTGTTTCTCTTAACTTTGTGATGACACTTTCAAACTTTACTCCATAATTTGTGAGGTTATTTGAAAGTAAGTGATTTATCAAATGTACATTTCTATCTATATATTCTGAGGAATTGCTTAATTCAATGAAAACATCAAACAGAGAATATAAAAACTCTCTGCTTGCATTTGTGTTTAATGGAAATGCCTTTAGCTGATGCAGGGCGGTTTCCATGGTGAAAAGGGATTTTTCTATTTGGTCTGGGTTAAGTGACTTTACTCTAACTAACACATCACCTAATGCTACCCAGAGGTTCCTGAGATTCAGAAAATCATCCCAATCATGGAAGCCATCTGCTTGAGTTACATTTTTAAACAAACTTAATATGAGTCTAGCCGGGCGATGGGTGGGAAATACTCCCTGGCAGCTTTTAGAAATTTTCACATCACTTTCCAATTCATCCAAAAGCTGAGTGACACCAACATGAAGAGGAGTGAAAACATTCACGTCAAACTTGAATATTTGAGATATGCTTCCCCAGATTTCAGTCCACATTTGAAGCCATGAAATGGTACAGTGAACAGCCATAAACTCATTGAACACATTGCCATTTGTGGAGAAATTTGAAAGAGTTTGTGCCCATGGAAGAATAAACAAAGACCCACCATCTATGGAATAATTGACATAAGAAATGTTTTTGTTATCCAATGCAAAGCATTCATTACCCAGCAGGGCTTCTACTGATTCATTGAAGAGTTGGCTTATATATTGAAATAAAGAAATACGAAAATCTCCATCTACTATGAGCAGCCGTTTGAGACCAGTCAAAGCAGCGTAGATCACTTCCAATTCTGGGCCTTCTGTAGACATCAGAGATTGGGCTTGAATCTCCAAAAAGTTAAAAATTGAAAGCAATTGCTGACAATAAGATACATCAGAAATTCCCTCAAGAACCCGTGTTGTCTCATATAAAAATGCAAAAGCTTTACTGATGTTTTGGAAATTAAATTGCTTTATGATATCCAAAATGTGTTCTGAGAGTTGTGTAAGGAAAGATAGCAAAGACTGTCTAGTCTGAATGCTCAAGAATTTATAAATATGTTGGTAAAACGAAGAATAAATCTGAAGAAGTAAAGCTGAATCTTTGTCTTTGAAGACATTTAGATATATATAAGTCAAAATTTCATCAATTTCTTGTTTTTGAGATTCAGAAAGGGCTGAGAAAAGATGGGATGCATTCCTTATAGCATAGACTGTGTCCAGAGCTTCTGAGACTTCTTCCTGCCTCAGAAATCCAAATTCATAGAGACTATTTATTACAGTTTCACTTAAATGTACAAAATCCATTTTCACAGCTGGTGATTTAGGCCAATCTGAATGGAACAACTGGGAAAAGTTAAAGCTTTTACTAAGAAGCATCTCATCCTCTGGAACAGAAAAATTTAAAAGTGTAGACAAGGTTTCTAATTTAGCTCTTTCTCCTTCTGAAATGCCATACATCCACAATTCCAGTAGCTTGGGGTTAATTTCAAAAAGTATTAATTCCATAAATCTCAAAATATTTCTTGATTCTTTCCTTATCCGGAGAGTTCCAAGAGTTTGTATTTTTTCACTCACTTCTTTGCCAAATTCCAAAGATTTCTGAACATCAATAGCAGATAAATCCCTTTCTAAACTTTTTAAATGATTTATCCACAAATGACTTGTATTCAGAATAGTCTCAGTGAGAGATGGGAGGTTATCGAATTTGGGAACACCAAATGAATTGAAAAGATTAGGCAATAATAATTTCTCCAAAAAACCCACAAATGATAAAAGAAAGTCCATTTGCTCGTCCTCAAGGGTATGCAACTTCTTTTCCATCATTAGAAGTTTCTTTGTGGAATTTAAGACCCTACAATAATAACGGAATTGCTTTAGTATCAAAATAAATAAATAAATAAATTCAAGACAAATTCAATTTATTAAATTTTCAAGATAATACATTAGACCTACTTAAAGTAAGACATAAATGAAATATTTACTAGACAATATATTTCCCAATAGGAATTAAATGAATGTGAGCATTTGGAAGTGTTTTAGAAATCCACAATGCAGATGCATACAATCTGCTTTCTGCACCAAAAACAAGGCAATTTAAACCACTTTACTGTGTGAGTCTATATGTCTGATTGTTAAAGACTAGTTTGCTAAATATGCCAGAAGAATTTTACAATTCAATTCCTTGTTATGTCTCAGAAAGTCTTGGTGGTAGAGGTTGTCCAAATGGCTGGACGCATCAGAAACTGCCGCTGTATGGTTTAAAGACAACTGTTGGGATTTTCCATTCTAGAAGGCAATTCCTGTGCCCTTTCAGCAATGCTATATTTCTCACTATTAGAAACTCATTATTTGAGATGGTGTGCTTTCCCTCCAGGTGTTAATTTTTAAAATACAAAGAGTTCTCAAAGGAGTAACTTGGGGGTAAGGACAAGTCCACACCTGCAATGAAGTTACTCACTTCCACTAACTCAGGAGCTACAAGTCTACTTTTGAAATCCTCGGGCCACGTGTGTTTCAGACTTTGGAAAGGTAACATGGTGAATGCATCAAATACGTATTAATGTTTCCCCCACCAGTGGGGACTGGGCAGCTCCCCTGTCAACTCAATAGCCCTTCTGCAGTGAAACCTGAGAATGGGCTCCATGTGTGGGGTCAACAAACTCATTAACACTTAAGTCTGCAGAATGAGTTGTGATGCCAAAAAGGAAAGCTTCAATTTTCAGACTTTTTAAGATTTCAGAATTGTGGATAAGGGATTTTGACCTGTACTGGCTATTAATCCCTTAAAGAGTGAATTACTTTCTAAACATCTTTAACTCTGTAATCCTGTTTTGTAACACACTGTCTGGCATGGGATAGATACAGGACGGATCAAATGTAGGAATGTTGTTTTCCACTCACATAGCTGGGATCTGAGAGAAGAAAAAAATGCAGGCTCAATTTAGTGTATTGTTATTTGTAGGACAGAGAGTAGCTACTTTGAGTCATGAAACATCAAAAACATTTCATGGGAAAAATTCCCATCAGGAAAAAGAAAGCTCACCTATTAGGAATTCAGTGTGAATCTTGCTCAAATCCAGCCCTGCACAGAAATATATGCACAACTACTACGCAACTAACAGTGTATTGACAGAGTAGAAGACAAAACTATCGTGTTTTGTATTGGGATCGGAGGGGTCACGGAGAAGTAATAGTAATAGTAACAGCTGAAGTAGAACCAGTACTACTAGGAGTAATGTAGCCACACTTTTTTACATCACTTTACAGTTTATAAAGCGTTTTCACAACTACAATCTCAGTTCATTCCTACAACAGCCTTTTGAGTACACATCGTTATTTTCATTTCATGGAAACAGAAACATTTTGGAATATTATTTTTAATTAGCAGATTCACACTGCTATTATATTTCAGGAACAGGACATGGCCCAAGCTTTCTCATTTCAAGCTCAGCTTTCTTAATATTAATTGTATTTATTGTCTATTCTTATTTATGCATGCATGCATTCATTCATTACGTCAAAATCTAGTTATCTAGCATCTATCATGAAAGATACTATGCCAGTTGCTATGGGTCTACAAATACAAAATCAAACATGCCCTGGGAGCATACATAGACTAGCTTTGTTGCTTTCTTTCTAGAGCTATTAAATATTTGAGATTTTCAGCAAAGTGAGGTATCATAAATTCAACATGAGCAAGGGACTGATTCTCCAGAAGGTACACCCCATTCTCTTTCTCCTGTGTACACTAATACCTGAGCTTAAAAAGTTTCCCCAGATATGATGAATCTCAGGTCTAGATAATGTTGCAGACTGGGTCTTAAACTTTGGTGTGCACCAGAACCACCTGTAGAATTTCTTAAGTCTATAGAACCTGGGTCCTATACGTGGACAAGATTTAGCATGTCTGGGGCAAAGTTCAGGCATTTGTATTTTTACTAAACTTCCCGGATAGGTTGGAACCATTCCCAAATTTGAGAGCTACTGCTCTAATGCCAAGCTTTTGTCCCACCATGTCACAACACACCCTACAAAAAATACAGTATGCTTTAAAACTATACACAATATCTACAATTATCCATAAAAATTTCCATTTCAATACATGTGCTGAAGCAGCAGAGCGGTATATAATCTGGCAGATTTAGTTCCAAAGATCATTTCTCTCCCCAAAATCTCTAGAACTACTGGAATCTTCAATCATGGATTCCATGTCTAAACTCTTAAGTAGACTAGACTATTTTTCAAAAAAAGATTTTATTTTTGGAGTATCATCTATTATAAACCATGCTTTTGAAGGAAAATCTTATTACTATAATCTGTATTTCCTTTCAAAATCCATGGAAACATGAGTCATACATTCTACGAAACAAATATTTATTGAGCACCTAATACGAAATATTGTACCAATAGCTAAATCAGGATCTCACATTTTAAAGCAAGCGTATCCTAAAATTGGGTTTTGCTTATCTTCAGATAATAGTTAAATCAAGACCAGGAAGTTGAATTCCAAAAACTTACCTGGATATGGAAGCTATTGGAGACTTGAGTAAGTTATTAAAAAATGCAAAATAATTCTCACTGATGATTTTCCAATCCATATTTTCTTCATAACAAGGAGAGTCCTCAGAGAAAGCTAAATAGAAATGTATTTCATATATTGATTTCAAGTTGGGAATAACAGTCAAATATAGTAAAATGAAAAATGCTATAGTGGTTCAGTTAATATGGCAGAAAATATAACAGAAGAGGATTATTAATCCTTCTGATGCGACCTCCACTTCTGGCCAGGATGAAGTACCACTAGCCATTGAGCAACGTAGGACAGTGATCCATGAAAGACAGAAAACAATCAAAGTGAGATCTATAATTATCCCACTTGCCAGCTTAAGAGAGTGTCCAGGCCCTGACTCAGGAAGGAGGAACTGAGCTGGAGTTGGTGGACATCCTGAGTTGAGGGGATGAGGTTTAGAGTCTAAAAGACAGCAGAGTACACAGGACAGAGACCAGAAAGGTGAGAGAGGCACAGCGGGGGCATCTGCTGGAGACCTCCTTCAAGTGTTCAGCTGAGGACTAACCAAATCATGCACGTGAAGAAGCTACCTGAGTCCAAGGAAAGATCCCCCCAAAAGGATTAAAGACAAGTGCCCAGTCAATGCACAGGGCCAGGAACATTTCCCCTAGCCAGACTGGAATGATCCATGACTCATTAGACATTGAGGAGAAGATGCAAATGGTTTTGCATCAGTAGTGGGGAATACTTACAACTACGCTGAACACTGCTCCAGTCCTGCCTAACAAAGCTTAAAGGCAGTACCCTAAAGGATCAAACTGTTTTCAAGAACATAGGAAAACAAAATAACAAGCACAAAACAAGGCTAAAGTCATAATACTTGGCATCTAATCAAAAACTACAAGGTACACAAAGAAGCAGGAAAATGTGACCCACATTTAGGAGAAAAAATAATCAATAAAAACTGACCCAGAATGGACAGAACTCAGGTAGAAGTAGCAGAGAAAAGCATTAATCACATAAAATTGTCTATACTGTTTAGTTTATATTATATGGTTTTAATACCCCAATTAAAAGGCAAAAGTTGTCAGATTGGCTAAAACAAGACCCAACTATATGCTGCATATAAGAAATGCACTTGAAATAAAAGATATAAGCTAAAAGTAAAGAGATGGAAAAGAAATACCACCCTAACACTAATTGAAAGAAAGCTATCAGATGAAGTAGATTTCAGAGGATATTATCATTATAATTTCATAATGATAAAGGCATCAATTAATCAAGAATACATAACAATTCTAAATGTTCATGCATATTATAACAGAGCTTCCAAACACATGAGATAAAAACTGATAGAAAACACAAGCAGAAACAGACAAAGCCACAATTACAGCTGGAGATTTCAATACCCCTCTCCCTATAATTGATAGAACAGGAAAACAAAATATCAGTAAGGATATAGATTTGTATGACTCTATCAAACTTGATCTAATTGACGTTTATAGAACACCCCACCCAACAACAACATAGTACACATTCTTCTCAGGTGTACATGGAACACTTACCAAGGTAGATCATATTCTAGGCCGTAAAACAATCTCAACAAATTTAACAGGATTAAAGTCATACAAAGAATTATTTCTAATTAAATTAGAAATCAATAATAGAAATGTATCTAGAAAATCCCAAACATTTGGAAACTAAATAACACACTTTTAAATAACTCATAGATCAAAAGATAAATGAAAAGGTAAATTAAAAAGTACTTTAAGGGCCAGCCCTGGTGGCCTAGTGGTTAATTTCAGCATGCTCCGCTTCAGTGGCTGGGGTTCGGTTCCCAGGCATGCACCTACACCACTCGTCTGTTGGTGGCCATGCTGTGGAGGTGGCTCACATACAAAAAAAAAGAGGAGATTGGCAGCAGACACTAGCTCAGGGCAAATCTTCCTCAACAACAACAAAAAAAAATTACTTTAAAACTGAATGAAAATGAAAGCACAATATGCCAATATTTGTGGGATGCTACTGAAAAAAGTACTTAGGGAGAAATGCATACCATTAAACACCTACATTAGAACAGAACAAAAGTCTCAAATTTATGACCTCAACTTCCATGTTAAGAAACTGGAAATGAAGAGTCAGTTAAACACAAAGTAAGTAGAAGAAAGAAAATAATAAAGATCAAAGAGGAAACTAAGGAAACAGAACAAAGAAAAACATTAGAAAAAAATTAGCAAAACCAAAGGCTACTTCTTTGAGATCAATAGCGCTGATAAACCTCTAAGCAAAGTGATCAAGAAAAAAGAAAGGCACAAACTACTGAAAACAAGTATGAGAGAGGTGATATTACTACAGACTCTATAATATTAGGAGAATAATAAAGGAATATTATGAAAACATTATGACACTAAATTGGACAATTTAGGTGAAAGAAATTGGACAATCTAGGTGAAATTCCTTGAAAGACACGATCCACCAAAGCTCACTCAGGAAGAAATAGATAATCTGAGTAGCCCTATATCTATTAAAGAAATTGAATTTGTAGTTAAAAATCTTCCCACAAAGAAAACTAAAGTCCCAGATGGCTTCACGTGAATTCTACCAAATGTTTAAGGAAGAAATAATATCAATTCTACACAAATTCTTTCAGAAAATTGAACAAGAGAGAATACTTCTCAACCCATTCTATGAGGCCAGGATTACCCTGATAACGAAACAAGAAAAAGATATTAAAAGGAAAGAAAACTACAGTCCAATATCCCTCATAGCACAAATGCAAAATGTTGAACAAAATTTTAGTAAGTTGAATCCAATAATATATGAAAAAGTAATATATCTTACCAAGTGGGGTTTATCCCAGTTATGCAAAGTTGGTTTAACATTCAATATAACATAAAATAGCAATCAATGGCATCAAATTCATAGATTCAATAGCATCAAAAATATTAAATTCTTAGGGATAAATCTGACAAAAGATATGAAAGACTTCTACAATGAAAATTACAGGAAATTGCTAAGAAAAAATAAGACAAATCGATGGAGAGATATACTATGTTCTTGAGTCAGAAGATTCAATATGGTAAAAAGTCATTCTCCCTAAATTTATCCTCTTTTTGCTGAGGAAGACTGGCCCTGAGCTAACATCCGTGCTGATCTTCCTCCACTTTATGTGGGATGCCACCACAGCATGGCCTTACAAGTGGTGTGTCGGTGCACGCCCGGGATCCGAACCCAGGCCGCCAGCAATGGAGCATGCACACTTAACTGCTACGCCATGGGACCGGCCCCTAAAACTTTTTTTTTTTTTAGTTTTTTGTGTATTGCAGTAACAATGGTTTATAACATTGTATAAATTTCAGGTGTACATCATTATACTTCTATTTCTGCATAGATTACATCATGTTCACCACCAAAATACTAATTACAACCCATCACCACACACATGTGCTGAATTATCCCTTTTGCCCTCCTCCCTCCCCCCTTCCCCTCTGGTAACCACCAATCCAATTTCTGCCTCTATGTGTTTGTTTATTGTTGTTGTTATCTACTACTTAATGAAGGAAATCATACGGTATTTGACCTTCTCCCTCTGACTTATTTCACTTTTCATAATACCCTCAATGTCCATCCATGTTGTCACAAATGGCTGGATTTCATCATTTCTTATGGCTGAGTAGTATTCCATTGTGTATATATACCACAGCTTCTTTATCCATTCATCCCTTGATGGGCACTTAGGCTGCTTCCAAGTCTTGGCTATTGTGAATAACACTGCAATGAACACAGAGGTGCATGTATCTTTACGCATTGGTGTTTTCAAGTTCTTTGGATAAATACCCAGCAGTGGAATAGCTGGATCATATGGGAGTTCTATCCTTGATTTTTCGAGGAATCTCCATACTGTTTTCCATAGTGGCTGCACCAGTTTGCACTCCCACAAGCAGTGTATGAGAGTTCCCTTCTCTCCACATCCTCTCCAACACATGTTGTTTCCTGTCTTGTTAATTATAGCCATTCTGACGGGCGTGAGGTGATATCTCATTGTAGTTTCGATTTGCATTTCCCTGATAGTTAATGATTTTGAACATCTTTTCATGTGTCTGTTGGCCATCTGTATATCTTCTTTGGAGAAATGTCTGTTCAGGTCTTTTGCCCATTTTCTAATTGGATTGTTAGTTTGTTGTTGTTGAGATGCATGAGTTCTTTATATATTTTGGAGATTAAGCCCTTATCAGATGTATGGTTTGCAAATATCTTCTCCCAATTGTTAGGTTGTCTTTTCGTTTTGTTGATGGTTTCCTTTGCTGTGCAGAAGATTTTAGTTTGATGTCGTCCAATTTGTTTATTTTTTCTATTGTTTCTCTTGCCCGGTCAGACATGGTGCTAGAAAATATGTTGCTAAGACCGATGTCGAAGAGCGTACTGCCTATGTTTTCTTCTAGAAGTTTCATAGTTTCACGTCTTACATTCAAGTCTTTAATTCATTTGGAGTTAATTTTTGTGTATGGTGTAAGGCAAGGGTCTATTTTCGTTTTTTTGCATGTAGCTATCCAGTTTTCCCAACACCATTTGTTGAAGAGACTTTGTTTTCTCCATTTTATGTTCTTGACTCCTTTGTCAAAGATTAGCTATCCATAGATGTGTGGGTTTATTTCTGGGCTTTCGATTCTGTTCCATTGATCTGTGTGTCTGTTTTTGTGCCAGTACCATGCTGTTTTGGTTACTATAGCTTTGCAGTATATTTTGAAATCAGGGAGTGTGATACCTCCAGCTTTGTTCTTTTTTCTCAGGATTCCTTTAGCTATTCGGGGTCTTTTGTTGTTCCATATAAATTTTAGGATTCTTTGTTCTATTTCTGTGAAAAATGTTGTTGGAACTTTGATAGGGATTGCATTGAATCTATAGATTGCTTTAGGAAGTATGGACATCCTAACTATGTTAATTCTTCCAATCCAAGAGCACGGAATATCTTTCCATTTCTTTGTGTCTTCTTCAATATCTTTCAGCAATGTTTTACAGTTTTCAGTGTACAGATCTTTCACCTCTTTGGTTAAGTTTATTCCTAGCTTTTTTATTCTTTTTGTTGTAACTGGGATTGTATTCTTAATTTCTCTTTCTGCTACTTCATTGTTAGTGTATAGAAATGCAACTGATTTTTGTATGTTGATTTTGTATCCTGCAACTTTATGGTATTTGTTTATTACTTCTAAAAGTTTTCTGGTGGATTCTTTAGGGTTTTCTATATATAAAATCATGTCATCTGCAAATAGTGACAGTTTCACTTCTTCCTTTCCAATTTGGATCCCTTTTATTTCTTTCTCTTGCCTGATTGCTCTGGCTAGGACTTCCAGTACTATGTTAAATAGGAGTGGTGACAGTGGGCATCCTTGTCTGGTTCCTGCTCTTAGAGGGATAGCTTTCAGTTTTTCACCACTGAGGATGATATTAGCTGTGGGTTTGTCATATATGGCCTTTATTATGTTGAGGTACTTTCCTTCTATACCCATTTTATTCAGAGTTTTTATCATAAATGGATGCTGTATCTTGTCAAATGCTTTCTCTGCCTCTATTGAGATGATCGTGTGATTTTTATTCTTCATTTTATTAATGTGGTGTGTTACGTTGATTGATTTGCGAATGTTGAACCATCCTTGCATACCTGGAATAAATCCCACTTGATCATGGTGTATAATCTTTTTAACGTATTGTTGTATGTGATTTGCTAGTATTTTGTTGAGAATTTTTGCGTCAATGTTCATCGGTGATATTGGCCTGTAATTTTCTCTTTTTGTGCTGTCCATGTCTGGTTTTGGTATCAGGGTAATGTTGGCTTCGTAGAATGAGTTAGGGAGCTTCCCCCACTCCTCAATTTTTTGGAACAGTTTGAGAAGGATGGGTATTAAGTCTTCTTTGAATGTTTGGTAGAATTCACCAGGGAAGCCGTCTGGTCCTGGACTTTTATTTTTGGGGAGGTTTTTGATTACTGTTTCGATCTCCTTACTGGTGATTGGTCTAGTCAAATTCTCTACTTCTTCTTGATCCAGTTTTGGAAGGTTGTATGATTCTAAGTATTTATCCATTTCTTCCAGATTGTTGAATTGGTTGGCATATAGCTTTTCATAGTATTCTCTTATAATCTTTTGTATTTCTCAGGTGTCTGTTGTAACCTCTCCTCTTTCATTTCTGATTTTACTTATTTGTGCCTTCTCTCTTTTTTTCTTGGTGAGTCTAGCTAAAAGTTTGTCAATTTTGTTTATCTTTTCAAAGAACCAGGTCTTGGTTTTATTAATTTTTTCTATTGTTTTTTTAGTCTCTATTTCATTTATTTCTGCTCTGATTTTTACTATTTCCCTTCTACTGATTTGGGGCTTTGTTTGTTCATCTTTTTCCCGTTCCTTTAGGTGCATTGTTAGATTGTTCATTTGAGATTTTTCTTGTTTGTTGAGATAGGCCTGTATTGCTATAAACTTCCCTCTTAGAACGGCTTTTGCTGTATCCCATAAATTCTGGCATGTCGTATTTTCATTTTCATTTGTCTCCAGGTATTTTTTGATTTCTTCTTTGATTTCTTCATTGACCCAGTCGTTGTTCAGTAGCATTTTGTTTAATCTCCACGTATTTGTGGCTTTTCTGATTTTTTTCCTATAGTTGATTTCTAGTTTCATACTGTTGTGGTCAGAAAAGATGCTTGGTATTATTTCAGGCCTCTTAAATTTATGTAGGCTTGTTTTGTGGCCTAACATGTGATCAATCCTGGAGAATGTTCCATGTGCATTTGAAAAGAACATGTATTCTTTGGTTTTTGGATGGAATGCTCTGTATATATCTACTAGGTCCATCTGTTCTAGTCTGTCATTTAAGGCCAATGTTTCCTTATTGATCTTCTGTTTGGATGATCTATCCGTTGGTGTAAGTGGAGAGTTAAAGTCCCCTACTATTATTGTGTTACTGTCTATTTCTGTTTTTATGTCTGTTAATAATTGCTTTATATATTTAGGTGCACCTACATTGGGTGCGTAGATATTTACAAGTGTTATATCCTCTTGTTGGATTGTCCCCTTGATCATTATGTAATGCCCTTCTTTGTCTCTTTTTACAGTTTTTGTTTTATAGTCTATTTTATCTGAGTACTTCTACCCCAGCTTTCTTTTCATTGCCATTTGCGTGGAGTATCTTTTTCCATCCCTTCACTTTGTTTGTGAGTGTCTTTAGGTCTGAAGTGTGTCTCTTGTATGCAGTATATATATGAGTCTTGTTGTTTTATCCAATCAGCCACTCTATGCCTTTTAATTGGAGCATTTAGTCCATTGATGTCTAAAGGAGCTATTGAAAAGTATGTACTTACTGCCATTTTTTAACTTTTTGTTTTCTCAGTGTTTTAGTAGTCCTTCTCTGTTCCTTTCTCCTTCTATACAGAATTGATGGTCTCTTTAGTTTGACCTCTGTCTGAAAGCTCTACTCTTTAACTCCCCTCCTCTCTCATTTTATGTTTTTGATATCATATCTAACCGCTTTTTTGTGCATTTGTATCCATTACCCTCTTATCATGGAAATAGATAATTTTTCCTATTTGTGGTCTTCTCTTTTCCCCTTAAATCAGTCCCTTTAACATTTCTTGTAGCACCGGTTTCTTGGTGACCAACTCCTTTAATTTTTGCTTGTCTGGGAAATTTTTGATCTCTCCTTCCATTTTGAATGATAACCTTGCTGGGTAGAGTATTCTTGGCTGTAAGTTTTTTCCTTTTAGCACTTTAAATATATTGTGCCACTCTCTTCTAGCCTGTAAGGTTTCTGCTGAGAAGTCAGCTGATAGTCTTATGGGGTTTCCTTTGTATGTAACTTGACATTCTCTTGCGGCTTTTAGGATTCTCTCTTTATCTTTAATTCTGGACATTTTGATTATGATGTGTCTTGGTGTGGGCCTCTTTGGGTTTATCTTGTTTGGGGCTCTCTGTGATTCCTGTACCTGGATGTCTGTTTCCTTCCTTAGGTTAGGGAAGTTTTCATCTATTATTTCTTGAAATAGATTCTCTGCCCCTTTGTCTCGCTCTTCTCCTTCCAGGACACCTATAACACGGATGTTACTGTGCTTGATGTTGTCCCAGAGGTCCCTTAGACTGTCCTCACTCTTTTTAATTCTTTTCTCTTTTACCTGTTCAGCTTGGGTAATTTCTTCTAGTCTTTTGTCCAGCTCGCAGATCCATTCTTCTGTATCCTCTACTCTTCTTTTCGGTTCCTCTAGTGAATTTTTCATTTCCAGTATTGTATTCTTCATTTCTGATTGGTTCTTTTTTATATCTTCCATTTCTATGTTGACATTCTCACTGAGTTCATCTATTCTTCTCCCCAGATCAGTGAGCATCCTTAACACTCTTTCTTTGAACTCTCTGTCGGGTAGGTTGCTCATTTCTGTTTCACTTAATTCCTTTTCTGGGGTTTTGTCCTGTTCCCTTACTTGGAATGTATTCTTTTGCCTCCTCATTTTGCCTCTTTCCCTGTGTTTGTGTCTACGTATTAGGTAGGTCAGCTACGTCTCCTGCTCTTGGATAGGTGACCTTATATAAGTGATGCCTTAGGAGGCCTGCAGTGTGCTTCCCTCAGTTGTCAATGTTCCAGGGGTGACCCCTATGTGGGCTACGTGTGTCCTTCTGTTGTGGTCTGTTTGCTCTCCCTGTAGGCAACCAGGGAGGCCGAGTTATGCTTCTGGCCAGCTGTTGGAATGCTCAGCTGCTTGTAGTTGTTGTGGGCCCTTCAGTGTCTTTATCAGGTGTGGGGAGCCCCAGCACAGTTGGCTGTAAGTTCTAATACCACATTTGTGTTGCAGTATTTCTTTTAAGTGAGTAGGCCCCCAGCGTGGCAGGTTGTTAGGCTCAGGGTCTTACAATTGCTATAAGCCCCCAGCCTTTAGGTCTCTTGTCAGCTCTCTGAGGATTGCAGCTGGGTGGGCCTGGCCTCAGGCACGGAAGCACCCAGTTGTTTCAGGCTTTGGAAGGTGGGGCAAACCCCCGATATGGGTCTTTGAGAAGCACAAGTCTTCTGCAGCTGACAAGCCCCACCGCCCACAGGTCCACACACACAGTCAACACAGTCCTGCCCCATGTGCGCACCCCAACCTCCTGAAGTGGACCCAATCTCTCCATGGTGGGAGCCCCACACACTCTACCACCGCCCCACACTCTCCACCTGCTCCTTGTGCATGCCCTGCCCCTCTGAAGTGGGCTCAGTTGCCAGGCTGCAGAGAATCCAGTCACCAATCTATGCAGGCCCACAAGTTGCCTGAGGGCTTGTTGTTGGGGGGGCCAGTCTCTAGGGTGGGCTGCCTGCCCTGGCTGAGCTGGATTAAATCAGTGCTCTAGTGGGTGGGGCAGACCTGGGCTAGCAGACCCCAGGGAGAACTCCAATGGCATCTGTGTCAGCACGCCCCCACCATGCCACAACAATGGCCGCTGCCAATGTCCCAGTCCCTGGAGAGGTCTCACCTCTCACGGAGATGCACTCAGGGCCTATCAGGTGAGTCTCTTTTCACCAAAGCACTATGCACCTTTCTTTCTGGTGATTTTAGGTTGCTTTCTGAGATGGGTGAGTTTGCACGTGGGCCCTTTAAGAGCCGGTTTTAATTTCCTTGTGAACCAGCTTTTCTGGGGGTACTCCCCAATGTTTTAGTAGCAGGCTAAGTCAGATATTACGCCACTCGTCTCGATTGTGCTGGGCCCATAAAATGCCCCCAGCGGTGGTGCTTCCTGGCTCAGGGCCCCGTTCCTCCAGAGAGAGCTGCATAGATTGGGGCTGCTCCCAGGCGGCCGTGAGGCGCTGCGGCTTGTGAAGGCGGCGTTTTTTCTCTCCAGAAGGGAGTTTCTGCCTCTTCCACCTCAATTAGGATTGTCCTTTGTTGCAGGAGTTCCTCTTATCCAGTTTTCAGTTCTGTCTCAGGGGTAATTTTTCCACAAGTAGTTGTACATTGGCTGCATCTGCGGGAGGAGATGAGTTCAGAGTCTGCTTATGCCGCCATCTTGACTTCTCTCTGTGGCCCCTAAAATTTTTAAAACTGACCAAACCAAGTATTGGCAAGGATGTGGAGAGATTGGAACACAAGTCCATATGGTGCTGATAGGAATGTAAAATGACACAACAACTTTAAAAAGCAGTTTGTTGGTTTCTTGAAAAGTTACCCATGCACATACCTTATGATCCAGCCATTTTACTTCTAAGCATATTTCCATACAAGATTTGTACAGGAATGTTCATAGCAGCTTTATTTTCAATAACCAAAAGCAGGACACAACCCAAATGAGAATTTTGTGAATGGATAGACAAACTGTGATACCTCCATACAATGGAATATTACTCAGCAATAAAAAGAAATGAACATTCTACCACATGAATGAGGCTTAAACTAATTAATTCTAATTAATTATGCTAAATAAAAGATGTCTGACAAAAAGAGTACATACTGTATAATTCTATTTACATAAATTTCTAAGAAATGAAAACCAATCAATAGTGACAGACAGCAGATCAGTGGCTGCCTGGGGACAGGAGCAGGGGGCTGGAATTGATGGGAGCAAGGATTACAATGAGCAAGAGGAAACTTTTGGGAGTGATGGATATGTTCACCATCTCAAAAGTGATGATAGTTTCATGGATATATCCACATGTCAAACCTAAAAAAAAAGTGTACACTTAAAATATGTGGGATTTTCTGGATGTCAATTATATTTCAATAAAGCTGTTTTGTTTTTTAATAAAGAAAGAAATCCTTCTAATTTGAGGCAAGTAATTCAACTTCTCTAGCACCTATTTCAGAAGCAAAATTACATCAAACTTGCAGCCTTTATACTTCACTGAGTTCCCACTGAAATAGACTGGCTTTTGTTATACTCAATTTTATAAATGTTTACGGAAAAAAAGTTGGTAACAATCTTGAAAATTAGCACAGGTCTGTGTAAGTAACATCAGGTTTTAAAAAAAGATTAATGCTACCAGGAAACCAAGCCATATCAGGTAACTCTTTTAAAGAAAAGAAGAAAACATACTCCGTCATAGGAATTTCCTGGCCAGTGTTTGTGGTGTGTTACCTTTCTGGCACTCATTTCTGTTGGGAAGAAAAAGGGACTAATATCTATTGCACATGAGTACAAGTACCGTGCAAGGCATTTTATATACATTATCCTAATTAGTCCTCGTAAGAACCCAGTAAAGTAGGCCATATAATTTCTATTTTACCAAGGATAAAACTGATTATGATAGAAGCCCAGTGACTTGCTCAATAAAATCTGTCTCAGAAGCAATGTTTGCTCCCAAGTCCATCTACCTCCAAAACCCATGTCAATATACCACTCTAGTCCAAGCACTATCTGCATGATAAATCTACACTCCATAATTTAAATAATACAGCAGAATCCATTTACTAGAATACTTAATTAATGTCTCTATTATACCACATTCTTACCATGTGCAATTGGTTTTGCTTTTTTTCTTAAAGGAGAAAGGGAAATACAGAATATATAACCTAAAGTTGGATGCCTATCAACAGGCTTGTTCTGTTATTATTCATGCAAACCAGAGCTTCTCAAACTTTCTTATGCTTAGAAATCATCTGGGTGTCCTCTTGTTGTTTTTTTGTTCTTTTTTTTTTTTTTTTTGTGAGGTAGACTGGCCCTGAACTAACATCTGTGCCCATCTTCCTTTATTTTGTACATGGGATGCCGCCACAGCACGGCTTGGTGAGCGGTGCATAGGTCTGCGCCCAGGATCTGACCCTGCGAACCCCGGGCCGCCAAAGCAGAGCACTTGAACTTAACCACTACGCCACCAGGCCTGCCCCTGGGTGTCTTCTTGAAATGCATGTTCTGATTCAGTAGGTCTGAGATGGGGCCAAGGTTCTGCATGTCTAGCAAGCTCCCAGATGATGCCAACGCTGCTGGTCCGGGGAAACACACTTTGAGTAGCAAGGATGTAAGTGAATCAGGTGTGTATAATACATGCAACACAGGCAAGAAAGGGCCCACAGTCTACTAATTTACCTCAGTTATTATTCATCTTGCTCTAGGGGTGACTATGCATGTCTCCATATGATAATTAAAATTGTTTTACACTACACTCATTACCCAAAGCTTTAATATTCCGTAAGTTCAGTATGGAAAGATTTGTGAGTCTGATGTGACTGAAGGGACTATACCACATAAGTATTTGAACACTCTTCTCTCAGTTTCTACCTGTCAAATTCTCCTCATTCTCCAAGACCTGGTGTAAACAACTCAAGTCATTACCTGCCCTGTGCACAACGCTCTTTGCTGACACCCCATCCGCAGATTGTCCATCTCCCCCACTAACTGGGGCTCTCTTAGGACCCTCCATCAAGCCATGGGATCTCCAGTTAAAAGTCGTCTTCATCCTTGTGATGGTTGAACTTCCTCTACAACGGCCTAGAGAAATAGACATCTAGCTTCTTCTTGACCAACTCCAGTAACAGGAAACTGTCGAGGTAGCCCATTCTGATTTTGGAATCCTTTAACTGTTAAAACTTTTCCCTGAAGACTTGCAGTTAAACATGGAAGATCAAACATATGCGTTTGTTTCCACTCATTTCCAAAACACCACTAAAAAGGCAGTAGAGAATAAAAGGTGTATAATTCCACAGATAGAAAGGATGGAAAAGGAAACAGCAGCAGATGAGAGTGATCAACCCTGAGAAGGAGGAAGCAAAGGAGCATGGGGCATATGGCAGAGCAGAGAAGCAAAGCTGAGGCTGAAGTCAAAAAGAGGGAAGTTGATTTTCTTTGCAGAATCCCCAAAAGTGTCTTGAATTGTAGGGACGAGTGTCTGAATATGAGTTTGAGGGGTGGAATTGAAAATAGACAGATTGTTTTGGATAAAAACTTTAATAAGGAAAAATTCTAACCCACAATCTCTCCATTGCCCGAGCCGGGCAACTCCTCTTCCCCTATGTCAGCAGAAGGCTAGAGGTTTTCTGGGCTGGAGAAATGGAACTAGACTGGTTCTCACCTTGCAGTACCAGACACAATTGACGGTGTGGATGGTACACCATTACTGGAAATATTAGGGATTAATTCAACCTTTCTGTCTTGAACAGTGAAGTTCTCATCTTGCTTCTTTTGTTTCCCAGAATGCTGGCAGTCAGGCCTATTCTTTCCCACCTACGTGCTGTTAGCAGGAATTGGGAGAATTCTGCTTGGCAGGTTTTGGAGAGATTGACCTACCCAAGAGGAAAGATGAGCATCTCTCTCAACAGCCGAGGCTCCCCTCATGGAAAATTGGTTCAGCCTGATCACCCCAGAGGGAAGCCCTCTGTTGAGAAGCCAGCCCTTTGCACATCACACTTCTCATCAGCATCTCAGCGCCTCATTCTTAGACATGAATAGACGGCCTAGGATTGTCAGACCCCGAGGAAGTTTCCACATAAAAATCAGAGGTCACAACAAACAGGAAAAAAAGCTCAGAATAAATAGAAAATGCTGACAAATTTTAAAATAAAGGAATATCTCAGGGTGATAAAAGAAGATGTGATAAGAGCAGATAGCTGTTTCTGATGAATCTCCTCAGAACAGAAAAAGTTCTTAGAAATTTAAAATATGATTAAAAATTTTTAATTAAATAGAAGCTTATTAAAATAAAACTGAGGAAATATCCCAGAAATTAGAAGAGAAGATATTCTAAAAGATTATAAAGTTAGAGAATCACTCAGGAGCTTCAACTGATGGGTACCAGGAATTCCCAAAAAAAAAGAGATAACATAGGGTTTGAAATTATCAGAGAAATGATACAAGAATATTTCCCCAAATGCTTATTTTCAGGTAGAAATGACCCACTGAGTACACAACACAATATATATTTTTTTAAAGTCCCATACTAACTTAAGTCTTCATGAAATTTCAGAGTACTGGGACTAAAAGAACCCTAAAATCTACCAGTGAGAAGGGAAAAAATGGGGTACATAAAAAGGATTGGGAATCTTAACATGAAGAGCTTATCAACAGAAACACTGTAAGCTAAATATAGTTCTCAAATTTTCAAGCCATAACACATAGTGAATAAAAATAGTTGTCAGGCACACTGGGGTCCATAGAGAGGGTGGCTCACAGCTAAAAGCAGGAAGCTCAGAGGCTCTGGTCCTGCCTAAAATACTCACAGACTGAGGGGATCAATCTATTAGCCCTAATATGGGACAGGAGGCAAACTAATTTCAAAGTTACATTTTTATACTCAACTAAATTACCAATCAAGTTTAAGAGTAAAGGAAAGACATTTTCAGACATGCAAGCTCTGAAAAAAGATCTACCTCCAGTGTCCTCTAAGGAAGTTACCAGAAGACATGCTTCTCTAGAACAAGATTGTAAACCGAGAAAACACAGAATTCAGGAACCAGGACTCCAACACAACACAGAATGGCAGAGAGGGGATCCCCAGGATGAAGGTAAGGGGATTCCCAGGAAGGGATTCCCAGTCCTAGAGGACCAGTAAATGACAGTTGGAGCATGAACGGCGAAGAGGGCAAAAGAGGACACTTAGAGATCATCTAGTTTTTTAGAATATTGATTTTACAGTTTATAGGTTTTGAAAGCTTGGGTTAAATGCATAGAAAACTACCAAAGGAAAGCTATGAGACAATTATCAACTCAGGAAAAAGAGAACCATGTATAAGAAAGCATATGAAATCAGTTCACCACACGACTGAGATATGAACACTCTTCACATCGACGTAGCTCTCTAAACACTTAGTGTTGAATTCACAGAATGTGAAAAAACCACACTGGTAAGATGGAGGAGGAGAAATATGTAGCAAAAAGAGGGGCATATAAAAGAAGTAGTGCTCACTTTCCACAGTGGGAAAAGTGGAAAGTGCTATTTACTGAAAGTAAGTAATAGCAAACTATAAAAAAACAAGAACTAGAACAGGCATAGTATTTAGAACTGAAAAGCTCAAAGTGCTAACTGAATGAGGCTGCCTCCTAAGAAAAGAATCAGAGTGGAGAGGGATGGGGCAAAGGACTGCTGCTTTTCATTTTGTCTTATATTTCACCTTTTAAACTTAGTCTATGTATTAATTTGATACAAATAAAAATTAAATTTTAAAAAAACAAAAATTTCTTTCTCATCTAAAAGCTAATTCTGACTTCATAACTCTCACCCATTTGTTGGCATGCTTCTACATTGTAGAAACATGCAACAGGTTTTCTCTCTAAAGCACTTGGCCGAAAGTGATATGGCCATGACACACTAAAGAATGCATAATTAATATTTATTCGTCATTATATACTTATGTAACACCTAACTCGCTCCACAGTATTAACTAGTTTAATCCTCATATTATTATATCTATTTATAGATGAGGAAACTGAAGCTTCCAAATCATATGGCTGGCCAGTGGCAGAGCCAAGATGTGAAACTAATCAGGTTGACCCCAGCATCCAAGCTCTTTACCATCTCATTATTCATCTTGTAAGAGTTTGTCAAGGCTTAACCATCAAGCCACAGACAGAAGCCTTGCTCTGGCCTCCCTGGGTTAGGGACGCATCCACTTCAAAAACTAAACTGAAACAGGTAGTTCTGCACGTGGCAGGCTAGACTGTTTAGTCCAACTCTCCCACGAAAAACACCTAGAAGAGGGGGTCAAAATATTTTTTAAATCTGTTTGAAAGGCATCAGAGAGCTTTCAAGGCAGTGAGAATTTGTGGGGCCAGGATCCAGAAGAAGAGGCAAGGCAGGAGAGATAAAGCCCAGCATTTGGAGCCACTTTTCCACCAAAGGTGATTGCTACTTCCAAAAGCAAAAGCAAGGGCTGAGGGGCTGAGAAAGTGAACAGAGCTTCCAACAGTCTCACAAGACCAGGAAAGAAACTGGAATTCAGGAGAAGCCAAGGAAAAATGCCTTTGGTAAACACCATGGTTTCAAGTTGGGACCCTATAGGGCTACACCCTAGTTGTCAGAGCAGACAAGAAACACACCAGCTCTCACAAACATGGACCCGATGCTTAAAAAGGGTTCAATTTCTGGCTGAATTAAGATGATATGCCACCAGTCTAACTGCCTGTAAGAAACAAAAAAGCCTGTCTGAAGGATGAAAACATCATCCAGAGTATCAAATTATCTCCACACTTTTTAATACATAACGTCTGGAATGCAGTCAAAAACAAGCATATATTACAAAAAATAAGAAATGATAAAAAGAAGAAAAACATACAGTAGAAACAGACACCCAGGAGATCAAGTTACTAGAGATAACAGGCATAGATTTTAATAAAAACTATAAAAAATAGTCAAAAACTCTACAACATATTATAATACTGAAATTGAGAAGTCAGAGAATAAGCTTAATGGTACATTAAATGTATTCTCAAGAAAGAATTAGTGAACTAGAACATAAATCGGAGAAAACTATCTTGACTGAAGCATGGAGAGAAAAAAAGGAGGAAAAATGCAGGAAAAAAAGAGAGAGAGATGCCACTTTTGCTATTTCTTTTCAACACAGTCCTGAAAGTCCTAGCCATAGCAATTAGGCAAGAAAAAGAAATCAAAAGTACCCAAATAGGAAAGGAAGAAGTAAAATTATCCTTGTTTGCAGATGACACTGTCTTATATGTAGAAAATCCTAAATATTCCACACAAACAACCATTAAAACTAATAAATAAATACAGCAAAGCTGTAGGATACAAAATCAACACACAAAAAACAATGAATAATATGAAAAGGAAATTAAGAAGACAATTCCATTTATAATAGCCTCAAAAAGAATAAAATACTTAGGAGTAAACTTAACCAAGGTGGCATCCCAGCTGAGCATGCAGACTCCAGCTAATGCTAATATTAATACTGATACTAACATCAGATGATATAGATTTTTAAGGGGAAAACAATGCCAGAAAGAAAAGAATATCATTTCCTAATGATAAAAGAGTACATCTAAGAACACATATTGATTCTAAACTTTTTGCACCTAATAATATAACCTCAAATTATATATAGCAAAACTGATAAAACTGAAACGAAAGTAGACAAATCCACCACCTCAGTGACTGTATTAGTATGGCCATTAGAGGACATGGCCAACTTGCTAGAGAAGTTACCATCCACCCAGTAACACTGTACAAAGTGCAGAGCCTCACGGGGTAACCAGCAGGCTACCTCTTCAAATGCAGAGACCCAAATTATGGCTGGTAGGTTTGACCCCAAGCACCACAGAGAGTGGCTTTTAGAGAGCCTCTAAAAGCAGCAGTTTGGGGAGGAAGGAAGGAAAGAAGATTAGATAGACACGGCCGCAGAAAAGGACAGGAAACTCTCAGCCCAGCCGCAAGCCCCCTAAGTCCAAGATTCAGGTGTTCCAAGGTCACCCTGTGGTGACAGAGCGTGTATAACACACAGAAAACCAGGGTGGAACGTGATTTCCCAAGGAGAGATAGAAATAGACAACCAGCTCTAGACCAGGAAGAGTCAGAAATGCAGGCCTCACCCTGCCAGCATCTTCTCAAAACAGAGAGCCTTTGTAGGAACAGGATGATCCCTGTGAGTCATGCAGTCATGAATTTATAAAACTCATATTTTAGGGGATTTTTGGTTTCATGAGGCTAGCAAGAGGGGCATATTCTCAACATGGGCTGTCCTCCCCAGTGTGCAGGGCAGACCCAACGCTAAGTGAAGGGAGAGGGCCCACATGCCTACATCTGGACTCTTCAGGGCGGAGTCATGACTAGTCTGCACAGTTAAGTACTGATCAGCTGAACCAGGACAGTTTTGAGAGTAAAAGTGGTCACTGTTAGACACTGTGCTGGGATAATCTGGCCCAGTCAAACTAGGACCTCTAGTCAGCCTTGTCATTATTGATGGGAGTAAACTTAACGTGGTGACCACAGTGGCAAATTGTGCTTGGTGAGCCTCCATTTTAAGCTCCCCTTTGCTAAAATAGCCTGTCTCTTAGGAAGCCGTCTTGCCACATTAAAGGGGAAAAACCCCCACATTCCTGTAGTTAAGACCATTGCCTTACCAGACAGACTGTTCTGGAAACTTTCTTGCATATTCACATGTCGAGCCATTTCACAAGTCTTCCTGACAAATCTCATGAAGGCTTTCCAGTAGTGGGTCTGTTCCAGGGACGACTGTGCTTTTTCCAGTGTATGAAATATCCTGCAGTCAAAAAGAATCCAGAGAAAACTAAAATTAATAATGGTTTTCCAAAAGACAGATCATTACAAATTCATCTAAATACAAATATACACAAGTGCCTGGCAGTCCGCGTATGTTGGAAATTAGAATCTTTGAAATAGTTTCCTTAATATGTATTTGTTAAACAAAGAATTCCCCACCCGATTTAAAAAAAATGAAAGAAAACTGCTCATAGGAATACATAAAATATAAGACACAACAAATCAAGAGAGAAGAAAGTGGAAAATTAAAGGCTATAATATGAAATGAGCATTGAAGCTAAGGAAAATAATTCCCTATTTGATATATTTGACTATGAACTTCCTAGCAGCCAAGAAGAATGGAAATTAATCACACATATAATTCACGAAGTCATAAAATAAAAGCAAATTTTCTGGAGAAACACAGCTCCCAATAGAAACCACCCATTGGTAGTTAATGCAAGAATTCCAAGTAATGCAATAAACAAGAATCTCAATCTTATCCACACCTTGGACTAACAAGGGTCCTAGATTTCTTGTGGAAGATTAAGCCAATGGTTAAACTTCAAAGGAATTGTTTAATATTTTGTATTTTTAGATGCTTTCCAATAGTGCCAAATAGGTTAATCTTTTTTTTTTAAAATAAAAAAATTAAACATCTCTCTATTCTATTCTTTAGAAATAGAATATACTATGTTGATCTGTAGCTTGAGTAGAAGGAGAAGTTGGAATCATTTTGGTCTCCAATTATTCAGAAGTTTTCCATCTAACACAACTTACACTGTGGAGATAAGTTGGTCTTTACAGTCACAAGAAAAGTTACTATTTCCAGTTGAGATGTCAGCTCCCAGCAGCCCGAAGAGCCGAGTACAGGAAAGGCTCACTGCCAACAGCTGTGCCTCCAGTTCCTGCCAGCCCAAATATCCTTCAGGTATCGAAACTGGCATATTTGTGTGCCCAGTAATGACCTCTTGCAAAAGATGATCCTTATCAAGAGATGAGAACATTGCTTGTAATATATAAAGCAATTAAAATGTGGGTACCTGCAATGCAGCCTTTATCTACTCTCACTTCACAAGCTGTCCTCTTGAACTGTGCATCAAAGACTGTGCCCTGTTATATTGTTAGAGCATAAGTGATAGTCCTAGACTTGAGTCTTTAATAGTGTTCAAGTGAATAGACCCAAAATAAAGCCTCATCCAGTAATGGAGCAGAAGGGAACCACATGTCAAACCCGTCTGTGTTGGCTAGTCCCCTCAAAAGCCCCCAGTGGACCAGACCTCCTGATAGTCACTCTCTTGGGCTTCCCCTCCCACAGTTAATCTAGGCTGGGCTGTGACTGACAGCCAACAAAATGCAGCAGACGCCACATGTGCCCATTCCAGTCCTACCCTTCCTGAGGAGCAGCAGCTCCCACTCCCTCTCTCCTGCCTGGTATCCCGCCAACTGCCACATGAGAAGTCTGGCTACCCTGCTGGGAGACCACGGGGAGAGGCCACAAGTAGAAGAGAGACCCTGAGACTCAAGAGGAGAAAGGTCCAGTCACCCTGGTATCCCAGCTGAGCATCCGGACTCCGGCTCCCACCACCATCTGACTGCATCTACTTAAGCGATGTCCAGTAAGACCTCAGAAGAACTTCCCAGCAGAGCCATGAGAGATCATAAAATGTATTTTGCTTTAAGCCACTGAGCTTTGGGGTGTCTGTTAGTGACAAACAACCCAAGCCCCATCGGAAAGGCTACCTCATATATATATATAGCCTGTAAATACACTCACGCCACCAGCAGGTCCTGCTGGGTCCCTGCTCTGTGGGGCGCTATGACTAGGCTTTACAGATACAAAGAAATTTGGGGTGGGCTTTCAGCCAGGAAAGAGCTTACAAACCAAGAGCAGAAAAGCAACTGTGCAAACAGGTAATGGTTTCTCGTACCTGTGTGCCTTCACATACACTTCCCCTCTGCCTAGAATCCTCTCCCAATTTCTAATTGCTTCTAAATTGTGTACATGGTTTAAGGTCCATCGACTCATTTGGGAAGACTTCCAGAAGCTGTACTCCATGCCCAGTGGTTGTCTGCCCTTCTCAGGCAGGACAGTGTCTTCACGTCCAGCATACCATCATGACAGAGCAGGTGCTAAGAAAGCATTGATTGGATTAAACTATGTACACAGTACTATCTCAGTTTTCTTTTTGCTTTGACATAGTTTTCGGTTCACTGGTTTCATTATTTCATTGGTTTTATTTCATGGTATATAAGGAAGAAGATTAAAAATGCAACAGGTAATTCTGAGAAAAAATAAACTACAAAAAGGTAAACGTTATAATTTTTGGTGCTCAGTAAGAAAAATATGGGCTAAACTTGACATAATCATCTTTACTAATAATTGCAGTCCTGAGTGCTCAGCAAAGGCAGCCCCGTGTCCAGGGCAGGGACATGAGAAGAACACGCCCTTCAATGCCTCTGGCCACTAGAAGCGACAGCTTTGCTCAAAGCTGACTGATCACCAAAGATATTCCTCCCCCCTTCTTAGCATTTGCAGCTAGAATTGGAGTAGGACAGGGAACCCGAAACCAGGGTGACACAGTTTGAAACTGTGGGGGGAAAACCTGTTTAATGTCAAGTAGATTTGGCTGGATGCGTGGCTCACAACCTCCTACGGTGGTCAGACAGGAGGGATGGAATCCAGGGGCAGCTGGAATCCGCAGATGTCAACACCTGCCTTGCAGAATCCCAGGTTAAATACTAGCATAACCTTGAAAACGAGCCCACTGGTGCTCTTGGAAGAGATCAGATGGTGCATACTTACAGCCTCCTTTACTGAGCCAAGTAGGTTGTTTAAAGCACTGGTCTCACTGGAGGAGTTGTGACGACACATGAGTCCCCAGAGGCCCTCGCAGACGCTGGAGTTCCCAGGATGCAGGAGGGCCTCCCTCTCAGACAAGCATCCACCGAGGCACAGGTCAGTAGCATTCTTCATCAACAACTAAAAGACAAATGAGAGTGGGAAGGAGGTAACACTTAGAGAGGCTTAGACATCCTCTCCAAGGGCTAGAGAACTAGAAACAGAAATCAGAGGCAATCAAAATTTTAAAATAAAACATAAAGTTCTTCGGAAACTTGCCTATCGTTCTCTTTATTTTGCTAGCACGATTCACAACAGCAGCAAAACTGAATACTGCGTGAGCTCCTTGGATATTTTCTCAAAATCGTTTATTTTTAATCCTGTGCTGCACTTTACCTGCTTTAACTCCCAAAAGAACACGTCCTTTTCCAGTTTCCATTGGCCAGGTCCACCCAGTGTAGAGTCGTTAGCTGATGTCTCCAGGCAAAGGAGGATTTCTGCAAGATTGACAGACTGGTTTATTATTCTTCACCTAAGGCAGGCTACTCCAAGCTAGACGTCTACACATGGCCATGAATCAATAAACTGAATCCTGAAAAAACGCACTTTAGCAACCCGGAATCATACATTTTATTATGGTCCCAAGAGAGGAAAACTGAGAAAAATCACTGCAATAACATTTCACCCTTTCTGAAGACACACGAGAATGGAGTCATAGTTACAGGAGAGTTTTATTTCAAAAGCAACAGCCCTCTTGTTTTCTTCTCTCTCCACCATCAGAGAGTAAGAAGCCTCCAGCCTACCTGGTGCAAACTTGGCCACCTCTGAGGAAGGCAGAGGAGTAACACCACCACAGTCAGTGGAAGTTCAAAGAAGGGCATCCTGCGAACGAGGAGGAACATGCTCTCCCTGTCCGACACTGAGGAGCAGGAGAGGAAACAGAACGAGGATGACTGTGGTCCCTTTCCAGCCTGAGCACCACGGATGCTGGTGTGAATGTGAAGGTCAACCCGTGGTCCTAGGAAATCGCCTGTCACAGCCCAGTGTGGGTCGACAGTGGACAGAAGGATGCACTCTTGACTGTGACAGCATTATGTACTCAGCCTTGGTGTGCCGTATTTAAAACTCCCCAGGGGTACCATAGCAAAGCATATATATTGATATGCAACCTCAGCATAACGTCTCCAAATTTGCCAAACATTTGCTCCTCGTGAGCTGGTGACAAATAACACCAGAGCTAGTTTACCTTGGACAAAATGTAAATTCTGGGCCATCGCATTCCTGAAAGCACCATCAAGCTGAAGCAATGTCTTCAGAGCAGGCCACTGGGGCAGGTTTCGAAGAACACTCTGCAATTTCTGTAGATGCAGTAATCTGAAGGCAAAAATAAATGAAATAAAATGGAAAGCAGTTCAATGCGCTACCTAGGGAAATGAAAACTCCATTCCCAGGAAAATGTTCCACTGCTTTGGAAGTGCCTTCATAGACCGAAAGTCCCACTTCACTACTCATACATATAACCAGGTTCTGGACAGATTGTATTGCTTGAATCCGGGATCTGGGGATTCTTTTAGGTACCGAATGTGGACTAAACATTCTCTTTACCCAATAACAGGAAAGTATATTGCTAGTAGTATGTAAAAGAGGTGAGGGTTAGGATAAAGTTCCAGGTGAGATTTAAAAATATTTGCCATGCACATGAAAGGATGTTCAACATCATTAACTATCAGGGAAATGCAAATCAAAACTGCAATGAGCTATCACCTCACACCTGTCAGAATGGCTATAATTAATAAGACAGGAAACAACAAGTGTTGGAGAGGATGTGGAGAGAAGGAAACTCTCATACACTGCTGGTGGAAGTGCAAACTGGTGCAGCCACCATGGAAAACAGTATGGAGATTCCTCAGAAAATGAAGGATAGAACTACCATACGATCCAGCTATTCCACTGCTGGGTATTTATCCAAAGAACTTGAAAACACCAATTTGTAAAGATACATGCACCCCTGTGTTCATTGCAGCGTTATTCACAATAGCCAAGACTTGGAAGCAACCTAAGTGTCCATCAAGAGACAAATGGATAAGGAAGATGTGGTATACATACACAATGGAATACCACTCAGCCATAAGAAACAATGAAATCTAGCCATTTGTGACAACATGGATGGACATCGAGGGTATTACGCTAAGTGAAATAAGCCAGAGGCAGAAGGTCAAATACGGTATGATCTCACTCATAAGTAGAAGATAAAAACAACAACAAACAAACACATAGAGACAGATTGGATTGGTGATTACCAGAGCGGAAGCGGGGAGGGAGGGGGGCGAAAGGTGTGATTAGGCACATGTGTGTGGTGACAGATTGTAATTAGCCTTTGGGTGGTGAACATGATGTAATCTATGCAGAAATAGAAGTATAATGATGTACACCTGAAATTTATACAATGTTATAAAACAATGTTACCACAATAAGATAAAAAATTTAAAAAACTACCACAAAAAGAAAAACAACAAAAAAATAAAAATATTTGCCATAAAGCCTCCAGTTATCAGGTGCTGAAAAATATTTTAAGAAGAGTTTCAGAACGTCGAGATGGTGTGTGGTGGAGTATGGGACCCATTTAAGTGGTCCCAGAGTGGGAGAACTAGCAGCATTTGCAAGATTCTCAGCGGTCCAGGAAGGACAACCAACCAGGCAGCTGGATACCTACAGCCCAGGGGAATAAGGCAAACAGGGTCCAGACGTCTCGCAGACACATAAGGAGCTTCCAAGCTGGGCCAGCTGCAGAGACTCCACGTTGCCCTGGGAAGCCAAGAGGAAAGTCACTGGGGAAATACTTCTAGCACACCCAGTGGGAGCTGCAGCCACTTTCCTGCCTGAGCGTCTGCTGCGGAGACAGAGGGAGGGCTTGAGGGATGCTCCTCCTGTGGGCTTCAGCCTGTAAAGGAGGAGGACATCTTACTCGGGAGGATGGAGGAAGCAACCCAGAAGAGCAACTGGAAAGAAAGTGACTCTGAGAATGAGAGGAAATTGAAATCAGAATCAAATGTGAGATCTCGAAGAGCCAGATGTGGGTCACACCACGGGGGCAGAAGTGCCCCAGAGCAGGTAAATCCAGACTCTCTAAGCCTCTGTACAAGCACACAGAATCCTCAACCCAGGAAAAGAAGGTAAGCTAGGAGGAGAGAAAAACAGAAGGGGAGGTTGCTACCGGAGCCCAAGCAAAGTGCCCACAGGCTGGGGCCGTGTCGCGGGCTGGACCTCCTAGCCTTGGTCGGGACTCCTGCCCCATCCTGATTGGTCTCTCCATAGCATCTCAGTAGTCCTGGGTTTGATAAGTAGTTGCTGCTCTTCTCTAGCTGCTGTGCTGATGGATCTGACTGCTGCAGAGGGTGCAGACAGAGTCCTACAAGATGCAGCTGGCAGGAGGTGGCACCCACGCCCTCACCCCCCAAAAGGCAGAGCGGCCGCTCCACCCCCATTATGTGCTTGGGCTTTCTGGCTCTGGCCAGACTCCTGCAGCCAGAGGTGCGGCTTCTAGAACTGGGGTCTGACCAGATGACGTGGGGTCAGCTTACTCGTTCCTCAGACTCTGAGTCACCCCGAGGGGGATGTGGAGTGACTCTCGAAAACAAATAGAAAAGTGGTAAAGAGGTGGCTGTACTTTATTTTATTCTCCCCCAGGGAAAAAAGATGCACTGTGTGGCTTGAAACCTAGATCTGCTGCCTGGTCTCCTCAAGCTCTGACATGTAAGGACAGGGCATGGCCAGGGGACACTGAGACGACACCTCCACAGCTGTGACGTGCATGTCGCAGGGTAAGGCCTTGCTGAGGGGCCCGGGGCACCCCCGAGTTCTCACCCCATCAAGATCCGCGCTATCCCCTGGAACCTGGGTGAAGAGCTCTCACGACTCAGCCACCCACTATGGAAGCGATACAGGCCCGAACAGACAGCAGTGAGAGAAGGAAGGACTGTTTACTGACGTTGTGACTTAGGAAGAGAAAAACGTGTGAACAGTTGGCTGAAATAGGGGAGAAAAAAGCCCTGTGGTTTCCTGGCCCAGAGCTTGTGACAAAATCTGTACAGTGTCCTGCTAACGGGGAGTGTGAATCTTACAAGCCTCTGAAGAAGGCTGAAAGCAAGTGAGTATCTGAGTTAAAGAGGTGTGTAAACTGAAGTGGAGACACAAGAAGTAAACTCTGGAAGGAGGTGGTAGAGACATCGACAGATATAACCAAAGAAACAGAAGGATGCCCTCTGCGAGGCCCAGGAAATGCAGCTGGGAAGAGACGTGAGTCTACAGAGTGGGAGACGGGACCGTCGCAGTGAAGAGGACAAGCGACTGGAATCCTAACCACAACCACAGCCACACACAGATTATACCTACGGGGATGGGACTTAGGACTCCACACCAAAGTAAAATGAAAGCTTTACTGCAAAAATAGTGGAATTAATGAAAGAGATCACAGAATCTGGAAGAAATGTATGAAGGGAAAGTCAGGGAATCTGCAAAAACAATAACGAATGGATGGCGAGATGGAGGGGTGAGTTTAAAAGGAGAGATAGAGGGTGAGAGATGGAGCCAATGTTTGTGAGCAGCCACTAAGTGTGGGGCGTTCTCAGCACGGGGTCTCTGTCAGTCCCCACTGCAGCCTCACACGGTGGGAGGATCATTCCCTCTTTATAGGTAAAACCCAGGGCCACTGGGGAGTCCTGTGTTGAGCCTCCAGCACACCACGGGCTTGACAACCAGCAAAGGCCTTAGGGACCACCTAGTGATGCCATCAGCCTGGGGAGGCTCAGGCCCAGAGAGACCCAGGGGCCAGAGCTGGACAGTCACAGACTTGCTCATTATCAAGACGGCCATGGGGAGGCCATTTGTATTACCTGTAACAAAAGTGTGTGCAAGTAGAAATGCAGCTTCAAAGGGCCAGCTGCCCCCCAGCGCACACAGCAGGTGGGCAAAGGCTCTCATCTCTCAACCCTGAGTGTGTGCATAAAGTATGTGTGGGGGCTGGGAAAGCTCGGGCTGTGCACTCTTGGTGCTTAGTGCAGGCTGTGGTCTCCAATGTCCCTCACCTCGTCCTGAACAAGCCAAGAGCCAGGGAGAATTTCCTGGGGGTTTCAGAGCCCTGGTCTGTCCCAGCACAGGCAGGACGCCAGGCGAAAGTGCCAGGACGCGTTGGAGGTATGTGGGATCATTAAGGTGACCTAATGTGGTGTCTCTATTACTGTGCATTAAGTAACAGAGACGTTGTCTTAAAACAGTTTTAAAATGGATAACCCAAGCAGACCAGAAGGAAAGTTTTCAATACCCCCAAGGCAATGTCCTGCATTTGACGTTCATGGATGATGGAATGCTTTGTCCCTGCCCTTAGTCCAGCTAATTGTTCTGAGGCATCTGTTGCTGGCTCCCAACATCCATCTCTGACAGTTTGTATGGCCCCAGGAGGGACCTGCATTGCTGTCCCCATCACTAGCACCCTTGTGCCCCAGGGCAAAGTAAAAGTTGGGAAACTGGATCTTCAAAAGCAGGATCCTGCTTCCTAACTGGGTTCAAGAAAACTTGAAGAGGTTGGAAATGTTTAGACTTACTATTTGTTATGTATATCACAAAAACACAATACGGCCCCATACAGTTCTGACACTCAATTCTCTCTTCGTGCATGTAGGGAGCAAGAGTTTCTGTGACTGGTGGTTTGAAATGAAACTTTCCGAGACGATATTGAGAAATCTTATTGTTCTTTTCCAAAAAGAGCATTAACTTCAGAAGCATAATAAGATTCATCATTATTACAAACGGCCACACCTACTGAAGAAGATCCAGTATTGTAAGAGAATCAATAATGTTGGCAAATCAATTCTGGTTACCCTAAAAATGAAGAAGCCCCACTTCTGAAATATCTATGGACCTTATGTAAACATTTCAACTATACGAAAATTTTAAATAAATATGAAAACAGGTAGTTCCTTACATGAAAGTACCTCTAAAATGTTTTTGTTCATCTTTAAACAAATGTCAAAAACATAAAACCTAAAATCCAAAATGCTGACACTTTCTCAAACATTGTTCCCCCATTAGATTGTTTTCAACATCTGAGCAGGCATCCAGATGACTGCAAAAGCTCTATGGTGGTCCATAATACAAGCCTTATGTTTTCCCATTGCTAACTAGAAATTCATTGTCTAGCCGAAGTTTAAAGAATGTATTCCTAACAGTCTCATAACGCACTCTTCAAAATTCAGGGTTGTCTAGCCTAACCAATAATCAAACAGGAAAATGTGCCTTACGTCTTCGGAGATGTCTGGTTGCCTCTTGGGCCATCTGCCAAGCTATCATTCAGGAGGAGAAGCGTAGTGTGCAAAGCTTCTGCCACCTTCCACGGCTCACTTTCTTCCTCAAACTGATTTCTGAGAGCCTCCAGACTGAGACCAGTCCCTGTGAGCACCTTCTGAAGTAGGCTGCCCTTTCGCCACTGATCAAACACCTACACATTTAGAAATAAAAACATTGTTATTAACGCTAATAAACTAGAAATAATAGTATTTAGTTAAAAACGTTAATAAACCATTCTAGAAGACAGAGAGCCCATTTTTACATTGTTGGCAGATCAAAATGTCTGTTAATTGCATTATAATTGAATTTCAACACAGAAATATTAAATATTACAAATTGCAACAATGGATGCATGCAACTATTTAATTGGGATCTATTTCTTTCTTTCCTCCCTCCATCCCATTCCCAAAAGAGAAAGCAATAACATACATTTCTAAACAAGTGACATATACCTTAAAAACTAAACTGACATGTTTGGGATAGTATAGATATATTCATATATTGTAAAATTATATTGTCATTAATACATAGTTACTAAACACTGTTTTATGTCATGGACTTGGGGATGATGATACTAAAAACAATTAGTATTGTGGTTTATCATCAACATTACACAAAAATAGATCGCTCCTGCCCAAAACATAAAGTGCAGGGAAATGCATGATGAGCAAATGCTTATGTGCGAAGTAATTCATTAAGCTTAATTAACCACGAGTTTATGTTACCCAAATGACGTGCAAAAAGAAAGTGTCCCCCTGACCATGTCCACGCTGGTGAGTTCAACACTGTTCCTTGATCATTTTAGTGCCAGATAAATTTAGTGCCACCACGTAGATAATCACATCTTCATTTTTTCAATATCCACTATTTGAGATTTTGACATTTATCAGTGACATATGTTAGGAAAAAAAGTTAAAGCTGTGTGTCCTGTGAGGAAAACACACGATGGGAAATGTAATGCCCAATAAAGCTAGTGGGGAGTGATTGTCACGCTGGCCCCTGCTTCACACCAGTCTCCACAGTCTCCCTGAAAAGCACAAAGCTGTGAACCAGCCAGGGAACACTCCGAGGCCGTCAGTACAGAAACACTCTACGGTGCCACACCAGCTTCCCTATGAAACAGACCACAGCCTTCTTTCTCATTGCTTCCCTTTAAGTTATCGTCACTGTCTGGGCACAGCACTTCCTGTCAAAACCAAAGGGAAGGGACAGGCCAGTCGGCACTCCAAGTACTCCGGGGTGCTGAATCCCTGCATTCAAACACCAGAGGAGGGGTCAGAGCAGCCCACTGGAAACCCCACATGCCAAAAATAGATTACAGTTCTTGTAATTGCCTCATGCACGTTTAAGTCTAAGACGGACTTTCTGGTGACATTTGTGTTGAGGACCCATGGATGCTCATGAGAGAAGGCGCACATATGGCCAGGATGTGGGGCTCCTAAGGCCTTTCCTGGGAAGGACATAAAATGAAACAGTGAACGAGGTGGGGGGAAAGTGAATGGATTTGCGGGCTCAAAGCCTCAGTTACCACGATGAATAAGCTCCAGAGACCTGCTGTACAGCTTGGTGCCTGTAGTTCACAATACTATATTATACACTTAAATATATGTGAAGAGGGTAAACCTATGTTAGGTATTCTCACCAAAATAAAATAAAACAACGAAAACAAGCAAAATCAAATGAAAGATGCAGGAGGAAAGTGAATGGGTTTGGACACATGTAAAACTGGCGCACGCCAGGACAGAGGTGTTTTGCTGGAGACAGCACCTGTTCGTAGACTTGCAGCCAGCTGACCACATTGACCAGGTCATCTTTAGCCGCTGACCACCTGGGGTGACAGTCTCCAGGGTGACTCTCTCTGTCAGCTTCGTCCTCGGAGGTGTGGGACAAGACTGAACACACCATCCACTCCAAGGAACTATCTGTGGGCATCTGGCAGCGATGCAAGTAATATGTAGAAGTCAAGCTTTTTTTCCTAGAATGTTTCTCTTCTAAGAACAATACCACATCTTCCCAAAGGAAAAGCTCTGACATGTGCTTGATTGAAGAAGCAACAGGTTGATAAGTTTTGCTTATAATATGCATGTGAATGTACCTTGAGAGAAGGTTTTTGGAGTTAAGGAAAAATTGATTATATTTTTCAGGAGAATCCACAAGCAGTGGGAACATCTGTTCCTGCAGGCTGAGGACATGGGCAGAATCAAATATTGTTCATTTTCATTCTCTGGCCGAAACCAAGCACAGGCCAGCCCAGATTAATTGACACGTTGGACTAACAACGTTACTTTGCCAGAAACATTTTCTTTTCTAGTTATCAAAGATGGATTAAGTCAGAAGGATTCAAATTGGAGTTCTGGGTCAGAAATTGTTCAACATTTTTGAGCCAAAACTTTACTTCTGTAAATGAACTTCCACATGCAGTTTTTCTAACGTTAGTCTATAAAAATACTTATGTTTGTGCTAGAATGAGCCATGTTCCCCTATTACATAGTTTTACAATAATTGTGGTGTCACCTTTTAGAAATTCTATCAATGACAATGGTCGAAAAGCATTAAAGCCCCATTTTTTCCTTTTGTATTTTCCTTTAGGATTCAGATTTAAAATATTCACTTGTCACAATCAAGTGACAAAGCCACTGGGTCTTTCATGGGTTTTCTTCTGTTTATTTTTTCTTTTAATTAAAAAAAAAAAAAAGTCAGGGGCCAGCCCAGTGGCGTGGCGGTTGAGTTCACACGCTCTGCGTTGGCGGCCCGGGGTTCGTGGGTTTGGATCCCTGGCGCGGACTGACGCACCGTTCATCAAGCTATGCTGTGGCGGCGTCCCATATAAAGTAGAGGAAGATGGGCACAGATGTTAGCCCAGGGCCAGTCTTCCTCAGCAAAAAGAAGAGGATTGGCAACAGATGTTAGCTCAGAGCTAATCTTCCTCGCAAAAAAAATAAATAAATAAGTCAGCAAGTACAATGTATCTTATTAGGGAAATAAGGCCCAGTCCCTGTCCTGAGGACTCGCACTGTCTGTAAGAGGCAGACACACAGCCATCGGGTTCTTGAGATGTGCTATCACAGAAGGTCACAGGGGAGAGAGACGGAAGCAGGGGTGAGGTCATGAGGGTTCCACAAGGACATGAGACTAGAACCTTTCTTTTTTTTTTTTTTGGTGAGGAAGATTGGCCCTGAGCTAACATCTGTGCCCATCTTCCTCTACTTTGTATATGGGACACTGCCACAGCATGGCTTGATGAGCAGTACGTAGGTCCACGCCTGGGATCCAAACCCGTGAACCCCAGGCCACCAAAGCAGAGACCATGAACTTAACCACTACGCCACTGGGCCAGTTCCAGACTAGAACCATTTTTAAGTGAGAAGTGGAGAAAGGAAGAGAGAAAAACTACTCTATTCTAGGGGCAGCATATGCTGAGGTCCCAGAGTGTGGCAGTTTCCAAATCAGGCAGAACTTGGGGGAGGACCTGGGAACCCATGCTGATGCTGGCCTTACATGGTGCTTGAGGTAAGGTAATGGTCCCTCAAAGATGCTCACGCCCTATTCCCCAGAACATATGAATATGTTATGTGGCGTGGCAGGAGATAATTGAGTTTCCAGATGGAATTCAGGTTGCTAATCTGCCGATTTTGAGATGAGGAGATTATCCTGGACTATCAAATGAGCTGCAGGAAATCACAAAGCTCCTTAAGTGTGGGAGAAGGAGGCAGAAGAGTCAGAGTGATGCATTGTGAGAAAAACTCAATCAGCCATTGCTGGCTTTGAGGATGGAGAAGGGGCCACAAGCCACAGAATGCAGCAGCCTCTAGAAGCTGGAAGTGGCAAGAAAGCAGAACCTCCTTGGAGCTTCCAGAAGGAATGTGGCCATGCAGACACCTTGATTTTAGCCCAGGGAGACCCATTTTGGACTTCTGACCTCCAGAACCGTATGATAATAAACATGTATTGTTTTAGGCTACTACTTTGGTGGTGATTGGTTACAGCAGCCACGGGAGACTCATACCTGCAGTATGCAATTTCCACAGAGCTTTGTGGACACTCAGTGGTATTTCCTGACCATTTTCCTTTTATTCTGATTTCAAAATGTATACCTTCTAAGGTGAAAGTTTTATACGGCTTAACTCAAACTATATTTTACAATAATGAGAAAATAGGATCATAAAGTACGAAGAAAACTGGAGCACAAGTCAGCTGACTGGGGTATCCCGTCTACAACAGCGCCCATGAGAAACGCCAGGGTCATGATTCCAAGTCCCACAGGAGATAGATGGTTAAAAAACTGTGCCAGGTGCAAGACAAGAACAGAGAACTGCTTATGCTGTGGCCAAGCCTACCACCCACGTGGCAGTAGGGTTTTCCAAACACCATGCCAGCACAGGAGATAGCAGGCTGTGTCCTGGGAAGGCCAGCCTCTAACCCCTAGACTAACTGCACAGATCCGGAACCCAAAAGTCAAAAGCAACAGTCTGGAGGACAGGTCCAGGCACCAAAGGGAGACAGGTGTGCAGTTCTTGGGTCCTGCACCCTGCAAAGCAGAAGCGCCCTCAAATGTGCTGAAGTGACAGAAGGGAGCTGTGAGGTAAAGGATCCCTCCCGGATCCTCAGCAACAGCAGCAGTGAACTGGGTCTTGAGGGATCAGCTAGTCCAACCTGTTCATTTTACACAGTTTGGAGAGAGAGGCTCATATCTGGTGAGGCCAGCTGTCCCCTATGACCTCTGCCTCCCCGTCCCCAGCGGCAAGCCTCTCTGCCTGGAAGGCAGTCCTCTCATCCCCCTTCATGCTCCATCTGGACCCGTGCAACTGCCCTCTGGTCTTCAGAATCTCACACCATCACCTGACCTGGCTCCTCCCACTGCTAGCGCCAAGAGCAATCAAGTGACTACGACTTCCAAACTGCCTTTGAGGCTGCGATAAAATGACAAGGTAAGAGGAAAGGGACACTTCCAGAAAAGCCAGACATAGCAGAGGCCTGCCATGTCCAAGGAGCTCAGATTTTAATAGAACTCTGCCGTCCTGCTGCCCTCTCCCATTGCACCGCCCACCCTGCCCCAGGGGCATGTTCTACAGTCACTATCAAGGAGAAATCCAACAGTGTGAGAAGCAGTTGAGCGTGTGTACCTCCTGTAGTTCAGCTGAATAATTCATGATTTGTTCCGCATGAAGGTCATCAAAACCAAATTGGGATTTCAGGTCAGCCTGGACCTTCTGTGGATCTGGCATCAGCTTCTGCAGGGACAGGTTGTATCCTGACTCTGCAAGACAACCAGTGATTTATACGGTCAGTCGTTTCAACGTTGTGACACGTCCAAAGTAATTCAGAAAATGACGTCTTCTTCACTTGTAAAGGAAAGCCAAATGAAGACCAAATGCCATTTGGACAATCAAATAGGAGAAGCAAACAGAAGTGAATACTGGACGCCACAGAGAGTGTGGTCAGAGGGCACATGATCCCTGAGATAAATGACTGCAAAGATTCTAGGAGGTAATCCGACAACATATTTCAAGAACTTTATGAAATTCAAATCATTGAGCCATAATTTCACTTCTAAAAATCTATCTCAAGAAATCTAATCAGATATATGAAGAAGAAGTAATGTACAACAGCGTTATTGCATTGGTTTTATACTGATTAAATACTGAAAAGTAGCTAAGGCATCTAGCATGGGGGAAAAGGATAAATTACGGTACATTTGTGGCACAAAATAGTAAGGAGTCTTTAAAACTATATTTCCAAAAACTATTTAAAGTCATAAAAAAAGATTCCCTAACAGAGTTAATCAAGGTATAAAACTCATAAGCCACCCAAATAACCCAGCAATGCCACCCACAAGTGGCACACCCAAAATGTAATTCCGAGACCCCCAAGGTTTGACAAAATCTCTGGCAAGTGTGGCCCAGCAATCGCAAACATGAGAGCATATAAATTCCAAGGTGAACCTTCATCTGAAAACCCAGAGACTAGATGGTTTTAGAACATGATTTAACAACCATCGCTGAGTGCCTACATGTGCCAAGCACCGCAAAACCATTTTCACAAGCGTGATCTCATGGCACTTTAAATTAACGCTGTGGGTCAACAGAAAAGGTACAATCCTGCCACTTAGAAAAAAGAGCCCAGTCAGGCAACTTCAGGAAGATATTGAAGATGGGGCGGACCCGAGGATCCAATACTCCTCGCTTCCAGTCTGGTTGTCTTTGCATGATATCCAGGGGAAAAGACTGATTCTGAGATTTAAACTAGCATTTATCATGTATCGAAGAGGTACCAGCCCCTAGGCCAGGCATTTCCCATGCCAGGTTTCAGCGAGTCCTCTAACAACACGACAGGTAGGTGCAGTAATTATGCCCTTTTGGGGGGTGAAGGAAGCAGACATTGAGAGTCACTTAAGGTCACACTTCTAGATCAAGTCGTGATTCAAACCCAGGAGCTCTGATTCCCAGCCTGAGTTGTAACCACTAACCTCTACTGCTCTCAGAACGTACTAGAATTATTCACAGAATTCTAGAAAGGAGTGGGGAAAATAGATAGTAACATCAGTCAATGAATGGGTATAAAACTTTAAAATCATTCTAAAAAAGTGAAAGACACCTTGAGTTCTGAAGCTCATTTCTGAATGACAGAGTTCAGAAGACGTGGATTAACAATTTCAGTCAATAACATGACTGGTTCATTAGCCCAAAGCCACTGACAGGGCCTGTCCCTGTCTCTTCACACACTGTGATCTGCTTATTTGGCAAAAGAATTTTTCTTGGAGATAACAGAAATGAAGACAACTTTTAGTTGCATCTAGAAGTATGTTTTGTAATAGTATTCCTTAGCTCTGATTCACTGGCAAATTAATAGAAAATAGCTTATTTTAATTACATTCTTAATGATAATTATATTTCCAACTATAAGGTAAGTTGATTGTTATAATTTGGATGATGTACAAAAACTTGAGCTTCCTAATGTGTTTGTTAAAATGAGGTCACTGGGAAGATTTCAATGAGATATTTGATGTGTCTCCCACTCCACCTCTGGGTTCTGTTCTGAGCATGAGGAATAGCAGCGCCTGCTGGAATTAACCTACAGGAGAAGCAGGCTAAATATTAACGACCTGGCTTCCCTCTTGCAGAGCGCACAAACTCTTCTTGTCTATAGGGGTCCTCCCTACACTGAGTCACCAGAAACAGGAAGAACCTGGGGTGGGATTGGAGGTGATGCAGGATGTCGTGTTAGGTTGTTTCGTGGAGCAGGAAAAATCCGGAAGGAATCAGAGAAATCTCTGTATGTAACCATCTCATTATATAGGCCAGGAGACTGAGATCTTGAGCGTAAGTGACAGATGGAGACAACGTAATCCTGGGGCTCCTGACCCTGGGCTTGCCTGCCTCTAATTCACCCCCTGACACCTGCCCCAGGAGTATCTTCCTACAGTACAGATCTAATTCTGCTGCTCCAGCATCCTTCTATGGTCTGGCCTGGGCTCTCTTTCTGGATTACTTCCATTACCTGCCATTGCCCACTATACCCCAGACACACTGAATGTCAGACACATGGGCCCTCTCAAGCCCTGAAACTTCACACCCACTGTTCCTCTTCCTGGCAGTGCTCCCTGGTCTCTAATGAACTCCAACTCATCCTTCAAAACTTCTCCTTGAAGCTTTTCCTGAGAAAGATGCCCGATCCCTACACTGTGGCTTCTGTTTTTTCTTTACTGACACATCTCCATCCTTTACTAAACATGACTTCCCTGAGAGCTAGAACCCTGTCTTATTCAGGTTTTCATTTCCACTGTTTGGAACAGTGTTTATCTCAGAGAAAGTGCTCAATAAGTGTTTACTGAATGAGAGAATGAGTAAATGAATGGATGGGTGAGTGGGCGGATGGATGGATGGATGGATGAGTGGGTAGATGAGCAGTTGGGTGGACAGGTGGGTAGATGGATGGATGGGTGGATGGGTGGATGGATGGGTGGACGGACGGATGAATTCTAACTCCACTGTTCTCTCCCTATATTTCTCTTACAGAAAGAGACAGAGAAAGAGAGAAGGAGAGAAATAAAAATAAAATGTTCAGGCCCAGTTGACTGTTCACAAAATAATACCCTGAAACAGAGAGTATAATGGTGGTTGCCAGGGGCTGGGAGTGGGGAAAATGGAGAGACACTGGTCAAAGAGTACAAACTTTCAGTTATAAGATGAATAAGTTCTGGAGATCTAATGTACAGCATGGTAACTATAGTTACTATTACTGTATTGCATACTTGAAATTTACTAAGACATCTTATACATTATCACCCCCCAAAAAGTAACTATGTGAGGTGATGGATGTGTTAATTAATTTGATCATGGTAATCATTCCACAATGTATATGTATATCAAATCATCACATTTTACACTTTAAATATACACAACTTTGTCAATAAAATAAAATAAAATAAAATGAATATTCAATGAAAAAAGAAAGAAAGAATACCTGGGGTCAAGAATAGAGCCAAATAATGCCACCCTCCCCAATGGAAGGGCTGTCTGTTCAGTTAGTAGGCTTTACAAATCCATATTAATCTGCCTCCTCTCACTGGCCTTACTGTTTTTCAAATATTTCTTCCTAATAGAAGCTCAGGAGAGAGGAAAGATTAAAATCAGAGAACTTGCGATAGGTCTATCCTTAGAAGACAAGTCCAAGAATTTTATAATCAGTTATTTTTTAATTAAAAATAACATTATTAGCAATGACTGCAGAATTTCAGCAATGTTAGAAAATCAAATTCAGGTTTGAGTTCCAAATTTTCAGTCTACTTCTCCCTTTAATTAACAGAAACAACTGACTCTTTTTTGCATTTGATATTTTACTTAAATCATCTCTTTGAAAAACATTTTAGCTCTATGGCGGCTGTCAATAAATTTAAGTAGTAAAACATGTGAAATATCACAAGAGCTTTAAGTTTGCCATACCAGTGGCTGTTACACCATGCTCTTGCAGAAGTGCCAACGTCGAAATGCTCACATTCAGCACGATTTCAGAAACCCTGGAAACGTTGTGGTTGAGTGGCAGCCAATCTAAATCTTCTAGAGATGTTAAGGAACTAGAACCAAAACAAAACCAGAGCAATGCAAGTTAGCAAAACAAGTAGCATCGATCCAGATTTACTTACCTACACCCACCAGGCCCCGTTCCCGTGCAAGACATGGCTGAGCGATTTACGTGTCAGCATTCACCGTGGCTTTCAATGTAACCCTCACTCCCCAGACTAGGAACTAAACATAAGAGGTAAGTGCTTTCTTACGATCACTCGGGCAGCTGACGAGGCCAGCCAGGATGCAAAGTGCTGTCGTCTCAGGAGAGCAAAAGAGCACTCAGCCTGGCTGCTTCGCGTTCAGATGCCCGGTTTAATATTTGCAGGGCAGCCTAGTAGAATGTCACATACCCCAATCCCCCACTCTGTCTTGACCCATGGATCTGAGTACGTCAGGGTTCAATCAGTGGTCTTCGAATTGTTTCACGGAACAAGGGGCTTTGGGGAGTCCACATGTTTATAATGTTAATTTTGTTTTTTAAATATCAATATTTTATTTTATAAATAATCATAATCAAACTTGTAAATTAGAAAATCTATTCAACTGAAGTGAGAATGTATCTAAATGTTAGCAACACGAGACCAACAATACATAAGTCGTGCTTCAAAACCAGTTATTTTCCCAGCTTCTTGTTAAGGAAAATCTCTCATGGCCCCTTGCGTATCGATGAGTATCCCAAGAGTACAAGATATATCACTGCAAACTGGCTCCACATGCAAATACTTATCTCTGTGAATGCAAATTTTCTTTACATCATGTCACCCAAGCAAAATATAGAAATAAAATTAACAGGGAAGCTGATGACAGTTCAACAACTGTCATCAACATCTTCTAATTTCAAACTTTGTCTCTCCAAAGAGCCCTCGTGCTCTCACTGCCCACTGCACACACGCTCAGGGCTTAGGGCAAGACCACCAAGGGAAGCACCCCCACTGTGCTCAAGTAAACCAACAAACTGTCAAAATAAGTTCCATTCTCCTACATTGACAAATACACCTTCATGAGAGCTTGGAAAGCCATGTTCAAATCTGGAATCTTCTGATCCTCAGAGTTGTCCACCAGAATGTAGGGGTTTGGGAGGACCCGCGCCTGTCCCCTCAGCTTGCTCCTCCCCCACTTGTCCCCCACTCCACCTGTACCTCAAGGGGCCTCGTGTGCACACATGTGGACACGCCATCCTGCACATCCAAGCACCATCCACACCCTCCGCCCCACCCTCCTGCCAACAGCTGGACCACCCTGGGCCTCAGGGTGCACACTCCAGTGGTGGGAGCTGCCCTCAGCGTGGGGTAGCAGGGAAGAGGCCCACACGGCTCTGCAAGAGGGCTCTGGCCATCGGGGCAGGGAGCTCCAGGGTGAGGGCATTCTGTGGGCAAATCCTCTTGGCCTCCTGGGCTTCCTGAGCCATGAGCAGAGGCACAGCTTGCCAAAGGCCAGAGAGGGGTCCCTCTTTGGGGCAGGGACCCTCTAGTCCTGACCTAAGGCCAATGCTGATTGTTCTCACTGATGGCAGATAAAATAAGTAAAAGCTAAAAATCTGAAAAGAATATAATCTTTTGCTAATAAAATACCATACTTATACAGTAGGTTTACACAAAAGAATTCAACTGGCGGGGGAAAAAGACCATGTTATTAAAACATGGGGAACCCACCATGAGAAGGGATCCACTCAAAGGTAACCTCCAGGTAACATCGGATCAGATCCATAATAGGAGACCAGTGCTCAACTCACTGAGTTACACAATGGAAAGAACAGAGCTTTTCAGCTCTGGATGATATTTTGGGCAATTGCAGCATCATTTATTAAGAAATTAGTTAAAATTATAATGTTCATGTCACATCTCCAATAATGAAAAACTTAGAAACAACCAAAAGTCCGATTATAAATGATCAAGGAAATTATGGTATATGATACCTTACCAAAATGGAATAGTCTGTAGCCATTAGAAATGATCATTTGAAGACTATTGGAACATATGAAAGGCTGATGTAATGTTAAATTGTTTAAATCGTGGAGAATATGCTCTGAAAAACATTACTACATTTATGTAAAATATTTATACAGGTAGACAACGGACAGGCATGGAGATGCAATAGTTCTAGCCATTTCAGGGTGACATTATTCTGAATTTTTTTCTTGTATCGAAAAATTACTCAGAGATATATATTTTCCCATTAAAAAGTGAGGAGGAAAAACCAACACATTTATAATTGGTTATATTTTTCTTTTTAACTCACTTCAAAACTGCCTGGAGAAGGTGTTGTCCACCACGTATGCCATCTTCAACGTGGACATTGCCTGCATATAGTCTCGGCAGTAAAAGTAGAAAATTCCAGATGTGGGGCTGCTGGTGAAGGCTTTCTAATTTTGATATCACCTCCTCGGTCTTATTGAGATCCACCTGATAAAAAAAATACCAAGAGTTTTCCTCTTTAGTTTTGTTAATCAATGAAATGATTGCGGGGTAGGGGAGGGTACTGCCACAAAGGGGCAAGAATGTGGAACCTCTGGGGGCAGAGACTTGTGCCTGAGATGTCACTATTTTGAATAGACAAGATTTAAAAATTATTCACCAACTTGGAGAATATATTTGCAAATCATATATCCAACAAGGGGTTAATTTCCAAAATATATAAAGAACTCATACAACTCAACAACAAAAAAATGAACAACCCGATCAAAAAATGGGCAGAGGATATGAATAGACATTTTTCCAAAGAAGATATACAGATGGCCAACAGGCATGAAAAGATATTCAACATCACTAACTGTTAGGGAAATGCAAATCAAAACTACAATGAGATATCACCTCACACCCGTCAGAATGGCTATAATTAACAAGACAAGAAATAACAGGTGCTGGAGAGGATGTGGAGAAAAGGGAGCTCTCTTACATTGCTGGTGGGAAAGCAAACTTGTGCGGCCACTATGGAAAAGAGTATGGAGATTTCTCAAAAAATTAAAGATAGAAATACCATATGATCCAGCTATTCCACTACTGGGTATTTATCCAAAGAACATAAAATCAATAATTCAAAAAGATATATGCACCCCTATGTACTGTGGCATTATTCACAATAGCCATGACATGGAAGCAACCCAAGTGCCCATCAACAGATGAATGGATAAAGAAGATGTAATATATATATATACACACAGACATAATGGAATACTACTCAGCCATAAAAAAGACAAAATTGTGCCATTTGTGACTACATGGATCTACCTTGAGGGTATTATGCTGAGGGAAATAAGTCAGACAGAGAAAGATAAACCCCATATGATCTCACTCATATGTGGGAGATAAACAAACACATAGATAAGGAGAATAGATTAGTGGTTACGAGAGGAGAATGGGGTGGGGGGAGGGCAAAAGGGCTAGAGGGGCACATATATATGGTGACGGATAAAAACTGAACTGTTCGTGGTGAACATGATGCAGTCTATACAGAAACTGAAATATAGTGATGGACACCTGAAATTTACACAATGTTGTAAGTCAATATGACGTCAATAAAATAATTTTTAAAAATTATTCTGTTAGGTTGGGTTTTTTTTTAATGTTGTGAAAGTATGGACAGAGAAAGAGAAATAGCGGTCTGTTTTTATAACAAGCTGTACCAATTTCTAAGATTTTGAGAAAGATCTTAGAAATAAATGATGAGTACAAATCTGAATAAAAATAAAACACCTACTGTTAGTATAGGTTTTCCTGTTATTGCAGGGGAATCCAATCATAACTGATACACAGTGTAAATAGTTGAATATTATGCTTCCTCCACACAAAAATCCCTAACTCCCTGTCTTCCACCACCCCAAGAGCTGTTTTTGATGGCACAACCAATAGAATCCTAGTATGGAGGAAGGTAAATAAAAAACTACGGGTAAAACAATATTTTGCCAACAACAGTCATGGAATAAGAAACTACAGACCAGATTTCTTTTTCCTGAGTAAAAAACGAGACCAAGGGAAAGAAGTAAAGATGTTCATTCTAATAGGTAGAAGAACTTTCTCCTCAGGCAAAGGTGTAGGGAAAGTGGTGATAGAATCCATTTCATTAAAGCCATAAAGCAGTTGCTTTAAAAATAGCAAAGCAAGAAAGGTTTGAATACTAGGGCAGTACTAAAAGGAGCAGAGAAAAGGACTGTGTGGGAAAATCAGAAAGAAACCCCAAATTTTAACTAAGCATTGATGGCTTGGTCAGAAGGCACCTTTTTGAGCCTAGTACGTGGCACAGAACCTTCAGATTATTCTAGAAGCTTGAGTTTTTCACACTATACACGAAGAATGGCAAAGTGAAAAACAGAATGAATGTGAGTCTCCAGCACATCCCTGAGTCCCCACGCTCCCTCTGGGTGACATTACACCCAGACTCTCAACAACATCCCAACGAGAACTAGCCTACACATCTGTGCTCTGAGCCCCACAATTGCTAGCTCTCTTCTCTCAATCTAGTTCCCATTCCTTCAATAAAGCTGAGTGCAGCATTTCGTGTCACTCAGAAAAGCTGTACCATCTTTCCTTCAGATTCGATACAGTGCTGTGGTTATTTTAAATAAACACGCTTCAGGTCTCCAGCTACTCCATAGAGGACATGGCTCCCTCTGCCTCCACACCACCCTCAGCAGGAATGAAGAGGGGGTTCCAGAAGCCCCTAGGGCCACTTCCTGACATTTATTGAGGATTTTGGCTTCTGACCCACTGCAACCCGCTCCAACATAATTCCTTTCATGATTCTTAGAGACTTCAACATCTGCTATGTGATCCTTCAAATTGCCTCTGTTACTTGAGCCCCTTCATCCAATGTTTTCTGCTACCTACTTGAATCACCCATTCCCATGGTCAAAATCTTGACCTTTTCATTACCAATAACCAACTTCATGCTCCTCACTCTCTAACTAATAACTCCAGCTCCTTCCCTCCAACACCAACTCAGCCCTACCAGGACCCACACCCACCAACCCTGCCATGGTTTCACAGCCACCTCTCCTTCTTCTCCTCATCGCCCTCACGTCCTTGGTCTATGACAACAATCTTTCCCTTGAATAACCACTCAACTCTCCTCTCTTACATCACCGTACACTCCCTTGCAAAATATCCAACCCCAGTTAAAGTCAACATTCTGCCTAATCCATACCCTCGCGCTTGTAGCTGAATCTGGCTGCAGAAAGCTACACAGTGGTGCCGACTCTCCCAGGCTGTCTTCATGCCCACTTGCCTTCCGTGTGCAGAGCTCAGCTTCATCTTACAACTGTAATGTATCTTCCTTGTCCATTTTCTTCCCCACTCTCCTAGAAGCTCTTCTGTGCCTTTTCTCCCTTTAAATCTCCAAACTCCTTGTCCTCTGCCATCACTTTTAGCTATCTACTTGCTTCCTATTTCTCTGAGAAGTGGAAATACTCAGAGAGAATTTCCTCACACAACCATATGGGTCTCCCAACCTACCTACATCTGGGCTTGTATAGTTCCCAAGACCTACTGGTGCCAAACCCTCAACCCACGCTCCAGCTCTGCTGCCCTCCCACTCACCCAAGGGCACCACTCCAATGATCCCTCTCTCTTTTCCTTTCTGTAGGTTCATTCCCATCAGCACACTGTCATCTATAAAGCACAATCTGTTCCTGCCATAAATACATAACCCCAAACCCAACCACGAGGAGACATCAGACAACCCCAAAATTGGGAGACAGTCTGCAAGATAAGTGACCCCCTCCAAAAATGTTGATGAAATGAAGACAAAGCAAGACTGAGAATGTTCCAGAATAAAGGCGACTAAAGAGAGAGGACAACTGAATGCAACACCTGATCCAGGATTTTCTTTTGTATTAAGGACATTATAGGACAAGTGACAAATCTGGAAAAGGTCTGTGTGTTAAATGATAGTATTATATTAGTGCTAATTTCCTGATTTTAATAGTTATACTGTGGTTATGTATGAGAAGTATACACTGAAGTATTTAGGGATAATGAGTTACCATGTCTAACTTATTCTCCAACACTTCAGAAATATGATAGAGATATAAATATAGATACACAGAGAGAAGAATTAAATAAAGGTGATGAAAATGCTATCGTTTGGGGAATCTGAGTAAAAGACGTGGTAATTCTTTGTACTATTCCTACAACTTTTCTATAAGCCTGAAATTATGATGAAAACGAAAAGTTGAAGAAGAAAAACCTACAATGTAAAACGGTTAAAATATCTCAAAAGGGATGGAGGGAGGGAGGGAGGGAGCAAGGAAGGAAGGGAGGAAGGAAGGAAGGAAGGAAGGAAGGAAGGAAGGAAGGAAGGAAGGAAGGAAGGAAGGAAGGAGGGAAGGAGGGAAGGATAGATGGAAGGTCTATATCTCCTTCCTGGTTTAGGTTCCCCTGAGACAAGGCCTTGTGTGCAGGTAGCTTGTCCGGGAGATGATCCCAGAAGAGGGGGTGAGGTAGTGGGAAGAAGGAGACAGGAAAGAAGAAAAGCCACTTCAAGATGTGATATCAGGTCCTGTGTAGACCATGCTGTCTTGAATCCTCAGAGTCCCTCAAGAACTACAAGATGCTGCCCAGATTTGACCATTGCTGGGGGCAAGGTGACCAACCCTCCCAGATTTCCCAGGACTGAGGTGTTTTCCAGGACAAGGACTTTCAGCATGAGTTGCTCGGGCACATTAATGCCCCTGTCCTCTCAGGCAGAGCTTTCCTCAGAGAAGGAGCAGTTGCAAACAGCAAAATACTCTCAGTACGCGCCTGATGGGGGATGCCATGACCGAGAGCCTGAGCTCTCAGGGAACTCCCACCTCAGAGGGGGTGAAATTAGAGGGCCAAGGGGATGTGAACAGGGTGTCACGGCATCTGCAGCACCCCATGGCTCAGGCTTTCATCCTTCCCACTCCACCAAAGCCCTTCTTGCCACATCACCGATGACCTGAACGCTGCGACTTCCAGGCGCCACGTCTCCGTCTTCTTCTTGCCTGATCTACCAGCAGCATGTGAGACAGAGGATCATCCCTTCCCCTTGAAGACAGCTTCCCTTGGCTTCCGTGACACGCCACTCTGCTGCTCCCTGCTTGTCTGACATGCCTTCTCAGCCTTCTTTGCTGCTTTTCTGAATGTGAGTGCACAGTGTTGAGCCCTCCGCCTTTCTTTCCTCTGTCTACATTCTCTCCCTTGATCACCTTCAGATATCATCTATGCCCCAGCACCTTCCAAATGTACATATCCAGCCAAGACCATTTGCCTCAACCCCAAACTGGTGTCTCCCACTGTCTCCTTGACAGGTCCCTGGGTTGTCTTATTCACATGGCCCCAAATCAGACTCCTTATTCCCCCCATCCCCACCCTGCCACCTCCCACACACACGGAAGGAAAACCTGCTCCAATCTTTCCCCCACCTCAGTGAATGGCCACTGCATATTTCTATTGATAAGGTGAAAACACTTAAGAGTCATCCATGACTCCTGCCTTTCTCTTATAACCTTCATCATATTTATCAACAGATTCAACTGGTTCTACCTTCAGAATATGTCGTGAATTCCACCGTTTCTCCCTACCTCTGTCACTACCTTGCTTCTCCATGCCACCATCACCCATTGTTGGGCTGAGTGTATTGATGACCTAACTGGCCTCACAATCCCACCCAGGCTCCCACCAGTCTATGCTCAGCACAACGGCCAAAAAGATCCTCTGAAAACATAATTCAGGTCTCGTCATTTCTCTGCTCAGAATAGTCGAATGACTATTTCACTCTAAATAAAAACCAAACAGTATAACATCATTACCAGAATTCTGTATAATGGAAAATTTACCTAGAATTCTTTCATCATAAAAAAGACTGCTCTCCCGTGGCCACTCTTCTTCAGTTCATTGTGCATGTGCCTAAATTCTAGTACGTCTTAGTCATACTGTACATATGATGCTGTCCTTTGCTTTTTACACTTGACATAATAACATAATCATTTTCCATGTGCCATATTTATTAAGTGACTGTATTACGTTAGGTTATCAACATTTACCTAACCTACTTTTGAATGTTAAAGTTATCTGTTATTATAAATGAACATCTTTATACAGACATATAGCTTTTTATTTCTTTTGCATTATAAATAAGGTAAATTGTGACAAAAATTACTGGGACAGGAGATATCAAGTTGCTTTTCCAAAGTTATCGTATTAATTTTTATTGCCACAAACCATGTATGATTATACCAAAGGACTGCAACATCACAAGCACTGAGTATCATAATTTTCTTTAAAAAATGTTGATTTAATCATTGAAAATGGTACTTTACTCTATTTTTAATTTTAAGTCCTTCAGTTATTTGTAACACTCAACATGTGTGACCCACAATATTTTCCTTTTGACCTGGTACATCAGAACGCTCAAAGTTAAGATGGGTGTTCAGTCACCATCTTTTCCATGATTCTACTTGGCTGATATAATTATTAGATGGACACACTGACGATCCTACTCCATATTCCAATTCATTAGTTGGCCCTGGTTCTTTTACTTTTCTCCTAATGGTTTCACCACATACATATTATTTTTTAAACTATCTAAATCCTTCTTAGAACTAGACAGCTCCAGGCACATGTGCCACCGTCAGCACAATGTTGCTGACAAAGCCTGTGTACTCAGGCTGCTGGGGCAGTCTGAGCAAGGGGAAGAATTTCCAATATGGATGAGATTCCCACCTTAGCTTGGTGTTTCTCAGCATCAGCACATCAGATAATTGGGCTGCTCTGTGCATTACAGGACGGTTAGTGGCGTCTCTGGCCTCCACCCAATGGAAGCCAGCCGTGCCCCACCCCAAGTGTGACAACCAAAAATGTGTCCAGACATTGTCAAATGTCCCATGGAGAGCAAAATGTCTCCCTGTTGATAACTAGTGCCTGAATTGAAGGCTATGTGCCTAAAGTGAGTCAAAGTTACGTGCCAAACACATGAACCTCAGACCTAATAAGATCAGATGGACTCCAAGCCCGTCTTATAAAGCCACTCACTCTGGGTCACCCACCAGCCTCGGGCCTCAATGTCCACCTTCTGCTTCTTCTAGACCCAGAGCCTTTACTCGAGAAAATTAAAACTTGCCTTTCAATCCACCTCATGAGCAATTCTGGCTGTCTCAAACACAGCTTCTACATAGTGTTTTCAAAAATCAAATCATTAGAAAGAAGGGTTTGAACAAATTATTAAATTTAAAACCAGTGTTTCATAATTAAATAATTAGTCCCTGAAGATTGAGTTTCAAACTTTTTTTAAGATACTTACTGTTAAAAAACTGGAACCATAAGAAGAATCTACAATAAAGAAGATTTCAGAGATATTAGTTCAGTCAGGAATCAGAAAGAGTTTTCTGAGCACCTGTTTTAGTTCTAAAATCCAATGAACCATCACAGAATCCTGGCCCAAAAGATTACACCCAAACTGAAGAATAAACCTGAAGGAAACAGTCACTTTTGATTTCCAAAATACATTGATATTAAATAAATTTCTGAAAAACAATTTGACTGGTAGACCAAATCCAATAATCTGCCAAAAAGTATTTATTATTTTATCAATCTGTAATTCTACAGGCATCATGAACATTCAGGACAGGACAGAGAAAGTGAAGGAAAAATAAAGAAAAATAAAAAAGGAAAAAAGTTGAAGAGGGAAAGAAAAGTAAAATTATGATTTTTCAGATTATATTCATTGCAACTTAATAAGAAATATATATGTGGCCCCTGCCCCCTGGTTCCTGACACAGAGTCCTTAAAACCCTCATAATTTCCTGAGTGTTGGCAGTGCTAAGAGTATCTCTTGTTATAATATCTGATCTCAGCCTCTGGTTCCTGACACAAGAGCTTCTAAGCCTCTCTGAATCTCTGGAGGGATAAGAGTGTCTCTTTGTATGGTAATGAGATGACAGGTGCTGGGGTCCCAAGATAGCTTCAGGATGGGGGCTTGTGGCCAGAAAGACCAATGCAGGGTTAGAGGGTTGGAACTTTCAGCCCCATTGCCCGGCCCCTGACCTCCATGGAGGCAAGAGGGGCTAGAGATTGAGTTAATCACCAATAGCCAATCACTTAACCAATCATGTCTACCTAATGGAACCTCCATCAAAATGCTAAATGATGGGGTTCAGAAAGCTTCTAGTTTGTGAATACATCTACATGCCAGGAGGGTGGCGCACCCCAGCTCCCACAGGGACAGAAGCTCCTGTGCTTGGGACCATTCCAAACCTCCTCCTACGTACTTCTTCATCTGGCTGTTCCTTATAATATATCGTATTCTTTATAATATCGTTTATAATAAACCAGTAAGTAAAGTGTTTCCCCGAGTTCTATGATTTTTTTCTAACGAATTATGCAACTTAAGGAATGGGTTGTGAGAAACACAAATTTGTAGCTGAGTTGGACAGAAGTGTGGGTACCCTAGTAACCCACTATTTGCAATTGGCGTCTGAAGTGGGGACAATCTCATGGGACTGAGCCCTTAACCTGGGGGGCTCTGCGCTCACTCTGGGAAATTAGAGACAGAACTCAATTAAATTGTAGGACACCCAGTGGGTGTCTACAGAAAACTGGAAAATTGCTCAGTGTAGAAATCCCACACATTTACTGCCAGAAGTGTTGTGAGTAGAGAAAAAGGTTTTCTTTTATACATATACCATGGGAAATGGCTCGAATAGTAGTAGCAAACCGAAAATCAAATGAAGACTTCACCTCAAAAAAAAAATTAGTTCTCTTTTTAATAGAATGTTGAAGACCTCATCTGAAAAACAAATTTTGTGAAAGTAGAATGATCCCATAATAGCACCTAATATGAGAACTCCACCACCTGGTGTTTGAAGCTATTCTGGTCTTTTGTTGATGCATTTGGGTCCATTGTGAAATCTGCCTGCCTTGCCCCACCCTGGACAAAGGTGCTGTTTTCTTTCAGAAATAATACATCATGTTACCTCCTCTGAGGAGCTTGTATGGGAACAGAATTTGCTACCCCAAAAATGTGTCTCTTTAGCTTGATTATTTTTAAGAACAAAAGACTCAGGAAGAAACTTTGACCTTCCTTCTAACTACCTAAAAGAATTTAAGATAGAAGGCTTGTTCCAGGAAGGAGTTATCACCGTAGATAACTATAGTATAATATGAACTAGGTGTGGTAGACAGGGAGGAACCTAACAAGACCCGTTTGATCAAAATCCTTTCCATGTCCCATTGTCTCTGCAAAGCATGGCAAATATTTCTTACCAAACATTTGCTTTTCCATCTCTATGTGAATTGCCTTCCTACCCTTTGTAGTCCCAAACCACTACCCCCAACATCCTACTTTGTCTTTAGCTGAAGATGGTATTTAAGGTGGTGGCTTTGTCCATTTTGGTGAGTTATTCAGTTTTTCTGGGTTCCTCCCATAGAAACATGTTATTAAAATTTGTTCAATTTTCTCCTGTTATTCTGTCTCATGTCAATTTAATTCTTAGACCAGCCAGAAGAACCTACAAGGTCAGAGCAAAACTTCTTCCTCCCCTACAAGCTCATTATTCATTTTTTTGCCAAACTTTTCATTCCATTTTCTTGTATATACTCCAAGAAGAGAAAAATATGTACATGAAAAGAAAAATTTTAGGTGGGGACTTAGGGCCGCCAGATTTAGCAAATAAAAACACAAGATGTCCAGTTCAATTTGAATTTTAGCTAAACAATGAATAATATTTTTTACTATAAGTATGTAATATTTGGGACATACTTATAGTAAAAAGTTATTTGTTGTTTACCTGAATTCAAATTTAACTGAATACCCTGTATTTTATGTGGCAGCTATGGATGCGATAGTGTTTACAAAAAAAAAAAGGGCAGATCACTGTAGCCCAGTTTGTAGACGCAGTTTGGGCAATGATCCGGCCATGTGAAGACAGGTAAGTAGCAGCCCCCCACCGAGGTCCAAGCTTCTCCATTTGTAAACCAAGCTCGCTAAGACCTACATCCATTCTAACTTTCTTTACCAAATATTTACAAAGAAGAGTTGAAGCTTCTTAGAATGTGGACGTGCTTCATAATGAACAGAAATAATCAGCCCCAACAATCTAAAAAGTTTGTCATGAAAGCAAGCTAATCATCAAGACCAGAATTAAAGTGTTACTAATACAGAAAGACAAACCCAAATCCACCAGAAGGAGGAAAGGAATCAGGAGTGTGTGTGTGTGTGTGTGTGTGTGTGTGTGTGCATGTGCATGTATAACGTGGGGACAGATTTTAAAAACAGAGGAAGAGGGAGTGAGAAAGGGAGGTAGCAACAGAAGAAATAGAAGGAGACGTCAAAGTGGACCCTGGGAGATAAAGCAAGCATGGGCTGCAGCCCCTCTGAAGGCCGTGCCCAAGGTGCCCTCCCAGGGAGGTGGTGGAAATCTGCCCCACCTTCACAACCCACCCCAGTGGCTGTGCCTCACCCATGGAGGGGGCCCCTTATTCTAAGGTCCACAACGACAGCCTAGTGCAGTAAGGATGCTAAACTGTGAACAGGATTTTAAAGACATTCTGGGTCCTCACAGCCCCTGGGGCCCCACCTGGCCTGTGTCCAGGCAGGCGGTTGACAGTTAGGACAGGTTCACTTGCCTGGAGTCTTGGATCTTTCCACCCAAAGTTTTTGCAAGTTTTTTGCCTTGTCCATCATTTCATTAATTTCTTCAGCAAGGTCCTGCATCTCCTTTAAGAAGGCCAGGTCATTGAGCTTCTTGTGATGGCCAGCTGCCGTTTGGAACCTAGAAGAACTTCAAGTAAATGGAATAAATACCACAAGTAGAACTCTTTTCCAGGAACACATTTCCTCAGGGATTTTAAGATTCTTGATACCCGATGCCAGAGTGTTTCCAACTAAACTTGTCCCAATTTATGTTTCCACCAACTGCCCTTAAGAGCCCATTTTACTTGACCCTCCGTCAGAATGGAAATTATTACTGAAAAAAACCTCTGCCAATTTAAAATTAGAAAATTGTTCTCAATCTCTTTATTATCTGTAAAGCTCAACTATTTTGTGTTTGTTAGTCATTTCATTTTTTTTCACTGACTCAACATATGTCATTCAGCATGCCCTGTGCAAGGTGCTGGGAATAAACATACCAGTGAACAGAACAGACCCTGTCCCTGCAAACAGAGGAGAAAGGGGATAAATGAACAGATATGCCTCATAACTGTGGGTTGAGGTAAATGCTACCAGGAAAACCAACCGGGTGATGAGAGAGGAGTGAGTGGAAAAGTCTGTTGTAGAGAAGGTGCACATGGAAGGCCTGAGAGGCAGCCATGCTGGGTTGAAACCTGAAAAACAAAATGGTGGGGCAATGGGAAGAAGTGTGGGGTGCGGGATGTGGGCTGCTTAGAGGGAGCACATGCAAAGGCCCAGAGGTGAGGGGAGCTGGAGTGAGAAAGACAGATACGCACAGAGAGGGAGGGAAAGAGAGAGAGAGAGAAAGGGAGAGAGAGAAGAAAAGAAGAGAGAAGGAAAGAGAGGGAGAGAGAGAGAGGGAGAGAGAGACTTGTGTGGTGTGGGGAGTGGCCACAGGACACAGAGCCCAGTCAGTCATGGGAAGGACTATGCTTGGACACCAAGAGCAATGGGCAGCTGGGACAGGCTTCACCAGGGACCACCTGGCTTTGGAGAAAGGCTTTGGAGAAAGAGGAAGTAGATAGACTGGAGTCCATTCTAGAAGTGAACTGAGAGGAACTTTCATGAACTGAACGTGGGGTGTGTTAACTATGTCTTTTATTTTCTGTATTCTGAGACTTTTGAAACAGCACATAAAACCTTGCCCAGCTTAGACTAGTTTGGCTCCCTTCAAACAGGTTGTTGGTGAATCAAACCTTGTTCAAGAACAGAGACAGCACTGAGCATGTGCAAGGCGGGAACCAATAGCCCCAGGCTGACCCTGGCCTTCAATAAGGAAAATTAGGCTTCCAGCAGCCCAATAGCTTGATTACTGATTTGAGAGTAGCCAATCAGCTTACATGGGCTCAGCCACAGCTTAGTAGCTCTAACTCCTTAAATTTCACTCCGAACCTTGGATCAGGGAGACAGACTTAAGAGCCTTGCCTACTGTCTCCTTGCTGGTCGACCTCACAATAAAATCTTTACTTTTCTCAAAAGCTGGTGCCATGGTATTGGCTTCTGTGTATATCAGGCATTGGATCTCTACCAGGTAACACTTTGATATCTGGGCCTTGCTGACCGCTGATCCTGGAGGGAGCTGTCCTGGGGCAACCCAATTCCTAGAGACAGCAGGGGACTCATAGATGTCATTTCCATGTCTGCACGTCTTACACAATTGATTAGAACAAATCATGGGTACCATGAGGACAGGGGGCTTTAGGGAGAGGGCAGCTTGGAGGACTTCCAAGGTAGCAGTGGAAGGTGGCACCTCCTCCTCATGAGAGAAGGACAGCTGTGGAGGCATCAGTGACACCCAAGTTCGGGATGCCCACTGGACACCAAGGAGAGAAGTCAGAGACCTTGACATGGGGTCCGGATGCAGGAAGGAGGACTGTGGATACTCAGGGCCTTTGTCTGGTTTTCTATTGGGCTGTTCATTGTCTTCTTTATGTTTTAAACATAGTATCCCTTTGTCACATTTATAAGCAATATCTTGCCCAGTTTTTTTTATTTGCCTTTAATTTTTTTTTAGCTTTGAGTAATTTTATTCCTAGAAGATAATAGTAGATGTAAAATGTATAAACGACATCTATCAGAGCAACAATCCAAAAGAGAAAAATACAGGAACAATATAGATATGCAATTATAGGAGAATAGTTAAATGCATAACAGCATACGTTTTTGAAAGGATTTCCTTTGTCTTTAAAAATGCTGCTCCTAGAAATCAACTCCTGCAGAGGTGGTCAGACTTGACTGTGCTGATGGACCACCGAGGGAGCTTGTTAAAATACAGACTCTGGGTCACCTCCCATCCGTTGTCTAGAGACTGCCCAGGAATCTGCATTTTAACCCACACCTCCTAGTGGTTCTGATCCACAGACTAACCTCAAGGCATGGGAAAATGCACAATACATAATTCTAATTTGAAAATGATGATAAAATTGCTATATTATCCTTAACTTCATATATGTATATCATGTATAGGAGAAAAAAATATTTTTTTACTAGTAAACAAGAGAACACATTCTCATGACCTTTGAAATCAGCACTGTCTACGTCTAATCTCAAATTCAGCAGGAATTTATTTTTAATCAGTAGGAAACTACTGATTTAAAATAAAATAGGAAATCATTTCACAAGTTCCTGAAAGCTTGTTAAAGTAACTAGATGTCCAATTACTTTTAGTATATCCAAGAGGAAATAAAAGTAAAATGGGGCAAATTTTTCCTCATTAGAAATTTACAGAACCTATTAGATTTTTTAAAATCCCAATTCCTTTATTTTACAAATTATAGAACATTGTGAACATGAGGTAACAGTTGTCAACAGGTAAATCTACCACGAAATAATTACAGAGCTTGCATGATCCCTCCCACAAACATCACCGTTTAATTTTCACATCCTATAATGAAGTCAGAGTGGGTTCAACAAACGTTGAGTGATGAATAAAATAAATTCAACGTCTTTCAGGTCACAGAACACTAGAGATGAAAAATGAGGCCCTGAGAATCAAAGTGAATTTGCGAAAAGCAGGGGCACCGAAGGTGCAGTGGCAGGTCCTGGCCCAGGTAGCCGCGTGCTGGCTCCATCACCTTCTGTTACACTCGAAGGAAATCTCACCATTTAAAGTGTAGCCTTCACCTTGAGTGGGTCAGAATTCCAAAAGCACAAAGAGAAATCGGTTATTACTTCTGCTGTGACCTCGAATTAAAGGATAAAAATGGCCCCCGGAAGCTGTGGACCATGACGCAAGCTCTCCTGCCTCACCCCCCACGTGGGACTCTCCTGGGAGTTATCAGATTATAGAGACTGATGTAATCCAAGGTGAGTTTCCCTGTAACAGTGAACTGGTTTTATGTTCCTTTCTAATTAGTATTTCACAAGTACCTCAATTTGTCCTTAAGACCAGATTAAGAACTATGACTAACATGAGAAATGTTTATAGCAGAAAAAATACATAGAACATCCTGGATTAAATATTGATTTGTGTGTGTGTGAAAGAGAATTTCCGAGCCCAGGGAAATCCCAGTACTGTAATAGGATTTGGGTGGAGAGCAATTTCCTCCTTCCTGAGGCCGTTTCTTTCTTTGGTCTTTTATCATGTAACATTTGACCTTGCCAGGAATGAAAAGAGTTGTGAAGAGAAGAGGGCAACAAAGGAGATTTGAAGGGGGAGGGCACAAGACAAGGCTACTTAGCAGGTGACTGAATTTCTTTCTTAGCCCTCAGACTAGTAGTGAAACCACTGTCTCAAAGGGCCAGGAACCAAATGTTGCATCTAGCCACAACGCCCATGCGATTCCAGTGAAGGACATGAGGACATCACAGGTGGGAGGAATTGCTCAGGCCCACCCCTCAGTTTGCAGATGAGGGAACTGAGAGCCAGTGAGGGTTCCCCTGGAGTCAAAATGTTTCTCAAACAATGTCTGTCTCAGAGAATCATCTTTAAAATAGGATCAAAATATTATCCACCTAATAAGGTTGGTGGAGGGTCAGCAGGGGGAATCTATGCAAATTCTTGGCACAGACTGCAGCACCCAGCTCTCTGTAAATCAGAATAAAAGTTTGTAACAATACAGCTAATGCTGGAATAGACACATTTTCAGCATAAGAGCTGCAGGAAGAAGCAAGCAAGGTAAAGCAATAAATAGGATTATTGTTTCTACAACAATTTGTGCTAATTTTTCTTATTAGTTTACAAATAAGACAAGTTTTTACAGAATAAGAATTATTTCTCAAGACAACCAGATCTAAAGGCAAAAATAATTCTCCTAGGAAGGCTGTTTCGGGTGACTTACATACTACTCCCTTTCCTGGGGGCCAGCGGGGAGATATCTGGAGGTCAGTTGCCTTGCTGTGAGTAAGGCCAGCCAGGGGCTGACCCTATGCTCACTGTCCACCTCTAACTCAGGGCAGGTGCTTGCAAGGAAAGCCTTCAAGGGTGAAGTTGCTTTTGAATCTAGTAGTAAGTCTGGGGTCTAAAGAAGAGGGAAAGTTTGAGAAATTCTCAGTTGAGGAAAGAAGGAGAGCAAGAATTCTTTGGGACTTTCTTTAGGTTTATTAAAAAATAATCCAAACTCCAGACTGCATACATTGGCTGTAAGTATTTAATGGGATTTCAGAATCTCTGCCTCCAACACACTCTTGGTTCCCCCTGCTTGCTTCTCACCAAAGATTTCCAGCCTGGTCCTCAAAATGAAGAGCCCTGTGCCTGCTTTCAGGGTTAGCTGGGAAAGAGGAGCTGAAGAGGGCAGATGTCACTCCATAGTCCGTCTTGCCATGAGGAAAAGAGACTCCAAGTGATAAGTGAGGGCCTCTAAGAAACACAGTTAGAAAACCTCCAGTTATTCAAATTCTAACCATTTCATAAATCTCTTCTAAAATATCAATGGAAAGAGATTGCTCTACCAACATTGGACAGCTTTTGCTCTGGGTATAAGAAATTTCTGTTTATTGGCCTTAGTTTCTCACTGACACAGAACAATTTTCAGCTATTTAAAAACTGCCAATAAAATAATTTTTAAAAAGAATTTCTATTAAAACATAAACTGGAATCCTATTCAGCAATAAGAAGAATGAACAGTTGGCATGTGCAACAAAATGGATGGATTTTAAAAGCATTATGCTTAGTGGAAAAAAACAAGCCAATCTCATACGGGTACATTCTATATAATTAAATTTATATAATTATATACAGCATAAATTATATGTAGTTATATCTCAAAATGACAAAACTACAAAGACATAGAACAGATTAGTGGTTGCTGGGGACAAGATAGAGGGGTGAGTGTGATGATCAGGAATAGCAATGAGGGAGTTTCTTTGTGTTGATCAAATAGATTCAAGATATTGATAATGATTGTGTAATCAAGATATATATTGATTGCAGTGATGGTTACATGAACCTATACAAGAGATCAAATTGCACGGTAATACACACACACACACACACACACACACAAATGAGTGCATGTAAAAGCTGATGAAAACAGAACAAGATCTGTAGCCTACTTAACAGTCTTCTACCAATCAATTTCCTGATTTTGATATTGTAATACAGTTATATAAGATGTCACTATTTGAGGAAGCTGGACTTGATGTACTATTTTGCAACTTCCTTTGAGTCTATAATTATTTCAAAATGAAAGTTAAAAATTAAACAAAGTCAAAAAATAAATGACAAACTCAGGAAAGAATATTTACAACTTATATCACAGACAAAGGGTTTACCTCCTTAATATGTAAAGAGCCTCTAGAAATCAAGAAGAAAAATAATGAGCAGGAGAAAAATGGACAAAGGACATGAATAAATATTTCACAGGAAAATAACTATAAATTGTACTTAGAGATATAAAAATAGGTTCAATATCCTCTATAATAAGAAAATGCAATTAAAACTGCACTGAGATATCATTTCTCATCAAGAAATTGGCAGAAATCTGAGAGTTCAACAAGACCCTCTATTGGCCTCACTGAGGAAAGAGATAGCCTCATATTTTGGAAGATAGAATGTAGAAAATTACAATCCCATAAAGGAGCATCTGGAAAAGACCATCAAAATCAAAAATGTATTTATCTCTTGATTTGCAGTTCTGCTTCCTCCAGGAATCACTCCTACAGATACATGTACACTATTAACCATTAGAAAAATACAACAAAAGATACAGTTAATAATTCAATAGTAAAGAAAAATGAAATAATAAAAAACATTCAATTTCCATAAACAAAGGCAATAAAGAGAAAAATAGGAGTAAAGAAGAGATGGCATAAGTTGCAAACAAGTGGCAATACATAAATCCAACATATTAAATATAAATGGTCTATACCTTAAAAGGTAAACATTGTTAGACTGGATGATAAAGCAAGAATCAACTATATGCTATCTAAATTTTAAATATAAAGACACAGATAGCCTAAAAGTAAAAAGATGGAAAAATATATATCATGAAACACTAATCAAAAGAAAGCGTTAGTGTCTATATAAGTACCAAACAAAGTAGACTTCAAAACATGGAATATAACCAAAGATAAAGAGATTATATATCATTATATATTATATACTATGTATTATAATGTAATATGTTATATAATGTATGTAATATTATAATACATAATTATAAAATTACATTATAATGTAATGTAATTATACATTATGTATCATTTATTACATGATATATTGCATATATAATACAATGTGTTATATGTATAATATATATTATATATAATTGTATATCACTATATCATGATAAACGAGTTAATGAAGAAGATTTAACAATCCTAATGTATATGCACTAATACCAGAGCTTCAAAGTGAAAGAAGCAAAAACAATAGAACTGAAAAGAAAAATAAAAAACTTCACAATTATGATTGGAGATTTCAATTCCTTTCTTGATTATTTATAGAACAAGTAGACAGTAAATCAGTAAAGATATTCAAGACTTAAGCAACACTCTACTCAACCACAGCAGAAAACCGTTTCCTCCGAAACACATTAAATATTCATCAAAGGAGACTATGTGCTAGGGCCATAAAACAAGCCTCAACAAATTTAAGACCTAAATCACATAGAGTTCCCTGAACAGAGTAGAATCAAGTATAAATTAGTAATAAAAAGATTTCAAGAAAATCTTCAAATATTTAAAAATTAAACATCTGATCTACAAATAACCCAGAGTCAAAGAAGAACCCACAGTGGAAATCAGTTAATATTCTGAACTTAATACAAATGAAAATACAGCATATAAAAATTTGTGAGATGCAGTAAAGCAGTACTCAGAAAGAATTATAAGGCTTTTAATCTTTATATTAGAAAAGGTCTAAAAATCAATGATCTATGGTTGAACATAAAGTAAAGAAAAGACACATTAAACTGTAAACAAAAGAAATGAAAGCATCCAGGTAAGAAACAATGAAGTAAAACTGTATTTCCAGATGACATGATCATGTAAGTAAAAAGTCCTAAGGGATATATTAGAAAGCCACTAGAACTGATATTTTAAAATTTTTAATTTAAAAACAATATCAAAAAACATGAATACTTAGGAATACATTTAACAAAATGTGTATCAAACTGAAAACTACAAAGAGAAATTCAAGAAAACTTAAACAAATAGAGATATCATGCTCATGGATTAGAAGACTCATGTTGTCAAGGTATCAATTCTTTCACGACTAATCTATAGATTAAATGTAATACCCTGGGAAAACTGGACAGGCAAAAGAATGAAGTTGGACCCCTTCCTCACACCATACGAAAAGTCAACACAAAATGGATCATAGACCAAAATGTAGGAGCTAAAACTATAAAGCTCTTAGAAGAAAACATAGGAGTAAATCTTCACCATCATATGTCAGGTAAAGCTTTTTAGATATGACACCAAAACCACAAGCAACGAAAGAAAAAATAGGTAAGTAGGATTTCATCAAAATTAAAAACTTTTTGCTTCAAAGAGTACAATTAAGAAAGTGGAAAGACCACTAACAAAATGGAGAAAAAATATGTGCAAATCGTGTATCTGATAAGGACTTGTATCCAGAATACATAAAGGACTCTTATAACTCAATAATAAAAAGACAGATAATCCAATTAAAAATGGGCAAAAAGGATTTGAATAAACATTTCTCCAAAGAAGATATATAAATGGCCAAGAAACACATGAAAAGATTGTCAACATCGTTAACCATTAGGAAAATGTAAATCAAAACCACAATGAAATACCACTCCACATCCACCTGGATGGCTATAACCTAAAAGACAGAAATGTAAGTATTGGTGAGAATGTGGAGAAATTGAACCCTCATACACTGCTGGTGAGAGGGTAAAATGGTGGAGCCACTTTGGAAAACAGCCTGACAGTTCCTTAAAATATTAAGCATTGAGTTACTGTATGACCTAGCATATACTCTAGAGAAATGAAATCACATATCCATACAAAAAACTGTGTATGCGTATTCATAATCAATTGATTAATTTGTTCAAAAGAATGAAGTACTGACACATGCTATAACATGAATGAACCTTCAAGACATTATGCGAAGTGAAAGAAGACAGTTATAAAAAAACTCACAAGTTGTGTAATTTCATTTCTATGAAATGCCCAGAACAGTCAAAGCTATAGAGACAGAAAGTAGGTTAGTGGATGCCTAGGCTAGAAATAGGGGAGATCAGGAAAAAATGGAGAGTGAATGCTAATGAATACAGGTTTTCTTTAAGAGATGATGAAAATTTTCTAAAATTGATTGTGATGATGGTTGCATAACTCTGTTAATATACTAAAAACTATTGAATTGCATGCTTTAAATGGGTCAATTTTATGATATGTGAATTAAATCCCTATAAGGTTTTTAAAAACGTAACCCCAATCAAAATCCCAACAGGCTTTTTTGTAGAAATAAACAAGCTAATTTTAAATTTTATAAGGCAATCCAAAGGACCTAAAAGAGCTAAAATAATTTTGGAAAAAAGAACAAAATTGAAGAACTTATAGTACCTGCTGTCAAGACTTTCTCTAAAGCTATAGTTATTGAGAATATTGGCCTACAGATAGTCATAAAGATCAATGAAATAGGAGAATCCAAAAACAGACCTTCATATTATTATCAGATCAATAAAGTTTCTTTATTATTATCAGGTTTTCAATAAAGATGCCAACAGAGTTTAATGGGCCTAGGATAATCTTTTCAACAAATGGTACTAGAATAACTGGATATTCATATGTAAGAAGATAAACCTCAACACTTACCTCACATCATATACAAAAATTAACTCAAAATGGATTGTACCTCTGAACAAAAGCTAAAACTATAAAAGTTCTAAAAGAAACTGTAGGAGGAAATCTTAATGATCCTCAGTTAGGCAAATATTTCTTTGTTAGAGCAAAATTCTAAAAGCACAAACCAAAATAAAAAATTTGATAAATTGTATTTGGAAACTGGAAAAACCTCTGCTCCTCAAAAGAAAGGTCACAAACTGGAAGAAAATATTCACAATACATATTTCTGATAAAAGACTTGTAACCAGAATATGTAAAGAACCCTAAGAATTCAATAAAACCAAAAGTTAAATATTTAAAAATTAATTATAAAAAGATTTGAACAATCACTTCACACACAAAAAATTCAAACGGCCAATAAACACGTGAAACGATGCTCATCATCATTCATGATTAAGAAAATGCAGATGAAAACTACAATCAGATAACATGACACAACCATTAGAATGGCTGAGGCAAGCACAATACCAAGTGTTGGCAAGGATGCAGAGCAAACAGAACTCTCATACTTTGATGAGAAGATTGCAAAATTGTAGAACCACTTTGGAAAACAGTCTGGAAATATTATTATACAGCTAAACATACACTAAACAATTCCACTCCTGGGTATTTACCCATGAAATATGAATATGTCTGTCTACACACAGACTTATTTTTTAATGTTCATAGCAGCTTTATTTATAAATAGCCAAAACTGGAAATAACCCAAATGACCAGCAATGAGTGGTGAAGGGATAAACAAATTGAGGCATATCTACACAATAGAATACCACTTTGCAATTAAAAAAGTAAGGAATTACTGATACATACAAAACATGGATAAATCTCAAAACATTCTACTGAGTGAAAGAAGCCAGACACTAAAGACAGATCTTGTATATGAAATTCTGTAAAAGACAAACATAAATCTAATCTACAGGACAGAAAGCAGTGTTGCCTGGGTCTAGAAGTGGGGTGGGAGTGGGGTAGGTTGGACTGGGATGGAGCACAAGGAATTTGGAGAGATAATGGAAATGTTCTATATCTTGATCGTTGTGGTGGTTATCAAGGTGCATAAACACGTCAAAATTCACTGAAATGTACTTTGAATATTATTGTATAGATCAATAAAGTTGATTTTTGAAGATTAATTGTATTTCCATAACTTGAGGAATAATAAGTGACATAGCATAACTTTTAAAAAGATACTGTTTACAGTAGCAACAAAAAACATAAAGTGACTAGAAAAAAGTTAACAAGAGATATGCATGACCTCTACAGAAAAATATCATAAAGTTATGCTGAAAGACACTAAGGAAGACCTAAAAATTACATGATGTATCATGGTCATGGGATTTGATGCAACTCCAATTAAAATCCCATTAGAGTTTTTTCATTGACGTTGACAAGTTTGTAAAATTTATATGGAAGAACAAAGACTTCCCTAAAAGACAAAAGCAAAGTAGGCATATTTGCTCTATCACACATCAAGACATTAGGAAGCTACAGTAAGAAAGATACTGAGATAAAGGTCAGGGATGGCTTGATGGACCCCTGAAGTCAGAAACAGACATGGCACATGTGAGAGCTTACGTTATGTCAGAGTGGGACTGCAGATCAGTGGAAAATGGATGAACTGCTTAATGAGTGAAACTAAAACAACTGCTTATTCAAATGGAAGCCTGTAATGGGACCATCATTAGACATAGACATAAAGCCCAGATGAATTCAAGACTTATATGTTGTGGGGGATCTGAACTTGCCACCCCAAAAATGTGTCTCTTTAGCTTGATTATTTTTAAGAACAAAAGACTCAGGAAGAAACTTTGACCTTCTTTCTACCTAAAAAAATTTACGATGGAAGGCCTGTTCCAGGAAGGAGCTATCACCGTAGATAACTATAGTATAATATGAACTAGGTGTGGTAGACAGGGAGGAACCTAGCAAGACCCATTTGATCAAAGTCCTCTTCATGTCCCATTGTCTTTGTAAGGTATGGCAAACATTGGCTTTTCCATCTCCATGTGAATTGCCTTCCTCCCCTTTGAAGTCCCAAACAACTACCCCCAACATCCTCTTTTCTCTTTACCTGAATACAGTATTTAAGATGGTGGCTTCAGTCACTTTGGTGAGTTACTCAGTTTTCCTGGGTTTCTTCCAAGTATACATGTTATTAAATTTGTTTGTTTTCCTCCGATTATTCTGTCTCATGTCAATTTAATTCTTAGATCAGCCAGAAGAACCTAGAGGGTAGAGGAATATGCCTTCCTCCTCTACATTGTGAAAGGAAAAACTATAATACTTTTAGAAGATAATGTAGGACATTATCTTTGTGACCTAAAATAGGGAAGACTTTCTTAAACAAAACTAAAATAATAAACACAGTGTAAATATAAAACAAATTTTACTGGGGGAGAAATATACAAATAAAAAATAGCAGAACACACGTGACTCCCCAAGTTCTTATATTCCACCATGAGGCAGCTCAGGCTGGGCACTAGAGTACTCCAGGGGGACCAGCCCTATAATGCTGTACACTGCATGCGGGTAGACAGGAACATTTGGTGACCGTGATAGGGAGCACTTCCTCCTCTGGGAAGTGGCCAAGTCAGAGAGGGGGAGCCTCTGGGCTCAGTGGCTGGTATCTTCTTGTTGTGCATCACTCATACCCGTGAGCCAGCTCTTCACTAAACTACTAACAGGGGCCTAGAAATAAACCCCAGGACCATGCAAAATTGTCTTTCCTCAGTGGCTTCTTAGAGAGAAAGCTACGCAGAAAAAGGGAGGGGGGCAAAACCCAGTGACTAAGCTAGAGTCAGGGCCAAGGGTCAATCAGTGCAGCAGGCCAGACCTTCCAACTGGGTGTGTAAGGAAATACTTCTATTTTCCTAAAGCTCCAATGTCACCAAGAAGGTGGTACTGAGGGCACACCATCTCTGAACACCCTAACTGTGCCGCCTTCTTTTCCAAGGCCGGGAGGGGTTGGAGGAGGCAGAGAAGAAACCGAAACAGAATAAACCACAGGAACCCCCGGTCTGGCGGAACAAGTCCAGGCAAGAGAGGATGTCGAGAAGGAATGCCTTCTAACACCACATTCCATGGAGAGGCCAGGGAAAAGCTGCTCCGAGGCCGTGGAGTTTCATCAGGAAGAGGGACCTGTGACCACCAGGGAAGCAGTCTGTCTGTGGGAAGGCTGGAGGGTGGAGACATTAATAAGAGAAAGGTTGAAGATGCTGAGGAAGGCGAGGGGGGTACTGACAATCATAGAAGGGTCCCAAGGGGTAGGAATGGCACAATGAACACAGAAAAGATCCTTCTTAATTCTGCCTCTAGTGTCCGTACTCCCCCGTGTCAGAATAGTCTCTTAAGAAACAAGGATCAAATTCTTAGCTGCTTTGGATGGAGGAAGAGGATTCAGCTACTTGGAAAGGAGCTGGATCCTGGAATAGAGAAAATGATAAAACAGAGACTATAAAGTTTGGAAGAGACTCTAAAGAGTGTCTAAAGAGTGAAAAGCAAGCCAAGAGTCTGAGAGGTGAGACAGCAGCAGGCACTGAGCAAATAAGACTGAGAAGCAGGCAGTCAGTGAGAAGGAGGTGGAGACAGTAAGACAAGGGATCTGAGCATATTTGAAAACTGTAGGGGAGGAAGACAATTCCTCTACCCTCTAGGTCCTTCTGGCTGGTCTAAGAATTAAACTGACATGAGACAGAATAACAGGAGAAAATCAAACAAAGCTTTATAACATGTATACATGGGAAAAACCGAGGAAAGCTGAGTAACTCTCAGAACGGTCAAAGCCGCCACCTTAAATACCATTTTCAGCTAAAGACAAAGGAGGGTGTTGAGGTAGTGGTTTGAGACTTCAAGGGGGAAGAAGGCAATTTACACGGAGATGGAAATGCAAATGGGCCAACTATAGACAATGTGACCTGAGACACATTTTACATTACATTACAGTTATCTTATGGTATTAGCTCCTTCCTGGAACAGGCCCTTCTATTTTAAATTCTTTTAGGCAGTTAGGGGGAAGGTCAAAGTTTCTTTTAAAGTCTTTTGTTCTTAAAAATAATCAAGCCAAAGGGCTGGCCCGGTGGCGCAAGCGGTTAAGTGCACGTGCTCCACTTGGGCGGCATGGGGTGCGCAGGTTCTGATCCCGGGTGCGCACCGACGCACCACTTGTCAAGCCATGCTGTGGCAGCATCCCATATAAAGTAGAGAAAGGTGGGCACAGATGTTAGCCCAGGGCCAATCTTCCTCAGCAAAAAGAGGAGGATTGGCAACAGATGTTAGCTCAGGGCTGATCTTCCTCACAAAAAATAATAATAATAATAATCAAGCCAAAGTTGAGACACATTTTGGGGTGGCCAATTCTTATCCCCCACAGAATGAAAAAAAAAATAAAAACATTGATGATAGTGAAGTGAGAATAGTAGGAAATAATGGGGAATAATTATAAAGAGAACATTTTGGGAGTTGTTGTTAGCTTTACCTCAAACAAAATAGGAATGATTCCTTCTCACTGTGTGAGAATATCCACTTAATCTGCTGTCAGTAATGATTCATGTTTTTGCTCTGAAGTCTTCTTGTTAGAGCTAAGGGGAAGCCCTGTAACAGAGCCAGGAATAAGGAAGTCGATTTTTATAATCATAACCTAGATCAGATGAAATTTGGGATTTCTGCCCAAAGTGAATTTTTCCCAGGGAATTATAAAGGTCTTGGAAATTTACAAACTAAATTAACCAGGACAATGTCTAAATAGACTTGAAATGAAACTTTCTCTTTCAGGTATTTGTAAACTGAGACAGTTACAGCAAAGTAATCAGAAGTGAATATTTATTTATGGCCTTGAGGGTCAACTGAATTCATATCGGAACCAATAGCAAAACAAACAAGAAATACTCAGTGGAGCGGCCAAGTCTGAAGCCAGAGGGAGCTTCACCTTGTGCCTCTTTGCTCTCCCTGGTCCCTCTTTCTCACTCTCCCTTCCTTCCTCCTTCCTGACATTTTCTTTCTCTGTTTCATTTTGGATTTCTCATTCCTCGGCCTGAGGCACTGCTAGACGCGGGAGGCATTTAATTCCTGATTAACAGAGTCAAAGGCTTCCTGATGTTGATGTCACGACACAGACTATCTTCTCAGGTATGGTGTGGAGCTCTCTCCCCAGGGGTGTTATAATCCCAGAGCCTCAGAGGTTGAAGTGAGGGTGTTGAAGTGGAGGAGGATGGAGAAAAAGGACAGACTTATTTCCTGATGTGGAAAAATATTTCATTATTGTTACATTAGAATGTAAGAATTTGTTAGCATTAACACCCCTCAGTGGAGTGCTTCTGTGCCACGTATTATGCTAGATGCTTTACATATTTTGTCTTTACCACCCATGACACTTGAAGGAGGTAAGTGAGAAACTAAGATTCAAAAAGGGCAAGTACTTTGCACAGATTCACAGAACTAAAAAGGAACAGGGCCAGTATTGTTTGGTGCAGAGCCCAACTTTTTCTGCTTCTACATCATTTAAATTTCCCATTCTGAGTAAGGAAGAAATACAAGAAAGACCTGAAATGGAAATGCTGGGAAGCCTTAATCTTCCAATCTTCTAATCTTCCCAGAAAGACAGAGTTTTATATACTTTCTTTTTCCACACACATAGAAAGATCATCAAATATTTTAAGGTTATGATTTTAGACTATTTCCAAGTAATTTTCTTTATATTACACTTTTATATTACCTATCTCAAAAAAAATGTAAGCATTATTTATAAATATCATACCAGATGTGTCCAAAATTATCTGGAAACTTTTCATTTTTTTATTGTAACTTCAAGTTAAAACCTAAAGATCGTATATTTTAATACGCTTTACATTTAAATGTCTTAGATTGTTCAATGCCAGGAAGTATAGATGAAACAAATCCCAGATCATTCATACCTGATAAATTCAATCTATCACCATAAATCAGTCACTCCTGTTTATTCCTAAATCCACTGAGAGAAGCTTCCAGAACATTCAGGATCCTCTAAATTAATCTCCTTTATTATGACTCTTCTCAAATGAAATACCTCCTGCTTTTCCTCTTTTTGGTCTTCAATGCTAATTGACGCCACAGGCATGGATTCGTATCAAGAGAGTCAGAGTTAGGAGAAGAAAGAGGTGAATGACCACTGTTTTCATTTGATCTCAGCTTTGAACAGGATGCTGGCCAAAAATAGCGTAGTAGGACAACCCCAACGGGTGGCTCAAACAAACACTTGTTTTGGTGGCATTTGGCACCAAAACGAATAGTTGACTAAGCAAGTAATTTTGAAGTCAGAGTTTTAACATACAGAAAACAAACGATTACATGCAAATGGCATTTGCTAATCAGTAATCACTTTGTGATTCTTACAACAGCAGTGGAAAGACCTCCTACCAGAAACTAGCTGCTACTTGGAGACATGATCACGTGTGTCTGAATGATTTTTTGGTAACTTTATTTATTTATTTATTTATTTATTTATTGTGAGGAAGATCAGCCCTGAGCTAACATCCGTGCTAATCCTCCTCTTTTTGCTGAGGAAGACCGGCTCTGAGCTAACATCTATTGCCAATCCTGCTTCTTTTTTTTTTCCCCAAAGCCCCAGTAGATAGTTGTATGTCATAGTTGCACATCCTTCTAGTTGCTGTATGTGGGATGCAGCCTCAGCATGGCCGGAGAAGCGGTGCGTCGGGACGCGCCAGGGATCCGAACCCGGGAGACCAGTAGCGGAGGCCACGCACTTAACCGCTAAGCCACAGGCCGGCCCATTTTTTGGTAACTTTAAAGATTTTATTTATTTATTTATTTATTTCCCCCCCAAAGCCCCAGTAGATAGTTGTATGTCATAGCTGCACATCCTTCTAGTTGCTGTACGTGGGACGCGACCTCAGCATGGCCGGAGAAGCAGTGTGTTGGTGCGCGCCCGGGATCCGAACCCGGGCCACCAGCAGCGGAGCGCGCGCACTTAACCGCTAAGCCACGGGGCCGGCCCACCATTTTTTGGTAACTTTAAATTCTGCGCTTCTCATGATCTCTGACCTGTCCCAAATTATTGAGGCTATCCTAAAAGCATCACGCCTGTTCTATTGACCAGCTTCCCATGAATTCTGAAAAGGATGTTTTTGTTTCTCTTACCGAAAATGGTGCTCCGTTGACCCTGCATAGCTTATGTTCCTGCACCTCGACCCGGTGTTGCAAAGAAGGCTTTGGACAAAGGGGAAAACGCCCCGGCTGGGCAGATCCCGGGGTTGCAAATAACCTGGATGTAGATGCAAGGAAGAAATGAGTCCATACAACTGGTACCAGAAATGGCATACCTAGTGAGTTAGCATAGTAATATGTAATATCATCTTATTATTAACCTTCTTATTAATTTAAAGGAGATCTGAGCACTCAAACCAAAAAGAAAAAAAAAAAAAAGGAAAGAAAGAAACCTTTTACATCTAACACCTTTCCCCCAGGGTCTGCACTCATGCTTCAAGGCAGAACGGCTCTGTGTAGCCACGGCCACATGATTCACTCTCCTCCCTGCTTGGGCAGTGGCGATACCTCTGTTACACCGCCATGCCTCCAGACACAGCCCTCTGTAAATGAGCCATGGGAAGGATGAATAAGAATGGATACTTCTTCCCATCTCATATAAAAATTTAGGAGTTTTTGGTTTTGGCAAAAATGTCAAGTCCACACATTGGATTCTTAACTGTTTAAGTGTAGTTGCTAAAGATCACATAATGCAAAGAAGTTTAGGGAAACTGGATAAGATCCAAGATTTTTCAGGGCAAGTGCTGCTACAATAAGCCACCTCCCTCCATAAAGTGCTGTTCACACATGCCCCCTCCCTATCTGTCTTCACGCTGCCAGATGGACAGGAATAGTTGGGATGCTGATGACTGCAGGCAACTTGGAAGTTACTACTCTAGCGTGTTGTAGCTTATAAAACCTTGGTGAAAGACTTTCCCCTCGAGTCTAGTTTGGTCTAGACTTGGAGATCCACTACATCCAGTGTTCAGCACAATGCTCTGCATAGAGAGATAGTCACTAAATGTTTGATGAATGGACGAATGATCAAATGGAGGAATGGGTAAATGAATAAAAGATAAATGAATAGGCTTTTAAGCTAAAGGGTCAAATGAAGTTCTTAGTTAACACATGGCCCAGTGCACTAGGGTAGGAGACCATAGAAGGATTTGGGGTCATATCCCAGCTAGTAATCATAGGTGCATTTCCCTAGTGCATTTCCTGGGTTTCTGTGTCCCATCTCCCTCAGGAACATATCAAGAATGGTGGTCACTATAGTGGGGTGTTCAGTGGGTCAGATATTGAGAATTCAAGTCCTGGACACACTTTGTCTCCAAGACTAAAGACCAGGCGTGGTAACATCAGGCCACCCCAGGACAGGGGGAGAGTGAAGGAGGGGAACAGACATTTGTTGGTCATCTGCTCTGTGCCAGGCCCTCCTATGCTGGGCGCATGCTCGTGACTGGCTTTCTCACAGAGTCCTTGCTGCAGCCCTGGAGGCAGGTAAAATTAGCTCCCTTTACAGAAAAGAGACTCACAAAGGTTAAGCCCCTTGCCTGGGCCCACACAGCTGGTAGGCGGCAAGACGGAGCTTCAAAGTGCGGTCCTTAAATGATTTTGGCTCCTAGACCCCTTTGAGACTCTGACAAAGCGTTCTCTTCCCTAAGAATGCTCATCTGGCTCAACCTCTGAAAAACACTTCTAGGATTTCCCTAAGCTGCTTGTTTGTCGGATTGTACTTCTGACACAAATGAGAACTGGATAAATGCTTCAGGAATGAGTGTAAACTTTTAGGATAAGGAACATTATAAGCTGCTTTTCCCATATGGTACTGCACTAGGACCACATTGCACTTAGACTTCACGGTCTATTATTTACAACTAAACTATTCACAATTTTTTGTTAGCCACTGTTGACCTGGGCCTTTCCCTCGGTCCACTTGCGACGTGAAAGCTCCCACCCGCTATTTCACCCTCTGGCAGTGTGCCTGTCTTGTTTCTCCTGTGGAGTAAGGCAGTTATTCTACCATGTCCCCTCCACTTCACTCTTCATGTCAATGCAGTCTGGCCTCTCCATGTCCTAGCTCCCTCACTGAACCACCCTAAGCAATGGCACCACCACACTAAATCTAATGGGAACGTGTCAGCTCTTCTCCTACCCACGTGGCAACAACATCTGTCACTCTTTGCCGTGCCTCCTTCTCAAAATGCTGCCCAGACAGACTCTGTATTCTCTTCACGACCTTCCCCCAGAAGCGCCTGGCTGCTCCTTATTGACCCTTCTTGCTGTCGCTCAAATGTACTCTTCTTGAGGTCTTTGTCCTGGGTGCTTCTCCTTCTATGTGACCTCATCTACTTCCAAACTCGAGTGAGCTCAAGACTCATAAATCTGACTGAGCGGGCAGCTCACTCAGGCAGTCTCATGGACGGGCCCCTCACATTCAGCACGGCCACACTGAACGCAGCGCCCCTAAATCCCGCACTCCTGAGCCTCTTCAGTTCAGCGAGGGTGCACTCTCCACCCAGCTGTCCTAGTTGGAGGCCCTCCTATCCTCGTGACATCCAGCCAGTGGTGCTTCCTGTCAGGCCTACCTTCTTCCAATCTTTGGAACCCATCCTCCTCCTCCTGCTTCAGGCCATAACCGTCTCTTGCCTGGTCACTCAAGAGCACCATGACTTCTTCCTTGTGTTCTCCAGTGTTGATCCCCCATCTCAAATTCAACCTCTACCGGCATGTACACACTCATCTGATTATGACCTTGCCTGAAACCTTTCAGTGGCTCCTCAGTGCTCTTTAGGAGGTCACCATCGCCAACATGGTACAGGGTCCTTTATTGATCTGACCTGCTTACTCCTCCAGTCACGCCTTTGCGTCTTAGTTATAATGAACTCCTTTTAGTTCCACTTTTCCCCATGCTGTCGGCCCCACCTAGACCATTCCTCCCCTGTACTCCTTTATTCTGACAAAGTTTCATGTTGCCAATTCCTCAGAAGCTTTTTTCTAGAATGGATTGGTCATCTATCCTGTGTGCTTACATGGCCCCTGTACAGAATCCCATCATGACCCTTTTCCGACTGTATTGTAATAGTCTGGCCCTACAGTGAGTTCTGTAAGGGCAGGGAAAATACCTTGTCCACCACTGTATCCTCAGCAAGGCCTGGGACACAGAAGGCACTCAATACATATTTGCTGAGTGAATGAATAAATTACTTCACTATTTTGGATAGTGACATACTATTTTAGATAAATACCATCCCTTTATAATCCTTTATTCATGTAACATTTTCAGAGTTAATCACATATCCATATTTCAAGTGGTATAAGTCTGATAGAAAGAAACCAGACCATCGTTTCTCAGAGTGATACTGTTGAGGTTTCAAACCAGATAAACAAAGTACTCTTTCTGATAAAGCTCCTGGAGCAGAAGGAAGTTATCAAAAATGGTTTATCGGTGCATCACCACCACCATGATCATCTTCATCATTGCCATCATCTCCATCATCATCACCATCACCATCATCATCATCTTCACCATCACTATCACCACCACCACCACCACCACCATCACCACCGTCAGCATCATGTTGGTAAACTGTGAAATGCATCTCCCACCTTTTATCTCTTTTTCTACTCTTTCTATATTTATAATGGCTTGTATACCTATGCCCAAATTGAGACAGTTTCTTTAGAAGGATAAATCTATCTGCTAGATTAAGCAAACATGTGTGAATATCATTCTTAAGAGAAAAAAAGAAACTAAATTGATGCTCACTGGCGCACACTCCAGAAATATAGCTATTGTGATATTACAATAGACCCCTATCCATTCACTCCACTCAGAATTCAGAGTTTACAAGGAACAGAGGAAAGAGTGCTGCATTTTTCCTTCAGAGGTTTATAATTCAAAAAGTGTGATAAAAGTGCAACTTACAATTGTCTCTATGTCTGGGAGGTTCTTGAAAACGAAGTACTGTCAGAATCATGAACAGGATACACGGCCAGAAGAATTCAGCGAGGGAAAGGACCTGGAGAAATTGTCAAAAAAGAAATGTTGCTTGAATAAATTGCATTACAGATATCTCTGTCTCTTGAAGAATGGTATACAGGCCAGACCAGGCCTCTTTCAAAGGAGATCATTGTCATCCTACTACATGTCTCTGAGAACAATCACTTGAGGCAGGGACCCATGGAGAAGGCCCCAGTTCACTTGTTACCGTATGCAGATTCACAACTGTGTCAGCTCCTTGTACTTTTCCCACCAGACCTGGCTTCCGCTGCTTTCCTTTTTCTCCACATTTTAATTTATTGCAGACTTTAGGGCATGAAAGAAATTAAATAAATAACTTCATCCATATTTCTTACACTCCAACTTTTAACATTCCTGACTTTTCCTTCCAAATAGATATTTTCCTAGAGTGGGTCATGGCACACATTTACCTTCATTCGCTGAATGTTTCTAGTGTTGCCACAAGAGGTTCATGACTATCATTTTACTGGTTGCATAACATTCTGACCACATGGATATACCATAATTCACATTCTTCTACCAGTAAAGACTTTTTGTGTCTAGATAATTTTTCCATTGAATTACTTTCTTGCGATTGGAACAAACTCCTAAAACTCAGATTACTGGAGTCAAATCTCTTGACACAGACTACAAAAGAGCTCCTCATAAGGACTGCAATAATTTGCATAACCCTGAATTTTCAGAGTCAAAAGAAAAGGAGCTGCCATTGATACATGGAATTTAATAATTTGGGAAAGAAAGACCCAAGGTATAGCCCAATGAAAAATTAATTAATAGAAAATTCTCATTTATTATAAGATTTTTACTGTTGTTGAGGAAGATTCGCCCTGAGCCAACATCTGTGCCAATCTTCCTCTATTTTGTATGTGGGTTGCTGCCACAGCACTGCCAACAAGTGGTGCGGGTCTGCGCCCAGGATCCAAACCTGCGAACCTGGGCCCCCAAAGCAGAGTTCACCAAACTTAACCACTGCACCACGGGGCTGGGCCCTGTAAGATTATTTTTATTGTCATTATTCTTCATGTGTTTTTACGGTGGATAATGTTATTCTATTGACTTCTGCTCATGCCATTTTACAAATACAAAAGTTTATAGCCAGACACAAAGTAGGCAGGCCTTCAATAAGGCACAAGGAAACTTAAAAATCTGCAGGTGGAGAAGTTGAGGACACTCAGTCAACACGAAAGAGGGTGTCTTACTGTCTCAGACTCCAAGTCATAACACTTTGAACTGAAAGGAACTTCTATCACTTGAGCTCCTTCACTCTTTGAACTGCCACAGCCACCACCCGCCTGTCCCGATCCTCCCATGGGTCCAGCAAACAGACCTGAACGTGTGTTCTAGGTGGTTTCGCCGTCAGCACCTTTGCCACAAGCATTTTCGCCACATAACTAATTGGCAGTAAGGCAATTTTGCCATAAAAGATAAAATCCCAGAAAACAAAAGAGGGACATTAGAAAAGACATAGTGAAACATAAAAAATTAATAACAAAATTAAAAGACTTTATTGCAAAAAATGAAAATGCAAAATTTTTGAATACATTTAAAATGTAAAAGTGTGGATTCGTGGCAATATCGCCCAAATAACTGATTTTATTTTTTGGATTGTGCCTAAGCACTTGGCTTTGAAGTCTTTCGTTTACAGTATTACACATTTTTTCGCTTGTTAACTCGTCTCCTCTTTCAGCATCTACCTCGCATTTTCTTTTTTGCTAGAATTTCTTCCTTCATTAAGAGAGGTATCCGTTTGCAAATACTGGGATGCATATTTGTAACTGAGCTTTGTATTGCATTGGAAGGAAAATGTGGGAGAAAAGACTGTGCTCACCAAAGGATTTGCAAACTGATATGGTACCACTCTCTAGCATAGTATGTAATCTGGCTTGACACTCTCTTTTTTTTGTGTGAGGAAGATCGGCCCTGAGCTAACATCTGCCAATCCTCCTCTTTTTTTTTTTTTGCTGAGGAAGACTAGCCCTGGGCTAACATCCATGCCCATCTTCCTCCACTTTATATGGGATGCCGCCACAGCATGGCTTGACAAGCGGTGCGTTGGTGCGCGCCCAGGATACGAACCAGCGAACCCCAGGCTGCCGCAGCGGAGCGTGCACACTTAACTGCTTGCACCACCGGGCCAGCCCTGACACTCTCTTATTTGTACCTTTATCTGTATCTTTACACTCTCTTATTTTTACACTGTCCTATTGATCAACCAGTTATTTTATCTTTTATGGCAAAATTGCCTTACGTCCAATTATGTGGCAAAAATGTTTGTGTTAAAAGTGCTTACAGCAAAGATGTTTACAGGGAAGATGCTTACAGGGGAAACTACCAGACATGCTAAATGTGACCAGGTGAGTGTATGTATGTGTCCTGAATGCCTAAAAACAAAACACAGGTGAAAAAGAATGTTTCGATTCCTCGTGTAATTAAAGAAAAGAATCCACACTCTTTGAACTAGTCCATGAGGAAGTATTCCTCATGCCAGAAAGTGTATCATTATGAACAGCTGTCTGACTAAGTGCTGAAACCCAATATCATACATCCTGATAACAGAAAACAAGTTAGCAGAGCTCACCCCTGGCTCAAGGGATCATAATTAAACCAGAAAGAAAGATCAGGAACTCCCAGAAGACCACAATTCATTTAAGTCATTTTGTTCATTCTTTGTAACAAATTAATCATTTCTGGAAGTATGGGGGTAGGGATGTGGTAGGGGGAGATTCCATAATTAATCCTGGCTGAATATAAATGTGCAAAATAGAAAATATACCTCAAATTAAATCATGACTTGATACCATTAAGAAGAATAAATATATACTTAATTTTTTGGTTTTTCTAATTTTTAATAACATCTGGAAGCCATTTTTTAAGACAAAGAGGTATAAAGAAAACAGAAGATTGTTTATAGACCCACAACTTGTAACAAGTTCTTTTTGTGTGTGTGAAGAAGATCAGCCCTGAGCTAATATCCAAGCCAATCCTCCTCTTTTTGCTGAGGAAGACTGGCCCTGGGCTAACATCCATGTCCATCTTCCTCTACTTTATATGGGACGCCACCACAGCATGGCTTGACAAATGGTACATCAGTGCGCGCCTGGGATCCGAACCTGGGCCGCCAGCAGCGGAGCGCGTGCACTTAACCACACTACACAAGGGGGCCAGCCCCTGTAACAACTTTTGATATTATAAAAAAATAAATATGCATATGCTCTGGAAATTCAAAAAGTACAGAACGAATACACTCTCCCAAAGGATAAATTATCTTAACAGTTTTCTTAATTCATTTAAAATGTATATATATATATATATTAAGTATGCTTATTATATATATTATTTATTATAATAATATAATGATAATTATAATAATATAATAATTATTATTATTATATTAAGTATATATATATTATATATATATATATAAGCATACTTAATGTTTTTGGAAACAGTTTTTCCTATCTGCACTTATAGATCTGCCTCATTATTTTTAAAGACTACAGAATTTAGAAAGACTGTAGAATTTAACTTATTTACCCAATCACCTAATTATGGAAATTTGTCAAGGTTTTCTGTTGGGGCCAGTGCTATCATGAGTTTTCTGCACATGTTTGGCTGACGTTTGTAAGTGTACCTGAGATAGCATTGCAAAATGAGATGACTGAGTCAAAGTGTATATGATTTTAATTTAGATTTTTAATTTGGATAGATAGAATCAAAATGCCCTCAATAAAAGTTAGACCAATCATTATTCATTCCAATCACACTCTCAATAGCACCCAAGATTAACAAACTTAAATTTTTGTCAGTTTTGTCAAACTGATATGCAAAAAAATAATAATAGCATTTCTTTAATTATTAATATCAAGCATTTTTCATAAGTTAAGTATATAATAATTCCTAATCTATTAACTCCCTATTCTTCCCTGTACCCATTTTTCTATTAAAATGTTTTGTTTTGTTTTTTCTGGTGTACAAATCATTTCCTGTCTTTTTTTTTAATTAAAGAATTCAATCAAGAATTTTAATTTTTTAATTAAAGAATTCCTTAATTAAGCCTTTCTTGGCTTTAGGTATTGCAAATATTTTCTCCAAAGTTTTATTTGCCTTTTTATTGTCAAAATCTCTTATGCAATCCATTTATCAATCTTTTTATTTATAGCATCTGGATTTTTTTTCCCTACACATAAAGACCACCATAATTTAAAGGACGTTGTCAAGGCCAAATTAAAATCATCAGTGACAACTGCAAAATTATAAATATGTATCAGTCCAGTCATAAAAACCAATGGCAAATCTCTAATTTCAAATGGAAATAATATCGTTAAAAAAATAAAACTCTGCGTCTTATAATGGAGACGTTTCTCTGAAGATCTTGAAATAAAAATAGAACCCCAATTAAACCCAAAAGGATCTCAGTTTTTTATTTACAAGCCAATCACTCACTCCTCTGAAAAGCAGCAGTAGGAAAATCTTCCATTGTTTCCAATTTGAAATTACTCAGTTCAAAAATAAGTATCGAAACACCCGGTTCTGCTGTGTCCCTGTCCATTGTGAGTGAGTGAATCACCTCCTCTTGTGAGGCTCTTTCTCTGCAGGAATACAAAAGCAGCCTTCTCTTTCTCACCACATTTTGTATCATGTTTTTTTCTCATGTGTCATTATTATCCTTGAATCTTACTTAACATTTTAAATCTTATCCCTGTTAAATGGGAATTCTTTCTGAATTTTTGTGCTTCCTTATGTCTCCCATACCCCAGGCCCACCAGAAGTGACTTCTCAACACTGGGAAGGGGGCCAAGCGAAAACTGATGTTAGTGCTGTCCAAAGATAGTCAGGAGTAGACGCTGTTGGAGGCTCTGCTCTCGAGAAAAATAATCATCTGGTAAACCTATTAGTGCTTACAAAACAGCAGCCCACCCTTCCAGACAGCCACAATGCCTTCTCTTCCAGCAAAGGGTCCAGGAGGGAAGCTCCCACCAGAAGATGGCAAAAGTGCCCAGTCCTACACCCCTGAATTTCACATTGCACAGTGTCTCCCACCATGACTTTCGTGGATGCTCTTTCCTCGGTTTCCTCAGGACAGCTGAGATTCAATGGTATTTGGGGAGAACTTAACAATACATACCTATAAACATATATACACATGTGGTCCCCTGGGTAAAAGGACATATTGAAACCTCCTCACAGACGTTTTCTTTTCCCAGACAAAACAAGGAGAAAAAAGAAAAGAAAAGAAGTTAGAAGAGAGAGAGAGACAACTTGTCTTTATCTAACACAAAAAGCTACAAAAATGTCAAGAAACAAGTGTCCAGAGCAGAAAACAAACCCACCATGGCTCGGTCCTAGCTCAGCTCAGAATCTCCAGAGCCATAATGACGTACCCTCATAATCCCGGCGACTCTCCCCAATACCACATCTGTGAGATAAGCACTCTGAGGGAGTCTCTTTATCTCCTTCTTCTGAAAAACGAGTTTGGAAAATTGCTGAGGGGAGTGATCAAATGAAATCTGGAAAGCGAACAAAGAGGCTGACTCTGTTCTCTGCTTCTCTGAAGCTTCCAGGACTACACATAAAAAAGCGAGAAGGGGGCTGGCCCCGGTGGCATAGTGGTTAACTTTGGCACACTCCACTTCAGCAGCCTGGGTTCACGGATTCAGATCCTGGGCACATACCTACATCACTCAAGCCATGCTGTGGCAGTGACCCACATACAAAATAGAGGAAAATGGGCCCAGGTGTTAGTTCAGGGCCACTCTTCCTCAAGCAAAAAGAGGAAGATTGGCAACAGGTGTTAGTTCAAGGCTAATCTTCCTCACCAAAAAGAAAAAAGTGAGAAGAATCCAAATTTGGAGAATTTCCCCAACTGGATGGAGCGACTATGGTATAAAACATTTAACAAGATTTCAAAGGAGAGCGCAGAGCCCAGCTGGTCTATTAATGATTGCACCTCATCTCCACTATCATCCCAACCATCCCTCTGGCTATAGAAAGTTGGCACATACAGGATACACTCAGAGATCACAGTAGAGTTTGAAGGAGAAATCAAACTGGTTTCAGATTTATTGAAAAGAGAGTCAAGAACAAATATAATACCTGAACTGAGCTGCCCAAATATGAGTCAGATTAAAAGAAAGAGCAAAACACTTATGTAAACATTCTGGAGGGAAACAAACAAAAAAAGCAAGCAAAAGAAAGTCACAGAACGTGACTGGAAAAGAAACAACTCAAATAAAAGAAACAACTCAAAGGAATTTCTTTACAATTGTTTCAGAAAGAAGAACAATTTAATAAGAGCAAACATTGAGAAAACAAGAACTCCAAAAAAGATGGTAAATAAATGAAAAGAGAGGGTGTAGATCTAAGGGAAAAAAAATAACAAAAAAATTCACTGTGGAATTCTAAATGATTCAGAAACCACAAAAAGAGAATAGACTCTGGTTAAACTGGAACTTCTACATTAGAGAAACAGCTTGAGATAACAACAGTGATGATTTAAAAATATTTTTAAAGACAAAAATAACAACACAGCAAAGCTAATGTATTTGAAAAACAAAGACTATGCAACTTAAGGATAATTGACATCCCTGAAGTAGAGAATCCAACAAATGTAACAAAAATATGCTCAAAGATATAACACAGGAGAATTTCCCTGAAACAGAGAAGACTTTATCTGAAGATTGAAAAAGTATGCCATATTTCAGAAAAAAATAAGCTGTAGTTGAACTAAGGCTATTGAACCTCAAAGATGTAGGAAGAATACTGCAGGTATCCACACAGGAGGAAAAAGAAAATCAGCCTGGCCTCAAATGTATCCTCAAAATATTCAGTGTTAGATGCCAACGCATCAATATTTACAAAGTTCTAAGAGAAAAAAAGTGCGATAAACATATCATACTCAGCAAAAATGGCCCTTAATAAAAACCAAAATACATGTATTCTCAATCATATAAGAGCACAGATAATTTATTAACCAGGAACCCTGAGGGGGAAAAAAACCCTTGGCAATGAAATCCAGCCAAAATGAAAATGGGACAAAATTTAAAATCCAATAATATCATTTCTGCTTCCAGTATGATGCTAACTAGAAAGAACAGGAGAACTCCTGCTAAAAGAATATAGTTTTTGTTGCATTGTTGGTCTTACAGTAAGTAAAAGAAATCTCCAAAGGGCTGGGAGAAGGGGAATGACCAAAAAAATAAACTAAAAAGAAGAAAGAAGTCATGAGCTGAATCTTTACGTGTAAGATTCAATTATAAAGGGAAGAGTTCTCCTCAAGGAGAATGGAGAAAAAGCAGGTGAGGCAATATTTAAACAACCACGGCCTGAGAATTTTTCAGAACATAGGAAAGACACAGATTCACTGATAAAGGAAATACAACATTTACCAGAAAAGATAAATCCACATTAAAATCTTCAGCACAACTAAATCAAAGAGATCTCAAACGCAATTTGAGAAATAAAGACATACTACCTCAAAGGACTCATTAGACTTACCAAGGACTCATCAATAGTGAGAAACCAAAAGATAATTAAATATCTTTAGATTGCTTGAAGAAATACTGTCAATCTAGAATTATGTACCCAGGAAAATTCTCTCTCAAGAATAACAGTAATGGGCCGGCCCTGTGGCTTGGTGGTTAAGCGCGCGCGCTGCGATGCTGGTGGCCTGGGTTCGGATCCCGGGTGCGCATCGAGGCACCACTTCTCCGTTCATCCTGAGGCCGAGTCCCACATGCAGCAACTAGAAGGATGTGCAGCTACGACACACAACTATCCAATGGGGCTTTGGGGGGAAAAAATAAAATAAATAAAATCTTTAAAAAAAAAAAAAAAAGAATAACAGTAAAAGAAAATTCTCAGATAATCAGAAACCAAGTTATCCAACTAGAGACCTCCACTAAAGAAACTTTCAAGTAATATGCTTAGACATCAATAAATGCTTGGATTAAACTCACTACTTGAAAGACAAAGATTTTCAGGCTTGATTTAAAAAAGAAAAAACGGTATGCTATTTAGAATAGATAAAATAGGGGCCAGCCCAGTGGTGCAGTGGTTAAGTGCACGTGCTTTGCTTTGGCAGCCCAGGATTCGCAGGTTCGGACGGATCCCGAGCACGCACAGACGCACCACTTGTCAAGCCATGCTGTGGTGGCGTCCCATATAAAGTAGAGGAAGATGGGCATGTTAGCTCAGGGCCAATCTTCCTCAGAAAAAAAAGAGGAGGATTGGCATTGGATGTTATCTCAGGGCTGATCTTCCTCACAAAAAAAAAAAAAAGAATAGATAAAATATAAGGACACAGACTGGTTGAAAATAAGAAGATGAAAAAGATATAATAGGTAAGTATTTAAAAATTAGCTATGTTAATATGAGACAAAAGAGACTTTAAGACAAAGAACATTGTTAGATATAGAGAGGACCACTACATAGCAAAAGAAGTGACAATAGGAAGACATAATAATTCTATGCATTTGTATACATAATAAATATACTCAAAATATATAAAGCAACAATTGATAGAACTACAGAAAAGAAAATTCCAAATTTACTTTCATAGGAGAAGAATTCAATGCTTACCTCACAATAATTCTCTACATCAGTAAGAAAATGTATTTTTTAAATAAAATACCATTTACATTATCAACAAAAAGGAAGGGAAAAAATCTAACTAAAATATGTGCAATTACTTCATGAAGAAAATTATGAAACTTTATTGAAAGACATCAAAGACAACCTAAAAAGATGAACACTGTTAATGCACAAGAAATGACAATATCATAAAGATGTTAATTCTACCCAAATTGATCTATAGGTTCAATGGAATTCCAACAAGTTTTTGTTGTTTTATTTTGATTTTGCTGTTGTTGTCAAATTTAATAATCTGGTTCTAGAATGTATTTGGGAGAACAAAGATCAAAAAATATCCAAGACAATTTTCACCAACATGTTGAAAGAATTTGTCCTCCCACATATCACAATTTTCTATAAGATTACGGCAAGTAAGACAGCATGCTATTAGTTCAATAATACAGAAACTGGCCTATGGGATGGCAAGAAATCCCGGGAACAGAGGTTTGCATATTTGAAAACTTGATGTAGGAAAAAGGTGATCAGTGGATCAATGGGAGAAAAACTTGCTAGTCAACAAATTGTGCCGCACAATTGGTTATCCTCAGAGTAGGGGGGGAGGCAGGGAGGGACTAGATCCTAACCATTCGTCATATACAAAACTCTAAATGCAAAAAAAAGAAACTTTTAAAATGTTTACAAGAAAACATAGAGTATCTTCTTCATGTTTTGTGTGTCTTAAATGAGGCACAAAAAACATAAACCACAAAGGAAAATTAAGCCGTATTAAAATTAAAATCTCTGTAATTCAGAAAAGCTGTTTTAAAAGTGAGGTCAGCCACAGACCTGAAGAATCTATTTCAACATATGTAACTGACAACGTAGTATTCAGAATATATACACATGCAAATCAATGGGAAGACGATTATCCCATAGAAAACAGTCAAAAGATATGAGCAGATGAGAGCAAACTATGAACACCTCATAAAAAGATGAACAGATGCCCAATCTCAATAGTACCCAGGAAGATACTAAGTAAACCCCATGAGATACCATTTTACATCTACCAGTTTGGGAAAAAGTAGGTCTGACAACTCCAAGTATTGGTGAGGATGCAAATCAACAGGAACTTTAGAAAGCAGCCTGACAATATTAGTAAAGCTGAAGATGTGTAAATTCTATAACCCAATAATTCAACAACTATGCAATAGATTGAAACATATTAATTTATCTATATTTGACTGGTGTTAACCTATAAAAAAATAACCTAATAGTTGTTGAGAAGGTATTACACACGTGAACCAAGAGGTGTGCTCAAGACTGCTTACAACAGCATTATTTGTCAATGAAAAAACAATGGAAGTCATGCAAAAAAAAATAGAATAGATCAGTAAATTGTGGTATACAGAAGCAATCAAAACAAGTGTATTCATTCATTCATTCATCAGGAGGTGTGTACCATGTGTCAGGCAGTGGGGAAACAGCAGTGAACACACTTGACCACATCCCTGCCTGGGAGGATGGATGGATGTACTTGTGAAAGCAAATGAAGCAGAGCCTCATACATCCCATGAATGAGGTTCTTCTGGGGATGCAGATGTGAAGAAGACAAAGACGACCACGCCCTGTCCTCAGACTGTTCATGTGCGTACCCTTAGAGCATTTACAAGCTCTTGCTCATCCATTATGTCATCCTCCCCACAACGAGTGAGGTAGAAATAGTGTGCCAGTCTTACACATTAGAAACCAAAATCATAATTTTGCCCTGCATCCTTGAGCTAGTTTGTGATGGAACCTGGACTGAATCTCAGGCGTGCAGAGTAAATAAGTAATTTTCCGTCTCACTTGAACAAAACATCTTACAGACTGAGTTTAAACCCCCTTTTAAATCCTTCAGGTTGCTCGGGCAGCATGTATGTGGTTTTGGTTACAACCGAAAACCACAAAGAATAAAACTCTTCAGTACAAAATCTAAAATTATAGATGAATTGAGAAGGAAAGAGGGCTCCTCAGAGGGAGAAGCTAGTCACGAGATCTCATGGTCTGGGAGAGGAGGAAAACATCATAACAAGTTTAGGATATCAAGGAAGCTGAAGTGAAGCATATAATTAGTCTGTTGCCCTTGTCCGTGGAAACAAAGCGTTTTGTAGTAAGCATGAAATTCTATTGTGTCTATTTTGGGTGCTCGGGCCTCTGGGTGCCAGTCTCTCAGAAGAGGAGACTTTCCCAGAAGTATTATGAGGTCCCTGCTGTAAAATGCTGCTAGAAAAATGGGTTCAAACAGAGCATGAGTCGAAACCAAAAGCAACGGTCGGCACAGCTGATCTGCCTACCGTTCACTGCAGCACGAGCTGGGACTTCCACAATCTCCATCAGACCCCAAATTCCCTTCCTAAGAGGCCTTTTGGCAAACTTTTATGTTGGCTACTGAGTTGGGTACTGAGAGAAAGAAATGAACAAATTCGCTCTCTTTCCTTAATTATTTTTTGTTTTTGTTTTTTAGCTTTATATTGAAAAACAATTGCTTTTCTTTCCACATTCATTCATTAAACATTCTTGTAGCACTTACTCTTTCCAGCACTGTGTGAGAGACTTTGGAGTGAGTTATAAAGATGAATGAGGAACAATTTCTTCCCTCAAGGATTCAAAGGAGACAAGAAGTCAAATTATCCAAGTTAAATAGGAACGCTGGTAGGAGAGGCAGGCTGGTACAGCCTTTCTGGAAGTCAGTGAGCAGTATGTTTCGACACTGCAAATGTGCAGACTTTTTGATACAAAGATTCCAACACAAAGGATGTTTCCACGGAAACAATTGGGCAAGTATCTAAAATACATACCAAAAAAGTGATTTCAACATTGTTTCCTGCCATAGCTAAGTCCAGGGAGCACACAGAAAGCTACAGCCGAAAGGAGGCTGAGGTCAGGGGTGATGAGAAGGTCAAGGAGACACACATCCGGGGAGTGACTGCTCCCCCCACAGGGTGTACGATGGTCCAAGATGACTGCAGGGCGTGAGATGAGAAGTGAGACGAGTTCCCGCTCACATTGAACACAATTCTAATCAAAATACCAACTGGAATGATTTTGTTTGTTTGTTTGTTTTTTTGTGAGGAAGACTGGCTCTGAGCTAACATCCATTGGCAATCCTCCTCTTTTTGCTGAGGAAGATTAGCCCTCAGCTAACATCTGTGCCAATCTTCCTCTATTTTGTATGTGGGATAGTGATTAAGTTCGTGCCCTCTGCTTCAGCGGCCCGGGGTTCACCCTTTCAGATCCTGGGCATGGACCTACGCACCACTCATCAAGCCAGGCTGAGGCGGCATCCCACATAGAAGAACTAGAGGGAGGTACAACTAGGATATACAACTGTGTACTGGGGCTTTGGGGAGAGAAAAGGAACAAAGGGGGAAGATTGGCAACAGATGTTAACTCAAGGCCAATCTTCCTCAAAAAAAAAAATGATTCTAAAATATAATTGGTAAGCAAATATATTCCAAAAGCAAAGAAAATTCTGAAATAAAAAGAAGAGCTATGAAAGATTATAACCCTACAAAATATTAGAGCATATTATAAAGTATCAATGTTTTTAAAAAATGAAACTGGTGCAGAATCAGAAATGTAGTTCAATGAAATAGCATGGGAGGCCCAAAAATAGACTCTACAATGTTATCAACCTATATGACAAAATAACCTTTCAGTACAAGGAGGCAGGGAAGAAGAATTCAACAATGGTGTCAGGCCACCTGAATTTGGATATTTCTACAAAGATAAACTGAAGCCTTAACTGGAAGTAGATGGAAGTCTGAAACAGAATAAATTTAATTCTAGAAAAAGTAGAAGAAAGTAAAATACTGATCAAGCCTATGGATGAATGAAGTTTTGAAATAATAAAAGACATATTTCAAAGAAAAGAAAAAGATGATATTATAACATGCAAATTAGATTTGAACAGTAAAAATAAGGAAACAAACAAGAAAGGACAGTAACTAACTGGAGAAGTACTTGTAATACATGTGGCAAGGTCCTAACAACGACACAGCAAGAGAAAATCACCAGGCCTCTAACTATGAAATTGGAAAAGAATTTGATGAATGATTTATATATAAAAAATGCATATAAAAAAATTCCTTCTTACACTAACCCCTCAAAATAGAAAATTAAATAACCTTAATGTGCCATTGCACATGTACTAAATTTGCAAGTACAGACCACACACATGCACACAGACCACAAAGCCAGGAGAACATACCACTGGACATACCAGTTGGCATCACTTGACTTACACATCCCTTCTGAAAAGAAGCTGGCCGACAGGTAGCACGGACCATGGAGATGGATAGTGATTTGAGTTCCCTTTTGCCCAGCCTTATTACTAGTTAGGATTTATTCTAGGACTATTATGTTTTAAGCAGGCCAGTAGGCCCAGCATTAAGGTAATGTTTCATACAACATAATTTGAGATAATATCTCAAAAGAGTGGAATGTTGGCATACGCACGACACCGCTGGAAACAAGCAAGTCCCCACAACAGAAATGCCTCAGTCCTGCCTGTGTGCAGGACGGACACGGCCCACACCAGCCTGCACTGTCGGCAGAGTTCAAGGCTGTGCTAGAGACAGCATCAGCTCCAGCAGTTCCTGACAGGACAGTGACCCAGTTAGGGCTGTGGAGACCACCAAACCCACCCCTAGCACGGACAAGAGAGAGTTTCCTACCTTGTCCCAGTCACCCACGCTAGCCTGCAACAAATAAATTCAACGCGTGTCTTTTCAGAGCTGTTCACTGGAGGGAAGTGGGAGAGAGAGCCATGGGGTTCTGAACAGGGGTGGTCCAGACCAGGCATACATGTGCCAGTGCAGGCTCCCTCGCTTCCCCTCCAGTGAACCCGGGCAAGTCCTGTGCCTGCCATGGTCTCAGTTTCCTTCATCTGTGAAATGGGAATGAGAAGTCCTGCCAGGCAGGGGTGTGGGGAAGACCAAGCAACACTGGGATCCCGGTCTGAAGAAGCTGATGTCTTCTGGGAGAGACGCCGCTGCCACCACACAGCTTGGCAGGCGTGATCAAAGTACAAATGAAAGGAGGTGGGGCAAAGGAGAGACTCCGCGCTCCTGGGCTCGCCGAGGTCCCAGCACAGCACTATTTGCACTTGCATGTTCCGTCTTCTGTAGCAGCCCCCTCGCCCACACTCAGGCGGGATCCATAAGTCTGGAACAAAAGTCAAGATGAACCCACAGGCACCACGCCATCTTACCCGTTCCCTCCCTGAGGAATGGTTATTTTCCCACGGGGGGCTCTAGGGTACACAGGTCAGACTCTGCCAGGAGCTCCAGCTTCATACCTGAAGAATGACAGGTGCCTGTGAGCACGCCCGGGGACAAGCCCCAGCCGCCTGGATGAACCAGGCTGGGACTGGGCATGGTGGGATCCCTCCCTCAGGTGAGCGCTGATGCAGCCGCAGCGGCCCGGCCGGGAAGGAAACACCCCCAGTGGTGCAAAGTGGGGTGAGCAGAGCGTGCACACTGAGTGAAAAACGCAGAGCTGATCTCAGACAAAAGCCTCCTTGCAAAGTCGCCCCCAGGGCCCCGGGTTGGCGAAATGAATGTGCTCTTTATTCTAGATGGTTCCTCAGGAGACAGCCTTGGGCCTCCAATATAATCTCATAAAACAAGCCTTGAGGTCGCCTTTGCCTCTGGTGTCTGGGGTTATTGTTACTAGTTATTGTTACTACTAGTTATTGTAACTAGGAGTTATTGTACTAGGAGGTTTTTTTAATCTTTCTTGTAATTGAAAAATCCAGGCCTTTCTGACCAAAGTAAATAACTAAACCAGGGGAACACAGGGGTTCCCAAAGAGACCCCCATTCCCGAGTAAAAAGGAAGTGCCTCTCAGGAAAAAAAGAGGTCTTTGTTTTTTGGTTTTTGGTTGCTTGGGGTTTTTCTTGCAGAGACACACAAATCCACCACCCTAAATAAAATCCTCCAGACCTAGCCTTTTGATGACCTCGTGATTCTCCCTCCAATATGCTAGTAACAACTCCAGCAGAAGAGCAATGCCAAGAGGGATGTTTTTTTCTTTTCACCCCGACAAGCAATCAAATTGGGAATCGAGAAATTGGAAGTTTTTGAAATCCAGTGGGTTTCCCACACCTTTAAAATACTGGATATTCTTCTGTTCTTAGTCTCAGGCAGTGATGCAGGACGAAAGGGAGGCTTACAGCTGAACAGAGCTCTGAGTAAGCCACTTTCTTTGTAGGAGTTTCCCTGCCACCCCTCAAAGCTGTTTCTGTTTGGTTGTTTATTTAATCACTGGTGCTTTGAGAGGGAGCAGGGAGGAAAATGATGCTAAAGTTAAAGGAATAAAGCAAAGTAAAATCAGTCAAAATGAAAGGAAAGGCCACTGCTGATCCTCTGCTTATGACTGGGGAAAAAAGCAAACAAACCCAGCGTAGCCTAGTGCATGCCTGCCCCACACTCGAGAGGTACAAAAGGATGTTTGCTCTTCGGTAATGCCATTTCTGAACCACTTTTCCTCGACTGCTGCTCTGAGCAAACGGAGACACACCTGAATGACCTTCAGCGACCGGGCCAGTTTTTCCCCGGGGTCTAGGGCAGCCCAGCCAGCCTCAAGTACCCCGTGGCCTCCAGAGGTAATGACCAATAGGAAGATGATCAACTTCATCTTCTTACCTAGCCAAACAGAAGCTGGATTGTTTCTGAATTTTACTAGGAGCCCCTGGGAGCTCTCATGAGGCCATGGACACCTGCGCTGAGATACAATGCCAGCCAGAGGGAAAGAAGCGGGCCATGTAAGCTGTCCACGTGGTCTTAGCAGGGAAATGTGCAATTTCCCCATAACTGTTGGAAACACTGAGAATAGCGCAAGGCTCCCCCAGCTGCCCTGAGGATGCTGTCTCCTCACACTTCCCATCTTGCTCAGCAGCGCCAGGTGTGGGCTCTATGGGTGTGTGGGTGTGTGGGTAGAGGTCTCCTGGGGGATCACTGCTCAGAGGTGGAGCAGAAAGCACGCTGGCTGGCAGGTCACCACTCAGGAGCTCCCCCGGGCTTTACGTCTGACTGGCTGTTCAGTGAGGATGCCCTGACCCCAGGGATCTCTGACCACAGGAGTGCTACACTCACAGTCAGCTTCGGTTAAGCACACGCATGACAGGGAGAGCCAGGCTGACGGCTGCCATGACTGTCATCTGGAGGCAAGCAAGGGCCAGCAGGCTCTGTCCTTCAGCCTGTGCTGGAAGCACCACAGGGTTTGAGCGGGGCCAAGCTGCTGCTCATGTACCTGGCTCACATGACCCAGGTCCTCCATGAGAACACGCTGAGGGCTTCCTGAGTGGCCAGAGCCAACGGAGACCAGAGGTCCTGGGACTCTGACATTGATAGAGAGACCAGTGGAGCACGCCAGAGTGTGAGCACCCCTTGGGCCCCACCATGGTGGACTTCCCTGTGCCTGGGAAGTTCAGCATCATTCGGCCAGTCCTGCACGGAAGTGGACCACAAACATTTAAGTGGAATACAGACCACTGGCCTTAGAGTGGTCCTGGTTGTGCAACTTGGGAGACAGTCAGCCAGGAGTTAGCCTGGCATGACAGCAGTGGCCAAGTGGGGCCACTTGGCCTCTCTGGAGCCTTGGGCAGGCCCTCCCTCAGAGCCCTGAGAATGCCCTGAAGCTGCAGCCAAGCCTCACATCCTGGGAGAGGAAGGATGTGTGGCGGTGGCCTGTTGTAATTCACTCCATGCCAAGTAGAGAATGTAAGCATGTTCTTAGGGAGGGCTTGTTCTGTAGAATTTCCTTTCTTTGACTTAAGTGGGTTAAGCAACATATTTCTCCCTGGGTGAGTGGGTGGTTGTGTGTGTGACACCTGAGGCCCAAGTCCTCTAGGAGCGCTATGCTGTTTAAAAGTCTCAAGCAATCCAAGGCAATGGTTTGTCTCACTGGGCTAACATGGTAGAGCCCCAGGCTGGGTCCTGTTAACACTCTGTTAGTGGCTGAATTGTCTTCCCCTAAAGTTCACATTTTAAAGTCCTAACCCCCAGTACCTCAGCATGTGACCTATCTGGAAATAGGGCTGTGGCAGATATAGTTAGTTAAGCTGAGATGAGGGCATACTGGAGTAGGGTGGGCCCCTAATCCAAAATGACTGTGCACTTATAAAAAGGAGAAACTTGAGGCCCTGGAAGTTGCCTGTTTTTTCTTTTAAAAACAATGCAAGTTTTTCATTCTTCTCTATAATAATCTGTTTCTTTTAATATAAAAAGAATGCATTTTCCCCAGATAGTTGAGTAAAATTAAGCATAAGAAGAAAGAAAAAAGAGAAATTTGGACACAGATAAATATAGAGGGAAGGCAAAGTGAAGACAAGGGAGGATATGGCCATTCACAGCCAAGGAGAGAGGCCTCAGAAGGAACCGACCCTGCTGCCACCTTAATTTCAGACTTCTAGACTCCAGAGCTGTGAGAGAATAAACGTGTGTTGTTTAAGCCATCCGGTCTGTGGCATTTGTTATGGCAGCCCGAGCTGACTGATACACTCTCTAAGGGTGGGCGCTGATGCACCCCTATTGCAAACATTGGTAAATGAATCTCAGCCACCCCTTTCAGCACTAACATTCCATGTCAGTGACCTTTTTTTAATCTTTTTTATTCATAAAACCACTTACAGCTCTTTATCCCCTTAACCCCTTCAGCAGTATTTCCAACATCAGTCTGTTAACATAGTTAATGTTTGAACTTCTGAACTTTCTAGTTTTCTCCAATATAAAACTATTCTGCTATTTTTTAAAAATATACAAGAACTGTAGCATCTTGTCAGGAACGATGGTTCCTTTCTTCCAACCAGCCTATCAGAGAGATCAGGCTCCTGACCTTTGACCTCCCAATTCCTGCTAACACCCTTAACAGACCTTCATGGTAAAGCTGCCAACAAATAATTGATAACTTTTAGTTATACAAAACCAGCAAAAATCAACCTCTAAGACCTAAACAATTTCCAAAAGCAATAAGAGCTATTTTACTTCTGGGGTTTGATATCTATCATTTTTTGCAATTTCAGAAAAAAACAGAAATTGTGGCCTGTATGAGAATTATTTCCAAAAGAAAATTATTTTTTAACATCAAGTTGGGCTTTTAGCATCTGAATTCAGTGGTGGACAAAAATCTTGAAGAAATGTGAGAGGTTTTGTTTTATAAAAGGAAAACACACAGACATATACACACAAAAGCTCTGAAGTTTGAGGTAGTTGGAGCTTAGCTTGAGAATTTGTTCTTTGCATGTTAAAGAGAAGAGGTTTCCCAGGTGGTGTCTTAAGGACCAGGCACTAAAGTAGATGGCAGGAGGTAGATACAAAGTATGGGATGCAGCCTGGGTAGGGTGGGCTAACTGGGGTTTCTCTAAAGGAAATGGGAATGGATTTGAACTTGGCTTTGTGCTGAGTGGAGAGCCCACCAGTGTGGAGCTAAGACAGCCTCAAGGGCTTCCTAGGAGCCAGGCCAGAAGGAGAAGCCCTGGTGAGGACACTATAAGTCTTGTGTCTGTCTAAGAGAAAATGTGCATGTCACCCCTGTGTCCCTTGAAAGCGAGAATACAGTGCTTTATGTGTGAGGAGGGATCTGGGGTATGATGTCAAGAGGCAGGAGTGTGTTCCTAATAAAATGGTGGCCAGTAGAGTTTTGTTATTTCCATCAGCCCCCTGCAACCCACAGTTGGGAATCAACTACAGGTTTTGAGGACAATGATATCCTTGTATTAAACTATGCTCCATCCTCCTCCACTAGCCCAAGGCTTCAGTAAAAGTTCACCAAACCCAAAAGCCTTGCATTCCCTTTCATTAGTGGAGTAAGGAAATAGAGCCCTGTCCAACTGGGGGGCGGGAGGGGCAGTCACAAGAGGTGAGATGCAGAACGGAGAGGAAGATTTCAACACATGCAGGAGATTGGAGGCAACTGTGACCCAGAGAACAGACTCTGCTATGTGATCTGAGGGGTGGATTGGAGGAACTACGCCATCCACAGTATGCAGGCTATGGGTCAGCCTTTCTCTTCAATATCAAAACACAGGAAATCCCAAAAGAGTGCGGAACTAGGAGACATCCACGCAGCAGACGCTTGGCTTATATTATTTTTTCTTGTTGTTGTTATTAAATTATTAACATGAAAATCAATGAATCAGATTGATTTAGAGTTATAGTGAAATATAGAAATGAGTATATAAATTCATGTGGAGAAGCATGACTCATGGTCTGTGGATATTTGCCAATGTTGATGAGGTTGCTCAGGAACAGCCCATGTGGATGATCTTGGGGGCACCGTCCACTCGTCTCAACCTGCCCGAACGCAGCAGGAGATGCATCCTTCACACATAAAGATGTTATTCACTATAGTAAGAACTAGGAAGAATCTAGTTCATCCAGCTAATGAACTATCACATAACAAAACCATTAAATATGAAGACCAAACAGTAACTTTTAAAATGTTGGGCTTCAAGGTTAAGTGAAAAAAAGAAGCAAAAAGCTATGATTTTAATTGTGTAAAAATATTGCATTACACATGCCTAATGACAAGAAAAGACCATAAAAGTAGCAGACACATTAGGATAATGGAACTTCAGACAATTTTTAAAGTTATCCTGATTGTTACGGTGCTGTTTGTGCAATAAATAAAAATCAAGAAGAAAAAAATAAGTGGTATTAAAACTGTTATAAAAATATTCTTCTATTTAAACAAATTTTTCCAAGAACAGTAGAATTTCAACAATCTATAAAGCTAAGTATGAAGGTAAGTATGATGAATGCTATTCATCCATTCTATACTATGTTTTTTATTTCTCTCTTTTTGAAATGTCCATAATAAAATGTTTTCTAAAAGAACTATAATAAATTATAATAAAATGAAGTTTTTTAAGTAAATATAAAAAACAGTCAAGTTTCCCTCAATAATATATTCATCTCACAAACAGTGCCCGATTCTTATTCACTAAATAAATATTTATTTGAGGCCGTTTAATCTCAGTCAGATTGGTTATCCCACAGTTTATGCCATCACTCCAGTTCCATACTCAGGAAGCAGCTATGCATAAACAAAGAATTTGCAGATTATCTTTGGAGAACAGGAGGAAGCTGTGAAAAATAGGTCAATGTAAAGACATTCACCCAGAGGGGCCTGGCCTCAATATTTCCAATGCACTGGCATGAAGAGATGTGAATATAGTCACATTTCATCCCGGGGCTCCATTCTAACCCACTTGTGTGAGCAGAAGCCTCGAGTCATCCTCGTGCCCTCTCTCTTCTCCTCACACTCCATGAGGTTGTGTCCTATCCATGCCAGAGGCCACCCGTTTCTACCATCTGTGTACCCTGACAAATAAGAAAGCAGGTCCCACTCACATGCTGGGCACTTTTGCAAGCACATTACAGCACTAACTCATTTACTCCTTACAAACAATCTCATTTTACGTGGAGGAAAACCAAGCTAAGACATTTGCCTGAACAAGTAAACAGGTTAGCGGCAGAGCTGGAGTGTGGACCCAGTCAGGGGCTGGCCCCCACGTCTCTGCACCAAACGCCACGTGCTGCTTCTCCTCTCGTGCTATTATAAGCAGTGCTGCAATGAATAACCCTGCGCAATCATCATTTCCCACTTGTGCAGGGACTTCTGTAGGATATATCACCAGAAGTAGACTCATTAAATACGTAATTGTCTCTCCCATTGCTTTCTCTGTCCCAAGCTACAGCTCTTTGAGGGCAGGACACACAATGGTCTGGATTACCTAGCCTCTAGCACATAGCAGAGATGCAATAAATATTGTATTCCTTCCTTCCGTCACTCATTCAACAAATATTTATTGAACATCGATTGCGTGCCAGGCACTGTTCTGGGTGCTGGGGAATACATTGGTGAACAAATCAGAAAAACCTCCCTGTTCTCATGGGTCTGACAACCAAATGTAAGCTCCAGAGGAAATTAACAAATAAGTAAATCTGCAATATGTTATAAGGTGATAAATACTAAAGAGAAAAATGAGGCAACGAATGATGGGCTGCAGGATTTAAATAAGTGGTCATCAAATAAATAAATGAATAAAATATTTCTGATGAGGATGTTTATCTTAGCAGCATTAATAATCATGAAAGTGTTTAAACAACTCAAGTGTCCAATAATGAAAGATAGACAGTCCTGGTATCTGCCTCACTAGCTGTTTTGAAGTTTAAATGAGCTGATAGACAGAAGCCGAAAGAATGGTGCCTGGGAAACTAATTTCCACCTGTAACATTCTTTCATAGCAAAACAGGCTTATTAGTTCCCCAAAACAAACTACGTGTCAATAAAATAGGCTGTTCGTAAATTGAAAAACACCTACGCAGACACCAACAATTGATAGAGTAGAAGTCTCACTTGTTAGTTCCTGACCTTCCTGCAAATTTCTAACTGAAATTGTTCTAATCCTGAAGATCTTCTCATGAGAAAGAAAACATCTCCTTTAACATTCATCTTATTTTGAAGAAGAGAGAATGAATATTCTGGGTATGAGAATTTGGTGAAATGAAATTCAATGCCAATTATTGAATTTCTTCAAACGGAAGAATTTTTCAGCAGAAAAACCCCATATGCTAAGTGTGGACCTTAAAATCAGAAATGATGTAGACATTACTGTAGATCTACGTCTACTGAAAATGGCATTTACAGGTGTTAATTTTAATCTAGCAGCATTAGAAATAAAGGATAGTTAATTATAATAATAAGCAATTGATTTCTACTTCATTAAAACACACACTTACAGGGTTTTACGTAGCATTAACACAAATTTGGTTTGAGCAATTCCAATCTATTCAGGAGAACCTTGCAATGTAATTTGGATACAGTTCCAAAAAGATGTGAATTAATGCTAAAATCTGACAGCAAGAGTAACACTTCAACGCGTCATGCCAGCTCTGGTTACATACGCTGCAGCCTCATGCTTTGGGGTTGGTACCTGTAATATACTATTTACACATTAAATGAATTTCGTGCCTTGTCCCTTCAACCAGAGGGTTCACATTCTAGTTTTTACAACAGATGCCAAAAACACCAATTATAGTTCAAATTCCACCTTTTAGAGTTTTTCTAAATGAGCCCTTTCTTGACAAAATGCTGCAGCCTCAATTTCGCGCTGCTCATGATGGTTCAGCTGCTTTGGCCCTTAGGGCAGGTTCTGACTTTCACTAATCCAACCTTCTCTCATTCCCTGCAGGGAGGGGAGGGCAGGCCAGATCAGCCCCCATTTCTGACCTCACAGACCTCACCTGCATGTTCCTCTCGTTTGGGAACACGCAGCACTCACTCACCGGGTGCCGGAGTCTGCAGAGCCAGTTCTTCCAGAGCAGGGCTCTGAACTGGCGCCGAGCCCGCCCCATGCCCGTGCTCCTGCTGTGGTCAGGAAGCCAGCCTGAAGCACTGGGTTTATATCCACCGGTCTGGGCCAAGGCATGGTGCGTATTAGTCAATCCCAACAAAAGTGAGTGATGCAAGACAGATTACTGGTGACTGAACAAGGCGGGCATCGAATGTCCCTCTTGTTCTGCATCTGTGGAGAAATCGTACCTTTTCACCAGCTGTCCAGTGTTCTGGAGGGTTGGGTTACAGGAGGCAGCCTCCAGGCCCTTTCCCGGGCACACGCATTTCCAAGAACACACACAACCGTTGCGTGCAGTCACATTTAGCCCTGATCCCCCTTTTCCCTTGATGTTAATTGGATGGAATTGTTCCTGCCCTCTCCTGAAGCCTCAGCTATGGCACGAATTTACCAAAACATTTTCCATTTCAGAGGTTGGGTGGCAGAGAATCAGAGGGAAAAGAGATGGAAGCAGTGTTGGTCTCCAGGGCAGGGGTGGGGGGGTGGAGGGAGGGTGGTTCAAGTTCAAGGTCGCTGTGCTGCCACATCCCCGTAAAACCCCTCTTTCACCCGTTTCCCCCAAAGGGTTGGGATCATGCTCCAGAGAGCAGAGAGGAGTGCAGCAGGCAGAGCAGGGAGGGTGGTCAGCCTGTCCCCAGGTTCTGTGAGTAGATCAGGGATGACAAGGTAAGACAACGGTCAGCCACCCTCCCATCTGTAATGTATCACTGCTTCCTGGAGGGAAAGGCCAGCGGCAAAGCGCCCTGAGCAGCCACGGTGGGGGCTCTCGGCGCCTCCTGGAGGGCGGCAGGAATCAGCACATGTGGGTGACTGTGGGCCCTGCTGGATTCTTTTTAACCGGCGTGATGGATTCAGTTGGGCAGCGATTGCTCCACCGTCCTGGAGGCCTAGGCTCCCAGGTTCCTGTTGCCCCCAACTGTGGTCAGAGAGATGTCAGGCAACCCGACTCTGTGGTCTTCCATTTCATAAAGCAGTTTTCACAAGCTCTGAAGGCCTTATCAATGGCTTTTGCAACAGGAAACAGGGACACTGGCTTCAGCAGAAGAATTGACTCAATTATACTGTAAACCTATTGTTTAAAAGAAAATCATTTTAAAAGTGTGTTCTATTATTCGTCCCATAGAGTGAAGGCCGTTCCCTGGCAGATGGGGCCCGGTGCACACGTGCGGGTTGGCCTGATGCCCAGGCCGCATCTTCCATTGGCCTTCACCTCCTCAAAGCCCCATCCTGTCTTCTCAGGGCTGCCACCCTGGTCCCCTTTGTAGATAATGCTCACAACACTTTACATCACAGGGGATTGTCATTATTTTTTAAAACTCTAGTACAAGGAAAAGCCCCTAACCATAGGGTCTTCCCCCTTTTATTTTCATAGCAGCAGGTTTTGGCATACATGTACATGATTCCCTCCATTGCTTTCACAGAACAATGCCCTGAGTGGAGTATTCACGTCACAACCGTGCCAGTGAGGATGAGGTTGCTAACCACAGCGGTTTTCCAAGATTCAAAAAGTGAATTTTAGGGGCCGGCCCGGTGGTGCAGGCAGTTAGGTGCTCACGCTCCACTGTGGCGGCCCAGGGTTCGCCGGTTCGGATCCTGGGCACGCACCGATGCACCGCTTGTCAAGCCACGCTGTGGCGGCGTCCCATATAAAGTAGAGGAAGATGGGCACGGATGTTAGCCCAGGGCCAGTCTTCCTCAGCAAAAAAAAAAAAAAAAAAGAGGAGGATTGGCATTGGATGTTAGCTCAGGGCTGGTCCTCCTCCCAAAAAAAAAAAAAAAAAAAACCAAAAAAAAAAAAAGTGAATTTTAGTTAAACATAGAATTGCCATATGACTCTGCAATTCCACACGTAGGTATATACCCAAAAGAATTCGAAACAGGGACTCAAACAAGTGCACGTACACCTGTGTTCACTGCAGCACTAACAACAATCATTAAAGGTGGAAACAGTCTAAGTGTCACCAACAGATGAAGGGATAAACAAAGTGGGGTAAATACACACAGTGGAATAGTATTCAGCCATAAAAAGGAAGGAAATTCTGATACATGCTACAACATGGATGAATCTAGAAGACCCTATACTAAAAGAAAAGCCAGACACAAAAGGCCACGTATTGTATGATGCCATTCATAAGAAATGTCCAGAATAGGTAAATTCCTAGAGACAGAAGGCAGACTGGTGGTTGCCAGGGGCTGAGGAAGAGGAAGGAAGGGAAACTGTTTAACGGGTCTGGAGTTTTCCTCTGGAGTGAAGGAAGTGTTTTTGGAACTAGGTAGAGGTGGTGGTTGCACAACATTGTGAATGTACTGAATGTGCATTTTAGAATGGTTCATTTTCTGTTATGTGAATTTCACCTCAGTAAATTATTTTTTAAGTGAATTTCACCACTTATCTCCTCTCAGCTATTTAGCCAAGCTCACTGTAGCCTAAGCCTATGGTGCCCCGGGGTCTGCACTTTGGAACCTGACACTTCTGAACACATTTGTTCTTCACGTTGTCTTAGCTAAAAATTACATTAGCTACAAATTGCCACAACATCATTCTCATGGAAATTAGACAGTAGCCACTAAAGTTCTAAAGAAGAGCCAGGACAAACGTCTCCTCCCCAGTGGCTCACATGCTTAACTCACATACTTATCATTGATAACTGGAAATGGTCTATTCCCAAGGGCCACCCCGTGTCCTTCCTGCTCCCCGCAATGATGAAGGCATCCCTCCCATGTGCACGTGCACATACAAACCTGCACGCAGAGAGGGTGGCCTAGCAGCCAGCTTATTGGAGGAGGTCATTGAGAGGACATGACCGCCAATTGACCCAAGTGCTGGACCGGAGCAATCAGAGGCTCCTCACCTCCTCCCCTGTCCTTGGAATATGTGTTCTGCCCACCATCTCCACACTAGGAGCTGCTTCAAGACACAGCCTTGAGACAGGAACGTGCTGTTGAGACCATCTGGATGGTATACATGACTGAACCCTGTTAAGGCATTTATATAAACTTTTAAGATTTGGCAGGTGAGTGTGCAGATCTACTTGTCTTGTGGTCTCCCAAGACGAGCCTCGTATGTAAGTTCCCCTGCTTATGAAACCTGCCACCTACCAACCTGGAGTGTCTTCCTCTTTCTTCAATCTCTCCCCGCCCTCTGCATATGGGGGCCAGTTTCAGATTTCTCCCTAGGAACACCTGAGGTTTCGAACCAACACAGCTCTGTCTCTAACCCACCTCTCTCCTTTCCCTTCCCTTAGGATCCAAAAGAACCCTGAAGAAGGCATAGTTGTAAATAATAATAGTAAAATAGGATTGGTTGGGGGACAGGAGGGATGCAGAGTAAGTTTTAATGTGGCGAGCAAAAGAATGAAGGATCTGAGCCCGTGAGGCAGAGATAGCCACTGTCTGCGGTGGCACCCTCTTCCACAGTGCAGAGTGGCTGCTGAGAGGTGGGTGTCCCACAGGACTTCCCAGGCCCACCCCACACCTCTTGCCACAGAAGAGGAGGGGAGTAGCGTTTGTCACTTCCAAGTTCAGGTTCTCCAAGTCAGGTATGCGTCTCCTCCCTCTCCCACAAAGGCCCTAGGGGAGAGTGGGATGAAAAGATGGAAAGAACCTGGACCAGGTACCCCCACACATGGCAAAGCTCGCTAAGCAAGGAGCGTTCCGTGGAATGCTCAGTGAGTGAGAGACAAACGTCCCTGCACTGAGCCACTAAGGCGTGGGCATTCATTAAAATGGCTGGTGTGCAGAGTTCTCTATGGAGGCTCACTCCTCTCCCTTCCCTCTCCCCTCCCCTCTCCCCTAATGGGGTCCAGCTCCCATCAGTGACCCTGGGTTCTCCAGCCTCCTGCCCGAGCTCCTCCAGCCTGAGGACACAGTGCTTCTTGCTGCCACTAATTTTGGAGTTGCCTCACCATCACCTGTTTGGCTTCTCAGCTCTTCCCTCACCTATACAACTAGTGTCCCACATGAAATTTCCTCTTTTTAATGTTCAGTATGATTTTGAATTTTTTACTGTCCCTGATGGATACAGAGTCTGCCAAATGGTCCATATAAACCAACTCCTAAGGGAGTGGCTGCCCCAGGGTTTGAGGCCAGTCTGTCATTGTCACAGGGGGAGAACCTCTCCCTCTCTCTCTCTCCATTTCACTCAGAAGCTTCACCGGCATGAGTGGCTGAGAAAGAACAGAAATTGGGCAGTGGGGAATCCGGGAGCCCCTGCTTGCTCTCCCTCTCTTCCTCCGTAAAGAACCATCCCAGCCATCCACCCCCCTTGAACACAACTCAGAGGCAGTGAGGCCAGCACGACAATGAGGACCTCCAGCAGGGGCATGGGATGTGGACAAAGTACCCACAAAGGAAGGAATGGTGACATCATTAACAGAAAGAGAGAAGGGGGAGGAGCCGCCTCTGGTGAAGGGGCACAGGTGTTGGGGTAGGGGCGCCAGGCAGTGGTTGGATTTCCAAGAAAAGTCCGATTCTGACACTGGAGTCAGCCAGGCAGGAATTCCAGGTCCAGCCTGGAGTTAATTAGCTGTGTGACTTTGGCCAACCATGGCTTCCTGGTTCTAACCAGCACAACTGTGAGGTGAACACCAGGGATGAAACAAGAGAGAGCACCTAATATAGCCCTGGCATAAGGGCTGCTCAAACGTGGCTGCTATGAAAATGAAATTAACACGCTGGGGTTCCCCTCATGCTGCCTGCTCCCAGATCCTCCCGCACCAAGATCAACTTGCCTCTTGCCAGCCTCCATGATGCCAGCTAGCTTACTGGACAAGCACCTGTTCCACATCTCTCTATTCAGTGTTGACACATACAAAGGGAACCATAAAAGTTCAAATGTCACCATGGCAATTAAAGGAAAAAACCATGAGAACAAGCTAATCAGTCTTTCTTTTATTATTTTCACAAAAGTGAAGGTTTGTTGGCTCAACAGTGATTAATAAATGGGAAATTTACTATAAAACCTGTTATCATAAAGAGAGTCGATGAAGAAAAGGAGGATGTTATGTACTGAATTGTGTTCCCCCAAAATTCCTATGTTGAAGCCTTAATCCCCAATGTGACTGTATTTGGAGATGGGGCCTTTGGGGAGGTAATGAAGGTTAAATGAAGTCATAAGAGTGGGGCCCTAATCCAGTAGGACTGATGTCCTTATAGGAAGGGAGGAGACATCAGACCTCGCACTCTCTTCATGCTCTCACAGAGGAAAGACCATGTGAGGACACAGCAAGAAGGCAGCCATCTACAAGCCAGGAAGATAGGCCTCGCCAGAAACCAACTCTGCTGATACTTTCATCTTGGATTTCCAGCCTCTGGAACTGTGGGAAAATAAATGTCTGTTGTTTAAGCCACCCAGCCTGTGGTATTTTGTTATGGCAGCCCTAGGAAACTAATACGGAGGGTTTACAAAGGGGGCTTGGAAAGCTAAATTTGCCTTTGTGTACCTGCAGTTGCCACTGGCTGGGGAATTTAAGGCTAATGCTTACACCTCACCCAGATGGGGGAGTTTCTTTGACCCTGGAAGACACCGAGGAAACCACGGAGTCAGCAGACAGGTTTTTGTATAAAAGGATCCTGAGAATGGAACTTCCCAGAGATGATCTCTCACACTGAAGCTTCCCCAGAGGAGAACTGGTCCCTCCCTATTGACTACAGGCTCATGAATGATCTGTGCAGGGCAGACTACATGCCTGACGCATCAATCATTGCAAACCAGAATTCCATGTCTACTGGTCCTTTGTCATAAGACATCTCATATCACTTATAAAAATAATATTTGGCTTATAATTGTTCACAGGACTTGCTCCCAGTGTCTGCTCTTTGCCACTCTCACCCCAACCCCCATCAGTTCACCCCTGTGCTACTCAACTTGATCTTTTGAATTAAGGTTTGATTCCTCAGCAAGGTGGATAGGAGGCCAAGTACACCCAGGGGAGGGAAGGAGGGCTGAACCAGAACAGAAAGGCACGAAGAACAAGGCTCTCGGAGGGCTGGAAACCAACCCCATCTCTTTCCCAGCTACACTTCAGTCCAGCACTGCTTGAATGGACCAAGCTTCAAACATAACTTGCTTCCACCAGAGCTGACTGGTTCCCAAAGAACCACCACACTCTCGGATGAGCGTGCCGTGAGCTGGAATGTAGGAGACCATCATACAGACACTTGGCTGGTCACTTTGGAAGGTTATGGCGATGTAATTTGAAAGTTATAATGTAAATTATTCAGGATTTTCAGGTAAAATTGCTTCTTTGTCTCTGTTTAAAAGCTTTATTAAAATTAGGGTCAATAAGCAATTAGAAGTTTCATAGTTTAAAGAACTTTCATGACCCAATTGTTTCTTATTTGATTGCAATTTATAAATCTTGAAAAATAATAACCTCATGGGTAATTTAAATAATTTACTTTTCTCTGATACTGAAATTCTATCTTGCTAATTTCAATAATTTCTCATGAATCTGAATTAGTTTCTCTTCTTGCTCTAATAGAAAACCATAATTCCAACTAATATCTAAAAGATATTTGTTCAAAGACAATAAATTATAGGAACACATGGTTTTCATCTTCTAATATTATCTGGTGCCCACTGAACTAAGAAAATTAAAAAGAAATCCCCTCAAATCTACTAACAATAGTGAGAGGAGAGTTGCCAAAACCTGCTACCTAGATTTAAGGGCTGTGAGTAATAGTTTCATTTTAATCCTCTCTGGACAATCTGAGGCCTAAATCCTGCTTCTTGTACCTTCCATTTGAGCTGGATTGTATTTCTCCAGGTGAAAACATGAAATGTAATTTCTGTTTACTCCAAGACCAGAGAGTCTAGTTCTAATCTGGAAGCACAGGACAGCAGAATCAAATGCAAGATCCAAAATTCAAGTTAGCAATAGGATGCAAAGATCACAGTCCAGGTGAGGGCTGATGATCCCAAAACCAACATTCTAAAATGCTGAGGACCTCAGGAAGGAAGCATTCATATCCAAAGAGAGAGAACAAGTTTTCCAGGGTGCATAACAATAATCATATATGTACAATGTCTTGTGATTTTCAAACTATATCTGAATGCATTCCCTGTGATCCTCACAAACCAATCAAGTAGGCAGGTATTATTCCTTTCATTTCATAGATGTGGACACTGAGGCTTAGAAATTCACTGAGGAAACAGAGGCAGTCAGAAGAAAGCTTTCACAGTCCCCCAGCAAATGGACCGGCCTGCCCCGTCTTTCTTCAGACACTCTGCCTGTCCTGACAGGGGGATTGGCCCCATTGCTCTCACACAAGGGCAGCCCTCTGCAAATACACTGGCTGCATCTAGGCCCTCTGCAGTATCATCAAATTCCCACTCGCTCATGGACCATTCCCGTTAGCACACATGTGCTAGGACAGATGCCATTCAACAAACACGGTTCCTCCAGCCACTGAGCCATACCTTTGTTTATTGATATCAAAACTCTTCTGAAGGGTTCCTGACACTATCTCCACAACTTCCCCTCCCATCTGTCTTAGAACCATTGCAATAAGGCTTTTGTTCTCACCCTCCACTGATGTTTCCTCTGTGACCTCCATGCTCCATGTTTCCAAATCTAACGGTCAGACTGAGCAAGCACTCCTCCTGCGTGGCCCTGGCAGTGGTGTTTGACGCCATACACACTCCTTCCTCACCCCTTTCTCCTCTCTCTTACTTCTTCTCCCACCTCACTGGCCCATCCTTTTCAGTCTCCGCTGCCCATACCTCCTCACCCTTCCATCCTCTGAACATCAGAGTGCCCCAGGGCTCACTCTTCACCCTCTTATCTCTGTGCACACCAGCCCTCTAGGTGATCTCAGCCGGGCTCATGGTTTTTAATACCACTCGTGCACCAATAGCTCCCAAATTCATCCACGGGTCTAATCTCTTCCCTCCCCAACATTCCTGATGATGGAGTGCCCTGAGCAATCCACAGCATCACCATGCCTCTCCACTGGACTCTGCTGCAGTGCCTGCATTCTAATTTGATCTCCCGTCCCCGCCCACCAGGCCATCTGTGGCTGTGTCCTCTCATCCTGTCCATGACCTCTGTCTCCCTTAGCTTCCAGCCCCTCTCAGGGGCACAGAAAACATGTAGCTATTCTCTCACATCTGTCTGGGCCCCTGAGTAACTCACCGGGCTAACTCCGTCCGTCCTCTCTGCCTCAGCGCCCCACGCCATCTCCACTCTACCACTCTCGTGCCATGAGGGCGCCGGTTCTCTGGAAGGCTCCACCTCCCACGGCTTCAGGTGGTAGTTGGGCACCAGCCTCCTATATCCCCACACCCCAGTTGCTATTTTGGGTTGTGTTGTCCCAGCCTCACGTTGGAGATAACGTGGCAGGAAAAACAGGAGGGGTACAGGGTCCCCTCTCAAAGAATCTTGCCAGGGGGCCGGCCCCGTGGCTTAGTGGTTAAGTGCGCGCGCTCCGCTACTGGCGGCCCGGGTTTGGATCCCGGCTGCACACCGACGCACCGCTTGTCGGGCCATGCTGAGGAGGCATCCCACATTCAGCAACTAGAAGGATGTGCAACTATGACATACAACTATCTACTGGGGCTTTGGGGAGAAAAAGGGGAAAAAAAAGGAGGAGGATTGGCAATAGATGTTAGCTCAGAGCCGGTCTTCCTCAGCAAAAAAGAGGAGGATTGGCATGGATGTTAGCTCAGGGCTGATCTTCCTTACCAAAAAAAAAAAAAAAGAATCTTGCCATTCAGTTTTCCCCAATAATCCCATCCACTTATGTCAGACGACTTTATCTAGACTCTTAGAAGAGAAAACAAACAAAAATAATTGATGGCTATTCCTCCAAATTATTCTGTCTTACATCTGGATCATGACCTTTTTGCTTAAAAACCAAAGCTTAGGTTTCGGATTCTAGTTAGGATGGATTAAGCACATTCCACCCTCTCTCTCTGATTGATTGCAACTAAAACCTCTGGACAGAATATAAAAAGCAACTGTTGGAGAATGCTGAAAAGTAAATGAAAGCAGAGAAACTGGGTAGAGAAATGAAACTCGAACAATGACCCATATGGCAGTGAATTTCCTTTTTGTTTTGGGGGTTTTTTCGTTCCTTCTGTATTGCCTGACTTAGAGTTTAGGGCAGCGCAAATCCTGAAAGTGTGAACAAAAACAGATGGGAAAAGAACCTCTTACAGTAGCCAGAGGACCTACAAGAGACCCTATGGAGTGTAGCCCTATCAAGTCTTCTGAAACTAGCTCTGGTGCACCCCATAACAAATCCAGGTCCCAGCAGTGATGAGTAGTGGCAGTAGCTCCACAGGCTTGGTTCTCTGTTGTGGGAAATGTGCAGTAGCACAGGGAGGCTACAGCACCAGCTTTCTAACCAGGGCACCAGGGAAGGGTAACCATGGGAACTGCTGTGTGTGGGGAACATCACAGAGCAGATGGGGGCCAGAGAAGAGGATCCTTTAGATCTGTGTATGAAGTCTTGGGATCCCCCTGAGCTATGCATGCATGGAACAGACAAGAATCAACATAGCAAAGACCTTGAGAACCGAACTACAAAGTAAACACTACCCAGGACCCAGACTGGTCCCTGGGTGGCACACATATGAAGTAGACCAGAATAGCACTGCAAAGCCTTTGAAAATTAAATTGACATTGGATGAAAAGCCCGAGAAGGTGGGTCAAGACTTGCAGCGTGAACCTAACCGGGTTGTTCAGATTGCCTGCTGAAACAAGACAAAACAAAACAAACCAACATTCCCCAGAAGATTTTAATAGGACCTAAAGTCTTGTAACATTGTATTCAAAATGTCCAGGATAGAATCCACAATTCTCAACATATATAAGAACCAGAAAAGCCTTAAAGAAAAAAACTCACAAGGGAAAAGGCAATCAACAGATGGCAACCTCAAGGTGACCCAGATGTTGGAATTACTAAATAAACATTTGAAAGTAATTATTATAACCATGCTCTGTTAAGTAAGGGCAAAAACTCTTGAAAGAATTGAAAGATGGATATTCTCAGCAAAGAATTAGTAGCTATAAAAAAGAACCAAATGAGAAATTTTAGAACTTAAATATACAATAATAAAAATTCATTGGAGAGGCTCAAAAGCAGAATGGATGTGAAAGATGAAAGAGTCAGCAAACTTGGAGATAGAGCAATAAAAGTTATCCAATCTGAACTACAGAAGGAAAAAGGTTGAAAAAATAATCAGAGCCTCAGGGATTGTGAAACAATATCAGAAGTTCCAACACTCATATCATTGGTGTGACAGAAAGAAAGGAAAAGAAATTGATATAGGAAAGAAAAATTTGAAGAATACCAAGATGCAATACAAAATAACAATCCATGAAAGGAAAAAATGTATAACTGGGCTTTATCAAAATTAAAAACTTTTGCTCTGTGAAAACACTGTTAAGAGAATGAAAAGACAAGTCACAGGCTGGGGAAAAAATATTTGTAAACCACATATCTGACAAAAGACTCATATTTAGAATATGTAAAGAACTATCAAAACTCAACAATAAAAAAAGATCCGATTAGGAAGTGGGCAAAAGATATGAACAGACATTTCTCTGAGGAGGATATACAGATATCAAATAAGACCATGAAAAAACGTCTAATGTCACTAACCATCAGGGAAATGCAAATTAAGACCAAGATGAGATACCACTATGCATCTTTAGAACAGCTAAAATTAAAATTCATGAAAATATCAAATGCTGGCAAGGATGTGGAGAAATTGGACCACTCATATATTGCTGGTGGGATGGCAAAATGGGCCACCAAAATAGTTTAGTAGTTTCTTAAAAAATTAAACATGCACTTACCATATAACCCTGGGCATTTATCCTAGAGAAACAAAAGCTTATGTTCACACAAAATGCTGTACATGAATGTTCATAGTAGCTTTATTCATAACAGTTCAAAACTGGTAACAACCAAAATGTCCTTTAATAGGTGAATGGTTAAACACTGTTGTACATCCAGAGCACGGATGCTACTCAGCAAGGAGAAAAAGTGTTACCGCTGATACAGGTAACAACCTGCATGAATCACGAGGATTTTATCCTGAGTGAAAAATGACAGTCATAAAGATGGAGAACATATTAGTGGTGGGGGATGGGGTTGGATATGACCACACAAGGGTGACCCAAGGGAAATCTTTCTGGGGATAGAACAGTCCTGTATATCAACTGCGGTTACATGAATCCACACACATGATACAATAGCACAGAATCATACACATGCACCATGCCAATGCCAATTTTCTGATTTTGGTATTATACTATAGTTACATACGACATAACCACTGGAGGAAACTGGGTGAGGGTTACATGGGATCTCTCTGTACTGTCTTTGCAACTTCCTATGTATCTGCACTTACTTCAAAATAAAATGTCTTAAAAAGTCATGGAACTGTACATCAAAAAAAGTTCATTGCATTATACGTAAAAAAAAAAAAAAACAAAAAAAACCAACAATGAATGACCAGCTGGCAGAGCTCTAGTCTTATTCTATTCTGGTGGCCAGTCTTGCCACATGGATTGCAAAGAGAAGAACCCAATCCCCAGCTTCAGAAGCAGAACTCAATTGACCTGTCTCTGCAGTCTCATCCCTTTCCCAAAGGGTTGGTACAGGGTCTCATGGGACGCGGTGCTCACCAATAAGACATTTGGGGAGAGGTGTTCTGCTGCAGCTTCACTGAAGGTTTTCCTGGCTTGAGAAGAGGACACCAGATGAGATGGCCTTGATTTTGGATGTGACACTTGTAAACACCATAGTCATCTTACTACTGACACAAAGATGAAGCCAACCCACAAAGGAGAGCAGGGTGGAGAGAACCACAGAGAAGTGCCATTGAGGCCCTGTCAAATAAGGGACACTGCTCCTGGACCCACAGTCCACCTGGACAACTTGTACCGTGAGGTAGTGAACAACAGAGGACGGGACAGTTACCTGGAGATGACAGCATCCCAAGTGAGGTGGTGAGAACGTCTTCATTAACAGACAACCAAGTGGATTCTCTTCGGCTTCGGATGTTGTTCTCAGACATGAGTGTGTATCAGAATCACCCGGAGAGGCTATTAAGCCATCGATTGTAGGTCCCACCCAAAGATTTTCTAATTTAGTTGGTCTGGGGCCCGAGGATTTGCATTTTAACAAGTTCTCAAGTGATGCTCATGTTGATAGTTTAGGACCACCGATGGAGAACCACTGTTTTGGGCTAATTGCTGTGGTTTTTTTCCTGTTTCCTAAATGGATTTGAGCTCACCTGCAGGGCAGCCACACATCTCGAAGGGAACACACCTGAGCCCTATGTGATTTGAGGCAACTCATTCCCAATGGCAAAAAACATCCTGGAATCATTTCCTTCCTGCACTGAATGCCCTCCCCCCAGGACAATGTCCTTTGTGCCAGATGATAAGCAATTCTCAGACGAACAAAATGATCACTAAGCAAGCCATCCAGATCATGGTTATTTAGGGACTGGCAATAACAGAGTTCATTTTTGTAATATGAAATAGAAGTGTCCTGCAGCTAAATCCCGGGAATTACCTGCTCCTACTCATTCGGCAAACTATTACTGCGAGATTCTCACGTGGCGAGCACCCTGCTGAACACTGGTTATAAAGGGGAGCCTGGTTCCCCCTCAAGGGGAGGCTTCAATAATTACAGTATAGTGTGGTAACCTCTAATAGAGGAATGTGCAGCGTGCCACTAGACCACAGAGAAGGGGAAGGGAGGTGCCCCTCCACAGAAGTCAGTGGAAGTTCTGAGTGGGCTTCCATTTGTCAAGCGCTTAACAGTCTACAAACCCCTTTTATTCCATTATCTCCTGTGACTCAGAGAGGGCAGAGACATTTTCCCAGTCCATAAAATCTCAGGTAAACGGGAGCTCTCAGACCTGAGCTCATTCAGTAGGAAGGAGCAGATGATAATGCGAACTCTGACTTCTGACACTACTCACACTTCCCCCCAGGCCCTCTGCACAACTTCCCTATCAGCCTCTGACACCCCAGTCTGCTAATGATTGCTAAGGATCCGAGGATTGATGATTTTAGCAAACAGCTAGGTAATAGGCAGGCACTGGCCCATTAGTCATAGGCGATCTGCTCCAAGGAAAATGTGAAATGAATAAACTGTGCTGCCATCCCCTGGGGGACAGCTGATCAAATACCTGACTTGAGTCTCCAGGTGGCTTTCTGATCTTATGTCACGGAAGCTGAAAACCATCTTTTGAAATAACAGAATTGGTTTCGCTGTTGGTTCAAACAAGCTTTTCCTTGATTTCCTCACTTGTCTAAAGAGAAATTAGGAGCTCATTAAGGTGGCGCCTTCCGTTACCGCATCACTGCAGATTTCACACAGTTCGCTTAGTGACAAATTTCCTCTTTTTCCTCCACTTCTCAGCAACAGATTGTTCTTTTTTTAATATTCTGTTCTGTATTCTGGCTCTATAGTAGATTTTAACTCAAATCTTAATTAAGTGCAAAGTGAATTCTTTTGGCTTTTTATTACATGAGAAAATGAGAAAAATCCTTCCAGTTTTGCAAAATGTTTTCTAGACTGAATGCTATTGGAGTTTTTAGCAATTTTTAAACAGTACAATTCATTTTAGAGGCATTTTACAGACATAACTTACTCATTCTTAAATTTTTTTAAAGATATGGCTTTAAATGTCACCAAGATAACGTTATCGTCCAATACGACAAGAAGAAAGGAAGGAAGGAAAGAAACAAAACCACAGTATGAAAGCTCTCGACATCCCTGTAGCTATCACTTAACAGGTGGGGAAATTACAGGATTGAGGAGGCCAGCAGTTTAGCCAACTCATTCTCTGAGGACTTGTAAAATTAACATCTAGCATTTCTTCAATACTTTACAGTTTTCAAAACATTCTCAGACACATTACCCCATTTAATTCTAACACTACAGTGCTGGTAGGCCGCCTGACTGTCCTTATTTCACAGGTAAGGAAGTTCACCTTAGAGATACAGTCATGACTAGATGCTACATGGTTTCAGGTAGCAAAGCGACAGAACTGGGAGAGCACATGTCTTCTCACTCCAAACGCCACGACGTGGATGATCACCACTGCTGGTGGTGTCCACGGCCGTCTCAGGTGGGCTGCTCACCCCGGCCCGTGACCTGTGCCACAGCAGAGTGGGCCCACGGTTTGAGCAAGAGCTCCTTTCCCTAGAGATCACAGAAGCTGCTCCATTGGGAACTGCAAAATGAAAGCAGTGCCACGTGCCTACTCCGCCACCCCTCTGACCATAGGAGCCACAGCAGTCCCCTGAGAACAAGACAGTCAGAGGGCAGCAAGTCTCAAGACATACAATGCGGCCCATGCCCTCAGAGCTGTGATTGTCACACTGGGGTACACGTGCCTCTGGGGCACATGAAGACGCCCCTCTCACACTCAACCAAAGAAGAAGTGTACGCCCAGCCGTCCCAATGTTATAACAGCACATTGCCCTTTGGTGTAAGAGCTTCTGGGGCCAAATCTAGGGACAAAGTGAGAACGTGTAACAGCTCCTGAGGGAGCATCCAGAGACTGAAAAGTCGAGAGAGTTTGGGTAAGAAATAGTGAAGCGTTGAGTACTTCACTTCTTCCAGGTGACAAAGGCTGGAGGCCTGAGAGCCGTATTCACCTCTCCTTGTCCGTCTGTGCATCCATTCATCTGAGGATAAGTATTCAGAACTGAAAAGATTACACGCCAATGAATATTAACACATTTATTTGAATAGAATTTGAAATAGATTTCTATTCAAATAGAAATGTGAATAGATTTGAAAAGAATCAATTTATTTTTCTGATAGAAAGTCTACAATGACTGATTTGACACTAAGGATGAGTTTTGTCATTTAGAGTGTATGACACATATCTGAAAATTAAATCAACTAAATTTTCAGCTCTGAGGCCTGGTGGAATATATTTAAAGCAAAGGTATAATAAATAGCCCAGAAATCACATCCTTTGCCTTTACTAAACTGATGATAAAAGCTAGATATCAGTTTAAAATTTTACCAGAGGGTACACACATTTTCAAAATTATTTTCAGGAATACATGATGAAAAAACTCAAAGGCCACTGCCTTAAGGATACTTAGGCTTTGCAACATTATAAACCTATGTGGCATTGTGGTAAAATAAGAAAATGTATCTGGTCTTTGTTCTGGTTTCTAGCACAGAACTTCAAAAACGCTTGGAATTTCCAGAGTGATATGACTGTCTTTCGTTATTTACAACTGTTGTGGACTGAATGTTTGTGTCCCTCTAAAATTCATATATTGAAACCCTAACCCTCAGTGTGGTGGTATTGGGAGGTGGGGCCTTTGGGAGATGATTAGGGTTGGGTGAGGTTATGAAGGTGGATCCCTCATGATAGGATTAGTGTCCTTACAAGAAAAGGAGGAGACCAGAGCTCCCTTCCTTACCCCGCACCCCTACCCCGGCCTCCATGTGAAGACACAGTAAGAAGGAGGCAGTCTGCAAGCTAAGAAGAGGGTCCTCATCAGGGAATCAAACCAGCAGACACCTTGATCTTGGACTTCTAACCTCCAGAACTGCAAGAAAAAAATTCCTATAGTTTAAGCCCCCTGCTCTGTGGTATTTTGTTACAGCTAACTATACAATAAAGAACCCCTTTTATCATATTTGAGTTTATGCCAGTGAGATGACTCATGGTGGACCCCCTAGATAGCTGCAGGATGGGGCTGGTCCCAGAAGAACCAACCTCGTAATTAGAGGGTTGGATGATCAGCTCTCCCACCCTGACCTCCAGGAAGGTCAGAGGAACTGGAGATTGAGTTCAATTGTGTGGCCGATGATTTATTCAATCATGTCTAGATAATGAAAATTTGATTTAGGGAAAAAAAAAAAAAAACTGGACCCCAGCCCTGAGGGAGCTTTCTGGTTGATGCATATATGGATGTACCTGGAAGGAGGGGACAAAAAGTCCCCGCTGACTCAGAGGGGACAAAAACTCCTGCACTGGGGACCCTCCTAGTCATGTCCTTCTGGCTCTTCACTTATAACCTTTACGATAAAATGGTAATCATGAGTATAGCATTCTCCCGAGTTCTGTGAGTCATTCTAACAAATTATCAAACCTGAGGGGGTTATGGGAAGCCCCAAATTTGAGGTGTGGTAGCCTGAGGACTCCACTTGCAGCTGGCATCTGAAGTAAGTGCAGTGTTGTCAAGACAAGCCCTTGCCCTTTAACTTGTGGGATCTGACATAGCTCCAGGTAGTTAGCGTCAGAATTGAATTGAATTGTAGGACACCCCATTGGTGTTGGAGAGTTGTCAGAAAGTAGATACTGACCATGTGCCAAGCACTGTTAGAAGCATATTATATTTACAGGTCCACAATATATTAACTAAAATTCTGAAATTCAAATATCATGGAAAACCAATTTTCTAAGAATAAATTTGTGGCACCCCCTTTGCTAGCCAGTAACACTGACCAAAAGTAACATGAGGCTGTGTAGTCTTTATTTCTCCCCTTCATGTGAATGTTGTATGGTTTGCTCATATTTGGTTATAAGGTGCTACCCCAGACCTCACCATGTGTACTATGTATGCACCATACTACCTTTCTAAAATTCGAAAATTTCTGAACTTCAAAGCATGTTGTTAAAATATAACTTTCAATCAAAAAGGTAAAAGTATGACTTTCCTGCATATGTAGAATGAACATGTGTCAAAGACCTTACTCAATCCATTAATTTAGGAGGGAACCAGTAAAATGTCGCAACTGCTTCAAAGAGATTTCAGGAGGTCAGGATTGCTGGGTTAGATATAAAACTGGTTAATGCCCTACAAACTGTAAACTGTAGCCTTCGGTGTTAGTGCTCCCACTGGACGAAAACTTTTTGCAACTCTACCAGAAAAAAATCCCCAAGTGAATGTGTAAATTCACTTTGATTAAAAACTCAAAACTCATTATTTCACAATTTACATTTTACCGCTTTTATGCTCTTGAAGTTATTTACGTCTATTGAATCTGTATGATATAAATATGCCACTGTGCAATCTCATCCCAAACCCATCCATATGTTTAGTGACATAATGTTGGTAGCTTGTAATGGAACGTGGTGGGAGTATTTACACCATGGAGATTGGCAAACACTATAATTGGGACTTGATTTATTGTATTGTTGATTATCTAGACTTAAGAAAATGATAGGGAAAATGCTAATAATACAGATTAAACTTAAAAGTGTGTCATGTCTGTAGCTGTTATATCATGAATAGCATGAAAAACTTGAGAAAATATTCTTCCAGTATTTGAAGACTATTATCTGATCTAGCAATGAAATAGCTCATGTTATCGATGAATGAGTGGAGTTCCAATATATGTGGTGCTGAAAATGAAAGATGTTTCAGTTTAATCAATATAACTCAGGATTAGAAACCATTTACCAGTAGATCTCATATCAGATTTAACAATAATAATTTTATTAAGAAAAACTTAGCAGATTGGGATGCAACTCCATTTGTCAAGCCAGGGTTGGATTACAGCCATAGGATGGCCAAGATTTCAGCAAAAATCTGTGAAAGCATTCTGTGAGAATCAATTGGCTATATGAAATTTACAATATAGACTATTGCATATTTTATTATTATTCATAAATTGTATATCACACATTCTTTATATCAGTATAATGTATGATAAACACATATAAACACACATATATATCTACATGACTTTTGGAGAATAAAACATCAAATACAAAACACTTAGTAGCTTGCTTAAAGTCAAATAAGACTAATTAGGGGAGCATTTGCAAGCACATTTACACACATTTTGATCCTCAGGTAGCAGCAGCCATAGAAGCAGCTTCCCACTTTATAGATGATGTGGCTGTCTCTCTCTTGAATGCAAGTCTTCTCCCTTTGTGAAGATACCACACTACCTCCTGGAGTCCTGCACAGGTCACCAAACTTCTGTGAGCACCAGTGTCCACATGGGAAATCCACAGGGCTCCTGTATGGAGACGTGTGCCAGCCAGCTGTCAGCTCAGTGCCTCCTTGCCAATCAGGTGGGTTTCCACTGGCCCCCATCTGCCCCGCTAAAGCATGGGGAGGGTCCACAGCAGTGGACAGAGTGTCCCAGGGCTCCGTGTCCCTCATCCTCCACCCTACCTGGGATCAGCCTGTTGGGAAATCAGACTTGCAGCCCAGCCCCGCTCCCTGTTTCCCACAAATGCTCTCCTGCCCAAGATTTTCATTTGGTTCAGTAACTAAATTTAAGATTAGGGAGGGTCAGGAAGAGAGGTGAAACAGAGTGAACAACCTACGGCCGTCTCACCATCCTACTCCCACATCTCTCTCTCTTCCTCCTCCCTCCATCCTCCTCCTTCTCTCTCCAGACCAACCCACAAAGTCCCCAACCTGAAGAAGAACAGGGCCACCCACACTTAGAGGCCCTCGAGGTCTCACCTTTTGCCCTAAGCATAAATAATAATAATGCAGTCTCATTTCCAAAAAGAGACTCAGAATAAAAAATAAAATGTTACCATCTGACTACATATGTGAAGAGGGAAGCACAAGGCCCAGCGTGTATCAGGCTCTGTGTGTGCTCTTTCCCATTTGTCCTACCAGACAGGTAAACTCAGTCTGTAGGTCTGTCAAAGACCTCTAAGGGCTGTTCTTTGGCACAATAATTTATATGTGGCTTTGTAAATGGCTACAGAGTTTTTGTTCTCTCAAACCTGACTTACTAAAACATCAATAGGAGTATAGGCAGTTATTTTGTTTTCCATAAACTGCCATCTTTACAAGTAAATGAAATTCTCCAGTCTATAAAGACCTCATAATTTCACCTACTATAATGAAACAGTTCATCACATATTTTTTAAAAAATCCTGTCTGTATGCTAGTAAAGCAAAAGAAAAATTAGGTATTACATGCTATATTGCATGTTCTGTGGGATATCAAAATTGGCTACCCTGAAATATGTCTCTCTACCTTGATTATTTTCTCTGATGGACATTTGACCTCCCCCAAACTGCCTAAAGAATTTAACATAGAAGACCTGTTTCAGGAAGGAGCCAATATCATATGATGGCTGTAATCTACTATAAAATAGATGTTACAATAGGAAAGGCACCAACAAGTCCATCCTATCAAAAATTCTGTCTCTCCCAGGCCACATTCTCTAGGTGGCCCTGCAAAGAGTTGCCAGACAAACATTTACATTTATAAGGGAAATCTCCATTTGTAAAGGTATCTCCCTCTCTGTATTGGGAAGGAGGGGGGGGTGGGCTTATTTGTGCAGTATGGAAGGAGAGGACTTAAATCTACATACCCTTGATTACCGTAATTTCTGTCTCCCTTCTGTCTCCCTCCCCACCTCCAACATCCTCCTTTGTCTTTAGCTGAAATAGCATTTAAGATGAGAATCTCTGCCATTTTGTTGAGAAACTCAGTTTCCCTAGTTTCTCCCATGTATACATGTTATTAAACTTGGTATTATTTTCTCCTGCTAACCTGTCTTTTAATTATTTGGCCAGCCATAAGAACCTCGAGGGAAAGGGCAGAGGGGGATTCTCTCTCTTCCCTGACAGTTCTCATTTGTGTTTAAAATAATTCTTTGCACTTATAGGCAAGACTCTGCAGGTAGTATTACTGGACAGGTAACTCAGAAAACCCCAATTCCCGCCTCTGGAATGAAGAGAGATTTAAGTTTTTGTTATATACCCCAAGTGATTGGATATTTTCCCCACTATAACATGCATTGCAATTTAACTTGTTCATTAAAAGTTAAACTCATATTTTGTAAATAATGAGATGTAGAAGAAGAGGAAATAATGTTCCCTCTACATTTTTAGTTCTCGGCTGGGGTTCCTGTAACAAAAGACAGATTAACAAGATGTGGATGTAAAATAACCAATAACCATTTTACAGATAAGAGAAGTAAGGTGAATTTTACTTGAGCCAGAGTGAGGATTATAACCCGGGGAAGGCCTTAGAAAGCATTCCAGAGAAGCATGGTTTTCAGTACAGTCTTATATATTTTTAGAACAAAGAACATACATTAAACACACTCAGGATACATACTCATCAAAGTTTCCAGGATGTATTCTATTGCAAATTAGCAGTTCAACATGACCCTGATGTAGGGAAAGGGACTAATCCCGGCATTACCAATAAGGCATAGGAGGGGAAGTATGCATTCTTATCTTAAGAGAGTGCATTCTTTACTTTAATGGTTAAGCAAATGTACAATGTATGTTTGATAGGCCATAAGTCAGGCTTCTTTAGTTCAAGCCAAATCAGTTTTGAACCCAAATAGTTACCCCATATACCTCAATATGTGAAAATCTCTTGTCAAAGAGAAAACCAAATAGTTTCTTAACATGTATACCCCGTGTACACATGGGAGAGACCCAGGGAAAAATGAGGAAGAGAAGACTTAGAACTCAGGCTTGAACACTATCTTCAGCTAAAGACAAAAGAGAGAAGGGTGTGGGGGAGGCCAGGTCTGGGGGGGACAGGCAAAGCTGGGTACACGAGGACAAGGGTGTTATGCAGATTGAAATGCCTTCTCCATCGATAAGAGTCTCTTGTGATTTAGTCATCCTCCTCTTCCTGGTGCAGAGGGAGACACCCTTACAAATGGAGAGTTCCTTTCCCAACATAAAGTTCCCTGACAAAAGAGGAACTTCTGCTCTGTTTTCAGAGCTTCTCTGGTGCCTTTCTCAAGAAATAATTAGCTTAAAATAATCCTTATGCCAAAGAGGTGTAACCACAGGGCCGGTTTAAACTGATCCTGTCTGTTCAACAGAATGTTAAAATTGCCTTGAAGGGGCAGCAAGCCAAAACTGCAAGTCATGTAGCTGAAGCATGGGCAGAGGAGAAAATTTTCACCTGAAATAACCCCTAGAACCAAAGATTCTTCCTCCCACAGAACCAAAGGACTGGGGCATGACAGGACCTGGAAGGCCAGACTTTCTTCAGAAGCAAGTGGTCCACTGTCCAGGAAGATCTGGTGTTAAAGCCCTGTTACTGCTCAAAGGGGGTCTTCTGCTTGCCACAAGACATGCCAATAGTGAAGAGGCAAGGTGGTAGGAATGAAAGGACTTTTTATTACAGCTTGCTAGCAAGAGGGAAGATAGCCGACTACTGTCCGGAGGGAAAAAAAAAAAAAAACATGTTAAGGGGGCACAAAATTTTATAGCAGTTACACAGGCCGGTGGGTTATAGGGGAGGGCATTAGGAATGTTGACCTTCTGGTGTTACAGACTGGGAGTCGCCACACCAGATCTTTCAGTTTTCATTGATAGTGGCTATCAGCATAGACCCTCTGTTCATGGGTCTTCACATTCCTAAGGAACTCAAAAGAATAAAGTTATCGTCTTATCACAGCTGGGAGGTATGTGCACAAGCAGGGGTCGTAAAATCTACAGAGCAGTTAGATCTCCTGGAGGGTGCATATCCAGCTGGGTTAGTTTGTCAGAGGTCATTCAAAGTTACAATAGGGTTTTTCTTTTCTACAGTATGGCTTCCCTTATGTCAACCTTGTCTTGAGCCTGTATCAAAATTTCTACCTACACTAGAGTTCTGGGGACATAAGCTAAAACTACTTTTCTTTTAACAATTTTTGTATTGAGCTAGCCTTAGAATCAAATATCCAGATTTTTTTTTCATACCAACGCCCTGATGATCTTCCAGGTCCCAATTTCAATTTCAGTTTCACAGATGAAAATTTCTAGCAAGTGCTGGAGTAGAGACACCTGTTTAAATTTGTAAGTTTCCCAAACAGCAGTGGTGTTGGAAGTTCCTCAGAAACCAATGGCCAGCAGAGACTCTTGGAAGAGACTGGTCAGGATCTTCCCTTCTTGCTCCCTCGTGGTCCAGTCAAGCTTGATCTATGAAGATATCTGCTTAAGGATGCGAGGGAAGAATGCAAGACAACAATAGAGTCCCTACATATGTGTTTTTCAGAAGGAACAGTACTTCCAGATCCCTAGAAGCAATTATTATAATAGAGATTTTAAAAGTTTGTGCTTTGACTTTAACTTTCATTAAATTAAGGTCACAGGCCCTTAGCAAAGGTTCTACATTTAGATCATTGTAAAATCTGAACCCCAAGGAAGCTTTGCCTTCCCTTTATCAATTCGTTCTGGTTCCTACAGGGGAGGCTCTGGGCCAGCGTGGAGGCCCTCATCAGTCAGACCTGGTTTGCCAGTTGCCCTTGTTTCTGACAGGTTGGTCTCTATCAAGTCCTCTCCACCTGTCTCCTCTTAGGCTGTGTTGTTCTCTCTGTAAATTTAGCTGCATCTACCCCAGCTCTCTCCCACCCAGGGTTCTGCATGGGATCCTGCTTGTTTGGTGACCTCTCACTATGTAAAATGTTCCAGGTGGGAGTCAGGAGGCCAACTGTGGGTCTTAGCCAGGCTAGACCCCGGAACTTCAAGGAGAAAGTGTCAAGTCCCCAATGCTTCCTGAAGGGCGGATGGGTGACAGGCTGGTGACTTAGACTTTGAACGAAGTAACCTGCAGCATGCAAATGCAAGGTCCCCACCTGACCCACACTGCATCAACTTACCCTGAGCAAATTCGGTCTTTTTTGAGGTAAGGCCCCTCTACTTTGGCCATTAGAAAAGGTCAATGAAAAACCTGTCATGACCTAATAGCTTATTAATCAACAATTAACATCCAGCAGGTAAATTTGTTAGAAAATGATGCCACCGACACCGTAAGTGATTATCATCAACAAAGACTCTCTCCTTGACCAAACTCTAGACAGGCTCCTCTGAGCCCACCGAGGCCCCATCCTTGAGCATGTCCTCAAGCGCCCAGTTTTAGCAAGAATCCTATCAAATCAGTTTAGCCAGAACCTCCTACCCTCAAATCTGATTATCCTGAATATTTGACCAAATTCCTCATCCCCCACCATTCTCCTGGTAATAGCTGATCCTCCTGGCCTGCCCTCAGCAAGAATCCTGCTAGGCTCCTTTAGCAAGAACTACCCTCTGTGATGGTTAATTTTAGGTGTCAATTTCACTGGGCTAAGGAATGCTGAGATAGTTGGTGAAACATTATTTCTGGGTGTGTCTGTGAAGGTGTTTCTGGAAGAGATTAGCTTCCAAAATCCATTAGATTTGAGTCAGTAGACTGAGTAAAGAAGATCCACTCTCACCAACATGGCCAGACATCACCCAATTCATTGGGGGCCCTAATAGAACAAAAAGGTGAAGGAAGGGCAAATTTCCTCTCTCTTCTTGAGCTGGGACGGCCATCTTCTCCTGCCCTCAGACATGAGAGCTCTTGGTTCTCAGACCTTCGGACTCAGACTGAATGACACCATCAGCTTTCTTGGTTCTCCACCTTGCACATGGCAGACTGTGGGACTTCTCAGCCTCCATAACTGTATGAGTCAATTCCTATAATGAATCTCCTCTCACATATACCTATATGTATAACCTCTTGGCTCTGTTTCTCTGGACAATCCTGAGTAGTACACCCTCTTAGTAATTTCCCATCTACCGACTCCTCCCCCACCCTGCTCCTTGCCTATAAATCCCCCTTTTCTTTGCTGTATTCAGAGATGAGTCCAACCTCTCTCCCCTACTGCAAAGTCCCATTGAACTAGTTCTTACACCTTCACGACAGTGCTGGATAAAGTCTGCCTTACCGATTTAAAAAGTATCACGAATAATTTTTTCTTTAACACCATTTACTCTGCCATGTACGTTCCTCTCAATATATAAAATATGTTTCCCAGAATGGTGTGGGCATAACATATCATTATAGGGACAGCTTACACTATGTGGCATCTTCCACAAAACCTTATCAATTTCTCTCGACGATGTTTCAAGCATCCCAGGATCCTCACTGTTGCATATTTACCATCATGTCAGCTGTCAGCTTTTTGCATCATAGGACCAACTATCACTTTCAGAAACTGCATTTGCCAACTCATCTTGTTACGTGTCCTATGGAGGCAGCTCGCCAACACCAGATTTAAGCTAAGTTACCAATCTTCTCTGAAATATAGCTATAGATTAATGTGACAATTTAATAGATGGTAGTCAAGCCTGTAGTGGCCATGTTTTCCCATGGCCTTTTGCTTTTAACAGCCTGGGCGACTGTCAACAGTGAAAGCTGCAGCTTCCAGCCTCCACGAGGTCCAAGTTCAGCTTGGAAACAAAAGCCACAAGAGTGCTAATGTTTTGTTACCCATCCGGACTGTGACATACTAGAGTTGGATCTTTCAAACTCTTTCTTAGGGATTGTGTTAAGGCTTTATTCATGCTAAGTAGCCTCACCACTCCAGAAGTGGCCTGGTGTGAGTAAAGATATACAGCAAGCATGCAAATAAAGGTCAACCTAATTGCCCCTTGGTTTTCTAAGTGCATTCCTGCATGTAGATAAAAATAACGCCAATGTGGTTCCTCGAAAAGTGAAACATAGAACTACCATATGACCCAGCAATTCCACTGCTCAATATATGCCCACAAACATTGAAAGCAGGGACTGGAACAGATATTTGCACACCCATGTTCATAGCAACATTATTCACAATAATGTGAATTGTGCAAAAGGTGGAAACAACCCAAGTGTCCATCACTAGATGACTGGATAAAGAAATGTGGTATATACATAAGATAGAATATTATTCAGCCTTAAAGGAATGAGAATTTGATATATGCTATTATATGAATAGATCTTTAAAACAATGTGAAATAAACCAAATAAAAAAGAACAAATATTGTATGATTCCACTTATATGAGGTACCTAGAATAGGCAAATTTGTAGAGACAGAAAGCAAGCTAGAGGTTACCCACAGTTGGGGAAAAGGGAAAGGAGAGTTATGTTTTAATCTATGCAGAGCTTATATTGGGGATGATGAAAAAGTTTTGGGTATAGATAGTGGTGATGGTTACACAACACTGTGAGAGTATTTAATACCACTGGATTGTACAGGTATAAACAATTAAAATGATAAATATTGTGTTATGTGTATTTTACCACAATTAAAAAAGTACACAAGAAAAGAAAGCTAGCCCAGGGCCTGGCTCCTATGCGTTACTTAATAAACATGTCTTAACATGCAGTGGAAAAGTAATTAATATTGCCAATGCCAATAGCTCCTATTTATTAAAAGTCAGCTCCGTGCCACCTGCTGCTCCATGAATCCCCACTTTCCACAGGAGGTCACGGGGGCTCAGAGAGAGGGCGCCACTTGCCCGAGGTCTCACCACTGGTCAGCTGCACGAAGAGCTAATAACAGGAGCCACTTGTCCAAGTCCAAAGTCTTGTTCTCTCTCTGACACATTTCTCACTCGATGAACAGGAAACAGGTTTTCTTCTGTAGAAAACAATATTGTGTTTCCATAGAGAACTGCACGCTGTCTGCAGCACATCCGCCCGGGTGATCTGCTCTAGGTAACTGACGGCACACACAGCCCGCCCGCCTGGTAGAGATTTTGAGTAACCTCTCCCCACTCCTCCCTCCGCGAAAAATCAGTTGCACCTCCATTTGCAATGCATTTATTTCAACATCCCTCAGCAATCCAGATAAGTGTGTGCTTTTTTCAGTTCTACTTGAACTCATGAGAACATCTGTCTAGGCCCCTCACATGAGTAAGACAAAATCTTTAACACGTTTATTTTCGTGTCTGTGGGAGAGTCACGATTTAATCTTTTTCTGAAAATTTTCTGTAACTCTCCTATTTGCACGATGGGGAAAGTGCAGCTGGGAGAGGAGGAGACTGGCGGGGTCATCCTTGGCCAGAGCAAAGTCAGCTTGAGAGTCTAGCTTTCAGGTTCTCGTTGCCTCTGAAGACATCATGATGTCTCCCAGGAAAGAACTGAATCTCCGGACACACTCACAGTTTAGGATAGCTCGTTCACTGGAGTTCACAGGATAAACATGTACTGTCTGGATACACAGAAGATAGCACATCTTCTAGAAATGTAACTCTGCTGTGTTTCCTCTTGTGTTCTCTCTGGGAAGTCAGACTAAGACATCTGGGGACTTGAGCCCTCTACAGGATCAATAAACCTGTTTCACGCCTTGAAAAAGAGGACAACGTGAAAATAGCGGGTCCATAAACTAGCCTGAGCCAGAAGAGAGAGGTCATCTCCGAATCCCTTAGTCTGTGGCCTGTCAAAGGGGAACTGACCAGAGTTTTTCAAACAGAAAGGCCCAGACCTAACCTGATAGTCACCGTGCAACCCCTTGGCAACTCCCAATCCTGGGCCTCAGTTTCCTCATCTGTAAAATGCAAAAGAGAATACCTACATCAGAAGGTTTTGAGAGAAGTAAGGACAATTAAAAGAAATCGTGTCATTTTAAAAATCCAAAAATAGGGGCAGGCCCAGTGGTGTAGCAGTTAAGTTCATGCATTCTGCTTTACGGCCCGGGGTTCGCCAGATCGGATCCTGGGCGCAGACGTACTCACTGTTCATCAGGCCATGCTGAGGTGCTGTCCCACATAGAGGAACTAGAAGGACCTACAACCAGGATATATAACTATGTATTGGGGCTGTGGGGAGGAAAAAGGAAAAGAGGAAGATTGGCAACAGATATTAGCTCAGGGCTAATCTTCCTCAAAAAATAAAAATAAAAATCCAAAAATAGTACCTGATGTTCAGTAGACTCAGATTAATATAATAACATTATTTCCTCTTTGCTTCACCCTGGTCTAAAACTTCCTTATTTAACCTACTCTGTGCCAAGCTATCTACTACATAATTTCTTTCTTAAATTCTTCTGTGCCCTAGGCAGAGGGAAAAAAAGAAAACATGAACAGTCCACTTTTCTCTCCTTTGAGATAAAGAAGGAGGGAAGATGAGGAGGGACAAGGTGGAGGGGGAGCAGAGAAGGAGGGGACAAAGAGACTTCCCATTGGTGGGGCCCAGTGCACTGTTAAAATGTGGGGTCCTTGTTCAAAAATTATTAAGGACTTCCAGTCAGTGGGAACAAAGCATTGAACCAAGCTTCTCCCTTTTGAGCACGGGGCCTTCTGAGCACCCTCTCACCTCCCCTACCCCCCCACTCCCGGGTTCACAGCAGGAGGACTGTGACCAGCGCTACTCTGCTGGGAAAGGTGTCTCAGGGCTGGGGGTTGGGGTTCATTGGGGACATTTGGCTGACAGTGACCACCAATGTCAGAGATGGGTGGGAGTGGACTCCTTTCTCAGAACTCATAGCAACATGGCACCTGGTCCAAACACAGGCTGCTGGTGTGGGGAGGGCCCGGGCCCAGCTTTGGCACCAAGCAATACCCACCCACATGAAGATGTGCAGCCTGTTTGTTTCAGTGTGAGACTGGAGGACATTTTCCACCTTGTCTGAGCCAGCACCCCTGGTGGCACCGGACATCCTGGGCTGTAGCCTGGGCCGGGAGGGAGGGTAGAATAGTGGACCTGGCCCCGGAGAGCAGTCAGTAGGTCCTCTTCCCCATGGGCCACCAGTTCATCACTGAATTGCTCTGCATTTTATCCAGCATTGCCTGGGGGACACTGACTAAGAGCTCTTTCCTGCTAATACCAAGAAAAATGTGGAAGCTTGGTGCTCCCTTAGAATCTCACCGGCTTTCTAGTGGCTAACAACTCTCTTTATCCTCTGCAGAGAAAGCAGCAAGCCTTTGGCCTGGCAGCCACAGCCCCTCATCCTCAGGCCTCAGCAGAGCCAGGTGGCCCCCACGCACAGCCAAGCCTGCATGGCGCTGGGAGCCCTGAGACCACTGCACGTCCATCAGTGTTCTCCAGAGAAACAGAACCAAGAGGAGACATTGGCTCACAGAATTGGGAGGCTGGCATGTCTGAAATCCATAGGGCAGGCCAACAGGCGAGAAACTCGGGCAGGACTTCTACATTGCAGTCTTGAGGCAGAATTCCTTCCTCTCCAGGAAACCTCAACTGATTGGATGAAGCCCACCCACATTCTCGAGAGTGATCTGCTTTACTTACAGTCAACTGACTGAAACGTTAACCACACGTACAAAACACTTCCACAGGGACATCTAGACTGGTGTTTGACCAACAGCTGGGCACCATGGTCTAGCCAAGTCGACACATAAAGTTAACCATCACAAGGACCCACAACTACTTTGTGAGGAAGGATCTGATCACTTATCCTGACTTCAAAACAAATGAATAAACAAAACAAAACAGAAACAGACTCATAGATACAGGAAACAAACTGACGGTTACCAGAGGGAGGAGGGGTGGTGGGTGGGTGAAATAGGTCAAGGGGATTAAGAGGTACAAACTTCTAGTTATAAAATAAATAAGTCATAGGGATGTAACGTACAGCATAGGGAATATAGTCGATAATATTGTAATAACTTTGTATGGTGACAGATGGTAACTAGACTTACCAACTTACCATGGTGATCATTTTGTAAGGGATATAAATATTGAATCACTATGGTGTACACCTGAAACTAATAGGATACTGTATGTCAGTTATACTTCAATTTTAAAAAATATGAGGAAACAGAAGGTCGACCTAGTGAAGAAACTGCTTCCCGGAGGCGGGGTTGTAGGATTACATCAGATACATAGGGATCCTGGAGCAAAGCATGGTGGGACAGCTGCATGCTAACTGATTTTATTATTAGTGGATTCGAAATGCATCATTTACTCAGTGCTTTGTGTGCTGAGTGTTTTCACTTTCCCTCTGTCTCCTTCTACACACCCCGGGAAATCACTGACATTCCTCAGTTGGGTTAGAGAAAGTTATCTGTTTGAACAAGGTTGTGGGTTGACCAGTGGGTGGTTGGTTTTGTTATTTAACTCAGCCAACTGCCAGTGTAAGGTCCAGTCCTTCAGCTGCAAACCGGGACTCCAGTGCAGGCTGGACCGACACCAGTAAAAGAACCAGCTGACGGGTCAGGGATCAGAGGTCACGGGAGAAGGTGACCCAGAGACTTGAATCTCTGCAGACTGTGTGGAGTTACGGGAAAAGCCCGGCAGTTTGAAGACCTTGGGTCCAATCTCAGCTTTGTGACTTTTTTGTTAAATTTTTTTACATTTTGTTTCTGTGAGGAAGATTGTCCCTGAGCTAACATCTGTTGCCAATCTTCCTCTTTTTGCTTGAGGAAGATTGTCCCCGAGCTGACATCCATGCCCATCTTCCTCTATTTTGTATGTGAAACGCCGCCACAGGATGGCTTGATGAGCGGTGTGTAGGTCCACGCCCGGGATCCGAACCCACGAACCCTGGGCTGCCACAGCACAGTGTGCGAACTTAACCACTAAGCCACTGGGATGGCCCCTACATTTTTTTTATTGTGGTAAAATATACAGAACATGAAACATACCATTTTAAGCACTTTTAAGTGTACAGTTAGTGGATTAAGTACATTCACTCTGCTATGAACCTTCACCACCATTCATCTCCACAATGTTTCTATCTTCCCAGACTGAAACTCTATACCTATTAAACAACCACCCCCCATTCCCACCTCCCCAGCCCCAGTAACCACTGTGCTTCTTTCGTTTTTATGAATCTGACTGCACTAGAGACCTCATATAAGTGGAAATCACATGTATTTGCCCTTTTGTAAATAGCTTATTTCACTCAGCACCACGTCCTCAAGTTTCACCCGTGTTGTAGCATGTATCAAAATTTCCTCACTTTTTTTTTTGTGTGTGAGGAGGACCAGCCCTGAGCTAACGTCCAATGCCAATCCTCTTTTTTTTTTTTTGCTGAGGAAGATTGGCCCTGGGCTAACATCTGTGCCCATCTTCCTCTACTTTATATGGGACGCCTCCACAGCATGGCTTAACAAGTGGTGCAACAGTGCATGCCCGGGATCCGAACCGGCGAACCCCGGGCCGGCACAGCAGAGCGCACACACTTAACCGCTTGTGCCACCGGGCCGGCCCCTCCTCCCTTTTTAAAGCTGAATAATACTCCACTGTATGCAATTACCACATTTTGTTTATCCATTCATCTGTTGCTGGACATTTGGGCTGATTCCACCTTTTGGCTATTGTGAATAACACTGCCGAGAACACAGGTGTACAAATATTCATTCAAGTTCCTGCTTTCAATTCTTTTGTGCAAATACTCAGAAGTGGAATTGCTGGATCATACGGTAATTCCATGTGTAATTTTTTGAGGGACCTCCATACTGTTTCCATTGTGACTTTTTTAATCATATGGCTTTAGGCAAGTCATGTCACCTCCCAGGAGGCTGGAAATCCCTTCGGCCCTAAACTTATGGTCGGCACCCATCACAGGGAATCCGTGTCTTCACAGACACCCTGTACTCCTCCGACTCCTACACCAGACCTCGGGCGGCGGGGCAGTGGAACAGGGCTGCTCCACTCCATTGCCTCAGGGTGTGGAGCAGAGCGGAGACCAAAGCAAAGCTAAGAGCCGCCACAACAATGGAGGGAGAACCTCAGAAGGCAGGTCAACCACACCATCTCAGCACCCCAGTAATCACAAAGGTCACCCCCTCGTTTCCATATGTGAAGGTGATTTGAGGAGCATAACATCGCAGGAGAAGCAGAGCAGACACGAATATTAAACCGAGTACGTCCTACACTGAGCTACTAGGAGGGGCTCTTGACCTGTTGCTCCTCGAAACCCTCACAACCAAGACAGGAGGTCGCTATTCTAATGTCACAGGTGAGTAAATTCCAGTGAACACCTGCCCCAGGTCCCCGCACATCTGTATGTGTACGCTGTGCCGTGAGAGGGTGGATAAGAAGTGCTAACACCAACTGTGATGTAAGCACTGTCCCTCCTGGCTGGGGCTAAAACGAGTCAAGCAGGCCTCTTCAGAACTCCCAGAGCTTCTCCACGGTGCTGTCATGTCAGTGTTTCCAGAACTGTGGGCTCGTTTGGGGTTCATAGTCTCTTGTTGTGGTTACATTTGAAAAGGCATTCAGCAGGAACCTAAATAAGAGAAAGTTATTCCTGGTGAGTTGGGGCTGTATAAACTAGGGATTAAGAGATGCCAGGAAAAAAAGTTGAGTTTGGGAAATAATACCTTCAGTGGCTCAGAAGCCGGCGTCTCAAGCACTGCCCTCAATATACCACTAAAATCCCTGCTCCTCCAAGCCCGGCACCTCTGGGCATCTGTCTTACCATCTACAAACTGGGATGGCAACACCATCCTCGGAGAGCCCAAGTATATTTGTTGAGCTGACTTCCTGCTGCACCTGGAAAAAAGGGTACATCTTACTGTGGACTACAAGGATCTGTCCTGTGCTGTCTACAGGACCTGTGCTGTCCACACGGAGTTTGTGATCCACCAGGACCTATGGGGTCTACTGGACCTGTGCTGTCCACACGGAGTTTGTGATCCACCAGGACCTATGGGGTCTACTGGACCTGTGCTGTCTACAGGGCCCTTGATCTACAACAACTATGGGGTCTATGGGACCTATGCGGTCTACAGGGACCTGTAGCTCCTTGAAAACACAATCAGCAAGTAAGAATCTGGACCATTTGATTTTACGACGCAAGATCAAGAGCCTTCTGGCCCTGGAACTGGGAACACATACCCCAGAACAGCTCAGAAGCCCCTCAGGGGTCGTACACTCGGCGCTCAGCGAGAGGAGGGAAGCTCTCACTGATCTCCCCCACTTTCCCGCGCACATTCGGATGAGATTCTGTCTGCACACCGCAGTCCCTGGCCTCGCCTTACATGCGTGCAGGGTGATAAACGTCCCAATGACAAGTCGTGCTCTCTCGTACCCTGGAGCAGGAGGGTCTTTCCCTGGCGGGATCATTTTATTTCCACAACACACATGTTCATTTATATCTGAATGATCATCATGACTTCACCTTTTAAAATTCTTTTAACAAAACTCTCTGGAGGAGACTGAAATGAGAACTCATGCCTGGCCCCGCAGCAGTGACCACGCCATCATGACCCGAGAGGACTGGGATTCCTGCCTACATTCTCCTTCCCCTGGAAGCGTAGAGAACTGAGTGCTATTCTTTTCCTAGTAAGTCAACTTCTATGTGCGTGTGCGTGTGTGAGTGCATGTATGCACACGCATGTGTAACGTGTGTGTGCATGTACAGGTGCATGTGCAAAGAACACGCCACTCGGGTACAGTCCACATCCTCACGCAGGCCCTGAACCAAGTCATCAGCCGTCCTGTGCTTCAGTGTCGCCATCTGGGCTTTGAGGCTAATAAGAGTTGATGAGGGTTAGACGGGAGAATTCAGATAGTTCTACATAGGTGCCTGACACATAGTAATTACTTCGTAAAATAGTTATTGGTAACAGCTCACATCTGCAAGCTCATCCTACTACATGAAAGTTGGTCAGAAACACCTCTCCATAGACTCGTTAATTGAAAAAATATTTTGGGGGCAGCAGGCACAGCGGTAATGTTTCCTTACTCTATAACTACAGCCTAAATCCGGGTTGTGACTAATTAGGTTATATTTTATTAACCATTCAATCTCTATCAGAGCATTTAAAGCATATGAGTGAGGTGCAGAGGAAACAACAGACCCAAACAGCCAAAGTCCAGCTCAGAAAACAGCATCTCGCTCTTGGGGTCCCCACGTGCACCTCCAAATGCACCCGCCCCTCCCCCACAGAGGCAACCACGGCCCTGAATTTGGGGGTGCTCAATCCTTGGTGTTTTTTCCCCTAGCTCTTATCACACCATGTATGCATTCCTTAACAAGATGTCCTTTAGTTTTGCCTGTTTTCAAACTTTATATAAATGAAATCATGATGTACGTATGATTCTATAATTTGCTTTTTTCACATAAAATTATATCTGTGAGCTCTTTCTGCACTGATGGGTGAAGCTGCAGTGCATTTATTTTCACTGACTGCGTCATCTTAGTACACCAAACTGGATGCATCCATTCCCCCGCATGTGGAAATTTGGGGGCCCCAGGCTTTTCTATGGAGGACATGTTTGTGCATGTCTCCGGTGGCCCCTGAGCACATCCTCTCCAGGCCATGGGTCCCAGAGACTGGATCCCAGGAGACAGACGCCTGGCTTGAAACCATGAGTTAATGCTACAGTTAATGATGAAGGTATAGGAGACACATGGCGACTATTCTAAAATATTTCATAATCCCCAATGCCATTTATAAAAACAAACCATCCTTCTCTCTGCTTCTGGTCAGGGTGACATTGTTATCAGTGTGATGAGACTGGACTGGAGAGGCAGCTGGTGGTGCGTCAGCAGTCAGAGGCGACAGGCTACCTCCTCCGGGACTCTGCATCCAAGTGTGAGCTCTCTCCAGGAGAGCGCCACCAGCTTCACGTGTGAACTCTCGAACACCCCACCAGTGACTTCCTTGCTTCCCAATTTACAAAGTGCTTGACGATTATTGAAGTTTGGAACCGTGCTTAGCCCTTCACTTCAGGATCACACCAGAAGAAAACATGCAGTGAAATGGTTGACACTGGTTTTTGAAATCTGGGGTGATTAGGTCCATCAGAACAACTGGATTATGTCCCTAATTCTCTCTGACTCGCTGAAAGCACCAAGAGTGGACTGTGTCGGTGTCATTCTATTCCTGCTCATTGTCAGGGCTGGAAATGAAGGACGAGACCCGGGGACCAGGCCACGACACCCAGTGAGGGGTGGGCGTGTAGGGAGAGGGAGGGATCAGGTCTTTGGGGGCATCTGGGGGTAATCTTGGTAACACGTGTTTGAGGACGTTTTCAATGTCAGCTCTGGAGTCACCTTGGGAACCAAACTAAACCCACGGATCTCAGTTGTCATGGTAGAAATATAATCATGATTTTTTCCGCATCAGAACAATTAACTTCATTCAGCTGGTGTTCCCTGCATGTTGGGCACTGGTCTGGGCGCTCACATACCCTCACAACCCTGTGACATGCCCTCCCACCCGCGGCCAGCAGAGGGCGGCACAGGCCCACTGGGCACCTTCACGAGGCCTCAGCATCTGAGGAAAGAATCTCAATAGGAGTCGTGGTACCTCTCCTTGCCCCAGAGGATGGCCCCCGGCAGCGGATGGGGTAGAGGACAGCCAGCCAGGAGACTTGCAGACACCGCAGAGACAGCACCTACAGGGAACCAGCCCTTCTCTTGCTGCTAACAGCCTTAACTGCTATTAACTGCCCAGTTCCTGTGCTGTCTCTGCTTTCGCAGATGTCCTCCTAAGTGGCGGGGGACCCCATCAGCCACACTTGCATGGGTGGGGTAAAAGAAGGACCAGCCTGCGAGTCCCCAATGGGCTGGAGCGATAGGCCCTGTCTGCATCCTCAGCCCAGCCTGGGACCTGGCAACAACACACACAGGAGTGACCCACTGTCTACAGCACGCTGGCTCCCAGCCAGGACACGTGGGCTGCAGAAGCCACATGTCCGGCCAGCTCAGTGAGGCCGGACTTCCGCAGGGAGACTTACCCACTGAGGGTGTGAGCAGAGGTTTGTCTGACGGGCAGATGTGCACCCAGAGGGGCCGGGTGACATCCAGTTGAAGTCTGTGGCATTCAGGATTTTGGGAGCAGGCAGGAGCACAGCAACAATAGTCTGGGGACAGAGGCAGAAGTCTGGCTCCTGCAGCGTGTGCTAGGGTTAAAGCCCGCCAAATGCCACAGGACACGCACGTTCCAGAACCTGCCAGCCTCCCTGGGGGCTCCAGTTGGACCCCTGCCCTCTAGCTGCTTCCTCCTGCACAGCCTTACATTCGAGGTGCAGCAAATAACCACTTGGGGGTGCCCAGGGAGAAGCTTCAAATGATACATTCTCCACGGAGAGTCCATACTACAGCCTCCAGCGCATGAGAAGATGGGAGGGGAGGGTGTCTGGCTCTCAGCATCGGAAAGAGTGCACTGGCTCAGTGCATCCTGAATGACCTGATTAGCAACCATCAATTTGGGGTGAATCTTAGAATATCTGGGAAGGAGACTACACACATACATCAATACCATGGTTCCAACATGCTTCCTCACATCCTGCAAAGTCACATAACTCACGGCCATGCAGAGCTGAGCAGCATGAGTGCATGCCTCAGTGTGCTGTCAGCAACAACCTACCTCGAGCCTTTAAAACAATCGAATACTGGGAATTGGCCACACTGATGTATAAGTGTTAACGAGTCAACTGCGGAAACCCAGGAGTCAGCGACGCCCCAAGACTCAACCACCACTGGGCTGGGGGGACCTGAGGACAACCCAGAGGTGGTTACTGCCAGACTCACCTGAGACAGGCGAGGACCCTGGATTCTCCCTTCCGCACCCCCCAGTCTCCCAGCTGGGCCCACTGCATGACTGACCCCAGAAGGAAGATAAGGAAGACAGTAGCCAGGAGTGCAGCCTGCAGGAGCAGTGCAAGGCCAGGGGTGAGTGGACCTGAGGCCAGCGAGCTGTGGGCAGACAGGCGGAACAGCCTGTCTTAGACACAGAGCTGCATCATTCCCATCCACAGGGAGGTGGACCCAAATCCATCTAGCTAGCATGGTGGAGAACACACAGGGAATCAATGCAGTGTGACTAGGCTGATGTAGGAGGTTCCTGAAATGTGGCTGAATGTAACTGGGGAATTGTGTGTGTATATATGCATATTCACGTGTGCATTTACTTCTCCAACTCCTGATATCTGCTTCTTTGGTTTTCAGTAGTCTCTCATTATACGTGGTGTACAGAATTCTAAAAACACATCAGGAAATGATTTTTCTGGCACTATAATCAGATTTCTTGCTTAGTGATATGAAATCTGACGACTAGTAGACTGTAAAAGTCTGAAAATTTTCCTGAGAAAAACTTTAAATATTCAGAGGAATGTTCTTAAAGAAAACCCAAATCAGGCTAATGTGGTTGAAAATGTTCCAATAGGGCTTTAAAAAAAAATTTCCTGTGTAGTTAATGCAGGATTCTTTGCCTCTGAAATGCAACCCAATTCCCCAAATTCTTACATAAAGTGTGCACGAAGTCACACAAAAGGAGATTTTGACAATGATTTTATTTGCAGCAACTATGACCTCATCTTCGAGACTTAGGGGACTTCAGGCCATCGAGAGGCACTTCTTGATGAAGTAGCCCACGAGGCGCTGAGGCCGCTGCTGGTACTCGGCCAGCACCTCGTGAGGGCTGCTGATCTGGTCCCCTTTCAGGCGGTTGAGGAGAGTGACACACACCACAGCCGCTGCAAAGAGAAAGCCCACGTCAACACAAAGACTGGATTTCCAGCTTAGTTCACCGAGACAGACGAGGTGTCACTTCTGCTGTCGGCTCAGAAGGGGCCAACAGCGGTGTGTTGGTAGATGGAAAACACAGAAAGGCTTAGAAGGCCTTCCAGGAGGCAGGAATTCTAGAAGGCAGAGCTGGGCCTTCTAGGAACTCAGGGGAGGATTAACCCCAAATCAAAAATCCAGAGAGCTCTGAAAGCCAGCTTCACTGCAGGGTTGGCAGCAAAACCTGACCTGAGCTGAGGTGGGTCTTTCGAGCATCCTTCTCATCCCACTTAGCGGCATGCGAGTCATGGCAGAGACACTCACAATCCTGCATTTGACCGCATGACAATCAAAGGTGGTCAGAGCACAGGGGTGAGGGATGCACCCCGTCCAGAAACACGCCTTGGGGGTGGGGTGGGCAGAAGGCAGGTGCTGGTGGGGGGCCCAGGAGGAGGATCCGGAGGAGGGCGTGGAGGCTGAGCCAGTAGGGCGGAGGAAGGGAAGAGGACTGCGGCGACCAAATGCCCGCCTACCTCGGAGGCCACACGCGCTGCACATGGCAGCAAAGACTGAGGACTCCATCTCAATGTTCCGGACGCCGGCCGCGTAGGCCGCCCGCAAATACTCCTGCTTGTCCTTCTCCGTGTAGGAGCAGAGAGCACCGTCCAGACGGCCTTGCCCTGCAGACACGTGGAGATGCGCCAACGCTGACTTGGGTGCACGCACCACACGCACATAGTAGTTCCTTCCGCATGCCAACACCATGTTACCCACCAGGACACAGGGACACTTTTGATCCCTCCAGGCCCTGCCTGCCCTGGAGCCCAAACTGCCCGCTCAGAAGCAGAGTGTTACCACCACCGTGGAAATGTTGACGAGAGAAGAGCCAGGGGCGATAGGGAGAGCCCCATGCAGGAGACCAGCCCACCACTGGGAGGCCACGCCCATCCCTCTCACCTTCATAGAAGTCCAGGGTACACATGGTATTTCCCACGACCGTGGTGAATTCACTCAGGTCTGTGGACCACTGCATCAGCTCCTGCGCAAGCTGCTCATCCAGGTCCGTGCTCCGAACAACTCGCTTCCCCAAGACCACCTGCTCGAACTCCGGCTTGAAGCAGGCGTCCACTGCCTGCCGGGTAATGACCACAGAGCCAGGCTCCAGACCTGAAGGAAGAAGTAGATGTCACGGCCACTGGGGGCGGAAAGGGGCACAGCAAAGCACATGCAGAAAGGAAAATGATCCATCTACGCACCAAAATACTGAAGCATCAGTAACGTTCTAAAGAGAAATAGGTAAGGATCCATTTCCTGCATCAAATGTTTTCTTCTGATGATAAAGGTAATTAATGCATAAACATTGCAGAAAATACAGAAGAGAAAAGTACAAAGAAGAAAGCAGAAATTGCCAGGAACCTGCCCATCTTGTGCTAAGTGTTTTACGCCTTCCCGTACTCACCATTTGTAACTGTCGGGCACTCCATTACCAGGATGTGTTTAATTGGTCCCTGTTTTGTACCTTTTAATTATTTAAGATTTCAAGTAAATACAAAAGTAGACAAGAATAGTATAATGAACCCCACACACCCAAACCCAGCTCCAACAATTACCGACTCCTGACCAATCGCATCTTCCTCTGGGACTGATGCCTTACTGGGGCCCGGGCATCCCTTCCCAAGTACGTTCATGTTTGTGGGGACATTGTTCTGCTCCTTATTCTTTGGTCTTGTAATAACTTTGTATGGGATTTGACCATGAGCCTTTCTTGATACTTATTTTAATGTGAACCTGGTTTTTCTAAACATCTAGGAAGGAGGAAGAAGTCAGGAGATCTGTCCTGGAGCCCCAGGCGGCTCCAGGGAGACGTAGGAATGTGGCAGAGCACTAAGACCTGGCTCTGCTTTGCTCCCCTGTGAATGTGTGTCTGGATTTTCTCTCTTGCCATTTTGGTCCCTGTCTGGTTAACTCAAATTCTGCTCTTAGCAGGTTCTCCCCACACTGAGGCTGGACCTGGAAGAAAGCTCGGGCTGACAGCTTTCATGAGTTCATAGGGCCCAGAAAGTTCAAGCCCCTTCAGATGTTAGCATCACCCTCAAATCAGAGCGTGCAAACCCCCTCCCAGTGTCAGCTGCTGCTCCTAACACAGGTCCTGCACTTTCCCAGAAGTACCTGGTGGCTATTTGGGGATTGCTCTGTTCTCAGAAACCTGTAGCCACCCCATGCTTCCTCTCGAGCGGGTGCCCATACCACCCACCCACCCACCATTCCTATTTTGGGATTTGTGGGGACAGTGTGTCACACTTGGTCATCAATCTTGTCTGGGGATCTAGGGTTTGGCTCTCTAACTGATCTGTCCATTTTTATGGGGCAACTGCAGGAGACAAAATCTACACCACTCCCTCCAGAACTCTCTCTGATCACCTATTTTAAAAATCCCTCCAAAGCAAGAACTCAGGAACGATTTGCTCGAGTTCTTGGCAGACGCTGGCATGAGTGCACAGCTGTAAGTATCTATCTGGTCAATGGTATCAGAGACCAAGCCTGCAGGACCCAGACAGCTCATGGGCATTGGTATGTTTTCCCGAGAACAACTTCTTTAAACATTGAATTATAATCTGCAAACACAGATTCTGCATATCAATTTGTCAGTATAATGAAATGAGAAAGCCAGATAACGCATCCAGAAGATTTGGGGTCTATAGCAATCCCCTCTCATAGTCAGAAAACCTAAATTTGAGAATTACTATAAATCCAGGAGAGGCCAGGCCCAGACAGTCAGAAACAAATGGACAGGCTGGGCCGGTAACAGCAAGGCTACTGCAGGTGGCTTCCGGCAGCTCCAAGCTCCTGGGTGGGAGCGAGAATTGCTAGGACCCAGTTTTCAGCAGAAAGACTGGCACAGAATTGGACAGAGCAGGAGAACTCATCTAAGACGAATTTGCCAAACAGACTTTGGCTTAAAACCCAACACAACTTTCAGCATTTTGCTTTCTCCTTGCATCCTATTCTTTCTTTGCTGTCTTTGTGGTGTTTAAACAAAACCAAACAAAACCACGTTGAGGGCTGGGGACTTTTTAGGTAACTTAAGGACACTTATCTCAATTTTGTTTTCCATCTCTCTCTTCCCCTTTGACTTTCCTGACGGTTTTCTCACAAGGTGCTTCAAATCCTTGCAGGAATAGGGAGGAGAGGTGAGCAAAGGAAAGGAGAAAGGCAGAGAAGAAGGGGATTAGAAAGAATAAGAGAGATGATTGAGCAACAAGAAGGCACAGGGTATAACCCAAAGGACGCGCTTCTGCATACGCACGGCCTGGGGCTTTCCACTAACATTCCTGGGGTGCAGCCTGGGAGAGCGGACTGAACAAAAAAAATAACAAAACAACCTTCTTTTCATGCCTCCTGCTCATGAGCTTCCTGGAACAAAGCCAAGGAAGAAGATCTTGGCGCTCAAGCCCGCCCCACACTGGCCTGCTGCAAGGTGGCTCCAGGTCCTCGTCCACTCAAGGCTCGCCACAGACAGAGGACCCTCCGCACACTTACCTATCCCACCAGAGGTGCCGATGCGGATGATGGTGACGCCGGAGCACCGGGCATGGTACAGCAGCTTGATGAGCTCGTGCAGCATGATTGCAATGGAAGGAATACCCATACCGTGCTGGAACCAGGAAGAAACACCAAGGTTAAGCCTGAGGTGGTGCCTTTGAGTGTTCTGTGGCGCATTTCAAACTGGCAGCAACAGCAGATATACTTCAAAACGTAAATTTAAAACTATTAACACTTTGGGAAGCGTGAAGGTTTGCACGAAGCTGTTGAACAGATGGCCCCCTTTGATCCACACATCCTGTGAAACAGGTAGCAGCTGAGGACTGGAGGGTCAGCATGGAAGCCACAGCCCACTACTGCTAGGTAACAAACAGCCCCACTGGCACTGGAAGCCCTGCACAAATGCCCACCCCACACACACCTGTTGGAGTTCTAGCTGTTTTCACTTTTCTCCATTCACTCTCTGCTTCAGCCAAACTAAGTAAGTGGCTGTCTCTCAGGCCCCTGGACACTGATGCTTCCTGGTTCTGCCTGTGCCATTTCCTCCCATCGGAGTCTCTCTACCCCTCGCCTCCTGCCCTTCTTTAGAGGCCCTCCCAGTGCCACATCTTCCACGATACCCCTTCTGGGATGCCCTCAGCACTTCCAGGTGCTGCTCCTAAGGCAGAAGCATTCCTTTGAGAATGTGTTTATTGCGGTGTCTTGCATAATTTATGCTTCCATGAATTATCTGGACTGAATAACATCTTGACTCACTGGTGTGTTCTGGATGGCTGATGCTACCAGATGTCTCAGCTGACCAGAGAGAGAGGAGTACTCATCTCAACCACAGGGATAGCCTTAACTCTCTGTAGCAACCAAAACTAGAAAACGAGAAGGTTTTTTTCGTGGAACATCAAACATTTCTGTGTCCACTCATTGCTAAATCAGTGAGTATGAAGTAACTCACTGTGAGGTGGCAGAGAGGACCTAGGCCTGGTACCTGGCCGTGGCCCTCCTCACGGCCTTGGTCCAGGCAGCTCACCTCCTCCCATGTCTCCACCCTGAGACCTTCACCGTGTGTATACAGCTGGGTGTATGTGGACATATGTTTGCATTTGCGTGTGGTCTCTCCTAGAGGCTGGGCCTGGAGGGCCGGAGCCTGGGCCCCACCATCTCTGCAGCCCCGCTGCGGGCTCACTTGGTCCCAGCCTGATGGAGTAAACACCTGGTCTATGTGTGTGGAGGGCGGGCGGGGAGCTTGCAGAGCCCGAGCACCGAGCCCCCACGAGCAGCAGGTACTCACACTGACAGACAGCACAGGTCCCACTTTAAACATGGCGTAGCGGTCCGTCCCTGCACAGATGTTGGGATAGTCCACTCCTGGGCGGTCAAGGCCCAGCTCTGAGGCCACATATCTGATGAAGGCTTTCATCCGGGAAGGGCTTCCCCCAACACACACAAACTGCAGACAGAGAGCAGAGTCACCGTCAGTGCAGGTGCAGCACACGGTCTACACAGAAGGTCTTCAAGGGGGGTCCTGACCAGCAACATCAGCATCTCCTAGAACTTGCTAGAAATTCCAGCTCCCTGGTCCTAGCCTGGACTTGCTGTGTCTGGGGAGCCAGCAGTGTAACCCTCCTGGTGATTCTGATGCTCACTCGAGTTTGAGAATCCCCGGTTCATGAAATCACCACCCAGTGCAAGAGGCCCCGGCAGTGCAAAGCAACCGGCTCCACAAAATGCAGGAAAACCAGACCCTCGCTCTCTCTAGGAAAGTAATTCCAGGTTCCATGCCTGCCCGGTCTCCGTCCATCATGTGGACAGCAGCTCGCTGTACTGGAAGGAGCCTGGGTTTGCAGTAAGAGGGTGCAGGCTCCTCACTATGCCCCCAGGGCCCCACAGCCCATCTGTAAAATGGGCCTCTAACCGCCGCCTCTCACCTGGCCATCCGAGGGCCAAATGGTCAACGCATGGAAAGAGCCAGGGGCCCAATGGGGGCTTGAGAAGTCGTAGCTTTGGGGGGTGGGTGGCTCTCAGAGAAGTAAAACCTTTAATCTGCAAAGCACCGTACACGAAAACTTACTTTTCATTTTGTCTTATATAAGAAAACAAGTAAATAAGCCAGTTTTAAGGAGTTTGATGATCAAATAATTATTAGTCTCTAAACACAAAAAAGAAAATTTCTATAAGCCTAGAAAAAATTATAGTTAAACTTAATGGAAAAATGAAAATTGAATCAATTAAGGACACATGGAAAGTCGTCCCACAGTTGAACACCACAAAAGACCACAGTGGCTGATGGGACACAACTCCCGTGGGATATGATGATCCCATGTAACCACAAGGCACTCCAGTGTCACTTGTTTGTTTTGATTTGAATTCTAAACATTAGTCCATCTTTACCCACAGGATTAGACATTTTAAAAGTCCTGTGTAAGGACAAATCAGAACAGAGGAACTTAAGACTTTGTAGAGAAAATGCACTGGAAGCTGCATTCAGCAAAATAAGCCATTAAAGGCAATTAAATAGTATCAATACGCACCCTAAATTACAAACAACAGACACATCATTATTCCTACTTAGTACCCCTTGCTCCTCTAGAAAATGTTCTGTATCTCCCTTTTCCTTTTCTCTCAATGAAGCATTAGCAAATTTATTTTATACTGTTTCCATTATATACTAAATTTGTAAGAGATTAACTAGGAACCAATATGGCTGTACTTAAACGATAATTTTTACTTGCTGATTTACGTACTTGAAAAGGAACAATTTAAAAAACTCTGTCTGATAAGCATGTTACTTCATGAGCCTGTCCTCCGTCACCTCAGTCTCGGGGAGGAAATCTACCTGTATCACCTACAAGCAGGTTGATCTCAAGACAAATCCCAAGACGGAATCGAAAGCCCTGCTTTTTACCTTCACATCTCCAAACATAGCCGGGAAATCATGTGTGGTGGTGCTGAGGTTGAAATGGTAGAGAACATCTTCTTTCATGGTTGCTACATGTGGATTGCAAAGTTTTACGAAGCAGTCACTGTTACAAAACAGGAAAGCAGAAGGTTTATGGAACACCAGTGTCCAGCGGCCGACATGATTACAGAAGTGCCCTCTGTCAGTGAGATGCATGCAGCACATGGTGGGTAGCGTAAGATACCCTAGCATGGCAAAGCCTCCCACTTCCCTGTCTCCATTCTTTCCCCTTCTCCTTCCCCTCAACAGCCCTCTTCATACCCAGGGCCCCTGTTTGGAGGGTGATCAGAAAGAACTCAGAAGAGCACAAAAAAGTACGAAGAACAAAATGCTACATTACCCCTTATCGAGAGTACACCCAGTTGTGACCCACCTCACGTTCATTCAACACATAAACTTGACTGTAAAATTAATATGTTCACCATAGGAAATATGGACAGAAATAGAAGAAAAAATTCCTCTAATTCTCCCACCCAGAGATAACCTTTCCAATCTTACAAGAGATAACCTTATATTTCTTTTTCTTGTCTTGTTGCACTAGCCAGCACTTCTCCTGTACAATGTCCAATGGGAGTGAGGAGATAAGACACCTTTTCATTTTGGTTTCTTCCAATATGGTTACTAGAAAGTTGTGTGGCTCACATAATTGTTTCTACCGGACAGCATGCTGCTGGCCTAGTATAAGGGTCAGCAAACTTTCCAACATAAAAATCCAGACAGTAAGTATTTTTGGCTTTACAGGCCATATGGGCTCTGTCACAACTTCTCAACTCTGCTGCTGTCACATGAAAGTGGTCACAGACAACACCCAAATGAGTGTGGTTGTGTTACAGTGAAACTTTATTTACAAAACTAGACGCCTAAGTCTAGATTGCACCTTCACCAGACAAATCCCTTAGAGCAAACCCTAAACACGCCTTTGACGTCTGTGCCCTCCTGACTCCCACAGACAGGTGCACTGCCCAGCAGGAAACCCAGGCCTGCCAGGTGCCAGGGGCACAGAGGGAGATAGACATGGATCCTTGGCTCAGAGCAATCAGGACCTTCTTTTTCTTCCTTCTCAGTCTGACTTTCTGCCCCAGAACCCACTGATCATGTTTCCTCCTCAATCTAACTCTCAAAGAAAGAAAAAAAGATGCAAGAGATGAAAGTCTCAGCGGCCTGTGATCTGGAATACCATTACATGACTTTACACGGGCCAGCTGGCACGTTCTCACTCCTGTTTAAACGTAGCCCAGCAAGTCAATACACGGCAGAACTCCTGCCATTCTGTGCAGGGAGATGCTTCACTGTGACTCAAGTCCCTAAGGTAGTGGCCTCTTCCTAGGGGGTACCAGTGTTCGGCAGGTATGTCTAATATCTCAAAATCCAACTGACAATGTACATTTCTCTACCAAACAGATGCTCTGAATAGCTATAATGCCAATTTCTATTTTTATTTATTTATCGTTGTTTTGGGTGTGATAACAGATTACCTCCCAGGAAAACAAGTTATCTAAACTATTAGTAACTCAGTCATGAGCTAATGCCTGCACTGAGTACCTGCTCTGCTCTGGTCACTCGGTCAGACCTAAGAGATCACTCTAACACAGTTCCTGACTCCATTATGCTCAAAATCGAGTAAGAAAAACAGACGTAAGCAAAACAATTACTGTACAGTGTTAACTGCTGTGAGCCAGAGAAGGCGCAGCGTGCAGGAAAGACAGCGTCTGACTGAGTCCAGAGCAGAGCTCGGTCACTGCAGCCCGCAGGACACAGCCAGCCCACTGGCTCTTTGGGGTTCTGTTGGGACACGGCCACGCTCATTCGTTATATGTGGCTGTTTCCGTGCTACGGCTATGCCGGCAGAACTGAGGATTTGTGAGAGAGAGCTAATGCCCCAAAGCAGAAGGTCTTTACTCTCTGGCCCCTTCTCACCACTGGTTTAGAGGGATGTGCAAGATTCCTCACGGCGGATACAAAATGGGAAGGCCACTCCAGATAAAGGGACCATATGCACCAAGGCAGGGGTACCTGACAGAATGGGGTGTTTGGCGTGTTCCGTATCAACAGAACAGAACCGTAAGTGCAGGTGCAGTGGAGCTGGTCAAGACTGATTCAGAGGAGCTTAGATGCCATGCTTGGACTTGGGACAGAAGTCAGTGAAAGGTAGGCAGATACACATTCTAGAACTATCACTCCTAGAGAGCCTATGAAAGGCTGACCAGCGTGTTGGCTCAACGCCTGGAAACCCTGGATATGTCTAGCCCAAGCTTCCGAGCAGGCAGAAGGAGGGCTTGCACTGAGGTGCTGGGGATCAGTGGAAAGGAATCCTTCAGGAGCTAAAAATCGACTGAACTTACAGGTCACATTGACTGTATCTGTGGGATAAAGAGAGCCTAAAATGAGTCCAAGATTTCTGGCTTTTATAACAGTGGGGTCACCAAAGTGAGGGAATCCATGTGGTGTAAATTTAAGTTCAGAGGTAAGATATGGGGTCACCTTTGAAGGCACTGTTTGAGGTGTGGAGGTGTCTAAAAGGAAGTTCGGCTTCCTTTTCGTTTGAGCTGATAAAAGGAAGTTGTCTATCTGCATCTTGGTGTCACTGCAACTGGGCGATAGTTAAAACCGAGGGAGAAAATTAGAGGGCCCAGCGTGAAAAGACAGCCAAGAACAAAGATGCACACGGGGACCCTGTGCTAGATCACCAGTGGTCTCAGAGCTGGTGTTTGTAGCGAGTAGCCGGGTCGCCCGCCATGAATGTTTTAGACAATATAAGTGACATCTGCCCACCACTTCTACCTGTCCTTTCCACTGTCTTTCAAATTCCCAAGAGGCAACATTATTATGCACCACATGGATTGCTGGAGACACCAGCTATGCTGTTGGAACTTCCTGCCTCTACTTGCTTGCTCGTGCTCCTCAACTCATTCCCACCAACCGAGCCAAATCTCCGCTCCCCGGAGTTTCCATTAACGACATGTTTTCTTACTGCTCATTTTCCTGGGTCTTTCTTTTTTTTTTTTTTTTTTGGTGAGGAAGATCAGCCCTGAGCTCATGTCCATGCCAATCCTCCTCTTTTTGCTGAGGAAGATCAGCCCTGAGCTAACATCTATCGCCAATTCTCCTCCTTTTTCCCCCTTTTTTCTCCCCAAGGCCCCAGTAGATAGTTGTATGTCATAGTTGCACATCCTTCTTGTTGCTGTATGTGGGACACCGCCTCAGCATGGCTAGACAAGCGGTGCGTCGATGCGTGCCTGGGATCTGAACCCGGGCCGCCAGTAGCGGAGCGCTAAGCCATGAGGCAGGCCCCTTCCTGGGTCTTTCTTTAAGATTAAATACTCCTCACTAGTTTTCACTTGTATTGAAAGCCTGTCTTCCCCTGGCGACACTGTCCCAGTGACTCTCTGCCCCAGTGCTGGTCCTCGTCTGTCTCCTGCCCCTAACTGAGGTGCCCTCTGCTCTGCCCTCCAGGCACAGGGATGTTCTCTCCTCTGAGATCTTGTCCATTCTCCAGTTCTCTCTCCAGATGATGCTCATTATACCTTACCTATACCTTCTTATAATAATTATCTATATAATTAATGTAATAATTTTAATTATCTTTTGTAACAAAAATCTTCTGGCGACGGTGACTGTGTCTTATTTATCTCTGAATCTCTGCAGCACAAGCATGCAGCAGATAAGCAAAACAAGGGTGAAATGGCCCTTCCCTGTCTCATCTATCTTATCTGCCATTTTATCTGTCCCCTGTTTTATTTCATCTATTCTCTGTTCTGTCTGGCACTGGGCATCAACAACAGACACCCAGGCTCCAGACTTGGAGAGCTCTGGGTTCTCTCTCTCTTCTATATCCCGTTGCTTCTTCCTTTCATGTTTCTCAAATTTCCCATCCTATTTCCCTAGAATGGCCTCCAAATTAACTCATACTCGAATATTTTCAAAAGGCTGATATAGAAAGGATAAGCACAAAATATTAAAGACAGACAGAAGGATCTTTTTATAAAGAGGAGGGTGCTGGTTGACTGTCACGGGCAAGTGTTAGATTTCAGACATCTCTGGGCCGATCCATAAAGCAGCATCATTTATGGACTGTGCTGAGGGCTGCTCACATTCCTGCACCCAGGGCAGAGATGCTGCAAACCTCACTCAGCAAGGACAAGCAACCTGCCCAAGGCACAGAGCCACAGCTGTCTGCCCCTAACCCCCGACCAGCCCTTCTAGGCCACCTGGCTTTCCAGATTCAGGTTTGCTTTACTCTCCTGGGGTGGGCAGGCCACTTTTCAGGGGACGAAAAATCCCGGAGCATGCGTAGTTAGGACAATAACTAAATTTTCCCAAAAAGTCTTTCTGATCTCCATGCCAAGCTGAAATTCTGACATCGTAACACAGCCACAGCATCTGAAGCTCCTTTAATGACAATTGCGTTTAATGTAGTTACGTTTCCTATTCTCCTTCAGGATGCTATGAACACGCAGAGTACCAAATAGAAGGAAGGGCTAACCAGCGACAGAACTGACGAAACAGGATGTGATTAAGACGTTGTCACATATTTCAAAATAGAAACCTTTCCTTGTCTCTTTGATTCCAGGAAGAGGAGGAGAAGGAAATAGTGTGTAACTGTGAAGACCAACAACGATTTTAAAATACATAAACTGGACACGAACCATAATGAACGGGAACATGCTCAAACTTAATTTTTTTTTTTTTTTTTTTTTTTGGTGAGGAAGATCGGCCCTGAGCATCTGCCAATCCTCCTCTTTTTTTGCTGAGGAAGACTGGCCCTGGGCTAACATCCATGCCCACCTTCCTCCACTTTATATGGGATGCCGCCACAGCATAGCTTGACAAGCGGTGCGTCAGTGTGCACCCAGGATGCGAACCAGCGAACCCCGGGCCACTGCAGTGGAGCACGCGCACTTAAACACTTGCGCCACCGGGCCGGCCCTAAATTTTTTTTTTTCTTTGCTGGGAAAGATTTGCCCTGAGCTAACATCTCTTGCCAATCTTCCTCTTTTTTTCTTCCCCACACATGGTTGTATATGCTAGTCATAATTCGTTCTAGTTCATCTATGTGAGCCACTGCCACAGCATGGCAACTGACAGATGGGTGGTGTGGTTCCGCAACCGAGAAGTGAACCTTGGCCGTGGAAGCAGTGAGCACCGAACTTGAACCACTAGGCTGTCAGGGCTAGCTCTCAAACTTATTTTTTAAAGGATTTTAAAATAAGTCAAAGACATATTACTTACAAAATGATTTCTCTAGTCTACACACAATTTCAAGTGAATTTATCTTGCTTTGTCACTTTACTGATTTAACAAATATTCATTGAGCACCTACAATGTAAAAGAAACATGTGAGATGAAAAATGAACAAAAACTGGCTTCTGATTCCAGGAGTTTACCAGCAGGGAAGAGAAAACACTACGGACTGTTATACAAACTGGCCCAGGTGTCCTAGGCCAGGTACTCAGGTGGACTAGAAGAGATGAGGAGGGGGTCCTGGGCAGGGAATAAGGGAGAGCTCGGGGAACCTCAGCTGAATCTAACACCAGCCACATGTCAGGCCCTGCCCTGGGCGTGAGGAATACAAAGATTAGTAAGATGGAAGGCATTTGACTTTGTGGTAGAAATGATTATTAATAGCTGGTACATAATAATTTAGTTAATGCTCACAACCGATGCAGAATTTAGGTTCTATCAGAATCCCCATTTTAAACGTTCACAGCCGCATCTTAATAAGAGGCTGACACACACGACAGTAAAACTATTGAGGGAGCGTAAAATCATTACTAAGCGAAGAGAAGGAGTAGCTTTCCAGCTGAGTCACACACATGGCACTTGATGTCCAAGGCTCCTTTCTCAGCCTTCATTTCAACCACCCCGGCCCCTCCACCAGCCCCTGAGGTCCTCAGCCTGAGGGGCCTCAGGAATTTGGGCCCGGGCATCTGTGGCTGTCAACGACTGAAGCACCAGGGAGACTAGTAGTTCAATTGAAAAGTTTTCTCTGCACGTGATGCAGAGACGGCAGCCCAAAACATGAAGACAGACCTCAGAACCCACGGAGAAGGAAGGAGGGGGACAGGTGTCCATGTGGAATTACCTAGACAGTGACCACCCTGTGAGAGGCTCCAGAGAGGCCTCAGGAGGTCACAGAGGAACTCCTGAGAAACCTCCCAGGAGGGAACCAAGGAGCCCATGGCGAGGGCTCCAGGGGGCCACACACAACGCAGGGCACTGTCCAGGTCAGAGGCCAGCAGAGAGAGGCCACTGCAGCGTGACTCACAGGATCTCCCAGTGGGTGGGGAGGAAACAAGAAAAATCAGTGGACTTAAAGTCCACGTAGGAATCAGGATGAAGATAAGAAATTCTTGCTTTTCCAGCAATGTAAAAACAAACATAAAAGAGAGGCCCTGAGAAGAACAAACCAAAATTAGGAAAACCTGCAAAGAAACAAGGGAAGTATTTAAGATTCAGAACCAAGAAAGAGCTGAGAGAGAAGCAGGGGACTGTGTTTCGGGAGAGTGGTCAGGAGTAAGATGAACCCCACCGGGCACACGTCTGCACCCGGGCGTCACTCATCCGGGAGGACACAGTCCAAGGGCTGAGAGCTAGGCCCCGGTGCCGGAGCCTGTTAGCCATCTCGATGAGGAGCCTACCCCGTCTTACCCCTCCAGGCCTCGGGCTCTGCCACAAGAATAAGATGTGTTCACACATGTCAGCTCTCAGAAAACTGTGGCACAAAGTAATCTCGATGAACACAAAACCCAGCCCAGCCACAGGCGGTCGGAACCTTACTTGTGATTTTCAAGTTCCCCTGAAGAGGCCATTCTCCCAGCTGAGGCAGGACCCTAGGAGAAAACAACACAAAACAGTGTTCAAAAACAAACTGAAGCATATTAAAGATGTTAAGAGTTCATCGGAGCACAAATCAGTCTAATGGGACAGTGGCCCGGAGCGCTCCTCCGAAGGGAGCTGCAGAGAGACAGAGAGAAGGCGCGGAAGCAAACCGAGGAAACCACTGATGGGCTGCAGCTTGAAGCCTCGATGACTATTTGAGGCTGGCTGTCCTCAGCGTTTTGATTTTGTAACCTTGAGGCATTCACAGGCTCACATTTTGGTTTGCTAACACAGGCTGCCTCGGCATTAAAGCCCCCTCAGTCTAGTGGCCTCCATGTTTAATTAATTTAACACTAGTGAATCCCCCAGTAGAACCAAGGTCACCCTGACAGCGAGGCCACGCTAACCTGTGGAAGGTCAGTGCAATCAAGAGGAAGTCTTTACGAATTTACATCACAGGTATGTATGTAAACGTCTGAGTCAGAGGGTTGCTAATTTCAGAGAGGAGCTAGCAAAAATGGGCCAAAAGCCAAAGGGGGCTGGCATCTCATACTTCGGTAGAAAACCTCTCCTCACTTCCAGGCTTCCCAGCCAAGACCGCCTTGACCCAATAGACCAGCCTGGCTGCCCCACCCTTCTAGAATCTTAACTGTCCTCCGTCATGTCTCCAGGACAGCTCAGGTGAGAGGCAAAAATCAGGGTAAAGGCTCCAGCTCTCAGGGACATGCCTTGGAAAGGAGAGGGACCTGAGGCGGGTATGACTCAACCCTCTGCCCTGCCAGCACTCCAAAGCCAGAGGCAGGAAAAACCACACAGACATAACCGCAGTGATTTTACTGGGGCTCCGCAATCAGAACACTGACCTAAGACCACGTCTCCTTGTGGAGAAGGGCAGAGCTGAGCTAGAGCACCTGCTGGTGAACTCGTTCGAGTCCCCGAGAGCCTTGCACCTGCCAGGTTCCCAGTTCCCCCAGGCCTGGTGGGAAGGGCACGGTCCACTTTACAGACAGGAAAGTGAAGCTAGGGTTTGGCAACCAGGATGAATGGAGTCTGCGGCATACAGCCAGCCCATTACTCCCAGGACAGGTTCTCGACCTGGTATCTCACAAGACACCTATGAAAAAACTAGAGCCCACCAAACAAAACTCCAAAGGCCCCTGTTGGAGAAAGGGATTTATAACTCTTATTACCACAGTTAAATACTGACCATTTTTAGCAAATTCTGAAAACCAGAGAATATTATAAGAAGTGAGTTTGTGTAACAGCTAGATCTTATGTTAGCATGATGGAAGCCATCTTAGGGAAAGGAAGCAATATTGTGACTCTGACTCTGACTCACTAGTCTCTGAGAATACATTCTAGCCTGCACGTAGCCTAGATGATTAAGCACCTGTCACTTTTACAAAATACATGATCTGCTACTATTATGACTCCTACTATCATAAGATGATGACTTTATTTTCCGAGTTCCCCAGGAACATGACGACCTCCAGAAAGAAAAACTCTGCATCGGTACCCATCCTGAATGACAGAAGAAAGAGATGATGTGGCACTTTGAAGTTTGTCACACCGAATGGTGGGTGTCCCTAAACCCCCTCCTTCCCTGCCCATTTCCCCTATATATTCTGTATGACTTTAAGATGGCTTTTTAGGACACTAGTTCACCATCTTCCGATTGTGCTGGCTAATCATATAAACTTTCCTTTCTCAACCACTGACTTGTTTGCAATTGATTGGCACTGGATTGCCCTGAGCCGAGCGAGCCCTTTGCTCGGTTACAATTGTAGGAAAAACTTGCCTGCATTTGTTGCCTTGTCTCTCTTCACTGGGCTTTGTCTTCTCTAGGCATTTATAGACACCTCTTTGGAAATGCCAGCCTCTCTCAGTCCAGCTAAGGAGAGCTGAGGAAGGCAATGAAGTTCAAAAGAGGTACTGGCCCTCACCCCACACCACCAGGGCCACAGGTCAAACGCAGGCAAAGGGGAGGAGCGGGGAGCTGGGGGCCTTAAGGGCAGTGGTTGCCCATGATGCCTGATGGAGGGACCCTGGGTCATAGACTTCTGTTCTGTGATATTGTGATTAAATATATATTTGGTCTTAGTCCCTTTCTGGCTCATGCTTCCAAAACCCAGGGAATTTCCTAAGTGTTGAGAGTGATTTAAAGTGTCTTTTGTTATGTTAATGAGGCACCTTGGAAAGCACTTCAGATGGGGGCTGGTTGCCAAGGGAACCCACCAGGTGATTAGAAGGTTGGAACTTTCAGTCCCACCCCCTGACCTCCGGGGAGGGGAGAGGGGCTGGAGGTTGACTTGATCACCAACGGCCAATGATTTAATCAATCATGCCTCTGTAATGAAGCCTCCAAAAAACCCAAAAGGACGGGGTTTAGAGAGCTTTCAGGTTGGTGAACACGTGGAGATTTGTGAAGAGTGGCGCCCGGAGAGGGCATGGAAGCTCCTCGCCCTTTCCCCATACCTTAGCCTACGCATCTCCACCATCTGGCTGTTCCTGAGTTATAGCCTTTTATAATAAACCGGTAATCTAGTAAATAAAATGTTTCTGAGTTCTGTGAGACACTCTAGCAAATTAATCAAACCCAAAGAGGGGGTCAAGGGAACTCTGATCTATAGCAGGTGGGTCAGAAGCACAGGTGACAATCTGGACTTTGACTGGAGTGTGAGTGTGAAGTGGGGAGAGCAGTCCTGTGGCACAGAAGCCTTAAGCTGTGGGATCTGATGCTATCCCCAGGTAAACAGGGTCAGAATTGAGTTGAATTGTAGGACACTCAGCTGGTCAAGGAGAACTGCTTGGTGGTGTGGGGAAAACAAACTGGAATTTTAATCAGTGATCAAAATCTTAGGTCATAATTTGCTTTCAGCATCCATCAAACAGATTTACAAAGACATCCCAGCTTCTGAAGAAGTCTGGTTTTCAGGAAACACAACCGTCAGCAGCAGCACCCTGCCGTCCCTGGCTCTGAGCTCTCCCTGGGGTCCCACCTCTCCTAGCCCTGCCAAGGTCATGCGGAGTGGGCTGCATATTCTATGTGCAGCCTCACCTTCCTGGGCAGCCAGCTCACAGCCCTCCTTGCTGGGCTCTCACTTCACCACTGAGAAAAGAAACAGTGCCTGGGGTCATGCAGAGTCATGGTCTCCAGGGCCAGTTTCTGTGGGGCAGGCAACGTTCCTCCCCCAGCAATATGTACCTGCCAGGCGGCCCTTTCTTCCTTTGGGGGTGGGGAGCTAGAAAGAGGAAGAACTAGGGGCGCCTTCTGGGCGTGCAGCAGCTGAATCAGAGAATGCACGGTATTCCCCAGAACGCTCACCAGAGAATCCAAGCCCTATTTTCCAGAAAAGGGAACCAGGCTGCAGAGAAGGCGTCTGGCCTGCAGAGAAAGTGTTACTCCAGACCTTGCTGCTTTTCTTGCCCCTGTAACAGAGGATCCAGCTCCCTGCCCAGTCCTTTACTTCGTGCTCCTTCCTGAGTCTGCTCCCGGACCTGTTTACTCCAGCACTCTTGGTGCTTGCAGGTGCTCCCCTCCACGCTCTGAGCCTCCCCAAAACTTACTCCTCTCCACGCCCCAGCCCTGCACTCGGTGAGGTTTTATTCAACCAACTGTGTGCAAAGAACACCGCAGACTTTTGCAATGCTCTTTTGCAAAGTTCTCTGTTAAATAACTTAGGATGTCTGTAGGCGGAGTGATCACGCATGCAGGTTTGCCTTGGGAGTCCTGGCAAAACTATCAGAACCGCAATTCACTCTCAAAAGATCTGGGTGTGAAGGATAAATCATATGGTCACCTCACCCACCCACTGAGGACGTGAAGGAAGTGTCTCCCCTTAGACCAGTTGGAGCAGAGGGTGGGAACAAAAGCCAGTCCACCCTCGAGGCAGGTTACTCTTGCAGGGTGTGGCCCCCTACCCCGCACCACCCCCTGCCATCCCCCCAACCCCCAGGTGAGGGCCGGACAGTGGGAAGAGAGTGGGTATTCACTCTGGTAAAAGGAGACTCGGGTGATAATTCAGAATGAAGTAATAACAATTCAGGGACACAGCGCTATGTTTGAATTTCAAAAGAAGTTTTCAAGATAAAAAAAAGTGAATAAGGCTGCATTTTCTCCAACCTTCGAAGGAATCAGGAAATAAATCTAGTGACTGTTGCAGTCCCTGTACTACTGAGGCCAAACTTTGGCCGAAAAGGGTTTAGTGAAGAAAAGGAGAGGAGTCCCAGTCCCCAGGGTCCACTGCCCGTCCACTCAACTCCAGGTGACAACTTAAGGCCCAGACAAAAGGCCTCCTCAAGGCCCTGTCTCAGCCACAGGAGGGAACACCTGAGGGACTGCCTGGCTACTCAGCTGGCCTGGCTTCTGCACGCTGAGGACAGAGGATAGGGATTCTCAAGCACTACCCTTGTGCAGTTTAACTAGGAGAGGTCACACATAGAATTCAGGAAATATTTCTGACAACTTCTTTTTAAATTGTTTTACTGAATTAAAGTTATTGCATACCCTGGATCTTTTTCCTCCAACAGCCGGTATGTGGAATGCATTTCCTAAGGCTATGTGCTTGACGTTGTAAAATGGACTTGCAGCCTCAGCATCATCTTGTAACCACAGGCCCACTAGGACCAGCTCAAACTGACCCCATCTTATCAACAGAGTTATTAAGAGGTTTATTTCAGAAGCAGTGAGCAAAAAATTTTGCAAGTCACGTAGCCAGAACATGCACAGCGGAGAAAATCTTGACCTGAAATGAGACCAGAACCAAAGATTCTCACTCTCTTCAGAACCAAAGGACCAGGACACGACCAGAACTTAAAAAGTCGGACTCTTATCTGAAGTGAGGGGTCCGCTGTCGAGGAAGATCCAGTGTTAAAGCCCCTTCCACACGTTACCATAAATGTTTAAAGCTCTCCAATTAAAACCTGCCGCACTAGCATTTCTGAGTACCAGCATGTTCTCCCTAACCTCTTAAACTTTGCCCCAAACCGTGAATCGGGCAGGACAGATTTGAGAGCTTTGCCTCTGGTCTCCTTGCTGGTGGACCTCACAATAAAGCCTTTTCTTTTCTCAAAAGCTGATGCCATAATAATTGGCTTTTTGTGAGCATCCCTGTGCGGTAACAATCTCAGATGGAACCCTGGTGCAGCTTCCACTTCTGGTTTCCAGCACGGCTGAAAAGCCAACTTGCCAAACCCAGTCACTGAATTAGCCTACTACAGCGCTATTCACCCCAAGCAAGGTGCAACCTGGTCCTGCCTCCTCCCTCCTCATCTTCCAAGAGCTATGGCTGGTACTGCAATAGCAGGGGGAATTCTGGAGCTTGCCTAGTGCTTAGTTCACTGGGGTAAAATCTTTCATCTTTTTATTAACATAAATAGAAAAAGCATTAAGTATCTGTAAGATAGCAGAAAGTGCTAAGCATTGCATGCATTACTCATTTAAGTAACTTGTGAAATCACTAACAGGTAACTATCCCAGACCCTCGTGGTATACCTGTTCAGTTTAGAATCTGGCTACTGTAAAAGCACCTGCTACGGTGGGTGTGATATGAAGAGAGATGAGAAAGATCAAGGAACACTGAGAAGCTAGAGTTCACTGTAACAAAGGCAGCCAGCCAAGAGTGAACTCCATTGCAGGCCAGCTAAAGCAGAGAGCCCAGGAAGGTGCAAAGAGCACCCGGGAGGTTGCTTTCATTCAACATGAGTAATGGGTTGGTTCTTAATGATTCCTGACTAGGAATAGCCAGGAAAAGACGTGGTAGAGAGAAGACAGGACTAACAGTATTTACTGCAAGGAGACATGAAACCGCATAAGATGTGTAGGAAAGCAGCACTGGAGCAGACAGAGAAACCACTCAGCCAGCTCAGCTCAGGGAGATGGAATCAGGGGAATGGGCAGGGGCCAAATGCTCAGGCGGTGTGTGTCACCATAAAATACCTGAGCATCAGGTGACTGGGTGCCTCTGAAAGGTTGGAAGCAACGAACTGACAGTCAGAGATCTTCATGTTAGATCCTCGTGAAGGGATACAGAATAAGCCACTGTTGCATAACAATTATTCTGAGCTGAAGACATTTGAATTCCTGAAATCCCTTATCTGCCTAAAAGCAGAGCCTCCCAAAAGAACTCAAATGTCATGAATCCCCTCCTTGTAGGAAGCAACTCTAATCTTTTCTTCTCTGAAAAAAAACAGACATTGTCACTGTCATCTCTCATCTCCTCTCTAAGGGTTCATTTATCTTTCCAAAGTCCTTTGTGTTCCATAAGTGCTCCTCCTTCTAAGAAGTCATTTATTCTCTCAGAAGTGCCCCTCTGCCCCTCCCCATCCCCTATTAAGATGATTTATAAACCCCAAATTCTAACCACCTCCAGGACTCAAATTTTTCTGTGAACTCCCTCCAAATTCTGTCTTTCCTCTTGCTAATCTGTCTCTTGTCATTTTAATTTGCAGTCCCCCAAGAATTTAACCTAAGAGGATAGAAGTTTTTCCTCCCCAACGCATGATTCCAGCACAGTTGGATTTGAGGGGTACAGAGCATGAGCAGAGATGAACTAAGAACAGGAAAGTGGGGCACATTCTGCATCCACGAGGTGAAATCCTAAAGCCAGTCCCAGGCTGGCCAGGAAGGCTGCCAGTGACCCTGAGTCACTCGCCAAGCCCCGACCTGGAAGGGAGACAAGATGCATGAGGTTCTCCTCTCTGGACTCTTCCAGGTCCAAGGACAGCTTGCCATAAACAAGAAGTGTAAGAGGGCCCGCCCCCAGTGCAATTTCTATTCGTGTCATATAATTCATGACGGTCAAGTTTCTCTTTTGACTTGCCCGTCAACGCGATGCCAGTATTTTATGCTACAACACTTTGTTAAATGTTGGCTTAGCCTATACTTGAGCCCATTTGAACTCCGAAGCTTCGGTAACGTTCTCCAAAATGTAATTTTATTCCTTCCCCCATGAAAAGGGGAGTTCTAGCTGTTCCCGCACCCCTTCCCCACCAGGGTTTGGGCTGCGGGGAAGCCCTGCTCCGCCCCCATCGCATCGCCTCCACCCGGTGGATCCTCGCCGGGATACGGAGAGACACACCGCCGCGCGCCGCCGGTGGCGGGGCGCGCGAGAGAGGCCGGCGGTTGGCGGATGGGAGGAAGAGCACCCTCCCGGCGCGCACCCTCCCGGCACCGCTCCCCGCACATCCTCGAAGCGCACCCTCCTGCCGGCACATCCTCCCAGCGCACCTTTCTGGCCTGGCTCCCCACACAGCCCGCTCCCAACGCACCCTGCTCATCCTCCTCGCTCGCACCCTCCTCCCCGCGCGCTCGCCCGCGCTCACCCTCCTCTGAGCGCCCGCACCCTCCCGGGCCTTGCGCACTCTCCTCCCGCGCACCCCGCGCGCCCTCTCCGTGTGGTCCCCTCCGCACGCACCTTCCCCGGGCCCCCGCCCCGCCCCCCGCACATCCTTCCAGCTAGTAGCCCGGGTCTACGCGAGCCTCAGCCACCTCACCGGCAGGTAAAAGGTTCCCGAAAGAAGAACGCTGGCCGCGGACCACTCACCGCGCCACACACGCTAGCTCAGCGCCGCCGGAGACAAACACCTCGCCTGGGGGCCGAGGAAGGGGCGGCTCTCCAGCGCGCCCGACTCGTTCACGAAGGCAACGAGGAGCAACGTGAGTTTCGGATCAAAGTCTGCGCGCCGCTCCCCAGGGGTCACCGCCGAGCCCCGCCCCGCCTGTCCGTCCGCCCGCCGGCTGGGCTGGCCGCGCCCCCGGCCTGGCGCCCCCGCCCCCGCCCCCCAGGTCCCGGAAGGCTGTCCGCCCACCTCCGCCCGCTATTGTTTCCCCCTCTGGAGCCGCGGGCGTGGTGACTACCCAGCCTCTTCCCTGTTACTAGTTAAGCCGCTCGTGCGACGAGGAACTCTTACCTGGTGTTTTCCTCCTGGACCGACAACAGAGGAGACGTGCGGGCAAGAGACTCTGACCGCCCAAGGTCAGACCGCTAGTGCAGGAGCCCAGGTCTGTGTGAGGGGGCCCAGCGAGAGCGCGCGAGGGCCCAGCCCAGAGAAACTGCCGGAGGGAAACCACGTGCAGTCAGCCCTGGCGGGCGGTCAGGAATGGGGGTGGGCCGTGTCAGCTGTGGTTCCTTTGATCTCGCCAGCCTCGGTTTCTCCTTTGGGACCTTCCTAGCCCCGGGAGCTCCTCAGTAGCTTGGGGAAAGCCAGGAGACGCTGGCCCAGGGAGAGGAAATGACTCATCCATTCAGAGTCACCAGCTGAGACCGGGGAACTGCTTCCAGCCACTGCTCGAGTCACCTGTCCCGGCTGTCCACACGCACCCTGCGTATACAGCCTGCACCAAGGGGCTGGGTGCCTGAGAACCTCGAGGGAGGTGGACAGCAGTGGCCGGTGACCTCTGGGAGATTAGGACCGTTTTTCTTTTGTGGGGGATCAGAATTGGCTACCCTAAAATGTGTCTCTTTGCCTTGGCTTGATTATTTTTAAAAACAAGACTCTGAAAGAAACTTTGGCCTTCCCCCTAACTGCCTAAAAGAATGTAAGGTGAAGGCCTGGGGGACAGGCCTTCACCATGGATAACTCTCGGGGTTTCCTTAGACTGGGAGAGTCCTCGCTAAGGCTGTTCTTATCAAAGTGCTGTTTACCAAACATTTGCTTTTCCATCTGCCTGTGAATTGCCTTCCTCCCCTTTGAAGTCCCAAACCTCTACCCACAACATCTCCTTTGTCTTTAGCTGAAGATGGTATTTAAGATGAGAGCCTCCCCCATTTTGTTGAGTTACCCAGTTTTTCCTGAGTCTTTCCCGTGTATACATGTTATAAAGCTTTGTTTGATTTTCTCCTCTTAGTCTGTCTCATGTCATTTTAATTCATAGCCCAGCCGAAAGGCCCTGGAAAGGGTAGAGGATATGTCTTCCTCCCCTACGCTTTCATTTCCAAAAGGCTGCATGTGAACTGGAGAATCAAGTACTGCAGACTTATTTGTCAAGTTAAAACCTTGCAAATGTTACAGACTGGAAGTGAAATTGTGTCCAGCCATTTGTAAACCTGTTACAGACAGAAAAGCCAAGGGACACAGTCCTCACACCGCCAGGCCAGCCCCACCTCTTTCAAAGAGTGGCAGTGGCCTGAGAGGTGGCTCAGGAAATCAGTCACTCTGTGAAGGCCTGACCACACCAAACAATGACACCCACTCCTGTCCGCTTGCCAAAACCCGGGAGTAACGCCAAACTACTCGAATTCTCCCAAAGCTGCGCTAGTTTAGCATGGTTAACTGAGGCTTCTTCACCGCTTTGGCGTGCTCACCCCCAGTTCCAGGTGCCAGTTGCCCTTCCCTTTCCATCCCAGCAGCTCTCCCGCTTTCCTGAACACCATTCAGAGAGAGGGTGGAAACTTGGAAGAACAGTGTTTTCCAGATAGCCCGCCGGCCCCAAGAGGAGGTCATGAAACAATGTAGTGGTCACACAGCGTTTTCATTGTTGATGAGACAGAGTGGAGGAGAAAAGCATCCTCGCCTCACCTGTGGGAGGGCAGGTACCTTTGTGTCACACACAGTGTTCTAGGACCACCCACCGGAACATTTATAAGTGGCCCCAGGCACCTGATGGACGCCACCGGCGCTGTGCTCTTGCCCTCTCAGTCTTCACCTGTCCGAGAACTGCTGCTGGCATTCCTTCCCAGCAGGAAAGCGCAGGGCATCCGGGACTGTCCAATCTGAGACACCAAATGCAGAGGGCAAACGAGGGCTCCGCAGTGTCACCCCACCCCTTGCTGCCACACGGCTCTGTCTGCACTCAGTTTTCCATACGCCCTTCTACTTGATTGCTTTCATTCTAAACCATTATCTCACAGGGAAGTTCACCATTCCACCGGGAAGTAATAGTTAATTTCTTAATTGGTGTTCAGTGTACTATACAGCCCATAGTGACTTTTCCCTCCTGTGAAGTTACGCTGGTGTCACTGGGCCGTGCTCGTGCTAGCTGTTGACTTCTGCAAGTTACTGGAGCCCATCGGAGCTCCATTTGTGAGATGGGACTGATGCCTGTTCTGTAGGAGGGTCAAGGTCAGATGGGATACAAAAATGTGTTATAATTAGTATACAGATTAGTGGTACAATACATATAGTAGACAGTTGCTTGTCAGATTACAGTATACTTTCAACTCTCACTCACCATCTAGAACCATTCAGTATCCTGAGACACCTCTTTTATTGCTGCTTTTTTAAAAATTCAGGTTAGATTGTCACAGATAACCCTCAAAGGTGTGTTGGTGTAAACTGAGGAAGCTGCCCGTCATTTTCTGCAAGTGCGGTAGGAAACCAGTTTAGGAAACTGAAAAGCACTTGGTGGGAGCCACTCAAGGGTTAAGTGCATACAGATCACCTCAGTGCCCTCCTGCTGGCTGCCCCTCCATTTGTGTCAGTTCTCTGAACTCACCTCCTGTCCCCCGTGGTGTTTGCCTACTCTGCCAGAGTCGTCTCTTCAGTCCTCAGTTGGGTCTCAACTAAAAGGTCATTTCCAAGAGAACCTTCCCTGACCCCAGTCACCTCCCAGTGCCCCACCCCTCAAATTCTAGACCATCGCCCCACTGTGATTTTTTTATTGAGTTTTTATTGAGGAAATTGTGAAGTTTTATTGAGATGAGTGTCTATTATGATGTTTACTAGGATCTGAATGTGCCCCCCCAATCCTGTTAATGTGTTGAAATCCTAACTCCAAGGTCATGGTCTTAGGAGGTGGAGCCTTTGAGAGGTCGTTAGGTCATGAGGGCTCACGATGGGATTAGTGCCCTTGTAAAAAGACCCCAGAGAGCTCCCTCATCCCATCCACCACATGAGGACACAGCAAGAAGATGATCAATTATGAACCAGGAGTGGGCCTCACCAGACACGGAGTCTGCTGGCACCCTGATCTTGGACTTCCAGCCTCCAGAACTGTGACAAATAAGTGTCTGTTTGTAAGCGTCCCAGCCTGTGGTATTTTGTTACAGCAGCCTGAAGGGACTAAGACAAGTTGTAAGAAGTCATACAAAGGGATCTCTTGTTGCTTTTACCTGGTTTCCCCCATGAGAACGTGTTTCGGAACTGCAGCAGGGTGTCACAGCCAGGGCGTGACATTAACACAACCCACCAGTGCTCTTCGAATTTCCTCGGGGTTTTTGGACTCATTTTCCTGTTTAGTTCTATACAGCGTTGTCATGGGCCTGATACCACCACAGTCAAGATACTGAGTGGTCCGTCACCCCATGGACCTCCGTGTCACCCTTGGATGGCCCACTCCCACCTCCCTCCCAGCTCTCCTATACACCTCCACCCCTAAGCCCTGGCATCCACTAATCTGTCCTCCATTTCTAAAATTTGTCACTTCAAAAATGTTATATACGTGGCAACATACTGTATCTAACCTTTGGCCACTGGCTTTTTCCACTGCAGAATTCCCTGGAGATTTGTCCTCGTTGTATATTATCAGTAGTTGTTCTTTTTTGTTGCGTGCAGCGTTCCATGGTGTGGATGTGCCTCAGTTTGCTTAACCATTCACCTGCTGAAAGACACCTAGACTGTTTCTGGTTTTAGGCTGTTAAGAGTAACGCTACTATGCAATTACACGTACAAGTATAAGTTTTCATTTCTCTGGGATAAATGCCAAGAATGCAGTTGCTGGGTTGTATGGTAATTGCATGTTTAATTTTACAAGAGACTGCCAAACGGTTTCCCAGAGTGGCTGTAATAGTTTACATTCACAAGCAGTGAATGCAAGATCCAGTTTCTCCGAATCCTCCCCAGTAGTTGATGTCATTCTTTTTCATTTCATCCGTTCTGATCATGGTGCACTAATATCTCATTGTGGTTTTGAGCTGCACTTCCGTGATGGCTTGTGATGTTGAGCATCTTTTAATGTGCTTGTCGACATCTGGATGTGCTCTTTGGTGAAATATCTGTTCGTGTCTTTTCCCCATTCGCTAATTGGATTGTTTGGTGTTTTGCTTTTCTTGTTGAGATTTGAAAGTTTTTTGTATATTCTAGATACAAATTGTTTGTTGGATATATTGTTTGCAAATATTTTCTCCCAGTCTGTAGCTTGTCTATTTATCCTCTTCATCTGAGCTTTCACAGGGAAAAAGTGTTTTAAATTTTGATGAGATCAGTTTATCAATTTTCCCTTTTATAGATCATGCTTTTTTGTCAAGTCTAAAAACTCTTTGCCTCCCCCTATGTCCTGAGGATTTTCTCCTGTGTTTTTTTCTAAAAGTCTTATAGTTTTATGTTTTACATCTAAATTTGTTACCGAGCAATGGGCTCGCTCTGTTGGCCATGATCTGAGCAATCAATCACAAAGAGTTAGGGCTCAAGAAAGGAAGCTGTAATTCAATTAGCCGGCATAACCAGGAGACGGGTGACTAATGTCTCAAAAAACCCATCTGCAAGTGCAGAATCTTGAGGTAATTATGTAGGGAAAATGGGCAGTAAGGAGGGGGTTTAGAAATGTCAGCCTTCAGGGGCCGGCCCGGTGGCTTAGCGGTGGAGTGCGCGCGCTCCGCTACTGGCGGCCCGGGTTCGAATGCCAGTCGCACACTGACACTGCTTCTCCGGCCATGCTGAGGCGGTGTCCCACATTCAGCAACTAGAAGGATGTACAACTATGACATACAACTATCTACTGGGGCTTTGGGGAAAACAAAGGAGGAGGATTGGCAATAGATGTTAGCTCTGAGCCGGTCTTCCCCAGCAAAAAGAGGAGGATTAGCATGGATGTTAGCTCAGGGCTGATCTCCCTCACAAAAAAAATAAATAATAAAAAATAAATAAATAAAAGTTGGTCATGTGCCCAGCTGTAAAAGAAAAGAAATGTCGGCCTTCAAGCATGATGGACTGTTTCATTGTTCTTTTCTTCTGTCAGTGATGATGAGTATCTTGTAGGTGTGTTTCCCACCTGTGGTCAGCCTGTTCCTGGAGAGAAACTCATAGAACAAAGTTTTAATTTATCAAGCTATAGGGGAGTACATAGGTAAGCAGAGGCCATAAATCAGGAGAGCATGTGAATTATTTTAGAGTACGCAGAGCACCGAGTAGTCACATAGAGGAGGGGCTGGAGTCATTTAGCATAACAAGATGACCTCACTTATGTTCACTTACAAGTTCATGTTCTGTTTTTAGGTGTGATGGTTTAGTAAAGTTTTTCTGTTTTTGTTTTTTTTTACCTATAGATATCCAATGGCTCAGCACCATTTGTTGAAAACGCTATCTTTCCTTCTTTGAATTGCTTTTGCATCTTTGTCAAAAGTTAGTTGAGCATATTTGTGTGGTATTTTTGGGTTTTCTATTCTGCTCTTGTCATCTATGCATCAATGTTGCACTGATTACTGTAATGACATAGTAGACTTTAATATTGAGTAGAATAATTTTCCTACTTATTCTTCTTTGTTAAGATTGTTTTAGCTGTTCTAAGGCCTGTGCCTTTCCATATAAATTTTATTCCGTATAAATTTTTTGTCTGCAAAAACATACTGGGATATTGATAAGGCAGTGCCTTAACCCTATAGATCATTTGGGTCCTGACACAGAGTCTCTCCTTGACCAAACTTGAGTCAGCTTCTTGAGTCTCCCTTCTGACCAGTCCCTGCCTTGGGCTCTGCCTGCTTAGCCCAATTTTAGCAAGAATCCTGCTGAGTCAGTTTAGCAAATATTCCCCACCCTTGGTCTTATGGACTGAATATTTATGTCCCCAAAATTCATATGTTGAAGACCTGTCTCCCAATGTGATGGTGTTAGGAGGTGGGGCCTTTGGGAGGTGCTTAGGATTAGGTGAACTCATGAAGGTGGGGTCCTGTGAATCAAATTAGTGCCCTTATAAGGGTCACAAGAGATCTTGCTTCCTCTCTCTCACCACCATGTAAGGATATAACAAGAAAGCGGCCGTGTGCAACCCAGGAGAGGGTTCTCACTAGAACTCGACCATGCTGGCTCCCTGGTCTTAGACTTACAGCCTCCAGACCTGTAAGAAGTGAATGTCTGTTATTTGTAAGTCACCCAGTGTGTTACTTCTGGTATAGCAGCCCAAACAAAGACACTTGGTATCTGATCATCCTCAATTTCTGATCAAATTCCTCACTCCCCACCTCGATATCATATCACCCTGGCCTGCCCTCAACAAGAATCCTTCTAAGTTGATTTAGCCAGAATCCCTCTACCCTTGATGTTTCCTCTTAGTATTTTTCCATCCACTGACCCCACACTGCTCCTTAGCTATAATCCCCATTTTTCCTACTTGTATTTGGAGTTGAGTTGATGAAATGACATCTTCATTATGTTGAGCCTTCTGGTGCATGAACACAAGGTGTGTCTCCGCTCATGCAGGTCTGTTCTGATTTCTTTCATCAGCATTTTGTAATTTTCAGCACACAGATCCTGGTTCTGTTTTGTTACAGGTATGCCGACGTATTCCATTATCTCTGGAGTAATTGTAACGGCGTTGTGTTTTTAACATCAGTTTCTGCGTGTTCATAAGTAGAAATGTGATTGATTTCTATGTATTGATCTCTTATCCTGCAATCTGGCTAGACTCATTTATTAGTTCTAGGAGGGGTTTTTTTTGAGATTCTTTGGGATATCCTACATAGACAATCATGTCATTTACAAATAGAGACAGTTTTATTTCTTCCTTTCTGACTTGTATGCCTTGTATGCTGTTTTCTTGCCTTGTGGCAGTGGCTAGGTCTTCCAGTACTATGTTGAATAAAAGTGATGAGGCTGGGCATCCTTACCTTGTTCCTGATCATAGGAGGAAAACAGCATTCAATCTTTCATGACTACCTATGATATTGACTATAGGGTTTTTTTGTAGATGCTCTTTATCAAGTTGAGGTAGTCCCCCACTATTTCTACTTTGCTGAGTTTTTGTCATGAACGGGTGCTAAATTTTGCCAAATGCTCTGTGTCAATTCATAGGATCATATGATTTTTCTTCTTTAGCATGTTTATATGGTAGATTACATTCATTGATTTTTGAATGTTGAACCACCCAGCATATCCGTGATAAATCCCACTTGGTAATAGTATGTAATTCTTTTTATACATTGGATTCTGTTTGCTAATATTTTGTTGAAGATTTTTGTGTCTGAATTCATGAGAGATTGGTCTATAATTTTTTTTTCTATACTGTCTTTTTCTTATTTTGATATCGGTAATACTGGCCTCATAAAATAAGTTGGAAAGTGTTCTCTCTTCTATTTTCAGGGAAAGATTGTGTAATATTAGTGTCAAGTTTCTAAACATTTGGTAGAATTCTCCAGTGAAACCATTTAGGCCTGGAGATTTATTTTTTAGGAGCTTTTTAGTTATTACTTCAGTTTTTTTTAGTGGTGATAGAACTATTCAAGCTGTCTGTTTCATCCTGGTTGAGTTTGGGTAGTTTGTGGTTTTTGAAGAATTGATCTATTTCTTATCAACTGGTAAATTTATGAGGGGAAGTTGTTCCTAGTGTTTTCTTGTCATCTTTCTAAAGGCTGCAAGATTTGTTGTGATGTCCCCTATTCCATCCATACTGGATGATTTATATCTTCTTTCTTCTTATTCTTATGGGTCTTGCTAGAAGTTTGTGGATTTCATTGTTTTTTTTTTTTTTAAAGAACAAGCTTTTTCTTGCATTGATTTCCTCTATTGTTTTCCTCTTTTCAATTTTATTGATTTCTGCTCTGATCTTTATTATTTCCTTCCTTATGCTTGTTCTGGGCTTATTTTGCTATTCTTCTTTAGTTCTTGAGATGGGAACTTGAATGATAGATTTGAGGCCTCTTGTTGTTTCTGATGTAGGCATTTAATGCCACAATTTCCCTCTTAGTGCTGCTTTAGCTGCCTACCACATATTTTGATGTGTTGTATTTTCATACTTGTGTTGAATTTGAAATGAGTTTCTTACAAACAGCATGTAGTTGGGCTGTGACATTTTTGTTTTTTGTCTTTTTTCCGACTCTGCCAATCTCTGTCTTTTGATCAGTATATTTAGATCATTTACATTTAAGGTAATTATTGATATGTTAGTGATGAGTCCACCATTTTATCGTTTGTGTTCTGTTTGCTTTGACTATTTCTTGTTCCTGCTTCTCTGTTCTTTCCTTCCTGTGGGTTACATGTTGTCTCTCTTGCCAGTGCCAACTGACCACCTGGGAATCTCTCCGTGGCAGAGGAAGTCTTAAGCCTGGTAAGAAAGGAAACTGTGTCCTCTAGTCGCTTGTGGTTAGTGGGGCTGCCCATCAAACCCCCACGCTCAGCTCACTTGATATTTTTGATGGGGCTCCCATTCCGTCCAGGGGAGGAAGGAGCCCACCTGGGCTGCCTTCCATTGCTAGTCTGGGGATTGGGAAATGCAAGGTCCAGGTTGCCTTGCTCTGTTGGAGGGGGAACTAAGATGTTCTGTGCTCATGCTGGTCCTCCATTTCTGGGATCCCAAACCAGCTCACCACCTTCTTACCGCTTTCCAGAGATTTGATTTGGCTGCCTCTTGAATTATTTCCAGGGTTTATGTTGTACTTAGTGGGAAGGAGCTGGGAAAAATTAAGCTATGCCATCTTGTCTGGATGGAAGTCTCCCATTTTGATACTGGCCAAGGACTCATCATGAAGGAGTTTATGTTTATTTACATTATTTATTAAAGTATCTGTCTCTCAGACTAGAATACAAACTTCACTAGGGTGGGACTTTGTTTTACTTGCTGCTGTGTCTCCAGTGCCTCAAACAATGACTGTTGAATACATCTGTGTCCTTATACCTGTGTTGAGATAGGTCAATCTATAGCCACCCAACAAAGGTGCAGTTAAATCATCATAGCACTCCTGTCTCGTTAGGTAACAGTGAGCATTTGATGAATAACTGTGGATAAAGCATCTAGTGTGACATGAGCCACTGTAGGTGTTCAGGAAAGGTTAGAGTTTTTATCCCTTCTTTTCCCAGGCACATTGGCCTTCAGGCATCAGTTATTTACAAAACAGTGTGCCTCACCTTGGGCAAGGTTAGGCTGCCAGTGGCTCCGGCATGTTCTAGGAGCTGCACAGCCTCCCATCACTAGGTATGGTTAGGTTTTGCTTGTTTGGGGTTTTTAAATTTTAGCCATTCTGGTGTGTGCAGCTATAGCTCAATGTGGCTTTAATTTAAATTTCCCTGAGTGGCTAATGATGTTGAGCATTTTTTCATGTTTATTGATCACTGAATATCCTTGAGAAATGTTTGTTTAAGAATCCTGCCTATTTTTCTTTTTGACTGTCTATCTTTTTTGTTTTGTAGGAATTTTTTATATATTGGGGGTGAGAGGTTGACAAAAATTAAGAAGTGTGACAAAATCTAGCTTCGGCTAGGATAAGGAGCAACTCTCTTATATTGCTTGTAGGAGTGTCAAATGGCTCAACCACTTTGGAAAATGGACATTATCTAGTAAAATTGACAATATCCCTATCTCATGAACCAGCAATTTGAATCCTAGGATTTGAAAATTTTTTCCAAAAAAAGTTTTTGGAAGTTTTCAAGAAGTTTTTTTTTTTTATTGTGAAATTTTTGTTGTACATTATTGTTTATCAGTCACCATATAAGTGCATCCCTCCACCCTTTGTGCCCAGCCCCCACCCCCCAGTCCTTGGTAACCACCAAACAGTTCTATCTGTCCGTGTGTTGGTTTATCTTCCACATATGAGTGAAATCATGCACTGTTTATCTTTCTCTATCTGGCTTATTTCACTTAACATAATACCCTCCAGGTCCATCCATGTTGTTGCAAATGGGACGATTTTGTCTTTTTTTATAGCCGAGTAGTATTCCATTGTATATATATACCACATCTTCTTTATCCAGTCATCAGTCGAGGGATGCTTGGGTTGCTTCCATGTCTTGGCTATAGTGAATAATGCTGCAATGAACATAGGGGTGCATAAGCCTCTTTGGATTGTTGATTTCAGGTTCGTTGGTTAGATACCCAGTAGTGGGATGGCTGGATCATAAGGTATTTCTATTTTTCATTTTTTGAGGAATCTCCATACTGTTTTCCATAGAGACTGCACCAGTTTGCATTCCCACCAGCAGTGGATTAGGATTCCCATTTCTCCACAGCCTCTCCAGCATTTGTTGGTTTTTGTCTTGGTGATTATAGCCATTCTAACCGGTGTAAGATGATATCTGAGTGTTGTTTTTTGTTTTTTTTTTTTTTTTTAAAGATTTTATTTATTTATTTTTTCCCCCCAAATCCCCAGTACATAGTTGTATGTCATAGCTGTACATTCTTCTAGTTGCTGTATGTGGGACACGGCCTCAGCGTGGCCGGAGAAGCAGTGTGTCAGTGCGCGCCCGGGATCCGAACCCGGGCCGCCAGCAGCAGAGCGCACGCACTTAACCACTAAGCCACGGAGCCGGCCCCTGAGTGTTGTTTTGATTTGCATTTCCCTGATGATTAGTGATGTTGAACATCTTTTCATGTGCCTATTGGCCATCTGTATATCTTCTTTGGAGAAGTATCTGTTCATTTCCTCTGCCCATTTTTTCATTGGGTTGTTTGTTTTTTTGTTATTCACTTGGGTGAGTTCTTTATATATTGTGGAGATTAATCCCTTGTCAGATATATGGTTTGCAAATATTTTTTCCTAGCTGGTAGATTCCCTATTCATTTTGATCCTGGTTTCATTTGCCTTGTGGAAGCTCTTTAATCTGATGAAGTCACACTTGTTTATTTTTTCTTTTGTTTCCCTTGTCTGAGTAGACATGGAATTCAAAAAGATCCCTTATGGCTGATGGCGGGTAGTGTACTACCTATATTTTCCCCCAGGAGTTTTATAGTTTCAGGTCTCACCTTCAGATCTTTGAGCCATTTTGAGTTAATTTTTGTGTATGGCGATAGCAGGTGGTCCACTTTCATTCTTTTGCAAGTGGCTGTCCAGTTTTCCCAGCACCATTTATTGAAGAGACTTTCCTTTCTCCACTGTATGTCCTTAGCTCCTCTGTCAAAGATTGGCTGCCCATAGATATGAGGTTTTATTTCTGGACTTTTGATTCTATTCCATTGATCTGTGTGTCTGTTTTTGTACCAGTACCATGCTGTTTTAATTACTATCGCTTTGTAGTATGTTTTGAAGTCAGGAATTATGACGCCTCCAGCCCTGTTCTTCTTTTTCAGGATTGCTTTAGCTATACGGGGTCTTTTGTTGCCCCATATGAATGTTAGTATTCTTTGTTCTATTTCTGTGAGGAATGTCCTTGAGATTCTGATTGGCCTTGCATTGAATCTGTAGATTGCTTTAGTTAAAATGGACATTTTAACTATGTTTATTCTTCCAATCCAAGTGCATGGAATATTTTTCCATTTCTTTATGTCATCATTGATTTCATTCAATAATGTCTTATAATTTTCATTGTATAGGTCTTTCACTTCCTTGGTTAAATTTACTCCTAGATATTTTATTCTTTTTGTTGGAATTGTAAATGGGATTGTCTTCTTGCGTTCTCTTTCTGTTAGTTCATTGTTGGTATACAGAAATGCAACTGATTTCTGTAAATTCATTTTGTACCCTGCCACTTGGCTGTAGTTGTTGATTATTTCTAATAGTTTTCCAATGGATTCTTTAGGGTTTTCTATATATAAGATCGTGTCATCTGCAAACAGCAAGAGTTTCGCTTGTTCATTGCACATTTGGATTGCTTTTATTCCTTTTTCTTGCCTAATTGCTCTGGCCAGAACCTCCAGTACTGTGTTGAATAAGAGTGGCGAGAGTGGGCACCCTTGTCTTGTCCCTGTTTTCAGACGGATGGCTTTCAGTTTTTCCCCACTGAGTGTGATGTTGGCTGTGGGTTTGTCATATGTGGCGTTTATTATGTTAAGGGACTTTCCTTCTATACCCATTTTGATGAGAGTTTTTATCATAAATGGTTGGTGGATCTTGTCAAAAGCCTTCTCTGCATCTATTGAGATGATTATATGGTTTTTATTCCTCTTTTTGTTAATGTGGTGTATCACGTTGATTGATTTGCGGATGTTGAACCATCCCTGTGTCCCTGGTATAAATCCCACTTGATCATGGTGTATGATCTTTTTAATGTATTGCTGTATTCGGTTTGCCAATATTTTGTTGAGGATTTTTGCATCTATGTTCATCAAGGATATTGGTCTGTAGTTTTCTTTCTTAGTATTGTCTTTGCCTGGCTTTGGTATCAGGGTGATGTTGGCCTCGTATAATTTGTTGGGAAGTGTTCCATCTTCCTCTATTTTTTGGAATATTTTGAGAAGGATAGGTATTAAGTCCTCTTTGAATGTTTGGTAAAATTCTCCAGAGAAGCCATCTGGTCCTGGACTTTTATTTTTTGGGAGGTTTTTGATTACTGTTTCAGTCTCTTGTGATTGGTCTATTCAGGTTCTCTATTTCCTCTTGATTCAGTTTTGGGAGGTTGTATAAGTCTAGGAATTTATCCATTTCTTCTAGATTGTCCAATGAGTTGGCATATAGTTTTTCATAGTATTCTTTTATAATGTTTTGTATTTCTGTGGTATCTGTTGTAATTTCTCCTTTTTCATTTCTAATTTTATTTATTTGAGCCTTCTGTCTTTTTTTCTTGGTGAGTCTGGCTAAGGGCTTGTCAGTTTTGTTTGTCTTCTCAAAGAACCAGCTCTTTGTTTCACTGATCCTTTCTACTGTTTTTTTAATTTCAATTTCATTTATTTCTGCTCTGATTTTTATTATTTCCCTCCTTCTGCTGACTTTATGCTTTGTTCGTTCTTCTTTTTCTAATTCTGTTAGGTGTAGTTTGAGGTTGCTTGTTTGGGCTTTTTCTTGTTTGTTAAGGTGGGCATGTATTGCTATGAGTTTCCCTGTCAGGACTGCTTTTGCTGCATCCCATATGAGTTGGTATGGTGTATTTTCATTTTCATTTGTCTCCAGATATGCTTTGATTTCTCCTTTAATTTCATCAATGATCCATTGGTGGTTTAGTAGCATGTTGTTGAGTCTCCACAGCTTTGTCACTTTCCCAGTTTTTTCCTTGTAGTTGATTTCTAACTTCATGGCATCATGGTCTGAAAAGATGCTTGTTATGATTTCAATCTTCTTAAATTTATATAAGCATGCCTTGTTTCCCGACACATGGTCTATTCTTGAGAATATTCCATGCGCGCTTGAGAAGAATGTGTAATCTGCTGTGTTTGGATGGAGTGCTCTGTATATGTCTATTAAGTCCATCTCATCTAGTTTTTCATTTAGGTCCGTTATTTCTTTATTTATTTTCTGTCTGGATGATCTGTCCATTGATGAGAGTGGGGTGTTAAGATCCCCTACTATTATTGTGTTGTTGTTAATATTCCTTTTAGGTTTGTTAATAGTTGCTGTATGTACCTTGGTGCTCCTGTATTGGGTGCATATATATTTAAAAGTGATATATCTTCTTGTCCCTTTTATCATTATATATTGCCCCTCTTTGTCTCTCCTTACCTGTTTTATCTTGAAGTCAACTTTGTCTGATATAAGTATGGCAACACCTGCTTTCTTCTGTTTGCTATTAGGTTGGATTATTGTCTTCCATCCTTTCACTCTGATCCTGTGTTTGTCTTTAGAGCTGAGATGTGTTTCCTGGAGGCAGCATATTGTTGGGCCTTGTTTTTTAATCCATCCCACCACTCTGTGTCTTTTGATTGGAGAGTTCAGTCCATTTATATTTAGAGTAATTATTGATATATGAGGGCTTGTTGTTGTTATTTTATCGCTCTTTTTCCAGTTCTTTTTCATTTCTTTTGTTTCTCGTCCCGTGTGTTTCGGACTACCAGTTTAGTTTGGTAGTTCTGTATGAGGGCTCTCTTAGTTTTCTCTTTCTTTATCGTGTGTGATTCTGTTCTGATTATTTGGTGAGTGGTTACCATGAGGTTTGTATTAAAAATCTCGTGGATGTGATAGTCTATTTTTTGATGGCCTCTTATTCCTTTAGATTAAGTCGATTTGATCCCTTTCCTCTTCCTTTTTTTTTTTTTTTTTTTTTTTTTGTGAGGAGATCAGCCCTGTGCTAACATCCGCCAATCCTCTTTTTTTTTTTTTTTGCTGAGGAAGACGGCCCTGGGCTAACATCTGTGCCCATCTTCCTCCACTTTATATGGGACGCCGCCACAGCATGGCTTGCCAAGCAGTGCGTCGGTGCGCGCCCGGGATCTGAACCAGCGAACCCCGGGCCGCCGCAGCGGAGCGCACGCACTTAACCACTTGCGCCACCGGGCCGGCCCTTCCTCTTCTCTTTCTAAGTCATTGTTCACATCTTATTCCTTCTTGTGTTGTGAGTTCGTGTTTAACATGATGAGGTTATATTTATGCTTGGTGCTTACCTTCCCTTGATCTTTGATTTTATAATTAAGTGTTTGCTAATCTATTTTGATAGAGGACTGCAATTTTTCTGGTTTTGTTGACCTATTTTCCTCTTTGTTCAAAACTTTGAATCCCCTTTCTCTTTTTTTTTCTCAGGGATGAGGGCCTTCTTGAGCACTTCTTGTAGTGGGGGTCTTGTGGCAATGAACTCCCTTAGCCTTTCTTTTTCTGGGATAGTTATTATTTCTCCATCATATCTGAAGGATATTTTCACTGGATAGAGTATTCTTGGCTGAAAGTTTTTGTCCTTCAGAATTTTGAATATATCATTCCACTCTCTCCTAGCCTGTAAAGTTTCTGTCGAGAAATCAGCTGAGAGCCTGATAGGAAATCCTTTGTATGTTATTTTTTTTTTTTTTTGTCTAGCTGCCCTTAATATTTTTTCTTTGTCATTGACTTTTGCCAGCTTTACTACTATATGCCTTGGAGAGGGTCTTTTCATGTTGATATATTTAGGAGATCTATTTATTTCATTCACTGGTGTTACCAGCTCCTTCTCCAGGTTTGGGAAGTTCTCAGCTATTATTTCTTTGAACAAGTTCTCTGCTCCTTTTTCCCTCTCTTCTCCCTCTGGAATACCTATAATCCTTATGTTGGATTTCCTAATGGAGTCAGATATTTCTCAGAGAGTCTCTTCATTTCTTTTTAGTCTTAGTTCTCTTTCCTCCTCCACCTGGAGCATTTCTGTGTTGTTGTCCTCAATATTGCTAATTCTTTCCTCCATATTGTCGGCTCTGATGCTTAAGGCTTCCAGATTTGTCTTTATCTCCTCTATTGTGTTTTTCATCTCTAAGATTTCTGATGTTTTTTTTTTATAATTTCAATCTCTTTTGTGAAGAAACTACTGATTTCATTGAATTGTCTGTCTGTGTTTTCTTGTATTTCATTAAGCTTTTTATGATGGCTGTTTTGAATTCTCTGTCGTTAAGGTTATACATTTCTGTGCTTTCCGGATTGACTTCTGGGTGCTTGTCATTTTCCTTTTGGTCTGGAGATTTAATATATTTTTGTATGGTGCCTGTTGGTGTTGGCTTACTTTTCCTCATAGTGAAAATATATGGTCGCAGTTTCCTCTTGCTGCCGCTGGGTGGGGGTCAAGAGCTGTGTATTCTGGCCCGCCTCAATCCACAGGCACTCTCATGGGCCCCTGGCTGATGTGAGGCATGGGTGAGTGGAGGCTGCTGGGGGAGGAGCGTGGGAACAGCTGGAGCTACAGTGTGGGAACAGCTGAGACTGGAGCACAGCTAGGCTGAAGCAGCTGGGGCTCAGGTGCGGGTGGGTTGAAGCAGCTGCAGCTGAAGTGCCGCTGGGCCAAAGAAGCTGGAACTGGAGCATGCTGGGCCAAAGAAGGAAGAGCTGGAGTGCTGCTGGGCCAAAGAGGCTGGAACTGGAGTGCGCTGGGCCAAAGAAGCTGGAGCTGGAGTGCTCTGGGCCAAAGAAGCTGGAGCTGGAGTGCGCTAGGCCAAAGAAGCTGGAGCTGGAGTGCGCTGGGCCAAAGAAGCTGGAACTGGAGTGTGCTGGGCCAAAGAAGGAGGAGCTAGGATGCCACTGGGCCAAAGAAGCTGGAGCTGGAGTGTGCTAGGCCAAAGAAGCTGGAGCTGGAGTGCGCTGGGCCAAAGAAGCTGGAGCTGGAGTTCGCTGGGCCGAAGAAGGAGGAGCTAGGATGCCACTGGGCCAAAGAAGCTGGAACTGGAGTACAGTCAGCCGATGTTTCTGGTGCCAAGTCAGCTGGAGTCTGAGCACAGGCCAAGCTGAAGCAGCTGGAGCCGGGGGGAGGGGTGTCGGTCAAGCCAAAGGAGTGGGGCCGTGGCACGGTGGAGCCAGGGAAGTTGGGGCCATGGCTTGGTCCAGGTGAAGCAGCTGGGTCTGTGGCGTGGTGAGGCCTGAGCTGCCGCTGCCTCTGGTGTGGGGGTATGGGCTCGCCCCACTGCTGGTGGGGCCTGGGCACCTGGGGGCTGCTGCCTGTGGGGGTGGGACATGGTCACGCTGCCCCTGCTGGTGGGGCCCAGGCACCTGGGGGCCACTGCTTCTGGGGATGGGGCTGAGCTGAAGCGCCACTTGGGAGGGCCGGGTGGGGGAGGGGCACTTACTTTCGCCTCCCAATCTCAGAGGTTTCTCGCCTCACTGTCGCTCTCTGCTCTCCTGAGGGGCTAGCTTGTTGAAACTACCCTCACAACAGTTCTACTCCCTCCATAGGAGGATCCCCTTGGGCTGTGAGGGGTCTTGGAGAGCACCGGTTTTCACGTGGTCAAGAAGTTTTTAAGAGATTTCAAAAGCTTTATTTACTATAGCCAATAGCTGAAAACAATAGTAGAATGGATGAAGAAATAGAGATATATTCATATGATATAATAATGTGTAGCACGCATATAACAGAAATTAAATGGATCGATGACCAGTGTGTGTAATAACATATATAATGTTGGATGCAAGAAGACATACAGGACTGTATGATTCCATTGATTTAAAGTGAAAAACTAAGCAAAACTGAAGCGTATCGTCTAGGATTCACAACAGACAGGTGAATTATAAAGACAAGCAAGAAGTGAATTTCAAAAAGTCAGGAGAGTGATTGCTGGAGGACAGTGGAGGCTCACTGGTCAGGACGGAGAATGCCAGGGGGCTTCTGGGGGCTGTACTGTTCAGTTTTTGGACGTTGGTTGTCATTATAAGAGGGTTTATTCTACAGCTTATTGGGTTGTATGTTTATGGTTTAGGTCCTATTCTATAGGTGATATTTTCTAAATTTAAAAAGCGAAAAAATGGAAAACAAAACTCTCAGGCATTTGTTGGACACTACTGGCTAGACAAGTTATTCTGGTCCCCAGTTATGCAGTCCAGCATGGAAATGTGACTAATGTCGATAATCAGTTGATTCTATCAATCGAAAGATCTTAAGAGCAGAACTGAAGTTTCTCTGAGGAAGGAAATACTGGGGCAGCAGCTTTAGCCTGTTCCTGAGAGTTCCAGTCTGCCCCTCCTGACAACTGCCCTACAGGCTTGCCGAGCCAGCCCCGACAGTTCCTTGCAAAATATATAATTTATTTATATATTATTATACATATTATCAATGCTAATTTCTCCGTTCTCTCTCCCTTTCTCTCTCTCTCTCTTTCTCACACACACACACACACACACACACACACACAGAGTCTTAGTCAGCACGGGCTACCATTACAGAATACCATATACTAGAGGCTTAAACAACAGACACTGATTTCTCAAGTAGTTGTTCTGGAGGCTGAAAGTCCAAGATCAAGGTGCTGGCATGGTTGGCTTCTGGTGAGAGGCCTAGGGGTCTCTCTTCCTGGTTTGCAAGTAGACGCCTTCTCACTGTGTGCTCACATGGCAGAGAGAGAGAAAGAGAGAGCAAGTTCTTTGTTGTCTCTTCTTTTAAGGGTGCCAGTCCCATCCTGGGGCCTGCCCTTATAACCTCATCTAACCTGAATCACCTCCCAAGGACCACATCATCTAATACCCTCACATTGTGGATTAGGATTTCAATGTATGAATTTTGGGGGACACAAACATTCAGTCCATACCAGAGGGTACAAAATAAAATTTTAAAAAGTGGAAATGAAAGATAATTTGAAGGATACATTGGTAAGTACAGTGATAAAAATATAATTCCTGGTTTTTAAATTTATGAGTGCAGTACCTTTCTATTATATATCACACACCTATGCATATGTACAGGCATGTAATGTACATTGTGCATTGACAAATGTTTTGGAAATTTATTTTCTTCTATTTATTTCTCCTCTGTCCTATATCTTCTGTGTCCCACCTCCAGCTCACCCTGCGACAGATAGCTGTTCGAGCAGGATTATCTCAGAAGAAATGATTTATGCTCACTGTCCTCTGCCTAGTCTGGAGGCATCAGTCTTTCTTGGTAACTTTCTAAATGGATAGCTTGCTGTCCTGGCCACGTAAACTGCTTGAGCCCCAGCTTCTGGGTAAGTGCAAAGGAGAAGTGCTTTATAGTCCACCTTTGAAGCACAAATATTGTGCCAAATGAGAAAAAGTTCTCTAAGGAAGGATTTTCAATGGGTGGCATTCAATGTGTATATATCACATGAAATAAAGCAAAGACTCAAAGACAGTAAAGCAGAAGAAAAAAGAACACAGACTCTGGAGGCAGACAGACTGTCTGCCATGAGCCATGTGATAGCGGGAAAGTCACAACCTTTCTGAATTACTGTAACTCAAACATTTTGGCCTCAGGACGCCTTTACACTCTTAAAGATCACTGAGGACTCCAGAGAAATGTTTATGTGTGTTACTAGCTATTTATACTTATCATATTAGAAACGAAAGCTAATGGGGCCGGCCTGGTGCCGTAGTGATTAAGTTCGCATGCCCTGCTCTGTTGGCCCAGAGTTCGCGGGTTTGGTTCCTAAGCGCGGACCTACACCACTCATCAGACAGGCTGTGGCGGTGTCCCACATACAAAAGAGAGGAAGATTGGCACAGATGTTAGCTCAGGGCCAATCTTCATCACCAAAAAAATGAAATAGAAATGAAAGCTAGTACATGTTTAGCATATTTATTTTAAAGTAATAGTGACAAGCCCATTACATTAGTATAAATAACCTATATTTATGAAACAGCTCTATTTTTTAAAAAAACAGTGAGAAGAGTGGCATTTTTCTACATTTTTGCAAATTTCTTTAACATCTGGCTTAATAGAGACGATTGGATTCTCATGTCCACTTCTGCACTTGATCTCTTGTGATCTCACATAGCAAGTAGTCTCTGGAAAATGCACTGAACGTAATGAGAGAATGATGCAGAAAAAGGCAAATAAAGTCTTTAAATTATTATGAAAATAGTTTGGACCTCGCAGACCCCTGAACAGGTGTTGGGTATCAGGGGTCCTAGGTACACGTGTTGAGACCCCTGCTTTAACTATAAAGTGGAGATAAATATCTTCCCTGAAGGGTTCTGGAAAACTGGTGTGGAGTCCTGGCAGGGTGCTCCTTGCCCCACTGGGCCCTCACTGGGAAGGCAGATACCCACATTCCAGTTTGATAGATTATCAGTGCCCTTTTTTCAGAGCTGGAAGACAACTTGGAAATGCCGTTGTCCAGATGAGCTGATTTAGAGATGAGTTGGAGACTGTGGGCCAAGGCACACAGCTGAGTGACGTATGTGACTTCTCTGGGCCATTTCTGGTATTGCTTCATGAGGAAGCAGAAGGGTGCCTTCCAACTCTGAATAAACTAACGGCTGGAGAGAGCTTATTCCACATCGAGCATGAGGTTCAGACACGCACTTGTGAACAACGAACCATAGAAATCTTTACAAACCAGGAGCTGTCTGGGCTGGGGTCTCCTGGCCACCTGCCTTCCTCCCTTGGCCTGGCCCAGTTTGCTTCCCTGGAAGAGGGTAACTGAGGGGTGCCCTGAGGTGGTGATTCGCCCTCCCTTACTTAATCCCTGAGTCTTCCTGGGGTATAAATTGGGGCCCCCGGTAGGCTCTGAGCCCCCCTTTTGTGTGTGAAGGTCTAATTCCTATCCTCTCTCATGTCTCCTCCTTAGCTTCCCAGAGCCACATGGGCAACTGGGAACTACAAAGACCAGTGTATACCGCAATACCCTCCACCTCCCACCCCTCACCCCTGAAGAGCAGGGCTTCCGCTGGACCCTCAGGCAGACCGGCTGTGGGATCCTGCACCAGCCAGCCCACCTTGTATGGGACTCCTGATGCTGGGGGACGTGGCTCCAGCCCACCAGCTTCAGGGCCCCAGTGACCCAGAGAATCTGAAGGCCAGTGTGAGGATGAGGCTGACTTCGTCTGGAAGAACAAGGTCTTCACCCAAGATCCAGAGTGACCACCGGGTAATAAGAAGAGATGCAGGGATCACAGATAATCTGATGTGGGGCTAAGGAAACTGAGTGCTAGACAGAATGAGGTAGTTTTGTGCTATAGGTTTTGTAGACTGTGCATATTTGTTTCTTTTGGGGATGAGCAAAAAATAATGCGAATCTTTTCTTTTTCTAGTGAACTCCCTGCTTTGTTCTCACATAATAGCAGTCAAGATAAATTGAAAATTTTTTCATGTTTGATTTTGAGTTGAATGGTTAGTATTGTACCGCATTAGAAAAAAGCGTGTGTATTCTGAAATGTTATAAATTCATTCCACAAATACTTCTTAATTACACTGTGTAGGAGGGAGGTTGGCATTTTTAACATTTTGTGTGTGTGTTTAAGCATTTTAGGATATAAAAAAGAAAGAGATAATACCGTAATATTGTTTAATATTTATTTTAGATTTATAGCATGTTTTGGTTTAAATAGCTTTCTGTGGGCTAGCCTAGAAATATAATGACCAATTAGTATCTTCTTCCTGTAGGAAAATGCATTAGGACTTCCAGACAACTAGCTGATAATCATTTAAAACACAACCTATTGATAGGTAAGGATTATGTGTAATCCAAAGAATGAATCAAAAATAAAGAAGGATGCAAGTACTGTATGAGAAGAATATGACAGTGTATTAGATTGTAGACAAGTGTTGTTACTCAGGGAAATAACACTTAATGGGTAAACCTTGTATTGTTTCTCAAGGATGCTATACCCACTTGTTTGTTATTCAGGAACTGAGTACCAGGGTAATTTTGGCTGCAAAAACAGAACTCCCAGATCAAATAGGTTAAATGTTGTGGAGCTTAATTATTTTGCAAAATGTGACATTCCAACATAAAGTGGCTCCAGGGCTGGTTAATTCAGCATTTCCAGGTAGTTATCAAAGACCTGTGTTCTTTTCATGTTGGGGCTTCACTGCCTCCCGTGTGTGACATTTGTTCTTGGGCCGTCTCTCTCAAAGCGGCAAGATGGCTGCAAAATTTCCAGGCCTCACATGCCGATATGGTAATATTTAATGGAAAAAAGACTGTCTCTTCCTACGGGCCTCTCAGAGCAAAGAAGCGTTCCCTCAAAACACCTGATCTCCGGCGAATTCCCCTTCAATTTCAACGCCGTGCACTGTACCACATCCCCAAATCCAAATCAAATGCTGAATTTTGTTGAATGTTTTTCTATGGAAAAAACCATATGGTTTTTATCCTTTGATCTGTTAATATGGCGTATTAGATTATTGGATTACCGGGCCGGCCCCGTGGTTTAGCAGTTAAGTGGGCGCGCTCCACTGCTCTGCGGCCCGGGTTCGGATCCCGGGCGTGCACCGATGCACTGCTTGTCCGGCCATGCTAAGGCCGTGTCCCACATACAGCAACTAGAAGGATGTGCAGCTATGACGTACAACTATCTACTGGGGCTTTGGGGGGAAAAAAATAAATAAAATTAAAAAAAAAAAAAAAGCTTATTGGATTACCTAATATTGAATCAACCTTGCATTCCTGGAATAAAAATCTTACTTGGTCATAATAGAGTATTTTCTTAAAATGATGTTGGATTCTGTTGCTATTATTTTGTTTAGTATTTTTGTACTGGTATTGATAAATTATACTGCTTAATGATTTGTCTTTCATATACCATATTCAGGTTTTGGAATCAACATTTTATGTTTTGTAAGAAGAATTTTCATTGATTTTCTATAGTCTGGAATATTTGTCAGCATTAGGACTCTGTGCTCTTTGAAGCTGGGTAGAATTCCGCAGTGAAATCAGTGTGGCCTGGTGCTTATATTGTGGTGTAGTTCCTGAATAGTTTTACTTCTCCTACTGAAATTGCTTTATGTAAGCCTTGTAAATTTAATGATCCCAACTCTGATAGCATTATCCTAGAGAACATTCCATTTCACCTAGGTTTTCGGATTTATTTTCATAGAAATCCATAAAGTAGGATCTTTTGATTTAAAAATAAAATTCTCCTCTTTTAGTGGATATTTCTCCCATTGCTTATTTTGTATTTTTTTACTTCCCATTTCTCTTAAATTAGCTAGTAATACTGACCTATTTTTTTTTTTTTATTGATGTTTTAATGGTTTCTAACATTGTGAAATTTTGGGTTGTACATTTTTGTTTGTCCATCACCACATATATGACTCCCTTCACCCCTTGTGCCCACCCCCCACCCCCACTGCCCTGGTAACCACAGTCCAGTTTTCTCTGTCCATGTGTTGGTTTATATTCCACATATGAGTGAGATCATGCAGTGTTTGTCTTTCTCTTTCTGGCTTATTTCACTTAACATAATACGCTCCAGGCCCATCCATGTTGTTGCAAATGGGACGATTTTGTCTTTTTTTATGGCTGAGTAGTATTCCATTGTATATATATACCACATTTTCTTAATCCAATCGTCAGTCGAGGGACACTTAGGTTGCTTCCACTTCTTGGCTATGGTGAATAATGCTGCAATGAACATAGGGGTGCATAAGCCTCTTTGGATTGTTGATTTCAGGTGCGTTGGATAGATTCCCAGTAGTGGGATGGCTGGATCATAGGGCATCTCTATTTTTAATTCTTTGAGGAATCTCCATACCGTTTTCCATAGAGGCTGCACCAATTTGCATTCCCACCAGCTGTGTATGAGGGTTCCTGTTTCTCCACATCCTCTCCAACATTTGTTGTTTTTTGTCTTGGTGATTATAGCCATTCTAACGGGCGTGAGGTGGTATCTTAGTGTTGTTTTGATTTGCATTTCCCTGATGATTAGTGATGTTGAGCATCTTTTCATGTGCCTATTGGCCATCTGTATATCTTCCTTGGAGAAGTGTCTGTTCATTTCCTCTGCCCATTTTTGATCGGGTTGTTTGTTTTTGCTGTTCAGTTGTGTGAGTTCTTTATATATTATGGAGATCAACCCCTTGTCAGATGTATGTTTTGCAAATATTCTCTCCCAGCTGGTTGGTTGTTTGTTCATCTTGATTCTGGTTTCATTTGTCTTATAAAAGCTCTTTAGTCTGATAAAGTCCCACTTGTTTATTTTTTCTTTAGTTTCCCTAGTCTGGGTAGGCATGTCATCCGAAAAGATTCCTTTAAAACCAATGTCAAATAGTGTGTTGCCTATATTTTCTTCTATGAGTTTTATAGTTTCAGGTCTCACCTTCAGGTCTTTGATCCATTTTGAGTTAATTTTTGTGAATGGCGATAGCACATGGTCCACTTTCATTCTTTTGCATGTGGCTGTCCAGTTTTCCCAACACCATTTATTGAAGAGACTTTCCTTTCTCCATTGCATGTTCTTAGCACCTTTGTCGAAAATTAGCTGTCCGTATATGTGTGGTTTTATTTCTGGGCTTTCAATTCTGTTCCATTGATCTGTGTGTCTGTTTTTGTACCAGTACCATGCTGTTTTGATTACTATTGCTTTGTAGTATGTTTTGAAGTCAGGAATTGTGATGCCTCCTGCTTTGTTCTTTTTCTTTAGGATTTCTTTAGCTATTCGGGTTCTTTTGTTGCCCCATATAAATTTTAGTATTCATTTTTCTATTTCTGTGAAGAATGTCATTGGGATTCTGATTGGGATTGCATTGAATCTGTAGATTGCTTTAGGTAATATAGACATTTTAACTATGTTTATTCTTCCAATCCACGTGCATGGGATATCTTTCCATTTCTTTATGTCATCATGGATTTCCCTCAATAATGTCTTGTAGTTCTCATTGTATAGGTCCTTCACCTCCTTGGTAAGATTTATTCCTAGGTATTTTATTCTTTTTGATGCAATTGTGAATGGTATTATCTTTTTGAGCTCTCTTTCTGTTAGTTCATTATTAGCATATAGAAATGCAACTGATTTTTGTAGATTGATTTTGTACCCTGCAACTTTGCTGTAGTTGTTGATTGTTTCTAACAGTTTTCCAACAGATTCTTTAGGGTTTTCTATATATACAATCATGTCATCTGCAAATAGTGAGAGTTTTACTTCTTCGTTACGTATTTGGATTCCTTTTATTCCTTTTTCTTGCCTAATTGCTCTGGCCAAAACCTCCAGTACTATGTTGAACAGGAGTGGTGAGAGTGGGCAGCCCTGCCTCATTCCTGTTCTCAGAGGAATGGCTTTCAGTCTTTCCCCGTTGAGTATGATGTTAGCTGTGGGTTTGTCATATATGGCCTTTATTATGTTGAGGTACTTTCCTTCTATTCCCATTTTATTGAGAGTTTTTATCATAAATGGATGTTGTATCTTGTCAAATGCCTTCTCTGCGTCTATTGAGACGATCATGTGGTTTTTATTCTTTGTTTTGTTGATGTGATGTATCACGTTGATTGATTTGCGGATGTTGAACCATCCCTGCATCTCTGGTATAAATCCCACTTGATCATGGTGTATGATCTTTTTAATATATTGTTGTATTCGGTTTGCCAATATTTTGTTGAGGATTTTTGCATCAATGTTCATCAGCGATATTGGCCTGTAATTTTCTTTCTTTGTATTGTCTTTGTCTGGTTTTGGTATCAGGGTGATGTTGGCCTCATAGAATGATTCAGGAAGTGTTCCATCTTCCTCTATTTTTTGGAATAGTTTGAGGAGGATGGGTATTAAATCTTCTTTGAATGTTTGGTAAAATTCACTGGAGAAGCCATCTGGTCCTGGACTTTTATTTTTTGGGAGGTTTTTGATTACTATTTCAATCTCTTGTTATTGGTCTATTCAGATTCTCCATTTCTTCTTGGTTCAATTTTGGGAGGTTGTATAAGTCTAAGAATTTATCTGCATCCCATATGGTTTGATATGGCATGTTATCATTTTCGTTTGTTTCCAGATAGTTTTTGATTTCTCCTTTAATTTCATCAATGATCCATTGGTTGTTCAGTAGCATGTTGTTTAATCTCCACATTTTTGTCACTTTCCCAGTTTTTTTTTCCTGGTTCATTTCCAGTTTCATAGCCTTATGGTCTGAAAAGATGCTTGTTATGATTTCAATCTTCTTAAATTTATTGAGGCTTGCTTTGTTTCCCAACATATGGTCTATCCTAGAGAATGTTCCATGTGCGCTTGAGAAGAATGTGTAGTCAGCTGTTTTTGGATGGAGTGCTCTGTATATCTTTTGATTTAAAAATAAAATTCTCCTCTTTTAGTGGATATTTCTCCCATTGCTTATTTTGTATTTTTTTACTTCCCATTTCTCTTAAATTAGCTAGTAATACTGACCTATTTTGTTATTTTTTAATGAGCTACTGTTTTGTACTGTCCATCTCATTAATTTTTACTTTCATTATTTTATTTCTTTCCTTATGCTGTTGATTTACCTTATTGTTCTTTATCAAACTTTTTGACCTGATGATTTACTCCATTTTTGTCTTTGTTTTGTTTATATATAAATTTTCAAAACTATGCATCTTCCTCTGATCACTGCTTTAAATGAATGCCATACATTCTTTTATTTTTAATAAAGTTCAAATTTTTTTTTACTGAGGTGAAGTTTATATAACATAAAATTAAGCATTTTAAAGTGTACAATTCAGTGACATTTAATACATTGACAATGTCGTGCAACCATCATCTCTTATCTGGTTCCAAACATTTTCATCACCTCCAAAAGAGAAAAAATAGCTGACCATAGATGTGTGGGTTTATTTCTGGGCTCTCAATTCTGTTCCATTGTTCTGTGTGTCTGTTTTTCTGCCAGTACCATGCTGTTTTGCTTACTATAGCTTTGTAGTATATTTTGAAATCAGAGAATGTGATACCTCCAGCTTTGTTCTTTTTTCTCAGGGTTGCTTTGGCTAGTCAGGGTCTTTTGTTGTTCTATGTAAGTTTTAGGATTCTTTGTTCTATTTCCGTGAAAAATGTCATTGGGATTCTGATTGGGATTGCATTGAATCTATAGATTGCTTTAGGTAATATGAACATTTTAACTATGTTTATTCTTGCACTCTATGAGCATCTTTCCATGTCTTTATGTCTTCTTCAGTTTCTTTCAATAATGTCTTATAGTTTTTAGTGTATAGGTCTTTCACCTCCTTGGTTACATCTATTCCTAGGTATTTTATACTTTTTGTTGTGATTGTAAATGGGATTGTATTTTTGATTTCTCTTTCTGCTAGTTCATTGTTAGTGTATAGAAATGCAACTGATTTCTGTATGTTAATTTTGTACCCTGCAACTTTACTGTATTCGTTAATTATTTCTAATGGTCTAATAGTGGATTCTTAATAGTGTTCCATATATAGAACCATGTCATCCTCAAATAGTGACAGTTTTACTTCTTCTTTTCCAATTTGGATCCCTTTTATTTTTTTTTCTTGCCCAGTTGTTCTGGCCAGGACTTCCAATACTATGTTGAATAAGAGTGGTAAGAGTGCACGTCTTTATCTTGTTCCTGTTCTTAGAGGGATGGCTTTCAGTTTTTCACCATTGAGTATGATGTTGGCTGTTAGTTTTTCATATATGGCCTTTATTATATTGAGGTACTTTCCTTCTATACTCGTTTTATTGAGAGGTGCTTTTTTTAATCACAAATGGATGTTGAATCTTGTCAGATGCTTTCTCTGCATCTACTGAGATGATCATGTCATTTTTATTCATCATTTTGTTAATGTAGTGTATCACATTGATTGATTTATGGATGTTGAACCATCCCTATGTACCTGGAATAAATCCCACTTGATGGTGGTATAGGATCCTTTTAATGTGTTATTGTATTTGATTTGCTAGTATTTTGTTTAGGATTTTTACATCTGTGTTTGTCAGCAATATTCACCTGTAATTTTCCTTTTTTGTGTTGTCGTTGTCTGGTTTTGGTATCAGGGTAATATTGGCCTTGTAAAATGAGTTAGTAAGTGTCCTGTTCTCTTCAATTTTTTGGAAGAGTTTGAGAAGGATAGGTATTAAATCTTCTTTGAATGTTTGGTAGAATTCACCAGAGAAGCCATCTGGTCCTGGACTTTTTTTGGGAGGTTTTTGATTATTACATCAAACTAAAAATCTTCTTCATGGCAAAAGAAACCATCAACAAAATGAAAAGATAACTCACCAACTGGGAGAAAATTTTTGCAAATCATATATCTGATAAGGGGTTAATATCTAAAATATATAAAGAACTCAGACAACTTAACAACAAAAAAACAAACAATCCAATCAAAAAATGGGCAGAGGATATAAACAGACATTTTTCCAAAGAAGATATAGACATGACCAATAGGCACGTGAAAAGATTTTCAACATCACTAATTATTAAGGAAACGCAAATCAAAACCACAATGAGATGTCACCTCACATCCATCAGAATGGCTATTATTAAAAAGATAAGAAGTAACAAGTTTTGGAGAGGATGTAGAGAAAAAGGAACCCTTATACACTGCCGGTGGGCATGTAAATTGGTGCAAACACTATGGAAAACAGTATGGAGATTTCTCAAAAAATTAAAAATACAAATACCATATGATCCAGATATTCCACTTCTGGGTATTTATTCCAAAGAACATGAAAACACTAATTTGAAAAGACACATGCCCCGCCATGTCCATTGCAGCATTATTCACAATAGCCAAGACTTGAAAGCGCCTAAGTGCCCATCAACAGATGAATGGATAAAGAAGATGTGGTATATATATACAATGGAATACTACTCAACTTAAAAAAGACAAAAAGTGCTATTTGCGACAACATGGTTGGACCTTGAGGGTATTGTGCTAAGTGAATTAAGTCAGATGGAGAAAGACAATTACCATATGACTTCACTCATGTGGAAGATAAATAAAGAAACACATAAGTAGAACAGATGGTGGTTATCAAAGGGGAAGGGGGTTGGGGTGAGGGCAAAAGGGGTAAAGGGGCACATTTGTGTAGTGACTAGATTTTTGGTGGTGAACATGATGCAGTCTATACAGTAGTCGAAATATAATGCTGTACACCTTAAATTTATATATAATTTATATACAATGTGACCTCAATAAAAAAGAAATTCCTAAGCGATAAGAACACAAGGAGCACCTTTTGTTCTCATATTTGGTCTTTGACCCTGTCCCTGACGCATGGCTCCTAAATCCCTTGAGATTTCCTGGGTGGTAGAAGTGTCTTTTGTTCTAATGAGGGACTCTTGGTGGGCTCCTGGGTGGGGGGTCGTCACCAGAAAGACCAAGATTAGAAGCTTGAAACTTTTAGCCCCACCCCCTATTATCCAGAGAGGGGATAGGGGCTGGAAATGGAGTAATAATTGATCACACCTACATAATGAAGCCTCCGTAAAAATCCCAAAAAGCAGAGGGTTCAGAGAGCTTCAGAGTTGGTAAACACGTGGAGGTGCTGGGAGAGTGATTTGCCAGGAGAGGGCACGGAAGCTCTGCAGCCCTTCCTGCATGCTTTGTCCTATGGATCTCTTCCATCTGGATGTTTATCTGTATCCTTTAGCATATCTTTTTATAATAAACAGGTAAAAAGTATGTGTTTCTCTGAGTTCTGTGAGTCATCCTAGCAAATTATTGAACCCAAGGAGAGGGTTGTGGGAACCCCAATTTATAGCTGGTCAATCAGAAGTACAGGTGACAACCTGGGCTTGTGATTGGCATCTGAAGTGGGGGGGGGCAGTCTTGTGGGACTGAGCCCTTAACCTGTGGGATCTGATGTTAACTCCAGTATCAGAATTGAGTTAAATTATAGGTTGTCCACCTGATGTCTCAGAGAATTGCTTGTTGGGGGATAAACCCCCAGACATTTGGTGACCAGAAGTGAAGTGTTCTGAGTAGCAAAGAAGTCAGTAGTAAATGAGAGACACAGGAGAAGAAGTAAGTTTTTCCTACACAGGCACTATTTTGATTTTTCCCCCATTTTTAAATAGACTTTATCTTTTAGAGCAGTTTTAGATTCAAGCAAAATTGAGTAGAAAGTACAGAGAGTTGCCATATACCGCTTGCCCCCACGCATGCATAGCCTTCCCTCCATCTATATACCTGCACCAGAGTGGTACATTTGTTACAATCAATGAACCTACATTGACACATCATAATTTCCCAAAGTCCATAGTTTAAATTACAGCTCACTCTCAGTGTTGTACACTCTATGGGTTTTGACAAATGATTGATGACATGTATCCATAATTATAATATCATACATAGTAGTTTCAATGCCCTAAAAATCCTCTGTACTCTACCTATTCATCCCTCTCTCCCTCTCTAAGCCCTGGTAATCATTGATCTTTTTATTGCCTCCATTGTTCTGCCTTTTCCAGAATGTCATAGAGTTGGAATCATACGGGAAGTAGCCTTTTCAGATTGGCTTTGTTCACTTAGTAATATGCGTTTCAGGTTTCTCCATGTCTTTCATGGCTTGATAGCTCACCTTTATTTAGTGCTGAGTAATATTCCATTGTTGGGATGTACCACAGTTTATTTATCCATTCACCCACTGAAGGACTTCTTGGTAGCTTCCAAGTTGTGGCAATTATGAATAAAGCTGCTATAGGGCCGGCTCCGTGGCTTAGCGGTTAAGTGCACATGCTCTGCTACTGGCAGCCTGGGTTCGGATCCCGGGTGTGCACCGATGCACTGCTTGTCCGGCCATGCTGAGGCCACGTGCCACATACAGCAACTAAGAAGGATGTGCAACTATGACATACAACTATCTACTGAGGCTTTGGGGAAAGAAAAAAGGAGAAGGATTGGCAATAGATGTTAGCTCAGAGCTGGTCTTCCTCAGCAAAAAGAAGAGGATTAGCATGGATGTTAGCTCAGGGCTGATCTTCCTCACAAAAAACAAAAACAAAAAAGCTGCTATAAACATCCATGTGCAGGTTTTTGTGTGGACAAAAATTTCCAACTCCTTTGGGTAGATACCATGGAGAGTGGTTGCTGGATCATAGAGTACGAGTATCTTTAGTTTTGTAAGAAACTACCAAACTGTCTTCCAAGGTGGCTGTACCATTTTGCATTTCCACCAGCCCTGAATGGGAGTTCCTGTTGCTCCACATCCTTGTCAGCATGTGGTGGTGTCAGTGTTCTGGATTTTGGCCATTCTAATAGGTGTGTAGTGGTATCTCGTTGTAATTTGCATTTCCCTGATGACAAATGATGTGGAGCATCTCTTCATATGCTTATTTTCCATCTGTGTGTCTTCTTTTTTGTTTCCATCTGCATATCTTCTTTTTTGTTTTCTTATTATTGAGTTTTAATAGTTCTTTGCACATGTTGAATAACAGTCCTTTATCAGATTTGTTTTTTGCAAATATTTTCTTTCAGTCTGTGGCTTGTCTTTTATTCTGTTGACAGTGTCTTTTGCAGAGTGGGAGTTTTTAGTTTTAATGAGGAAGTCCAGTTTATCAATTCTTTCTTTCATGGATCATGGCTTTGGTATTGTATCTAAAAAATCATCACCATACCCAACCAAGGTCATCTAGATTTTCTTCTATGTCCTAGGAATTGTATAGTTTTGTATTTTACATTTAGACCTATGATCCATTTTGAGTTAATTTATGTAAAAGGTGTAAGGTCTGTGTCTAGATTAATTTTTTTTTATGTGGATGTCTAGTTGTTCCAGCACCATTTATTGAAAAAGCTATCTTTTCTCTATTGTATTGCTTTTGCTCCTTTGTCAAAAATTAGTTGACTATATTTATTTGTAGCTATTCTGTGCTTTCTATCCTGTTCCATTAATTGATTTGTCTATTCTTTCCCCAATAACATACTGTCTTGATTACTATAGCTTTATATTAATTCTTGAAGTCAGGTAGTGTAAGACTTCCAACTTTGTTCTTCTTCAATATTGTGTTGGCTATTCTAGGTCTTCTGCCTCTCCTTATAAACATTGGAATCAGTTTCTCAAAATTCACAAAATAACTTGCTTGGATTTTGACTGAGACTGCATTGAGTCTACAGATCGAGTTGAAAGGAACTGACGTTTCGACAATATTGAGTCTCCCTATCCATGAACATGGAATATCTCTCCATTGTTAAGTTGATTTCTTTCATCAGAGTTTTATAGTTTTCCTCATATCGATCAGATTTCTACCTAAACATTTCATTTTTGGGGGTGCTAATATAAATGATACTGTGTTTTTAGTTTCAAATGCCACTTTTCATTGTTGGTATATAGGAAAGTGATTGACTTTTGTATATTAATCTTATATCCTGCAACCTTGCTGTAATCACTTATTAGTTTCAGGAGTTTTTTTGTCAGTTCTTTCAGATTTTCTACATAGACAGTTATGTCACCTATGAACAATTTTATTTCTTCCTTCTCAATCTGTATACCTTCTATTTCCTTTTGTTTTCTTGTTGCATTAGTTAGGACTTCCAGGACAATGTTGAATAAGAGAGGTGAGAGGGGACGGCCTTGCCTTGTTCCTGATCTTATCAGGAAAGCTTCTAGTTTCTCACTATTAAGTATGATGTTAGCTGTTGGTGTTTTGTAAGTGTTTTTTATCAAGTTGAGTAAATTCTCCTCCAATCCTAGTTTGCTGAGAGTTTTAATCATGAATGAGTGTTGAATTTTGTCAAGTGCTTTTTCTACAGCTGTTGATATGATCATGTGATTTTTTCTCTTTAGTCTGTTGATGTGACGAATTGATTTTTGAATGTTGAAACAGCCTCACATACCTGGGGTAAATCCCACTTGGTCATGGTGTATAATTCTTTTTATACGTTTTTCGATTCAGTTTGCTAATATTTTATTGAGGATTTTTGCATCTATGTTCATGAGAGATGCATGGAGAGATATGGATCTGTAATCTTTTCTTGTAATGTCTTTGTCTGGCTTTGGTATCCAGATAACAATGCTCTCATGAGTGAGTTAGGAATTGTTGCCTCTGCTTCTCTCCTTTAGAAGCGATTATAGAGAACTAGTATAATTTCTTCCTTAAGTGTTTGGTAGAATTCACCAGTGAACCTCTCTGGGCCTTCTTCTGCTTTTTAATGCACAGTTCAGCCAATTTTTGAAGATGGTCCATGGGACCCAGTTAAACCCATTGTAGTGGTGTGGAGTACTTCATTCTCCTCCATCATGTCATCTGCTCTAATTCCTAACAGTTATTTCTACTTTTTACCTTATTTTTGCTATTGGCATTGTTCTGCATCCTCCTCCTTAAAGCTGTTCTCTCTTATCTTTCCCCTTTTCCACTAACTTCTGCTTTATTTTCCTCAGAGCTTGGCCTCTGGGCCCATTTCACACAGACCACAGGGCTCTGTACAAAAGGAAGCTTCACCAGTTCACAGTGGTCAGAATCACAGCTTTCTTCAGTGATGCCGGCTTTCCTGCATCTATCTGGGCCTCCCTTCACGGGCAAATTAACCACCAAAGTGAGCCCTGGTTTTCTGAAAGTTAAGTGAGAGGATGATTGACTCCTGTGTATTATTTGTAGGATTGTGTGAGGAACATTGTTGAACTTCGCTTTGATTAGTGCTCACAACAACCCTTGGATAGGAATTGTCTCCATTTTATAGAGGAGGAAAATGGGCTGAGAGCTAAGCTCTGTGAGCTGAGGCTGCCAAAAGCCTCCTGTGGAAACCTTCTGTGGAAGGCTCCCAGATGCCTTCCACAGAAACGTCAGAACACTGGGAGGGTGTGTGTGTGTGTGTGTGTGTGTGTGTGTGTGTGTGCGCGTGCAGGTGTACGCACGTAGTGTAAAATTCATATTTAAACACTTTTTTTGCTGGCTTTAACTATTTTTTGTGTGTGTGAGGAAGATCAGCCCTGAGCTAACATCCATGCTAATCCTCCTCTTTTTTGCTGAGGAAGACCGGCCCTGAGCTAACATCTATTGCCAATCCTCCTCCTTTTTTTTTCCCCAAAGCCCCAGTAGGTAGTTGTATGTCATAGTTGTACATCCTTCTAGTTGCTGTATGTGGGACGCCGCCTCACCATGGCCGGAGAAGCGGTGCGTCAGTGCGTGCCCAGGATCCGAACCCGGGTCACCAGCAGCGGAGCTCGCGCACTTAACCGCTAAGCCACGGGGCTGGCCCCTGACAATTTGTATTTAGTATGATCTTGTAATTGTTTTATCTTTTGGAAGCAAGTCATTCACTTCAGAACAGTTGGATGGAATTTGCAAGTTTTCTGTTTTCCTAATATGTTTGTTGTATTTGTCCAAGCAGAAAGTTAACTGCAGGATTGGCTTTTTCAGTAACAGACCCTGGCTGCCCAAGATGGAGCCAAGATTTGATCACAGGTCCTTACTCCAAATTTTGTCTTCTCCCTAAACCACAGGTTTCTGTTACTCTAATAACCTAAAACAAGAATTAAAGAGTTGTAAGCTGCTACTGTCTGCTTCTGAAGATTTTTTCATTAGGGTGGGGTGTCTGAGAATGAGGTAGGAATTGAGGTAGAGGAAGAGAAGGGAAAGGGAGAAAAGAGGGAAAAAATAAACTTCTTACTATAATGCTGTATTCTTTTTATTCAATACATACAGCCATTCACATCTTTTTCACACTGCATACATTCTTCTATAGTAATATCAGTTTGATCGAACAATATAGATACATGTTCTCAATTAAGTTATCTCAAAGAAGTAATTTAAAATTTCTAAATTTTAGGTGAGCAAGTGCATGATAAGTTTATCCTGAGAAAGACATTAAAATATCTGTGACCCTGTTTGGCTCTCCAAAAATCTTCCAGCAGAAAATTTTTATTTTGTTAATGAATTAAATGTACAAAATATAAAACTACATTTTAATGCTAATTACTTACTATAAACAGTAATAAAATACATAAAACAAGAGAATTCAGTGGGATTATTAAAACATTTTTGTTGACTACTAAGTTAAATACTAAAATATATTTTTATGTAAAGGATACAAAATAATAAATGTTTAATATTATGGATTTCAGTTTATGAAGAAAATATTAGCAAAAATTTTAAACTAACAAATGCTACAATGTTTTTATATTAAATATTTAAAACTTCAAGGCATAATAAATTAATCTTTTTATTAATATAAACTGTATTAGAATATTCTAGAATTAAATATTTTATTGTACCAGAAAAATTATTTCTACAAAGATTATAGGACCAAATAATGGAAAAGGCTGTGGGCTTCTTCTAGTTAAGAGTCTAAACAGTGGATTTCAATAGGAATGCCACCAACAGAGGCAGACACAGTAGGAAGTAATGTCAGCTGATGATGGGTAGGAAGGAGTTGGTTCTAAGGCACTGGGACATCCCAGGCCAGCAAGGCACAACGTCTCAAAGGCCACGTGCTTAACATCCCAGACAAATGCAAGAAGCAAAACCCAACACTTGCACCATCTATGCAACAATGATGTCAAATCTGCTTTAAGAGAAATTATTTCACAAGAATCTATATTAATAAAATATAACAGGAGACGTAAATATAGCTGTAACATAGTCAGATCATAGTTAGCCGTTAGAAAATGATCCTAAATGCATATTGTATCGGAGGTTATTTGAGCTCTGCTGGTGTTGGCGCAGGTGGAGACGCTGTTGGACCTGCAACGCAAAGTAAAGAAATGAGTTGACATTTCTTGATAAATGACATTGATAAAGATGACATTTTTTATAAATTAAAAAATTTAACCTATTAATTTTAAATAAAAGAAAACATACATTTCTGTACCTATTTATAAGGATTATTCCTGAAGTCTACGTAAAAATTTAGCACATGGTCCTACTTGCAGGCACAAGTCATGCATCGGAAACATCAGTCTCCAACTCACACACTGCTAGACAAGAACACAGTGCCCCGTTGGAGACGTGTAAATTCATGAGTCCCACCTCTACGTGTTGAAAAGTCTGCTGACAGGAGCATGCTGAGCTGAACTGACGGGGTGAGCAGAATCTCTCGAGGTGAGTGGGCAGGAGGGAGGCGACTCAGACTAGCACGCCCGCACTCCTCCCCAGCCCCCAGAGGACGCTGTGTGGCTCTCGTCCCTGCACACCAAGTCCTATGCACCTTCATTAATGCCAGCTCTTTCAAAGAACAATACTGTGCCAGTTATCTAAAGGCCAGCTTTCTGGCATGCCCAAAATGTCTAGAATTGCTGCAGAAATTGTGCTAAGAAAAAAATAATAATCCTGTGTCGTGTAGAGGGAAAGAAGCGTTAATAAGAAGCCTTGATGAAGTCCAGAAAGTTACAGCAAGAGGCTCTTCAGTGGAGAGTTTTCCAGTGGAAAGGAAAAGGCATGCTCTGGGCTGGCCATTGTTTCGTCAAGATAAAAGCCAAGACAGACAGGAGAAGAAATAGGAAACAGAAGGGGAGAGCATGTGGCCGCCGTCAACTATAGCACTGGGCTGAGGGTCAGAAATCCTGGTGAGAGTGGGAGTGACACCTGGGAAGTGACACCTCCGCTACCCAGACAACCAGAGGAAGCAGGTTCCCTCAGCCAAATGGGGATTCTTCCAGATTGCAGGGGCAATACTGCTCACGTAGTCTTTCATTAATTTTGAATAGTTAAAACGTTCCTCTGAGATGAAGCAGGTCTTGCTGCTAATTTAAACACAGAGATTACATACCACGCTCAATGATTTATTTCCTGGTAGAAAGTTTATGGACTTATACTAATGTTAAATGATAGTTCCTTGATTGGATTATGTATTTTGTTGGCAGTGGAGTAAATTCTATCTACATCAGACCATGCAGAAAAATAATGCTAAAAATCCTACAATATCCTGTGTAGGTGAGCCTCCCTGCCCGCTGTGTTTGTATTTTTAAGTTGGAGCCCTCCCGTGCCTTTTCACTCTCTTTTCCATTATTTAAACCCACATCTCTCACATGGTGTGTGATACAATATATGTCTCTCAATGGAACTAAACTTTGTTTTATCTTGTGTAATATGCATAAAAGAATAAAATAATCTTGTAATAATGTAAGTGGTCCTTCTTTTGCTGTCCCCAAATTGTGTTTCGAGAGCTCTGATTATTTAAAGAGTAGAGGGCACCGGCTTTTGTGGTTAGAATACGTGCGGTTTGGAGCAGGACCTCACAGGCTGCCCAGAGGTTTCCGCTTCAGATTTAAGAAGTATGTCCATCGATCTTTTTGTGTGTAAGACACTTTTTATATTTGGATGCAGGTCAGTTTCTCTGTAAATACTCACTTGGGGGAGAAGGCTCTGGAATAAAGAACAAGCACATTAGTTGTTCAATTTAGTAAAACAGACTAAGTATTACAAGAATTAGTACTTTTAATAATTACTTAAAGAATTAGTAAAAGGCTGTATTACTTCAAGTGATGTCATAGGACACAACTGCCATTGTAAAGTTCAAAAGTGCACTGTTTAACAACATCGAGTGTGAACTTGTCACATATCCACCATGACAATGGAGAGAGAGGGTAAGTCATTAACAGAACTGGCCAGGGCCAACCTGGTGACAGTGCAGAGCGAGCAGGTGCTGATGACATCCCCCTAACCAGGTGGAGGCGCCACCACCAGAGTAAGGAGCTGGGTATGGAGACGCAAGCAGATCCCACTTACAAAGCATCTCATGAAACACTTCAGATGCTTGAAGAGAGGCAACACACCTTCCTCCTCTCTATCAGAGAAATGAAGCCTCAAGAGTAAAGTAAGTTGCCTACAGGCAGATGGTCAATAATTGCTAGAGCTACGGGAACTCCACTCATACTCGGTAGGCTTTAAGATGCGCATGGCCAAAAAGAAGACTAATTCTACCTGTAACTGTGACTTTTAAAAATCAAAACTAATATAGTATTTTTGAACAGCTAATTACAGGGAAACTTCTAAGCTATTCAGAGTTTAATAATAAAGCTTAAGAAATGCTGATAATGGAATAATTTCAGGCTTGAATTGTGAGTTCTTTTCAAAGAACTGAGGGCTTTTTATGAAGCTGCCTCAAGGGGACCAACTGCTTACACGGAAGGTCAAGCATTGCAGGGAGCAGGATCTTGTGGATCCAGGAGACTAAAATTGTGATCATTTATTCAGTATACCAAATGAAGTATCAAAATTTCTGACAATTAAAAAAAAAAAGTAAAGCCACAGAAATCATGACTTTGCTATTCATCTGAGTAAAGATGGAAAAAGCAAAACACATATTATCCTCACGAGTATCTGTAACCTCAATACTTCTGTAGGTTTTTTACATGGTTTTTAGATTACTCATTATGAGATACATAATGAGACAAGAAAAAGTCCATTGCTGCCATCTCAATGAACGAAAACCTCAGCGAGTGTGGACTGCTGGGTGCACCTCACCTTGAACTTCCTCAGAGCCTCCAAGAACCTCCGGGTCTGGGCACGGCTCTGCCTCCTGCTGCCCTTCAGGGTCTTGCGCAGACTGAGAGGATGCGGGTGCTCTGCATGTCTGCGGGGTCCTCTTGTCTGAATCAGCTCGCTGCTGTAACCACTCATCCTTATAACCATTGCTAATAAGTTTGGAAAAGTTTGTGGGTGAACTGGTTTTTTGACCAGGCCTCAAAAAGAGAAAAATTAATGTCAAACTTAAGTACAAAGGTTCATGATAATCCAGATGCGTTCTCGGCCAACATACTGATAATAAATGAGATGTGTTATCGTCCTTTAAAACATAATAGAGATATTTCTCTCTCTCTCTCTCTCTCAGTCTCTCCCCCCACCTCTCTCTCTTCCTCTCTATTTCCCTCCTTCTCTCTCAATCTCAATCTCTCCCTCTCTATTTTCAAGCATAAGGAAGTATATTTCCAAGCATCCCTTGTACAGGTGAGACCATGCTTAGTTCAGTTTCCAAAACCTTTCTCCATGGCAGCCAATTAGAAAGACAATAATTCTAGCATTTCTCAGGAAGCCTTCTTCAGAAAACACACCCCTTCCCTGTAGTAATGGGGTGCTCAGACTCTATTTAATTTTTTTGACAAATTATTAGTTCCTTAATTAGTTCTTCCTTGTGCCCATTAAAGATTATCTGCTGCTTCTTTGCACAGCTTTGCCTTCTCTCTGACATTTCCCTCTGCTGCTGCGTATTTGCACGTCTCGTTGTAACCTACGTTGAAGAGTGACAGGGCAGTTTGACGTAACGGAGGCAGCATCAGCTTGGAAGTCAAACAGGTAACACGTGTCACCCGACATACCTGTTCGCTCTGAAACTCAGGTTTCTTACTTGCAAATCACTCTGTTGTTAAAGGTATTCCTAATGGCCCTCTCTCTCCCTCTAGATATATATACATATATATATATACATTTTTTTTCTCCCTCCCAGTCTGAGCGTGCTGCTCTCATGGCTTTTGTCACACATAATATAACTGATTAATTGTTTTTCTCCCCAATGGATGAGAAGCTGTGTGAAGAATGAGTCAGACGATTAATGACATTGATTCAGACACTAACTAGGATTCTGGGAAGGTAACGAGAGCCAGGAGGCCTGAGGACCTCACTCTCCAGCTGGAGATGAACCAAATGTCAGAGCGCCTCATAGGTTTTCCAGCCTAATGCAGAGCCAGAGCACTCACTGTGTGCGGACACCAGGGTCCAGGCCTTGGTGACAGAAAACGTCAGGACTGAGCAACACATACGTGTAAGGACAAGTGGCCCCAAGTTTAAGAGACGAGCCTTTGTGAGGACAGGTTCCAGGAGGCAGGTCTCAGGCAGGACACAGGCTCATGGAGAGCAGGGCAGCTTGTTGGAGAAGTTCAGCCTCCGCAAGGCAGGACCCCACAGCAGAGACACAGAAGGGGGACAGATGTGCTCCACAGGGGCACAGACAGACACCAGGAAGGAAGGAAAACTGGGATAGGAGGCGAGTAGACAAGGCTGGGCCAGGGCTTTGTATGCTGGTCCAGGGGAAGTTGTGACATCAGAGTCACATTACGGAAATGTGTTGCTGGGAAGTGAATATCATTAGGCCGACATTAGCATAGCACGTTGTTGCCATCATTGTCACTGTTGTCACTTGTTCAAAAGATCAAAGACCAAACCCCAACTGAATCCAGACAGTGTTGGCACTGCCCATGCACTTACATGGGAGGAAAGGAGAGTCTACTTCCTGCAGGGTCTTTGGGGGCAAGTGGAGTCCCCACTTTGCTTGGATACTTTGAGTTAATGGCTGGTAGCCTCACCTGTACGAAGAAACACAAAAAACCCTGATTTAGTGAAAAGTGTTCGGCAGCTCAGACGCTAAAGGAGAAGAAAACTCACAGACGGTAGCAGAAGTACAAACCACCCAGGCCTGGACTCGCAGCGTGGCCATTATTTGACTGGTCAACAGCCACAATGAAATATAATTCAACAACAATCCCATCCAACACAGCGGTTCTGAAAAGAGACTACCAGTAAGTCAAAAGCAGTTGCTGTATTCAAGCAAAGATGCATCTACTCAGAAAGAAAAACAGTGAACAACTCACAGTGTGAAATACTAAAGGAGAACCCGGTCTTAAAGGGACTCTGGAGAGGACAGGGTGCCCCCGCCCGCAGGTGGACAGCTCCCCGCACCGTGTGACCCTGAGGCAGAGCCACTGTGGAGTGGCTGTCTTGGAAGAACCTCAAATTCCTTCATCCTGAACTGTCAAGTGGGAACCAACGTGGAGCCAAAGGGAAAGGACACTGGGGTTAGAGACCTGTCCTTCGCTCCTTCGCTCATCCTTGAAGATGGGCTTCCACACTGCCCAGCTACGGGAAGAGAGTGCTGCACCAGGGTGACGTGCCCGCCTGTCCATCTGCCCTGGCGCACCTGCACGGCAGACACTCGAGTGTGTGTGTCAGTGAAGGACTGATGGAGACCACCTGATCCTGCTAAGGAATCCCGGAGGGAAGAAGGCAGAGATGGGAGGGGAGGGAGTGGCATCTGAGAAGGGCCTGTGTGCACAGGAGAGGACGGTGCTGCCGGAGGGAACTGTGCGTGAGGCGGCGAGGGAGGAAAGGCGGATGTCGGGGGAGAGTGGAGGCAGACTCGGAGCGGAAAGACCAGAGGGGCAGGGGGATCTCGGGCCAAACGTCAGGGACGCCTGAGCCAGGTGGCAGCAGGGGACAAGGAGAGCGGGGCTGATCAGAAGCAAAAGCAGGGCCCGGCAGATGACGGACACAAGGAGTGATGGAGAAGGTGACTCCCAGGAAGAAAGCGCCCTGAGCGAGTCAGCGGGGAGAGGGGCCCAGAGCAGGCGAGGGACTAAGTCTGGAACGGAGCACTGTAAAACCTTTAGACAAAGGCACAGGAGGAAGGTCGTGTGGCCTTGCTTAGGCACAGATTTCATAGATGCAATAACAAAAGCAAAGTCGTAAAGGAAAACAATTGATGAATCAGACCTCAACAAAAGTAGGAACTGCTGTCCTTCAAAGACACTGTTAAGAGAAGAAAAAGACAAGCTATAGACTGAGAGAAAATACTTGCTAAACTCATCTCTGGGCAAGAATTTGTGTCCAGAATATATAAAGAACTCAAAACTCAATAATAAGAAAACAAACAATTAAAAAATGGGCAAAAGATTAGAACAGATGCTTCACCAAAGAAGATATATGAATGGCAAAAAAGAACATGAAAAGATGTTCAACCTGCCATCAGTCATTGGGGAAATACAAAATAAAACCATGATGAGGAGCCCCTATTAGAACGGCTTAAAAAAACCTGACAAGGGGCAAGCCTGGTGGTGTAGTGGTCAGGTTTGCACGCTCCGCTTCAGCGGCCTGGGCTTCACAGGTTTAGATCCCGGGCGCGGACCTACACACCACTCATCAGGCCATGCTGTGGTGACGTCCCACATACAAAATAGAGGAAGATTGGCACAGATGTTAGCTCAGGGCCAATCTTCCTCAGCAAAAAAAAAAAAACCTGACAAAACCAAGTGCTGGTGAGGACGTGGAGCAACTGGAACTCTCTACACTATGGCTGGGGCGTGTAAAATGGTGCAGTCGCTCTAGAAAACAGCGTGGCAGCTTCTTGTGAAGGTAAACACACACCATATGACCCAGCAATCCAACTGCTAGGTCTTTACCTATGTTCACACAAAAACTCTGTTTTCAAAGGGTGACGGTGACTTTATTGATAATCGTCAAGCACTGGAAACAAGCCGAGTGTCCATGAACTGACGGATGGATGGATGAATGGAGAAAGTGCACCACTATCTTACAATGGAAACTCCTCCAAAGCACAAAGGAAGGAACTACACATATCCGCAACAGATGGCTCCCGATTTGTTATGCCACGTGGGAGAGGCCAGGCACAAGGACTATATACAGTATGGTTCCACTGAGGTGATATTTGGGAAAAGGAAAGACTATAAAGACTGAAATCAGACCAGTGCTTGCCAGGGGCTAGGGTGAGGGGAGGGGTTGGCTACAAAAGGGCTTGGAAATTTGGAGGTGATGCAATAGCTCTGCACCGTGATGGTTGTGGTGGTTATGCAATGTATGCATTTGTCAAAACTCATAGAGCAGTGCTCAGTAAAAGGTGAATTTCCTCTGTGTAAATTATGTCTTATAACAAAATAGGAAAAAAATGCTACAAGGAAACAGCAAAAAACAAAAGCAAGCAAACAAAACCCATGGAGGTATTGCAAGCATTTACAGGAAGAAAAGATGGCTCTTCAGAAAGAGGAGACAAGACCCACCCCAATCACCCTGTAGGTGAGCGAGACCCCATAATGCTGGTGACACTTTTCCCTAAATATTGTGGCATCTGCCACATGCCGAGTGAGGGGCTAGAGCATGGCTGGGAAGCTCTGTGTCCCAGATCCTCTCCCTGTGGCCCAGTTGCAGGGCACAGGTGCACATGGGACGGGACAGCCAGGCCTGTGAGAGGCTGGGGAAAGAGGCCTGTCAAATTCTGCATGACTCACTAGCTTAATGGTGTGGCACGTTTTCATGTTAAATTTCTTACTCTAGCTGTGCCAGGCCCTGCAGGACACGGGGAGAAAATTAAAAAACTCCCCCTGGTCCTGTGCAATCGATGTTCCTGGGAGGCGAGTTGTGTACCAAAGTGACGATTAAAATACCTGAGGAGGGCAATCCGGGCCCTTCCCCACGTGCTGCTCATCCTCCTAGATGGGAGCCAGCACCACGTTCCTTCAATTTAACTGTGGGCAGTGTTTACATTTTTAACCACAACTCCTTTCATCCTACCCCCTTATGTACGCACAGGCGGGCACGGGCTGGCTTCACGTGCCCAGATTGTTCAGCCCCCAGCACAGCTTTTGTCAAAGGCTATTAACTAACCCCACTTGATTTGGGGTTGGTACAGCACTTAGCGTTTTCAAGTTCTTCTAGATGTGCATTGTGACCGTGGTTAACACTCAAAGGTCCCATTTATTGCTGGATAGCTTAGCCACTAACATACCACCAAGAAACAGACCAGATCCTTAAAACAGTCCATTTCATTGATTGTGCAAACAACCCAAAGCCAGAATCACAGGTGGAGGTGCGGATGTCTTGAAGAAAACAGATGGCCTGACGCAGGAAACTGACATTTCCCCCGTGGTGTTCAACTGCTCCAGTCCCTGAAATAAACTGTCAGGGTTTCTCCTCAAACTCGGACACTGAGAAGTCAGGCTGGGGAGTCAGGCGCAGACCATCCACCACACCGACAAGCGCCGGCGCCAGGAACACCCAGCCTCCCCGCATCGGGACAGTCTAGTCTTGCTCTCATTATCAAAGCACCGCTGTTGTTTTTCGCATGCACCTCACTGTTTCTCTCACGAATCCCACGTCCCAAGGACTAAGGCTGACCTCAGACCTCGGTGCTGGAGCCGGCGGACTTTGCAGAGCTCTGGGCAGTGGGGCTCCAGGTGGTGATGGGGTCAAGTTATCACAGCCTCGAAGCCACCAGCTAGAGGTGGCTTTTGAGTTCCCAAGTGCTCCTTTGAAATACAAACCCCCTAACAAGGCTTTCTCCTTGGAGCCAGTTGCTCCTTCGTGGTCAAATACACCCCCGGGGGTTTGTACAGAAGAAAAGCATCGTCTTCTCTTCCTTTATTATCAATAAAGAATATTTCAGGGAAATTTTAGCTTAAATACTTAAATAAAATGGAACTGTTCAGAAATTGGATAATGAAGAAACATAAAATGTCCTTTCTATATGTGCAGGATGACAAGTGGCATGCCAGCTTTCCCCTAGATAAGCATTAACTAGCTAAAACTTACTTAGGTAACCTCACCTCATAGAGTCAACATTCATGAAAACACAAAGGAAGATTCTATTATCATGGCCTCTTGCCTTTCAGTAGATGCAAACTTAGAGGACAGAACCCATGGTGGTGTCATGGGCAACGCGAGACAGACCTCCTGCTAAGGATCACATCACTCATTCAGAGAGACAAGCAGAGCCAAGGCGTCTATTATGGCTCCTGTCACCTTTTTTTTCTCCTTTTCAAGTTCCTCGGCCTCCCTTTGCCAAACTGTCTTCACATCAAAGTCAAATGGCCCTCTTCTGGACTCATAGTTACCGTTGGCCTGATCGGGGTTAAACTCTTCATAAACCATGTAATCTGGCATGGAGACAGCAGGGATTCTGCAGAAACAGATGGAGAGTTCCAACTTGATGCCACTTCCTGATCTCTCCTCCCTCCCTCTCTGCCTCCCTCCCTCCCTCCCCCTTCTCTCTTCCCTCCCTCATTTCTTTCCCGCCTCCTCCTTCCTTCCTCCCTCCATTTCCCTGCCTCTGCTTTTATGTAGTAAACACCGTCCTTTTCCTCCTCCCACACCAGAGCTTGAAGACCCAAGTGGGCTGTGTCAACAATAGTGAAATGAGATATATTAAATTACAAATTAATAATATGAATTATTTATGAATTAATAAATTTCAAAATAATTATTTCTTTTATGATATTATCCACTCCTTTGTCCTCTTAAAATAGCTAGGCTATCCTCAACATTTACCATTTCACATGATCATTTAACAATAATAAATATAACCTTCTTTTGTTTTCTGTTAGATAGCCATTTTTACTGTGGGTATTTAAACTTCCAGCCTGTTTTCCCACACAAACAATGTATACAGGAAGGTCACCCACAAGCACAGAAGGTTTGAATGGCAGAGCACACTGAAGTCAACCCTGGAGGACCAGGTACATGTGTCCCACACCAAGCGTCTGGGAGGCTGCAGAGCTGACCCACATCCTGCTCCTCCTTTGCCACTTGCTCAGCAGTGAGCAGCGTGGCACCTCAGCTCCGGGAGCGTGGAAAGCGCCTGGGCGGGCTAAGGAGCACAGGTCTTGGGTGCCTGTGGGCTTTCTCCTATTTCCTCACCACCCTGTGCATCCCAGGTTGGGAAGGACTTACTAAGCAGGCTAAGGGCTGGGACTTGACCCTAGCAGCAGTTAGGGCCAAGAAAACCTGGGGCGGGGGAGCAGATTTTCAATTTCATAGTATAACTGGATAACTGAAGTAGGCTGGGCTTGGAGCATGGAGGGGCTGGGACTGGAGGAGGCGCACTGCCAGGGGCAGCAGTGGGGGAAGTGAGGAGGAAGCGGGCAGAAGGGGAAAGGGGGAGGAGAGGAGGAGGGAAGAATAGAGAGGGGAGGGAGGAGGGGAGGGGGAGGAGAGGATGCAGGAGAGAGAGGGGAGCGGAGGGGAGGAGGCGGGAGGTGGGGGAGGGATGTAGAAGAAGCTGGAGTCCTCCAGGACGCGATGCCTGGCAGGAACTGGGCTAGTCAGAGCAGGGGAATGGAGAAAGGGAGAGAAAAGAAGGGGGTCCCACCTCTCCCTGAGACAGAGGGCTGGAAGAAGGCAGCTTGGAGGCCCCTAAGGTCTCAAGGAGAGGCCAGGGAACAGAGGTCAGAGGCTGGGAATGCAGGCTGGGAGGTGACTGCAGTACTCTGGAAGAGAAACCACAGATGTGGCCAAGCTGCTCAGGTAAGGTGGGATGGGCTGCAGGATCAAGAAAGACAGGAAACCCAGCCCACGCATCCCCCTGTGGTCCTGGTCTTTTGTCGCCGGAAGCCTCTTGCCGGTGCCCCAGCCTCCTGCTTCCCTCTCCCCCTTTCCCCCTGCTGGTCCTTGCTGTTTCTCTCTGGATGAGGCTCCCTCAGAGGGAAGCTGTGTCAGTTTTAAAGAACAGAGAAAGAAGAATCCTGAAAACAAAACTGCACTGTGACCACAGGCAGAGCCTCCAGCAACCCTGATGACAATGGGACACATCTGCCAGCGCCTGCTTTCCAAGCCAACCGGGAAAGCAAGCGCTCTGAAGTGACTTTCCGCATTACTGCTCAGTCCACGACAGGCAGCTGGGAAGCTATAGTCTGCATGCCCAAACATAGGAATTTCTCAGACATTTCAAACATTCTGGGGGACAGTGGCTCCCCATAACTCTGTAATCACCATAGAAATTTAGGATTTCCTGTGTTTCTGGCCTTGAATGGCACCCTTCTTCTTCAGTGAGAAGAAAGCTTTGGGATAAGCTGTTGTTTATAGGAGGCTGTGGTACAGAGAACAAAAACTTGAAGCAGCCCCCGAGAGGTACAATTCTAGAGTGCCAAACACGATGGAGATTTCCAGAACTCTGGTGCTCCAACAACTGATGCTGCACCCCCCAAAGAGCTGGCTGTTATGCAACACTACCTGGAGTTGCAATATTACACTATTGGTATCAGTATTATACCTTTGTATATGTAAGATTCTAATTGAGCTAACTTTTTTTTTTTGCTGTAAAGATGAACAACAGTACGATGCGGCACGATACTCACTGTCTCTGGTCGGCCGAGGGCGGCTTGCTGTGGTGGACGTACCAGTCTGGTAAAGAGTAGGTGACCGGGGAGCCTTTCCTGGTTCCGGGGGCAAAGTGCTTCAGCAGATCTCAAAGCCAAGAAGACGCACTGTGAGTGGGCCCCCCGACCCGGGTGCGGGGCAGTACTAGCAGGCCGGTCACAGTTTACGAGGGGAACTGTGACTTCTCCTGGGGGTTGCCTCTGGGCTCTGGGGGCCACAGGACATCAGGGCAGTCCCTGGTCCTCACCGGCCTGGGCACATGCTGAGATATGGGTCCTGCTTGGTGCTTAGGAAGGACATCCCTTGTGCAAATCCCCCCACCCCAATCCCACCCCTCGCCCTGAGGTGGCATCTGCGCATGCCATCATCCATCCATTCCTGGGTGAAGTGTGTCGCTCCCTGACATCTGTGAGGGCGAGACTCCTCAGGTCTCCAGGGGGCTGCTTGCGGGCTGCCCCTCTCAGCTACCCCCACGCCGTCCCTGCAGCTTAAGACAGGACAGCCCGACTGTTCTCCTCTGCCACCGTGGGGCTGTCCCTGGCCCTCACAGCATTTCTGGTGGAAGCTGGCCCTCCAGGTTCCAGTGATAAGTGGGGCACAGGCCCCTCTAAGTCATGTTGTGGGGCGGGGGTGGTAATCCGTGCCTCACCTTGGAGCCCCCTGAGAGGCATGGAGCACTAGGGTCCTTCTCGCAGACTCACTCCAGCCCCCGTTTACCCACTTGCTCTCAAGCTTCCATCCCTCCCTCCCCTGGCTCCAAGGGCCTTTTCATAGCTGGGGGGCTGGTGGGGTGTCAACAGGCAGGGAGCGGGGAAGGACCGGTTTTGCCTGCTAATAAGGACAGCAAAGTGATGATGATAACAGCGGTGGCAGTAGCCAACATCTCCTGATTTCTTACTATCAGTAAGAAATTTTTAACTTTTGATTTTTTAAATATTTCAGACTTAGAGAAAAGTTGCAAGAATAGTATGAATTCCCCTAGACCCTTCCCCCAGATTCCCCAAATGCTAACATTTCATTTCACATTTGCTCTATCATTCTCTCCCTCTCCATCTCTGTCTCCCATTAAGTATTGTCACTGTCATTGCTGTTTTTTGGGAGCATGTGGCAGACCTGAGGCCCCTTCACCCCTATATATTCCAGTGGAAGTTTCGAGAAGATGGTTATTACATAATCACAGTACATGACCAAAGTCGGGAAGTTAGTGTTGTTGCAATCCCTGTATCTAATTTACAGATCTTGTTCGGATTTTGCCAGCTGTCCTTCTAACCAATGGCAGGAGCGTGGAGAGGTCCTGTCTGTGTGCCTTACGTGTAGTGAATCAAATGGTTTCTTCTGAGCTTTTTAACATTAAAGCCCAGACGTTGCCATTTTGTTTCCCGTTCCCCATGACAATCTCCTGAGGGGTAATGGCAGCCAGAAAAAAAGGTTAGTATCTCTCAATGCCACTTACGACAAAGCCTGGTGTAAGCCGTTTTAGACGTAACTCCTTAACCTCTGGTCAGCGATTTCTATTAGGACGAGCAAGCAGTACTTTCTCGATTAAATCATGGACAAAAGTCTGATGCTCATCAACATCACTGGGGAAACCAGTCTGTAGCCTTCATTATTTAGAACATATTAAATCATAAGACAGGGCAATGAGCAGGAACAGCAGGAAACGAACACTGCACAGGCTAGTGAGAAAGTGCTTGCCCGGAGCAAGGCCGTGGAAGTGCAGAGCTCAGTGCTCCAGCGGGCGGACAGTTTCTGAGCTTCTCTCCATCAGGATATAAAACGAGGTGGGGTGAATCGCCACCAAGGTGTCACTCAGGAGAAAAATCCTATGAAGCCAATTCTGAGAATTCAAAGTCTACTCAGTCTTGCTCATAAAGGTAGCACGTCCCTGAAGAGTACGCTCATCCCAAACTGGCTCAATCAACGTAAATTCCCAAAGGCCTCGGGCAAAACTCATAGACTGCACAGTAATATATCTATATGGAAGAGATGACGACCAAAATGACCCATCACTCCCCCCACAAAGCAAGACACTGGAAGTGCCCACAGTGCTCACCAGGCCGGCCACCTTGCTTGGCAAGCTTCACGTACTCGGAGTCTGTTTCTCTGATCCAGTACCTTCGCGTCCCAAGCGCGTGCCCATTGGCTGGTTCCCTCAGATCACTGAGACCTGGGATCTGGGACGCTGGTGGAGCATCCACAGCCTTCTTGGACTGCTGCATGGGAAGGTGGTAATACCAGTCTAGGGAGGGGAGGCCAAGGGTGGAGTTGTTACACACAGAGTTCAGGTTGGTTTGGTCCACTGCCCGAATGATGGCTATGCCAGGGAGGGTGTCTCACCCTCCATGGGACATCGGCACGGGAGAAACCACCACAGGACATCAGAAGGGAGAAACTGCTCTCTTCTAAACACCTGTGATGTGGGATAACCCTGCCAGTTATGTAATTAAAAGGCTCTAAAGCCCACCAGCATGCCACCACTGATCCCAGCAGAAGGAAGAGAGCCTTCCACGAGGCCTGCTGGTTGCTTTGCTACTGACTGCCCCTCTGCTCCAAAGCAGTGAGAGTGGAGCCTCTTCTGCTGGGTTTTCAGCCTCCCAGTGCGGTATCCGAGTCCCCTTACGTGTGTCTTGCACTGTCTCTCTCTTTTCTTTTAATTCTCCATGAAATTGGACATACACATTCCTGAAAAATCCCAAATAGCTTAACATTATGGGCAAGTCTATGGAATATGTGGCCAAATCTTGGTCAAGATTTGATCAATTTAGTAGATTAAAACCACTAAGATATAAATTCCATCACAGAAGTAACAGCCTTCTTGAGCACGTTTACCTGTTTGACAAGAGCAAGAGGAGGCAGGATGGAGGCGCTGTCAGGGAAGCCTCATCCCGTGACAACCTTATTTGAAGCCCCCATACTGCCCCTGTCCCACCATCCCAGGGGGCCAGGATTCAGGCAGACCCGCCTCTCAGATGCTGGAGCCCTGTCCACATAAGCCCCTACACTTTCGTGCTTTCTGCTTGAGGCCAAAGTAGGACATCACGAGAAATCATTAATGAAAGGTGACCAGAGCTCTAGAGAGTTGCCGAAAAGAGAGGAGGGAAGGCAAGGACCTTGGCCAGGGCAACCTCATATGGAAAACTATCTCAGACCGCAGATTCGTGAGGTGGCTGAGTCTGGCTCCCTCCAAAACATCAAGTTGGGTCCCATGAAGTTGAAGCCCACTGAGTGTAGATAACGGATGTGTGATTTCTATAGGGTTGGGGTCCCATGAAGAGGAAGTTGGGTGTGCCCATGTGGAAGGATGAAGGAGAGGAAAGGGAAGGACAGCTTGCTGTCTGCCCTTCCTCCCCACCTTGATTTGAGCTCCAGGGAGAGAGGCGCCATGGACAATGACCTGAACTGGCCTTGGCAGAGCCATGGGGCCCCCTAAGTGGGCATGGGAGCTGAGAGCACCCAGGACAGAGCCCCGCAGGCTGCTTGGACCACTCATGAGACTCCGTGTCAGGAGTGAGAGGTGTTGGCAGAAGCCCAGGGACCTGCAATTATCAGTGTGTCCTCATGACCCCACAGAGGGGAGAGATCGGGGGACATTCGCACTATTGGTGTTTTAGGTGACTCTTTGCATCAGAAATTGATTAACTGCATGTCCAAATATAAGAAAAAATATCGCAGCTGATTGAAAAACTTTGGAAACAAAATTCAGGAAGAATGTAAAATACGAAAGATGCCATTAGCATGGCACAAGTGACTTGTGCATTTAAAAGCAGTTACTAGAACTGGTGGTTGCAAATGCATGACATTCAGGTCTAACAGAGAACCTGCCCCACAGCTGGTGTGATGAGTAATTTTACATGTCAACTTGGCTGAGCCATGATGCCCATATATTTAGTCAAACATGAGTCTAGATGTTGCTGTGAAAGTATTATTTAGATGAGATTAACAGTCAAATCAGTAGACTGAGTAAAGCAGATCACCCCCATAATGTGGGTGGGCCTCATCCAATCAGTTCAAGGACTTTAGAGAAAAGACTGAGGTCCTCAGAGGAGGAAGGAATTCTGCCTCCTGACAGCCTTTGGACTCAAGACTGCAGCATCAACCTTTCCCTGGGTCTCCAGCCTAATAGACTGCCCTGCAGATTTCAGACTTGCCAGCCTCCACAACTGCATGAGCCAATTCCTTAAAATAAATGAATCTCAGATATAGATATACATATACATATACATACAGTGAGGGCCACGTGCAGATACTATATGAGACAAGACAGCCTTGGATAAACTGGCATGCCCAGCTGAAAGTCTGCAACCATGGAGAGGAAGAGAGGAGGAGAGCCAAGTGCACAGAGGGAGGCAATTAGCAGGCTGGCGCATAAATAAAATATACTTCAATTAAGGGCCAGTTGAGGATCGTGGGTGAAAACCTTTTTTCCAGCTCATACATGGCAGCCCTCACAACATCCTGTTGGTCCTGTTGCTCTGGAGAACCCTGACGAATACAGTAGGGGCCCAGGAAAACGGTGCTGAAGAGATCAATTTGTGTAAACACACACGAGTCCCATGTGCAAGAGGTAATCTTTCCTCCAAAGCTAAAAGCTTAGACATCCAAGCTCTACTTAGAACTAAAACTGGGTTTACCATATAAAAATGAATATTTAACACAACAAATCTTTTAAATACCTAACGGACAGTAATTAGCTGAATCAACATTATACAGTTTTGAAAAGGAGGAAAAAAACCATTGGAAAAGGTTTAAAGAATTGTGCAAATGCTCACAGAGAATCAATTTAAGAATTATGAATTTAGGAGCTTCATGCTCTGATCACATGCCGTTCAAATATTTCCTCTTTTAGAGGGAAGGCATTCGATTCTTGCTTTATTTTTCCTTTCTGTGTTTTGATTACTAATTAATCCACAGAGAACAGTGTATCTTCTACTTCTCATTACTGGAAGCTTCGGACAGGCACTGAACTCTCATCCAATCTGCCATTCATAACTGGGTGCAAAGGAGCTCACAGTGAGGGCCTATGTCACTGAGAATCAACTGTCACCACCGCACACACACACACAGGGTTAAAGGGATGAGAATTGTCTTGTAGCTTTTGTCACTCACAACAAAAGTTATGAGTCTTTGTATGACACCAGATCACTCACTGTGGTGTAGATTTCTCTAACGTGGCTTCCATGCCTCCTCAGGTGCAGGACGTGAGCACCTTCCCTTTATCAATCAGGAGACAGGCTGAGAGAGCTCTTTGGTCTCCAAGCCACAAGGCAGTGTCATATGCGCACACACCCCAGGGGCTCCTGCCTCTGGGCTGCCTCGGCCTCAGAGAACAGGGCTTAAAGTCTGGGCAGAGGAGCCACCTGTGAGGTGCGCAACCTCAGGCAGCGTCCTAAAACTCTGTGTGCCTCAGTTTCTTCATCTATAAACTGGGGTTAATGATACCTCGTCGGGGTGCTATGAGGTTAAATGTTAGTGTATAAAAGTGCTTAGAACAGTGCCTGGCTTATGTCGGCATCTCTTAATACTGTTCACGTAGGGGAGGCTGCTCACCAAGGCACGGAGAAGTCACATGAAGGCTAAGAACCCACAGTGGAGAAGGAAAACCCCCAAGCCTCTTGTGCACCGCCCCCTCCCCCCACCCCAGCTCTCAGCCATGGTGTCACCAATAGTGTCACAGTCAGAGCTCTGGGCTAAAAGCACATTTAGATCATGTGAAGGCCACACTCTGTTCCACTTGGGAGCAGGTGTGAGGGGCTGCAGCGTGCCTGTCAGCTCCCACCCTCTCCCTGCCAGCGGAGCACCAAGATCCTTTTCTCTACCCTCTCTCTCCAGCCCTTCTCAAGGTGGGGAGGAATCAAACAAGGCAAAAACAGACCACAGCATCCAAGTCTTCTCCCTTCCCTTCTGCTTCAAATCCTGGGAAGTGAGAAGCCCCACTGCCACATGAACCTGCACCCAACTCGTGTTTCCTGTGTCCACTCACTTAAAGCAGGAGACACAGGTAACCTACTTGGGGTCTAAATCAGGAGCAGGAAGTAGGTAGTCAACGGACTACATGGGCACTCAGCTGAAAATGAAAATGCGTAAGTCAACATTCAGGGAAATAGCTGTGAGGTTACAGACCACTAAACTATTACAGAGAAAATTTCAAAGAGATGCTATTGCTTCAACGACTGAGGCAACAGCGGTAGCCTGGTTTTCTTTTGTTGAAAATAGAGAAAAACAAGACTAATCCCCCCCAACCCCCCTTACTTCCGTTTAAGCCTTGCTTGGACACTGGGGCACAGGAGCAGTGTGCAGCTTTCTTTGAGGGTATCATGCGTTAGTTTCATCCCCAACCCCTGCGGGTGCACGCGCCCCCCACCCCCCACGCAGGGTGCTGGGTTCCCAGCCCGGCCAGCAGCAGAAAGACACACCGCTCTTTCCGCGTGGTCACTCACCGCAGGGAGCGTAGCGGCCCGTGTTCCTCATGACGGGTCGGGTCGGGTGTTCAGGGCTGAGCTGGGAACCGCCGCCAGGAACTGAGCTGCAGAGGCCACCTCCGCGCCCCTGTTTTGTCTGTCCGCCTGCACCTGACACGTATGCGGGCATCTCATTACTAAGGAAGGGCGTGCCCGCCCACGAGGTTATACAGCAGGGGCGCATTCATGCCCAGTGTACAGCAGGGCACACCCACGCGGGTATACAGCAGGGGCACACGCACGCGGGTGTACAGCAGGGGCACATCCACGCCCGGTATACCGCAGAGTACATTAATGCCGGGTATACAGAAGGGGCACGTCCACGCACGTATACAGCACGGGACAACAGGTAATCGCGAGTATACAGCAGGAGCACATGCATGCTGGTATTCAGCTCGGGCAGGTCCACACGGAGTATATACAGCAGAGGCACGTCTGTACCGCGTAGACAGCAGGGGCACATCCAAGCGGGGATCCAGCAGGGGACAACAGGTTCCGAGGTCCCGCCCCGGCCCGGTGCTCCTCGGTCCCGAGTGACAGTCCCCCCTCCCCGGCCCCGCCCCCTGGCCTCAGCCCCTCGCTCACTAGCACTCGGAGGATCTCGGTGGGTGCTGCCCGCAGCACAGGAGGCCGGAGCCTGTACTCTGCCGGCTGCCGCGGCTAATCCCAAACTCCCAGCGCGGCGCGAAACCACAACAACTCGCGTCGCCCGGGAAACGGCCCGGCGGCCAACTGGCGGGTGCGGGTGGGGCGCCGGCAGCCAATCGGGGAGGCGTGCGGGGCCGCAGCCGGCCAATCAGGGCCAGGGGCAGAGCGCGGCCTGCTGTAAACCGCGGCAGGGGGTGGGGCGGGGGCGTGGCCTGCTAGCGGGGGCGGGGCCTGCTGCTGGTCTTCCGCTCCCCTCCAGCGAGTTCCACACAGCGGTCCAGAAGAACGAGACAGAGATTTGCTCGTCAACCTCCCATTTATTTAATGCATTTTTTAAAAGAAGAAGAAGAAGTACCTGGGAAAACTCAGCAAGGACGTTTCTGCCAACGGTGTGTCAGTAGAGAAACCGATCACGTAAACGTCCTTCCTCGCACCTTATTTTTTCAGGAGTGTTTCTGGTGTGTAAGTTGAGACACACTTTGATAAGGCCTGAGGCCGTGTTTCTACGGAACAGTGTTCCGAGTCCCAACATTGGACGTCAGTGCGAAGTTGTGGCCAGGCTGGATTTGGGTCGTATTATGAACGGTGCTCCACGAGAAGGGAGAGGGTCTCTCTGGCATACCGCTCGGTGAAGCCAGTGGCACACAACAGCGATGGCAATTTGTTGTCCGGAAAGCTCCATGCTGCCCTGGGCGAGCAGTGGAGACAACGACCCCGTGTTGACCCAGCGTGAGTTACACAGGGGTAAACTATTACAGAGAACAGTCAGAGAAATCTTGCCTGACTCCAACCTGTTCCACCGACTGAGGCAACAGTGTGGAGCTTTGGTTTTCTCTTATTGAAAATAAAATAATAAATCAAGACCTTTTTAATGGTGGTCATTTGGCAACTTGAGCTAAACAAGGTGCCACTTTGGTTACTCAAGTAAAGCCTTAGAAATCTAGCAGGAGACAGGTTGTATAGGAATTGGGTAATGAAAAGATAGGTCTTGGGACAGGAACTAACCCTAACTCTGTGGTTTATTGAGCTCTAACACAATACTGTGATGGATTTTCAGGGTCTTCAGCTGGCCCAGTCAAGTAGGTAATCAAGACTTCACATTGCAATGTCAAATGTTTGTTCCACTGTATGCGGAGTCACTTAGGCTGTCACTAAGAATAACAAGGGCTTCCTTTTGCATAAATGGCAGCATCGGCTGCCTAGGGGATTGTACAGTCAAGAGAAGGTTGTTTTTGAAAATAGTTGATCATAGTTGCTGGAGCTGTCTTGACTAAAGAGCATCTTTTTCTATTTCTGAACTGGGTCAATAGAATGCAGAACTTACCCAAGGTGACCCCCTTCCTTACTAACTGAAATCATAATTTGAGTTATAATGAAGAGGGATCATTCCGTAGAAGAAAGTTTTGACTTTTGGAGTGTGATTGAAATGACAAGTGGGGCCGGCCCCATCACTTAGCGGTTAAGTGCATGCGCTCCGCTACTGGCGGCCTGGGTTCGGATCCCAGGCGTGCACAGACGCACTGCTTCTCCAGCCATGCTGAGGCTGCGTCCCGCATACAGCAACTAGAAGGATGTGCAGGTATGACATACAACTATCTACTGGGGCTTTGGGGGGAAAGAAAAAAGGAGGAGGATTGGCAATAGATGTTAGCTCAGAGCCAGTCTTCCTCAGCAAAAAGATGAGGATTAGCATGGATGTTAGCTCAGGGCTGATCTTCCTCACAAAAAAAGAAAAAAGAAAAGAAATGACAAGTATATGCAGATGCCAGATCAAATAAGAATCTAGGTAAGATGTCATGCAAATGAAAACATGACACAAGAATAACATACTTAGAATGAGAATATCTCAATGTCTTACACTTTATCACAATGTCCTACACTTTATCACATAATCTTCTTTCTGTCACATAACAGCCTTCAGTGTTTGGAAGGACCCAACATCTCCTCACATACAATCTCACTTTGTGCACAATTTATTCACCTTTATTTGTAAATGCTTAAATAAAATGTATCTATATCATATCTAGAGAGAGATCTTATATATCTATAAAGATACATCTTATTATATCTTATATAAGATGTTGTAGATATATTATGTGATATATACAGATATCTTATTATAGATATCTTAAATCTTATATAGATATCTCCTGCTTATGAGTATTTTGAGAAGAGGAAAAAAATGTATTTGAGTACAAATTCCAATTTTTCAAAGCCCTGGAACTCTTCATGCCTGCCTAGTCTCTCTTGGTTTACCCCTGTTGTTGACTGAAGCTGATTTATTTAAACTTCCAGAACACATCTTCATTTTCTGCTTTTGCCCGACCTTGTTGCATAGTCCAACCCCAATTGGCTAAAAGACCTGGTACAATTCCTTTCCTTTCCAAACCATCACCCCCAGGGGGCTCAATCTGTCCCTTTCTCGATTTTGCAGCGTACTTTTTAGACCAGGGTTTCACAAACGGGGGAAATGTATAAATTTTGTTTTCTTTTTGATGAGAATCTAAAATAACTTAAAGTCAAATATTTTTTGACAAATATTTATGTATTTCAATGTTACATAGCAGTTTGGGCTTTCAGCCTAGTTGGGAAACAAGGCCATCATCTCTGTAGGCACAGAGGGGGACAGGATTTCTTTATGTTCCTATCAGCACCTTCTACAGTGCCCTGCATTGTGTGTTAAAGCAATGATGGCCTTTTTCTTTGGCAGAAAAGTTGCACATTTAAAAATAGATTTCAGCAATATGCCTTGCTTAAGATTGAGATGTAATAGTAAAAAGTTTTGGAAAAATAAGAAAGAGTGAAAACAAAATAAACTTAAGTGACAGAACAGACTAATAATAAAATTGACAAAAGACCACATTAACAGGAGAAAAACCCAGTTTAATATGTACATACTGGAGATCGTAGAAAAGTGATCCTTGGAAAGTGAACAAATCAGGCAGTATATATGTCTTTTACACAAAGAAACAATAAATTTTTGAGGAATGACAAGAAAAAGAAACTTAGCTTTGAGGTACGTAATTAGTGAAGAACTTAAGCAGAGTTTAGGCTTCAGGTAGTAAAATAACAAGGATTGTTTGTATAGACTTCTCAGCCTTGAATTCCCTGGCTCTGGTGACAATGATGCAGGGAGAGCACATTTCACATGGGAGGTTTATTTTCTGCTTTCAGGGGAACAGAGACAGGAGGGTCAGAATGTCCTTTTTGCTTCTCAAGTAACCTTGATTCTAAATAATTAATATGGTATTGTGGGATATTTTGGGGTGGCCTGCCCTGGACCCCAACAGTTCCCTCCTCTGACACTTCCCCAGAAGTTTCAGATATTAAGTTGAGTTGGTAGATTGTCCCATTTTTTCACTAAATTAGTCTTTTAGTCTTGAAAATAGGTCAGTTCAGTTAAACAGTTGTGTCTCGTTTCAAGAGGCGGTGATGCAGGTGGGCTCACAAAGTTAGGTCTACAATGCAAGCAATCAGGTATCTAATAGAGGCATTTCTATGGAAACAAAGAAAAACAACGGTTAATGGTTGGAGCAAACTATAAACCAGTTTCTGAGCCTACGGGGCAGCCAATCAAGAAGATTTCTAGATGTCAGGGTCAAAGCATCTTTTGCAGTTTGAAATGTCTCTGATGATGTCACTGGATGTTCAAGTAAACTTTCTGAGTGCCTCATTTGGTAACAGGCAGGGAGGTTGTTTAACCGCGGGCTCTTGCAGTGATCTCTCTTCTGTTTACATCGAGTTGTTCAGCTTCAATTTGCAGGGCTTCAAGGAAAAAGGCAGTTTTAGTTCTTAATGATTCCAAGTCAAAAGTGGGAAAAAAATTGGAAATGTTAGTTTGGAGAGTTGTAGCCAAATATTTGAGGAAATTAGAATTTAAGATTCAGCCCAGTTTTTAGGTAAATGACAAACTTCAAGGAAGATTAACATCACTAGACTCTAATATTCACAAGCATGTATTACAGTTTCTACTGAAACATAATTTTTCTCTCTAAAATCACTCTTATTTTATCAAAGATAGTCAAATTAAGACCAATTTGTTTGCAAAATAAGTCTAATTTCAATAAACTTAGCTTAGTTATTTACATAAGTACAGCAAGAATAGCAATTGATTATATAGGCTCTTTTAAATTTGTTTTGCTGGAACTTTTCATAAGGCATCTCAGATTGGACTTTTAATAGGCTTTCAAGGCTAAAGAAGCCAAGCCAAATATCCCACCTGCAATACCTATAGATTTGGGTAAATTCCTCTCTTATTGAGGCTCCCAACATATCTTGAGGTTCTTGTACCTGCCAGGAAGTGACCTTCTTTACTCACCTCGTTAGGCTTCTGAGAACCCTGTAAGTGAAGTGCCAGGCTGTTTTTCCAAGGGGTTTTGTTGGCTTCATAGAGTCAACCTTAATTCTTTCAAGTTATCTGGTCATATCTGAGTTTATGCATGTCTCTCTCAAACATGGCATTCCAATCAAAGCCTTGGTAATATAACCAATGTTTCCAATTGTGTCCTGTTCCAAGGAGAACAGATTCTTATTGAACTTATGCAAATAAATACATTGTCATGAAAATAAGAATACTCACCGAGAGTTTCCGAATTCTGGAAGGATAAGGTAAATAATTGTTTCAATCCTGCTTACAAAGATATAATTTACCAAATTGCTATAAGTCATAGACAGCTTAAGAAAACAGAAAAAACAATTTCCTTAAATCTGGAAAAACAAAACATTAAAAAAGTAGTATTTCAGACAAAAAGTCATAAAAATTATAATCATCCTCATCGATTCATTCGATCCCATGTAATTAATTATTGTTCTGCTTGAATCCAGTTGTTTCATTTGTTCTCTCAACTTTGCCTAATGATTTAGGGTGATAGGGACAGTGGTAATTCCAAGAAGTTTGAAAGGTTTTTGTTAAGGCTTGTTTGATTTGCCTAGTAAGGTGGGTGCCTCAATCACTGGAGATTGTGGAAGGTATACCCCAAGTGGGAAACACATTGTCTAACAGTTTTCTTTGCCATTGTGAGGGCATCGGCTTTGTGGTAAGAGAAGGCTTCAACCCATCCAGAAAACATACATATAATAACAAGAACATATTGACAACCTATATACTAAGTGGCAGTTGAATGAAGTCCAGCTGCAGGTGCTCAAAGGACCCAGAGGCAGGAGTTCTGAGGCCTCTTGGGACAGACATGTTTTTTTCTATAGTGGGTGAAGGAATGTGAAAACCTGGAGTTTGCTGTGGAGCTGGGAAGAACCAACCAGCCATTTTGTGTTTCCCATAGCCCCGACTGTTTAATTTACAGCTATTGTTTACTCATCTTAATTTTTCTCATTCAGAAACAGACTTGCCATGTTAAAAGGATATAGGGATGGCAAAAGTCTGACAATGAGGGGTCAAATTTTTTTTTTCTTTTGCAGAAGCAGAGTGAACTTTATCCACATGTGTCACAGCCTTCATAGATTCTGTTGTTGCTGCCTTTGCATGAAAGTCAGCTAAGGTGCTTTCCTGATATTTAGTGTGAGCCTCAATTTTGATGACAAACAACATTTTATACCAGGACATATTAGACTTCCAGAAATTTCACATAATTTCTGGAATTCTTATAACATATACTTATATAGATACAACATAAAGAAGACTTAATGTTATTTCTTATTTGATAATGCTTCCCATGTAATTTAACATATCAAATAAGCCTGATTAGTTTAATAACCCTCTTTTTATAAGGAGAGAGAACAAATCTTTTGAGATGTTTCAAGGATCCTCTGAAAAATTCCAAAGTTAGCTAGAGGTCAAAAAAACTTCATTTACAATTTGATTTTGGGAAGTTCATAAAAAATATCAAAAAAGTTTTAAAACACTTGCCTAAATGGGATCACAGATCATTATGAAACAATATTTAATTATCTGTTTAACCAAAGTGACAAAAAGATTTCAAAGACAAATAAGGTTACACAGCCACAAAACTTTAGCTCTTTTAACAGAAAGACTCAGCTTTTAACATAAGGCACAGGAAATAGTTCTAATGAAACACGAAAAGGTAAGGAAAAATCTTTCATAATCTCTTATCAGGAGCAGACCAATATTCCAAGAAATTTTGTTCTCTTAAGAAATGAAAAGAAAATTAAGTTCTAGTTTTATATAAATACACTATTGATATTAAAACTCATTTTTAAAATTCTTAAAATAACAATTTAAATTTAGCTAACTTGACCACACAAGGTAAGATTTTCTTCTCTCTCTCTGTTTTTTTTTAACATAGAGAGAAAATCAAATTTTAATTTTGTACCAGCTTACTTTTGATATTAAAACTCATTTACTTAATTAAATTCATTCCAATCTTAGCCAGCCCCCAGCCTTGACCACACATAAACTCCCTTTCCAAAGATTCTTTTTTATAAACCTTTGATAATGCTCTACGTCCATTTTAGTTTGTGCCTTTTTTAAAAGAAATAATCAGCTTTATTTTGAGACAAAATTATTTTTTTGCTCAAAAAAATGCATCTCCACTTCTTATACATTTTTTCTTTTTACCAAAAAAAATCTTATTCTTTTTTGTATACAGAGATTTCTTTTACTATTTTTAGTAGTTTTAATTACATATGTTAATTAGAATTTTAACCCTTAGAAACCCTAATTTGTAGTGGAAACTAAGAAGTAAGCAATTATGAACTGTATGTTATATCCATATTCTTTATATTGGCAAATTTATGAATACACTTTATAATTTCTAGAAATATATTTTTTTCAGAGTGCAATATTTTAATAAAGTACAAAACATGTTTATTAATAGACCTAACTCTATCTTTCAGTTTCTCTATAATAAGCAGCCAAAAGTAGATAAACTCCTATACAGTAATTGATGTTTTATTATTTTATCTTATCTGGAGATGATCTAGATAGTCAATGAACTTTTTGTCACTTAACTTTACCTCAGTAAAACCCTAAAGTTTTAAGCCATCAAAAAGACTTGGGGAAGCTATTTTTGTGTCCATATACCATAAAACATAGTTATTGTACCTAAAAACCTTTATTTAATTAACATCTATATAATTTATTTGTTCTTAACAATCATACTTAGATTATTCATGAAAATTTCATGAGACATTAAAGCAGTTAGCCATCATCTTAAATTATTATTATTATGCTGACAAATTTTATAAAAGAGATAACCTGAGCTTATTTAATTAATAACCCAGGTAGAGTAAAAGTTGCACGTTTACATCATATCCAATGCTGATAACTCTAAAGACATGCCTTCTGGTTTAGTTAAACCAACAAACTTAAGCAAGCTTTTATTTACCAAAAATTATCTTATATCACATTAACTTGTAAAACATTTGGATTGGTTTCTATTATATTTAGAAATAATTTATATAAGTGCTTATTTTAAGTTAATTAAATAGAGTTCTTTAGAAATGAATTTTGCTAATACCCTCTGGAGGTACAAAAATACTATATCTATAACATACGTACATATACATAGCACAAGCAGAGTTCTTATACTCTTTATTTTAAAAATTTCAGACGTGAATCAGGTACAATATTGTCGGGGGAAGAGGGAGAATCCCCCTCTGCCGTTTCCCTTAAGGTTCTTATGGCTGGCCAAATAATTAACAAGACAGGTTAGCAGGAGAAAATAATACCAAGTTTAATAACACGTATACATGGAAGAAACCAGGGACACTGCGTTTCTCAACACAATAGCAGAAATTCTTGTCTTAAATACCATCTTCAGCTAAAGACAAAGGAGGATGTTGGGGGTGGGGGGAGTCGGTTACAGGAAATTACCACTAAAGCACAGTAAAAAAGAGTAAGTTTGTTATGCAGATTTAAGGCCTCACTTTCCACATTGGTAAGTTTCTAGAAATGAGGTCATCCCCCCTCTTCCCAGTACAGAGAGGGAGACACCTTTACAAATGGAGATTTCCCTTATAAATGTAAAAGTTTGTCTGGCAACTCCTCGCAGGGCCATCCAGAGAATGTGGCCAGAGAGAAAGAACTTCTGATAAGATGGGCTTGTTGGTGCCTTTTCTATTGTAACATCTATTTTACATTATATTATAGCCATCAGATAGAAGATCTGTTCCAGGAAGGAGTTACTATGTCAAATTCTTTAGGCAGTTAGTGGGGGAGGTCAAATGTCCGTCAGAGAAAACAATCAAGGTAAAGGGATATATTTCAAGATGGCCAAATCTTGATCTCCCACAATATAAAACTCACTAGTTTATAAATAATTGTGTCTGTAACAGACGGAACAAGTTAAGATTACCTGCTTAAAAGTTTTTGTTTCTGTTTTAATATTTGTGGGGAAGACTTTTAAGATAAATATTTGCCTTATACAAGGAGGCTGTGAATTAGATTTGGGGAAAAAGAGCCTCTCTAGCAGCCTGCACTTAAAACAAAACATTTTTCCCCTTTTTTTCCCCCTTTAACCTTAGGCTTTACCAATTGAGTTTGCTGGGTTTAGTCTCAAGCAACTGTGGGCTCTTATCTTTTGGGGTGTTTACATTCTAAAGACATGGTAAAATTTATAACTTTAAAGGACAGAGAGAAAAAATGCAAGTTTTGTTTATCTTCTCCATAGGAGTTTCACGGTAATTGCAATTTAAAATTTTCCTTTAGTCTGAGGAATTGGGGGTGGTCTGACTAAGAGTTCTGGGAGTGATTACAAGCCTTTTGAGATAAATAGGGAAGGTATGGGAATTGATGAAAAGGAATGGGTGGAATGTGAACTGCCTTTAGGGCTGCATTTTTTAGTTTTACAAAAATTTGTTAAGATAAGGACAGTTGCTCTCAATTCCTCAGAAATTAGGTTGTAACTTAAATGTCATCATAGGTTGGTCTACCCGTCCAATTACATAATTTCTAATTTGCTTCTTCCCTCTGGATACATAGTTTTATTTTAACTTAGAGAAGAAGGCCTAAAAAAATTCCTATCAGGCTCTGAAAATCAGGTTTTAATTTGGCCAATTTTTGACCATAAAGCTACTAAAAAAATCCTTCTAAATATCTTGTCAGTTTTCAGCTGAGACAAACAGTAAATATCTCTGGCAGTATTTTTTTTTTTTATATAATATAGGCCTTTTATTCTTTTTTTTTTTTTTTTTTGTGAGGAAGATCAGCCCTGAGCTAACATCCGTGCTAATCCTCCTCTTTTTGCTGAGGAAGACCAGCTCTGAGCTAACATCTATTGCCAATCCTTCTCCCTTTTTTTCCCCAAAGCCCAGTAGATAGTTGTATGTCATGTTGCACATCCTTCTAGTTGCTGTGTGTGGGACGCGGCCTCAGCATGGCCGAAGAAGTGGTGCGTCGATGCGAGCCCGGGATCCAAACGCAGGCTGCAAGTAGCGGAGCGCGTGCACTTAACCGCTAAGCCACGGGGCCGGCCCTCCAGCAGTATTAAACAACTCTGTGGACCCAAGAGGCGTCCTCGAAATTATTACCTTCCCAGGATCCAGAGTCATTCCCAAAGACAGCCAAAAGAAAGAACTGACAGCCTGCATGCATGGCAGGCAGAAAGTTAGGCTAAGCCCTTAGGACACAAAACGAGACAATATCCTGGGAGAGAAAGGGTCAATAACCAGGGGGTCTGGATTTGGAAAGGAAGAGACAACATGAAACATTTTTTCACTTGACCGGGTGTTCCGGAATGGCCATTGAGTGGAGGTAAAAGGGCTGTTGTCCAGGGGACTGAATTCCCTAGGATGGGGTTTTAGGATATATCTGCTAAGGATGTTGCACAGGAAGGCCTGAAGTTGGCAGAACCTGATTATAGAGCCCTGCAAAGCAAGCTTTATTGCCTGTCCCAGGTGATACTGCTGAATTCATTGTCTGGCCTTCAGCATTTACATGAGTAACCTGTATACTCTTAGAGATTAGGCTGGAGTGTTCTCTGTAAATCTTGAACAAAAGGAAGCTAAAACTGGCAGATGGAGCTAGATTTTAAAAAGGGGGTTTTACATTGGATTTTTGTGTTAAGTCTAAATTTTTGTTATCTCATCTTGTGAGGGAGTCCTTATGTCTAGCTGTAATATTACTTTTTTCCTTTTCCTTCTTGTGTCAGATGTTTGTACTTCTAATGTCCTGATTTTTTTTTACAGTATCTGTAAATGTCTGAAGGCAAATAAAAAGGGATCTGGGTGTGTAAGCACGGGCCCATTTAGAGGCAGTATGAACAGACCCCATCTCTCGTCAACAAAGTGACTAAGGATTGTCTTTCAGAAAATCTGCAGAGTCATGGCAGCCAGGGCATGCGCACAAGAGGAAACCGTGACCTGAAACGGCCTCGGAACCAAAGAGCCTCCTTCTATGGAACCCAAGGACCCGGACGTGACCAGAAGTTGAAAGCCGGACTAGTACCAGAAGCAAGGGGTCCCTCATTCAGGAAAATCCGGTGTTAAAATTCCTTCCCAATTTCATCATAGATGTTTAGAACCTCATCATAAATGTTTAAAACCTTACCATAAATACCTGAAGCCCACCAATCGAAACCTGTCCCACCAGCATTTCTGCATGCAAACCTGTTTTCCCTAACCTCTTAAATTTTGTCCCAAATCCTGAATCGGGGAGACAGATCTGAGGGCATATGCCCCCCTGTCTCTCTGGAGATCAATCTTGCAGAATAAAAAGCTGATTTCTCCCCTCACATGCTGGTGTCATAATTAATTGGCTTGTTTATGTGCATCAGGCAGAGAACCCCAATTTTGTGCAGTAAAAAGTGGACCTGAGTGGCTTGATTTTTGTTCTAATTTCTGTCTTTTCCATCTTATTAAGGGAGACTAAATGGCTAGCCATTATACCAATATGAGAGCTCTCTAAAAATTTTTTCCAATTTAAACAATCCATTCTCTGGCCATTGATGAGTAGGATCTTAATAGCAACTCCAACCAATAAGCCTTTTAATGGCTTAACCATGGATGCAAGAGGTGTCCTCAAAAGAGAGTGCAAAAGAAACACCCCTCACAAGATCCAAAAGCTCACTTCCAAGCATAGTCTAGAAAGCAAAGACCGTCATTGCGAAGGAGGTAAGGATGGTGTAGTGAAAACAGTGTCTCCAGTCTCCCACAAGTACCTGGGATGCCACCAGTCACAGACACGCTAATCTGTGACACTGGGCAGGCGCTACTGAAATGGGATTTTTCCAGCACTAACAAACAATGAAGGTTGAGTTGAAAAAGACCCTTATGGATTGGACCCTTTATGACAAACTCCCCTGAGAGCTGGCACAGCTGGACAAAGAGAGTGCTGCTTGTGACTGCGTGTCTCAGAACCCCAGTCTTTCTACTGGCTGTCAGGTGCACCCTGGTAAATGCACCTTCCAGATGGTGGAGACCAGAGAAAACATTTTCACTCGTCACAAAGCCAAGCTCTCAGGACACAGAACAAGACAGAAGGAAAAACCTATCTGGTCTTTTTCATAGAGGACTACAGCCAAGTTTGTCTAAATAGATGCCGGTCTGGTGAGAACCCTAAAACTTCCCAGTCTGTGAGGCCGGCTCAAACAGCAGGCTTATCAAGGGTCTGTACCTGCTGTCCTGCCCTATGGTTCTTCCTCCTTATGACAAATGACACAAGACTGAGACAAAGAAAAATATCAACCATCTCTGGGAGGAAAGGATCGACAAAACCAAGAGTACTCATCCCAAATCTTTACTAGAGTCACTTTTTGTCCAAGAAACTAGTTTCACAAATATTTTCTCCTACTAATCTAAATTTAGAGAGAGGAAAGGAAACTCTCACCACTTTAGTTCCCATTGGACTCTGCAGACAAGGATCTGAGAGGCTGACATGGTAAGAAGGCTTACCTTCTTGTCAGCTTCTATGTTAGGTGTCCCAGAATCTCTGAGCTGCTGCAGCCTCGGGGAGAAAGCAGTTTCCCAGCTGGTGATTCTCCTGGCTGGCTCGTCAAAACTGTTGGGGCAGGGAAAATCCCCTTTCTACCCTTCTTGTGTTCTTATGGCTGGACTAATAGTAAAATTGACATAGACCAAGTTAACAGGAGAAAAACCCAGTTTAATACATATGTATTGGAGATCATACGGAAATGATGCTTGAAGAGTGAACAAAGCAGGTAGTTCATATATCTTTTACATAAAAAAACAATAAATTTGTGGAGAATGACAGGACAAAGAAACTTAGATTTGAGGTACATAATTAGTGAGGAATTTAAGCAGAGTTTAGGCTTGAGGTAGTAAATTAGCAAGATTTGTTTATGGAGGCCTCTTGGCCCTGACATCCCTAGCTCTGGTGATGAGGATGCAGGGAGAGCACCTTTCACAGGGGAGATTGATTTCCTGCTTTCAGGAGAACAGACAGGAGGGTCAGAATGTCCTTTTTCTTCTCAAGTAACTTTAATTCAAAATAATCAATATGCTATTGTGGGATATTTTGGGGTGGCCTCCCCTGAGCCCCAAAAGTATATAAGGGCAAGTTCATTGTATTGTTTTGGAAGAAATACCAAAGTAAATTAATTTGTATTTGAGAAATAGTAAATGTGACCATATACAATGTGATTTATTATTTTAAAAGTTAGATTGTTATAGGCTAACAGAAACCAATATTTACAGCAGAGTTGTAGGATTTTTGTTTTGTCTCCAAAAATAAGATGAAATTTTTTTTATATTAATGTAGTACTCTACTTCCTCCTTTTACTCCAGGGCTATAATGAGTCCTGGACAGTTTAAGAAATAAATTGCTTTTCCTGCTCTGCATGCAAGATTTCCAAGGGATCTGCTTGGGATGGGTAGTCAGTTCCCAGTTGGGAAAGATCATAATTGAAGATGATGAAGATGATGAGAACAATGAGGATGAGGAAGATGATGATGATGCTACAGACTGAATGTTTGTGTCCCCCCAAAAGTCATATGTTGAAAACTAATAGCCAATATGATGGTGTTGGGAGGTGGGGCCTTTGGCAGATGATTAGGTCATGAGGGCAGGGTCCTCATGCATGAGGTTAGTGCCCTTATAAAAGAGATTCCCGAGATCTCCCTCACCCCTTCTGCCATTCGAGGACACAGTGAGAAGATGTTGTCTGTGAACCAGAAGCACGTCTTCACCAGACACTGAATCTGCCAGTGCCTTGATCTCGGACTTCCAGCCTCCAGAACTGTGAGAAATAAATTTCTGTTGTTTATAAGCCACCCAGTCTGTGGTATTTTGTTATGGTAGCCTGAACTGATTGAGACAGAAATTGGTACCAAGAAGTGGGGGTGCTGCCGTAACACATATGTAAAAATGTGGAAGCAGTATAAGCAGAGGCTGGAAGGGTGTGGAAGTAAGTGCCAGAAAAAGTGTGCTGTACAACTAAGGGCAATTCTGTGGAGAGATCAGAAAGAAGGAGGAGAGTTTTAGAGAAAGCCTCAGTCTTCCTAGAGAATACCTAAGAGGTTGTGAACAGAATGTTGGTAGAAACACGGACAGTATGGCAGAAATAAAAGCCATTGTTGATGCAAATAATCTGTAACCAATCTATAAATCAAAATTGAGGTGAGTTTGCTGTAAGGCAGGTCTGAGGACTATAATCCGGGGGCTTCCTTCTCCAAGGAAGGAGGCACACCAAAGAAGTGGGGTGTACAGAGTGGTTATATGCCATCTTGGAACAAAGAGCATACATCACATATGACAGGAATATCCCTTTTACAACAGTCATGAGGTTGCTTTGCTGGCACAGCAGGTCACTGGTCACAAGGCGAGCACGGCAGGTCAGTAATTAATCCTTAGTTTCTAGGAAGAGATGCTTATCTTTAAATAAATGACCATATGAGGGGGAAGCTACGTCCTTATCTTCAAGGGCATCATTCTTCTCTTTGGGGCATTGTAAATGTTTAAAGCAGATGTGCAATGCATGCTCAACAGGCCACATCAGGGTTTTCTGGAAAAACAAGCTCAGGTTGAATTAGTTTTAAACCCAATGGCTTCCTCGTATACTCCAATATATCCTGTTGCTTTTCATTTATTCATCACCACTGTGACAAGATCTCAGATGGAAATCAGGAACATGCTATTGGGCACTGGAGGAGAGACCACCCTTGCTATGATGCAGCAAAGAACCTGGCTGCATTGTGTTGTGTCCTAGTGTCTGATGAAAAGTAGATCTTGCAAGAGATGCCACTGGATATTTAGCTGAAATTATTTCTAAGCAAAGTGTTGAAGATGTGGCTTGACTCCTCTTGACTGCTTATAGTAAAATATGAGAAGAGAGAAATGACTTAAAGATGGAATTGTTAAGCAAAAAGGAGGCAGAAATTAAAGATTTGGAAGATTCTCAGCCTATCCACAGTGTAAAAAAAGGGAGAGGTTGGTTAGAAGAGGGCACTAAGGGTGTAATTAGGAGATTAGTGTGGATCAGCAATCTCAGCAGAAGCCGGGAGCTGTTTACCAAGACAATGGAAATGACCCCAAAGGCAATTCAGAGATCTTCAGGGCTGCCATTCCCCTCACAGGCAAGAGTGCAAGGGGCTGGGGGCCACAGGGTTTCAAAAGGGAGGGACCATCACCAGGCTTTCAGCAGCGCAGGTTGCCTCCCCCAAAGGTATCGAGGCGGGGCCACCCAGAGCCTTGGGGCCCAGCCCTGCCCAGCAAAGCTGGGGGGCAGGATCCTCCAGTGGGTCCGGAAGGCAGGACCTCTGCCCCAGTGGCCTAAAGGGCAGAGTATTGAGCCAAAGAGGATTATTCTTGAGCTTTAATGTTTAATGTGGTTTGCCCCTGTAGGGGAAGAAAAAGTTCTCCTTGATGCTCTTAGGGTTGCTTGCTGGGTCTGAAAAGTAAATTGATGAGGACAGATCAGTAGGAGAAAAGTATATAAATGTGATTGAATTTTTACATGTACATGGGAGTCTTCACAAGAGATTGAAGACCCAAAGAAGTGACCAGAACAGGAAGCTTTTATACCTTTTAGACAAAGAAACCATAGGGCCGGCCCCGTGGCTTAGCGGTTAAGTGTGCGCGCTCCACTACTGGCGGCCCGGGTTCGGATCCCGGGCGCACACCGATGCACCGCTCGTCTGGCTGTGCTGAGGCCGCGTCCCACATACAGCAACTAGAAGGATGTACAACTATGACATACAACTATCTACTGGAGCTTTGGGGAAAAAAAAAAAAGGAGGAGGATTGGCAATAGATGTTAGCTCAGAGCCGGTCTTCCTCAGCAAAAAGAGGAGGATTAGCATGGATGTTAGCTCAGGGCTGATCTTCCTCACAAAAAAAAAAAAAAACCATAAATATATGAAGAATTGACAAGACAAAGGGGCCTGAGCTCTGGGTAGTAAGTGGTGAAGAAGTAACTAGGAAGATAAGGGCTAGTTTAACAGAGTTTTGTATAGATTTCTCAGCCCCAAATTCCCTGTCTCTAGTGATAGGCATGTCTTCCCTCCTCCTCGTGCAGGGAGGGTACCTCCCACAGGGCAGATTTATGACCTGTTTCAGGGAAGAAGAGTGAGGGGGCAGGTCAGAGTAATCTTCCTGCTTCTACCATTCACTTAAGATATTTAATATGCCAAGGTGCCATATTTTGGGGTAACATATCCTGAACCCCATCACCCCATTAGGTTTGGGATTTTTCTTTATTTTTTTTTTATTTCTCCCTTTTGGAATGGGAACGTCTGTCCTATGACTGGCTCACCATTGTATTCTAGAAGCACACAACTTGTTTGGTTCCACATTCACAGCTGGAGAGGAATTTGTCTCAAGATGAATTGTATCTCAAGTCTCACCCATGTCTGATTTAGATGCTATTTAGATGAGATTTTGAACTAAGACTTCAAAGTTTATGCTAGAACACATTAGGACATTTGGAACTATTTGGATGGAATGAATGTATTTTTCCAGGATTTTTCAGTCTATAGCATTCCACTGTGTGAAATGTATTTTTCATGTAGGAAGGACATGCATTTGAGGGGAATGCTACAGACTGAATGTTTATGTCCCCCCAAAATTCACGTTGAAACCCAACTCCCAACGTGATGGGATTTGGAGGTGGGCTTTTCGGAGGTGATTAGGTCATGAAGGTAGAGCCCTCATGATGGGATTAGTGCTCTTATAAAGACTCCAGAGAGCTCCCTCATCCCGTCCACCATGTGAGGACACCCTGAGAAGACAGCCGTGTACCAAGCAGGAGCAAGCCCTCACTGGACACTGAATCTGCCAGCACCTTGATCTTGGACTTCCAACCTCTCAGAACTGTGAGAAATAAATATCTGTTGTTTATAAGCCACTGGTCTATGGTCTTTTCTTATAGCCACTAGAATGGACTAAGACAACGGCTTTGCCTTCTGTTCAGGTTTTCAGGAAAAACAGTGGCTTTCAGAAAACTCCATTTGGATCCATCAGCTGAATCATGTCCTCATTTGCAGAGAGCTTCCATAGCTTTCACAGCTTTGAAAAGGTTGCACTTGAGACTTACAATTAAACATGGTTAGGGAAGCAGCCCACCACCTCCTACTCCTGAAACCCTCTCTCTACTTGCCTTCCAAGACTTCTCACTCTCCTGTTTGCTTAACTCACGGGCTAATCCTTCCCGGTCTTCTTCACCGGATCCTCCTTCTCTCCCTGGCGTCTATATTCTGGAGTGCCATGGGCCTCAGTGTTTGGACACCTCCTTCTGTGTTCTAGCCACATTCACTCCCCTGGGGATCTCTTCCAGCCCCATTGCATGCAATGACGCCCACATTTTTACCTCTGGCTGCGATGCTCCCCAACTTTTGGTGGTGATGGCACATTTCTCTTATTCCTGGCTCAGTCAGGAATAGCTAATAACAAGGCTGGGAAGGTCCTGCCAATGAAGGGTCTCAGAGCAAAGCTAAGCAAGGCAAGGAAGAGAAACGTTCTAACAGATGATGTCAATCAGAATTTCCATCTAGGCCAATTAGAAGAAAGGAAACTCAATTGAGGTAGGAGGTTGAGTGGTCCTTGTCACAATGATGCTGTTAAAAATATGTTCAGGTCCTCTGATATGGATAGCATTGCGGGTTCTAGTCTCAAGTACCTCCTCCTTCTAAACTCATAGCAACAATAGGGAAAATACAAATAGAGAAAATTTATAAGCTTGGGAGCCATGGGGCATCAATAAACCAGAGGATCAGGGATGAGAGTGCAAGTAGGTGACTCCCCACTCAAAGTAAGCCTGCCATCCAAACACTGGGCTACCCAAGGAGATGGATCATGGAGAAGACTGAGGCTCACCAGAAAACAAATGATCTGCAGATGGATTTTATTTTTAATTCAGTAGTTTGAAAAGTGTTTTAAAATAAGTACACAACACTTACAGAAATAAATTAAAAATGATATTGATTTTAAAAAAGAAATTTTCAAGCAATAGAAGGCAGAAATGAAACAAAAAGAACAGGTAGATAAAAAAAGTAGAACACAGGAGAACATGAGTCTTAGCCACGTGAAAAGAACAGGCTCAAATTCACTCATCGGAATGCAAAAAGAAACTCCTGAGATACAATTTTTAAAAATCTATTTGATTGGTAAAGATAAAAAGTGTGATCTCACATTGTGTTGGTGAACAGGAGCAAAACCTCATAAATTCCTAGTGGAAAGTTAAAGTGGCAGAGTCTCTGCAGAGGACAAAGGCAATACCTGTCAAAACCACACACTACCCAGCGGTTCCTTCTCTGGCTGTCCATCCTTACACATATACCCACATATGCAGAGTAACTTAAGCACACAGCTATTTATCACGCATTGTTTTCAATATCAAACTGCTCCTCAATATGGTATAGATTAAACAGATTATGGCACATTCATAAATGGAACACTATGCAGCCATGAAAGAATGAGGAAGATCATCTCGAAGTGAGTTGGAAAGATTGCCAAGATAAATTTCTAAGTGAAAAAAGCAAGATGCAGAACATGGTTTATACTGTAGTAAGTTACCATTTTCTTTAAATAATGTGAAGAGATTATATATATACATATATATACACACACACATATATACAGATAAATATTTGTAGATAAACATATATTTTAGGTATATATTTGTATTTGCATATCATATCTTATCTTTGAAAGAAAATGGTACCACGGATGCTAGGAGGGAGGAGAACTGATTGCTAGAAGTCACCAGTGGGGTAGTGAGGCAACACTTTGCTAGGTATCATCTTGTATCTTTTGGATTTTGGACCATGAGGTAATAAAGTAGAAAGCTTGGGATTTCTTCAGATAGGTCTAGACTTCGCAGAGTCAAAGAGCAAATTAGTGAATTGAAAAATAGCACTTATAAATTTACCCTGAAACCAGCATAGAGCAAAAAGAGAAAAAAAAAATATGAAGGGGCAGTTGAGAGCAATGGAGAATAAATTAAAAGTAATTCACAAATGTCAATAGGTAGGTCATCATAAGAAAATAGAGGTGCTGGTAGAGAAGCAATGTTTGAAGGACTAATGGCTAAAAACAATCCAGAATTGAAGAGATACGTGAATACTCAAATTGAGAATATAAAGTGTCTGAGTATAAAGGAGGAAAAAATAAAAACTAATATCACACTTAGGTACATTGAAGGGAAACTGAAGAACAGCAAAGATAAACAAAATCTTGAAAACTACAAGAAGAAAAAGACCAAATTGCCATAAAAAAGAAAGGAAGATTAGGCAGAACTCTCATCAGCACCAACTCCAAAAGACCATGCGGTAGCATCTCCCAAGGGCTGAGAGAAAAATAACTGTCACTCTGGAACTTTATACTTCAAATAAGTGTGTTCATCATTCCTCTAGGTGGACGCCTGGAGAAGCCCTCATGGTGTGAGTGAGGCAAGTACAAGAACAGGCTTCAACATTATCTGTATTGCTGAAAGACTGAAAACAACCTAAGTGTATATCCATACAAGAATGGGCAAATGAATTGTGATGTATGTATAATAAAATACTACCCAGCAGTTAAAGTGAGTGAGCCGGAGTTAATATGTCTCAAGAGAGATAATGTAAGAAAATGGAGACAGGTATGTCATTTGAGTTTAAAGCATGAACACAATATTATATTATTTATGATACATATTTATGTGACAAAATATAAAAAATACATAGCAATTACATATATCAATTTTCAGATTGTAGTTATCTGTGGGAAAGAAGGGAGAGGAGAGAGATTATGGAATGATATTTTGGGGTCTTCCATTGTATTTTCGGTATTATGTTTTTTAAAAAAATTCTGAAGCAAACAGCAAAACATCAGGTACAGGGACCTTTGCAGTACTTGGTATGTTTGGAAGATGTTGCAATAAAGCATTTTAAACAGTCAGGACAATGTACCATCGTGAGAGAGGTGGCTGCGTGCACACCACCTGACACGGGCCTCATGCCATTGTGATGTGTCACAGAAGGGTGATGCAACAGAAGAGCTCAAGGAATTTCAAGATTTGCTCACTCACAGTGTCCCCCTTGAAGGAGAAACACCTGTGAAGTAAGAAGAACAAAACAAAACAACCCAAACCCACTATGTATAGCATCATGTTTCCATAAAATAGAAAACAGAAAACCAAAGGTATTCTTCTTTCTACCAGCAATTTGTCACTCAGTGGGGGAAAATGAGCGGAAGACTAAAGTCGAGAAGGGGTGCCAGGTTCCTTAGAGGTCACTCGGAAGAAGCCAGCAGTAGTTCCAGTAGCAATGCTACGCTCTCAGAGCTCGGAAACCCTGACTCCTACAGGTACGTAACTCTGCAGAGTGAGCTCCAAAAGATCTTATGTTCTACACGTCATGTGTCATATGTGCTCTGTTTACTTGGAAAATAACCCAATAAAAATGTTCCTTCCTTATAGAGAAAATCATTTCCAAATGCTGTCCTCTGAAGATTTCTCTTGTCCTCTGAAGATTTCTCTTGAACACAGTACTTTCTGGGGCAGGCTGTCTTCTTTCTCTGTCAGAGGTATTTAGATTAATTACAACAGGCTGGGGACAAGGATTGTGAAGGAGAAGCCATCCTTTTAAAAAGCATGAACCTCAGCAGCAGCGAGATTACTATGTTAACTTGCAACCTGAGGCATTATTCACTTTTTTACCAACGGCCTGGCTTGCCCAGGCTCTGGGGTTTGTAGTGTTGGGCACCACGGTTTAGGACTGTAGACACAGTGGCATTTATTACATCCTTCCGTTAAGGAAGGAGGTTAGCTGATACCCATTCTGAGCTATAATTGGGTTTCCCCTCATTAGAGCACATGCGAACATTGCCTGCAAAGAGACAGCAGAAAGCCCTGCCCCCGTGGGTGGGCCAAAGACCCAAGCCCCTTTATGTGCCCCCTGCGCACTGCCTGCTGGGAAAACAAAACTGGAAAATGACGAAATAACCATCACAATGCTAACATTGAAGTGCTTGCCCAGAAACAAAACTGTCAAACAAAATAAAAGGAGTGCTGCAAAGTTATCACACAAGAAGATGGCATTTGGAAACCACGATCACCAGCAGCGAAGCCTGCGCCCAGAGGACACAGAATCCCACAGGCGGGGAGAGGCACAGAAGGAGCTTTGGGAAGCAGAGCCTGACAGCCAGGGTTTTTATCAAAAAACTTAGTTAACCTTTGTAAATATGGTAATGTGGGAATTTTCACTTAATTCAGTCCATCTGGAGCCCAGGGCTCTCCTGGGCTGTAATGGCCTCTGGATAACTCTCTTTAGACCGTGGACCCCCACATGACCAATGATACATAAAGAGGGGGCGAGTCATTTCAAGATACACTTTTCTGGAGGGAAGAGAGTTGAGAAAACCTTGGTTGCTTTTAGCAGAGTCTCACACCCCTGGGTGGTCAGTAAGCATGATTGCTTTTTGTAGAGAGAGAGGCTGCTTAAAGATCCTATCTTGGGGTAATGGGATGGCTCTTTCTAAGTCTAGTCTACACTTGCTGCAGTGTTTGATCTGATTCTTGAACTGTAGGGTTACAGGCCCAACCTGCAATACAGGTCACGAAGACATCACTGAGAGAGTAAATTTATACACCATTTGGTCAACTAACTTGAAAAAATTAATTTAGGTAATCTGTTTACTGTCATTTGTTCAGAAAGTTAAAGAGCAAAATTTAAAGAAAAACACATATCTAAATATAAATGAAGTAGCTTCCAGATTTAAGGTCACTTTCTTAGCCATTCTTCATGGACGGGGAGCAGGGAATTGTGCCCTTCAGTTGAGGGAGACTAGTCAAAAAGCAAGCCCAAATTGCTGGTGACTTGCTGGAACCCCGGGACCAGCACCGCCCCCTTCCCTGAGTTGTGATCCCGAGCGTCTCCTGCTCCATCAAGCTGCCATCTGTAATTAATGAATGATCCATCTTAATTTGGTTTTTCATATGTTTTAAGTAGAAATTCCTAGTTTGCCAACTTAGAGTACTTTGTCCAGAAGCTCCTAACTTTCTCTCTTAGCTGGATCAAATTATGTTAGCTTTTTTTCTTTTTTCTTTTTTTTCCCTTTAGAGAGTTGGGTGTGAAAAGGGTATAACTGCAACCACTTTGTAAAATTGTTGGCAGAATCTACTGATTCTGAGTATGCGCATACCCCGTGACCCAGCAGTCCCTTTCTTGGGAATATACCTAAATGAAACAATTACACATGTTCATCAAAACCATGTACAAGAATGTTCATAGCAGCATCGTTTATAAGAATATTTATAAAGCATTGTTCATCATAGCCCCTAATGCCCATCAGCATTAGGATGGATCCCCACATGTGTGTACAGAGTGGATACAATACGGTAATGAGGATGAAGGACCTACCACTATACACCATGGGAGCGTGGATGACTCTCACAAACGTGCTGAGCAGAGCAGCCATACACACCGTTCTGTTTATAGGCTGTTCAAGACCATACAGGCGTAATCAGTGCTGACAGAGGTCGGGAGAGAGGTGACCTTTGGGTGTGGAAAGTGCAGAGTCTGATGGGGGCTCGAGAGGGGCTGCTGACAGGGTGTGGATGCTCTTTCTTGTTCTGGATGAGGTTACAGGATGTGTTCATTTTGTGATGGTTCACTGAGCCGTATAATTGATTTGTGTCCCTGCCTGTATGTATGTTGTACTGCAATAAAAAATTGGGAAAAGGTTATGATTACTTTAAAGGATTTTATCAGATAGTTGTTAATTGTCATAGTTCTTTAGCTTAATACCTAATTTCCATGAAATCAGACTCTAACTTTTTTTTTTAAGCTCATTCTACGTTCCAGATCTCTAGGATAACTTCCTTTGTTTTCTTCTTTACAACCATTTGTAGACATATAAAAAGGCACATAACAGCATAACTGTAATGTGTGTGAAAGTGAGGGATGTCCTGAAAACTATTTTCCATCAATTTCAAAGATAATGGATTAGGAATTAAATTAATCCACAGACTCAACCTAGTATAAGCATGTTTGTTGACTTGGTTGTAGTGGTTAGTTTAAAGTTCAAATTAAAGGTTAATGGTGATGTATTGTTAAATCTTTTTGTTGTTTTTATTCATTTAGGTTAACTCGATCATGGAGGATTCTCATAAGTATGGTGTTTATATCGACTTTTCTTCTTATGGGTAAGTCTTACTAAGGAATGATCCTTAAAGCAATTTCACAAGATGTTTCTGTGTGGTGAGAGAGCGTTCAATGGAATGACACATTTATAAATGCCACAGAAAGTGCTGGAAGTGACCGCACGTTCTTAAAGCAGTCTTCACGTGTGTGTGTGTGTGTGTGTGTGTGTGAGTGTGTGTGTGTGTATTTTATTTCCAATTATGAAAGTAATACAGGCTTCTTTATGGAAAATTAGAAAGTGCTTTTTTCCTCTTAGAATCATGGTTTAAAATTACAGAAGTTGCTTTTAAGTTAAGAATTCTTAATATTTTATTGCAAACACATACAATTGACCCTTTCTAGGTGATTCAGCTTGGGAGATTTTGACAGCCAAACACAGGATTCTTGAAGAAATGACTGAATGGGCAGTTTGCAGGAGTCTGACTGCCTATATCATGCACCACAACCCCTAGTACCCTGGAAAATTGCTCTTTAATATATGGGCAACTTGAAGCATATAGTGCCCATTAAAATGAAGGTTTCAGCCCAGTTATTGCCAGGAAATGCTGTTTTATAATGCAGCAGTATTTTAGGTGCTATTTCATTGTGATTGCACGTGTACACCTGGACCGCTGGCTATCTTGACACCGCACCAGCCCAAGCCCTGCTTCTCCTTCCGTTGACCACATCTTAGTGGCCTGGAGTGCCCATTCCATCTCAGTGGACCTCTAGACTAGACCTGGTATATTCTAAGAACTGCACACTGCTTGGCTTTGCTGCCTCTGGGCCTCCTTGTCTTCATCTCTGCTGACCTTGGGCCGTCACCCTGAGCTGGCTGCCCCACTTTGCTGCTGCTGGCCCCATCTCATGACCCCTCTGTGATGAAATTTTCCCACAGCCCCACCCAGACCTGTGTACGGTGATCCAGGCCTGCGCGTCTTAGTCTCCACCTCACTGCTCGTGTCAGGAGCACGTGGTGTGAGCAGTGGAACTATTTGTGCTCAGGATTTTCCTCCTTTTGGAAATTGTACCCCATATTCCTTTGCTTTCTTTTAAGATTGAATTCTTTGCATCTCCACAGTGCCAGATCCATTTTAGACACCACTGGTATGTAAATAATTTCAGTGGTATTAAACTGGACTCAGATCCTTTTTTTCTCTATTGAGGTGAAATCCACATAATATAAAATTAACCATTTTAGAGAGAACAATTCAGTGGCATTTAGTGCATTCACTGTGTTGTGCAACTACCATTTCTAATCCCTAAACATTTTCATCACCCCAAAAAGAGATCCTGTACCCATCATGCAGCTGCTCCTCATTTCCCCTCCCTCAGCCTCTGGCAGCCACCAATCTGCTTTCTGACTCTATGGATTTATGTGTTCTGAATATGTCATATAAACAGAATCATCCAATGTGTGATCTTTTTTTCCGGGCTTCTTTCACTAAGCATAATGTTTTTGAGGCTCCTCCATGTTGTAGATGTATCAGTACTTCATTCCTTTTTTGTAGCCGAATAATATTCCATTGTACAGATGGACCACATTTTGTTTATCCATTCATCTATTGATGGGCATTGACTGTTTCCACCTTTTGACTGTTGTGAATAATGCTGCTTTAAACATGGGTGTTCATGTACTTGTTTAAGTCCCTGTTTCCAATTCTCTGGGTATAAAACTTGTAGTAAATTGCTAGGGAGGAACCGCCACACTGTTTTCCACGGTGGCTGCACCATTTCGCATTCCTGTGAGCTGTGTAGGGGGGCTCCCATTTCTCCACTTCCTTCTCAACATTTTTGTATGTGTGTGTGAGGAAGACCGGCCCTGAGCTAACATCTATTGCCAATCCTCCTCCTTTTTTTCCCCTTTTTTCTCCCCAAAACCCCAGTAGAGAGTTGTATGTCATAGTTGCACATCCTTCTAGTTGCTGTATGTGGGACGTGGCCTCAGCATGGCCAGACGAGCGGTGCGTCAGTGTGAGCCGGGATCCGAACCTGGGCCGCCAGTAGCGGAGTGTGTGCGCTTAACCGCTAAGCCACGGGGGCAGCCCTCAACATTTGTTATTCTCCATTTTTCGGGTTGTAGCCATCCCGGGGGATGTGAAGTGTTGTCTCATGGTGGTTTGGGTTTGCATTTCTCTAATGACTAGGGATGTGGAGCACCTTTTCAGGTGCTTGTTTGCCACTCACATATCTTCTTTGGAGAAATGTCTGTTCAAGTCCTTTGCCCATTTTTTGATTGGGTTGTCTGTCCTTTTATTTAGTTGTAAGTGTTCTTTATATATTCTGGATACTGACTCTTCTCAGATATGATTTGCAAATGTTTTCTTTCATTTAGTAGGTTATCCTTTCACTTTTTTAATAATGTCCTTTTATGCACAAAAGGTTTTAATTTTAATGGTGTCATATCTAAGAATCTATTGCCAAATCTAGGTCATAAAGATTTACCTCTAGTTTTTTCAGAAATTTTTATGATTTTCACTCTTATATTTAGGTCATTGATCCATTTTGAGTTAATTTTTGCATATAGTGTAAGGTAGGGATCCAGCTTCATTTTTTTAGCATGTTGTCAGTTTGTCCCAGCATCATTTGTTGAAAAGGTAATTTTTCCTCATTGAATGGTCATGGCATCCTTGCCAAAAATCAATGAGCCAGAGATGTATGGTTTATTTCTTGATTTGCAATTCTATCCCGTTGGTCTATATGTCTATCTATATGCCATTAACACACCATTGGGATTTTGATCTGAATCGCTTTGAATATAGATAGCCTTGGGTAGTATGGCCATCTGAACAATATTAAGTCTTCTGATCCATGAATGTGGGTTATCTTTTCATTTATTTTTGCTATTAGTTCTGTCAAGTCGATTCCAACTCCTAGGGACCCTGTGGACAGCAGAGAAAAACCCTGCCTGGTATTTTTGCACCATCCTCTCATCTTCCAGCACTATATCAGACAATGCTCTGCTGCTATTCATAGGCCAATTTCTTCAGAAGTGGGTGGCCAGATCCTTCTTCCTAGTCTGTCTTAGTTTGGAAGCTCTACCGAAACCTGTCCACCATGGGTGACCCTACTGGTATTTGAAATACTGGTGGCATAGCTTTCAGCATCACAGCAACACACAGCCACCATAGTATGATGACTGATAGATGGATGGTGTGGTTCCCTGAGAGAAACAAACCTGGGCCACAGTGGTGAGAGTGCTGAATCTTAACCACTAGACCACCAGGGCTGGCTTCCATTTATTTAGATCTTCTTTAATTTCTTTCAGCAATGTTTTATAGTTTTCAGTTTTGGTTCTAAAATGAATCTCTTCTAAGCAGCATATAGCTGGGTCAAAAGACAATCTCTCACTTTTGATTGGAGAGTTTAATCCATTTACCTGTAAAGTAATTACTGATATGGATGGACTTACTTCTGCCATTTTCCTATTTTTTTCTCTATGTCTTATACTTTTTTTGTTCCTCACTTCATCCATTAGTGCCTTTTGTGTTTAAGTGATTTTTTTGTAGTGTACTGTTTTGATTCTTTTCTCATTTCATTTGATGTATAATTTTTAGATATTTTCTTAATGGTTACCATGGAGATGACAGTTAACACTCTAAACTCCTAACAATATATCTTGAATTAATACCGACTTAGCTTCAACAGCGTATAAGTACTCTGCTTCTATACAGCTCTGTACCTCCCTCCTTTATGTTGTTTTAAAAAATTACATCTTTATACATTGTGTATCCATTAACGTGTATTTATAATTATCTTATGTATTTACCTTTTAAATCATGTAGAAAATAAAAAGAAGAGTTACAAAGCAAAAATACAATAATGCTGGTTTTTGTATTTACCTATGTAGTTACCCCTACTGGAGATATTGATTTCTTCCTATGACATTTACTCTCTAGTGTCCTTTCACTTCAGCCTACAGGACTCCCTCTGGCATTTCTTGTATGGCAGGTATTATGGCAATAACTCCTTCAGCTTTTGTTTCTCTGGGAATGTTTTAATTTCCTCTTCATTTTGAAGGATGGTTTTGCTGGACATAGAATTCTTGGTTGGCAGGTTTTTTTTCCCCCTCTCAGCATGTTAAATACATCATCTCACTGCCTTCTGGCTTCTATGATTTCTGATGAGAAATCTGGTCATAATCTTCTTGAGGATTTCTTGTACATGATAAGTAGTCTCTCTCTTGCTGCTTTCAAGATTCTCTGTCTTTGGCTTTTGACTGATTGATTACAGTGTGCCTTGGTATAAGTCTCTTTGAGTTTATCCTAGTTAGAGATTTTTTTGAGCTTCTTGGATGTGTAGATTTATGCTTTTCATCAAATTGGGAAGTTTCAGCCATTATTTCTTCAAATATTCTTTCTGCCTCTTTCTCTATCTTCTCCTCCTGGGACTTCCATAATGCATATGTTGCTATGTTTGATGAGGTCCTGTAGGTCTCCTAGGCTCTGTTTACTTTTCTTTATTCTTTTTCCTTTCTGCTCCTCCTGCTCAGACTTAATAATTTCAATTGTCCTATCTTTGAGTTTATTGATTCTTTCTTCTGCATGCTCAAATCTGATGTCAAGCCCCTCCAGCAAGTTTTTCATTTCAGTTATTATACTTTTAAACTCCAGAATTTATATTTGATTTCTTTTATAATTTCTCTATTGATATTTTCATTTCATTCGTATAACATTTCTTTGGTTTTCTTTTATTCTTTGTTCATGGTTTTCTTTAGTTTTTGAGCAACTTTAAGGCAGTTGATTTAAAATTTTTGTCTAGTGAGCCCAATGTTTGGGCTTCTTCAGGGATGGTTTGGGTCAAATTTATTTTTCCTTTAATTGGCCACACTTTCCTGTTTCTTTGTATGCCTTGTAATTTTGTGTTGGAAACTGGGCATTTCAATATGGTAACGTGGGAACTCTGGACATCAGATTTTCCCCCTTTCACAGAGATTGTTGGTATTGCTTGTTGAGGGCTGCAGTCCTTGTTTGTTTAGTGATAGTTACTGTTCTGATATCTCAGTGGTCAACCAGTGACTTGACAGAGATTTCCTGGAGTCAATGAGAGGGAGAGAAAGAATGATAACTACTCTCCCGGGCTTTACCACTTGGCTCTAAGCTGGGGCACTATTTCAAGGCTAAGCAGGGCCACCCACAACTCTGCCTTAGCCTTCACCTCCTGCTTGCACAGAGCCCACAGATCCACCCAAGGGGCAAGCTTAAGTTCCTCTCTAGGATCTTTTTTGAGCATGCATCCATCCTGGACATGCACATTGCATTCCCTTTTCCCTTCCAAGCCCTTAGTCTTCCCACAGGAGACTTCCTCCTCTGCCTTCTCCCAGGGAGGGAGACAATCATTTGGGTCTGTCTGCCACTTGCCCTATTCACTGTCCCTTGCCCAGGTGGGCATGGCCAGTTTGTCTTTAAATCTTTTAACAGACATCACAGCCTCCCAAAGAACCATTCTAGCCCAAAGGAGTGGGATAAAACAAAGATCAACCCCTGCACCAGCTAATCAGGGGAACACTGAGCAGGTCAAAACTCACAGTCACAGTAGTTGAAGAACAAGGTCTGTATTAGCCCCCTGGCACCAGTATCTGCACCAGTAAGCTGCACCAGGAATATAGACTGCCATCCGCACAGCCACTGCCACCATGCTGGGGAATGGGAGATGGTAGGCAGGTGAGTGAAAATGTCACACTGCTCTCCTAGCAAAAATAATCTGCTTTTTTCTTCAGTCCTCTGGTTGCTGTAAGTTTTGGATTAAATTTTAGAATTGAAAAAAGGTTGATCCTGTCTGTCTTCGCCAGCTTATTGTTGTTTCATGGAGGACTGATTTTTTAAGCACCTTACGCTGCCATTTTCCATATTGTCACTCAAGAATCTGATCTTCTTTTTAAGAGTGTATATACCCTTCATGCTTAGAGAAATTTCTACTGATACATGTAAAATATCTTATAAATGTTTCCAGATAATGAGAGTTGGTCTTTTTTTTTAACAGGGCTTAGAAATCACATGTGGCTTAAACAAACAGAGTTTCCTCAGAAATCCAGATCATTTTATTCTGTAATTGCGGAGTATGGTTCAAGGCTTTATAATTACCAGGTGATGTTTTGTTAAATCATTTTATGTGTCACTCATTTAAAATTTAATATGCTACAAGGCAAGTCCAACTTGCAATATGTTAACTTTGTTTTGCATGAGAATATCTAATAGAAATAATATAGGGACCAGAGTTCTATTAAGTGGCTTTATGTCTAAGAGACTCCAAAAATTCTCAGGTCTCTGATCCCTGCAGGCTCCTGCCATAGACTGCATGTTTGTGGATCTGTTACCTCTTTCGTTTTCCCTGTTTCTCCCTTTGGCAAGGGGAGCATCTATGCTGTGGCTGCCCCACCACTGTATTTTGGAAGCACATAACTTCTTTGGTTTCACAACTTCACAGCCAAAGCGTAATTGGTTTCAGGATGAACTGTAACTCAGGTCTTAGCCATATCTGACTTAGATGATGTTTAGGTGAGACTTTGGCTTTAGACTTTTGAGTTGATACTGGAATGAACTAAGATTTTTGAGGCTTTGGGGATGGAATGAATGTATTTTTCATGCAAGAAGGACATGAATTTTGGGGGGCCAGGGTCATAATGCCATAGATTTTTTGTGTCCCCCAAAAATTCATTGTTGAAACCTAATCCCCAGGTATTTGAAGGTGGAGCTTTTGGAAGGTGATTAGGCCATGAGGGTAGAGCCCTCATGACTGAGATTAGTGCCCTTATAAAAGAGACCCCACAGAGTTCCCTCATCCTTTCCACCATGTGAAGACACAGTGAGAAGACAGCTGTCTATGAACCAGAAAGATTCACCAGACACCGAATCTGCTGGCACCTTGATCTTGGACTTCCAGCCTCCAGAACCATGAGAAATAAAGCCACCTAGTCTGTGGTATTCTGTTATAGCAGCCCAAATGGACTAAGCTCCCCAAAGGAAGTTCCAGCACGTTGAAAAATGGCAACTAGACTTTTATTGTTAACCACTGTCTGATGCTCTGAGCAGATGGCCTCCCCTGTGTCCAGAAGCTGGTTAGGTCTGAATAGGCTTAGACTGAGGCCAGACACTGATGTCCTCTCTCTGGTCCACCCCACCTCTACCTCCCCAGCTTTCCAGACCAAGCCTTGTCCATCCTACTCTCTGGCCTCTGAAGACCAGAGAGAGGAGGAATGACAGGGGCTGTGGCTATGTCAGCCACTGTGGGAAGAAGGGCTAAACCAATGGACTCCACCCTGTCAGTGACTTTGGACCTGACTTCATGCCCTTTTCCCTTAGGGTCCTAAAATCCTCTGCTTCCTAGCTCATCCAGCAACTGCTGAATTTCAATGTATCTTCTCATGTGGAGTCCCTAAAGGTGAGATTTTGCTGGTACAGCCCCAGCATCATTCCAGTCCAGTGACGACTATTCCTCAGGAAGTTCATAGATTGATACCCGGAATTGCTCCCCGTTTCAAGGATGTTGCTTGCTCTGCGTATACTGAGAATCTGTGAGCACCAGAACCTGGATGAAAGAACAGCCATGTGGAAGCCACACAGGGAGGGTCAGCCTGAGATAACTCCTATATCACAAGGTTCTCCCATCAAAGACCAGGATGCAGGCCCCTGGGAGCTGGGGCAAGATAGTTAAATCATTGTCAGAAAAACAGAGATGAGAATTCAGAGTGGACAATGGTGGTCTCCACAATACAACCCACATTGTGATGGCTAATTCTATGCATCAACTTGGCTAGGCTATGATGCCCAGATGTTTGCTCAAACACCAGTCTAAATGTTGCTGTGAAAGTATTTTTTATTTCTGAGGTTTACTCAAGCAGACTTTGGTTAAAGCAGGTGACTCTCCAAAATGTGGGTGGACCTCATCCAATCAGTTGAAAGTCTTAAGAGAAAAAGACTGAAGTCCCCCAAAGAAGAAGAAATTCTGCCTCCACACAGCTCTCAGACTTGAGCTGCAATATCAACTCTTCCCTGGATCTCCAGCCTTCTGGCCTGCCCTGCAGATTTTAGACTTGCCAGCCTCCACAATCATGTGAGCCAATTCCTTAAAAAAACCAATCTCTCTCTATATATATACACATCCTATTGGTTCTCTCTCTCTCTTTTTTTTTGTGAGGAAGATCAGCCCTGAGCTAACATCCATGCCAATCCTCCTCTTTTTGCTGAGGAAGACTAGCCCTGAGCTAACATCCGTGCCCATCTTCCTCCACTTTATGTGGGACGCCGCCACAGCATGGCCTGACAAGCGGTGCGTCGGTGCGCGCCGGGGATCCGAACCCTGGGCCGCCAGCAGCGGAGCGTGTGCACTTAACCGCTACGCCATGGGGCTGGCCCCTTGGTTCTCTTTTTCTAGAGAACCCTGACTAATACACTTATAAATTTCTCTGGCAGGTTCTATCAGGGCTTGAAGATTGGGGTCCCCCTCTGCCTACAATATTCTGCCCCAGATCTTTGCAGAGGTGGCTCATCTCTGGGCTCATTCCAGCCCAGCTCAAATGTCTCAGAGAGGCTTCTGTGACCAACCCGATACCCATGACAGCATCCTATACATCCAATGTTGCCTCTACTTTATCATGGATGCTTCATTGACTTGTTGACTCTTCCTACCTTCTCCCCCTCGTACTATAACTTACTGAGCAGGAGTTTGTCCAGAGCTTAATGCAGTCTCCAGGTACATGGAGGCTCCATGAATATCGACATGAATCAGTAAATGATGAGAGAGTGTTGTTTGTGCCATTTTCAAAAGACACCCTTCCCTTCCACCTCTCAATTTTAGATGGATCAGCACACTCATCAATGCCTTCCCCTTAAAAATTTCTAGGGCTGAGCATCTAAGGCCAATATTTTTCATGAGGATAGGGGTTTTGCCGTGGTCATTTCACTATTGATCAGTGTTACCCTGTTTTTCACAAGAAGAGAGCTCTGTTAGAAACCACTTGAGACTAATTTCGATGTGACTCTTTACAGATCCTGAGCTACAAGCAATAGAAGCTGTTTTGTGGCTTGTTTTTATTCATTTAACAATAGATTTCAGATACATTCCCTTGTCTTTAGAGATTATTTTATAACAGCATTTTATGGCTGACTAGTATTCTAATGAATAAATAATATATTCAGTAAATACTTATTTCCAAACAATTGAGTTGTTCACAATTTTTCAATATTATAAACTTATACATCCTTGTTGCTAACTCTTTTCACTCATCCTTAATTTTTTACTTAGGATAAACTCTTAAATAGATGATAAAAGAAAGAATATTCACAATTTTTAGGTCACCTTTTTGTATTGAATCTTAATGACTTAATATTGCTTTCCAAAAAGTTAGATGTGCTCCCCCATCTCCCACCATGGAGAACAGGATGATAATTATGCACCAGAGTGATTGTAAGCACATTAAGTATATATTTCACTTTATCTTCAAAATGATCCTTTAATAAGAGTATTAACAAATCTATTTATAGATTAGGAAGCTGGATCAGAAGAATTAAGGAAATTAATGTGTATGCCTAAGGCAGCACAGCTGTAAATTCTGGACCTAAAATTCAAACCCAGACTTCATGAGACTGGGCCCGTTGGTCTGCACCGTTCGCTGTTTATGCTGAGGACGCAGTTTTATTGTCGCACTGTACAGCCTCAGCAACCATGTAATCACCATCACAATAAAGATCTTAAGACCAATGATTGCAAATGACTTGTCCAAACATGTAATTAGTCTATATCTAAAGCCCTGTATACAGCAGCGAGCTTACTTATTTACCCAGGGGTACAAACTGCAATCATTGTATCTTCTGAGACACCTGGAAGTTATATGGTTTAAAGTTATTTTATGAGAGTTTTGTTAAGAAAATAAACAATGGCCACATGAGGCGTTGGTTAACACTTGCGTTGAACTTGTCCCTGCTCAAATGACTGGAGGCAGGTTCTAAGGCATAAAACTTTGTGTCTCAGTCAACATTCTGCGAAAAGACGAAACAGCGCTCACTAGGGCAGCACGGGTACGAAAACTGGAACGATACAGAGAAGATTAGCATGGCCCCTGCCCAAGGGTGACATGCAGGCTCGTGAAGCGTTCCATATTTTTAAGAGTAAAGTAGTTAAAAACAACAATGACAACAACAAACAAACTGTGCCTCTGCCCACAGCTATTTCTTTGCCTGTCTCTACTCGACCCTTCATTTCTCAGGAGGTTGTCAATTCCACACCTGCTCCATTGACTGCAAATGCCAACAGGTCCTCCCTTCATGGGCGTTGTTAGGATTGGGCAGCAGGGGTTTCGTTAGGAGCTTTGTTGGAGAAAACAGTATCTTGGATGCTGTGCAGTCTGACTGAATGCTCCAGACGTGCTCCAAGGGGAGGCCCACTGCATGCAGGCAGGGAACTCCAGGAAGCATCTTAGGAATGCAACACCTGGTTCCTATCTCCAGGAGTGCTGCGGACGGGATTTCACCAGCTGTACACAAAGCAGCCTTTCCCACACCTCGATTTTTTTTTTAACACCGTGGATGCTGTGAATTTTGATCATCCCCACTCCCTCCCACCGACCTCCAATTTGGTTGCTATGATGCTCAGAAACAAATATATGGTCCATAGCTAATAACCTCCTGGAATGTAAGGCATACGTGTGTGCCAGCCCTGTCCTTCATGTGATATCTTTTCCAATCCTGTTTTCTCTTCATTTTTATTTCCTCACTTCTTTTTTGGTCCTATGTCTTTTTATACTATATTTGTTCCTATGTAAAGCCACCTGAAATCCTTTTGGTAAGAAGGCAAAATAAAAAATACTTTTAAAAGTCTGGAAATTTTTAGCTTTCAAGGAACTCCCAAATTCATTTATCACCAAATTAATGAAGGAATATTTTTTGTATGTTCTTTTAAGGCTAGAACAGAAAAAAGAAACAGAAATTGAAAACACTGCCCCTACTGATGGTAAACTTACACAGAAACTGAAAAACTAGAAATAAGGATCTCTCTGTGCCAAAAATAAGCTCTCAAATCCACGTCTTTGTCAAAAGAAAACTGTTGAGGAGAGCCTATACGAAATTAAATTGCTCAGCAGAAAAAAAAAAAAGAGCAAGGGGTAATTATTTTCTCCGTGCCATACTGTGTTCCCTTCCCATGCCATTGTCACATATCATGCAATTGCCTTTATGGGATGGTCCTGTGTGTTGCACAATTTTTGGCAGAGCAAACCAATAGGAAATCAGAGCCTTTGAAACAGGAAAGCAGATGTCAGCAGAGAAGGACAGAGCATTAGTTCCCAGATAACATATCGATGGTCACTGTGGTGGGTTCAAGGGTGACCCCCAGAACCTGTCAAAGTGACCTTTATTTGGAAAAAGAGTCTCTGCAGATATAATTAGGGATATTGAGATAAAATTGTCCTGGGTTTCCCAGATGGGCTCTAAACACAATGACAAGTGTCCTTATAAGAGACCCCAGAGGAAAAGGCCGTGTGGAGACGGAGGCGGAGACTGGAGGGATGCAGCCGCAAGCAAGGAGGGCCAGGTGCCGCCAGAAGCTGCACGCAGCAAGACGTAGAACGTCCATTCAAGCTTCGGAGGACAGCGCTGCCCGGCTGACACCTTGATCAGGACTCTGGCCTCCAGAGTCTCTCTCCAGGACCGTGAGAGAATAGATTTGTGTTGTTTCAAGCTACTGGGTTTGCAGCCATTTGTGGGAGAGCCTGGAACCCACGCGACACGTGAAGCTCGGTGCACAAAGGAGCTGAGGGCCAGGCAGAGGAAGCGGCGTGCGTGGCAGCAGTCCACTGCCCCTCGTGTTGACCTCCTCACTGACGCCCCCACCGTGGCCCTGCATGCGTGTCCCTTTCAGCAGTTTTATCCCCCTGGTCATTCTCAGCCCGGCTCAGGCGCCACCATTCCAACGTGAGATGGTCCTTTCCAGATACCTCGCTAGTGTCAGGTAAATGTCTGCAAGTCGTCGAATCCGGTTATGTTACTGCTAATTGAATCCAGTAATCAGGTCCCTTTTTTAGAAAGGGGGTGCCCCTCGCTGTCTACAATGAGGAGCCTAAGGCCTCAGCAAGGTCCTCTGATGTCGGAATGTGCTCCCCCCTCCCTGAACCCTCCCTCTTCTCCCCTTCTTACCCCCCTTCTTCCCCCTCCCTCCTTACTCCTTCCTTATCCCCTGCCTCCCTCCTCCCTCCCTTCTGCCTCCCCTTCCTCCTCCTCCCCCTCCCTCCCTCTGCAGCCCTGCCTCCAGGCTTCCAAGCCCTTCAGTCTCAGCATTCTGCCCCTTCTTCCTCCTTTCGTGTCCTCAGAAGGCGTGTCCTCAGAAGGCCTTTAGCACTTTCACAACCTTGAGAAACAGGGAATGTCTCACCATCCTAGAGCTCCAGTACCAAGTTACTGTCACTAAACAGGTCTGGCTGTTACCTCATCTCCTCCCAATATGAGCACTATGTACAGGAAAGGCTGAAAAAGATACAGGTATCTTAGAGGATGCTCCTGTGTCCCTCCTGTCACACGTGTATATCAAGGGTAGAAGTGTGATTTCTTTCCTCTTCACCAATGAGAAGAATAACTCGACTTGAATAGTCGGGATTCAGAATGCTTTGTCTTTTTGTTTATCAGGCCAGACTTCGAATGCCGAAAGAGCAAGTGGAACTTTTAAAGTGAGTGAGATTTTCTGATGTGTGCAACTTTCTGGTGCGATTCCAAATTGTAAAATTATAAAACAAAATCATTCCTATGGATCAATCCTTAAGGAAACAGACATCGGGAGGCGCTTTCAATATTATTTATGATTTAAAAAAGGGAAAACAACCTAGATAAGAAAGACAGGCCCTGGTCAAATATGCTGGAGTGTATGCATGTAATGAAGAATTATGAAGCCACTAGAATAATTCTAAAATATGCCTAATGATTTGGGAAGTGCAGTGGGACGCAAAATTATAAATACGATCTCTATTTTGTTACTAAGTTTTTGGGAATAAAAACTGTTATAAACACACCAGAATTTAACAGTGTTTATTTCTTTTTTTCTGTATTTTTCAAATTGTGAGCATGCATTTTTTTACCAACTGGGAAAAAATACTAGATAAGGAGTGCTCACATTTTTTCAACAGAAAGAAATACTTATTGGCTTGACATTTTCTTAATCTCGCTACCAGTAATTTTCAAACTGTAAAAGTAGCAGAACCTATTCTTCCAAACTAAACTCTGGCACGCTGGTGCTGTTAACAGGTGAAGGGCAACTGTCTTGGCTGTTCCTCCAGCCACCCCCTGCCAAGGGCTTGTCCACAGCAGCCCAGGGCTCAGTGTGAAAACCACTGCTCATACCACTCTCAGAAATGCAACGTGTGCCATTTGAAGGAGTTGAGGGCTGGGATTTAGGACTCACACTGTGAAGTCACCCAGCCTCAGGTCGGGGCAGCAGAGCCCCCGAGGGGCGAGGGATATGTAAGGTTGATTGAGTGCAAGGTTGGTTAAGCCCTACTTGCCTGCGTAGAGCAGACCCCAAGCACTAGGACGCTTTTCAAGTGTAGTGAAATGCAGTGCTCTAGACAACTGGGCATTCCTGGAGCTCCCCTCGTGTGAGAGTTTATTTCTTCTACAACATAAAGCACCTCTTCACTTTGTTGCCCCCAAGCCCAGCACCAGCTGATGCCAGGAGCCCATACCTTCCTTTCACATTGGGGGTCTCCATTTACAGGAACGAAAGCCAGACATTGGAGAACAACTTTCGTGAAATTCTATTTTTAATTGAACAAATAGATGTTCTGAAGGCATTACTTAGAGATATGCAGGATGGTCTGCACAGTTACAGCTGGAACACCGACGGAGACCCTACCGAGGTTCAGAACCACACAGAGGTCATCGATGAGGTAAGGTGGGGTTGGGGGCGGTGGCAGGGGACGTGGTTAATATTTCCTTCCGGTGTCACATTCCATGGCTTCTTTGAGTGTAGAAACCGAGTGCTGATTGATATGTGGTTTGTGTCCTCTTCTTAAAAATTCTTCCCTGACGTTACTTTCATTTACTTTCACTAAAGCTTGCCCCTGGGAGCCCACTTTTTGATAACTGCTGTGTCACAGAGAAGACTTTATGTTGCAAAGAACTTCCTACCAAAAGAAATAACAGATTCTGTTTTATTTTCCAGTAAAATAAAAACGAAAACAGAAGATCATTCAGAAATGGCAGTCTCTGAATGTCTATACACAAATACCTAAATAACAAAATATTTTTATTCGTGGATCTAAAGCTAGGGTATTTGATCTACTCAGCACCAGATTAGGCAACACTGCAACGAACCCCAATGAGACTGGTCTTGCCTCTCTTCTCCCTCCACTAGCTGGAGCTTCTTTCCTTCCCTCTGCTTTTTGAAATGCAAAGAAACCTGACACTGACCACCTACTGCCTCCCCAGCTTACTTTGTCGGGGCCTGGGACAAAGTACCGCATCAGTTAGGACTCCAACTGTTATGTCACCTAGAACACTTTTGTTTTTAGAACGTTCTTAAGAGTGCAAATGGATGAATAATTTCTAACAATCATGTACTCTGTGCAAATTGCCTTGATTCCCAAATACCGGTAGAACATTCAAGTCTTTATTACTGAGCAGAGACACTAATGAAAGAGGGGCACAGCAGGACACACACACAACCTCATTTGACTGCGTCCCTGCCAGAGCATGATGGGGAAGTCCTTAGGGCTTGGAAGGGGCCTTTGGTTCAACCTTGCGCTGTGACCTTGGGGGACGGACTGAACACACTTTGGCTTAGTTGCCTCAGCTGCCAGAGAAGGTGATATTAGAATCTGTGCAGCGCCTGGCTCAGCATGCAGCTTGGTAAATGTTCACTGTTGTTATTATTTTGCAGATTTGGGAATTTAGGTCCAAATCAACAAAGTAAATTGTCAAAACTCAAGCAGTTGGCTGAGATTGTTAACAGAAAACTCTTTTTTACATGTGTACAGGAAATGTCAAATTTGGTAAATTATGTACTTAAAAAGTTGAGAGAAGACCAAGTCCAGATGGCTGATTATGCCCTTAAGTCAGCAGGTGAGTAAAGAAGTTGAAAAGGCCAGTGTAAAAAGTGTCTCTATTCTTTATATTTATTAATTAGGAAAACATATTTATCTATCTGGTAATTTGAGATGGAGGAAAAATTACCAAATCTAGACAATGAAAAAGAGGATAGAAATGGTTGTAGTTGATTGCTCTCTGGGTGCAAATCTGAAAGGGAGTAAAAACTGTGCAGCGTCATTAGCCCGCATTGCAAAGGACCACAAAGAGGGCTGACACACCACTGTGAAGTTGGGGATGCAGGAGATAGCCTAAGCATCCCGAGCACTATAGCATTTTATATTTTATATACTAAAATGACTAATCTAAACATATTATTAGTGATTAAACGATAGCGTTTAAAGACTGCTTATAATAGTCTTGATATCCTCCAATTAAAATTAATTTTTAAGGGCTTAGACTGTGACTCATTAACGTTAATATTCTCAACGAGGTCTTGCCTCTAATAGTCTACAAACGATATGTGTTCAGTGAACAATGTGGAAGGAGAGAAGGAGGCAGAAAGATGGCAAGAGAAGGAGGGAGAAACTGTAAAGCACACACAGTAACATTAATTTTACTGATTGACAAAGCTAAATTTATACTGGGGAAATAATTTGTATCCTGCATGAAATAGAGAGCATTTGGACCAGAATGATTACTCAGTCATGGGTGTGTGTGTGTGTGCGTGTGTGTGTGCATGTGTGTGTGAGTTGAGAGAGAAACAGAGCAAGAAAACAGACTTGCCTGAACCAGGGTTCCCTGGAGCCTGGGAGGCATAAGCATTGAGATAGATGACAGAACGTAAACCATGGCATGCTTTTTCCATTTGTTTAGTTTTGGCATTCTGATACACTCTTTTTATACTTCTTCCTTCTTTTCTACTGAACGTATGTGTGACTTCCATTTTGAAAAACCCATGATGACAAATGTAGGTCCAGGGATATCCCATGTAGAACAAGGAAAAGCAGAAAATACTGTGGTTCCTCAATAAATTTTAGCATGAAGCATGATACCAGCTTCTTGTTGGGCCAAGATGGAGAAAACCCATGTAAGTCTCTCTCCCCCACTGATTACAATGAAAAGGTTTGGACAAAATATAAAAAGCAACAACCTGAATATTATGAAGCATGAACAAAAGCAGACAGATTGTGGAGAGATCAAAACCTGGAAAAGTGACCTGCGTGGGGTCAGTTTACTGTTTGTCTTGTCTTTCCTCTCACAGCTTGGGCTGAGGCTGGCTGTAGTACAGAGCTGCAAAGCAGTGGCAATGGGGTGGGTGGCTAAAACTGTGAGAGAAATTCCACCTTTCTAGAAAGAACCTTAACAAAATAGTCCTGTGGGCCAGAGAGTGTGGGGAGAAAGCCTGAAAAGACAGAGCTGGAGAGGAGATGCCCTGCTCTCGTCTATGTATGTGGCCAGCTCCGGGCTTACCTCCTAGCTGCTCATTCCTGAGGACAGGCTGACAGAAGCATGGCAAAGACTGAGAATTTGACAGATAGTCAAGCCATGGTTCAAGTCTTAGACTGACCGCTGAGTGGCACGTGGGCAGAACAGACCTATAGCAAAGGCTCTGAAAACTAAGTGAGATTGGAACCACCACCTGTAGAAAAGGAGGGAGCACTGTGGTCTGAACATTTCTGGGTTGATTATCTGATGAAACAAACAAAAGCCTTATTATAGGATTCAGAGTCTCACAGTATAATATTCAATACGTCTAGGGTGCGATTCAAAATTACTTGACATAAAAAGACCTAGGAAAATATGACCAATTTCCAAGGGAAAAGAAATCAACAGATGCCAACCCCATATTGACACAGATGTTGGAATTATCATGCAAAGACTTTGAAGTTGCTAGTGTAACTATGCTTTACGTGGTGAAAGTAAGCACACTTGAAATGAATGAAAAGATACAAGCTCTCAGCCAAGAGATAGAAACTATAGAAAAGAACCAGATGAAAATTTTAGAACTAAAAAATACAGTATCTGAGAAAAAATTCACTACATAGGCTTAATAATAGATGGAAAATGACAGAGAAAAAAATTAGTGAAATTGAAGATAGATCAACAGAAATTATCCAATCTGAAGAATGGAAAAAAAAGGGAAACAATTTTGAAAAAAAATCAACAAAGCTTCAGAAACCTATCAGACAATATAAAAAGGCCTAATATTCTTGTTCTCATAGTCTCAGAAGAAGATAAGAAATCAATGTCAAAAAATAACTTGAAGAAATAATGGCTGAAAAAATCCCAAATTTGGTTAAAAACATAAATGGACAGATTCAAGAAACTCAGCAAATCACAAACAAGTTAAACTCAAGGAAAACTACATCCAGACATATCATAATTAAATTGCTTAAAATCAAAGATGCAGAAAAAATCTTGAAAGCAGCTAGAGACACATACACACATTACATATAGGAGAACAGTGATATGCATGACTGCAGATTTCTTATTGGGGACCAAGGAGATCAGAAGAGGAAGGAACTACATTGTAAAGTGCTGAGGTAAAGGAAATGCCAATGCAGAATTCTAGATCCAGCAAATACATTCTGTAAGAATGAAGGTGAAATAAAGTCATTCTTAGAAGAAAGAAAACCGAGAGGATTCTTTGTCAAAAGATCTGCTAAAGGAAGTTCTTCAGACTTAGCAAAAATGACCCCAAAAGGAAACTTAGAACTTGAGGAATGAAGAGAAAGCAACGGCTAAGACAAATATCTGAGTAAATATGAGATGACAATTTCCTTTTCTTAAGTTCTTTAAAATACATATGACTGTTAAAAGGAAAAATTATAACCTTATCTGGTGAAGTTTTAATATATGAAGATGTAATACATGTGACAGCTCTAGAGGAAAGGTCAATGGGCGAAGTTAAAGGGACCACTATGGTTTAAAGATTTTATATTTTACATGAAACGGTAAAATATTAACTCAAAATAGACTGGTTTTGAGTTAGGTATGTGTATTGTAATCACCAGAGCAACCTCTAAAAAAAAAATACAGAGACATCCAAAAGCCCATGAATAAATTAAAAAGGGATTTTAAAAAAATCAGCTAATGTAAAAGAGGGCAGGAAAGGGGTAGCAGATGAAGAAAACCAGAGGAGACAAAAGAAAACAAATAATAAAATGGTAGACTTAATTCCAAACATATCAATAAGCATGTTAAATGTACATGGTAGAGACATGCCAATTAAAGGTGATTGGCAGGTTGCATAAAAGCAAGACTCAAATATATGCTGTCTGCAAGAAATACACTTTAATTATAATCACATAAATAGGTTAAAAGTAAAAGAATGGAAAAAAGTATATCATGCAAACAACAATATTTTACAAAGTGGAGCAGCTATATTAATAACAGACTGAGTGAGCTTCAAGACACAGAGTATTATTATTATACTATAATAAAATATTATATTATCATTATATAATGATAAAAAGGTCAATTCACTAAGAAGACATAACAATCCTAAATGTAATTGCATCAAAATAGACACACAAATCCATAATTTTAGTTGGAAATTTCTTTTTTTTTTTGTGAGAGAGATCAGCCCTGAGCTAACATCCGTGCTAATCCTCCTCTTTTTGCTGAGGAAGACCGGCTCTGTGCTAACATCTATTGCCAATCCTCCTCCCTTTTTTTCCCCAAAGCCCCAGTAGATAGCTATATGTCATAGTTGCACGTCCTTCCAGCTGCTGCACATGGGACGCGGCCCCAGCATGGCCAGAGAAGCGGCGTGTTGGCGCTCGCCCGGAATCCGAACCCGGGCCACCAGCAGCGGAGCGTGCGCACCCAACGGCTAAGCCGCTGGGCCGGCCCTTAGTTGGAAATTTCAACACTCTTCTCTCTTAATAGAAAAAGAATATAGAAAATCAGTCAGAATATAGAAGATCTAAACAACACTATCAAAAGGTTGATCTAATTGACATATATAGAATATTGCACCAAAAAATGTCAGAATACACCTTCTTTGTAAGTGCACATGGAACTTTCACAAAGACAAATCATGTTCTGGGCCATAAGGCAAAAATAAATTTAAAATAATGGAAATGATATAGAGTATGTTCTGTGACTATAATGGAAACATAAACTAGACATCAATAACTAAAAGATATCTAGAAAATCCCCAAATATTTGGAAATTAAAGAATACATTTCTAAATTACTCCTGGGTCAAAGACAAAGTTACAACAGAAATTAGAAAATATTTTTAAGTAAATGAAAATGAAACATAAAATATCAAAATTTATGGTTTGCAGCTAAAGCAGCACTTAGAGTGAAATTTAGAGCAACAAACATTTATATTAGAAAATAAGAAAGTTCTCAAATGAATGATCTAAATTTCTACCTTAAGGCAGTAGGACCTAAAGCAAGGAAAAGGAAGTAAATAATAAAGAACAGAAATCAATAAAATTTAAATAGAGAAAAACAGTTAAACAAAAAATAAGTTCTTTGAAGAAACATCGATAAAACTTTAGCCTGACCGTCCAACAGGGGGAAAATAAAAGAGAGAGAAGACATGAAAGACCAACAGCAGGAACGAAAGAGCAGACACCACTACAGACACTATAGGATTGAAAAGATAATAAATGAATATGACAACCTCATGGCCCCAAATCTGATAATTTGATGAAATGGACTAACTTCTTAAAAGACACAAACTATCAAAGCTCACTCAAGGCAAAGTAGATAACCTATAGTTATTACATAAATTGAATTTATAGTTAAAAAACTTCTTAAAAGGAAAACTTCAAGCTCAGATGTCTTCACTGGTGATATCTACCAACCATTTAAGAAAGAAATAATGTTACGACACAAACATAAAGTAGGAGAAGAGAGAGGGAACTTGCAACTTATTTCATGAGGCCATTGTTATCTGGACACCAAAACTAGACAAGGACGTTATAAGAAAAGAAGTATGTAGGCCAATATACCTCATGAACAAAGGACTCTGCTTAATCTATTTTGAAGCTCTTCTAGATGCAAGCATGTTTAGGATTATTATTTTTGTTGATGAATCCCCCTTTTTGCCATTATGTAACGTTCCTCAACAAAATATTAGAAAATCGAATCTAGTAATATATAAAAGTGATAATACAACATGGCTGAGTCGGGTTTATCCTGAAAAGGCAAGGCTGGTTTATCATTTGTAAATAAATCAATGTCATTTACTATATCAACAGACCAAACTCAAGAAGAAAAACCAGATGATCATGAAATTAGATGCACTAAAATCAGTGAACAAAATTCAATATCCTTTCATGATGAAAAAAACTCTCGGCAAACTAAAAGGAGAATTTCCTCAACCTGATAAAAGATGCCTGCAAAATTCCTCTAGCTAACTTCACACTTCTTGGTAAAAGACTAAATGCTTGACTCTAAGATGGGAAACAGGTAAGGATGTTCAATTTCATCATTCCTATTCAATACTGCAATAGAACTCCTAGCCAGCAAGATAACACAAGAATCAAAGAGAGAGAGGAAGAGAGAGAGAAAGAAGAAGGAGGAGGAGGAGGAGGAGGAAGGTTAGGAAGAGGAGGGGAAAGAGAGGGAGGAGAGAAAAAAAGCATGCAAATTGGAAAGGAAGAAATAAAAATGTCTCTACTCACAGACAACATGATTATTTACAGAGAAAAGCACCAAAAGATCTACTAGAACCTAATACGTGAGGTTAACGAGTTAAATTGTATATATACAATCTTTAGATACTAGTAATAAAAAATTGGAAAAACAAATTTGAAAAAACAGCACTATTCACAGTAACAATAAAAAATGTGAAATACTCAGGTATAAATCTAACAAAATGTACACAGGATCTGTGTGCTAAAAACTAAAAAAAACCCATGAATGAAAGAGGTAAAAGAAAACCTAAGTAAAAGAAAACCTAAGTAAGTGGACAGGTATATACCATGTTGGTGGATTAGAGGGCTCAATGTGTTGGCGCCACTCACATAGACAGTAATCTTTACTGTACATATTAAAGATTTTGTTCTTATTATCTTTAAGCTAAATCAGGTTATAGGGCGTTGCTCTGGTCTCTGATGCATATCCAGTGAAACAAAGATTATCAGGAACTAAGACCAGATGTCTGCGCCACCCGGAGACCAGCCCTTGTATAACTGGCCTGTAGTCTTTGTTCTACAAGATGGTTCTTTAGGATGCTAGTCCCCCCATCTTCCAATGTGCTAGCTTATCACTTAATAAATGCCCTTTCTCTCCTACCACCTTGCTTCTCGACTGACTGTTGGCTTGTCTTGTGGCAAGTAGAAGAACCTCCATTTTTGGCAGTAACAAATATTGTTAAGATGGCAATTCTCCCTAACTGGTCTATTGATTCAATACATCCTAACTGAAATCCAAGCAGGATTGCTTGGAAATCTACAAGCTGTTTCTAAAATGTATATGAAATGGCAGAAGAACTAGAATAGCCAAAACAGTTTTGAAAAGGAAGAACAAAGTTGGAGGACTCACACTACCTGCTTCTAAGGCTTACTGTAAAGCTACAGTAATCAAGAGAGTGTGGTATTGGTAACATCAGTGGAACAGAATAGAAAGTCCAGAAGTAGTCCCACACATACATGGTGAATTGATTTTTGACAAAGGAGAAAAGGCAAGTCATAGTGCTGGAAGAGTTGGACATTCATATGCAAAACTAAACCTTGATTCGTGACTCCCACCTTACAAAAATCAACTAAAAATGAGTCCTAGACCTAAATGTAAAGCTTAAAGGTATAAAACTTCCAGAAGAAAAAATAAGAGAAAATCTTTGTAACTTTGAGTTGGGGAAAGATTTCTTAGATATGACACTAAAAACATGATCCATGAAAGAAAAAGAATGGATAATTTGGACTTTATCAAAATTAAAAACTTCTGCTCTGCAAAAGACAGTAAAGAGAGCGAAAAGACAAGTCACAGGCTGGGAGAGAGTATTTGCAAACCAAATATTTGACAAAGGACTTGTATCCAGAATTTATAAATGCTCTCAAACTTCAATAATAAGAAAACAGCCAACCCAATAAAAAATGGGCAAAAGATTTGAAAGTCATTTCATCAAAGAAGATAATGAATATCAAAAAAGTACATGAAAAAATGCTCAACATTACTGTTCATTAGTGAAATATAAATTAAAACCACAATGATATACCACTAGGTATCTATTAGAACAGCAAACACACTAACAAAAACTGACATAGGAAGTTCTGGAAACAATGGGAAGCAACTGTAACTCTTATACACTGCTGGTGAGAATGTAACATGGTATAGCCATTTTGGAAAACTGTTTGACAGTTCTTATGAAGTTAAATATAACACTTATCTTATGACCCAGCAATCTGACCTCTAGGTATTTACCTAAGAAAAATTTAGACTTATGTTCACAACAAAACCTGAATATCTATAGTACGAGAATATCTATAGCAACTTTATTCATAATCACCAAAACTAGAAATAGCCCAAATATCCATGAACAGATGAATGAATAGCTAGTTGTAGTGTATCCATACAGTGGAATATTCCTCAGCAATAAAAAGGAATGAACTGTGGGTTCTCATTACACCACCCAGGATTCTCAAATGTGTTGATTGTGCTAAAAGAAAGTAGCCATATTGCAGAGGCTCTGTCCTGTGACTGGCTACAGAGGGACAGCAGGAGGAGAGGTCCAGAACAGGCAAATCTATAGTGACAGCAAGTAGATTAGTGACTGCCTAGGGCTGAGGTAGGAGGTTGGGGGAAATGGGGAGTGATTGCTAGGTGCTATGGGTTTCTTTTCGGGCTGATTGAAAATGTTCTAATATTGATTGTGGTCATAGTCACACAAATCTGTGAATATACTAAAAACCACTACATTGCACACTTTAAATGGGTGAATTGTATGGTATGTGAATTATATCTCAATAAAGCTGATTAAAAAATAAAAAAACAAATGAATAAAAAAGTGAATAAATATGACTGATTTAAAAAAACCCTACATACCCCAATTTACATTTTTTCTTGAATAGATTACGAGGAGCAGGGGGCAGCCTTATATTAGCATGTGACAGTGTAGTTCCTGTCCAATAGGTTGAGTAGGATTAGTGATTGATTGAGCAGACAGTATCAGCACTCAAAACAAAGTGCACACAGCGTTGTCAGATAAAAGAAAGGATGCCCAGTTAAATTTGAATTTCAGGCTAACAGCAAATAATTTTTCAGTATAAATATGCTCCAAATCTTATATGAGACATACTAGCACTAAAAAACTATTCATTTTTTATCTGAAATTCAAATTTAACTGGAAGTCTTATATTTTTTCTCACAAAATCTGGCAACCTTAGGTACACATGCACTATTTCAAATTGTGCCATCTTAGAGAAAGCACTGGTAAGTGGATATTCAGTCAGGCATGTGTCTTTTTAATGTTGTATTGTGATATCCAGATGGAATTTGAGGAAGTGACTTGCATTTTCTTTATTGGTTATGTAAAAATACATTTTGCTTCTAAAATGAAGTAATGTGAAGGGATAATATTTGATGAGTATATTTTATATATCTTTGATTAGAATTAAGCTCAATGAATTTGCAGAATTGCTATTATGAATATAACTTTTTAGTACATTTATGACGTTGGTTTTTCTGCTTTTTTGTTTTTGAGTGAATTGGGCTAACATAAAATTCTCATTTATCACATGAGCTGTTAAAATATGGGGGTCTATGTGTCTTTTTAGGTAATAAACATAATCCACATAATATTTCCATCTCTAAATCAATTGCTCCAGAATTCAACTTTTTATCAAAATACCAGTTTCGGAAATCTTGTGAAACTACACAGAGCAAGTGTGGTTTTCTCAAAGTGACAAAATTTCAGTGATAATGAAAACTGAAAGTCAGACTTTTCCTACCAATTCCTGAATATGAATTTTACCTTATTCATAATTTGTCCAGTAATAGTTTTCCAACAACATTATTAAAATCTAAATGATGGTTTGAGTTGTGTAATTTTTTATTTTAAAAATTATATTATAATTTTAGGAGCCTCCATCATTGAAGCTGGGACCTCAGAAAGTTACAAAAATAATAAAGCAAAACTATACTGGCATGGGATTGGATTCTTAAATTATGAAATGCCTCCGGATATTATTCTTCAGGTAAAAGCTAGATTACGAGTAATCTGTTTATATTTTAGGATTTTGTTCCTGTTATTTCTCATGAAAATATTAATATCTGAAATGGAGGTAGTATGAGTCTCTGAACTTGTCACAGAACCTGAAACCATCTCCTTGCATTTTTGTAGTTATCAAACTACATGAATTATTTCATACTTTATGGTCAGTAAACTATGGTTAATTAATTAATTAACTAATTATTTTAAGATTGGTAAGTTAGATTATTTACTTCTCAAATAGAACATACACATTCCATATCTTTAAGTTGATTCTGTGGCCTCCCTTTTCCATTGAAAACTTCACTCAACACACATTCACTGAAAGTTCATGCCTCCCGAGTGCCAGTACTGTGCTACCTGCTGTTCCGGCTAACACCTTCTTATAAAGTCTAATTATAACAGGGGCAATTTCCAAATAAGATTTCCACTAACGTTTCTGTTCAAGTCAAAAGACACTAGACATCAACAGATAGTAGAGCTCTTCTTAAGTATAATCTACAAGGCTAAAGTTAGTTTCCAATTAAGAAATATCTTCAGGGGCAAAACTATGGATCACATTCCGTAGTATAGTCTAGATCTGAAAAATGGTAGACATCATTTTTCTTCTTTACCAACAGCACCAGCATCACCATCACTATCATCACCATTATCACCTCCATCACCACCACCATTCTCACTACCACCATCACCACCACCATTCTCACTACCGCCATCACCACCATCATCACCACTACCACCATCTATACCACCATAACTACCATCACACCATCACCACCACCACCATCGCTGCTACCACCACCACCACATCATTACCGTTCCCACCTCCACTGCTACCGTCACCACTATCGCTATCACCACCATCTCCATAATCACCATTACCACCTCCACCACCTCCACCACCACCACCACCACCATCACCATCACCATCACCACAATGAGCACCACCACCATCTCACTACCACCATCTTCACTATCTTCTCCACCATCAGCACCATCAACACACCATCACCACTCATACCAGCTAGCTGTGTCTAGCAGCTTAGAGTCTAGTCAGAGCAACGAAAAAAACATATAATAAAGGGCTCTGATTGATCTAAGTGTAACGTGCTATGAGGAACAACCAAACCTATGGGTATCTTGGAAGTTTTCCTGTTTGATATGTATCCCATACAATGCCTTCATATTATAGGCATAACTGAGATTGTGGTCAATAGTGACTAGCTGACCAATTGTAGGGGTGGATTTATATAATCAGATAAGAGAATAACTCAGTGTTTTCTTTCCAGCCGGATGTCCACCCTGGAAAGTGCTGGGCCTTTCCAGGTTTCCAGGGTCATGCTCTAATTAAGCTTGCCAGGAAGCTCATCCCAACTGCTGTTACCATGGAGCACATCTCAGAGAAGGTATCTCCCTCAGGAGACATCTCCAGTGCACCCAAGGAATTTTCTGTCTATGTGAGTAGCTGTCTAAACCTTTGTTTAGAGAGGGTTATGATAGAAGGTGGTTGGCTAGGAGTTAGGACCTGGGATCTCATCTGAATTGTGCGGCTAACCACTTGAGAAAGTCACTTACTTCCTAGACTCTGCTTTGTATTTACCAAGTGAGGGAGTTGGACCAGATGATTTCTATTACTTAATTTTACTTTTTACTTTTATCAAAGTCATACATGTACAATTAAAAAATCAAACATTTCCATACTGTGTTTATAATGAAACACAGTTTTCCTTGTCCCACTTCTCCCACCCCTGAATTTTCCTCTCCGGAAGCTTCCACTTGCCGCACTATTAGCTGCTTATTTGGGTACTTGCTTTCATATTTGCTTTCAGTGTTATTTCTTGATGTTTCAGTTTTGGTTATTATCTACTGACGTCTTCCTGGAAAATGAAGCTTAGCTCTCTTCCATGGTTTTCCCATGCTCCCAAAATGCTTATGTCTTAACTTTTTTTAGAAACAGGTTTATGGAGATATAATTCATACATCATGCAATTAATTCATTTAAAGTGTACCCCTCAGTGGCTTTTAGTATATTCACAGAGTGGTGCACCCATCACTACAATCAATTTTAGAATATTCTTATTACCCCCAAAAGAAACTCTGTACCTCTTAGCTGTCACCCTCCATCCACCCAACCCTCTGCCCCAGCCCTAGGCAACCACTAATCTACTTTGTCTCTATAGATTGGCCTATTCTGGGCACTTGATATAAGTGGAATCATATATGTGGTCTTTTGTGATTGTCTTCTTTCATTTAGCATAATGTTTTCAAGGTTCATCTATGTCAGAACATGTGTCAGTACTTTATTTTTTTTAAATTGCTGAATAATATTTCGTTGTATAGATAGACCATGTTTTATTTATCCATTCTTCAGTTGATGGACATTTGAGATGCTTCCACTTTTTTGGCTATTATGAGTAATGCTGCTATGAACATTTATGTGCAAGCTTCTGTGTGGACACAATTTCCATTTCTTTTGGATCTATACTAGGAGTGGAATTGCTAGATCACATGGTACCTCTGTGTTTCATGTTTGGAGCACTGCTAGATGGTGTATCTTACTGTGAGTTTCAGTCAGTATTTAATGTTTTCATTGGGACCATGTGACCAATCTTGTTCTCAGTTGAGCCATATAGTATACTTGAATACTATTTTCTTCGTGTAAAATTTTTGATGTTCCTAAGGATGATAATTGTCTCATTTTTATTTAATTTGCTTAGTTTTCTATATTCCTGTCACATTCCCAACCTCTTCTTCAGAAGTCTAAATATCTTCCTATTATGTTCATTCACGTCAGATAATCTATAAATTTCTTTTCTTTTTTATTTCGAGACCTCCCTCTGCAGCACTCCGACCAACTGCTCCAGTCTGCCTGCTGGCTAGTTAGGTCTGATGCACAGCTGTTAGCCAGGGCTTCCAATTCCACACACTGAAGATTTGGCTGATCATCCAATCTATTATTTAAAAAATCTTTTCTCTCTTATTTTCCTTATTTGTTTTTTGTTCTACTTTCTGAAAGATTTTCTCTATTTGTATTTTAACCCCTATGTTGAATTCTTTATTTCTGCTGTCATGATTATTCTTTCTAAGTCATTTTTTTCTGTAAATATTCCCTTTTTTAGAGTTTAAATTTTTTGTTTCAAGGATGCAATATCTTCTCTTAAGCCTCAGAAGATATTAACGGACATTAATTGTAGTTTTGTTTCATATTCTTCTGCTCCCTCCCCTGTTGATAGGGGCTCCGTCTTTCTTCTTAGGTGCTTTTCTCATGTGTATGGTGATGCTTATCAGTTGCATTTAACAGCTAAATGGTAAAAAGCTAGCTGAAAATTTGCACACAGGGTGGGGCGCGTGGACAGGGAGCTTCAAGGGTGAATGGTCTGGTTGGGCCACTTCTTCTGGAGACCCCAGAGTGTGGCATCAGGCTGGCTGACCCTGGGAGGAATCCTGCAACTTCGTGCCCAGGAGGTTTCAGCGTGGCCGACCACATACGGGGTGTGGCTGGGAGAAGAGCTGCATGGGCCACCATTCAGTGTGTAGGGTGTGCCTTCACCTCTTATTTCTGCAGAGTGCTCCTGAGGCCAGCTGTCCTAGAGCTGGGAAGAAGAAGATAATCCTCTGCTGAGCCAGGGCAGGAGTGGTGACTGGCCAGACTGGGGGTCTAACTGCTTTTTGAAAAGGCTGTCCGTCCACCCTTGGATTTGGGGACCCCTGCAGCCCCATGCCCTGCCCCTCTCCCGTGGCCTCATCTCTGGCCCTTTCTGGGGACTTGGAGTATACTTTGGGGTCAGTGTGCTGTTGGTCCCTCCTACGGTCAGGGTAGTTTGTGTTTTCTCCAGGCCACTGAACCAGATTTTTTGTCTTAGCATCTGCTCCCATGCTTTCCTCATAGGTATGTGACTTACTTCAATTTCTTGGTCTTCCTCTCTGGAGGCGGGATCAGAGTTAAACATGGCGCTCAACCTCTCTTGTGCATCATTCGAACGCCTCTAAATGCCATGACTTTGGGGTTACAAAACAGAAAGAAGACTACTTACCATCCTTCGATGCAAGCCTGTTGCCACCCACAATAGGTGTCTGCTGACACCTATAGTTGAGTTAGGTTGTATTGGAGCAGATCAAACTCCCCTTCAGAAAGGTGCACACTGTTGCTCATTACAGAGGAATTATGGGTGAATCCTTTAGGCTAGAATTGTTTAGTAATAAAGAGTACTTCTCATCATTTTTCTCCTATATTAGCAAATTTATGAACCAAGTGAAATTAAAACAGGATGATGAAGGTGGAAATAAAACTAGCACTTCTATCTTAACAGGCTAAAGGAATTATATGAGGCTTGAGTTTTATATATATAATTATGGGTACATTATTTAGTCATCATGTATCCAATTCTTTTAATAAAATTGTTATAAATAGTTTCAATATTAATATTTTCATTATAAAATGATTGATCTAATAAACTATTTTGTTGTGTTACTATGATTTAAGGAAACTGACAGTAAACTTTAGATTCACAAAATAAATTAATTTCCACCACTGCACTCTCCTCTCAAAAATCTTCAATTTTGAACGGGGGAGAAGGAAGAGAAGTTGCATACAAATATCAATATTTTCTTTCAGTCAACAAAAGTTTACTTTGGGAACAGACTTATCTGTGTGATCAAAGTCTGGCAATTGGATTAAGTTTATCTCATTTGGAAAACACTGGGTCAATATGGGGACTCATTTTTGGTTTATTTTATTTAAAGTATAGCAAATATACTTATTAGGCCAGAGTTAATGCTGGGATTTGCCCTATCTATCCATTCATCTATCTATGTATCTGTGTGTGTATCTGTCTATCTACCTATCATATATCTACTATCTCTCTCTCTCCCTGTCTATCTAGTCAACACTAGAGGCCTGATTCTCGCCTCACAGCCCCCTGAGTTAAATGCCTAAACACCTAACACAGCACTGTGCCCCTGGTGGACACCCAAAAATGTATGGTGAATTGTTGCTACTTGAACAGACAACTGCCTCCATTTATTTTAACCAAGCGTCCATTCATTACAACCTCCATGTCTGTTGCTTTCTTTATAGGGCATCTCGAAACAATGTGAAGGAGAAGAAATTTTCCTTGGTCAGTTTGTATATAACAGAACAGGAACCACTGTTCAAACATTTGAGCTCCAGGTAATGACAGCCCTGGTTAGGATATGAGTGGCTCCATCCCTGGGATTGGTTTGTTGCAGTTGCTTAATGCAAAGTGGAATGTGAGAATAATTATGACAAAAGTATGAGTTAAGCAAGGCTTATCTGTACTTCAATTCTTAGCTCCAAGTGCTTATGTGGATTTTATTGAAAAAGACAGGCAATTACCAGAGCAGTTTCTAAGCTTAATTCTTCCTTATTTGCTATCACTTTTTTTTTATAATTTTATTTATTTATTTATTTCCCCCAAAGCCCCAGTAGATAGTTGTATGTCATAGCTGCACATCCTTCTAGTTGCTGTATGTGGGACATGGCCTCAGCATGGCCGGAGAAGTGGTGCGTCGGTGTGTGCCCGGGATCCGAACCTGGGCCGCCAGCAGCGGAGCGCGCGCACTTAACTGCTAAGCCACGGGTCCGGCCCTGCTATCACTTTTAAAAAATATATTCACTTTCTCGGTCCTTATCTTACCTATTGGGTTCCCTTGATACCATCAGGTTGGATAGTCACTATCTCACCTTCCTTGGGTAAAGGATATGGGGTTGATGGTGCAGTATGAGATGGTTAGAGGCAGAGAGGAACTCAGAGGAAGATAGACTAAATATTCAACACCAGATAATACAGGTAAAACTTCTCTTCCTAACTCAATCAGAAAAAAATAGCAATTGTTAACATATAATCCCCTGAAAGTTATTAAGGTATATATATTTCATTATTTCTCATTAGCCACAGGAAGTAATAAAGAGATGTCGAAGGCATCTCATACCATGTACAAGTGTTTTATGAAACTTCTTGGCCAATAGTGAGAAAATCTAAGCTGAAAACAATATATGTGTTAGAAATGAATGTACTTGTAGAGTTTCATGTTTGATTGTATTTCCAGTCTCTGGCTGCCTCCTTTCCTGGCACAGCCAACCAGGAGTACTGTGGGGTGTGATGGGGCAGTGAGAGGCACTTGGATGCCTAGACCACCATATTATCTTCCTCCCTTCTATTTGTCTTCTTATGAGCTTGTTACTCAATGGTAGCTCATTTTCTCATCCACTAAACCGGTATTTGAAACTAATTGTGTTAGGAAGGAAAGAGTTTTAATTTTCCATTATGTCAGCATTCCTTGGAATTCTTTGAGATGGATTTCTTTATAAGGCATTAATTTTATCTTTTCTTTATTTTCAGCATGAAGTTTCTGAATCTTTATTGTGTGTGAAACTTAAAATCCTCAGCAACTGGGGACACCTGAAGTATACTTGTCTATATAGATTCAGGGTCCATGGTACCCCAGGAGATCACACCTAGAGAGCTGGTATCGAAGGCCATGACCACGGGTCCAGAATATTCAAGTATTCTTATTCCATTAGATTTACCGCACCCATAGGAATCGAAAATTAAGAGTGGGAGGGAAACCTTACAGTGGTTCATACTTGCCAGTAAAAAATGAATGAATTTTACTAATAAAAAATAGGAAAGTGAATTCAACCTCCTTGTGGTAGTTTACCTTCTGAGGATGAATCATCTTGCTGGAGCATTGAAAAGTGAATTTGTATTTAGAAGAAGATGGTGTTATTCACCAGTCTTTCTCATAATAGCATCTTTGTTTTTATTTATTCATTCATCCATACCATGTATGGATGTCCACTGTTACCACTATTATTTAACCCTGATCTGGAGGCACTGGTCAATGTGATTAAATAAGCAAAAGAACTTAGAGGTAAAAATTAAGGAAGTTTGACCATGACTATTTGCAGATGATTAGATGAATTCTTTGAAATGCAGTAAAGTCAATTAAAATATACATTACAAACAAGGAGAAACTGCAGCAAGTTAGTGGATACAAAATTATCACATATAAATCAACATCATTCATAAATACAAACAACAACCAGTTAGAGGATATAATTTACAAAAGCCACAACAAAGATATAAAAAATCAAATATAAGAATTAAGCTACCTGTACGAAGAAATGCCCAAACAACATGGATGACAAAAAGAAGACTTCAATTAATGGAAAGACATAACTTATTTATGGATACCAAAACTCCGCTATCAAGACATCAATTCTCTGTAAGTTAATCTACAAATTCAATTTGATCTCAATTAAAAACCAGAAAAAAATTTATGGTATTTATGAGTCAATTACAGAATATTAAGGAATTATTGTTAAAAAGAATGTTTAGGTACCTGTGTGATAATGGTATTGTGATTTTGTTACAAAAAATAATTCTTATCATTTAGATTTATATGTTTAAGTATTTACAGATGAAATGATATATCTAAAATATGTTTCAAAATAATATAAGAGGAGAAAATGAGTGGGAAGATTGATGAAAAAGAGTGGCCATAAAATGATCATTGAAGTTGGTGCTGATCCATGAAGGCTCACTTATACTATTCTGTCTACATTTATATGTGTTTGATATTTTCAATTTTAGAAAGGTTTTAAAAGATTAAAACACATATATACATAAGAAACCAAAAGGTCATGTTTTGAATCAAGCCAAATTGCTTCTAAAGTTCATATGGAAATATAAACTTACTAGAAAGCCAGGAAACCTCTGGGAAAAAAAAAAAAAAGAATCAACAAAGGGAAACAGTTCTATGACTGTGATATTGTGATTTATAATAAGAAATGTATATTTGGTCTTTGTCCTAATTTCTGCCACAGAAATCCTAAAACTCTTGGAATATTTTAAGAGATGAGAGTAATAAAGGTGTCTTTTGTTATGTTAATGAGTTGAGTGGACCTCACCTAAGGATGGGGGCTGGTTGCCAGGAGAACCAACCATGTGATGAGAGGGTTGGAACTTTCAGAACCTCCCCATTCCCTCCATGCTGCCCCCCACCCCGGGACTGGAGAGGGGCTGGAGGTTGAATCAATCACCAATGGCCAATGATTAAATCAATAATGCTTACATAATGAAGCCTCCATTAAAAACCCAAAAGGATGGAGTTCAAAGAGCTTCTGGGTTGGTGAACATGTGGAGATTCTGGGAGAGTGGCGCCTGGAGAGGGCATGGAAACCTCATGCTCTTTCCCAATACCTTGCCCTATGCATCTCTTCCATCTGGCTGTTCCTGAGTCATATTCTTTTATAATAAACTGATGATCTAGTAAGTAAAATGTTTCTCTGAGTTCTGTGAGTTGCTCTAGCAAATTAATAGAACCCAAGAGGGGGAACGTGGGAATCCCAATTTATAGCTGGTCAGTCAAAAGCACAGGTGACAACCTGGACTTGTGATTGGCATCTGAAGTGGGGGAGAGGGCAGTCTTGTGGGACTGAGCCCTTAACCTGTGGGATTTGACACTATCTCCAGGTAGATAGTGTCAGAATTGAGTTGAAGTGTAGGACACCCAGCTAATGCTGGAGAATGCTTGGAGTGGGGAAAAACACAAAAACATTGGAATTGGTATCCCAGAATCATTAATGACATAGATATAAAACAAAAGAAAAATAAATAAATTCTACTACATAAAAAGAAAGAAACCACTGCATGGCCAACAAAACCTTAAATGAAACAGAAAAAAAAATTGCCATTGATATTATAAAGACCAATCTTTCCAATACGTAAAGAGTCTCAAGAAAGCAATAATAATATCAATAACTCTGTAGAAAAATGGAAAAGAATATGAACAAACTGTTCACAGAAACATATGAAAAGGTATTCAAGCTTATTTATTTCAAGAAAAATGGCAAAAGTGATGTGGTGGTACTATGTTTCACCACTGAAATTAGAAAAATCCAAAAGTTTGATAATATTTTGTTGGTGAGGCTTGGGAAAAGAGGCTCTCTCACACACTGCTGGTGAAAATGCAAATAGGCACAACCATTGTGGAGGGAACTTGGCAAAATCTCTCAAAATTAGAGATGCATATACCTTTTGATGCAACAGTTGTCATGTGCAGAATACCATATATAAAATTTATTCATCCGCAGTGTTTACCAGGAGGCAAGGGAATAAATGAGGGGGGAAAGGGGAGCAGGAGAGGCTCCCACATATGTGAGAGCAAAATGGTTCACTGTGTAATGTTTTGTTTTCAAACCACGTGCAAGTGTCGCCTATCCAGACAGTAAACATTTTTTTTGTAAGACATGGTCTCTTGTTTATTCTTACATAATGATTATAAAGGAAAAACTCACTTCTGCGTGTTTCTCCTTTACACTCATACGACTCCCACACTCACAACACTTCTGACACCAGATGTGTGAGTTTTTCCCGCATTAGCAATTCTGTGACACCAGCTGGGTCTCCTACAATTTAATTCACTTCTGACATTTATTTCCCAGAGTGAGCACAGACCCCAGAGGTTAAGGACTCAGTCCCACCAGACTGTTCCCACTTCAGATGCCGATTGCAAGTAGTGGGTCCCTGGGTTACCCACAACTTCTGCCAGATTTCACTACAAATTGGAGATTCCCGTGACCTGCCCCCCACCCCTTGGATTCAATTATTTGCTAGAACAGCTCACAGAACTCAGGAAAACACTTATATTTACCAGCTTATTATATAATAAATGACACAGATGAACAGCCAGACACAGAGATACATAGGGTGAGGTCTGGAAGCACAGCACAGGAGCTTCTGTCCCTGTGGAATTGGGGTGTATCACTCTCCGTGTATGTGGATATGTTCACGAACCCAGAAGCTGTCTGAACCCTAGGCTGTTGGGAGTTTTACGGAGGCTTCCTCATGCAGGCATGATGGATCATTAACTCCATTTCTAGCTGCTGTCTGGAGAATGGGGGTGGGGCTGAAAATTCCAAGCTTCTAATCATGGCTTGGTCATTCTGGTGACCAGCCCCCATCCAGGAGCCCACCCAGAGTCACCTCATTAAACAAAAGGCATTCCTACTACTCAGGAAATTCCAAGGGATTTAGGAGCTCAGAGCCAGGAAGAGGAGGGGAGAGACCAATATATGTATTTTCTATTATTTCACAATGGTCAAGGGGGAAAAGTAGATATTAAATAAGTAAAGAGTGATACCTGTTATGAAAACAAAAAATAAGAAATGGACACATAAAACCAGGGGACTCAGCCACGGAAGTAGGGAAGCTCCTGGCAAGGAAAAGACTTATGATAGGGGTCCTCAGCTGGTCTCTGTGTCAGAATCACCCCATCACATGAGGGAAGTCCATGGGCCTTCTGAAGCAGCAGAGAGCCAGAAAGACAGAAGCAGAGAAGACAGAGACAGCAGGGTGCTGCCTCTGCACGCTCTCTGAGCTTGAGGACGTGGATAAGATGGGGGTGGTATGAAACAGAAAGGGCCTGGATGCCTTTTATTGAGGCACCATAATGTCAGCCCTCCATTTTCACCACAGAAAAGCAACGCTTCAGCACAACATTCAGGTCTTCTGTTCTATCTAAGGCCTCCCTTGAGCATAGGGTCCACTCACAGAGACTCAGGGCCATGGGACGCTGCAGTCTCCTGTGAGTGCTGCCCCCCAGCTGTAGCTGTTTCTGTCCCTTTGCTAAACAAATCAGAAGCTTCAGCAAACAATACTCTTGGATGTGTGTGTTTCCTGGCAGCCATTAGGTGGCCCACCTGAAACATGGCACTTCCATTAAGAAGGTGACTCTGATGAAACCATGAAAGACACATAGGACCCGGCTGTGTGGGGCGGGTGGGGCTGGGAGTAGGGGGCAGCGTGAAGGGTAGTCTTGTTGCTATAATGAGGCACACGTGTGGTGTTTTAAAGGCACTAAAAGAAGTTCAAGAGCTTTGCAAAAGTGACATGAGATGGGGCTGGACAACAGATGGAAGCTTGTAGACTTTATCTGAGGAGTGATGCTTTTGTAGCCATTGAGGATCAAATTTGAGTTTAGACATGTCAGTCTAGCTGGCCTATGGAGAATGGACCAGCGGGGCCCAGGAGTGGACACACAGAGGTTGCAGTGATCATCCAGGACAGGGATTAAAGTTGTGTGTGGAGACAGGGGGATGGAGGGAGATGAACAGAATTGAGAGGGGAGATGAGGGATTGGAAACAGTGGAAGAGGTCAGTGGGTTGCTTAGGATGGAATCCATTCTGAGTCACAAGGGGTTACTGCTCTCGTGGAGTAAATGACACAGTCACTTCCAAGCTATCAGAGTGGAAGTCAGTTTGAGAGAGTATCTTAGGGCAGTTAAACTAGCCTCCTCCCAGCAATTAGTTTGGCAGTAATGATGTTGGCATCGTTGGCATCCCTTCATGTTCCCAAGCCCCTCCCCAGGTTGGGGAATAGAGTATAGAATTCTCTTTCCACTGCTGAATACTAATTCCTCAAGGTGATATAAATTTAGAGTGCAGGCTTGAAATCAGGAGATACAGGTTCATGACCAGTTTCAAAGCTAACAAGCGCCGTGACCTTGGGCAGTGTTCTAGTAAAGACATTTTTGGAAGGCGTTCTCTGGAGCCTTACATGTGGCCAGTATGGCTACTCCAACGCCAGCCAGGCTCCTGGTGCTAGGCTGTTTAATGGGCACAGATTCCTCCATCTGCATTCCGTATGCATGCCCCTTGACAAAGCAACTTTGTTGCTCCTCCCCTCTAGAAGTGGTCTGTTTCTCTGCCCCCTTATATCCAGGCTGGCCTATGACTTACCTTGACCAATAGAATGTGACACAAATGATGTAGGAATTCTGGAGCCTAAACCTCAGGAGACTTGCAGCTTCTACTATCTCCTTGGACCATTGTCCAGAATCACCTTGTCAAGGTGGGTGGGCCTACAGGAGGATGAGAGGCCACGGGGAGAATGCGGTGCCCCGGGGCACCACCTATCGCCAACTGTCAGGCGTGTGGCTGAGGCCATGGGGGTCTTCCAGCCCAGCAGACCTTCAGCTGAATGCTGTCTCATGAGGACGCCCAGGTGGGGGCAGTTCTGTCTCACAGAATTGTGAGACACCATAAATCTTTGTTGTTGAAGCCACAACTTTTGGGGTAGTTTCTTACACACCAGTAGGTAACTGATATACTTTCCATTTCTAGATTGCTACAGTTTCTCAGATTCCCAGTCCCAGTTACCGAAAGAGGACTCCAAAATGACTGAGCTCTCTTTATTTATTAAGTGCTGGCAGCCTAATAAGAGACTGCATATACAAAGAGATGATGGTCAGACCATAAAGACAGAACTCTGACCCACAGCCTGCAGCAACCTGCCTGGGAAACCAACCCATCATCTACAGTAACCGGCCTGGGAAGCCAGCCTGCTCTCTACAAGTCAGACCACTGTCTCTAGCAACCAGACCAGGCAGCCAAATAATCTCCCCTGTAATGATCGGCCTCAAATGGCCAGGGTGTGATCAATAACTGACAGCTTCCCTAATTTTTGGCCCCACTTCCAACTTTGGACCAATAGAGAGAGCCAAATATGCTTCCCTGACCAATCCCCTGGGACGCCCCACTTCTAGTAGCCGGCCCAGCTTCCCCAGACCCACAGCCCCATCGGGACACACCAGAGCCTTTCCTTTTTCCACTACAAATCTTTCCCTCTCCTTGGCCTGCCTTTGAGTCTCTGCTAAAACGCAAGTGATGGTGGCTGACTCTGAACAAACAGCCTTGCCTGTTCTCACTGGGGTGGTCTTCATTGATTCCCACAATATCAATTGCTTGCCTGCAGGTCAAGTGTACAGCTGTTCAGTCAGCAGGAGCGTGTGGGTCACTGTCCACTCACAGCCTGTGATGCAGTTTCCCATAAAGGGTGTGTAGTAGGGCATGCCGTGCTGACGTTTCTAATTTTCTCTCTTCTCCATCTTTAAAATGGGGGTAATAGCACTGACCTTATGGGTGTTTGTTATCCAAGTGATAATATCAGTATAAAGTGCTATAAAAGTGGTAGCTATCTACGTCATCCTGCTGATGGATAATATTTAAATAGTACTTTGTAAGTGAAACACAGGAAGTACCCAACAATCGCTGGTCTCCCTCCTCCTGGGTGGTAGGTGTTCCCTTCTCAGAGCCCCACCCTCAGCACTATGCCTGATATTTCTCAGGGCTCCACAGATGTTAATTTAAAAAATATCTATGAAATTTATTGAAGTATTCTTCCTTTAACATCTAAAAGATGAGAAGGGTCTTTGAAGAGCTGCTTAAGCAAAACACATCCCTTAAACTAGTACAATTCTCAAAGACATTCACTCATGCCACCTCTACAGTGTGCTTTCCGTCATTTTACAGTTCTCATGTAAAAGAAAAAGAAAAGGTAATTATTCCCTGTCAAATTTGATGCAGAACCTCTGAGCTATGCCAGTGTCTTTCCTCTTGGGTAATTTTTCCAATGTTAACTGGTAATAACAGGACTGCAAATAGCCTCTCCCCCTCCCCCGACCCCCCAGGGACTGGGGAAGATGAGCTAGCATCTGACAGACACTGGGCAGACACAGCTGTGGGTGACAGCTAGTAAATGCATCATTATCCAGGTAGAATTTACTGCCTCTGCAGCTATAAACAGGTTAGTTCCCTTCCTTCCAACTCCACAGACTGACTGCCTTTTTTTTTTTTTTTTTGTGAGGAAGATCAGCCTTGAGCTAACATCCATGCTAATCCTCCTCTTTTTGCTGAGGAAGACCAGCTCTGAGCTAACATCTATTGCCAATCCTCCTCCTTTTTTTTTTCTTTCCCCCAAAGCCCCAGTAGATAGTTGTATGTCATAGTTGTACATCCTTCTAGTTGCTGTATGTGGCACGCGGCCTCAGCATTGCTGGAGAAGCGGTGCGTCGGTGAGTGCCTGGGATCTGAACCTGGGCCACCAGTAGTGGAGCGTGTGCACTTAACCGCTAAGCCACGGGGCCGGCCCACTGACTGCCTTTTTATATGTTTCACTCTAATTATATTTCCATTTCTAAGAAGATGAGGGCATTTCCTTGCACAATAAACAAACATAATGAACGGCATCAACACTGTTCCCCAGATCATCCTGTGCCTGACTTACTAACCCCTGAGGTTTGGTGTTTTTTAAATCAGAAGGCTATTTACTAGCTAGGGCAACAGCAATGTGAATACACATTGCATTAGAAAACTCAGTAGCACACGGGCTTCTAGAGATCTCAGGTGATCTCGTTTCTTGTCTCAAAATCATTTGGAAAAAATGTAGGGAAGCAGTGTCAATATATTTAATTATCAATACTGAAATTGTTGAATTATTAATTTGCCAAACCCATTTAGTTTAAGAAAACTGGAAGAGTACATAAGATTTTTTTCTCTTTCAAGAAAAAAACATTATAGCTTAATTATATATTTGTTGGGTCAAAATAACCATATTATTTGGGCAGAATGGATAATCACACAAGTCGTCTTAGAAAGTTTAAAAAAAAAATTTTTAAGACAAAATTAAAGGATTTAAAGATCAATATATTATGAAACACTGTTTACAAAGATTATTTAGATACGTTCTTTAATCATATTCATGATCTCCATTGCAACCACCTCATTTAATAATTTATCTCACTATTTTAAAATTAATTAATAAAGCGATAAAAAAAGCATGTTTTGTTAGCAAAAAAATTTAAATTGGCATTATATCCTGTTTGCTTTGGCAAACACTTGTATGTAACAATGTAGATCAGGTTCATGTTGTAGTTTTAAAACAGGCAAAATTGTTTGTAATTTTTGTATTTTCCACTTTAAAAATAACCTGTTATTATTTCTCATATCTTGATTCTATGTCAAGTTAAAAACAAGCTTCTAGGTTCCTATACGCAAAGCATATTAAAAATAACAGATTCTAAACATGGATAAGCTTGTCATGGAAAACTAGCTTGGATACAATTGTTCTATTTCCCATTTTGTTTTTTGAAATTCTACATTATTTATGTCATTTATGCTACAAAAATTTTAACAGGAGCTGGTGAAGTTCATCTTGAGACAAAGTTGCAGAATTATTACTTATCATTAGTGTTCTTTAAGCATCCTGTCTTTACCACAATTAAAAAATTTAAATTTAAAACCATAATCCAACATGATGCCACACTGCTGAGGTACCAGTACTACCATCTGAGCCAGGTTCTAAAGCTGCCCTACCTCAGAGGGGTGTATAAGTGATAATTTTACTTAATTATTTATAAATAAACGATTTTGTTTTTGGTGTTTTAAAACAGAATTGGAAATAGCTGTCACAAAGTTCTTTCAAAATGTGAATCCTCAGAACCAATCCTCATACGTGGGGGTTGATGACTCTCGCACCACTAAAAGTAGATGCCACCGTCACTCCGGGGCGTGACCAGGGACCCCCCCTTCCCCGGGCGTGACCTGAGAACCCACCACTCCAGGGTCGTGACTCGGACCCCACCCCCACCCCGGGGTCGTGACCCGGGATCCCACTGCCACCCCGGAGCGTGACCCAGGGACCCCACGTCTCTCCGGAGCGTGAGCCGGGAGCCCACCTCCCCCAGGGGCGTGACCCCAGACCCCTCCCCCTGGGGCGTGACACGGCGACACCACCGGCAATTGGCGACGTGACCAGGGACCCCACCTACCCCGGGGACGTGAGCCGAAGCGTAACCCGGGCCCCTTCCTCCCCCGGGGACGTGTCCTGTGACCCCTCCTCCCCTGGAGCATGATCCGGGGACCCAATCTCCCTCGGGGGGCGTGATCCGTGACCCCGCCTCCCCTGGGGCGTAATCCGGGAACCCCGCCTCCTCCAGGGACATGACCTAGGACCCCGCCTCCCCCGGGGCGTGACCGGGGGACCCCGCCTCCCCTCCTCGGGGCGTTCCTGGACCACGTGTAAGGCCCGGGCTGAGCCGGGCGGAACCAATGGGCGCGCCGCGGCGTTTCCGGCGGGACGCTTAGGGCGGGACTCGAGTCCGCCCCCAACAGAGGTCCCTCGCGGGCCCGCGTCCAGCCATGAAGTTTCGGTCCAAGATCGTGGACGCGGCGTGTCTGAACCACTTCACTCGTGAGCGCGGCTCGGGGCGGCGGGGGGAGCACAGAGGGGAGGGCGGCCCGGAAGGAGGCAGTGCGCGCGGCGGGGGCGCGCGGGGCCGCGGGCGGGCGGGGGCGCGTGGGCAGGAGAGCGGGTGCCGAGGCTTGTGCCTCAGACCGCCCGGCTGTTCTTCTGGAGCCGGCGCTGGCCCGACAGACGGCTGCCTGCGGGGCAGGCGTCCCCTCGCCCGCGGCCGGCGCCCCGGGCCCGGCGGGCCACGCGTGGGCGATGAGTGGGCGATGAGTGGGCGAGGGCGCAGCCGCCCTCCGCGCCCTGGTGCCTTGTTCCCGCGGCGGTGCTGGGGCGGCCGACACGACTTCAGCGGTGTTCGGTGCTTTCCAGGGGCAGACCGCTGGACACGGCTGTTTTCCCACCGGGAAGTTGCACCGTGTTGAGCCAGTTCTGCGGGCTAAGTTGGCCCCTGGGACGCTCGATGTGCTTCGTAATGAATCCTCACTTTGACCCCCCTCTAGGAGTCAGTAACATGATAGCCAAGCTTGCCAAAACCTGCACTCTCCGCATCCGCCCCGATAAGCTGAACTTCATCCTCGCCGACAAGGTGGCCAATGGGGGGGTGAGCATGTGGTGTGAACTGGAACAGGTGAGTGGAGGCCCCCCGGGGGCCTGCAGACTCCTCCCCAATGCCATTGGAAAGGGCACACATGTCCCCCCTTTTTCTTCCTTTAGGAGAATTTCTTCAGTGAATTTCAAATGGAAGGTGTCTCCGCAGAAAACAATGAGATTTATTTAGAGCTAACATCGGAAAATTTATCTCGAGCCTTGAAAACTGCCCAGAATGCCAGAGCCTTGAAAATCAAGCTGACTAATAAACACTTTCCTTGCCTCACAGTCTCTATAGAGCTGGTGAGTAGCAGGGGAGCATTTTTGAAACTTCCCAGAAGGAACAGAAGTGGTTATAAGCTTAGGCTTTTTAAAAGTATGTGGAAAACTAATTGGTTTTATAAAAATGAAATTTTATTTTATTTAAATTAATTTTATTAAAATTTATTTTATTTAAACTGTTTTATTAAAATTTATTTAAATTAAATTTTATTAAAATTTCCATTGGAGTCAGTTCCTCATATTTATTTTTTTATTTTTTATTTTTTCATTTTTGTGAGGAAGATCGGCCCTGAGCTAACATCTGCCAATCCTCCTCTTTTTGCTGAGGAAGACTGGCCCTGGGCTAACATCCATGCCCACCCTCCTCTACTTGATATGGACGCTGCCACAGCATGGCTTGACAAGCGGTGTGTCGGTGGGCGCCAGGGATTCCAAACCGGCAAACCCCGGGCCGCTGCAGCGGACGGAGTGCGCGCACTTAACCGCTTGCGCCACTGGGCCGGCACCCCTCCTCATATTTAAATGGCATTGTGATCATATAATATTGAACCAGGATGCTGTCCTTTTCTATGCAGTAAGACTTCTGTATCTTTCTTCTCAGATCTGCGTATCCCAGCATCTCCATTTCTTTTAGGGGTATTGTCACCTAGGGTAGAAATCGTGGTTTCTATCCATTTTCACGTTTGAAGTGTCTGGTGTCAGGCCCCCCCATCTGCTGTAACACAGTTCAGTGACTTCTTGTTCTCGAGTAGTACGTCTGTCTTTCGTGCTCCTACCAGAGGAATTGAATGCACAGCTCTCCTCAGAACACAGGCACACACCACAGGCTCTCACTGCTCACAGAAGGAAGTTCACATTTCTTAATGTGACGTTCAAAGCCAAATGGGAGACTGCTACCCTCTGATTGGTTCCCTGCGTGTGTCCGGTTCTTTTCCAACTCCCAGACTTTGGCGATACTGGGGCTTCCACTTGGACTCTCTCTCCTTATCACGCTGAAACGTTATCTTCCTTTAGTGCTCAGCACCAACGCTGCGTCCTGCCTGGCCTTCCCTCATCTTGGCATCCCCTCCTTTATGTGTTGTGCGTACTTTATCCATCTTACATGTGAGTCTTGTGTTCAGTTGAACACTCTATGGAAGAGGATTCCTCAACTTTTCTTCACAACTTTTTCTTAACTCTTTGCAGTCAGGCAGTTCTTAGAGCTAATCATAGTATTCCATGTCACAGTATGTTTGGTATGTTTCTTCAATTGCTTAAGGAAAAGCAAGATAGTAATGTATAATGCTTTTCTATCTAAAAGTATAGGGTACTTTGGTTTATTATGACTCTCATAGAAGCCCCTGGACATAGATAAACATAGTTTTCTCCTTTCAGCAGTGTGGGCACTGCATCACACTGAGTGTCCTGTGCATACAGAATGGTCTCTCCGTTCCTTCAACATAGAAAGTTTTCTTTTGCCTCATGGCTTCACATGTGCTGTTTCTCCTGCCTGGGACACTGTCCCACTAGTCCCCATCTTCCCATGGCTGGCTGCTTCTTGTTCTGGTGTGATCTGAAATGTCACCTCTCAGAGAAGCCTTTCCTGACCTCCCAGTCTAAGAACCTCCCCACATACTCAGCTGGTCACTTTTATTTTCCTCAATGCTGTAACCATTATATGTATTGTATGCAGTTCATCCAATTTCGTGTGTTTATTTTCTTGCTTATTGATCCATTTGTACCACTGGAACATTGGGGACCTTATCTTGTCACCACACTTCCCGGCTCCTAATAGGACCCAGAGCAGAACAGGCATGCCCTAAATATTTGTTGAATGGACTTTGATGAATGAATTGAGAACATTCCACTTAGATTTGCTATCAACTTTTTTTTGTCCTTCAGTTCTTCTGTTTTTTTTCTTTTTTTAATATTGACATTATAAAAATATTTTTTAATTCTTCTCTTGGCAGTTATCTGTGTCGAGCAGTAGTCGCATTGTGACACACGACATCCCCGTAAAGGTTATTCCTAGAAAATTGTGGAAGGATTTGCAAGAACCCGCAGTCCCAGACTCTGATGTGAGTGATGCCTGGAGTCCTGTTGCTCATCACGTATTAAATGGCATGATTTGAACTTTCTGGTTTAGTTACAATTTTGCAGTATATTTTATTTGAAAGTTGCATGGTACCTGAAAAGAAAGTGATACTCATTTTTAAAGGATACTCCAGGAAAAAAAGTGGTATATTTGCCTTTTCTTGTTTACGTAAAACGTCTTAAAACAGTGCTGCATATAATAGAAACACCGAACTCTTTACAGATAGGAGAATGTCTTGCTCACTAATAGTGCTTAAATACAACAAAACTAAGGTAGTGCTTTGGAGGACAGTCGTTTCTGTTGGGAGCAGTGGCCTCAGGCACCATTGTGGGTTTCACAGAACTTGATTTCACCTCATCCTGTGAGGAGCGACGTCCGGGATGTGTGTAGGAGCCCCGAGGAGAGGCTGCTTCAGTCCTGTTGACAGGAATCTCAGAGCCACCGAAGATGAAGATGATGCCACGGAGTCCTTTGCCTCTTGCTCCTAATTTATTGAGGAAGAAATTATGAAAATATACTGGATAGAAGATTTACTTGACTTTAACTAGAAGACCTCTGCACTGACTGGGACAAAGCCAGCATCATGTTGAGCACTGTTGCAGCCTGCTGTGAGCGCTGAGGCGGGGACTTGCTCGCAGTGCTTTGTCAGAGGAGGGAAGGGCCCTGGGTGGGTGTGCATCCCTCAGAGGAAGGCCTCCCGCTGGTGCTTGAGTCTGTTCCCCTAGGGGTGTACAGAGCATCTCAGCTGCAGGGCTGCAGTCCTGGCACTGGAGAATGCCCACAGGGTTGTGGTCGCTGAGGTCACCACAGGCAGGCATGGGTTAGTGAAGGTATAAAATTGTTTTTCTTCTCATATTTAAAAAAAAAACTTTATTCAGACAGTTTAAAAACACAGGATTCTGGAACTTTTAAGCATATACACATTCCAAACATAGGTAGTGAGCAGTCAGTACTTGACTATATTAGTATTTTTAATACTTCTAATTTTTCTCATTGGTTTTGTAGGTTAGTATTTATTTACCAGTCTTGAAGACTATGAAGAGCGTTGTGGAAAAAATGAGGAACATCAGCAATCACCTGGTAAGCGTTAACTTCTTTAGAAAAGAGCTTTGAAGTATTTGGTTTAGGCTGTGCTTGGGAGGAAACCTTGCTGCCCTAGGCGGGGAGGCCGCCACGTGGTGCCCCCCGGTGGGCAGGTTCCCTTCACTGGGGCCCGCTCTGGGGACCTGGCCTGTTCTTGAGAGCTCGTAGTTTCACAGATGCCCTTAGAAGCCTGTTGTAGTGCTTTCCAACTCTCCTTCACTGGGAAAAGTTTTTGTATTTGCCCTGATCCCTTGCGTTTATATTTATAGTATATTAAGGATATGTTTGACAGTTCTGGCTTTCTTTCCTTATGTTTTGGACGGAACATTACACATTTTATCTGCTAATATGTATTTTTTTAGTGAATCATTGATATTGGCAGTGATTTGAGTGTCCTATCTATTTGCCAAATGTCTCAGTGAGCCCAGGACAAAGATCCCCCAGACTACACCCATCTGAACTCTAAGCAGCTCTCAGGCCAAGTAGACAGGCACATTTATTTCTCTGTTTACTTTTGTAGAGGTCTCTCAGTGTCATGAAATGCTACAGTATGTGACAGCGATGGGGAATTGTGTGGATTATCCTTCTTCACACCTGGGGTTCTCCTGAATTCTTTCTTTACTCCCCCCTTCAAAACACATTTGATTATGTCCTTGAATCTTAAAAACCACTGTCCACCTGATGAAGTGTAAACTTTTAATCTTCACTGTCTGCCAGGCCTTGTCTCCTGTCACACAGCCACACCCTCTCTGCAGAACCATTCTAGACTCTTTATCCTTCCCCATGATGCCATTTCTTTCCAGGTTCTGTCTCTGCCACTCACACTCGCCTTCTTCTCTCCCATCTTACCCTGGAAAGCACTTAGCCCTTCTTTGCACTCTTTTTTTTTTGGTGAGAAATATTAGCCCTGAGCTAATATTTGTTGCCAATCCTCCTCTTTTTTGCTGAGGAAGATTGGCCCTGGGCTAACATCCATGCCCATCTTCCTCTACTTTATATGTGGGACGCCTGCCACAGTGTGGCTTGATAAGCGGTGTGTAGGTCTGCTCCCAGGATCTGAACCTGCGAACCCTGGGCCACCGAAGCGGAGCGTGCGAACTTGACCACTACGCCACTGGGCTGGCCCCTAGCACTTAGCCATTCTTGCTGTTCATTGTAACTCCCAGACCTCTTCCACTGCCCAGGCTGTAAGACCCTTCTCCACTGAGCTGCTCTGTTCAATGCTGTGTGATAAATTACCTGCCAGTATCGTGGAACTCCTTACTGAACTGCCAGCTTCTTTTTTTTTTTTTTGTGAGGAAGATCAGCTCTGAGTTAACATCCATGCCAATCTTCCTCTTTTTGTTGAGGAAGACTGGCCCTGGGCTAACATCCGTGCCCATCTTCCTCTGCTTTATATGGGACACTGCCACAGCATGGCCTGACAGACAGCGCGTTGGTGCGCGCCTGGGATCCGAACCCTGGCCGCCAGCAGCAGAGCGCACGCGCTTAACTGCTGTGCCGCGGGGCTGGCCCCTGCCGGCTTCTTGAAAAGGGAAATTCATCTTTGTGTCATAGCCACGCACTGTGGGATTGCCACTCAGTAGGTAGTCAGTAAGTGTTGGATGGACCTGGAATGAAATTTAGCTTCAGGAGATCTTTGGAATTGCAAAAGATTTCTGAAGCCTAGAAGATATTGATGGGCTATTTTATCTCTATAGTTGTGCTCACTTGGGTAATTTTCTTTCATGACTTAATCTTTATGGATTTCATTTTAATTTACAATCAGCTTCCCATGAAACAGTGTGTGCTCTCCTGACGTTGGTGTTCCCCTGTGACTGCCTTGATGTTGATCCAGTTGCCAGGCGGGATGCTTCCTCTGGGGATAAGGTTCAGAGAGGCCCAGGAGAGAAAAGGCAGGGCAGTTAATCCAAGGATCTGACTGTTTGTTCTTTCAGTACAATGGAAATGAGTCAGCAAAGTAGCTTAGATAGATAAAGTCATCAGAGGTGTTTTTCTTCTCTCTGGAGTGTTTAAAAACAAATAAAAGTTTTGTGGAGTGGCTCCTGCAATCTGGAATACTAGATGGAAAGTTACCCAGTGCACAGAAAGTTAGAGTAGCCAAGAGCATGATGAGATCTATTTGGGTAACCAGAATTTTGTGTTTGAAGATTACAGAGAATTAAGGAAAGTGAGTGGGACTCAACACGGTAATCTGCTGTCTTGTTGGGGATGCTCAAGCTGCCCTCGTTGAGACTCAGTCCTTTCCTTACTTCCTTTAATGAGCGATGTGACTGATGAGGGTGGGCTGTGTGTGTGACTTGTGTAGGAGCAGGAAAAATGAGCACATATACTGGGAATCTACATCATGTTTTAGGACATTGCTTTTTAAACTCTAACGTGCACGGGAACACCCTGGGCTGGGCGTGAGACTGAGTTTCCCACGAGCTCAGGGATGCTGACGCCGCCTGTCTGTGCACCACCTTGGTAGCAGGGCTTTGTATTAGGAGCTGGGCTATGTTATACCTTAAATGTTGTCTCAGAAACATTATCTCAGAGTGTCACAGGATACGCCGGTCGTTAAAACAAGGGAATCTGGGTTTATGGGTGAGAGGCGCCGTGATGTGGTGGCCCAGGTGAATCCTCGGAGCCGCACAGCCCTGGGGCCACTCCCGGCCGCACCCCTCGGCTGTGTGTGTCCTGGTGCTGCGTGTTGCCCAAACTGGGGTGATAGTGCAGCTACCAGAGGGGCTTTGTTCCTTTTGTAAACTGAGAGGTGGTTTGTGTTAGATGCCCAGTACATTTAGTCAGCATTCCATAAATGGTAGGAAATTATGGTTAAGGAAATCATTGAAAGAAGTAAGATCTTATCCAGATTCTTAAGAAATAGAGGATGCTGGTGTGGGTGATATTTTGGGTAATAATCGCAAAACAGACATGGGTGACCAGCATTCAGAGTTTGTTAATTCCTTGGTTTTTTTAGAGGAAGATCGGCCCTGAGCTAACATCTGCCAATCCTCCTCTTTTTGCTGAGGAAGACTGGCCCTGGGCTAACACCCGTGCCCATCTTCCTCTACTTTATATGGGATGCTGCCACAGCATGGCTTGCCAAGCGGTGCGCGCCCGGGATCCGAACCGGCAAAGCCCGGGCCACTGCAGCAGAGCGTGCGCACTTAACTGCTTGCGCCACTGGGCCGGGCCCTTCAGTAAGTTTTGATCTAACGCTGCCATGTACCAGACACTGGGTATGGTCAGGAGAGATGGAATCTGATGTTTGATTACTCAGATTTTAGGAATTTGAAGAAAGCATGAGAACATTTAAGCCTGAAGTGAGTCTAGGACCTGTGCAAGCTGCTTTCATGAATAAATCTATTTATATAAAACTATTGTTTTTCAAAAGCCATGCAAATTTACAGATAGATATTGAATGTGTATTCATTTGAAACAAATGGGCATATGTTGTGTTTAACTTTACAGAGCCCCAGTAAGCAGTCCAGAATTGTTGTATGTATTTTATTTTGGTCCAGTATTGTTTCTGGATTATGGTAGAGTGGGCCTAAGAATGCAACAGTATATTTGTGGGTTGTGAAAGAATAAGGCTGGCAATGAATACTTCCCATTCAAAGGTACCTGTACTAGATTATATAGCAAGTAAGTTTGGGAGGCTCTTTTCTATTTAATGTCAAAAGCCTCAGAAATAAGAGCTCACCCAAGGTAAAAAAATTTTTTTGGTTTTGTTTCTAGAATGAGAAATATTCAGTTCACCAATTTTAGGAACAACAGTGAGGCATCTTCAGTTCTATTCACTAAGGATAGACAGACTTGGCTGCAGCGGAGCTGTGCAGAGCAGGCCATGCTCCACTGTCTCCTGAGTCCCGTCTCCTTGCACCTTTGGCCTGGCTCCTACCAAGTGAGATCACTGCCTTTCTCTCTCCAGTGGCTGGGTGGTGGGCTTGTGTTATTGGTTGAGCAGAATGTGGACTTTCAAAATGCTGTGTGGGCATTCCAGAGACCTGCCAGGCTTTAGAAATGGGCAGATACCGACATTAGAAAGAGAAATGTGTGCCATCAGCAGATTAGCGAAATCTTGAACCATATTAGTGGCATAGGTATCTTTCTCTGAACTTCATTTCTAGATTCTGTCCAGTTGAAAGAACTCGTTGGTTGTTGGTGGAGGGTGGAGCTTGAAAAGAAAGGGCCCTCTAATCTGTGAAGAAGTCACAGGCAAGGAAAAGTGGAGAGGAAGGCGAACACTGTTGGAGGAGATAGGAGGGGCAGGGAGAGACTTGAGGGTGGGAGGTGTGGAGTTGGGAGGGGCCGGCATCAGTCACCAAACCTAGTTGTACTGTGAGTACAGGACACTGCAGCTTGTTGAAGTCCTGGAGACCTGACAGCGTCACCAGACCTTTCTGAGTTTGGAAATCTCACTTCCCAGCATCTGAGTTTATTTTTTAAATGAAGGGTTATGTTGTCACGAAATTCAAAGACTTCATGGTTATATTAAATTTGTAGTTATAACCAATGGTTTGGCCCATTTATAAAAATAAAGGAATTGGCAAGCTTATTTTAATTTCCAGTTTCTCTTCCCATTCTCCCCCTCCCATTTTGTCATAGTAGCATGATGTCCACATTGTCAAAGCATAAAATAATTACATGTTATTCTGTCCCCTGAATTCCCACCATTTGATTTTGGCTGCGCAGGAAATGATAACGCTCACCCCTGTCTTCCAAGGCTGTTCTCTAGCAGATCGCCTGGGAGGGATTTACGGGAATAGTAGTTCATTAGTTTTCACGTGTTCACGATCAGTCTGGCTGGATGTGAAGTCTTGGGCTCATGCCTTCTTTCCTCGTGCCCCATTGTCTCCAGTATGGAATGTTGCTGCCTGACAACGATTCCATTCTGATTCGGTTTCACTTGTGAGTAGCTTGGATTTATTCGTGGGGGAGGGAGGCATGGATAGATCGCCGGGGGATTTTTTCCCTTTCCTTTGGCATCCAGTTGTGTGGCCATTCCAGGTTCATTTTCCCCATGTGTGGTATCCCTCCCTGCGTCTGTCCAAGTCCCCTCCACGTGGGGAAGGCTCCTGAACTGCAGCTGTTAGCAGGTATTCTAGTCCTGTGCTTTGCTTTTCTTCTGGAACTCCTTTGCCCTGGACTCTTCACTGTCTGTTTGATTCTCTCAGATCCTTTTCCTCTCTCTGGTTCTGTTGGGTGATTATTATTTTTCGCCTCTCCACCTCACTTTCTCTTCCTGTGCTCGCTGTGGTACGTGTGCACATGTCTTCCTTCTGGTTTAGTTTCCATTTCTGACATTTTCCCTTGTATTTCCACTTATTTCCTGAGCTCTGTCAGCTCCTTATTTATATCTGCATGCAGTGTGGCCATCTGATTTCTGAGCTTCCCTAACTCTGACTTATCTGTTCTTTCACAGCTTCTGTTGTTCTTAGTTTCTTCCAGCTCCTTCTGAAATCACACGTTAGGCTTTGCATCTGTGTTGTGCATGGCCTGCGTGTCTCTAAAGTGTGCTCAGTGTGCTCATTGGCCACTGTTATTTCTGTCTTTTTTCAGAGTATCTTGGTTTGGGGTTTGACTACAATCCTTTTAGGAATCCTCTTTTAGGAGGAGTTTTCATTTCAGCTGTGAGAATGGACATGGATAGTCTTCTAGCTTCATAACTAGGGTTCTTGATTTTATTGTAACCACAAACTATTAAAGCGTACAGGCTCTCCCACAGCCACCTCTCCAGGACTTCCTGAGCCCTCTCCCTCTTCCTCCTCCCCCCATTAGACCCAAGGTACCCATTTTGTTCACCTGGAGCTTTTCCTCCCGAGATTTCTTACTAGCGCAGGTTCTCACCTGGGAGGGAGCTCCCGCTGGCTCTTCCCAGGAACCTGGGGGCCAGGCCTTCCTTGATCCCCCACCATTGCCAGTCTCCTGGCAGAGTCCCTCCCAGCTCCACCTGTGTTCAGGTCTCCCTGCTGAGTTCTCCGCTCTGAGGGGCTCCTCTCCTTTGGACATTTTTGGGAATTTCTGAGTTCCTGGTTCTCAGGCCTTGTCTTCCCTCTGTTGCTGATGCCGCATGGGTGTCAGTGCCACTGGAAGTGTTCTAGGGTTTTGTAGGGTTGCCTTGTCACCTGATTTGGTCGAAGATGATGTCCATTGGTTTTTTTTTTTTTTCCTTTTGCTTTCCTTTCCTTTTTTAAGACTATGTAAAAAACTTAATTTGCAGATTATTGAAGCAAATCTAAATGGAGACTTGAACTTGAAAATAGAAACTGAAATAGTGTGTGTCACAACTCATTTTAAAGATCTTGGAAATCCTCCCTTAGGTAAGTTTTCTGGTGGGTTATGTTTTGCTTTTGATAAATTACTTATTTCAGATGACGTACCTTACTGAGGGTGTCTAGCCAGAAAAAGGTTGAAATCTGGTTGACTGTGTTTCATGCCTGGGGAAAGAACAAAGACTTGAGATTGGAGTACCTGTTGGTGCAGCGGAGTAGAAGATGAACCTACTGGGCGTGAGGCACTGTGCCTGCCACTGAGCAGCTGGGGGACTGGCACAGGGTCTTGAAAATGGGGTCAAGCCAATAATCTCCAAGAGCCCTTCCAGCTCTTAAATTCCTGTTTCTGCTACTAAAGATTTCAATTTCTCACCTGGAATACAGTGAGAAAGGTAGATAATAACATTTCTTATATTCTCCTACTTTAGTCTCTTTAATACTTAGAGAATTAGATTAGCAAATACAAACTTTTCTCACATGATCACATTTTTCTTCTCATACAAGGTGATAAGGGACTGCAGAATCAGTTCAGTAAGCAGTGAACGACAGGGTGATTAACTGCATTGGTTCATGGGGTTAGAATCGTGTGCTGCAGAGCTCCCAGCAGTGGGCAATGCAGTTAGAGGGGTGCTCGAACCGGGAGCGAAGCCAAGGACCAGGGAAAAGTATTCGCTTATAGTGTGAAAACCGGCTTAGACATGCACATGAGCCAAGACAGATATACTAGGCCCCTGCCACTTTAGAGTTAAAATTTAGTACTACCAGTTTGCTTATTGCAGACACGTTTTAGCATAGCATTTCGAGGAGTTTTTACTTTATAATGAAAGGCATACTCGTCCAGCAAAGTGAATCTGGATGATCAAGGCTTTGATAACAGTTGTGTGCAATGACTTATTTTGGTGTTACTCGTTTTGTTTATTTTAATAAATGCAAAGAGGGTCTTACCTTTGTTACTTTCCCAGAAGCTGAAAGGAGTGAAAGGATGTTTTTTTTCCTTTTTGTTCCCCTTTAGAATGAGAGGGCTTGCATTAGCTCTGTGCATTTCAGCTCTTAGATATGTGTGAGAGGACTAAGAAATGCAGTTTTTTTGACCTAAAGGGAGAGATTGGGTCATATTTCAGGTCCCTGTAAATGGAGATTCTCTGGAAATTAGCAGAGTATTTTAGAGTCAGGACTTAATGAGTGCTTGCTTAATGAATGACTGCATTTACATCTTGCCGTGTTTCTCCAAGTTGCTAAAATCAGTGGTAATGTAAATCATTTATTTAAGTAAATGGTCATTGTGCTATCTCTGGGTTCCGTTACATCTGAAGACATTGTATTTAAAAATGTTCGTGTTATTTTAGCCTCTGAAAATGCTTCTCAAGCTAGAAATCCAGAACAAATGGCTGAAGTGCACGTAGACATTAGGAAGCTCCTACAGTTTCTTGCTGGACAACAAGTGAATCCTACAAAGGCCGTGTGCAGTGAGTTTGCGTTTCCATTTGTTTTTTTCTATTTCAAATACTTTAATTCACTGTAGTCTCACAAATGGTATGCAGTCTTGTGAATGCAAAAAACAGCTCAGTTGCATGGGCTCCAGTTTTCTAGGGCAGTCAGGTGTTTTGGGTTTTCCCGGATTCAGAAGTACCTCAAGGTGCAGTAGGAAACAACTGCGGGATACTTGGCTCCTGGAGGCCTGCAGCCCCACTGGCCTGGCAGATGGGTCTGGGCCGCCTCACTGGCTGTCACATGTGGGTCTGTGCCCGGAAAGAAGCTTCAGGAGCACGGGTGCTGATGTCCCAGTCCTGCCATGGTAATCTAACCTCACGGATGCGGAGTCCCTCATGGTGTTTGGCTTGGATTTAAGTCCCCAGCCTGATGCCTTTGTTGCCTCCCTGTGTCTAAGCCTGAGCGGTTTCTACACTTGTCCCCTATCTCAGTGTCTGCTTCCTCTCCACTCCCGATTTTTAGCGACAGTCTCTTGATTCTGGTTGGCCTGTGTTCCTCAGCCTCACACCTGCCTTAGCACCCTTCATTCGTTGCCCACACATGAGGAGGGGCTCACTTGACAAGAATTTTTCAAGACTCTGTCTGTCTCTGCTACTAAGATCACAGCAACTGAAAGGGATCTGTGACCTTGCTTGGAAGAGACACCTTTTATGTGACAACTTTCAGCCACCAGTGGACACTGTTGAGAAGGGTGGCCCAGGGGTATACTTAATAATCATCAGATTGTCAGCACTCTGGAGAAGGAATAGAAAATTATAGATGGCTATGTCAAGGAATGACAGCCCTTTAGAATGAGAGACATGAAGAGAAGCAGAAGAGACCAGAGAGGAGAGACTGTAGGAGGGTAGTTAGTGCATTAGGAAGGCATTAGATGGGGTGATAGGGCACAGGAGGGGGAGTGCAGAGGACACTGGGCCAGGGAGAGGGACAGAGGAACTAGAATGGCCGGATCTGGGGGACTCTTGTGGGGAAGGTACCAGTGTCTGCCTGTGCTGCACCTTGAGAAACGTTGGCATGGACTGTGACACATTTTTAGGGCTGAGAGTGGTGGGAGCTACGCTTCAACGCAGGGTCCTTACAGATTTAAGACAGCTTCTCAAAACACCAGTGTGTATAGCAGTCACTGGAGATCTTGCTAAGTGCAGATGTCTACGCATAGCTCTGCATTGCTAACAGACTCCTGGTGGATGCTGCGCTGTTGGGCCTGGCAGCCACGGTTTGGGTAGCAAGAGTGTCAGCTACCCTGCTGTCTGCATAGTGAAGCACTGGCAGTGGGGGGCTGCAGCCTCGGGCCTTGAGCGGTGCTGTGGCCAGGAGACAGAGGAGTTGTTAGTTGTCGGCCAGGCAGCTGACTGAGCCGCCTGTGCCCTGGGAAAGGTGATCGGCATACGTGAGTGTAGCAGAGAGATGGACCAGCAAATAGTGACATAGCAAAAATGGAATCTCTCTTACCTTTTCTTTCGTCCTTCAAACCTCCTTTTCTGCCTGTGGTTTCTGTCTCTGCGGGTGGCATCCGCTAGGTGTCCTGCCTCTGGGGATACTGTCTTTGATGCCCTCACTCCACCCGCTGCCTCTGTGTCCAGTGCCTCTCCTGGAGAGTCTGTCTTCCCGCTGGTCCTCTGTGGTCCTGTCCCACCTTCCATTCTCCCATGACTGGTCTCTGCAGCACAACCGCATGCTAGGCTTTTCTCGGCACACTTAGGTCACTCACTGGTGGGAAGCTGCTTTTTCCTGGAAGGATGTTGATTTGGGTAAATGTGGTTGCCAGGAAGTTGGCCTTGTGGGTTTTTCACTAGAGGCTCGGCAGCCAGCTTCACTCTTCCCCCCGCTGCTGGCTGTGGGTGAACCAGTCTGAGCGAGGCCGTCAGTCAGCACCGGCTGTGACGGTGGCGCGCAGAGACCACGAACTGCTCACCTCGGGAGGGCCAGGCACTCAGGGAGAAGACAGTGCACCTTTAGTACACCTTTGACGGGGCTCAGGGGAGCAGCTCTTCTCACACGGGGGAGTGGAATTGTGTGCTGGGATGGGTCTTTACACTCATGGCTTTTCTTCTCTCCCTAGATATTGTGCGTAACAAGATTGTTCATTTTGATTTGCTCCATGAAGATGTTTCCCTGCAGTATTTCATCCCAGCGTTGTCATAGCACCGCTTCCCAGATTTGGGAGCTCAGGGACCCCTGTCATGACGGGGAAGGCAGGATGGTGATGTGTTCTAAGTCACTTGTCTGTGTCCTTGCGGCACAAATCCTATACAAGTTACTTATTTTTCCCTCTATAATATTTTAACTAAAAATTGAGTTAATGAAACACAGTTGGATAAACATATTACTTCATTATTTTCATATTTGTTTTGTTTTGCTTTTAAGACATTGAAAAGAAAAGAAGGAATTTATCCAGAGTTTAAACAGCACTTGCTTATTGAAGTTGTGAAAATCCTCCTGTATTTTGAGTTGGTATAGCGGTCAGAATTCACAAAAGTTTGTTGAGCGTGGTACTTTTTTCCCCCAGGAAGTCTCCAACTCTGCAGATTGTAGCAGATAGTCAGTTTCTGCGGGCACAGTTCTGCGAGAACTTAGGTTTCCATGTGCTCCCCTCTCCTGGCTCCCTCCCTTGGAGCCTGATAAGGCAGGGACAGCCCTCTGCCGCCTCAGTTGCTCAGAGCGTCATGGGGTGTCGGCTGCAGCATGTGGAGCCTTGTTGTGATGCCCATGAAGATGAGAGTTCCCCCCTGGTGGTGCCGTGCAAGCCGGCCCAGCCAACCCAGCTCCCAGCGTCTCCCTGAGGCCGATGTTGGTCCCAGGTTATAATCCTTCTACAGTGCATTGGGTCTGTCATTCTGGAAGGAACAGCTGTGTATTTAGAGAAGGAACAAACAAGACTTCTCAGTTAGTATCTGTGTTCAGAGAGGAGACCACGTTTCTGTTTGTTTGTCACGGTTGGTTCGGGTCCTGATGAGTCTGCTTTCTCAGTTCTCCCTGAGGCATGCTCTCTCATACTTCCTGTTATGGTTGAGTCTCATATGGTCTTTTGGAGGTGGACATCAGAAACGTTGTCTTAACATCACATTACAAAGTTGAGAAATAAGGCGGTTGCTTAGGATGAGAGGGAGAAATGGGAAATCAGCAAAATTGAAAAATTCTTTTATGGCTTTCTCCTACTATTTGGTAAAACCAGTGTACTGGGATGACTCTTCTGATGCTTACTGTTAGTTCAGATGGTGTGTAATCTTTTGTTAAACTAACACTTTAAAATCAGAATGTTATTTTAATTTTGAAGCCTCTCTCCTTTTGGCTTATAGCAAAATTAATTCCCCCTGCTGTGATAAAACTTAAAAATCATGATGCACGTTGAAGTAATACCTGAAAATAGTTTTATAAAACTTAGATTTCTGTTAAAGAAAATGTGTTCGTGCTTACCAATCTGGAAAATTGATTACGTCTGATTATTTAAATGCTGATTTTTTAGTGTATAATGAAAATAAAATACTGTTTTTTAGTGTAAGTTAATAGTAAAAGAACTATAGTAAAAAATACTAAGTAAAGTATTTCTTCATCTGCGTTACTGAAAAAGCCCTTTGGTTTTCTTTTCCCAAGAATTTAACATACATACATTGGCTTTCTGTTACTGGGGTGTCACATTGTGGGCGGTCCTGAGGAGGACACCTGGGCAGGGCCCATCCACATCAGAACAGCTCAGACGTTCTGAGACTTTGCAGTGTGGCTTCTTTATTTGGTAGAGGAGGTCAAGTGACCTGCCCCAGGCCACACAGCTAGTGGCAGGGATGGGATTAGAATCAAGAATTCCGACCGACAACTCCTTCCTGCACTCTTCTGCTAAGTGACCAGAATAAGGAATCCTACATTTCAAAGTTACCATTCACCAATCATTTTATGAATCTGGAAAGAGTGTCTTTAGTTTTGAATCTGCTGTAGTAAAGTAGGCTTACATGCAATTTTAGAAATGTCATAAAACCAGATATACTTTCCCTCAGGTCTGTGTAGTGTTTATTTAAGTAATACCTAATTTTGATGACTTTATGGATTGTTCAGGGTTTTCTCTGTGTGGGCGTGGCCAAAGGGGCCCTCCCCAGGAGTCAGGAGGCTGGGGTCTGTTTCTCATTCTTGGCAGGACTTGCTGCATTGTGTTTGCCACGGCCTCTGCCTCTCAGAGAGCCTTGAACAAACAAAGGCGACTCTTTGCTCTGATCCTGGAGGAGCTAATAGAAACTACAGATTTCTGGAATGCATGGTGCTGCTGTGTTGAATAGTATACCAAGGCAAACTTTGTTAGGTTCAGAAGTAGCAATTTGGTCCATTTAGAGGAATGAACATAATTTGAAAATTAACTTATTTCAAGACCAACGTCTCAAAGTGTTGAGGTCTTTTTAAAATAGGTTTCTGGATTTTGGAGACACACTTTGCTGGCTGTGGTTGTGCAAGAGTGTGCTGTGTGGAGGACTTCGTAGGTGCTGTGCTCAGGTCCTCTTTCCTTTGGGAAACATGTCTGAAGCTAAGTTTTGGAACCATCCTGTGCTGGGACAGGGATGTTTAAGAATCCCTGATTCAGCAGCTCGTGACTAACGTCCAGGTGCCCGTCGTCCTCCCTGCCGGGAACCGCTTACCTGCCACGGTCCTGTGGAGGACCCCATTCTTGGGGTCCCGGAGTGGGGCCTCAGCATTAGTTCTGGGTTGGAATTCTGGCTCTGCCGCAGCAGTGAAGGTGTTTAACGACATTCCTGTTCTCGGTGGATGTGGCCAAATGGGCAGAGCACTATCGTGAAGAGATGCAATTTTGTCCTTACATACGGATTCTACTGGGAGTCTAACAGGAAGCTTGAGCATCTCTGGGTTTTTACAGCTGCTTCCCAGTGCAGCCGCTGAACCAGGAGGTAATCCCTGAGATGATCAGGGAAATACATTAGCTCCTTGGGCACTGCTGGTGGGAGTGTGAATTCATATATCACTTTTCTGGAGTCCAGTTTGGTATTTATTATATGTGGAAAGCCTTTAAAAAGGTGTGTACCCTTTGACCCAATACTTGTGCTTATAGGAATTTACATAAAGATTATAATCAGAGATGCTCTAGTACTGTTATACTGACAAAACATGAAACAGGGGATTAGTTAAATACTCTGGTTTGACAAAATATTTCATACTCTAAAAATAATGTTACATAAAAATGTACTGATATGGCAAAATGTTTATGACTTATAATTAAGTTTAAAAAAGCAGATCAGACGTTAGTGTGTACTGTCTGATCGCAGTTTGGAGAATAATAATGTTCATGTGTGTGTGTGATAAAAAAGATTGGGAAAACCTACACCAGCATTTGAACTTGATAATTTTTGGATGTTTTATTTCACTCTTTGTAAACTTAAGTATTTTCTGAAAATTTTATAATCGGCTTTGTAACAAAAAATAAATTATTTTTTAAGAGACTGACTAATATTTATTATTGAATGCAGTTACATAATCAACTGGCAGTTACAGTTCCCTAAACATTGGACTTCAGACTCTTAATTTTCACAGCATGTCCTTATTTTCATAAGTAGAAAACTACACTTTTATTTGTCATGTTGAAATTATAACAGGTTCAAAATACTGAGTCTGGATCAATAAGGTAACATTGCATTGCAGAGTAATTTCTGTGAGCCCAGTGTGAAAGATGCCAACTCAGTGTGTGTAACCAAGTCTTTGTAGTGAGGGGGGAATGACCAGTTACTAGGTTCCGGGCTAGGGGACGCAGGGAGACATGGTAGACCAGGGGCTACACAAATCGCCCGATGACAAGAAAGACGACCCAGGAGCAGCACGAGGAACAGGAGCCACCTTCCTGAGATCCAGTCCTCTCCGCTGTGACACTCCCCTGACTGAGCCAAATTCACCATGCCCAGCACGGAAAGGCCCTGATTCCACATCTGGGGGAGATGCTGGCCCTCCCTAGCGTCCTAATCCTGGGTCTCAGAGAGTCAGCTCTGTAACGGTGGCTAAGGCTGCCCACCGCCGGCGGGGGTTAGAGTTCAAGGCAGCACGGCACTCGGGCACTTTCCTACATTGTGAGGTACAGTAAAACCACCAGGAACGGGGCTGTCCTAATGGGTCTGTGCTGCTACCCAGCGCTGCCACATCTGGGAGCACCCAGGTGGGTTTGGTCAGCGCTTCCCAGCACACGATCAGGACAGCGCTGTGTTTCCAGCAGAGAGAGATTTCAACATTTAGGCTCTTAGAAAACACTTAATGTGGCTTCCTTAGGGAAGGAAACCCAAGTCAGGTTTTCTGGGTGGGGTTTCTCCCCTCCCAGGAAGAGAAGCAGAGGAGCAGACAAGACCAGGTCTAGGTCTTCACCTAAGGCTGTTGAACTTTTCCTCTGTTCCTTTTTTCACTGTTTGAATAAAGCTGCCAAGGAGGTGGGGGCATGAGGACGTGGGACACAGTGCCTGCTCCCCCTAATCCTCGCCACGGATAGACGAGCGCCTCGTATCCGCCTCCCCCAAGCAGTCCTTAATCGGCCTTCGCCAGTGTCTGGAGCAAGCTGTCTTGTCAAATCAAGAATGTGATGCTTAGTGTGATTTTTGAGTGTTTGGTGGCTCATCTATTCCTAAATGACATAGGTGGACCTGCCTTCATAATGGGCACATCTGAAATAACCAGGAGCAACAGTGGTGGCTGCAGCTCAGCTCTGTGGGGGAGCTTAGAGGGGCTGTCTGCCTGGGGACCGTGGACTTGTCCTGAATCTGCCTTGCACAGCAGGTGCAGTGTTTGGCATCGCATGATCTAGATTGATATAAATAGCAAAGGTTTCTAAAGATGACTTTATTCATATTTTATATCAGTTATCTGTATCAAATAATATTTCTATTCGGTGTGGCTTTAGGAGAGAAACTACTCCCGATAAAAGATAAAGGATGAAAGCAAGGCTGGCGGGTGGGGGTGAGCACGGGGCTGAGATGATACCGACAATCATCTGCTACTCAAATTTAAAAGACATGTATTCTGGAACCTAATAAATTCTCCCACATATTATATATGTCGTGCTTTCCTTAATAATTGCATTGGAACAAGATTAAAGCAAAAGTGATTATGTTAATTTCCTGCTCATGATCTATTTTTGAGAGAGAATAATCAAACTGATAACCAAATGCTTTTGTGCAGAAAAATGAATTCCACTATGATGATCATTGTATCCTTTCAGTGGGATTGCTACAGAGAAAGGAGAAGGAAAGAGGAAGGGAAGAGGTGGGGGAGAGAGAGGGAGGGGGAGGAGAAAGGGAGAGGAGAGGGAGAAGGAGGGAAAGGGTTAGGAAGAGAGTGGGGCGAGGAAGGGGCAAGGGGAAGGAGGAGAGACTAGAGAATGGATATCATCTCCTATACTTCAAGTGGCTGAAGGACCAAAGGCATTTGGGGTCAACCTATCAAGGTGTTTGAATACCGAGCTATGGATATTTAATTTTGTTTTGAAGCCAATGAGGAAAATGGGAGATTTTGGAAGAGATGGGTTCCATTCATTAATTTAACAATTATTTATGAGTTGTATAAGACAGAAGTTCTTTTAGTCCCAGGTGTAGCAAATTTGTGTTTTCTCCAGCTTGAAAAATGGCTTTAAAAGCGTCCTGTGATGTCCGTCCATTATGAATTACAGAGTGCCCAGCTGTTTGTCACGTAGTCACCATACTTGAATAACTGTGTTTACTTTATTGGAGCTACTATGGAGCCTCACAGATGACTTACACGCTGTCCCTGCAGTTTAACATCATTTAGGACATACTGATCTGAGAGGAAGCTGTGCAGAGAGTGTGGGGGTGGGTAAGACCCCAGCTCTTCTGGGAGGAGGCGTGTTTCTCAGGGGAAGCTCATGATTGGCCGATTGTCAAGGTGCTAATGGGGGTGGGAAGTTCCTTCCCCTCCTGGGACTGAGGAAGGGCTGTCTTTGTGGCTTAGGGCCATTTGTGGGTGGGTGTTCTCCCCCCTGTACTCCTTTGCCCTATGTGCTCTGATTTGGGGTGCTGAGCAGGAGGCCCCATGGGAGCCTGCGTGGGACCGGGGTGGAGAGTGCTAATCCAAGCCCTGCCCCTGCTGTCCTGGGTGCAGCCTGTTCCTGGGATCAGTTCAAAGGAAGGTAAGTTGACGTTTACCAAGATCTTAGCAATTTCCCCTATTTTTGCCACAATTTAATTAGTTACCACAATTTGCCCACACACTGTTTGATGCTGTGTGTGTGTTGGGATGGGGAGTGTTGGCAGGGGTGGAGTGGGGTGGGTGCTACAGAAGATTTAGAGCATCTAAAGATAGAAAATGAGGAGGCGTCCCCAAGATGCCTCTAAGAGCAGATGGACATGAAGGAGACTGGCAGTTTTGCTACCTAGGAAGTGAAGTGTCAGGCATGGCAGTTGCTTATACCACAAGCAAGTCACACAATGCTGGCCTGCTGGGTGCTTCCGCAGGTAAGCTCCAGTTAGAGGCCAGGAGCCCAGGACGCGAGGGTCAGGAGGTAATAACGGTCAGAGCCTGGATTGGAGTTGAGACCTGAGAACTAGTCAATTACTCATGGTAAACCTCCTTCTGGAGGTATGTATTTTATGTATACACATGTCTAAGTTGTAAATGTAATGCTCCCCCAAATCCGAAACTATACACCATTCAAATGCCACCCAGGACATCATGATGTGAGGCCGGGGGGAGAACAGTTCCTCAGGTTTCCCCTCAGGAAGAACTGCTGACACAGCAGCTGTTCCTGCCTTTTTCATGCTGTGAATTGTGTGAATAGCTGTGTTTGCCTTTCTGCTTTGACTGTTGAAACTCTTCAGGCGACTGTTACCCGCTTTCAAGTAGGCAGTTTTTCTTTCAAACTGTGTACTTAAGTACTTAAATCTTTTGTGGAGAAAGGCAGGACTTAATTAAGTAAACTATTACCTCAGGAGCAGTCCCCAAAACTGAGTACTGAATCTGAAATACAGAATTTGTGGTTAAAAAAAAACTTTCTAAATAGGTGGCTTTTGTTCATCAAAACTTAGCAAGAACAGAGAAGAGGTCAATAGCTGTATTCCATGCTCTTCCTTCTGGAAGGCTCTCCCAGGGCTCCTGCCAGCCAGGGCTTCTGTCCTGGCTCAGTGACTTCATGCAGAGAAACGGTTTTTCTCCTGTCCTTTCTGCCTTCACCAAGGTTGCAAGGACTGGTAAGATCCTGGTGAGTCTTTGAGGGTTCTTAATGAGGAGCTTAGATGGCGATTTCTTAAAGGAAGCCATTTAACTAATTGCATTCAGAATATTTGTACTTAAAGTAGCTTGAAATACTCCACATGACTGACCAGTTTGCTTTAGAGCATCTGTCCCAGTCTTGCCTTCCTGGCACATCCCTCCATCCTCACAGCGACACAGGGAGCTGGGCTCAGTTCATGCTCTTGCCGTGCCAATGAAGTGCAGGGCACACCCCAGGTCATACCCCAGGTCATGGGGGTCAGGCCCAAGGGTGTGGGGGAGCAGGAACGCTGCCCTGGCCTCACAGCCCCTCAAGGACCACCGTGGATCCTGGGGACCAGATGCCCTCAGCCCTGCCGGCACCAATGCTGGCCACCAGAACACTATGATGATGGATGTTCTGTATCTGGACACTGAGCCCTTGAAATGTGGCTAATGTGACAGAGAAACTAATTCTTCATCTTATTTAATTTTAATTAAACTCGCATGGCCCCATGTGGCTACAGCTATCACGCTGGACTGCATAAGGACAGTTTTTCCTTCAGTCACATCACTTGTTTGCCCTTTACCATTTCCTAGCGTCTTGGGTTAGCTCTGTGGCCTTGCAAACTTCCACTGGGGGCTGTTCTTAGGAGTATGTGTGTTCCTCCCCCAAGTCCCGTCCCCCAGAAGGAAAATGCGAGGGAGCAAGGTTTGGGCTTGGGTGTGGATGCCAGCTCAGCGGGGCAGGTGGCTTGGAAGTGGGGCTTCATATTTGACAGAAAGGTGACCAGTGGACTTCTTCAGGGTCAGAAGAAACCTCGAGCTTTAGCAAGGGGACTTTGCTAGCTCGTGGGTATTTGATTGCACTACATCCTTTCTGTCACTGATAAAATTGGACAGTACACATTTCCCCAGGTCTCTGAGATTTACCCCCAACAAGCACAGTGGGAAGGAAACTGGAGTTGCTGGCATGGTGGACTGAGGAGATTGGAGGTGCTGTGAGGGAACGGGCAGGACAGCACGTGCAAGGCCTGTGTGCTAACCCAACAGCAGGTGTCTTTACACTCCCCAGGCAGACGCTCTGTTTGCTCAGGCCTTGTCTGTAGGGCTGCAGCAAAGTGCTAGAAAACACAGGTTTGAAACAAATTTGCCTGAGCCCGAGCACCCGCAGGCTCTTCATTCATCCTCAGGGGGGCCTTTGTGTGCTTCCACCGGGGAGCCAGCATGTGCCAGAAAAGGCTCTCACGCTGCGTCGTGTCCCTTTCTTCTCCAGGTATGTATGAATTCACAAATAATTCTGGAGTAGAGAGAAAAATGATATAGTTTTCTAGGTAAAACAAAATAAAACTAAGTTATTGTAAAATCTCTACTAAAGTTAAAATGTGGATGTAAAGAATTACAGGGACTAACAAATGCTTAAAAAAGAAACAAGAGAATGTTTTATCACAGAGAGGACTCAGCCCAGCCCTCTGAATTGCAGAGGAGGAAACAGGCCAGGAGGTGGGAGGGCAGCTCATTGCTCCGGTCCCACAGGAGGGACGGAGGTGGGTGTAAGGAAAAGGAGCAGGACACACCAGAGAGGGGGGCCGCTGGGATGCCCCTTTTAGTCTTTCTTGTGAAGACTCTTCAGGAGGGTGGCCTGTTCCCTAATGTAATTGTCCACAGTTATGGCTTTGTGGAAGAGGCTGTGCCACGTCACACTGCCAGCAGGCAGTCGATGGCAGAGCTCACGATGTCACCCTGCCTCAACACAACACATGTGTGCTGGTGGACACAGAGTGTGGAGAGGGAGGTTTAGAACTAAGATCTGTGGTCAGACTTTCTCGGCTTCCATTTGCACTCTCACCCTGGAGTCTGTTTCAGGCAGACACACAAAGACCCCTACTTAAATCTCAATAAGAGGAGCTTTCTGAGAGTGTTCGGAAAAAAGCTATTTCTGATTAGGAAAATATTACTGACAGTTTTGGCTTTTTCCTGGTGTGTGACGTGTGTCCTGTTATGAGGTGCTCAAGCGCAGAAGTTGGAAGCACTAAGCTCCTCCATTTCTCTGTCTTCTAGGGGATTTAGGAGGAGGCCGGCTGGCTGGCTGCAGTGGCCGTGACCGACAGACACTGGGAAAGTCCTCGGTCCGCAGGGCCCAGGAGTCAGCTAAAGGCTTTTCTGATGACCAGGAAAGGTGAGCTGCCACTGTTCTCAGGGAATTTGATAAGCTGTATTTTCAAGTATGCATTCAGGAATTTTTCTTTCACAAGGAATATTCCACTTTTATTTTAGTAGAGAAAGAAATGATGATTTTTCAAGGAGTTGCCTAGATTAAAGAACTATATGCAGAATTAAGTTTTAACCCACCTGCTGTCCTCATCTTGAGGCTAAGAGAATGCCCCTGACTTTGGCCTCCAGGCCAGGCCTGTGACGTAGCACAGGCTAACTCCAAACACTGACAGTCTTCGGTTAGTTTAGGCAAGTCCTGAATCTACCGCTTTTCCACCTTTCTGCCACAACAGGGTATCTCAGCTCTGAAGTGGCAGTCTGGCATCACATGGGCTCTTAAGGGCACTGCTGGAGCACTCGTCACCTCAAGGACACATTTATTTGGGGGCCCTGGGCTGGCTCTGGCTGGGGAGGCAACGGCTCCTGGATCTCGGGGCCTATCTCCACAGTAGAACCTGAGGGGCCAGGTGCCGACTGTCTGAAGGTGAGCTCTGAGATGCGATTCTGTGCTGGGAATGGATTTATCCCCCAGGCATGTTTAGGACTCCTCCGAGGGCTGCCTTCATCCCTGAGAAGTGCCCTTCACTCTTCCTGCAAACTGAGAGTGTGTTCAGAGTTCCCAGAACCGCCTGCTGCCCGGCAGTAGACGGAGTTAAGCTGTCTTTTTACTGTTAGGTCCCTGGTCTGGAACCCGGAATAGAAACCCAGCACCAGCGAAACATGACAGCGACCACAGACCTTACTTCTAAACCTCCCTCTCCCCGTTCTGCATCCGCCAGCACACATGGGTTGTGTTGAGGCAGTGCGACACTGTAAGCTCTGCCATTGACTATCTGCTGGCAGTGTGACGTGGCACAGCCTCTTCCACACCTTCCCCAGGCCCCAGGGTTGGCGAGGTGACCTGCCTCTGGGATTGGGCTTCCCGAGACTGCAGACCTGGTCCCCTGTGGATTTGTGGCCGCTGTGAGCTCTGAGTCAGACCGCTGGGGACTGAATGTGCCCCCGCGTCCTAGCTGGGGACCTTGGCGCCTCACTTCTCCTTACATCCGGGCCTCTCATCCCGAGAATCTGAGCATTCCAGCTTTTTCGTGTGTCCACTGCACAGGGTCCTTATGAAGATGAAAGGAGGTCATCTCTGTCATCAGCGTTTGTGTCGGCATTTCTGCCCCTCGTAGCCGACTGTGTCTGTTTACAGATGGTCTCTGGGCCAGGAGAGTTCAGGCCGCACGCTGACGGGTCTGCTGCATTTGTGGTGGGAAATTTCTTTGCATTCTGTCATGTCACTGCTGCCAGAAATTGGCTGATTTGGGCTACAGATTTGTTTCCTTGATTTTTTTTATTACCTCACTTTTCTTTTATTCTAAATTCGCCAGCTCCTGCCGACTCCCACAGCCTTGATGTTGGCACTATTTGATGCACACATGTCACTGGTCTCAGTCAGCGAGAAATTACTGCTTTGTTCTTAGGAAGAAGGGAAAAGATAAGTCAGGGAGGTGGAGTCGTTGACTTCATCATAATTTTTTTACCTATCTATTTCTACGCTGTAGAGAGAAATAGGTTCATGGATGCAGTAACCATTATGATTGGTATCAAGAGCCAGTTTCTGAAGTTGTGGCCTTTTGAGATCTCCTGAGTTACTTAAAGTAGAGTGGCTGCTCTGGTTTGCAGACATAGAAGAGGTTTCATTGGCTATACTATGCCCACTATACCATGGAGTTAGGCTTAAAATGTGTGTGTCTGTTTGTGTTGTGAGTGCGTGTGTGAGTTTGTGAGTACATGAGTGTGTGTGCATGTGTCAACACGGGTGTGAATGTACAGTATGTGTTTGTATATTTGCATATGTGTGTGTGTGCGCGCACATGTTTTGTGACAGTGTGTGTGTGAAATTGTGTGAGTGTGTGATCTGTCTCTTCCCAATCCCGTCTGCTTCCACCGTGGGACCTGCATTTACAGCCAGAATGGTCTATGTGCACATTCCCTGATCGATGACCCAGGGGCATCAGACTTCCAGTGTCCTCTGAGCATCTCGAGATACGTGAATTTTTCTGTGGAGGTGGTGACAGGGAGTTGAAATCCTGTTGAAGGACCTTAGTAAGTAGAATTCTCAGAGTGACAATGCTCCAATTAGTTGGGGTAATAAAAGAACAAACACATGAAAAGAACAAAAGGAACATCATGCGAGTAGCCACTCAAGACGATTTCATCTGAGAGCCTGATGGCAGATTCCAGCTATAGACGCCAAGAAAGATGACAGTTTTCTGCTTACCTGCCTAGTTCATGTTAAATCTTTTTGCATATGAGGTCTCTGGCTTCAGGCTTGTTAATGTTTGACTTGGTAATGGTGGTCAGCAAACATGTACACCCATGTCAACTTCTAATGAGGAAGACCATCCCCGGGGAGCCGAGTCACCCCAGTTCCCTACGGACCCCTGCCCTTTTGACCTGGAGATGGCCAGGCCCGCAGGAGGAGGGGGCTGACCGCCTCCTCAGAGCTGAGGCAGCACCTCGTGGGTCAGTCACCGCGGAGCCGGCTTGTTCAAGATGAGTGCTCAGCTCCACTCTGGAGAGAGTGGAAATGCTTTCGTCCTCTGCTGCTCAGAACCACACACTTGCAAGGGCAATTTTTAAAGATCAATAATGTAATTGAAAGAGTCCAGTGGCTCACAAGATGCCTCAGAGGAGAATGTGTGCACCCCCAGCAGCATTGCCGTCCTCAGCTGAGGGTGCAAGTTAATTAACACAGGTGCCCCTGCGGAAATGGCCGGAGCCTGGGGCCCACATCCTCCCCACTGAGGGAAGGTGTATTTAAATTAAATGTTCATCCCCCCCGCCCCGTTGTTATTTGAAAAGATTTTAGAACTCAAGGACAAGCCCCTTGGCTGTGCCATCCTGATGCACCCTGTGAGTGCACAGCTACTGTGATGCTCACGCTCCCCTTCAGACGGGAGGGGGTCATTTGTGGGGACTGGCTGTGTGTTAGCTCTTGGAAGCCATCCTGACAGGGGAGGTCTGAGAGCTTGGTCTGCGCCAGGGTCCTGTGACCTTGTGCCGGGGCAGCAGTCGGTGGGCGCCCGCAGCTGTGGGGTCCCTGGTAGCGGGACACGCTAGGATGGCCCTTTCCTCAATGTGATTTGCCCCCAGATCTTGGAAGAAATTCCTTTAAGTTTTACAGTGTGATGTGCCCGGTTCCGGAGTTGTCCCGTTTCTGTTCTTTCATTTTCTCATTTCCCTGGCCTCTGGAAGACACGTGTGGTTACTGGTAGGAAGGAAATCCTTGGAATTACTCAATAGCTTAACAGAGGCCTTCGGCCCAGTGACCGTCTTCATTTATCAAAATAGAGCCTTGCACCCCCCAAATTTTTCCCAATTCTCCTTAAATAGTGTCCTCGTCTGCCCTATGCTGGCAGCTTCTTGGTCATTGCGTCAAGAACCAGCCTTGTAAAAATAGGGTTTTATCTTGGTGGAAGCCTTGTTTAAATTAAAATATATGTCCTCCAGATTTCGCAGACACCCAAGAGAGGTAAAAAAAAAATGCTACAGGCTGAGTGCATTTTCATAGGAGAGATGAAACCCAGACTCTAGGAACGAGATGACCATCGGCCAGTCAAGGAGTGCTCAGCACAGGGTAGCCCTTCCTGGTGGGGGACGGTCCTTAAGGCCACCCCGTGAAGTAGGCGCCTGCATGCCATTCCCATCTTATGGAGAAGAAGAAGGAGGCTCCTCGAGTCTGTCTAGGAAGGGGCCTGTCAGGGCCTGGCCCCTTGGCCACAGCGGGAGGTTGGAGAGCCTGTGGTGTGGGTGAGATACCTGAATCACACCACCAGTGTCTGCTGGAGTCCAGACCAGACCACAGTCCCCGCACCTTCGTTCAGGGCTATTTAATTTGCTGCATACAGATCTTTCTGGATTGCCGGTGCAGTGGACACAAACGCAGGTCCCCTTGGCCCTGAGGAGCCACAGCATGTAGGGGAGTGACCAGTGGCCAGCCGCTGAGCATCAGAGCAGAGGTCTGTCAGGCCTAGGGATCCCAGTGGGAACATCTGTACCACTGTGCCTGGGGAGACTGGGCGGGGGCTGCTGGAGCTGCATCTTGAACTCTGCAGGGTCCCCTGTAGGAAGCACACACAGGAAGGTGCAGTGGAATTGGCCTCAGCTCTGGATGCATTCAGGTTTAAACACCCATGCAGCTTTGCCAAGCCGCCTAGTCTTCTAGGGTCTTCGTGATTGATCTCATCTTAAAAAGTAGTTGCACTTCCCTTCCCAGATCTGTGGTGGAGATTAAGCGGGAAAGGACGGATGGAGCGTCCATTTTGTGTCTGTCAGGCGGTCCACAGTCTCGTAACAGCTGGTTCCATGTTCTTCCTTACGCGGTGTGTCAGGTCCACGAAGGGGTGAAAGGACATGGTCCACGGGGGGGTTTCAGGAGCTGAGTGTGAACAGCTGGAGCAGGGGTGGAGGGGCAGGAGGGGCAGGAGGAGAGGTCAGGGTTCCAGGCACTGACGTGACAGACTCTGCTCTCTGCACCTGAGTGTGGAAGACCTGGAGGGAGCAAGGAGGGAGGCAGGGAGACTGTTATAATAGTAAAATGAGATCTCTGTTTCGGTTCGCATTTGAGACAGGCCCCAAATTTGGAAAACACAAATTTAAAAACCATAGAAACAAGTTTCTCTTTATTACTTTGGCAGCCAATTGTGTGCTTAATTAATCAAAGAAATGTGGATATGGATGGAAAAGCCGTCACAGGATGGCTGTGAATAAAATGATGGTACACGGGGCTGGCCCGGTGGTGTAGTGGTTAGGTTCGCGCATTCCACTTCTGCGGTGCAGGGTTCGCCGGTTCGGATCCTGGGCACGGACCTACTTGCTGCTCATCAAGCGATGCTGAGGCGGCGTCCCACATAGAAGAGCTACAACTCTACAACTATGATACACAACTATGTACTGGGGCTTTGGAGAGAAAAAAGTAAAAGAGGAAAGATTGGCAACAGATGTTAGCGCAGGGCCAATCTTCCTCAAAAAAAAAAAAAAGAAAGATTGATGAATGTCAAATAATTAAAAAAATATGATGGTACTTAATTTAATCATTTCTCCATTTGTTACCACCTCTGTTAGGTATGTCTGGACTGCCTGTTCCCCTTCCTTACACAGCGAGATACCCGTGAGAGCTGAGGAGAGCCAGGGTCTTCATCTCAGTAGCCGAAGCCGAAACCTTCCCCACGATGGAGTCCGAGTTGGTAAGGCCCTCAGAAGGAGCATTGGTGTCAGAGCCCACTCACAGGGGTTCCCCTGAGCCCGGTGTCCAGCAAAGCCCACATACCCTGAGTTCATCCTCACTTGCATCCTATAGAGAGGAACTCCAGCTCAGTTGTCAGATGAGGAGGTAGAGAAGAAAAGAGGTCTGATAGCTTGCCCCACACTCCCTAGCAGGTGACAGCATTGGGATTCGGAACCCCTGTTTGAACTCAAAGGCTGCTTCCTTACCCTTTTCTCCTGGGATCCCCAAACTCAAGAGAGCGTCAGAATCACTGAGGGGCTTACAGAAATCCAGATTGCTGCGGCCTGCCCCAGAGTTTCTGCTTCAGGGGGCCTGGGCGGGGCTGCTGGTCCAGGGGCCGAGCTTTGAGAACCACAGAGTCTGCACTGGGGCCTCCCAGAGCCATGTGATGGGGGTGCCCAGGTTACAGGGAGATGCTTCATGGCCACAGGGTTGGGGTTCCCTCCTTAACACAGGGAGAATATTTCCATTATTAATCTTTTAAAATAAAGATCCCAAATGCTTGCTTGAAATTTAATTTCCTGTGTTCCTTTAAGTTGAAGGAATTTTAGAGTTCTCAACTCAGCTATGCATTTGATGATAGATCTGAGGAGCTAAAAAATACTATGGAGACAGTTTTAAATGTGTGTGGGGGGGGGCCTCCGGCATCAGTACTGAAAACAACACAGAACAACTCTTTTGGGATTCTTATGTGTAGATCACATGGAATTAATTTCATTTGTTTATTTCTCCTTTAGTGATTTATTTTTATATAACTTATGATTTTATGTATTTCTATGATTTTTTATGTAATTTTCCTGTGCAGGGACATTTCAGCTTGTTTTAGGGGATCAGACTTTTTCTTCAGATAATTTGACCACAGAAACTCTGATAATTGATTGGTTTCTGAGAAACAAAAGTCACTTTATTATTCATGAACATCACCACAGCATGGCCACTGACAGATGAGTGGTGTAGGTCCACACCTGGGAACCGAACCCGGGCTGCCAAAGTGGAGTGTGCCAAACTTAACCACTAGGCCACCAGGCCTGGCCCAACATTTTCTAAGTATTTCTTCTTCATGGACATATCCAGGGAAATTACTTTATACCTAAGTTGGCATATCGGTCTGTGGTTGGCTGCTCACTTATACTCGTAACGTATTTTAAACAACCCTCAGGATCATGGCCTTAGATTAATTTTCTTCAGCTTTTATTAGCATGAGATATTAATGCATTGGACTCTTGATAGTAAATAGTGGCGTTGACTCAAAATATTTAAATCGTATTGTCCTGGAAAATTGGGGGAAGTTGAAGGCCCATGTTCCTGCCTGGGCGGTGCTGGTGATGGCTGCTCAAGGTTGGAGACACGTTCCTCTGGTAGACAGCCCAGCTCCAACACTACTGCTCTTGGCTTCCCACAGGCCTCCAGCTGGGAGAGAAGCTGCCTGAAACCAGACACTGTGTGTTGAAGGAACTCAGGCAGAAATGGCTTCACTTCAGACAGAAAACCATGCACCCCGCCTCCTTTCCATCCCAGCAGGCCCCCAGTCCTGCCCTGGGGATCAGGGACTTTCCACGAAGGGGCCCCTGTGAGCTGCAGGTCCTGTGGGTGAAGGGTGGGGTTGCAGAGAAGGCGGCTCTTGTGCCAAAGGCAGCTGCTCGGCTTTTTGCTCTCGTGGCTCTGTGCGGGGCCAGGGCTCAGGGGAGATGTTTTCGTTAACTTTCGGTTAGGGGCATTTTCAAACCTCTGCACGAGTAGAGCGAAGGGTGTCGTGAATACCCTTGAATGCATCATCAGCTTCATCAGTTTTCAACTGTGTGCAATTCTCATTTCGTCTGCTCCCCGCAGACGTGGGCAGGGTGCGTGCGGCCTCTTTTGGCCTCAGAGATGGGGAGGCGGCTTCCTCTGGGTGTGTTCAGATCTCCCCTTTAGAACATCATGGCTTTTAAACTTTGAGGTGTCTATTCATCTTGATGTTTGCCCAACAAATCCCCACCTGGTCCTTTGGACCGTGTTCCTTCCCCTTTCATACACAGTTCCCTGACCCGAGACCTGCACCCTCATCGCTTCAGCACTGAAGCTGGATGAGGGAGGCCCTCCTTCTCCCGAGTGTGGGCCCTGGCTGTATGAGTTCCCGACAGTGCCTGGTGTGTGCTTACATCCGAGACACTGTAGAAGGCGCTGGAGAAGAAAAGACGAAATGCAGGACACAGCAGCCCACTCAGAGGCGCACGTCTTTGTAACTCGCCTGTCAGAAAGCCAGATGGCGTTAGCCTCACGTGGTTATAAGCATCTAGTCTCTTCTCTTGGCTTCACATTGCACTCCTCCGACCTTGTTTCTCTTTTTCTCTAGAGCTCCGTGCTAATCATGTGCTTTTTATGAGCGACCAGACGTTGAGCTGCCCTCCAGGTGCTCCGACAGGGACAGAAGAAGACCTGGAACTAGAGAACCCGCCCTCGTCGGCTTCATGGGAGAAGGTATTTCTGAGCGTGAGCCACCTCCATATCAGGGAAATCAGGCTTTTCCTCCTGAAAACAGCACACATACATGTCAAGCGTAGCCCAAGAAAGCCTCCAGGGTTCAGTAGGAATGGATCAGATCTGATGTCATATCATGTGTGTTGTGACAGTGAAGTGAGGTTAAGTTGTAAAGCCTTGATTTTGTTGTGACAAACCAGATGCACTCCAGAGACACGTAGTGCTCATAGGCCGCCCTCCAGAGGGCTCCAGCTCAGGCAAGGCTTCCTGCAGCTGCCCAAAGAACAGAAACCCTATTATTTTTTGGTGGGGGGAGCTCTTTGAAGGCCCCTATAAATAAGACTGGGCTACCTGGAGGTCTGAGCAAGTGCATTTGCATCTGGTTATCAGAATGGCCAACAGAAGTGGAGGTGTGAAGGACTGGGAAAGGGGCAGGTCTCTCAGTGGTGCAAGAAGCAAGGAAATGTCTTAGCGAGTGTGAAGAAGCGGGGAGCAAACAGTGTGTGCAGGCTGAGAGTGGGGCCGGGAACATAACTACCCGTGTGGGACATGCTTTTTGCTTAGAGTGAGCTCTGACTCCAAACAGACAAATACAGTCAGCCCAGAGTTTTGCATTTGTTGTTCTACTTCAAAGGAACCAGTTCTCCAGGAGCTCCTGGAACCTCTGCAACCCTTGGCAGAGGTCATCCTGCATTCCGTTTCCAGCGTTCCTCATGGAGGTCACATGACACACCTTTCCCCAGGCTCGCACACAGTGCGTCTGACTGCATTTGTATCTGAAAATTAACGTCCTCTCAGCTGTCGTGTTTCTGTTTGGAGCTTCCATGCTTAGCTGCCACTGTGAGAAAGGAAAGTTCAAAGGAGTGTGCCCAGGTTAACAAGAAAGGGCGTTGGCAAAGATGGACTTCTAATAATCTAAGAGCAGGAGGTCGGATGGGATTACTTGTTTCTCATATTATACAAAGTACATAGCTGCACTCCGACTTTCCTGAAGTCCTCATCCCGCTTCCCCACCCCGGTCCAGACACAAGTAGCCTCAGCTTCTTAAACCCTGCTGTGCAGAATCGTGTGTGGAGCTTTAACAAACAAATGGTGCCCAAGACCTGCCTCTAAGGATCCTAATATAGTTGCCTGGCATGGGCCTGGGCAGTGTGCTCCTTATCTACCTCCCCCTGCCCACCACACCTGTCCCAGGGGACTCGCCAGTGCAGCCAGTCCGGAAGCTCTGCTTTCTTCACGACGGATGCCTTAGAGTTCAGCCATTGTGTCCCAGAAGCCTTTGTCCTGCTGATTGTGGGGGTCTCTCTGGTTCTGTGGCTCCGGTTGACCTTGAGCTCATGTGCCTGTGCGATGGGGGTCTCTCTGGTTCTGCGGCTCTGGTTGACCTTGAGCTCACGTGCCTGTGTGATGGGGGTCTCCGTGGTTCTGTGGTTCTGGTTGACCTTGAGCTCATGTACCTGTGCGATGGGGGTCTCCGTGGTGCTGCGGCTCTGATTGACCTTGAGCTCACGTGCCTGTGTGATGGGGGCTCCGTGGTTCTGTGGTTCTGGTTGACCTTGAGCTCATGTGCCTGTGTGATGGGGGTCTCCATGGTGCTGTGGTTCCGGTTGACCTTGAGCTCACGTGCCTGTGTGATGAGGATCTCCATGGTTCTGTGGCTCCGGTTGACCTTGAGCTCACATACCTGTGTGATGGGGGTCTCCCTGGTTCTGTGGTTCCGGTTGACCTTGAGTTCACGTACCTGTGCGGTGGGGGTCTCCCTCATTCTGTGGTTCCAGTTGACCTTGAGCTCACACGCCACACAGTCCGTCAGCTCTGATTCCTAGAGCCCCGGTGGAGTAGGGCCAACCCAGGGTCAAATAATGGTCAAGTGATGGCCTCTCGGGTCTGTGAACCAGAGCCCTGGGCCCGTTTGATGATTAGGTGTTGTCGTACCATAGGGTTGTCCAAGGTCAAGTTTCTGCATGGCTTTTGTAAAATGCTTCTGCTGCAAGAGGAATTACAGATATGTCTCTCCAACTTCAAGAGGATATGAAGAGTACTTTCTATTGGTGGAGTTCATTATAATAAGACTAGTTAAAAGTCATAGTTAGTAGGTTAAATGTTACATATAAGGTTAATAAGAAAATTTGGTTTTATAGAACAAACATAAAATGAGTAAATGCAGTTTCTTACTGCCAGTGAGTATCCTGGTTGGGGCTATAGCACGAACTGCTGTAGTTCGGGTAGAAGATGAGGGACGACTCCCTGGAAAAAGGTCTGGGTGTAGGACAACAGGACAGAGAACACAGGGTGCGTAAGCTGGGCCCCCGCCCCACACTGACTCCTGGTACATTCCAGGGTCTTTCAGGTGGTGATGGCAAATATCCTCCTCTTTTCTCATCTTCTGGACAAAATGGTGAGGGCTAGGTTGTTGCTTTCTGTTCTCAGAGTTTCTTGTTCTCTTAAAAACCGTTTCTCCCGTTGAAGCTTGTGATCCCTGATCTGAATTGAATTTTCATTAATGCCAAATCAAAAATATTAGATACCTTTAGTAGCATTTCCACAGTGGTCCTCGCTGCCCCCACAGCCGCGGGGCCTGTGGTTCAGGCGTGGGAGTGGCGTGGTGTTGCAGGAGGAGCGTGGACAGGCGTCCCTCCCAGTGCAGTGCCATCTTGCTGAGCAGCCTGGCCAGTCTGAGTATATCCTCCCCATTGTCTGTTGAGGTTCTCTGTGCTTGCTCAAGTTTGCCTTTATTGCAACTGTTTCAACAGATTCTTCTGCTAACAACTGTTTAGTCCTGGTCAGAAAATCCTTCCTATGGGGGAGAGCATGCCGTGATTGCTGAGCCCGCACACTTTGGAGGGCGAGAGGTGCACAGTCGGGGCTTTCCCAGGTGAGCTGGGATGTGCCCCTGCTGACAGCCAGAAGGTTTCTAGACATTTCAAGCCTTTCAAAGACAAACAGTTTTTTAAAGTTGCACTTGCTGAATTATTTTGTGGTATATCGGTATAACTTGACGGGTGCTGTAAATGTAGAATATGTATAAATGTAGAATTCAACCATTGTAAGTATACTTTTATGCCTGTGTAGTCACCTACACACATTTTTCTGAGGTTCTCCTTGGGAATTCCTTAACCTAATGTCCCGCCCTGGAGAGACACTCGCCTCCTGTGGCGGGTTGTGCTCCCTAACACAAAGCAAACACACTGCTACGTTCTTTTTTCTTTCCCCCAAATTCCTTTACCCAGTTACCCAAATACATACCTTTAGCAAGTTTGACAAACTCTCCACAGTGTTGCTTCCTGAATTTCATCAAGTGGAGCTGCATTTTACCGGATCCAGTATATTACTCTTTTCTCAGAAGTGTGAGCTACTCATGGAAGACCACAAGAAAAAGGGAAATTCTCCTTTTGTCAGTGTGTTGGAAGGCTGACAGTGTATTTCCTAAGGACGCTCCGTGTGGTCCGACATTAGGGGACAGGCAGCCCTTGCTTCCTGTGTGGTCTCAGTGCTGCAGGTACTTGTTGGTCTACAGATCCTGGCCCCATCCGCCCGGGCCTGTGTAACGCAGCATTGCCTGAGGGCCACCACTTTCTGAGTTCTGTTTCTGTTGAGAACGCAAGCGTCCTTATTGCATCCTGAAGGTGAGAAATGCACTAGTTCTGAGCTTGAGCGCCGATGATGTGGAGCACTGGCTTTCTGTGTATTGATTCAGAAACCAGCACGTATGCACATACACTCTGCGCTGGAGGCCCAAGAGTGAAAATGACAAGGTCCTGTCCTTGGAGCTCATGGCCTAGGAAGGGACGAAAGCACAGAGCTCATGGTGAATGCTGCTCCTATCAGGGCCTCTGCCCTGGGGCTGCATTTCTGGGGGCATGAAACCTGGTGGGGACGGGGGTGTGGGAGGAGTCGAGCACTTTCCAGGAGCAGCTATGCTGAACCAGAGTTGGGTCACAGAAGAACTTGGAAAAGGCGTTATGTACAAAGAGTAGCCTAGTGTTTTGGAGGACCTGCAAGTAGTTAATAAATAGTTGGAGTGAAATGTGTGGTGAGTGAAGAGCAGAAGTGAAGTCAGACATGAGCAGGGGTGGATTAAACGGTTTCATGTGCTAAATTTAGGTTATACTCTCTCTTAGGTTTAATAAGAACTTCATAATTCTCAGAGTTTATAATGATTTCCACAGCGAGTCTTCTTGTTTAATATAAAGCGTGGCTCTTTTCCTTTTATTTTTTTCTACCATTTAAACCGTTTTGAAGTGTGCAATTCAGTAGCATTTAGTACATTCACAATGTTGTGCTATCGTCACCACTATCTAGTTCCAGAACATTTTTGTCCCCCCAGAAGGAAACACCATGCCCCTTAAGCATGTCTCCTCTGACCCCCACGCCTGGCAACAACTGATCTGCTGTCTCTATGGACTCACTTATTCTGGGTATTTCACATATAACTAGAGTTGGAAAAGAAATCCTTGGCTTTAAAACTGTGTTATTAGAGACCGGCTTTAGCACAAGAGTAGATTTCTGGAAAGGCCTCTGGGGTCTGGGAACTGCAGAAGGAACATTAAGTGGGGTCCCAGGAGCCGGTGGCAGTGGGGATTCTGTCGTGGCCAGGACTCCTGGCTCCATTGCCACTCCCTTTCTCTCTGCTCAGCAGCTCCCTGCACCTTCCAGGGCTCTCAGGAAGGGAAGCTGCCTCAGCCTGGGGTTTAATATCCTGCGAAAGGGCAAGACCCACCCCTGGTCACGTGCAGACTCGCAGGTGACATGGGTCCCTTGTGCTGCCCACACTGGGGCCTGGTGGGGGCACAGATGGCCAGAGTTCTGGGCATCTGTCAGCCTTCACCTTGGCCTTCTCCACGCCTTGGTGTGATTTTCTCTGGTGAGCTGAAGCGTCTGGTGTCCTGCAGTCACAGTGTGAGCGGCCTGCAGGTAGAGAGCAGTGCAGAGAGTTCAGGAAGCACATCCTAGAGAGGGGAGGGGGCTCTGGTCCCAGATAGGGGGAGGGGCTGTTGGTCATTGGGTCCCAACTTATTAATTGGCTGAAACTACTTCTGGTGAAAATTATGTCAAGAACCGAAATGAAGCTTAGGCCCCCAGTCTGAGGATGGCTGCTTTTTTTTTTGCATGTCTGTAGTGGAGCACTGTCTGAGTGCCAGGGCTTTGTGTGTGGGGAGGCACACAAAGTGAGGTGGCAAGCCTGGAAAAGGTCTAACACACCCCTCCCCCTGTCTCTGGCTCCTCCTTGATGTTTTGGCCCAGGAATTGAGGTTTTGGTCACAGGAAGCTGTTCAATAAAAGCATCATGGCACTGGTCTGCTCCAGGTGCCTGGCGCCTGCCCCCAGTGCCCCCAACCCCACCCAAGCCCTGAATCTGCCCAGGCCAATGCTTGGCATTATCCTTGAGTTCCTTCTTCTACTCCATCCTGCTTCCAATCCACAGCCTGTCATAGCTTCTGGCTTCTACAGGTGTCCAGAACCGACCCCTCCTCACCACCTCCACTGCTGCCCACTAGTCATGGCTGCCATGTCTGATCCAGTGGCCTTTGCGTGGGCCTCCCGGGGCTGCTGTGACAAATCACCACAAACCAGGTGGCTTAACACAGCAGAAATGTGTTCTGTGTAATCATTTTCCGTGGGCCAAAATCAAGGTGTGGGCCGGGTCACCCCCTGGGAGGCTCCAGGGCGGAATTTGTTTGTGCCTCCCTCAGCTTCTGCTGCCCGCATTCTTTCCCTTGTGGCCGCATACCCCAAGGATGAACCTCTGGCTTTGATTTGCAGTAGACTCAGCCCTGCGGCTACAGGAGATAAGGATTTCTTTGGGGCAGACATGGATCACTTATGTAGTGGCTGAGCTGGGAATTCCAATCCCTAAGTTCATCCTTCCCTTACCTGCTTTGTCCAGCGCAGTTAGAGGCAACCAGCCAGTCTCACTATACTCGTTAGTTTGACAGAAATGTTGTGAGGCGCCTTGCCTCTTGTAAGTATTTGATCAGGGGTATCTGGTGGTGATATTTGCACATCTCTATTGCTACATCATATCCTGGACTATCAGTGCTCTCTTAGTATTAGAAATAAGCCATTAGTGTCTTTAACTCCAATCAGATTAGAGAACCAATTCAGAACATGCTTCCTTGAGACTCTAGCCTCCCACAATCTTTTTTCTGTATAGTAGTCAGACTAATGCCTCCAAAACATAGGTCAGATTATGCCACTTTTGTGCTCACACCTGTCTCCTTCAGAATGAAATTCAGAGTCCCTGGTCTGCAGACCCCCATCTGACCTCCCTAACTCTCATGTCACCCCCTTGCTCTCTTAGCGCCCACAAGGGCAGCTGCAGCCAACCAGCCTCCTCGATATTCCCAAGAACATGACAGTAGGGGCTTGTCTGCTTTCTTCACTGCTGGTTCTCTGGAGCTCAGCACAGAGCATGGCACATAGCAGGGGCCAACTGTGATTTTGTGAATGAAATAATGTTACTTTCCCAAATTTACTAGGTTTTCATAAACAGCTCTCAAATTGTTTTTTTTTTTTTACCCACAGAACATTTTGAAAACAGCTAGTGAAGCAGTGTTAAGTGTTGTTAATGGGAGAACACAAGCTGCTCTGGATCGGGGTAACCGTGCCCACAGGTATGTCAATAAACTATGCCTGAGACCCTGCTGTTTTGGACATGCACGTGGGCTTATAAAGATGCCTGCCCAGGCCAGGGTGAGTTAGAAAGTGCACCTCTGGGGTGCACGAGATTGAAAAGAACGTGCAGAATAGTTAACCGTGATGGAAAAATGAATGGTATTTTGAAGCTAGTTGATAGAATTAGATCAGGCAGTGTGACCACCTTAACCCAGAATGTTGGGAGCCATACAAGATGGTGCCATGTAAGATTTTGTCACCTCATGGTTGCGAAATCTGGGGACATAGTGAGCCTTACCAGGGTACAAGTACTATATACTATAATAATTGGTTATTTCATGGTGGAAAACACGTAGACTTTAAAACAGTAGCAGTAGATGGACCTTGAGGATGCGATGCTCAGTGGAATAAGCCAGTCACAAAAAGACAAATACTGTGTGATCCCACTCACATGAGGCACCTAGAGTAGTCAAGTTCCTAGGGACAGAAAGTAGAAAGGTGGGTGTCAGGCTGGGGATGGTTATGAGGAGTTGGTGTTTAATGGGGACAGAGGTTCAGATTTGCAAGAGGAAAAAGTCCTGGAGATGTTTCACAACAATGAATGCACTTAACACTACTGAACTATACACTTAGAAATGATTGAGATGGTAGATTTTATGTTATGTGTTTTTACCTTAATAAAAAAATGGCACTAGGCAATCAAAAATTTAAAGTAAGCCTAATTCGAGAAATACTTGACTGCCTTTGGGTTCTACAATATCACGCTATGCCTGAAATCTGTGGTTTTATACATCCTAATGAAAGTTAAACATGTAAACTGACAAAAAGCAAATGTAGTCTTTCCTTCTGAAGGGACAAAGGTTGCCCACTGCAGGCACTTCTTGGTTCTTCCTCGTTGTCACTGCTCCGCTGTTCTCAGTGACGCAGGCTCGCCCGCATTCACAGGGCAGTGGTGGTGAAGGCCCGTCAGTGTCGCCAGGAAAAGCTGAGTTAGCCACAGCCTCTCTGGTCTCCTCAGTGCTCCTGGCCTTGACTCTTGCTCTGCTATTTGTCTGTGATATCCCTCCTTTTTCCCTCTCCCCCACTATTTGTTGAAGCCCACTATACAAGGCGGCATTTGGGGTTACTGAGACTAATGAGATCCAGTCCCCTCCCAGGGACCCCAAATCCAGGGCAGGAGACAACCGTCATCCACACGGTGAATGAGGCCATGCCGGGACTTCCAAACCACATGGGATCCGTAAAGGAGCATCCAGCTGTCCCAGAGGCAGGGAAGGCTTGGGCTTGGCCTCTAGAGGTAGGTGGAGGTCAGTTAGGTGGAGCAAGGGATCGAGTCATGCCAGCCAGCGGGAGAACAGCAGGCCTGAGGAAGAAAGTGGCCCTGTGGGGGAAAAAAGCTAAATCGCTATGTGTGTGTCAGCCGCCTCTGCTGGGCTGCGCTGCGGGGACAAAGTGGTTTATAACACCAGATAACAGAGGCTTAGAACAACATAAACAGAGGCTTATTTCCATGTCTGCTGGGCCCAGACACAGCTCTGCACCATGAACTCTTCCTTCTGGGATCCAGCTGAAGGACAGCCTGGCATGCAGACCAGCCCTGCTATTCTTGGGCAGAGAAAAAGCAAAGGCAGCCCCTCTTGATGGCCCTTGAATCAGCCTCTCCTAGGAGTGGCACGTGTCACCTCCACCACACTGCCAGGCTGGTGTCCTTGGGGGGAGTATAATCCCCTCACAGGGAGGGGCTGTGGAGGTACGGACCCATGACTCAGTCTACTGTGTCAGATGAGAGAGACAGGTGGGCAGCAAGGATGGGGCTGGCATATTATCTGTAGCTAGGAGCCACGGTGTGGTTTCTGCTCTGCAGTTGTGGGCACAGAGGCTTCAGCAGGGAGGTGACAGGGTCAGGTTTATGGTTTTTTCTTGCACAGCAACCACAGAGGAGGGAAGAAAGTACGGAGCAGAGGCACATGCCCTTCCATGCTCCCCTAACATTGCAGAGGGCAGATTGGGATACAGGGGATGGAGGTGGGGAGCAAACCTAGCAGAACACGAACACAGCAGCACATGCACTCAGAGACCAAGGCCCAGTCTACCCTGTGACCGTGGGAACACACCCACTCAGCCACTGCGGGGAAATTCAGGAAAAGAGAAATCAGTGAGGGCCACCCACTCGGCATACTGACTGTCCCCTGCTCTCCCAGCCTCCTTGTCTTTGCTGGCAGCAATGTTGGGGAGAATGGGACCCCACCAGGTGGTCTGTGAGCCAGTGCCCTGGATGTGTGGGCCTGGCACTGTTGTCTCTGGAGTCCACGTGCTAACGATAGCCTTCCTTTCATGCCTCGGAGGTTTAGTAGCTCAGGCCTGTGTCCTTCCCTCTTGCCCCATGACCACAGCCCGAAGGCCGAGCGAGCCTGCTCAGGTTTAGGACAGCCTGGGCTGAGATGCTCAGTTTCACCTGCCTGAGTGAGGGGTGGGGAGCGAAGCTGGTCTTGCCTGAGGCGGGGCCCCGAGGACAAGGTGTCTAGAGTTGCTGCCAGGGAAGGGGGTGGTGTCTGAGTGTTCTGGGCCTGATGGGCCTTGGCGCATCCCTCCTGTAGGGCCCATCATGGCTCCTCGGCCAGTTGAGGTGTCAATGGACAGCTATAAACAGGGTCCTATGACAATGGAACACGAAGGGGACCCTCTAAGTGGTCCTCATTCTGCAGGCCGTGGTCATGCGCATTGCATCCCATTCCCAGCCAGACTTTGAATCTTTGAATGCACCAGACTGGCAAGCAGTTTTGATGGCCTGGGAGCAGCTGCTAGGCCTCCCTCTGCGGCCCTAGTCACAGGTGGATTCCGTGAAGGCCTGGCTCTGCTGCAGGGAGCACGCACAGCTCGGTGTGGCCTGAGCCCAGCGACCTGCCCTTTGGGTGAACTCTCTGAAGCAGGGTCCGAGTTGGGCACAGATTTTAGTAAATGGCTTTAAAAATGCTCCACTCCTCAGTGAAATTTCTCACCAGAACACTTGGGCAGCCCTTGCTGGTTCAGTTTCTACCTGCATCGTAGCCCTGGGCCTCACCCGGACCGCCCATGGACAGGCTCCTGGCACAGTGAGAGCCTTTCCAGGAAAGCCGGGGTGGATCACATCTGATCAGTCATCAGATGTGCTGAGTGAGTGAGTGAGGCACTGCCAGGTTTCCTGCTCTTTTTGCCTTTTCCCTTCATATTCAGAAGCTCCCAGGAACCTTCTGTTAGAATTGTGAGCTTCCGGAGCAGCAGTGGCCCCAGCCCCCATTGCCAATGGATGTGTGCAGTTGGGAAAGCAAACGGTGCATTCTGCGATCTGCTCCAGGTTGGTGTCTGACCTGCACGGTTCAGTTTCATCAGAGAGCTGCTGGCAGGTGCAGGCGGCCTGCGGGGTTTGTTGGTAACCGTATTTTGAATTTCTAGTCCTTTGGACACTGCTTGGGCAGTTTGAAAGCATAACTAAAATTTGTCTCCACAATAAGGGAAAATATATGTCACATTTTTGATGTCTGAAAGAGTATCATCTCTCTGCTGTCCACTTCAATTTATAGCTGACCCTATAAAACAGCTCATTTTCTATTAGCTTAGCTGGGGGAGCAGCATGAACTTTTGATAATACTCTTTCCCAAATTCCTGATAAAACATGCCTTGTAGTTCCAGCTGGCACGAGCTGGGCACTCTTGGGTGGTATGCTGGAAAGTATGAATTATCTCCTCCTCAACGTCTCACCAACGCATGGGGCCAGTTTGTAATAACCCACCCAAATAAGGGAGCTCTCAGCTGCGCTGAGGCTCTTTGTTAGGAGGCTTTCTGACCGTGGAGAAACACCAGTGCTGATAGCAAACTAGGCCATGTCCTAACCCCTACTGTTAAATTTTTAAATTCCAGTGCACCTGTCCTGTGGCGGGCCTCTGTAACTTGAAAGTAGAAATTCCCTCCTGTGCCATGGGACTGCTGCACTCTGCAGAGGATGTGGCCGCAGAGCTGCTTCCTGGGACTGCCATCACATCGACCACTGTCATGATGGGGCCCCCCAGCAGGGTGGCTGCATCTGCTCAGACCAGCACCTGGATTTCACATTCTCTCACCTTGCCCAGCAGGTAGGGTAAGCGTGGTGTGGAGGCCAGTGTCCCCTGCAGACCCTGATCCAGGAGCCGTGCTCAATGAGCTGGTGAAGGTAGTAATATCTTCCTTGTTCACTTCAGCGGCATTTGCCACTGTGGCCAGTGACCACACCGTGGACCACGCAGTTGGCCAGTCTTTCCCATTGGAGCCCATGTTACTTGGTTTCCTTCATTTTTCGAATCAGTCATATATCCAGACTGAAGCTTTGTGTGTATTTTTTTATTGAGATATAGTTGACATATAACATTGTATTGGTTTTAGATGCACAACATGATTTGATAAGTCTAGTTAACATCTGTCACCACATATAGTTATAAATCTTTTCTCTTGTGATGAGAACTTTTAAGATCTACTCTCTTAGCCACTTTCACATATGCAATACAGCATTATTAACTATAGTCACCATGCTGTACATTACATCCCAGGACTTATGTATATTATAACTGGAAGTTTGTACCTTTTGACCCCCTTCACCCATTTCACCCCTCCTCACCCCTCACCTCTGGCAACTACCAAACTGTTCTGTATCTATGAGCTTGATATTTTTTAGATTCCACCTCTAAGTGAGATCATACAGTGTATGTGTGTATTTCTAATGGGACGTGGACAGCACGTGGGGAGGAGGGACATCCCAGGGAGCGTGGAGATTGGTCATTAAGATACTTAAACCATTTCCACATCCATGAAAGTTTTCTCTCTACTTTGAGGTTTTTCTATCCTCTAGTTTATGCTGTTGGCTACCTAACTGTGCCAACACCCCAGGCATCATCCTGAACAGTGTTTAGCAAATAAATGGTGATCACAGAAGTCCTATATTATTGGAAGCTGAAGGTGGAGTCATCTAGACTATTCTCGACTCCCCAACTTATTCACAGCACAAAGAGCTGCACGTTGAAGTGATGGCACCCACCCCACATAGAGCATTTTCACAAAAACATCAAAGGTAGTGACTTTTGGGGGACACACCTTTCGTGTCCATTACTTCAGTGATGAGGGGGAATACATACATTATTGCTGTGATGAATGCCGCTAGAGCAGTGGTTCTCAGATGTTAGTCTCCTGGGGGCTTGCTGGTCCACCCCAGGGCTTCTGACTTTGGGCTGGGGTGACTCAGTGGGCTGGGGTGAAGCACGAGAACTTGCATCTCTCACAAGTGCCAGGTGAGGCTGGTGCTGCTGGCCCTGGGACCCCACTTTGAGCACCAGCACAAGTAAGCCTGTCATCAGGTTCCACAAACCTTACTTTCAGCTGAATAGCGTCCGGAGTGGGCTGCTCCCCCCTGCCTCCTGTCCCTCCTGGTGACATGTTCTGGGGATTTGTCAGACTTGTGATGTCTGAAGCACTCCTGCCTCTCTCCCCACAGCTCCGACGGCCTTCCTCCTGGAGCTCACTGCACCCACAGCCTCTCAGCGTCCCAACCTGGTCCCAGGCAGCCCTGTCCCCTCACTCAGTGTCATCCTGGAGCCATCCCAGTGCAAGGTCCTGCTGACCAAGTGGATCCTGTCACCCATCGCTTACCAGAAACTGACACTCAGTCACCTCAGAGTCTGGGGTTCCAGATTCAAATGGCTTCTGAAGCAGCTCTGTGTCTGGTGATGGATTTCGGAGACAGGTCTGGAGTTCGGATGAGGATCCGCAACGTGTCTGAGGAAATGGCAGTTACCGCCTACCATAAGTATGGGAAAGGTAGGGTCCGTGATTTCAGTATCAGGAACATGGGAAGGAAATGCTGAAGACACTGAGACCTCAGAAGCAGTGCTGGGAACCTTCTGTTCCTCTAGACCCATCTGCGCCTTCTTTGTTCTGAAAATGAAGGCTCAGGAACTTGCACTGTGCCTGTTCTTCATGTACTTTCATTTAATCCTGCCATAAACCCTGGGGGTAGATAATGATCTCCATTTAGAGGAGCAAACGAAGGCTAGAAGGAGCGAGGAGTTTGTCCTGAGGTCACACAGCTAATGCAATGGAGTTACTTCCTCCACAGAGGGAAACTTCTAAGCTACTGTTGAATCACTTATATTTGTCCTTCAAGTGCAATACAAACACACACACAACATTGCACACTGAATCTTTTGCGCTAAAATTTTGAACACTTTGCATTTAGACCACAGTGAGGGAAAAAAAACCTTTATACGGACATTTCAGCATTGGAACCATTCTGCTCAGACAACTACTAAGTCTGTAGAGCTGATGGGGTGGAGCACGTGGAGAATTCTGATGCTTTCCTGCTTACCAGCAGGATTTAACTCTTTTCTTTCTTTTTATTTTTTTAAATTATTTTTTGGGTGCAGTACATTCTCAAGGTTCAAATCCCCATGTTATAGAAGGGTGTACGGTAAAAGGTCCTCTTCTCGCTATCCGTCCGGGTCTCTCCCCACAGACAACACTGCTTCTATTTCTTATGGCTCGTATATATTTATAGGCAAGTGTAAATACGATCTTTTCCTCTTGTACAGAGATGGACCTGTACTGCATGCAGAGTCTTGCTCCCTGCTCGCTTAGATGCACTTCCACATCCTAGAGATAATTCTACATCTGCACAGAAAGGGCTTCCCTGTTCTTTTGTGTAGTTGCAGAATATTCCATTAATTTAATGGGCCAAATCTACTTAACCTTTTTTTTTTTTTATTGGCAGACATTGAGATTGTTTCTAATCTTTCATTATTACAAACAACGTTGCGGCGAATAATCGCATGTATGTGCCATTTCATAGAAAAGAGGAATTATTGCCTCAAATGCTGTGTACATTTGTAATTTGATAGTCCTTGCTAAACTGCTCTCCATGAGGGTTGTCTGGTTTACACTCCCATGGGCAGTGCAAACGTCAAAGTGAAAGGTGAAAACGTAACTTTCTACAGTTTTAGTTTGCATCTTATTAGGTTCACCTAAGTGAAATTGCCAACATTTGACCATATTTTACCAAGAAAAAGAGCACTTTCACAGTTCAACCTGATATGGTGTTTGTATGAGCTCTTTTAGTAATTAGGAAAATTAGTCCTCTTAGTATGATATAGTTGCAAGCACTATTTTCTTTTCTCATTTTGTCGTTTGCCTTTTGGCCTTATAGTTTTTTCCTTTTCATGTGGAAATTTTAATTTTTATTAAGTATACTTTATCAATCCTTTCTTTTATGGTTTTTGAGTTTTATGTCATAGATAGAAATGCTTTTTTAAATCCAAGTTTATAAAATAATTCTCTCCTCTTTTCTTCTAGTACTTTTATAATTCCATTTTGCACATTTAAATATTTAATACATTTGAATGTAAATTCTGGCAGAGAATGTGAGGTGTAGATTCTATTTATTTTCCTCTGAATGTCCACCCGTTGCCCCCTACCCCCTCATTGCTTTGGAGGGTGCTCTGGTCATCGTCTAGTTTCCTCGAGCTCTCGGGCAATTTGCATTTAGGGTTCTGTTCTCCTCCATCTCGGGTTCACTCCCCTTTGTTACTCATCTGTTCTAGAATTATCTTGGTTATTTTCAGTTGTTCATTTTTCCATGTGGACTTTAGACTCACACTGACTAGTATAAAAATATCGTATTGGCATTTTAATTTGAATAATGTTAAATTTATAAATTAATTTATATGGAATAATTATGCTCAAGCATCTCTGCCTTCATGAAAATGCTCTTCTCTTTTCATTTCTTCCATGTGTCTTTAGAAGTATTTAAAGATTTCATGTGGAATTTACATATGTCCTGTAAGATATTTTATGTTTGTGATGTTGTAAATGAGATCTTTTGTTTCATCTTCAAATTGGTTGTCGTTGGGATACAGAAAAATTGCTGATATTTTCTGTTAATTTTGTCCCCTCCAGTCTTACTGAATTCCTGTATTGTTTTAGTCATCGTTAAGTTTATTCTTTAGTGTTTCAGTTGTGTGAACGTATTATTTACAAATAGTGATTTGTGACCCTCACACTGCCAACTTTGCAGCTTTAGTTTCTTTCTCTTATTTAATTGCATTGGCTGGTACTTCTAGAACAAGGTTAAATAAGAGAGATGATGGTGGGCATCTTTGGCTTCAGAGGCTTCTAGTGTTTTCTCATTAAACTTGATACTGGAGTTTGGGCGGGTATAATTTATCGGGTTAAGGAAGTTTTCATCTGTCCTCTTTTATTGAAGACTTTTTAAAAAATCTAGAGTTGTTGAATTTGCTAAATTCTTTTCAACATCTGTGGAGCTGATCTCATGATATTTTTTTCCTCTTTAGAGCTATAAATATTAACTAATATCTTAATATTGAATCATCCTTGAATTCCTAGGAGGGAAATACCCACTTGATTTTGGTGTATTATTCTATGAATGTGCTGCTGAATTCAGTTTTCTAACATTTTATTATGATTCTTCCACTGGTAATTGTAAATGGGACTGGTCTCAATCTTGTGTGGAGATTTTCTTTATTTTTTGTTTGTCCTGAAATAGTTTAAATAGCACTGGAAATAGTTATTCTATTTCAGAAAATTTGCTTATGACCCTCTGAGACTAGTATATTTTTTCTTATTACCTCTATTTCTTCTATAGAAATTCATCTGTTGAGATTTTCTATTTCTCTTGTAGTTAGTTATTTTAAGTTATATTTTTCTTAGAAAAGTATCCATTTAGTCCAGGTTTTCAAATTTATTTGCGTGGAAGTGAACAAAGTAGGCTCCTATAGTTCTTTAAATTTCATCAGTCTCTATGTTATTTCTTTTTGTCATTTCTTATTTTCCCTTTTATGCTTTCTCCTCTCCTTTTTTCCTTGATTAGGTTGGATAAATTGTCATTAGTTTATTTAAAGAACCAGCTTTTGAATTTCATTAATTACATTTTTCCCTAAGTTTATTAATTTCTTCTTTTATCTTTACGTTCTTCTTCCTGCTTTTATAGAGTATTTTTGTTCTTGTTTTCCATTTTGAGTTAGATGCTTAAATTATTTACTATTATTTAAGTTTTAAAATTTCCACATGTCATATGGCCTTTTTTGTGTTCTGGTTTCATTATTTATAGTCCTATTCTATCATGATAAGCAAATATTTTCTCCACTCTTGTGACTCCTTTAATTTTTTAAGTTCTGAGGTTGTCTTTGTGGCTTAAAATATGGTCAGTATTAGAAATGAAAGTCCATGACTACCAGCAGGTTATAGGAGAGTCCCAACCCTGTGTCCCTCGACAGCAAGGGTGTTGGCTCCAGGTACCTTCCATCTGCTGAGCCCCATGCTCACCCTCAGCTCCGGTCCAGGAAGGCGTGTGTAAGTGTATGTGTGAGTGAGTGTGTGTGTGTGTGTGTGTGAGAGAGAGAGAGAGGGGCAGAGGCAGAGGCAGAGGGGAGGACCTTGCCTAAGGCAGGATTTGGGGTGATCCTCCCAGGAGGCAGAACCTTGTCTTAAGTAGATAACCCAGCCCTCCTTGCCCTTCCTTTGACTGTGCCCTAGTTCCTTTAGTAACCGTGTGGTGGAAGTACCATCTGTTCTGTTCTCACTTGAGGCTCCCTCAGCCTCGGGGTTGTCCCCACTCTTCACAGCAGCCTGTTACAGTTTGGGTCATTCTTTCATTTCTCACCTTTTGGAATCACTACGTTCTAAGTGTTTCTCTTGTCTACGATGGAGTTGGCTTTGCTGTGTGACCCATTCTGATATACTTGTTTTAATAGATGAGTTTAGTGAATTTGTGTTTACTGAAATGACAAATATCTGGTTTTAGATCTGTTAAATTTTACATTCTGGGCTCTGCATAAATTTTAAGATATATTTCATTAAATGTCTGTCTGAGTTAGTCTCTGACATTTGGGAGGCTAGCAGCCTTGCTTTAGTTGATCCTTGTATTTATAACTCCATCAGGGTCCTCATTCCTCTGTTTCTTTCACAGTATCCATTTTCTACCTACTCCAAGCAATGATGAAATTACTGTTCTCTCTTTCTTCCCCTCTTCCTCCCTCTTCTTCATCAACCGATTTTAATCATTTAAATCATCTTTATTAGTATTTTCCTTTGTACTCTTAAATATGCTTATACCTTTGTTAGTTGTTCAGTTAAGTGTGGGGGCAATACCTTTTGATTTCCAGCAATTACATATGAGGCAGTCTGCGTTAGCCACAACCGCCTACCTCTTTCTTGCTTTCTCTCCCAATTTGGGTTTCTTGTACAATTTCTACATTGTCAGGACACATGATACGTACATTCTTTGTCACCTGCTTTCCCACATTTGTTTTAGTTCTATTTCCAAAGTTAAATCGATTCAACTCTCACCCTTAGTCCTCTTGCCGTACTTTTCCCATTTGAAGTTTGTCCTCTAGTAGATTTTTTTTTATATAAAGCCTTTCTTTTTTAGAGCAGTTTTAGGTTCACAGCAAAATTGAGAGGAAGGTGCAGAGATTTTCTGCATACCCCTGCCCCCACACGTGTACAGCCTCCCCCATTATCAACATCCCCCCCAGGAGAGGTGTGTCTGTTACAACTGATGAACCTGCCTTGGCACATCATTATCACCCACAGTCTGTAGTTTACATTAGGGTCCACGCTTGGTGTTGTACATTCTGTGGGTTTGGACAAATATTTAATGACATATATCCATCATTATGGTATCTTACAGAGTGTTTTCACTGTCCTAAAAATGCTCTTTTCTCTGCCTATTCATCCCTTCCCTCTCCACACAACTCCTGGCAACCACTGATCTTTTTACTATCTTTATAGTTTTGCCTTTTCCAAAATGTTGTACAGTTGGAATCACGCAGTATGTAGCCTTTTCAGATTGGCTTCTTTCACTTAGTAGTATGCATTTAAGGTTCCTCCATGTCCTTTCATGGCTTGATAGCTCATTTCTTCTTAGCATTCAGTAGTGTTGCATTGTCTGGATATACAACAGCTTCTTTATCCATTCACCTGCTGAAGGACATCACAGTTGCTTCCAAGTTTTGGCAATTATGAATAAAGCTGCTATAAATATCCATGTACAGATTTATGTATGAACATAAATTTTAAGCTCATTTGGGTAAATACTGTGGACAGTAATTGCTGGATCATAGAGTATGTTTATAGTTGTGTACAAAAGTGTCAAACTGTCTTCCAAGGTGGCTGTACCCTTTTGCATCCCCACCAGCAATGAATGAGAGTTCCTGTTGCTCCACACCCTCATAGCATTTGGTGTTGTCAGTGTTCAAATTTTGGTCATTCTAATGGGTATGTAGTGGACTCTCATAGTTGTTTTAATTTGCATTTCCCTGATGACGTATAATGTGGAGCATCTTTCCATATGCTTATTTGACATCCGTATATCTCCCTTACTGAGGTGTCTGTTAAGGTCTTTGGTCCAGTTTTTAATTGGGTTGTATGTTTTCCTGTTGTTGAGTTTTAAGAGTTCTTTGTATATTTTGGATAACAGTCCTTTATCAGTATCAAAATTTTATTTGAATGACAATTTGATGGCTTTTAAATCCTTGGTCTTATGTTCTTTTCTTGAGGAAGTTAGTTGTTTCTTTGCTCTATTCTGGCATATAACAGTGGTTTTCCAGGTGTGGTCCTTGGACCAGCATCATCAGTATCACCTGAGACTTGTTTGAAATACAGATTCTCGGGCTCCACCCTACAGGTACTGAATCAGAAACCCAGAGGGTAGATCCTAGTAATCCATGCTTTCAGAAGCCCTCCGTGTAGCTCTCCATGCATTCCCACTCTGTGATGATTCTAAGGTCAGCTTCTTTTCCCCTCTGGTAGATGACTTGATGTTTTTGTCTGGCTGAAAATAATTATTCATTTATATTTGAAGTCCTGTACCTTTACCAGAACATGGTTCAGTGTTGACCATTCTTGGTCAGCTTTCTCTGGCACACAGTGTGCCTTTTTAATATGTAGATATGTAATGTTTTCCTTTGTTTTACAGAAGATTTCTTTAGTTATATTTTTAAATATTTTTCTGTTCCAATATTTCAGCTTTCTTTTTGGGAGATTCTGGTCATGCATGTGTTAGATCTTCTTTGTCTTTTGTAATCCTTTTTGTTCTTTATTTTTATTTCATCTTGCTTGCACTTCTCATTTTTTCCTCTATATCTCTTCTTTTGTGTTCTCTAGTTTCTATTTTCCATTATTCTCTTTGGAATGTTGCCTTCATTTCTTACATTTCTGCTCTATGGTCTTGTATCACAGAAGCTACTGATTCCTTAAGTTGTTAAATCCTTTTATCCTCCCATGGACAATGTTTTTGGGATAAATGATCTTAATCTATTATGAATATCTGCTGAATTTCCCATATTAACTCTTATAGTGTCTTGTGTATCCTAAACGGTCTCCCTCCCTTGCTCTCTCACTCTCTCTTTCTTTTTTCCTTCCCTCCTTCCTTCCTTCCTCCCTTCTTTCTTTCCTTTCTTCCTTCCTTCATTCCTTCGTTCTTTCCTCTTTTCTTTTTTCCTTTCTCCCTCCCTCTTTCTCTTCCTTCCTTCATAGTATTATTCATAATTAAAAGAGTTGGTTTTCTCTTGAACTAGCTGTTTGCAGGTGGCGTGTGTGTGTGTGCGGGCACACGTGCGGGTGTCTTCAAGGCTGTATTACAGACTAATTGAGACTTTTATGAAACAGGGATTTGTGTGTGAATTTACAGAACTTCCTCTAGCTAATGGGGTTAGGCAGTTAGTGGTGTTTCTGCCATGCAGACTCTCGTCTCCTCTACTGCCACAGAAGCAGAGCACTTCTCACAAATCTGGTTTCTCTGTTCAATTCTGCACTCCCTCCTTCCCCTCCTCTCAGAACCAGACCAAGTCCAGAGAGACTCTTCATCTCAGCCAGTTCAGCTCCACCCACACTGTGCCCCAAATGCTGTGCGCTCACTTTACAGAAGGGCAGTGTGAGTGGGTACGTGTGTGCGCATGTGCATGTATGTGTTCATGACATTTACAGCCAGAGTCCTCTTGCTACTGAGCTCTCACTCCAGGGCATCTTCTCTACTCTCCCTCCAACAGGGTTCCTGTTATCATGCTTGATTTGTGCTGCTTTTAGCAGCTCTTACATCTATTTTGGGTTCTGAACATGCTAGTTACCTCCTAGTTTCACCAAAAAAAAAATTGTATTTTTGTTTGCTGTTTTCCTTTTTGCTTTAGGATTAACTCCCAGAAGATGCAGTGGAATGCTGACTATATTTCCATATTCATATCAAAATGTTCGGTTAATTTTAAGCATCTACAACTTTAACGCATGTTAATTATTTTCTTTGTTGCTTTAAAATAAGGAATTAGTGTCACATCTCCCAATAGGGGTTAAGTCTAAAGTCAACTTATAAGTTAAGTATGCCCAAGATTTGGTTGCACTGTAGAGACAGACTTCCAATGCTAAATTCATCTGAGTCCACAGAGTTCTCTCAACTATTCCTAACTCGTAGTCATGAATTCTGCCTTTTATGAACCATGAGGAATTTATTGATTTACACAGAGCACTGTGATTAAGTCTTTAATTAAGTCCTGATCTCTGTGATTATGGTGAGCTGCATGGTGGTGTCCATTTCGCTTTCTCCTTATCAAAATCCATGTGCAGAATTTGTTTGGACACAACTGTGAGAAGCAGTGTTACAAGAAAGCTGGAATAACTCTATAAATGATGTCTCAGCATTTAAGATGTCACTTCCAAGTGAGATTACATTTTGGGAGAGTGTACCCGTTTCTTGTATATGTTATTTTGATCCATGCTTGTATGGGATGCTCTTCTGTCTGGCCTTGGCTCATCACAGTATGTATTCCCAAATCCTCCACGTCTCGTCACATTCATTGCTCTTCCTCACAGGTATGCTTTGCTCTTTAAAGTCGTTCCCTCTTTTCTGCTTCTTATTACACTAGTACTTGCAGCTTTTCCTAGATCCATATATTAATTCCATATAATTTAGATGCACAAAATGAAGAGAGGAAAGACTGTCTTAATTCCTAAGAAATAATTGCATACTCTATGCCTTGGACAAATTATTTAACCTCTTTGAACTTCAGTTTTCCATTCTGCAAAAATAGATTGGTCATTTGGTAAACATTCGTTGTATGTCTACTAAGTGCTTTGTGCTGAGGTTGTGGGATGGAAGACAGACAGTGTGGTGAGTCCTGAGAGGGAAGCACAACCCAAGTTCCATGGCCAAATGGCAGGTGGAGCTGCTCCTTCTGCCTGGGTCATCAAGCGAGGCTTGAGGTAGGTGCCAGTTGGCCAGATAGAGGCATGAGGAGGGACACTGTAAGCAGAGAGAAAGGTTGTGTACGGTGCAGATGAGTGGTGGAGAATGGGGCCCAGCTGTGCAGGGGTGGTGAGTCAGGGTGCATGAGGGAGCCAGGGTGGGCAAGTGGGACCAGCTCAGCTAAGGGTGAAAGGCCCAGCTGAGGATTTTATCCTGGGATTCATCAGGAATCACCTAACATTTTAATGCTGGGGAATCAAATGAACAATGGAAAAATACTGTGTGGGGGATTGGGATTACAGAATTGCTAAAGACCTTTTCAGTCCAGTGGAGTTGTGTCAGTAATCTATTGCTATGTAACAAACCACCCCAAACTTAGTGCCTTAGAGCACAACTGTGAGTTTAACCCATAGTTCTGCTGGGCGTCCTTTGAGCCTGGGCTGGTCTCAGATGAGTGTATTCATGGATCTGCAGCCAGCTGCCAGTCAGCTAGGTAGCTCGATGGTGGTGACTCCTGGGTCTCTCATCACTCAGCAGGCTCACCAGCCTTCTTCACACAGAGCAATAACAGGAGTCTCGAGACAAGCAAGCGAGAGCAAATGCGCGAGCACTTTTCAAATCCATTGGCCACAAGACTAGCGCCAATTCTAGGGGTGGAGAAATAGGCTCCACCACTTGATGGGAGGAGCTTGCAAAGTCACATAGTAGTTGTATTACAGGGGTGTGAAAACAGGGTGAGCATTTGGGGCCATTTCTGTAATCTGCCATAATACTTCTTTGGTGTATTTCCATTTGACTATTTAAGTATTTTTTTGTTTAGCTGTGGGATGAGCAATATCTATTTTTATTCTTGTGAATATTTTCTGTTGCTCAGGTTTGCCTGCATAATTCTCAGGGCCCAATGCAAAATGAAAATGCAGCACATTTTGTTAAAAAAAATTCTTAAGAATTTCAAGACAGCAGAGCATTACACCACACGCTGAGCCCTGTTGAGTGTGGGGCCCTGTGCGACTGCAGGGGTCTCATGCCCATGAAATGGCCATGCTGCTACAAGAGAGAAGAAAAGTCACCTTTGCCCTGTTAGTTCCCATTTTAGTCACCCATCATCTCTATTCTACAAATGTTAAATGTTGTGCATGCTTTTAACAGTTGATCAAACGGCCATTCTTTCTTCCTTTTCCAGAAGGAGTCTATGTGCTCAGGGCAGTTATTTACAATGAGTTTTATGGAACCGAAGTGGAGCTTGGGCCTTATTATGTGGAAATTGGCCACGAGGCCGTGTCCGTGTTCATGAATTCCAGCAGTGTCCACGAGGATGAACTTCTGGTCTTTGCCGGCTCCCACAGGGATCAGAAAAGTAAGACCTACATCAGAGTCTGAGCCCCCAGACCTCAGCTCTGGCTGAGGCATGACTCTGTGCTGGAGCTACACGGTTCAGACACAACGTTCACCACTTACTCTTCCCTCATTCAGAAAATATTTATGCACAAATCTGTGCTCTGAGGGGACGTGAAGTCATATAAGTCCTGGTCTTGAGGAATTTATAATCTAGTAAAGGCGTTAAGATATGCATATGAAAAATATAAGCTAAAACTTAAAAATGCCTTAAGAAGGACATAGCCAAGGGCTGGGAGGTTTCAGGGAAGGGAGTTGTGTATAACTGGGGGGATAAGGAATATCTCAGGTAGGAGTTGGCATCCACGATGAGCCTTGAACGAGCCGTGAAGAAATGGGTGTTGGAGAGCATTTTGGGCCAACAGCGTGGCAATAAGCCAAAGCACAGAGATGAGACACAGTGGGCGCTGGAGTTCACTGCACACTCGCAGGGTGCCAGGCGCTCTGCCATTTCTTCACTCGCATCACCTCACTGTATCCTCATGGCTACCTGTGAGGTGGGCTCCCCTTCATCTCAGTTTTATAGAGGAGGAACCCAAAGCTCAGAGGCCAGTGCAGTGGGAATGGAGGATTGCATCCAAATATCAGTAATATGTGGAAGGAAGTGTCCCACCATGTTTAACAGGGCGAGTGTGGGCGCCAATCGAAGATAATCCGAGCATTCAGCCTAAGTGGATGGAATATGGGTTACATTTCCCAGAAAAAGGAAAAGGGAGAAGCCAGTAGGGGACATGTCCCAATGAACTCATTCTTAAGAAAGTCTTTTTAACTCGTTCCATACACTGACAGTATGTTTTCCGTACAGTTAGCCTCGTGAGAAACTCTGTCCAAGAAATTACAGAACACATATGGGAGGGTTTTGGTCATTTGTACTGACTGGTCTTGTCTAAACTTTACTAAATAAATAAGCAGCCTATCTAATGCCAGTGGGAGAGTGCGATCCTGACAAGCCCTCCATCGGTTCCGTGCCAGGAGCGAGGATTGGAAGTTCTGGCACAGATTGATAACCGGGTAATCTGGTGCTCTCCTCGCACTGCTTACTACTAGACTGTGCTCAGAATTAAGTTTCAGGCATTGTTAATGAGTTGATGTGGCTCTTATTAATGGGATATTTGTTTTTCAGAAATTGTAATGCACTGATAAAGAACAAAATATCCATTCTACTTTATCACTGTTATAAATGAGCGTTTTCTCTTTATAAAGAGAAAAACTATACAGAGCAATAATAGTGTTTTTGAAAATACCCACCTCCTTTCTTAACATCCCTTTCTGATAAATGAGTTGTTCTAAATCTCCCTAGACATCACAGTCCTCTTCTAGAACCTGACAAGATGTTTGGTATCTGTCCTCCTAGTACATACATACATACTTACATACATACATACATACGTGTGTGTGTGTGTGTGTGTGTATACGCATATGTATGCAACATTTTGCATTCATTTCAGAGGGCTTAAAAGCCTGAGGCTTACCTGTGGACCCTGTTTAAGAACCACTGTGAAGTGAAAGACTGCTTAGTGTACACATTGGAGAAATACGTTAAAAACAAGGCCATCTAGAGAAGTAATTAACATATTTTTAAAAATTAATATAGTTATTACTATGTAGGGTATTCTAGGGAGAGATAGAGAAAACACTTAAAGAAAATTTTAATGAGAGAAATTTTGGGACAAAGTTCATGTTTCTCAGGTCTGTCTGATTCCAAAACACATGCTTTGAATTTTGAAATTTATTGGAATTCAAAGGGAGAAAGTAAAAGAAAATATTGACCATGTGTTGTGTGAGATGAGTGAATTAATTTTCAGACTGTTTTCCCCTTTCTTTCTTTCTCATTCCAGGCACTGTGGTTATGCATCGTTTTCCGTCCTTTTCCTCATATAATGTGTCCTTTACTTCTCAGACCCAAGTGGGTGACAGCCAGGCTTGGCCCAGCATCACTGTTTGGTATCAGATGCAATGTACGTTTTGATTCTAATTCTAGATTCAACACAACCTTCCTCACTCAGTCAGTGGAGATCCTAGAGGCTGCAGGCAGCGCCGGGTTCTGTGATTAGTGCTGCTGAGGCCCCCATTTGCCCTTGAGTGAGCTCTGTTCACCTGCAGTTCATTCTAGGACTTTTCTAGAAACCACAGACATTAAGCCTTCAATCTAGAGGGGTGAGAAGGTGGGTTATCATGCAGAATCATTTGCGGCTTCCTTGTACCACACCCTTTCCGGTAGAATCCCACAGGAATTGGCCATATCACTTTATGAGCTGTTACTTTGAGGGCCTTGCACTTGGGCCCAAATTGCCTACCAGGTTCCTCCTGCTACATCCCTGTGCTCAGTCCTGCATTCATATCTGCAGGCTCTTTTCCCATCAGTCACGGCCATGACTAAATGGGAAGGTGAGGATCTAATGTCTCTGGACGGATCCCAGCCCTTCCCTGCTGAAGCATCTGCACCTCCCTTTCCTTTGTCACAGCTGTCTCTGTCTACACAAACGGGACTGTGTTCAGCACAGACACCGACATCACTTTTGTAGCTGTTACCAAGGAAACAGCTCCCCTGGAGTTCGTGTGGTATTTTGGAGAAGATCCACCAGTGAGAACAACTTCCAGAAGCATTAAGAAGAGACTCGGCATCCCCCAGTGGTCTGTAAAAATGGTCGTCCCAATAGGTGGCTGCTTGTGATGCAGCCTTAACTTAGTCTGGAGACTGTGCTGCTACTAAAATAACTAAAATAATTTTAAGAGTGTGACATTCACACTCAGTGCTGCCAAGCACTTCTATGAATTGAACTCAAATGTAAATTTAAAAGAAGAGGGACTTCCTTCCTTTCAGTGTGAACTAGAAGGGAGGGGGTGGGGCTTTGAAATCAGACAATCCTAGGTTCAGATCCCATCTCCCCTGCCAGTGTGGCCTAAGCAGATTCCTCATCTAAGAAAAGGTAACAGTGTTACCCCACCACTCTGAAAGGTGAATTAAATAATGAGGAAGGAGAGGTCAAAAAGTGTCACTCCTCTTTCTCCCCAGTAAGGTGGAAATCATGGGGGCTGTGATAATTCCTACAAATTAAATGCCAACCCTTCAGCCTTTCTCTTGAAGTAATGTGGAGATTCTCTGTACCTCTGACCTTGTTCTTGTCTCACCATCTGTCTTTCCTGCCCTCTTGGCCCCACCCTACAGGTATCGTGTGTTGGTTACGGCTTCCAACGGGATCGGCAGTGTGGCGTCGGAGCCCCATCACATCAGGGTGCAGAGGAGAATCGTTGCCAATCGGCTCACATCCACCTCCTCGGCTCTGGTGAATGCCAGTGTGACCTTTGAGTGCAGAATCAACTTTGGCACCGATGTTGCTTACCTGTGGAACTTTGGGGATGGTGCTGTTGGCCTGGGGAACAGCTCTGCCACTCACGTCTACAGTAGGTAAGCCACCCAGGTGCAGGGGCAGGCTCACTGCAGATGGCGGCTGGAATTGGCTTTTCAAGGTGTCAGCCCTCCGGGTCTCCACAGTCAGCCTGCCTTTCAATCAGTGCAGTGGACAGATATTAAAGAGAGACAAATAAAACCTAGCTATTGCTCTCGAGGGGCTCACAGTCTAGGGGGAGACAAGAGGAGAATGGATACTTTCAGTACCCAGCTTGAGTGCTACAAAGGGGGCCCGAGGAGGTGTGGGGACAGCTCATTCTTTTGAAAACTGGAGAACCAGCTTGCGGTGGCGTTCGCATATGATCTGAACGTGAAATCTTGAGGAGGCGTTTGCCAGAGGGACAAGTGGGAGGCTGAGTGAAGGCCCGAGGGGTGGCCCGCAGGTGGCCTGGTCAGGACACGGAGAGGCGGGCAGTGCCAGCAGGGTGTCAGGTGGGATGAGGGGAAGTGGGCAGATCAAGATAGCGAGTCCTCAAGAAAGACTGTAAAGGGCCTCGCTTTCTTCCAGAAGAGCTTCGGCGATGTCCTGTGATTCTGTGCTTACTGGGCACCCACTGTTGACCTGGAACAGAGCATTATGGAAATCCAGGAATGAGCTATGCCTGCCTGTGTCTGAAATACACGGAGCATTTGCCGGGGGAGGTGGGCATGCCCTCAGGAAACCACAGGGCAGACTGCAGGATGGCCACATCTTGAGGTTAGGAGAGTGATGAAGTGCAGACCAACCAGGGCCACTTGTCCCCAGTCCAGCCTCCTGGCTGTTGCTCCCTGGTCAGGGGTCAGGATTATCTTGGACCTGGAGTGGGCGAAGCCTACCAGTGGGCGCCCATTGCCACAGCTGTGGAGACGTAAAGGTGGTGGAGCTGAACCTCAGGCTGGCATGGAGCCGTTTGCGCTGGTGTAGTGAAATCTTAAAGTGTGTAGAAGTATCCAGAAAACGAGGCTCGTGTGGGCTGGTGGCTTCAGGGGAAGATTGCAGACCTCCTTCAGTGCAGGGCTTCCAAGAGAACCCACCATGTGGCCTCTCCATGCTTTAGGGGACGCCTGAATGGCCCCATCACTAGCTTCAGATTTACAACTTCTCCACTGGACATAGATTTTCCCATAAGAAAGGAATTGAGCGATAGTGCCCAGGTAGGCTCAGGCGGGCACCTGGGGCCTGGGGGCCTGGGAATGTGCTCTGCAGCCCGGGGAGCCTTTTCTTGTCTATGGAAATGGACATGGACTGCTCCGTGCCTCCACCATCCTCTCTAGAGTTTCCCAGGCTCTCCATCCACCTGGACCCTGAGAGGGATCTCACAGCCTTCACTCTGGTCAGTATGACCTGCCCTTCTTTCTGATGCTTCAGGATGGCAAGTAACACTCTGGTCCTTGTGTGCACTAATTGTGATTCTCTGATGGGGACTGTTCTGTTTCAGATTGAGATGTCTTGAATGGTGGTTCATCCTGCATCATTTGTAAAACCAGTGTGTATTTCTTTAGTAAAACATGACCTGCTGGTCAGGAACTGCCTGACACACCCCCTCCCCTGTCTTCCATCTCCCCACAGCCGGACCCTCCATGCCTCCTTGGGCTGGCCTCATCTCCAGGCTGTGGAGTCTATCCTGTGCCTCCTCGGTTTACAGGAAGACCAATCCTTGGGGCAGGGAACAGAACAGGAAGCTTATGCCCAGAGATCCCCAGTCACAGGTCTAGGGTGCGCATCATGCTGGGAACCCGAGAATCACCCTGTGGTGGACAGAGGGGCCAGGTCATGGCTGCAGGGAGAGTTCATGAGGGGAAGCAGCGTCTCCTCATGTGGATGATTGTTTCTCGTACAGCAGGTGGCATCAGTCTAGGAGTTGGGTGCCTGAGCTGCCCTGCACTAGGTGGGCAGCCAGTCTATTATATGGGACAACAAATGGCCTCTGTGGAAATTAACCTCATGACCCGAGTCTCCTCTATTCCCATTCATGGGCTATCTGACTATCAAATCCTATAATTACACACTTGTAGGACGGTTATGGAGAATGAAGGAAAGACTAACACATGGCAGAATCAATGTCTTCCTTTCTGTGCCTTGTCGGCCTTCCAGGGAAGGAGAGTTTACCGTGGAGGTCCTTGCCTTCAATAACGTCAGCTCTGCCTCCCTAAGAAAGCAACTTTTCATCGTGCGCCAGCCCTGCCAGCCGCCCCCGGTGAAGAACATGGGGCCCGGGAAGGTGCAGGTAGGGCTCATTTACCGGACTCGTTCCAGTGTTTTCTCCCAGTTGGCACCAGCATTAGGAAAAGTTAGGAAGGGCAGAGGTTTGGGGAGTGAAGCGCGGCTTTGTTGAGTTTATGCAGCTGCATTTGATACAAAGGAGCTCCTGTGAGGACTCCTGAGCAGTCCTGGAGCCGGAGAAAGCCCCACTCAGCCTCAGACTGGAGGGAAAAGCCTCCTTTCTGGCATTTGAATCGGTTCTTTATTTGCCTTTATTACTCTGGTGCTCAGCACAGCCCGCTTTGAGGAGCTTTTTTTAAATTGCTTGTGCAAAGAACTGTAGCATTTTCGGGAGAAAGCAGTATTTGAATATATGTGATATCAAAATCAAAAGAAATAATTATTTGTTTAGCACCTACTATGGGTTAGGAAAGATGGGATTGCTTTTTTATTTCTTTTATTCCTTTGAGGCCTATGATTTAGAGAAAATTTCCCTTTTCAGGGCAAAAGTGCTCAAATGACACATGGGAATTAAAATCTGTGACTTAGCTGCTTTGCCAGAATGCTTTCTGTGGCTTTCCAGCCCCAGAGGTCAGTTGCTGGACCCCTGTGAGTCTCAGGCCGGGGCACCTCCCCTCCCAGATCAGTAGCAAAGAACAAGTCCCCAGGACAAGATCCGGTGGTCCCTGGGAGCCCCACGTCCAGGGCCAGCCATCAGGCCAGCAGGCACCCGCGCTGTCAGGCAGTTCTGTGCACCAGGGCAGTGGGCTCTCTGGGGCAGGGATAGGGACAAAAGTCAAGGGTACCAGAGCTAACAGCGGAGATTGGGAGCAGCATGGACCCCGGGGAGAGGGATCTGGGCTTCAGTCCTGACTCTGCTCTTAGGTCAAGTCACGGGACACAGCCTCTTCCTAGGTTAAAAATGGTTGAGGATCAACCTGTGTTTCCTGTATTTTTCTAAGGTTTTTTATATGTAGTGTGTATGTGTGTGTGCATGCACGTGTGCACGTGTTTGTGCGTGTGTTCATGTCTGTGAGTTGCACGTGTGCATGTGCGTGCGTGTGGATGTGTGTTAGCATAGAATTGGCATCACTGGGTTATAGTGTGACCTTTTCTCTTGTTATTAAATAGTCTTTGATTACATGAGTTTAATGGTGGCATAACGTTAAACCATATGTACAAGTTATTGATCCTTTAACAATATCCTTGTTATTGAACATCTGTTGTTTCCAATTTTGCATCACTACAAATAACTGGCGATGATGGTGTGTACACATATCTTTCTGCTTGTCTATGGCATCTCCATAGGATTAATTTCTGCAAATTACTGACCCACAGGACATAACACCTTTTTAGGACCTGGATAAGCTTTGCCAAATGTCCTCCTGTGGCATCTCACATGTGTCAGCATTCTAGGACCAGCTCTCATCCCCTGGGCATTTCATAATTTTGTGTGTTTGTTATTATTAATGGGTTAAAAATTGGCGTCTCAGTGTTATAATTTGCTGTAACTCAATTAAATCTGGGCAGTTTTGTGACATATTCTGGACTGGTATCATATTCAGAGTAGAAACAATAAAAATAAAAAGTAATTTAAATCACGACTAAAGTCACTTAAAGAAAGCCAAAGGTGAAATTCCATTTGTAACGAATACCCATATGTCTTAAAATCCCACTTCCCAGCTTCTACGGTTTTTCCCTTTCCAGTTTTTATGGGAGATCTTCATTAAACAATCCTCCAGGGGGAGCCCTGGCGCCATCATCTGCCCCAGAGTGGGAGGCGGCTGGGCAGGATCTCCAGCCCAGGTCCCCAAGCTGTCCTCGCTCCTCCATCCTTACAGACTGTCAGGCTCCAGGTGTGGGACAGGGTGTGGGATGGGACAGGCGCCTTCTCCGAGGCTGGGGGAGAGTAAAGAGGGCTTGGAAAAGGCGGAATGGCTTGGGGGGGAGGGTTGTGGACTTGTAGGCACTAGTATTTCCCCTGTCCTTTTTGGCTTATTAATGTTAACAAGTATGTTTTTATATATTTATGAACTACATTTAAAATTTTTTATTATGGAGATTTTCAAACATAAATAAAAGGAGAAATAATAGTGTGATGAATCCATCACCTACATTGAACAGTTATTAAAATTTTGCCATATTTGTTTTCTCTATTTTTTTCTTTGCTGAAAAATTCTAAAGTTCTTCTTAGATATCATGACATTTAACCCCTAAATATTTCAATATATATCTCTAAAAACTAAGGGCATTTTCTGACATAAATACAATGCTGTTATCTCAACAATTAGCAATGATTTCTTAATATAATCTAAATCTAGCTCATAATCAGATTTCTCTAATTGTCTCCAAAATATCTTTACGCAGTTGTTTGATTTGGGATTCACAAAAGTTCTTTGTTTAAAAAAAAAGAGAGAGAGAGAGAAAAAGAAAAGAAAAAAATAAAAAAGCTTTTCCTCTTCAACTAGATCTGTAACGTTTCCTAGAATATAGTTTGTTCAGGAAAGCAAGAATAAATGCTTATTGTTTTCCCTTTGTTCCCAGTGTTCATAGTACGAAATTTGGGCACCAGCTGCTTCTGATGGTGACGGATGAGTTGTGTGTGTTTTGCGGGGCGACAGGGGAAGCTTCTCCCTCTTTTAGCGTTGTTGACATTTTGTTAATAGTATTCAGTCAGTTGTAGACATGACCTTTAAATGCTCCAGGTGGCCCATTTGGGGCCTGGGTCCGGGACCTTCTGCCATGCCCCACTAGTCTTGGAAAGCTTCCTTCCCTTCCGGCTGACAACTGCTTCAGCTCTGGAAGAGGCATCTCGTTCCTGGGCCTTCGGATGGGCGATTGGAGAGGGAAATCTGGCTCTGAGGGTGCTCACCGTTCCTGGGGTGTCATTGCCTGTAAGCTATTCAGCATACACTGGTAGGAAATGCAAATTAAAGTAAAATAAATCCTGATTTCATCTGATGTTTCCCATTCAAAACCATTATTTATGTAGAATTTACAGTAAAAATGTTTTATACTTGAATTCTTTCATTAAAATCTTGATTCCTATAACATTAACACCATTATTTATTAGCAATTTTTCTAGTAAATATGTGAAATACTTTCAAAGTAACAATATCCGTATTACCACCAGAAATGAAACTTCTTAGTGAGCTTCCAGATTTATCTGTAGTTTTTTTTGCCCTTAGAGTATGTCCTCAAAATACTGTATGTTAAAGTCATTTGAAATTCATCTTTCTTCTATTTACTTGCTTGAAATATAGTTATATTCCTTTGTTTCAGTGTGTTTCCAGTTATCAGAAATTAGGTGTTTTTTTTTTGCTCTTTGTTTTAATTTAATTTTTGAATATATAAAACATTTGTATGATTTCGTAGTCCAAACTATACAGTAAGGTATTAATTTATATTTTATTTTGTGACTTGCCTATTCATGTTCTTGTTCATTTTCCTGTCGGAGACTTTGAAAATTTCTTGTTGATTTTAAAAGACGTTAACTTTTGCAAATAATTAATTTTTTCTCTGAAGATTGCCTTTTAAAATTATTTATATTGTTGACATTTAGAAGTTTGAAATTTTTATCTTATCAAGTCTATTAACCTTTCTTTTAATATTTCCCCATCAATTTTATGCTTAGAAGGTTTTTTTCTCATTATGAGTATGTAAGTATAAATATTTACTTATTCTTTCTTATTGTTTTTATATTTTGACTTTTTATTTTTGTCTATAAAATAGATGTATGTCTTTTTTTGGTGCTTTAAATTCCAGCTCTGAGAATCCCATCCTGTGATTATACAAATGAATAATTGGAGCTCTGCGTTGAGAGTGAGTTTTTCATGATTTCCTCTGGTATTAGGCATAATGGGAGTTTAATGAGGCATCTCTTCCCTTTCGTACACAGGTGTGGAGGTCTCAGCCTCTGAAACTAGGAGTGACCTTTGAAGCTGAGGTTCTCTGCGACATCTCCCAAGGCCTTTCCTACACCTGGAGCTTCATGAACTCTGTGGGGTTGCCGGTGCCCCTGCCCCCTGCTATCAGCAGTCATGGGAAGACCATCACTGTCCCCAGCTACTTCCTGGAGCCTGGGAACTACACTGCACTTGCCAAGGTGGGCTGGCTGGCTTACGATTCCACTTGCACAATGAAACTATTCCTTTCTACCTGCTTTTGAGCAAGAGGTCAACACCTGTAAATCCAAACCTGTTCTATCTCAGAGAAGGGGGGTTCTCAAAAAAAAAAGTGTGGCTAGGATTTCAAGAGAAATGCTTAATTCCTGTGAGAGAACAGATTTTATCTTCAAATCCTGGCAGAGTAATCAATTAAAAACTCCTTCTTTTTTTTTGGTGAGGAAGTTTAGCCCTGAGCTAACATCCGATGCTAATCCTCCCCTTTTTGCTGATGAAGGTTGGCCCTGGACTAACATCTGTGCCCATCCTTCTCTACTTTATATGGGATGCTGCCACAGCATGGCTTGATAAGCGGTGCATAGGTCCGCGCCCAGAATCCGAACCTGTGAACCCTGGGCTGCTAAAGCAGAGCATGTGAACTTAACCACTATGCCACCGGGCCGGCCCCCTAAAAACTCCTTCTTCATTTAACAAAACCTTCCTCTGCACCTCCTTTGGTACGTCACTGCAATAGTCCCAGGATCTCAGAGGAATAATTGTGTCATCAAGGAGCTTATTGCTGAGAAAGGAAGGGAGAGGTTAGTCAAAGAGCGGGGCCAGGAGAGGGCATCCCTGGTGACCGTCACCAGGTGCTTGGTGTATTTCTGCTGGAAAAATGGTGAAAATATGTGGGTTATAAGAGTGAGGGGTTTATTCTAGAAGAGTTGGATTTGTTCTAGGAGAGTCTGTTCATAGGCGTAGAAAGTGCATGCGAGGGGGCAGCAGCTCAGCCAAGGCTGGGAAGGAGCCCAGGGCTATGGGCTGGTGTGTGAGCTGAGTGGAGCAGGTAGGGAGTGGACCCTGAAGGGAAAATCTGGGATCGGATTGCCAGGTGATGAAGGCCAGGCTGGGGTGGTGGACCTGAGACCAGAGCAATGCCACCCAAATGCGCCAGTGAGCGAGTTTTATTCTTTAATCTCTGGACACGTGGGCCTACTGTGTGCATCAGTGCCAGCTCCCAGTCACATGGCTCACACAGGAGTTCATCAACACCTAGACGGGCCCACACCTTGCTCCAGGAAGCACTCATGAGACAATTGGATGTCGCAGCAATATCGAACTGTGGTGAGGGTTTCCAAATGCTTCCTCCCAATTTCTGTGCTTAATTGTGCACCAGACCTGTAACAATGGGCCAGGTGACAGAGGGCTGCAGACCATGCTTTGAGTGGCAATGTTTCAGATGAAGGTAATAGGAAACATCAGAGGCAACAGAGTGTGATCCTTACTCTCCTTTGGAAATATTAGTTGGGAAAGAGTTGGAAACAGATTGAAGGATGGGACTTTACCATTAGAATACTCTTCTAGAGTGTTCACTGTTACTCTAGAGTATGTGAATACTAGTACTCTAGAGTGCTCACTATTACTCTAGAGTCTGCTGATACTAATATCTAGAGTACTCACTATTACTCTAGGGTCTGCTAATATGCTAGAGTGCTCATGGTTACTCTAGAGTCTGCTAATACTAATACTCTAGAGTACTCACTATTACTCTAGAGTCTGCTACTACTAAACTCTAGAATATTCTAATAATGAAGTCAAGAGACAATTAGAGGCTGAAACGGTCTAGAAGCAGTGGGAATAAAGCACAGAGCAGGTAAATATAGGATGGATTAAAGGGTGGGTGGGAGCAATTGACCTGCCATCTTGACTAATTGTAAGAATGAAATGGAAAAATCAGAGCACAGTCTTTAAGACTGTGTGAGTGAAGGAGAGTGAGGCCACTCTTCATGTTCCTAATGAAAACAGAGTGTCTGTTTGTGTCTGGTTCTGCACTAGGGAGGGATGGAAAGATAAATAAGGCCTTTGCACAGGTGAGCCCATCACCTAGTGGGAGAGGTAGGTGGGAACCCAACAAACTATAGATGATGTAAGACAGGCCACATGACAAGGGAGCTTGAGGAAGGGTTAGTGTGCCTTTGAAAATTGGAGTGTTGAAGGTTGGAGGAAGTATTCCATGATGGCGGAGGCAGTGGTCCCATCACACTGAAGGGTAGGGATTTGTGGGGCTGAGTGATGGGAGATGAGGCTGAAAACAGGCTGGGAGTTTCTTCTGAAGAAGATAGGAAGGCAGACTGATGGGAGGCAGGATGGGGTCATGGCTTCAGTGTTCAGCAAGTCATGTTGGAAATGTTAGGAGGATGTTCGGGTGGAGTGTCTAGCAAAGAGGTGGAGTCGAGGGCAGGAGCTGGGTGGAGCTGTTGGGAGCCGTTTGTGCAGAGAAGGGAAGTAAAGGAGGAGAAGCAAGGCAGGGAGCACAGCCTCCTGCTTGCGCCTGAAGTGGGAAAGGGAGGAGCGCTGGGCTGGGAAGCCAGCATCCTTAGGGGACAGGGGGAAAGAGCTTGAAAAGGAGGCAATGTCTTGGTATCTCTACAATAAGCATCATAAGGATCCCTTTTACAAGATTTAATTATGTTTACTTTTAAAATATTGGAAATGTTTTATTAGTTGTATTCTTTAAAAAAAATCGCTTGTTCCTGATTCAGTCTGTATTTTTTCTTGGTTCATCTCAATTTATAATTTTTACTGTCCACTATCACTTAGACAAGAAGTGTTCTGTTTCTATAATCAGTTGTGGGGTCTCTTTGGCACTGAGCTTTCTGGGAATTGATTCCTAGGATGGTATATTTGAGCCATACTGAAGTAGTCCAGGAGCAGACCCTGTGAGGTGGGCCGTATCCCACCAACCTTAACTTCCTGGTGTCCAGGTGAAGGTAAATGGGGTGGAGGGCGGTCCTGAGACAGACTGGCCAGCCTCCCAGGAGGCCTCACATGGGCATTCATCCAGGTATAATCTGGCCCTCAACTCTGCAGACCACAAATACTGTTGTCACGTTAGGAAGAAATGGTTGTTCTTGCAGGGGCTGGCTCATGCTGTATAAGGTCACAAGAGAGTGCTATGTGACCCGGCAAGAAGAGAAATGGACAGAACAGTGGAACCAAGGGGGTTCCCTCTCCATCCAGCAGCTCTCAGAGCGTGCGTGCAGTTGGATAAGGAGCATGAGATGGGCACTGAAATGGTTGTTAAGACCAAGCACTGGTAGCCTGGTGCGTCTAGCTGGTGACAGTTTATTTTCCCTAGACCCTGGATGGTGGGGTTACAGGCACCCCTCTCCTGGCCACATGGGAAAGGTTCGAGTTGAGGTTGAAGCTTCTGTGCTCAATAGCTCTGTTGGTTGGCACACTTACTCGTTAGCCATGTCACTGCCCTTGAGTGGGCTCTGGCCATGTCTTTCTTCAGGTCTTGGAGACCTGATTTGGTAAGGCATTTTTGCTGCTATGTGATCTCGCCACCACATGTTGCATTCAATGGGCACAGCCTCAGATGTCCAGAGCCCCCACCACGCTGCCGTCCTGACAGGTAGCTCCCACTCTGCACTTCCTCCATCCTTCACAGGCTTGGACATTCTCAATGGTTCCTTGGGCTGGAGGAGCTGAGCAAGCAGAGATGGGAGGTATAGTGGGAGTTTGATCACACAGTTCTTAGATTGCCTTTGGCTCCCACGCAGGGGAACTACCAGCAGAGAACTGTGTGGATCTTCATGAAGAAAGTCACGAAGGACCGAGGCCCAGACCAGTGAAAGAGCAGCATGTGCTAGACTGTATTTTTTTCAAATTGCATCAAACTTTTAAAAGAATGCTTTTGAATGCAGTATTTATAAAATGTTCCACTGTTCATGAGCTTAAAAATATTTGTCTTAAATTTCATCTACATTTCTTTAAGTCCATAATATGTTTGGGGGCTAGAAAGGCAGCTTAAAGAAAGTAAGTAAATGAAATCCAGGAACCACAGGGAAATTTACTGCTGATGGAGCAGGTTTGAAAACTGTGAAATATGTGCACACCTGGGGGGTTGTTATTTAAGGTAATATTATGGTCACAAACTAGGGAAATCCCAGCTTTGTGTATTAATACAGGCTTGGTTAGGAAAATGTTCCTTCTCTCATTGACTCCAGCCATGTTGTCTCCAGTGGGCACACAGTGGGATGTTTCTTTTGACAAAGGTGACTGATTAGGGGCTAGAAATAATTAAGTCTTTCTGTGCAGCACCTGAAGGCACTAGTTGGAGCCGATGACGCATTTAGACTCACCAGTTTCCTTCTAATTTTAAGATGAGCATCCAGCTCCTGTGAGCATCCTGCCTGGTCCCGAGTAACGCCCCTGTCATCGGTGTTACAGGTTCAGGTGGAAGGCAGCGCCGTGCACAGTAACTACTGTATAGGGGTGGAGGTGCGGGCCCGGGCCCCCGTCAGTTTGATCTCCGAGGGCACACACCTGTTTATCTCCAGGACCCCCTCGGCCACCATCGTCCTCAGCGGGTCCTCGTCCTATGACCCAGACGAGCCTGGGGCTGCTCTCAGGTGAGCACCGAGGGGCTTCGCAATTGCTCATTCTCCACACGGCCTTTCTCTTCCTCATCCACTCTTTCCAGACTCTGGCTCTAGAACGTTGAGAGAGCTGGTCTTAGAATTCTGCCATAATAATTAAAAATTTTAAGTACCGCAACTTTTATTAGCTGAACTGACGTTTCATGTAGGATCAGAAGAGCAGAGAATTTAGGAAAGGGCTGGAAATAAACATGAGTAACTTTGTAAGTTGGTATTTTGGAATATGAAGTTTAAATATTCTCTTAGTTCATGCTGCTATAACAAAATACCATAGACTGGGATGCTTATAAGCAACAGATGTTTATTTCTTACAATTCCGGAGACTGGAAGTCCAAGATCAAGGTGCTGGCAGATTCAGTGTTCAGTGAGATCTGCTTTCTGGTTCATAGACAGCCGTGTACTCGCTTTGTCCTCATGTGGTGGAAGGGATGAGGGAGGTCTCCGGGGCCTTTTTATAAGGGCACAAATCCCATTCATGAGGGCTCCACTCTCAGGACCTAATCACCTCCCAAAGGCCCCACCTCCTAAGACCATCACCTTGGGGGTTAGGATTTCAACATATGAAATTGACGGGACACATTTAGTCCATTGCGAATATGTTACTTTATTATTAAAATTTTTGGTTTGTAAGGTGCATTTGGTGCGTGGGAGGTTTGGTTTCCAAGTGTTGCATCTCTCTAAATGAGTGAATCCCTTGATATTGGAGACCCCTGGCTCAGGCGTGGGTTGTCTTCTCCATCCATACCCCTCCCCGGGTGGCCTCACCCAGTGTCCTGATTGTAGCTACCATCCACTCACTAATAACTTTGAGCATGTATCACCGTGCACTCCCAAATAACCTGTCACACATCCTCCGTGGACACCATCCGTGCACCAGTAACCTCAAGCATGCTTCCTCTGTCCAGAAGGCTCCCCAGTCTCTAGGGTGGAGTTCCTGTCGTCTCCTCGGCATCCTCTCCCATGTTCCTAGAGACGTGTCAGCCACAAGACCTGCCTTCTCCCCCTGCAGCCTTCCCGTCCCTCTCTGCTGATGGAAGACTCCTTCCAGTCGCTCAGCACGGAAACTTCAGCAGCATCATTGGCTTCTCTTTTTCTCTCCTGCGTCCTGTCCAGTCTGTCAGGAAATCTTGTTGGCTCCTTCCTGGTCTGAGCCGCCACCCCCTTGGGCTTATTTCCATAATGTCTCCTCACCAGTCTCCACACTTCCACCCTCCCCGTTCAGTCCATTCTCCACAGAGCAGGTGGACGGAGTCTCTTAAAACATGTCAGAAACCATCATGTCACTGCTCCAGACCCTCCAATGCTGCGCTTTCACTCAGTGAAACCACGTCCTCACAATGCCTGTGAGGCCCACAGTGACCTGCCGCTGCCACTGCCGGTGACCCTTGAACTTCCTCTCCTCCTGCTTTGACTTTCTCTCTGATGCAGCCGGGGCCCCGCCCCCTTGGAGTGGGGTTGTGCTTCTCCCTCAGCACCTCTACAGAGAAGTGCCTTCATCTGTCAACATCTGCTAGCACCTTGCTTCCTTCCATTCAGGCTCAAACATCGCTGTCCCAGTGAGGCCCCCCAGTGACCCTATTCTGATTCTGCTGTTCCTTTTTCCATAGCGGTCTTCTCCTCTAGCATCCAATCATTTGCTCACTTATTACGATCACTGTTAATTGTCTGTCCCCCCGCTGGAATCTTAGCTCCAGGAGGACAGGGCTTCTGGTTTGGCATACCCCTGTGCTTGGCACATGGCGGGTACTCAGTGAACATTGGGGAGTAAATAGAGGAGCCACTTTGTTCCCTTAAGTCTTATGACCACACGCACATTTGCTGCATTCCATCCGAGGGCTTTGGCGTGTTGTTAGCCCCGTGCAGCTGAGAGGCATCCTCTTGGACCCGCCAATTCTGTCCCTTGGCCATTCTCACGCACATCTTCCAGACAAAGCACACAGCTGGCTGAGTACCTCCCTTCCCCCAGCCTCAGGAGACAGAGCTGGGTCTTGTTCATTTCTGCACCCCTCCCCCTAGAACCCAGTAAGGTGCCCAAAGAGAAGAGCTCAGTGTGTGTCTGCTGAAACAAGCTGAATCTGCTCCCTGGGAGTGAGGAATACTACAGCTGAATCCTGGAGGACCATGCTCCGCAGGGCGTGTGAGCTGGACCCACCAGCTGAACGGGGCTGAGCTCCTGCCGTCTGGGTGATGAACGGAATTTTGCGATGCTGCCGCCTCATGCAGGCTTTGGAAAAAGAGAGGTTTAGAACTACTTCCAGGTTCAAATCGCTTACAGTCCAGATAGGAAAATGGCTCTTTGACAGATCAACAGCACTTCAGAGACTTGGGGAGCACCCACACGGGGCTCACTGCTGTGGGACCACACAGTCCCGTACCTGCCTCCCCTCCCCCTGCACACGTTTTCCTTCCTGCCTCTTTCCCTGGGTGGGGCTGTTTGTTTCAGTGTGTGTCCTCCGCTAGAGTAAGACCTACTCAAGGGTGGGGATGGTGCTGCCTTCCTGATTGTTGAACGTGGCAATGTCACCTTGCAGAGGATGATGAGATTGGGAGGTGAGGTGCTGTGGTTTGTCTCCTGGCCCACCCACTAGTACTTCTGGGACTGGGCAACTCCCAGAGGCGCTTGGAACTCATTTTCTTCCCGAAGCTGGGATGATGCAGCCTTCCTGTCTGCCCCATGGAACTGCAGGGTCAGAGGCAGTTTGCTAAGCGCTGCTTGGTGGGGTGCAGAGATGTGACGGAGGTGGGAGGTGGTCTTTGTGCAGGGCAGTGTGGAAGGAGAGAACGACCCAGGCAGATGGCTGCCAAGGGGATGGGAAGCACTTGGCGACCGGGAAGCAGGGCGGCATGTGAGGTCTCCAGGGCTCTGAGCAAGTGAGCTGGTGGGGGCTGGGCCTGGACCCCTGCCTTGGTGGTTCTGCTCCCACTTTTGGAACCTCCTACCCCACTTACATCAGAGAATAAGGAAACATCCTGTCTCTCCAGCCCATGCGCTCCCTTGCGAGGACCCCGGGAAAAGCCCACTTAGCGACACCATGGTCACCTGACTGGCCGGAGCAGTTGCGTTCAGCCCCTTCAACGCCTCTCCCACAGGTATCACTGGAAATGCACCGCAGCCAGCACCCCCGGGCACACCTGCTTCCCCGCCTCCGCTCCACGCGGCCTGCACGCCTCGGCCCCCACGCTTTCCTTTGCAGCGAACTCTCTCAGTGACAGCTATGACCAGTTTCTTGTGACGCTGATGGTGTCCAGCGATGGCCGGACCTCGTCAGAGGCACAGGTGTTCCTGTCCACACGCCCCGACTTGGCGTTCAGGTACCACCTGCCCTGCATTCCCCACAGTGCAGATCCGCGGGGTTTGCCCTCCTGCACCCTGCGCCCAGCTGGTGTTGAGAGTGACCAGAGAAACCTGCTGTGCATGCAGGAGTTGAGGGTGTAGCTGCACACCATCCCTGCTGCTAAGGAGGGAGGGGGCTGGGAGGGCCCCTGCTCTCACACTGGCCTCTGGGCAGAGCTTGCTAGGCTAGTGCTCACATCTGGTTGCTCCAAGTGGGAGGTGGCCCTCCCATCATAGCAGGTACCCTAAGATGGGGGTGGGGGTGGGGGGGCGGTGTTCTGCTCTGGGGCTTGGGGCTGAGGCCAAAGGAGGCAAAGGCATTTCAGGGCCTCTACCTGGGGCCTTCCAGGCATCACCGGGCTGGGGCCCGGACAGTAGCGTCGGCCCACACATTGGAGGTACTCAGCCAGTTGAGCTTTGACGTGGAGACTATGCAGGGTGGAAGGAGCAAAGAAATGCTGTGACCACAAACCAAAACCCCGCAACATCGAGGCCAGAGTAGCCCCCGATGGCCACACGCAGCCCCAGACACTGAGTGCAGGCTGTTGTGTGCCATACACCTGCTCCCGGCCTTCCCTGTGTAGGCTGGGTCGTTAGGGGAGTGAGCGGGGCGGGGGGGGGGGGGGGCGGTGAGCCGAACCACCAGTGCCCATGGCTCTGCATGACACCTGGAAGGCCCCTGGGGAGCAGGGTTGCTTCCATCACTGGACCCAGTAAGGGGTCTGGGCAGTTATTATTGTCTTGTTGAGTAAAAACAGCTTGTGGTAACAGTGTGGGCTGAGTGAGTTCTGGAAGGCTTCCTGGAGAAGGAAGTGAATCAGCTGTGCCTGGCAGGACCAACAGGAAGGAGAGGGCGTGAGCTGTGCCTCCGAGATCAGAAAGGCCACTCTGATGGAGAGCCACCCCCCCAGGGATTTTAGGTTTGAAGCTGTGAAAAATAAGGCTCAGTAGATAAGAATGGGCCATGCCACGGTGGGCCTCAAACGCAGGACAGTGCTTTGAGGTCCAGACAGACCCAGGCCACTTGTGTTTTATTTAAGGCTCCTGATATTTATATTAAAAGTGAAGAAATGCCAGTACAGGGCTGCAAGTGTTGGGGCATAATTTAAATAATTATATTTAATAAATTAGATACTTTTATTCTCAAAATATAATGCACTATATAATTCTGCTACTCACAAAATAGTTAGAGAATGTGTTTAAAAATGTTCCTTCACCATGTATAAAGTTGTTGGATCAACACCTGTCAGTCCTGTCAGGAATTATCTGGGCCCCTGTGACAATGTCCCTGGGGGTGTCTGGGGCCAGACGGGCCTCTCTTTGCACGTGTCCACCTCATCTCCTCCCCACCCCACCCCCCACGCATACACCATGCATGACCCCCGCCTGCACATGCAGCTCCCAGTCAGGAGACCAGGGAGGCCAGGCAGGGGCATTGCCTGGCCCTGTGCCAGCCTGTCCGTGAGTGTGTGTGTGTCTCTGTGCATATGTGTGTTTCTCTGTAGGTGTCCAATGTATGTGTGTGTGCTTATGTGTCTGTGTGTCTCTGCCTGTATGAGTGTGTCTCTCTGTGCGTGTGTGTCTGTGTATGTGTGTGTGCCTCTGCATGTGCATGGGCTGCCCGGTCCTGGCTCTCCCCTGAGCTCTGTGTGACCTGGAAGAAGTGGCAGAGCCTCTCTCAGCTCAGTGCGTTGCCTGCTAGGACCTGGCCCTTGTCAGATGAGGTCATGCTGGGTCAAGCTAGGTGCAGGCCTGGCTACCCGTGAGTGCTCAGTCATGTCAGCTGTGGCGCTGCTATTGGATTCACAAAATAAAGGCTCAGTGGAAGGCGATTTAAACGTGCCTGACATGAATGAATGCGGCCAAAGAATCCTCAGGTTATTTTCCTAAAGTCTCAAACCCAATTTGCATGTTCCAGATTTGTCCACATCTCCCGGGTCAATTTTAAGGACATCTTTGTTAACTGGAATGAAGAACTTTCTCTTCAAGCTGAGTGTGAAGGCTGTGGTGAAATATCAAATCTCTCTTACTCCTGGGATCTGTTTTTAGTTAATGCAACAGAAAAGAACAGTATAGAAGGTAAAGATTATTGTTGGCTTTATTTTGTTAACTAAGGAAAAACCTCAGAGTTACTTGAGGTTGCAAAACTTTGCCAGATCTGATTCATTTGAACCAGTGTATCTGGTCTTGCCCACCACTTTATTGTGTCTGCTGGTTCCTCTTCTTTTATGCTCATGTGGACGGTTGTGACAGCACAGGGCAGATCAGGTGTTCAAATGCTGCTTCTCAGCCTTGTAGCCATAAGGGGCCTGGACCCCGTGTTCACTGAGGCAGCTGTGGCTATTTGTAATGACTCACGACGTGCTCACCCATCCAGGGCCTCTGTCCCTGCCAGCCCTCGCTTGTCCTCTGGGGCGGCTGCCCTGGGACTGGGCAGAGGAGCCGGAGGAAGGCCTGGGGCCAGTCCTCCCTCCGGCACATGAGCTGACACTTCAGGAACTTCTCTAAGACCCAGTTTTCTTGGGTGAGAAATGTGGATCATAACACTACACAGTGCAGTGGTGAGGTTAAATAAAATCATGTGTGGAGACACACTGGGCCCTGGTGCCAGGATGCGGGCCTCTAGGTGCGTCAGCTGCTGGGTTAGAACCAGGAGTGAAATGAGTCCTCACTGGTGGTATTTGTGAACAGCAAACAGAGGGGCTTTTATTTCTGAGCTGGACACGGCTGGCTCCTGCAACCGAAGCTTGTGCCAAGCCCTCAGAGATGCACATTTATTTATTTTTTATCCGTTCAATGGGGCCGTACAAAGCTCCCATACGTAGAGCTCTGAGTACAGCTGACCTCCACGGCTGAAGGGACGTGAAGACATAGAGGCGATTGTGCCCTTATTTGCAGGGGCGCCTTCCCACATTCTTTAGGTAAATTGAATTTCTGAATCAGAGCCTATGCTGAGTGTATCAGAAGAGCTTGCCGTGGAAACACACCCAGTGGTTAAACTTTCAGCAGAGCAGAAGATTGTCCCTAGACTGATGTATCTCAGCCTTTACTGTCAAAGAATCTTGTTCTCTCATGGGAAAGTAAATGCTTACTTTATCGAGACACCATTTCTTATATCCTTGGAAATTTTTTCTTTGTTTTTGATCCTTTATCATAAATTATACCAATGACTTTTAGAATTGTTACACTAGACACTAACTGAAAGGTGAGTATTAGGAGAGACTCCATGTGCCCAGATTGCTTCTAGAATACTTGTGAATAACCCATGCCAGGAGATGCAGAGGGTGCGGCAGGCCCCTCTCAGTTCACGCAGGGACTGAGGGAGAGCAGATCCCAGGTGTAGTGGTTGTTGGCGCCCGTGTCCTGCTCCATACGTCTGCTTCCTCCTGTTGCTCTGCTCGCCACCAGGTGACAATGGCTGTTCCACAGCATTTATGTCAAATTTGTTTAAAATGGAGCCTTCTTAAGTAATCTGCAGACCTTTTTAAACCACATGGGCCTTTGTCCAAATTTTTAATAGTGTTAAATGTTTGTTTAAGTTCCCTTTTGTCGAACAGTGGGGCTGCTGGGATCCTCAGAATTTGGGGCCGTTTTGAAGTTGTCAGGGTCTAATCTGCCGTCCCTGGAGCCACGCAGGGCAGATCCCTATGCAACGACCACTCCATCCTCATGGAAGCCGTGGCCGGAGACCCCGAGCCAGCCTGCCCTTTCAGCTGCGGGGAGAACCTCCACGGAGTCCACGATCGGCATGCACTGGGCTCCCACTGCCGGTGACCCTGCGGCCCCAGGGGGGGCTCCCCGGAATGAGGGGTCCCCAGGGCCCACCCCCTCTGGGAGAAGCTTGCCTCCACAGAACCTGTCCCCTCACTCCCCTGGTAAGTGCCTGTCCCTGGTGGTCTAGGTGTGAAATCCGACCCACACGGGCCTCAGCCTCACACCCACAGCTTGTGTGTGATGCTCATGGAGTCTGTTTCCTCCTCTATAACCTGGGAAATATGGGGAGTCTGGGCTGCAGTAAGTGATCTGTCCATATCAGCTTGCTCATCTTTCTCTCCTCCTCTAGTGGTCAACTGGTTCACTTTACCACTGGTTTTCAGGTTGGGAAGAAACTATTTTTGTGCCTAAAAAATTGAGAGAAAAGTTCAGTATCAGTGAGACAGGTTCTGGCCCCGCGTCTGCCGTCTCCCTCATTGTCCCTTCCCCATGGTACCATTTGATCTGGCTGCTCACGTTCAGGGGACGGAACTGTCTTTGCCCTGTGCACCTGGCAATGCCGCCACACCCCAGGGCTCCGAGCCTCAGGTCAGCGAGTGGGAGGACCTCTGTGAAATCTTCAGACTTTGGGAGAGAAGGGCTGAGGGGACAGAAAAGTGACATTCACAGCAGGATGCTCTTATGTCCGTTTCTTTCCCTTTAAGAGAAAAGAACACAATGTGTTCTCTGAAAGAACGGTGGAAGCATGTTTGAAGGGAGGATGCCAGGCCTCGGTCCCCAGATCTAGTAGCCGGGTTATCTTTGGAAAGCCACACACCTACTTGGAACACCAGCTCCTCTTGGGGACCCTGGGGACAATGACACCTGTCTCCCCCCGTGTCATGATGATGCAGTAAACTGCCTTTGAGGGGGTTTTGTAATCCACAAAACGATGTGTGGATTCCAGAAAAAGACCAGGGGCAGCATTTGTGATCTGTCAGGAGAGTCAGTATTGATTTCAGGGGAGTCTGTGGTTTTAAATGAAACATTATGATTTTGCCCTTTCATATAGATTTTGAAGCCTATTACAGTGATATCCAAGAAGCAATGCCATCCAAAGGGAGACAGCCGGGTCACTGTGAGTCTGTAACTGGTACCTCTTTCTGGAGCCCCGTGTGTCCATGTCTCTTCACTCCAGTCTTTCCTCCACACCCTCTTCTGAAATCTAGGTTTACTATGCTACTCCCTTACCTTAAGATCACCAAGAGCTCCCAGACTCAAAGGGAAAAGTTTCAGCTCCTTTGCACGGCATGATCTGATCCAAACCTTTATTTCTATCTCGCTTACTTCTGCACTTCAAGTATCCTATGCTTCCATGGTGTGTCGTCTACCAGAAATGCCTCCCTCAGCATCCTTCCCAAGTTGTCATCTTGGAGAGCTTCTTCCTTCCTGTCAGCTTCCATTTTCCTCTCTCTGAGAAGTTCTATCCTTATCTTATAACAGCCTCCTCCAGCAGGGCAATGTATTTATTCCCACCTATTTAAAGCAGGTGGCATGTTGTACTTGCTGACTCTTCTGTGTCTGTCTCTGCCACTGTGAGATTGGCAAGGAAAGCTTCCATGGCCGATTTATACTTGTGTCCCCAGGACTGTCACAGTCCCTGGCGTATTGGCATTCAGTGAGCACGTTATCCAATGACTAGATGGATGGTCAGTGAATGATTTGTTATCAGATGAATAGATGGACGATCAATGAACAGTTTGTTTATTTGATGAATAATGAATGATCAGTGAATGATTTATTTGTGTCTGGAATGAATAGATAGATGATCTGTGAATGATTTATCTATTGAATGAATAGATGGATAATCAGTGAATGATTTGTTTATCAAATGAATAGATGATCAGTGAATGATTTATCTAATGAATAATGAATAATCAGTGAATGATTGATTTGTCTATGGAATGAGTACATGGATGATCAGTGAATGATTTGTTTGTGGAATGAATAGACGAATGATCAGTGAATAATTTATTTACCTAATTTACTCAGTGTGTTCTTGGGCAGTCCTCCTCAGTTGCCTCCAGTGTCATGGTTTCTTCAGCCCCTGTGCCCCTTCCTGTTACTGTACACAGCTGTTCTGGGGGCTTGCTTTTGCACGCCCAGTAAGTGCTTAGTAAATAATATTGAATGAAAAAAAAGCATTGCATTCATAAAATTACTCCTCCTGACAGTTGAGGGTCCATTCTAATCCCCTAACATTGATCCCCTTTGTCATTCTATCTCGTTTCAATGACCTTCATTTGAAGTCTTGAATTAGCCTTCCCTAAGCAAAGTCCAGCCCCATCTCTTGCCTCTGCCGTGCAGGGACCTGTCATCGTCTCTCTGCTTCCATGCTGCTGCCTGCAGTCGTCTGACTGCTTGGCCAGAGCACGCTTAGGACACAACCCCGATTGTCACTCCTAACCAGTCCCTCTGATGGCCTCCCACCATGCTGAGAGTGGCAACTGAGGGCCTTGGCAGTTTCTCCCGTCTCATTTCTGCCCTCTTCCTCTTGCTCACTCCCTGCACCCACATCACAGATCGTTCCCACAGTGGTTTCTTCAGAGCTTCTTCAAGTCTGTGTTCTGAGCCTCTCCCAGAGGGGGACCTCCCTGACCACCATCTCTAAAATAGCCCCCTCCCAATCTTCTCTCCCTCTCTCTTTCTCTCTCATGCCCTGCTTTATCTTCTTCGTGGCAGTTATCATTACCTGGCTGTGTAGTACTTATGTCAGTATTTTCTTGTTTGTTTTTCTGACTTGCTTACCACAGAATTCCAGGTAGCAGGGCCTCTGTTGCTCTGGTTACTGCTGCGTCTCCAGTCCCTCTAGTACCTGGGCTTAGTAGACCAGAATGAATGTTGAATAAATGAAAGGAGGGAGGAAGGAATATGCAGTTGTATCACTAATCATATGATGAAGAAGTTCATCTCTTGAATATGTTTGGTTGCTAAAGACAATTTTAGATATGTGGTATCCAGCAATAGTGGAAATAGTTCTTGATACTGACTTTGAACATGAAAAGAATAAAATGAAAAGAAGATCATCAGGACTTCTTTCTTCACCATCCCTTCGCTTGGTTTGTCTTCTTAGGGACCAACATCAACCTTCCAGGATCAGGACCAAGTGCAAGTGCTGATGGGAGCCGCGGTGACGGGGACAACCTGGTGGGCCCCTTCCTCCCCACTGTTAGTGCCAGGCCTGCGCTCTTGGTGGACTGGCCCAAGTCTGTGGTCAGCCGGGCTGTTTTCCATGGCTACACCTCATCTGGTATGAACACCCTCTTTGCATCCTGGAATTTGCAGCTGTTTCAGAAGGGTTTGGATACCAAACCCTCAATTTCTTCTGTAACTTTTCCTTTTACTAGAGAAGTATTTGGGTCATGGTACCTTCTTGACTTGTGTTTGTCCCTCTGTGGACCACAGGCTGAGGCTCTTTTATCAAAGGTAGAATTAGCTTCTGGTGCCTGCCAGGAGCCTCCTGTTTTCAGACTAAGGGGAAGAGCCTGCTAAGACGATGTGTGCGAAGGGCCCAGAGAACTGGTGCCTGGACACCTCTGTGCACATGTTCTGATGCGCCCTTTCACAGTGTGGACGCGTCCTTCCACAAGTGAGCACAATGACGCTGTTCCTGAAGAGCAGTTGAATTTTGATGGTTTCCCAGTGCAGACTTCTGGTTCTGCTCAGGTTGTTGCATCGACGCCTTTCGTGGTAACACATATGGTTACATCATCCCTCTGTGGAGGCTCTAGGTATCCCACTGTTGTTTAACTGTTGCCTCCTCACCCTTTCCTGGCAGAATTTCAGGAAATGGGGTTTTCAACTGTGATGTTTTAACTGTCCTTGTTAGATCAGCAGTGTTGCATTTTGGACCTCCTGTGTTTAGGGTATGCAGTTCGAGGGTCAGCCTCTCCCTGCTGAGGAAGTAATGCAGTCACTATTGGTCCAGATTTCACAACCAGTATCCTGCAAAGACTTAGAAATTGTTTTGAAATACCTTAATCATACTTTATGGATAAAGTACAATTATAGAATAGTCAAGTTAAACACTGAACCTAGTTGTTCATATATAAAATAAGTTCTTACCAGCGTTCTCTTTTGCCAGGCAGGTGAGTGTCTTTCCTGAGCCAGGGCTCACTGATCCCTGCTCAGTGTTGCTTCTGTTGGGCAGGGGAGACTGGGAATGAGCTTTTTGCTCTGTAAAGAGGGTGGGTGGTGAACAAACTAATGGCATTTCCAGGTAAGAACAAGCATGTTTAACTAGTACTATTTTCTCATCATCTCTGGAGGGAGAGTGAAACCTGTGCCAAAGGGGTTTGTCTGACTTCCTGTCCTTCAGAGTCGCTGTCGGTTGTTTCCATGCGGTCCCTCCTTTCCCGTAGGTATCACAGAGAAAACTGTGACGATAAAGCCGTACTCACTGAGCCCTGGAGAGACGTACGTCCTACAAGCCTCTGTGGGTATGTTAAGCTGTCAGCTAGATCTGGTGTGGGGGACGATAAGGGTTTGCTATATTCATATGTTTCTCCTGGAAATTGCAGTCACCTCTGACTGTCTGGGGCTCTTGTTCCAGAATGTCCTGACTGTCCCCTTCTTCCTCTCTGTCACTTTACTGTTCATTGTTACTTCCTTATGTTAGAGGATCCGGGAAGGAGACCTGAGCATGTCTCTGTAAATTTACTCTTCCTTAGGGGATCAGGTGGACGTTCAGATCAGGGTAAAGGCCAAGCAACTGCCTTTTTTTTAATTACACATGTATTTTGTTTGTCCTAGATAACTGCATGAGTTCACTCCTCTGCAAATTGGTTGATAATGTCTACATATATTTAAAACCCAGCCAGGTGTTGTTCCTATTGTTCTGCGGAGTCAGTGTTGTTTAAATTCACCACGTTTACCTTCGCCCTGCTCCACGTTCCTTCTGGCATTTCCATGACTCAATCTGACGTCTGCCTTTTGGATATCAAATTTTTAGAGATTTCTAGTTCCGCATGACAAGCACAGAGCCGTAAACAGTTTTCATCTACAGATGGGTTTGGTTCAGTGTCCACATTTTTGCGTTAATTGAAACCCCTTGTGCATTTTCGGTTTTGCACTCCACGCTGACTCCGGTTTCTCCAAAGGAAGAAACCAAAGGTTAACTTCTGTCTGAAAACCTGGTGGTGGGGCTCAGTAAGGCCCCCAAGGATTGGTTTGATTCTCACTGTTTTTGACATCTTTGTGAACATCCTTCTGCCCCTCCCTCGGTGCATTTAGAAACTAAACCCTGGGCCTTGTTTTGGGCATGAGAGGCCCACATTTGCTTTTGTTTCCGTAAATGCCTATTGCCCTTTGGCAAGACCTCTCTCTCTTTTGCCTCTGAAATTCGTCCAAGTAACATGTATAAAGGCCATTCTCTCGGATTGGTCACGTTCAGTGCTGGGGGAGGAGACTGAGAGCACCTCCACTGCCCCAGACCATCCTAGTGCAGGCCTGGTGTCAGCCCTTGTCTCCCTGTGCCCACCCTTGCTACTGCAGCTCTCCTCTTGGCGCCCTCCTGCTCACCCCAGGCTCCTCCATGTCTCCAGGTCTTCCCTGTGGTTGTTTCAGCAGGAATGTCTGTTCTTTCCCCACGTCACTGCCCTAGTCCAGTACGACTCACACACCAAGACCGCTCAATGTGTCTCCTGCTGTGACATCCCTGGTTGGCTCAGAAGTAGTCACTCCTTCCTTTTTGACCTTATGTCTCTTACAGGATCTGTCTTCCATGGTTGAGGTGACTACTGAATAAGATAATATATGAACAGTATCTAGCCCAGCACCTGGTGTAGAGCAGAGGCTCAGCAAATGATACCTGCCATTATGATGATGATGATCATCATCACTGACATCATCAAAATTTTAAACAATTTCAACATGTAAATCTTACTCCTGTAATTCATCTCAAGAAAAAGACATCAAAAGTAAAAAAAAAAATCTTTATATATGAGAATAACCATTATAGAATGATTAATAATAGCAGAAAATAGAAAATAAAATGTTTAATTGTTGGGGAATAAGAGTTATGCATGCCGGAGTATATCTATTTATAACAGCTATTTACGACAGTGATTTTGAACACTATATGGCAACATGGAAAATATTTATGATATTAAGGCAGTTAATAAAACAAAATATTAAATTATATCACACTATAAATTCAACTCAGTTATACTTACATGTGTTTATGGAAGAAGCTTTAGGAGAACGCAGGGAGCGGAGAGGGTTTGGTTCTGGAGTGCTGTGTTCTTTAGTGTCTTCTGCTCTAGACTCTGATTGCTGTCAGTGTGCTTGTTGTCTGGCTCCCAGGTGGGAAATTTGTCTTGTCCACTATGATCTCCCGGGACCGAGGGTTGTGGCTGCCCTGCAAGTGAGTGCCCAGTCAATACGTGTATGTTAATGGATGCTGGACGGCAGTGGTCCTCACCTTCAGTGTACATCAGAGTCCCCTGGAGGGTGTGTTAACGCGAGTCACTGGGTCCCACCCCCTGGTTTCTGACCCAGCAGGTCTGGGGTGAGGCCCAAGAATCCAATTTCTCACAAGTTCCCAGGGGCTGCTGCCAGTCTGCGCACCACACCTTGACAACCTCATGAGGTTTGTGCTATAAAAACAGAATCCCATGCTGCTGTGATTCTCCATCATGCATTTAATACCCATTTCATTTTTCCTATAGGTTCAAAGCACAGTTTATTAGGGAAAGCTCAGCTGTACTTGACGGTCAACCCAGCTCCTCAAGACGTGGCCTGTCAGGTGCAGCCCCATCACGGCCTCGAGGCACACACCGTCTTCAGTGTCTTCTGCATGTCGGGGAGACTGGTATGGCTAGCACCTCCACATCTGTCTTAAAGGACTGGAGACAGCTGCAACCCTCGGAGGTTGTGGCCAGTCTCTGGATGAAATGCTGTGGGATGTAAAGCTCAATCCTGGGGTCAGGCACGAGTGCGACCGCCTTTCTCTCTGTCCTCGTGGTGTAGACACTGACCTGCTCCTGCCTCACGTCCTGCCCAGGCTGCTCCTTCTCTCAGAAACCCAGCTGCATCCTCACTCAAGGCCCAGTTCAAATGCCCTGCTCTCACACCAAGAGCGTTTTGCAGAGTGCTCCTTCTCCTGTCTCCTGTCTGTTGTGTCCCCCAGTGGAAATCGGAGGTGTAGCTACCTCCCCTTTGCCCCGAGGAGGCCCAGACAGTCTGTGCTTCTGTGACTGTTGGGGGTCCCAGGCTGGGAGAGCACACAACCCTGAGTGACAGACGCAGCTGTTGTTTGGAGTCCTTGCGGCTCTGTGGACAGGGGGGCCCTGGAGGTGGGAGGCCACCCTGCATGGGTGTGCATTTGGGGACACTTAGCTATTACCTGCCCCTGCCCTTCTGAAACAACATCCTCGGGTGGAGTGATGGACGCAGGTGTATGTTTATTGGGGCTGTTTGTTGATCTAATCAGTTTGTTGATCTGTGCTCTTTTTTGCTCTCTATGGAATGGATCATAGGACTTCCGTTATGAATTTAGTTACCAGATAGGAAATACCTCCAAACACACTTTGTATCGTGGGAGAGACAGCCAGTATTATTTTGCGCTGCCTGCTGGTGAGCCCTTGGACAATTATAAAGGTAAGTCACGGTGGATTTGGGTCGCTGGCTATGCTTACTTAAAGCTCTAAAACTTTTCCCCTGGCTTTCAAAAACTAAAAATTGTTAAAAGTATGTCTCCAGAAAATAAAATTCGTATTTATTCATCTTCATAAGTTGAATGCTTTTTAGTTTAGGTTGATTACCTACTTTTTAGCAGAAAGAACATTAGTAATATTATAAATAAATTAATTTTTTGTGTCTTAAATTATAACTGAAATATAATGTGAACGATAAATGCCAAAGAATGTTTTGCATATATAAATCAAATATTTGAGACCAAGTTATCCCTTTTTTGCTTTTGAACTGTGCAGCGTCTGGTGACTCTTGCATTAGTTGTGGACTAAACTAAATCGAGGTGCTCCCACCAAGAGGAAGATATGGGGTGACGGAGTGTTGGAGTAGCATGTGCTACTCTCAGAACAGAGTGAGGTCCTTAGTATCGACCACTTTCTCCTCTGAGCCCTGTCCCTACAGCCCTGTCCAGTTCTAAACCAGTGCCTGGAAACTGCCTCAACTGAGCACATTCGAGGTGCAGCCCTTCAGGAGAACATCTGGGTGTGCAGAACCTAGCCCCGAATCTCTGGGGGTGAGAGAAGGTTTTTTTTTTTTTAAACTTCCAGATGACTCCAATGTGGAGGCAAGGTTGAGGGTCACTGATCTGGAGGTTTCTTTGACTTGAGCTGGAGAGATTATTTCAGCCTGAAGTCTGAACTAGTTCATCCACCTGATTTGTTTAAATCTCACCTCTCCCTTAAGGCCAGCTAAGATATTTTCTTCGTCATAAAACCTTGCCTGATCCCTGGTTAGAAATGCTTGCACCTTCTTCTGGGTGCAGGTCAGTGAAACTGAGCAGAAACATTTTGAGCAAGACACTACATAATTGTTTAGGGTGGACACGTCAGCTTTGTGTCACAGCAGGCACAGGACATGTTGGTTGATGGTTGGAGGTGGTTTCCACAGGCCTGCCTTATAAGTTCTTCAAGACTGAGATTGCACTCACCCTCTCTTCTCGAAATTTCCTTCAAAGTGGATGCTCATCCCAGGCTCTCCCACTTGTTGATATTGGACATGCAGCCCCATCCTGAGAGCTGGGACAGAAGAGGACTTGTCCTTAGAGGAGAGGAAGCCAAAACACAAGGGCATTCTTCTTGAGGCAGCCACTTCTATTCAGACCGGGTGGTGCCCTCATGAGACTGCAGCCTGCAGGGGCAGGTGGGACCCCTGTCCTCAGGCATCTGCAGACCACAGGGCCGGGCAGACATCCAAATAGAAGGACCCTGGGCCAGGGCCTCGGCTCCGTGTTGGAAGAAAGGATTTCTTAACATAAATTTGTAGAACCAAATTTCAGGCCACAGTCACAGAGCAGTGTCAGGGTGAGTGATGTCACTCAGATCCTTCCAAATGAGTCCACAATGAGTTGTGATTGTCAATATCAGTGTGGTCAATTCCTATGAATATTTGAATTCAAGATTTATAAAGGGATAAACATAAGCAAAATAAATACAATTTAATGGATATTTAATCATATCTTGTCCCATCTCGCATGAAGTTTACACAGACAGCTCTGACTCGAGGTGTCAAATGGAGTCTTGCCTAAACTCTGCTCCTACTCTTACATTCTCCGTCTTGATTCAGAGGACCCACTGTTACCTGCAGTGGAATCACTGGGGTGCTTTGTAAAATTGCACCTTTTTTTGCAGTTAAAATTGGGGCCCACCCAATATCTCCTGATTCAGAATCCTGGGGAGGTAGTGGAGCCCAGAATTTGCTTGTATTGGTAATTGGGATGCCAGTGTTCATGGACCACATCTTGGGAAGCACTGACCTTCAAAATTAAGTCCCAAATCGTTGGCCTTGTGTTTCGGGTTGAACATGTTTTATGGAGACCGCAGGACGCACCTGTGTTTTGCTCTTTCTGTGTGGTTCACGCGACTGGACCTGTGGCCCTTCACCATTGGCCCTCATCTGCAGCTCTCGCCACCACAAACCAGGGCCTGTGTCACAGGAAGGAGTTCCAGAGTCCCCCAAAAGCCATTTCCTGCCATGCTGCTTCATGCAAACTTCCCCTCAGTCAGAATTCTTCTTTGCCATTCTCTAGACCTCTCATATTTCTGTACATCACTTGGGAGCTGGTTAAAATAGTACCCCACTCCTTGACTGTCCATGGTGGAGTTGGTGTTTCTCTCTGGGCTTCTCATGGCCCCCTCTTTTACCTCTGTTTTAGCACTCGTCACATTTGACACGTCTGTAACCCTTAGCAGGTGGGGAGATGCTTGAGGCAGGGACCCGGCCTGTTCACCTGTGGCCTCTCATACTGCTGCAGGCGCACGATGCTTGCAGGTCAGATGAGTGCGTGGGAGCGTGTGAATGAATGAAGCGTTTCCTGACTCCTCCAGCGCTTGGTGGTTGCTTCTGCTTCTCTGCTCTCGCCAGCACTCCTGTCTTCCCTGTCTCTCTGGCGCTCCCTGCCCTGACTGCTGCTTAGAGTTTTATGTTGGAATGGTGGGCCTCCGTAGAAGGACGGAAGAGCCTCAGGTTCAGCTCTGGCACCTTGCCTTATTTTGGTACCCGCTTGGAGCACCCATCACCATCCTAGGCACAGAGATGAGCCGGACAAAGATTCTGGTTATTGATTTGTTGCTGGCCACAGTGTAAGCAACTGGAGAGGGAAGCTAGCTGCAATTTTATCTCCTCCTGAGCCAAGACTGAGCCCATCTTCCATCACTCAGTTGCTGTCGGCGTGTGGAGAAGCATCCCTGTGGCCACTGTCCAGGCTGACGCTCCTCTTCTTGTTCCTTCCCAGTCATGGTGTCCACTGAGATCACAGACGGCGAAGGCTCCCAGGTGCAGCCGTGCTCTGTGGTGGTGACTGTGCGGCCCCGTTTCCATGGGAATCACTGCCTAGGCGAGGACGTGTGAGTAGCGCTGTGCAGACGCCCTAGTGCAGGTCCCTGTTTCCTCGGGAGATGGCCCCTGTTTCCTCGGGAGATGGCCCTCCCCCAAGTCGGCAACGAGGTGGAGTCGATAGTGGCTCCTGGGAAGTCATCTGAGGATGAGCAAAAGAAATAGCCAGGGCCCTGCCGCTACAATCCTAAGTCAGATCTGCATGGTGTTTGTGCACGTGCTTCAGAGCCTATAAAACACCTTCTTCTGTTTTTCCGACAGTTTTATTAAGATATCACTTACATACATATAGTTCACCCATTTAAAGTGTACAATCCCTTGGATTTCAATATTCTTACAGAGCTGTTCAACCATCATCGTGACCTAGGTTTAGAACATTTTTCTCCTTCCCCAAAAACCTGGTACTCATTAACAGTCACTTCCCTTACCCCCCAACTCCCAGCCCAGACAACCACTGCTTTCTGTGGATAGATTGATCGATTCTGGACATTTTATGCAAATGAGATAACACCTTGTGTGGTCTTCTGTGACTGGCTTCGTTTACTTCGTGTAACATTTTTGAGGTTCATCGTATTGTTGCCTGTGTCATCACTGCCTGCCTTTCTATGGCTAGATAATATTTTATTATGGATATGCCACATTTTGTTTATGCATGCGTTAGTTGATGGGCATGTGGCGTGTTTTCATTTTTGGCTCTTATAAATAATGCTGTTACGAACATAGGTGTAGACGTGTTTTCCTTTTTCTTGGGTATATACCTAGGACTGGAATTGCTGGGTTGTATGGTATTTCTATATTTAGTATTTTGAGGAACTGTCAGCTCCCTTTGGGAGGTATTGCCATCTTGACAATATGAAGTCTTCCAACCCATGAACAAAGTGTTTCCATTTATTTATACTTTAATTTTTTTCAACAGTGTTTTGTATTTTTCAGTGTACAAGTGTTGAACCTTTTTTGTTAAATTTAATCATAATATAAGTATTTTATTCTTTTTAATGCTATTGTAAATGGAATTGTTTTCTTTTTTTTTGGAAATTTTTGCTAGTATATAAATAGACAATTGATTTTTATATATTGATCTTGTACCCTGCAACCTTGCTGAACTCATTTGTTAGTGCTAACAGGTTTTTAGTGCACTCCTTGGTGTTTTCTATGTATAAGATCATTTCTTATACATAGAAAAAAGAGTTTTACTTCTTCCTTTCAAATCTAGATACCTTTTATTTCTTTTTCTTGCTTAATTGTCCTGGCTGGAACCTCCAGTTCAATGCTAAATAGATGTGGCAAACATGGAAATCCTGGTCTTGTTTCCAGTCTAGAGAGGAAAGCAATCAATCCTTCACCATTTAGTGTAATGTTAGCTATAGGTTTTCTGTAGATATCTTTCATCTGGTTGAAGAAGTTCCCTTGTATTCCTAGTTTTTGGGGTGTTTTTATCATGAAAGGATGTTGGATTTTGTCAAATGATTTTGCTAGATCTATTGAGATGATCATGTGGGTTTTATCCTTTGGTCTATTAATTTGGTATTTTACATTGATTGATTTTTCATTCTTGAATCACTCTTGTGTTCCTGGGCTACACCCCAGTTGGTCATGGTGTATCATCTGAGAACAGTGTAAGTGTCCACTCTACTGTGGGTTTGGGTACTAACTCCCAACTCCACTTATTAGGATGCTTGTGAACCTTCAGCCAGCGATAGTCATGGTGGTGTCTTTGTCTAGCTCTGTACTGTATTCCCTCATTTACCGTGGTGTTTCCGTATCATTCTGTTTGGCTTCTCGTACCTATTTCAGTTCTGATAAAGGGGTTTTATAGAATTTTGATATTATGCCTCACTGTATGTTTTTAGAATTTCCTCTGCACAGACCAACTCTCCTTGGAGTCATTCCCTTTCTGCCCTGACCCACTCAAGAAGTTTTCTGTAACAAATACCATTCCGCTCTAGGTAGGCAGGCTGAAAAGTTTTGCAATGTGCTGGAACAGTTGTGATACCTCTTCTATTTCCTTCAGATACAATTCTAGCCTGAAAAACCTATCCACCCTCCAGCTGATGGGGAGTTACACGGAAACCAGGAACTATATCACCATGATCACCAGGGTCCTGAGTCGTTGGGCTAAGGAGGACAGAAGTCCCTCGTGTGGCCAGTGGTCACGAATACAGGATGCACTAATTTCTTCAGTATGTAGATTAGCTTTCACAGACCAGGTATGGCCCAGAGCAGGGCAAGTTCAGTATGTGTAAATCTGTATCAGTGTTGTGGGGCCTATAACTGGTTGGCTCACCAGCAGGTGGTCATGCTTATGAAACAGTCAAGCAACGAGACCAGGTGGGCCAGCCAGCGTGGCTCTGATGCATGGCTGTGGCTTCTCTTGCCTGCTCATATGCCTCACAATTGAATGCTGCTGGTTTATAAAAGAGAGACTGATATAAGCCAGTCATCACCACCGATGATTCTGTAAATAAAAATTATGTAAATCCAATCTGATTTTGTCTTGTCAGCAATGATATACCAGAGAGTTAAGTTTATGATTATGTGCACCTCTAAGGAAATGACCATATATTCACGTTACTGTCCTTGCTCACGGCATTTCTGCAACTCCTGTCTTATCATTGTCACTAGAGAATGTTCACATCTAAGAACACAGCTTATTTCATTGTAATCATGACACTTTCACTTGCACTAATTTTTTCCTCCTCCATCTTTCTCTCGTACCCTTTTCCAGAGTTTTGCTCAGTGCTGTCCTCCCAGTTCCTCTTCCCTCATGGTACTTTCCTGTGGGGTGTGGGGGGGAGCAGCAGACATCAAGAGGAGAGATGCTGCACTAGGAGGAAAAACGTGGGACCAAGGTGGTAGTCTCTCCAAAGAACATTGGCGACCCTTTGCCTCTTAGCTCAAACATGGATCTACTCTTGTTCTACATCAGCAACCTGAATTATGCAGCTTTAAACAAGATGAGCTAATGCCCTTTCCCTCTCCTTTTGTTTTTTTTTTTTTTTGTTTGTCTGTTCGCTTGTTTCTCCTGGTCAGGAAGAAATGACTGATTCTGTTTATATGTTGAGGGACCTCATACGCTTCCCTAAGAAGGTGAGTGCTGTTTCTTTCCAGGTGTCTGTCTTTTCCTGCTTTTTCACATAATTATGAGGACCTTGGTCAGTTCTTTAAGAGTATACTGGGTAGAGTTATTTTTGACACTTACATTAGAAATATGACATTCCCTAAGAATTTATTTGAATAGCATCGCCCATCTCAAATCACTGGTGAAGAACTTCTGTCTTAATATAGAAATTTGAAAACCTAAAGTAGAAATGGATTAAAACAGGTGTTATCCACACTACACATACTTTTGGAAAGGGGACTGTTCTTTATTGTTGATCTACTGTATCGGGTCTTCCCATCCTCACCACTCTCTTCTTCTCAAAGCTCCAGCACCCTCTCCCCCTCAGCTGAGGTCCTCACTGCACTGCGAGTTAGCGGATAAGAGAGCCCATAGAGTCCTTGTCTACCGCCACCGTGCAAATCTAGTCACAGCCTGGCCTGTCTTCCAGGCCACCCTCTGTCACCATGGGAGAGATGTCCCCACTCCCAGCAGGGGCTCACCCTCTCTTTGTGCTCAGAATCCCATCTCGGGCCACCTCATGACCCCTCATGTCAGTCTTGGGACTGGCGCCCCCTGAAGTTGTGGAGGGCCCCCATATGGCTGCAGGTGGTGGTCCAGCATGGTGGTCCAGCCCCGCCTTTTGCCTTCTCTGGGCTTTATCACCTTTAGTTTAATGCTCTCTTTGCTGCTTTTTCCATTTCTCCCTCTCTGCTGGATGGTCCCCAACATGCTTAGAGTCTCACTTATTTAAAAAAAAAAAAAGTCCCTCTGGTGCAATTAAACTGTCTCCCAGTCGCCACCTCATTTCCATGCCCTTCCTTACAGCAGAACATGTGGAAAGTGAGTTCTGCCTTGCTGTGGTCTCTACTTGCTGTCGCGCATGCATTTTTAAGCTACCAAAATCTGGCTGCCATCTCTACCGCAACACTGAAACAGCTCTGTCCAAGTGCCTGAAAATCTCCATGCTGCCAAATCCACGCACATCCTCCTTGCTCGCAGGTCTCCCCCGTCAGGGAGGTTCTGTGGGACGCACACCTCCTTTTCGGCACAGTCGCTTTGACTCCGGCCACTGTTGGCTCCTCCCTGTCTACTTTACTTGTTCAGTGCCTCAGGGTTGTGTCCTGGGCCCGGGACACTTCTATGTCTCCACTTTCTCCCTGGGGGTCTCATCACATCTTTTTACATTAAATCCAAGTGGTGGTGACCCTGCATTTTATATCTCCAACCCAACCCCCTCCCAAAAGCTCCAGACTCATCCATGTAACTGCCCTATCATTTCCACATGACCATCGCCGTGCACCTCACACCCAATGTGGGCGATGGAGCTCCTTCCTCTGCTCCTCACGCCATCTCCTTCCTGCCCCGTTCCTCCTGCTTTCTCCCTTCTGGAGAGAGCAACACCTTCCACCCCAAATCTCAAGTCAAGAACCCAGGTGCCGTCAAAGATTCCCCCCTTTTCCTTGTCCGTCACTTGTAGTTAAGTCCTGTAGTTCTTCCTCAGAAACATACCTAGAATCTTCCTACCTTTCTTGTTGCCACTGGTCCCCACTCTAATCTAAGCAGACATCATTTCTCACATTGGCTGGCAGTCTCTTACTGTTCTCTCTGCCTCCTCTCTTGTCATTTTACAACACGCTCCACACACAGCAACCTAAGGATCATTTTAAATGCCTGAATCAGTTAATGCTGCTCCCCTGCTTTAAAGCTCTGTGTGGCTCTCATTGCTATGTAATCAGATCCAGACACCTCGCCTTCTTACCTTTCCCTTCTCCTCTCTTGGTTTTTCTCCCCCCTGACCACTCCTCAGGTGGCCGGCCCAGGGCCCATGCAGCCCTGAGCAGCAGAGAGCTTTCATTAGACTCTCAGCTCACAGCTCACTTCCTTGGAGAGGTCCTCCTGACCCTCAATCTGAAGTCACCCTCCCCTCCTATTGCCTGGTTCACCTCTCTCAGGACTTGCACAGTCAGCAGCTGTCTTACTCATTTCTCTGTTGCCTCACTGCCCTCACTGGAGCATCAACCCCATGATGGCAGAACCTTTCATTCCTGCTCACCATGTAACCGCAGCTGTGACACTAGCACAGCTCAGAAGACAGATGGGGAATGAACGAATGATGACATGGATGACCCTGTCACTTCTTCCCATCCCTCCTGCCTGAGTCACATCGTCATCATCTTGAATTGCTCCACTGCAGTGACCACCAATCTGGACAGGAAGGCTGGCCTTCTCATGGCAACACATCCCCCTTCCTGTGCTTCATAAAAACACCTCTGCTCATGTTACTTGTTTACCTTAAAACATTGATAGCTTCTCAGTACTCTGAGGATAAAATCCAGTTCTCCCACGTCTCACACCAGGACTTTACCTGGCTGCAGCTTACTCTCTGCCCTTCCCCACATCTCCCCACGTAGCCGCCTTCCACGTTCCAGTCACTGAATGTTCCTTATGTCCCTGAAATCATGTGTTTTCTCTTAACCTAGAATAATTCTACTCCCCTTCCCCTGGGAAAACAGTATTTTCTCGTCTAGGCTAGATTCAAATGCCACCTTCTCCATGAAATCTTCAGAGTCCTGAAAGCAGAATTTGTTTTATTCTGGACAAATTTGTACATGACTTTGTTATAGCACGTTAACACCTTTCATAGGTAATTATTTCCTGCACGTCTGTCTTCCAGCTCTAAACTACTTAGCCTGCTAAGGTCACAAACTGTATTAGATAAAGAAATGTTAGCGGGTGTAACAGGTAAGCCCTGAAATCTCAGAGACATAACCCAACAGCAGTCTGTTCCGTGTCTACACACATTCCACGGCGGGTGTTCAGCAGGTGGTCTTCCCGTGGTGATCCAGGGACGCCAGCTCCTTTCATCTCGAGCCTCCAGCGCCTCCGCTCTGGCTTCCTATGTTGGGCAGTAGGGCGTGGAGAAGGTGCACCACTTGATGATGTTGCACTCTCCTCACATCCCCTGGGGACAACCCGTCTCAAGGCTGCACCTGAACTCCAGGGGCCTGGAAAATGAAATTACTTCTCAGCAATGACCTTGCATGAGGATCAGGAGGATGAATCTGGTGGAAGCCAAACATCTCTGTACAGGCCCCTCTCTTGTGCATCTGTGCATCCGGGAGCTGGCCTCAGTTCTTAGCTCAGAGTGGTGGATAAACTGGTCATGATTGTCATTCCCAAAGTAACCATTTCTGATATTTTTGGTTAAAAAAATGCGCAGTGTAAAAACCACACTAGGGTTTCTTTAACATGTGGTTTTAAAGAACATGATGTATTCTTTATTACACTTGTTTTAGTTTAGATAAAAGATTATTCTTTCTATTTTGAGTCTATTTTGATGATGCTGTCTCATATTTGAGGCCTTTAATAGTAGTTTCAGTGTATTTCCAGACTAGTTTAATTTTATTGTTGGTGAAAGAGTTTGATTTTAGGAGGTATTTCTAAGCCACATTTTGGTTAAACAAGCATGACCATCAGAAAGTAGAATCTCAATTTCAGTTCATTGGATACACGTTTATTTAGCAATTGCTAGGAGCAGCTGAGGCACAAAGAGGGAAAAGACTTAGTCCTGTCTTTCTGGCACTGATGGATGAAGCTAGATGTGGAAACAGATATACTTCAATATATGGTCCAAGTCCTATAATTAGGAGAATGACAAAATTCTGCAGAAACACAGGCAATGGTGCAGTGCACTTTGTCAGGCGGACATTTGAAATTTGTTTTAAAAGATAAGTAGGAAATAATCATCATTATTTTTGTTAGGTATGGTAATGGCATCGTGGGCATGTGTTTAGGAAGAGTTCTTGTCTCTTAGCAGTATATACTAAAGTGTTCATCGATAGAAATACCTGAGACTTGCTTTGAAATATGTTTTTAGAAGTTGAGTGGGTGATAGAAGAAAAAGTATTGTCAATGAAGAATAGTTGTTACAGCTAGGCGATGGGCATATTATACTACTGCACTGTTCTCTCTACTTGTGTGTATGTTTGAAAATGTCCATATTAATTAGAAAAAGAGAGAGAGGAGTAGGATTTTGCTAGTAAGGACAGGGCTGAAGGCATTGCAGGGAGGGGATTTGTATGGCATCAGGGAAAGTCCTGGATTATTTGGGAGCAGGATGAGGGTCTGTGGCTCAAGAACAGCATGTCCACAGGGGATGGGAAGAGAGAAGGCTGTGGAAGGAGATGGGACCAGTTTGTGAAGGGATTTGTGATGTGGTTGTTGGGGGTCAGCCCAAGTAGCTTCTTAGCATAAAGGCTGAGACCATTTATTTTTCTTTGGTCATTTTATGGGTCAGAAAACAATATCAAAGAGTGAATTTTTACTTCTGAAGTTGGCCAGTAATCAGCTAGACACCAAACCTAGATTTGCATCTAGGTCTCAAGTTCAGTCATTCTAATTTCCAGCAATAAGGAAAGAGGCAAGATTATATGCATCGTGTGCGATGAAGCATTTCATTGACATCTTTTCTTTTCACATAGTTAAGCTTCACAAGTGCCGTTCTCATCCTCAAGTACACTCAGACTCTCCTCACTCAAAGCCAGTTCTCGGGGAGGTTCGTGGTGGACAAAGAGCGGATGCTCGAGCTCATCCTTCTCGTCTCCGGGGTCTTAGAAGTCTCTGACCATGAGAAAACGAGGAAGGTGGACTACCTACGAGAAGAAGGAATTAAGGTCATCTCAGACTTATTGTTAGTAAGTCATACTTTTTCTTCATTAGTGACAGTACAACTGTTTCCCTCTCCCAGGATGTTAACCTGTATTTGCAGTTGCTTCTAGAAATCAAAAGTATAATTGGTTCTTGAAGTGCTATGTTTATTGTTGTGGGTGGTAGCTTGGTATTTGGAAATTTTTCAGTGTTTCGTGGGAATATTGTCATGTTTCAATGACACTTTGCTTCTGTTCCATCCTTTCGTATTTTGGTAGATTTTCATTTGGGATATTTGGGAAGGTGTCTGACTTAGAATCATTATTTCTCAGGATGCCTTCTGCTCTTTGAGGGATGAAGTGAAGTAATGCAAATGATTTCTAACATGCGTTAACTTAAAAAGCAACCCTGCTGATATATAGCTGCTAAAAAAGCCCACCAAAGTTTATTTCATTTATTTCTGCCACAGTAACTGTGGGAAGTTGTCTCAGGGATTACTGGGTTGTTTTTGCCATAGGAAACAGCCAGTGCTTTCAGGAAACAGAAGTTAGTAGGCGGCTTTTGTCTCTCTCCTCTTCTCCATTTATCATCCCTCCTGCCCAGAACTGCTGGTTTATTTAACTGGTAGTTAGTGTAATGTTTGGGAAATTAGAAAACGTATAAATGCTGTATCTGCATCTAGTAATAGTGACCAGGATTAGCAATTAATACATTTGGAAGGATTTGCTGCATGCCCAGCATCCGCCCTGCCCTAAGCCCTAAAGCACTGCGCTCAAGGTTATGGTCAAGTCCACATGGTATTAAAATAATCATGGTATTCAAACTCCCTTTGGGGGGCTAAGAAACCCCAAGGACCATAGGAATTGTTACAAAATGAATAAAATGTTGAAACAAAAGGAGACAGTTTTCGTTTGACTGTTATTTGGCATTCACATGCTTGTACCAAAATCTTTGCTCAGGCAATGAATCCAAATGACCTTGAGAAGAAGGGCTACCTTTTCAATTATTTTCTGCGTCTCCCTAGTTCTGGACTCAAGACAGCTTCCTCAGGTGCACTGTAAACGGTGGACTCTTCGTCCTCTGTTTCAGGGCTGCCTTTCTTCAAACAGCGAGCGTCAGCTCCACGTTAGCACCGGGCAGATGGAGATCCGCACGCTTCTTCATCACGACCTGCGGAGCTCCGTACAGAGCCTGGGCCCTGTCCAGGTGCATTTACCTGGAGAGCTGGCTGGGCAGAGTCCCGCTGGGACTGGAACGCAGAGCCCATGCTATATTAGCCAGCTCATGCTCTTCAAGAAGAATCCGTATCCAGGGGGACGAGCTCCTAGTCAGGTACAGCATGGCAGATGACCAGTCCCTTCCAGTGACCGCCTCACACTCGCACTAATTGTGCTTTGATGAGGAAGAGAGCGACCAGGGTGGCACATTTGCACCTGTTGCTCAGTTGCCAGAGAAGAACCACTTAGAATCTGCTGCTGTTTCTGCATGTCTTGGAAGATCACAGTTTCTCCAGAAAATCTTAGCCAAACTAGGTATCCCTGGTGTCTGGGTAACGGGGCCCATGCAGTAGTTCCTGTGGGGCCGTTGGAACCCATTGTCGGAGAGTCAGAGGCCTGAGTGGGGTGGAGTATGGGGCACAGCACCTGTGCCAGGCCTTGTGGTCAGTAACCTCCTGGTTTACTTGTTTCTGAAATCAAATGAAGAATTTAACTCGAGTGAAACTTGAGAAGGGGCTACTGTGGACCTACTGGAACTTACCTCTTTTCCTCCAAGCTCACCTGACAGGTACATCTAGGGTGAACCAGACAGGGTGGCCGCTGGGTCCCTGGGATGTTGGGCAGAAGAGAGGCCCAGAGTCAGAGGGGATGTGAAAATGGGGAAGTTGGGAAGATGGTGCCAGCTCTTGGTGATCCTGTAAACATTGGCTTCCCTTCTACATGTGTAAACCACGTGAATGATCCGGGGACTGCCAGGAGCTGGGAGGGCAGGGAGCCAGCATTGCTGGTATCTTCTGCACCCCTAAGTGTGCTCCAGTACCTGGCTCACCGGGGCATCTGATGAATGCCCAATGGATGAGTGTACAAATTCATGATGTACATCTTATTTTGGTCAAAAATGCTCATCTTATAAAGTATTTGCTTTTTTTTTTTAGGGAACTAGAAATGGCCAATCGCTTATGAAAATAATCCCAACTAATAAGAAATACGGAAATAGAAATTAAAATGATTTTTTTAACTTACAAAGTGCAGTTCTTTAAAAAGACTTCCCTCTGTGGAGGTGTGTGAGTGGGAGAGCCAGGGTGTCCATGGTGTGGCCTTTCTGAGAAGCACTTCGTCACAGGCACCAGGAGCTTCAAAAACCCGGACCCTGTCGTTATATTTGTAGGAATCTATACCAAGGAAATGAGACAATATTTATTGAAAGGAAGATGTTTTATTTATTTATTCAAAGCAACATTATTTATGATAATCTGAATAGAAATGTACCTAAATGTTCAACAGGGGGACATAGTTCGCTGGTTATTTAAATGAATTATGATAATCCATATACAGCCAATTAAAATCATGTCAATCAGGGAATTTTAGTGGCATTGGAAGATTTTGTGCAAAAAACGTAGAACATTGAATTGTCTGCCTAGTATGTACTCAGTGCATAGAAAAAATTTCGAATGTGACATCCCCAAATAGGATTCCTCTGAGTGATGGTATTACAGGCAAGCTACACTTCACTCTCCTACACACCTTCCTGGTTATCTCCAGTCAGCAGATACTTCTTTTTGTATGAGCTTTTAAGGTAAAAACTAAAAATACTTTTTAAAACTTTAAAAATTATTAGTTTTAATAAGAGGAATACAAATAAAGCATTATATTCTCCCCAAATCCTGCCATTCTGACAGGTAAAATTAGTTGTATTTTTCTATGTTACCCCCAACATCAGGACCATAATCTTCTGTTACTGCGATAGCAGCATCACTAGACTTTGCTCTCCTGCTTCTCTCACTGAAGTGGACAGTTGGCTGTCACCTGCTCTGAGGCGCTCTTTGTCTCCCCAGGTGGGCAGAGTGCTCGCCCTCTCCCTGTACAGCTGCTCCAGCAGAACACCCATCAGCGGACATCGGCTGAGGAAACCCGTGACTGTGGAGTTCGGGGAGGAAGATGGCCTGGTAGGGAGAGCCTTTCCCCGTCACCTCTGCTTCATTTTGGCTGCACTGGCTGATTTTTAATGCACTTACTTTTCCAAAGGCAAATTTTGTTTAACTTGTTTTTCGTTTGATGACAGGATAATAGGAGAAATAAAACAACATTTGTGTTGCTTCGGGATAAAGTGAATTTTCATCAATTCATTGGGCTTTCTGAAAACCCCCAGGAATCTCTACAGATAAGGATAGAATTTTCTAAGCCCCTTACAAGAGCTTTCCCGGTCATGTTGCTGGTAAGGTGTGTTGTGAGATGTTGGCTACCGTGGTAACCAGGTTGGAGCAAGAGACATCGCCCTTGAGAATGTCTTGTGAAAAGATCAGTGAATGAAACTGCATTTTTAAAGCAGTCGTGAGGCTAATTGTCCAAAGAAATTCTGTTATATAGTCTACTGTTCAGGGAATAAGCTTCCCTACTTTGTTTTTTTTATTTTATTTTATTTTTTGAGATTGGATTCCTGACTGCTAAGTTTATTGGAGTGAGAAATAACTGAATTGTCAGTGATAATACAGATGGCCTCATTTAGGAATCTAATTCTCCCTAACAGTGTAGACCTGGGCCAGAATTCTCTTATTTTTTATTTCTTTTTTTTTCCAAAAGAAAAACGTATGTTCAAACTGGTGTTTCTGAGGAGATTTGATCAATGAGTCATCTTTCTCAGTGATGTTGAGTCTGTGGGACTCAGACCCCATTTTATGACTGAATTACGTGGGAACACTCAAACGTTGAAAGGTTCTTTGCAATCATGCACTAACAACACGAATGGAAACCAGCAGTTTTTAGAGTTTGTGGTAGATCTGGATGGGCAAAGGCTTCTATTGGAGAATATGTTCTCTTCTCTGAGTTCCCACGTATTTCAGCCATCTGAGCAAGATTTCAGCTGTTCCCCTGCTCCTGTTTAGGTGGGCACGTCAGCCCGGGGTATCTTGTGCAGGGAGATGTCCACACAGTGCTCAGCACGGGGTCAGTGTACTTGTTGGCTCGACTCTCTTTCTGCCCAATGAGCTAAGCTATGAAGTGTCTGAAACATGACTTTTTGCTTAAAGAGTTTGGATTTCAACTTAATTCTTGAAGACCCACACAAAAAAGGTGAATTGGTTCTGACCAGTTTCTCAGTCTAATGACCCTGTGCTTGCTCTCCGTCATCTGTCAGTTTCTGACTGCTAACACTTGCTGTCAAGAGGTCACGTCTGGGCTGCAGGGCCTGCGCTGGAGCCTGTGCTGTTTATTCCTACAAGCTGGGCTGGTTACTGTTCTTGTTTTGTACTGAAGTTTTTATTTTTTAATGAAATGAGGAATGAAACTGTCATGTAGTTCTTATTGAAAGACCCAGCGGTGCTGTGGAATAAGCATTTTGTCCCAGTCTGCCTCCTTGTAGTGAAAAGGGTGTTTGCACAAAATTGTCTGACTAAAGTCTTTGAGAGGAAAAAATAACACAAAAGTAGACATCATTGCTTTGTTTTTGTCTCCTAGGTTCTCTGAGAAACCTACTCCATCTGATTTTCTTGTGAAACAGATCTACTTCTGGGATGAGCAAATTGTGCACATTTACATACCTGCTGTGTCCCTGAGAGGTCGGTGGACAAGCTCTCCTGTGACTCTCAGTTGTGTGTAGATGATGAAAACAGCTGCTATAAGATATGGACGCAGAGCAGGGCTCTCATTTATTCATGAGGAAAACGTCAGGCTGTTGCAGAGGAGGAGCGCCTCTGAACGCAGTCTGAGCCCAATTCTGCAGCTGTGTAGGACAAGCCTCCTGTCACCAGGCCCTCCCCCTGTCCCCACCAGCGAGTCCCCTCCTCCTTCTCACCAACCTGTGTTTGTGCCCCTGTCATCTGTGCCTGCGGTGCCCTCCCCTTCCTCACCTCCAACTGGCCTCTGCTGGTCCTCAGAACTCTTCTTCCGCCTCTCTTGGCGGGCTGCCCTTCACCCCTGGGAATATCTGCCTGCACTGCTCCTGTGGCACCTTGAGTTTGCCTGTCCTGTTTGCTGCTCTGCCTCCCCCAGTGTCAGGGACTGTGACTTCTGAGGCTGTCCCTCAGGACCCGTCTGTCAGTCCTCACCAGTGGCGGGGCAGAGCACGGCCCCCCTCTCTGAGGTGGTGGTGTGTGTAGGCTCTGGGCTCACCCCCTAACAGGCAGCCCCTGGTTTCTTAGGCTCCTGAGTCTCTGTCCTCCCCTGAAAGGCAGGAGGCTGAGGCTTAGAGTGCTGAAGTGAATCCAGGCTGGACTATAAACACGCTTCACACTGGTCCTGCATGCTGGGGCCTTAGCCTGGAGGCTTCACAGTCAGGTGTGTGGGCCGTCCCCTCCTCTCCATGATCCACATTTTTATGGGATACGGTTATTTTCCTCTGAGAACCAGTCATTTCATAGCTATTTGTGTCTTTTCAAAATGGACCAAAATATGTTATTAGTCAAATTCAAATTCTCAATGGCAATTTAAAAAATTTTGCATTTGATGTGTTTTCTTTTCCACAATTTTTTATTGTGAGAAATCTCAAACTGACAGAAAAGTAGGAAAAAAATGAATAACAAACACTTGCATCTGGTTCATCTAGAGTCAGCATTTGTTGGCATTTTGCCATGTCTGCTGTATCTGCATGTGTGTGTAAGTGTGTGTGTGGGGGGGAGCTTCTTGGGGGGTAGCCATTGGAGAGAAAGTTTCAGACACCATGACCCTCCAGCCTTCAACTCGCATCCCATAAAAACAAGGACATTTTCCTGTGTAACTCAGCTCCGCTGCTGGGCCTAAAAAGAATCAGTGTCAATTCAAGCCCATTGTCTGCTCTGCAGTCCACAGTGAAGTTTTTGCAGTTGTCCCCCAATGCCTTCTATAGCTCTTTATATTTGTTATTCAGAATTAAGTCAAAGTTCATGAATGCACTTCATTGCCATGTGTTTGTGGTCCCTTTAAAAGCTGGAATACCCTCCCCCATTTTTTGCCTTTTCTTCATGACATTGACTTTTTTATGAGTCCAAGTCAGTTATCTTTTTGAATGTCTCACATTCTGGACTCCTGCTTGTCTCTTCATGATTAGATTCAGTTCACAGGTGTTTGGTGGATACTCCATAGGCAATGCCAAGTCTGGTACTTGGGTTAAGGAGCTCACCTCCCATCTCTCCATTGTAACAGAACGTTTTCCCTTTGTGATTAATTGGGTGGTACTTGTGTGACCATCTGAGTACCTCCTTCCCCTGGAACCTTTCACCCCATGGTTTGGACCTCCATTCATGACACAACACAGGCTGCAATGGTGATTTTCTGATTTCATCACTAATTAGCTGGCATTGTACAGTAAAGAACAGCTTCTGTCTCACTCTCTCATTCTTGCTTTCTGTATGATGAATGCATAGATCTAAAAAAAAATCAGTGTATTTAGTTCATTTCCATCATTTTACTTTTTGATGCTCAAATTGTTCCAGGGGAGCTCCCTCAAGATGCTTCCTGAGTATTTTTGACATGACGTCGGGAGTTTTCAAGTGCTTCCTTGCCTTCGGGGACACCAGGGCACCCCAGGCATATCTGCACCTTGCCTGCCCTTCCTGTAACCAGGCATTTCTTCATGAGCCTCAGTTCCTTGATGGGGAATGACATTTAGGATTTAAGATATATGCACCAAGTGTACTCATTGCTACTGGGTTGTCATTGTTTCTAAGCCAGTTCAGTGGATAGATTCAATAACTGCGTGTGCGTGCATGTGTTTATTTTTTGGAGCATAAGCCTACATTGGCACACGCACGTTCTTATTGCCCCTGTTCTTTTCATTCTTTTGCATTGTGCTTTTCTTACTTCAATTATACATCTGGAAATCACTCCATACGTATGCATTCACAATCCCTCCGTTATTTCTTACTGCTGAAGGCTTTCCACTGCACAGCTGCACCACGGTTTACTCAACCGTGTGTGCGTGGGACGCTTGTACTATAATGTACTCGGGGCGGGGGGAGTGTATCTTCAAGGTACATTCTCAGATATGGTACTTCTTGGTCAAAAGGGAAATGCGTGTGCAGTTTGGGTAAGCATGGCCAAATTCCCCTCCGGCTATGTGGGAGAGGGCCTGTTTCCCCACCCCTTGGCCAACCAAGTATATTTTCAAGCTTTGGAGTTTTGCCAGTTGGATAATTGAGACTTGGTAGTTTTAATATGCATTTTATATTATGAATTGAGCATTTTTCATGTTTAAAGGCCCTTATCTACTTTTTTTGGTGAACTGTTCATATATACCCATTTTTTATTAAGTTTTTTCTTGATTCCTGTATTTTTTTGACTTTGTTTTTATTGGCCTTTTTTTGCCTTTCAAAAGTTTTTATTTAATAGCAAGATGGATGAACATTTTTTTTTATTACTATTAGATTTTGAGTCATAGTTAGAATTTATTCCTTTTACCCAGGTTATAAAAGAAGTCCGTCATGTTTATGTTTTCTTTTAGTACTTGTACAGTTTCACTCTTTTACATTTAGATCTCTGATTGATTGGTGTTTACCTCTGTATGTGGCATGAGATATGGATCTAATATCATATTTTTACAAATGGCTGATATCTAGTTGTCCCAACATCACTTATTAAAAAGTTTTAGGGACAAATTTTAAATAGATGGAATGTTAAATATTTGTGCTTCTAAATATAAAAGTTATACAAAAATGATAGGCTAAAACCACATGGTCGTTGTGTGTCCTCACCAGGGTGGCTGCAGACTTAGGACATGCTAATATTTGGCAGGCTGGCTGATGGAGCTGAGGAGAAGCAGGGAAGGGGTCTAGGTGGGATGGGAGCTGTAGAAGTTGACGCCACTCTCTTGCACCCCCAGGGCAGTGGGGTAACCCATGCAGGGTGTGTAGAGGAACTCGGAACATGAGGAAGCGTTTACGACACGCTACCATCCTCAGATGAAAACCAGCAGCCGCGAGCTTTGACTGGGTGTATTTAGCAGATGGTTTGAGTGCTCCAGGGAGAGGGAGCTGCCAGCACTTGCCCTGTTCTCTCAGTCCCCGCCCAGCTTCCACGCCTAGTCCCCACTGTCGGCTGCACCATCTGCGTTAGTAATGGGTTATGCCATTTTGCAAGCTTCAGGTTGTATTTCTTAATTTATTTTTTCTCTTTTTAGACACCAACTTGGGGTATTTATCCTTATTAGATGCTGACTATGACAGAAAACCTCCGAACAAGTATTTGGCTAAGTCAGTAAACTATGCCGTGCATTTCCAGTGGATCCAATGCCTGTTTTGGGACACGAGAGAGTGGAAATCTGAAAGTTTCTCTCCACAACCAGGAACTTCTCCAGAAAAAGTGAACTGCAGGTAAAGACACACTATTGAGAAAGGATTTGAAATGTTTAGTAAGCAACTGCCTTTCCTCCTGCGTTTGGCACAGCGCCTGGAGCCTTCCCTGGCTTTGTCCCGCTGTAAGGACCAGAGCAATCTTGTTGGTCGACTCCGTCGGCGTGTGCTTCTTACACCTTCCTGTCAGCCTGGTCCCCGCGGTGTTGCACCTCCAGAAGAGCAGGGTCTAGTTTCCAATTCTCTTTGCACCCGCCCCTCCCCAAGGTGACTGACATGGATTAGGTGATCAGCAAATGTTGCTGGAGAAATGGTCGATTGGTGAATAGTAGTACCCAGTGTTGATCATTCTGTTCTCTTGGATGTCCGGATAGTCTCCGGGGTGCCTCCGTAGTCAGGCAGCGGGGCCTCTCCTCTCACCACTCCCCACCCTGTGACTTGTGCACCCACCCCCTTGTCCGCACAAGAGCCCCCTCCCAGCGTGGTTGTGAAGTGAACTTGACGATGCAGGGAAGGTCTCCACATGGACTATAGGCAGCCTCCCAGGAATTTGGGGTATATCAATCATGTCACTAAACCAGAAATTCTTTATCATCTAGTTGCAGAACTGACAATTCTGTCAGAGGCTGTTGCTGTTGTTGCCTTTTCATTAGAATAGAGAATAAACAGTTATTGGACACATTTAGAAATAGAAATATCATTTGCATGTTAAGAAAATTAGTCATAAAAACTATATTTTGTGGCTGCCTGTTAGGAGGCAACTATGTCCAGATCCTACTACATGTCCATGTGATTCATCAGCTATTGATTGCTTTTCTTATGTCACAGTCTTTTTACTTTATATGATGCCATTGCTAGGAACACATGGAACTTACTAGTAATGGCTCAATATTTCACTTTGATATTAAATTATTCATTAATGCATTAACACATTCATCCATTCTCCATTACATCCTACTCTCTGCTAGGGGTAAAAATGAATGCAACGTGGGACCTGCTCAGAAGATAATGAGGGGGAGAGAGATTTTATTGAAAAAAAAAAAGGGCAGTCTCGATGGTGGTTGTGGCGCGGGAGTCCCAGTGATGGGATACCTATAAAGCTGGGACTGGCGCTCAGGCATAGGCGCACAGGGTCTCACTGGCCTCCCAGTCGTCGGTCCACCGCTGGGCCGTGAGGTGAACCTGACAGTCTCTGGGCTTGAGCTGACTGTGGAGGGCTGTAATCATCCAGATATCTGCAATAGGCTTCCAGGTCCACAGCAAGGACAGCTCATGTCCCAGGGCGGACTCAGGGGCTGTGTGCTCAAGACTTGGACATGAAGGTGTCTGGTGTATCTGCAGAACAGAGACCCTCCTTCTAGCTGAGGTTTTAGCTGAATTGTTTAAACTGGATCTAAATCGTTAAGTTAGAGTTGTTGGAGATTGTCATCCCTTACCTCCTTCCTTTAACCTGTGTACCCTCACACGGTAAACACTGCCCTCACCACACACTTGGTGTCCTAACCCGCCTCTCCCTCCTAGCTACCACCGCCTCGCAGCATTCTCTGTTGCAAGAAGAAGGCTGAATGCCAGTTTTGAAACAAGTGACATTTCCAAGTTACAGGGGTGAGTTCTGTTTTCTAAATCAAGATAAAATTTTATTTGCACTAGTGCCCAACGCAGGATGCCCGTGTGCAATTCAGCAGATGCTTGAAATTCATGTTACTTAGTACCATTTTGCTTTTTGGCATATGCATATTAGTAGGTAATAGTTATTAAATATTATATAGTTACCAATGCCTATACTCGCATTCGCTGACAGGAGACATCAGCATGGGAAAGTCAGCATACTTTTCTTACGTTTAGGTTTAGCTTGAGTTCACTGTAACTCTGTTCGGTTGTGACTGGTTGGGTTAGTGACGATCCTGCTGGATTTGCCTGTTCTGCTTTATGCTTGTTGTCGTGGTCTAACTATTAATAGCTCCCTCTTCCTTTTGAAAAGTGTTCCATTTTAGATAATAAATTTAAAATTCACCCTATTTTTATAGCCGTTGTTTTGTAGAGCAAATACATTTAGGTTCTGAAATATAGGTAAGTGGAGGATAAACTCATGTGGGCAGGAACCTTCTCTGTCTCATTCATCAAAGTTGCCCCATGCTGAGGACCTGCCCATAGCAGGTACTGAGTAAGTATTTGCTGAATGAATATTGATGGCAGAGTCTGCATCTTCTGGTGAGTGTTGGTTGTTACATTTTTCTCCCTTATATTTATGTAATAGGGAACTCTGCTTACTTTATTATGTAATCAGTCATCAAAGAGTTGATTACTTTGTAGACTGGTAAGTGAATCAGATAGTTAGTTAGTTAGACATTAATTGCTGATGCTACAGATGCTGGTCTCAGCAAAGGTCACCAGGAGTCCAGTGATCAGGACTCAGAGGACAGCAGGCTCAACTGTGGTTTCTGACAGCACTGGAGGCGGGGGTCCATCTGGGGAGGGGCAGCCCTGGGGGATGTTTAGAGGAAAACCACACCTGAGGTCATGCAGGGGCAGCATCATTCTGGGAGATCTGGCAGAATCCAGGAGGTTCCAGGGCCTAGTCCAGGTGTAGAAAGGACAGGCTGGAAGCAGGGAAGCTCTGGGCTCCCTGCCAAGCTGATAGCATGGGCTCAGAACAAGGCTCCGTCCTGGTAGGGAGGAGGATGCCCAGCAGAGAAACCAGGAGCAGAACCCAAGTCTCAGAGGGGGTCAAAGTGTAGTGGTGGGGGCAGGACGACAGCATCTGCACCAGCACAGGCCTCGTGCTGACCCTGTGAAACCTCGTCAGGGGTCTGTAAGACTCAAGTCCAAGCAGAACACCTTCTCAGGTTAGGGTCCCGGCGCGAGTGACTTGATACGAACTCCACTCCGTGGGTCTGTGGGGTTCAGTGATCTCCCCCAGGGAGTGCAAGGTGCAGGTGGGGAGCAGCAGCCCCCGCCACAGGGGCAGGTGGGAGAGGCAGGTACAGCAGCATCTCGTCTTTGTTCTACCGGAGGGAGGGGGCATTCATTACACCTACGTGTTGAAGATTTTATGTGTGATTATTACTTCATAATAGCAGCAAATGGGCATTCTTACCTGTATCTCATGAAGAAAGTTCCTCAGAGAGGATGTGAGTCTACAGCACGGTGCAGCTTTCAGACGCAGAAGCTAGTCCGTCACAAGGCTTCTTTGTCCAGAGTCCACTCGCATGGGGTACTGGTTGCTAGAGCCCTGGGCAGCTCTGTGCCTTTCGGAGCCTCTTGATTCAGCCTCAAGCAGCTCATCTCCTAAGGGGCTCCGGCCAATCCTAATGCCTAGAGACGGCAGAGGCCACTCCCCCCTCCACCTTTCCCTTCTCGGCCACTTTCCCAAATAAAAAGCTACTTTCTTCTCCCAGTTACAAAACAAATGTTTAAAAACAAATCAGTGAAGACCAGCAGGGGCATGTGTGTATGTGTGTGCATGCGTGTGTGTGCATATATGCATATGTGTGTGTTACTCTTATATGTGTATGTTTGTGTGTGTGTTAACCACTGTGTGGGGGCATTGGTCAATCTTTGCCTAAATGTTTATTTCGCTGAGTAACTCACTGTTGATCTCTCTCCTTTTATTTACAGACATCCGGAAAACCTGCTTCCTGGTATTTTTATTGTAGTTTTTACTATTCTTTATGTACTTTTGGTTACTAAAAGCAGACGTGTAGATCATCATGAAAAAAAGAAAACTGGTTACATTTTTCTGCAAGAAAACGCTCCACCTGACCACCAGCTGTATGCGGTTGTGGTGGACACAGGCTTCCGGGCTCCAGCCCGCTTTAGCGCAAAGGTAATCTGGACATCTTGGGGACGTACCTCGTGGTGTGGAAGAGTGCGGATGGGCGTGAGTGACGGCACCAGAAACACACGGTTTGGTGATTTGGCCTTCCTGTCTATCACCTGTCACCTGTCACAGCTGGCCCATCTTATTCTGGGTGGGCTCGTCTGCCCTTCCACTGGGCTCTCCCTGGCCCTGCGCATCTGTACGAGCAGGAAGCAGGAGCCTCCCCTTCCGCAGGGCTGCCCTCAGCCCCTTCTCCCCTTCCCACCTTCTCTGAGGAAAGCAGCCCAGAGCGACTTGTGTTTCTGAGTGGCACATCGAGACTCTGAGAAGCAAGTTGTGCTCTTCTAGTGAGTGTCAATCTGTTACCACTACCCAGAGGGAGCTCGCAGGAGAAAGGGGGGGGATCTCAAGACTGACTTTGGGGACTGGCAGGGATGAGGCTGGCTGGGAGCTTGGGGTAAAGACAGAGTTGCAATGGAGGACGGCGAGGAGGGGATGGATGAGTGAGGTGAAGTGGCAGGACGGGGAGGGAGACAGTCTGTCCACAGCCCACGTGAAGGGCGTGTGTGCAGGCGGAACTGTAGAGGTGAGGCTGCAGGCAGAACCCAGAGCCCGTCCAGCCGGCTGTGTGAGTGCAGGGGTGCACATACACGGATCCCACGGGAGGGTAGGAATCCCTCCATGTTTGGAAATCATCCCCCACTTCTCAAGGGAGCCGGGCTGCCTCTAGGGTTAAGGAACCTATAGTGAGAGAACAAGCATGGCTGGGTGTGCAGAAGGGGGTAGGTGAGGGAGAGGGAGAGGAGGGCGAGGGAGAGCGGTGCAGCAGTAGGAAGGGATGAGGGGCACGACAGCTTATGTGATCCTTGCTCACTATCAGCCCGTAGTCTGTCAGCTATATATTTATATAGTCTACTAGATATACAAACACACTCACAGGCAATGCATAGCACGTAGAAGGGGATGACCTTAACCTTAACCTAACAGAGGATATCTCCCTACAGTGGACACTACATTAAATGGTGAAACTTGAGACAATGTCTAAGGGATGTCTACTACCGTCACTACCACTGGAAACTCCAGTGAAGACAATAAAACAAGAACCAAAACAAGAATATAAGATTTGTAAGGGGAGAGAGAAGAATTGTTCTTTGCTGATGAGATGATTATTACATAGAAAATGCAAAAGAATCTTTAGTCAAAAAATTAGAATTAATAAGAAAGTTAAGCAAAATTGCTGGATACATGATTAAGGAAAAACCTTCAAAGGCATCTCTATAGAACAGCAATACCATCTGTAACACATACTTGAAAACACGATGTTCCTCATCACTGTCACAAAATGGTGGCGTGCCTGGAAGGAAATTCACCAAATGTTCAAGACCATCGTGGAGAAAATGTGCACAGTATGCACAAAAGATCTAAATAAAGAGCTGTCTTGTTCATGGATGAGAAAACTAATTTTCCTTGTCATTTCTCCCAAACTAATCTATAACATTAATAATCATAATAAGAGCAGCTAATGTGAATTGGACTTTACTATATGTCATTTGTTTTACTCCCCCAAATCCTCAAAACACTCTTTGAATTAAGTTCTATCAATATACCCATTTTACAGATAAAAACTAAAACATAAAGAGGTTAAATTCAATGAAATACAATCAAAATTCCAGGAAAGGGTTGTGTGGAACTTGAAAAACTGATTCTAAACTTCCTGTGGAAGAGAACGCAAGAATATAAGAGAGTGACAAGAATCTGTCCACACGTCTGTTGGTCCCTCTCCTGACAGCACTGCACTACCTCAGCTACTCCAGCTTCAAAATGTGCCTGGGTGTCTGCTCGGGCGTCCCCTGCCCTGTGCTCCCTAGATTCTTGCAATTCTCTCGTATTCTCGCCCGTCTCATAACAAGGGGGAAGGGGGGAGGTGCTACAGACCATGTGGCAGCACTGTCAGCCCTCTGGGTCCACGCTGGGGCGCTCGGCCTTTCAGGATGGTTTTCGAAGAATGGGGAGCTGGGAGGAGGTGTCAGGAAGCCCCTGCCCCAGTGTAAGTTAGTGTTGTAGGTTCAGTATCTTGAAGTCTTACCCTGTGTCTTTATTTTGAGGTTTACATTGTTTTATGTGGTGAAAATGGACTTTCAGAACCCAAGGAGCTCTACTGTGCAGAGAAGCCCCTCTTTGAAAGGAATTCCAGACACACCTTTATCCTGAGGTATTCCGAAATATTCTCACTGCACAATTTGAGAAAGAGCGGCCAGTCAGAACTGGTGTAGCCTTATCACAATCCAAAAAAGTAGAAATACAGAACATTACTTTCTACTAGGGAGCATCAGTTTACACACAAGCAGTTTTATAAATTGTCTTTACAGTTTGTTATTGAAGTAGATTAAATGGTATGTTTATGTACAGGAAGGAAGGAGGGGGGTGGGGTAGAGGGATTTATTGATTTTACATGCTAGTAAAGTTCACAATCATTTTCTGTGTCATTGAACCTGTTTAAATTAATTAGATTCCTCCCACATTTGGAAGAGCAAGGACACCTGGCAATGCAGAGATGGTGGGGTTGGATGAAGAGGGATAATTTATCAAGCTAGGAGTACAAGCACCTGATGATGTTCTCAGAAAATACAAAAGAAATGAATATTTTTCTCTCCTGGAATATTTCATTTATAATATTTATTGGTTTGGAGTATTATGTCTTCATTAAGAGAGAAGTTAACTTCAGACTACCCCACACCAGACACGAATACATTCATGAGGTTTGAGTGCATTGGGCGTAGGGAACCAGTAGGTGTTGAAGAGCTGTGTGCGCCGCCACTGGGCTCCGCATGCCAGGAACGCGTCAGCTATTGACTGACGAGAGGGGCCTGTGGGAATTCATTGTCCTCTTCCTAGGTTCCCTAGCGGCTCTGTATGTCACTCTGCATGAGGTTTATTTGTTGACATGACCCACCCACGCCCTGAGGGCGAGAACCGGGGCTGGCGCTGCAGCCCAGGGCCCCACTGCCCCGCACCCTTGCCTGACAAGCTGCTGTGTGTCCTCAGTGCTCCGGCTCCCCTGGGCCCACTCCGGAAGCTCCGCCTCTGGCATGACGGCCGTGGACACTCTCCCGCCTGGTATGTCAGCCATGTGATGGTGAAAGAGCTGCGGGCAGGACAGGGACAGAGCTGGCTCTTCCCCGCCGAGTGCTGGTTGGCAGTGAGCAGGCAGGACGGCCGTGTGGAGCGGGAACTGGCCTGCCTGACCCGGGGCCTCGGCTTCCGCAAGGTGGGTGGCATCCAGTGCCCTCGTGTGGCATCCCTGGCTGACTGGCAGAATGCTGTGCCTAGCTCTGCTTCTCTGGTCAGTTGTTTCTTTAAACTCTCGAAAGTTAAGTGTATTCGCTCTTTTCTTAGTATCAAGATGGCTGTGTCTTAAATGATGCATCAGTTAAGTGGCCATTCAAGCATGGATTAATTATTACTAGTTATTAATTATTGTCGCAATGTTTTTCTTCTTTTAATTGTAGCTATAATAACACTTACAAACTTTGTGGTTGCCTGTGGTCTGTGGTGTCCAGGGGGCTGCTAATTTATTAAAGACTTTTGAGTGCCCTGTGTATATCCTGACATGGAGATAACAGATAAACAGGATACAGGCGTGATCAGGGCTTAATGGCAGAGGATCATGAAAAAAGACAAAATCCTCTATAATCTCACAAACTAACCATGAAACTTGATCTTTGCATGTTCCAGTCTTTCTCTATATATGAATATGTTTTATGCCGTTGTAACAATAATGCTGTGCATTTTTGTACTAATTTAACATTTTAGAGTAAATTCCTTCATAAATTTTCTATAAAATCGTTTTATAGAAGGGCCATATAATAGGCCATCATGCACTATTCTTTGCTTAAATATCCACCTCTTGGACGTTTCTAATTCTCTTCCGTTTATTTTCGTAATGGAACACACCTATATGCGTGCCTTTGTGTTTCTGGAGCACAGTTTCTTAGGCTGGTCTCAAACAGGGGTAGGCGGTCAGTGAGAGTGGACATTCTCCCATTTCACTAGATCTTTCTTTCTAAGGTGTCCCGTTGCCACCTGCCGTGGGTGAGAGGACCAGGCTCACCACTTTGGCATATTCAGTCTTGACATTGTGAATTTAGTAAGAAAAACGATCACAATGAATTTTCAATGAGCTGCAGCAAATGGAAATTCTTCAGCACCTAACACTGAAGGCCTGATTCAGCTGGGACTTTCCTTTAGACAATTATTTCTATGTAAATAACTTTGTTTGTTCTCCAGCTGTTTCGCTTGAGAACATCCCCCACCCACAAAGCCCCAGTAGATAGCTGTATGTCACAGCTGCACATCCTTCTAGTTGCTGTATGTGGGACGCGGCCTCAGCATGGCGGGAGAAGCGGTGCGTCGGTGCACGCCCGGGATCTGAACCCGGGCTGCCGGCAGCAGAGCGCGCTCACTTAACCGCTAAGCCACCGGGCCGGCCCACACTTGAGAAATTTTTGAGAGAAACCTGTACTTATTAATTTAGTCATATAGATACACATGTGGCTGTGGGCTATGAATCAATGCTGTACCCTTGTTGGGCAGTCCATTTATATGAAAATATATTCTCATCCCATTAAACCTGTTTTGCTGGCATTTACTTTTATATTCTGCTGCTTGTCATTCTGCTTTTTCTAGAACAACACTGAGCACCAAGTGTTATTTGAGTTGAACTGAAACTTTTGAGCTCGGTGCAATTCCATAAGCAGCATGTCGCCCACCGCGTGGCTGATCTGCAGAGCTACTGAGGGCACAGAGGTGGACAGGCACGCTCCCAGCTCTCAGTGTGCTCAAAGCCCAGCAAAAATTAACTGTTGCCAGGGAACGTGCTGAGAATGGAGGGTTAGTAAAAGTCTGTTAGGAACACAGAGGAGAGACGTGATCGATTGTACCAGGTGAGGGTTTATAAATAGAGGGTTTATAAACCCTCTAGAGAGAAGGGCATGAAGGCATTTTAGGGTAAGACAAGCGTGGCAGAGGGACAGCTTGTCCCAAAGCTCTGGGGGCCCCAGCAGAAGGTCAGGGCGAAGGGCTGCAGACGAGGCTGGAAGCTAGAGCCAGCTGCAAAGGGCCTGGGGCTAAGGAGCTGAGATAGGAGAGCCACGACACTGTGTCATCTCCACTCCGGAAAATGACTGATTGTCAACCGTGATTTCACGCTGTTTGTTTGAATGCCCAACTGAGTGTTTCTCGTTCGGTTGGTTTCAGCTTCTGTATGCAAAGTTCACGGAGTATCTGGAGGACTTCCATGTCTGGACCTCTGTGCTCAGCCGGCCCTCCTGCAGCACCTTCCTGCACACCCCACGCCTCACCGTGGCCTTCACCTTGCTCTGCTCCTACTCATGTCTTGCCGCCCTGCTCACTGCTGTAGGACAGGAGCAGGTAGGAGGCGCTGGCTTCCTAGTCCCAGACCTACAGTGTGACGCCTTCTTGACTCAGGAATTAGCAAAACTCACAGTCTGCAGAGAAAGGTTTATGCAGGGGAAGAGAGCCTGTGGGCCTCAAGGGCCCGGCGCGATGTGGGCCTGGAGGGAGCTGGAAGGGGTCTGCTGGGTGGGGGGCTCTGGAGGAAGCAAGCGCAGGCCTGCCTCAGCTGACTGCTGCCTTGTGGGAGCTCATGCCCCCTGTGCCACAGAGCATGACACCTCCACGGGTGTCAGCAGCCTGCAATGTCTGCTGAGAGTGCTTTTAAACTTTTGTATAGGGTTGGCAATTAATTCAAATTAAACATCCTCTAACTGAAAAAACAGAACAGTTCTGATAGCCACATTTGCACTTGAGATGCCCATTTGCGTTTCTGGTCTAACAGTCCCTCATGAGATGTGGAGATTAATTCTAAATCAGAGCAATCAGTTAGAATGGAGACGCTGCCTTTCCTGAGGAAAAAATCACAGCATGACTTTTGGGGTGAGGGAAAACAGTCAAATTTGCTTCTTTTGACAACCTCATGGCCATTCATGGGCCCCCCCAGTGGCTGGGAATGTGGTGAGGGGTCCATTTCAGAGGTGGGGTTCAGCAATGCGTCCACCAGAGAGCACGAGTATTCAGAGTGCGTGTGATAATAGTAATGGATTGGCAGAATTTTTTAATAGACTGACGTGTGTAGAATTTGTAAGAAAATGATGAAGAAATATCATCAAGTAGCAGGAAGGGAACAGCTGTGTCTAGCTGGGACAAGAATGGGGCCTGCAGTCAGGACACCTAAGGTTGCCCTCTCCTCTGAGGTCAACTAGTTGTCTGACCGTCTCTCTGCTTTGTGCTCAAGGTATTGATACCTTCTTGTCTGACTGTGGTAAAGATTACGTCAGCTGAGCATGTGGAGTGCCTGGCATAGAGTGGGCACTCCTTAGACGTTTGTGCAATCCAAAAAGATTTGTACAGGAGAAAAAACAAAGGATTTCTTATGATCTTTCTTTTTTTTTTACTCCTGGGATAGAAGGTCAAAGATTCAGTGAGAGAGAACTTTGGCTAAATATAAAGTATATCTTCACGTTAAATACCTTTGTGATTACAAAATGACCATGTGTTTTAAGTCGGACTTATTTCAGGTGATATTAGTAATGGCTGCTGTTGGGTTATTGCAGCTCACGTTGGATGTCGGCCCCTCCGATGTCACTCTTGGGTCCTTCTGGACGGGTTTCCTGTGCACCCTTCTGGCTTCTCCAGGGGCGCTGCTCTTGTCGCTGTTCTTCAGGCTCAGCCAGGTACCAGCGGCCGGTCTGCATGGCCCTGTTCTCCTGGGCGGCACCCTCATCGCCCGGACGCCCTCCCTGAACAACCTCCTTACATCTGCAGGAAGCCAGTGGGCCTCCCGGAGCAGAGCCGTGCTTGCCCCTGAGAGGAGTGCTGACGGAGGCAGCTCAGAGTAAGTGTGCACTTAAAAAAAGCTTAAAAGGTGATTTTGTTTGTTCTGAAATCACAGCAACAGGAAAATGATAAAGTCTGAAAGGAGAGAGTCGAAGACACTGGCCCATGATGGCTGATCCTTCTGGCTAGTCTACTGAGTAGACATTGTATGTCCTACTTTCCACTGCCCTGTGTTCATTAGGAGGAAAGTTGAGTTTCATTTCATGTTTAAAAGCCATTTTAATGGGTTGTCCAGGCCACACCAGGATGGAGATGTCGAAAGTCCTTGTTGCAGCCACATCCTATGTCTCAGGAAGGCCTGTCCTGGTGGAGTCAGAGGGAAGAGTATTTCCTGAAGAAAGTGCTCTACTCAGGAACCCTTAATCCCTGGTTTAACATAAGTTTGATTTTTTTATCAGGCCCTAATTCAAGTAGAAGGATGCCAGATGGACAGAAGACACACAAGGTAAATATAATTACACACAGCAGCTAATTCTCTGGCGTAAAACTCTAACAGTTATGTTTCTCTGGCCTCGCCTCTTGGCTGTGGCCTGATCACGGATGGTCAGACCTAGGGTGGGATGGAGACGAGGGAAAGATGTGCAGGAACCCGCCATGCAGGCCGGGGCCACTGAGCAGAGGTGGGTCCTGTGGAGACAGATTGTCATTTTCCAGGATGCAGGCCAGGGGGGCAGTTGTTCAGGAGTCTCATCAGAGGCCAGACGGGAAGGGGGCGGCTAGCAAAATTTGGAAACCCATGCGTATACAGGCAGTGACATTTTAGAAGCTGGGCCTGAGGGGAGCAGGGTTGGCAAGTCCAATGGGAGAGACGCTGTGAGAAAGAGGCCCAGGTGTTGATTCGACCACTCCTCAGCCCCTGTGAGGGGGCCGTGGGAGAAGCTGCCCCCGTGCTGGGTGTGCTCCATTCCAGGCCTCAGATACACGGACCCGGCCTGTGACACAGGGCAAGTTGCAGGGCAGTTTCTAAGTAGTTCTCCACATCATCACTTTGGATCTGGCGGATTGTACCTTTAGCTGAAGTCTGACTCTTCTCTGTAGAAGCGTTTTTGGGCACATGTGATTCCTTATGCTTTCCGATCTCTAACTCCCGTTCAAAGCCTGTTGTTAAGTGGGGCGCTCCATCCCCAGGCTTGTGTTCCAGGCCCGTTCTCTCCTCTGCTCTCCTGCTTGAAGCATGTCCGTTCCCCATACCCATTCTGGCTTTCTGCCTTTCCACCTTGAGCCTTGCCCAGCCCACTTCTCTGGCCAGTCTGTGCTCTGGCATTGTCCAGGTGGGCCTCCCAGTGGGCGGGTGCACAGTCACTCTTGGCTGCATGGAGCCTGTTAGTACTCCATCATTGGCTGTGCAGGGTGCAGAGGAGCTGGGCCCTGGGCTGCCTGTGCTTCTTTGCCAGAATCCATCCCCAGGCCTGATGCTTGACAAAGTTGGCTGGGCCATGCTCGAATCCTGAGGAGGCTCACAAACCACGTTACTATAGAATATGGAAAACTCTATGCATTGAGACATTAACCTCATCCTGACCTTGTCTTTTCTAGCATAACGTTCTCTCTGGGAGTGCTGGAGCCCAGAGGAGGGCGGCAAGCGGTGATAGTGCATGCTGTCCGCCCCCTGAGCTGGAGGCATGCAGGGCTGACCTTGGCCAGCTGGCTCCGAGGGAGAAGAGTGACCACTGCACTCTCAGTTTACAAGGGGACATGGGTGGTAGGTGTGCAACCCAACCCGCGGCATGTTGAGAGAGGCAGTGTGTGTGGAGCGGGAGTTGGGCCAAATGTGACTGAACGTTCTGATCATGTCTACACCAGGCCCGTCTGAAACTGAGGCCTCAGCTTTGTTCCAAAGTCCTGATGATTTCTGGCGTATACTTACCTAAGTTTGGTTATATCTTAAAAAAGTCAGTAATAGACTCTTAACTTTTCTTTAAGTTAAGAAATTTGAAGCTTCGCATTTTTTGATGCAAATTGGAGTGAATAATGTCCACAGCCGGCAGCTCAGCGATGAGCCAGTGGAGATGGAGTTGTGGGATCACAAGGGGCTGTGAGCCTGGAAGCGGATCCTCTGCAAACCGGGTCCCAGGAGGGCAGCCAAGAACCTACTCAGCAGCGTCCCAGAGGGGCCTCTCGGGCCTGGCCTGGCAGGGGCCTGTGGCTGCAGAGTGTTCTCGCGGCTCCAGGTCACCTAGGCCCTTGAGCACCGGGTTGGGGCGCTGGCCATCAGTGCTGCTCTGTGGGACAGTGGTCTGGAGGCCAGGTCTGGTTGGGCCTATGTGCACAGCGTCCTTCACTTTTTTAGGCAGGGGTGTAAAAAACCTGGTTTCCGTGAGTGGGTGGGGCTTCAGGTAGGTGGGCAAGTCCTCAGTGCCGGCACCAGTACCAGCCGGGAATTGGAAGGCAAACGTGCCCCAAGGATGCTAGCCACACAAGACAATTAGACACACGCACGGGGCCAGAAGGGGAGGGCCCAGGAGTGCAAAGGCTCACGCCTGACAGACCAGATGCAGACAAGGTGTCAAGAAAGTACTATGGCTCAGTACTGCTCTGCCATCCCAGCTGTTAAAAAACAAAATTCAACTGAGTACGTTTTAAAGATCTTGTTGGCTTTATTCAATGATTTATGAACCGAGCAGCATCCGATCTAGCAGATAGAAAGGAGCTCCGAGGAGCTGTGCCAAATAGAAGACTTTGATAGGCGGAGGAAGCGGGAACAAGGAAGCTGCACTAGGCAAAAAGCAGATTGGTCATTGCAAGGTCACCTTCCTTAGGGGACGGCAGGGGTCACTTCCTTAGGGGTCAGGCAGATGACCTCACTAGTGCTGACCAGGTGATTCCTGACTGACTGGCTTAAGATTCCATTTCTGGGAGACCCGAAACTGTAATTAAGTCAAGTCTCGGTTGGTGACGTGGGGCTTAGCGTAAGTGACTCCATTTTGGGCTTGTCATCTTACTTTTATTTTTATTTTTTTTGGTGAGGAAGATTATCCCTGAGCTAACATCTGTGACAATCTTACTCTATTTTGTATCTGGGACGCCACCACAGCATGGCTTGATGAGTGGTGCCTAGGTGCCTAGTAGTGCCTGATCCACGCCCAGGATCCGAACCAGCAAATCCTGGGCTCCCAAAGCGGAGCATGCAAACTTAACCACTATGCCACCGGGCCGGCCCTGTTGTCTTATTTTTAACATGTCCTTGTTTTATGTGCAGTGTGTGTCCCTTGTCTGCCTAACGCCAGGTTCCCTATAGGCGAGCGCTGCTCAGTCGCCTAAATTCACTGTGTCAGGTTGCCCTAGAACAACATTGCCTTCTGCCTCTGGATGTGCCCAGGTTGGGATTTACCTAATCACCTGAGAAAATGGGGCTCCAGACCCTCCACTTGGAGACAAAGAAATGTATGGGGGTAACCCTCTGCTTACACACTCGGCTCCAGAGAAACTACACAACAGTGAATGGGAGTCGCTGCTTACCTGGGAGAGGCCCCCTGCTCTGCCCTGACCCCTGCCCTCCTGCCCACTCCTCCTTGCTATGCATAGTGAAAAATATAAATTGTGGGGCAGAGAGAGGAATGGACTAGAGCCCAGACTGTGGCATAATTTTGGTGGACAATACTGACTGTACACAGCACTTGGCTCTGAGAATGACGGCATGAGATGGGGCCCCATTTTCATCCAGGCTGGAGATGACGGTTACTAAATGCAATTGTCTGCCATGTAGACCCAGCAACTCTAGGCAGAAATGCTAATTCCGTAAGCTGTGAAACTTGTGAAGACAGTGTTAAAAACACAAGATGCCAGTTGTCGGTGAAGAAGGCAGAGGGATCACGGCGTGGTGGGCTTGTCAGACGAGATGGAAGTGGGAAGAGAGTAAAGACCCCTCTGTAGTAAAATCATGACTCTGGGTATTAGTTAGGGTTCTCCAGAGAAGTAGAACCAATAGATATGTGTAAATATACGTAGAAAGGGATTTACTATGAGGAAGGCTCATGCGATTATGGAGGCTGACAAGTCCCAAGATCTGCAGTTGGCAGGCTGGACACCCAGGAAAACCAATGTTTCAATTCACATCCTAAGACAGGAAAAAGCCGATGTCCTAGTTTGAAGGCAGTCAGGCGGAGGAATTCTTTCTTAACTCAGGGGAAGGTCAGCCTTTTTGTTCTATTCAAGCCTTCACCTGATTGGATGGGGCCCATGCACATTGAGGAGAGCAATCTGCTTTACTCAGTCAAACGTTAGTCTCATCCAGAAACACCCAGGATAATGTTTGACAAAATGTCTGGGCACCCCACAGCCCAGTCCAGTTGACACATAAAATTAACGACCACACTCGGGTGGATGGAAATGATGGGCTCTGTTAACATGTGTGCCTCTGCCTGTTCTTCCTTAGCCCGTGGTGGTGGGTTTGAAGGACTCACTGCTCCCCGGTGGCTGAGGGGACCCCTGCCTTGGTCCGGCTCTGCAGCGTGGGTCCTTTGCGGGATGGTGTCCATGGCCTGTGGCTTGGGGACGGGATTTCTAGGATACAGGTGAGCTGTAGAGGTTTTCAGGTATCCTCAGGTCTTGGATGGAAGGTCTAGCATTTATAAGGAAATCCCTTTGTTTCTGGGAACTCAGGTGTGGCTATTGCTGTCTTAGTCCTCATTCCCGCACCCGCAACCGCCTGGGGTGAAGAGAATTATGTGCAAACCCAAAGGGTTAGTGGAACTGGCGCGCTCTGGGACGGCAGCCCAGCCTGGCTGGGGTCTCGGGTGTTGCAAGAAGCCACAGGACCCTCAGGAAGGAGGGAACCCAGCTACTGAGCTCTCGAGAGCGCCGGCTTTGAGCCAGGTGCTCAGGCGAAGAGCATGTCCTTACTCATCTCTGTCATTTGAAAAAGCAGACCCCTGTGAGGCAAGGATTGCTGCACATATGTCATAGATTCCGATTCTGTCCCACCACACCGCTGCCTCCGGGTCTGGTTCCTTGGGCAGCTCAGGTCCACCATCAGGACCCCAGGTAACTCAGTGTGGCTTCCGTGGGCCCACGTCTTCCTATACCATGAAGAGTAACCACAAAACCAAGATACTTTCCTCCCAACTCTTTCTTTTCTCCCAGTTGCGTGTACTGAATCACTGTGATGATGGGCAAGTTACTTAAAAAGCCCCCGTGCCCCAGTTTGCTCGTCTGTGAAACAGGAGTATTAATAGTGCCCAGTTGATAGGGTTTTGGGAGGAGCAGATGCTGGTAGCACAGTGCCTGGCCCTGCTCAGTGCTCAGGAGGTGTGAAGTTGATGGCTGTTACCACCCGCCCGTTTTCCTCCCCGTCCTGTCTCTGCGCTCTCTGTCTGTGTGGGGGGTTTCCTTTCTCTTCCCCACTCAGCAGCTTCGGGGCGGTTGACCTCCCCTCTCGGCAGGAAGAGACTCCCTTCTGTTGGGCAGAAGGACGCCGTGCCGCCCCCCTTCCCCCCTGCAGCCCCGCTCTTGCCCACTGGCACAGTATCACACGAGCACGGAACCTCCGGCCTGTGTCCCTGTGCCTAGGGGGCGCTGATGGCGGCTGTCTCCCTGGGACAGGTTTAGCCCCATGCAGTGTGTGCAGTGGCTGCGCCTGCTGACCCTCTCGGTGGTGTGCTGCGTCTTCGTCACCCAACCACTTATGGTGAGCAGCGCCCTCCAGGTTGGAGTCACGTTCCATCAACAGGGGGCCTGCACGGGGGATGGTGGCTCCGTTTTGGTGATGTATTACTTTTCTTCGCACCTTGACGAAGGTATGTTGAGGAAAAACTGGGAACCAGGCCCTGTGCGGAGCTGCACGTGGACCTCTTAGTCCTCAGACAAATCCCAGCAGGAGGGAGCCTCTTCCCCCCATTCTTCATTGGGACCCTGAGCCTTAGAGAGCAGAGTCTCTGGTCCAAGGCCTCCCCTGGGGAGTGGGTGGGCTGGAACCAAAGGCAGCTGACACTAGTGTGTGTTTGAGCTGGGCCCAGAGTCCCATCCCACCAGCAAGCCGGGACAGCTCTGTGGGGTGCTCAGCCATGGTGCAGTGACTCTGCGAGTTGGTGTCTCCTTCTAGATCGGCCTCGTGGCATTGGGCTTTGCTGGGAGAAGGAAAGATGACAAGCACTTCTTCACTGAGTCTTTACATGAAGCTACCAAGCATCTGGACTCTGAACTGGAAGAACTTTCCAGGACCCGCACCCCTCTTTCTTCAGGCTGCAGCGTTCCTGACTGTGCAAGTGAGATTGAAAAAGTGAGGACGTGGTCTGTGCTTGTTAACCGAGCTTTAGAGAACTGCATTGTGTCCCCATCATGCGTGTCTGAACTCACTCTCTGAATTCAAATCCGGTTGCACTTGTGGAGGCCCATAGGTGTATTTTAATTTCTTATGCTTCTTTGCATATGCTGTGTGATAGCAAGGACGTAGGATCTATTTCTTTACCCTTACCCCAATCCCAAAGAAATCAGAGCATCCAGAAAACAAGCTTACTTTAAAATATTGAAGCAAATGTGAAATATATTCTTGGCCATGATTTTGGAGAACCTTTAAGTCATATGCATTTCAGTGGACCCATGAAAAATTTACTCCTTCCTTCTTTCCTTTCTTCCTTCTTTCCGAAAGTCAGTTTTTCCTGTTGTGTGTGTAGCGTTCTCCCGCACAGTGCGGATGCCGTGAAAGAAGGGAAAGGTCTCCTGGCCACCAGGAAGATGTGCACAGGCTTGTTGCTAACCTGGTGCAATGACCTGCGGTAGGCGGAACGCTCGTGTGGAACGACGAGCAGTCAGCTATGACCAGGGACACCGTCCCGGTTTACTCACAGGCAGGCCGCATCCCCCCACTCCCCATCCCTACTCCCACCCTCTCAGAGGAGACCGAGAGCTCCTGCTGGCCACATGGCCATTGGGTGACCTGTCCGCGGGCTTCCTCCCTGTAGCCTCCAGCCTCACCCGGGACTCCTGACGATGATGAATGTGTGGTGAGTGTCAGCTCTGCACTCGGCTTCTCTCACACGCTCTGTTTACACTAATTTTGTCACTTGTTCCTTACAACACCTTGTGAAGTGGGAACAGTGTTGCACCCCCTTTTGAAGATGAGTAAAATTGAAGCCTGGAGGGGTGAAGTAGTTAGACCAAGGCTCCATGAGCAGTAACGTCAGGTCTGCGCTCCAAACCTGCGTGAGTCTCTCCCCTTTCTCCTGCACCCACGGCCCTCTGGCACGGTGGCGTTTGAGGAGCAGCATTGTCCTGGTTTCCCTCACACCTCTTGGATCTCGACTTTCCTGACTTCTTCAAAGGCTCTCTTTCCTTTTCTGTCCCCTGTGCAGCTATGCCTGCTGTGCTGCCATCTATTCCTGTCTGTCTAGAATCTCAGCCTCAAGAGTAAGGTCTCTCCAGGAATCCAGCCCTGATCCGGTGCCAATGCCCCCCCACCAAACCCCAGGACCGGCTGGCATCATCCACACCTGGGCTGACCCCATGGGGGCAGCCCGCTAGCACCGTGAGGTCCTAATGCCCCACACACCTGACTTCCTGAGGTGTCCAGCGGTGCTGCCCTCCCGCTCCCCAGGACTCAGGATGGCGCATCGGCCGCGGGGAATGAGCATCCCACCCGCAGATCCTGCACATGTAACTTCCCGATGTATACTTCCATTGTTTGTGAGCTTGCCATACATTCTGAGAGAAAGGACTGCCTCTGATTTCTTAGATATCCGAGTGCCCGACACAGTGCCTGGCCCAGGAGATGTGTGTTGATTGAATGAATGAGTGAGAAATAAACACATGAGTGCCTTCCCTGGCTACTGTCATGCCCTGACCAGACACAAATTTAACATGAAAGCAATGGTACTTTTTTAAAAAAAGGAAAACAGAGGTCATTTCTTGCTAAGACCATACTTTAAAGTGGTTTTTCCGCACTTTGAGCATCTCTAAGAGAACATACCGTGCACATGCTGAAGATCATCGCTCCTGTGAGTGACGGTGGCAAATGGGCCTCTCAGGTGCAGCGACTCCAAGTGATGGGGCAGCTGCGATCCCTGCCAACAAGACTAGCTCGGGACTGGACATGAGCAGAGTTTGTAAATGGATCCACCCCCCTCGCCGACCTGCTGCCCCACAACCTGGTATCTGGGATCTGCACAAAGCAGCTCTGTCCCCAAACCCCGGGCCCAGTGCGAGGGCAGCAATTCTGCTCTTCCTCGGCTTGGCGGGAATGCCAGGGCCTCTATCCCTTCACCGCAGCCCCCAGGCTCACGGCTCTCTCATCCCCACAGGTCTTGGCTGCCCGACGACAAGCACGCCGCCTGCGCTGGGCACGTCCACCATCCACAGCCCAGCTCAGAATGACCAGGGATAGGATGAGAAGAGAGATGCGAACTCGAGAGGCGCTGAGGTGAGTGGAAGCCTGCGATGGCTGCTCTGGTCCAGCTCCCCCTTCAGAGGGAGTGCCACCAGCATCTGGGAGTTGGGAGTGCAGGTGGGCCCCAAAGCCACCCTTTCAGCTGACCCACCATGCCCTCCAGTGCGTGGGATGCAGAGAAACTGCACTGCTTGGTTCTACAAGTGCCAGTGCTGAGAAATTAGTTAAGAAGTTTACCCCTCCAGGCCTCAGCTCCCTCATCAGTGCAGAAGTTCACACACGTGATCAGATTTGATCCCCACCATGTCTGCACTTAGCATGCTGCCTGGGACTACTGCTTCTCCAACTGGGGTACACATGGGTGTGGGAAGGCATAAGATAAATAAAATACCTCAGGCATCAATTTAGCCCAATGACAAGTATTTAAAAAGTAGTCTAATGTTAAAATATGCACAGATACATTATGATACTCAAGGCAAAATCTGCGTTGTTGTTTTTTTATATAAAACACAAAACTTTAGAAATATCATGCTCATGACAAACCTCTCCAGCTTAGACTTTAGACGTATTTCTCTCAATAGGGCCCATTCTCCCGCCTCATCCATGGTGGTTGTTGGGTTGAACTACTGTAAGAAGCCTTATATACATACTAGCTGAATCTTTTTCTAAATTCCAGGTGTTATTTGGTGTGTCTCAAATCCTTCTGATGTAGTTTGTCAAGGATTTAGGAATTCCTGATATTTTTCCAAATATGGTGTTGTAAAGTGTGCAATGGAACCACCTCCAACTGTCTTCTTAAAGATCCCTTCAGTACAGCATGGAGCACCATTAGCTGCCCCTTAAATAGGGCACACATTCGAGAGCAAATCCTCTTCCAAAGAGAGGAGCCGAGGTTGTGTTAGGATATCGTGTTCAGAGGAGGGTGGGAGAGGAGTGGAGGAAGGGGGGGTGCAGCAGTGGTGAGGGTTTTAATCTTGCAACAGAGCAGTTAGGTAGCAGAACAAAACCCGCAGAACGTGCACTTGAACAAAACAAGATGAGTTGTCCTCCACAGGCCCCCAAAGGCAGGTGGGACAAACCAGTGAGCCCCCTGGAGACCTGTAGCTGGACGTTTCTGCAGAACCAGGCAGAAGGAAGTGCTGGGGTGCCTGACATGCTTAAGAACTGGAGAAACACAGGAGCCACAGGCGATTATTCATGGGTGGTGTGGCGGGTCCCTTTGAGAGGACTGTGGGGCTCACTCTAGCTCCCAGGTGAGGGCGGGCCTGCAGGTCTGGAGCCGCCCAGCCAGCTGAGCCCTGGAAACTAACCAAGCCCAGCTGCACCCAGGCCCAGCCTCACATGGAGGGGGTGCCACTGGGGCAGCGCCCAGAGCCTGCAGGACAGGTGGGCCCAGAGAGAGCAGTGGGAGACAGCAGACTGGGAGAGATGCAAAACTAGCTTTTTTGCATACGACAGGAATAAATTATGGAAAATCCCACAAAAATGAAAAAAAAAATACTATAGACAGTAAGGGAATTTAGTAAAGAGGCAGGTTATAAAATTAAAATACAAAACCCAATATCCTTCTATACACAAGTGCAAGCCGGGAGAAGATTTGACAGAGACTCGGTTCAACATGGCAAATAAATAAAACACAATTAAAGCATTTAGGCATGATCTTAAGAGGAAATGCACAAAACTTATACAGAAAGGCCTGAAAAACAAAATGTAGACAAAAGCAAAGGGAACACACTCCATGTTCTTGACTAGGAAGACACAATGTCGTGTCTCCTAAGTTCTCTCTGAAATCAACTTATGAATTTAATACAATCCAGATAAAATGCCATCAGATTTTTTTTCCTGGTTCTGGTCGATTATAAAGTTAGTTTGGAAGAACAAACACGAATAGCCAGCCAGGAAGCCCTGACAAGGCAGAACAAGGAGATGAGGCTAGCTCTGCCCGACAACATTAAGTGGACGGCAGGCCTCTGTTACAGGAGAGGGGCCGTGGGCACGTGAATCACAACAGCCTCATGCAGCAGAATGGAAACCCAGACAAACGCCAAAGTGGTAAGGTGGCATCTCAAACCTTGGGGGGAAAAGATGGAGTTTTTCATAAGTGTAATTGGGATAATTGAATAGCCATATGGAAAAAAATAAAATTGGATGCTTTGTCACACCATACACAAATAAATTCCAAATGGATAAAAATTTAAATGTAAAAAACAAAACCATACAAGTTCTAGAAGAAAGCATGAGTAAATTCCTCTGTGACCTGTGAGTGAGAAAAACGTCCCTGTGACTCAAAACCCAGAAACAAAAAGGGAAAACAAAATAAGTTTGGTGACATAAAACTTGAAAAAGAAAAAAAAACAAACTCGTGGCAAATGATACCATTTGCAAAGTCAAGACAGTGACAAACTAAGAGAAAATACTTGTAACAAAGGTCTAATCTCAATACATAAAGAGGTTCAAAAAATGAAAAGGACCAACAACTCTTCGGAACAGAAAGTGGGCTTGAGAAGTGAACAGACAGTTCACAGAAAAAAGAAATGCAAATGGCACCTCCACTTACAAGAAGAGACGTGCAAATAAAAACTGAAAAGCCAAACTTGACCATATACTCTGGTTGGTGAGCTTATGGAAAAGAGGTGCCATCATGCAGTGCTGGTGTGAAATGGTAGCACCCCTGTGGGCGAATTTGGGAATCTCTAGCACAATTATAGGTGCATTTATCTTTCACCCAGCATCCCCACCTCTAGGGATCACTCTTAAATTAGCAAAAACACAAGAAGACCCAGGTACAAGACAAGTAGTGCAGGACCTGTTATAATAGGAATAGCCTAGAAATAATCCAGATGTCATCCGAGGGGACCGGAACACAGTGGAGCAGTGCCCAGCTATAAAAACGCACGAGCACCATCTGTGCAGACTTGGGGAGAGCTCTCTGGGGTCTGCTACGGGAGAGAGGCAAAGTGGAGAAGAAGGTGCAGTGCTGCCAGCCCCTTAACAGAAGCTGGTGGGAATCTAATGCGTGTGCATCCGCTTATCCTAAATAAAACAAACAAGGAGAGAAAACCCATATCACTTTAGAAAATAGTTACTTGTAGGGGAAGAGAAGGAATATGATTTTCAAAACTTTGAGTTAAAATTTTAAAATTTGACCTTACAAGCCTAGTCTCTAAGGACAAAAGAAAAAAAACTAGGGAAAAAAATAGTAAAGCTGTTTTTACCAACTACATTGTTAGTGGATTGTTGGTATCTTTATTCTGATTGTTGATTCATTGTGGGATAAAGCAAATGAGGAATTCTGTGACTTTCTAATTCTGCCATTCCTGGTGTCCTTGAAAGTGGAATTCTTGGTGTAGGAGAAAGGAGATACAGCTTTTCATTCAAAAAAGTTAAATCCCTGTAGTCCTGAATTTGAACTGAAAGTATAAGTACAAAATCATGCATTATTTTTTTTTAAGACAAAAATGTTTTTCTAGGTGTTTCCACCAAGAAAAGGCCTAGAAACAACCCAGGAGCAATGGGCATCCCTAGCACCTAGATTCTGGTCTACAAGTACCATTTTCCATCAAAAAAGAGTGAAGAATCATTGGAATTCCTGATTTCAGGTCTGTGACAGAAAATGTAGAAAGTCAGTCTGGAATATTTCTTAAGCAAGGAAGCAATTAATGACTACTGGACTCATAAGCCAATTTGAAGAGGCTCAGTTGGGTCAAAGATGGGGTAATTTGACATCAAATCAGGAACAGTAACTGTAATGAATTGAAGCTGATCAAATGTACGTAAAGCCATGAGTTTGTGATGACACCAAAAATATAATTGGTCAGTGTTGGCAGATGCTCGGGAACCAACTTTTTAAAAACTGGGAATGAAGTATCAACCCCCTCTTTGCTATATAAATACGCCCCTGGGAAATTACATAACGAGAGGGGGCATTTCTCTTTATAGACATATTCCAGCTAATGGACGAAGGCAAAATGATCGAATTAGAATCTGACTGTTTTTGCAACCTTTAATGAATGAATGAATGAGTCTAAGCATTAATCACCAACAGCAGCCAACATGAAAAAGAGAGAAGCAACCAGACGTTGTGTGTCTCCTGATGGAAAACACATATCACCTATGGATCTGATCTGATCGAGCTTTTCTGCCCACTTGCGGTTTACAGTTGAGAGCACATTCAGCAGGTCCCCATGGGAAGCAAGACTCAGAGAGATCTACAGCACAAAGAGCCAGTTTTCTCAACAAATAAACTGCAAAGAAACCAAATAGAGATGGAGATGCTGGCTATAGATTAAAAGAGACATGAGAAGAAAATAGTTAATGTAATCCAACATGTTAGCAGAGTAAATAAAAAAAGTCATATGGTCGTCTCAATAGATGCAGAAAAAAGCATTCAGCAAAATTTGACCTTCATTCATGAAAAGAAAACTCAACTCTTAGCAAACTAGGAATAGAAGGGAACTTCCCTAAACTAATAAAGGGTATCTGTGAAAACCCTACCCCTAACCTCAGACTTAATGGCGAGACAGTGAGTGCTTTTTAAGATCAGAAACAAGGTTGCACTGGGGCAAAGTTGTCCTCTCGCACCATTCCTACTAAACCTCATGTTGGAAGTCCTAGCCAGTGTAATAGGCAAGAAAAAGAAATTAAAAGCTTACAGATTTGAAAGGAAAAAAAATAAGGGGCCGGCCCAGTGGCGCAGGTGGTTAAGTGAGCGCGCTCCGCTGCGGTGGCCCGGGGTTCACCGGTTCGGATCCCGGGCGCGCACCGACGCACCGCTTATCAAGCCATGCTGTGGTGGCATCCCATATAAAGTGGAGGAAAATGGGCATGGATGTTAGCCCAGGGCCAGTCTTCCTCAGCAAAAATAGAGGAGGATTGGCAGATGTTAGCTCAGGGCCGATCTTCCTCACAACAAAAAAAGAAAGGAAAAAATAAAACAGTTCGTTGGCAGATGACATGAATACTCTACGCAGAAAATCCCAAATAATCTACAAAAAAGGCTCCAAGAACTAATAGGTGAATTTAGAAAGGTTGCAGGATAAAAGTCAAAGTCAATCGTGTTCCTATATACCAGCAATGAACAGTTGGAATTTAAAATTTAAAAAGCAATGCATCTTAATAATAGCACCAAAGAAATGAAGTACATAGATAAAATCTAAGAAAACATACAGAATTTCTATGCTGAAAACCACAAAACACTAATGAAATGCATCAAAGAAGATCTAAATAAATGGAGAGAGATACTGTGTTCATCTATTGGAAGACTCAATACATCCAGTCATGCTTTGCTTAACAATGGGGTGCGTTCTGAGAAATGCATCCTTAGGCCATTGCATCATTGTGCAAACATCACAGGGTGTACTTACACAAACCTAGATGGTATAGCCTACTACATGCCTTGGCTCTATGGTACTAATCTTATGGGACCGCCGTTGTACATGTGGTCCATCGTTGACCGAACGTCATTATGCGATGCGTGACTGTAGTGTCAAGGTGTCGATTCTTTCCAGCTTAATCTATAGATTCAGTGCAATCCTAACCAAAATCCTGCAAGCTTTTTTATAGATATTGAGAAATTGATTCTAGGATTTACATAAAAAACAAAGGAACTAGACTAACCAAAGCAATTTCGAAGAAGAACAAAGTCGGAGGACTGACGCTACCTGACTACAGGACTTACTACAAAGTGACAGTAACCAAGACAGTGTGGAATTGGTGACAGAACAGACATGTAGATCAGAAACAGAATAGAGAGCCAGAAATAGACCCACACAAATATGCTCATTATAAAAGGCACACAGGCAACCCAATGGAGAAAGGGGAACCCTTTTCAAAAATGGTTCTGGAAAATTGGGTGTTATGTGCACATGCACACATACCTTACACTATGTACAAAAATTTTCACCCAGGGATTTAAAAGCCTAGTTCCATTAAAAATGTTTTGCTGGATCTGTGAGGATGCTAATTTAAAAATTTTTTTCTTGTAGAGACATTAGCATGTACATCCTCATGCTGCTCCTGCATTTGTTTATAATTTATGGGAAATTTTCCAGGGATGAATATTCTCTCAATCGAGCTATCCAGAATGAATTTACAAGGTAAGAAGGGTTGGCAAACTCTCTAGCCCTGAGGCCACTGCATGAAGAATGATCTGCTCATGGCCAGCATACGCCTGTGGGGGCCCAGAGCTCAGGGTTCCAGAGCGAGGGTGACCATACTTTGTGACTTTGAACAAGTCGTGTCCTTGTCTGCTAATACAGACAGACTGTCAGGAGGAGACCCTGCAGACCATGCAACACTCCCTTGGAACATTTTACCTTTGCAAGTTTGAGGCCCAGAGAAGGCTCTTCTCCACCGTCCTGCACAGGAAACATGGAAGCGATTGTCAGATTGCCCCGGGACAGTTTTCCCAGTGTTAATAGGAGGCCTCCATTTGCAGGCTTTGGGCGCATTAGTTTTGGTAAATAGTGAAACTGATATGTCTTTCTTCTTCAATCAAAGGGTGTTGTCGCAATTCACAATCAATGGCACCCAATTTCAAACAGTTGTAATACTCCCTCTAGTTCTCTACCATTTCTCAAGTTTTCATTTGTTTCTTGCTACTTTATAAAGTAGTAATGTTGGGCCGGCCCCGTGGCTTAGCGGTTAAGTGCGCGCGGTTAAGTGCGTGCGCTCCGCTACTGGCGGCCCGGGTTCAGATCCCGGGCGCACACCGATGCACCACTTCTCCGGCCATGCTGAGGCTGCGTCCCACATACAGCAACTAGAAGGATGTGCAGCTATGACATACTACTATCTACTGGGGCTTTGGGGGAAAAAACAAAGGAGGAGGATTGGCAATAGATGTTAGCTCAGGGCTGGTCTTCCTCAGCAAAAAGAGGAGGATTAACATGGATGTTAGCTCAGGGCTGATCTTCCTCACAAAAAAACAAAAAAGTAGTAATGTTCGTTGTAGATAAACATGGAAGAACTGAAAATTAGAAGGCAGAAAAATTTTCATCATACTACCACCCAGAGGCAGCCACTGACAGCGTTGTGTTGTGCTCTATTTCTTCTCCATGTTGCAATGTTTCTGAAATTGGGGTGCAAGCTGTAATAATGTGTACGTTTAGTGTAGCATTCCTTTTTATCGAAAGTTGTTATTAAATCAATGGTCAGACTTTATTTTCACCTGTCGAAAATTTTCAGTCTGATAGTTCTTTCAAAGCAGTTTGGCTTTGAATTCTGAAGTGCATGATATGAATTCATATTAATTCTTTACTATGGTTTCAGAGGCAGGAAAGAAAATAATGTGTTCCAAAGTTTACTTTCTCTGGAAAATATTTAAAAACACATTCCTGCAGCTTTTCTACGCATATGTTGCCTTTGATTAAGTAATTTAATTTTACGTAAATTATTTTTGCTGAATTTTTTTTTGGCAGGGGTAGGTGGCTGGCACATCTATTTAATATTATCTGTTATTTAAAGACATATTTATTTTTATCTTCTACAAAAGAGAAGGTGACTGATACCCGCCCAGATGATGGTGAGCGAATGTAGATTTTGGACCCACTAGTAAAGTAGCTGGAAGTTCCAGTTCACGCGCCTGGATTCTCCATAACTCAGTAATCTGACTTTTCACTGGCCAGCATTCTAGCAGGGAAATGAAGTGGTATTTTCTGCCTCCCCATTTGCAAAAACAGCAGCTCTTTCCATTAATGGCCAACTTCTCAGCTCTCCCACCTGTGCAGGTGCACAGTTTGTGCCGGCAGGTGGCGCCGTGTGCAAGACAAAGTGACCATCTGGGTAGTTCTCTCTGTAAATGGAAATCTAAACCTGAGAAATTTCTGGCTTTGCTAGTTTATTTTTTATTTAATATTTTGTAAGTCAGTGTTACTTGATATATTTCTCATTGTTGCTTCTTAATACTCAAATCAGAAATATTGCAGCTGAGATAATATTTGTGTGATGTCTCATGTGCAGAGCAGTTGATGTGCTGGGATTAATGGCTCAGAGGCTGACTTCCCGCTGGTTTGCATAGACGGATGTTTCCCCAAGGAATCAAAACCTCACTACCTCTGGACATTCTGTCCACCGGGCAGGGATGTTTATGTGTCCTGGTTTATAATGGGATGTTCAAAGTGGACTCTCACCCCTCCCCCTAGTACCTGATCCTGAAACATCAGCAACTCCTTAGGGTTTAGCATTTGCCAGCATCCCAGATAGAAAGACTAAAGCAACAGGGGAAATGGATTAAGTTGAGTCAGGGACCGGGCTTCTGGCTTTCATTCGGTCACCAGAGGACTTTGGGCAAGTCCTCTGACTCTGGCCTTAGTATCTCCATCTGTAAAGTGAGGCAGTTGGCCTGCTTGATTTCTTGTGTCTTAACAAAAATTATCATGTTATTGGATTCCGTTGTATTTAAGTTTTATTTAAGGTCTTTCTGAGCTCAATAAAGTCTTTATGAAATTCCAAGTAAAACAAATATAAACCACCAAACAAAGCACCAATAAATGAAATAGTCACTCCACCCAAGGGCCATAAAAGGAAAATAAATGCTGATTTTGTCGTTTGCATTGTTGAGCTAGCTTTGTAGGCCTGTTTTATTGAATTGCTCTGGTCAATACAGCAGGAGAATATTCTTGAGTTGTTTGGTTCACTACCCGCACTTCAAGTGTGTCACAAACAACGTGTGAGACATACACAGTCTGGGTGTGGGACGCTTGTCTCTGGGTCACATTCAAGTCTTTCTTGACTTGGTCTCTTTAATGTCATCTCAGCAGGGAGCAACTGTCGGGAAGTGATAATATTTCCCCCCCAATTGTACAAACTGAACATGGCTTTAAAGGTGTTAAAATGCAGACTGTGGAGCATAATAGTCTATAAATGTACAGTCTGTCTGTCACATAGTCTTGCTTCCCAGAGCAGATCATTACGACTCTTGAAAATCAGCCATCATCCTCACCTCTCTGCTCTCTCCCCTTGCTCCCTCTCTCTTTGCCTTGCTGATTCCTCCATTCTTATCCTTCCCCTAAATGGGTTTGTGAATATTCGCAGGGCTGTGTCTACTTCCTTCATGCCTCCCGTCTCCGTCTCCGTGTCCTCATGTATTCTTTCCTGGGTGCCTCTCTCTTCCCTTACCCCACCGTCTGGATGCTCCAGCAGGTCTCCAGCTTGTTCTGAATTTGACACATAGTTTGACCAAGGTTTCTGAGCAGTGTGGAGAGTTGGTAGCCAGCTCCCAGTAAAGGCATGCGTAGATTAGGCTCTAAAAATGTATAAACCAATGAAAGCTCAAGGTCATGAATGGATGGGAGATGACCCCTCTGTAAGGAAGCAAATCCAGTAAGATAAATTAGCTCAGCACACTTTTATTTCCACACACCGTGGACGTATTTCCACACATTTATTTCCACACACCATTTAACATATTTGTATAAATTGTTGGTTGAGATTACTTGCTTCTCTCTATTAATCTATACATTATTGACATATTGCTAACATATCACTGACATAACATTTCTTTGTCTTTGATTTCTTTCCTGTTTATAGTATCCAGTTTTTGTCATGAATACCAGTGGTTTTTTTTCAGCTTTATTGAAGTATAATTGACAAACAATATTGTGAGTTATTTAAAGTATACATTGTGATGACTTGATACATTGTGAAATGATTCCTCCCAAGTAGTTAACACATCCATGACCTCACATATTTATCTTTTTTTTTTGGTGAGAACATTTAAGTTCTACACTCTTAGCAAATTTCAATTATACGATACAGTGTTATCAACTATGATGACTATCAGGTTTTGAAACACTTCTAATTTATCTCCAAAATCTGCCCTCGGTCAGCACTGAGTATCTGCTGCCCACGCTTGCCTGTAACGTAGTCTCCATGGTGTGCTGGGAATGGTTTAACAGCGGGCTCTGTGGGAACAGAAGCACTGATTTCTAGCGTGTGCCCGCCACCCTCTGTGGTGCAGATACTCCCACCGTGGTCTGATTCACACTACCAACGGGACATCACTGAGCGCTGAGCTGGGAAGAGATGTGCACGGCTGACTCTCGAGAGCAGGTTGGAGCTACTCTGGCACCCCACTGAGGATAGCTCCACTTTGCTCTCCAGTCTAGTTTAACTACGCTAACCACATTTAACCATGCTGCCACTTGAAGAACTCACAGTCGGCCATTCTTTGACGTGGTCTGGATTTGGGTGCTGAAACAGGCAGGACAATTAAAATTGGGTGTACTTGGATGACTTGAGTTTATGTCTCTTTCTAACTTCTTATTGCTTTCCAACAATATTATTTTCCCTCGAAAGTACTTTGGTCTTCCCTTTTTGAGAGAGACCTGGTTGAAAGAGCCACATCAACCCCTTCTCTTTGCCGTGGGGATGTTGATGAGCAAACTATCCTTGACTTTACTCAGTGTCCCTTAGTGCGAAGCCACATGAGAGGAAGATTTTTAGAGCTAGGTGAGAAGTACTTTTCTTTCTCCGAGGAAATTTATTTTTTTCCTTTTCCCTTTGTCTGCAGCTAGGAGCCAAACATGTATGCTCCTAATGCTGCTGCGTGCAGCCTTGGCCTGTGCGTGTGGCTTTATTGCCTTGTCTGAGCAAGCTAAAATGATCAATTTTGTCAGTTTGAAATGATTTCAGTGCTCTCTTAAATCAGTTCCTGGTTGGAAAGTGAAACCAATATCTAACAGGCCTAATAAATAAGTTAATTGAAAAGAAAACAGACTACACTAGTTGACTCCCTACCATGAGCCAACAGCACTTGCTCTGTGCCTTCTCATCTAACGCTCACAGCCGTCTTGGGAGGCAGGGGTTTGCTGTTGGTCTGGGGATTTTTTGGCTGGGGAAAGAAAGGATAAATGCCATGCCACAGGCAGTAGTGTGGAGAAAGGACTCTGTCTCTGCCTGTGGGTCCCAGCTCCTGGCTCTTCTGCTCCTCTCCCACCGCTCCTGATACACGGCCTCCACACCCTTTCTTACCCTCCCAGGCAAGTGCCTTCCAGGTGTTTGTCTCACTGTCTCCCGCCACCCACCCCCCCAGCGCCTGGAACGCCCTCCCTTGACCGTCCTTGTGGCTAACCCTTCATTGCCTTCGGGTCTTTGCTGCAAGATCACCTTGTGTGCTGACGTATTCCATGGCCACTTGAACTAAAATTTCCACCTGCCTACTCCACCACTTCTGTCTGTCTCTCCTGCCTAGTTTTCTCTCCTTAATGTTTATTACTAACATAGTATATGTTTTGCTTATTTATTGTTTGCTTCTTTCTCCAAAAAGGGGGCAGGGATTTGATTGTCTAATTTCCCAGTGCCTAGAAGAGTGGCCGGCACATAGTCATTGTCCAATAACGTTTGTTGAGTGAATGAACTGTTAGTGGAATGAATCCACTATTCTGTCTGCTCGCCTGCGTAAGGAGCAAAGTGCATGCTAGGGTTTTGTACCTCACACTGCAGATGGCTTTGGTGTCATTCCTGTCATTCCTGCAGAGTACCTGAAATTTATATTGAAGAAAAATAACTTTTTATTTCTGTTCTTGCCTCAAGAAATGCCCGGAGTTTCTTGGGTGGCCTGAGAAGCATGGATGACTGGTGGGACTGGAGCCTGACCACACTGCTAGATGGCCTGTACCAGGAAAGCTCTTCTACGGCTGGCATGCTGGGTGCTCAGGTGGGTTTCCATCTGCTCCTCACAGTGATGTTGGCAAAGAAAAGCTGTGTCACAATGGGGCGAAATAATCAAAAATACTTGAGCTGCAACGCTGTGTGGTCTCTTGAATGATCGCTAGGTTGCAAGGCCAGCGGCTGTCCGCTGTGGGTGCACGTGGCCACAGAGCTCCTGTTCCTTTCTCTGCCCCACACGCCTTTGCCCCATCTCCTCCACCCCCTTAGCGGCACGAGCTCCTCCACGTTCCTGCGTCTGTCAGGCCAGAGCTGGCTGCAGGGGTGTGGCGGGCCACAGGAGCTCTTGGGCCAGTGGGGGTGGAAGGCTGGTTCACTGTGCAATATGCTGTGACACGGGGACAATAGAGGGGGAGCACACGGGTAAGATGGCAGCATCCAGGAAGCTTCTAGCAGGAGCAAGACTTGTCCCACATTCTGAAGAAAAGTTCCTAGTGAATATGCATTTTGTGTGATAACCCCATTCTTTGCTTAACTTTTACTTTCCACTTTAAAAATAATAATAAAATGACTTTGTTCTGCATTCCTCAAACACTTCACATCTAATTCTACTTTTGTTGTATTCTCTATAATTGCCTTGGCTGACACTCGAGAAACTTTAGAAAAAGATAAAAAGGGATCATTCTGAGTTGGTGCAAAGACCGGGGAGGCAGCTGTGTCTTTCTGAGAGTGTTGTCACGTCCTTAGAATGCTTTAAAAGGAAAGTAAGGCCTGACCTCGAATCTGGTAGCTAAAGCTAGCCAGAGCACACCACTTGTTAGCTCTGCTGGGTGATGGTGTTCTAGGTTTGCAGTATGTCCAGGCACCTTCATTTTTCTTCTTCTTCCAGCCTGGAGCTCTTGGAGGAAAGTGCTACCTAATAGGCCCTTCAGTCATTAAACAGATGAAAGTTCCTCTTGGTAGTTTATGTGAGGTAAGATGCTCTCTTCCTTTGTACTTCTAAAAATACACTGGATTAGAAAAGTCTAGGAGATCTTTGGGCAGGAGCCCAGCAGACCGTTTTACTCTCCTGTGGGAGAGAGCCTGCCTATGATGTGAATCATCAGCTATGGGTAGGAGAGCTGGGCTTTTGCCTTCCTTCCCTTCTCGTCTCGCCAAACTCTTTCCCAAATCCTCTTCCTATCCTGGCTTTCTATGCAAAACCAGGATATTTCCATCTAAAGTATCTAAAATTAGAGTATCACATACCTTTTCCAAATAGGGGGGTGTTTGTAAAGATGGGCACTTACTGTACCATCCAGTGATGGAAACCCGTTGACATCCCAGCCCAGGCTGGTAGGTGCCGCAGGTGCAGCCTTTGTGTGGTGGAGCCATGATCCTTCTGGCTCAGGCTAGAGCCCGGAGACCACGAGAGGGCTCTGAGGGAGCAGGGGGCCATGTTTCAGGATAGCATATGCGCCTGGCGTGTGCCAGGGCTTGGAAACCCCAGGATGCGGGGTGGACTTCGGAATGTGCATCTGATTCTTCTTCCAATCCGTGGTTTCTCCCACAGCTTCCCAGCCCACCATCAGGGCATTTTGAAGACTCTCTTCCTACACCTAGCCCCACAGTTGGAAGCCCTGAATCCCCCTCCATGATAGACCCAGAGATTGAAGGAGTGGCCCCGAGTGGCCCCGGGGGCTGCAGGGAGGACTGTGCACTCAGCCTGGGCAGGACAAGGTCAGTGTGATTCGGAGGGTCAGCTTCATCCACAGCCTGTCATTTCCTCCAGCACGGTGCTGGCTGGATGCGAGGTGCCACACCACTGCTAGGGCCGGAGCAAGGCTTGTTACTACTGTGAGATGACAGGAGTTGCTTGCCCGGGGCCACGTGGTTAGGCTGCGACAGAAGTAAAACGGAAAGTCAGGCCTTCAGTCTCTAAGTGCGTGAGAAGAGACAAAGCCAAACATTCCTTCAGAATTTGCTAGAAGGTCCGGAGATCACGGAACCTAATGAACATTTGTCATGTGCTAAGCAGGGTGTTTATAGGGCCTCTTTTAGTCCTCGTGCGACTCTGTGGAGTAGGGCCAGCCCCACTCCCGTCCTGCACCGTGCAGATAAGGAACAGAGGCTCAAGCAGAGTCGGCACCCATGGCGCAGCCACGGTCCGCAGTCGGCCAGCCCGGCCCAACCTACCAGTGGCACTGCCCCCTCGCCACCTTCCTGGTTAGTGGGGGCAGTGCAAGGCCCAAGTTGGGGTGATTGTGCCAACACCGGTGGTGACACTGATTATCTGGGACTGACAGGGAGCTCTGCGGCAGTTACAATAATGTATGCCTTTGACTAATACTAACAACAAAAAAGGGAAATTGTTAAAATTTTACTAAATACAGATTGGTAGAAGATAGCTTCTTTCCAACGATGGAGTCCATTGCAGGAAAAAAAAATTCTAAAGTCCTTGCGCAGAGAGATGGGCACCTCTCCCCCTATTGTGCCCATGGGAAACGGAATGCCTCCTTTCTCCAGAATTCCCTCTGCTGGGGTCCTGGGCAAGGAAAGAGGGACAGAGGACTGTTGAGGGGTCGGAAGACACAGAGGGGCCACTTGTCCAGCCCTGTGAACCCAGGGGTTGTGTCAGGCATCCTGGTGTGGGGCCTGGGGCTGGAGGCTTCCGTTCAAGGCCTTCTCCCCTCTGACTTGCACTGTTTTGCAGGCCCGCAGCCCGAGCAGCCCTGGCCAGGCTCAGGGCCAGCAGATGGATCAACTGCAGCACCAGGGCCGTCTCGGTGCACTTCACCCTCTATAACCCTCCAACCCGACTCTTCTCGAGCGTGTCCCTGAGTGCTGAGATGCTCCCCACAGGGGGGCTCGCCCTCTCCTCCCTGGTGGAGTCCTTCCACATCTTCCGCAGCAACTCAGCGAGGTACCACCTCATACTTCCCGAGGTGAGTTCACCAGCCCCTCAGCCTGCTTGTAGAGCACAGGGGCTTCATCCAGGTCTAGGTGCCCCCCACCAGACAGGCCTCGTGCCTACTCACCCACCCGCCCTCCACCTGCGCCCCTACCATGACCCTGTCACGTGGCAGGTGGCCCACTAGGTGTGGGCACAAGAGGAAGAAGATCCCTGGTGGGGACCTGACACATACATGTGGCCAGTGCAAATACAGAGCTATCTCCATGTACAAAATTCACCATAGGAGGATTGGTTTCCACATCCTTTCCAGGGTTCTAGCTAGGCTGCCACAAGGAAATACCATACACTGGGTATTTCTCACAGTTCTGGAGGCTGAGATCAAGGTGCCAGCATGGTGGGGTGCCGGTGAGAGCTCTCTCCCTGGCTTGCAGATGGCCGCCGTCTTGCTGTGTCCTCACTTGGGAGAGAAAGAGAACTCTGGTGTCTCTTCCTCTTCTTATAAGGACACTAATCCCACCATAGGGGCCCCACCCTCATGACCTCATCTAACCCTAGTCACCTCCCAAAGGCCCCACCTCCAAATAACATCCTATTAGGGGTTGAGGCTTTAACATATGGCTGGCAGGGGGGAATAAACCTTTACTACTATGGGTCTTAGTAAGATGTTATGTTCCTATAGCTTCACTGAAATATGGAAAGCACCAGAAGTCATTCTGAACTTGTCCTCAGCAGCTTTGCTGACTTTTGCCTGTATTTCACTTTTCTGCTGTGAATAGCTAAGACCTGCTGATGCTCTAGGTAGAGCATGCTTTGCCTTGGGAGTGAAGAGGGGGGAATGCCATGAGGTCTTAGACTCCAGGACTGTGGAGTGACACGGGGGGTTGGGGTTGTGAAAGGAGCCTCAGAGCTGGTGTGTGTGGCAGTAAGGGAGGGGGAGGTGAGGAGAATGGGCTGCTCTGCAAGTGAGGCACTCACCTTGGGCACCAGATTTAGGGGCGTCAAAACAGTCATCAAGGTAAGTAATATTCTAGTGCAATATTTTTGAAAATCAGAATTCATACAAAAAATTTCGTGATGGAAAAAATATCACAATTTTGAACAAAGGCAAGATCAGCGTTACTGGCTTTTCCTTTTGCCGCGGGCTCCAGTGTGGCCTGGCACAGCATTGCAGTTAACACCTTCGCATTAACCACCAACAATGAACTTTGCTTGGATTGTGTTTGTAACTTCTGATAGCGGGCCTATCACGACTCCTAAAGTGCACGTGACTCTTAAAGAAGACAGAAGGGACTGTGTAAAGCCCCCGCTGACATGCTTCAGTTCCTCTTAAGTTCATGATCAGATCTGAGTTTGGGTTCGTGATCATCAAAGAGGCACGCAGCGCCTTATAAAAGTGAGCTGGGGGTGGTGGGAGCAGGAAGGTTGGGCGCACACAGGATAGTCTCGGTTGTTTGTGATAACCTCAGATTAGTGTTTCCAGCGTGGTTGTGGTTCACAAAATGCTCTCCACACGTATGATCTCCTTTCAGTCTTTCCTCTCTGAGGTAGTTACTCGCATTCTGTTCTGGGCATGGGGAGGCAGTGCCCGATGCGTAGTTGGCACTCAGTACAGCCTCCTCATTCTTCAGTTTGAATAAGTGCCAGCACCACTCCCTGGAGGGAGGGAGGAGGATCCCAAAAGAGCCTTTTTTAGCTTAAAAGTGTTAACAGGAGGATCCACAGGAGCTCTGCGAGGCTGCCTTGACCTCAGACAGGTTTAGTTCCCACTGCTACTCAGCATCGTCTCCCTGCTTGTTCTGAATGAATGACTGAAGGCATGAGTGAATGGGTAGCTCATCAATGATTAAATAAAATGAACAGAACTTTCAGAAATTCTTTATATAGGAGCTTTTAAAGGTTTTACTTGGCTGAGGAAATTGATAATATATATATTTCACAAATATGTGAAAACTCATTCTTTCGAGCACTGCAAGGAAGGACTGGGAAGGGCTGGGCATAGCATGGAGACCTGCTAGGCAGCTGTGCAATATTCCCACTCCAGGGTTTCAATGCATGCAGGGCCATCACAAACTCGTCTGTGTCCCTTATGCCTGGCCAGGGGTCGGGTTTCTATGAGAGCCGCTGGCTGCATAAAGAGGTACAGACTGCCCCAAGTGCCTGCAGAGAGCAAGTTTATCATCAGAGCTCTGCAGAGCAAGGAGTTAGCTTGTATCCTATCTACTCAAAAGGTGATTGGCAGGGGAGCCAGCCAGGAGTTTAGACCTCCAGAAAACAATTTATCAGTATTTTTGTTCATCTTGTTTGTTGATATTCCATCCATCAGCTGGTCTTCCTGGTGCTCAACCTGATTCACCTCTGTTTTCAACTCTACGGCATGACTGAGAAGGGCGTCCGCAACTATTGGCGAAAACCGAGAAGCTGGCTGGAGGTAGCCTCTCATGTCATTTTCTTCACGAAAAATAATAACAAAGTCCTTATCTGAAAAAAAAAAATTGTAGTGGGAAATTGATTATGCACTAGCTAATTCCAGCCTTATTGCAGCTTTCTCCCTCTATCCTATTAATGCCAAAATTGCACTTGAGATCAGTGTGCATTTAGAGCTCGTGCAGTTAATTTGCACTCCATGTCATGGGGGAGTCATGTGAGCCCGTCCTCGGCACCTGTCTGATGGCCTCTCTCTCTGACGTTGCAGCTCTCCATAGTTGGAGTGGCCTTCGCCTACTACGCAGCCTCCGGACACCTGGGTACTCTTGCTGGGGAGGTGACCGACCAGTTCCACAAAGGGTTTTTCCAAGGGTTGGCAGACCTCAGTCATATGGCATCATGGAATCAGGTATGGCAGGCCATTCAGGGCAACACATATAGGAGCCATGCTCTGTGATGCTGCCCAGAGGAAGAGGTCACACACGATTGAGGTTTGAGATGAGAGATTCATCCCGTATTGAGCGATAATGCTCTGAGGTTGCAAACGAAGGTGATCTGGGCAGTGAAGGGCCTGGAATCCTTAGGACATGCGCTGCAAGCTGGGGGTGCATGTAATCCGTGTGGAGCAGAACTCAAGAACAGGGCATCGCTCCCATGACTCTGTGTGACCTTGAGTGGCAGAAGGAAGCAGGTTTTGAGGCAACATAAAGGAAGGACAGGTATGGACTTGCTTAGACACATCATGTCTGTTTTCTCTCTTCAACAGTCCTGGACACAGGTGGTGTTAGCCCCTCTCTACAAGTGAAGACCCTGAGGCTCAGGGGAGACCCAGGTCCCAGGGACAGTTGGGCTTAAAAGTCCTGCACCTCCCTTCCCCCTGGTGGCCCTTGCCCCAGGGGAATGGGTCCCTGCGGGGTTGGGGAGCTCTGTCAGAGGACCAGTGCAGACGTGCACATCTGGGGCTGGGCAAGCCTGGGCAGGAGTTTTGTGGTAGCAAGAGAGGGATTCCACCACAACCTGTCAGCCCCATGCAGAGCCTGACTTCCTTCTGCATGGATGTATGGAAGTGGAGACCACATATCCGGCTTCCTTGCTGTGTGTCCCTCACAGCCAACCCCTCCTCCACTCCACAGGTCTCCTGGGACTTCCCTTTTCCACCCTGTGGGAAGCGACCAGGGCCCCAGGCCTGCAGAGACCCAGAATGACCTCACACCCTAGGGCTGGGTTGGTCCAGAACACCCTAGAAGAACAGGTTATTCTGCGATCTGTTGCTGACCCAGCTCTGTCTGCTCTGTGGAGACCCGTGGAGGGGGCACCACGCTATGGCTGCTCACTCTTCTGTTCTTTAATGCCACCGAAGCTCCAGTCATGTTTCCTGGCTAATCATTGTCCCCTCTCTTTGTCAGAGATGGGTTTGTTGCAAGCAACAGAGACCCACCATCCCAGGGGGAAAGAAAGACTCTGAAGGAGCCCATGCAGGGGAGGACCTGGGTTTTCTCCTTAAGAAAAAGAACACAATGTTCTTTGTTACAATGCAAATGTTGCTAAAACTACAGGCTTGTGAATACATCCCTGGGCCCTCCCGGGCTGCAAGGCAGCTGTGCAGGCAGAGCCCTGATGTCAAGCTTCACACTCAAACTGCTTTTGAGCTCAGCAGGATCTCCTGGGTCCTGACACTGAGCACAGACCGGGCATACATCACATCCCCCTCTCCTCCTTCAAGTCTCCATTAAATGCCACCCCCTCCTCAAGCCTCCCCCCACTTCCTAATCCCCTGTCCTCATGCACTTACCAGCATCCACTACAGTCTACATTGTACTGACCTCCCTGCAAGGCTGGAAGCTCCAGGAGGGAAGGAGGGGACGAGCTGCTTCCTGACTGTCTGTGGGCATCGCTCTCTGAGGTGACGCCGGGCTTCCTGGTCTACGCTTCACCGTGTGTCTGCGCTTGTCTGCCCTTTTCCTACTATCTGGATTCTGGCTTGGCCATGGTCTCCACCACCCCCTAACTGTGGCTGCGATACCCGGCTTTTCCTTGCCTGCGTTCAGACGACTGCTGGCTGGTGCCCGGCTCTCGCTCTCTCAGTGCCTGGCTTACGAGAGCATCTGATTGATCACTGATCAGTGGGCTCCGGCCTTGGGAAGGGGGCGGTATACAGAGTGAAACACTTTGTAGGGTGCTCTTTTCATGGATGTGGGTACGGGAGGTTTTCTAGAAGGATCACAGTCGGGGCAAAAATGAGTGTGGTCTAACACACCTGCCTGGGAACGCGCAGTGAACGGTCGGTGGTCCTCCTGACTTCTGGCTGTGGGAAAAGAGTTTGCCTTTCATGACATGGAGTAGTTTTTCACTGATGTTTAGTCTTTCTCATCCTGTTCCTTGCCCCCAAATCTTTCCTGGGGAGATCCCCTCTTCCCTGAGGATTCTGTCTAGGCCAAATGCCAATTTCTGACTCCTCCCTTAGCTTCTGAGAAAAAGCTAACACGTACGAAAGTTTGCACCTGCCAGCCACTGTTCTAAGTTTTGCATATACACATGTACGTTAAGCTACACACCCATCTAAAGAAACAAACATTCATATCTGACCCATTTTACAAACGTGGAGCAACTAGCCCAAAGTCACACGTGTCTAATTAGGGGCAGAACTGGAACTGGCCCCTGGTCTCAGGGACCTGAATAGCCACATGCCTAAGCTCTGAGCACTAATGCAATGGACGGGCCCTCAGAGGACGCTGTCCACCGTGTCTTGGCCCAGGGATGTGTGAGGCTGAAGCCTGTGGCTTGAGCTCTTCAGTTCTGTGGCTGTGTTGTTTGGTGCCCAGGGCCAGCCCTCGGGAAGTGTGCCGTGTAGACGGTTAGCCCCTCTCCATGCTGGCACCTCGGCCCTGCCCCCCTGCAGCTCTCCCTCCTGACTCCACTTCTGTGGGCGCCTCCGTAGAGACAGTCAGAGGGACTTTAGCTCTGTCTTAAGTTCGCTGAAGCTGCTTCCCAGATGCTAGAAAAATGAGGTGTCCTCACGACAAAATGAGTGATTTTCAAATGCTGGGGTTGGACACACGGGGCAGAGGCTATAAATTTGAGTGTGTTGACAGGGAAATGCACTGCCCTGAGACACGGGCCTAGCTCCCTTTAGCCTCCTGCTTTGAGCTTTTATAAGGTGGGGCCGTGATACATAACTGGCAGGGTTCTGTTAGGATCCGAGTGTGTGCGTCTTTGCACAAACGTGGACATACACACAGATCCCTCAAGCACAGAACGTGGTGCATGGTGAATGTTCTGTAAATGAAAGTTATAATAACTTAAGCAGTCTTTATGCCATTCCTTAAATCAGGTGTTGGCAGGAAAGGGGTCCTTCCACTCTGCACAGAGAGCTGTGCTGTCCAGCTGTCCACTGCAGTAGCCACTAGCTACATGAGGCTCTTGAGAACTGGAAATGTGGCTAGGCCAACTAGAGATGTGCCAAAAGTGTAAAATACTCACTGGATTTTGTAAACTTAGTATGAAAATTAAAAATTTAAAATATCTCAATAAAATCTTTTATGTTGAATATGTGTTGAAATTATAATGTTTTAGAAATTAGAATGTTTTAGAAATAAAATATACTATGAAATAAATTTCACCTGTTTACATTGACTTTTTAAATTGTGGCAACTAGAAAATTTCCCACTCTACCTGTAGCTCGAACGCTCTCTCTAGGTCGGTGCTGGCTAGAGCCAGTCCATGCCAGTTTCCCCAGGCTCGGCCATGCCCACTCGCTTTGCAGGGAACCAGGGGTGCCACAGAACAGACGACCCGTCTTGGTTTCGGTTGTCAGAGGCCGTTGTTGACCTTGCTCCAATTGATGAGAAAACAAAATAAAAAGCCTTAGTCCTTTGCCCATGTAGATTTTAAAACATCCGGCTTGCATTTCTTTTTCTGACATAATCTTGGCGAGAGTAGATGAGATCATACACCCAAAAGTGCTTTTCCGGTGAGCCCACTTGTAGAAAGGTGAACGGCTTTTTTGGAGGACCTGTGGGGGTGTGGACAGGCGTGTGGGACATGGAGTCGGGAGGCTGAGTGTGAACCCGGGATCCGGGTGTGAACTCGGTCTGCTGTTTCTTCAGTGAGGCAGCTTCTGTTTGGTCATCTTGTATATCTGAACCATAGACTGCATAGGTAAAAAATGGGAGTGCTTTTAGTTTTTGTAAAGAGTAAATCAAAAAATATGTGCATGAAGAGTGTTGTTAACCTGTAACATATTCTGTGCTTATAAAGGGAGGGGAGGCAATCAACAGCACTGAATGTTTTCCAGGTCCCCGTCTGTGGGGGGTGATCTTTACAGCTCGGTAAGCTGAGGCTCAGATGAGGGAAATGCAGGCCCGAGCTGTCCTGATCTTTCTAGAAATGGCAAGGTCAGAATTTAGACCTGGTCTTTCTGAAAATGCGTTATAACTTGTACTTACTCCTTGTTCTGACCCAGCCTCCCCTGCAGACATCCGACACTGACCGTCCCTTGGAGATTCGTGGTCTCTAGAACTTGTGACATCCAATGCCCGCCTGCGGCCCATTTCCCTCGTGCGTGGCCCACAGATATGAATACGTCTGTGCACCTTCTATAGTTGGTATGACGCACTGAACTGCTATGTTCTTCTGTCACAGAAGGCGAGATGGCTCCAGGGAATCCTTTCATTCCTCTTGATACTGAAATGCATTTATCTCCCTGGCATTCAAAACACAGTGATGTCCTGCTCCTTCAAGATGTGCCGCTCGCTTTCTAGCATCTTTGCACCAGGGGTAAGAATTCTCCCCTTTACAAGTGACCTCCCCAGTAAACAGATACAACCAGTGTATTCTCTTCACTGGGCCTTTTCTCAAGGCGAAACAGCATCTAGAATTCCACTCTTCTACCCATTACGGGGTGGTTTTAGGTTGCTGATATCCCTAGTTATATAATGAGTTATGGCCAGGACAGCAGTAGCCATGATTGATTAAACATTGCTCTGCTTTACGCTTTCCTGTGGCATATTATTATTACTACTAACGTGAGTAGTTATTGTCACCTGTTGAGCTTTTTCTTAGTGCCAGGAATGGTGCGTGGGGCCTCATGTAATTACCTCAGTTAATTACCACAACCATGCTGCAGGCAGTCCTGGTTCCTTTCTAGAGGAAGAAGCGAGGAGCTAAGAGCAGTGACAAGGCCCTAACCCTTGGGTACTTAGGTTTTCCCTCCACGCACTGTGTCCCTTACAGGTCGCCACTGGCTTCCATCACCCTTGCTCCTAGTTTTGGCCCTGCACCCAAGACCTCCCTGCGAATACATTGGAACTCACTTTAGTATGATTTACTTCCCAAGTGGAACTGCACACCATCAGTGGGACTCAGGAGAAAGACAACACAATCAGGAAAAAGTAAGGGAAAGCAGGTATATGGGTGCTTACCTGTAGGCACGGGTTCTTGGGAAGCCTGGCTCCAATCCAGGGGCCCACCTCAGTCCAGGGCTGGCCCTGAAGTCTGCTTGGGTGGGTGAAGCCTGGAATCAGGAAGGCGAGAGTCCTGCTTGTGGCCCTGACAAAGTTCCTGGGGTGTGGGAGTGTCCGACTCGGTCCCAGTGGGGAAAGATCTTGCTCCAGCCCAGCAGGCTCCAGTACAACCCAGTTCTGCCTCCACAGCAGATGGTCATCAGGGCAGAGGGAGGGTCTGGCCAGGGGGCCTGATTTGCAGGCTCTGGTTCTCACAGAGCACGTGGGAACCAAGTACAGATCCCCAAACCCTACTGGCCTTAGGCTTGGTGGGACAGGCCCAGCACACGGGACAGAAAGAGCAGGCCAGGGAGTCAGAGAGACCTGGGTTCAGGCCCCGGCTGTACCTCTCCCCAACCCAGTGTGGGAACCATGGCCGGCTACCAAACTCGCACTTCCAGAAATGTATGAAAGGTGTGTGCCTGGAATGTTACTACGGGGCTTAGAGATTATGTGTATGTGGAACTTATCTGGCTGTTAAACCGGTCATTATTATACCATTTAGCAACATGCAAAAATGTCTCTTTGTTAAGGAAAAAGCCTGGAATGTGAATAAACCGTGTCCAAATTTAGCAGCATTCCAACTGTTTGGAAATTATGCATGCATAAGGACAGGGGCTAAAAGGAGGACAGGGAACCACATAGCTTGATTACTCAACATGGGTTGTTTTCTTGCTTCTGGGTCCACTGATGGTGTGCAGTTCCCCTTGGGGAGTAAATAATACTAAAGTGAGTTCCAGTGTATTCATAGGGAGGCCTTGGGTGCAGGGCCAGGGTGAGGAGCAATGGCAATGGAGGCTAGTGCGGACCTCTGGGGGACGCAGTGCATGGCTATAGCTGCAGCTTGGGGTTGGGGGGGCCCTGTGATGGACGGTCCACATGCAGCACGGACCCATATGGACCTCTGACAACTGGCTAATGGTCTGCTGTGTAGGCGAGAAAATGCTGGTTGGCACCAGTGCTTGTTTGGGTGATGGTGCGGGCAACATATATATCCTGGGCCCATGATACAGCCCTGACGCTCCAGGCCAGGTTCCCAGTCTGTTATAACGACTAGACCACTTCGCCTGAACTCACGTGAACTCAAAATTGCCCTTTCCCGTCATTTCTTAAGTGGTTTATTTCACTGAGCCTCCAGCAGCTCAGGGTGCAGAGGGCAGGGAGGAGGGGCCGCTGGTGGTGGAAGGCAGAGGAGGAGAGAAGGACGCTGGACACCTGAGCCCCTGAAACTGGGGGGAGCAGAGCTGGTGTGGAGGACACTGGGGCGGGGGCAGGAGCAGGGACCCAGACAGGGTGCACCAGATGGAGACAGGCCTTTTGGGGATTGGTTCTTAAATCCGGATGACATGATCAACACTCCAAAAACTGCTTCTCCAAGCTTTTCGTTATTTTAAAGCATTTAGAAATGAGTCTTGGGCTCCCATGGACCAGTGCCCACACATCAGTTGTCATGGGTTTTTCTCCCTGCAGTTGGTGGGGGTCCTGATGCTGGCTGCCCACATCCACCTGTGCGGATTTCTGCTCTCCACCCGGGCTCTCCCGTCTGGCATCTTTGCAGACTCCTTCCACGGGCTGCTGGTTCATTTTCCAGGAAGAAGCCAAAGACCCACATTCCTTGGCCTTTCCAAGTCTGATCGGCGGGACATGGCTTGGTACTACGGGGCTTTTTTTATAGCAGTGACCACTCTATGGTTTGGAATGGTATGTGCTCGCATTCCAGACTTTGAAGTCAGGTTTGCAAAAGTTTCAAATGCTGTCAGGGTGAAATGCTCTTTGGTCCACGCTGCAGGCCAATCTTTACGGTCACGACTCCCTGAGGCCCAGCTGTCCTGCACTGGGCGGGGGCTGAACACAGTCGCCTGGACTCTTCATAGCCTGGAACAGCTCCAGCAAGACAGTCAACCACTCTATGGTGCTGCCGCCTCCAGGGAGCCTCCGGGGCCCTCGCAGCACTGAGCGATTTCTGTCTCTCTATGCACCTGATTTCACACCATCTCACACTGCTGCTGCTGCAGGCTCTCCCTTGCCTTTTTATCTCTGTCCTTCCATTTTATAAAAGGTTCACTCCATCAGTCAGCCTTCATTGGACATATTCTCTGGGCTGGGGACTGAGTTAGGAATGGGGCTCCCTGGTTCCTGCCCTCCTACCAATCTGCCACTTGCAAACCTAGTCATGTCACTCACACACACACACACTCACCAGCTTAAATTTCTTCAATGGAGGAAGAGGTTCCCCTTGACCTCCCCCCGTCGCCCCTTCTTAGTGATAACAGATTTAGCAAATAAAAATACAGGACTTCCAGTTACAGTTAAATTTCAGTAAATGATGAATAATTTTTTTAGTATTAGTATGTCCCTGCAATAGTTCAGACATACCTATATTTAACAGTTTTTTGTTGTTTACCTGAAATTAAAATGTAAATGAGCATCCTGTATTTTGTCTGGCAACCATGCCCACCTCAGCTCTCACCTGCTCTGCCTCCTACTTCAGTGGTTCTCAGCCGGCTCCTCCTCAGCTCCTCCTCACGTTTGCTGCATCCACATTTCGGGGGTGGGGCCTGGCACCCCGATTTTCAGAATCCTCCAGGTGTTCCTGTTGAAGACTCGGGGTTGGAAACCCTGCTCTGTGTCCCACTAGGCACAGTGCCCCACCCAGCCCTGATGGCACGCAGGGCCCCTGTAAATGGTACACTGCCTCCCCTCGAGGTCCCTCCCCTACGCCCCACTGGGTGTAAATCCTACACAGTCTTCAAAAACAGCATTCAGTGTGGAGTCACCCCAGAAGCTCTCCCTGACTCCACCACCCCAGATCCCAGCTGGCTGGCCCTGCCCTGACTCCCACGGGGCTCCACACACGCTTCCTCCTTGCACCTACTGCACTGTGCTCCTGTGTTCTCTCTTCCCTTCGATCTCTGGCTACGTTCACAGCAGGGCCCTTGGTGTGCCTGGCTTCTAGGGCAGTTCCTGACACAATATAGAGCCCAATACAAGCTAGCAAATTGAATATTCAAGCTTCGTAAGTGGGTAAAAATTCTCTGCAGTCCTTAAAAGTCTACCAGATTTCTAGTTGAGTAGATACAGTAAAATTAGAAGTGACTGCACAAGCTCACACCTTGACACTACTCACACCAGAGCCCTTTGCTTCTTTCAGTGCTCCTGGCTGCCTACTCACTGCTCATTTATCCATCCATCCATCCATCCATCCATCCATCCATCCATCTATCCATCCATCCATTCACTCATCCATTCATCCATCCATCCGTCTACTCATTTGTTAATTCATGCATTCATTCAACAATTACTTAATGCCTATCATATTCAGGCAGTGGTTAGGATATGGTTCACAGTCCATAGAAGAAGACCTGCATATTAACAAAGAATCATAGCAATATTTATATTTTTGATATGTTTCCTCTATTGGATATGTGATTTGAAAATATGTTTTTCTATTCTATGGCTTGTTCTTCCATTCTCTTAGCAGTGTCTTTCGCAGAAGTTGTTAATTTTGATAAAGATCAATATATCAATTTTTTCTTTTGTGGATTGTGCTGGTGTCATGTCTAAAAATGCGTTGCCAACCCCAAGGCCACACATATTTTCTCGTATGTTTTCTTCTAGAAGTTTTATAATTTTATGTTTTACATTTAGGTTGATGGTCCATTTTGAGTTAATTTTAGTATAAGGTGTAAGATATGGATCAGAGTTAATGTTTTTTATATATGGATATCCAATTGTTCTAGCCCCATTTTTTAAAAGCATATCCTTTCTCTGTTGAATTATTTTTGCATCTTTGTCAGAAATCAGTTGACTGTATCTGTGGGGGTCTGTTTCTGGGTTCTCTATTCTATTCCACTGATCTGTTCTTTTACCCGTCCCACACTGTCTTCATTATTATAACTCTATAGTATATCTTAAAATAGCATAGATGAGTCCTCCAAGTTTGTTCTTTTTCAGTTTGGGCTATTCTACTTCTTTTGTCTTTCCATATCAGTTTTTGAATCAGCTTGTTGGTATCTACAAAAAAGTCATGCTGGGATTTTGATTGAGATTGTTGTGGATGCATTTGTCAAATTTGGAGAGAATTGATATCTTAATAGTATTGTTTTTCAATCCCAGAATACTGTATATCTCTCCATGTATTTAGATCTTCTTTGATTTCTTTCATCGGTATTTTCATCATATAGATGTTGCAGAATTTTATGCAATTTTGAAACCTAACTAGAAGTTTCCTCAAAGAGCAAAAAACATAGAGACTAATTTGTTCTAAATTCTTCATGTTCTTCATGAGGAGATCAGGAAGTCCTCACACAGCAGAAGATGGGCCTTGGTGGAGGAGCAGGGACCAGCTTGTGGAGATGACTGGGAGCAGCGTTTGGGTGAGGGGCAAGAGGAAAGGCCGTGAGGAAGGGCCAAACTGGAGTTCAGGGTCTCAAGGTCAAGCAGACGTAACGTTGGAAAGGATGCTTGGAGCCAGGAGTGGAGGACCTGGAAGGTCATGCTAAGGCACTTGGACTTTATCATCTGAAACAGGGAGGCAGTGGTGCACGGGGTCTCTGAGTACAGGAGTCAGGTCACGTCACTGCAGCCTCGATGGCTCGCATGGCTGTGTGGCCGGTAGAGTGGGAGGCCTCAGACCTACACACAACTGTGTGTACCAGGGCTGTCTTCAGGTACCTGAGCACCCTTGTGGGGTTCTGATACATTGTCAGGGGTTTGAAGGATTCAGGGCTGATCAAGGAAAAAGCTATGACCATGAGAAGCATTAACACACACAGCTGTATGTGGGCAACATTTTGACAGGTTTGCGTGAGGGGTCCCTCACATCATGAGACCGTCCAGAGGTTGCATTGCAGGGTCACCATCAAGAAGGGGAGAAGGGAGAGGGAAATCTTGGGGAGGGGGTCAGAACGGGGTCTTACCTGTGCAGGGGATGTTTGTCACGCAGCAGCATGCAGGAAGTCTCTAGGTTAGAGAACTCCCAAGGGTAGCAGCGTTTTGGGGTCTTGTAACTGCAAGGCCTGTCTTACCAGTGGGTAACAGGTGAGGTTTAGCAGGGTATACAACGCAGGCTCTAAATGGCTAAAACTTTGCTTATTTGGACTATTTTTAAAACAACTGAATGTGTAAAACTTTGAGTTTGGTGCCCGTAGGCTTTTTGAGCTAACAGATCTCAGCCTGCAGTGAAGAAACAAACAACCTGGGGCTCGTTTATATAATGAGTAAAGGCACGCATTCTCTGAGCCCACCCATTGCCCTGCGGGGTTCGCCAGAGGCCCCCGAAACTGAGACGCAGAGGTTACATATGGAAATGCACATCATGTTAATAATCTTCTTCCTCAACTCTTAGGTATTGAAAACATCCTTTATAATAAGATTAATTTCCATTGCTGAATCCATCTTGCTGCAATTTAGTTCAATTCATGAAAGATATTTTTCTGATGTTTTTGCTAAGCAATTACTGTCTTACTAAAAGGTCATAAAATAGCATCATCAGATATAATCTCCATTTCATAGCCTTTCAAATTAACAAAGCTATTTTTTTTGGTCCGATAACATGAAATTTGTCTTTTTTTCTTTTCCCCAGCTGAGAGGTTTCCTCATGAGTCTTGGCCAAAAAAGAAAATCTTTTCCAAGCAAATCTCTTGTGAGACTTAAAGATGTGACTGCCTACATGTGGGGGAAGACCTTCTCCCTTCTGGGACTAGAAAGGCCAAAGTTGGAAGAGACTGAGATGGTTCAGAATCATGTAAGCTGTGGATCTCGTATTAGTGAGCACAATGGCACATTCAAGATGATGGTCATTGCAGACTTTTGCTTTCAGCTACTGACGCATGTTTGCAATTCTGTGCCAAATGTCATTGCAAAGCCATAGAATTTTTACTAGAAATTCTAAAGCATTTTGCAGATTACCAAGCACATTCTCTTCCATTAACTCATTATATCCTTAATGACCCTGTAAAGTTGGAAAGATGGAATTTATTATTTTCCCCCCAACAAACACACACACACACCCCACTCTGTCCCTATAGAGTTAGTCATTTGCTTTTGGTTCCTGCTACTAGACCCAAACTTCTCCCAAAACATGAAGACAGGCAGTGTTTGAGTGTAGTCACCCCAGACATGAATGCAAATAAATCAAAGCTAGTATTGACACACTGAATGCCCAGCTGTTTTCCATGGCTGATATTTAGGCATCACTCAGTACAGTTCTGAAGCCAGTGATATGTAATCATGATATTGTGCATTTTTATAGAGCTTCGCTCTTTATCGTGTACTTTCCCACATGTTATTGCCCTTAAATCCATTTAATAGTCCTTTGTATAGGCATTCTGAACCATAACACTTGTGTGCATACTTGTATAGGACATCGTGAATGAGGTACGAGTGTGCATACCTGTATATGACATTGTAAATGAGGCAACTAGATGTGAAGAATCACGCCCAGTGCCCAGGTCCTCTGACTCCAGGATCCAGTGTGTTTTCTTAAAAAACACAATACCTTCTAAAGTTGGTACCACGAAATGCTTCAGAAAATGAGGGAAGAAGAAAAATTAGGTTCTTGAATGCATTTACTAATCTAATTTTCTTCCCTTCAGAATTACTACCTGGATGAATTTGCAGATCTGTTAGATGAGCTTCTGTTGAAGATTAATGGTTTGTCCGACAGCCTACAACTCTCTTTTCTAGAACAACAATCCAATGATACGGTGGAGGCCAGGGCAGAAGATAGTCCCTTGGCGGGTGTTTCTGCTTACCAAGCTACTGGGGTAAGCAAATGAAAAATTATTTTTATCACTTTTTTTTATAGCAAAATGTTTTTTATCAGTCCTAAAGGAGGTTTGAACTAGTTGCTATTCTAAATCATGAGGCCCATTTGCAAAAATATTCTCTAAGTGTAAGTAATGCCGGTGGTGAGATTTCTGGCAGAACTGAAGAACTGCTCAATAATGTAAAATGTATGATGTGACTTCCAGCTTAAAATGATGGCAGAAATAGCTATCTGCTCCCTTACTTCTGATTACACCTGGAATCAACAAGGAGACTGAGAAACAGAAATGGAAACTCCATCCTCCCAGACACTAAGAAATATCAATGACCCAGAACATGACCAGGAATCCCCAGGATGGCAGCCAAGCCTAGTGAAAATTAAGCCAAAGCGAAAGAGGACACTGCCACTTCCAAGAGCACACGGCATTCTCCAACCTCAACAGCACACACGGAGGGCTGACTGAAGGCCCCTGGCTTGGAAGAAAAGAGAATAGAACACAAAAGAGCTAAAAGAGTCTATCTGAACCCCAACACCACAGAGTTTTGGGGACACAAGATTGAAGGAAAGCCATCTTTGTAAGAAACTGTCTGTTGATGTGGCCGGCAGAGGAGGGGCTGTTCGTGGCTCACAGAGATGGAGTCACGCAGACCCACACACGGGGGCTAGGTACACTGTAAGGAAGAGGAGTGCTGGGCTGCAGTGATAGGTGCGTTCTAGTGGGGGTTTCCCTGAGATCCAGAGAGATCCTCTGCAGCCCAGAGCCATCATCATCACAAGTCCGAGTGGCTGTGAGAGTGCTCCCTGGAGAAGATGAAAACCGGGGTGCCTGCTACTCAGGCTCACCCCTGGCCATATAACAACCACGGGGGAAAGCGCCCCTCAGGCAAAGATGCACTCCCTCTGCAGAGGTGAGCAGTCACAATAAGTGCAAATCACCATTGGGTCTGTGAAACATGCTGCAGGAGAAAGTGATAGTTAAAAATGACCAACAGAGAAGGAGATGAAGATCAGCCCTTTGAAAAAGATTGCAATAGACAGGTCAGATGGTCACCAAAATGTTCTCTACAGGCAAAAGTACATTCATGAAAAAATGACCCTTTGACAAAGAATGCAAAGCCAAGATGAAAGAGCTAAAAGATGAAATAAAAAGACTAAGAATAAATCAACAGTTGAGAAAAGAAATGGAAAAGAAAAAGAAAGATGCCAAAAATACAGGCAAAGGGAAAAAAAGAGTAGTAGACTCACAGAAAAGAAAGTGAAGGAAATGGACAACGGGTTTGAGAAAACTCAGCAAAATGAGATTTAAAGAAACAGAGTTAAAACTGATTTTAAGGAAAAGAACACACGTGGAAGTCAGACAAAGAAGAATGTGCATAAGACAAAGAAAAGATCTATGTAATTAGTGTACTCCCTCCACGCTCAAAGAAAGCCCAGAAAATATGAACAGAAAAAAATATTTAAAAATATAATTTAAGAAAAATTTTGTGAAATAATCTATATATTTAAAAAGTAATTTTACCCCAGGGAAGAAATAGATTCAAATCTATTGAAACAAGAACAAATCCTAATAAAATTACTGGACTTAAAAAATAGAGAATCCTATTGACATCCAGATACCCTCCCTACCCAAAAAAATCAAGTCACTTCCAAGTGATTAAAATTTATTTAAACCAGATGGTGCAGCGGTTAGGTTCACACATTCCGCTTAGGTGGCCCGGGGTTCGCTGGTTCGGATCCTGGGCGCGGACCTGCTCACTGCTCATCAAGCTGTGCTGAGGTGGTGTCCCACATAGAAGAACTAGAAGGACCTACAACTAGAACATAGAACTATGTACTAGGGGCTTTGGGGAGAAAAAAGGAAAAAAAAAAAGAGGAAGATTGGCAACAGATGTTAGCTCAGGACCACTCTTCTTCAAAAAAAAATTATTTAAAGTTTATTTATTAATTATCACTTAAATTATTAAAAACTATTTAAATGTGCATATCAGTAGAAAATTGGGCAAATGATAGGAAAAACAATTTTTATAGACTAGGAAATATAATGTCCCATTGTGTAGAAAAATTAGAAGAAAGAATCTGTGTAGAGAAAAAAAGACAGGATACCACTTATTATGTTTGTAACATGAAAAATATAATGAAAAAACTTTAATAAAAAATTTTAGAAGGAAGATGACTGTATGCATTTATATTTATACCATAAGGTTACTATTGTTATTTCAAGATTATAGGATGAAAACAGAGGACAATGTATCTACTAAATTAGTGCTTAGAGGAAAATCTATGGCGTATGTTATGCAGCAGCAACAAATGAAATCAACTAAGTATGTATTCAGCTCAAATAGGCAAGAAAAAATACGCACATACACATGCACGCACACGCATACACACACTAAGTAAAGCAGAAGGAAGGAATTTGTAAAGATGAACATGCAATTTAGTTAAATCGTCAGCAAAAATGAATTAACCCAAGAGATGATGCTATTAACAAACAATGAAATAGATAAGTTATTAGCTCGTATATAGCTAAATATGATGAAAAAGGTGAGTACGATAAATATACAAAATAAAAATGAGAAAGGGAAAGTTACTTTAAGGAGATTAAATGAACGATAAAACATTTGGAAAGAGAGAACAGCTATCAATACACCTTATGCACCAAATGACTTGAGTGGGGATAGAAATCTTAAACAGTATTTGAAGACTCCTGCCTCCAAAAGTGCCTTCGCCCAGATGGTTTCACAGGTGAAATATACCAAACTATTAAGAAACATATAAGTTCAAAATGCTCTTCAACTATTCCAGCACATAGAGACAGAGAAGAAGCTTCCAAATGTATTTTTATGAAACAAAGCAATTTATTGATATCAAAACTGAACAGAAATATCCCAGATTTAAAAAGACAAAACAAAACAACTACATGCCGGTCTTATTGATTTTTGATACCAAAAAACTAAATAAATAAAACATTGGCAAGGGTTCCCACCCAATCCCTAAAAATGGAATTGAGGATACCGGGGGACTATGTATGCCCAAAATGTGGAACCTGGTGGTCCCCTACAGATACAGGACAGGAAGCTTGTGGTGCTGTGGTCTTAATATTTGTCCACGGGCTCTGTAACCACTGTGAGGGGGGACGTAGACCTTCTCCAATGAAGAGAGCTCTCCTCTGACTCCCCTGAGGATATGTAGATATTGGAGTAAGCTGGGATCAAGCCAGATTCAACTAAGCCCCTCCCATTTTTTCATTGAGGAGAAAGGGCCAAGAGATTAAGGTGCTGTGCCCACTCCTGGATTCAATCCAAACAATCCTCTACATTTCCCGTATTGGGTTGCTGAAGAATTCAATAAAGCAAATGGCTCTCTCCTGTTAAAAAGTTACCTTGAATCACATCTAACCTCTTTATTTTATCATTGAGGAAATTGAAAAGTAGATAAATCAAGTTTATTCCCAAAATACGTGAAGCAAGTTAAAGGTTGAATCAAGAGATTAGTTTCATAAAATAAAAAATAAATATTCAACTAATGGTTATGCTCGGTATGCCGAGCATACTGCATAGTCTGAAGTACAATGGGGAGGATATGTGCTTGTACCTCCCCTCGTGGAGCTGGTGGTTTATGAATGAACAGGTCAGCCAGGTTCACGTTACAACATGGTACCCCGTGCGTGTTTATCTTGATTTCTCAGAAATACGTATCTAGAAATCATGAAACAGAGCTTTAAGAATTATTGTCTTCTCAGAAGAATATTGTTATCATTGGAGTTATGATCTCAGCTAAGAATGCAACCTGACCATTGTGACAACATGGATGGACCTCGAAGGCATTAGGCTAAGTGAAGTAAGTCAGACAGAGAAAGACAAATACTGTATGATTTCACTTATGTGTGGAATCTAAAAACAAAACAACAACAACAACAAAAATCAAGCTCATGGATACAGAGAAGAGACTGGTGGTTGTCAGAGGTGGGGGTTGGGAGGTGGGAGAAATGGGCTAAGGGGGTCAAAAGGTACAAACTTCCAGTTGTAAAATAAATAATTCATGGGGATGTAATGTACACCGTGGTGACTGTAGTTAGTAATACTATATTATATATTTGAAAGTTGCTAAGAGAGTAAATCTTAAAAGTTCTCATCACAAGAAAAAAAATTTTCTATGTATGGTGACAGATGTTAACTAAACTTATTGTGGTGATCATTTCGCAATGTATACAAATATCGAATCATTATGTTGTATACCTGAAACTAATATAATATGTCAATTATATCTAGATAAAAACTTTTTTAAAAAAATGCAGCATCAAAAAAAACATTAGCAAATAGAGTCCAGTATCAGATTAAAAGAATGTGCCATGACCATATGAGTTTTAAATCAGGAATAGAAATGTTTTAATATTAGAGAATGTATCAATAACTGTCACCAAAAAATGGAGGAAACTATCATTTGATTTTCTCCATGACTGCATTTGATAAAATTCAACATCCATTCCTAATTTTTAAAACTCAGTCAATAAGAAAGAAACTGACATAATTTTTTAAAAATAAGAATATATCTCAAGTTAAAAGCCGGTGCTATGTCTAATGGTACAATATCTGAAACATTCTCATTGCGTTAAAGAGAAGGAGAGAGTGTCAATTCACAAGTCCCATAACAACACTCTGAAGAGATTTATCTCATCTCATTCCTGTATGCACACTTACCTTGTTTATATGTTTAATAACTCGTGGCTAGAAGGAGCTTCAATTTAAGTTTCTAGCATGGTTGGTAGTCCTTTATATACACAGCACAGGCCATTGTGAGTCCTTGTATAATCACAACCCGTAGTCATTTAGGCTCATTTCCTAAGGCTTAGAAAACAATTTCCCTCAAATGGCCGTGGAGGCTGGCAGCCGTTATGTCTTTGCCCTTTCAGCATACTGCTCTTGTTTATGATGTGGACAGTGCTCAGCAGCAGTGCAATCATTAATCTTCATTTTGTACCATGGGAAAACACAGTTCTTCCTGGGCCTACTGCTGTACGAGGCCCTTATCACGGGTGTGGTGCTGCCAGGGCGGGCCTGTCTCACCTGGCTCCCGGGGTGTCCAGGCCTGTGGACCTCAAGTTTCTGCAGCAGGAGTTTAGCTGCCCCGAGTGGGCCAGAACCGGGAATGCACTTGGCCTTCAAATGGGCCAAGCAGCCTGGACATCATGGAATGACCCTCTTTTGTACGATGTGGTCTGAGGAAACAAGCGTGTGAATTTCCTAATTTCAGGGCAGTTATTTCTTCATCTTAACCATTAATGATTAAGATTTGTATCTTTACAAACTGGAAGGATTGGATGCCTGAAGGTCTCCATAACCACCTACAGGCCACATTGTTCTTTGTGATTTCTGAGTGACTCACTGCAGTGAAATGCTGTGGGGCTGCCAGCGTCCGCCGTCCTCCTCGCCAGCTCGGCTCCCGTGACGTTCCTTGGCTCAGGAGAAAAGCTCCACACCAGTGGGTGCTGCTTACTGAGCAGGTCTGTGTCCCCTGGGCGTCCCCTCCCAGGTTCTTCTTGATGCCCAGGTTTCATCACCACCGGAGGGCCGCGCTGCTTTGCAGGGGCAGGCCAGGCCACTGAGAATGCGGATGCAATTTAGAGATGCCAGAAGGGTTTTTCCTCACATATTTTCCTCTTGCTTTGCTTTTATGAATGTGATTGAGTAAGGCAGGAACTCCAGAAGGTCAGGAACATCCTGACCTCAGGTTACACAGTCTGCCTGAAAGATTTTTGGTCCTTTTTTTTTTAAAAGAAGTGTAATTCCTGAGCACCCACCTGCCGGTAGGGAAGTTGGGAAGTTTTGTCTAGCTGTGGAAAATGTGCGTTCACTTCCTACATCTGTGGTCCTCGTGACAGTAGCTGTGGGTCTACAGAGAGGGCTGGTGCCCGCAATGTCCCCGGCCTTCGGTCTCAGAGAGGTCTGTGTTGTGAGCCCTGTGGGGCACTGTTCTTCAGGACACAGGAAGCCATCAAGAAGGTGGATTTTCTTTCAGCTTCTTCCCTTCACTTTGCCAGTATGTGGGGTAACTTGAAGGAGATTTAGAAGACTTGTCTTTCCTTAAGTCAGACAGCCTACGTCACAGAAGCCTGACTGTCAAGGAAATTTGCTGAGCTTCCCCCTCATATCCAGGAGTGTTTGTCATTATCATTGGTTCTCTAGACCCAACTTGGTGAATCTTCAGTGACTCAAAAGGTTTTCTAACTGATGATGCAAGATCTCTGAACACACTAAACTTGAATTCTTGAGGAGAAAACTGGCCTTGAAGGGTTTGTTCAATGAAAATATCAACTCAGCCTGAACATGCAGAAAGCATGGATGCCCTAGAGGGGCAGGTAGGTCTGATGGTCAAGCATCTGCTGAGGGAGATTTGGTTTTAACCACTGGCTGGGTGGACCTTGGGCCGTGACTTAACCTTCTCACGTCTTTATGTCCCCCTCTGTAAAATGACGCTGGTAGAGGCTTTCCCACAGGGCCACTGAGAGCAGTAGCTGTCAGCACCTGCGCACAGTAAGAGCTCCCTATGGGTTTCTTATATGCTTATTAAAACTGAGTTTCGAGATTCATTCATTCATCAAGTATTTTTGTGCCAGGCACAATTCCAGGTTCTGGGGGTCCAATGATGAACAACATTTACTTGAAAGTAACTATGTCCGCCAGGAAGACACAATATTCCTGGAACTTGGAAAATACAGATAGCAGAATTATAGGCAAAGTTCTGGGCAACTTTTGTGCCCCTTTGGATCAGCAGTATGATGTGTTTCTTCATGGGAAGCTGAGGGGGCCATTAATGATGCAAACATTGAATTAAAACGAGGCTGCCCAAGCAGAATGCACCCCTCATAACTCCCGAGATTCACTCGCTATGCAAGGACCAGATGATTCCTGGATTTGACTGAGAGTGCTGCTGGTCTGCCCTTGTTGGCTGAGTTATGTCTCATTCACTGTCTCCCTACCACACTGCTTTCCACAGAGCCTGGTACTCAGTAAATATATATGTAAATATACATGTAAATATATACACAGTAAATTGAGTGCTGAGCAAAAAGAAGCTACTGGACTGTGTATGTGGCTAGAAAGGGGGCAAATAATAAAGTTAATAGAGCAGAATGTTAATAGATGATTCTGAGAAGAGTATATTGAACTCATTGAGCTCATTGAATGATTCTTGCAACTTTTTTGTAAGTTTGAAATTATTTCCAAATGAAAAGTTTTTTGAGAAGAAGCTATTGTATTATTATTCAAGTAGAAAGATGAAAAATGATTGAGTCACAGTTGTGGGATATGATTAGTTTTAATGGTTCTTATTGTTTTTTCTAGGCTGTTCTATATGTCTAAGTCTATCTTGGAATTTTTCCCTTGCTGGACATCACAAGAAAAGCTAATTAAATTTCATAGAACTATTTAGATATGATTTACAATTACTTAATATATTGGAAGTGGAAATAACCAGACAGAAATGTTGAAGCAGACAGCCTTCTGAGATAAATTTTCTCTGCTTCCATGGATTATGTAAAGTCTGCTCACGATAGCTTCACAAGAAGGAACGTTTTTCTAGCGGCTGATTCATTCCTTCCTGGCAGACACAGCTCCAACAAAGTTGAAATATTATTGTTAATCACTTTTTATTTAGATATGTGCTGGAATAGCACTTGAGGGTCTATGGATATAAACCAGGACTTCTGTGTTACTGTGAAGTCGTAATTTATTCACTTGAACCAAATTCTCTCCTAGTGAGAGCCAAGAAAGTTGAATTCTTAACAACTAAAATGCACTATCAGCTGGCTTCCTTTTGAAAAAGTTTCTGTTTCAGCTTGGAGTCTTACTAACTATAATTATTCCCCCAAATAGGTAAAATACTGGATTAGTTTGCTAGGGCTGCAGTAACAAAGCCCACAAACAGAAAGGTATTGTCTCACAGTTCTGGAGGTCTGAAGTCCACGATGGCAGTGTCAGAGGCAGGCCGTGTGCCCTCTGAAGGCGCCAGGGAAGGAGCTGTTCCAGACCTCTCTCCTCGCTCCTCATAATTCCTTGGTTTATGGCAGCGTAACTCCAGTTTTTCATGGCATGTCCCTGTGTGCATGTCTCTGCGTCCAAAATTCCCCTTTTCATGAGGACACAGTCACATTGGATTAGGGTCCACCCTCATGACCTCATCTTAATTTGGTCATCTGCCAAATAACATCACATTCACAGGTCCTAGGGGTTAGCACTTCAACAGCTTTTGTGGGGGACACGATTCAACCAGAACAAATACATTTAAGCAACTATAGACATCTGAAGACAAGGCTTACATAATTTTTAATTAATTCCAACTTTTCAAGAAATATAATTCCACTAACCTGCCAACAGTAAAACAAAATATGCAAAAAATTTCGCAAACTTTCTATTTTTTACTCTGTGTAGATCTTCATTTAGGGAGGCTTTCATAGGAATGACGTTTGGGTGTTAGTACATGTTGATTACCAAAAAAATTAAAAAACAAATGAATCATTGGAGTTCTTTGACTCTGAAAAAGATCAGGTAATAACCAAAAATGAGTTCTTTTTTGCAGTTTTAAGTAGCAGTTTTAAATAGGAACACAATTGGGCCGCCCCTACAACCACACAGGTGATAGAACGTAATGATATAGGAGGCCTCTGAGGTCAGGGGCTCCTCATCACGTCCTCCCCAGTGAGTGAGCAGCTCATTCCAAAGGGATAATACCATGTTAGAATCCCATAGAGACATCCCTCATCCACGTCAACAAGACCACACCTTTAGTAAAAGATTGAGTCCATTTCCCTAGGGGCTTGGAAGTGTCTATCTTGGGTAAATTCTGATGCAGCAGTTCGTCCATTGGCCTTGCCACCTGTAGACATGTGCTGAGTAACTTATCACGCAACATGAAGTTGAAGGGCTTGGTAACTGAATGGTTTTAAGTGGGACCAAGGGAAGGGGACGAACAGATTCAAGAGTTTCCCTGTTAGACCCCACACTCCCTTCCTAGCATCCCATTAGATCTTTCTTGGGTGGAAGAGAAAGGGTCCAAATTACAGCTAGCACCCATGGATGTGCCACATCCAAGAATGTCACCACTCACTGCACCAGTGTGGGGATTTATTTGATCAGATCCTTGGACACCAAGTAAATGAAGAATGAAGTTGTGAAAGCCTCTGGGGCTGGGAGAGTCCTATTCCAGGGCTGACTGTCTTGACGTCTCTCGCTATTATAGATTTCCTATATAATGGAACTGGTTAAATAGCACTAAAATACTAGCCTTTGGCCTTGAAAAGTAGAGACCTTAAAAAAAGCTGTCTCTGCAGTTGGTCTGTGTTGAATCATTTTCCGGAGACTTGTGCTTTGCTGGGGCCTCCTTCTTTCAGTCTCTGCTTTCATATGTTACTGCACTTTTTAAAATCATCTTCCTGGCCCCGCTGTCAGGTGAGGAGCAGGGAAACTTGATATCAAAGTTTAGGAATTGAGCTGACCTTTGAAGGACCTTAGCAACGCCCAGTGCCCCGCAGAGAGTGAGCAGAAGCTGTGGATGACAAAATTGCTAATTCTCATAGACAGCTGGTTTCTTGGATGCTGAGTCAGAGTGCAGAGGGGAGGGCCTTCATGCCTGTGCAGAAGGCGGCTGTGCTGCATAGCAGCAGTGATCAGAACAGTGTGGTAGTGGCAGAGGGACAGACACAGAGATCACGGGACAGAACAGAGAGTCCAGAAATAAACCCACACAAATAGGCCCAACTGATTTTTGACGAAAGTGCAAAAGCAAGTCAATGGAGAAAGAATAGCCTTGTCAACAATGGTGCTGGTGCAGTTGGACATCCAGAAGCAAAAAAAAGAAAAAAAAGAACTTTAACCTACAGCTTACCTTAGACAAAAATTAACTCAAAATGGATCATGGACTTAAATGAAAAATGTAAAGCTATAATATTTTTGAAAAAAGAAAAACCAAAGGAGAAAATCGGCATGATCCATAGAAGAAAAAATTGAGAAATTGGACCTTATCAAAATTAAAAACGTCTGCTCTGCAAATGACCCTGTTAAGAGGATGAAAGGACAATCTACATACTGGGAGGAAATATTTGAAAACCACATATTCAAAAAAGGACCAGTATCTAGAATATATAAAGGACTCTCAGAACTTACCAATAAAAATGCAAATAATCCAGTTAGAAAATGGATCAAAAAATGCATAGACATTTCCATGGAGAATGTACAGAAAACACAGAAAAGATGTGGACATCACTAGCCACTAGGGAAATGCAGAGCAAGACCACAGTGATATATCACTACATATCTATAAGAACGGCCAAAATTAAAAAGTGACACTTAATGCTGGCGAGGATGCAGGGACTAGATCACTCATCCACTGCTGGTAGGCATGTAAAATGGTACAGCCACTCTGGAAAATAGTTTGGCAATTTCTTATAAAATGAAACACGATAACTTATAATCCAGAAATGATACCCTTGATCATTTATCCCAGAGAAATGCACACAAAAACCTGTGCATGAATGTTCCTAGCAGCATTGTTTGTAATAACTCTAAACTGGAAACCCCCAGTATCTTTAACTGATTGAATGGTTAAACAAACAGAAGTACCCTCATACCATGGAATACTATGGAGCAATAAAGAGGTAAGATTATGGGGCAGGCAACAACCTGAGTGAGTCTCTGGAGAATTATGCTGAGTGAAAAGCCAAGCTCAAAATGTTCCATACTATATGATTCTGTTTATATAACATTCTTGAAATGACACCATCTTAGAGATGGAGAGCAGACTATGGGAGAGAGGAAGAGGGAGGGAGTGTGGCTATGAAAAGGCGGCAGGAGGGATCTTGGTGATGGAATGTTCTGTGTCTTGACTGTATCAGTGTCAATATCCTAGTTGAGATATTGTCCTGTAGTTTTGAAAGATGCTACCATTGAGGAAAGCTGGGTAAAGTGTACATGGGATCTCTCTGTATAACTTTTTTAAACTGCATATGAATCTAAAGTTATCTCAAAGTAAAAAATATTTAATTTAAAAATAATTTAAGGTTGCTATAACATGCAAAATTAACATGAATGGAAATGTTATTAACTTAAAATTAATTACAAATTTAATGATTTTTCTAGCAGACGAGAGAGTAACCCCAATCAGTAATGTTCATTATGACATGAGCTGCTTCCCGAAACCGCCTTCCTCCAGCCCGCCCAGGTTCATCCTTTTTCCTAATTGTCTTTTTTGGGTGAAAGTTCCAGAGCATAAAGCCATCTGAGACCCTCCAGGGGGTGGACGTCCTGAGTTGCTCTGATTTCTACCTAATGAGATCCAGCCCTGTCTTGGGCCCCACACCATCTGTTTCCACTCTCTGTTGTACCAAGACTCGGATGAGGTGGAGGGAGATCCTGAGCCATTGTAGATTCTACCAAGGTGGAGTCATTCTTGGAAGCTCAAAAATTGTGGATTATTTGGGATCAGAGTAACATGTTTGTGTCAGTAACCAGATACCTCCAGAGAGAACGGCAGCAGGAAATGTGGAAGAAGGATCGGAGAATCTGGCCAAGCCAGAGAGACTCGGAAGCTCTGCCTGAAACATGCACCACCCTCCTTGACATTCGAGTTCGTCTAGCTGACGATATGCTCCTGAGAAAACACATTTCAGCATATTTAGCCACCAAAGACTCAACAGTATTTTGCACAGCATCGTATCCCAGACCGAAACTGACAAGGAAAACTAAGTCCACCGGGGACCAAAGAAGCTCATTGTCCACACGCACTGCCTCGTAATCTGATCTCTGCTCTAGCGTGATGGGCCCCTTTGACTGAACGTGCAGCTGTCTGACATACCGGCAGGACATCTGCTGTCAGCAGCGTCTCGTTTCTTCTACTTCTGGGTCCAAGGTTGCTGCCCTAGCCAAAAACTAAATGGAAACCTTCGTGGTGCTGCACAGCAATGGTGCACTTCTGGCATTCTTTAGACCAAAGAAATTCTTAATTGAGTTAAGGTCATGAAGGAATATATTTTAAGACTGTCAAGAATCTCTCTACAGAACAAAAAGTCCTCATTTATTTACTGGTATAACAACTTGCTAGTGCAGTCTCATTTTTTAAAGAGACGTGGCCATCAGTGTTTGTTCTACGGGCTCCTTCCAAAATAAATTGTCTTGCCTTGCACTGCACGTAGGTCTGGGTCAAGAGCAGAGTGGCCTCTGCGGTTAGGAGGAGGCCTAGCTGCCAGCTCCATAGGCGCCATGTCAGGGAAAACAGTCACGAGGGAAGGCCAGTGCTTATGGGACTGAGACTTCCATTCTACAAGACGCGGGTGACGGGAACTCTTTTAGTCGTACATCTCCTACATGTCAGGGATACAACAGTCACATTTCAGATGCCCTGGTCACTATTCCTGATTTAACCACACTGGAAGTTGTTGAATCTTAGGGCAAGACCTCAGCAGATCAGAGGACAGAAGTTGCTTTATTATTTGTAAGAGAAATAGTTTCTTCATCTTTACCAACCTGTAGAGTGTAACATTTTTGGATGACTCCCCAGTCTATGTCACTTCATTTGCATTTCTCATTGGTATTTCCTTACTCTAATCTTGAGTAACTTCAACTGTTAAAATTCCTTTTTCCCCTCTTGGTACTGAGCCATAACCTGCTCTGTAAATTGCACCAAACACAACTTCTTTGCCCTAGAGTCAAAATTAATCAATTTAATCTCTTTCCACAAGACAGTCTCTGCCATATTTGAGGAAATTTTGTTTTTTTCTTCTATCTTCCAGCCGTAGAGTCTTCTTTCCTCTAGACTGACCACCCTTAGCCCTTACCCCCATATGACATTGTCCCCCACACCCACCATCCCCATATGACATTGTCACCAACCAAACCTTTCCCATGTGACATTGTCCCCAACCAAACCTTTCCCATATGACGTTGTCCCCCACCCCTACCATCCCCATGACATTGTTCTCACACCCACCATCCCCATATCCCTATATGACACTGCCCCCACCCTCATATCCCCATATGACACTGCCCCCCACCTCCACCATCCCCCTATGACATTGTCCCCCACCTCCATTATCCCCATATGACACTGCTTTGAGTCTCTTCGCCTGCCTCCTGACTCCTGGTGATTCTTCCGTTTGTACGTTTTGTCCCCTCAGAGTGATAATCAGTAGTCCAGGAATGGCATGATTAGGAAAAAATATGTTCTGTGGTCATTATTGTGTCTTTTTTTCCTTCTGATTAGTCTGGCTAGAGGTTATGGCTTTTATTGATCTGAAAGAGCCAGCTTTGGTTTCACTGACTCTCTCTCGTTGTTCAAGGCACTGATTTCTGTCTTGACCTTATTATTTCCTTTCTTTTGCTTACATGCGATTTAATTTCTTCTTTTCATAGTTCTTCAGGTAGAAACTGAGGTCATTCATTTGAGATCTCTGCTTTTCTAATAAAGCATTTAGTGCTACAATTTTCTCTCCAAGTACTGCTTAGCAGCACCCAACAGATTTTGATAGGGTGTGTTTTCATTTTTATTCAGTTCAAAATACTTCCTAATTTCTCTTTTGATTTCTTTTTGACTCTGTAGATTATTTAGAAGCAAGTGTTTTAGTTTATATGTATTTGAGGATTTTCCAAATGTCCTTATGTAACTGGTTCCTAATTTTATCCTGCTGTGGTCAGAGAACATAACTTGAATCCTATGAAAGTCACTGAGACTTATTTTATGGCTCAGAATATGGTCTAACTTGGTAAAGAAAGCATATTGTGCTGCTATCTAGGTCAGGATGGCTGATAGTCCTGTTCGAAACTCCTACACTTGCTAATTTTCTGTCTACTTGTCCCATCAATCACCAGATGAGGAATTGAAGTCATCTACTGTAATTGTGGAGTTGTCTGCTTCTTCTCAAAGTTCCATCAGTTTTTGCTTCACTTTATCCTTATCTTCATTCCTCTGTGTGTAAAGTGTCTTTTTTCCTAGCTGCTTTTAAGAGCAATTTGATTATGATGTGCTTTGGTGTGATTTCCTTCATGTCTATGATGCTTGGCTTTTGCAGTTTTCATGAAGATTAGAAAATTTGGGGACATTATTTCTTCAAGTATTTTTCCTGACACCTCCTCCTTTACTTTCATTGGCTTCAACTACCTGTCTATTAGGCCACTTGAAATTGTCCCTCAGCTCATTGGTGTCCTTTTCACTTAAAACAATCTTTTTTTTCCTTGTGTTTCATTTTGAATATTTTATAATTTTTTGTGTGTGTGTGAGGAAGACCAGCCCTGAGCTAACATCTGATGCCAATCCTCCTCTTTTTTGCTGAGAAAGATTGGCCCTGGGCTAACATCCGTGCCCATCTTCCTCTACTTTATACGGCACGTTGCCACAGCATGGCTTGACAAGCGGTGCATCGGTGCACGTCCGGGATCCGAACCTGCGAACCCTGGGCCTCTGTAGCAGAGTGAGCGCACTTAACCGCTGCGCCACCAGGCTGGCCCTCATTTTGAATATTTTGAATTACTATATGCTCAAGTTCACTAATCTTTTTTCTGCAGTGTCTAATCTTCCCTGAATCCCATCCTGCATATTTTTTTATCTCACACATTGTAGTTTTCCTCTCTATAAGTTCAATTTGTTGTTTTTTTAAAATATCTCTTCCATATCTCTAACTTAACTTCTTGAATACATGGAATATAGTTGTAATAATTCCTTTAGTGTCTATACCTGCTCATTCTAACATCTGTGTCCGTTCTGGGTTGGCTTTAATTGATTGATTTGTCTTTTATGATCATTTCTGTTTCTTTGCATACCTGGTATTTTTTTATACTAGACTTGTGAATTTTACCTTGTGGAGAACCAGATATTTTTGTGTTCCTATAAAAATTCCTGAGCTGTATTCTGGGGTGCAGTTATGTTACTCGGAAAAAGTTTGAGCCGTTTGACTCTTGCTTTTAAGATGTGTTAGGCAGGACATGGGCAGCTTTAATGTCAGGCTAATTACTCCCACTACAGAGGCAAATCCCTTCTGAATATCCTACGTGACACCTCATAGACGATGCGGTTTTCTATTCTGGCCTATGTGAGCACCAGGCACTGTTCTAACCTCCTTGGTCTGCTCTTTCCCCAGCCTGGTGGAATTTCCTCTTGTGCATTCTCCAGTAGCCTGATGACCACTCAGAGGGGACCCTTGCAGATCTATGGAGCTTTCTCTCTGGCCCTTTCTCCTGCAAACTCCAGCTGCCTAGAGCCCCAGCCCCTCATCTCATTCTTCTAGCTCTGGGAGTCTGCTGGGTCTGCCTGGACTCCCAGACACTCATCTCCATCTTCTAGCTCAGGAAGTCTTCTGGGTCTGCCTGGGTGCTCCTTCCCTGTACTGCAGCCCAGAAACACTCACGAAGAGTTGGGCCATCCTGAGCTCATCTCACTTGTTTCCTGTCTCTCAGCGATTACTGGCCTTTGCTGCTGATGTCTGGTGTCTTGATAACCACTGTTTCATGTATTTTTTCTGTTTTTTTTCTTGGTTGTTTCAGGTGTGAGGATAAATCCAGTCTTCCTTACTCTGTCTTATCTGGAAGCAGTTTATTAAAAAGTTATGAGCCAGCCATTGCACTCCCAGGTAATTACCCAAGACAAATGAAAGCATGTGCCCTTACGAAGATGTATGCACCAGTGTTCATCACAGCTTTATTTGTATTAGCCCAAAACTGCAAACAACGTGATTGTCCATCAACAGGTGATTGAATAAAGAAACTCTGAGATGTGTGAAATACCACTCAGCAATAAAAGGGATGAACTGCTGATACATGCTGCAGCGTGGAAGAACCCCACCATACTTAGGCTGAGTGAAAGGAGCCAGACAGAAAAAGAGTGATTCCATTCATATAAAATTCTAGGAAATGCAAATCAATGTATAGAGACGGAAACCAGATCCTTGGCTGCCTGGGGCTGGGGGTTGGGGCTGGTAGAAGGAGGGGTGACAAGGAAGCAGAGGAAATATTTGGGGGTGATGGATATGTCGCTATCCTGATGGTGGTGATGGTTGTACAGGTGTATACATACCAAATAGTGCGCTCCAAACATGTACAGCTTGTTGTTTGTCAAATATACTTCAATAAAGCTGTGTAAACAATAATGATCCTGAGCAAGCTTGATGGTATCGTTCCTATTCTTAGCCCAGGAAGAAAGGGCTAAGATGTCTGTGTCTAGGGAAGAAAGAGGCTACCAGTCCAAGCCGGAAGAGCAGCCTGTGAGACAGTGGGGAGCCCAAAGCTCTGCCCTGCAGTCCTCGTCACGTTCCCTCCACGTGGCCCGCGTGGTCTCGGGCCCGAGATGGCAGAGGGAGCGGCAGTGACCTCTGTGCCCAGTTGAACCTGAGCAGAGCAAGTATTGCTTACCTGTCCAATTATATTCTTTGGAAAAAAGCCTTAATAAAAAATTTGTGAGATCTTGGGCCGGCCCCGTGGCGTAGCGGTGAAGTGCGCGTGCTCCGTTGCTGGCTGCCCAGGTTCGGATCCCGGGCGTGCACCAACACACCGCTTGTCAGGCCATGCTGTGGCAACATCCCATATAAAGTAGAGGAAGATGGGCACGGATGTTAGCCCAGGGCCAGTCTTCCTCAGCAAAAAGAGGAGGATTGGCATCGGATGTTAGTTCAGGGCTGGTCTTCCTCACACACACAAAAAAATTTGTGAGATTAGATAAAATGTATTTTGTAGATGGAACTTTGATAACTATGCTGAATTGCCCTCTAGAAAAATTTGGCCAATCTACTTTCCCACAACAAGAGAGGTTCCCAATCCTCTCAATGGTGGCCCATAGTGGGGATTACCTTTCTTTTACATCTTGGTCAGACTGATGTGATAACTAGTAGCTCATTGTTCAAAATTCACATTTCTTTGATTATTAGTGAAGTTGAACATGTTTTTTTATGTTTGCTGACCACTCTTTTTTTTTTAGTATATTGCTTGTTCATATATTTGGCTCATTTTTCAATTGGAATATTTACTTTTTGTCTGATTTTAAGAGATTTTTATTTAGTGAGTGTAATAGTTTGCTAGGGCTGCCATAACAAAGTACCACAGACTGGGTGCCTTAAAGGACAGAAGTTTATTTCCTCACAGTTCTAGAGGCTGGAAGTTCAAGATCAAGGTGTCACAGGGTTGGTTTCTCCTGAGGCCTCTTTCCGTTGCGTGTAGATGGCCGTCTTCTCTCTGTGTCCTCACATGGTCCTCCCTCTGTGCATGTCTGTGCACTCGTCTCCTCTCCTCATAAGGACACCAGTCAGATTGGATGAGGGCCCACCCTTACGAGAAACGAGAGCCTCGTTTTACTTTTTTCTACTCTTTAAATACAGTCACATTCTGAGGTACTGACTGGGGGGGGTATAGGAGGTCAACATATGAATTTTAGGGGGACACAATTCAGCACATAACAGTAAGAATACTAAATATTCTACCTAGTCCATTTTTTGCCTTTTAAACTTATTTCTGTTGATAGGTAATACTAAGAAACTATGTATATTTTTTATTGCTTACCACATGCCAGGCACTGTTCTAAGTACTTTACAAATATTAACTAGTTGAATCATCATGCAGCCTTGGGAAGTAGGTTTTATTATTATCTCCATTTACAGTGAGGCACAGAGAGGGACAATAATTATTCCTAGGTCACACAGCTGTGAGGCGGTGAAGCTGGCATGCTAACCCAGGCACTCGGGTTCTGGAATTGGCATTTAACCACTATGCTGTCCTGCCTCTCAAGGGAACCTTCCACATCACAGAGTTGCAGACTAGAATGTGCTTATGCACATCCTGCCTCTGCTTACAGCTCCTACCCTTGGGCTTGTGCTTCGTAGAGCCTTTCCCATGCTGATTAGTACATAATGTTAATTTATTTTTCCTTCTGCTGCTTGTATCAGGTTGATTGGAATTTGCTTTGGTGCAAGATTTTTTCATTTTGTCTTTTTAGCCATCAGGCATCGAGGACTTAAGATGGCTGGTGCTCTGCTAAGGTGCTCACAAACACGCCTTTACCTAACCCACACAGCCGCCAAATTTAGCAAACGTCCTGGTTTTACACATGAGAAAAGCCAGGGTTCCCAGAGGTTCTTAACTGTTCCAATTCATACAAGTAAGTGGGAAGTAAGGTTGAAATCAAGGTTATCTGTCATCAGACTGTCGCTCAGAATCATCATTCCGGCAGTTCAGACTGGGATAGGAGTCCAACTCTGCTGTCTTCCCAATGGTTCTTATCCCAGTGGCCAAGAGCTGTGCACTGCTCTATTTGTTTCTTTATTTGTTCCACTGAATCTGAAAGACGAAAATCTTATTTTGTGGAATTTCTGTTCTATCCATGAGTCTCTGTGCCTGTAAGTCATGGCCTAAATCTAATAAATGCAATGAAATGGACCAGGATAGAATTCTGGTTTTTAAATAAGAGTTTTGAAGTAAAGCCCTTCTTTTGTAAAGTTAACAAGTGAATCTTGCCAGATTAGTAACTCTCATTTCTCCTGACTCACTAATTCAGCATGAAACGGTTATTCCAACGGAAGCTTTGACGTCGGCGGGGCAGCCGTTTTGAATCCGGTTAAAAGCCTCTAGGCTCAGATCAGAATCTGCTAAGGAGATTGTTGAACTTGGAGTGCATGCTGATATTTTTGGGTTCTAACTGGTTTCAAAATGCCTGGTTTAGAATGCATAAAGAAAGGGGGCGGGAGCAGATGGATGGTGTGGACACACCTTTGGCGTCGAGGTAAACACGCGGCGCTGCGGCCTCCGGGGTCCGCGCTGCACGTTGGGAAGGCCCAGGGTCAGGCTGACCCGGGGAGACTTTCAGCGTTGTCCTTTGTTACACAGACCCCGGGGCAGGGTACACGGCCATGTTGAAGAGCAATTACCTTATGGGCAAAATGGGAGTAAAGTGTCACCTGCCACAAAGAATGTTAGGAGAATCAGTGAGAATTCATGTGAAGCGTGTAGCACGGTGCCTGACAGCAAATGGCAGCTCCTGCTGCTGATCTGATTGAAGTACGTTGTTCTCCGTGTGCATTTATATATTTGAGAATATGGAGGTCTCCTCTGAGAGTAAAAGGCGTGATTGATAGGCTAATTTATCTGGGGGATGGATATTGCCCCACTTTTACATCTCTGAACTCTGAGAGGGCCGCCAGACATGGGAGACCCCTGCCTGAGCCAGTGTTGCCTGGCGTGTGGTAGCGTGAAGGCTGCCTGGTGCCGGAGAACACCCTTCCCTCCCCCGGTGAAGTCTCAAGACGGAGTGAAATACATCCTCTCTGAATGATGTCTTGTTTCGTTCCATGGGCTATGGTTTACAGACTTTTTTCATGGATTCATTCATTCCAAAAACATTTCTTGAGCACACTCACTTTTGAAGGACATCTATGCTGGCAGGGGTGGTGGTAAGCCAACAGACAGCTTCAGGATGAGGCAGGGCAGGGCCAGTCCCAGAACAGGCAAGACAGAAAGACTGTCACCTTGGCCATGATGTGTATGATGCAGTTAGCAGGCATAAGCATGCACTGGAGTCGCACCGCTGGCTCTTCTCTGTTGCTCTGCGTGGCTTGGATGAGGAGGTGATACATACTTGGGGGTGGGGGTTAAAATGAGGGTGTGTTATAGGAAGGGAAAGCACCACTTGAACTTCTGCATACCTGAGCCCACAATGATGCAGTAATGAAAAAGATGACAGCACCGTGCGTGGAAGCTTTCTATGGACAACACCCCTGGTTGGCATTTTCCATGAGAACCTTCGTCTCCTGTTGCTGCTGCAACAAGTTATTGCAAACTAAGTGGCTTAAAATGACAAAAATGTATTATCTTAACAGTTCTGGAGGCCAGAAGTCAGAAATGGGTCTCACTGGGTGAAAATCAAGGTGCGTTTCCTCTGGAGCCTCTAGAGAAGAATCTATTTCTTCATCTTTTCCTGCTTCTAGGGGTCACCCTTGTGATTCCATGGGGCCCACCAGATAATCCAGAGTAATGTCCCCATTTTAAGGTCTACTGGTTGACAACCTCCACCTAGAGCCCTAACCCCCCTTTGCTGTGTAAGGAAACATATTCATAGGTTCTGGGGCTTAGGATGTGGACATCTTTGGGATGAGCCATCATTCTGCCTCCCACAGTGAGTTTTCTCCTTTAATCCTCACAGGAACCCTTCTGGTGGCACTTTACTAACCCCATCTGACGGAAGCAGAGGGGAGAGAGGGAAAGTAGCTCCCGCGGTGAGGGGGAACCGTACATCCATTGTGAGCCAGTACATCTTCTAAGGGCTGCAACTGCAGTTCGTATAATAGTCACAACTCCATGAGGCAGACACTGTTATCATCACCCATTTTACAGACGAGTAAACTAAGGCCCACGGGCAGCCAAGTGCCTTGCCCAAGGTCACCCAGCTAGTAAGTGACAGGGCTGGCCTTCTAAACCACGGTCCATGTGACTTCTTAGTGGGCATATGGCCCACTGGGTGAGTGGACATGGGAGAAGGTTCTGTTTGGGAAAATTATCAGGGAACCAAACCACTGGGGAAGGCATTATAGGAACTTTTCAATGCAACCTTGAGAAATGGCGGTATTATTGCACCAGTGTGCTGCATGTACCCCAACTGGTCACAGTGATTTTTAGCAATGGTTGGAATCATTGGTTGAGCTGGCAGTTTTAGAACTTTGGAATATTGCACATTTTTGGCTGGTAGAGTTGCATAGGGGCTGGAAAGTACAGAGGTTGTAGGGTCAGAGGCCCGGGTCAGAGCCCTTTCTCCACGCTGTGTCAACTTGGAGCAACTCCTGATGTCCACCAGACATGGTTTCCTCATTTGTAAAATGTGGATGCCTCTCCTATCTCCCGAGGTGGAGGAGGGAGCTGGATTTGTTGTTTTTATCCAGTTTCTGGCTCATAGTTGGCACTGGAAACCTGTGAGCTAAGGACCACTTCTCTGCAAAATAAACACGATGCAAATGTTCTCGTGGGGTGTTGGTTGGGGACTACAGGAGGCCGTTTGTACAGAAAGGATTTGTTAACTGTGAAATTCTACACATGCAACCATTTTGTTTTTTTTTTCCAGAAAGCCGTCAAGGTCCCAATAGCTCCTTGCTGTCAGAGCCAGCTTGGAGGGGAGAGGCCTGGCCTTGGTGCCAGATGCCCGAGACCTCTGCAATTCACTGTGTCCCCGGCTGCTCTGAAAGGGCTCTTCCCACGGGCACTTCTCTACTTCTCTGAGAAACTGTGTTATTTCCTCAAAAGGGCCTTTCATTTCACCCCTTCCTGTAGAATATCTAATTAAATTATTTTCTTCTGAACTCCCAGCTGCGTGGCCCCTCTGGGGTACTGCTTGGCAAACATAATTGGCTTCTCTCACCTCCAGTTTTAACATGCACCCGGAGAGCTGTTGTCCCTTAGACCTGGGGTCCTGCTTCCGGGTCACGCGATGGGGACCTCACGGCAGTGTCATCAGCTGGCTGAGAGGGAACAAGGAAAACGAGGCATTTTCTATAAATCTGACGGTGTAGCCACATGTGAAAAAACTGGAAAAATAGCTTTCAGGTTTAATTTTTGTTTTTTATAAAAACATTTTTTAAGTGAAATAAGTCAGACAGAGAAAGATAAATACCGTATTATCTCACTTATGTGTGGAATCTAAAAAAGAACAAACAGGCTCATAGACACAGAGAACAAATTGGTGGTTGCCGGGGTGCAGTGGGGAGGGGGGTGAAATGGGTGAAGGGCATCAAAAGCACAAACTTCAAGTTATAAAATAAATAAGTCCTGGGATGTAATGTACAGCATGGTGACCGTAGTTAATAATACTGTATTGTGTATTTGAAAGCTGCTAAGAGAGTAATCTTAAAAGTTCTCACAGGAAAAAAATTTGAAACTATATGTGATGATGGCTGTCATTGTGATGATCATTTCACAATATATACATATATCAAGTCATTACCTTGTACACCTGAAACTAATATAATGTCATATGTCAATTATGTCTCAATAAAAAACTAAATTTTATGATACAAAACAATGTTTTAAAAACACTTTTTATTGCAAACAGGAATGAGTTCTATGTTTGTCTGTTTCTCTTTATACCTGGCCTCTCTTTATTAAAAAAAGATATTAACATGGTGTATAAAGAAGGATGTCATTACCACAAGGTAGTTAATAAAATGGGATGGGAAATAAAAATCATGGAAGAGAAAGCAAATGGCAACCAGGAGGAAAACAAAACACTGAAATTCAGCTGCTGGTGGCCAGGATGAAGAGGAAACTGTGCAGGTACACAGCCCTCGCTGTTGGAAAGGCCTTCAGTGGAAAACACTCCTCCGGCGCTGATTTTGAAAAAAGTTTCTTGGGTGGAACCTCGTAGAAGGGGCTCTGAACGCCACATGATGATGGCACCGCTCTCAACTTGCCCCATTGACTGCAGATTGACAACGGGCAGCCATGTGCTTTCTTAGCTTTGACACCTTCATTGCTTCTGCAGTGCCCCCTAATGAAGGACAAGGGCCTAACATCGGCAAATGTTAAAGGGATGTGTTCTTGCTCTTCTATTCAAAATGCTGTGAGGCATGGGGTTCCCTGGATGCAGAGACAGCACTGACAGACAGGTGTAAGCAGAGTACACCAAACCACAGGCCAGGACCAGGCAGGGGGCAGAAGGGCAGAAGAGGAGCAGGCTCGTTGGGCTCCACATCCTGCAGCAGGCTGCTTCCTGCAGGATGCTGGGGCACAAGTGCAAACCGAGAGAGAGGGCCTGGAGCCAACCAACCTGGCAGCTGCATGCCCACCTAGGGACCGGGATCCCCACAGCTCCAGCCCCTCCCTTCAAGGAGGCAGAAGTACTGGTAAGTTCCTGTGGGCCCAGGGAGGATGGGGGCTGCACCACCAGATCCATGGCCAGCGAGGAGGCTGGGTCTGAGATCCTGGCAATGACCCCAAGGGCAGCACCCCCAAAACAGCATGAGAAGAACTGGTTCTTCCCTGCCCGGGGGACCAGGTGGGGAACCCCCAAATCACTAGAAAGATAGCATTAGGTAAGAGAAAGAAAGACTAAATGAAACAAAATATCAAAGCAAAAACTTCCCACTCAAAATGAGATATCAAAAATTCAAAGCACCTGAGGCTATCTGAAGCTAAGAAAGAAAGACAATAAAATCCACATTCAATACAGGACCTCATTACAGATAATTAAAAAAAAAAATAAGGTATTGTGAAATAGAACTGTCAAATCAAATTTGATTTGTCAAATCAAATACATATGATAAAAAATTAGAAATCTAAGAAATTAAAAGTATAACACTGCCATTACAATAAAAAAAGAAACAAGAAAGACAAACTCTAGATTAGACACGGTTGAAGACAAAATGGTGAATCAAATGCCAGCATTTCCCCAGGATCTAGCAGAGATCACAGAGATTAAAACACATCAACAAGAGGCCCCAGGGGTATTGTGGATTTCCAGAAAAAGGGAACAGAGAGAGTGGCATCTATTTTGAAGATAAAATAGCTGAGAAATTTTACGCACTGAAGAAATACATGAGTCCTCAGATCAGAAGAGCCCCGAGCATCAAGCAGCCTGAATGACAGTGAGTCCACAGCTAGACACCTGGACAGGAGCTTCAGGTGTCACAGGTAAGAAGAAATGCTGAAAGCTACCAGAGCCAGAAGAAAAGGTAATGTACAACAGATGTCAGCCAGACCACAGCAGACCTCTCATCGGGAGAAGAGAGGCCAGAGGCACTGGAGTGATATTTTCAAAGTACTGAGGGAAAATATCGATTATCTAGAATCCAGTGCGATCTAAATAGCATTCTAGGATGTGGTCGAGAGGAAGACATTTCAGACGCATAAAGACTATGCCAGTTTCCTACCCACAGACACTCACTAAGAGAATTACGAAAAGTTGTACAGAAGAAAAGCAAACCCAGAGAGAAGTCATGGTATGCAAGACCAAGGGCAAGGGCAGGACTGACAGATTATATTAAATTAAATTAATTATTGGTTATAAATATTTTTTTGTTAAAAAGATAAAAATCTAAACAAAAATAATCACATGAGGTAGATGATGTTTGACAGGTAGGCAGCAGATGCTGTGTTCTGTGAGGTGCAGGGGAGGAATGTAATACTGAATAACAGTTAAATTATATATATACACACACATATGTATTATATAATGAATTAAGGAAATATCATGTATGTAAGGATATGCTATATATATTATACTCTATGTAGTATAATAGATTGTGTGTGTGCTTAGAAACCAGTAAAATGGGGAAAAGAAGAGGCAAAACATTTTCAGTAGAACAGAGGCACAGAGTTTTAAAAAGAAAAACAGAAAAGAAATGATGAAGTGAAAGCAAAAGATAAAATTTCTAAAATAAGTCCAAACTTGTCACCTATAACAAGAAATATGATTAAACTTGTTATTAATAGAAGCTATCAGATTGGATTTTAAAATAACAATATCCAGCTATGTGCTGTATATAAAAAGCATATCTAAAAAAAACAACATAGAAATGTTGAAAGTAACAGTAAAAAATACTATACAAATGTTAACCAAAAGAAAGCAGTAATAATACCAAACAAAATAGAATTTAAGGCAAAAAGTATTAAAAGGGATAAATATAAAAGGAATGATCAATAATAAATTTATTTGCACCCAGCAAATAAATCTTGAATTATATGAAGCAAAAGTGAGCAGATTACGATGCTATAATGACAACTTTACCTCCGTCTGAAAAAGAAGGACCAAGTATACAAAATAGTAGTAAAAATGGAAAAGATTTTGGTAAACTTATTAATCTTGATCTGATAGCTCGTTATGAAACCCTATACTCAACAAAAGGAAGTATACATTATTTTTGAGGTTGCATGAATCCTTTACAAAAATTTATTGTGCAAATGCCACAAAAGAAGTCCAAATGTTTAAATAGTTGGTATTATCCAGAACTCATTCTCTGATCATAATGCAACCATTTAGTTATAGCAAAAATAAAAAAGATAGATTATTTGAAAATAACCATATGACTGAAAACTTAAAATAACTCTGAAATAACTAACGATTAAAGAGAAAATAACAATGCACATTAATTTGTATGATGCATCTCAAGCAGTATTTAGAAGAAAAATTATATTTTAAGTAATTTATTACAAAGCAGGAAAGTTTAAAAATAAATATTTTAATGTTCAACTCAAGAATCTAGAGAAAGATAAATAGAATAAGTATAAAGAATGTAGAATACAAAAACAAAAATGATAAGCACAGAAGTTAACGAAATAGAAAACAAACTGAAGAAACTCAACAAAATCAAAAGACAGTTGTTTTAAAAGAATGCGAAAAGTAGACGAATTTCTAACAGAACTGATATAGAAATAATGAGAGAAATCACAAATAAAAAAGAACATAAAAAGATATAAATTCAGACACCATACAGATTTAAAAATTAGTTAACATAATGCTATGAACAACTTTATTCTGATATGTTTGAAAACTTAAGTGAATTAGACATTTTTGAGGAAAATGTAATCAATTTGACTAAGAAAAAACAGGAAATCACATCATAGGCATTAAAGAAGTAGAATCAGGGCCGGCCTGGTGGTGCAAGCGGTTAAGTGCGCGCGCTCCGCTGCGGCGGCCCGGGGCTCACCGGTTCGGATCCCAGGCGCGCACCGACGCACGGCTTGTCAGGCCATGCTGTGGCGGCGTCCCACATAAAGTGGAGGAAGATAGGCACGGATGTTAGCCCAGGGCCAGTCTTCCTCAGCAAAAAGAGGAGGATTGGCAGATGTTAGCACAGGGCTGATCTTCCTCACCAAAAAAATAAATAAATAAATAAATAAAATAATACATTTGACAAGTAAGGTTTATCTTGAAGATGAAAAGATGGCTTAACATCAGAAAATATATTAATGTTATCCACCACATTACAGATTTAATGAGAAAAAGTAATCCATAAAATTCAACACTATTTCATCATAAAATCTGTGCAGGCTAGTAATAAGAGAACTTAGGTGGCTATTCCAAACCAATAGCAAACATCATACCTAATAGAACAAACTGGAAGTATTCCTATTAAAGTACAGGACAAGACATGGATGTCTACTTCTCTCCTGTTGATAGAAACCAATGTAATAAGATAAGGAAAAATGTAGTAAGGATCAGAATAGGAGACAAAGAAAAAAAACTCCTCATTTTCAGATAACATAATTGTTTACCTCATTCCCCAAATCAAGATAATCAACTGAAAAAAATTCTCAAATAGAAGATCAGCATACAAAAATGAATAATATCCCTATACAGCAGTGATTAGAAAATGCAAAAGGAAATGATCTTATTCACTGTGTGTTGCAGGGGGGGAACCATGTGTGTACCCAATAATAAATCTAAGAAAATATGCACATGCCCTTTATTAAGAAAGGTTACTAACCATTATTGAAAGACATAAAAGAAAACCTGAATAAATGGGGATACTCACCTCAAATTAATGTATATATTTAATGCATTTCCAAACAAAATACCAATTTGTCTTTGTGGAACTTAATACATTGACTATAAAATTCAAATGGAAAAACAAAGCCAATAATAGCTAAGGCAATTTTTATAAAGTTAATAAAATGGAGGGGCTTAAAGCTCAAATCAGTAAGACTATTACCAAAAAAAAGGATTGTATTTTTCCTGGTTGAAAACTTTACTCATTCATTTATTCATTCATCATACATGTTTAAGGCTCTATTCTGCACGGTGCTCTGTTCCTGGCTTTGCAAATAGATCAATGAACAAAACCAACAAAATGCCCATCCTCGAGGTGCTTACATTCTAGTAGGGGGACATGCAATAAACAAATAAAATATACTACACCAGTTGGTAGTGATAACTGTTATGAAGAAAAATCACGTAAGTGGATAGGAAGGATTCTATTTTAGAGAGGGTGAATAGAGAAGACCCTCTTGAATAAAGTGATATTTGATCAGATACCTGAATCAGGTTAAAGCAAACTGTACAGCTATCTGAGGAAGAAAAGTGGCAGGAAGAAGAAATGGCAAGTGGAAAGGACCTGAGGTGGGAACAGAGTCAGTATGTGAGGAATAGCGAGTGTGTCTGCAGCACAATGAGCAAGAGAGAGAGAAAGAAGGAGGAAATGAGAGGAGGAAAGCAGCCAGCAGCCAGGTCATGGGGAGTCTTGTGGACACAGTAAGATTGTGAATTTTATTCTGAGTGTGAGCACAGAATGGCATGATCAAATGTGTTTTTAAAGACATAACTCTGCTGCTGAATAGACAAGAAGTTGTAGGGCAGCAAGAGACGAAGGAGGAGGATGATTAGGAGGCCATAGAGTATCCAGGGGCAAGGTGGGGTGGTTTGGTGCTGAGTGGCTGTGTTGGTGGGGATGAGAAATGGCTGGCTTGGGGAGGTCTATTTTAAGGTAGGCTGTCAGGTTTGCTAATGGATTGGATGTCAGGTACAAGAGTCAGAGTAGCCCCAAGGTTTTCAGCCTGAGCAACTGGTGAAATGATATACGCATGATGGAATGGATATTTGACATGTCCATGAGGAATCCACTCAATGGCGATGAGACATTTGGTTTCCACATGTAAAAATAAATTAGATTCATACCTCACACTACACAAAAGAGTAAGGTCCTTCTGTGTTTAAGACCTAAATGAAAAAAGCAAAACTTTAATATTTTTAAAAGAAAAATAAGAAAAAATATTATGGCCTTATTTATAGCAGGAAAAGTTTTCTTAAGTCACAAAAACAAAACTCAAAAAATTGAAAATAAATTTTATTTAAAACTGTTTTCCAGCTTTACTGTTATAATTTACAAATGAACATTATGTATATTTAAGGTGTACAATGTGATGATTTGATATACATATACATTGTGAAATAATTACTCCAATAAAGCTAATTAACCCACCCATCACCTCCCATAGTTACCATTTGTGTGTGTGTATATAATGAGAACACCTAGCATCAATTCTCTTAGCAAATTTCAATATTATTAACTATAGTCACCATGCTATACAGTAGATCTCCAGAAATTATTCATCTCATAACAAGAAGTTTGGACCCTTTGACCAATATCTCCCCATTTAACCCTCCCCACATCCCCTAGTAACCATCATTCTACCCTATTTCTGTGAGTTCAACTTGTTTAGATTCCACATATAAGTGAAGATCATACAGTATTTGTCTTTCTGTGGCTGGCTTATTTCACTTAGTATAATGTCCTCAAGGTTCATCCATGTTGTCACAAATGGCAGAATTTCCTTCTTTTTAAAACGTGGCTAAATAATACTCCATAGTATATATGTATCACATTTTCTTTATCCATTAATCAATTTAACAGACACTTATGTTGTTTCCATGTCTTGGCAACTGTGAATAATGTTCCAATAAACATGGGCAGTACAGTTATCTCTTCAAGATAGTCATTTAATTTCCTTTGGATTTATACCCAGGAGTGGGATACCTGGATCATATGGTATTTCTATTTTTAATTTATTCAGGAGCCTCCATGCTGTTTTCCATGGTGATTGTACCAATTTACATTCCCACCACAGTACACAAGGGTTCTCTTTTCTCCACATCCTCACCAGCACCTATTGTCTCTTGTCTTCTTGATAATAGCCATCCTAACAGGTGTGAGTGACAATTTCATTGTGGTTTTGATTTGCATTTCCCTCACGATTAGTGCATTTCCCTCACATCTTTTCATGTAACTGTTGGGAATCTGTATGTCTTCTTTGGAAAAATGTCTATTCAGATCCTCTGCCCATTTTTAAATCAGATTTTTGTTGTTGTCATTATTGAGTTGTAAGTGTTCTTAGATATTAACCCCTTATCAGATATATGATTTGCAAATATTTTCTCCCATTCTATAGGTTGCTTTTTATCTTTGTTGATTGTTTCCTTTGCTGTGCAATAGCTTTTTAGTTTGATATAATCCTACTTTTCTATTTTTGCTTTTGTTGCCTGTGCTTTTGGTGTGATAGACAAGGAATCATTGCCAAGTCCAATATTTAGCTTTTTCCCTGTGTTTTCTTCTAAGAGCTTTATAGTTTTTGGTTTTATGTTTATGTCTTTAATCCATTTTGAGTTGATTTTTGTATACGGTGTGAGATAAGGATCCAACTTCATTCTTCTGCCTGTGGATATCTAGTTTTCCCCATCACGGTTTATTGAAGAGACTGTCCTTTCCCCATTGTGTGTTATTGGTGCCGTTGTGAAAGATTAGTTGACCATATATGCGTGAGTTTATTTCTGGGCTCTCTATTTGGTTTCATTGGTCTATGTGTCCATTTTTATGTCAATACCATACTGTTTTGATTACCATGGCTTTGTAATACAGTTTGAAATCAGAAAGTGTGATGCCTCCAGCTTTGTTCTTCTTTCTCAAGATTGCTGTGGCCATTTGGGTCCATGTGAATTTTAGGATTGTTTTTTCTATTTCTGTGAAAAATGTCATTGGATTGCATTGAATCTGTAAAACACTTTGGGCAGTATGAACATATTAACAATATTAATTCTTCTAATCCATTAACACTAAATATCTTGCCATTTATTTGTGCCTTCTTCAGTTTCTTTCATCAATATCTTATTGTTTTCATTGTACAAATCTTTTACCTCCTTGATTAAACTTATTCCTAAGTATTTTATTCTTGTTGACACTATCATAAATGGGTTTTTTTCTTAGTTTATTTTTCATATTTAAAACTTCAAAAGTTTTCTCTGAGACAAAAACTTGTCAAGTAAGAAGACAAGCCACAGGGTAAGAAGAGATATTATTAATACATATAACTGACAAAGAATTGTATACAGGATATACAAAGAACACCTCCAAATCAATTTGAAAAAGGCAAATCCATAAAAATAGTCAAAAGGTATGAAAAGGCAAAGGACAGAAGAGGAAACTGAACAGTCAATACTACAAGTGAAAAAACACTCAAACTCATCAGTAATCCAGGAAACACGTTACATTAACCTGCATTATTCATTCTATGCCCATCAGCTTAGTACAAATTAAAGCGTCTGACAACGCAAAGGTTTGTCACGAGGTGAAGGAGGAAGAAAATCTCTATGTGCTACTGGAGAATTGAAAATTCCTACAGTCACTGTGAAAGACATTTGGAGAGAAGCAAACCTACTTCTCATATGTGCTGTCAGGAGACAGATGGAGGTAGTTTGTCCATCTGTAAGAGCCAGCACTTGGAAGCTTTGGGGAGACACCGCCCTCCTTGGGCTTCCTGTTATCCTGTGTGCTTTACTGGCTGTGCCAAGACTGCAAAGCCTTGGCTGCCCTTTGCCCGGACGTTTTCCAGGGCTGTGTTTGCAGGGAAAAACCTCAAAGGATGAGACAAAGTCTCACTCCAGGACAAAGAGGCAGCTTGCCTACTGCCTGCTCTAAATCCACGGGATCCCCAAGCCCAGTGGTCCTCTCTCGTAACTCGACCCCTACATGTGCAGCTGTCTGCTGGCCCTCCACGTCACCCTGTGGGCATGGGTATCGGGGGACCAGTGCAAACATTCTGGCACTCTGGCTGCTGCTTTGGCTGTGGGTCATAAGTCTTTCATCTCTGATCCGGGAATCTCATGGGGCAGCCTAACTTGTTAGCTGGTAAGTGGGGTGAAATCTCAGACCCTTCACGCTTCTTGACAGAAGCCACCTAAATATCCATCATCATCATGATTCAAGAGTACAATACACATGAAATAAAATGCTATACACTAGTTATATTAAAAGAATTATGCTACACCTGACATATTATTAAGTTGCAAAAACATAACATTGAATAAGAAAAAGCTTGTTACAGATTGACGTATTCACATAAAAATTTAATACTTTGCTATGTTGTTTATGGCTACATTCATCTATAGTAATAGTATAGTAACATTCTTTGACTGAGAACCATCAATTTAAGGACAGGGAGGAAGTACAGAGGGGCTTCCATGGTCTCTGCATGTTTTATTTCTTAGTGAAAATTGACACAAATATGGCAAAATGTTAGAATTTTATAAGTGGGCATGTAGGTGTTCATCCTGCTATTCTTTTTTTTATAAACCTCTTTTTTTATTGAAAGTGGATTTTTTTCTTTTAATTATTTTATCGAGGTCATAATGGTTTATAACATTGTATAATTTCAGGTGTACATTATTATTTATCAGTTTCTGTATAGACTACATTGTGCTCACTACCAATAGTCTAATTTTTCTCCATCACCATATATATGTGCCCCTTTACCCCTTTTGCCCACCCCCAACCCCCTTCCCCTCTGGTAACCACTAATCTGTTCTCTTTGTCTATGTGTTTGTTTATCTTCCACATATAAGTGAAATGATGCGGTGTTTATCTTTCTCTGTCTGGTTTATTTCACTTAACATAATACCCTCAAGATCCATCCATGTTGTTGCAAATGGGACGGTTTCTGTCTTTTTTTATGGCTGGTAGTATTCCATTGTATATATATACCACATCTTCTTTATCCATTCATCAGTTGGTGGGCACTTGGATTGCTTCCACATCTTGGCTATTGTGAATAATGCTGCAATGAACATAGGGGGTGCATATATCTCTTTGTATTGTTGATTTCGTGTTCTTTTGTTAAATACCCAGTAGTGGGATAGCTGGATGGTATGGTATTTCTATTTTTAATTTTTTGAGAAATCTCCAGACTGTTTTCCATTGTGGCTGCACCAGTTTGCATTCCCACCAGCAGTATACAAGGGTTCCCTTTTCTCCACATCCTCTCCAACATTTGTTATTTTTTGTCTTGGTAATTATAGCCATTCTGACAGGTGTAAGGTGATATCTCATTATAGTTTTGATTTTCAGTTCTCTAATACTTAGTGATGTTGAACATCTTTTCGTGTGCCTGTTGGCCACCTGCATATCTTCTTTGGAAAAATGTCTGTCCATATCCTCTGCCCATTTTTTGATCGGGTTGTGTGTTTTTTTGTTGTTGAGTTGTGTGAGTTCTTTGTATATTTTGGGAATTAATCCCTTGTTGGATATATGATTTGCAAATATTTTCTCCCGGTTGGTGGGTTGTCTTTCATTTTGTTCTATGTTTCCTTTGCCTTGCAGAAGCTCTTTAGTCTGATGCAGTCCCATTTGTTTATTTTTTCTGTTGTTTTCCTTGCCTGAGTAGTCATGGTATTCGAAAAGATGCTGCTAAGACCGATGTCAAAGAGTATACTGCCTATATTTTCTTCTAGGAGTCTTATGGTTTCAGGTCTTACCGTCAAGTCACTAATTATTTTTGTGTATGGTATAAGATAATGTTCTACTTTCATTCTTTTGCATGTGACTGTCCAGTTTTCCCCACACCATTTATTGAAGAGACTTGCCTTTCGTCATTGTATATTCTTGGCTCCTTTGTTGAAGATCAGCTGTCCATAGATGTGTGGTTTTATTTCTGGGCTTTCAGTTCTGTTCCATTGATCTGTGTGTCTGTTTTTGTGCCAGTACCATGCTGTTTTGGTTATTGTAGCTTTGTAGTGTATTTTGAAGTGAGGGATTGTGATGCCTCCAGCTTTGTTCTTTTTTCTCAGGACTGCTTTAGCTATTCAGGGTCTTTTGTTGTTCCATATAAATTTTAGGATTCTTTGTTCTATTTCCATGAAGAATGTCATTGGGATCTGATTGGGATTGCATTGAATCTGTAGATGCTTTAGGTAATATGGACACTTTAATTATGTTTATTCTTCCAATCCATGAGCGTGCAATATCTTTCCATTTCTTTATGTCATCATCGATTTCTTTCAATAATGTCTTATAGTTTTCAGTGTATGGGTCTTTCACCTCCTTGGTTAAATTATTCCTAGATGTTTTGTTCTTTTTGTTGCAATTGTAAATGGGATTGTATTCTTGAGTTCTCTTTCTGCTACTTCGTTATTAGTATATAGAATCCACCAGAAAATTATTAGAAATAATCAACAACTGCAACCAAGTTGCAGAGTACAAAATCAACTTACAAACATCATGCTATTCTTTATACTTCTCTGTATATTTGAAATGTTCCATATTTTTCAATGGCATCAGTCTGTCTCAGACCCACAACATGGCCTCACATTTTCCTTCAAATATGAATTTTGCTTCTCATAGTTGCCACATTAATGCTTATAAACATACATGCATATTTTTGTGGTGGAAACTTCTTAAATTAAAACATCTCCTGGACCTGAAGCCTAGGGAAAACATCATTAATTGGCCTGACACTGAGGAAATCAGAGACACTTCTGTTAAAAAACCAAAACAAAAAAACGAAAACCTCCCTTAAAGTCCTAATGTGAAGGCAGGAAAAGGGCCCACTCTGTTCCCTGTCTGCCGGCCTAATTACTCCATCTCGCTCTGTCCTGGGCCTTTGTCCTGGCCGCCTGCTCCTGACCGACTGAAGACGTACAGTGAACTAATGTGGACAAGGCTCTGTGGACACAGGCTTTGATTTGGGAGAAAAAATGAATCACTCTGAGTGGGTAATCTGATCTCTGCCCTTCTGCTGGTAAACAGTTGAAAGGCACTCAATACATCCTCCGCTTTTTAAAAACAGAGCAGCGAATAAAAGGGCCCGGAGGAGCTTGGTGGGTCATTCATCACCTTCGGGGAAAGAGAGTGTAAATAGGTTCAGATTTATTCTCTGGTCCTCCCTTGGCCACAGCCGCCCTAGAAACACTCACCTTGTTTCGGTTAGTGGGCCAAGGGTCAGAGGTCAACAGGGCTGCTCCAGCCGGCTCTGTGGTTCTGTAAACAGGCCACACAATGAGACGCTGTTTAAAATCGGAATTCCTTTCACCCTGCGTAAGTTCCCAAAGCACAGGGGTCAACGGGCAAGTATTAGAGGGGTCCCACCATTTGTCCCGCCCTTTGTTGCAGAGGACATCGGCAAGTTGAGATGGGAAAAAGAAAGGCATCTGTCCAGGTTCTGCCCACCCCAAGTGGCAGGCTATCTAATGCATTGGTCACTGGAGCAGACCGCTCTGCACAAGACTTGGGCAGGCCTGGTGAAAAGATCGTCGGCTGTGAGATGAGAACACAAGAGCTCACTTGAGCGTGAATATTCACAGGGGGGCAGGAAGCAAGGCTGGTGGCCAAGCCGTGGTCAACACTGAGATGGGGACATACCTGGTGGGCCAGACCACTCAGAATCTGGTGATCGACAGCCCGAGACACATCCACAAGACGATGAGAAGGCTGCACACAAGGTGGGTCCAGTTGCAAAGGCTGGGCTATGAGAGGGGAAGTGTCCTCTGTGGTTGTGAAGTCATCGTGACATCTCTCACCACCTGCCTGCCCAAGGCCTGGCCCAGCCGGCGCGCACACTCGGGTCTGGGCCTGAGAAGAGAGACTCAGCTGCAGCTCTGACTGAACAGAATCCAGCACAAGGGCTGCAGGCAGCGGCAGTGCCCGGGGACAGTGATGTCCAGCAGAATGACGTGTGACAGCTGACTCACTAAAGGAGGCCAGATAAGAGAAAAGCCTGACAAGAGCTGTCTTGGTAGCTGATGCTTGAGCTCCTGAAGAACTTTCGGGAATAAGTCAGGACTTTTTCAGCCATCCGAACCTGCGAACCCCGGGCCACCGAAGCAGAGTGGGCAAACTTAACCACTACACCACCGGGCTGGCCCCCAAGTGCTATCTTTTTTAAAAAGAAATCTGCCTAGTGATGGGTTTTTAAGAAATAGTAATTCATTCTTAAGTAAATTGACCACCTATGAATTGGCTATTCAAGTCCTTTCACGAAACATAAGAGCATTTCTCCCCTCGTATTGGCTAGAATTGAAAGAAATGCTGGAGAGGAGAACAGCCAGTACTAGAAGCTCAGTCAGCAGATGAACTGGCCCCAGCAGGATCACCGGGTCCTTTTCTACCTCAACATAAGCATCCTTCTAGAAGGTACCACGAGTGCGATAGAAATGACATGCAGTTTAGACTCAGAAGAACAGGATTCAAGTCCAAGCTCTGGCACTTTCTAAGTGTGTTATTTTTCCAACCCCATGAGGCCTTTGTTATCCCACAGGCAAAATGGAAACAACATTACCCTCCTCCCTGGGCTTTTGAGGGTTAAGTGGGATATTAACTGGGTCACACTCTGTGGGGTGTTGTAGGTTCTCAATAATGTCCATGGACCCCAAAGCCACTCTGCAAGGACCGGATTCTGCCCATGGAGAGAACAAGTCATATGTCACTAAGGGAACCAGATGACCGTGAACGCCAGGCTTATTTATGTGGATTAGCGGGTTTCTGTGTGGAATGAGCGGCCTTCATCCTGCCATTACTTGTTCCGTGTGTCAGAATTGAATCACGCCGGGGCATTCACGGACCTAAAATTCAATTACTTGTCATATTTTTTATTCAACCATTTCCTCCTTTCCTTGGTAAATTTAATTTAATTTTTCCTCATTCTAATGAAGCTCCCTGGAAAAATCAAATCACTGCTTTGTTTTAATCAGAGTAATCAACCCATGATGGATGAGGCACCGATAGGATGGAGTTTGGTAGAAGGGTCTTAAGGAAGCAAATGACGGTGTCAGGGCTGGCTTTGCCTCTGTCCTTGGTGAAAGGGCTGGGGTTGTGCCCACACACCCCAAATATGGTATGGTCAGCTGTGGACACTAGTGGACCAAGAGGGCGAGCCTGTGAAAGAACACGAACTATCGTACCATTTTCTCAAAAACAGAAGTCAACATTAACTCCATTGCAACCTTCTATGTGTCTATTCTCTCAGAAATTAAGGGAAAAACTATTTACAGAACAATATATTCTATAATCAATTTATCCTCATAAAACAGATCATTTCACATCAGCCCCATTTACAATTTGGAAATGTCTCGTCCCTTTCCAGATGAAGTCTGAATTCATTATGGGCCTCCAACCCTTTGTATCCAGGTCTTGGTCACGCCCATGGACGTGCCAGGCCCAGTCCCTCCTCCCAGCTTTGATGGAGCTCCACACATGCAGTGGTGCTGTGTGATGGATCCTCCTGCCTCCCCAGCCGCTGCACTTTCTAGTCACCTGCACCCCTGGGCATGGTCCAGTGGTGGATGTTGACTTTGGCTGCTGCCACGTATCTGACCAAAGAAGGCAGTTTCTCCCCTGTTGGTCAGTCGACTGCACGCTGAAGTTTCTGAGGTCTTGCCTCCTCCTAGAGCACAGAGACACGCCTCTCTCTCTCTCTCTCTCCCTCACACACACACACACACACGCACACACTCACACACGCATGCAACTTTTGGGTGGAGTTATGAAGGAAAAAGAGGAGTATATCCCTCTGTGCCTAAGGGTTATGGAAAGAAGAGACAGATGTGAGGGCTGTGTATGTGTGTCCATTTTTCTCATATCTTAATTCCCTGAGTGATTTGCTTTGAGAAATCAATACAGTGGGGCTCAAGAGTTTTGTCGTCATTGTTGTTGGTGTGTTGTCTTTGCTTTCCAAATACCACATCCTTCTCAGAGGCAAGAGAGATCCGACTATTTGCTTGAATGAAGGAGAAGGAAAGAGGCACAAGAGGGGGAAATGTCAGGGAGCAAAAAGAACCTGATCCATTTCTGAAAAAAATATAAAACACTATCCCCCCATGCCGTGAAATGACTGCACGCCAACAGCAATTTACATTGGGATGAGAGTGACCATGATTTATCTCCATAACGGATGTAATAGCCTGCTAATGGCGATGCTGCCCTAGACAGAGGAGATCCTTTGATGAGGTGCAGGGGAGAAAGCCTGGTTGGGAGAGAAAAGGCTTCATTCCAGCAGACAGAGCACCATGGGCCTGGGGCTGGCGGAGGGAGGCTGGGAGAGGAGGAAGATGTGTCATGGAGAAAAGGAACATTTCACAGACGTGCTCTACATTCCAGGTACTTTTAGATGTTTTATAAAATGCCCCAATTTTGTAACAACTGTAGAATATATGATGTTTTCTTCATTTTATGGAGGAAGAAGCTAAGGTTTTGAAAAGTTGGATAATTTTCCCCAAAGTGTTCCTTATTCTTGAGTTTCCTTTTACAGTGAATGACACAACCATCCACTCAGCTCAAGCCAGAAAACTGGATTCATCCTAGACTCCCCACTTCCTTCAGCCAACCTTCTCCATCCAGTCATTCAATCAATGAACCAGTCCCCTTGAGGTGGCCTCTAGAACTGTCGCACTGCTTCTTTTCCGTTTGTTGCCATCTTGCTGCAGCCAAATCATTCTCTGCCTGTATTTTTACGGTAGCATCCTAATGGTTTCCTGCCCAGTGAGCTCGCCTGTCCAGCTGGGAAGATTGTTGCGCTTCCCTGTTTGACGATTTGGCACACCTGCTATAGGTTTCGCTTTCAAAGAGATCCCATTCACCTCCATTCTCAAGAAGAAGCACAATGGTTTTAGCTCTAGAATACTTACGACAGCATTAGGCACAAGTCCGAAATCTCCATTTGCTCACCATCAAAATGAAACATGTTTTCCTGAAATCTAAAATAATTTAAAGTTTATGAAACCAGAGTGGTTTTGATCCAGACATAAATCTTTAGCAACTAAGAACAGTTTTGCTCTTTTTTGTTAAGTCTATTTTACTTTGCTTGAAACTTGGAAGACACATGCACAGTGATCCATTCACAAGAATTTAAGTTTTAATTCTGTTTAAACCTTCCACCTGGTCATCCCAAAACTATGTCAAATATCTTTTTGTAATGCATTTTCTGAGCCACAACCTGGGGCAGAGACTGAAGCCACCGGGAGGACCTAGTGTGGATGAGTTATGGCGTCAGCCTCCCAGGTCACGTCTGGTTTTCATTTCTTTTGCTCTGAATGGTGCCGTCCATGTTCTTCAGACACTCCGCACCTAGAAGTTAGCAGTCACCCAGGAAGGAACAAACGCTAACATTTTCCGACCTGTAGGTGTTCTTAGTACATAACCAGAGGCAGGACGTTGACCTTCATTTTTGGAAGAATGTGAGAAATAGAAAGCTTTCCTTGAGCAGAAACTGTTGACTGTTTCATGCCTCTGTCTGACGTAACTTTTGTTCTACTGTTGCCTGCCTGCTCTGCCCTCCCTCTATTTTACGACTTCTCCAACTCCATCTCGTTTAGCAAGTATTTTGCCATACAACAGGCATCATCCTGGTGTTTTGCAACCCTGTCTCACTTTCTCCTCCTTCGCCCGATATTGTTACCTCGTTGCCTCCATGAGGCCACTGGGAGACTGTGAGCAGTTCCATGCCTTGCCAGTGGCCACGGATGGTAGGTGGTGGAGCCAGGCTTGGAGCCCAGCATCTTAACGCGTTCCTTCCACTAAGCCGGGCTGCTTTGAGGACCTAAGCCTGCCGAAGTTCCTGAATGTTCTGACTTTCAGCACATCAAGAGCTGGGATGTATTTTCAAGATGAGATAGTTTAATTCCTTAATCTCCCTATGGGGAAAATAAAGTTCTGAGGGACGGCTGCCTCCAAGTTAAACAGACTTAGACTGGGAATCGGAGAGCCTGATTTGAATGCCCGTTTTGCCGGGTCTCAGTGATTTGGGCGAATCTTGTAATCACCCTGAACATCAGGCGTTAATATATCATTCACGGAGTCAAGTGAAATTATTGTCTCAACAAGCAGGTCTTCAGTGTCTGCTCTTGGACATGACTCCTGCCCCGGGGGATCTTGACTAGGAAGGGAGACAATCGGAAAGTAAATTTGAAAATATACCATTAAAATTATGCGGAGGCTTGCAAAACTCCTGGCACATAGTTGATTCTCCATAAATAAGTTGACCTTGTTACTGGCTTACTATTTGACTATTGAAAAACAAAATCATGAAAAACAAAAATGTAGCTGTTATATTAAATGTAGACTGTTATATTAAAGGAGATTAAAGAGACATGACAATCAAATGCAATGTGAGGTCCTAGATGGATCTTGGTTAAAAAAAAAAAGAAAACCTTTAAAAGACATTTTGTGGACAAAGAAAAACATTTGAATCAATATTAAATTTCTGAGGCATGATAATGGCTTTGTGGCCATATAGGAGAATATCTTTGGTGAGACATTTAGTGGTGAAGGGTCATTATTCCTGCCATTGTTTTCAATGGTTATGTGTATATATAAAAGAGAGAGAGAGGCAGGGAGGTGAACCTACCTCCCCAGAAAACTCTAAAAATGTACCCACCCACCAACAAAACCTTGGGAAAATTTTAAATGGACATTCTTTTTGATTCAGTAATTATACTTGTTGGAACATAGCCTAAAGAAATAATCATAGATCCGGTAGAACTTCTTTGCCGTTGGGTAGAAGCGGGTTGACTACATGAGGGGTGAGGATATCGCTAAATAGACACCGCATCCCCAGAATCTGAATCTTGAGCAGCAGTACAAAGAGACTGAAAATGATTGGAGTTTCACTCCAAGAAAGGGTGCAGGTAGCCTTTGGGCCTCATCCATCCAGCCTCCTGCCAAGGCTCTTCTATTAGCCTGTTTCCCTGGAGATGGCCAGAGTGGACTATTGTTCACAACCCAAGAAACACAACAGATACAACCAAGAAACCCATTGTTCAGTTGTATTGGGTAAACCTTCTCACCCCTTTCAACAGTTCCATTACTCAGCACTCTAATTATAGGCTCTTCGGAGTTTTTCTAAGCAATTAAGCCAAAGTACCCCTGAATATGTTGCTACAAAGCCACCATCCTGTCACTGCCTCAAAGTTACGGCAGTAATGGCCAGCAACAGCCCTGATGTTCTTCCAACCACTGCTCCCGGAGGCAATGCAAATCCTCACAGCAAAGGGTAAAAATGCTTATCTAGATTTGCCCCACCCAGGGCCCGGCCCTGTCTCCAGAATACCTCCAGGACCACCAACTCTGATTAATGCCTCTGCCGTGGTCTACTGCCCCACCAAAGCTAGGAACCATGCCATATGTGTTTAATGGTCTCCCACAGTCTAATGTTAGGTCCACCAGCCGGGGGCCTTTCCCACTGTTACCCCTGGTTCCCAGTGCCCCAGACAGCACCCAGACCTCAACAGGCGTGCGTAAATAGTTATCAAATACATGAACAAATGAATGTGTAGCACCTGCAAAGAAAGAACAAAACTAGTGGCATAATTCTGAAAAGGTTATAACCCATGACCATTGAAAGGACAATAGAAGAATATTATGAACAACTCTGCCAACAAATTTGATCACTCAGATGGACCAATTTCTTGAAAGATGCAATCCACAAACCTCATTTAAAAAAGAAATAGATAATATAGTATCTATTAAAAAATTTCATCAGTAATTAATGACCTTCAGGGCCAGCCCTGGTGGCCTAGTGGTTAAGTTCACTGCGTTCCACTTCAGTGGCCCGGGTTCAGTTCCCAGGCACAGACCTACACCACTCGTCAGCGGCCATGCTGTAGCAGCAGCTCACATACAAAACAGAGGAAGATTGGCAACAATTGTTACCTTAGGGTGAATCTTCCTCAGCAAAAAAAATAAAAATAAAAAAATAATTAATAACCTTCAAAACAGAAAGCACCAGGCCCAAATGGTTTCACTGGTGAATTCCACCAGACATTTAAGGAAGAAATTATACTAATTCTCTACGATCTGTTCCAGAAAGTAGAAGCAGAGAGAATACTTCCTAACATATTCTATGAGGCTAACATTACCCTAATAACAAAACCAGACAAAGACATTACAATAAATGAAAACTACAGACCAATATCTCTCAAGTGATGTAAAAATCCTCAAGATATTAGCAAATCCAGTCCAACAATGTGTTAAAAGAATGATATACCAACACCAAGTGGGATTTATTCCAGATATGCAAGGCTGGTTCAACATCCAAAAATCATTTAATATGATCTATTACATCAATAAGCTAAAGAAGAAAAATCAGTCTATTACTTCAAAAAAACACTGTGAAAGAAGGCTGTTTCTAAGGAATTTATTGTTCCCCCTAAGAAAATCACTTCATTAAAATTCCCCTGTACATTCAAGATTTAATATCCTACAAGCTAGATCAAATATCTGAACTATCTGTTGCCCAGAGGAGCCTGCCTGGTCATGGGCTGCTGGCAGAGATGCCCCTGCTGGCTCAGGCCCTGGAGGTCCCACTGGGCATCCTCCCTTCTCTCCCTGGCTCCACCTGGTCCAGACTTCACCCATCCTCTTCCTCTTCCTGACATCCCCTCTCAGGGACTGACACCAGGGCATTATCCTTCACTTCTCAGCTCTCACCTAAAATAGCCCATGGATTTCTCTTCCTTGTTATTTGACCCCACCCCTCATCAGGGTCCTTATTTCCAATACCGCAGTTAAAGCATCCCTGTCTTTCTTCCGGAGCCTCCTAACTTGTCTCCCTTGCTCAGGTGTTTCCACTCTCCAATCCGTTTTCCAGTCAGCACCCAGAGTTAATTTTCAGGTATGAAAATCTGACCTTTCATGCTCTGCTTGAGTCCCTCCACCTGCAGGACATGGCTTTTCTCTCTTTCTTCTTTTTTGCCCCAGATCAAGCCATACTAATCTAGGTGTGACTCGCCAGCATCATACTCTTTCTGCTCCCCAGGTGCACTGAGCACCTACCATGCGTGCAGTCCCGTACTAGCAGCCGGGGTGCAGCATGAGCAAAGCTGAGTTACTACCTTCTTAGGGCAGACACTCAAGGAGGGAGAGACAAACAGCAGACACATAACAAACAACAGGATATTTCAGAAATGTATGAGTTTTATGAAGATAACACAGATAATATGATAAAGAGTTCCTAAAAGGTAGCCATAGTATCAGGATGAGGAAACATTTGAGAGAAAACTTAGTGACGAGGAGGCAGCTGCATAAAGATCTGGGAGACACGGGAAGGAAGGATAAGAGAGAGGCCAGAACAGGCGGTCCCTAGATGGAGATGATCACAGCTGATGAGGGTGGGAGCCGTGGTTTGATTTAAGATATGCTGTGGAAGTAGAACTCACAGGATGAATTGGATATGGGTGTGAAAGGAAGAAAGAAGCCAATGTGATCCTAAGATCATGGCACATTGGGGAAGCCTGGACAGGAAAAATTGTGAGTTCTTTGCCATGGTTGTCATCCTACTCCACATTCAAGCAGAGATTCAGAGAGGTGGTTGGGTAATTATGTTGGGCACTTGGGAGAGAGGTCCAAAACGAATACGTTTTCTGATACCTGAAGATGCAGTTCTTTTTGAGATGACCTAGTGGAGAGAGAGAGAGTAGAAATGGGAGGTGAGGAGGAACAGCAAGTACAGACAACTGTGTGAGAAGTCTGGGCAAACCGTGACTCGCTCCTTCCACTTTTCAAAAATCAGCTCAGAACCCTTCACCTGGAAAGCCACACCTGACTACCCAGGGCTGGAAGAGACGCCGTCCTACCTGTTCCCAAAGCCCTTCCCCCACTCAGTGGTGAAGACTTGCTCACCTGCCAGCCTCCCAGCCACCTGGAGGCCCCTGGGGGCCGTCTTGACCTCAGCTGTGGCTTTAGCACCCAGTACTTGTCTGGCACCTGTCAACCATCAATCAACATCTATCTTGCGAATCAGACAAAAGACTACAAAATATGTAAAGAACTCTCAAAACTCAATAATAAGAAAACAAACAATCCGATTAAAAATTAGTTGAAAGACCTGAACGCTTCACCAAAGAGAACACACAGTTGGCAAATGAGCACAAGAAAGATGCTCAACATAATTGGCCATTAGAGAAATGCAAATTAAAACCATGATGGAGTACCACTATCTACCAGTTGGAATGGCTAAGATAAATGTTGACAATACCAATATTGTGAGGATGTAGAACCACAGATCTCTCTGTATTGCTGGTGGGAATGCAAAATGGTAGAGCCATTCTGCAAAACAGTTGGGCACTTTCTTGTAAAGTTAAACATACACTTACCATGTGATCTAGTAATCCCACTACTGGCTATTTACCCTAAAGAAATGAAAACTTCTGTTTATACAAAAGCCTGTACACAATGTTTATAACAGCTTTCTTCATAAGCAACAAAAACTGGAAACAAGTTCTTCAGTAGTTGAATGGATGGTGCATCCATACAATGGAATACTATCAGCAATAAAAAGACATGGACTATCTACTGATCATGGAATGGGATGAATCTCACAGACGTTATGCAAGGTGAAGGAAGCCAGTCTCAATAGATACTAGTCCACTTATATGACATTCTGGACAAGACAAAATTATAGTGACAGAACAGACCAGTGTTGCCAAGGGATGGGTGGGGGTGTGAGGAGTTTGGGAGATGATGGAATGGCTCTGTATCCTGATTGTCATGATGGAGACATACAGCTATACATGTGTCAAATTCACAGAACTGTACACAAAAAAGTCAATATTACTGTATGTTAATTTAAGATATGTCATTTAAAAATCATCATTTGCTGCATGGATGAATGAGTGAAGTTTATCTGCAATCAGACCAGCTTCCAGCATTCCTTAATTATCTTGCTTCATTCTAATCAAAATGGGTGAATCTGTTGGGCTAGAAAGGAAAAATTTCACCCAGGACACTTTAGGGCCTGATTGCTATAGTATCAGTGTCTTCATCTGATGTTAAAACCACAAGATACAAGTTTATATGTCAATGGGTCCGGAACTGCAGGGTCTTCTCAGGTACATGAGCGTCTGCTGGATGCAGATTTCTCTCTTCTGCAGGAAGACCCGGGCGACTGGAACATCACGGTAACAGGAGAAAGCAGAGCTGAGTCGAATTCCTTCTAGGTGTGTCTCTGGTTCTGAGATGGTGGGCAGAACCCCCCAGCTCTCTGAAACTTGGCTTCCCTGTCTACAAAATGGATCAAAGGATTCCTGACTTACAAGGTAGTTGTATGTGGCATACATACAAAGTGTGGCATGGCCCCAAGTGGAGGCTGTTGCGTGTCCCATAAACACACGGCTCTCATCAACCCTTCTGTCAGCTCCCCAGCAAGAGTAGACGGGTCTCTCCTCCACTCGACTTGCCCATGGAGGCTGCTCTTGCCATCACTGTAACCTGATTCTGTCTGTAGTAAAAAGCCGAGTCAGGGCGGGTGCACTTCATTGGGGTTTGATTAACGAGGCTGTGGAGGGTCTTCGGGGCACAGCCACTCTGGTGCACGCTTCTTTCCAGCTCTAGATATGCAATTATCTGTGTTTTCCTTGGGGGAAGAAGGAGGAAGTGGGTGGTTAGTAAAAACAGAGACTCACTTATTCTAATAAATTGTAGTGGAAAGTAAAATAAACATGACCCCGCTCGTAAAAGGTGAATCTGATCCAGAGGGAGCCCCAGGAAAGAGAAGACAACAAAGAAATAGATCAAGACGCTTCTCCTTGGTTCAGTCAGTGGTGCGTGCAGCAGCATTAACCACATTTTTAGGGGCACACAGCCTGTTGTGGAACACTAACGTTGGCATTTAGGCCGGAGAAAAGCCACAGAGACTTGATATTTTTGTTACACAAAGAGCTCATAGGAATTATGAAAATCAACTCCCCTATAGGCAAGTGAGCGATAGACTAATTCACAACAGAAGAAAAGGACTTCCGGAACATACATGTGGGAAAATGTTCACCATACTGGTGATCAAAGAAATGAAAATTAAAATACGGAGAACTTTCATTGCCTATCAAATTATCACAAACTTTCAAAATAATATAATACCTAATGCTGGTAAAGTCAAGGAAATTCTCATGATGCTGGTAGATGTATAAATTGCACAACTATTTTCAGAAGCAATTTGGCAATAGGCATTAAGAACCATAAAATATATCCATATCTTTTAACCTGATGTTTGTATCATTTAACCAGTAATCCACATCATTAAATCTGACCAAAAGGAAAACACTATGTATTAAAAAATGACCAAAAGAAGCAACTCTAAATGTACCAAAAAAGATCTATGTACAAAGTTATTAATCACAGTATGTTTGGAAATAACCTAAATATCCCTGAACTGTTTTGCATACATTACAAAAATGGTTGCAAAGAGTTTTAAATACCTTGTAGAAATATTTATGATATAATGTTGGATTACAAAGCAAGTTATAAACTTGCTTATATAACAGTTTCGATTATACAAACAAGCCTGTACATGGATAGAGATTGGAAGAAAACAGAACAGAACACAACAGTGGTCGTATCCCGGTAGGCTCCACAGAATATTCCTCGACAGAGAACAGCTGGCTGTAGGGCGTGAACATCCTCAACTTCCCTGGATGTTGCCATACTTGGACATATTGAATTTTTCAGTTCTAACTTGTTGGCATTTCTAATTTTTTTAATGAAAATATGTATATATTTTGTGTGTGTGTGTGAGGAAGATCAGCCCTGAGCTAACATCCGATGCCAATCCTCCTCTTTTTGCTGAGGAAAGTTGGCGCTGGGCTAACATCTGTGCCCATCTTCATCTACTTTATATGGGACACCACCACAGCACGGCTTGACAAGCCTGGGATCCGAACCTGTGAACCCCGGGCTGCCGAAGCGGAGCATGGGCTCTTAACCGCTGCGCCACCGGGCCGGCCCCAGTGAAAATATATTTTTAATGGGAAAAACAAACAAAGAAGGCTTAAAGATGAGCTCAGATCTTCCTAATGACCCATTGTCCATCTATCATTCAGGAAAGAATCTTAATCTTTCTTGAGCCTATTTATATTGTCAACCCATGTGACCTCGGGCTAATGAGTTCCTTACGTTTGTCACTGCCGTGCAAAGGACTGCTCCCCCAGTCCACCTTTCAAGAGTCTGAGCATGCCTCTCGGTCCCATCAGTATTTCTGTGTTAGCCGAATCGACAGTATCCATGACCACATGTCCTGTGAAACTCCTATAGACCCCAGCACTGCTGGTGGAGGGTCAACCAGGGTGACCACTGCACAGGGCCGTTTGGCAACATACGGGGAAGCTGAGGGTGGTCACGCCCTAGAGCCAGCTGTTCTCTGTTGAGGAATATTCCATGGGGCCCACCAGGGAGGCAGCAGGTCTCTTGGTGCTGGCCCGGCACGTTCACAGTGGAGAGGAACGGAGCAAAGAACCGAGAAGGGGGCATGTGTCAGAGCAGCACCGTGAGGAGGGGCCCGAGTCAGCCCCAGCTCAGGTGGAGGGTGAGCGGGCACAGGCACGGGAACGCCTTTCTACTTGATTCTGGAGGGCTGAAGGAGGAGGAACGATTCACCAGAGTCGGGAGTGGGAGTTGTGGTTGGGGTCAGGGCAGGGCACGGGGATGGCTCTTCCTTTCTCAGCGGAGGAAGCTCATCAGCTGAGGCTGGTGGGGGCAGTGCAGGGCAGGAGACCTGGAATTGGCCTGGGGCTTGAGGAGGAAGAGAATCTTTCTTGCCTCCCTTAGACACTTGCAAAGATATTGGAAAGGTAGCTCCATATGGGTGAAAGGATGGCCACGGAGCAGCCAAGGGCTTTTCTGGGGAGTAGGGGTGGAATTCACAGAACTCCAGACACCGCCGGGCCGTTCTCTCCAGCCAGGGAGCTGGACTAGGGAGATGGGGGGCTGGGAAACATCAAGGAAGCACTCGATGATTTCCAAGTTGCTGCCGTTAGAGAGCATGTGCCATCAGTGAGGGCTCAGAAGCTGTAACATCTCATGCACAGAGCTACTTATATGCCTTGAATTTGATCCTAAAGGATTTGTAAAATTTATCCAAAATATTTTCTGTAAGGAAGTTCCGATTCTTCTGGAAAATTCCCTGGTAGAACACACTGGTAGGGGCCATTCTGAAAGCAGGTCATCTGACAGACCCTGGGAAGGAGGCCGGACAAGTGGAGGGTCAGACAGATGTCCTCACAAAAAAGTTCTCCATGGGTCCCGGGACGTTCGTGATCCCCAGATAATAGCGCCCAAAGCACCAGATCCGGGGTTCAAACACATTTGCCTGACCTCAAATCCACTACCTTTCCACGAAACAGTACCACTGCTCGCCTAGCAACAAACTGAGGTTAATTTGTTTTAATATGCACTTGAAAAAGAAGGGATTATACAATGCGTTTTTCATTTAATAAAACGCATACTTCCTATGCGTTTGCCCTGGTGCCACAACAAGTATTCATTTCATGTTGAAGAAGATGCCCCTATGGGAGAAGAAGCCCTTTCCGGGAGGCTGGAGGAGGCAGAGGGGCAGGCACCCGGGTGCCTGCAGACAACACCTGGCCTGTGCTCCTCCCCGCCCTCTATAGTCCCACAACTTCCCACACGTCTCTGTGAATTAATAGAGCCGTGCTTATGAAACTCCAGTGGGCACACAGCTGCGCAGGTGGCGCAGGCCGTAGAGCGACACTCAGCCTCTCCCCGCTGGCTGGGGGGACAGAAGGCACCCTCACGTCAGCAAGTGTCCGATGATCAGGGGCAGGCCAGGGTCCCAGCCCACCCTCCTGGCTGACTGCTTCCTTGTTTGCGTCTGAGCCTCGGCGGCCTGATTCGTATAAGTTTAGATGATAATCATTTCTACCTCCTGGAGTTTAAAAGTAAACAGTGTATTTCTAGCCATGGTTAAAAAGCGAAAGCGTCACTTTGCTCTGAAAACACCTTGATTCTGCCACCTGCACTAACAACACTCTGAGGAACTTGGCCGACATGTGGGGAGTGTCCTACGTGGATTCCGCACCACATCCAATGGGGGGCACAGAACGTCATCTCTGCTCTTTGTCCACAGGAACACGAGGACTTGGCCGAAGGGGGCAGACGTAATCTAGGCTTCCCACGCCCCCGTGGTCTCCTCCTGCCAGGCCTCGCTGTCAAAACCACTTGCCCTTCTTTCCTTTTTTTCCCTTGACTTTTGGCCCCAGTGTTTATCACATAAAATTGTTTTCAGCAATAAGGTAAAAGACAGCCATACGAAGGAAACAAACAATACAAAAGTTTAGTGCATGAAACATTGAAATCGTGGTTATGTCCTTCCACAACTCAGTAAAACATACAAACATTGGCACAAACACCCACTTGGTTCAAATTTTAGATTCCATTCATTTGGCAGTTGTTTTCCAAGCACCTCCTGTGTGTGAGACATTGCACAGTTGTAGATGCTGGGGGTACAGTAATGAGTAAAAGCAAGTCCCCGCTCTCGTGGAGTTTCAGTTCTAGTGGGGCAGAGGGACAGCAGACAAAACAAACACATAACACATCAGGTAGTCACGGGGTTCCCCGGGGAGGAAGGGAAACGTTTTACACCCTGCAAATTCTTAGAAGCAATCTGAGTCTGCTCTAAAGGTCATAGCTTGGGAAAAAGATATGAACTCTAAATTATACTTTTAAAATAACTTTTTTGTAGGTTGCAAGTTTCTGGTCAGACTCTAAGGTTCATAGTTCTGAGCAGCACTTCTAATTAGAATCTATGCTAATGAGTACTTTATGGCCGTACTGATGGCATAAGACCCCCATCACGTGTGTGTGTGTGTGTGTGTGTGTGCATGTGTGTGTGTGCAGGTACAAGGATGTGTGGATGTGTTTGCAGACCCTTGTCACCTTTCACATGCATATTATTAATCTATAATATGTATTCATTTAACATTATTTTCCGGCTGTAATGATACAAGTCTTTTGTGTAAATTCTTAGACTCTATCCGCCAATGAACTTCTTAGGGCCCTAGGATGTGGGTGTGCATATCTTCAAGTTTCAAGACAATCTGTGGTCTTGAGCAAGCATCTTTTCAACGAATAACCATCTGATCAGCAAACAAAAACCCCTCATTTCTACCTTGTCTTCTAGACATTCCACTCCATTCTCCACTGGGGTCTCCCTGTCGCTTAGTCAGGGCGTGCTCACATGTAAGCGGATAAGCATTTTTCCTGGAGAACAGCATATGAGGCCATACTATGTGTTGGGGACACCATTCCTGTCCTTCCCGAGAGCCCCTGGTGCCTTGTCCTTTCTGGACCCTTCTTGAGCTCTCGCCGGGCTGTAACGATGCTTCCTCTCTTTGTTCTGGAGACCCACATCTCCATTGCATTCTGCGTCCCCAAGCCAGCCCATCCCTCTCTCTCTTTGGCACTTCTCTTTCTCCTCCGTGCCCTGGGACCGGCTTCCTCAGATATCAGTGACTGTGCCGCACGGACTGTCTGGACGCAATTTGTAGGATGGGCAGTGGATCCCGTGGGGCCACCTCTGCCAGTTACCCCCATTGATGCAGGGACTTTTGTCCCCACAGTTCTGTTGTCCAATCCCACCTTGCCTCTCCAGAGTTAGGACATATTTATGGCCTCCCCCAGCACTGGCACTGGGATGAGCTTGGTCCATCCTGTTTCCTCCTTCCCTTTCCTCTCCATGCTCACTGCTGTGGGGCTGCCCTGGGGGCCACAAGAAAGTGGGTGTCTGCAGAGGGTCAGAGGGAGGCGGCTTCAGAGCGGCCACCCTGTGTCTGACCTTGCAGTTCCCAGCTCAGTCCCCTGAGGCCTATGCTTCCCATAACAAGGTTCTAGATTGTTACTTTTACTAAATCCCCTTGTTACTGAAGCCACTTTAAGTGTGTGCCTGTCCTTTGCCACCAGAATTTCCCTCAACAAACCTACTTTGGTTTCATGAATTTCTCTGATGGTGCCTGCGCATTATCCTCTCCTCATCTAGGCTTCCAGCCCTTCAGGATGCAAAGTTTACTAAAATCTATAGAAATCCCTGACTAAACCACGAGCAACAAATATTTAAAATAAAGTATTTGCTTAGTCATGTTCTTATTAATAAATCTTGCAATCACAAGTCCTAGACTTCCCGTCCAGCAGCTTTGCTAACTGTCAAACCACAGGTGAGATTTAGAAGTACACTAAAAAAACAAAATTAAATAAAAATGAAAACAAACCCATCCCGGTTGGTGTTCCCAAGAGCCATCAGACACCAAATGCACAAGCAATTTCCTGGAGTGATTATCCATTGCACTAAGATGCCCGGTTCTTTCTTGACAAGAAGAAAGAAAGTCAGGTGGTCCTTTGGAGAAAGAAGTAGCCACCTGCTGCGGGAACAGAGAGGAGCCAAGAGCACAGAAGCAGCCCCGACAAGCAGCAGAGCATTCGTGCTTTACAGAACCTTCAGAGAAACCAGGCGAATTCCCATCCCCACTGCACGGATGAGAGGGCCCCGGAGGAGCTGGGTACCTTGCACAAGGGCGCACAGCGAGGAAGTGCCAGAGCTGGAGCTGGACTGGAGTGAGAGTCAGTGAGAATCAGAACAAGGGGGACACGCAGGGATGTCCCTGGAGAGAACCAGCCTGGGCCCCCGTGAGTCAGCGCTAAGCCCCAGAGGGCAGAGACTGGGCACCCGCGGGGACCTGCTGAGTAGTGCTTTGGTTGACAGGCTCCAAACAAGCAGGCTCCGAGAAACATGGGGCTGGGAGGGGCTGCAGAGCTTCAGAGTCCTCTCCTGCCCCCCAGACCACCAGGTGCTAATGAAGAGCTCGGCCCCGCAGGGCTCCAGCAGGGACAGAGCCAGCCTCACGGCCCCACCTGGCTGCTCCCCTCTGTGTGCATGTGACTGTTCTCTCACAGGGTCCCTTCTCTGGGGACGTCTCCATCCAGGAATCTTGTGAAGTTCCCAGACCGGCGAGTCCTGTCACCCATGCTGTCTGCCGTCCTCGTAGGTGCCTGGGAAACGCGCCCGGCGGAAACCCACAGCCTCTCTCCCACGGTGACATCCGCCCTCACGCCAAACCTCCCTGTCCTCACCCGGTGCTCTCTCTGTGATGCCCTAGGATGTTTAATGAAATCCAGTGGGTGGGCTGTCATCATCCGGGGCCTGGCCGTTCTGTCCAGCCTCAAGCAACCGGATTAAAACAGTCTCCTGGGAGCCACAGGGGGACTCAGGCCTGTGATGTGCGGTGTCGCTGTGGGGCGGCCTCACCAGCCTTGGGGCTGGCTCCTGCCAGCAGAGGCCATGGCCACGGGGCACCACTCCTACCCTGGGGCACGACACTCTGCAGAGCCGTCTTTGCAGAAGAGGAAGATCGTTGTCACTCTGGCCACTGCACTGACCAGGTGTCAGCCGTCCAAGCTCAGGCCGTGTCCTGAGCCCTTCTGTCACCTGCCGTACATCACCACCGAATGTCTCCAAATGACGGAAGGGGTGGAATGGACCAGGTCGGCTCTCATATCTGGAGCCGTAAATATGACAAGGAGCCGGTGAAAAGGAAAAGTGAAAAGGCAATAGGTGTGGAGCCAGGGAAAGGAGAAACCTCGTTTGGGGCAGGGAGAGTCTCAGACCTCAGCAGCCCAGCCCCCAGCTCCTCAGCTCCTTGTGGATTCCAACCAACAGCTGCCCCAGCCCAGCCTGAGGGCCCCGGGAAGGACCAGCACCTCTCCCCCAGAATGGCTGAGGGTCCTGTGAGGCCGCAGCTTCTCCTGGACAGTGAGAGCTGGGAGGCCCAGAGCCCGGCTGCGCCAGGGGGACAGGCCGCTCTGAAGTCGGAAGTTTCTCTGAGCCTTGGGGCTACCTCTCCTGGAGAAGGCGTCTCCACACTGAAGGATTTCTTGTCCCTCTCTGCCGCCCAAGTTGAGATGTTCAGGAGAATGTCAGTCTTTTCCCCCGAGCCCTCTTCAGACCCCATCTAGGGATGTAAGAGACACTGGCAGGGCCTGCGTCCCGTGGGACTTAAATGACTGAGTCATTCCTCCCAGAAATATCTAGTGTGGTTGCCTGTGCTGGGAAACATCAGTGAACCGAGCAGACGAGAACCCCTGTCCTTGAGGGGTTCCATGTCCAGTGGGGGAGACAGCCAGGAATAATAATCACAGGAGTACATCCTGGATTGTCTTAGGAAGTGAGAATTCCTATGGAAAATGAAAATTGGAGTAAAGGGGACAGGAGTGGGGTGTGGGAGGGAAGGACAGGTACAGTATTCACCAAGATGGCGACAGAAACCTCTGAGATGGAGGATTTCAGAGACCTGAGGGAGGTGGGGCGGAGTGAGGCTGGTACTGTGGGGGCGTCTCAGTGGTGGGACAGTGTGGGCAGAGGTCCGAGGACCGGGGGAGATGGAAGTCCAGCAGGGAGGCCAGGCGCTGGAGGCAGAGACCAGTGAGCGAGGGGGCCTTGGATGGGGGTCTCAGAGGGAGGGTCTGGGGGCGCTTGGATGGGGGTCTCAGATGGGGGCCTTGGATGGGGGTCTCGGAGGGAGGGTCTGGGGGAGCTTGGATGGGGGTCTCTTTGGCTTTACTCAGTGAACCGGGCCCACTGCTCTGTCCGACATCGGCTTTGGAAGGAGCTCTGGCGCTGCTTGTGGGGCAGGAGACCCCTGAGGAGGCTGTCGAGATGATGGGAGAAGCGTGGCGTGTGCCATTGTGGGAGGTAGTGTGTTCCCTATGGTCACCGTGTGGCTCAGTCTGATGGCACGTTGTGTAAGACTGAATTCAATCAGGCTGGTGTTTAGGCGTTCAAAGTTCAACCCTCGGTGTGACCTTTGCCCAGTCTTGGGTGTGTGGCTTGGCTGGTACGGGTTGTGTAAAGCAGAGCCACTTAGAAGAGCCAAAGACCTCGCAGACGGAAGGAAACTGGGCTCTCGGCCCATGTCCCTCTCACTAGATGAGGACAGTGAGAGGCTGGGAGATGAACTGGTTTTTCCAAAGCCATATCAGCGATTCTCAAACTTGGGGGGCTTTGATAAGATGAAGGTTCAGATCCCGTTGATCTGGGGTGGGCCTGAGACTGTGCATTTCCAGCAAACTCCCTGGCAGTGCTGAAGCTGCTGCCGGAGCCCACACTTTGGAGCAACGGTCCGGACTGGGTTGATGAGAGACGGTGAGTGTAGTCGACGCCGTGGATTACATGAGCTTCAGACACTGGTCCTGCCGGCATGGGAGGATGAGGATCTTCGAGACCAGGAGGACAGAGGTGATGAGGCCTGGGCGGGCTCGTGTGGGCTCTGACGAGGCCGGCGTGGACACTGTTCACAGCTGCATCCTCAACGTCTCGCCCGGGTCCTGGAAACCAGAAGGAGATGGGACCTGTGAGCGGCTGAATGAGGGAAACTGAGAAAACTCTGGCGGTTTTGTGTTTCCCAGGAGAACGGAGAGCCTTGGGTTGACGACAGAGGCTCTTTCCAACGATGACCACCCTCTCTGCCCGCAGTGACCTGAGCCCAGTCTGTCCTGCTGTCAGATGATGACTAAGCTGGAGGGCGGCCCCTGCCCTCCAGGCTGTGCAAAGGGGAGAAGGGTGAGACTGGGGCCCCCTGCAGGGAAGTCCACCTGCCTCCGGCCTGTCTGGGGACAGACACTCCTCCCTGGGACCCAGTGTGTCCCCCACCCCCGCCCTGCATCCTCTCCCACAGCACCTGGGAACAGGCCTCACGGTTGGTGCCCACCACCCCTGGCAGACAGCCCTGGGTCTGACAGGCCCTGCTGGACAACATTATTTAAGGGGCTAACCTGGAGGAGTGGAGGAGAGCTCAGGGGAAATTGGGGAGAATCCTCCCGACATCACTGTGGTCAGCAGAATAATGGCCCCCAAAGCTGTCCATATTCTAACCCCAGAACCCAGGAATATTTGACCTCACCTACCTACAAAAAGGACTTTGTGCTTTATCAGAAACAAATAAATAAGGTTACAGATGGAGGCCACCAAATAGAAATGACACAGGTAACCGAAATGCTGGTTGCCTTCACTGTATCTACTCTCTCTTCTTCCTTAGGAGCAGAATTGCCGTGTTAAGTAGGGGTGCAAGGAGAACAGCTGAAAACTGCATTTTGCAGCCTCCCTTACAGCTAGGGATAGCCATGCCACTCAGTGCAGACCACGAGATGTCAGTGGAATTTGCCGGGAGAGGTTTTTGAATAGCTCCTTAGGAGAGGGACAGAACTCGGCCCAGGACCCTTTGGTCTGTTTTCCCTTCCTACTGCTTTCAGCCTGGAATATGCATTTGAGAGCTGGACCTCCAGCAGCCATCTTGATCCATGAGAAGCCATAAGCTGGGAGTAGCCACTGAAGACAGAAAGCAGCGAGAGAGAGAGACCCAGGCCCTGAATGGTTTTACAGTCACATAGCTCCTCTGGATGCCCTGCCCTCACTACTGATTTCATGAAAAAGAAAAAAATAAGCTCTTATCTTGTTTAAATTTTTTCTGACCTCTGTTAAAAGCAGCCAGTTGCCAGCCTAACGAATGTAGCACACACTGGAAATAACATTGCACAAAAGCATCTTGATGGGGAAACACTCAAGGTAGATCAAACACAGTCTCTGCCCTTCTATCCTGAGGTTTGGGGCCCTGGCGAGCTCTCTAGGTTGTGGCCTTCTTGTCTGTAGATTGGGCTGTTGATGAGGTTGGGTAGGACGGCTGTTACGAAACACTTAGCACTGAAAATAATCAGCTATTTATATCAGAAATGGGATGATTAATTAATGCTATGCTATATTGGAAAAGATAGAGAGTCCCTATACTGAGAACAACAAAACATGAATAGAATGCACTAGAAATAACTCAGAATCTCACAAAATACAAATGATTTGCCTGTGGACGGGCTGGCCTTGTCTCCACACACACATGCGGCCACCCAGCCCTGTGTTCCGACCGTGGTGAGCTTCCGTGGTGGGCGAGCTTCCTGTCTCAGCCAGGCTGGCTGCCAGTATCCGTGGCTGACGACCTTCTTTGTGCCCTGCCTACCAGCCAGCCTGTGTCCTGGGCCCATGGCGGACGTGGCCAGGAGCCAGGTCTAGTGGAAGGGCGTGAAGCCGGATGTTTCTTTTGCCTCTAAATGTGCTGTGTACACAGACCTCCGTCATCATTCAGACGCCCAGAAGCAAGGCGACAGGTGACAAAGCTCCCTGTCTCCAGCCCAGACGTCCCTCCCTCGTCTGTTGTTATCACCTCTCGTCATGTGACCACTGTCAGGAAGAGACGGACCGTGTCTAGAGAGTTCCCGAGGTGACACATTCACCTGGAGTTACACAAGCGTTACGCAGGCCCCCACTCGGTGAACATGTAGGGGTCATGCGCCAGGGACAGACAGGAAGCACCCTTTGGATCGGGGGCTGCTTTCCTCCAGTGAGATAAGGTCAGTCTGTGGTGACCAGGACACAGCCACGGATACTTTCTGTGACCCGGCAGGGTAAAGTTGTTTCGGACCACACTGTCAAATTAAGTTCAGTTCTGCAAAGCAATGTCTCTACTGAATAGTAATGATCATAGTGACGAACTAATATTGGTTCTTTGTAGGTGCCGGGGACTGTGGCAATTATTTTACACCACGTTTTTGGTTTAGAATAAAAACTGCACAGATTAGCTCATTCAGCTTTACAGACAGACACGGTCCCTGCACCCGGGGCCTCAGTGTCTGGGAAGGCTGCAAGCACGCAGCACGCTTTGGCAGTAAACCGCAGCACATGCAGTCATGAATGGAGGCACTGAAGCCCGCGGTGCTGTGAGGGACGGCGTGGCCACCTCGGCTTGGGGAGACGGGATCCAGCCTTCCCTCCCCTGGACTCAGTCAAGTGTCAACATCTTAGTTCTTTAAGGATGAAAATTGGAGGCACAGAGAAGAAAAGAGAAGGATTGAAAGCACCAAGTCGGAGGAAGGGCGAGGGGGCAAGAAGAACAGAGTGTCATGCACTTTGGGAATGGCAGCATGCAGGGGGTCACAACCTCTCAGCATGGCCTTGGGCTCCCGGTCTCCCATGGTTGGCACCTGGTACCTGCTCTGTGTGAGAAAGAGCTCTGACCTGCCTTCCCAGCTGCAGGGGAGGAAGAAGGCTGTTCTGTGGCTAGCCAGCTCCTTTGAGGGGCTGGATCCCTGAGGAAGTAAAGGACACTGCCCAGCCTCGACCCACTCTGCATCTCTGTGCTTCCTTCTGCATTCGATGGTTTTCCCACAAACTCCTAATTCCTAGAAACTGGATTTCAGGGTGAGCTGAGATCCTAAGCTTGCCTTGCCCACCCAGCCCCTCTATGAACTGGAAGTAATTCCTCAGTCCACGTGGAAATGAGGTCTCAGGGTGTTTGTGAAAATGGCCTCCACGGGGTGCTGGCACGGCACGCACGGACAGAACAAAGCCCACAGGGGTGGGGTGCCGGGATACAGGCCAGCAGTAAGGGATGGATCCCCCAAGAACAGAGCCACGAGCTGTGGCTCAGGCCATCCTGTCGGCCAACTCAGACGTGCTGGGGGAGAGTAGGTGAGAGGCAGGAGAGAGCACTGCACACCAGGGAGAGGGTTTCCATGTTTCCCGTGGTGTGCACGGTCCTCTGTGCAAATCCTGCCCCCTTCAGTGATGAGCTGTGAGAACCACTTAACCCTGCTGAGCTCTTTTTTGTTTTTGTGTGGAGGCGTAATTGACATGCAAAATTATACTAGTTTCAGGCGTACAACATAATGAATGATTCGATATTTGTATACATTGCAGAATGATCACAAAAGGTCTAGTTACCATCTGTCACCATACACAAATACAGAATGCTTTTCATGTGATGAGAACTTTTAAGATCTGCTCTCTTAGCAACTTTCAGATATACAGTACAGTATTATTAATTGTCGTCACCATGCTGTACGTTACATCTCAGGACTTTTTATTTTATAACTGGAAGTTTGTACCTTTTGAACCCCTTCACTCATTTCTCTTACCCCCCACCAGCTCCAAGGCAACTACCCATCTGTTCTCTGTGTCCAGGAGCTCGGTTTTTGTCGTTTTAGATTCCACATGTGAGATCACACAGTATTTGTCTTTCTTTGCCTGACTCATTGACTTAGGATAATACCCTCAAGGTCCATCCATGTTGTCACAAATGGCAAGATTTCATTTTTTTTATGGCTGAGTAATATTCCGTGTGTGTGTGTGTGTCTGAGAGAGAGAGAGAGAGAATCAGTCACATCTTCTTCATCCATTCACCCACTGGACTCTTTATTTCCTCATCTCCCGCACGCACGGGCTAACGATTGTACCTTCCTCCGGGGTAACCTAGAGGCATTTTCAGGCTTAGATTACAGTTTGCTGACGTGGGCGGCCACAGCATTAGAGCCCCCTCTGTCTAATGGCCTCATTGTATAATTAAGTTAACAGTCCATTACTAAACGGTCTCCATTATCAATTAGCACCCATTTATAGAGATGTGTTCCTAACATTGTTTTGTCAGTTGTAATACAGCAGAAAAATTAAGAATAGTTCAAAAGAATCAAGTGTATACTTGTGTGACATACTAAACTGTGATAACGACACCATAAGTATAGGGTTCTGACTAAGTTTTATTTCCCATAAATCTATTGTTAAATATCACTATATCTTTTGGGGGAACACAACTCAACCCACAGCAGTGTCCCTGTGCATGAAACAATAGAGCATTCCTCAAGGAGTCAGGTGGCGTGTTAGCAACCACTCGGAAGCCTCCAGGTGTAACTTGCTCCCTGCCATTGGGAACCTCAGAGAGCAGAGGCTAGGAGGAGCACTGACGTCACTGGAGAAGGTTAGTTCCCGTTTAGGGTGTTTCCCAAGATCCAGAATACCTTGGCAGCCCACTGCTCCTCACGTGGACATGAAACACCTGTAGCAGGAAGTCCCACCTGGTTTGTAGAAGCTTCTGCAAGCCTCTCTTAGAGTGGCCATTGCTGGGAAGGCCGGTGGCCTGGACCCCAGGCTTACTCCAGAGGCATCAGGGCCCATCGGCCAAACGGACTAGGGCCACCCATCGCAGAGGCTGATGAGGTAAGCTCTAACATGTTGGGAAACCTCCTCAGGGGGAACTGGGAGGAATCTCTGTGAATTATGAGTAATGAAAGACCACAACACAAGGGAAATGAAGTAGATGCCAAAGGCATTGAAATGGAAACGTGAGTAAAAAGTGGGGGAATGTTCTGATTTCATTGCTCCTGAAGAAGCAGCAGATAAAGTGGGGCTAGGCACCACACTGACTGCAGAGGGAGAGTGTTGTGGGCATTGCCATACAGGTTTGGGAGTGTATGGGAGGAGGCAATGATTGCACGTTTCAGAGTTGGGTAGGCCAACTCTTAATAAAAGTTTCAGCAAGTATCTGCCTTCTATTTTGCTGTGATTCTCCTTAGAACACAAAGTATTTGATGCCTCTTGGTCCCACGATTTAGGGACTAGTCATCAATTTCAGAGCAACAGAAAAGCCCTTCTTGTCATCCTACAACTATTACAAGAATCAGCTTCAAATCTGGTGTAATTCTGACCATCGTGCTAGTAACAAGTCAAGGCTTTTAACTGGGAGTATTTCAGTTTTAAAAAGGGATGTGTTAAACCTCTCTCCCTGCAGGAAAATAAAAGAAAGAAATTGGCCTAGACTCTGAGTTTGTGAAAATCTACCATAAAAAAATGAGTTGCAAAATAAGTGTGCACCCACTGGGATGGCCATAATAATTATAATAAATAAAGACAATAACAAGCATTGGCAAGGATGTGGAGAAATTAGAACCCTCATACATTGCTGGTAGAATTGTAAAGTGATACAGCTGCTGTGGAAACAGTCTGGTGGTTCCTCAAAAAGTTAAACCTAGAGTTACCATACAACCTAGCAATTCCACTCCTAGGTATACACCCAAGAGAAGTGAAAATGTGTGTCCATGCAAAGACTCATACATGAATGGTCAGTGTTATTCATAATAATAGCCGATAAGTGGAATCAACCCAAATTCAGATCAACTGATGAATGGAAAACAAAATGTGGTGCAGTCAACCCTCTATATCTGCGGTTTCCGTGTCTGTGGATTCAATCAACCGTGGATTGTGTACTGTGTTTACAATCCATGGTTGGTTGAATCACAGATGTAGAATCCATGGATACGGAATACCTACTAAGGGAGTGGAGCATCCTTAGATTTTGGTATCTGTGGTGAAGGGGGATGTCACGGAACCAATCCCCCAAGGATACTGAGGGACGACTGTATGTCCATATGATCAAATACTATTCAGCCATGAAAGGAATGAAGTACTACTACCTCTACAACCTAGATGAACCTTGAAAACATTATGCTAAGTGAATGAAGGCAGATACAAAAAGCCATATAGTATATGATTCCATTTACATGAAAAATCCAGAGTAGGCAAATCTATAGACAGAAAGTAGATTAGTGACTGCTAGGGTATGGGGAAAAAATGAACGTGCACAAATTTTCATTTTGGGGTGATGAAAGTATTCTGGAATTAGAGAGTGATGATGGTTGTACAACTTTATGAAAATACTAAAAACTACTGAATTGTACACATTAAATGGTGAAGTTTGTGGTATGTGAATTATAGCACAATAAAATAAATAAAAGTGTGCAGAAGTCCTATAGTTTACTGAAGTGCAACGATCGTATTCTAATCTGTAGATCTAATCTGTAGATCGTATTCTAGTCTGAAGAAGCACCTTCACCCTGGAGTTTCTTTGTGAAACGAAGGGGACATGGCTCAGCAGGGAAGTGAAGACTGTGGCGATGCCAGATGTGGGCTGGGGGAAGCTCATATACCCTGCTAGTGAAAGTCGGCACAACTGCTTTGGAAAACTCTTGTGTAGTATCTCCTAAATCTGAGCATTACACATACCTAATGATCCAGAAATTTTGTTCTCAAGTAAAAGTCCAACAGAGATATAAGCGCGTGTACATCAAAAAAACATATATACAAATGCTTACGGAGGTTTCATTTGTTATAACCAGAAATGAGAAAAAAGAAAACCAAGGTCCACCAACAGCAGAATGGGTACACTGTGGTATATTCATACATTGGGACATCATGCAATGAAAACGAATGAATTAATGCTACATGTAACAACACAGATGAGTCTCACAAACATGAAGTTGACCCTAGGGCACACCTAGTGCATGATTCCCATCATAAAAAGTATAAAGACAAGCAAAACTCTTTGATATCATTAGAAATCAGAATAGTGGTTACCTTTGGGAAGGAGAGAGGGTAGCAAGTGGGAGGAGCCGGGAGAGGGCTCTGGGGTGGTGAGCGATGGTGGCTACACAGGTATCTTTATATGCAGTCTGTGACAGTGTTTCAAATGGTACACTCATGACTGGGGTGCTTTTCTGTGTGTTTATTAAAATGCAGTTTTTAGACTAGAGTTTAAACTCTAAAGACAAGGAGCTTGGTAGTGAAATCCTTGGAACTTCAGTAAAATTTTGTCAATCTAGAGTTATCATTTGCCAACAGCATAAAGTCCTATGCTGCTCACTGTCCCAAAATTCAAGAATTCCTCCTATAAGACTTTGTGTCTACCCCAACTTTGATAACTAAAATATTTCCAGGATTATAAATAGTCTGATTTCCATCTAAGCTACAACCACAGAAACAGAATATTACAAGTCCTGCGTTTGGGCAGTCATTTTCAGTCTCAACATTTTTTAAAAACATGAGCACATCTGGATCTTCTAATCGTAAACGACTCCTTTGTAAAACGTCTTTAAAAAACCTTTTTTCCTCGGGAAAGGAATTGGATCTCTTTGTTGACTTGAACATTTGGAGAGAAGATGTTGAACTAAAAATTCTAATGTATCTATATATTTGATTTTGTCTTGTAGCCTTGTAATTCTCTTTACTGATTCTTGACTCCCCTTAGCATTTGATTCTAATGTGTTCACTTGTGTTAATTGTAGGTTTGTGTATGTGTGTGTGTAAGTGCATATATGTGTGTTCATGTGTGTGTGCGTGAGAGAAGGAGAGGGAGAGGATGTTTAGAAAGCAATGGAGAGAGTGCGAGATTCAGATAAAGAATTGGAGTGAGTGAGAGAATATATGTAGAGTGCTTTGAAATCATTCTCCACAAAGTACTGCATTAAATCAGTTATTACTTCCAGGCTATTTAACACAATTTTTTAGCATGACTGTCTGACTTTGGCAGGATTTTATTTTTTGTTTTTCACTCCTTTTCCATTGGCATACGCTGTGTTATTCTCTCACACATGAGCGCTCCCTGCTTCCTACATTAGTCACGAATTCCCAGACCCTGTGCAACCAGTTCTTCCAAGTGCTCTTGGGGCGGGCTTGGGTGGGCATCCAGGGCTTTTCTAAAAGGCTGGAAGAGAGTGACCATTGTTTTAGCCTGATGGTCAAAACGTTGCTTCTCTGATCACTATACCTATAAGAAATCCTTTCAGCTCAAAATTAGCTCGGAATCAACCAACACTTTCTTTTTTCATATTAATACCTCTTATACCCACACTCTTTTCTTTACTACTGCAGTTCAGCTTTTGAATATGATCTGATTAAATTTCAGTCCATTGATTTGAAGCAAGTGCACAGCTTCTTGAGAAATATTTGGCCTGAGTCTGCCATCCAGCACTCTGCTCTCTACTGTCATGTTCATCTTTGTACCATGTGTTCATTGCACACTTCCCTCATAGCTCCATCCATTGACTAAAATATCAGTACACACATGCACACACACATACACAGAAGGGGGAAATTCCTTTTCTGGAATGATGGAGTAGACACACTTTTCTCTATTTTTTTGGCTAAGCACAACTAAAAATCCTGAGAACTATGTATAAAACAAAATAAGAACACTCTGAAAGTGGAGAGAAGGCAAACCAGCTAGAAACCTCAGGACCTGGGGAATGATCCAGTGGTGAGTTCCCTGAGTTTTCTTCTTGCTTCATATATTCCTGACTGGAAGCTGGAGAAGCCAACAGCCCAGAAATGCCAATATGTTCAGACAGAGAAAAAAAAAAAAAAAAGAAAACAAGAGCTTATTCTCCATAGCCAAAGGACCTGGAATAGGGCAGAGCAAGACAGAAAAACAAAGATTTTAAAGTAGCCATCATATAAATGCCTCATTGAGCATTTATGAACACACTTGAAACAAATGAAAAAAATAGAAAGTCACAGGGAAAAAGATAAAAGATATAAAGAAAAACTAAATGGAAATTTTAAAACTGAAAAATATGATAAGCAAAATTAAAAATTCAACGGATGGGCTCAAGAGCAGAATGGAGAAGAAAGAATCAATAAACTTGAAAATAGATTAACAGGAATTGCCCAATCTAAAGTACAGAGAAAGTAGCCTCAGGACCTGTGGGACTATAACAACAGATCTAGCATTCATGTCATCAGAAATCCAGAAAGAGAGGCTAGGAGAAATAGTGTGGGGCTGGAAGAGTATTTGGAGAAATAATGTCTGAAAATTTCCCAAATTTGGCACAAAAACCCTTGCCATAAGCTTACAAATTCAAGAAGCTGAGTGAATCCCAAATAGAATATATCAAAGAAGTCCACACCAAGACATATCATAATCAAACCTCTAAAAACTAAAGAACAAGACAAAATTATGAAAGTAGCCCTTTACAGAAAGGGGAAACACAATTCATATGACAGCAAATTTCTTATCACAAACTATGGAGACCAGAAGAAAATGGCACAATATTTTTTAAGTGTTGAAAGAAATGTCAACTGAGAATTCTACATCCAGGGAAAATATCCTTCAGAAATTAAGATGAAATAAAGGGGTTTTTTTTGTGAGGAAGACCAGCCCTGAGCTAACATCTGCCAATCCTCCTCTTTTTGCTGAGGAAGACTGGCCCTGGGCTAACATCTGTGCCCATTTTCCTCCACTTTATATGGGACGCCACCACAGCATGGCTTGACAAGCGGTGCATCAGTGTGTGCCCGGGATCTGAACTGGCGAACGGAACCCCAGGCCGCCACAGCGGAGCACGCGCACTTAACCACTTGCGCTACCGGGCTGGCCCCTGAAGTAAAGGTATTTTTAAATAATGCAAAGCTAAGAGACTTTGTCACCAACAGACTTACCCTAAAAGAGTGGCTAAAGGAAGTTCTCTAACCAGAAAAGGAAACAATGAGAGGAAGAATACTGGAACATCAAGAAGGAAGAAAGAATTATGTAAACAGTAAAAATATAGGTAAATACAAAAGAGTTTCCTTTTTCTCTTGAGTTTTCTAAATTATGTGTGATGTTTAAAGCAAAAATTACAACAGTGGCTGATGTGGTGCTCAAAGAAAAAAGTACATATGTGGCCCACATTATATTTCTTTTGAACAATGGTGTTCTACAACATAAAGAAATTGTAACAACAATCAAAAAGTAATGGAACCAAAGAGAGAGTCCCAAGATCAAGATTCATGTTCTTGGCTGTCTTTGGTCTATTAGTCAGCAGTGATTAGCAGACACTTAGGTGAGGTACGATATTCTCACCTCCTGGCCTGCATTTCTCCATTTTCTCCACAAAGATATCATAGAAGGTGCTGTCAGGTGCTTTTACAGACTGCAGTTACACTATGCACAACATGTCCAGTCAACCTATCACTCAGAAAGGGAATACTCTAGATGGCAATACTTAAGTCATCCTCCCCTTTATTATTCCCATCAAAAATATTCCTGAAAAAACATTGATAGCTCAGGAAACTAAAATTTTCAACCAACAATCTATCAGAATAAAAGAGAATCCCCCCTAATTAATGCATGGATAGAGTCTAAAAAACCAGCAAGGCTAGAAGGGAGAAGGTGGGGGTCTCACCAGCATTACTGCATACCTTGCCCAGGACACCTGGACTACATCCGTGCAGAAGTCCTTGCACAGGATGCAGGTTGAGATGTAGCTATCATCTGATTTCTTCCCTGGCCTCTCCCTTTCAGCTCTCTTCTTCTCTCACTGCTGCAAAGAGTGAATTTCCAGTAAGTCTCATGGGGATTGTCACCCAAGTAATGACCTGTGGCCTTACAATAATTCCTCAATTCAAGTAGCTTTTAAAAAATAAGTGTTTTCCACAATAAACTTTATAACTAAAGGCATATTTAGAAGGAAAGGCAATCAGGCATAGAGAAATAGAAAAAGAGACAAAGTATTTTCACATTGGAGAGCCATTGGTTTGGATCATCTTTATCCCTGTATATTTGTCCCATTTTAAGACTCTAACAGCAAGTCAATCGTATCCAGAAATGAGTCATTCATTGCAGTAAGAACAGAAAAACAAGTTCATTACAAAGGCAATAAAAATCTGGTTTCTGTGCTTTAATGTCAAACAACAAGTTGATGTTACTTGCTTGTTCTGAATATTGAGGAAATGTGAAATCTCCTAACGCTTTTATAATAAGATTTCCTATTGCTCATCTATAACTAGTCCAGCAGAGCTTTAATTTCCTCCTAATAGGACATTTAAGAATTTACCAGGTTATGGAGAGTTCAAAAATGGTCAGGCTTTCAATCAAGAATTCCTAATTCGAATTGTGTTCTCTATTGACTAACACACACTAATGGGGATCATTACATCTTTCCAAACCAGATCAGAACAGTGTGGAGTAATCGGCTTAGCCCTCCACCATCCGGCCAGAATGCCTTCAATTGGCTCAGAGCTGCAGACACGCCTGAGTGGATGTTAAATTGTGCAAGGAAGAATAAGCCCCGGTTGGAGGCTCTGTGTTGGCTTTATGGGAGAGAGCAGGGTTCTACGGTAAAAAACAGAACTAGGAAGCAGTTCTGGTGCCAGTGAGTCTGGTTGGAAAGTACCAGCCTCCTCTTCATCATGCCTCCTCCATCTCCTCCACCCCCAGGCATGATGAAGACATCCCCTTCTTCAGGGGGACCATGTCTTCCAAGAGACCGCTTGGTCTCTACCTCCCAACTAACATGCACAGAGGGGCTAACATCTCTTAGTCACCTGCTCTATGGGGCATGGTATTTACTTCCTTCATCTCATCTGATCATTCCAACCAGCCTGTGAAGTGAGTAAGAATGCCTGTTTACAGGTGAGGAAATTGAGGCAGAGACACATTAAGGAACATGCCAGAGGACACCAGGTTTTGTCTGGCACCAAAGCCCATCCTCTTAACCAATGGGCAACCTTGTCTAAGCTTTGACTCTTTCTTTTTATTTGACTCTTGATTATACCATCTCTCAATGCTGACTATTGGCATAATGCCCATGTGTAATTCAGTAACAAAGCATTTGAAATATAGGCTTCCTGCCTCTGGCTTAATCCAAGTTGGGAATGGAGACTGTTCAGAAGAAACGGACTTTCAAACAATTCTCCATGAATCCACACACTATAGTGCTCAGAGCAGGACTTTTGATGACAACTGGACAGCAATGGGTGCCTGGGTCTCTTCCTGCGTACAGTGTGTTTTGCTGATTGAGGGCAGATTCATAAGCAGATTCATCATCTAGGAGGGGTCGAGTCAACATCCCTAATAGAAGTGGACACACTACAGAATGGAGAGCCTGTCTGCTCAGCAGGTCAAAGGGAGAACCCTTGACACATGAGGGCGGCTAATAATGATTTGCTGAACTAAGAAAATCGATTCTGTGTCAGCTCAACATACTATGAGCTGTCAGAGTTCTCCAGAGAAACAGAACCAATAGGAGATATACAGAGAGACATTTATAGACTGAGAGAGAGAGAAAGAGACAGAGAGGTTTATTTTGGGAAATTGGATCACACAATATGGATGTGAGGGTTGGCAAGTCCAAAATCTGCAGGGTAGGCCAGCAGGCTGGAGACCCAGGGAAGAGTTGATGCTGCAGTTCAAGTCCAAAAGCTGTCTTGAGGCAGAATTCACTCCTGCTCAGGAGAGGTCAGTCTTTTCTCTTAAGTTCTTCAACTGATTTGATGAGGCCCACCCACATTAAGGAGAGTAATCTGCTTTACTCAAAGTCTACTGATGTAAATGTTAATCTCATCTAAAAAATACTTTCACGGCAACATCCAGAATCATGTTTTAACAAATATCTGGGTAGCATGGCCCATAAAAATTAACCACCACACTCTCCAATCAGATAAAAATGTGTCCCTACAGTGACACTGAGGTGTCAGGTCCCAAGGGATTCGGGGCTTTGAGCTCCTTCAAGGGCAACCTTGTTCTTAAGATCCGTCAATTTTTTCCTTCTTTCAGATAGCTTGCGGTCATTCTTCAGAGGTGGACAGGAGGGCAGGCTGGCCACACTGTGCCCCACAGGGCTTGTCCCATTCCTGAGGGAGGGCAGCCCAGCCCAGAGCCTGTGAACATCACTGAGGCTATGAGCTTCCTGCCTGCCTGCATGATCCCCCTCCGTGCTCCTCTTTATTCCCAGTGGGAATCTCGGAGCCCATCTGGACAGTGTCAGATTCTAGAAGGACGTTCAGGGCTTCCCCTAGAGCCCTGAGAGGACCAGCACCCTCCGCAGTTGCCCTCACTGCCCTGGGTTGGCACCCCAGACTCTCCCTTCTGGTGTTTATTCTGGTGTTTACTCATTTATTCTAGTACTTCCCACTTTGCAGCCAGGCACTGCCATTTACCCTTATTTCTGCAAATTCTAAAGTAAACACCCGGCAGACCCAGGACCTAAATCCCATTGCTTCCATTCGCTAACGTGTCCCCTTTGTCTGTCAGTGGATCAAAGAGAGGGTAGAAAGGAAGGGTTTGGGTTTTTGTGTTTTTTTTACCCATAGGCAGAAACTTACTTCTGTCGAAGCTTCAGGTTACATGAAATTTAAGCTGTATTGAAAGAATCCTCATGACTTCATCTCTGAACGCTTTGAATAGCATTCGTTAGCAGGATTCAGAGGGGCCGCCCTCAGTAGGGGGCTTGCGGGCACTTTAAACAGATGGACTTGGCTGGGTTTCATCCCTGGACTTCACCAGCTGCACCGGGGTTTGAGGCTTGTATGCTGTGTGGATGTGTGAAGTTTGTTGTCAAGGGAAGCTGGTCATTTCTAATCATTTCTGATCATTACCTGATCTTGCACCCCACCCCCATGCTGTTCCATCTGCCTCTGATCCTTTCCCCTCCCCTTCCATCCCCTCTCCTGACCCCCTGAGGAATGTCATGCCACATCTCAAAGGGCCAACTCCCACACCGCACCTCCAGGAATGCAGCCTTCACCACCCGGCTGCTCTGGGCTGACACAGAGTGTCCCTATGTCCTGCCAGTGTGTGTCCACCTTGTCTTGTAGGGATCAGAGTAAGCGTCATCTCTCCCCAGACTGCAGAGCCCTTGAGTGCAAGACTGAAGGGCCTTGAGTGTCTTCCTCATGCCTGGCCCGTAAGAGACACCAGTAAACCCAGGAGGGTGGACTCAGGGAGACATGAACAAATGACGGCAGGACAAGAGATCATCACACTTATGGGGTCTTGCAATTTTCCCGCAGCTTTTGCACCCACTAAACTATCTCCTGGATGACACAGAGAAGGCCACCTGTGCCTAACCAGGATTCACCAACCAGAAGCCAAATGTGCGGGATCCATGCACGTGTGGAATCATGGAGTGGATTAGAGTCCGGACACCCTCCTGTATCTGGGGCAAATGTGCCCACAGAGATGATAGAAGTGAAGCCCAGAGCTTGGGAAGATGCAAACCAGCCATGTGGCTGAACAGGAAGATTGGCTGGTCCCCAGCCGTTGCAGAGTCTTCTCTCACAGCTGAACTCCTGCCCGGTGGCGCTGTGTGGGCCCCTTCCACTGCGCTCGTGGCTCACTCTCTTCTGCGCTGCAGTCCCAGCTCCACTGCTGGGACTCCCGTCCTCACAGCCACAGCAGGAGCTGCTCGCTGCGGCCCTCTGGGCAGCCACGTAGTCTTTCACATTTCCATCGCAGGTGTGCAATCACCCTGCAATGCCACCAATTATTTATTTCAATCTACACTCAAATTCTGTATCATTCCTGTATTCCCAGCACAGAATAAGTGAAAGTTGGAGAAAATAAAAAATTAACTTTGGGTTGGAAGGTTTGGGCCTCCCTGTTAAAACGTACCCAGCCCTGCACCATGAGAGCAGCAGTGTGGTGGAGGTGAGGGTTTGGAGACAGAACTTCATGGTGTAGGATGAGGTGGGCAGAGTTCATGAAAAGAAACACAGAGGAACCCATTTAATTATTTAATCTAATCTTTTCCAAATTCTGGGGTAAACATTATTATTGTCACTTCGCAGCTGAGGAGATGGGGGCTTGGACGGGTCTGGTCAATTTCCCAAGGACCCAGAATGTGAAAGGGAGGCTGGAATGCCACCCAGCTCAGCCTGGCTCCTGGGCATCTCCTCCTCCCACTGCACCAGGCTCCTGGGAGGGGGCCTAGCGCTCTTCCGACTCCCCAAACAGAGTGTACAGAAGAGAGGCCGGGGGGAGCGGGGAGCCAGGCAGAGAGGACAGGAAAAGGGACAGCAGTGAGGACAGACACCTGCCTGGGGTGCTGGGTGCACAGGCTTCGAGAAGAGGCCACCAGGGACTCAGGGTGATCTCACCAAGAGCTGGAAGCACCTGGAGCCAGCCGGGCAAGGGAACTCAGACCAAGGGCTCTAAGGAAATGAGACCAGGGCAAGAGGGGAAGCGCAGGCCCAGACTGTGAGAGGAAACGTCCCCGGTGGCAAGACATGTGACAGTTTCCACCATCCTGACATAAATGTCACAAAGCAAGAAGGCAGCTGAGCATGCAGATTGATCCGAGGTCAAGAGTCAACACCGCACAACACCTTGGCCTTGGGCCATGCCCGTGAGTGCTCCCAAGCAGAAGCACGACTCCCTACAGATGGAGACCCTCAGGCAGGACCACTGTGGCTGGGCCCCTTCCCAGGCAAGACTGACTGGAGCCCTGGAGACAAGGGCCCTAACCTTAGCCCTTGTGAGAACAATGAGAATGAAGCCCTGTTGGGAGGGAGTGGGGAGGGGAAATCCTGTGCACAGGGAGCAGAATCACAGCGGGGTCATCCCTTCTCTTCTCTCAGATCCTCTCTCCTTGAAAGGCCGAGAAAACCCTATCTGTGTCATCAGGGATGGGGTGGGACTGCCCCTCACTCAGCACTGTCCTACGCCAGACCTGATCATTCATTCTTTCATTCATCCACCATTTCAGTCAATATTGAGATCCTCTTCTGTGCCACCCCCAGGAACAGCATGGCCCCAGTGATGTAGTATTCAGTGCTGTGCACGTTCGCACACGTCAAAGACATTTCCTCTTCACAGTATCTCAGGAAGGTGCTAGGAATTCAAATTTCAAATTAGTAAAGGAATTTTTGGAAGGGTTGAGTGACTTGCCCACAGACACACAGTGGCGTAGACAGGGGTTCTCAGCTGGAGGCAATTTTGCCCCCAAGGGGACATTTGGCAAGGTCTGGAGTCACTTGGGGCTGTCATAACCGGGCAGTGCTACTGGCATCTAGTGGGTAGAGGCCAGAGATGCTGATAAATATCCCACAATGCACAGGACAGCCCCTGCGGCAAAGACTTATCCGGCCCCAGGCATCAGCAGAGCCGAGGTAGAGACTCCACTGGCCCTCACCACACCCCGCTCTCCTCTCCAGGGCTCCGGATACTCTGCACCCCCAGACCCCTTGCAATCAGATGGGGCATGTGGCTGCTTCTGGATCCTGAGCTGTGAGAGGAAGCACGTGTGTCATTTCTGGGCAGGAGCATCAACATAGGCAAGGAAGATGTCCATATGCTTCTCTGCCCTGCAGTGAAGGCAAAGGCGACCTTCTGTGGAGATGGCTGAGCCAGGACACAGAAGCAGCCTGCAGGGCTGGGTGCCTGCATGGGGACAGCTGCCCTGCAAAGTCACAGGCCCACACAAGATTTTGCATGCATGAAAAATAAACTTTTGCAGTGTAAAGCCACTGAGATTTGGGAGATGTTTGTTACCATAGCAGAGCCCAGCCTAGCCTGACTAATACACATGCTGGTGAAGACTGGAGTTAAGATTCAAGGCCAGGATCCAAGCCTCAGCTTTCTTATCTGCCAAAGAGAAGCTGTGAGGACTAAATGAGGTAACACAGGTGGAGAGCTCGGCATGGTGCCTAACCCAGAGTAAGATGAACACGTGTTGGTGGCTATTTCTCCAAAGCCCCTGCTCTGAGCATTTGGACTCCAGGTGGCCCCTGGCGTTGCCCACAGGCCATCGTCCTGTCCACCATTACCATCTGTGCGTGTAGAGGAAAGACAGTGAGAGCTCACAGTCAAGATGAAGGCCAGGTTGCAGGCGAGGCCATGGGAAGGAGGCAGCAGGCCCTGAGCACTCAGAGCGCATAATGAGGACAATCAGCCATCATCTTCATGTTACCGTAAATGCTGCATGGAATGAAAGGAAGAATTTCAAATAACTTGGACCAGTATTTAATTATTGTGATTTATTAATGCTAAGTACACAGAGCAGTCCCCCGGACGTGACATCCCTCATTCCCCAGCGAGTCTGGGAGTCTAGTTGGCCTCCTGCCGCAGCCTGCACAAGTCTTTTCATTATCATCATCCTGATTATTTACAACGGCCCTGCCATTGGGGAGCAGGGTGATCACTGTAAAGTTCACAGCAAGTTCAAGGATTGGCCAGGAGGCCTTGTGAGCAGCGTTGAAAACTAGAGAATGGCCTGGTGGTTGGGAAAAGGACACCTTAGTGGCCTGGGAGTCTCCAGGGGCCTTGGCCCAAAAGGGTCAACGTGAAGTTGGGGACTGAGGGGGGTCTATTGACAGAAAGGTGGGCTGGTGCAACCTCTGCACCACTTCCTCCTCCTCCTCCTCCTCCTCCGACCCCTTCTTCTTCTTCCCCAGGACTGGCTCTGATCCAGCGGGAGAGCTAGGTGCCGGGCCAGGGCCCTTTGCTGTAAGTCCCAGTCCTCGCCTTTCATCTAAGCAAGCTCTGCCTTCTTATCTCAGAGATGGGGAGCCTAGAGAGTACCTTCCTGCTTGGGCAGGGGTGACAATGTTGTACATGAATCCCTTTGACACAGAGGCATTAGACCCCAGGTTATGACAATTCTGGCTGAGATGAAATGGGTGGGGCCTCAGCAGTACAGCGTGTTGAGGAAGGGTATAGGTAATGGGGTGATCGGAGGTGTCAATGACTTCTTAGTTGAATATGTGATCCAACACTTTTCAGAAATGTATATTGACATAGAACCTACCCCATGTAGTTCCTTTATGCATCAGAATGGCTACCCACAGTACTTGGACAAAGTCACATTCAATGACCTCTGGTTACTGCAACAATCGCCATGTGCCTATTTGGGGCACATTCCACTAAAAACGAATGGAAAAGATGAGGCCGTTCTGTAGCAAAGAGGGGTCTTACTTTAACCAAAGACCTGGGATTGTGTCTGCTCTCATGATATTGGATGTTGGTTTGCATGGCTGTGAGAAAAGGAATCTGAAAGAGAAACCCTCTAAATGGCCACCATCAAAGACCACAGGATCTCTCCATGGTCCACCCGTGTGTTCATAGAATGGTCATGTCTTGAGCACCCAACGGAAATGGCCCAAAATGCTGAAAGAGGTTTGGTTGTTACTGCTGTTGTTCTGTGAGGATTTATCTAAAGTCTCTCACATACCATGCTTGTGAGTTATTTCCAAATCTCACAGCAACTCTATGATTCTAGTATTATTTCTCATTTTACAGTTGAGAAAACTGAGACTCAGAAGCTTTGCCCAGCATCACCGAGCTTCCAGGAGGCCACACAGAATCCACATCTGTCTACCAAAGGCCATGCTTTCCCTCCTTCTGTACTTTGTATAGTAACCTCTTTTTTTTTGTTTGTTTTTGGGAGGAAGATTAGCCCTCAGCTAACATCTGTCGCCAATCCTCTTTTTGCTGAGGAAGACTGGCCCTGGGCTAACATCCGTGCCCATCTTCCTCCACTTTCTGTGGGATGCTGCCACAGCATGGCTTGACAAGTGGTGCGTCGGTGCGTGCCCGGGATCCAAACCTGCGAACCTCGAGCCGCCGCAGCGGAGCGCGTGCACTTAACCGCTGCGCCACCAGGCCCACCCCAGTAACCTCTTATTTTGACGGAATGTTTGTTTAGCTTCCAAAACCTCACACCTGTCTTCATGTGCCTGGAGAGAAAGAAGTTCAAGGATTGCAGCCCAAACCACAGTGACTAGGAAGTAGAAAGAAGTCATGTTTTTCTCCAAGCCCGACAAGAAATCCTGCACAGAGCATGAACATCTCAGCTGTTCTCAGCCTGCAGTTGTCTGCTTTGAAGGCGAGCTGATCTGGAAGGATTTCTTTACAGGAATATAAACTTTTTGTAATTGGGGATTTGACGGCGAGCTTAAGGCTCCTGAATCCTGAGTGACTAGGTGAAGACCATGTCAGAATTAATGGAATTATGCTCATCATCACCACTAATATCTAACACTGTCTTAGAAATATTAGGTGACTCAGTAACACAAGAATAATGAAAGATAAATACTGAAGGGAGGGTACAAAATATTATCTTAATACTTCCAGATGATACGATTGTCTACACGAAAAATTTAAGAGAATCAAGTAAAGATTACTTGACCAAATAACAAAATTCAGAGGGTGGTTGGTTACAAAATAAATATTTGAAAATCAAAAGCTTTTTCAATATCAGCCATTATTAGCAAGAGAACATAATTTTTAAAAATTTTTTATTCACAACAGTAAGAAAAATATAAACTACCTAGGATTAAACTTGAGATTTGCAGAAGGATATAAAGTGAACAATTTAATGAATGGAGAGTGATATTATAATCTGGGATTTTAAAAAGTCGATACTAAAAAATAGGCCAGATCGTAAATATTTTTCAGCTTTGTGAACCATATGGTCTGCGTCACAACTTCTCAACTCTGCCATTATAGCACAAAAGCAGCACCACAGACAACACATAAATGACTGAGAGTGGCTGTGTTCCAATAAAACTTTACTGTAACAGAGGGCCGATTTGGCACGCGGGACATAGTTTGTCAACCTCTGCTACAAATGATTGTCTTTCTTCCTCTAGCGTAAAATAACTACAATGAGCATTATGCTACTTCTAAATTGTTCCCTCTTTTGAAGTATTACCCAAGAACAAATTCTTGGAATTTGGATTACTGAGCCAAAGAGTATAAATATATTTATGATTTGGGGCACATATTGTCACATTGCATCCTAAAATGCCCGCTACAAATTGCAATGTAACCAGTTATTTACGAGGGTAACCACTTCACACTAGTATTAGAGAAATCCTTCTAAGACTAAGTTGACCAGTTTAAAGTAGAACTTCTGCAATAATTATTGAAGAGAAACCGGTTTTTTCTCCTTTTCATAGTTTTCAGAATTATTAGGTTATATACTTTGCACCCTTATCCACCAAAACTGAAGTGCAAGCATTTTTAAGAGAAAATGTGCTATGGCGTTCCTATTGGTATACGCAATATCATCTATTTGGGGCCCCAAATAGTCCAGCTCTTGTGCTATTTAAAGATGATCTTTTTATGTTTACTTTAAAGGATTTACTTTGAAGATGTTAATTTAGCCAAGATGGAGCATTTGTAGTTTAGCTGCTATGAAGTTTATGAAGATAATTGAAATCAGGATTCCCCGAGCAAATTCTCCTGGCAATTTCCAGCGCCCTTGCAGATATTTTAGAACATAGCCCTTTCCAGCCGTTCTCCTTCCTTCCATAGTCCTCGGTTGGGAAGACCGTGCTCCAACAGAGATTAAATGAAAGAGCAGGGAAACAGCAATGAGGAACTGCCCGTCATCATTAGGCCGTTTATAGCTGTTACATTTAATAAGAAGAATATTTCGATTGCTTCAAACTTAATTTTAAATGGAATTACTTAAATTTTATATTTATGTAAATCCTTAGGGAATAAGGAATAGATTTCATTTTTTACTTGTCTATGTCAAATGAATGGGCACCTGGAAAGGGATCATTCCAAAAATAAAGCCAGAAAGTGACTCAAAGTTAGTGTTTAGCTGCCCAAAACAGTTCACATTTTCTTGAAACGAAAGCAAGCAGGTATTACAATGTTAGGATTACTGCAGTAACCCTCACCTGTGCAGTGCCCGTGGGAAGATCAACTTCCCTCGACAGCTGAGGGGCTGCTGTTGTAAACTTTTTTTTTTTTTTTTAACCTTTTGGGTAGAAACCCAGTGAGTGCACCGAGCCTGAGGCGCTTCCTCAACGGCTTTGCCTCCAGCACCATGACTGCTAACACCTGAGAGGGCACGCTGACTTCACAGAAACCCGCGAGGGAGAGTCTGTTATTGACGGGCCATTTACAATGAGGAAATTGAGGCGCAGAGACACGTGCAGTCACTCTGCCAAGAGGACAGCTGGGCAGGGATCGACCTAGACCTGAGCATCCTCCTCCCCAGCATCGGCCTGTGAGCTGGGAGCTGCGAGAATGGGAGGCTCCTGGTCCCCAACACTGCATCCACACTGCACGAGTTCCTCCTCCTGCCTCCTGCTCTGCCAGCTTTCCCAGCCTTCTTGGAGCCTAAAAGTTACACAATCCCATTTTTTCTGAATTATGCTTCAGTAAAAGTAAATAAATCACTTCCTGTGAGGGGCTACAGCATCCACCTCGCTGTCACAGCCAGTGGACATTGTGTGGCATCGTTTTGGATGCTCAGGGACATTTTTGACTCGGACCTCGAGTCTCAATCCTGTCTCCACACAGTAGGAATTCCTGCATGTTCAGTGTTCCCTCCCATTGCATCCAACTTTCTCTGGCATGCCCACACGAGGCGCTCAGATACCTCCCACGGCTGACCAGGGTCCGTGCTGGCCAATGTGTATCCACATATAACCTCTGGGCAGCCCTCCCCACTGCCAGGGTCTCTTTGCAGAGCCCTCTGCATGCCTCCCCTCCTGTGGGGCAGGCCCGCTGCTCCCATGAGGGCCGCCCAGACCTTCAGGCCCCAGCAGGCCAGGCCGTCTCTGTGTGGCTTGAGGTGGCAGGAGATGCCTGGCAGGCACCAGCCCCTCAGAGGCTGGGCGCTGTGTCTGGAGGCCCCCTGGCCCTCGAGCGTCCACCTGGCTCTGATTTCAGGGAGTGATTTACTCCCCCCCGGCCCCATGATGTGGATGGAGTCCCAGTTTTTGTCCTTGACACATTTCACTGTCTATTGGATACTGGGATCCGGGGGCAGGGAGTCCATCCTGGGCCTGCAGACTGCCTGCAGAGGCCTGGCTGGGGCCCTGCTGCTCAACAGTGAGGTCGACACGGTAGGTGTCCACCTTGGCTGCACAAGAAAATTTAAAACACCCATGTGCCATCTGCACACCCATCCCAGTTTCTGAGTGAATCGTTCTGGCACGGGGCATCGGCACTTTCACACCTCCCAGCTCCTATATTGGGCGGTCAGGTCTGGAAACCACTGAGATACCAGTGGTCTCCATCAGCACTGAGGCCCAGCGGGGCTGAGAACCAGGTCATCTCCTCACAGAGGACACACATCCTCCCAAACACTACCCCCAAGGTATTGCTCAGCTCTACAATGCATGGAGCCTCAACGTCCTGGCCAGGGGTGGCCTCGGGCAGAACAGGCGACCATCAGCTGGGGTCATGGAGGGTGTGCTGTGTGCTGGACTTACAGGTTTGGGGAAACGCTCTGTCCACGGAGATTCAAGGCCTGGCCTCTCATCTTGTGGGCCCGGCACAAATTAGAGGGACAGACCCCGATCTGAGCCCCAAATCTTGTCCGTGCCTGTGTCGGCTCCTCTTCCCTGAGGCTCTCGCTGGAGGCGCCTGGTCCCCTGGAACGGGCAGCTGCCCTGGGTGACCATCTGGATCTCCGCGGAGAACGAAGGAGAAGCTTACGGACGGCTTAGCGCTGCGTGCGGATGGAGCCAGTCCCAGGTGCGATTTTGGCTGCCTTCTTGTAAAGAGTCCGTCTCCCCCGCTCTCTCAGGAGGCCAGATGAGGGGGCGATCCAGCGGGAACAGCGAGCTGGGGGCACGCTGAGTGGGCTGCGCCCCGCCTCCCGGACCTTCTCCCCAGGTACCCCCACACCGCCTTCTCCAAACCCTCCGGGGTGATCAGATGACGCTGCTGAGTGCCTGCCAACTGCTCACCTTTTTCTGCCTGGTCACCTCGTCATAAATCCTCCTCCCCAAATGGTTTTTCGCCCGTACCTTTCATTTCCTTTACCGTGTCACCTGTTCCCCTTGGACCCGGCGCTGCTTGACACGCGGGCGTGCCTCATTCAGCTTTATAAGTGCTCAGTGCCAGAGCCGTGTTCCCACGCAGGAGGTGGTCCCTGGGTGTAGGCTGGATGGAGGCGGGCGGAGGCAGCAGCTGGCCTCAGAGGCGGCTGTGCAGGCGGTCCTTCTGGGGCTTCCCCGGAGAAGCTCCCCAGCGCGGACCTAGGACAGCGTGGGCAGAGGGGGCTGCTTCTCCGCTCCCGGCCGGCGGCACCCGCCGCGGCCCCGGGCCCCAGGCGGGCAGGGCAGAGCCGGGAAGGCGCCCAGGCTTGCGGCAGCTACGACAGCCGCTCCTGTGTGCAGCGCCTGCGCCGGCCTCCGCCACTGTCACCAGGAAGCAGCGGGGGCACACGCCCTTGTTCTCTCCACAGCAGCATCGCAGTCACAACTGCAAACAGCTGCGTCTAGCTTTTTAAAAGTTATAAATGTCTACTTTCCTGGTTCATTTGGGGGTAAATATTAAAGGAACCTAAACATGATGTCCAAATATCATAGGGCCAAGTAATGTCCATGACGCAAAAATAAATGATAGGGGCCGGCCGGTGCCTTAGGGGTTAAGTGTCCATGCTCGGCTACTGGTGCCCGGGTTGGAACCGGGGAGCCCACCTACCCCTTCTCCGCCATGCTGAGGCCATGTCCCACATACAGCAACTAGAAGGATGTGCAGCTATGACATACAACTATCTACTGGGGCTTCGGGGGAAAAAAAAGGAGGAGGATTGGCAACAGATGTTAGCTCAGAGCCGGTCTTCCTCAGCAAAAAGAGGAGGATTAGCATGGATGTTAGCTCAGGGCCGATCTTCCTCACAAATAAATAAATAAATAAATAAATAAATAAATAAATAAATGATAGAATTCTATGTAGAAAAAACACATAATCACCTCTGAAATGTCGTCTGGTTAAAGGTGCATTCTCTCTGCTTTCCTTAGTCTAGGTGCATTATACTAAAAATTATATATTTTTTCACTTCTGCCCATTTTCTGCTATAGGAGTTATGAATTTTCCATCTATATCACTTCCTTGGTCTATAGGTAGTTTCTTACAGCCCTGTGCTGAACAAAGAACGTTTAAGCCCACCGCTGGGTTTCTCTTTGTCAAACAGCATCTTTTACAGGGAAATCTTGAACTGGGATACTGTTATAATTTCAACTGTTTCGAGAGCCAAATTGCCGCTGAGGCTTGAGCAGACTGCACAAGAGGGTGTCCGGTGCGGAGCCACACGGAACACTCCTTCCGGGTGCCCCTCATTCCCTGCAGAGGAGCCTCTTCCCTGATCTGCTCTGTTACTTTTTCTCCTGCCGATCCATCTTTTCCAAGTCTTCTTTCTTCCCCCATGTTCTCCCTCTCAGCTGCCGTTTACCATTCTCCTCCCTACCACATCCTGCCTCTTCCTCTACCCACTACTTTCATTTTTATTTTCTCTCTCTCTGCTTCCATCTGGTACCATTTTTATCCCTACAGATAAAACTTTGTACTCTAGTTATATTTTTTGCCTTTTACATCTACTCCATTTTTTCCATAAAATTTAATTTAAAAAAAAACTTCCCTCAGGTGCTAACCTGCAGTGGCTGTCACATTTGATGCCGCATGGCCATCAAGTCCCTGGAAACTGGCAGGTGCACAGATTTCACCTGTGCGGGCTCTGTGCTCCATGCCCAGGGATCCGGGACTCTCCCCTTCCACTCACTGGGCTTCTCACCTGTTCCAGGGCAAGGATGGCGATGCTGTGCTGAGTAGCAGTGTCATAGTTCCATCTACAACGTCATGTCAGACATCACCCAAAGCTAAAGCAAGAATTAATGTCTCTCATCATCTGACCTGAGATCTCGACTAGCTCTGCCCTCTGGATTTTTCCGAGAGAAAAAGAGAATCCTTCCTATCATGGAAGCGATGAGCTTTGCTGCTGGAGCTGTTACGCTGGTGTGTCCAACCACTGTTCTTGTCTGCGTGGAGAAGCAGACTGCTGTCTCCCCCGCCTGCCGTCCCCCCACGGGGACTCTGCTCCTGGGATGTCCCTCAGCCTGCAGCTCAGCTGACTGGCCAAGGAGGAGGTCACAGGGATCACAGAATCCAGAATCAAAAGGTCTGCTTTGAATCTCAGGTCTGCCTTTAGTCACTGTGTCCCCAGGCAAGTGAGAAGCCTGATCTTGCTGGCCTCACTTCCTGAGACCATAAAGTGAGGATAATAATCTCACAAATTTGAGTGGAGCTTTTATATATATATATACCAATCGAAAATCTGTCACTCAAATAAATCACATTAAATATATATATGTGTGTGTGTATACACATAGCCAGTTCTGGTGGTCTCGTGGTTAAGATTCGGCACTCTCACTGCCACGGCCCGGGGTTCGTTTCCCAGTCAGGGAACCACACCACTCATCTTTTGGTTGTTTTGCTGTGGTGGCTGCCTGTGCTCTGATGCTGAAAGCTCTGCCATTGGTGTTTCAAATACCAGCAAGTTCACCCATGGCGGACAGATTTCAGCAGAGCTTCCAGACTAAGACAGACCAGGAAGAAGGACCTGGCTACTCACTTCCAAAAGGATTTGCCATGAAAATCTTATGAATAGCAGTGGAGCATTGTCTGATATAGAGCCAGAAGGTGAGAGGACGATGCAAAAAGACTGGGTAGGGTTCCATTCTGCTGTACACAGGGTCAGTAGGAGTTGAGATTGACTCAACAACACTAACAACAAATCTACACATACATATATATTTAATGTGAGACTATATATAACACATCAAGTGTAGGGGTTAGTACTGAGAAGAAATTCAATTATTAAACTTTATTTTTTGTCAATTATTATTTTTAATTTCCAAGAGTCTTTCTTATTCTGTAATTTTTCCTTTACTATAGCATCCTGCCCTTGCCTTCTGGATGCAGTTCTGGAAGGATGGTACGTGAAGCCTGTGGTGGTTGTAATTTTTTTCCAAACTCCTATTCATCTTGTCTGTCAGATTCATGCTTCAGATTTTCCTCAAGGGTCTGTTCACATCTAAGAACCAGAGAGTGGGAAACTCTGTGGATGCGAATTGCCCTTGTCAACTGGCAGGATCCACTTTAGGTGGAGTGGACAGAAAATTGATTGATTTGGAGGGTTCAGTAAATGCCGAAATGAGCAGGGCTTTGCTCTGGAGTGCCGACCTCCATAGCAGCTGCTCCAACTCTGCGCGGAAGGTGTTCAGTTTATTTAGAGATGGGCCCTTTGATTTGCCAGTGCCGAGGGGGCATGTGCTAGGGGAAGGGGCAGCATCAACCCTTCTGCCCACCGGCTGGCATCAGCTCCCCTACTTGAGCCGTAGCCCTCCTGCTTTCCCACGCCGCTGCTCCTCTAGCGCTCTGCTATCTCTATCTGTCTATAGATAGATTATGTTGCATCTATCAGCACCTTCACCTTCCTGCCCCAGCCCACCCTGGGCTCACCCTGGGCTGGATCCCTCCACCCCACTGCACCATGCCGCACTCCTCCACAGGTTTCCATCTTCCAGAAATGGATTGGAGTTTCCCGGTTGATGGTAACCCACCCTACCTCTTCTCCTCATTCCCTCACCACCATCCTAACGAGAATTGCGGGGGATGGATGGTGGGTGTGGGCGCTCAGTCCACCATCCTGAGTCAGATCCCACAGAGGGATGTCTTCAAGGCCATTTGAACTGACATGCTCTTCCGTCTTACAAACGTTAACCTATGGATGCTGGCTTAACACAAGAGGTCTACCGCGATTCGAATGGCTAATCGAGACGCCCTCTTTCCTCAGTGCACTGGCTCCTAGATTACTTGATCCTCATTGCCTCACGCTCATGAGGTGATGGCCCAACACACAGCTGACCGTGGCATTCCCTGCTGAAAACTTTTCCCTCAAAGTCCAAACTCTCAGCATTTGAGGCTCTTCATAACCTGACACCAATGTGTGTTTCCAGACTCACTCTCTTCAATTATCCCGAGTGTCCTACATACACTGTGTATGCATGACCTGATTCTGTCCTTGAAGAGTCGGGAACGATCTTCCCTAGTTTTCTCCTTGGCCAGTTTCTACCATCCCTGATGCTAATTCCTCCTCTAAGCTGTCATGGATGCTTTCTAGGCACCTGCAGAGGAGCACTTACCTTATTTTGTTGTCGTCTTCTAGTTACTGATCATTGTCCCCAGCTAGACACAGCATCCTGAGAGTAAGAAAATTGCCAAAGAAAATGTTTTCAGCACCCGATTGTGTTGCATCTTTGTGGCCTCCAACCTGGGGTGATCCTCATTTCACAGTGTGCCCCCCACCCAGAGCGTTGGCCCATTACTATCTGTGACATCCAAGGCCACGTGCTGAGGCCAAGCCTCCAGCTGGAACCTTGGCCATTCAAGCCAGTGCAGACACTTCTTAGGCTTCAGGAGTTATTTAAAGTAGGAGGGCAGGGGATAGGTCTACCAGGGATACTAGGCTGAGGGACCTGCTCATCAAAAGTGTGTTGGGCTCCCAGGTTCCTGCTTTGCACAGTCATGCAGACGGCCCCCACCTCAGAGCACACGCAGGATGGCTAGCTGGCTCCAGGGGTTGCCACTTCCCTTACCAGGTGCCTCTTTGATCCTGGACTGTGTCTTAGCTTCATGTTTGCCACCCACTGAGCTTGGTTAAGGCTACCCGGTTCATCTCATTTGGTTTCAAAATCTTTTGTACCCAATTCACGTAATAAAGTGTATTCAGTAGGTTCAAGCAGAAAGCAATTGTGTTTTTCTCAATACTGCCCTTTTAAACAAGATCTTTAACTCACGGTTTCAGTTTCAAGCAGGCCCTATAGCTTTTAACACAGATAATAAAACCTGGGCTATTTCCAGGTATTGAAAATCCAGTTTGGTCCCTTCTCGGGTTGTGTTCTCTCATTCCTCCTCCAGCTGGGTCTGAATTTGGCTTGAGAAAGGGGACAGGGTCAACATTTTCCCTCTGTACCCACTATTATGGGCTGAATTGTGTCCCCCACCATTCAGATATTGAAGCCTTAACCCTCAGTATGACTGTATTTGGAGATGGGGCCTTTAGGGAGGTAATGAAGGTTAAATGAGGTCCTAAGGGTGGGTCCTGATGCAATAGGACTGGTGTCCTTACAAGAAGAGGAAGAGACTCCAGAGGTCACTCTCTCTCTGCACACACACAGAGGGAAGATCAGGTGAGGAGACAGCAAGGAGGTCTACACGCCATCTACACGGCAAGGAGAGAGGTCTCAGGAGGAACCAACCCTACCAGCACCTTGATCTTGGACTTCCAGCCTCCAGAACTGTGAGGAAATAAAGGACTGTTGTTGAAGCCGCCCAGTCTGTCGTACTTTGTTACAGCAGCTGAGCTGACTGAGACACCCGCCGTGCCCTTCTCCTCCTGCCTCGTTTCTCACTCTTGCTTCTGGTTTCTCCAGGGAGGGCAGGGGGGAGAAGAAGAGACAAAGGTTGAGAAGTTTGACTTAAGTGGCACTGTTGACACTCATGCCCCTTGACTATGGCAGGTGGCCACATATCACTCTGTCTCAAAAGGCACGTTTGTGGATTCTTCAGAACCCTCCACCCCTGGGCTTGCTAACCACCCACTTCCTGAGGTGGGAAATGTTCTCCTCACCCCTGGCTCCAGGCTGTCTACATTCACACTGTTCCCTCGGTTGGGGCCACCTTGACTCTCTAGACATTTCATCAGTCAGGATGGGCCAGGTTAGCTGCAGTAACAAACCCTAACATCTCAGTGGCTTATAACTTGCTCCTGTGTGCTCCTTGACCCTTGGAGTTTGGCCAAGGGTTCTGTTCTGTGTCATCTGCATGCCAGGCCCCAGGCTGAAAGAGGAGCCACCATTACTCATTGACAGCCATCATAAGAGAGAGAAAGAAGTGAACTGTCCCCTGGCCCTTAAAACTTCTACATGGAAGAGACTCAGATCCTTTCTGCCTGTGTTTTAATGGCCAAGGTTGGCCATATCCAACCTCAAATGGTATGAGGGCAGTGCAGTCTCCCTGGTGCCCAGAAGGAGGAAAGCGGGTCACCCACCCGCTTTGGTCAGATCTCTGTCAAAATGATTCAACCCTGATTCCATATCTAGCTCATGGAAAGCCACATCTTTACCCTTCCATCCATGGGAATGTAGCATTCTTCTACTATGACCTGCTCTTCAACGCTCCAGCCAGCCTCTCACCTTTAGATGTTTCCAGGTGAAAATCAGGTATGAGATCTTGATTGCTCTCAATTCCTAAGGCCCCATGTCCAGCTCTCCCAGTGACTCTCTTGAACCACCCCTCACTCAGCTGGCAGGTTGAGAGTGGAGAAGTACCCCTCGCTTCCCCATGGAGGGAGACAAAATGCACAGCACACCAACAGTTCTCTCCAAAATAATTTATCACCAATTTCTCCTGTCTATCCTGGAAGAAGAGGACGAGTTATGAGTCTTAAAACAAATCACACAATACACAATGTCTTATCTACCGTGTTCAGCCTGCAGGGGTCTCTATTTGGACACCAAGGCAGCAGAGAAAGTCTCATTTAAAATCCTATTATACTTGGACTCTCAGAGAGAAGGGATGGGAGTCCCCAAGTCATGTCTTCCAGGAGGTTTCTACAATCTCTGGATACATTTGAATCTTTGAATACTATCATCACCTCTGTCACTTCCATCAGCAAATTCCAGGCTTAAGCTAATAGTTCTCTTCCCTAAGTAGGTAACATACAAACATACATACATGAATACACACATACATACAAATATACTCGCATAAATAAAGAAACCTCACTCAGCAGGTAGCTGACATACCACATGAATTTTAGAAATATCGCTCTGGTGATAATTTGGAAGCTGAATTGGCAGAAGAAAGTCTGGCTGCAAAGAATCTGGAAAGGAAGATTGCAGGTATCCTAGCCAGCAAGTATGGAGTCTGAACAAGATAGAAGTAATGGAAATACAGAAGATCCCGAGAGAAGGTAGAACAGATAGGATTTATCAACCTTTCTCATGTTAAATGAAAATTGTAACTTTGTAAAAATATGTGGGTAAAGACTAGAAGGTGACAACCAAGGTATAAAAAGCCATTATATTGAGTTTTGGAGTTCTAAGTCCTCCCCACAAGAAGTCTCTCAGGCTGTTAGAGAACAAACTAGTCAAGGATGTCTTTTAGGGGTTAAGATTCCACTTACAGGAAGCAAAAGGGATTCGTAGTCTCTGACAGCAGAGCTAGGCTGTTTACAGTCCCTGGCTAATATGTCTGGTTCCAAGTTTTCTGGCACTTAAAGCCAAAGGAGACCCCAGGTTACACAGATTTAAATTTTTGACAACAGAAAACAGACGCCTTCAATTGTAGAAACTAAATATTTCCTGGAATGGAACTCATGCAGGATTTATTGCTCCTTGTAGTAGGCAATACATTCCACCATGGTTTTACAAGAAATTATTGAACTTCTTAGTACAAAACTCCATATGGACAGAGGATGTGCCCGTAAACTCAACTCCGTGGTTGTCTTCAGTGAGAGACTCCACTCTGTGAATTCTAACAAACAAGGATAAATCTCAGAGCCCAGAAGTGCAGGCAGGTAACATGTCCATTTAACCTGGATCTCCCCAAATCAGCATCCGAGGCCAGTTCTTCCGGATGGAAAGGCCCAAGTCTGTTCACAGCACTTTCTTTGATCATCATGTTAAGAAGTTTGGACTTTTCTTACATGAGATGGAAGCCGATCGGACCATTTTAATTAGAGAAAAGATAGGATCAGACCTGTGTTTTAGGAGGATCTCTGTTTGTACTGTCAATTGTTAATTAGGATAGGAGAGAGAGAAACCAGTTAAGCAGCTCTCTTAAAGATGAGATGAGAGATAATCAGAATAGTCTGAACTAAGTCATAGGGTTGGGATAGAGAAGAAGGGATGGTTTTGAGAAGAATCTAGGAAGTAAAATCAACAAAACAAAACTAGTGACTAATTGGATGAGTTGAAGGTAGAGTCCAAATAGGCAAATAAGACTAAGTATTCTAGTCTAGGCCAGTGGGTAAAGAGTATTGCCTAAAATTAACGTCAAATGCGTGAGGAGTGTGCATGAGAACTAGGATGCATAGTTGGTCCAGTGAGGTCCTAGGGAAATTTGGAGATGCCTCAGGGACTGAGGTTCAGGAAAGACCCTGGGCTGGAAGTAGACCTTGGGGTGCACGTGATTAGTAGGTGATGGCTGCAACCTTGAGAGCTGTTGAGGTCATCCTGGGTGAGTGTGAAGAGTGAGAGCCGTCAGGCTAGGGGACCAGCCTTGGGCAGCAGAGTAAGAGGCAGCAGAGGAGTGACGAAAAAATCAGGCAACAACCCAGGTGGGGCTGGTGTCCCAAAAGTCAAGGAAGACTAGAGTGTCCAGAGGGAGTAAATGTATTCCAGACTGTTCAAATGAGAACTGAAAGTTGGCTGTGTGTTCTCACTAAGTACAGACACCCAGTGGGTTTCTGATCTACCTGGTGGGAGAGGTTTGGTGCTGTGCCTGTGTCAATCAGGTCTTTGGGTCTTCCACCAGGGCCTCCCCAGCCATGTCTTCCAGAACTTTATGGCCTTACGCATGGTCCCTCTCAAATACTACTTCTCTCGACCTGCCAAGACTTCCTCTTTCCATTTTTCCAAATACTAATTCCAGTGTGGGGGAAAGAACAAATAAGATAAGAAGGAGAGAGTTACATTAATTCATCAGTTCTTTGAAATGGCTAATTAAAAATATTGGTGACTTTATTTTTAAGTGATTTAATTAAGAAGTAAAACGATGTGATGTTGAAATCTTCGAAATTTCAAATGAGAGAGAAAATCATATTCTAGGGCTAAAGGACAAAGTTTTTCTTTTCTATGTACAAGCTTTTTGTAATAAAACACACTAAAAAATAACTATGAAAGAACACCCCATCCACCAACCTTCATCCTGATTTTTTTTTTTAAGTAAGGACCAGCATTGTGGATTTTCCAAAAGTTATAAATTATTTTAATATTTTTAAGTAATGCAATAACCACATGTTTAATATGAGTAAAATATGACTAAAAAAATTGATGTTGTTCTTGGAAAAATTTGAAAAATTTTCTACTATCTGATATAAACCAGTCTATTTTTTAAATAAGATTCCAAAAAGGTCATATTTAACTGTTCAAAATTATATATCAAAGATATAAGTAAATAATTATATCATTTGTCTTAAAAATATTTCATGTTATAATAGCTCTGTATAAAACGGGATTAGATTAAAGCAAAGCCAGCTGATCTTCAAGCATTTTAAGATGGTGCATGAAAAGCAAAATCCAGCTGTTTCCATCTGGCCCGCAGGCCTGCAGTACTGCTCAGGAAATCCGCACACTGGGGGCCTGCAGGCCTGGCTATTAAGAATTCTTGGGTGTCATGATCCTGGAATGTTCACACATTTTAAAAATCAGCCTCTCCAAATGTTCAATCTAAGAAAGGATGGATGACTTATGGGTTATTTGGTAACACACATAAAAAGAAAAATGGTTTTGAAGCTAGAATAACAGAAAGAGAGGTTAATATAGCTTTCTTAAATAAAAATAGCATTTTAATTAAAGTATACATTCCCCTAGATTATGGTGGTTTGGAGCATGTGAATGATAAGAGGAATGCCCTTATCCAAAATTTAAATAATCAGAAAACTCAGATGAGCAGATGTTTCAGTGGTGATCTATAATTATCATTTAAGAGAAAGAAAGGAGGAAGAAAATGAGCATGGGTTAACATTTTACTGTGTACCAGAGACCTGTCTGGTTGCTCATTTAATTCTCACAACAATTCTACAGTGCAGGGATTATTACCCTTTTTACAATGAAAACAGTGCACGGAGAGTTTAAGTAAGCTGTCAGTACTAACAACAATGCTTTACTTACCTAAAATAACTAATTATAAAGCCAATAGGTGTAATTGACAAATAACAAATATATAGCTAAGTAACAGATAGAACTGTGTGTAGTTAAATACAGTACATATAGTTGTTCAGTTACTAATGGATAGCTCTACTATAATTACATAACACATATATTTATGTAAGATATAAGTAATTACAGAACTAATTATATTCACAATAGAGCTGCGAGAAACCTTAAAGGTCATCTGGTCCAACCTCTTTGTTTCCCACGTTCTCTCCGTGAACATCACTAAATGTCTACCACATGTCAGATACTTCTGAGCACACCATAATGAGACACTCTTGGAAACCTCTGGGTGTCTGTCTGACACCCATCTCGTGCTGGGGAGGATGTGGATCATCCGGAAGATAAATTGGCGCAGCCATTTGAAAAGCAGTTTGGCCTCCTCTTCTTTGGATCCCTTGTGACCTCCCACTTCTCCTCTGAGGTGTGTGGCTGAGACCAAGGATTCCGGGCACGTGGGCCACTGGAAACCTGCTCAACTGGGGTGGCGTTGCTCCTAAAAGTCTTCTAAAGCGCTGGGAAGAACTCGAATGTCCATCAGCAGTAATAGAGACAAATCAAAAGTGACATATTTGTGTGAAGGTGTCCGCTCCAGCCACGAGAATGCACGAACTACCCTCAACACTGTGGATGAATTCATCCTCCAAACAAAACCGAGCAAAAGACGCCAGAAACAGAGGTATATAAATGGGAGAGTTTATTCATATTCGGTTTAAAAATAAGCTAACTAAACTGTTCAGGGACACATATTTAGATAGTAAACTACAAAGAAAAACAAAAGGATGGTGTCCCCAAAGTCAGAACAGTGGTCCCTGCTAGGGCAAAGGGGGGGCTGGTCCAGACGGAGCCGTCTCAGGGGTCTTCTGTGGCCTGGCAGGCACCTGGTAACTATTGTTTAAACCACATCTCTTATGTTTTATGCTCTGTAAATGTGTTGTATTTCACAATAAAGTGTTGACAAAACACTAACCCCACCCCACTCAAATATATATAAATATATTTGATATATGTATACATACCCATAGGTTTATGTATATACACATATATACAAGTATTCAGTATTTGCTTGTGGATATATGATTATATACAATTTTTTTATTTTCTGTTGTTTGATTTCAGTACTTTTCAAATTTTCCACAATGAACAATTAATATTACAGTGAACTGGAAAGTCATTTCTAAAAATGAAGGAGAATAAGCCTGCCTTGGACTTGCCAGCGCTCTTGGCTCAGGCTGGGCCACTGGAGCGGGGAGAGGTGGGGGCAGGCCAGCGTTCCAGGGGGCGATTTATGACTTTGCCGGGGCTAATAACATGTGTGAGCAACTTGCTCCAGGCCCAGGACTCTCCTTTGTGTGCTGGGTTAGCTGAGGAATGCTCCTGTGTTTTGACAACCATGAGAGCCCAGCAGGCGGAAGGGGCCGCGGACAGAGCCCGTCTGTGTGTCCGCCCAGCACCGGCAGGCCCTTCTCACCTCCTCCCCTTCTCTGACTGTTCGGAATCCTCTCAGGATGGTGCCTGGACCTAAACACAGCCTCCTCCCAGGCCTAAAACCCTGTGACGCCTTTTCTGCTCGGAGGGAAGCAAACCACCTCTGCGGGGCTTACCAGGACACGAGTTATTTCCTGCAGTGCTCACAGCATGCAGTCTCTCACTCAGGAGAGGGCAAGTTCACCTGCTCTTTGAACTTCCCAGCCCAGAGTCACCCTCCTTGGCAATGGCCCTGGCTCTCTGTGAAAGTCCACAGGGTCATAGGTGGTGTTCTAACCTAGCAAGAGGTCCCACTTCTGAAACAGGCTGCCTCCTGCAAACACCTGGCACCTTCTCAGCCAGACTGTGACACTGAGGTGAGGTTCTCAAATGATGGGGTCAGAATATAGGACCCCCAAACCCCCACTGTCCTCCACAACAAACATTCCTAAGAGCAGTGCCTGAGAGCAAGTTGCTGCCACTAATGGGGTTTGGGTTTGCTTTGGTTTGGGTTTAATTTTGAAGCACATGCGTTTTCAGCAATCATTTTTCAAATCATCCCTATAATGAGCTTAATCAAATTGTCAGTAGTCAGGCACAGATTTTATAGTAGAAGCCACTAGTTAAAACATGATAATGCATGACGGTCTCTTAAACACCCGTCTTTGTGCATTAGCTGCCAAAAAGAAACAAATCCATACATCCTTTGTAGGGTGGCGTTTATTTCTATAAACAAGCATCAAATGCTGGGATCATTGCATTCTTCTGCCAGAGTCTGTTGACTTTAATTGTGTTTTAAATAATTTTGGAAATGAAATCTTTAATTAAAGTGAGTTTTTTCTCTCTGAAAATAGCAGAGGAATAGGAAGACAGAGCTCTGATGTGTGAGCAACAGCCAACTCTTTGCCCAGAAACCTTCTAACAGGCAAGACTGCAGCTGAGTGGAGGGAACAGCAATGCTGAGAGGGGAACAGCAAAGGGCAGATGAATGGATTTCAAGGAATATTTGTACCGCCTCTTTCAACCTGACCATGCAGGTCGTGGTCCCTAATGTGCTGGCACCAGCATCTGACACAGCCTTAAATTATTAAAATATTTTAACTGGAAATTTTTAAACATTAGTCCACTGTGTGAAGAACTTTGCATTCAGATACAGTTCCAATCCTTCTTTCCCCCACGGACAGTTTGGACCAGGCGTGGAAGGAGCTGAACGAAGACACCTTCCCACCTCCCCGGAATCAGGCCATCTCAGCCAGCTCAGGTCACCAGAACAAATCACCACAGATGCGGCCGCTAAACACCCGATGTCGATTTCTCACAGCTCTGGAGGCTGGATGACCGAGACCAAGGTGCCAGCAGATTGGTTCCTGGTAAGAGCTCTCTTCCTGGCTTGCAGATGGTGACCTTCTTGCTGTGTCTTCACACAGAGAGAGAGAAAGAGCTCTAGTGTCTCTTCCTTTTCTTATAAGGACATTAATCCCATTGTGAGGGCTCCACTCTCATGACCTCAACTAACCCTAATCACCTCCCAAAGACCCCACCTCCCAACATCAATACAATGGGGGTTAGGACTGCAACATACGGTTTGGGGGGACACAAACATTCAATCCATTACAGACCCTAAGCACGGACACCCAGGCGCCCAGAACACAAGGCTCCACCCACCTGTGTCCCTGAGTGTTTTCCCAGCTCAGTTGCTTCTGTGAGGAACAGAATGCCTTACCTGGCCCAGCAGGGGCTTTCTCCAGCCAGGACTTGGTGCTGTTATCACGGCCACCAGCTCCTGTCTGGTCTTCTCTACTGTTATCAAGAGGAACCCTGGTGCCCACTGGGTCTCCCAGGACCGCAAAGAGCTGTCTCCATGCACACTGAACCCCAACTCCACAGTTCAGGGTGGTCTGAAACCTCCTCACTGTTTCTGGGAGTTCCTGGGTGCAATCCCTTACGGCTCTGCCCCATGCCCTATCCCCGCACACACTCTCTCTTCTGTCCCTCCATCCTTGCCTCCCCGCAATGTGTCCTGTAGGTTTGCAGACCACACTGCTGTTTATCACAGAGCCTTCTACCTTCCGTCCACCTCCACCCCTCTGCCCGCATCTTCCTCTCTCGTATCTCCTCCCACTTGGACAAAGTCTCTCTTCCTGTTCAATGCAGACCAGTTCTGCTCACAGTCAGCCTCTGGGTTTCTCAGCAATGGCCCTAACCATGTTTACTCAGGACTTTTCTCCCAAAGATTTAGAGTGTTGGTGTTGGTGAAATAATGCTCAAGGAGATCAATAGAAAAGAGGAGAGCCCAAAAATAGACCCACATAAATCTGGTCAACTGATCTCAGACAAAGGAGCAAAGGCAGTGCAGCGGAGAAAGGACAGTCTCAGACAAATGGAGCCAGAACAACTGGACATGCAAAAATGTGCAAAAACGAATCCAGATGCAAACCTTACACCCTTCATAACAATTAGCTCAAAATGGACCACAGACCTAAATACAAAACGTAAAACTCTTAGAAGATAACACAGGAGAAAACCTAGGTGACCTTGGTTTTGGTGATGATTAATTCTTAAGTATTACACCAAAGATACGACACCCTGAAAGAAAAAAACGATGTTAGACTTCATTAAAATTTAAAAGTTGTGCTCTGTGAAAGATACTGTTAAAAGAATGAGAAGACAAGCCACAGACTGGAAGAAAACATTTGCAAAACACGTATCTGATAAAGGACTGTTGTCCAAAATATACAAAGAATTCCTAAAACTCAACAATAAGCAAACAACAGCCCAATTAAAAATGGGCAAAAGATCTGAACAGACATCTCACCAAAGAAGATACATAGATGGTAAACAAGTATATGAGCATATGCTCAACATTACACATCACTAGGAAATTGGAAATTAAAACAATGAGATACCACTGCACACCCATTAGAATGGCCAACATCTGGAACACTGACAACACCAAATGCTGGTGAGGATGTGGAGTAACAGGAACTCTCATTCACTGCTGGTAGGAATGCAAAATGGTACAGCCACTTTGGAAGACAGTTTGGCTGTTTCTTACAAATCTAAACATCCTCTTACCATATGATCCAGCAATCACGCTTCTTGGTATTTACCCAAAGGAGTTGGAAACTAATGTCTACACAAAAACCTACACGAGGCATTATTCACTATAGCCAAGAAGTGGAAGCAATCCTAGTGTCCATCAACTGATGACTGGATCAAGAAGATGTGGTTTATGTATACAATGAAATACTACTCAGCCATAAAAAAGACAAAATCATCCCATTTGCAACAACATGGATGGACCTGGAGGGTAGTATGTTAAGAGAAATAAGCCAGACAGAGAAAGACAAACACCATATGACTTCACTGATATGTAGAAGATAAACTAACACACGGACGCAGAGAACAGTTTGGGGGTTACCAGAGGGAAAGGGGTTGGGAGGTGGGCACAAGGGGTGAAGGGGCACATTTATATGATTACTGACAAATAATAACTTACAACTGAAATTTCACAATGTTATAAACTATTATGACCTCAATAAAAAAAATATTAAAAAAAAAAAAAAACTGCACAAGGATGTCTATAGCAACTTCATTCATAATTGCCAAAACTTGGAAGCAACCAAGACGTTCTTCAGTAGGTGAATGGATAAATAAATTGTGGTGCATCCAGACAACGAAATATTATTCAGTGCTAAAAAGAAACAAGCTACCAAGCCATGAAAAGATAGTGAGGAACCTTAAATGCATATGGCTAGGTGAAAGAAGCCAATCTGATAAGCCTACATTCTGTGTGATTCCAACTCTATGACATTCTGGAAACGGCAAAACTATGGAGACAGTAAGAAGATCAGTGGTTTCCGGGGGTTGGGCGAGGGATGAATAGGGGGAGCACAGATGTTTAGGGCGGTGAGACTACTCTGAATGATACTGTAAGGGTCGATACATGTCATTACACATTCGTCCAAAGCCATACAATGTACAACATATAGAGTGAACTCTAACGTAAACTATGGGCTTTAGTCAATAATAATGTATCAATATTGGTTCATCGATTGTAACAAATGTACTGCACCATTGCAAGATGTTAATAATAAAGAAAATTAGCAGGGCTTGGGGGCAGATATGAGGACTCTCTAATTTCTACTCAGTTTTTCTGTAAACCTGAAACTGCTTTAAAAAATAAAGTGTGTTATTTTTTTAAGTTATATATGTGCATAGTCTTAAGACTTTACATTCACTCATCCAGTCCTTTCAAGCACACCCACAGTGATCACAACACTGATCCAGACTGTCACTTCCTGAGGGCTGGGCTGGGACCCCACTCCCCGTCCTGTATCTGCACTTAGACTCCATGCATCTTTCCATCTTAAGCTCTTCTTTTAGACCCATTCTTGTACATTTAAACCAAGTCGGTGTTGTGCGGGACACTTGTCTAGCTGACTTGTCCAACAGAAGAGATGTCCTTTGAGGCACCGTAGTGACCTGCCAGCAGCTCCTGTAGTCACAGCGGTTTCTCGACCGCTGATTCTCATTGTGATAAGCGGGGCTGGGGTGGAGCTGGTGGCTCTGATCAGCCGAGGCAGGAATGTCCAGCCAGCACAGGGGGCTGCTCACAGCAACTGCAAACAGTGCCTATGGAGTGGCCTGGGAAGCTTTTCAAGCAAGCCTCCAGTGAGGGAAAGCCAGCCACATGAATCTCCCTGAGCTTGGACAGAAAGTTCGCAGTGCCAGCCACTGAGCTCAACTCCCACCCTTTCACGCTGTGTTCTAGGAGTTCCCCACAAAGCTAATGGCAATTCACCTGGCACTTTAGACAAGCTCTGTTTGGTCCTGTCACTGGTGAAAGGATAGAGACAAGCTGATGAGCGTGGCGAACCTCAGAGTCAACAGGCCCCATTGTCCCCGGTGGGATGGGAGGGGTTAGGGTCACCCACGGTGTCCACTTCCCTGGGAAAGCGCAGAGTTGGGGTCACGGACAGTGTGCCTCATCAGACTAAAAGGACTGTCAGCATCTCGGAGAGGAGCGAGCAGGAACCTTCCTCACACTGAATGAGTCCTTGCCTCAGACCTTAGTTTCCTGATTCGCAAAATGGGGTAACAATTCATCCTCCAGGCACTGCAGGACTGTCAGTTCATGCGTGTCCAAGCACTCAGAAGGTTTTGAAGAAATAGTGGAAATAACTGTCATTCACCCTGTAGCTAAAAATCACTTAGTCCCCACCCAACAGTTTTATTTTCTTTGCTTCCTGGGAGTTTTTAAATAGACAAATACTACCTCTAGGGCATATATGATGGATTTTCACAAGAGGGTTTCAGTAATTCGTGGACTTGTACTCTTTACCTGAAGCACCACGGAAAGAGCAGAGGGAGGCGGACAGGCCAGGGTCTGATCTGGTTCTGCCTCTTCGCAGCATGAAGCAGAGCAAGTCACACCACCTCTCGGGGCCTCAGTTTCCTCAGCTGTAACTCGGGATGAGAGAGCCTGCTCTGGGGGTTGCAGTGGGAATCGGCAGTGGCTTACACTGGGAACAGATGGAACCTCGATGATGTGTCAGTCAACAGTTCCTGTTCCCCAAAACAAAGATGACTCATTAGGGGAGGTAACTTTGCAGCAGAAATCATATGGAAACATTTAAAACAGAAGCTTCTCAGGATGCCAATGGCTGTACCCTGCAGGTTTTAGGGTAGTCACATAACTGGGCAGCTCTCAGCCTTTGGAGACTGAAGAAGTTCTATGAAGTTGTAAGAGCCATGTGGAGGAATTCATCGAATCTTGGAGCAGGAGATGGTGGCTCTCACAACATAGGAGTTGTCTGGCTTTAAGAACTCCCATCTGAGGCTTGAAACTCACCTTTATCTACCACGGAATATATGAATGAGGGCTCTGGGTTGCAAGTGACAGAAATGAACTTTGGTAAACTCAAGCAGAAAAGGCATTTATGGAAACACTGTCAGGTTGCTCACAGAACCAAAAGGAAGGCTGGAGATCTTGGTTCCAAAAATGGGCAGGATCTAGGGGAGACCAGGAAGCAGGCAGAACCCAGCTGGCCCCCCTGGCTGCTGATGCTCCCTGCCTCTCCCCAACACCCTCATGGAACAGCTCTTAGGGGCAGTGATTTCCTCCACGGTGGCTCTGGTCTTCGAGCATTATTTAGAGAGTCCAACCCATCCAGAGGTGTTAGTTTTCAAATATTCAATTCCATCAATATTTTTCTTTACATTTTCTGGGTTTCTTATCACAGTTATAAATCCACTTCCACCCTGATGTCGTGTTTTAAAATCCTCTGCAGTTTTTTATACTAATCTTACAGGTTTTCAATATTCAATTTTTCCTCTGGCATTTCCTTTTGTACGCGGCATGAGGTGGAGGCGCACTGTTACCCATCTTTTGGATAAATCCATTACACAGACTTCCTCAAAGCACTCAGGCAGGAAGCTTGCCATCCTTCAGGACAACCTCATACTAAAGGCGATGCTCTGAGCACAGGGTCTCAACAGATGTTGGAGGGACTTAGATACAGCTCATTGTATCAGCAGCACGTTGAGTGAAATCGTGCATTCGAGCACGTGCATGTCGCAGGGCAGAGGGAGCACAGAGGTCCCAGCAGTCGCCAGGAGACCACCCTCCACAACACCTGCTCCATCTCCAGGGCAGTGGCCTTCAACATGCTCCCTAGATGAGCGGCCATATCGTTTACCCCCAGTCTGAGAAACGCCAGAGAGTGAAAGGGGGTGCTCTGAGCAATCATGCCAGGACAGCAGGCACCAACAGGGACTCTGCCTGTCCCTCCCACACCAGGACTGTGGGCTCTCAGTACTTAGATCCCTGCATTAGGGCTCTTCTTTACCTGTTCAAACGCAGGTTTCTAGGCCTCACTGCTGAGCTTCTGCCTCAGAACACCTGAGAGTGAGTCCTGAAAAGCTACACCCAACAACTTCCCTGGGAACTCTCAGATAACAGTAAAATCCGGGAGCCACTGCCTTTGAGCTGGTGCATCCTCGTATGGAAATCAAGAAGCACGAACCGGCTGGGTTCAGCAGGCCTGCAAAGCCCCCAGCAGGGACTCTAGAGGGGGTTTATTTCATGAAGCCTTTCCTTACTGCCTTAAAACCATCACCATTTGGTATAAGGTTCTCATTAAAGAATGCAAACTCACCTTAGAAGTTGTGCTCTGGTAAGCAGAAGACCGATGTGACCTTCACTACACTGTCATTCTAAAATGACAATGATTCTCCTTTTTAGGTCTGGAAAGAGAGAAAAACTAGACAAGAGTTTGTCTGCATTGTCATTAGTGGTAGTGGCAGCAGCCATAGGACAGCAGTTAGGGGGCTTTTAGTGACAAGTGCCAGAAAATTCAACTGGCCTAAAAGAGGAAGGGTGTTTGTGAATGTGTGGTTCTCATAACGGAGAACAACTCAGGAGAAAGGAGGAGACTCGGCTTTGGTTTAACCCAATAATCAGCGATGTCACCAAAGATGGTTCTTCCCTCTGATTCTCCCCTGCCTCCTTGCATACCGGAGCCTCCTTCTGGGTCCAGGCCCCTTGTGGTTGCAAATGGCTCCTGGGGCCCAAGCTTCCTCATCCTGGTCCAGAAAAAGAGACTGAAGGCCCTCCCTGCATTCCAGACAAGTCTCCTGAGACTGGCCCATTGTGCTATGCAGTTCACGTGCCCACCTGCAAGCCAATCAGAGCTCACCCAGGGGCCCGAAGGTGGGGTCGCCTTCCTCTGAGGCACTTAGGCTGTGTGAAAGTGGGGTGAACTCTTAAGCAAAGACTAGGGTTGTCTTAAAAGGGGGAGGGACCCGCATGTGGGGTAGGCAGCCAGCAAATGTCCACTACAGAGGCAACTGGGATCGGCCCCCGTGGCACTTTGCAAAGCCCTTTACATATAGCATCTCATTTAATTCTACGGCACACATTTGGGGTAGGTATTATCATCCTCGTTTAGTAGGTGAGGAAACTGAGGCCCCTGGGATGAAATAGCTTATCTCAGGTCATGGTGAGCACCTCAGCCCAGCCCTCCTTTTGACCCAACTCTTCCATCTAGGAACACTAGGTCTGTCTATCGCAGCGGGATGCGAGATTCCCATTCCCTCTGGCCTAATCATCCCGAGAGTCCAACATCAAAGGCATTAGAGTCATCTTAATGGCCTGCTCCCTAGGTCCGAAGTGTCCTAGTCCCTGGATAAGGAGCCCTCTCCTTCCCTCCTGCAAAGACAGACGTACAATCCTTGCTGTGCACGGCCTCCTCCAGCTGCCAGGCCAGTGCCTTGCTCAAAGGAGAGAAATCAACCTGACTGCATTTCTCCTCAAAACATTCTCCATGCACGAAGCAGAACGCTGGGAAACGGGTTGTTTTTCCCTTCTCTTTCCAGTCAGTTCTTCATCCTGCCAGGCCTCCATGGGAAGTTGTTCAAATGTTGATTTCTCAGGAGATGCCTGTGGGTTTCTAAGTTACCTAACTTACAGATTCCAGCCTGGGGACCTGAGAAAATTCATTCTACCACTTGAGAACGGGGAAAATCCAGTGAACAGTGGACAAAGCAGGCAAACAAGCACTGTGGAGGTGCAGGCGAGAGAGCAGGCTTACCAGCCATTCAATACAGGACATCAGAGGAGCACTGAGCAGGTCCACCTCACGCGTCTCACCCAAGCCCTGAATTTGCAGTGAGGGACGGAGACCCAGGTGGCCGCAGCAAGCCACCATAACTTGCAGAGCAGACTGGGAAGTGGCTGTCCCAGAGCACCAAGCCGGGCCCTGGCTTTGGCCACTGGTGTTGGAGAGAAGCAAGCCTCCAGAAGGCTCCTTCTGCAATCCTCAGCACCTCCCAACTGTGTCCACGCCACACCACCTTGCACACAATCACAGAGACATCTTGACAAAAGCTGCTGTGGGATTTCTCTACTAAACTCCTCGTCCAAGACTGCTGTGCTGACATGTAAACACAGAAGTCCAGAACAACCGGGAACCAGCTCTCCATCTACCCCCCGGGGACATTCAAAGTCTCCCTGAGACTTCTGTGTATTCCTGAAACCTTGGGGTGTTGGGAGGGGCAGGGATGAGGCGTATGCTCTGAAAGTTACCTCTGGCTCCGAGAGCCTGTGTCACCTTAAGTACTTCCATGTGTGGAGGGCCTTGTCCCCTGGACATTTATTTCTGCCCTACACTGCCTTGGCACAGCCCGATCTACCTCTGCACATGCATGCAGACATGCATACAAGCACACAAACATAAGCACATGTGTACACACACACACACTATTCTTACGGATATGAAACTCACTGAAAACTACATCACAGCAACATAGTCCCCCGCAAGTCACAGTTGGGTCCTCTCCATCCCTCCAAGTCTTCTAGAAACCCCCACGCAGGGGGTCTGCTGCCTGCTTGCCCCTCCCTCTTCCGGCCAAGTCACCCCTTCTCACTTCCTCCCAATTGGCCTGCACACCCCCAATTCTTCTCCATCTGCAGAGTAATCCCACCCTCTCTCGCCCTCCTCCCAAACTCATTCCAGAACCACTCTCTAAACACCAGAAGTTCTTCAACTTTTTGGCTCGAAACCCCTTTACATCCTCAAAGTTTGTTAAGAAGCCCAGAGAGCTTCTGTTTAGGTGGGTTATATATGTTAACATTTGCCATAGTAGAAATTAAAGCATAACTAGTGTACCCATTATATGCCAGGGACCCATTGAAACACAGAGACACCAAGACTCAGCAAGAGTCAGATTTAAAACCAAGGCTGTGCTGGACCCCGAGGCATGATTGCTTTTCTGTGCTACTTTATATCTTTAATGGACGTAATAGACATCGATGTTTATATCTGCATCAGATTCCCATTAAATGAGAGAGAGCACCAAGGTCTGAAATTCTCAGGGGAGCTAGAAATCTTAGACTATCTGATGACCTCAATCACTGACCTTATGTTCCCTTTTTTTCAGGCAATATAGTCCCTCCTATGCAATAAATTAAGTCGATTCTATATTTAAAATATTCCTGAAAAAAGATCACACCAAGCTAACCATTTTCTGTACCATTTAAAAACTGCACTGAAAGGTTGTGTATTCTTGTGTCTCTCAGCTATTCTCTTTACTCCTGGTTGGGTGCCTTTTACACTTCCGCGTGGAAAACCTAACGCCTCGGGACCTCCCTCCCTCCTTGTGATGCTGTGCTCTGCCTGGGGTGTCAGGGACAGAGACACTGCCGGGCGCCCATCACGTCCTGAGCAAAACTTCCAGCACATCCCTAGTGGTGCCATCTCTCCTGTGTTACAATGTGCACGGCCACCATCCTGAGCAGTCACCACTGCTGTGTGTGTGTGTGAGAGTGTGTGTGGGTGTGTATGTGTGAGTGTATATGTGTGACAGTGCATGAGAGAGTGTATGTGAGTGTGTATGTGTATGTGAGAGTGTATTGTGAGAGAGTGTGTGTGAGAGAGTATGTGTGTTGAGACTGTGTGTGTGTGTGCTTTCTCTGCTCTACTCTATCACTTTCTAACTGGTCTCTCCTCCCACGTTTGTCCCTCCACAATCCCTTCTCCACACAGCACTCAGATGCTCCATCTTGAATGTTGACCCTATCCTGTTACTCCCCCACCAAAATCCTCCCATTACCTGTCACCTCCGTTGAGCCCAGCTCCTCGCCATGGCCCAAGGCCCTGGGCCTCTCAGCCTCTCTATCCTCCCTCCTCCCCCAACCATGGGCCAGAACATGCCTTGCTCTTTGGCGTTGTAAGGACGTTATATTTCCTCGGCTTCCAGAACACTCTTTCCTCTAGGAACTGTAAACGTCAGGAAGAGCCCACAGCCTCCGGGAGTCTCAACAAGGTCCCCACACTGTCCCAATCCCTGCACCCCGGCCTTTGTTTCCTTCCTAGCACTAATCGAAATCTCCATCTCTGCTCTTGACTTGTAAGTGTCTCTCCGTGTGGACAGCTGTCTCACCCACTTCTGGAATGCAAATTCATGAGGCTGCGGCTTTGGGGGGTCCTGTTCTGGGTGATGCCCCCAGGCCTGGCACACAGCAGGTCCTCAATCTGAGCACGAGCCAGTGGATGCCTCTGCCCCTCTGGAGTCTCTCTGAGCCTCTGTGGCCTGCTTTTCACCCATCCTCCCACCAACCCCCCCTCCCACCTCTCCGCCCCCCCCCTCCCCCCCGCCGCCCAGTCCTTTGACCATGCCCTAGGAATGCTGGAGCAAACACGTGCCAGGCCCAGGTGGACTTACGGAGCGGGATTCCAGCCCCCCAGGGAAGTGCTGGGGCCTCGTCGGTCTCAGCGACCCACAGGAACAGAGCTGAACACACTGATCTAGGCTTACGGTTCTCCGCAGGCTCCTGAGGCACTAGACAGGATTTAGGTTAGATAGATGGTGGGACGCCTGATGTCATTCTGATCCTGCTTTTGCTTGGACTCTTCAGGACGTGTAGAAATGTGCCCTTGTTTACAGTGTGTGTCCATCCTATGGACATCCTATGGTCCTCCTGCTTGATGGGAACCACGGACAGCAAGGTGTGACTCCGGGTGGGCACCCGTCGCCCCTTTGCTCCCTTTCACCAGGGGCCTCTCTTCAATCGGCCTTTCCAGGCTGGGGTGAGGCTACCACAGGCCCCTGGGCTGCCCCTGGTCTTTGTGAAAGGACTCTTTGATGTGTCCTTTCTCATTTGTTTAAACAACACAAGATTCTCAGAGGCGGCAACCCAGAGACCAGCTGGGCGGTCTTGCTTTTTTATGCAGAAGTGTTGAGAAACACCTTCAAACTGGTGTAATTAGCCTTTATTGCTTCTCATTAAGATGGGATTGTCACTCAGAACAGATGTGGCCACGGGACATGGTGTGGGTGGCTGCTCCCTCTGGCCTCCTGTATTTCTCAGTTACCTGGTGGGGGGGGAGGGGGACGGGAGATCCTATTTCCATCTTCACATTTCTCAGGTGAAATGTGACAATTGTTCCCCACACGATTATTTTGTGTGTTTTCTGCAGGGAACACAGTCAGAGCTCTAACGTCAAATGATGTGATTTGGCTGTTTGAGGATAAACAAATAATCAAGTGAGGGGTAGAGGTGAAATAATAATTGCGGGTTTTGTGATTCTCTTACAGTCAGAGTGATTGGTGACGACTCCGCTTTTTAGTTTTTTATTTGGAGACAATTATAGATCCACAGGAGCTTGCAAGGACAGTACTGTGCACCCCTCTCCCAATTCCGCAACCTTCCCTAACTATGATAAGGTATCAAGACCAGGAGACCAGCCTTGTTCAACGTGTGTGTGGTTCTGTGGCATTTAATCCTGTGAAGATACGCGTAGCCACCACCGCAATCCAGATGCAGAACTGTCTGCCTCGTGCTGCATGCCCTCCCCTCACATCCCTAACCCCTGCACCGTGAATTTGTTCTCCAGGCATCATTGTGAAAGGCAAGGAGAAGGAACGCTCCACGTGGGCAAAAGGCACGCAAGGACGACTTGCCACAGGGGAGTCGCAGGCCCGTGCAAAGATGCTCCCCATCGCCGGCTCTCAGGGACGTACAAACTGAGACCACGTGAGACATCTCCACACGCCTAACAGAACAGCTAAAGTAAAAACAGTGAGGGACCCAGTGCTGTGAGGCTGCGGAGAAACTGGATCCCTACGTGCTGCTGGTGGCAATGGAAAATGGTGCCGCCACTGTGGGACCGACTTTTTACCAACTTAAATTTTATTTCTAGCTTTCATTCTGTAACACAGATGTCTTCAAATCAGTCCTCTTGAAAGTCTCAGGTAATTCAGCCTTGCCAGTGGTCCCTCAGAACCTCATTCCCGCTCCACGTGCAGTGCCCTCCACGGACCCTGGGCCCAGCCTCAAATGCCACAGCCTCCCTCTCGCCCTTCCATGCCTGTCTGTACTGTTCCGCTACTCAGAAGCCCCTGGCCCCCATTTCCGCAGACTCCAGCCCACCCACCAGTGCCCAAAGAGGTGTGTCTCATGTTCCCCCAGAAGCATGTCTGCCACCTCCTCTACCTGCCCCCGGAACCCTGCCTATCACTCCACCATCCCACACACCATCTTGAATTTTGATTGCACGTGGAAACCTCTCTCTTCCCCGCTAGACCCTCAAGGGCAGGGCCCACATCCAATTCCTCGATGTCCCCAACCTCTGGTATGCAGAAGGTGCTCAATAACCTTTGTGAGCTAAGCCTGTCACAAGCCCGGTGAGGAAAGTGTTAGTCTGCCGCCACTTTTTAGGAGAGGGAGCCGAGAGTGGAAGCCTGGATTCCTTTTGAACACACGGTGAAGGATTGTCCTCCTTTCAAGACAATGGCAGCCTGTTGTGGAAGACTCAAAAATATAGTCAAGAGCCAGCCCTGATGGCCTACTGGTTAAAGTTTCCCCAGCCCGAGTTCAATTCCCTGGGGTGGAACCACACCACCTGTCTGTCAGTAGCCGTGCTGTGGCAGCGGCTCACATAGAAGAACTAGAAGGACTTAAAACTAGAATATACAGCTATGTACTGGGGCTTTGGGTGGGGGAAAAAAGAGAGGAAGATTCGCAACAGATGTTAGCTCAAGGAAAATCTTTTCCAGCAAAGAAAAAAAGAATATATATCTATAGTCGAGAAAGTTAAAAAAGTTAACCCCTGCTCAATCCGACCCTCACTGCTGACACACTGAAGTTGTAACTTTCCAGACATCTGTGGCAGCGTGAAGTTTGCATATTGCTCACAGGAAGTGTCACGCTCAGGCTAAGAATAAAATCAATACTGAGAATGAAAGCACGAAACTGGGAGGGGGGCCAGCTGGGCCTCCCTGCAGGTGGACATCTGAGCAGGCACAGGCAAGGCCCACCTGTGAATCCTGCCGTGGCCACCCGCTCCTTGGCATCCTGACAAACACACCAGACTCTCTCTCTACTTCTACATGTTTTAAAAATGCACCCAATCTGTTTCAGGGGGAGAGAGAAGAAAAGAAACTATGGGAATATTACTGGCTCAAATATAATGGAAGCTAAAGTATTTACAGATAAGAAAGGAGAAATAGCATCCAAAACAGCATCACAAACTTTTCTGTAAAGGCCCAGGAGCAAAGAGTTTATACTTCGTGGACCATACAGTCTCACACTGAACTCTGTGCAGTGGTGCAAACACAGCCACAGACCAGTCAAACATGAATGAGTGTAATCTCATTCTGATAAACTACACCCTAAGCACACGCTGTGGGAGCAGACGTAAAATGCTCTCACACACCTGAGTTTACTGCAATGTGTGATTCTGGATTGGATCCCAGACCAGAAAAACAAAAAACAAGAAAATTCTAAATATGACATTATCAGGCAATTGGAAATATTTGAATATGGACTGTGGATTAGATAACACTATTGTATCAGTGTTAAATTGCCTGATTTTGATAAATGTACAACAGTTATGTAAGAGGATGTTTTTGTTCTTAGGAAATACATACTAAAGCATTTATATATAAAGGTGGGAAAAAAAAAAGGATGTGAAGTCTAGGACAATGCTTGACATTGGGACACACTTGATAATAATGTTGGCTATTATTGTTTTTAATAAGAGACTTTGATTCGTTCAGCAAATATTTACTGAGCATCTAGTATGCTCTAGGGACAAAGAGACAAACATGACACTCCTCTGCCATTAGTTGGTGGGGTGGACCTGTGGGCCTCCCCCAGGCTCTGGAAGCACCTTGAGGTGAGGACACTGGCTTTACCCATTGCCACAATGGCAGGGTCCACACAGTTTCAGGTGTACATTAGATGTCAATACTGTATGGTGAATGAAAGATGTAAAGTCGACCCCATTTGCTGTGGGCAGCACTGTGGCTTTTCTTTCTTTCAGATGGAGCTGAGCTGCGGTCTCTCAGGGCTGGGCAGGGCCCGGGTGGCTCTCACAAAGTCTGGAACTCTCGCCCTCTTCCTTGGCCGCCAGGGCCCAGTGGTTCCTGGAGTCCCTCTCCCAGATGCCCTCTTCCTCATGTGAACATCCTGAAAGGCAACAAGGGTTATTATGGCCCAGAGGAAATGAACCCCATTCCTGGCCCTTTGCTACTGTAGGGGAGGAAGAAATTTTCCTCTACCCTCTAGGTTCTTCTGGCTGGTATAAGAATTAAATTAACACAAGACAGAATAACATGAGAAAATCAAACATATTTAACAATGCTTCTACATGGGAGAAACCCAGGAAAACTGAGTAACTCGCCAAATGGCCAAACCCACCCCCTTAAATACCATCTTCAGCTAAAGACAAAGGAGAATGTTGGGAGTAGTAATTTGGGACTTCAAAGAGGAGGAAGACAAATCACATGGAGATGGAAAAGCAAATGTTTGGTAAACAAATGTTTGCCATGCTTTGCAGAGACTATGGGACATGGAGAGGACTTTGGTCAAATGGGTCTTGCTAGGCTTCCTCCCTGTCCACCACCCTAGTTCATATTATACTATAGTTATCTATGGTGATAGCTCCTTCCTGGAACAGGTCTTCCATCTGAAATTCCTTTTAGGCAGTTAGAGGGAAGGTCAAAGTTTCTTCCTGAGTCTTTTGTTCTTAAAAATAATCAAGCCAAAGAGAAACATTTGGGGTGGCAAATTCTGCTCCTCTACACTACATTGATTTATCCGTTTCACTCACTTTCATTTTTAAGGGGAAATGGGCCCGTGCTTCCTGTTGAAATGGTTTATTCATTCAGCACACTTCTGTTGGCAATCTTTTATGTGTTGCACATACCCAGGGAGCAAGGCATGGTCTGAGGCACATCAGCCCTGCACAACTGGAGGGCTAAATTCTACTAGGGTGGGTGCAGAGTCCTGTGGGAGCAGGGAGGAGGAGGGGACCATCTCAGACTCGGGTATTAGGAAGATCTCCCCCCTGCTTCAGAAGTGATGTTTGGTCTGGATCTTGAAGAGTGTGCCCAAGTTTGACAGATGGCGAAGGTGTTGGAGAGAATTCTTCCTAGAGGGACCCGCTGAGCAGAGCCAGGGAGCCTGAGAAGGTACTGGGGGTTCTGGTGAGGGGGATTGGACATGCCTGGTCCCCCTCTGGGCTGTGGTGGTCGAGTTTGCTGAAGCCGGAAAGGTTACATTGTCTGTGATACAGAATCTGAGAGTAGGCGGGATCTACACCCTCGGAGCAGTTAGTTGACCTTTGAAGTACCCTAATCAAGGAATCCACCTTCCTCGTGGTTGGTGGTCCGGCGTTTAGAAGGCTCTGAGCAGGATATAAGCCCCCAGCTCTGGCAAGTCCTTAACTTTGCACGTCAAAGACCCTTTTCCACTGGTGACGCAATGGTATTCCAGACACATGGAGTGGCTAGAGACGTCCTCAGGCACCCCACCCTTGCAGGGACAGGGAAGGAGAGCTAGCCTGGGGTCACCTCGGTCCTGTGTGCTCCCCAGCAGGAGAGGCTGACCCTGGTTCTAAACTAGAAAATTTGCCAAAATATTGCAACAGCCTTGAATGAGCCTTCACGCAAGGACAGAGTTTGTTGGTCAGGCTTACAGGGTTGAAGCTTGGCCACGGGGGTCCTGCTTGTTAATGATAAAGGTCTGTGTGTCAGAATTCACCTCCCTAGCTCTGAGGCCCCGGAATGCAGGTGGGAATGGTTGGCGTGGGCTAGATCCTCACTGGCCTCTCAGGGCAGGACTGGGCCTGCAAGGCTGAGGTGAATGCCCCGCCTTCCACCAAGCTGGACAAGTGCCCCAGGTTCCAGTGTAGAAAGACCAGAGGACCAGTCCCCTGGGCTCCTCAGAACCACGATCCAGAGGACTCCAACCGGGTGTGGCTTCCTAGTCCACTGTATTTAATCCTAGTGCTAAACTGTTCGTTACTCTGCAGTCTGAGTAATAACTTGTATTTTTCAAAGACATTTTTCTTTTAAGTGTGATTTTTCAAGGTTTGGGTCATTCTTATATTTGTTACACCAATGACAAAGATAAATGAACAAAAAGAAAAACATCATCTTTTCTTCCTTTCTCTAGGGAACTATACCTTCATTGTACATATACTTCACGGAGGAGCTGGCTGAAACACTGAATTCCCTTAAAGGATGTGCCATGTTTAGGGCATTTTGCCAGAATGTGTAATTTACATTCAGATCCAGGCAGCATTTCCACGGTTCCTCCTGGCCCAGGCGCACTGTGAACAGATGTTACAAAGCACCGGCTCCGAGGGACCTGAGGCTGTGTCAGCCCGTCTGAGTCTTGCAATAGGTAAGGGGGGTTCAATATATTTTTCTGCTCCAATCCAACATTTTACATTCTAAGAAAGAATGCAAATTTCCAAGAAAAGCCAGAGAATCAGTTAGCTGAAGGTATCATATTTTTCTTTGTAAGCGGATTTTTAGCCCTTCTGGAACAAAGTGGGCATACATACATAAATGTATATGTAACATGCTTTAGCCAGCAAATTATCACAGTAGATTTATACCTCTTATGTTCCAGCAGTCAAATCGTAAGCATTCCCATGAAATTTGTGATATAAGAGATTGGTTTAGTGGGAAACTTTTTTGTTTTTTTGTTCCCCATTTCGTGGGCAGGTCCTTGTAGAAGAGCCAGAAAGGAGGAGACGGCAGAGGTGGCTCCGCGAAAATAAAGCGACACGCTCAACTACAACCACCCATCAACTCTGTTGCTAGCCCCACCGGAGTCAGTATTTCTCTCGAGCGTAGGCTACGTTCATCTGTATTGTATCCGCAGAGATTGGCCCATGCCTGGCCTGTAATAAGTGCTCATACTGTTGATACATGAATGAATGCATTGACAAAGGAATGAATTGGAAAACTCAGTTTCCCCAGTCTGGTGAAATTGCACACTGCAGGCCTCTTCAGCATCTGTGTATACCAGCAGAGAGCAGGGCTTGAGCCATAGACGGAGACTCTAATTGCAGAGCCCAGCCCCTTACGTGGCTTTTTCTCCCACTCAGTTAGCCAAGGCCAAGAGGAGAAGTCCCAAAAAAGTCATTCTCGAAGAATTAACCTGTTCGCTGCAAGATTTTTGCAGGTAGTTCTCTCTTTCTTCCCTAAATAAAGGAATGTGCAGAGAAAAATTGAGGCAGGGAGAATTGACTCACGTGCTGGCAATGTTCCTTGGGTCACCCTGGACACTGAGACCTCCCCGGGTGCCCAGTCCATGGTCAGAGAGCCCCCAGTTTGCCCTGCACGGCCTCCTCTGTGAGCAAGCAACTTGTGCCCAGCACTTGCTCCCGGAAAGCTCCTTGCAGGTAATAAGCACACCTTCAGTTTTACACCCCAGTGCCTTTGCACAATGTCTGGCACAGAGTGAGGATTTAATATGGGATTGTTAAACGATAGGATGAATGTCTAGTCATTGGATTGTGTTGGGATGGGGGTAAAGGTCTCTGTTCCCCACCTATGTCAGAAGTTGTAGCATCTGGTAAACCATCTGACCGGGAGATGCTATTCAATAGACAGTGGGTAAATGAATGCATTCCTACCAATAAACACCTCTCAATGCCTCAAAAATGCAAAGAACTTTATTGTTGAAGTTATTCAGTTGTAATATTCCTTCAAAAGGTAGTGAAAGGGGAATAGACCTTAGGACCAAAAAGACCTGGGTTAAAATCTCACCTGTATGTGGGATCTTGGTGCATTGTTAAGTCTCGGACTCCCAACTCAAGAGCTGGACAGAGAGAACTGGGAGGAGACCTAGAGGGCCTGTTCTACTTGAGGTGAACGTCTGAGTATCTTGAGAAAGTTAGTATACTTCTCTGAGCTTCAGTTCTCTCCTCTGAAAAATAATTTGTAGCAACGTTTTGTCCATGCAAGGACAGTGTGCTTTGCACAGCCAGCGGCGGGCACAGCAGACATGCAATCCCGCCTCTGATGGGGTTTCCGTCTCCTCAAATTTAAAATGATGAGTTTGGACCAGATGGTCTCTAACTATTCCAGCTCGACATTCATTGATTTCCTAAGAAAGGAAGAAAGGAGCCTGGGGTGTGATTTGGGGCAATATCTAGCAAGACAGGTGTAGTGAGGGGGTATCTCCAGAACATCAGAGAGGGTCCTTGGAGGTCAAAGTAAGGTGTTAGTTCTGTTCCTGCCCATCCCTAGCCTCTGTCTCCCCCACCTCACCATCTTCATGGGCACCCGATTTTAATATGTTCTGTCTGACCCAAGCCAGATATCTTCAGTTTAAGAACTTTCACTATCACTTCTGGCAACTAAGATTATCAAAATTAGATAAAATTTTAACCAAAAGCAGAAATTTGACATGTTAATGGGATGTCATCACATTTACAAAGTCCAAGAGGCTTTTTAAACTATTTCTTAAAAAGTAGAAGCGGCCCTTTATTATTTTTATGGGTCCTGAAAGTGTGGGTTAGCAATGCAGACTCTAGACGTTCTCTGACTCAGGAAGACGCCTGGCACCAGTGATGGAAAGGATTCAGACCTGAAGTGAGAAGCCCAGCCCATGTCCAAGATCTCACTCTTTCCCCTACTGATGTGTTACTTGAACCTCGATTTCTTCATTGTGTAGACAGATCTTATAAGGCGCCCCGTGGAGGATGCCTGTGGGCTGAAGTAACATGGAAACACACAGCCCCACACCTGACCCTGCCCCAGAGCTCTGGAACCACAACTGTTAGCTCTGCTGCCTCTAATTCTGTTTTCTCTGATCATGAAAATGATTCATTGTCATTATGGAAAATTCAGAAAATAAGTACAAAAATAAACAAGAAAACAATCATTTACTATAATACCAGTGTCCATATTCCAACAGGGTTAGTATTTTGGTTCATATGCTTTCAGCCTTAACATAGTATTTTAAGACAATTTGAATCGCGTTATGTGAATAATTATTTCATATTATATTACATGAGGAATATCTGTCCGCGTCATTAACATCATTTATGAGCATCACTCAGGTGCCTGGCTACACAGTACCCCATCGTATGCATGTGCCATAACTGACATGACTATTCCTCTACTGTTGAATACGTAGCTTTCACTTGTTAAAAAACTTGGCTTTTACGAGTAACTCTGCAAGAACTTCCTTATACATAAATCGTTGTCCTTACTTTTTGTTATTTCTTTTGTCAAGACCTGCATGAGGCTAATTATTCTCTCAGATTTAAAGCTTTGAATACCGATTGCCATGTTGTTTTTCAGAAATGCAAAGTCAGTTTTCTCTCCCCTTAGGGATGTCTGATAGCTAAGACGAATGTCATACCTTCAAAAATCCTTGCTACAAATGTAGGACAAAAAAATGACAGTTCATTGTCCCTTTTAATTTGCCTCTCTTCAAATCCCAGAGAGGAAGCCTGTCTCCCTGCTTTCCTTTGCTGTATTTAGTTGTCCCTGCTCTCGACTGGCTTCATGTCACACAGGCAGGGTTGTGGTCTCTGGTTCAGGGAGGATCTTCCCCAACGAGTTTATGGGGTGACCAAAAGGGCTTTCCAAACATGTCCTGTTAATAAAGTTGCCCGTTCTGTGCAGCTCACTTTCTAGCTATGCTTAGAACCTTTCTATGCAGGAAGCCCCTCTGTTTCTAATCAACTGGCGAAGCTCAAGGAACGGTCCATCAAACTGACCAGCCATTTGATTTTCCCGGGATCTAATCTTCATGAGGGTGCAGCTTCTGGATTTGGTGAGTCTGCATACGCACAAATGTTCTAGCGACAGAGCACGTCCTCTAAAGTGTTCAATATTTTTTGATAGCAGTATCTCATTCAAGTTCCAAGGAGTTCTGAGGAAAGTAATATGTGTTATAAATCCTGGTACATTCCCAATGCAGTGGAGTTGTTTTTACCAGGCAGGAATATGATCAGATATGCATTATGGAATGATAATTCTAGCATCCATGTTTGGGAAGAACGAGAAGGCCAGAATGAAGAAAGGGAGATCAGATGTGAGGGGATTGTAGTAACAGGGACAAGAGGTTATAGGACCACAACTGTTCGCCAGGCAGGAGAACTCAGGGTAGGTTTGACCAGGAGACAGTCTGGAGGGTCTGATGGATGATGTGAGAAGGAAAGAGGGCTCTTGAGCGGTGACACCATTCGCCAAGACAGGAGATGCCAGAAAAAGAGAAATGGTCTCTGAAGGGGGCTTTCAAGACAGAAGAGACTTGAGTAGGTTATGGCTGGAAAGAAAGCATCCATAATATTGGAGAGGGAGGAGGAGGGAGAGAAGAGGAGAGTGAGGAGGGTCATGGATCAGGTCCTCGAGAAGGAAAGAAGGAGGGAACTCGAACCTCACGTCCTCAGGGATCAGCTGTGCCCAGGAGGAGGTGTGGAGGCAGAGAGAGGCCGAGAATCTGCCTGAGGGAGAGGGCAGTCTCCTGGGGAATGCGCTTCCTAGCTGAGTGAGATCCTAAAAGGCAGAGAGCGGGTGGGTGAGCGTGAGCACTGCCAGCTGAGCACAAACGGGCCCCCAGGCCAGGGCGTGGGGCAGTGTCTGGACAGAGGTGGCAGAGCTCAGGAGCTGGGCCAACTCTACATGGCTGTGGGAGGCAGAGTTGAGGCCTCCTAAAGACGTCCATGACCCGATCCCTGGAACCTGTGAACATGTTGCCTCATGTGGCAAAGGGACTTTGCAGACGTGACTAAGATAAAGATTTTAAGATGGGGAGATTCTCCTAGATTATCCAGTGGGCCCAATGTAGTCATAAGGGTCCTTATACGTGAAAAAGGAAGGCAGGTGAGTCAGAGAAGGAGATGTGACGATAGAAGCAGCTTTGACGCCATTGCTGGCTGTGATAGAGGGAAGGGGCCATGAGCCAATGCATGCAGGTGCCTGCAGCACCTGGAAGAGGCAAGGAAATAGATTCTCCCCTGAAGTATCCAGAAGGAACACAGCTCTGCCAACACCTTGATTTTAGCCCAATGAGACCCATTTTGGACTTCTGACCTCCACAACTGTAAAAGAATAAATCTGTGGGGTTTTTTTTTGTTTTGAGGAAGATTAGCCCTGAGCTAACATCTGTTGCCAATCCTCCTCTTTTTGCTGAGGAAGATTGGCCCTGGGCTAACGTCTGTGCCCATCTTCCTCCACTTTATATGGAACGCCACCACAGCATGGCTTGACAAGCAGTACGTAGGTCCGTGCCCTGGACCTGAACCTGCGAACCCCGGGCCACCAAAGCAGAGCAGGCGCACTTAACCTCTATAGCACCTCTATATAAACCCCCTGTGGGGTTTTGTTGAGCCACCAAGTTTGCGGTAATTTGTTACAGCAGCCACAGGAAACAAATACAATGCCAGAGACCAAGACATAATGGGTGAGAGAGAGGTCAGCACCAGAATTTTAGAACAAGTTCCAAACGTGGTTCTGAAGGACCTCCAGTGGAAGTGTCACCAGCCATGGACTCTAACCTGCTTCTCTTGGCTTGCCTGAACGCTGACCTTTCGTGTTTAACTAATTCTCTTGTCTTGTTGAAAGGTGCAGATGTTCCTTTTTCTAAGGACTTAGAGGTCTTGAGCTTGTGTGGTTTCAGCTATGTTCCAGGAAGAAGCTCTAAGGACAGCCGCCCTGGATCCAGCAGCTCTGACCCGGACCAGACAGGCCCAGAACACAGCCACAAGAATGACCCCTGCGCAGACAGGTAAAGAGTTGTGCTAAGGTAACCTGCCCTCACTAACATCGTCAATTCTCCTCCTCTGGGAGGGGCAAAGCAGCCATTTTTAGATCATGCAATGTATGTAAAAGCATGTTTTCAAACCATGCATGTGCGAACCTATGCCCACCTCTACATGCGATGATGAAACTTCCCCTTTGAATATTCATTCGCTACCCCAAATAAAAGTACCCACCTCCCTGCCCTCAGGGAGCCATAGCTTTGTGAAATTATTCCGTATGGTCTCCATTTTCTTTGCTGCATGCCGCAAATAAAATTTCTGCTTTGTGAAACAACTTCTGGTGTAGTTTGATTTAACTCGCCAAGAAGGGGACTCATGTTTTGTCTGGTAACAGAAGCCCTGGGAGCCACTGAAAGCTTTGCAAGGAGGAGATGTGTGAACAGGGCAGTTGTGAAGGTCAGGCTGGCAGGGTGTGAAGCAGATAATTTCTAGGGAGCAGACAGCACCGACGGGCCCAGCTGGTGCTCTCTACATCTTCAATAAGGACAGAAACGTTTTATTTTTAGCCACGTTTTTCTTTACTATTCCAGTAATTGACTAGTACACTTTAAGCAAGAAGATAAAGGGTAAAAACCATGAGTCAGACTGCCTGGTATAGAATATGCCCTGGGTATTAGATTTGTTGAATGTGGGTGTTCCCAGGAGCCCCTGGGCGTGAGCTAAAATCTAACCATTTACATCCAGTTCTAACAACGAGGCATTAACGTGCTTAAAAAGAAAAAGGAGAAATGACCGCTTTGTCTCGAGTCTGGTGAACCCGACAGATGCATGAAACAGGTTGTGGGCCACACTCAAGGAACAATGCAACCAGAATAACCAGTTTTTGAGTAAGAATTTCCATTCTTCAGAGGTGCAACCCGGCTCAATAGCAGCCTACAGATGGATGATTCTAGGGGGGACTCCTGGAGGCACAGCCCTCCCCCCAAAATCTACCCTCATGCTAATCTTCAGGGAGCTGCTTGGTGGTAGTACAGGAGGAGAGCTGTAGGGCAGAAAAGAATGTCCATCGTGTCGGGGACACTGAGACCCCGAGAAGTGAAGCGCATCCTGGAAGGTGGTACAGTGACTCACTGTCCATCTGTAAGTTCATTTCTTCATTCATTCAACAATTACGGAGTGTGCGCCTGCCGGGTGCCAGGTGTCAGGTGTGAGGTGCTGGAGATGCAACTCCAACCAAAGCTGACCTGCTCCCCAGGCCCCGCAGGAGAGGAGCGCAAGGCAGAGCTCTCCAGTGTGGCCACTGCCCTCCCCCACCTTCCCGGTTCCGGCCTGCAGGCAGCCGTGTGCAGAGGAGAGGCTCCCCAGCCCTCCAAGCTCTCGACTCCACCTGCGCGTTCCCGGTACCCAGCACCAGCTCAACCAAGTTCAGTTTAATTAAGCACAACCAAACGCAAATAGGTTTAGATGACGGCTCTCACTGGAAGCAGTAATCTTTATTGGATAATTTCGTTGTGCGTGGACATGAGCTCACGCACATGAGTTCCTACTCACGTCTGATAGAAGGAGAACCACGTACAAAATAATTTGGTGGGTCTTAGAAAGATGTCTGAGGGGGAGGGGGTCAGGGCCAGTCATCCCGGATGGGAAGTGTTCTTGGAGGAGATGGCCGTAAGCTTGAGGCTCAGGGGGCAAGCGGGCACCTTAATGAGGAAAGCTTTTTACAGGCCTCAGAAGTTGGAATGTCAAGGTGTCACCTTCCCTGACCGGTTTTCATGATTGTCATTAGCTGTGTGCCATTTGTGGATTTTCTCTCCATAAATAAAATAAATTGAACAACTGAAATACATTTTTAAAAATCTGAAGATGGTTGGAAGACAGCTCTTTAATGTATTCTCTGCCCTTCTAACTAAAAGGAGACAAGACTGAAAAACAAACCATGGTATTGCAACCAGCACTTTCTTCCGTGCTAATGGGCAGGCCTGGCACGGAGGTCACACCTGAGTGAGACCCCCACCTGCCCACACAGGGTCCACTTTAAAACGGTTTATTAATTCATCTCCTATTGGTGGAGCTGTGGGTGAGCGGGCATGCCCCTATCTCCCCGGGGGCTCTGCATCTCTCCAAACTCGTCCCTGTGGTGGGGGCTGCACTTGCCCTGCACACGTCTCACTCACAGCCCTCACTCAGCACCCCCAGACCACCCGGAGGCCACCAGCCAGGAAAGCTGAGAATTCTGGGCTAACAAGGCTGTCCTTCCCCAAACAGGCGAATGGAACCACTGTGCTAAGAGTTGGGTCTGGCACACTTGGCAGTGGTGAGTGTCAGAGATATGCAGGGTCAGAGAGAAAGAACTGTCTCCTTCTGAGACACCGGTACCAGCAACCGCCTTGAAAAGTAGTCTAACAGGCGTGACGTTTGGTACAAACATTGGAAGTGACTTCAGTGCCTGGAGTTTGCTCCGGGAAGCTGTGTCCTGCAGTGAGCACGCAGCAGGCAAAGATACACAGTAATGCTTTCTTTGCAACATTTCAATAGTGAAAATATGGAAACAAGCTGTATATCAGCCATGGGCGAGGGAAATAATTAAATTACAGTAATTCTACCTAAGGAAACAATATGCCTTAACTAAGAGTAATCACTGTGAATACCACTGTCAGTGGAGGATTACCCTTGGGATAACCACGTTGACTACAACAACATCTGTAATCAGTACTAAAGAGCAGCCCCCCACCCGTGAGCAAGGCTGGCTGGAGAGGCGGCAAAATTTATCCCTGTGCAGCACGTGGGACATGGGATTCTGGGGAACTTTCCCTATTGTCTGAACTTTCAGTGCAATTATTAAACTGTTCTTATATATAAGTGGGGGGGCGGTGGGCTGGAAGAAGACTGTGTAGACTCTGTTTATACATGGGCGTGTCACAAGAAAATTGAAGGCACTGTTTATTAGTCTGCCTCCTCTATATATTAAAAGGTGAATTGTTTTTATGTATATTTGAAAAGATATTTACAAATTTACTTTTTAAAGTCCCACCCAAATCAACTGCTCCTGAGCTGTTTCCAAAGTGCTTTGGGCTGCGGGCGATAGAGTCCTACATGGGCCTCGAGGGGCTCTGGAGCCTGTGCCCAGGGTCCAGTCAGGACTGTCCCGAGGGACAAGGGCAGGGCGAAGGGTTAGAGACTTGCCCGGGCAGAGGCCTCCAGAGGCCCCTCTGAGCTCACGGGGTGCCCCTGGGCGGAAGGTGGAGGGGACTGCGAGGGGGTGGGGGCTGAGCTGCAGGGGAGGGGTGGGGGGTTGGGGGGATGGGACTGGGGGCACCCCGAGGGGAGGCGCTGCGCCTGGAGGAGGGCACCGTGGGGGGCGGGGGGGAGTCAGGGAGGGGGCACAACGTGGCCTGGCCCGGCCTGGGCATGAGCTGGGCGAGGTGCCTCCGGCTGCCCACGTTCCCCGCTCGCAGCAGGAGACACTATAGCCAGGAGCCAGGTGAGCAGAAGGCACCTGTGGAGAGGATGGGGGCGCCCACCCAGGTGCTGCCACCACTCTGGTGCACAGGAGCAGTCCCTACTTGGGGACCCTACTCTGGCTGGTGGAATTTTAAAAGCCTGAGAGAGACCAAAGCCAGTTTTCGGCCACCTGGGCTCTGAAGGGAAGGTAAACCTGTCAGGTGCTCCAGGCTCCTCCTCCACCCAGGATGCAGGGTGGACGTGGGAATGGCCTGTGAGCAGTTGGAGAGGCCTGGCCCCCACCAAGATCAGGATCTGAAAGCCCACCTGGGGCTGCTGGCTGTGGCCACTCTGCCCAGCTCAGCCAGAACGTAGACTCCACCCAAGTGCCCCTCGGATGGTGTGACACCTGGGCTTCCGCCAGGGCCATTCTGGAGAACAAGCCCCTCAGGACACCACTCGGAGCTAGAGAGGATAGTGACCTTTGTCCTAATAAAAGATGATCCTCCCAGCTCCCAAGCTCTGTCTGTGTTGCAGGAGAGCCAACTGCTTGCCAAGAATTCCCTTTTCCCTAAACGTATCACAGAGCTCATGGGCTTTAATCAAGACACACAAATGTTTGCTGGATTCAGTTTGATGTCTGTAGTTGAAATCACAGATGTCCAGCAGCTGTGAAATATGTAAGCCCAGAGAGGGAAAGCAGCTTACGCTCAGTCACACAGAAAGTTACTGGGAAGATGAGAGTACAAGGAACGGACGCCACATTGCTGAGCAGTGGCTGGACCCCGAGCAGAGGCAGCATGGAAATGTTAGCATGATTTCTGTTCCAGCCCTTCAGGTTAGTGTGGTTTCAACAGTCAGCAGAGCTAAAAGCAAACAGGGCATCCATCACAAGTAGTTTTGACCAAATGAACCTCCTAGTGTCCACTGGTTTGGGAGGCCAGGCACTCTGCTTTTCATGCCAACAGCGATCCTACCCAGCAGGCTGCATGATGGCAGTTTTTCATGAGGGGATGGAGTTGTGAATGATTGAGGAACTTGCTCACACTTGCCCTGCTCATAGGACTGGGCTGGCATTAGAAGGTGGGCCTGAGTGATTCCAAAGTCAGGTTCTGTCCAGCGCATGGACTGCCTCTCCTAAGGAGCACATTATCTGCTCTCCAGAGAGAGAAAATCCTCACTCTTGGTGAGCAGCCCACGGAACCTGGGTGGGACTCTGGAAAACAATCCCAGCTGCGTTTCTTCTCCTCCTCCTCCACAGTACCTCCCTCCCCACACAGGTAGCCCAAAGCCAATTCCCACTGACCCACTCATTTCCCCTCTCCGAGCTGACGTGTATTTCCCAACTCGCTGAGCATCATGGCTAAAGGTGAGCCTCTAAACTCCCTGTGGGGAAGGACCAATCTCTTTTTAAAATTTTAGTCCACTGCATATCAATACTCTTATAAAGTATAATAAAATAAATTTCTAAAATAATGAAATGAATAAAAAGTAAAACATATATAAAATACAAGTCAAAATCTTTTAAAGTTTTACTTTTTGAGATAAGTATAGATTCATGTGCAGTTGTGAAAAATAATACAGAGTGATTCCATGTACCCCTTACCCATTTTCCCTAAAAATAACATCTTATAAAACTGTAGTACAGTATGTCAACTGAGATATTGACAGGGATACAGTCAGGGTACAGAATGTCCATCACCACAAGTGTTCGTCTTGTTGCTGTATCATAGTCACACCCACCCACCTTCCTTCCCCCTCTTCCCTAACCCCTGGAAACCACAAATCTGCTCTCCATTTCTATAATTTTGTCATTTCAAGAATGTTACATAATAGCCAGAACAAATAGGTAAGAAAAAGAAATAAAAGACATCCAAATTGGAAAGGAAGAAGTAAAAAATTTTGTTTGCAGATGACATGATATTATATGTAGAAAACCCTAAAGATTCCACCACAATAAATAAATAAGTAACTATTAGAACTAATAAATTCAGCAAAGTTGCAGGATACAAAATCAACATACAAAAGTCTGTTGAGTTTCACGCACCTGAAATCAACAATCCAAAGAGGCTTATGCACCCCTATGTTCATTGCAGCATTATTCACCATAGCCAAGAAGTGGAAGCAACCTAAGTGTCCCTCGACTGACGATTGGATTAAGAAAATGTGGTATATATATATACAATGGAATACTACTCAGCCATAAAAAAAGACAAAATCGTCCCATTTGCAACAACATGGATGGGCCTGGAGCGTATTATGTTAAGTGAAATAAGCCAGAAAGAGAAAGACAAACACTGTATGATCTCACTCATATGTGGAATATAAACCAACACATGGACAGAGAAAACTGGACTGTGGTTACCAGGGGCAGTGAGGGTGGAGGGAGTTGGGTGGGGGGAGGGGGGTGGGCACAATGGGTGAAGGGAGTCATATATATGGTGATGGACAAACAAAAATGTACAACCCAAAATTTCACAATGTTAGAAACCATTAAAACATCAATAAAAAAAAATCTGTTGAGTTTCTATACACTAACAATGAATAATCCTAAAAGGAAATTAAGAAATCAATTATATTTATAATAGCATCAAAAAGAATAAAATATTTAGCAATCAACTTAACCAAAGAGGTAAAAGACTTGTACATTGAAAACTAAAAAACATTATTGAAAGAAATTAAAGAAGATACAAATAAATGCAAAGACAGCCTGTGTTCATGGATTGGAAGACTTAATATTGTTAAGATGTCAATACTACCCAAAGCCGTCTACAGATGCAATGTGATCCTTATCAAAATCCCAACAACATTTTGTGCAGAAATAGAATAATCCATCCTAAAATTCAAATGGAATCTCAGGGTACCCCGAATAGCCAAAACAATCCTGAAAAAGAATAACAAAGTCGGAGAATCCACACTTCCTGATTTCAAAACTTACTACAAAGCTTTAGTAATTAAAACAGTGTGGTGCTGGGATAAGGAAAGACATTTAGACCAATGGAATAGAAAAGAAAGCCCAGAAATAAATCCTCACAGATGTGGTCAAATGATTTTTGACAAGGGTGCCATATCATTCAATGGAAAAAGGACAGTCTTTTCAACAAATGGCACTGGGAAAACTGGATCTCCACGTGCAAATAAAAGAAGTTGGAACCTTACCAAAAAACATTACAAAAATTATATCACAATCGATCAAGGACCTAAACAAAAGAGCTAAAACTATTAAACAACTAGAAAAAAACATTTAAGGACGCTTGATGACATTGGATTTGGCAAAGTTTTCTTAGTTATGACACTAAAGTCACAGAAAATCCAAGAATAAATAGACAAATTGGATTTCATCAAAATTCAAAACTTTTGTTCATCAAAGGACAGTATCAACAGAGTAAAGAGGAAACCCACAGACTGCAAGAAAATATTTGCAAATCATATATTCAATGAGGGATTAATACCCAGAATATAAAAAGACCTAGCACTCAACAACAAAAAATACAACCTGATTCAAAAATGGGCAAAGGACTTGAATAGACATTTCTCCAAAGAAGACATACAAATGGCCAATAAGCACATGAAAAAATGCTCAACATCACTAATAATTAGAGAAATGCAAATCAAAACCACAATGAGATACCTCTTCAAACCTGTTAGGATGACTATTACCAAAATAACAGAAAACAACAAGTATTGGCAAGAAATTGGAACCCTTGTGCACTGCTAGTGAGAATGAAAAATGCAGCCACCAAGGAAAACAGTATGGCAGTTCCTCAAAAAAACCATAAAATTACCATTTGATGATCCAGCAATTCCACTTCTGGGTATATATGCAAAAGAACTGAAAGCAGGGATTTGAATAGATATTTGTATTCCCGTGTTCATGACAGCATTATTCACAGTAGCCAAGAGGTGGAAGCAACCCAAACGTTCATTGATGGATGAATGGAACAAAGTGTGGTGGCATATAGATATATAATGGAATATTATTTAGCCTTAAAAAGGAATGAAATTCAGATACGTACTGCAACATGGATGAATGTTGAAGACATTTTGCTAAGTGAAATAAGCCAGACACAAAAGGACAAATATAGTATGATTCCATTTATGTGAGGTACCTAAAACAGTCAAACACACAGAGACAGAAAGTAGAATGGTGGCTACCATGGGCTGCAGGGAGCAGAGAGGGGTGTTGTTTAACGGGGACAGAGTTTCACTTTGGAAAGATGAGGAAGTTCTGGAGATGGGTGGTGGTGATCATTGCACATCAATATGAATGTATTTAATGCCACTGAACTACACACTTAAAAATGTTTAAAATGGGGGCCGGCCCAGTGGCTTGGTGGTTAAGTGCTCGCGTTCCGATGCTGGTGGCCCGGGTTTGGATCCCGGGCGCACACCGAGGCACCACTTCTCCGTCCATCCTGAGGCCGAGTCCCACATACAGCAACTAGAAGGATGTGCAGCTATGACATACTACTATCTACTGGGGCTTTGGGGGGAAAAATAAATAAATAAAATCTTTAAAAAATGTTTAAAATGGCAAATGTTATATTGTGTGTGTTTTACTACAATTAAAAAAAATAAAATGTAAAACAGTAGTTGGTTCCTTTTGCATTGCTGAGCATTTTCCATGATACGGATGAGCCAGTTTTTCAACCATTACCCACTGAAGGACATCTGGGTTGTTTCCAGATTTTGACAATAAAGCTGCTGTAAACATTCATGTACAGGATTTTGTGTGACTGCGAATCTTTGTTTCTCTGAGATAAATGTCTAGGAATAAAATACCTGGGTCATATTTAATTTTTAAATAAACTGCCAAACTGTTTTCCGGAGCCACTGTACCATCTACATTCTCACCAACAACGTATGAGTGATCCAGGTTCTCCATTCTCACCAGCATTTGGCATTGACACTATTTTTTATTTTAGCAGTTCTGATAGATGTGTAGCGAGACCTCGTCGTGGTTTTAATTTGCATTTCACTGATGGCTAGTGATGTTGAACATCTCTTCACGGGCTTCTTTGCCATGAGGACGTCCTCTTCAGTGAGATGTCTCTTCGTGTCTTTTGCCCATTTTCTAATTGCATTGTTTGTTTCTTTACTGTTGAATTTTGAGAATTCTTTATATGTTCTATGTACTAGTCTTTTTTTGGACTTGGGGTTTGCAAATATTTTCTCCCAGTCCATAGCTTGTCTTTTGATTGTCTTAACAGATTTTTGTGCAGAGCAAAGGTTTTTAATTTTGATGAAGCCTAATTTATCAATTTTTTCCTTTATGGGTCATGCTTTTGTCAAGTCTAAGAATTCTTTACCTAGCCCTTGGTCCCAAGATTTATCTCCATTTTTTTAATATAAGCTTTATAGTTTTACATTTAAGTCTACATCCATTTTGAGTTCACTTTTGTCTAAGGTGTGCAACTTTGATGGAGGTTCACTTTTTCTCTATGAGTGTCCAAATTGCTACAGCATCATTTGTTGAAAAGACTCTCTCTATTCCATCGACTTACCTTTTCACTTCTGTCAAACAACACTTGGGCATATTTGTGTGGGTCTATTTCTGGGTTCTCTGTTCTGTTCCATTGATTTATGTGTCTGTCCCTCCACCAATGCCACAGTCTTGGTTAGGTAGTTATAACTACTTGTTATAGTTAAGTAGTTATATCTGCTTGTCATAGTTAAGTATGGAAAGTCTTGGGTAGGTTGATTCCTTCCACTTTACTCTCCTTTTTAAAAATTGTTTTAGCTAGTCTAGTCCCTTTCTCTTTCCATATACATTTTATAATAATCTTGTCTACATCTACAAAATATCCTTCTGGGAAGAGGAACTCCTGTAAGCCTGTATATCAGCTTGGGGAGAATCGACGTTTTCACTCTGTTGAGTCTTCCATCCATGAACACAGCATGGCTGTCCATTTGTTTAACCTTCTTTGAGTTCTCTCATCAGCTTTTTGTAGTTCTCAGCACACAAGCCCTGTGTACATTTTGTTAGATTTATACCTAAGGATTTCTCTCTTTTTTTGAGCAATTGTAAATGATATTGTATGTTAATTTCAATTTTCAGATGTTCATTGATATTATATGGAAATACAGTAGTCGCCCCTTATCCACAGTTTCGCTTTCTGCGGTTTCAGTTACCGGTGGTCAACTGCAATCCAAAAATATTAAGTGGGAAATTCCAGATATAAACAATTCATAAGTTTTAAATAGCACACTGTTCTGAGCAGTGTGATGAAATCTTGTGGCATCCCATTTCATCCCACCTGGGACATGAATCATCCCTTTGTCCAGCATATCTGCACCGCATACACTACCTGCCCATTCATTAGTCACTCAGTAGCTATCTCAATTATCAGATTGACTGTCCTGGTATTGCAGTGTTTGTGTTCAAGTAACCCTTATTTTACTTAATAATGGCCCCAAAGCCAACTTTATTATTAGTTATTGTTGTTAGTCTCTTACTGTGCCTAATTTAAAAGTTAAACTTGATCATAGGTATTTATGCATAGAAAAAAACAACAATTTGGTACGATCCACAGTTTTAGGCATCCAGCAAGGATCTTGGAATGTATTCTCCCAAGGATAAGGGGAGACTGCTGTATTATAAATTTTTGTATATTGATCTTGTTTGCTACAAATTTACTGAACTCACTTATTATTTCTAGGAGATTTGGAATTTTCTACATAGACAATCATGTCATCTTTCTTCCTTCCTGATCTACACACCTTTTATTCCCTTTTCCTCCCTTATTGCACTGGCTAACACTCACAGCACTAGGTTGAGTAGGAGTTCTTAGAGTAGACATTCTTGCCTTATTCCCCATCTTAGGGGAAAAGCATTCAGTCTTTCACCATTAAGTGTGATATTAGCTGTGGGTTCTTGTCTCAAGTCTCAGAGACTTGAGAAGGACCATTCTGGGGAAGGCCCCGGAAGGAAGCCCTAGTCCTGAGTGAGGCAGAGTGTGTGGCCCGGCCTGAGAGGATGGGCTCTGGCCTCTGCTATCTGCAAACTTATGCTGAGTAGCTTCATGTAGGTGATCTGATGGCACATTCTCAATGTTTAATAAATAATAATGTTCATTTTTATTATTGTTGTAATTATTTTTTTCACTCAAAGAGCTCAGAGTCCCAGTCCTCCAAGAATGGAAGAAATGTGGCAGCCACTCATCTACCTGACTCCTGTCTGGGGGATGTGTGTACAGCAAACTCCGGGGCTCAGAGTGGGAGGCCACCCTCCCCACACCATAAGGGTTAGGAGAGGCCCTGAGAGAGAAGTAGAATGCTTTGAAATTCATAGGAAAGAGGATGAGAGACACGCCAGGGAGGCACACAAGGAACAAAGGAGATAAAGGGAAAGGTTTTCTACATCCTTGAGGCATCCATGCGGCTGAGACAAGGGCACCCAGGAGGTGGGTGAAGGGCGATCCAGGAGAAGCATCTGGAAAGGCAGTGCTGGGGGCCAGGAGTGCTTTTATCATGGAGTCTTGGAGAGCCCTGGACACCCTCCACCAGCATCATCTGCCAAAGCCCACTCAGTCAGCTGTCGGAACAAACGTGCGTACGTGATGTGTGCACGTGTGCCACAGAACTTAGAACATCTCACTGAAAGGGGATCCTGACACACGTGTGCAGTTTTCTTAATGCTTTTCTTAGGGCTTAAATATTTTATGAAGGACATATCAATTTTATAATCAGAGAAAACATAATGTCTTTTAATTTTGCACAAAGCAAACTTCCCCGTGTGGGCTATAGGTGGAATGCTGTTGGTCGTGGCTGGCGTCAGCTGGGGATGAGGCAGGGCCGGGATAGGCCCCGGAGGTGGGGAGGAGCTAACAGACAGGGCCGGCCCATGCACAGTCCTGAAGCTCACAGGGAGAGTTGGGTTTGAGGCTGTCCAGGCTGAGCCCCATGGAGCCCTTGGTAACCAGGAGATGGGTCAGAAGGCAGCAGCTCCTGGAACAGGACAGGCCACACCTGGAGGGCCAGTCCAGCCGGACACTTGGGGATTTCCCTTGTTCTGGTCCTGACCTGATCTGAAGAAAGGAAAGGCAGCTTTCAGCTCGGGTAGCTGTGTGCCCTGGGCCAAGTTCATAACCCGCCTGGGTCCTCAGTTTTCCCATCTGTAAAAGGTGGCTAATAAAAATACCTTCTTCATAGGTTTTAGTTGTTGAGGGGTTTTTCCTGACTTGTTACATAGCAAATGTTCAATGAAGTTAATATCAATATCATCCGGGTGATTAGATTTGCCACCTATCTCCCCCCTCCATGGGGTGTTTCCTGGAAGAACAGAGCTGCTCGGGCAGATGGCCTTCAAAACACATGGACATCCCCTGGTCCAGCCCTGTGTGCTGGGTGGGATGGACAGGGACAGATCAGCCTGCAGGGGCAGCAGGATGCCCGAGAACCCCATGAGTCATCCCCTTCCTAACACCTTGACCCCAGACATCGACAAACAGCTCTCCTTTCCCTTGTGCAAGACATGTCCAGTTTCTTTACTTCCTCTAAACAAACCATACAACTCTGAGCTCTCCTCCTTCCAGGCTGGTGGGAATTCAGTCTCGCCATTCTGGGGGCCCCCGCCACCCCTCTCAGCTTTACTAAGGCTCTGGGATTTTTTCAAACCTTTGTGGATAACAAACTCACAGAAAAGGGCACAAAAAATCCTAATGAATTGTCACAAAGTGGACACACCCATGTAACTGCCTCCCAGCCCCAAGAGGAGAATGTCAACAGTGGTCCAGGAGTCCAGACCACCCCTGTGGGCCTCCCAGTGCCCACGCCTCCCTGTCCCCACAGACAACCACTGTCCTGACCACAAGAGCCGCCTCCCAGAGCCGCCTTCCTCTGTTGACTTGGTCAGTACCCTCCCGTCCACTGCCCTGGGCCACCTCCTGCCAAAGGCAAGAATTGAGAAGGAGGTGAGGCTAGGAGCTCTCAGCCTACACTGCACCCCAAACCTCAAACCCCAGGGTCCTTGGGTGGCCCTCGCTGGGGCGTAGCATGCCAATGCCAGGTGACAGCAGCCTGCTGCAGGTGTAACGTGACCTGTTCCTTTGTTCCTCTTGGCCTTCAAGAGGTGCACAACTGGGCAACCCCTCGATTCTCCCACAAGTGAGGGTGCGTTGGACTCTTCTCACACCCACACATTCCACAAGGCGAGCTTGGCCTGAGAGACCTCAGCAATCCTAGAATTTCGCTGACACCCTATCATTTTCAGTGCCTGCTGGCTATTTCAGGGACCTGTCCTCAGAACATGGAGATGTAAATATTTTACAATGTTGCCGTTTTAATCCTCCGCGTTGCAACGAGAGAGGTGGGGAGGGGGCAGGATGGCAAACTGGGTTTAGAGCCTATTTTTGGCTTATTTAAAAATCATCAAATGGGACTACATCAAACTAAAAAGCTTCTGCACAGCAAAGGAAACCATCAACAAAACGAAAAGACAACCTAACAATTGGGAGAAGATATTTGCAAACCATACATCTGATAAGGGCTTAATCTCCAAAATATATAAAGAACTCATGCATCTCAACAACAAAAAAACTACCAACCCAATTAAAAAATGGGCAAAAGACCTGAACAGACATTTCTCCAAAGAAGATATACAGATGGCCAACAGACACATGAAAAGATGTTCAAAATCACTAACTATCAGGGAAATGCAAATCAAAACTACAATGAGATATCACCTCACGCCTGTCAGAATGGCTATAATTAACAAGACAGGAAACAACATGTGTTGGAGAGGATGTGGAGAGAAGGGAACTCTCATACACTGCTGGTGGGAGTGCAAACTGGTGCAGCCACTATGGAAAACAGTATGGAGATTCCTCAAAAAATCAACGATAGAACTACCATATGATCCAGCTATTCCACTGTTGGGTATTTATCCAAAGAACTTGAAAACACCAATTTGCAAAGGTACATGCACCCCTGTGTTCATTGCAGCCTTATTCACGATAGCTAAGACTTGGAAGCAACCTAAGTGCCCATCAAGGGACGAATGGATAAAGAAGCTGTGGTAGATATACACAATGGAATACTACTCAGCCATAAGAAACGACGAAATCCAGCCATTTGTGACAACATGGATGGACATTGAGGGTATAATGCAAAGTGAAATAAGTCAGAGGGAGAAGGCCAAATACCGTATGATTTCCTTCATTAAGTAGTAGATAATAACAACAATAAACAAACACATAGGGACAGAGATTGGATTGGTGGTTACCAGAGGGGAAGGGGGGAGGGAGGAGGGTGAAAGGGATAATTCGGTACATGTGTGTGGTGATGGGTGGTAATTAATATTTTGGTGGTGAACATGATGTAGTCCATGCAGAAATAGAAGTACAATGATGTACACCTGAAATTTTTGCAATGTTATAAACCAATGTTTCTGCAATAAACAAGGAAAGAATTATAAAAAATAAAAAAAATAAAAAATAAATAAAAAAAAATAAAAATCATTAAGTACATTAATAACAATCTGTGCCTTCACGTTCGTTTTAATTATTTTTTTGACAAAAGAAAACACAAATGTACTTTATAACAGTTTGTAGGTGAAATGAGAAGAAAGGAGAAATCATGTCAATAGTCAATGTGAGGTAACTGACATCAGAGGTAATTTTAGTAAAGATTCAGAGTTCGTATTATCCCAAAGAAATGACCTGACCCCTCCTCCCCAAATTGGGGAATTTTAATATACTCACTTTTTAGTAATCCGTTCAACCCGTTCAATCCAAATCACCCAGTGATTTGGTTCCAAAAGATATAGCTTTGATTCAATGCTATTCCCTCAAATTTATCTTGTAAGACAAGGATTTCTAAATACAATTCACTGGAAGTCACAGACTTGTCTTAGGTACCAGCCCAGGCAGGACTACAGGTCCAGCAGGACAGGACAGCCAATTCACTGTTCCCTCCAGGAGCTCCAGGCCTCTGAGTGAAGCCAAGCTGGGGCAGATCAGTTCCTGTTCTCCAGGTGAGTTTCCTGTTCTCCAGGTGAGGTGGGCCCCCTTGCAGGTGAGTCAAGGATCTGGGAGTCACAGAGGAGACAGGCCCTGGGAGGGGAAAGATTCCTGGAGCCTATGGGACTTGTGGGTGACCTGAAGCTGTGCGTGTGGACTGTGCTAGAGCCTGCAGGAGGGCTGCATCAAATAAGAATGTTGCCAGGGGGCCAACCCCATGGCTTAGTGGTTAAGTTCAGCATGCTCTGCTTCAGTGGCCTGAGTTTGCAGGTTTGGATCCCGGGCATGGACCTACAGCACTTGTCAGCCATACTGCAGCAGCAACCCACATATAACATAGAGGAAGATTGGCACAGATGTTAGCCCAGGGCTAATCTTCCTCAAGCAAACAAAAAAAAAAGAGGAAGACTCCCAACAGATTTTAGCTCAGCGTGAATCTTCCTCACCAAAAAAAAAAAAGAAAAAAGAATGTTACCAGGTAAGAAGTTGCGTGTGTCCAGGTGGGGATGATGGTGGCGTGGAAGGGCTGAGGTAATCACCTGAGGGCCCAATTTCAGAGTCTAGGGCACACAGCATGGAGACGGGCTGTGGGACTTACAGGAATGAGGTTGGAAATAAGAAATTAGGTAATCAGAGAAAAGGATGAGTAGTTTTCCATTGACTACGACTGTTTATTCTTGCTCAATTTTGCCTAGCCTGGAATTGGATTCTTTTTTAGGTGAAACCACAAACACAACCAACCCCAAAGGACTTAGAATTCCAGTAGTGACCCTTGGAAGCCTCTTAGGATTCACAGAAGGAGAGGGATATCAGCATCATGGCAGAGTGAGTTTTTCCCTTTGTCTCTCCCCTCTAAGTTACAACTAAGCGGACCTTCATTAACCAGCAGACGACTCCCTGCACAGCACAACAGGACATCTGAGAGATCTATGCAGCCATGCATCTGAAGGTGGGTGGACTGGATCCCTAGGAGGCAATGGAACTAGGTGGGCCTACCCACCCTGCCCCCCTCCCCGTGGCAACAAGCCAGGTGGCTGATCCTCACACAGTAGCCACTGCAACTGTATGAGGAGGTGGGGGCAGCCCAGACTGCTTGTGTTTGCTTTCGGAGTTGTAGCCCGGCCCATGGGAGTGCCCACCGTGCTGCAGTGGTCCCGCCAGTGGGAATGCTCTACACCACGCTCTACGCCAAGTGGCAGGGGCTGACCTGGATGCAGCACAGGTGAGAAGGCACCCATCCCCTCAGAAGGCACTCTGCCTGCAAAGCACAGTAGCCCAGGGAACCCACTGAGTGGAAACTCAGCCCTCTTGTAGGCACCCCTCCTGCCTCGCACAGCAGCTCAGCCGGTACCCTGCTGAGTGCAGGGGTCGGGGGTGCCTGAGAGAGAGTGACCAGTCTGCTGAGCACAGAGTCCTCACCTACGGTGCGCAAACTGCCAGCCCTGTGCAGAGGCCCTGCCCATGTGAGCGCAACCTGCAGGCTGACCATGACCAGCCCAGGCAAACGCAGAGCAGACCTACCCGCACAACTTCCATCAGACGGATCAGAAAACACAGCTCCTGGTCCCCCTCAGTAGTGGCAGGTGGAATCTGCAAGCTGATACTACCACAGATGTGCCAGCAAAGGATCACTTCCTCAAACACCATGAAGAACTGTAGCAACACTTCAGAGCAGAAGGAAAATGACAAGTCTCTGGAAACCAATCCTGAAGTCACAGAAATTCACAATTTAAATGACAGAGAATTCAAAACAGTTATCATAAAGAAACTCAGTGAGTTACAAGAAAACTCGGACAGACAGTTCAGTGAGCTCAGGAACAAAATTAACGAGCAGAAGGAATACTTCACCCAAGAGATTGAAGCTCTAAAAAAAATACCACACAGGATTCACAGAAAACTGCATACAAAAAAAGTGATTGTATGTTTTATTTTAAATCTCAGTTTCAGGCTGGCCCCGTGGCTTAGCGGTTAAGTGCGCGCGCTCCGATGCTGGCGGCCAGGGTTCGGATCCTGGGCGCGCACCGACGCACCGCTTCTCCGGCCACGCTGAGGCCGCGTCCCACGTACAGCAACTAGAAGGATGTGCAGCTATGACATACGGCTATCTACTGGGGCTTTGGGGGAAATAAATAAATTTAAAAAAAAAAATCTCAGTTTCATCTTCTTAAGGCTCAGCAATAAGGCAAAGGATAGGGGGAGAATGTGAGGCTGCCTATTTTAGGGAAAGAGAGGAGAACAATATTCATGTAGAGCTTTAGTGTATTTTTTACAAGTTGAACTCTCGCAAGTGTCCTTTGAAAAAAGTCTTATTACTCCATTTTATAGTTGAGAAAATTGAGCCTCAAGGATTCCCAAGGGCCTCCGGAAGGGCACAGAGTGTGTAGGTAGAGCTGGGATGGAGTCCAGGCACCCTGGCATCACATCCCACACTCGGCCGCCACCCTCCATCCCTTCACCTTGTTTGGTTCTCAAATTTTTCCCTGGAGGACCTCTAATTTCCCAGGTGTCTGGGAACAGGACTGGGCAAACAATTCACATTTGTCTGAAATATTTTAGATGACTCGTGATTTGTTTTACAAAATTCTTGTGAATTGGGCATTCAGCGCAAAATTCACATGGGATTATTTTGAGGTTTTGTGTTGAAACGATTATATTATGACTGGCATCCCCCTGAGAAAAGCTGTAAGCATTTAGACGTGACATCCTGGAGCTGGCTGTCCTTCAGGATATTTTGGGGGGCTGGTAAGGGCAGGCAGGGGTCATCCTAGGCCCTGTGCGCCTGTGGGGTTATAATGGAATTGGCGAGTCACGTGGCCCCTGCAGGAAGCTCAGTGGGGGGATCGAGAACAGTGGCTGTATGCTGTCTGGCCCACCCCTCCCAGCTAAGTGACCGTGGACAAGTGGCTCTCTGAACTTCAGTTTCTGATCTGTTAAATGGAGCTAATTGCCCCTGTCCCTACCCTGCCCAGCTCACAGTGTTTTTGGGAGGATCGTAATGAGATGGGTGCACCTAAAAGCGCCCATCACAAAGATGATATAAACTCAGTGACGATTATGACCAAATGCGGGGAAGGGAGCCTCTGTCCACTCTAGGCAGGTGATGGAAGTGTCTGTCCTGATGCGAGCAGCCCCACATTTCACCGAACCTCAGGGAGTGGGGGGAACAGGCAGGAAGCGTTGCTACGGGGTTGGCCTGGGCCCCGGGCAAAATGAGTGGTGCTGCCTCCAACACCCACATCACTGGATGAGTGTCCCCACCCAGCAGTGGGGGACGGGGGACAGTGGGACACAGGAGTAGCTGAGGAGAAGCTCAGCTGAGCCTTAGCTCCTGAGGACCGTGGTGGTAAAAGAGGGACAGTCAGGGTGGCCTGCACAGGAGGAACGCAGTGTCCTTGGAGCATCTGCTCCACTCCAGACACAGTCCCCCTCATCTGCTTCCTAGTTGCCATGGCACTCTTCAGAAAGGCATCTTTGTCACCTCTTTAAGTTGAGGACACAGAGATTGGAGCCGCTGTTACTTGCCCAAGGTCACAAGCTGGCATGTGGCTGATGTTGGCCTCAGCTCCAGGTATTCCACTCAGTTTGGAAACACCTATTGCACCTCGAGAGGGCCAGGGTCTGGCTTAATCATGGGATACGAAGTGACCAAGCTGAGCTCCCTGCTCTCCGGGGGCCTCCATTGACAGGAGGTGAGGGGCCCGACACCCAGCACTCTGGTTTTTCCAATGTCACTCTGCTGTCCACCTCTCCTCGGAGGGGGATCAGAGCCAGGAAGATGAACCTGGTCCCCATCCACCTTTCCCAAGTCATTCTAGGCTCTGGCACAGCTCCCTCCTCAGGGGTCCCTCCCAAGAGATCCCCAATTGGGATGAAGCCAGTTCAGCAAAAGCAGAGAGAGGGGCTGAGGAGACTGCGAAGGGTGGGGTAGCTGTAGGTCTGAAAATTTTAGCATGTGGGGGCTTATGAAGTTAGGGAGTTGATAACATCCCCAGTCGCCTGAGATGGGAAAGGAGGGACTCCAGCCTCAGGGCAGGAGCACCCCAGCCATCCCCATAGTTCATAAGGATGCACACCAGCCAGGCCTCCTAGTGAGAATTTGGAGTGGAACCTCCTTCAATCGGCCAAAGTAATTATGGATATGGAAGGAAGCCTCCTCCACCAGTAGAGAAATGTTGCTGATTTAGCCAACACTAAGCATTGCAAGGCTCAAGGTGGCTGCAAAGACAAGTAGAACGTGGTCCATTCCTTAGTGGGGCAAAAATGGTCACCCAGAGGGAAGGCAAGATAAACGCGTGAATCCTAGTTACAGTGTGTTGGTTCCCTAGCATCCTTCAAGAGACCAGTGAGTTTTCGTTTCTTGTTGTTGTGATGAACTGATGGATTTTAAAACAATTGATGTGTCTGATCCAGAGAAGTCTCTTCTTTTTGACACTGAAATTGTTCCATCCTTGGCCATTGGAAGCCTCTTCAGGCTGGGTTTCCACCTTTTAACCTGCCCCTCACAGCCTCAGAGCCTGCATTTCCCTGGGAGAACCAGAGGCTCTGGGCCCAACTCAGGCCAGGGAGGAGCCATTGCCTCAGATGTCTTGGTGCTTGTCAGTGGAAAATAATTGAAGAGCACAGTCTGTTGTGGCCCAGCAACTTCACCAACCTGGAGACCATTTCATCAGCAATTATGAAGTGTTTGGACTAAGACAGTCATCTTCGGGGGACGAATTAAAAGTACACATTACTGAGCCCCATTCTCAAAAGGTCTAATTCAAAAGGTCCATCATGGATGTCAGAATCCGTATTTTGAATATGTTCCTTAGCAATGCTCATGGACTGTCGTAGAAGTTAACTGCAGCAGGAAGGACCTGCAGGAACCCCTGTTGGTGAGGGGTGGGTGGGAGGAACAGAAAGCCCACAAGGTTACCAGCAGCCACTGTGTGTGGTATTTTATGACAGATCCCTAAGTCAGCATTTCAAAAAGTCTTCTCTCTCCTTAGATAATTTTTCTTTTTTCAATTTTCCTGGGGTAGTGAGAGAGGTGGATAATTTATTGCTTTCTTTCAAAACCCAATTTTCTCTTCTTCTCAAACCACCCCGAATATATTTAGGAATTAGGTGGCAATCTTGAGATGTAGACTCAGATATATTTTTTAAATGTCAGTACAACTTTCTCAACAAAAACAAGGGAAAAATCTTGGAATGAAAACCAATCTGTCTCCTGTGGTTGGTTTGACGAAAGTCTCACAGAAACATCAAGCCCACACATCTGTCTCGGGGGAAGGAAGGAGCATGGAGCTGAGGCCCCCAGCGTGTCTGAGACTTTCCCATAACTCTGGTCTCCATGCGTCTGCCTGGGAAATTATGGATTTGTAGTCATTTCTGTTTTCAGTGTTTTAGGGTTTTTTTTGGCTACTTCATAATCCAGAAACATACCAGCTATCCTTCCTTTGTGTAGTATTGCCTAGAAGATGAGTGTAGGGCCAGCTGGGACCCTCTAATTATGAAACCTCAGTGGAATGAATGAGATTTTAGAGACTAAAATAGACCAGCCAATGGAAGACAATAGGACAGACATACCCTCTCCTCCCCGGAAATGTTTCCTGGCGTCCAGCATATCCCGGCCCACACAGGGAGGGTGCTGCCTGCCGGGAAACTTTCAAGAGCAGCTTCTCTCTTGACAATTTGGGGAGGACAATTCCTCAGGGATTTGGGTCAGGAACTAGAGAAGGCAGAAGTAAAAAATCAAAAACAGGCTCTGAAATGAAGGCTGTCTCTGGAAATGAAGATGGTTTTGGGGTACAGGCTACGAGTTCTCCAGAGCAGGGTTAGGGGTTGGTTTATTTTATTTATCTTTTTTATGTTTTGCTTTATTTTTCTGGACTGTATGTGCCTTGCAGAGCTACAACCTAGCACCTGCTCAGTAAATGTTGAAGGAATGAACAATCCCTCACTTTATCTATTATTGAATCGATAGGTGAATCTGGCCCTGGGAACTTCTCATAACGTAGTGCGAATGCAGGCTCGTCATGGACACTCACATACCTGGAGTCTTTCTCTCTGAGGCTCTGCTTATTTTTAACGAAGACGTCTTAAAACCGTATTTCCAAATTCCTCCAGATAGTGAAGATTCTATTTAGACATGGCACTCGGATGAAGTAGCATTGTCCACATGAAGAAACAAAGCTAAGAGAGTGAAAGACTCTCCCCTAAGCAAGGCTGCTTGGTAGGAAGTAGCAGGCTAGGACCAGGGCCCAGACCTTTCCGTCTGCTGCTGACTGCAGAGAGGTGGGTCCTGGGCCAGGGAAGAGAGGCAGAAACGACAGCTACCTCCCTGTTGTCCCCTACACTAGTTATCAACTCCATTTGCACCTCCCAAGAGCTCAGCTGGTCTAGAGAAAGGGTATAATTTACCATTTGCCCAAATCAAAGCCACCAGTTCTTGGCCAGCACACCCCTAGGGACAGATCCTGTGTGCTTTGCTGGTGGCTCCGGCACTGTGGGTGGTTCTCGATCACGCGGCTGAGCCCAAAGGCCTGTGGCCAAGCAGAGGAAAGGCAGTGTTTGGCTCAGCAGGGACCCGAGGACTCTCTGTTCCAAGTTTCACCAGCCCGCTTCATACTTGGACACTCATACTCTTCTCCTGTAGGATCCAGGTGCTCATGTTCCCCCGCCGGCTGACTCCTATGGGAACAGTGCAGTCACTGCCCCTTGTGGGAGCAGGGGCATCTCTCTGCTACTGGCTGTGGCAGCCTTCGCCCCACAGTACCTCTTCAGTTTCTTTTGATTGAGGGACTTACATTCCTTTGGGAGGCAATTTCCTGCTCTCTTGAAGTTAGTGCACGAGGAGACTCTTCTTCGATAGTCACTTCAGTTTGGCTGCTTTCAGGGAGCTGAGGAGGACAGGTGTGGAATACACTCCAACATTTGTTACTCAAGGCACAGACCACTTAGAATCCCTCCTAATGTGAGGCTGCTCTGGGATTCCAAGGCTTGGCCTGGGATTTTGGAACGCCTTGGCACAGTCTAGGAGTTGCATATGAACTCAGGATACGTTCATTACTGAGGGAACAGAACCTGGAATCCCTGTGCCTCATTTTTATCTTCCATTCTAGATCAAGTTTTTCCTCCATCTCAGCCTTATCACACAGTAAAACAGCATACAACTTCATATCCAGAAGATACTAACTAGAGATAGTTTTGAGCTAGTCACTGCCCTTCTTCCGTTCTCTAGGCTGCTGTCATCTCCATCATAATACACTCAAATCATGGTCTATAGACCAGGAACATGAGCTTCACTTTGGTGCTTGTTAGAAATTTAGTTTCTCAGGTCCCTCCCCAAACCTCATGAGTCAGACTCTGCATTTTAACCAGACTCCCCTGTTTATTTGTGTGCATACAAAGTTAGAGAAACTTTGCTTCAGAGGACACAGAGAGTAAGACTTAGACACACTGGGGTCGAGTTGGGTCATCCACTTTTTAGCCACGTACGTTGGACACTATATCCTCTCTGAGTTGAATTTGCTCATGTATATAATGAAGGTATTCATTAGGGCACTTTCAGTTGCAGCAACAAAAACAAAACTTGAAGAGGCATAAGCACGGAGTGACATAAGCTGGATGGCACACTGGGAAAACTTAGGCCCTCATTCTCCTATGGAATCATGGAAAGAAAAACTAGAGACTGGCTAAATTAACTCTATAGGAGCTCTGCGGAACATTCAAAGGTCGACAGCAATCAACCAAGTGCCCAAAAGAGAAAAAGCCACTTTCAAAATGATAGGAAATCTCATCATGTTTTATTTGCCCTTGTCCCACCCCCTCCTCAGCACAGTGCAGTCGGGAGAAAGCAGAGGCCTGGCTCCCAATATCATCTCTCAAACCAGAAGGAGCAAAGCAGACCTTATTTGCAACATTATAATATGTCCGGGGCTGCCTGAAGGAGTGGTCTCTGTTTCTCCTAATTTGGAGGTCAAAAATGGAAAAGCATCATAGCTGGAATTTCAGTCTGGGAGAAGCCCCAGGAAGTAGTGAAGACTGCTCATGAAAGCTTCAGGGGGACTGTGGACCTCCTGATGCCTGGGGGGTAAGCTTACTAGTAGAGGAATACAATAGAACATTTAAAGCCCTGAGGAAAGATTGAAGTAAGATTCTCCTGGAAATTAAGACATATAAAAGCAACCATGTATACAGGAAACATCAGGGAAAAAAGCACACACACAGGCCCAAGGGAGATGCATGCTGGAACAGGCATGAGAAGACCATAAGCCTTCAATCCAGGCTGATCTCAAGCTCATAACACATCATCCCAGTTAGTGAAGACCTTTCCCAGCACAAAGCCAATCTGCAAAGACTGGGAGAGGTGACTGTTTTTAAAACCGCCCAATTTTCACAACAATAACAAAATCACAGGGCATACAAAGAAACAGAAAAACATGTCCTATGCAAAGGAAGAAAATAAATGGCAGAAACCCTCCCTGAAGAAAAACAGCCATTGGACTTACTAGGCAAACATTTTAAGACAACCATTTTAAACATGCTCAAAGAAGTAAAAGAAAACACTGACAAAAAACTAAGGAAATCAGGAAAACAATATAGGAACAAAATAAGTATATTAAAAAGACATAGAAATTTTAAAAAAGAACCAAACAGAAATTCTGGAACCAAAAAATACAATAATTGGGGGGCCAGCCCGGTGGCGCAGTAGTTAAGTGAGTACGCTCCACTTCAGTGGCCCGAGGGTTCGCTGGTTCGGATCACAGGCATGCACTGACGCACCGCCCATCAAGCCATGCCGTGACAGTGTCCCATATAAAGTGGAGGAAGATGGGCACGGATGTCAGCCCAGGGCCAATCTTCCTCGGCAAAAAGAGGAAAATTGGCATCGGATGTTAGCTCAGGGCTGGTCTTCTTCACAAAAAAAATAAATAAAATAAAATACAATAAGTGAATTGAGAAATTCACTAGAGGTGTTGAGGGGCATACTCAAACAGGTAGAAGAAAGGATCAGTGAACTTTCAGACAGATAATTTGAAATTATTGAATCTGAGGAGCAAAAAGAATAAAGAACAAAGACAAGTGAACAGAGCCGAAGGGACTTAGAGGACATTAAAAGGGGATAAATATATGCATATGGGAGTCCTAGGAGAAGAAAGAGAGAAAGGGGCGGAAAGATTATTTGAGGAAATAACGACTAAAAACTTCCAAAATTTGAAGAAATACATGGATATACAAATACAAGAAGCTGAATGAATTTCAAGTAGGGTAATCCAAAAAGACTCTCACTGAGACACATTATAATCAAACTGTCAAAGCCAGACAAAGAGAGCATGTTGAAAGCAAAAAGAGAAAAGCAAATTGTTACATACAAAGAATCCTCTATAAAATTATCAACGAATTTTTCAGCAGAAACGGTCCTTCAAAAATGAGGGAGAGGGCCAGCCCCGTGGCTTAGCGGTTAAGTGCACATGCTCCGCTGCTGGCGGCCCGGGGTTCAGATCCCAGGCACGCACTGATGCACCACTTCTCCGGCCATGCTGAGGCCGCATCCCACATACAGCAACTAGAAGGATGTGCAACTGGGCTTTAGGGGATAAAAATAAATAAAATTAAAAAATAAATGAGGGAGAGATTTACAAAGATTTGAGTAGGGAGATAAATAGACAGACAGAATCAGAAAATTGCAGCTCTATATTAGAATAGGTTAGTAAACAATTAACTATAACATAAAGCATAAAGGGAAAGAAAGCATCAAAAACAAGGGAGAAATTAAAGTCTCAAAAAATAAAAGCTAAAGGAGTTCATTACCGCTACGCTCGCCCTACAGAAAATGCTAAAAAGAGCCCATCAAGTTGAACTGAAAAGACACTGGACAGTAACTTGAAACTGTATGAAGAAGTAAAGATCTCCAGTAAAAATAAATACACAGGCAATTATAAAAGCTAGTATTATTGAAATTTTGGTTTGTAAATTTATTTTTTATTCTTTTATAAGATTTCAAAGACAAAGGTATAAAAAGTAATGACAAATCTATGTTAATGGGTACAAAATATATAAAGATTTTATTTGTGGCATTAATAACACAAAGAAGAGAATGGACTGTAAAGGAGTGGAAGTTTATACACAATTGAAGCGAAGTTAGTATCAATTTAAAATAGATTGTTATAACTTTAAGATTTTATGTATAATCCCCATGGTAACCACAAAGAAATATATATAGAATATACCCAAAAGGAAATAAGAAAGGAATCAAAATATGTTGCAACAAAAAATTAACTAAATACAAAGGAATGCAGTAAAGGAGGAAATGAGAGACAAAATAGCTTTAAGACTTCAAGGAAACAAATGACAAATAGTAAAAGTAAGTTTTTCCCTATCAGTAATTAGTCTAATGTAACTGGACTAAACACCCAAATCAAAAGACATAGATTAGCAGGATGGATGAAAATACCAGTACAAACTATCTGTGGTCTATAAGAGACTCACTTAGATCTAAGGACATACGTAGGTTGAAAGCGAAAGGATGGAAAAAGATGTTCCATGCAAATAGTAACTAAAAGAGAGCAGGAGTGACTATACTGATATCAGAAAAATAGACTTTAAGTCAAAAACTGTGAATAGAGTTAAAGAAGAAAATTATATATTGATAAAAGGATCAATTCACAAGAATATATAACAATTATAAACATATATGCACCAATCATCAAAGGTGCAAAATGTATGCAACAAACATTGACAGAACTGAAGGGAGAAACAGACAGCTCTACAATAATAGTAGGAGACTTCAGTACTCCATTTTCAATAATGGCTAAAACAACCAGAGACGATCACAAGGAAATAGAAGATTTAAACAACAATATAGACCTATTGGGCCTAATAGATATACACCAGCAGAATATACATTTTTCTCAAGTGCGCATGGAACATTCTCCATAATAGACCATAGGTTGGGCCACAAAACAATTCTTAATAATTTTTAAAAGATTAAAATCATACAAAGTATTTTTTCTTTGTATGAAAAAAAATTAAAAATTTGAAAAAAATTTTAAAATATAAAAAAAATAAAATTAACACACAAAAAACTGTGAATTCCATTCACTATTGTATGAAACTAGAAATCAAGGCAGAAGGAAAACTGGAAAATTCACCAATAACTGAAAATTCAATAACACACTATTAAAGAACCAGTGGAAGGGAGACAGTGTCAAGATGGGGGTGTAGGCAGACTGTGAACTCACCTCCTCCTATGGACACAACAAATTTACAACTACTCTTGGAACAATTACCCCTGAGAGAGAACTGAAAACTGGATAAAAAGAACCCCCACAACAAGGGACAGTGCTGACAGTGTGGAAGAGGCAGAAATTACTGTCCAGAGAGAAAAATGCCACCTTTTAGCCATAGTCTTTCGCAGCCAGCCAGGAGAAATCCTAAGGTATGAAGTCTTCCCTGGAGTGGAGGAGCTGAGCACGGGAGTGTTACCACAATAAGCAGCTTGTGGACTCAGCACAACTGAGACAAGTGTCATAATATCTGGTTTTGCTGGCTACTGACTACGACAGGGAATACTCCCAGAAAAGCTATCAGACATAAGGAGAGAAAAAGCCTGCTCTTAAAGGGCTCACAGACAAATTCACCCATTTCAGAGAGCAAACTAAAATCACCAGAAAGAAATGTGCACAGTCCTTTGGTGAAAAGAGACTCACCTGATAGGCTCTGAGTGCATCTTGGTGAGAGATTAGACCTCTCCAGGGACTAACACAGTGGCAACAGCATTTATTGTGACCTAGTACAGTTGTGCTGACATAGACACTGGCAAATGCCATTGGAGTTCTTCCCGTGGCCTGTTAGCCCAGGGGTCTGCACCACCCACTAGAGCACCAATTTAATCCAGCTCAGCCAGGGCAGGCAGCCCGCCATAGGGACTGGCCCCACCCAACAGCAAGCCCTTGGGCAACTTGTGGGCCCACATAGGTGGGGTACCTGGAACCTCTGCAACTGAGTGAGTAGGTCCACCTCTGCAGGACAGCACATGCATGAGGGGCAGGCTTACATTGGCAGAGTGTGTGGGTCGTCTGCAGTGAGGCTACTGCATCCAATTCAGTGGGTGGGGGCACGCGCATGGGCAGAACTGTGTTGATGGGGTGTGTGGTCCTGCGGGCAGTGGGGCTTGTCAGCTGCAGCAGTCTTGTGCTTCTCAAACAACCACATAGGAGATCAGCCCCACCTTCTAAAACCTGAAACAATTGGGTGTTTCCATGCCTGGGGCCGGCCCCACTCAGCTACAACCCTTAGACAGCTTACTACAGACATGCAGGCTGGAGGCCTATGGCAATTGCAAGCCCCTAAGCCTAGCAACCAGCCACGCTGGGGGCATACACACTTAACAAAAAAACTGGAACAGGAATGTGCTATTAGACATTGCAGCCAACTGTGCTGGGGCTCCCACACCCAATAAAGTATCTGAAAGGACCATAGCAGAAAAAAGCAGCTGAGCATTGCAGCCAGCCAGCTAGGGGGACAGCCCAGCCTCCCCGGGCAACTGCAGCAAGAGCAACCCTGCCACAACAGAAGGACACACATAGCCCACACAGGGGACACTCCTGGAACATCTGGAACTCGTGACAAGAGGAAAGCACACTGCTGGGCCTCATAAGGCATCCCTTACATAAGGCCACCTCTCCAAGATCAGGAGATGTAGCTGACATACCTAAGACATGGGTATAAGCACAGAGAAAGAGGCAAAATGAGGAGACAAAGTAAGGGAACAAGAGAAAATCCCAGAAAAAGAACTAAACAAAACAGAAATAAACAATCTACTGGACAAACCGTTCAAACTAATAGTCATAAGGCTGCTCACTGAACTTGGGAGGGGATGGATGAACTCAGTGAGAACTTCGGCAAAGAATTGGAAAATTTAAAAAAAAAAACATCAGAAATGAAGAATATAATACTGGAAATGAAAAATTCATTAGAGGGACTCAATAGCAGAGTAGATGGTACAGAAGAACGGATCAGCGAGCTGGATGAAAGACTAGAGGAAATCACCCAAGCTGAACAGATAAAAGGAAAAAGAATTAAAAAGAGTGAGGACAGTCTAAGGGACCTCTGAGATAACATCAAGCAGACTAACGTCCGTGTTATAGGTGTCCCAGAAGGAGAAGAGAGAGACAAAAAGGGAGACAATCTATTTGAAGAAATAGTAGCTGAAAACTTTCCTAACCTAAGGAAGGAAACAGACATCCAAGTACAGGAATCACAGAGAACACCAAACAAGATAAACCCAAAGAGGCCCACAGCAAGACACAGTAAAATTAAAATGTCAACAATTAAAGATAGAGAATCCTAAAAGTCGCAAGAGAAAGGCAACAAGTTACATACAAAGGAAACCCCATAAGCCTATCAGCTGACTTCTCAGCAGAAAACTTACAGGCTAGAACGGAGTGGCATGATATATTTAAAGTTCTAAAAGGAAAAAACCTACAGCCAAGAATACTCTACCCAGCAAGGTTATCATTCAGAATGGAAGGAGAGAAAAAGAGTTTCCTAGACAAGCAAAAACTAAAGGAGTTTATCGCCAAGAAACCAGCTTTACAAGAAATGCTAAAGGGAATGTTTAAGTGGAAAAGAGAAGACTGCAAGTAGGAATAAGAAAATTATAGAAAAAAAAAGCAATAAAATCACTGGTAAAGGCAAATGTACAATAAGGGTAGCAGATCAACCACCTAGGAAGGTAATATGAAGGTCAAAAGACAAAAATACTAAAATTACCTATTTCCATGATAAGAGGATAATGGATATACATACAGAAAAAAAGACGTTTAGATATGATATCAAAAATATAAAATGTGGGAGGAGGGGAGTAAAAGAGTAGAACTTTCAGATAGAGGTCAAACTAAAGAGACTATCAACTTAATATAGATTGCTATATACGTAGGTTACTATATATGACCCTCATGGTAATCACAAACCAGAAACCTATAATAAATATGCAAAAAACTAAGAGAAAGGAACCCAAACATAATACTAAAGAAAGCCATCAAACCACAAGGGAAGAGAGCAAGAAAAGAAGAAAGAAACAGAGAAGAACTACTAAAACACTAAGAACAAAACTAACACAATGGCAATAAGTACATTCTTATCAATCGCTACTTTAAATGTCAATGGACTAAATGCTCCAATCAAAAGGCATAGGGTGGCTGATTGGATAAAAAAACCAGACCCGTATATATGCTGCATACAAGAGACATACTTCAGACCTAAAGACACTCACAAACTGAAAGTGAAAGGATAGAAAAAGATACTCCATGCAAATGGTAATGAAAAGAAAGCTGGGGTTGTGATACTTGTATCAGACGAAATAGACTTTAAAACAAAAACTGGGGTAAGCCCAGTGGCATAGCGGATAAATGCGCGCTCTGCTTAGGTGACCCGAGGGTTCACAGGTTCGGATCCCAGGTGCACACTGACACACTGCTTGTCAAGACATGCTGTGGCGGCATCTCGTATAAAGTAGAGGAAGATGAGCACGGATGTTAGCCCAATCTTCCTCTGCAAAAAGAGGAGGATTGGCATCGGATGTTAGCTCAGGGATGATCTTCCTCATAAATAAATAAATGAATGAATGAATGAATAAAACAAAAACTGTAACAAGAGACAAAGAAGGCCACTACATAATGATCAAGTGAATAATCCAACAAGAGGATATAACACTTGTAAATATCTATGCACCCGACATAGGAGCACCTAAATATATAAAGCAATTATTAGAAGACATAAAAAGACAAATAGACAGCAACACAATAATAGTAGAGGACTTTAACACTCCACTTACACCAATGGCTAGATCATCCAAACAGAAGATCAATAAGGAAACATTGGCAGTAAATGACACATTAGACTAGTTGGACTTAGTAGATATATACAGGACATTCCATCCAAAAGCCACAGAATACACATTCTTTTCCAATGCACATGGAACTTTCTCCAGGATGGATCACATATTAGGCCACAAAACAAATCTCAATAAATTTAAGAATATTGAAACAATACCAAGCATCTTTTCTGACCACAACAGCATGAAACTAGAAATCAACTACAGGAAGAAAATCAGAAAAGCCACAAATATGTGGAGTTCAAACAAAATGCTACTGAACAACAATTGGGTCAATGAAGAAGTCAAAGGAGAAATCAAAAAATACCTGGAGACAAATGAAAATGAAAATAATACATGCCAAAATTTATGGGATACAGCAAAAGCGGTTCTAAGAGGGAACTTTATAGCAATACAGGCCTATCTCAACAAACAAGAAAAATCTCAAATAAATAATCTAACAGTGCACCTAAAGGAACTGGACAAAGAAGGACAAACAAAGCCCAAAATCAGTAGAAGGAAGGAAATAAAAATCAGAGCAGAAATAAATGAAATAGAGACATAAAAAACAATAGAAAAAATCAAAGAAACTAAGAGCTGGTTCTTTGAAAAGATAAACAAAATTGACAAGCCTTTAGCCAGACTCACCAAGAAAAATAGAGAAAGGGTTCAAATTAATAAAATCAGAAACGAAAGAAGAGAAATTACAATGGATACTTCAGAATTACAAAAGATTATAAGAGAATACTACGAAAAGCTATACGCCAACAAATTGGATAATGTAGAAGAAAAGGATAAATTCTTAGAATTATACAAACTTCCAAAACTGAATCAAGAAGAAATAGAAAATTTGAATAGGCCAATCACAAGTAAGGAGATTAAGACAATAATAAAAACCTCCCCCTGAGCCCCACGATATAAAAAGTCCAGGACCAGACAACTTCCCTGGTGAATTCTACCAAACGTTCAAAGAAGACTTAATACTTATCCTTCTCAAACTATTCCAAAAATTGAAGAGGAGGGGAAGCTTCCTAATTCTACGAAGCCAACATTACCCTGATACCAAAAGCATACAAGGACAACACAAAAAAAAAGAAAATTACAGGCCAAGATCACTGATGAACATCCATACAGAAATCTTCAACAAAATACTAGCAAATCAAATACAACAATACATTAAAAAGATCACACACCATGATCAAGTGGGATTTATTCCAGGGATGAAGGGATGGTTCAACATCCGCAAATCAATCAACGTGATACACTACATTAACAAAATGAAGAATAAAAATCACGTTATCATCTCAATAGATACAGAGAAAGCATTTGACAAGATACAACATCCATTTATCATAAAAACCCCGAATAAAATAGAAAGTACCTCAACATAATAAAGGCCATATATGATAAACCCACAGCTAATACCATGCTCGATGGAGAAAAACTGAAAACTATCTCCCCAAGAACAGGTACCAGACAAGGATGCTCACTTTCACCACTCTTATTTAACGTAGTATTGGGAGTCCTAGCCAGAGTAATCAGTCAAGAAAAAGAAATAAAAGACATCCAAATTGAAAAGGAAGAAGTAAAACTCTCACTATTTGCAGATGATATGATTTTATATGTATAAAACCCTTAAGAATCCACCAAAAAAACTTTTACAAATAATTGAATACGGTAAAGTTGCAGGATACAAATCAACATACAAAAATCAGTTGCATTTCTATACACTAACAACAAAGCAGCAGAAAGAGAAATTAAGAATACAATTTCGTTTACAATTGGAGCAAAAAGAGTAAAATACCTAGGAATAAACTTAACCAAAGAGATGAAAGACCTGTACACCGAAAACTATAAAACATTGTTGAAAGAAATAGAAGAAGACACAAGGAAATGGAATGATATTCTGTGTTCTTGGATTGGAAAAATTAACTTAGTTAAAATGTCCATACTTCCTAAAGCAATCTACAGATTGCTGTAGGGTTGATCCTTATCAAATTTCCAATGACATTTTTCACAGAAACAGAGCAAAGAATTCTAAAACTTATGTGGAACAACAAAAGAGCCCGAGTAGCCAAAGAATCCTAAGAAAAATGAACAAAGCTGAAGGTATCACAGTCCCTGATTTCAAAATATACTATAAACCTATAGTAATCAAAACAGTATGGTACTGGCACAAAAACAGACACGAAGATCGATGGAACAGAATCAAGAGCCCAGAAATAAACCCACACGTCTATGGACAACTAATCTTCAACAAGGGAGCCAAGAACATACAATGGAGAAAGGAAAGTCTCTTCAATAAATGGTGTTGGGAAAACTGGACAGTTGCATGCAAAAAAATCAGAGTAGATCATCATCTTACACCATACACAAAAATTAGCTCAAAATGGATTAAAGACTTGAATGTAAGACCTGAAACCATGAAACTTCTGAAAGAAAACATAGGCAGTATGCTCTTCAACATCAGTCTTAGCAGCATATTTTCAAGTACCATGTCTGACTGGGCAAGGGAAATAATAGAAAAAATAAAGAAATGGGAATACATCAAACTAAAAACCTTCTGCACAGCAAATGAAACCATCAACAAAAGGAAACACAATATAACAATTGGGAGAAGATATTTGCAAACCATACATCTGATAAGGGGTTAATATCCAAAATATATAAAGAACTCATAAATCTCAAAAGAAAAAAACTAACATACCAATTAAAAAATGGGCAAAAGATCTGAACAGACATTTCTCCAAAGAAGATACCCAGATGGCCAACAGGCACATGAAGAGATGTTCAACATCACTAATTATCAAGGAAATGAAAATTAAAACTACAATGAGTTACAATTGCAAATCAAAACTTCCTCACACCCATCAGAATGGCTATAATTAACAAGACAGGAAATATGAAGTGTTGGAGAGGATGTGGAGAAAAAGGAACTCTCATTCACTCCTGGTGGGAGTCCAAACTGGTGCAGCCACTATGGAAAACAATTTGGAGCTTCCTCAAAAAATTAAGCATAGAACTACCATATGACCCAGCTATTCCACCGCCAGGTATTTATCCGAAGGACATGAAAACATGAATACGTAAAGATAGATACGTGCACCCCTATGATCATTGCAGCATTATTCACAATAGCCAAGACTTGGAAGCAACCTAGATGCCCATCAACGGACAGATGGATAAAGAAGATATGGTATATATACACAATGGACTACTACTCAGCCATAAAAAAGGATGAAATCTGGCCATTTGTGACAACATGGATGGACCTTGAACGTACAATGCTAAGCAAAATAAGTCAGAGGGAGAAAATAAAATACCATATGATCTCACTCATAAGTAGAAGATAAAAACAACTTCAAACAAACACATAGAGACAGAGATTGGATTGATGGTTACCAAAGGGGAAGAGGGGAAGGAGGAGGGTGAATGGGATGATTAAACACATGTGTATAATAATGGATTGTAAATAGTCTTTGGCTGGTGAACATGATGTAATCTACACAGAAATCGAAGTATAATGATGTATACCTGCAATTTATGTAATGTTATAAACCAATGTTACTGCAATCAAAAAAACAAGAAAAAGAAACACAATAAACAACCAGTGGATCAAAGAAGAAATAACAAGGGAAATTAGAAAATATCTTGAGACAAATGAAATTGAAAACATAACACAGCAAAATTTATCCAGTGAAAACAGTGCTAAGAGGGAAATTTATAGCTATAAATACTTCCATTAAAAAAAGAAGAAAAATCTCAAATCAATAACCTAACTTTACACACTAAGGAACTAGAAAAAGAACAACAAATCAAACCCTAAAGCTAGCAAAAAGAAGAAGATAATAAAGATTAGAACAGAGATGAATAAAATAAAATAGACAATAGAAAAGCAACGGGTAAAATCAATGAAACCAAGTGTTAGTTTTTTTTTTAAATATCAACAAAATTGACAAACTTTTAGCTAAATTAACAAAGGAAAAAAGAGAGAAGATTCAAATAACTTAAATCATAAATGAAAGAGTACAACTGATTTTATAGAAATACAAAGGATTATAAGAGAATACTATGAACAATTGCACGCCAACAAATTGGATAACCTAGACAAAATGGACAAATTCCTAGAAACACACAACCTACTGAGACTGAATCATGAAGAAATAGAAATTTTGAATACACATCTAACTGGTAAGGAGATTGAATCAGTAATCAAAAAACCTCCCAACAAAGGCAGGCCCAGGACCAGATGGCTTCACAGGTGAATTCTACCAAACATTTAAAGAATTAACACAAATCCTTCTCAAACTCTTCTAGAAAATTGTAGAAGAGGGAACATTTCCTAATGCATTCTATAAGGCCAACATTATCCTGACATCAAAGCCAAAGAAAAGAAATTCATAGCTATAAATGCTACAAGAAAAGAAAACTGTAGACCAATATCCATTATGAATATTGGTACAAAAATTCTCAACAAAATACTAGCAAATCTAATTCATCAGCCTGTTAAAAGGACCATACACCACGACTAAGTGGGATTTATTCCTGGAATGCAAGGATGGTTCAACATACAAAAATCAATCGACATAACAGACAACATTAATAGGATGAAGAAAAAACACAAACTGACCATCACAATTGATCAGAAATGCATTTGAAAAAATTCATCATCTTTTCATAATTAAAAAAATAAATAATAAACTATGAATAAAAGGAAATTACCTCAACATAATAAAGGCCATATATGAAAACCCCCAGCTAACATGATACTCAATGGTGAAAGAATGAAGCTTTTCCTCTAAGATCAAGAAGAAGATAAGGATGCCCACTTTTGTCACCTCTATTCAATGCAGTATTGGAAGGTCTAGCCAGAGCAATTAGGCAAGGAAAAAAAGGTATCCAAATTGGATGAGAAGAAATAAAATTATCTCTGTCTGCAGACAACATAATTTTATATGCAGAAAACCCTAAAGATTCCACAGGAAAACTGGTACAATTAATAAATAAATTCAGCAAAGTTGCAGGATATAAAATCAACACAAAATCACTTATGTTTCCATACACTAATAATGAATGATCCAAAAAGGAAATTACAAATAAAATTCCATTTGCAATATAGCATCAAAATGAATAAAATACTTAGGAATGAACTTAACCAATGAGGGGAAAGACTTATATACTAAAAAATACAAAATGTTTCTGAAAGAAATTAAAGAAGACACAAATAAATGGAAAGACATCCTGTATTCATGGATCGGAGGACTTGATATTATTAAGATGTCAATACTACCCAAAGTGATCTATAGACACAATACAATCCTTGTCAAATTCCCAAAAACATTTTCTTCAGAAATAGAATAATTCATCCTAAAATTCATATGGATTCTAAAGGAACCCTAAATAGCCAAAAGTAAATCTTGAAAAATAATAACAAAGCTGGAGGTCTTATACTACTTGATTTCAAATTTTATTACAAAGCTATGAAAACCAAAACAGTTTGTTAACTGGCATAAAGACAGACATATAGACCAATGGAATAGAATAGAGAGCCCACAAATAAACAGTCACATATGTGGCCAAATGATCTTCAAAAAATGTCCCAAGACCTTTCAATGAGGAAAAGATAGTCTTTTCAACAAATAGTGCTGGGAAAACTAGATATGCATATGCAAAAGAATGAAGTTGGACTCTTACCTAACACCATACACAAAAATCATATCAAAATGAATCAAAGACCTAAATGTAACAGCTAAACTATAAAACTCCTAGAAGAAAACGTAGGGGAAGAGCTGCATGACATTGGATTTGGCAATGACTTCTTGAATATGTCACGAAAAGCACAGGCAACAAAAAGGAAGATAAATTGGATTTCAAAATCAAAAACTTTTGTACATCAAAGGACACCATCAACATAGTGAAAAGGCAACCCATGGAATGATAGAAAATATTTGCAAATCATATATCCAATAAGGGATTAATATTCATAATAAGTGATGAACTTCTACTACTCAAAAACAACAGAAACAATCTGATTTTTAAAAGGACAAAGGAATTGAATAAACATTTCTCCAAAAAAGATATCGGAATGGCCAATAAGTACACTAAAATATGCTCAACATACTAATCATTTGGGAAATGCAAATCAAAATCACAAGTGAAATTCCACTTCACACCCATTAGGATGGTTATTATTTTTTAAAAAATAGAAAATAACAAGTGTTGGCAAAGATGTGGAGAAATTGGAACACTTTTGCTTTGCTGATGGGAATGTAAAATGGTACAGCTGCTGTGAAAAACAGTATAATCATTCCTCAAATAATTAAACATAGAATTACCATGTAATCCAGCAATTCTACTTCTTGTTATATACCTGAAAGAATTGAAAGAAGGGACTCGAACAGTAATTTGTACACCCATGTTCACAGCAGTATTATTCACAATAGCCAAAAGGGGGAAGCAACCGAAGATTCCAGAGACAGACGAATGGATAAACAAAATGCGATGTACACAAACAACGGAATATTATTTAGGCTTAAAAAGAAATGAAATTCTGAAACATGCTTCAGTGAGGATGAACCTTGAAGACATTATACTAAGTGAAATAAGCAAGACACAAAAGGACAAATAATGTATGAGGTCCATTTGTACGAGATCCCCAGAGTAGTCAAGTTCATAGAGACAAAAAGCGGAATGGTGGGTGCCAGGGGCCGAGGGAGAGGGGAATGGAGAGTTAGTGTTTAAGGGGACAGAGTTTCAATTTGGGATGATGAAAAAGTTCCAGGGATGGATTGTGATGATATCGCACAACAACGTGAATGTACTTTATTGTACACTTAAAAAAGGTTGAAATGGTAAATCTTATGATATGTATATTGCCATATAAATAAAATGGGTAAAAAAAAAAGGCATAAACAAAGAAGAAATGTTTCGCCTATCTCAGAGGGAGGTATGCAGTGAGGCTTTCCCCCTCTACCCCATACCCCACTCTCAAAACCTGGCTAAACTTCTCTCTGCATCATGGCCACAGACAGCTCCCAAATTATATCATGTCAGAATAGTGACTAAACAGGAAAGAGAGGGCTTTTCTAGTACAGAATATGGGTATAAAATCTCAAGAAGGAATTCTAAATAGCACCACTTATGCCATATGCTCACATGGGATACTGTGATCAGTAGCCCTTCATGGACCATATGGAATAGAAAAGGGACGGTTACCAATATTTAACAAAGAAAAGGAGGGAAGAGAAAACATAGTGGACAGGCAAAATCAGCAGCTAATAAAGGGCTAATAATATTTGCCTTGCTCGGTTGTGATGAGAGTTAGAGATACTGCACAAAGCCCTGTAAACAGTAGGCTTACAAAAAATGGAGGCCGCAGTTACTGTGTCTCCATAATTAATCTTGAAAGATAAATTTGAAAACCTATTAAATCTTGGAGAACTCTCTTAGCTTCGCTGAATTGAATAAACATGGAATCCTCACTATCCAGACTGTGTTCTTCATCTACTACTTCCCACTAAAAGGCACCACGGCTTCTTGGAAAAATGGGTGATTCCAGGGATAGGGCATGGAAGGTACAAGATGACCCCATGACATCTTGAGATGCCACAGAGAATGGGCCATGGCAAAAGACATAGGAGCCAGCTTGAAGGGTCTCTTCTGGCATATTGTGGGTCACTTAGAACATCACCAAGGATAACAACTGTAGGGGGTACATACATAATCCTAATCACACTTTCAAAAACTCACTTGTAGTTTCTAGAGAATCAAATCCTTATTCTGGAAACTGTTAAAGAGAAGGCATAAAACACATAGCCAATATGTCAGGATACCCAAGTAGTTGATGAAGGGACATTCTTCTTTATAGATGAATTCTGGCTAATAGATGCAGAAAGTATGATAGATTAAAAATCCCCATTTTGCAATCCCTAATGAAATAACAGATCTAGGCAATGGTCATCATCAATAGTTGCCACAACTCGTGAGCTGTGATGTTGACAAGGAAGGGGAGGGACCAGGCTGACACCACTTGAACCTATGGTTAATCTTAGAATGTGGGACAACCAGATCCTATGTGTGCCAAAATGTGATGTGGTAGGAGGTGCATAGCACCGCCTATGAAGTGGTATCTAATACATCAAAAATGAATTGAATAAGTCTCTAGATCCTTCTGTTAGTTTGCAAGGAATATGGAAAGTAGAAGGACAATTAGATAGTATGGGAGGACGTCATTATCCAAATCTATAATGAAGCATTTTCTATAGGACAAATTATCTTTTTTTTTAAATGAATCAATGGCAGGGAAATTATCAGGTCCAATCCACCCAAGGTAGTTCAATGGGTGGAATTTAGTATGAGAACTGTTAAAAGTATGGAAAAGTAAAGAGAGCTAATGGAGAACAATAACACCAGGAAGTACCCCCACCCCTCCTAGTGCAGCAGAGCCCAGGATGGGGCTGCCCAGGAGTGTGGAACCCCAGATGAGGGGCAACCTGGTGGGAGGAGAGTCAGCAGTAAAGGGCTGCCAAGTGGGAGTTAGAGCCATAGTTTACCTTCTTATTTGATTCCAGAATGATAGTTATTTCCATCAGCACTTTGAAGGCATTATGCTATTGTTTTCAGGATGCTTTGTCACCAATGAGAAGTCTCCTGCTAATCTAACTGTCGTAGCTTTTTAGACAATATATTCTTTCTCCCTGGTAGCTTATGAGATATCTTCTTTGTCCTGGATGCTCTAGGTATGATTTATTTATTTGGCTTGGTTATTAAGTTCTGGAAAATTCTCAGCCATTCTCCCTTTGAATATACTTCTGCATTTGCTTTAGTTTCTCCTTCTGAAATTCCTCTTATATGTAAGTGGAATATTCCTATTCTATCTTTCAAGACTTTTAACTGTCCTTTCATATTTTTCATCTCTTTCTCTCTCTCTTTGCTACATTTTGTGTGATTTCCTCAGATGTATTCTCCAATTCACTACTTCTCTTATCAGTTGCATTTAAACTGCTGTTTATCCTTCTCAATGGATTTTGAATCAAGGACTATATTCTTAGTTTCTAGAAATTTTATTTGGTTCTTTCTCAAATTCTACCTATTTTTTTTCATACTTTCCTGTTCTTTCATTATGTTCTCTCTTCCTTCCTTTCTCTTTCTTATAACTTTAAGCACACTAATTTTCATCATTACTTTAGATTATTCTATTTTTTCCAGTTACTGGGATGCTAATTCCCCAGTTGATTTTCCCTTGTGGTGGTTTATTTCCTTACGTGGTGTATACTCTCTTACTTGGAACTCATCTTTGGGGAGGTTGTTTATTGTGCAGGAGCTGTGCATGCCCTGGGTGGTAATAATGCCTCTATGTGGCAGTTTGAGGCTTACTTCTGTCCATACCCCCAGGGGACTTAATGATCCTGCACTAGTTTTTATGTTAATGTCTCAGGTTAGAGGTACCTATACTATGAAGATAATATAAATTCAAACCTACTCTGTACAGTGTAGGCCAAAGTAATAACTTCTCAAGGGTAATATTTTTCTAACTAAAACCCACAGAAAGTGTGCCAGCTTCTTTTCCATCTCTTGTAGCTTGTGAGGATAGGGGACACTGTGAGTCTCCTGTCTTCATGAAGGGTGATTGCTGCGCCTCTGTGCTGTCCAGGGCTGGATCATGTCTACTCACCTCAGTGAGCATTCATAACTCTTGTCACCAACTCCTGGGGCCACCACTGGATCAGATTTCTCCTACAGCTCTGGCTTTACTGTTTTATCTTTGTTCCCATCTCAAAGAAATAGACCTTTATTTTTTGACACATTATATAATCTTTTCATCACAATGTCTTATTCATTATCTCTATATGACTGTAACCAGAGAGTGGCATCAGCTCAATCCACCATACTGCTGGAAGTTTCCAGTAGTAGATGCTTTAAAATGAAGAAATGCAATGATAAGTAGAGTATACAAGGAAATGCACATATAGTCTTAATTAATTAGATATTTAGTACCTTTGCTATGTACTCCGAGTGTTATAACAGTGCATTGGATATGGTCCCTGCCCTCAAAGGACATCACCTTGTAATAAAAATAGATGGACACACACACAAATAGTGAGGGAGAAGTAAAGAAGGAGGAAGGAGAAAGTGCAGAGTGTGAGTGTGAGACTCAAATCCTAGCACAGCTCATGATCAAGTCTTTCCCTTCAGGAATACAGACATGGGGAGTTGTTGAGATTCTTCTAGGAGGAGGGTGACCAACAGAGGTTTCAATGTAGGTGCCAGGGATGTAAAATAACCATCATTTGATTGGCTGCCATAGTATATGTGTCACCTCAGCCTGTGCAGCAGATGGATTTCTGAAAAAGTTACATGCAAATTATCTGTTTTCAAACTTATCATATTTTAAGTGGCAGGGGAATTTGTGCCCCAAGGCAGCTTTTGTGGTAGACTCTGCCACGCACAGCTGTGGTGTCCACTGGCCATGAAGCTGTGGCCCATCCATGATCACTGATGTCTGACTCCCTCCCACACCCCCAGCACGTGGCAATACATAATGCAGGCTCAGTGAACACTTGCCCATCAAGGCAGGGACTGCTCTCAGCCTGCGCACCCAGCTTCATGTGTCAGGGATTCTTCATAACGCTATTTATTGGAAGGGCCTATCACTTTCTGTGCTGCAGAATCCACAGAAAAATGTCTTTTGCCAGCCCAAGGCCCCAGTGGCTTCGTGTAGAAGCTGCTAGAGGGAGCAGGGCTTGGGGTCCCTGGCTTTTCTCCACCTTGCCCCTGCTGTTTTCTTTTCCAATGAGAAGCTGCCAGAGTAAAGAGGATTAGTTCTAGTCACATGGTCTTGATGCACCATCCTGCATTCCAGAGGATGCTCAGGTTACAGTTGTGGGGGAGGGGGCTTGTTTCTGGGCCAAAGTGAGTTAGTGAGTCTTCATCTGGAAGCCCAAACTGTGGAGGGGCGACCCCTAAACCAGGCCACCAACCAGGGATAGCAGGACTCAAGCAGAGCAGTGACACACACACAGGCACACAAACACACACACACCAGAAAGAGAGGGGGTTGAGTGGAAGGTTTATTAGGCTACTCCTCTGGACCAGACACTACTAGGAGTTTTACATCATTGTCATTTCATTTTTCTGTCAGTCCTTCAAGATATGTGTTATGAACTCCTGTTAGTCAGGGCCCAGTTCCCAAAGTTGTGTGTGGTGGCTCTGGGGCTCAATACAGCTCTCTCACCTAGACCTGCTCTCTCTTGCTTTTTCAGCAAAGGCTTGTGCTTTATAAAGTGTATGTTTTGCCAATATCTTGAGGCTCTCTGACAATTGTGCAGATGTGTGCTGCCCATTTTTGTAGAGCCACTGCCTGACATAAAGAGCATTGGTGCCAGATCAACCCGGAGCTCATGTGTCTGCAAGTCATACAGAACCACCGGCTTTACTCAGAGAGGGGATTCTCCCACGGGGCAAAGAGGAGAATCAAGAGATCCATCACCTCCCAGCTGGGGTGCCTGGTCCTCTGCTGGGGCAAGCTGCCGCGCAGCAGGGACCTGGCTCTGGGGGCTCAGCTTCCCTCTGTCCCTGCACGCAGGCCCTCTGCAGTTCCACTTCAGCCCACTTTGTCAGCTGCTCTTCCTGCTAATCCCCCTGCCCTGCCCCTACAATCCAGCCAAATGGAAGTATTCCTTGTTTCCCACGATATCCCCACTTCTCTGCCTTTGCTCCTACTTCACCCACATGAAGTGGCAACAGAGAGAGAGAGACAAAGAGCCTTCCCTCCATGTCTATCCATCCTCGAAGATCTTCAGAGACAGCCTCCTCTGCGGGTGTTTTCCCATACTCACGCAGACAGTGAGAAGTGACCTCTTCCTCCGACCATCTACACTCTAGTCTAACACGAGACGCCTTACCTGTACTGATTTACAGCTGTGGGTCAGGATCCCTCTATGGAATCATATCAGTCAAAAGTGCTACAAATTAAAATCATAGTCTCCAAAAGGGGATAGTTCTGCAGCTGCTAGACCTGGGTGCTGGACCTCCACCACCACATACTCCTGGAGTTCCACCATCACACATGCCTGGAATTCAACCATCACACATTCCTGGGCCTCCACCATCACACACTCCTGGAATTCAACCATCACACACTCCTGGGTCTCCACCGTCACACACTCCTGGAATTCCACCATCACACATTCACTGAACAAATGTTTATTGATCAGCTGCAGTATTGCAGGCTCCAGACTGAACCAGGATGCAAAGATAAACTACACATGACTTTCCCCTGAAGAAGGCAAATAGCCTGACAGAACAATGAACAGCAGATTATTCTCAGGACAGGTAAGCCGAAGAGCCATGAAAATATAAGCCATCCAGCCTCTCTGTAAGTCAGGAAAAGTGCATGGAAATCACAGTGCAATACCCTTTCACACCCACACTTGGCAAGCATTAAAAGATGTGACAGTCCCACGGGCCGGCCCCGTGGCTTAGCGGTTAAGTGCGCGCGCTCCGCTGCTGGCGGCCTGGGTTCGGATCCCGGGTGCGCACTGACGCACCGCTTCTCCCGCCATGCAGAGGCCGCGTCCCACATACAGCAACTAGAAGGATGTGCAACTATGGCAAACAACTATCTACTGGGGCTTTGGGGGAAAGAAAATAATAAATAAGTTAAAAAAAAAAAAAAAAGTTGTGACAGTCCCAAAAGCTGACCACAAAATTGAAAGGGGTGCCCTCACACGGTGGGGGGTGCATAGTGGACCTCCCCCAGGAGCTGCCTGCATCACGCTGGAGTGTGAAAGGGGATGTGCAGAGCCCAGCAGTTCCACTCCTGTGTTTGAGCAACACTCCTGCACGTCAGCCCAAGGAAGTGCATCCAAGGATGTTTGCTGCAGCACTGCTCATAGGAAAACGTGGAACCAACCTCTGCAGGAGCCCCGTGCCCTATGGGCGTGCACTTGTGGAGAAGGAATTTAAGTGCAGCGGGATGTGCTGTAACAAAGAGATACACTGAATCTCATGGGAGGCAGAGGCGTGGTTGATAACTGGGTGATAAAGGGCAGAGAGAGTTTCAAGAAGAAAAGGAAAGAGAGAGTGTCCCAGCACGAGTCAACATATGGAGGAGGAAAGAGTGTAGGTGGAAGTTCTGTGAGTCTGCTTTACTAACATATGACGGGCGTGTAGGGGATCAGAGGGTCAGGTCAGGACAGCGTGATAGCTTGAGACATTAGCCGAGGAGTTCCAACCTTCCCCGGAGCCTCCACGTGGAGCCATCGAGGTTCTAAGGTGAAATCCCCAGGCTGTTGTTGAAGAGAAATAGCACTGGGGGTGGTGGATGGAGAAGCCCAGGTGGTAGAGGTAGGCACCAGTCTCAGACAGACATGGGGGGACCTCGAGGTGGGCAGTGGCAGTGAGAATGGACAGCAGGAACAACTGGGGTTTTTGGAAGCACAGTTGACTGCACTTGGACCTCTTTCTGGGGTAAGCATAATGTCAGCCATGACTGACCTAGTGTCTCTGAAAAACAATACACAAGAAGTGGGGCTTACGTCAGATTTGAAGATTCCAGAAAGACAACCAAGCCAGTGTGTGGATGTTGATTAGATGCTGCTTCAAGGGGGAAAAAACTACTAATAGACATTTTGGGGGCTATCATGGAAATTTGAATATGATGGGATACTAGATAATATTAGAGAATTCTTGTGAATTTTTAATATAGGATAATGTCATTTCAGTTACGTAAGAGAATGCTTTTACCCTCAGGAGAGGTGCGTTGAAATATTTAGGTCTACAATGTCATGAACTTCGTACTTTAGTTTCAAGTGGCTCAGAAAAAAGAATGAAAGAAAAAAAAAGAAAACTATTCACTTAAAAAATTTTTGAATTGAATATTTGATTCCAAAATATATCAAAGTACTTTTTTTTTTTTAAAGATTTTATTTATTTATTTTTTCCCCCAAAGCCCCAGTAGATAGTTGTGTGTCACAGCTGCACATCCTTCTAGTTGCTGTATGTGGGACGCGGCCTCAGCATGGCCGGAGAAGCAGTGCGTCGGTGCGCGCCCGGGATCCGAACCCGGGTCGCCAGCAGTGGAGCGCGCTCACTTAACCACCAAACGGGGCCGGCCCTCAAAGTACTTTTTATTTGATTTAGTTCTGTAAAACTTTTAAGTTCTGTACTCTTTTGAATCAAAATTAGAGATAAATGTCTTAGTTTCAAAAAGAAAGAAAGAGAGAAAAATATAGAGAGAGAAAGCAAATACAACAAAATGTTCTGTAAAGATTCTAGGTAGGGGTATATGGTGCACATTGTACTGTTCTTTCAAGTTTTCTCTATTTGGCAGTTCTTCATAATAAAAACCTGGAGGACAAATGACTGACGACTACGGCATCCTGCATATAAGGATGTAAATAGATGCTGGTTGCTTGCGTTCTGGCACTGCACTTGGGTCTTCAAAATCTGTTACTAGTTTCCTTTGTGAGTAATTTTAAAAGCTCTTTTGGAATATGGTTGGGAATTGAAGAAATGAGATGAGGACGAGGAAGGAAGGTGGCTGAGCTGGCTGGGTGGGAGTGGGTGCATAGAGGGGGCTTCACCACCATCTGTTTGGACACCACCACACACAGAATTTGTAGCCATCGACAGTTCAGTGGCATTCCCATCTCTAAACTCGCCTGTCTATTTTCGAAAATTTTGAACGTGAAAGAGCTCATTTTTGTACGGGTTTTTCAAGGTCTGTGCAGACTGCCTGGACCCCCAGTCTTCTGGCACAAACGGAGCCAGCGCCTGGACGCAATCAGACATCAATCGTGGTTTTCCTCTTCCTGTAAGTGACAGCCATAGCTAATGCCAAAGTGGGGAGGAAAGACGCATTCCATGCCGTGGGCCTGGCGACTTGAAAAAATGCTTCTCCCTGACGTTGCTGTGAAAAAAATAACGGAAACGTTGTGGTATTTAGAGAAGAAAACGAGATGGGAGCAGTGGGCTGCTTTCTGCTTTAAAATCATTTGGTGTTGCTTTTCTTGGATGAGCGACTTTATTTAAAGCCTGATTCCCCCTCAGATGCAAGACTTTGACGCAGAGTCCAGGGGACTACAGCAGCCAGCCTCTCGGGGCTCCAGGTCACCAGCCTCGCAGATCTGAGGCCCCGCTCACACAGCGGGCAGAGCGATGCCGCTGAGCATCAGGACCCAGCCCTGGGAACTCTCACCCTGGGCAGTGCCGACACAGGGATTCATCTGATTGGAGGGATGGCCCTGTGACCTGGTCCAGGGCTCACTAACCAGGCCTCTGGGATGGGACGCTGGTTTGACCTCAGCCCCACCTGGGTGTGGTGGGACAGCATGCACCCCCAAGGCCAGGCCTCCCTTCCAGTTCTCCAAGGGGAATGTAGCCTCTGTGGGGCCAGAACTTCTGTGTTGCGGAAGAAGCCAAGAACCCCGGGTTTTGTGTAAAGCCGCCTGATTTTTAAAAGTTGGCAATGAACTCAACTTAAAACAAAAACACCATGTGGGCCAAACAAACCCTGTGCACAGGCGGGATGGAGCCCAGGGCTACCTGATCGCTCCCTCTTCAGCTGGTGACTGTAGCCCACATCCCATTTCTGCCAGTTTCAGCCTCATTCTTCCCTTGAGAAAATGGTACCATCACTGCCTCCTCAGGCAGCTAGTATGAGGGCTGAGGAACTCTGGAGAGTGCAGGCCAGGTCTGGGATGCTCCTGCCTCCCTCCGTCTGTAACCATCATAGACCAATTGGTACTGGCCCTATTGTATCCTATTGTATCAATCTTGAAATGTCAAAGTTATCTTACAGGGGCAACAAGCAAAAACTGCAAGTCATGTAGCTGGAGCATGCTCAAAAATTGGAAACCTTGTCTTCAGATGATCTCAAGCCACCTAGCAACAAAAAATACCCTAACTATGGAATTCCGTGTGAAGCGAAAGTGGTGCGGGGAACCTATTAAGAAGCTAGGGGTCCCTTGCTTTGTGGCTCACCAGACTTATAAGACTGTTACACTCCCACTCTCCAATCAGATTCTGCCAAGCTGGTATTTTGCATAGCCACTCCCATTCCCAACTCCTTAAGACTCTGTCCCCACTTCAGCTCGGGGAAACAGATTTGAGCTTTACCTCCTGTCTCCTTGCTGGTTGGCCATGCAATAAAGCTTTTTCTTCTCTCAAAAGCCAGTGCCGTAGTATTGTCTCCTATGCATATTTGGCAGCGGGCCCTTGCCCAGGAACACCTCCTCCCTCCTTTTCCTTCCTTGTGTCCTCCCTGTCTAGGCCCTGAGCCTCTCCCATGGGCCCCCAATCTCTGCCCAGCGTCCCCCCAGACCCCAGTCCCCGTCTCCTCAGACACAACCTGGCCAAGCTCCTGCAAACCACCTTCTAAAGAAGTGGCTGCCCTACTTTCTGCTCCCTGGTCAAGGGGCCACCAGCGTTTCCTGGTGATCTCATGAACAGCAGCACCTTGAGCTCCACTGTATCAAAAACAAACACCCTCTGCCAACCTGTCTAGGCAGACCCGCACCTCTCCTCCACCACTTTTCTCAGAGACAAGGCCCAACGCACTTGCTGCCCACCGTTCTCTCCTTGCAGTCCACAGCGACATCGCAGTACCCGGGCTCCAGGCTCCACACAGCTCAGGGACAGCACCTTCCTCTCCTTCCTCAGGGGCAACCGAGACCAGAGCCCACGTGGGGGCTGTGGATGGGCCATGCCCAGTGAGCTTGAAGTTCAAATTCAGAAATGCACATACCACTGGCCACCAAAGCAGAGCAAGTTCACTGTGGGAATTAAGCAAGAGTGCATCGCATGGGCCACAAGCTTGTCTGGGTGGGAGGACCCAGTGGAGAACAGCCCAGGAAATGTACACAGAGCTCTGGGCTCACATTCTGACCCCGCCACTCACCAGCTGGCCATCTGGTCACACCTCTTCACCTCTCTGGGCTGCTCTCCCCTTGTAGCACACATAAAGAAAGAAGTGGGTCATAAGAGCGCTGTCACCTGGGAGTGTGTGCACACCAGTCATCAACATGAAGCAGCTTCTCAGAAAGGATGCACAGTCCATGACTGCAGCTTGGAGAGCCCATGCAGCCCATTGAGGGCTCAAAGAGGGTCTTAGATGGAAAATCACTCTACCTGAACTCATACTTCATAAACTATTAGTTCTTGGGAAATAGGATCCCTGTTGTGGACTGAAGTTTCCCTTCCCTCCCCCAAAATTCATATGCTACAGCCCTAATCCCCAATGTGATGGCATTTGGAGATGGGACCTTTGGGAGGTGACTGGGGTTAGATGAGGTCATGAGGATGGGGCCCCCAGGATGGGATTAGTGTCCTTACAAGAGGAGGAAGAGACACCAGAGTTCTCTCTCTCTGCCATGTGAAGACACGGTGAGAAGGTGGCCGTCTGCAAGCCAGGAAGAGAGCTCTCACCAGAACCCTACCCTGCTGGCACCCTAATCTCATACTTCTAGCCTCCAGAACTGTGAAAAATCAATGTCTATTGTTTAAGCTGCCAGCCTGTGGTATCTTGTTATGGTGCCTGAGCCAACAAAGACAATACCCAAACCCACACATACTTTGAGCAGTAGCTGGGATATCTGACTCACCAGGATGAGCCAATTGTACACTTAGCTAGAGGAGGACAGGCAGCCTGCATGCTCCTATAACAGGGCTTCCTGGTACTCTTGGCATCCAGAAAACAGCCCCTCCCAGTCAACAGAGTCTGAAAGGAACTAATGAAGTGCAACATGGAGCAAGGGAAACGAAGACAAAACCCTACAATGGAGGCTCTCATGCCTCTGCCAGCAGGGCCTGGGGAGGGAGGCTGGAAGGGCAATCTGGACCATCTTGAGCATTTGCAAGATCGTCCAGGACCAATTTCTGGGCATGTAGCATCGTCTAACAACTGGAAAGAATGATTTCAGAGTAAGAAGTCCAGGTCCAGCCCTCCTGCTATATGGCTGACCCTACTGTCCCCCATGGGCACCCTGTCAGTTAACCTGCTGAGAATCTTTCCAGCAGTTGCCCTGGATTTAACTTAAATAAAATGCGTCCTTTACTAATCACAGCAGAGTCTCTACACCAGGGCGGCTGACATGTGCTCAGCTGGTGAATGTCCTGTAGTGTCCAGATCCCGAGGGCAGTGGTGGGTTCCCACAGAAAGGGGACGAGTTTGAGAGTTGGATACACCTGCCCCATCGCTTGTTAAGAACATGGTTTTCGGTGGGCATCTGGGGTAGAGGGCTCTTATATCCCCTTGGCATTGGGGAAGGGGATTTCTGGCTTCTTGTTGCACCTGAGGTAGGTCGGCCCCATCCCTGTGTGTCACCTGAGGAAGGCAGGAGACCAGTGGCTGGCCATGTCACAGATCTAACTCTGGGGGTCACTACATCTCCTCCTGCCACTTCAGGGGAACATATCATCTTTTCTAAATACCGGTCTGTGCTGTTATCCGGAAACGTTGGACCCACCCATTATTTTTCCTGTTGTTTAGTCTCCTCTCCAGCTTATCCTGTGCCAACTTTAATGTTCCCTCAAGAAGCAACCTCTTGGTCACAGGTCCTCAAGAATAGTGTGCTCTGCAAATGGTGGAGGTGACAGAAAGGACATGATCGAAGGTTCAGGTTAAAAACAACAGAGGATTTCTTTATCTGTAACTGATTTGTCAACTGGCATGACCCGTGCACCAGTTACTCAGGAGATTCTGGACACACAAAATGAAAACGCACCAGCCCTGGGACCACACAGGCTCACAAAGTGTTGCACAGGTGTCTAGGAGCACGGAAGAGGGGGCCAGCTTGGGGAATGGGTTCTGGGAAGAATCCAAAGAGAGGGGGCCATTTGAGCTGGGCCGTAGCAAAGCCCTTGCTTGGAAAGGTCACTTCAGTGCATTGGGCAACAGGTCCAGGAGGCTGAAACCCGGAGACCAGCAGGGGTTGTTGCCGCTGCTCAGGGCAGACGTTAGGAGGATGTGCCGGGGGGGGGGGGGTGAGGGTGAAAGTGCTGCACATGTTAGTTAGTGGTGCCGTAACTCAGATCATCAGCTTGCGTTAGCCCAGCCCTGCACTGAGAGCTCTACAGGCATCCCCTCATTTAATCCTGTGACTTAGGGAATCGTGCCCCTATCTCACAGGTAAGAAAACTGAGGCCCCAAGTTTAAAGGTAACAAGTCACAGAGCCAGTTACATGAAGGAAGGTGGGATGCGAACGCAGGCCACCAGCCTCCAAAACTCACACGCACAACCACTGCCTCCCTCTGTCCCTGTCCCAAAGATAGGTCTGGCTCCAATTAGCCAAAATGCCAAAAAAGGGAAGGGAATCAGAAATAGCGCCAAGGCCTTTCCCAGAAGAACCATAAATGTGTGCACACGCACACACAGGCTCAGAAATTCTGGAGTGATGCACCTGGTACAGTTAGGGACTGTCTTCTCTGAGGAGCTGGACTGAGGATCTGGGTGCAAGAGAGGGGACTTCTAACACTCACTTGTAGCCCTTCAGTAACATTCGAATTTTCTTTGTGTGCATGCCCTACTTTCACAGCAATAAAATAAAGCAGTTTAAAAATAAGTCTTGGCTCTGAAACTCAATGTGAGCAAGCAGCGTGTCCCGTAGGGCTGTCATGAAGCGCCCTGCTTCCCTCCTCCAGGATAACGCAAGAGGACACGCCGTGCTGTGTGTATCAGAGGCTTACGCGGTAACGTGTTCCTAGAAAGCTCAGACTCACGCCTTAGTCTCTGCCCCCACAGGAGTCGCGGGTGCTCAGCAAACAGATGTAAACAGCCGCCGTGAAGGAACTTGATTTGCTGTATACTGGGAAATGAGGCACCGCTAAGCGGGCAACTCAGGCTCTGTGATTCCTGCAGTGAGTCTGTGTCACTCAGCCTAATGGGTAAATAAGATGAAACAGCTGCTTTTGATTTTAGAAAATTCCCCACTCCCAACTGCGAGCACACTGAACAGAGTTGTTTTTGAAGTTGGAGCCGTGCTGGATCCTTTCAAACAGTCGAGAGCACGTCCACGGCAGCTCCGTCTTCTTACGCAACCCTCCCTTCCTGTTCTGCAGAAACGGAGTGCTGAGTATTAATCCACATGGGTCTGCTCTCAGGCGCTTCATGACCTCACTTTTAAAAACCAAGACTAAAAAAAAAAAAAAACAACGCTCCAAGTTTGCGAGAGAAATCTAAAAGGGTCTGAGTCTTATGAATTCCCAGCACTGAAGAGTTAACACACCTTTGCTCCCATGTCAACATTTGGTACCCCGGACAATGCTCAGACTGACAGTTTTCTAAGAGAAGAGCGAGCGAGAGCGTGAAGGAGAGAGAGAGGGACAAAGAAAGAGAGCAAGAAGGAAGGAGGGGAAAGAGGAAGGAAGAAGTGAGCTTCAGTTGGTAACTAAAGCTGGATCCATTAAGCACCAACTCTGTTGGAGGCAAGGACCCGCCTATCCGCCCTCACGCCCCAACCATCTTCCTCTGTTCAGCCCTGTATCCTCCTGACGCCCATGCCGATTGCTCAGCCAGTAGGAGATAAATCTCTCCTCTGGGGAACAGAGATGGTGTCCTGGCCCACCCTCTGGGACTCCCTTCAAGTGCTGGTTCTCCACCCTCGGCTCATTCGGGGACCTGGCTGGGCTCCCCCAGGGCGGAGGCCAAGGCTCCCCGCGGTGCCCGTCTGGCCCCATAGACCTGACTGGCGCCACTCTTCCGAGGCCCCTGCAGCCCTCCCCTCCTTCTTCCTTGCTAAGAGATGCCCAATTTTGTTTAGGAAACTGTGGCTGTGCGCCTCGGGGCAAGTGGAGCTCCCTCCACCCTGGCAAGTACTCTGGGTGAGGTCAATCATGGGCCAACTTGGCAGTGGTTGATTCAGGAGGCATGTGTGCAGAACTCGGACCAGTAAGATAGGGGTTAAGTCTGCTCTGGGGACATTTCTTCGCTCAACTTGGTCACACACCTTCCTTTCTGCGGCCTTTGGCCATTGTCGGGTGAGGGGTGCAGGCCGGAGCTGCGGCAGGCGTGTCCCTGACCAGGAGGGGCCGGCCCAGAACGGTACGACAAAGTGCCAGAGGATTGCAGGCCCGGGACCGCCCCATCTCCAGGGTGCCCGTAGAATTCTCCACGTGGACAGCAGTTGTGTCCGATCTCCTCTCTCTTGCAGATGAGTCTGGTTGAGAAGCCAACTAGTAAGTCTGCTCTTCAGTAGAGGTCAGCGGGAGCTCGGGGCTGAGCTCCCGAATCAGCCTGGGGTGGGGAAGGAAAGCAGGGGGTGGTGTTGAAAATGCCAGGGCAGGCAAGGAGGAGGCAGAGGCGTGGTGATCTTCAGGCTGAAGCAGAGGGTGAGAGCAGGGAGAGGGGTGAGGCCACAGTAAGAGAGGAGGGGTCTCAATACCCTCACCCTCCCAATGTGGCTGTAGTAGGCTCCATAAAAGTCGATCAACTATCAGCTCTCAGGGATCAGGCGTGCTTAAGTCTTTAAAGGTGCTTACTTTGGTTTTTATTATTTGCTTTTGTTTATCCACCTGCGGACCCAGCCAATGATGCCTGCATGCAGAAAGGACAGAATACCCACTAGATAATGCTGGAGACTTCTGCAGCTGGAATAGCCTGGTGTGCTCAACAGTTCCAGCTTTGCAAGCACCTGTGGCCTCTGTCGGCTGCTTCGGATGAGCTTCGAGACGGCCACGAGATTTCTCATCCATTCAACAAAACTTTTATGAGTCCACGCCTTGTGTGCTTGGCTTCAGGGATACGGGTGAGTAAAGAAGACAGCCCTCTCCCTCAGGTAGCTCACTACTTGATGGTGGGATGTCAGCACGTGGAAAAGCCCTTCCTAAAGGCTGTCTGCCATGCTGAGCACAGACAGTCAGGTATGCGATTATAATAGCTGCAACTTATTAGGAATCAATGTCCCTGGCACTAAGTGAAACACTTTGCATAAATTATGTCTAATCTCCACTACAATCCTCCCATTTTCCCTGGGGCAGGTCACTTCCCAAAGATGGCCACTCCAATGTATGTGTCCCATCCCACCTGTTCTTGTTCAGCAAGACCACTGTCCTCTAATAGAGGACGGCCAGGGGTGCTGGAAAATGTTCAACAGCTGGCTCTCTGGAAAAAAAATTAAAACCCTGATTTGTAGCACCTACTAACTTCTGTGGAGTAAATACTTCCACCATGGCCGGAGTCAAGCTCCTAGCATGGTGTCAGTGAACACAAGGTTGGAAAGAAATGCCCAAGAGCACACCAGTAGATGGTATTTCCACCATACAGTTGCAAGAGATGGAAATAACCTCAAGAGCATACATAATAGTAATAGACAGGAAAATAACTCGGAAGTGATAGGTTTTGAGAATTTATTGCCTCTGTTTTTAATATGATTTAATTGTTAAGTTTGTATAATTTAATTTTTAATGACGCCTGTGTTTACCAACTGGCTGGCAAAATTCCTGATAATTTAACAGTCAGCTCTTGGGAGCTTGTCCTGTCTGGCTCCAGACACCAGACACCAGTGACCAGAGTGAGAATTGCCTGGCCGGGCCCACTCCACCCTACGAGGAGAGAAGCTATTAATAAGTGACTGTTACTGTTATAGCCACCAAGTATGGGGTTGGTTTTGTGACTCAGCAATAGATAACCAAGACCATCTTGATTTTACAGATGAGGAATCAAGTCCTAGCATGAACTTGAACTAGTGGTGAGCGGCAGGAGCCGGGATTCTCGCTGAGTCTGTGGGGCCTCCTGCTGCCATCGTGCTTCCTCCTCAAGGACAGCATATAACACATTTGAAATTAAGATGGTCTCCATCACCTGTAAGTCATTTTAAGGTAGGAGGCTGAATCATTGGCTCCTGAACGGGAAGTGGGGGACCCAGTCTCTCTCTGACATCCCACTGGGTTCAGGAGGCTGGCACAGTCAGAAAGTCACTTCCTACACCAAAGGATCTGTTTGTGTCCCGATGGAAAGCAGTTATCCTTTAACTACTCATTAATAATTCTTCAACACTCCTATCAGCTATTAAACCAACATCTGGAGAACTTCCTTTTTAAAGGGCAAACCTGATGAGACAAGTTCAGCCTCCTCCGCAAACAGCCCCCGCTGTCTGGACCTGGCTGACTTGTCTGTGTGGCTTCAGCTTGCCCTGGCTGCGGCCCACCCTCTGCTGGGATTTATTCTGGGAGGCGACACTGTCAAACACAGGACCACTTGGGAGCTGGAGGAGAGGTTCACAGCCGTCCTCCTGAGGAGCAGTAACTGTGGATCCCCTGGAGGGCTTCCTCTTTCCGGGACTGGAAGGGGTGGGTGAGGCGGGTCACAATAGCTATGTGTCCTCACAGCAGAGGGGCCCGCTGGCAGAGCCCCACTAGAGAGGACAGCTTGCAAACGTTTCCCAGATTGGTCCTCAGAACTGCAAACTGGAGGGTGGTATTCACCACCAATTGGCAATGGCAAGTGTCCAGGACTGCCAAGACTCAGAAAGACATGTGGGTGAATCCACAGGAACCGGGAAGAAACTGACCTGGCAGAGAGAGGCTGGTTAAGGAAATGGAGTCTGCAGTGAAGTTCATCTCAATAAACAATCCCCCGCTGGGAGATCGAACTGCTTCCCAAACAGAGCTGCTGTTTTCTACTGTTGTGTAATTACAGAGGTCACCCAGCTGTTGGGAGAGACCACACATTACTTTTCCGGTTGTGTAAATATAAATGAGCCAGCAGCAGCCAGCAGAGCTCCTGAGGGTATGAATGGGAGGATGAGGGAGGTGTCTGCACCAGAAAAGGACCGACTCCAGGAACCTGCCTGTCAGCATGAAATAAGTGAGGGGATTTCTCTTTCTATCCTTCTCTCTCCCAGTGACTCGGGGCTTTGGAAGATTTGGATCTGTTGTGAAAGGGTAACACTTTTTCTGTATCTGATACTGGCAGCGTAGGACGGGAAACAGCAGGAGCCTCAACCTTCTTCCGGAAGGTTCAAACTGGGCCCCCCAGGGGGCTGCACACATACCAAGCCATCCTCTGAAACTCTTCTTTCTGGTGGTATTTCCTCTGGAAACGTTTGAGCTCTCTTTGCGGCAGTCCTGGAAGCTCCGCGGATAATTAGAACCTGATGGAGCTGCCCCGGGCCTCATCCTGAGCGTCCTGCCAAGTCCACACCAGGGCTGAGAAACCAAAGGGGTCTCCCCTTTCTCACTCTCAGACAAGGGGAACGTCAGGGGTGAACAACTCTGGATGCTGAAAACTGTTTGACCTTGGCCAAGTCACTAAACTCTTGGAGGAGAGGCATGGGCACGCCGGGGCTTGGCTCCTGGGGTCAAGCTCCAGATTCATACCCCACGTCCCCTGCGGGCAGCACAGCCGTTGGAAGCATGCTTCAGTCTCTGCATCTACAATGTGGGATCACAATGAAAGGCTCCTCATGGGGTGGCTGTGAGCGTTAGAGGAGCTGATGCGTACAAGTACCTGTCCAAGATGCCAATGATAATTAGTAATAATTCCTCAGGGATTCAGTCTTGTCACCGTGTAGGGAGGGTCAGAGTTCAGCGAGAGAGGTCTCATGTCAAGCCTGGTAGATAAAGAGCAGATAAATAATGGTAGTTTCTGATTATTTCTCACCAGTGAGTGGTTTGCTTCTATTGAAAAAAAGAGTTGTGAAGTGACCATATAGGGCCTGACATGTGGAAAGGGCTTAGTAAATATTCATTCACCCTTGCCTTTAAGAGAAAGGAGGCTGAGTGACTTCGTTTAGTTTGCAGGAAAATTTGTTGAAAAAAATCCAATAAAAGAATTCCAAGCTTCTGTATGTTACAAGTTTCAGCAACATTATCAGTTGACATTTTTTGCTCTCCCATCTACTGATTTTCTGACTATAATCAAGTAATTTACCATTTTCAAATAGGAGGCATGAAGAACTCTATGATCATGTAAATTTTTGACATCTGGTTTTTAGCATTCTACAAACTTAAACGGAGCAAAAAACTCAACCTGGTGAATGAGCTAAATTCCAGCGAAATATGCTATTTAGATTGATTAAATTCTTTTATGATAACTTACGAATTAGTAAGTGTAATGTAATGTAAATGGGGAGACTAATGATACCAGGTTGACATTCTCACACTAGTTATTTGAACATGCTTCAGTCCTTAGACCTGTTCACCTCTCAGATAGCTGTTTCTTGACCAATCAAGGAGTGAGAAACCTTTGCCCCTCTCCCCAGGCCAGATCCAGCCTTGGGTCCCTGGATGCTACTGGTCTGAAGGTAGCAGTCTTCTGACCACCAGGGACTGAGCCCAGGTAAAGACTTGACGCATAAGTGGGTTGATCGGGTGTTCCCACTCGGAGTAGCTCTTCTGAAGACCATGGGAAAGGTGATGAAACTGGGGCCAAGCTTTCTAAAGCACACTTGCTGTGGGTTTCTGGTGAGATCCTGGGCGATGTGCTCTCTGAGTTTACATGGTCAGCAAACACACCACTCGAGGTGGGTCACTTGAGGACACGTACAGCAGACTGCAAATGAGGGCACCTCAGTCCCTGAACCCCAGACAAGTGTCCCTGAAAGTGCCTCAGATGCTTAGGATCACACATGTGAACCTGCATGTGTGAGTCTCATGGTAGAGGTCCGCAGGCCAGTAAAATTACCTTAGAGTGGTAAAGGGCGGGTACAGCATGGAGTATACATAGGGAATTACAAGAACATGCTTAGTTTATGCTTCATGTTTGTATCAGCTCAGGCTGCCATAACAAAGTACCACAGGTTGGGCAGCTTAAACAACAGCAATTTATTTCCTCACGATCCTAGAGGCTGGAAATCTAAGATCAAGGTGTCAGCAGAGTTAGTTTCTCCTGAGGCCTCTCTCCTTGGCTGTAGGTGGCTGTCTTCTCCCTGTGTCCTCACATGGTCTTTCCTCTGCATGTATCTGTGTCCTGATCTCCTCTTCTCACAAGGACACCACACATATTGGATTAGGGCCCACCCTAGTAACCTCATTTTACCTTAATTACCTCTTTAAAGACTCTAGCTCTAAATACAGTTACATTCTGAGGTTCTGGGTGTTAGGACTTAAACATACAGATTTGGGGGACACGATTCAGCCCATACAAGTTTCAGTCTTCCTTTTCTTGATAAAATACCACATAATTATAAAAAGTTAATAAGCACATGGCAGCAGATAGGAATCTATAACTACAGGCAATAGGAATCTCTAATAGGAACACTAATAAAACTATCCCCCCTTAACCAGAGACTTGATTTACCCACGGATGTTGACAGTCATCACTTTGGTCACCATCTATGGCTCAGGCTTGCCTGTGTAACCACGGGCCCAGTTAGAGCCAGTTGGAACAGACCCCATCTCTCATCAACAGAGTGATTAACAATTGTTTTTCAGAAACATTGCAAAGTCATGTAGCTAGAGCATGTGCAGAAGAAATCTTGACCAGAAATGACCACAGAAGCAAAGATTCTCCTCCCCATGGAACCAAAGGACCGGGACATGACCGGAACTTAAAAGCTGGATTCTTATCAGAAGCAAGGGGTCTGTCATTCAGGAAGATCTGGTGTTAAAATTCCTTCCCCATCTTACCATAAATGTTTAGAACCTCATCATAAATGTTTAGAACATTACCATAAATGTTTAGAACTTTACCATAAATGCTTGAAGACCGCCAATCAAAACTCGTCCCGCCAATGTTTCTGCATGTTAGCCTGTTCTCCCTAACCTCTTAAATTTCGCCCCAAATCCTGAATCAGAAAGACAGATCTGAGGGCACACACTCTGTCTCCCTGCAGATCTATCTCGCAGAATAAAGCTGATTTCTTTTCCCAAAAGCTTATGCCATAATTAATTGGCTTGTTTATGCACATCAGGTAGGAGAACCCCATTTTTGTGCAGTGTGGGGCTGAAGGAAGTAAATTATATTAAAAATTTAAAAGTTAATACCTTAGAGACAGGCACCTCCACACCCTAAGGATTCCTGGTATAAGGGGGAACGTTTATCGATCCTGACTGACTCTATTCATAGAAGACTCGCCCTAAACTGTTCGGGGAAAATTGAGAACAAGAGAGTGCTCCAGAGGGATAAGTTTGGGAGGGTCGGGGTGGAGGGGGTCCAGATGGGGACGCGTGTGTGTAACCTGATAATTGCTTCGCGCCATAGCAATTCGCGCCATAAAATGTAACTGTTTAAATGTTTTAAATTAGCCAATCGTGTAAGACCGCGCCAACCTTTTCCCGCTTTATGCTTCCGAATCCTATAAAAGAGCTTGCCCCTTAAGGTTCGGGGTCGACCCCTCTGTCTCCTGCGAGAGATACGTGTCGACCCGGAGCTCCGCTTAATAAACCTCTTGCGTTTGCATCAAGCTCGGTTTCCTGTGTCTGTGGGTCCGCGCCTTCCCGAGACTGGAGTTGGATTTCCTTTTTGGGATCCTACAGGGCATCAGAATTGGCCACCTCAAACTGCGTCTCTTTGGCTTGATTATTTTTAAGAACAAAAGACTCTGAAAGAAACTTTGACCTTCCCCCTAACTGCCTAACAGAATTTAAGATAGAAGGCCTGTTGCAGGAAGGAGCTAACAGCATAAGATAGCATTGTCTGTCGCCAGCCCAGCAAACACTTGTTTAACAAACATTTGCATTTCCATTTCCATGTAAATTGCCTTCCTCCTCCTTGAAGTCCCAAATTACTAGCCCCAACATGGCCCTATGTTTTTAGCTGAAAATGGTACTTAAGTTGGTGGCTTTAGCCATTCTGGCGAGTTACTCAGTTTTCGTGGGTTTCTCCCATGTATACATGCTATAAAGCTTTGTTTGGGGGTCAGCCTGGTGGCATAGTGGTTAAGTTTACACGCTTTGCTTCAGCTGCCCAGAGTTCATGGGTTTGGATCCTGGGCACAGACCTATACACCGCTCATCAAGCCATGCTGTGGCAACATCCTATACACAAAATAGAGGAAGACTGGCACAGATGTTAGCTCAGGGCTAATCTTCCTCACCAAAAAAATAAAAAATAAATAAATAAAAATATTATCTTTAAATAAATAAATAAAATAAAGCTTTGTTTGATTTTCTCCTGTTATTCTGTCTCATGTCAGTTTAACCCTTAGACCAGCCAGAAGGACCTAGTGGGTAGAGGAATTGTCTTCCGCCCCTACAGCAGTAACACCTGTATTCAGCAAGAAGACTCAAGTCCAGCAGAAAACGAAGCCTGGCAGTCACTGAGCTGCTCTGATGTGTCTCCTGCTGGCTTCTGGGTCTGCCCTCGCCACACCCCGTTCCAGAGCCCCCCTCGCTTTGGCCACTCTGACAAGCCCTGCCCCACTCTCCCAGATAGCCTGATGGCACCCTGAGCTCCTCTGCGCCATGCTGGTGCACCCTGAACTCAGCAAATCTGCCTGGCAGCTGTGCCACACATGCTGTCATCTGGTCTACCTGCTCCGCAGATCTGATGCCATTTTAGACAGAATGTTGAAGAGAGCAGGCTCCTTCCTCGGTGTTTACTTTATTAGTTGGAACTCTCAGACTTTCAGTCCACCACAACACACATGAAAGATGACAGCCACGCTCCTGTGGGTATACCCAGGATTATGTGCAAGTTGACCTTTAACTTCCACCCAGGAACATGTATCAACATGAATGGAAGTGAGGATGACGTTCCTGCAGGAATAACCTTGATTCTGCTGTTTCATTGTTTTCTGTCACTCTCATCTTCAGCAGTTTATTATTGTGACAAACGGCACTTCTCAAACCCACAGTGACCACACCTGAGGGGGTCACTACACACCCCAAGCTCCTTCGTGACACAGACAGAGGCGTCTGTTGACCACAGGGCCTCACAGGGTCTGATGCTGTGCAGTTTATAGACTGAATGGCGTGAACAAATTGGAAGATTCACCCCAGAAAGGAATGTTGGCAAGTAAAATTATTTACTTAGAGGTTGACATCTAGGTTGGTTGTTGGGACTTTCCACGCTATTTGGAAGAATTTCAGCATCCCAACTATGTGGCAAGAGCTGACCAGGGTGAAAGAGTTGCTTCATTTCACTTTTGTTTGGAGAAGTGAAATCTGCTTCACTGAGAAACAGTATCCACATTTAATCAGGCGGGGGTTGGAGGAGGCTACACAGGGATAGCAAAATATAGAGAGAGCAGCCCTCCTCTGATCTTTGCAGTGAGGTCTCAGAAACTAACAGGGTCCAGTGCTACAAGGATACACCATTTAAAAATACTGGCAAATGCCACATTTTTTTCTTCACATTATGAATGTAATACAAGCCCATGGTGGAATACTGGAAAACTAACAAAAAGTGGAATGTGGGATTAACAATTGTCAATAATCTTGCCACCCGGAGATAACCCTGGTTATCACTGTTAACATCTTTCCTTCTTCCAAGACTTCTTCTAAGCATATTTTTATATATGTAATCATGTCTTTGATTCTTCATAACTTTAGATAGTTTGAGCAAAATCTTCTTTTAAGAAAATTCTTTGAAGCCATCGCTTTAAGTGGGTGCACCCAGTTTCCATCACTGGCACTTAATGATGCGCCCTGGAGAGGCAGGGCATGCTTGGAGCTGAGCGCAAACCTACCCTTTCTGAGTTTCAGTCACCCCTGTGTGAAATGGGGACACAATGGCACCTACCTCAGGAAGCTATTGAGAGGACAAAGCGAGTAACTATTGGTAAAGCACAGACTGCTCCCTGCAGGCACCTGACCTCAGGAAGTGTTCACCTGTTGTTAGACCTCTCTTCATTATAAACGACACTTCCACCAACATCTTTGCACCTAAATCTCAGGTTGTGTCGCTGACAACTTCCTTGGCATGGAATCCTCGAGGCAATTTCATCAAGGTCCCACATAGGGACCAAAGCTGGAAATGACCTCCTTCTTCTGGGCATCAAGAGGTAGCCAGAGGAAGTAGCTTCATTCAGGAGAGCAGGTGCCAGAGGGCTGACCTGGGTGTCTGGATGTCACTCTGTTCCTCAGTGGGGCTGTGGGGCCTGGAGCTGGGCAGCACCGGGCAGCACTGATTTCCGTGCTCAGACTATTTGTTAAACTAAAATGAAATCGCAGAGAAATCGTCGTCACTTCTTGCCCTTCACCTTAAGGGTAAAAGTTGAAATCAAGACTCATTTGGGGGAAAGGCCCTGTTTTATTACAGTCACTTTCACTTTTTTCTTTCTTTGAACATTTTCAGGTTGCAACTAAGGAGGTAACCTTTGCTGAAGGTCCACAGGGGGTATCAGTCCATCTCTCAGAGCTGGACACTCAGAAATTTGGCTCAGAGATGCATAACCACCGTTGATGGTATCAGGTAGCACTGCCCCAGCAGGGCCCAGGGAACGGGCAGAACTGAGCAGGAAAGAGTCTGGAGGAGGGGGGGGTGTGACCTGGAGAAGGAAACTGGAGGCACATCTGGCCAGTCTCCCCAGCCTGTGGCCCCAGCTTTCTCAACTACAAGTCACACAGTAGAATCTCAGATTACTGGTTTACAAAATTCTTTTTAATAGAATCTTTTATTCAACCAAACTGATACATACGAGAGCCCCAATATTGGAAAGACAAGTCTGTCAATCAACATATGTGATCGTGTATGTTCTAATTCAAAACATTTCTTCCTACATAAAGCCCATGAAGATGGGCACCAGTGCCTAGTGGACACACACTGGCAGCCTGGGGAAGGCCAAGAGCTGCGGGCAGACTTGCCAGCCAACCTAGCCCTCCTTTTGGTTCTGGTAGGTAGGATCAAGGAAGTCCTGACACAGGCAAACCGTAGCAGGTGTGTGGTCTGTTGTTCTCAAGTTCACTGGCTTTCTTTTGCAGAACGGGATTCTCCACTTAAAATGAATCCGAGAGCCTAAAAAGCTTAGAATAAAGTTTTATTTTAATCATCAATAGATTATCCAACTGTTGAGTTTCTTAACAAGAAATTTGACTTATGCATGTCGGATAGCAGCAGCCGGGATGTGCACGGAGAGTGTGTTGTGCTTCTCACGCTGGACTCTGGAGAACTCACAAGTGGAAGGAAACCAGTAACATCACTGGGTATTTATTTACTTATTTAGAAATAAAAATGCATGTTACTGAAAACAACGACCCACCAGGTCCTGTGGTTAGCGGCATGACTAGGAAAGGCCAGTGCCAAGCTGCGAGCTCCTAGTCAATGACTGGCTTCCAGGGAGTTCCAACGTGCGGATGGAGACACAAGGGGGGCTTTCATCTGAGGTCTGCAGGGCAGAGAGACTGGCAGTGGACACAGGGAGTGTGACGTTATGCTGTCTCATGAGAGTGAAAAAAATAATTCACAAAATAATCCCAGTCAACCTTTGGGGCCAGGGGTTTCTCAGGGTGCAACCTGGGAGGCCCAGGGTTTCTTGGGGTGCAACTCTGGGGTCCTGGGGTTCTTGGGTGCAACCCCAGGGGAGCCCAGGGTTTCTCAGGGTGCTGTTGGCAGCCTCTGAGCAAGCCAGCCTTGCTCGTTCCTGCAGTGGGCTAAGGGCTGCTTCAATACCCCAGGGAGTAACGGAAGTAACACACCAGTGAGCCTGGGCAGGCATGGGCAGCAGCGACTTCCTGGAGGGCTGGGCCGGGGACACACACTGGGGACACTCTTCTGCCCTTTGGGGGGAAAGCGGGTGTTTAGTGGAGCTCCTTCAGAACCTCTCCTGTGAAAACCGACAGACGGTCTTCCGTTCAGTGTTCTGGTGGCTTCTCAGATTGTCAGAATCTCTGCAGTTGTCCAAGGCTCACTCCCACCCCTCCTGCGGTCTGTGTGAGTGAGTCACGCAGGCCGGTTACGAGGTGAGAGCTCTATGCTGGAGCACTTAGTTCAGCGAAGGAATCCGGCAGGTCGGAATTCTTCCCTAGGTCTGTTGGGAATACGCCCATATAAATTCTTGAACTAGTTTAAAATCTACAGGCTTCCCCCTCCCCCAGTGAAAGACAGTCTTTACACAGAAAAGAGGGACGGGTTAATAATGCTTAGCGATAACAAAGCCCTCCTCTTGAATATACATATCCCTTTCTTAGGTGGTAATTACAAAAACATGAAGACTTTTCTTTTTTTTTAAGAGCGCATTCCTGGACCCAGCCCTGGAATTCAGGGCTCTGGGCTCAGGAATCCGCCTGTTGAACCGCCCCTCCCCCAGCGTGATTTTGATGATCAGCAGGTTTGGAATCCACACCTCAGGCAGGAGGGTTTTTGGCACCTGGGTGGAGGCGCCGAGGTGAAGGAAGTTCATTTAGCGTGAAGTCAAGCCAACTCAGCTTCCTTTGATGGGGAGGTAGAGGGTCCGTGGCAAAAGTCTCTTTGCTGTTGTGCTCTCTCCAGCTCCCCTAATTGAGTGTCTGACATGTTCCGGGTCTAGATCAGCCCTGGGGAGCCATGAGAATGGCCGTGACGGCCAACATCTGCACTGTGTCCTGGACACTGTTGTAAACGGCGCACCGAACGTGCATTGATTGACTGGCTGACCGCTCGCAACAGCCTGGTAGGGTTGGTTCCACTATCATGTCCATTTTTTACAGAAGAGGAAACTGAGGCACAGAGAGGTTAATTAACTCGCCAAAGTCACACAGCGAATAATTGGCCACTCTAGGATTTCAAATCTAGGTGTCCTGCCTGGCTCCAGGCTGCGTTCCCAGGGAGCTCACAGTCAGGTGGCGTGGTCAAGCATGAAGGCACGCTGTGGCCATTTAGGGGGTGCAGGGGCCCTCAGCTCTGTAGAGAGACACCTGAGCAAAAGAAGAGGACGATCAGTTGGTCTTTATCGTGGGTATGCCTGCTCATCCGCACAGGGAGGTTCTCAAACTTCAGAACCCAAAACAACAGGAAGCACAATACCTGAGGTCAGGGAAGTGATAGGGTGGTCTGTGAGCGTCCCAGCGCCGCCTTTCACTGGTACTGACTGGATGGTGTCCTACAGCCAGAGTTCAGCCAGGGGTGAGGCGGCCCTTGCTGAGAGCAACAGGCACATTCCTGACATGTTGCATGTGCATGTTTTATAAATAAATCACGTTTCATTTTCAAAGGAATATATGTTTAGAAGGAATCTGACGCTGACTAACCTTTTGTAAACTAGTATCATTTTATAAATAACTCCTGGAACACGTGTGCAGAGAGATAGAGAGGCAGAGAGGGAGACAGAAAGACAAAGAGGGAGGGAGAGAGGGAGGGAAGGAGAGAGAGGTAGAGAGAGAGAGAGAGGCAGTTCAGTAGCATCCGCTCTGTTCTTCCCTTTCTGCTCTCCCAGTCCTCATAGCTGGTTGCTCCTGCCAGGCTGAGCCGGCAGGTCCAGGCTGAGGTGGGGAGTCAGGCGGACGCTGAGGCGAGGACATCACCACGGAGCCTCCTCTCCTGGGCAGGGCGACTGGTCTGGCCTCTGCAGAGATGTTTCCAGATTCCTTTCTCTGCCTGATGAACCTAGAGCTGGGTCTTTCTAATTTCCTTTGATGGTTCTTGAGGGATAAAATCTTGATAAAGCTAAGTGATAATGCTTACTTTGATTCACAGAGTGTTGTTAGTTCCAGGTGTTTATGAAGAAAACCTACTCAGATATAGAATTGAGGGGAGTTTAAAATACATTCTCATGGTGTGTGCACTAACATCAGGACAGGGCCTGAGCCCCCGTGAGCCCCGGGTGAGCATGGCAGGGACAAGGGCTCAGTGCAGGGCAGCTGCTGGCTCAGAAGCAGGACAGAGGTGTGCACGCCCCTTCTCCCTCTAGGATTCATTTCTCAGCAGAAAACTACAGAACTGTGGTCTAATTCTCAGAAACAGTGGTATATTGTGCAAAGGGCGGAGCAGGAAAGGTAGGAGGGTGCTGTGGGATGGAAATTCTTCCCCAAACATGTTGACTCTGAGTTGGGGATGGTCTAGGTCAGGAGCAGACACACACTGAGAGGACTGGAAGTTGGGCAGGCTGCCACTCCAGCCAATTGACCAATCAGGGTTTTCTAGGCTTAGGACCCCTGAAGGGAGGAGGAGAGGCCCTGCAAGGCAAAGTGACAGTGGTCACCATGGGGTCCCGGCCACACCCGTGTCTGCAGAGTGCTTCAGCGTTCTCAGTGAAGAACTGCTGAGTGAACATGCAATATCTGAGCAATTCCTTCTGTAATTCATAGTTGTTTAGATGCAAAGAAACAAAGCAAAACCACAAAACCTGGCCCATGGTCTGTGTGCTCTGGTATTTGTTCTGTGTTGCCGTCTAGAAACAGGAGGATGAGAATGGACCAGCCCTCTCCAGGTTCTCCCACAGCCCCAGACCCCGGGGGCCAGGGATGGCTATCAGACCAGGGCCTCTCCCATCCCGGCGCTCAGCTCTACCTCCAGCCAACAGCCAAGTCCCACCCAGGCCAACAGTGGTTCCCAGAGGCTCAGGGCACCAGCGGCTGCGGCTGGTGCAGTTCTCACTCTGTCAGGCCCTGTGCAAAGGGCAGCAGGAACGTGACCTCAGTCAGCCCATGTGCAGACCCTGGGACTTCAGTTTTCATTTCCCTGTCTTACAGATTGGAAAACCGAGGCTCTCACAGGTGTTTGTGGTCAGCTCCAAGATCCTTACTCAGACCTCCCTGAATTGAAAGTCTCCCCACCTCTACCCCACCCCCCACCCTCAGCTCAGCATTCCACCTCTGGCTCTTCCCTGCCTTCTCACCTGCCCTAGGCCTGTACCCTCCAGTGGAGCTCTCACCTCCTGTCCTGTCCCCTCCCCTCAGGCCCACCTGCTGAACGCTTGTCCACAGGCTCAGGAAGGCTGCCCTTGCCCCCCACACCAGGCTCCTTCAGGGCCCCGCTTTGTGCCTGAGTCCGCACCCCTCCCCTCTTCCTCCAGGCCTACTCCCCCAGCACACACCCTGCTCCTCCAGGGAGCCTTCCCCAGTGCACCCCTTTTGCACCCACACAGCCCTCGGGACACATCTCCAGGAAGTCCTACCAGCCAGAGCTGCTCCTCAGGAGAGTGGACTGATGTTTCCCAAGCTGGGCGGTCCCCACTGTTGGAAGCATTCAAGCTGAGCCCGGTGAGCATGTGTCAGAGACAATGAAGGGGACATCCTGACATGGAGGGTGGAGGCCAGGGACTCTTCCAGCTGAAAGATTCTGGGATCATCAGATTTGCCTGGCATGACCCACTGCCACCTAACTCGGGCCCTCGTCTCTCACTGCAGCCATCCCAGAAGCCGGGACTCTGGGGCTGCCATAAGGTGAGGGCTTGGTAAAGGTTTGTTCAGTGAACACACCACGAGGGCCCTTGATCCAGCACAGCTGTTGGCATGTATGTGCGCTCTCAAAGGTTTTGTTGGATGGATGTTAAGTGAAGCATCTAATTGCCAGGTGCCTGACACATTGTGGGCACCTGGTGAACCTTTGTTGAATGCATGAATGCACGAATGAATGAATGCATGATAAATGAATGAATGCATGCATGAATAAATGAATGAGCAAACGAATGAATGCATGTGTGAATGAATGAATCAAAGAATGCTTTCCATGATGTGTTTTAAGCCCACAGTTGGGGGCACTGTATTAGTCTGCTCCAGCTGCCATAGCAAAACACCACCGACTGGAGGGCTTAAGCAACAGTTTGTTTCTTCACAGTGCTGGAGGCTGGAAGTTCAAGATCAAGGTGTTGGCAGGGCTGGTTCCTCCTGAGACCTCTCTCCTTGGTGTGTAGATAGCCATCTTCTCCCCGTGTCCACACGTGGTCTTCCCTCTGGGTGTGTCTGTGTCCTCATCGCCTCTTCTTATAAGGACACCAGTCAGATTGGATCAGGGCCCACACTAGTGACCTCGTTTTACCTTAATCACTTCATTAAAGGCCCTGTCTCCAAATACAGTCACATTCCGAGATACTGGGAGTTAGGACTTCAACATATGAATTTTGGGGAGACACAATTTGGCCCATAACAGCCTCTGATTAATAAGTCACAAGTAGGATGTGGCTGAAGATGCAGTGGAGGTGCCCCCGGGGCCGTGGGATGCCTGTGATCCACGGGAAAGAGGTGCCTGTTGGGGCTCCTTGTGGGTGAGAACCCCACTTCTGTCCCTCATATGGCCTCTCACACACTGAGCCCCAAAGCTCTCCTCTGAGGGCTCGTGTCCGCGTCGACACGTATGGCTTTGGTGGTGGCCGGGACTCTGTGCAGCCTGCAGAGATTCAATTTCTGTTGGGTCTTCAGTCTTGGCAGGTTCGTTCCTCTGTCCTAACTCCTTTCTGAAGCATCAGGCCCAGGATTGCAGACTGGCTTCAAACAGGCCTTCCCTGGCCTGTCCAGGCCCCAAACAGAGGGGCTTAGTGAGGGCAGGAGCCCACCTTGCCCACGGAGGGCCCCTGCTGGCCTGAGAGCGGGATTCTGTCTTGGCCCTGCAGGTGGGGCTGTGAGCCTGGGGCCATGTCTCTGTCCGTAGGGGAGGGGCTCTCCGTGTCTACCACCCTGGGCCCCTGTACTAGACAGCTTCTTTCTTCGGTTCTTTGGTGGGGAAATGGGTTGGTGAGAACTGTGCCCTTGGCCACGAATCCAAGCTCAGCCTGGCCCCCGGTTTGCCAGCCATGGTGGGGCTGCTGACCTCAGCAGGCCAGGAAGGGACTGGGCACAAGGTCAGCTCTCGGTTGTCCTGGGCTTTGCTGGGGATGGTCGCCAGAGTCCCCTGGATCCCGAGAACACAGGTGGGCACCCCGGAGTGCTGCCTGTGAGCTCCCTTTCGCAGGCTCTATTCGGGTGGCTCCCAGGTCTTCCAGGGCCCCTGACCTTGGCACTGTGCAGGAGTGTACCTTGAGATGAAGGTCATCCTCCTTGCACTGCTAACCCCCCGGTATTTCTGGATTAGGTGCTGAATGTGAAAAAACCAACTGAGTCATCATGGATTGGATTATCACAGATTTCATCCATGTAGTAGGTTTTGCCAATTAGATACATAAACAGGATACAGGAATAGAATGGTAATATACTTGCTTGAAATTAAACTGCTGTTATTATTATAAAACACTGCTTATAAAATCATTCTGTCTGATTTTGTGAAATGTAATGGGTAAGATGGATTATTGTATTTTTTCTTTAATGTCCACAGGATAAAAGTCAGATGTTATATTCTAAATTTTCATTAAATATTCCTGTTATCTTAAGCAGTCATGAAATGTATGTTTTAGCGATTGACTCATTCATTTCTTTCTTCACAGTGTATGTCCTGAACAGGACCTATTATTAATTCTTAAATGTGGAGATGGGATTTCTCAGCCATTTTTTCAAAGACAGAATCAGAAATAGTATTACACAAATGCTTTATCCAGGAAATTTCATTTCTCTTTGAATAAATCTTGTATTTCACTTAAAAAAAAACTTTTAAGAGGGGGTGAAATGTGAGGGTTGAAAGGGAAACTGAGGAAAATAGCTTAACACTTAATACTTCCATGAATTCCATGAGTTTGGACAAGCTCCCCTGAGCAAGGTAAGCACATCTCTTTGCAGCCAAAGGTTCATGGGACATTTGGGGGACTCAGCTTACCCCAGGTCACAAAGGGGCAGTCCATGGTGACATCTTCTCACTTGGATATTTGCAGTCAGGGAAGCACACTGTGCTACCATCTGTAAAGAAGCTGTTCTCATAGCTCCAATGGCAGTCTTAAAAATTAACTTTTTATTTGAGAATTGCTTTAGATGGACAGAAAAGTCGCAAGGCCAGTACAGAGTTCCTGGACAGTCCCCCCACCTCAGGTTTTCCCATCGTTCACATCTTGCGTTACAAGGCTACACTGCCACAGCTATGGAAGCAGTATTGGACGTCACTCTTGACCAGAGCTTCTCTGGAGTTCACGCGTTTGCCCCTACTGTCCTTTCTCTGTCCCAGGATCCCATCCAGACATCGTGTGACATTTATTCATCATGTCTCCTTAGGCTCCTCTTGGTGGCAACAGTTTCTTCTTTGTTTTTATGACCTTGACAGCGCTGGTGAGCACTGGTCAGGCATTTTGTAGTGTGCCCCTCAGCTGGGATGTGTCTGATGTTTTCTCATGGTTAGGCTGGAGTTATTGGCTATTGGGAGGAAGACCACAGAGGTAGAGTGTCCTTCTCATCACATCACGTTGAGGGCACATGCCGTCAACACGACTCATTGCTGTTGACACTGATCACCTGGCTGAGGTCATGTCTGTCAGGTTTCTCAACCAGAAAGGTACTCCCAGACCCCTTCGCACTTGACCCTTGGGAAGGAAGTCACTCAGTACAGCCCACACTCCATGGTTGGGGATCAGACTTTGTCTCCTTGAGCAGGGAGCTATCTACATAAATTATTTGGAATTCTTCTGTAAGGGAGTTTTGCCTACTCTCCGCGTGTATTTATTCATGCATTCATTCATTCATTCAGTATGGATATTTATTTTTATACTTTGAACTATAACCCCCAATTGTCTTGTTTATTGTGTTGATCAAATTGCTCCAGTTTTGGCCACTGGGAGCTCTTTCGAGCTGGCTGCTGTGTCTCTTCGACATGTGGTCCTAATCCTTTTGTTCTCTGAGCTCAGCCTCCCTTCTGGCACTACAAGATCATGCAGGCTCATCGCGCAAGTTTCCTGCCCCAGTCCTAGCAGCAGCCCCAGCTCCTTTTACTGGAGAATGGGATTAGAAACCGGGGTCCAGGTGCTAGGTGTGCCCCTCATTAGTGGGGTCACTGTTTCCAGGCCTTCTCCGATGTCATTTTAAATAAAGGATAAAGTTCATTTCCCCAAAGGAAGCTAGATAAAAGGCTGCTAATTTGTGTGTGACCTTGGGCACGTTAGCCGGCCACCTGGACCTCAGTTCTCGTAACTGTGAAATGGAAGTGAGGCTCTCTGAGGCACTTTTCCCTCTCCCATTTTAGGATCCTCTTCCTGAACATGGAAGGTGGCAATCAATACATTCTCGTGGGTATGCAGAGGATGTTTTACTCCTTCAGGGCACCAGACTAAACATCAGTCACTCTAATTGCTCCTGGAGTTTCTAGATCTCTCACATTTGTTCGTGCTTCCATGGTCAGCCGTTTATTCAATATTCACCTTCACTGAAGACTCACTGTGGCCCAGGCACCCAACTCAGTGCTGGAGATTCAAAGACATATCTACAGAGAAGGCAGGAGGGAGTGCCAAGGATCACTAGGGTTCCACCTCAGTGGAGGATGGTGGGGAGGGCTTCCAGGACAAGGGTCCCCTAGCCAACTAGTTGTGTAAGGTGAGGACTGGAAGGGCTCTGCGTGGGCTGTGTGGGAGGAAGAGGTGCTGGAGGTCAAAGATACTGGGTCTGGGGGAGGACAATCGAGCTGCCCCTGACCCGAGAGTAAGCGTTTCCTTAAGGTGACCAGTTATCTCCCCTTTGCTCCAGACATCTCAGGAAGCACGTGCTGATGGATTCATGCATTCGGATTCTGTTAGGAATGCATTTGGCTGCAGGAACAGAAAACCGAGCTAGCGAGGCTTTGCCAACAAGCCACAGATGTTCTCATCACCAGGAGACCAGAGCTCGCCTGCTCAGGAGCATCTGTCTTTCTTTCCCCTCTGCCGTCACCATGTTTGACTTCATGCTCTTTGCTTTGAGTTTCCTGGGCTCCAGCTCTAAGCTCTATCCAGGTGGGACCAATGCGGGGAAAGCACAGGGCTCCTGCTTTCCCCAGTGAGACCCAGCTCATCACCAGGAAGGGAAAGCACCTGCAGCTGCCTGCAGGGTGGAGCCCATCCAGGTTCAGTTGTCAGGCTGCTCTTGGGACACAAAGAGGGCGGGCAATCTCCTATTCTACATATGGAGAGACAATTGGAGACCAATCAGTGGTTCCTAGGACAGTTCCAGCTCTGGGATGAAGCGTCCCACTAGGGATGTAGTGGGCCCTGCAATAGTCACCCAGGTCCTCCTTCAGTGAACGCTTGTTGGCCTGGCCGCTGGGAGGCAGTCCTTGGCTGTCAGCCTCCTTTGGGGACAGCCTCAGCTGCAAAGGGTGGCCTTGTCTGAGGTCGTCCCCCTTCCAGGGTGGCCCACATCCAGGCCTGACCCATGTGGCCCCAGGACATCTCCCGGCATCCTGATCAGGTTGGCTCACAGCACTGCCACTCCCCCTCTCCCGCCTTGCTTCTGCTGGCCCCGGTGTGCTCCCCGGTCCTCTCCATCTCAGAGCCCACTTCGCCGGGACCTCACCAGCGGCACAGAGGGTTAATCTGCATCCAGGCAGTGGGCTCCCAGGGCCCACTTTGCAGAAGTTGGTGTGCGTATGCATTTTGAGGGAGAGGGTTCCAAGGTTGCATAGATTTGTGAAAGGTTCTGGGGTACAGAAAAGGTGAGGCCTTGGGTTGTGGGTAAGGACTTGGGCTCTGGGGAGAGGAGGAAAGGGAGGAGGGGGTGAGGTGTCCCAGGGAGCTCTCAAGGGACACGGTGTCTTCAGGTACAACAGAGGCAAGTGGTCACACTCCTTCCGCTCCAGTTTCTTACAGCATTGTGGAGCCAGGTAACTAATCTCGCAGCATGTTTCCTGCTTCCCCTTCCAGCAGCTCTTTGGAAAATATTAATTTTTAGGGCAAGCAAATAAGAAATAAGAAAAGTATCCAAGTCATAGACACCCTTCCTTTGATCTAGGGATACAAAATTATTAGACTTTGGCCATGGCCAAGACCATCTTCATGGCAATGACAAGCTTCCAGAAAGTTCTTTCAGAACTCCTGGCCAAGGGGAGCAAGAGTGAGGCTGAAGAGAGGGACTCAGGGGGGCAGAGACGCCAGTGCCTCCGGCCCAGACAAGCCTCCTCCCCGCTCTTGGCATATGGCTGCTTTCCCTCATCTAAATTGGTTCGAGACTTTTGTTTTCAGATTTGAGATATTTTTGGATGGGTAAGAATGGAAAAAATGTGCCTTCCTTTTTTCAGATAATTGCTGTGTGCCCTGTTTTTGTTTAAATTCTTGGGAACTCAAAGTTGTGGCTTGTGAAGTGGGGAGGCCCTGGCCCCAGGAAGGCGCCGTGGGGCATGGGCCACCCCATATGAGCCTCTGGGCCAGATGTGGGCATCTGCACTTTGGTGAATCAGGGAGCCAGGTAATCCGAATGCACAGGAACACCAGGTCCTTCTCTCTTCTGGGGACACTTCTCGGAGTGTGAAGACAGACACTGCATGAATGGGCATCCAAGTTACCGCTGTCCCAGAAACAAGGGTGTAGTTGGGTCCCGCCAGCCTGGCAAGGGACAGCAGGGTCTGTGGGACCGTCTGCCTGGGGGTGGGGGCAATTTGTGGGTAGAGATTCTAGGAGAGGCTGTCTGACAGGGAGAAGAACCTCAGCTTCCTGGCTGTGAAGTCTTGGGCAAACTTACCAGCCTCGCTCCTGCAAGCGGATATCCTAATAACTCATGAAGTTCAGTTCACTTAGTCATTCAGCCAGCATGGACCGTGACGTGGTGATAGATTCTGTGAAGCAAGATGGATGGACATTGTTGGCTCTGGGTCTGAAGGTCCTCGTAGTCTAGTGGAAGAGATGTTAAGCAAAGACATGATGCAGTACAACTGTGCCAGATGGACGGGCACAGCAGGGCAGCCTGGAAGAAAGGAAGATTAGCTTGTTGGCCCGATGGTGCTGGGTCCTTGGACTGTCATGTTCTGTGGATGACCAGCTGGGTGACCTTGGGCAAGTTATCTAGGATTTTGGCCTGTGTCCCCATCAGTAAAAAGGGGATAGGAATAGTATCTGCCTCACCCCCATTTAGGGGTCAGCTGGCTGTGACCTCCCCACCTCCCCTGAGGCTCCTTTCCCCGGAACCCCTGTCTTGTCTTGTTGTCTCTTGAGCTGGCGTCTCCTAGAGGGCAGGAAAAATGTCTGCTCTGTTTCCGAGGCCTGGGGCTCAGTGCTCAGGGAGCATTTGCCTCAGGGAATAAATGCCCAGCTCAGTCTGGGGTCCAGAGTCACGTGCTTTTGACTTCTCAAGAAATAATGCTACCTTTTAGAGCATTGCAGGGATTGTTCAGGTCTTTCTGAGAAGGAGTTGCATGGTAGGAGGAGAATGTGAGCGGGGCTGGTTCTCCATTCTCAGGGAGGAAACAAGGGGTCTGCTGCCACTCCTCCCTGGACTAGCTTGCTTTGCACCCAGGGCCTCCAGGTTTCTGATGGCTACTGTTAAAGACGTTCTCCCAGGGATGGTTTTCTTGCCCCATTTCCCAGCTGTTCCCGACAAGCCCTGTTGTCTCTGCAGGATGGGAAGGGCCGGACCCTGAGGGCCAGGGTGGGTTTGGGCATTGCATCCCTGGATCAGGGACTGTTCCTGGTACCTGCCCACCAGGGGGAGCCCAGCTCTCCTCCTGGTGGGATTCTAAGACCCTTTGGTCCTGGTGGCTGATACAACCTATGTCATCTTCTGCAGGACGTAGGGTGACTGGTGCTTTCCTGGAAACGTCTTCCTTGTTAAGGGGCTTCATGCATTCACAGGATAAGGTGTTGATGAGACTGTTCTTTTGTATGGGAGGAACAGCACTTCTAATTCTGCATGTTTTACAAGTGGATCTTCAAGAGCATGCTGTCCACTTCCCAGATTTCACCAATGGGGAAACCGAAGCTGAGAGACTGAGGAGGGGCAGTCCACATCTTGGGGATGCTGGCATTTCTCTGCCTTTCCTCCTCTGAGCATCCCTCTGCCTGGAACCTTCTTTCCTGTCTGCTCCTGGTGGGCCTAAATCCTGCTCATTTCTCCTGGCTCATTTCAAGAAGTCATGTAACTTCTAAAGTCTTCCCTGACCCCCTCCCTCCATTGGCCGGACCTTCCAGGGGCTTCTGAAGTGTCTCGGACTTTCCCTGTCACGGCTGTACTGCTTTATGTCTGCACTACCCCGACAAGACTGTAAGCCACGGGAGGGCAGGGAGGTTTTGCTCCCTGAGAATACAACCGTTATAGCACCGAATGAATGAATCAACTAGTTGTGCAGGAACCACTGGACTCGGCGCGACCCGCCCGCCCGGGGCCCACGAGCCCCATGAACACAAGGAGCCTGGGCTGCTCAACGGGTCTAATAATTCCCGGTCCCACCTGGCCAGCGCAGGGAGGTCCCAGGGGCGCGAAGGGTCGCGGGCCCGCCTGGAACGCGCCGCATTGTTATGGCGAGGAGGCCAGGTGACCGGCCGCCCCGGGCGCGGGCGGCGGCGATTGCCCGCGCCGCCTCGAGGGGGCCCTGCGGCGGCCGCGGCCGCGAGCCAGGAGGACGGCCCGCCCGCGCGCTGCTCGCGCTGCTCGGCGCCCAGGCTGCTGTGGCCATCGCCCCGCGGGACCGCGCCGCCGCTCGCGCAGGTACTGGAGGGGGGCACGCGCCGCCACCCTCTTTGTTTGGGGCCCGGCGCCGGCGTCTGCGCCCTGAGCGCGGGCAGAGGGCTCGGGAGCGCGGGGACCAGAGCTGGGGGCGAGCAGGGACGAGAGCTCGGCCAGGGTCCGGGGACGGGGGCGCGGGGACGCGGCTGGGGCGCGGAGACGGGGACGGAGCCGAGGGCGCGGGGACGCAGCTGGGGCGCGGGCCGGCTTGGCCGGGGGCCCGCGGTTCTGGGGCGCCCTGGACGGCGGGCGCGGGCCGGAGCGGCACTGTCGCGGCGGCGCCCGGGTGGACTTCGCTCTCTAGGACGGGTCCTGAGACTCCAGGGCAGAGAGCCGAGCTTGGGGCCGCAGTGGGAAAGCTCAGGACCCTTCTCCCGCTCTTTGCAAGCAGGCTGTCCGGTGCGTCTCTCTCTTTCCCTTTCCCTGTGGTGGGCGGGAGGCAGGGGGTTTCTTGGCGCTCCCTTCCTTCCTTCTGAAGGAGCGGAACGGGGCGGGGGGGCGTCCGGGGCCGGGGCCACCTGTGGCACGTGCCTGCTGGCACGCTGGCACTGACAGGAGGAGGGAGGGTCGGGGCGCGTTGGGCGCCGGCTGGGGTCTCCGTGCGGCGCGGCACCCCGGCCTGACGAGCGAGTCAGGGTCGTCTGCTCGGAGTGATTTGAAATTGTGTGTGGCGGGAAGGGACTCGAGAGCTCCACTCGCATTCTTAAGACCGTGCAGAGGGTGACCTTCCCTCTCCAATGTGGTTAAAAAAAATAAAAGCGCCCTGGGGTGTGGGGCCAGCAGAGAGCGCTGCTGAAGGTGGTCACTGCCCACTTAGAAGCCCCCATACTCTCACACACTTTGATCTTCTGGTGTAGTTTTCCCTCACTTTTTCACTCCTTGTAATGTGAAGGCACGATCATCGAGGACTCTTAAAATATACTGAAAATATGAATGCAAAAGTTACCATGGCATTAATTTGCATAGCCCTTTGGAAGTGACCATTTTGACATTTTAGGTACGTTTGGTTTGTGCATGTTATTCTTTTTGAAGTGTCGTAGTTCTTTGCCGTTTGGAAGAAATTTGCGTGCCCTTGTAATTCTCCCCTGTGTCCTGGGAGGTTATGTTTGCAAATCAATCAGCAAGTATTAAGGAAGGCGTTTCTGTGTCGAGGCCGGGAGGGTCCGGAGAGTCGCTGCAGCTGGAGGGTGGAGGGGCCGGGGCCAGTCCTTGGAGACTGAGGGAACGGCTGTGCACAGGGAACTGCCTGTGGGAACTGGCAGGAGGCCAGATTCCTGACCTCAAAGACCAAGTACTAGTAGTCTTACTTTGTAGTATTACAAAGTAATACTGACCTCAGAGACAGTGTAATAGCATGGTCATAGCTAGTGAGTGAGTGAGTGCTTACGGAGTGTTTGTCTGTGCTAAATGCTTTGCCTGCATTCATTTCATTTCACCCAAATAACAACCCTTGGAGGGAGCTGAGAAGATTGCACCATTTTACAGATGTGCAAACTGAGGCAAAGACCCACTTAGTACAGTTCCTTGCCCAAGTTGATGAAACACGGGGTGGCGCAGCCCAGGGTTCCTGCCAGGACAGTGGGGTTCCAGGGCCATGTTCCTCACCACCTCCGCTGCCTGTCTGATTGTGAGAGGATGCATGTCTTGACAGCCCATTCCTCAGCTGAGGTGCCAAAGCTATCAGCAGCTGTGGATGAAATGGATGAATTATTTCTTTATAGACCACGGAGAAGATAGAAACAGTAGTAGCCTCAGGGAACTGCGTGCTCCTGGATGCAAATTGGCTTTTACAAAGTGTAGCTTTGGCACCTAATGGTTTTAAATGGAGCTACTTGCAAATGTGACCCTGGAAGCTAAAGGTCATGGGGTCAAAGCATGTTCCTGGGCTGCAGGAGATGTTGCTGATGGGGGTTAGAAAATGGCCTAGGAAGGAGGCAGTAAGGCAAGAAAAGTGAGGGAAAAGGCCTAGAGGGAAAGATTTCAGACCCATTGTCTGTCAATGGCAGCTTGTACACACGGCCCGTTTTACAGATGCGTAAATTTGTTAAAAGTCCAGAACAGCCAAAACCTGGATCAGATGCAGTGCTCTGGCTCTCTCTGCCTGCCATGCGCCTTCTCTAGGATCAGCCTGGTGTAAACCATCGTGCTTGGGGGGAAGCCTTGTGTTCCCTCTAGCCCCGCCAACCGTGGACTCCTGTGGGGGGAGGTGCAGGGCGTTCCTGTAAGAGAACCAGCCAGCCTCTGACGGCAGAAAGGTGCTGTTGTGTCCCCGCCACCCAGTGCATGGCAGCTCCCTGGGGAGCGAGGCTTCCTTACGGGGAGGCTTCCTTACAGTGGCTCCCAGCTGTGGCTTTCTCGGGAAGAGGCCTCCGTTTTGTGGCTGGGTCTGAAAGGTCTGCTCCAGGCAGCAGGAGCTGGGCTAGGTGGGGTCCAGGAGGTGCACTGACCCCGGACCCCAGGCCCTTTACTGTAGGACCCGGTAAGCACAGGAGTCATCGGTGACCTAGAGCCAGCCCCGTCCACCTGGAGTCCTTTGCAGTCTGTTAATCCAGACTAAGGGGTTGTGGTTAGTTGCTTAGTTAAATAGGCGCTACTGTTTGTTCCGGGCAGTTAGCAAGAGTGTTAGAAACCATCACCATCTGTGCTGACATTGTCTAGGTTCTGGGAACTGTTGTAGCTGCTGAAACACAATTACTTTTTTAGCCCTGGGGCTGAGCAGAGGGGTGTGTGAGGGGGTGTGGCGTGGCCTGATCGTCTCAGGGATGTCCACGTGGAACTGGCATTTAAACCCCGACTGTCGAACCGTGAGGATGTATTTCTGTACTGCCTCACTGTTTTTAAAACCCGAGACATTAAACATCGCTTCCATCAAAATGCTGCTGAACGTGAGTTTACTTCTCTTAGGCTCAGAAAACATTTTGAATCTTCTAGTGTGTTGACACCTCAGAACAGCTGATGTGCCACTCCACAGTTGTGAGTGAGCTCAGGGTAGGAACAGTTATTTCCTTGATGTCTGTCCATTTCCTATAAAAGCAGAAAACCAGAATCTCCAGGTTTCTTGACTTTCCTATTGCACTCTGCGTATCAGCAGTGTGTCTGGTGAACGCACGCCATTTTGGTGTGTGTCAGCTGGGTGTCTGCTGTGTCCACCAGGCAGGACCTCCTGCAGGGACATTTCGCTCTCCTGCTCTGCGTGCGCTTGGGGACATCTGGGTTCCATTGTGTGCCTGGCCCTGGCACAGCCCTGCCTAGCGTCCCCGAGCCCTGCTGGGGGCTGCCTCTGCTGGATAGGAGGGAGGAGGCTAGTGAAGGCGAGGATACCTGCCGCGTGGGGCCACCGTTAGGAGCCATCAGAATGCCCCTCTGTGGCACTAAAGCAGTGATGGTCATCATCATGACCCTAGACATTTAAAAAGAGTTTTGTTAATTTTTTTAAAAGGAAGGCAGTGATCTGGTGTTAATATATTTTGTTCCAAATGGGCAAAATTAATGAAAAATTTATGTCTAAGGAGTCCTTGTCAGTGATCAGGAAAATTTCCCTCTGGTGGAGCATTCCCTGATCATGCCAGGGAGGTGCTCCTCAGAGCCACTGACTCTGGGAGAGAAACCTCTCGCTGTCCATGTCTCCATGGCTTTGCTCATGTGTCCCCAGGCAGGGGCTCTCCACAAGCATCCGTCCTGCTCCCAGCCTAGTAACCTTGCAAAAATAATGCCTTCCTTTGACTGCACGGTTACCCATGCGGACCCTGGGTGCTTGCTATCCATGATCTGCTCATTGCCTAACCTTGCAAGACGTAGTTTTTGTCTCCATTTTCTGGAATTGGATGCTGAGACTCTGCGAGCTTGGACAACTTACCTCTGTCGTGGGACTGATAGGTCCGGGGCTGGTTGGGGCCCAGGTCTGTCTGGGGCAGAGCCCGTGCCTGGTGCTCATCCACAGAAGGTGAATGCTCTTGGGTTGCCAAGGCCTGAGCCTGTGAGTGGATGGTGTGGTGTGGTGCTGGGCGCAATCCTGGATTGGAATCCAGGTTGGTCTGCAATGCTGGGACTTCTTCCCAAGACCAGGGGTCTCCACTGTCCCCCCGCCCACCTCGCCCCTCCTCGAGGGGGGCCAGCAAAGGCTTGGGGAGCCCTGCCATCCACAGCTGGCCAGGCTTCCAGCCGCAGCTGCTTCCTCAGACAGGGATTGTAGGTCTTTCTTTCCTCCTCTTCCTTCCTCCCTCAGCTCTAATTATGGCACGTGGTGAGCTGCCTGCCTTCCTCTTCCTCTTCTCCTTGGGAGAGATCATAGCACTCAGTACACCCTTTGCAGGCCCGGCTTTGTTTTTAAGATTTAGAAGTCATCTGTAGGAATCCTTATTCCAGCTTCCCGAGTGACGAACAGTTGGCGCCACTCCCGGCCAGGCTGCGCCCCATGCGCCGGGGGACCCTCCAGGTGGGCTCAAGGGTTCCACCTTCTTTCATTGTGTCTCTGTGGCAGCAACAGGGTGTGACCCAGCGCCTCTTGAGTGTAGATTTTCTGAAACTGGTCATGAACAATGAAAACCAGTCCCTGAGGTTTTAAGGCACAGGAATGAAATAGTTGCAACAGTGAAAGAAGCAAATGGTCTTGGGAAGTGGCCGAGGCAAAGGCCCTTTTTTCTGTTTCTCTTTTTTTTTCTTTTCTTTTCGCAGAAGAGGCCGCCGTGCTCCACGCACTTGGGGAGCTGGTTATTTCACACTGGGGGATTCAGGAATCTGTTCTCTCCCCATTGCCCTGGAACACAGCTGCAGTGTGTTGCATCTCACTCACTGTGCAGCCGGACAGGACGTGAGGAGCAGGCCCACATCTGGCCGGCTGAGTTGCCCTGGGGCCAGGCTAGGCCATTAGCTGGGGCGTCTGCGTTCTGTACACATTCCTCCTGGAGCTGCGCGCTGGCTCCAGGAACAAAAGGGCCCCATTGACTTGGTCCTGGCGTTCTTCTCTGCTCGTAATCCATCACCTTTCTCAGAGGTTTCCTGAGCGCTCACCCCCTCACCACTGGTGATTTTGGACACAGATCAAAGGTACAGTTCAGGCAGCGTGCTGGGAGAAAGAGCTGGGCTCTGGTGGCCACAGAGCTGGGGTAAAGTGCCTTTATCACCATGACTGTCCTCGCAGGTCCCCACCTGTAGCCTGGGGACTTTGCTGCCCTCCACAGGACTCATGCCAGCACGCCCCGCAGTGTTGTTTTGTATGACTGCGGTTGCCCAAGTGGCCCTGGGCAGGTGTCCCTCCTCTCTTGCCAGCTCCAGGCCACTGCTTACTCTGGTTCTGCTAAATTTCCATGGCCCGAGGGCTCCTGCTGGAGCACCACTTCCCCGTTCTTGGGGGCACTATCTGATCCCCCACGGGGGCGATCCTCTGTGATAACAGGAGGAGGTGGTGGGGACACGTGAGTTTGTCCCCATGGTCCGAGACAGATGTATTTCCAGTTCCTCTCCTCTGGAAAGGTCTGAAGCGTCCAGTGGCCGGGAGTGGAGGAAGCGGGGCACACCTTTGCTTGTCTCCACTGGGCTGGGGGCTGAGTGAGGCAGGAGGGGCTCTCAGCTGGTTAGAAAGGTGTTTTCTCTGGTCCTGGACCCAGGAGGGGAGGAGGCATTTGTCTTCTATGTTGCTCAGGGGGTAGGAGAAGATTCCTAGGTAACGGATGTGCCTTTGCTTCCTACATTGTTTTTTGACTCTTTTTTCTACAAAATGATTTTCATGTAATATGTCCTTGCTGTAGACTTGGAAAAGATAGAGAAATGCTAAGGAAGCCGGAAAAGCGTCCTTCCGATGTCACCGCCCCAGAGGCTGTGTATCTGCCTGCTTGATGCCATGAGCTCACTGTGCTTTTTGAGTTTACCAAGCTGAGATCATGTATATTATTCTGTGTCCTGCATTTTAGCATCAACGAAGCAGTATAAGCATTTCTCCATTTGTAACTCACTCTGCATACACACAAGTGTTGATGACAGTACAGTGTACCCGTATGTGGGCGTGCAGTAATGTGCATGATGACTGCTTGTCCTCTGGCCACACACAGCCTGTGTGCATCTTTGCACAGAGATGGCTGAGCAAGATCCTGGCTAGTCGTGTTCTTGGAAGGACTTCTAAGGCTGATTGAGGTCAAAGAACACAAACTCTTCTTGATTGTGGTAAAATACACGTAATGTAAAATTCACCATTTTAATCATTTTTAAGTGTACACTTCTGTGACACTAAGTACATTGTTGTGCAACCGTCACCACCATCCATCCCCAGAACTGTTTTCATCTTGCAGATATGAAACTGTCCCCATTGCGCTAACTCCCCATCTCTCTCCCCTGGCCCCCACCATTCCGCTTTCTGTCTCTATGAACTTGACTCCTCTAGGACCTCATGTAAGTGGACTTATACAGTATTTGTCCATTTGTGACGGGCTTATTTCACTGAGCATCATGTTCTCAAGGTTCGTTTATGTCGTAGCATGTGTCAGAATTTCCTTATGATATTCCATTGTATGTATGGCCCTCATTTTGTTTATTCATGTATTGATGGACACGGGCTGCTTCCACCTTTGGGTTATTGTGAATGCTGCTGCTGGAAACACGAGTGCACAAGTATCTGTTTGAGTCCTTGCTTTCAGTTCTTTGGGGTATACACCCAGAAGTGGACACACACTTTTTGAAGTCCCTTGATATATGTGGTCAGGTTGCAGTTGAGAAATGACGTGCTCATTGGATCCTCTCAGCATCCACCCTTGTCCCTGAGTGCAGGGCTGGGTTGGCGCCCACGAGGCATAAACCAGGCCTGCAGGAAAAGGAAGAGGGAGACTTCTTACCAAGCTATTTTGACAGATTGTGTAAACTCAGTGATTAATGGAAGGAGAAAGCAGGAAGAATGTCTTTCATTTAAAAAAAAAAGAGCCTTCGGGGTTGCTTGGTTTTATTTTCAATTAAAAGGGTCTGATTTTGTTTCTGGAGAATGGTTTTAATTTGCATAAATGGTTCCGTCTGGGAGCCGCATGCCAGAGCCTGTGATCTGTGAGTGCAATTACTCAGGGTTTCCTCGGCTGCTTTTCTAAGGGAACAACTCGGAGCCGGCCCTGCTTTGGTTTGGCCTCGGTGACTCGGCCATGGCCGCTGTGCCTTGGCGGGAGGCCGCCTTTCTGATGGGTTTGCGGATCCTTCGGGGCCAGGGCGGCCTAGAGAATGCAGGCCCGAGGCCCAGCCTGGTGGACGCTGGTTAATTTTTACCCGCTAAGAATGTGTTCATAATCTCCAGTCAGGAATGCCAACCAGCAGGCTATCCTCCCTGCCCCCACCCCGGAACATGTTGGACCAGAGTTACTGGCATCTTTTCCGATGTGGGCATTTGCAGAATCGGTAGGTGTGGAGGAGGCGGAGGGGGAGGTACCCTTACGCTGTCCTCTATTCTTCCCGGCTCCCTGGGCCAGGCAGGCTTCAGGCCGGGCACGGGACTCTCTACAGGGTGGTCAGGTGGGGCTTATTCAAAGGGGATGTTGGGCTGAAGGAGGTGAGGGAGGAACTCTTGGGGGCTCTCCAGGAAGGAGCCATAGAGGGAGGGACAGCAAGGGTGGAGGCCCTGGCAGGAACTGCCTCCTGTGTTCCTGGAGCGGCGAAGGGATTGCGGAAGGCAGAGGGAATAAGAAGACACAAGATGGGGCGTTCCACTCTTTGAACTAGGAAAACTGAGGCAAGGCCTTAGCTTTCCATGCTGTTTAAACAGTGGCGGTTGCAGATCTGCCACTGATGCCGGTGACCTAGCAGGCTGGTGGGAGCTCGAGTGGGGTGGAGAGTCTGCACCCGGTGTCCCAGAGCTCAGCCTCAGAGGAAGGACGGTTTGCTGGACCAGGTGATTGAATTGTGGAGCCTGAAGGTCTCTTAGTCCTCTGCCCTTTGGGGTGAAGACCCTGCGGCCCAGAGTGAGAGGCAGACCCAGCCCGGGAGGCGAGGCCTTGACCTGCAGGAGGAGCGAGGGGCCGAGCCCACCAGGCCACGGAGCGCCCGCACTGGCCCTGGGTCCTGTGCTGCCCTGCTGGCTTGTGGAGAGGCCGGGTGGCGGGCACACAGCCCCTGACAAAGGGTGCTTCTTAGCATAAGGAATAGTAAGGTCTCTGGGTTGGGGGTTGGTGAGGAGCCTTGGGAGTGAAGGCTGATTCCATTCTGTGCCGGCGAGCCCAGGGCGCTGCCTTAAGGAAGGGTCAGGGCATGGTGGGGGTGGTGGGGTGTGGGGAGGGGCTCATCCTTCGGAGGCCCAGCCTGTGCTGGGACTGCATGGAGAGGGAGAGACGTTGGTAGTGCCTACGCTCTGTGTTCCATAAGGCAGAGTGGCGTGTGCACCCTCAATTCTGGAGCAGCACTGGCAGCTCCCTGTGAGCCCCTCACAGACCTTTCTGCTGCCCACCTGCAAGGCTGCGGTTTTCACCAGATGCGCTGATGAAAAATTTGGGCGACATGAGTAACTGGCAACAACAGAGTGGATTTCTCTTTACCTCTGCCACGCCCGTTTAAATAGGAATAATTCGAAGTGCAGGTCATCCTTAAGAGCATCATGCATTTTGTTTATTGCTAGAGACACCATCACAACCTGAGTGATGTTTATACACGCATAAAAGGTCCCCATTCTCACACTAACAACACATGATCGCGTCCTGTTCCTGGCTAAGTTTTTGCAACAGTTCAGTGTTAGAAGCGCAGTGTATGTGTACTTTTCATGCTGAGCGTTTTCCCAAACCTGCATCCTATCTGAAGCGTTTCCCATGTTTCCGCGCCATCTTCACGGTTGTCACCGTGATGCATTCTTATAACTCTGGACAGTGAGGCCAGACCCTGCAGGAACACCCGCCACTGGGCTGGCTGTTTGTGAGGAAAGGATTCTTGTCAGAGCTGCTGCTTGTGGAAAGTAACAACTCCACTTCAGCCCTGGCCTGTTGGCTGTCTGCTGGCAGCTTTGATTTTGCACGTAGCCCTTGGGGAGGTCTTTGCAGCCTCACTATGGCAGTGACGCTGCCCCTCTGCCTAGGCTGGCTGCCTTGTCCTGAGGGGCTGGGTTTCCTCCCCTGCTCCAGGACCTGCTGCCAGGACCTGCAGGCCAGGGTGGGTGGGAGGCCTGTGCGGCTCTTGTCGAGTTAGATCTTCACAAACTGGTTTAGCTCTGCTGTCTGCAGCGGCTCCCCAGGACACCGTGGGCAGGGTGCGTCCCGCTGCATGCTGATGGGACGATGTGCACTGGAGCCGTGATGCTGACCTTGGCTCTGAGTCTTTGTGACCAAGACTGCTGGCCGGTGTCTAGCTAGGACCTGTGGGATCTGAACTCAGCTCTGCAACCAGTAGCGTTCTAGTGGGTCCAGACAGGCTCAGCTTTCAGTTTTCACTGCCCGATGAGTTGGGTGAAGGGCTGGAGTGGACGGAGACTTTTGGCTAACCCTGACCTCTCGTCTGCTCTCCCTTGATCCGTGGGTCTACTGCCTTCCTTCCATGTCTCCTCACCGGTTATTTCGGCTGCCTTCCACCTGTCGTCAGACCCGTGTGCTTTGAGGACGGACGTCAGCTTTTCTGAGTCCCGTGGTGCCAGCTGGTGTTGAGCAAAGAGAAGGCCCTTGGCTGGGCGCTGCTGGGAATGGCGCGGTCCTGCCTGTTTGCTCTGGGGGTGGGGTGGAATGGAGCGGGCTCCGCCGTAACCGACGTGGCGCTGGGTGCTGCCTTGGCCACCGCCTCTCCACGTGACCCTGGGACAGTCACCGAGCTTCTCTGAAGTGCTGCTGAGCACTGGGGTTGGTATTAAGGACCTCCCCGGGTTGCTAGGAGTACATGGTGACATCCTATACCTGAGGTCTTGAGTATACTCTGGGTGTCATTGTCATTCCATTTCTTGCATCTGTAGTTTTTCACCCTTTCAAGCTGCTGAATCCAGAAGAAGCATTTTCCTCCATGCTGGGCCCCCTCCCCAAGGAGGGGCTTCCTGGGAAGGAGGTGGGCTGTGGGGCCTCTAGAGCTCTTGAGGGTTGGGTGGGACCCTGATCATCATAGCCCCACGCTGCCCTTCCTGACGCCCAGTTAGCATGTGGTTTGTGTTCTGACGTATGCTGGGGTCTAGTTGGGTACGTTTTGTTCGTCTCTCTCTCTCTTCACTAAAATCTGAGCTCTTCCAAGGACAAGACCCCTTCTTCCTGTACTTTTGTGTGATAAGAGCTCTGGAAGGAGCCTAGAGTTAGCTGCGTGACCTTGGGCAAGGCCTTACGTCACTCTGAGCTTCATTCAGTCCTTGGGAAGCCGAGCGCTGCCTCCCTAATCTGAAGGGCGTCCGACATGCTTCACAATAGGAGGAGACAGTTCCACACCCAAATGGAAACGTTCTAGAAGCTGCTTCTTTACTAGAAGAGAGGGACGTGCTTGCACATTTTCCCAGGGTTATATTAATTTTTTCAAGGCCACCATTTTCTTCTTTCTTGGAGTTTTGCTTTGCAATATACTCCATTAGCTTTCAGAGGAGCCAGTTGACACTTATTTCACAGACTTGAGAATCTAGCCCTCTGTTATTTTCTTGGAAAACAGCCAGATTCCAAGTTGTCATATTGTAGAAAGTTGATGGTAACTGCCCACTAGGAGTGCACGAGGGCTCCCTGACAAGGGTTGCAAATACAAAGCCGTCACTTTACTGTTCTTGTAGCATAAAAGAATATTCTTTTTGGACAGAGTGTGTTGTGGGGTTTCCTTGAAATCCACCCTGTAAAATGGCAAGAATTATTTCCTTTGTCTTGTGCTCAAAATGGATTCCAGTCTTGATACAGACCCACTAGTGATGTGTAATCTCTTGTCTCATATTTAAATGAGAGTTTTGTTCTTATAAAAATGTTGGGCATCCAGCAGACTCCTGCTGAGAAAAGAGTCACTGCTCCCACTTATCTGCTTTCTGCCAAGGCTGCCCAGATCGTGTTCGCAAATTCTTTCTTTGGGACTGAAAGCATTTAAAAAACTGGCCAAAAGGTGGAGAGATGCTTCAATCTGCTGTATGGTATACTTGGTGCCTGAAAGCACGCAGCCCTCCGTTCACATGAGGAATGGGTGAGGTGACAGCAGGAGGGTGGCTTTGTTCTCCAGCCATAGTCAGGGCACCAGTTCTCTCTCCATCAGCTGATCCCTCTATCCTTCCCCAAAGAGGCAGCAGCCCACTTGGGGCCATGGTGTGACCAGCTGGCGTCTGGCCTGTGCACTGGGTGACACTCTTGGCCCAGTGGCACACGACCCCCATCACCTGCCTCCCTTTCATGCTCATAACACACCGTTCTGTTCCAGCTGATGAATGAGATGTGGTGCGGCTCAGTTCGTAGGCCTCAGGCTTGCTGAGAATAAGAGCTACGTCCCTGAGGGTGGCGGTGGGGGGCAGGGACCGACATTAATTATTGACTGCGTGCGAGGCCTCGTCAGGGAGCGGTTCTTTGTTCATTCACTCACTCACTCATTGCTTCCAGGCAGCAAACATGTATTGTGTGCCAGCTGTGTCCCAGATGTGGTTAACCGTCACCAGCGCTGAAGAAGGCAGGACCCGGCAGGGTTCTGCAGCCTGCCCGCTGTCTCGGCCTGGACGTGGCGGCACAGCGTGTTTCCGCAGAGCCCCGGGCGCTGCCAGCTGCCGCCTTCGCTTCTCACAGGTCCCACCAGGAGCCTCGAGCTGCCTGGCGGCTTCCCCACACCTGCGGGCCCCGCCAGGCCCCCCAGGCCCTGTGGGGTGCAAGGCTTCGCAGAGGCCAGTGGGTGCGGACAGCAGCGGGGAGCAGGGATCTGGAGCACCGGTGGTGGCCCTGAGCTTCTCTTACTGTTTTAGGCTGCAGCTGGCAGAGGCCGTCTTCTTAGGCCAGCACGAGACCTTACAGAGCAGAGCCACCTGGTCCAGTGGCCAGAGGGAGCAAATCCTTGGTGCGCCCACTGTGTGGAAAGGTGTGATCAGCCTTAGAGAGGGTCGGCTATCTGCTCATTCCGATGGTGACCTCCAGTGTCCTCGGGACTTGAGACCTGGCACGGGACTCTAAATAGGTGCAGAGTAACTCCTTTGGCCTCTGCCCCAGCCCTGCATTGCGCTGGTCCCAAATCTGCATTCCTGTGGTAGATGGACCAGGAGAGATTCAGTCTGCCCACCCAGGTTCACTCTGGGTCTCTCACCTTATTAGCTGTACAAGTCACTTGCCTTTCTGATGTTAGTTATGGGGGTGGGGGGTGTCCTGAGCAGTATACAGGGTGGTGAGACTGTGGGGTTGGGGTGGAGGGTGGTTCTGAGGACCGTGGGGTCAGGGATGGGGGTTTCCTGAGGACCATAGCGTTGGTGGGGGTCCTGAGGTTATGGGGTTGGGGACAGAGGTGGGTCCTGAGGACCAGGATGTCAGGGTGGGGGGCTCCTGAGGGCCAGGGGGTCGAGTGAAGGGGGTCTCTCCATCACAGCTCTCATCATACCCGTCTTCAGTTACTTCCTACCAGCTGGTGCTGAATTCTCACTGCGTCATTTTGGGACTGAGGCCACATCCGCTAGAGGTTCACTCTCTCGGGGCTAAGGGGGGCCCTTGGCTTGAGTGCGCCAGGCTTTTTTGCCACCATTTGGGACCGCAGGAACGCAACATTGGCTGCATCTGTGTATTAGCGTCAACGGAAAAGGAGACTGCAAATGAAGTCGAGACAAGCTCAGTGGATGGTTGTTAAAAGGCTTTTTCACCCCGCTTAAAAAAAATCTTCAAGTTTTCAGGAAATTTGCAAGAACAGTATAATGAACACTTGTATACCCTTCACCTAGATTTGCCCTTTTTGTTTTCATTTTTTTTTGCCCTTTTGTCACATTCCTTTTAGCTCTCTTGACTTATGTAATTTGAAAAGTTGTACACATCATGAACTTCACTCATAAATACTTTAGCCTGCGTTTCCTGAGAACAAGGACATTTTCCCACATCCCTCAATCTCAAGACCATGATCACACTAAGAAATTTAATATTGATTTGGTGATATCAGCTGATGTCCTGACCTTACTAGAATGTTCCCAGTTGGTGCTCAGGTGATTTCTTGTTGTGCCTCAATCTGCTCAGAATCTCATCATAGTTTGCGTGTCCAGCTGGGTGAGTACATCCACCTGTGCTCAGGGAGCAGGCCCTCTGCTTTCTTTGCTTTAATATTACTATTATTTTTTCAAGACTTTTTTTTATTTCCGAAGACTTTTTTTAAATTACATTTTTTATTTTGAGATAATTTTCAGGCAGTTGTAAGAAATAATACAAAGAAAACCTGTGTACCCTTGACCTAGTCTCCTCCTGTGGAAACATGTTGAAAAACTATAGGAGAGTATCACAACCAGGATGTTGACATTGACATGGTCAAGATACGAACATTCCATCCCCACAAGGATCCCTCGTGTGGTCCTTTACAGCCACCCCCACTTCCCACCCATCCCCACCCCTCCTTCACTTGGCAACCACTAATCTATTCTCCATTTCTATAAATTTTTCATTTTAAGAATGTCCTATAAATGGAATCATACAATGTGTAGAAATGGAATCATACAGTGTGTTGACTTTTGGGATTGGCTTCTTTCACTCAGTGTAGTCCTCTGGAGATCCATCCAGGTTGTTGCTATATCAGTATTCCATTCTGTTTCATTGCTGAGTACTGGTTTGTGGTTTGTGGTGTGGAGGGACCACCATTAGTTCAACTGTTCACTCTTATTTATTTATTTTTGTGAGGAAGATCAGCCCTGAGCTAACATCCATGCCAATCCTCCTCTTTTTGCTGAGGAAGACCAGCTCTGAGCTAACATCTGTGCCCATCTTCCTCCAACTTTATATGGGATGCCGCCACAGCACAGCTTGACAAGCGGTGCCTCGGTGCGCGCCCGGGATCCGAACCCGGGCCGCCAGCAGTGGAGCGCACGCACTTAACCGCTACGCCACCGGGCTGGCCCAACTGTTCACTCTTGAAGGGACATCTTTACTAATTGAGTCTCCAGTCTGTGAACATGTTATGTCTCTCCAGTTGTTTAGACCTTCTTTGATTTTTTTTCATTAGTGTTGTGTAGATTTCAGCATATAAGTCCTGTATATGTTTTGTTATATTTACACTCAAGTATTTCATTGTTTTGGAGTGATTGTAAATGGTATTGTGTTTTTAATTGTGGTATCCATGTGCTCATTCCTAGCACATAGAAATACAGTTGACTTTTATGTGTTTATGTTATATCCTGTGATCTTGGTAAATTCACTTATTAGTTCTAGGAGTTTTATTTTGTATCTTTCCTGGGATTGTCTATGTTGACAATCATGTCATCTAAAAATAGGGACAGTTTTATTTCTTCCTTTGCGTTGACTTTGTGAAGAGCCCAGAGCAGTTTTCTCATAGGGTATCCCACAGTCTGGATTTGTCTGGTTCTTTTCTCGTTACCAGCTTCAGGATCACATAGGTGTAGGGTGGGGTACCTCTGCTTGCCTCATGTCAAAAGCCGGAGTCTCTGTTGTCGCACTTGTGGCCTGCCAAGCTTGAGTCCCCTGGTGAAGGCTCCCAGAGGTCGTCAATGTCGAGTATCTCTTCCCCTTTCTCCCTTTGAGACTGTGAGCCTCCTGCTTCCCAACCACCTGTCACTCAATGGTTCAGCATCCAAGTGTGGTCCTTGCCTGAATCAGTTATGTTGGGGGCATGAAATGGTGGACCTTAACTGTTTTTAAGCATTTTAGAAACAGGCATTATTTTGCAAATAATCAGATTGTTAATAACCAGTCCCTCTTACCTGGGTAGAGTCAGAGAGAATTTTATTTATTGTGTTTATTCCTTAAATGGTCTGTAAATTTGGCAAAACAGAAACGCTCTTTAGTTTGTTTTCCTCAAACCTCTAACTTCATAATGGCACTCTGGAGCGCTCTCTGGGAGTGTCCTATGTAACCTCAGTGGGAATGAGACTGTGGCTGTCATCACAGCCACACGCCAGATGCCTACCCAGAGCTCGCCTGCCCAGGGCTTACCTGCCCAGGTCAGCCAGCTGTTTGGGTGGCTCTGCTGACCTTCATGGAGGCCTCGGGGCCAGCAGGGCAGGAAGGCTGTCCTCTCCTGCTGGGGCACGGTGGAGATGCCAGAAGGTCAGCTGTTTGTGCCACCTCCTGGCAGGTAGGACATCTGTGCGTCCTCCCTGTCCCTGCCTTGGGTCTCCATTCTTGGCGCGTGGACCTGGAATCAGCAGCCGAGTCCCCGCTGTGCGCCAGAAAGTCCTTGGAGCTCCCCAGTGCTGAATGTCAGCATACTGCTTCTGCTGTCCCTGGGGGACGTCAGCCTCCGTGATTAAAAATCTGAGCATGCATCTCCAATGTCTGCATATTTAAGGATGCACTCGAGGTAGACTTGAAGAGTGAAGTAGGCATGGAAGTTGCGCACTTGCTTCTGCCTCCCAGTACTGTCCCTCAGGCTCCCACGGGGAGGTGGGCTCTGGGAGGAGTCTGGCCGGTTCTCCCATGCCCTGGTCCTTGGATGGGCTCCCGGAGGTAGTGCAAAGCCCCCTCCTGCCCCCTGTTCTTGGACATAAGATCCGACCCTGTAAGGAGGCTTGGTCTGATGCCAGAGCTGGGTTTTCCTGCTGGGCATGCACAGGGGATCCCCCCATAGGGGACGCCTGAGTGGGCCCTGAGGGACGGAGGCCGGGCCCCTGAGCCAGCCCAACACCTCTGCACAGCTCCCTCCCTGTCCTTCCCTGTGCGCAGACCTATTGAGTGGGGTTGGGGTGATTTCGTCCCAGTTTTTCCAGCGAGGAATCAGAGCCAGTTGAAATTTGCCAGCAGTCAAAGGCAGAGGTGGGCATCAACCCACCCTGGAATGAAAACCTGGCGCCCTTTCCTGCCCCCGTCAGGCTCTTTGAAGTCGAGGTTGATGGGCACTTCTGAGGAAGGTGGGGCACCGGAGTCTGGGAGCCAGCGCCTCGGGGTGAGGGTGTGGGACCCTTTGCGGGGTAGCAAGTCAGCCTGAAAGGAGGGGCGCAGCGGGGAACTTTGCTTTTTGCCGTTGGCTAAAAAAAGAAAAGAAAAACAGTGCGAGCAAAGGAAGCGTTCCTGGTGAGGATTACCTGGAGGCGGCCAGCTTCTTTGATCCTGGGTGACAGGGCTTGCCGCAGCTTGCTCCTAGCAGGGCAGCAAATCCCCTTTCCCCTTTTATGTCAGGAGCCCACACTGGGCTCTGAAATTGGAAGCTCTTCTTCGGTCTTGCCTGCAGCATTGCTCTGGCTGCAGGCGAGGGCAGCTGAGGGTCTGGCCTGGCCCATCCATGGGGGTGGGGAGTGTCCAGGGTCTCTGGACTGACAGACCAACAGTCAGACAGACAGGCAGATGAGATGTCCTGCGGGCCTGTTCACTGCCCTCCTCCTACCCAACCTCCTGAAAATAGGGCATCCTTCCAGACTGTAGACTTTCTCCGGAAAATTCCATGATATATGCCTTTGAAGAGTGGATGTGGTCCCTTCCTGCATACTTCATGGCATTTTGGGTGGAAAAATTCTTTGTTGGAGGGTTTGCCCAGGAATTGGGTAGCATCCCTACCTCCTGCCGCTAGAGGCTAGTGGCCACCCCAGTCGTGGCTATGATTACAAGAAAAACGATTCCTTATACGTGTTTCCAAATGCCCCAGACACTTGCAGTTATCAGTGGGTGGAGAAATCAGTTAGTACCTGAGAAATGAACTAGGGTGAAAAAACACCAGAGAGTATTCTACAAGTTGTCACGGCATCTTTTGTAAAAACTTCCGGTTATTTATATACATATGTGTTTTATCAGGTTGCTGTTTAAAATGTATTTGTTACCATATGTTGCTGTCAAAAAGATTTGAAAAACGTGGAAACTGACAAGGACATTTTGGTCAATGTACATGGTGGATATTCTTTTCCTATATTTGAAAGATCAAAAGACAGAAGACTTGGGAGAGGGAGAATGGAGGATTGGGTTAAAACATCACATGTTTGAGTGACAAGGTCCTTCTGTGCACTGGGCACAGGCAGAAGCCATAGTCGTGGTCGAGGTAGTGGTGGCCCTGCTTGTTGAGGGCCTTTCAGGCGTGGCGTGCCCGGCTTCTGTGCCTGTACACGGTTACGGAGAAGAACAGAGGGAGAAAAGTCAACCCGCCCTTGAATAAGATGCTTAAGAACTTCCGCAAACACACAGAGGCTGTGGTTGAGTATCGTCCAATTGTGGCCGTCGTCAGGAATGTCGGAGCCTCTGGACCAGGGGTCCATCTGGGCTCTCCCTCCGCCTCCCGCTCACTCTCCTGCTCTTGAGTAGCCTTCCTGGGGGGAGTCTGCTTGTGGACTCCCCCCAGGGACATAGAGCAGGTGACAGCGCCTCTGAACTGCAACCTGCCCCTGTCAAGGGGGGACAGCACCCTCCACGCTCCACGCTGAAACTCATGGGTGCCATTTGTGCCATGGGAGCCGAGCCCCGCCACCAGACCACTTGTGGGGGGAGCCTCGCCATCTGAGTCTGAAGGCGGTGGCATTCATGCCAGGCCTGCAAGGAACTGTGGGAGGGTCTGCCGGTGTCTGCACTGCATGCCCCCCTGGAAATCTCCTCCCATCCCCTCTGGTTTTGTCTGGGAAGTGGGCTGCAGCTTTGCTTCTCTCTGTGCTGGCAGCGTGACTTACAGGTGCTCCCATGGACGAGGAAGCTTTGCCATAGCAGGGCCCGATTATCGGGTTAAAAAAAAGAAAACTCAAACAACTGACAAAGAAAACAGTAGTTGCGCTCTCATGGGTTGCACAGAGCATCTTGTGGCGACCCCAGTGCTCCAGGATGGGCTGTGAGCAGGACACCTGCATCGGTGAAGGCACAGAGCTGCTGGGCGGCCAGGAGAGGCACTGCCCGGGGTCGCGGCCCTCGGTGTCCAGGACGGGGAGCTAAGAACAACCTGGGGACTTCCTCAGGGTGTTAAATATTATTATTTAATGTTACTATATAGTACAGTATATAATAATTTACTAATATCAGGGGGTTAAGTATTATTATTTAATATTAATATATAGTACAATATATAATAATTTATTAATATCAGGGTGTTAAATATTATTATTTAATATTAATATATGTTGTACAATATAATTATTTATATCAGGGTGTTAAATATTATTAATATTAATATATATTGTATAATATAATTTATTAATATTAATTTATTAAATAAAGAGGATTTTTAAAAATATCACATTTTGATTTAAAGTTTCTCCAGAATCTCCTGCAGTCGGTGGCATTTTGAGCAGAAGTCACACTCCCAAATACTTAGTGGGGTTTATTTTACACAAGAGGGTTCAGGAGGATCCAAACATATGCTTCACACACAGAATCCTGCCTGTTCGCCTCCCCCTTTGCATGTGTGCCTGTGTGTGTACACATGTCTACATGCCTGTGCCTGTGTGTACATACATGTGCACACACGTTGTTTATATGTGTGTATACATGTCGATATGTGCACTCATGCATGTGCCGTGCATATACACGTGTATGTATGTGTGGGTGTATATACACTTGCATGTGTATGTGTGTTTGTGTATCTAGGTATACATGTGTCTGTATGCTCATATCACTGTTGATTTCTGAAATGGAGGCAGAGAGAGCCTTTTGTTGTTGTTGCTATTTTTTTGTTTCCCCAGGCAAATTGTTTCTCAGACTCACTCATGAGCTGAACTCCAGACTGCTTCCTGGCTCGGCAAGATTAATGTGAACGCATCTTTAAGCAGTCCTTTTATTTGTCAAATCCCTGTTATTTTGTTAGCATCTATGTTGCAGCCAAAATAGCCTCAGGGGAAAAATAATGAAAAAGACATGAATTAGGTGTGTCAGCAAAACGTGGTGGGGATGGGAGTGTATGCGAATAAATAAGCATGCTCCTCCTTTTCTACGTCTATCGAAATGTGCTCTTTTTAACCTATAGAGACACCACTCCAGCCTCTTGGAGTGGACTTGCAGAGAGGGAAAGGAATGCTCCTAGGCCCACCAGAAAGGCAGGCCGTCGGTCCTTCTGGATGAGACACGTTGTTGAATCTCTGCATAACAGGGGCATACCATTTTGTGTTTTTTCGCTTAATATGCCTTAGCAGAAATCATTGTTTGTTGTTGCATCGTCTCTGCAATGTGAGGATTAGTAGTTATTTAATATTCCCATTTATGGATTTGCCTGCTTATTCTTTTATGTCTGTGGGATGCATCCACTGTACTAGGTGCTGGGGACACCGTATCCGTCTGTCTGTCTATGTGACCTCATCCGGGTGGTGGACTTCATTTCCCTCCCACTGTTAATGAAGATGGCACGGTCACCCCTGCGTGCCTGGCACCTGTCTTGGGACACCTCCTTAACCGAGATTCACAGGTGCAGGGTAAGCAGGGCCAGGAGCATGAACATTTTTGTAGTTCTCCATATATGTGGTCAAATCACTTTCCAAAGTGCTTCGCCAGTTAACGAACTGTCTCTCACAGGATGCCTCCCCGTAGTTTTGGACACTGACGTGGCCAAAGTCCCCCTGCTGCCCCTGGCGGCTCTGCAGGAGCCCCGTCCCCCCCTCCCTCACCTCCCAAGGCGGCCTCATCCAGCCCCATCCACATGGGTCTTCAGGCTCCCATCACCTCTGCCATCTCCCTGGTACTGAAGTTAACACCGCAGCAAGACAGAACCACCCGTCCATTGCCGAGCCCTGCTGGCCTCCACCTAAGAATAGGTTCAGGGTGCAGTCACCTCTCCCCTGGCCCCTGCCGCCACCTGGTGCCAGCCACCAGCCACCAGCATCCCTGGCCGGGGCACATTGCGGTTGTAAGATATTAACTTGGCTTTCTGTTGCGCTTCTGCCACCTCTCCCTCCCCCCAGTCTTGTCACAGGGCAGCCAGAGGCAACCTTTTAAAACATTTCAAACCACATCGTGGCGGTCTTTTGCTCAAAACTTTCCAGCTGTTTCCATTTTTCTCTGAGTTACAAGCCAAGTCCTTACCTTGGCCACAAGGCTGGTCCCTGTTCCACTGCAGAGCCCCATTGTGCCCCCCCAGAGCATGGCCTGCAGTGGCTCATCCCCACCCATGGCCCCAGTGTTCTTTACGCTTCTGCTCTGATGTCCCCCTCTCAGTCTCGTATATAAAATAGCAAATCGCCCTCAAGAGAGGAGTGCCCCGCCCCACGTCCCTGGCACGATTTTCTGTCCTTTCGACTTTGCTTTATTTCCCTCCGGAGCAGTTGGCACACTGCGTACACAGGCTCTGTGTCCTGGCTGGCTCCCTCACTGGAATGTGGGCTCCGTGAAGACAGACACCTTGTCTTGCTGCTGCTCCATTGCTGGGGCCCAGCACGTGGACACATGGCCGGTGTCCTGCCAGGGACGTGCACTCTGAGAGGGCCCTGAGCCCAGCCGAGCCCAGGAGAGGGGTGGCAGGGAGGTGGGCCACCACAGAGAGGTGCCTCCTTCAGGAACCAGGCGTTTGAGGGCTGTTACTGGAGCCTGGAGCTGGGCTGGTTCCTGGTGTTCACACTGCAGCCTAGGAAGCTGAGCCCTGGCCGGCCCCTTTGTGCAGTGAGCTCACAATCCCGGGCTGTCTGAGACGGTCTCAGTCACCCCAGAACCAAGCTCTTCTTCTTTTGGGGTGCCATGATGCCTCGAGAGTGGGGAAAGACCGGTTGGGAATGATCGGAATTTAGATCTGTTTTGTTCTGTAACTTTCCTAATTTATCCTGGGTATTTCCATGTCCACGAATATGGATCTGAGTACTATTCTCATGACTGCAGAATCCTATAAATCACTCTGTTTGAGTGCCGTACGGTCATCGGAGCCAAGCCAAGCCAAGTTAAAACTGCGTCCAGTTTCTCCCACTGTGCACACTGCTGCGAAGAACATCCTTCCCTTGAAATCTTCATCTGCTTGTGTGCTTTCTGCCCTAGAACTCGTTCCTTGATGTGGAGTTGAACATAAAGACATGGGGATCTTGTTTGCATGCGTCTCGCCCGCTGAGAGGCTGCTTGTGTGTCTGTGCCCCTGCTCACGGCCCCGGCTATCCTGCTTTGGGAGGGGCATCCCTGTGGTCTGGCTGCCGCCGACTTGTTCTGCGTTTTTAATTTTGCAAAGGGCAGTGCAGAGTGCCAGGCTCGGCCCAGGCACCAAGCCTTCCTGGGGGCACTGCGGGCCGAGAGCCCCGGGCGGCGTCCTTGTTCCCACTTTCTGCGCTCGTTCACCGTTCATTCAGGAAACGGGGACCGGCTTCTTACAGGCAGGGGTGAGGGGGCGAGGGGGCGAGGCTGCGAGCTCAGGGAGCACCTGTAGGCACTTTATGGGCTCTGAGCTGCGGGGGCCAGTGGACCTCACCCACTTCAGCCTTGAGACGGCTCTGCAGGGGAGACCTGTGTTGGCATTTGGGGGTGAAGTGCTTTCGAATGGAAGGCAGGAGGAGAGGGGGGAGACCAAGGTACGGGGTGGGCACCCTGCCAGGAGGAGCCAGACGCAGTGACTGGACCGTGGGGAGGGAAGAGGGACGGTGGGTTCTTACTGAAGGGGTCAGGGAGGGGTTTGCGTGTGGCCGTCAGGAGCGTCATTCATTCTTCACTCAGCCCATCCTTAGCGCTGTTCTAGGCATGGGGAACCCTGTGTGAGCCAGAGGGACAAGGTCCTGCCCTCTTGGAGGGGACTTTCAGGGCAGGGGACGCATGGTAAACCCTACAGAATGACCCCAGGATACAATGTTAGGTAGCGGTAAGGACCCTGAAGGAAAACAAGGCAGCATAAGGAGAAGCGAGTATGAGCAGAGGTGGGTGGGCTAGTTTCAGTAAGGCCTCTGAGGGGGCGACGTTTTAGCAGAACTTTGAAGGAAAGGAGGAGTAAACTGCATGAGTGAGTTACAGGTGGAAGGAACAGCGCGTGCAAGTGTCCTGAGGCAGCAGCCAGCCCAGCACATTGGAGAAGAGCGGGAGGTAGACAGGTCCGATGGGGGCAGGGCCTGGCTCAGGTGTTCTGTGGGTCCAGGATCAGAAGTTTAGGTTTTTTTTTTATTAAGGGCATAATTGCAAAAGCTAGGGAGAGGTCTGTGCTTGAGCGTTGCCGCCTCCTGATTCCTGTTTAAGATGGTGCCTATGGACACAGAGGGCTGGGCAGCTTGCTGGTTCGTGGACCGGGGTGGGGGCAATGGAGACTGGGGGGTCGGGGATTTGTTTTCAGGGCTTGCTGATGGGTTGGCTGTATGCTACTTTTGGAGAGAGGGGGAGCATGTTTGGGGAGAGGGAGGGGGAGCATGTTTGGGGAGAAAATCTGGAGTTCTGACTTGGAGGCCTGAGGTTTTAATGATGCCTCGGGGCAGGCAGATGGAGGTGTGGAGCAGGTGATCCCCGATACAGGACTCCGCAGGTCAGGAAGAAGGGCTGGAGGGAACGGGGAGGCTGTCAGCCGATGGATGGGGTGGACTGGAGGCGACAGCTCGGGGATGTGTGCACAGAGGAGAGTCCAGGACACCTAGAGGTGCCGAGGGGCAAGGACCCTCCAAAGGAGGACCAGCAAGATAAGACACGCCCAGGACATGGGGTCACGGAAGCCAGGCGAGGACAGTGGGCAGGCACGGGGCAGTCGGGTACAGCTGGGAACTGGACTGGATGGGGAGCAGAGTCAGCTCTTGGGTCTGACGAGCTGCCCTTCGTTGGGACTGGTGGGCAGTTTCAGCAGACGGGGGTGAAACGTCCGGTTGTCATGGGTCCTGGAGTGAATGGGCGGTGGGTAGTGGCCGTAACTACAGCCCACCCTTGAGGAAGTTTCCTAGAAGGGGAGCAGGAAATGGGCTGGTGATGGGAAGGGTGGTGGGGGCCCAGGAGTGCTGTTTTTAAAGATGGGGGTGTCTTGCAGTCTCTGTTGTATCTGCTGGGGAAGTTAGCGTAGGATGAAGCTCAGTGGGGAGAGAGAAAGAGCCAGGGTCACTGTGGGGGCCAAGGCGGGGTTGGCCTGTGCACCTAGGGTTACTGGCCCCTGGCCCCTGCGGGCTGGGTTGCCTGCAGCGGGTCGAGGCGATCTTCTGCCTTTGGTTTGTTGCGAGCATTGAGCTCCTCACACAGGAGGAGTGCATGGAGCAGCTATGCACCCATGGGTGCTGACTCTGGAGGGTGGTGGGCAGCAGTGCCCACTTAGGGAGGTTTCCCGGAGGCCACACTGAGTGCTCCTCATGGGCAGTGACCTTGGCTGGTGTCCCTTACGTTCACCTTCCCAACCTCATGCACAGCAGGGGCACAGTGTGGACCTGGCCAGCTGATTGAACAATGGGTGGTCCCTGTGACCCTGTGCTCGTAGCAGAGGAGACCGGAGAGCTGGGAGAGCAGCTCCCTTACCCATACTTATGGGTGTCTGCACCCCTCCCCCGGCCACACGATTTCAGCTAGGGCATGCTGCCCATCTAAGATTTGAATCCCCAGTCCTCGATGGAACGCTGATGACCTCTGAAGGTCCCGGCCCCAAACAGCCCCCTTATTGCCTTGACCAAGCTGCTGCTTTCTCCCTAATCCCCCCCAGCTATGGTCCGCCCAACCCCGTGGAGCTGGCCTCCATTCTTCCCGCTGCCATGGCCACCAGGGTCTTGGTGGAAGCACTCATGTCCTCTCTGCTGGTCTGTTTCACAGGAGGTCTGCAGCCTCCCATCTGCCACCCTCAGCCTGCTGCACCCCTTTGTCTATAAGCCTCTGACCCCCATGTTCACCAGGGTCAAGTCTAACGCTGAGCCTGGCCCCCAGTGCCTTCCCTCTTTCGTCTCCGGGGCTGCCTTCCCATTCAGCTTCTGTCTTCTCTCTGTCCCCCCCACGCAGAGACTATGGGGAGTGAATGATTGGGCGCTGTGAATCATTGTCAGTCAGCTAATCAGAAATCAAAGGGCAGCAGATACGAGGCCTCAAGTTCCAAGGCCCAGCCCAGGTGTGACCCCGGGGTGTGGCCTCCAGTGACTGTTGCCTGAAAACCTGGCGTCCATCTTTATTGACTTATAGTCATTCGTTCTGTCAGGTATGAGTGTCCAGCACAGCCTGTGTCCCAGGGGGACGCACAGTGAGAGGAAGCCTGGCCCACGTGTGGTTTACAATACAAGTTGTGGCACCGGGTACAGGGACGCACCCAGAGAGTGTCGCTTCTCTGTCCTGCAGGATAGTGACGCTGCAATTTCAGACATGGCATGAGAAGCCCCAGTGCTGAGGTAGGCCTGGCACTGGAATAACTAAAAGAAATCATAAAGGAAGATTAAGAGGATTGTCCATACTGTGCCTCAAATATACTTTTTAAACTTATAAACTTCAACTTTTTTTTTTAAAGCTCAAACCCAGAATGTATATGGCCTCTTTACTCTTCTTTTTTTTTTTTCTGGTGAGGAAGATTTGCTCTGAGCTAACATCTGTGCCAATCTTCCTCTTGTTTTTTTTTTTTTTTCTTGAGGAAGATTAGCTCTGAGCTAACATCTGTGCCAGTCCTCCTCTATTTTGCACGTGGGTCACTGCCACAGCATGGCTTGACCCGTGGTGTAGGTCTGCATCCGGGATCCGAACTCATGAATCTGGCCCGCTGAAGCGGAGCGCCCCAGGCTTAACCACTACGCCACCAGGCCGGCCCCTGGCCTCTTTACTTTTAGTGCTTTTTAAAAATCTTTCTTCATGTAGGTGTTTCAGATAATCCCAGGGGAATGTAAATAAAACAATTCACACTGATTTCTACATGGTCTTTCCTCCTAGACTTTATATCTTTGCCTACAGATTTTCTACTCTCCCAACTGAACTGATTAAAGACTCCTCTCTGACCTTTATTATTTTTTTATTGAAGTACAATTGACATATAACATTATATTAGTTTCAGGCATACAACATAATGATTCGAATATATATTGTGAAATGATCACCACAATAGGTCTAGTTAACATCCATCACCATCCATCATCATCCATCCATCCATTCTAGTTGGAATTGTTTCAGGTTAGTTTGCTAGATTTAGTTGTGAGACTTTATTTTTGTTTGCAAGGTCTAACAGGTCCATGCTTGGTGGCATGAAATTAAATGATTTCATTAAAATGCTTTGGTGGCACTTTTGTAAATGGATTGCTTCTAGATCATTAAAAACCAAGCCCAAAATTCACTGAACTGTGACTACTTAGATTTTAGATTAATTGTGTACTAGATTTGTAAGTTGAGTGACAAAAGCACATGGACAAAAGTTATGGCATTTAAGAATTTCTTTATACATCTTAAATGTAAAAATGAGAAAGTGTTGGTTGGTTTTAAATTCTGGTAACTCCATGATGAAAAGAAATTTATAAGTGTTATGACTCTAATAAGGTATTCATTTGATGATTAAAAAAACTTGAACTTTTATGGAGGCTGGCCCGGTGGCGTAGTGGTTAAGTGTGCACGTTCCGCTGTGGCGTCCTGGGGTTCGCAGGCCCGGATCCTGGGCGTGCACCAATGCACCGCTTGTCAAGCCATGCTGTGGCGGCGTCCCATATAAAGTAGAGGAAGATGGGCACAGATGTTAGCCCAGGGCCAAGGCCAGTCTTCCTCAGCAAAAAGAGGAGGATTGGCAGATGTTAGCTCAGGGCTGATCTTCCTCACAAAACAAAAACAAACAAACAAACAACTGTAACTTTTAAAAATTGTAAGTTATAGAAGCTTTATTAACATTAAGTTTTTAAAATTATAAACCTCTCGGAAAGTCTGAGAACTGACACAGAATTGGTCGGCAGCCCCGCCTGGCCCATCCTGGGCTGTCTGGGGAGAGGCTGATTCTAGGCTGGTGCTCACAGGGCTGGGAGCCAGCAGGAGTGACATGGAGCAGCTGTCCCGAGTGAGGCGAGTCCTGGGGGCTCAGTCCAGCTCAGAAAGGCAGCGCCTCGGGTGCACTAGGGAACCGGATGGGCACGCTGGGCAGCCGCCTGGCTCTGCCTCCCTAATGGGTGGCTTGGATGAGATGCTGAAAATCTAAGCCTTAGCGCCTTGGCCGTGAAATTGGAACCAAAGCACCTGCTTGCAGGTTTATTCTGAGGGCTCTGAGGCTGTGTGTGTGCACCTGCCTAGTGCACCCTGGGCACTCAGCCGTATTGACGCTAAATCAACAAGTGGGCAGAGAATGGCACAAACCAGCATGGCGTCCTCTGTGCCATCCTGCGTCTTCTGGCCCCTGCTGCTCTGTGCCTAGTGGACCTGGCAGTGTCTCGGGCAGTCGGCAATTGCAGCCTGCACTCTCCGTCTGGAAAGCCTTGGGGTCCTGGAGTGTGATGCCCGGCCACCCCTGCCCAGCTTCCCTGCATCCTCGTGTCCCTTCCCTCTCTTGACCGCGTTGCCAGGCGGGTGGTCCTCGGGGAGATAGAGGCAAGGGGTTCTGGCCATGTGTGTGGCCCACGGCTCTGCCTGTCGTGTGGGATGCTCTGTTCCCGTTCTCTGGGTGTGGATGGAGATTTTTTTTTTTTTCTGAATTGCAGCCAGCAGTGTTGTTTACTGGAAACCTCCTTTTCACGTGCTGGAAACTTCCCGGCCCAGATGTGGGTGAAGTAGGGTTACTTCAAGGCAAGAGCATTGCACTCAGGTGGGTACAGGAGTCCTGCTCTGTGGGAAGGATGGCCGCCTCCTGCTGAAATTCACATCAGAGGATTCAGTTATGAGCTCTCTTTGAGAGCAGACTTGGATGGGGTCAGGTGCATTCACAGCTTCCTTGTGGTCTCACCAAATTTGAGGGTGACCAGTACCAGGGTGAGGGGATTGCCCCAAAGGCCCAGCCCTCTGCCCAGCTTCCCCAGAGCAGGAGGGGGCCCAGTCCTGCCTGCCTCACGCCCCCCGGGAATAAAAATACTGACTCACAGAGGCAATAATAAACAGAAACTTTGTCTTGTTAAAAAAAACTTCAGGAATAAGTAGATAATACTTGTTAAAATTGATGAAAACAGCCCAACTTCCTCAGAAACTGTAATGCTATCTTTCCATTGTCTATGAACGGCCCCCCCACTTTAGTCCCCCAAACTCTTCTGGCTGTGTTGGGACCCCTCTTAGCAAGGGAAGGAGTATTTTGTGGGCATCATACCAAAGCCCCTCCGTGCATGTTGTGAGGAGTGAACCTCACAAGAACTGCTGTTGGTTGTTGTTGGTTACTGTTGGTTGGTTGTTGATTGTTGTTGGTTATTGTTGGTTGGTTGTTGATTGTTGTTGGTTATTGTGGGTTGTTGATTGGTTGTTGGTTGGTTGTTGAGGTCGGTAGTGATTTTGTCACCCCCATTAGCAGATGAAGAAATGGTGGCCCAGAGTGATGACTGGTGAGTCTGCAGATACAGTGAATACCAGAGCGGGTCCAGGGTGCCCCTTGGTGCTGTCTCCTCTGCAGGCTGCCTGGCCCCCTCAGCCCAGCCGGCTGGAGGATCTGCAGCCCATGAGGGAGAGAGGGCATGTGCTCTGTCCTTACATTTCATCCCTCAGGGCTCCTGAACCTAGCCCATGCGGAGATTTTGAAGAAATACTGGTGTCTAGGGTCCAGCGAAGATTGTGGGCTGGGAACTGTTTGTTTCCAGGTGGGAACACAGTGCTGTGCTGGGTGCTTACGGGTAGAGTCCTTACCCAGAGTTCCAGATGTGGTTCAGTGTTACTGTGTTTGGTCAAAGCTGGGGAACATTGGGGCATTTTTCGGTCCAGAGGAGAACTGGGAGGAATGAAAGGACTGAGGTTAATTCAAGAGTTGAGGAGACGAGGCTTCCTGACTCATAGGTGCTCTGTCAGCTTCTCCATCGTCCCTCACCCTCCCTGTGGGAGCTGGCACCTGGGCAGACCAGGGGAGGCTGCGTCAGGGCCTTGTGAACACTGTGCTCTAGCACAAGGACAGGTGGGCATGGTCCCTCTGTCCCCACAACCCACCTGGGGAAACGGCACGGGTTTGGGGCCACCTGTGGGAGGCTGGTTCTGCCGTGGCATGGAGGGAGCATTGTGAGCAGGTTAAATTTCCCTGAACCTCGGCTTGTCTCCAACAAAGGTGGATAACGCCTCCTGGGAACCAGGATTTCTAGAGGGAGTGGAGGACGCCTGGCCCACTGCCGGCATTTCGAGGCCCATCATCGGTCTGGATAACAATCCATTTTCCTCTGTGTTAGATAAAACTCACTCTGAAATATTTCAATTTGATATCATCGGGAAAGAGTTTAAAAGGCCAGATGAGTACCAACAGCTGCGTCTGTTTTCTTCGGCACTTGGAAGGAAGTGAACATTACCCCTTCCACTTTTGGTGTTCCAGTGCTGAGAGCAGCAGAACACGTCCTACAATTGTGGGTCTTGCGGTTTTGCTTTATAAGCTAACTCTGCGGGTTTCTTTGTGCTTGGAGTTAAGTGATGGTGCAGAGACGCTTGGTGGGGAGTGGAGGCTATGCCCTGGGCGTCTTCAACCCTCGTCTCCTCTCAGTACTAAACAAAGGGCCATCCACTGGTTTCCCATTGGCTCGTGTTCCGAGGTTAACTAGGGTGGGCTGGGGCAGCTGCTGGCTGGTCCGCTCTGCCCGGTCCCGGGACACTGTCAGGAGCAGGCAGAGGTCTGAGAGGACATGAGGACTGGAGGGCTGGGGCTCTGGGAAGCTCAGCTCTGTGAGAGACAAACATTCGTGGAGGAGGAGGGCCTTCCAGGCTCACAGTGCCCTTCTCCTGGGTCATCCCAGTGAGCGGGAGAACACTCGATTTCCATTTACTAGTCTGATATTTCTTGTTTCAATCCCCACCCGTTCCTGCAGATAGTGTTCCCCAGGGGAGGTGACACTGTGAGTGCTTGGGTGGGGGTCTGTCCTTACCCTGACAAAGGGCGTGCTCTGTGCTTGCCAGGGCGGAGGCAGGAGCATGGTATGTAAGAGGCAGCGAATGGGGTTTGCTTTTTTCTTTTTTAAGATTTGAGGCCTTGGTGTCCCCTTGGGCAGGAGCCCCCACACCTGGGGCCAGGAGTCTGTGGTTTGCAGGGGTCTCCCCAGTCCCTGCCTGCCCTTCCTCCCTGCCCTCCTCCTCACTCGCTGCCCCCTGCCTCCCCACCCAGCGGCAGGTGAAGGAGCTAAGATGTCCCTCCTACCTGCCCCCTGGGAGGCAGCCCTGTTTCCACCCGGCCCCTTTCTCCTCCCTCTGGGGATGGCAAGGAGGCGAGGAGGAAAGTGGCCGGGGCAGGGGACGTGACTGCCTGGGGGGCAGCTCTTTTTTCTCACCGTTGTTTTTTGCTCTGCCCCGTGAGTTCTTGAATGAAACAGCTGCCGTTTTAAAGCAGGGAAGGGGAAAAAGCACATATGGGAGGTTGCTTTTGAGAGAAAGCACTTTTTCTATACTTTTCCAATGAAGGCAGGGGGAAGGAAATGCATGAAAGGGGAGAGTGGAGGGGGAAATGAGGACAAATGACCATTTTTTTAGCATCGGCAAAAAACGTTATTACGCTAAGGATGTCGGAAGTCGCCACCTTGTTCCTGAAGAGAAGCCATGAGATGTGCCGGTAAAAGAACCACACTTGACACACAGAAGGGTCTGAGGTGTGTGTCAGACCCCACACACATGGTGCGCCCACCCCACGGAGGAGGGGGCTGCTCTTGTGGCCTCAGGCAAGACTCTGGTTGTGGGGAGGGGGCTGTGAGCTCAGAAAGAGAGTCACCTTGAACTCTGTAGCCAGTTAAGACATTCTGGTTAGATTGGCTGGACTAAATGACCTCCCTTGAGGCCAGGGGACCCTTGAGGCCAGGGGACTCATGCATTCTTCATAGGCTTCTTGAGCATCTACTGTGACTTTTGTGACAAATGGAGGGATATGAAGGACAAAGCCTAGAGTTGGAACACTGCCTTACAGTCTTGGGTCCTGAAGGAGGAGGTCGTACATCAGCTTTGAGCATCTTCGCGGGTCAGGCACTAAACACCTTTAATCCTTAAGATGACCCTGCTAGGTGGGCTCCTTGTTCCCAGGGATGTCCCTGGGTTAAGTGATGTGCCTACGCTCCCTGAGGGGACTGCAAGCCAGTTCACAGGCTCTCCAATATTCCGGGCCCCCCACTCATCCCAGACCCCCTGGGGCCTTGGTTTCCCCTTGTGTCCACTGCCCCATCTCCCCCTCCTGGCATCATCCAGGGACAGGTGAGAAGATGCTCGTGTACAGACTCTATTGCTGTCAGTGACATGGACACACGGGGCTTCCTCAGTGTTGAGAAGTACTGAAATGTGGCTAGTGCCCCGTGGGGCCCCCTGCAACCTGCTCCCCCCAACCCCAGCCCCTGCTGGCGGCTGGCTGAGCAGGGAAAGGAGGAGGAGGAAGGTCTGGAGAGCGAGGATTTGCCCAAGGTCTGTGCTTGAGCAAGGCCCAGGTGTGAGACCAGCCCCTGGAGACAGTTCCTGGGCTGTTTGCATGGAGATGGCATCCTTGCCTCTGGACAAGGAGAGAACGCCAGGCTCGGAGATTTCTGCAGAAGAGAGCTGACAACAGCTCGCTGGTGTCAGGAACTCCTTAAACTGAAGGGTCTTTTTCCTTATCAGAGGCAAAGCACCTTTAAAAGTGCTTTAGCCTGCTCCTGGAAACTCCATCACTCAGGGTCGTGGGGCCATGGACGAGTGTGACTGGCTTGTGGCGGATCTTATGTGTGACGGGGTGGAGGGGTGAAGATAGGAGGCATTTGCTGGAAGAGTTTAGTGACTCCACTGTAGACGCCAGGGCTGGGAGCGAGGACGGATCTAGCCAGCGGAGGGGCCTTCTGAGCTCAGCTCCCAGGGACCACGGATTTTGGAGCCGTGTCCCTCATTCAGGTCTGGTGCTCCCTGGTCAGGATCAGATTCAGGTTGTGACTCTCTGCAGGAGCACCCAGCAGTAGAGCCGTGCTCTCATTGTGGATGTGTCCCATTGAAGGCCAGGGTCACTCTGACCCCTGATTAAGGTGGCATGGCCAGCTACTGTAGACTTAGTCTTTTCTCTTATATAATAAATAAGGGACGGTACTTTGTGACTATGATCTTCTCCAAAGAGTGATGGGGACAGAATGGTAGATTGTGGCTCTCCTCTGCAAGTTCCCATGACAAGTGGGGGCTGAAACCTTTTCCATTTCTTACATCCCTCCCCCCCCCCCGTTACCTGTCTGACCCCATGTCCTGCTCCTCTGCTCCCTGACCCTCCAGGTGGGGAGGCACCTGGAGACCACGTGGGCATCTGCTCCTCATCGGACCCCCAGTGTGTTCACTTGCTTCTATCAGTAGGACTCCTGGACTCATGGATTCCTACTTTATTCAATGGGTTATAATCCAATATCATCACTATTTAACTCGACGTTCAAGTTGTCTCTTCAGGCAGGCTCCAGTGTCTTTGTGACGCAGCTCGGTCATTCTGTGAGCATTCTCTTACCTTCTAGGGAAAAAAAAAGAGATATTGCAGGCTTATTTTGTACTATCGCTGACTCTCACTTGATATCAGCCATGTCTCCGAGCAGCTCTGGTTTCTTTTACTGGGACAACGTATTTTAAAACCAAGACCTGGGTGCTGGCTCTGAGTACTGCTGCTTCAGGCCTTCACTGTGGACAGAGCTGGGCCTGTATTCTGTATGCCTGTGTATGTTATGTGTGTGTGCATATGTGTGTGCTTGCAGATTTACATCTATTTTCATTTCTGCCTGTATCTGTGTCTCTACACTGGAGCCAAGAGTTACACCAGCATCTCAGATTCCAGTCTTACAGCACAGCGCTTACCGTCATTTTCTCCCTTTCTGTGTTAGTAAACCCTTCTCCCACTGTAAGAGGTCCGCCACCCTTTTCATTACCGTAGATGCCTCCCAGATCAGTCCTCCTGTAGCAACTGATCTCCATCTCCTCTCCTCCTCTCCGCAGACCCTCCTCATGTTGAGCAGCTTTTCTAGGGTCTCACCTAGTGTTCTGCCTCGACTCCTGCCTGCACTGCAGACTGTCCCCCGGGGCTGCCGCGATATGTTCATGTGGCTCCTTTCTTCTCACCGCTAAAGGTTGCCTGCCACCTTGGGGTCAAACCTTGGCTTGCTGTGAGGGCCCCTCCTCATCACTACTTCCCAGGACCGTGCTCACCACCCCTACACTCACTCTTAGGGTGCAGCCTCCGCCTGCCTGCCATCCACGTCCCTAACACACGCTGGGCTTCAGTTCACCAAAACACCGTGCGTTATGCTTTGGTCCCTGGCTCTTTTCCTGTCTCGGAAATGTCTGCCTCTCCTCCGAGTCTCAGCCCACCTGTCACCTTCCTTCCTTGATGCTGCCACCAATGGACTCAGTGCCCCCTCGTGACGCCATGTGCAGTTATTCCGCCACGAGGGGTAAAGGTGAGTAATTCCTCACTGTACCTCCTGCAGTGCCAGGCACACACTGCTCATCAATGTTTCTGGATGGATGGGAGAGCGTGTGAGCGAGTAGACGTGTGGGGAGCAGCCTCCAGTGTCAGACGAGAGCCCTGGGGTTGTGAGCGGGCCCTGCCCTTCCTCAGGAACTGTAGCCCGTGTTAGAGTTGGCCTCACCACGGGGCTCGTCCCCCCAGTTCAGTCTGGGTTTCCCGCTCCAGGTTGGTGATGCAGCCCTGAGGCCCAGTGCTGGAGCTGCCCTCGCAGTCTGGCCCTGGCACCCCTGGAGCCTGTCCTCTACAGGAAGAACCTCGCTTTGTTCCTGGGGACTCAGTGCAGCCAGAAGCCAGAGGTAGGCGGTCAGGCCAGCGAGAAGCAGATAGGACTGTCGCTTTACCAGAGGCAGGCCAGGCTGGCAGCGCAGTTGCAGGGTGAGCCCTGTGAGGCTGAGCCTCTTTGTACCTGGAAGAGTTGGGTTCGCACGTGTCTTGGCTTCTGGGTTCCCCCAGGGTCCCCAGACTGAGCTGCCCCCAAACCCTCATGCTTCAGCTTGCTTCCTAGGGGGTCAGAGGGGGATCTGAGACAGGCTGTGAATGACTGGCGTTGACCGCATGGAAATAGAGCAAAGCAGATATTTTTCATTCCTGCCCCAGCATTTATTGCCCCTGCTCTGTTTCATGTGTGGAAAATCCCAGACGAAGGTTAGGACCTGCAGATTGGAGGCATGAGACAGATGACCACAGTACAGAGTTGGGCCCCGCGGATGAGGTCGGCTCAAGTGTGGGATGATTAACCAGTCAGAGAGGTCAGGCAGGAGGCGGATCTTCGGCTGAGCCCAGAAAGGCAGCAGTTTTCAGTCAGAGAGGAGAATGGGAAAACGCCAAGACGCCTGAGTGAGGCCCCAGCAATCCCCAGGGCTCAGAGCAGGAGGAGCCTGGGGTGTAAGCAGGTCTTGGGGGGGGGTGGTATGCTGGGGGGAGGGGCTGAGGAGGTGGCCAGCTGGCAAAGTGGGGAGTCACGGCAGGGTTCCCAGTTTTGCGTTGGGGGAAGTTCACTTGGATAGCAGTGTGTGGACTTCGGCCGAGAAACTATGTCCTGATTGCTGATTCTCACCTCGAATTGTGACAACCCTGTTTGTTGTCATCCTCTGTGAGTCGTATCATGTGCATGTGATTTATTGCTAGTAATAAAGCTCGGGAATTTTCTGAATGATGTACCTTTTAATTAAGTAACAGGAGATTCAGGGTGTCCCTATGGAAACAACCGTTTGTCTTGCAATCTGGCAGGCATGGGCATGGGAGTGCCTGTGCTCATGACAGTCATTTCGAGAGACTCCATAGAGTGTGGAGCCCGGTCCTCGAGTTCAAGGAGCTTTATCATGTTGGGGGTTACCTGTTGTTGGCTAAGATTTGGATTCGTTCTGCTGGTTCCATGGGTAAGGCTAGTGGTAGATCTGGCTGACTTCTGGAAAAAGTGTTTGTACCAGGTGCCCCCAGACAGCAGAATAGTGTGCTTCTAGCTCAGCTTGTAGACATTACTCTGCGCTCTGTCTCATGTTAGGTGTTGTGGAATCAGAAATAATGTGATACCGATGTGCTCTCAGGGATCCTGCTGCCATGGGAGGGGAGGGAGGTCTGCAGAAATAGGACTGAGAGATGTTTGCAAAAACTCAAGTTTGAATATGCTATAGAAAAAGTGCATAATGATGAAGGAATCTAGAAAATGACTGAATGAATGAATATAATGAAAGATGAATAATGATCTAATTTGAGGCATGGGGGAAACAAGAATGAATGAGTGCCTGCCAGTGAGGAGTCAGAACCCACAATGGCGTGTTCCTGGTTTTTTTGTGTTTGAAAGTTGAAGAATTGCTTTGCTGTTCCATTTGCAGAAATGGAAAGGTGGATATTTGGTGCCAGAATCTAAGAGGTTAATGTAGGCCCTTGAATCGACTGGAATTTGCACATGTGTTAACCATAAAGGCCCTGGTCTAGCCCACCCAGACTGCTCTCCAAAGCTAAGACATTTGGAGTTGCAAGCAGAGTTGAAGATCTGAAGTCAGAGTGTTAGACCAACACAGGTCTGAGCTGTCGGTGCATCACAGGTCACTAGAGCTGCGCCTGGCTGGGCGGGAGGCAGGTCAGGTCACTAGAGGCCTTGCTGCTCCGGGTACTCAGTGAGGCCAGAAGGCTCCCTAGCACCATCTGCTCCAGTGCAGGGGTCTCCTTTAATGCACCCCACAGAAGGGGGAGGTGGCCCCAGCCAAATATGATCAAGGCAGCCTTCCCTTCTTCCCAGGAATTAGAATGCCAGAGCTTCTCCTGGTGGAAAGCTAAGATCCCCTGCTCCATGATGGTAGCCCAGGACAACTCCATCCTGCCCGGGTCTAATAGGCCTTGGAAAAGACCTGTCCTGTCTGTGGATCATGCCCACCCTCCCCTCCGGGCTGTCCTTCAGGCTAAGTGACCCTTCCACTTTCCAGGTGTCTGTCTGGCTTGCTCCTCTTCATGTGATACCTTGCCCCCACCATCACAGTCCCCTTCACCTCCCACACTCTAGGTTTTCAATTTCCTTCTGAAATGGCAGAGCTAGAGAGGAAAAGTAGATGTGATTTTCAGGGAGCTGAATGGCACTGGGGATGGTGAGGATGGGGAGGGAGCCGAGGGGCCCAGCCCCCAGGTGTGGAGAGCCCCCACACATCTGCTTTGAGCTCCTCGAACCCTCACCTGGTCCTCCTCCCTCTCTACCAAGGCAGTTGGTTGTTTTTCTTAAAGAAGCAAATTGGAAAGAAAGCCTTTCTGCATTAGGGGGTTCCTTCTTTCTACTCCAAACCCCCTGTTTGCTAGCAGTGTAGATTACCAGTGATACTGACGGTTATGGATACAGGTTTACTGGACAATACGCAGTAAATACGGGATTTTAAAATCCCGAAAGCCAGAGAGCCTATGGGTTTTGATTTTAAGCCCCTCGTCTGCGTTCTTGGAGAGGTCTGAAATCCTAGCAAAGCTGCACCGAGCCAAAGGCGTTGGTAATCCAGTCAGTCGGATGGCGGGGAAGGTTTGCCCCACCCTGCCCTGGGAGGCGTTTCTTCACCGCTTTCCCTGAGTTTGGCTGAGAAGCCTTTTGCCTCCTCTCTGGAGCTGCGGGCTGGGGCGGGGGAGGGAGGGCTAATTCGTGTCAGATGGAGGGGCGCCAGGGGACCGTGCGCTCGCTCGCCTGGCTTTTGTTCCCTGCATCTGACTTCTGACGGCAGAGTGGACTTGGAGGTGGTGGCCGCGTCCTTTCGGGCCTCCCAGGGTCGAGCTTTTCCTGGGACTCCCAGACGCAGAGGCCCAGAGGCATCCCTGCCCGGCACCGCTGCCGAGGAGGGGGTCAGCGCTTGCCGCAGCTGTCCTCGCCTGGCTGGGCCGGGCTGTCTGCAGGCTCCTGGGGCGGCCATGCGGCTGCGCGCCCTGACCTCGGGGCCGCCTGGAGGGTGCGCGCGCGGGGCCCGGGCTCGCCGGTACCGGCGTCAGGTGAGCGGGCGTTCGGATCCCGGCCGCTGGGATCCCAGGAGTGGGGGCGCAGGGAGCCGGGGCGCGGGGCACTTGTGGGCCGGCGCGCGCGTGTAACTATGTGCGCGCGTACCCTTGTCTGGGTGCGGGTGTGCAACTGTACGTGTGCCCGTGCACCGTCTGCGTGTGCACGTGAGAGTTTACTCGTGCTCTTGTCTGTGCGCGTGTCCGTGTATGCTCATACGTCCGTGAGTGCGCGTGTCCTTGTCGGTGCGCGCGTGTGCATATTCGTGCGTGTGTCCGTGTGTGCGCATATGTCCGTGTGTGCGTGTGTACCTTTGTGTGTGCGTGCAGGAGAGGGCGAGAGAAGGAAAGCCGGGCTTTGCTTGGTGGGAGGCGGGCACCCTGGTGAGCCCACATGGAGTGGGAGACTGTTCAGGCTTCATTTTCTACCAACTGTCTCTTGAATCTCTTGAACGTGCTTCCTTGGACACGTCTCCTGGAATGGAAGTAGGACATTGGCCGTTACGGAGCCTCGCTGCGCCTGCAAAGGAAAAGGGCGCTTAGCTCCGTGCTGACGTCCGGTTGTGCTGCATGTTGCAATAGCCCAGATTCACCAGGGCCGCGTTACAATCCGTGGTCCATGGGATCGTCCTCCACAGTATTTGAATTAACCGGAACAGAATCGGGAGTCCCGCTAGGGTCAGCCTTCTTTCTTTGAGTCTAAAAATCAGGCATTCATTGCATTCGTTTTCCTGGAAACTTCCATAAGGTTCCGAGGAGTGAGGAGTCGTCAGGATGTCCGCTACTTTCCATCATTTTGAGTTGTGCTGCATTCCTTTTTTCAGTTTAACAGGCGAGCACTCTTGCTGGGAAGCTTGGGGACAATGTGTGGTGTGAGGAGGATGTCCCTACGCCCTGGGTCCTGTGGCTGCAGGTGGGTGGAAACGTCCAGGGCAGGATATCTGCAGAGGTTTGGGGTCCGCTTTGTCCATGGGGGACGTTTTGTGACCGTTTAACTTGAGTCAGGTTGATTTGTGTTTTTGCTCAGCGTGTGCCTCCCTAGCATGCTCCCAAAGGCTTCTCAGATACCAAAATGCAGGCCTAAGTCCTCTTTCCTGAGAGGAAAACATAGCTTGGGCAGTGCCGGTTTCCCCTTTGTGTGGGCAACTGTGTTGCTATTGCAGCATTAGCAGGGAGAACCCAGCAGAGCCGTCTGCATTTCTGCAGAGCACAGCAGCGGGTTCCCCTTCTGCACCGTTGTGGAGCGCTTCCTTGCTCAATTTTGCAGAGATTTTTCTTTCTAAAAGAGACCTCACCATCAAGACCAGCACTAATTACCGTGTACCCCTCAGGGAGTCCTTGTGGAAGGGCAGCCTTGCTCCCTAGCCTTCCCACTGTCTGCTCCTAACAATTAAATGCAATTTAGATTCCTGAACTGAGCCTGCTAAATGCTCCAGTATTGTGGGCTCCCCTCCCCCCGGCACTCACCGGCCCCACCTCTTTGGCAGAAGGGAAAGCGCAGTATCAGGTGAAAACAAAGGCCGTCTAATCCCGTCTAGGCTCATTTCACAATGGAGATGTTATGTACAGATGAAGCGTGAGCAGATGTTATTACACGATCTGAAATGAATTCCTCGGGGATCCAGCCACTGAAATGGCTCCAGCCTCCCAACAGCACCTCTGCTGTTTCCTTCCTGCAGTCATCTGGCTGTGGCCCTGCCGGCAAGAAACTGCAGGAACACAGTGTCTCTTTCTCTCTGGTTGGAATAAAGGTATTTGTAAGGAATAGAAGGTCACAGTGTCCCCCACTGGCCCACAGACTACGGCCAATTCATTCGGTCAACAAATATTAATTGCGGGTCCACGGTGAACGGTCTGCCAGGCGCTGTGCAGGGCCTCAGAGGGCAAACGGGTGGGAGTCCTGCCTCTAGGAAATTGCAATCGAGCACAGGAGTGAAGACGTACAAACAGATAACTGAAATATTGGGGGAAAAACTGTGTGCCAGCGAGGTGATTATGATAGAGGGCTGTGTTTGTCACATGCTTGAATGCCTGCTCCTGTCTGAGCATGAGCCTGGGGTGGAGACCGGTCTGAGCCCATATCCCTTATCTGGTGGCTGCGTGGTCTTGCATCCCAGCATCCCTGTTTGTAGAACAGTGATGGTCGTGGTTACGGCACAGAAGGGCCCTGCTGATGTTGTGAACTTCATGATAGCAGCACCATCGTCCCTCTTTTGCGGGCACTGAATTCAGGACCCCTGCTATCAAAAAGTATACAATCTCTTGAAAAAACCAGAAACAGACGTATGAACAAGCACATAGGAACAGTACCTTACATGTATGTCAGATAGATCCTTATAGTATCATCCATTGTATGGTGGTGGCTGTCAGTCCCAGCTGCAGATTAGAATCGCTGGGGGAGCTTTGAGAAAATTCATATTCAGACCCCACCTCCAGATAGTCTGTTTTAATTGGTTTGGGATGGAGTTTAGGCAGTTTCTAAAAAGTGCCCCAGTGATTTGCATAGACTGCCAGTGTTCACAGCTGGTGCCTGGTACAGCATTCGGTCATGTACAGCAGCTCTGCTAATGGGCAGCAGAGGGAGGCTGTCCTTTCCCTTGGAGAGAGGCTGTGACTTGCCGGGGTCACAGAGCGTGTACTGCAGGTGCCAAAACCGATGAGGACGCTTTCCCTCGTTTGGTTGGCATGCCGAGATCAACCAAAAGACCAGGAGACAGGGGATTAAGTGACAAGACTGCAGTAGGACTGTTGAGGAATTGGAAGTGGTCTGGAAAGACTTGGGGGAGGGTGGGACTAGAAGTGGTCACGTTAGGAAACTCTAAGTTGCCAGCGTTCCAGACAGCTTGAATCACATGGGAAAGAGGTGGTTGGCCAAAGCATGCTTTCAAGTTGGAATGGCATGTTGGAATCAGCCTCTGCCAGTTCCAGTCCATTGGTAGTGGCTCATGGAGTTCTTGGTTGAGAAGACTTGTAAGGCCAGCTGGGGATGATAGCTATGATAGATTAGTTATGTCTGCCATAGGTCAAGGAGTAAGAGTTGTGGTCTGTGTGCTGAGTATTTGCACTTCCTGTGAGCCATCTCAGGGGAGCGTGTGCTTTGTTGAAAATTAGGATTCAAGGTGTTTGTTCAACACCTCATATTTGTTAGTTAGAATCCCAAGAGTACACTTTGGTTGAAACTCAGTTTAGTATTTTTACAATGAAGACATATTTTCAAAATATAGTAGAGAACTTGTCAAATTGTACACTTATATGTGCAACCTTCAAAGTTGTTTTGGCAATTCTGAGTGGTTTGCATTTAAATATGAATTTTAGAATCAGTTTGCCAATTAAAAAATCCGTGCTCGGATTTTGATTGAGATTGTGTTGAATCTGTAGATTATGTGGGAAGAATTGCATCTTAATTATATCGAGTCTTCTGATCTATGGACATGGTATATATCTCCATCTGTTGATATCTTCTTTAATTTCTTTCTGCAGTGTTTTGTAGCTTTTAGTTTATAGGTCTTTCACACCTTTTGTCAGATTTATCCCTAAGTATTTAATGCTTTAGATGCTACTGTATATGGTAATGTTTTCTGAATTCCAATTTCTGAATGTTTATTGCTAGTATGTAGAAATACAATCAGTTTGTACATTCACTGATCTTGTATCTGTCAACTTTGCTAAACTCACTTGTTAGTTCTAGAGCTTTTTTGTAGATTTCATCAGATTTCTCTACATAGACAATGATGTCATCTGTGACTAAAGACAGTTTTACTTTCTCCTTTCCAAATTGGATACCTGTTACTTATTTTTCTTGCCTGATTGCAGTGCTTAGAACCTCTAGGACAATGTTAAATAGAAGTGCTGATTACAGACATCCTTGCCATGTTTCAGATCTTAAAGGAAAAGCACTCAGTCTTTTATCATTAAGTATGATGTTTGCTGTAGGTTTTACTTGGATAATTTTATTAAGTTGAGGAAGTCCCTTTCCATTCTTATCTGACTGAGGATATTTATCAGGAAGTGAATGTCGGATTTTGTCAGAGGTTTTCTTTTTTGCATCATTGGATGATTGTGCAGTTTTCTTTTTTAGTTTATTGATTGGTATTTGAACATTAAACCAACCATGCATTCCAGGGATAAACCCTGTTTGCCATCAGGTATTATTCCATGGGCTATTTAGAAGTGTGTTCTTTAGTTTTCCAATATTTGGGGGATTTTACAGAGATCTTTCTGTTTCTGATTTCTAATTTAATCCCATTATGGTCAGAGAACATATTTAGTGTGACTTGAATGCTTTTAAATTTTAGACTTGTTTTATATCCCAGAATATGGTCTGCCTTGGTAAATGTTCCGTATGCACTTGAAAAGAATATGTATTCTGATGCTTTTGGGTCAAATGTTCTGTAAATGTCAATTAGATCAAGTTGTTTGATAATGTCATTCAAATCTTATGTATCCTTGTTTATTTTCTGCAATAATTATCAGTTATTATTATTGATAAAAAATAATTATTAGTTATTGAGAAATAGTATATTAGTTTGCTAGGGCTGCCATAGCAAAATACCACACACTGGGTGGCTTAAACAGCAGAAATTTATTTTCTTACAGTTCTGGAGGCAGGAAGTCCAAGATCAAGGTATTGACAGGTTTGGATTTTCCTGAGGCCTCATTCCTTGGTTTGTAGATGGCCACCGTCTCACTGTGCCCTCATGTAGACTTTTCTATGCAAGCCTCCCTAGTGTCTCTTCCTCTTCTTTTAAGGACGCCAGTCCTATTGGATTAGGGCCCATCCTTATGACCTCGTTTAACCTTAATTACCTCTTTAAAGGTCCCATCTCCAACTATAGTCACATTGGGGATTAGGGCTTCAGCATATGAATTTTGTGGGGACATAATTCAGTCTATAACAAGGAATAAAGAAATTTCTGACTATATGCATTTGCCTATTTCTCTTTGCAATTCTATCAGTTTTTGCTTCATGTATTTTGAAAGTTTTGTTATTAGGTGCATAAATGTTTAGGATTGTTTGTTCTCTTGATGCATTCACCCTTTGTCATTATGAAATGCCTTTCTATATCATTGGTAATATTCTTTAATCTGGAACCTACTTTCATATTAATATAGCCATTTCAGCTTTCATTTGATTAATGTTATCATTATCTATTTTTTCTATCTTTTGTCTTTAAAAAATATATAATCTGACAATTCCTACCTTTTAATTAGGTGTTTAAGCTATTTACATTAATGTGATTACTAATATGGTTTAAATCTATAATCTTGCTACTTGTTTTTTATTTCTTTCACCTATTCTTCATTCTTCTTTTCCTTTTTTTTTTTCCAATTTTAGATTAACTGAACTTTTTAAGTAATTTTGTTTTATCTCCTTTGTTACCTAGAACTTATTTTAGCAGTTGCTTTAGGGTTGATAGAATACCACTTTAGCTTATCACAGTGTGTTTTTAAGTGATAGTCTGCCCCTTCTTGAATATTATGAGAGCCTGATGATAGCATACTTCCATTTCTCTCTCCTGAGCTTTGTGCTGTCTTATCATAAAAATTACTTTTACATTTGTTAAACCTCATATTACCTCACTATTAGTTTTTGTTTAAACAGTTAAATTATCTTTTAGTGAGTTTTAAATAGTAAGAAAATAATCTTATATATTTATCCATGTGATTACCATTTCTGGTGCTCCTCATTCTTTTGTGTAAAGCCATGTTTCCATCTGATATCATTTTCCTTTTGTCCTCTCTTTAACATGTCTTGTAGTATGTGTCAGCTGGTGATAAATTATTTCAGCTTTCAGCTTTTGTATGTCTTAAGAATTTTTTAAGTCACCTTCTTTTTTGAAAGATATGTTTGCTGGGTACAGAATCCTAGATTGGCCGATTTTTTCTCAGTACTTTATATTGCTGTACTGCTTTCTCATTTGCTTTTTTTTTACATGAGAAATCTGCTGTTGTGCTAATGGTTGGTCCCCTGTACATAACATATCTTTTTTCTTCCCTCCGGATACTTTTAAGATTTTCTCTTTGTTGCTGGGTTTGAGCAATTTGATTATCATGTGCCTTGGTGTAGTTTCTGTCACATTTCTTGTACTTGACATTTGTTGAGTTTCTTGGATCTATGGGTTTATAGTTTTCCATTTTGGAAAAGTTTCAGCCATTATTTCTTCATATCCCCCCCCCCCCCCCCTTTTGAAGACTCTAGTTACACGTATGTTAGGCAACTTAAAGTTATCCCACAGCTCACTGATGCTCTGTTTGTCTATTTATTTACTTAGATTGTCTCCTTTTTCTGTGCTTTATTTTGGGAAGTTTGTACTGTAATGTTTTCAAGTTCACTAATCTGTTCTTCTGCAGTATCTAATCTGCCAATAATCTCATCCAGTGTATTTTTAAGAGACTTCTAATTTTTACGTTTTCTTCTTTAGATGTTTGATTGGATCTTTTTATGCCTTCAAAGTCCCTACTTACCTTTTTGAACATATGGAATACAGTTGTAATACCTCTTTTAATATCTCATCTGCTAATTCTAAAATCTGTATTAGTTTGGTGTCACTTTCAGTTGATTGATTATTCTCATCATGGGCTTTGTTTCCTGTTGCTTTGCATGCCTAATAATTTTTGATTGGATACCAGATAATTTTTTTTTGATCGGTATATATAAATATATATTTATTGATTTTTAAAACATTTATTGAGGTCATATTGAGTTTTAACACTGTGTAAATTTCAGATGTACGTTATTATATTTCAGTTTCTGTGTAGATTGCATTGTGTTCATCACCAATAGTTTAGTTTTTATCCATCACTGTACACATTTGCCCCTTTACCCATTTTGCCTTCTCCCCACCTCTTTGTCTTCTGCTAACTAGTAATCTGTTCTCCTTATCTGGGTGTTAGTTTATCTTCCATGTGTGAGTGAAATCATACAGTATTTGTCTTTATCTGTCTGACTTATTTTGCTTAGCGTAATACCCTCAGGGTCCATCCATGTTGTTGCAGATGGCATGATTTTGCCTTTTTTATGGCTGAATAGTATTCCATTGTGTATATACCACATCTTCCTTTTCCGTTCATTCGTTGATAGGCACTTGGTTTGCTTCCACATCTTGGCTATGGTGAATAATGCTGTGATGAACATAGGGGTGCATAAATCTTTTTGAGCTGTTGATTTTGTATTCTTTGGATAAATACCAGAAGTGGAATAGCTGGATCATATGGTATTTCTATTTTTAGTTTTTTGAGAAATCTCCATATTGTTTTCCTTAGTCACAGCTGGATACCAGATAATTTTTTGATTGGACACCAGACATTGTGAATTTTATCATATTGGATGCTGGATATGTTTTTATTTCTACAGATATTCTTGAGTTTCTTCTTGAATGCAATTAAATTACTTGGAAATACAGTCATGCGTCACTTAACAATGGGGATACGTTCTGAGAAATGCGTCGTTAGGTGATTTCATTGTTGTGCAAACGTCGTAGAGTGTACTTACACAAACCTAGATGGTATAGCCTACTACACACCTAGGCTTTATGGTACTAATCTTATGGGACCACTGTTGTATATGTGGTCTGTCATGACTGAAATGTTGTTATGTGGCGCATGACTGTAGTTTGATCCTTTTGGGTACTGCTTTTTAGATACAGTAGGCAGAAGAGCAGCAGCGCTCAGTCTAGAGTTAATCATTCCCCACTGTTAAGGCAAGATCCTTCGGTGTTTTCTGTGCACTAATCCGTGAATCATGTGGTTTTCTGGTCTGGCTGTGGGAACAGCCACTATTCCTACCTCTTTATGAGCACTGAGCGCTATTTCCTCTAATCCTTTCTGGCAATTCTTTCCCCAGCCTTTGGTAGCTCCCTCATAGGTGCACGCATGTGCGCGTGCACACACACACACACACACACACATGCATGTGCTCGTCAGTACTTGGCTGAATACTTAAGGGGGACCTTCTGCAGATCTTAAGAATTTTATGCAGCTCTCTGTTTTCTGGTACTCTGGCTCGTGAATTCTTACTGCCTTGTTCTGCCTGAACTCTTAGCTCCTTCTCTCCACTCAGGTGGTACACTGGCTCCTTCTCCCTTCTCTGCATCCTGGAAACTTTCTTGATGCAGGAATCTGGGGCAGTTGTAGAGCTCACTTCATTTTTTCCTGCCTCTGAGGAACTAGATAGATTCATTTGCCTGTTCATGAACATCCTATAAATAGAATCATTCGCTGTGTGCTCTCATGTCTGACTTCTATCAACTCAGCATAATAACGCTTTTGATGTTGACCCGTGATGTTTTGGGTATTAGTAGCTTGTTCTTGTGTATACCCAAACAGTATTCCATTGTGTGAATATACCATGGTTGGTTTTTCCCTTCTCCTTTGGATGGACATTTGGGACATTTCCTGTTTTGGGCACTTTTAAATAAGGTGGCTATGACCATTCTTGCACCAGTCTTTTATGGACATGTGCATTTATTTCTTTTTAGTGTCCATAGGAGTGGAATTGTTGAGTCATAGGATTGATGTAGACTTAAAAATATTTATAAGAAATTGTCAACCCATTTTCCAAAGAAGTTGTACCATTTGTTTCACATTCTTGATAACATTTCATCTTCTCAGTGAATTTTAGCTATTCTGATGATGAGTAATGGCCTCAGTGAATCCATGTGGGTATCAGTTACTGATAGAATACACTGTCACGTATCAACAAATGGGTATAATTATTGGTATTTGGTTTCTAAGGCAAATTGAATTTTTATAAGATCATCAGATACTGTGAGCCTTGACTCTGCAAACATGAATTTGGTGGATGAGTGGTTCATTTCCTCCCAACGTATGTAATGGATTGATGCTATACTAGGTTTAAGGAGGAACCACATATCTTGTCACACAGGTCTTATGATTGCTTCTCCTTCTGCAGAAGTGCACATCAGCTCAGAGGGTCTGAGGGGCCAGGAGAATCGGTTAGCTTCCTCTGAACATCATCGTGCTGTTCGCTAATCATTTCTTGCAGAGGATAAAGCGTTCAGACTCTGGGAATGCGTGTGGATTACTTTGTCACAGAAGCGGGTGGTTGTACGCCTGCAGTCTGGAAGCTAATACATGATCACATAAGCAGTGTTGACTCGTGTAGCACTCCTGATGCGCTCCGCCCAGAGGAGTTACAAGCGGGGCGAGTGAGAGCTTCGCTCTGGGACTCTGGCATCGGGAATGCTGACAGCGTATCCGAGGCTGCCCTCGGGAATCCCAGCGTTGGCAGGGTGGCCTCTTGTTCTTCTCTGTTTGCTTGGTAAAGTTCGCATTTTAGCTCTTCACAGACTCCACTAGATTTATTATCTCCTGAAAGGAAAAAGGGAAAGCAAATAAGCCATGAATTGTAGCGCTGACAATTTCTCCCTGTACTTTTTCAGCCAGAAGAATTAACTTCGAGTCTGCACAGTTTTAAGAACAAGGCCTTCAAAAAAGCCAAAGTCTGTGGAGTTTGCAAACAAATTATTGACGGTCAAGGGAGTTCATGCCGAGGTGAGTCCATGTTTATCATTCTCTCGCTGATTAAACCGAAGCAAGGCAAACAAACAAACAAAAACCAAAATGAAAACCTTCTTTTGGGAGTTTCCAAAGTTAAATCCTGGAATTCCCCTTCTTAGTCTGTGTTTACCCCCCACCCTCACTGGGCAGGGGCCGACCGTATTTGTACAGATAAGTGCTCAGGAGGAAATTTTTCCAGGAAGAGCAAAGCTGTTCATAATGGAGAGGGGTCAGTAAGGAGTAGTTCATGACCTATTCGTGTCCGTTCTGTAGTGTCAGTCACTTGGCTATTCATTTGTACTTTCTGATCTCTTACCAGAGTTTATAAACGAGATTTTTCTGCTCAAGTCAGGGCTCACTGTGATACGTTCCCTTCAGCCTGTTGTCAGACGTTGCTCTTGTCAGTAAACAGATCCACCCCTTCGCTCTCTGATGCTTAAGCACCAGGTAATCAGTGCACCTTGCTATTTTTTGTGCTTGGACGTTAATAAATCTGTGTAGTGGACACATGAGGATGACGTCTCTTGTTTTCCTGGAACCCTAGAATCGGGGCTAGGGGTTGTGGGCCCGCATCACAGAACAGAGGTAGGTTGGTGGATGGGACCCCTGGAGAATGCTTGGGCTGCTCTCTGGCATCTTGTCATTGATGGGTTTGGGATTTTCTCGATAGGACATTTGTGGGGTCTTGCTGGTGGGCTCCTGTTGTGTTGGGACTATCTCTCAGCTCCCTTTCCTCCCTGTGGACCCCCTGGCACACGGTCCCTGTTGGCTGCTTTGGGGTAGGGCTGTGAGGGCAAGACTTATGTCGGTCAGACTTCAGTGGGGTGAGGATGTGATCAGGAATCTCAGGGTCTCTTTCAGAGGTAAAGAGTCTGAGAGCAGAGGGGAAGCTGGTGTGGCCCCCTCCTGGGAAGGGCCCCTTCCCAGTCTGTGCTGACAATGCTCCGGGAGCCATCAGTACATCATCAACTCCTGTCACTCCTTCCCCCGATCCCCGATGCTGCCTCGTGGGGGTTTGCCAGAAGCCTCCTTCCTGACTAACCCTGCCCCCCCCCCCCCCCGGGTGTCTCTATTTCAGAGTCAGTGCACCTTGAGGCCTGCACCTGCTTCTCTGAGCGTGTGGGCCCCTCTCACTGTCTCCCTGGAGGCAGCCTGTGTGACGGGGCCTGGGGGCTCCCCTGCATCTAGACCAGGGGAGCTGTGGCCTGGGGTAGAGAAGTCACCGTGGGCATGTGCACTGGGCATGGACCACTGCCAGGCCTCCTCCCCACGCCTCCCCCCACCCGACAACACATGCACACACAGACGCACACGTGCACGTGCAAACACACACATGCAGACACACACATACGCAAAAATCCAGAGGAGGGTGGCCTCATGGGTGTGCTCCTCATGTGGGTGAGCAGGACTCTTAGCCAGAACGTGTCCCCCGGGGTGCTGATCTCATTCCTTGTGACTGGGAGGTTGACTTTCCTCGTCTGCACCGGGGTGATGCTGTGGCCTCCCCAGGGCTGCGTGGGCGTTCATCTGTGGAATTCATTTAGGTCCACCTCCAGGGCGGAGAACAGGGTGTTTAAAATCTACTCTGAGCAAACTGGTGAGATGTCTGTGTGGTCCAGAATGTTCTAAAGCCCGTGTGTGTAAATGGCCCCCCACAGCCCATTGGTGGGCGTGGGTGGGTGTCAACCTTTTCCCACCTCCTCTGCGAATTCTCTGGAGTTCCAGTTTGGGGAAGCAGCAGGATCCGGCCACGCGCTGTCCCGGAGGACCCGGGGCCACATGGACGTGTGGAGGGGCGGCAAGCTGGCCTTGTGCAGTGCTGTCTCTGTCTCGTTTGGCTAACGCTCCTCTGCTCCAGGAATCCCTGTGCAGGACTGCTTTATCTCGTGGGGGAAGTGCATTCTAGGCCCGTGGAGAAAACTATTGACCCACCCACTTTTTTCCTTGAAGAAAATTGTTCACTAACAACTATGCTATAGGTGACCTCTCCTCTCAAGCATGGCTCATCCTCCACGTTTCGTTTCCCTCTGGCAGGGACACATTGCCACCGCCTCCTTGTGCAGGGGAGGAAGGCTGGGCCCACATGATGGGGCACTGAGGTGCCCGCCCCTGTGTGTCGCCCTGGCACTCGGCCGTGGTGGTCCGATGGTCGGAGGGAACGTTAGCAGTAGAGAGAGATCGGGAGTTGGGCTCAAGTCTTTGCTCTGCCACCTATACCCTGGCTACCCTTGGTCACAGCATTTAGGAGCATCTCTTTTCTCAACCATAAAATGGGTATGAAGCTATCAACAGAGCCAGAGAGATACGCATGAGATGTGCTCGTCCAGCTGTGCTGAGGTGACAGGTGCAGGGCCACCCTGACTCGCCCATCAAATCACTCCTCTGTGCTGGGAAGCAGCTCTGCATTGCACCCGAATGTGCCAGCCTGTTCAGAGGGTGTTGGTTCGGCTCTTCGGGGGAAGAGCAGCCCCACGTTCGCAGGCTGTGAGTCCTCCAGCAGTGGCTCTTCCCTCACGCTCGCCTTTCCAGTGTATGTGCGCACTAGCAGATATGCCCACGTTCCTCATTCACGCCTTGCCTCTCCTGGTGTCATCTTCTAAGGCCGTGTTCTTCTGCTTTGAGCCCTCCAGTCACGAGGACAGGTATGGACTGTCCCTCTGGGGCCCGGGTCCGTCCTTTGTGGCCAGGTAGTGGCATGTGCTTCCCTGGAGCACGTGGCTGCTTTTAGCTGAGAGCACTCGCTACAGAGGCCACCTCTTGGGCAGGCTTGGGGAAGTTGCACAGGCTGTCCAGTTTTCGGCCAGAGGAAGCAGCTGCCTGGACGTGGGCTCAGGAGCAGTCAGCGGGAGCAGGTCTGCGTGACGGATGAGGCCCGTGTCCTGGAGGAAAGTCAGGGAAGGCCTGCACACTCAGGTCCCTGAGACGGATTCCAGGGCACGGCCGTAGGTGGCATGGGAAGGAAGCAGCAGCGGTAGGAGCTGTTGGAGGCAGTGCATTCTGATTTCTGGGAGAAGGGCACCTGCCTCGCGCGAAGAGCGCAGGCTGGGTTCATAATGCAGTGAGTGTTGTCCCTCGGGCATGTATGCGTTGGGGGCCGGGGACTCGCCTATATCACTATGTTAGCGAGATAGCTGTAGACATCTCTAGATAGGTATTTTGTAGAGGCAAGCTGTGTCACTATGTCTGCTGTCTTCTCCCCAGAAAAATTCCACCTCCATGGGGTGGAATTTAAAATTGTGTTATGAGAATACCCAATAGATTGTCATTTTTATGTGCATTACTGCAATAATTATGTTAATAGACAATAGCTACTTTTTTTTTTTTTCGAAAAGTAAAGGACTCTATGTGCCAGGAATCTTTTAGACATTTTAAAAAGTTAAATTACTGTGCATGTGAGATGCCATGAAGCTGTTCCAGGGTGATGGCAGCAGTCTGCTGCTCAAAGATGCCATCATCTGCTTGAGGACAACAGGAGGTGTGACCAGAGACTCTGGGTGCAGGCTGAGCTGGTCTGAGATCAGTGCCCGTCCATCCGCAGAGCCGTGCCAGGCACTAAGAGGATGTCTTGCTGCAGCCTGGGTCGTGGGGGCTCGCAAGGTGCATTTACAGACAGACCCCACCCTCCTCTGCTCTCTGGCCTCATGGCTTGTCTTTTTTGTTCTTCTTTCTTGGTTTTTTGACGGTTTAGTGGGGAATGCTGTGTAAATAATTGCGGGTGAATCAAGGATCTCAGAAAAGATGCGTCATGGAAGAAACCAGTCAGGAATTTTACCAACCTGGATTTTAATGACAGAGACTTAAAATATGTATACTGAACCACTGCAGAGAAATCTGGAAATCCCATATAGAAGCAGAAACAACTCCAAAGTCTGTAGATCTCTCTCTCTGCTCATAACTTAGGAAGAGTTGTAAACTCTTCCTTCTTATGAAAGCAAAGTTGAGATTCCAGGAATACTTAGCATACAGTTTGTGAGGACAAAACATGATAATTTTTGTAAAGATCTTAGCGCAGTGCCTAGCACGGAATAGATCTAGTAAATCGCAATTATCAGTATTTTTCTGAGATTTTTCTCCAGGTGACTGGAGAATCAGACAGGTCTCTGATGTAGTGGTTCAGATTCTAAGCTCTGCAGCTGCGCTGTCCAACCACGGCCACCAGCCACGCGTGGTGGCTCTTGGACACATGATGGCTGTTCCAAGCTGGATGTGCTGGACCTGCAGAACGCACTGGGTTCTGAAGGTGTTGTGTCACAAAACGATGTCACGTATCTCATTAACAATTGTGTAAATAATGATTACATGTTGAATGATAATATTTCAGATACATTGGGTCAAATGAAATCTATTAGTACACTTAATTTGAAGTTACTTAGGTGGCTTGTGTTACACCCCTGTCAGAAGCTGAGAGCCAGCCAGATCTGGGTTTGAATGTTGCTCAGCACGCCCGGCCAGAGACCCTGGATTTGCAAAGCCTGGGGAAGGGCAGGAGTCCTGTCCATACTGATGCCTGGGGACCCAGATCTGTCACTAGGAGGCGACAGCGTGGACAGCGTAGACGACGGAGCGCAGACAGCCTCAGCTCTCCAGCCTGCATTCGCTCTGTGCTCGGGGCCACCTCCCGAGCTGGGCCCTTCTCCATTGGCCGCCCTGTGCTCCGTGCCCTGCCCTCCCTCCTTCCTACCCTGGATTTGACTCTTTGCCTTTGAGGTTTGCTCTCATTCTGAGCCGCCTTCTCCTGGGCAGCCTGGTCCTCTTGCTGCCCACACTGAGAGAATGGCATTTTAACTGTTGGTTAGCTTGGCGTGTTTCAAAAACATCTGCCTTCATGGGGATGGCGACGTCCCCTCCAGGCGAGCCCTTTCCCAGGCACAAGTTTCTCTCCTGATGAGACTTACCTATAGGAGAACAGTTTATTCTCTGCGTGGGTTTTGCTCTTAAGATTTGCAATGACACCTTTCCTCTCAGGTGTCCTTGTCGATAGTGGGTTGTCCTCCGTTGCTGGGCAGGGGCTCTTGTAAGATGAGAGCTGGGATTAGAGGAGAGGCTTGCTGGAGATCCTGGAGGGAAAGAACACAGCGGGGGCTTGTTTTGTAAGATTTGATGGTTTTGTCTTCAGAGATCACTAGACAGGCTCCAGGTGTAACTCTAGAATTGGCACACCCTGTGACATTGTCAGGAAAAAAGGCCTATGCAAGCCACCAGTCTAACTGGGATAAAAACAGATATTTGAGTTAGGTTTTTGTATGTGTTATTGTTGTTGTTGGGTATCTTCAAAGGGAATTGTTTTAGCTATTGTTCATGTCAGCATTCTGAGGACCTGGCCTTTCCCCTTCTACACGGACACACTTGCAGATGGGCAGGGGCAGGGTGTGGCAATCCTGCTTACAGACTGGAGTAGGGAGCCTGGCAGAGTCAGTGACGGGCTCCTCCAGAAGAAGCTGGCCCCAGATGGACTGCATCTCTTTCCTGGTTCTCAGTTTGATCTTTACGATTTGCATGTTGAGTAGTTAATCTTCAGGATGGCTTCCTTTCAGCAGTAAACTATATAGAGACCATAAAAAGAGACCGTTTATTAGTTTTCTCTCCTTGTGATTTGTACATATGTCGTATGTATTTGCATGTTGAGCCAATGTGTAAGTGCTGCCTGTAGACAACAAGGCCTGCCTGTTGCATGTATTATCTAAGTAATCACACACACAAGTTCTGTGAGGTCTTGGTAGAAGGGCCTTTTCCTTGGCTGGTTTCTGGAGAAGCAGCAGGGCATGGTAGAGGGGAGAAGGGACTGTGGAGACAGGCTGCCAGGGTCCCGGCTCTGCCTCTCTCTGCTTGAATTTTCTTTTAGTGTCATTGTGAGTCATTGTGAATAGCAGATTAAATTCCTGTGGAACACAAAGAACATTGACTGGCCCAAGAAAGTGTCCAATAGTGTTAGTGCTGATGATGATGATGATGATGATGATGATGTTATTGTTGTTGGTTATGGTGATGAGGGTGATGGTGTTGATGATAACAGTGATTGTAGTGATGGTGGTCATGGTGATGGTGGTGATGATGATAATGATGGTGGTGATGATAATGGTGATGATGGTGGTGATGGTAATGGTGGAGAAGGGTTAGGGATGTATTCTCTGACTCAGGCTCATATTTTTACTGTTCCTTTTCTGGCTCATTCTTGATCTTAAAGACCCTTACTTTCGCATTTTAACCTCTTATAGTGCCACAAATTTCATATGTGGTTAAATTAGAAGAAAAGACTTCATTTTTAAGAAGCTGTTATGCTTGCACTTAGAGGCTCTCTTATCCCTGTTTCTGGAACTTTAACTACAAGAAAAGCCAAGGGAGGAAATGATGGTAAGCAGTGGGGTTAGGTGTTTGATTATGGTTCACCTCATGCTGCTCAAAACCCTGCTGATGCTGTTCCAGCTCTGTGCCTTCACTACAAGTTAGGGCTCTTGGTAACCTGTTCTCACTACTTCATCAAGTTCCCCTGGGTGGTTTAACATGTTCCAGTTTCCACTGATAACCCTTTTACAAACCCAACTTGGTCATATTTTAGATAGGCCAGTGGAGGGCACTGGAATGGTGACCTTGGTGTTCTGGTACTGAGTGGGTCTTGAGAGTTGTGAGTTCTGGGGCATTTGGCCCTGAGAGGGAGATTGGTCTAGGAGGAGCCAGAGTCAGACCAAGCAGAAGTGATCCTGTTGGAGAGGTGGTTTGCCTGGATCTGATAGTGGAATAGGAGAGAACAGACTGGAATGGAAAAGGATGGCACGGAATAAAGGAATGCTGCGAAGAGAGACAACCAGGAGCCTGAGGGAAATAAAAGCTGGAAAAGGGAGCAAAAAGGAAGCCAGAGTAAAAATGACTAGAGGGAGTTTTGTAAGAAATATTTGATGATGACTTTTTCCCTTCAGTTAATCAAACACATATTAAGTATCTCCTAGAATAAAAAGATGAGAAAGGTGTGTCTTGTCTTTGAGGGGCTCACAGCCTGGGGTAGAGTCCTGTGTTTATAGCCATCACAGTCTGAGTGAGGAGGCCAGTCTGTGAGGAGCTCACAGTCTGGATGGGTCCTATCTATGAGGAGCTTACAATCTATGGGGGGAGTCCTGTCTGTGAGGAGCTCACAGTCTTGGGGGGGCAGTCCTGTCTGTGAGGAGCTCACAGTCTGGGGGGACAGTCCTGTCTGTGAGGAGCTCACAGTCCATGGGGGGAGTCCTGTCTGTGAGGAGCTCACAGTCCATGGGGGGAGTCCTGTCTGTGAGGTGTCACAGTCTATGGGAGGTGTCCTGTATTTGAGGCCATCACCATCTGTGGCGGAGTCCTTTCTGTGAGGAGATCACAGTTTGAGGGAGGCGTCTTGTCTTTGAGGAGCTCACAGTCTGAGGAAGGAGTCCTTCTGTGAGGAGCTCATAGTCTGATGGGGGCGTCTTGTCTGTGAGGCCATCACAAAGTACAAATATTAAGTGATTATAGTTAAAGGCTTAGGGTAGGTGGGCAGGTCCCTAGGTATATGTGATTCAGTGCATGCTTTGTGCCAGCTGCTGTGTTAGAACCCAGGACATGGTGACAGTTACGATCAACAATGATCCTAAGGAGCGAGCAATGTGGCCAAGCCGTGACTGTGGCTTTGGGCCCTCTGCCCGGTCCCCTCCTGTCTCATTAACCAGTTACTGGGGACGAGGAGAGGCTGGCAAACTTGAGGGTAGATGCGTGAGAAGCAGAGGTGACGCCCAGGGCTCATCTCTCCCTTGGTAAATATGTGTAGAGTGTTGTATAAAAGGTTCTGACAAGCCTGTAAGACAGTGGCCTGGATTCCCAAGGCTCCTGGAGACATTTTGAAGAATAGCAGTTCCAAGACAACATGTAAAAATGTCGGGTGTTTCAGAGCCAGTTGCTGTGGGTAGTTGCTGCTGCAGTGGGAGCTGGGATGCTTACCCAGGTCTTTGGAAACCCCTCTTTGACAAGGGAGCTGACTTGTGGAATGCAGACCCTCAGCGGTGGAGGCGAGCATTCAGGCCGACTGGATCTGTGTGTCGTTGCTTGCAGGAAAGCCCATGAGAAAGGCACTCGCCACACACCTGCTGTCAGATGCGGGGTTAAGCTGAGGGAGGAGAAAGAACAGACTCCTGACGGGAAGCACTTGGAGGAGCTGACCTTGGACCCGGGAGCACTGAAATCCATCAACTCTTTCACTGGGCGTCTCTCAGCTTTTCATTTTTGCAAGTCGACAGATGAAAAGTGGCATCTCCCTTTATTATATTTTTCATTCTTCTGGTTATTACTGAGGTTGAGCATCTGAAAAGATACAGAAAGCTGTCTGTAATATTTATTTAGTAAACTAGCCTTTCAAATCCTTTGCTCATTTAAAAAATTATTTTATTTTCTTCTTGATTTCTAAGAATTCATTATATTATAAATATTAATCTTTTTATCTCTTATATTAGGCAGAATGTTTGCCGATTTTTGATGGATTTTTGACCTACAGAAATGTCAGTTTCTTATCATTCTACATTAGTATATTGTAAACATTCCAGGCAATTGCTTATCTAATTTTGTTTGTGGAGCGTTCATCATGTGAAAGTTTTAAGATTTGGCTTGTTCAAATCTCCCATCATTTCATTTAGTTTCTGTTTTTGTTCCTTATTTAGGAATGTCTTCCCTTCTCGCTGGTAATAAAGATGTTCTACGATATTTTACTGCAATATTCATTTCTGCTTTTCCAGTTCTGCTCCAGTTTCATGGTTGATTCATCTGGAATGCCTGTTGTTTATGCTATTTTCCATGAGTGAGCCCGTTTTCCCAGCGTGATTTATTGTGCAGTCCGACCTCTCTTAAGGGAGTTGTGACGACGTCTCTCTCCTATGCCGCGTTCTCACGTGTGGATGGGCCCGTTACACATGTCTGTTTTTGCAGAATTTGTTTTGTACTGTACAGTTTTATATCTTTTCACTTTGCCTCTTATAAGCATTGTCACGTATTAGATTTTTAGAAATCATGATTTTTGAATAGCTACTCAATATTCTATTTGTGGATACATAATTTTTTCTTTTTTCATTTTTTCATTGCTTTGGTAACTTCTTTTTTCCATGGCAGGAAGGAATCTTTGGTATCACTTTGTTCTACTCCTTGTTGCATACAATGAGAGGAGTGGCATTGCTGTCTCTCTCTATTTTTTGTACTTGTTGTGTGTGACTTAGTGGTGAAGCTGGGTCCTCCTACCTGCTTCTGCAGTCAATCTGTTTCCACATTGTATTAGGTAGGGTTCTCCACCGAAATAAAACCAAGAGGATGTATTCAGAGAAAGAGATCTGTTATAAGGAATTTGCTCACACAGTTATGGAGGCTGAGAAGTCCCAAGATCTGTAGTCGGCAAGCTGGAGACGCAGGAGAGCCGAGGTGTAGTTCCGACCCAAGTCCAAGTTCAAAAGCCGGAGAAGACTGATGTCCCAGCTTGAAGACACTCAGGCAGAGAGAAGGAATTCTTTCTTCCTCTGCCTTTTGTTCTATTCAGGCCCTCAATGGATTGGGTGAGGCCCACCTATATTGGGAAGGGTAATCTGCTTCACTCAGTCTACTGATTCAAATGTTAACCTCATTCAGAAACATGCTCCCAGACACACACAGAATAATGTTTAACCAAATATCCGGGCATCCTGTGGCCCAGTGAAGTTGACACATAAAATTAGCCATCACAAACATGTTTTGATTAAAGTATCTGAAAAAATCTAGCCCCATATGGATATGTATTTGGGGAAAAAAGGCATTTTATTAGGCTTTTCAGATTATTGTGGATATTCTTTTTAGATACTACACCAAAACTCAAGTGATAGTTTCTTTTTTGTGAGGAAGATTAGCCTTGAGGTAACATCCGATGCCAATTCTCCTCTTTTTGCTGAGGAATACTGGCCCTGGGCTAACATCTGTGCCCATCTTTCTCCACTTTATATGGGACACTGCCATAGCATGGCTTGACAAGCAGTGCATCAGTGTGTTCGCAGGATCTGAACCTGTGAACCCCCGGACCCCCGCAGCGGAGTGCACGCACTTAACTGCTAAGCCACTGGGCCGGCCCCTCAAGTGATAGTTTCTTAAAGTTAGGTTTCAGTGTGGAATCTGGCACCGAAGCAATGAGCTTTTCCTACTCTGCTCTGTTGAAATCCATTGGGCTATCTAGCACTTTGAGTGGGTCTTTTACCTGGGAACAACCATGTAACATCATTCACTGTCATTTGGAAAATATTGGTTCACTGAGTTAAGTGGATCTTCCAAATGTTGACACATTTGTTATACAATATCAAGAAAACCCCTACAATTGTTCATATCACCATCTGTTTTATCAGAAAAACCTTAGGAGTTGTCAAGCTCATGGCGATGGATACAAGTCCTCCAAAATGCTAATTTTCATTTGAAATCTCAAATTTTGTCATTGGCCAAATGCTGTCTGCTGTTTTGCTTATTGTGACAGGTGCACCTTGTTCATTTTTGAAACTGCTGAGCACTCAAGTCTGAGTAACTGTATGTTGCTGTCAGGAGTTCTTTCCAATACACATGATGTTCGCTGAGAGAGTGGCTAGTATAGCAGCCAGCTCACACTTGCACAGTGCTTCTCCCCATGCCCCACCATGCTCCGCTGTGCAGAGAAGTGCCCTGTGCACATGTCCCAGTTGGTCTCGCAGAAAGGGGAAAAAGTGAGAAGTGAGTACTGATTAAGTGGTGGACAGTGAGGACTGTATTCCATAGCAAAGGAGCAATACTTCCTGAAATCCCTCTACTACACACCGAGTGTGTAATGGTTCTCAAAAGATGTTAGGCGTCTTCTGTTAAGTGTGTTGTATCCCTGGATAATTTGGGTGAGTGTAGAGATGGCAAGAGGTGTGTGAACTGGTTAGTGAAATGTGATTAAGAGGCATAAACGGGTGGAAAATACAGAAGAGAAGGAACTGAAGGTGTATTATGGGGGCGACTTGGGCATTCATGGGAGGAGAGCTCAGGGTAACCTGAACACAGGGCCGCTTGAGAGTTACGTGGAGGGAGGTCTGTGGAAGTAGAGAGAACATCTAGCAACCCATGAGCCTGGCATTGGATGGAAGATCATGGGCCTTGAGAATTATTGGGTGCTCAGCACCCAGAAGCAAGGGAAATTGTAATTAAGAAAAACCCACAAGGGGCTGGCCCTGTGGCCTAGTGATTAAGTTCAGCACGCCCCGCTTTGGTGGCCCGGGTTCGGTTTCTGGGCGCAGACCTACACCACTCATCAGTGGCTGTGCTGTGGTGGCGACCCACATACAAAATAGAGGGAGATTGGCAATGATGTTAGCTCAGGGTGAATCTTCCTCAAGCAAAAAGAGGAAGATTGGCAACAGGTGTTAGCTCAGGGAGAATCTTCCTCAGCAGAAATAAATAGATAAATAAATAAATAAATAAAACAGGTTTATAAAAAAAAAAAAGAAAAGAAAAACCCACAAGAAGGAGGTGTTTAAAGAACAGAGTTGGTGTGTTGCAGTGGGATCTTCCGAAACTGGATGGATTGCAAGAGCAGAAGTGGCAATGCGAGGTGCGTCAGTGGTGCACCGGCCAGCCCTGTTCTGTGCTCTGTACGTATACTGCATGTTCCACTCTCCTCTCAACAACTCACTTCACAGATGAGGAAACTGAGCTCCAGATTGTGAGGTCTCTGACCTCCAGTTTGGAGGATGTGTTAATGATTTCAGCAGGAAGAAGTTGGACAAGGGTCCTGAAGGAGTGAAAGGCAATGGGTAAGAAGGCGAGTTTTTTTTTTTTAAACCAAAGTGACCTATTTGCCCTTAGGATTGATGAGATTCTTTTCACATAAGTAAGTGAAACTACGGAGATGCTGAGGAAATTGCAATGAACATATTTGTATAATGCATACATTTATGCCATCTCAATTTAAAACCATCAATAATGGTTTTAGGAGGCAGAATCACAAACTTAGAACAACCACATAGTGATGGTCCCAGAAATGCTGAGATTTACATGTTGAGTTTCATCCGGGAATGGAGCGTGGAGTCTCTGTTTTAGAACCTGCACAAGATTTTGCTCCTTAGAGGGACTGCTGGATTTTTTAAAAATGATTTTTTGTTAACTGAGTAATTCAGGACTGTTCATACAATTGAAAGTTGCCTAGGTTTATAGAAGTTTAATATTTAAAACAAAATACAATAGAAAACCCCAAAGATTCCACCAAAAAACTGTTAGAACAAATAATTCAATGAAGTTTTAGGATACAAAATCAACATACAGCAGTCAGTTGCATTTCTATACACTATGCATTTCTATTCTATAACAATGAACTATCTGAAAGAGAAATTAAGAAAGTATTCTAATTTTCAGTAACATCAAAAACAGTAAAATACTAAGGAGTAACTTTAACCAACAAGGTGAAAGACCTGTACACTGAAAACTATAAGACGTTGATGAAAGAAATTGAAGGCCACACAAATAAATGGAAAGATATCCTCTGTTCTTGGATTGGAAGAATTAATATTGTGAAAATGTCCACACTACCTAAAGTGATATACAGATTCAATGCAATCTTTATCACAATTCCAATGGCATTTTTAACAGGAATAGGAAAAAAATCCTGAAATTTTTATGGAACCACAGAAGACCCCAAATAGCCAAAGCAATCTTGAGAAAGAGCAGAGCTGGAGGCATCACGCTTCTGATTTCAAACTATATTACAAAGTTGTAATAATCAAACAGTATGGTACTGACATAAAAACAGATATATAGATCAATGGAACAGAATAGAAAGCCCAGAAATAAATCCACTCATATAAGGTCAAAGGAGCCAAGACAAAGGAGCCAAGAATATACAATGGGGAGAATACAGCCTATTCAGTAAATAGTGTTGGGAAAACTGGACAGCCACATGCAAAAGAATGAACCTGGACCACTATCTTACACCGTACACAAAAATGAACTCAAACTGGATTACTTTTAACTGTAAGATCTGAAACTGGAAAACTCCTAGAAGAAACGTAAGTGGTAAGCTCCTTGACATGGGTCTTGGTGATGATTTTTTGGATTTGACACAAAAAGCAAAGGCAACAAAAGCAAAAATCAAGTGGGACTATGTGAAACTAAAAAGCTTCTGCACAGCAAAGGAAAGCATCAACAAACTGAAAAGGCAGCCAGTGGAATGGGAGAAAATACTTGAAAATCACATATCTGAGAAAGGATTAATATCTCAAATATGTAAAGAACTCAATAGCAAAAAACCAAACCGATTAAAAGTGGGCAAAGGAAATGAATAGACATTTGTCCAAAGAAGACATACAAATGGCCAACAGGTACATGAGAAGGTCTCAACATCACTACTCATCATGGAAATGCAGATCAAAACCAAAGATAGCACCTTTGGTTATCGTCAAAAAGACAAGAAATAACAAGTGTTGTGAGGATGTAGAGAAAAGGGAACCCTTGTGCACTGTTGGTAGGAATATAAATTGGTGCAGCCAGTATGGAAAACAGTATGGAGGTTTCTCAAAAGATTAAAAATAGAATTGCAATATAATCTAGCAATTCCACCTCTGAGTATATACCCAAAGAAATAAAATCACTATGTCGAGGAGCTATCTGCACCCCCATGTTCATTGAAGCATTATTTGCAACAGCCAAGATATGGAAATGACCTAAGTGTCCGTTGATGGATGAATGAATAAAGAAGATGTGGTATTTATATACAGTGGTATATTATTCAGCCATAAAAAAGAATGAAATCTTGCCATTTGTGACAACATAGATGGGCATTGAGGGTATTATGCTAAGTGAGATGTCAGACAGAGAAAGACAAATACTGTATGATTTCACTTATATGTGGAAGATAAAAAACAAAAATCAAACTCATAGAAACAGGAAGGAGAATGATGGTTACCAGGGGCTGGGGAGTGGGGAAATGGGGAGATGTTGGTCAATAGTACAAACTTCTAGTTATAGGATGAATCAGTTCTGAGGATGTCATGTACAGCATAGTGACTGTAGTTAGCAACACTGTATTGTATACCTGAAATTTACTAAGAGAGTAGGTCTTAAGTGTTCTCACCACACACACAACAAAATGTTAACTGTGTGAGGTGCTGGAGGTGTTAATTAACTTGATTGTGGTAATTATTTCACAGTGTATATGTATATCAAATCATCATGTTGTACACTTTAAATATATACGATTTTGTTTGTCAATTATACCTCAGTAAAGCTGGAAGAAAACAACAAAGTACGAGCTGCCGGCGTCCGCTTCTGAGAGAGTGGTGGATGCGAGAGCCTGAGGGTCAGAGTAAATACGTACATTTTGTCCTTTTGGGCCTGCGTGGTTTGGGGATGCAGGTTGTCGGGAAAGTTCTGGTGCTTTCTGTGGCCTCCCTTCTCCCTGGGGACTGCACTACACAGAGAGGTGGTGAGGTTAGAGGGTCCCGCCCCCACCCCACCGTGTGCAGCCCTGCTGGTCACCAGCTTCTGAAGGCAGCCCTAGAACAGGTACGAGTTGGTAGACAGTTGTCTGAGGAATGACACTTCAGGTCTCACCCCAGACCCCAGTCTCCTGTCAGTCAATGGGCAGAAGATCTGTAGCTCTTGCATGGGGTGCAGTGAAAGTTCAGCAATGCCTGTGCAGTGAAAGCTTCTCACAGTGCAGTCTGTGCACGGGTGGGTGCTCACCCTGTTAGCTGCCGTTCCTCCTGTTTGTGTCGCTATTTCAAGGAGCTGGCGATATGCAATGAATGTTGCCGTCCCTGGGTGAGCTTGGCCCCGGGCAGGAAAGGTGGACACACAGAGATTACTTTGAAACAACAGGCCATGGGATGAATGCTGGAGAGAGGAAGGTGTCCAAGGGGCTTCTGGAACACGTTTGGGCACTTAGCCCTGCCTGGGAGGGGCAGGTGGAGGGAGGGTGGGCTTCCTGGTGTGGGAAGCACCTCCTGCCTTCAGTCTTGAAGAAAGTCTGCTTGACACGGAGGGTATGTGGAAAATTCTGGGCAGAGACAGCAGAGCAGGGCCAAGGAGGCGCATGAGGATGGTGTGAGTGTGGTACTGGTGTCAGGGAGGAGAGGCTATTGGAGCTATTGGCATCAGCCACGGAGGATGTTGGATCAGTGCCGAGGAGACTGTGCTTTCTCCTGTAGGCGAAAGGATTGGACAGTGAGTCTGGACACTGTTCACTTCAGTGTTTATAATGTGTTGGAAAGGCAGGTATGGCTGGATGAGAAGCTGGGGCCCGGGGTGGAGAGGGGCTGGAATCCCAGCCTGCACAGGCCACAGCTTGGCCCCTCCCTCTCCGTGATGGGGTGGTTATGAAGATCAATTGCAGTAACACACGGGAAAGCATCTTGCACAGGGCCGGGCACAGCTCCCACAGATGGATGGCTGAATTGCTGCTCTGAGGAGAAAGCAAGGGACCAGCTGTTGGATGGGAAGTCCATAGAACTTTGAGGGTCACCTACCTACATACCAGAAACAGTGGGTCCATCTCTTGAGATCTCTGCCTTAGTGCTTTATGTAATTTCGCTGTGATTAGTTAACCTTTGCGAATGTGATGATTTTGCCCTGCAATGCCCCATGGCTCTCTTGTGTTAGAGTCGGCCATCCACTGTGAATATCACACAACTGTCCCTGTGCATCCACTGACCCTTTCAGGCTGTGCTGTCCCTTGGTATTAATTATCTGCTGCTGCATAACAAATTACCGCAAAAGTTAGCCTGATGATAGCATCTATTATTTCTCAGCATTTCTGTGGGTCAGGCATTTGGGAATTATGTGGCTGGGCAGTGCTGGCTCAGGGTCTCTTAAGAGGCTGCGTAATCTGAAGGCTTGACTGGGACCGGAGGCCCTGCTTTCTGAGGTGACTCCCTCCCACAGCTGGCGAGGTGGTGCTGGCTGCTGGCGGGAGGCCTCGGTTCCTCCCGTGTGGGCCTCTCCACAGGGCTGCTTTAGTGCCCTCAGAACATTGCCCCTGGCTCTCCTCAGAAGAGGTGGTCCAGGAGACCAGGGCAGAAGTCACACTGCCGGGTCACACAGACCAGCTTAGAGTCACTGTGGGAGGGGACTGCACACGGGCACGGGCACCAGAGGATCACTGAGGCCACCTTGGGGGCTGACCACTGCATGAGGTCATGCTCCAGTCCCAGGCTGCTGAGCAGCCCGCCGGTCTAGTTCAGGGTGTGGGCAGAGCATCCTGTGGGTCCGGGGGATCCTTCACCTGCGTTTCTGCTCCTTCTTACTTACCTGAAGGCCAAGGGCCTCCCAACTGCCCTCCTCTTCATCTGCCCTTGCTGCTGGCCTCCTGCTCCTGGCTGTTCTTCTGTCCGGAATTTTAATCTGATGTGGAAGCCCCTTTAATTCCAACGGCAAGTGTGTCTTGATTAGGAAAGCACTCATTGCTTTTGCAGGGTACCCATGGGAAGATGTGGAATAAATATTTGTGAATAATTTTGCAAACATCAAAGGCATGGAAGGACAGCTTAAGAAATAGATCTTGCAAAGATAACAACCCTGGCTGTTCTCCACTTGAGTTCCAGTAACTGCCAGCCACTGGCCAAGTTACTTTGTTTTATTCTCATTCAATCCTACTCGGACCTTTATGATTTCAGTATTTCTGTCCCCAGCTCACAGAAAGGAGAGGGATGGTATGGGGGTGAAAAGTTTGAGCCTTGAAGCGCTGAGCCAGGGTTTGGGGCCCGTCTCCTGGCCTCCAAGGCCTTGTTTTTCCAGGGCCCCACACACTTCCAGATGACAGTGTTTCAAAGCAGGGTCCCTTGAGTGGTTCCATTTTGGCATTGCAGTAATCCTGGGAGAGGAAACAGGGTGGTCCCCGGCCCTGCCTAGGGCAGCCCAGCTGGACAGGGCCAGGAAGCCCTCAGGCACATGCCTCCCAGCCCAGGTCCCTGTCCCTCGTCCCACAGCTGCTCCCAGGGGTTCACCAAGGTGGGGGAGGTGAGGGAGTGCACCAGATGCCACTTGGAGCCTGCATGGGAGCCTGCAATGGGGTTATTCATTCTTCAGCCTCCCTGTCCTGCCATCTCTGCCTGGAAATGTCGGCGGGGCAGGGCCACATGCCTGAGCTGCTGTAGGGTGGGGGCAGCTTTCAAGTCTTGTCAGCACAGCTGCAGCCTCTGGAGGGCGGGCCTGTGAAATCTGCATTGGTTCCGGCTCTAAATCTGCATTGTTGGGGCCTCGGAACCGACACATGCCTCTCGCCATCCACACAATAGCCCCGGTTGGAGGATTCCCCCGTAGGAATTTAGACATGGATTTATTCTGACAGTCAGTTCTTAGTTGTCGGAAGTGGAAGGAGTGTGGAACTCAAATGTGCGACTTTCTCACTAAAGGTGCCAGTCCTGATTCTTATGGGGCATTTTCAAGTTTCTCTTCCTTCCTCAGGGAGAAGCTATAATTTCCAGGCAAACATTAATGCTTTTTACTGCTCAGATTCACCGCCTTTCTTCAGGGATCCAATTTGGCTGCACATACCCCTGGAAAAGCCAGTCTGTTTGGAACTGCTCCCAGGAGGTCCCCATCTGCGCATCGGAGACCTTGCTATCAGAACAGCTGTAGCCGGATCCTTGCACACCATGTCCACCCCACACTCTGTTGAAACTCAGCGTTGCGTCATAGGTGACCAAATTCCCTCAATCCGGATCTTTTCAAGAATTGAGAGTTTGGAGATGTAAAAGGTTTCACTGCAGAGACCGTTCGACGCACACATTCTTTCTCTTTCTTTTCCAGCCTGCAAGTATTCCTGCCACAAGAAATGTGAAGCCAAGGTAAGTGTTGCGTTGCTTTCCCATGGGGCTTTTTATGGCCGAATTGGCCTTCGTTGAATGATGTGCATAAAAGGGGGACTGCTTTGGGCCGTGGCCACAGAAATGGAACTCTTAAGAAACAGCTACTAGATGCTTTCCGATAGGGTGTATACTTTTCGTCTCAGGAATAAACTGAAGAGCTATGAAATTCATGGTTTTAATTATAGAAAATAACTCTGAAGAATTTGGTTTCACGTGAGAATTCAGTAATTTTGTCCTGGCTGTGTCACAGCCGTTTCTCCATAACAAGTGATCCCTTCTTTCTAATTACACGGACAAGCTGTTTTTCAGGGGAGAGAGAGGACAGGAATAGGGTCTCGGGCATTTGCCTGGCCTTGAAGACTTTTCTGGCTTCTTTTTGAGGGTGGTTGTTCGTGGGTTGGTTGGGGTTTTCACTGTCGTGGAAGTCTGGGGACCCTGAATCGGGATAGTTGTCCTGCATTTGCACGTCCCCTGGAGGGGTAAATTGCCAAGTGGCCTGCTCGAAGCACTAGAGGCCTGGGTTGCTTGGTTGGGTTTAGGACTTTAACTGGGGGAAATGGCACATGAGGAGATGCAGGAGCCCCTAGGGTGGGCCCTGGTTTTCTACCTGGGTCACTGTGTCTGCACCTCCCACATTTTTCAGGCATGATGTTGGTTGGAAATGGAGCCAGATTGCAAGTATCTTTCCCGCTGACTGACTGGCCCTGCTTTTGTGGGAGCCTGCCAGATGTCCTGCAGGCTGCCCCTGTGGCTGGAGGTCGGGGGAGATGGGGTTTTAGAGAGTCTTGGGACTTTGTTGCTGCTGTGGACCTCCGGGGTTACCTGTTCCTGAGACTTTCCAACTGGTCCTTGGGCTCTGACTGGAAGGAACGCATACTGGAAGTGGGCTTCACACCATGAGCTGGCTTCTTGTTCTTGTGTTCTGCACGGGAGGACTGGGGTTCTGGTTTCCGCCACCCTCCACCGACACACACACAGGGATGCATGCACACACTTCACACACACACCTGCACACCCACAGTCAACTCACACACACATTTGTATGTATACACATACACATGCACACACACTTGCACATACATGCACACACAATGCACATCTGACATGCACAGACGCACACAGGCACATACACACACATGCACACACGTAGTTGGAAGAACCAGCCCTATTTGTTTTCAAGAAAGACATTAAATGACTTTTCTTTTTAAACTTTTCATTATGGAGAATCTGGGACACATGCAGAAGTAGAGAGGATAGTACAGAGCTCCGTGCGACACTGTTACTGAAGCCTGCAACTCGTTCTTTCCTCTCCAAACCCCATCCCCTGCCTCTTCAGAGAAGTCACATGATGTGTGTTTTGAGCCATTTCAGGAACAGGCACTCGCCCGTGGAGGGGCTTCAGGGCATCTCTGCCGTCACTTTCCGCTCTTACTCTGGAGACGGCTTCCCCTTTTCAGCGAGGTCCGGAGTTCCCACCCTCACACTTGTAGCTTGTAGAGCAGCTGGTTTCCGACCCTGGTTTATTTTAGGTCTGCTTCACCTGCACGTACGCTCTTCTCTCCCGTGTGCTGTGCACCGTTGATGGAAGTGACTGTGCGGAGCAGAGACGCCCATGTGCAGGGAGAGTGGGGTAAACACCAGCTGGGAGAATGTTTCTGATTTCTGAGAGGGTTTTTCCCCACCCCCTCATGTGGATTTAGATGTCCTCCATGCTGAGGGTCTCCGTGGTGGTGAGCCCTGCCCTGCATAGCTTCCGTCTCGTCACTGCGGTGGAGCAGACAGGGGAGAGCCACCCCCAGAGGTACTGCCTGTCCCGTGTCGTTCCTGCACGTGCGTGCGTGTATGTGCACGTGAATGTGTATGCTTGTGATGTCGGGGTGTGCATTGTGGGTGTGTGCTTGTGTGTGCCTCCACCTGGGACGGTACTGCTGGCCTGGCTGCTCCTGACCTGCAGCTGCTGTGGGCACCATCTCTTAAGGGGGCCTAGTGCCAGCTACTTAGGGAATTCAATTCTTTGGTTTAAAGAATATTCCAAAAGTCTTAGCTATCACTTATGGCATTTCTAACTGCAATAATTGGCAGTTTGCTGAGAGGTAGATAAGCTTTTGCTTTTATTAGATCGTGTTGGGGGGGAAGATATCCGTATTCTTTGTTTTCTAATGCAGCTTTGAATGGCAGGAGAGAATGCCACCAGTAATAACAAAGCCCCTTCTTATTCCGAAGCTGCTGGGCATACGAGGGGCCTAAGTTCTCAGGGGCCCCTGGAGATGAGCAGGGGCGGCTCGGTCTCCCAGGTCTCCCAGGAGCTGAGACGTGGCTGTCCTTGACAGTTTGGGCCCTTGGTTACCGCATGTGTGTATGTAACTGTGTGGGCTCCCTAAACGCAGGCACGCCCTGATTTCTGGGGAGACCGTGAAGCTTTGGTTAAGAACACAGGCTTTGGCCTAACGTCTGACCCGGTCCAGCCACTTACAGACTTGGGGATGGTGTGTGCCGAGGGTCCCCTCTGTCACGGGAGCCCGCATGCCTACGTCAGCAGGTGGGAACACCCGAGGAGTGACGGCTGCCGAGCGTGTGGCACGCTCCCCAGAGCGTGTTATTGTGCTAGTGTGGGATGAATGCTGTTGGCATTGTCATCGTTCTGCTATGCCAGGCCACCGTCAGAGACTCCCAAGCAGGACTGGGATGTCCTTGCATAGAGTGGATGATGTGGAGGGGCTGAGCCATGGCTGGGGGCTCAGGCAGGGAAACCGAGTCATGAGCTGAGACGCTAGAGGCCCTGATGGACCGAGGTTACTCTTTTCCTGGCCGTCAGGCAGTGTGTCCCCTCAGGCGAGGCCATGGGGGTCAGATGGCACACAGAGGCAGAGACCTGGGCTTTAATGCCAGCGGGAACTTCTCGTCTGCTGGAGCAAGTCCAGTTCCCCGGGGCCTCAGTTTCTTCATGCGTAAAATGGGTGAATAATACTTCCTACGATCTGCTTGAAAATGGCTTGCTCTTAGCTGTTAATTGTGGTAATATTAATTATTTAGGCTTTAAGGAAGTCACATAACTTAAGTATAGTTACTGGAAAGTTTGGGATTCCAAATATTTTGCTCCCTGGGAGGCTGTGCTTGTTCACCAGATCCTCATGAGCTGTTTGGGCATCATGACTTGGTTTTTTCCTGGCCGCTGGTTGACTCATTGGCAAGAGAAAAAAGGAAATAGGAGAAATAAACTGGTTTTAGGAAGGCAGATGATGGTGAGGAGACACAGGGTGGGATGGGGTCCCTATTGGTGCCCCTGAAGCAAGGCAAAGCTGGGGTTCTGCTGAGCTTTGGCGAGCAAGCAGGAGCACCGTGAAAATGGGAATCACGTCCTTGGTGCTCGAGGCCCCAGGCACCGGTCCCTCCACGTCCGCCCACCCCAACACACCTGCTCGTAGAGGTGCATCCGGTGCAGGCTGTTAAGTATTGTCTTGAATCATGAGAGGTTACATCTACCTGCAGATAATTTTTGGCAAATGTAAGACCCCACACAGGGACCGAAAAGTGAGTTGGCAGGGCTGGGACAGGCATGTGGTGGTGTGGAGCACCACCTCCTGGAGGGTCCCCACACTGAGCCCGCCCGAGTCCCCTGCCATCTGGCTCAGAAGGTGTTCTCAGACCCCTTTGTCCTTTCCTCGCCCTGCACAGCGTGCTGCCCAGGGCCAGCTCTCTTCTTTTCCTGGACACGCTTTGATCGTTGGAGATAAAGACCTGGACCTCAGGGGCTGCCCACCTTGATGAGGAGGAAACCAGCTTTCAGACCAGGAGAGGAGTCCGGGGCTTTGCCCGGCCTCTGGCTCCTGCAGGGGCCTCTTCTTCCTTTGTCCTCGCTGTGGCTGTCACGTGGCCCAAGCTGGGAGCTGTCACCCACCTCCACCTCCCACTAGAAGCAGAGCTCTCTGTAGTAGACACGCTGCTCCTCTCCCTGAAGAGAGCGTAGGAGGCAAGCATGACTATGCGGGGATGCAGGAGGAGTCGCCCCGAAGGCCTCACTCCCCAGAAGCCCACCAGCCAGCCCTGAACTACTGGGGGAGCACCAGCCTTCCTACAGTTCAAGCTCCGGGCTGCCCTCTCTCTGCCCGGCCTGTGCTGTGAGCAGGGTTGGGCGCCGTGAGCATGTGGGGAAGGAGTGAATCTGATTGTGTTCAGTGCCACAGCATTCAAGACGGAGGGGACCACCTTCACGTCCCCATGAGATGTCAGTGGTGGCCTTTATTCATTGGGACCCAAGTCTTTCCTGGGAACAGATGACCTGAATTTGTTAGTAAAAAGCAAGGACTGAGTTTTCCATAGAAAGCAACTAGCCCTGTGAGCACAGAGCTTGCAACAGTCTGTGTGCTCGTCACTCCCTACCTCCCACTTACATGTCCTGTGGCTTTGAGTAGCGTGATAATCTCATCTGAAACCTGGTGGGCAGTCGCTGTCTGACAGGCTGGTTTTGGGGTGACGTGAGATCGCAGACCTAAATATCTGGCCAGCAGCTGGCTTATAATGTGGGCCCAGAAGTAAAAGAAATCAGCTACATTATTGAGGGATTATCAATAATCTGCTGAACGCTTTGCTATTCCATCATTTAATTATCACAGCCTCCCTCGGAGGTAGTCCTGTTCTTGCCCTGGTCTTAAGGTGACGGCTGAGACTTGAAGGGGTCGCATTGCCCACCTGGTGGACAGGGCCAGGACCCCAGCGCCACGTCCTACCCCAGCCCAAGCTGCAAACGCTGGGCCCTGGCCTGGTCTCCCTCCTGGGTCTCAGTGAATATTTACATATCCCTCTTTCTCCCTTCCTCCCTACTCCTGGCACTAAGGGAGGAGGCGGTTAATTTTTAAACCTGCCAGTTCAACAAACATTTCCTGATTTCCCTCTGGGCCGGGCACCCAGCTGGTGCCCAGACATCACTCCCTGACCACGGGTCCATTTTGGCTAGAGGATTCCATTTATCCACCTGTGTTAGACAGATGTGCCCATGTGTTTTAACTCTGGACAGCTGATTTTTGGTTGTTTTTAAAATTAATAAGTGTTATTTTTTAGAGTAGTTTTAGGTTCACAGCAAAATCGAGGGGAAAATAGAATTCACACACTCACAGCCTCTCCCACCAACAACATGTGCACAGGTGTGTTGTATTTGTTACAATTGATGAGCCAATATGGATACATTATTGTTAACTAATATCCATGGTTTACATTAGGGTTCACTCTTGGTGTTGTGCATTCTGTGGGTTTGGACATGTATCCACCATCATAGTATCACAGAGTTGTTTCATTGCCCTAAAAATCCTCTGTGCTCCACTGTTTCATCCCTCCTTCCCCCTACCCCCTGGAAATCACTGATCTTTTTACTGTCTCCATGGTTTGGCTTTTCCAGAATGTCAGAGTTGGAATCATACAGTATGTAGCCTTTTCAGATTGGCTTCTTTCACTTGGTAATATGCATTTAAAGTTCCTCCATGTCTCTTCATGGCCTGAGAGCTCATATCTTTTTAGTGCTGAATAATAGTCCATTATCTGGATGGACCAATTTCTTTATCCATCCACCTACTGAAGGACATCTCGAGGTTGCTCCCATGTCTTGTTTTTTACTTTTGTGGGTTGTCACTGGAGTCAGAAGGGCCATTAAGCATTTTTTAATTTTGTTCTTCCTAAGGGCACTTTTGTTTCCTTTTCCATAAGATCCCTTTCCTGGTAGGCTGTCCTCACCAATCTTTTTTTGAGTCACTGCAATGAGAAGAAAAGTCACTTTATAAATTTAACCTCACTTGAGGCACATTCGTGGCTGTGGCTGTCTTCCCACCAGGAACTGTTATTCCTGAGGCCCGGAGTTTGCCAATGGCCCCGCATGCGACTTCCCACCAACGGGAGCCACAGTCTGGGCTCTGGGTTTCTCTTAAAGTCAGCAAGCCACATGTGGCTGCGTCACGAAAGGGTGTGCAATTTTATACAAGCACGGCAGTTTCCTTTGTACGGAAATTAATGTTTTTAAACCCCAAATAATCTGGGCCCCAACAGGGGCATCGACTGTGGGATCTCGGAGCTGTTTTGGGCTTGAAGGCGGCCAGCAGGACCGAGCCACTGTTAACTGGAGAAGCATGTCTACCAAATGCCTCCACCATCAGCAGTTCTGGCGTCTCCTTTCATCGGCACCATTCTGCACACTGTCTCCGGGGGTCCCCACGGGGACCCTGCTGGGTGCTGGACGTGTCGGCAGCCACTGTGTCACTGTTTTACGCCAGAGGAAACAGAGGCTTCTGAAGCTGGTGGTGATGTGTGGTGGGTGACAGGACCGAGGGGCTTGTATGTTGAGTGTCGTTCTCACTTCCTCGAAACTTCATCATTTGCTCTTTAGTGCGACCTAGGTTTTAGCTATAGTTGTGTAGGATTTACTAGCCCTGCCCCAAAAAGCCCAGAATGGAATTATAATCTTCTTTTGAAATAACACATTTATTTTAAATAAGTCATTTAATTAAAAATCTGCCTGGGGGCCGGCCCAGCGACATAGCGGTTAAGTGTGTGTGCTCTGCTTCAGCGGCCCGGGGTTCGCGGGTTCGGATCCCAGGCACGCACGGCACACTGATTGTCAAGCTGTGCTGTGGCGGCGTCCCGTATAAAGTAGAGGAAGATGGGCATGGCTGTTAGCCCAGGGCCAGTCTTCCTCAGCAAAAAGAGGAGGATTGGCATCAGATGTTAGCTCAGGGCTGATCTTCCTCAGCGCAAAAAAAAAAAATCTGTCCTTCTGTTTTCTCTAAATTGTCACTTTTCATTGCATATTGTGCTGTAGCTAATAGACAGGCCTCCACGCACACCTCACGTGAACCTGCACTCACCTGTGGCACCATCTGGCCAAGTGGCGAGTTACCTAATTAGCAGGGGTCGTCCCTCCTGGGCTGGAGGCGCGAAGGGCAGCGGGCAAACCTGGGCCTGCTGCAAGGCCACGTGCACTTTGCTGTTTGGACGGAGACTTGTGAGGTGCCCTTGGAGCCTGCTTCTGAGCCGGATCCTCCTCATTCCACACCGGTGCTAACCTGAGGAAGTGGCCGTCCCCTCACCACACCCTGTGTGGGGGAGCCGCTGGGCTTGCTTGTCACAAACTCTTGGCTAGTGATGTCCTGTGAGGGGAGAGGACTGAGCCTGGGCGTTGCTCAAGTTTCTCAGAATTGCTCTTGGAAATGCTGTCAGAGCTGGGCGCACGTGTTTCTGTGACTTCACTAGTGGTGGGCGCCATGCTTTTAGGGAAGGCTTGACGTTTGCTAAATCCTGGAATCATTGGCACCAGTGTGCTGTGCAGGGTGGTGCTCCTGCCTTCAGTGGCAGCATCTTCCTTCAAGGCTCCACTCAGACCTGAAGTCAGCTCCATGAGAGTTTTAGTGTCATCAGTTTTGTTTTAATTAATGAGAAAATGATTGCAATATGTGCATAGTGTCACAAGGCGACTTTTGAAGAGCTGCAGTCATTTACGTGTGTACATTCTGGAAAGTTCTTTCAAGAATAGCTCTTCCTGCGCAGTCATATTCAGCCAGTTCATCTTGTGGTCCTTTCCAGAGAGACCATCTGAGTGAGGCCTGTGTGACAAATTAGCCACTGTCCTGTGTCCCCCACATCAGCAGGCCTCGAGGGACGGGAGGAATGGTAGCAGTAATAGTTTGAAATATTTTTGGCAAATTAATTCCAGTTTATTATTGGACTCACCTTTTGCAAAGGGGACTCAGTTACACGTAAGATGATCAAATGCGGGTCTGTGTGGAGTCTTGCATGAACCTGAAATACGGGAGGATGTGGAACAACAGTTCGAGCCCGCGGGCTCACTGAGGCCCAGGAGGGACAGCTGCCGGCACCTGCCTGGCACCTTCAGGAGGGCGGTGCCATCTGACCTCACGCAGCTGGGCTCTGATGACAGAACAAGGGCACCTGGGAATATGAGGCCCTCAGTTCGAAACAGATGTCACTCTCAGGACGACAGTCCCACGTGTATGCACGTCTGTCCTGGCCCTGTCAGACCCAGCAGGGCAGGAGCCCGGGCGTGGAGGGCGCCCGGTGCAGCCCAGGGACAGGACGTCCAGGATGGACTACTCTGGGGCCAGGCTGCCGTGGGCACGTGTCGTTCATGCGTAAACAAAGACAAGGAAAAGCACTTGGAGAAGATTTTCCTTCTCCTTGAGTGTTATGACCCGATTCGCCAGTTCGTGAAACTGTAAAAGGTGATTGTTTATTTCCTTGTGCCTGCCCTCTTTTCGGGTGAACAGAAGTAGAAAGTGGAAATTTCCATGTGTAGCTGTCAGAAGCAGCCCCTACAGCTGGGGGACCCACAGAAGAGGTGTGAGTTCTGGCTGCCCTGTGGCAGCTACGTGACCTTGGGCCTCAGGCTCTTCCTCTACCCAAGAGGAATAAAAGCACCTTGTTCCCCCCAGGGCCTCGGCACGCTTTCTGGACACGGCAGCAGTGCCCCCTTTACATCACCAGACAGGTCTTCACCGTGACCGTCTTCCATGCTGATTTGGTCTGCTCTGGCGTCAGCGCTGTGATCTTGGCAGAGGCAGATTTCAGGGACTTTCCTGGTGGTTTTGGGGGGGGATGTACTCCAGCTTTGGCCAGGAGACCACGTTTTGTCTGTGAGAGGAGGTTCTGAGCTGGATCTTGTTCTCCGAGGTCACCTGCCTGCTGCCTACTCCTTCTGTTGTCTTCCGAGCCCCATGTTTAGGCTGGAGAGGTGATCAGAACCCTACGCTGACTTCATTGTCCCCTACTTCCCCCGTCAGGGAGGACATGCAGGTGGGCTTGGGGACCTCTGCAGGCCTCGTGCTCAGGGTGGTGGCCTTGGACCTGTTCCCATTGTACCTTGGGACACCCTGTGCCTTGTGGCAGCTCCCGCAGAGTACATGTGTCCGGGGAAAGCTACGCAGCCTGGGTCAGAGCCCCTTGGGGACACAGGGCCAGCACTGAGGTCAGGACCATGAATGTGGCGTGCCCACCTCTCTGGTGACCGCTGGTGTGAGTCTGGGAGTGTTTCCCGGATCTGATCTGCGTGGGCATCTTCATGCCTCTCATTTGAAATTGTTTATTGTTGTACATGGAGAAGAGCATTTCTAATCAACTTGCTGGTTTTATTTTTGGGTGGCTACTTCTGAAAGGCAGGTTTTTCATATTGAAAACCCTATTTCTCCTTCTTTCAGCTACGTTCTTAGCAGCAGGATAAAAACAATTAAGTAATCATTTGAGTCCCCACCTCAAAATTTTAATTCATAAAATTAAACTTCCGTTTCACCTTGTGTTTTGTTTTTGGTCTTGTGAAGCTGTTTATTTTGAGCAGGGATTCAGGAAGTGGCTGCCTCCCATCTTCCTTCAAGCACAGAAATAGCTCACGGGCTGCCCTCTCCCTGCTCCCTGAGCAGCCACACCGTTCATTTTTGTGTGTTTCTAGGCATTTTGACTCTGGCCTTCTCATGCACTGCGTGTATCTCTGCACCGCTCACTCCCATTTCCCCCAAAAACCTTCCGGACCTGGCAGGCGTCCCTTCTGTGCATGAGAATCAGGCTTGTTAGCCTCCCCGGCCCCTGCCCAGACCATCTTTACAATAATCAAGTCATAACTGCCACTTTTTTGGAGTTTGGAAGGATAGAATGTCTGATTGACTAAGACAGACTAGGAAGTTAGAAATTTTGATTGCAGAATCCTTATCTAAAACATTTTTGTCCTTTTAGAGACTTCTTTACTTTGAAAAAGCATTTTGGGGGGAATTGACTGGCCTTGAGGCCCATTGGAATGCTTCGTGCTGCCCGGCGAGAATGGGGACCTTGTCCCCGTGTGGGGACAGGACAGCAGGCGGGGGCTCGTGGGCATTTTAAGGTAGACCTGCTGGACCCTCGCCCTGGTCAGCTGGGGAGCAGGAGGGGGTTGCAGGCCCTTCTCAGGCCTTCAGTTTGGGTGCTGGGTGGAGAGTGACGCCATCGGCAGGAGTTTGTAACTGTGGATGGGAGTTCAGTTTCATTCCGGGTGACCCAGCGTGAGTTTGGTGGGGTATGTTTGTGTGGACAGTTGGAGTGAGCTGGCCATATGCAGCCTCATGGTAAATTAAAAAATTTTTCTTTTAAGATTTGATAAGTTGTGAACTATTAAAATTTCTCATTTTTCCTTTCCTTGTCAGCCCTTCCCTGCATCAAAAGAGAGTTGGTGGAAACCAAACTATTCATTGTGCTATTTTTAGACACTTTCAACAATGATTTTGGGGAAATTCACTCAGTATCCTCCTTGTGGAATGTACCATTTTTGTCCTTAACTGTTGTTTATGTTTGTGCCTTTTCTTCCTTTCTCTTTGTAATAAGGAGGTGTTAAAAACATCATGAGGGGCTTATATCATATCTAAGCTCTTCTCTTAAAGAAAAACGAAAGCACACACTTCATTTGTGCAGCTCCTTGTTCTGTGTCTCCTGGCTCCGTTCACCTCACACACAGAGCTGCTGCTGTGTAGCCTGGTCTGGTTGAGGGGTAAAGCCTGAGGGAAGGCGTTCTTATGGCCCTGTGTCCTGGTCTGCAAAGAGGTCCTTCCCACACTGTTGTCTATGTAAAGTGTGGGAGGAGGAGAGAGAGGAGGGGAGGGGCTTGGTAGGGGGAGCATGGGGCTTGGTGGGAGGAGAGAGGGAGGGGGCTTGGTCCTCCTTGATCCTCCTTGGTCCACCATCGGCATCTGAGAGCGCCTTCTCCGTCAGCATGTGATATCCTTGCCTCTGTGTGCTTTATAAAATGCCAATTTAGAGCTGCCCTCCCCCTTGGGACACAGTGAAGGATGGCACTGTCTGCCTCGCCCAGGTTCTGTGAATGTGCTGGCGGGTAGCTCTCATTCACCTCCCTGCCCTCTGTTCTGTTCCCTCTTGATGGGGGCACAGCAAAGTCATCTTCTAAAGAGCCTCTGGAGGTTCCCACCTTTGAAGACACATCTACCGTGCTCCTTCTGAGGGAAGCATTGGAAATAACACAGGGATTATTGTAGAGGTAACGATCAATCTCTTCCAGCTAATTAAAATGTAAAGTATTTACCAACGTCGGTACTTTAATTATTATTAATTCCCAATCACTTGTGACTCGTTTCCAGGCTGAACGTGAGGTAGCGGTGAGGAGTGACTCTGATTTTGAGACCTGGATTTTTCTCGTGGAAATGGATCCAGTAATTTGGTGCAGTTAAATTTTGATCCCAGGTGTTTTAAATAACCAAAATACAAAAAGGATTTTCAAAAGTCTTCTTAAACTTATTATTATGTTTCTATCTTTCCTCACTTAAGTTGGATTTATGAGTTGTTCTCCTGGTTCTTTAGCAAGTCATTTCTCTCTTATCCATCATTTGATGTCATCTTTCTCTCTTTTCAAAAAGATAAGACACAGAGATCTGGCAAGTGCCCACCCTAAGAGGTCTGTAGGCCCTGATTCTGGTCTTGACTAATTATCAGGGATCCTGGACCATTTGACCTGAGAAACTCAGCTTCCTCAGCTGTACAGTGAGGGCATCAATGAGACGCCAGGCCTCCCTGCCCAGCCTGATCTTGTAAGCAAGACTCAGGCACAGAATCTTGAGCCAGTCGCTGAGCACGCATCCTCCTGTGGGCACAGATGGTTCTGGAAGGTTTCCTTCCCCGCCCCCTTGAGAAGAACGCTTGGGACATTGTCTCAGCAGTGGACTCACATGAGATTTCTGATCTGGGACAAATACCGGTAATGAGATGGATGCAGAGCAGTATTGTGTTGTTTCAATTCTATTCTGTTCCCTGCTGATGGTGACGGTTGTTTGCCTGGACCCCAGGATGCCGCGGCCCTGGCCTGATGGGCCTTGTGCCTCACTTGGGTGGAAGAGGTCGCTGTCCAACAGTCACACAGCCCGAGTAAACGTGTGACAAAGTGGCTCCAACAGGGGTGCATAGCGGGCTTAGCTAACCTGTCTGGGACAGGCGCGACTGTGTCCTTGTCTCTGAAAATCATGAGCATCACTGACCTGGATGGGGAGAGGAATCTGCCCCTGAATGCTGAGCAGAGCTGAGACTGAGAACTGGAAAAGCTGGGGCTTGTCTTTCTAACTTTTTAAAAAACAGCTGCACCACGGTAGTCTTCACGAGCTGCTTGTTAACTTGAAGGAAAAATGTAATGAAATGATTCCAGTGTTTTCCCCCTCTCTCTTCCACTCCCCTGTGCGTGGCACGCAGGGCTGAGAGGCTTAATTGCGTTTGTAGGGCGGCGTGTTTTCTCATGGGGATTAGACAGGCTAGATTGGGCTTTGACGCTCAGTGGGAGAATAGTTTGTGAGGAATGTGAACCTAATTAGGGATTCCAGGGTCGCGCCTGGCGAAGGGAACCCAGAAGCACAGTTAAGGAAAGTGCTTGAAGGAAGCAAATAAGTTAATCAAGCCTGCGGTGTCAGCGTTTTGTGCATCCGCCCCTTTGCAGAAATTTCAGCATTGTTTGGAGGTTTGTGCTGAAAGTCAGCCCCTCGCTGGAGCACCCCCACCCCCCAGGAGCATTTCCGGGCAGCCTCGAATGAGGAGCCTCGCCGCCTGCCCATGTCACAGCCCTCCTGGGCCCTGCCTAGAGGACCCTGCTCCCGCTGGGCTTGTGAGAAGGTCCGGTGTTGACCTTGGTTCTCCACTGGCCCTCTCAGACATTTGATGGTGGGTGCTATGGGCTGAATGTGCCTCCCACCCCAAAATTCATAAGTTGGAGTCCTAACCCCTAGGACCTCAGAGTGGAACTGTATTTGGAGATAGGGTCTTTAAAGAGGTGATTAAGTTAAAATAAGGTCACTAGGGTGGGCCCTGATCCAATCTGACTGTTGTCCTTATGAGAAGAGGAGATGAAGACACAGACAGGCACAGAGGGAAGACCATGTGAGGACATGGGGAGAAGATGGCCATCTACATGCCAAGGAGAGAGGCCTCAGGAGAAATCAGCCCTGCGACACCTTGATCTCCGACTTCCAGCCTCTGGAACTGGGAGAAAACAAATTTCTGCTGTTGAAGCCAGCCCCTGTGTGGTATTTATTATGGCTGCCCTTGCTGACTAACACAGTTGTCCAAGCAAGTGTGCCCTCTCTCAGAGTGTCAGTGCTAGAGGGGAGGGGGCTTTCCTCTTCTCGTTATTCTGCTCCCCTATTTATAATAAATGGTAATAATGGTAGTAAAAATAGCTGAACATTCATCTTTTCCCAATCTTATGTAATGGACACATAAAAACATCTTGCTATTTTATTGATCAGTAATGTACAATACAAGAAATGAAAGCTATAAAATAATAAAAGATAAAGATAGTAATAAAGATTCTGCCCCTTGAGAAAAGCCCCCTCCTCCTCCCACCACACTGCTGCTCTGTGCAAAGATAAGGGGACGTCACCCCCCATTATATTGTGGAATCCCTGTGGCTGGTAGACATGTCACGTCTGTATCCGTGTCTCCAGTGCCTGGGTCAGAGCATGAGAGGGAGAAGGTGGCCTGTGACTATTGTTATGATTTGGGAAGGAAAGCACTGCGATCCTGATCTCATTGTGAGTTTCCTTCATCAAGAATTGCCTTTGTAAAGATAAAACAAAGGTACACTTCACTCCACATTTTGCACAGCTCATGTTGGAATTTAAATTACTGTGCTAAAGTGATTTTATTGAATGATACAATGTGTGAGTAAGACAATGCCTTTTTACTTGGCCTAACTCAGCAGATTTCCTTCATGCCCTTCTGTGAGGCCAAGAGTCGCTGGCCCGCCCTTTCTTTTCTCCTGGTGTGCTGGCTTTGCACGTCCCTGATGGCAGCTGGATTTATTTTTGCACGTGTGAGCACTTATTTAATGCATTTTAATCACTTTTGGCTGGTGCTGTTGAGCTGATCCACCATTCCAAAATCCTGAATACTTGCTCCTGCTGGCTCGATGCCAAACTGAGGAGACTTCACCTGTGGGCAGAATTGCCTGGGAAACAGGTAGGAAAAACGGCAGAGGCGAGACCAAACTTCCGGCTTTCGCTGGATCACTGAATGTACGCACGCATGCCACATGGTTAAGGGTCCGATCTCTGTGGGGTCTGTGGTCTCGTTCACATGACCCAGCACAACTGGCATTCTCGACGCTTCAGAAAAGGCTGAACTCTGATTTACCTTCACTCGGTACACACAGTAATCGCTAGAATGTCAGTGGTACATGTGTGTTTTTAGAGAAAATAATGGGAAAAGGGCATGTATTTTATGGCTCTGTCCAAAGCAAAGTTTAACAAGAATTGATGACAACAAAAGCTGGTTCATCGTTTCATGATACTATAGAAAGAAGAGAGTGTCTGTGACGCTCGTGGAGACGTGAGCTTGATCTCTTTGGGACTTCCGTCTCCGACGTAAGTGAGGGTCCAGTCAGCCTGTAAGGGACCATCTCACGCCTCCCGGAGAAAGAGCCTCGCCTCAGAACTGGGGTCAACCCGGGGTGTCGCCCCTCTGGGGTCTCCGCTGCGGGTGAAAGCGCCTTGCAAGACGGGAGGTGTTTGTCGGCCGAAGCACCGTTGTCCCCTGGGGGAGTGAAGCTGCAGGGCTGGGCTTTTGCTGTGTGTGCACATGCGCACACATGCACACACACACGCACACTCACACTCAGTCCCATAGAGACATATACTCACACACACACCCACAGGCACACTCATACACTCAAACTCTTGCACACACACACACACTCAGTCACAGACACATAGTCACATGGAGGCACACAAACACAATGCACTCCCACACTCCCACACACTCACCCCCACACATACACTCACACGCATTTACCCACACACTCACACTTGCACACACGCACTCACCCACACTCCCATTCCTAGGGGCACGGTCATTCCCGGGTGTGAGGCCCCCTCTGTCCTGCCTCTGTCCTGGTCACCTGTCTACCCACTGGCTTGGGGACAGGTTGTTGATACCAGCAGGCTACAGACGCCATGTAGCCAGGTGCGGCTGGGCGCAGCCTGTTTGTTTGTGGTTGTCCTTGGTAACGGTGACTTGGCCCCATATTGAGTGCGACAAGTCCATAAAGTGGTTCTGCAGCGGGCCTCTTGGGGCCCTCTGGGGCTTTCTTAGTCACTAGTGGGCGCCTTCCTACACCGTCCCCTGTCGTCACCCCTACTCCTGGGTACTCCTTCTGGTGAGAAAGGGGAGCTGTTCCTGGCAGGAGAGGAAGGTAGAATTTGGGCCCAGCAGCCATCTCTTCTCCTCGCTGGGATGCTGCCACGTAGCTGGGCCTCTTTGGAACTCAGCGCCCAGGCACAGACGGGACGCTCACTGGCTCTCTGCGTAGTGGTGAGGGCCTGTGAGAGGACCTGCAGACGCAGAACTTGGCTGCTGTGACTGGAGCATGCGCGGTTGCTGAGCCGTGGGCCTCGCCACGAGTGGGCCCTGGTGGAGGCAGCATGCCCTGTTCTCGTCCCCCTGTGGCTTGCTCAGCCCACTTTACAGAGATGGGAAGGTGCTTGATGATGGAGGAGCCTACCCAGACCCCCAGGGCACTGCCACGTCCCCCTCTGTCACACTGGCTGTGCACTCCCAGGCCACGAGGTAGAGCTCAGGGTTTGTGGCATCCATCTGTAGGGTGGTCCTGAGGAATGTGGTGGCATCGGGACCCTCCCAGAGTCCCGAAGCGTGTGGTGGCCACCTGCTGGGTCTTTAGCTCCATCAATGAGATGGGACTAGCGCCTGAAGATCCTGGATGCTAAGGAAACAATGGTTCCTTCATGCCGAGGAAGGCCAAGGCAACCTGGAAATGATCCAGCACCACAGCATGTCCTTTTGTCAAATGAAAATAGCAGAAGAACCGGATGGCACTGCAAGGCGTGTGGTCAGAGGTGGCACTGGAGGTGAGGAGAGGAAGCAGGTGAGTGTGCTGTGCTGTTACTGACCTGACCTGAACCCTGGACGGTCACCCACAGTGTGGTTACCTGGTGTCTCCATCCTGAGGAGATGCTGCTCCCGAGGGGGAGGTGGGCGGGTCTTGCAGGTCAGAGGGCTGGTGCAGTGGCCTGTGGAGAGTCTGGAGCTGTGTGGGCAGGTCGCTTGGGTGCAGTGTGTCCAGAGAAGCTGTGCACTTCTGCCTCTCTGGTCAGGCTGAAGAGCAAGGGAACACCCAAATCTCCAGGACATGCAACCAGGGGCTGATTGCATAGATGCTCAGGTCCCTAATGTGGAGCAGCGTGGTTCATGTGAGGACATGCGTGTGTCCTGGACCCTCGCTCCGTGGGTCTGCCGGACTATGGTCAGCTGCCTCCCTCTTTCTTATTCTAAGGGAGGAAATGTAACATGAAAATCCAGTCTGTTTCATGTAGTTCCCGTCCTGGGATTCAGTTCGAGCCACAGAAGAGGAACACGTGCCCCGTGTGTCCACTTGACAATGGTCTTGACTAAATGAGGTGTTTGCAGTTCTCGATGTGAAGATGAGTTTTCTCTTTACCGACAGGTGGCTTCCCCCACTCCCGACCATACCCTTTTCTCTGAGTTGGCTCTTCTTGTGCACGTTCATTTGCAAATTCGTTCTCACTCAAGTCTTTCCTCATTTACTGTCTGCATTTCTAATGGTGCTCATAAAAGCAGACAGTAGGGGTTGTAATTGGTTCTCTCCACGAGAGGCTCTTTCCTGGCAGGAATGCGGCCATGGAAGTGCAGAGAATTGCTGTCTGTCATTTGCTCCGCTGACCTGGGGAGCCTGCTCACCCCCTACCACGTCCCCACTCACTTTGTAACGAACAGTATAGTCTATGCCGTTTGTGTTAGTGACCGTCTCCTTCCTGAGGACTTGTTCACTTTGTTTAATAACGTGTTACTGTGAGGAGCAGCGAGTGCCTGGTGGGAGAAGACACTCAGGAAAATTGCGTTGAACCAATGATGGAGTTAGACAAGGTCGGCGTGCAGACTGCAGAGCCTTAGTGGTGTCAGCCATGGCTGGGATTGTTGTGATGGGTCGGGGGAGGTGGGACTCAGGCCGCCCCAGCACGCAGAGCACTCTCTCGTTGTCTGGAGATTGTCCTGGGGCCAGGGCAGGTGGGCAGTGTCACTGCACCCCGTCTGGACACAAGGGTGAGTGGGAGGTGCAGGGCACACCTGGCCTTGGAGCTGGATACCTGGTGGCTGCTGTCTTTATAACTCAAGCTTAGGATATCGCAGAGGGCTTGTGCTTCTGTTCTCTCAAACACGTGCTTCCCAGACTGTGAATTAAAAAAATAGTTCATAGACTTTATTTTTTAGAACAGTTTTAGATTTACTGAAAAATTGAATAGATAGTACAGAGAGTTCTTGTATATCCACTCCCCTGCCGCCCCTCGTAGTTTCCCCTAGTATAAACATTTTGCATTACTTTGTTACACTTGATGAGCCAATATTAATACTTTTTTATTAATCAAAGCCCATAGCTTACGGGTTTGGATAAAAGTATCATGACATGTATCCATCATTATAGTATCACACAGAGTGGTTTCATTGCCCTAAAAATCCTCTGTGCTCCACGTATTCATTCCTCCTCCAACCCCTGGCAACTACTGATCTTTTTACTGTCTCCGTAGTTTACTTATTCCAGAATGTCATAGAGTTGGAATCATACAGTTTGTGGCCTTTTCAGATTGGCTTCTTTTACTTAGTAATATGCATTTAAGATTCTTCCATGTCTCTTCATGGCTTGTTAGCTCATTACTTTTTAATGATGAATAATATTCCATTGCATGGAGTACAGATAATGATTCTTCAAAGGCAGGAGCTCCAATGGCTTGCATATTTCTCACCAGTATGTCAAACGTTTACTGAAGCACCAGGACCCATGTGTGCTGAGTGGAAACTGTACAAGGGGTGAAATTAATCACAGTGCTCCATTGACCACGGGGTCTCCTTGTCTGACTGCCACCACCATGCTATAAACATCTGTTTATAACTTCCTATATTTTGAAAGCCAATTTTTTGTTTGTTTTGTTTTGTTTTATGTTTATTTTCTCACTTATTTCCTCATCCATTCGTCAAAACTCTAATATATATGGAGCAGAGGCCACACAAATGAAAAAGATGTGTTCCTGAGACAAGAAGTCTCAGTGTAGGGGGAAGCCAACCATTAAGTCAGTGATTCTGGACAGTGAGAGGGGCTGCTATATGTGTGGGGAGGGGGCAGCTAGGTGGGGGCGGGGAGAGGATGGAGTGCCAGGAGAGAGGGCCACTGCCCCAGACGAGATCATGACTCAGAATCCTGGTGGAGTAATAATATGTCCCAGACAAATCAATGACTATGTCTCATATTTCTTGAGGAACTCACTAAGATAAGCAAGAGTGTTATAAATAGTCACCATGGCAAGAACCAAGGTCACGCTGCCGCCCACTCCAGGCCACAAGGACAATTAGTCAGATCCCTGGGATTTCTCCTTCCTTTGCACATTTTCAGAAAACTCTTTGAGGATGGGGTACAAGGGGTCCAGGGAGAGGAAAGCCAGGAAGCAGCTCACGGGTAGCTGAATCCTGCTCGCGCTTGCCAGGGTCCTGGCCTTCCAGAACTGCACAAAGCGAGTCTGATCCCCTCACCCACCAACAGCCCTTTCTCTGCAGGGAGTGTCCCCTGAGTGTGGAGAACCTGCCCTGTGCCAGCCCCTGTTCTGAGCACGACACGCTCTTATGACCTCCAGTTCTCAGATGCAGAAACTCAAGCCCAGAGTGATTGAAGCCCAGGTTCCATGGCTAGTAAATGGGGGAGCAGAGGTCCGACCAAAGGCAGATTCCAAAGCTGGGTTCTTGATCTCCGTTGGGTCAGTCGTCCCGGGTGCCCATAACCGTGTCTCTCGTGACTCAGTTGTAGCTGTGGCCTCATCACACTTGTGTGTGTCTTTCTTAATGTACTCTTGGTTCCTCAGAGGACCATGGTAGAGTCAAGGGAACTCCTTTTCGCCATCCCGTGCACCAAGCACTGAGCCTCGAACAAGATAACCACGCTGACATTGCCACATTTAGACTCTGCTTTCAGTTTCACTTGTGGAAATAGTTCTAGAGAAGGCAGCCCATTTTGCAGAGAATGTAAGCCCTGGGTGTGATTGTGAGGCATGGGGGCGGCCTGGAGACCCCCAGGCAGAGTCCTCCACCTCCTCCTCCTGGCCCTGCTCCCCACACTATGTGGTGAGGAGCGACCTGGACTGGCTGAGACGTTCCTAGACTGGGAGTCCACTAGTGCTTTGAAATGGAAGAGGAAATTCTGTATATGTGAGTGAGGGGCGTTTCTCTTGGAAGGAGGTTCCATGGTTTTCGTGAAATGCTCTAAAAGGACCTAGACTTTACAGAAGTGAACAAAAATCTGGCCTCTGTTAACTCGAGATGAGGACTGTCTGTCTTGAGGTGCTGAAACCTTGCAACTGTGAACGTGGTCAGAGATAGTCTCAGCTTTGGGAGCCTCGCTTGATCGTCATGCCAAGTTTTTTCTTGAGAGCCCATCTGCTTATTGTGTTTCTTCTCCCTTTAGGTGGTGATTCCCCGCCGTGTGCAAGTCCACCTGGAACAGGTAAGTCCTTGGCATTTCTTTGGGGGCCATTGTACCGTCCTGCTTGACTGTCTGTTTATGCTGTGCCTTCCTGGGGAGTCTTTGGGCTCCCTCTTGGATCCACTTCCTCTGTCTGAGCTGTCACTTTGATTCACAGAGCTCTTATAGGGAGACTTAACCACAACGCACTAGCCATTTTCACGCTTTCCTTAAGAAGAGAGACTCATGCACTGGTTTGTAAGAACTACCTTTCACATCAGTAATAGTTACCTTCAGGGATTCATTTCCTGGAGCCTGAGTTTCCTCTGCTGTAAAGGGAAGATGGCACATATCCGTTTTCTTTGTTTTTCTTTTTCTTTTTTGGTGAGAAAAGTTAGCCCTGAGCTAACATCCATTGCCAATCCTCCTCTTTTTGCTGAGGAAGCTTGGCCCTGGGCTCACATCCCTGCCCATCATCCTCTACTTTTTATGTATGGGACACCTGACACAGCATGGCTTGATGAGCGGTGTGTAGGTCCACGGCCGAGATCCAAACCTGCGAACCCTGGGCCGCCAAAGCAGAGCTCGCGAACTCAACCACTATGCCACCGGGCCGTCCCCTACATATATCCATTTTCTTAGCAAAAAAATATAGCAGTAAAAATGTGGGCAAAGTACCTGCATCACAGAGCGTCTGTGTGGGAGCGTGGTGCGATGGCTTTGGAACAGGAAGCTCTGACAGATGCCATCTTTCTATCAGGGTGAAGGTAAACACAGTAATAACACTTTCTCTTTGGCTTGCTGTTAAGTAACTATGAATTGCTGTCTGCCTTTTAAACTCCATTGGACGTCATGATATTTTCTTTGCTGCCCCCATTGGATGAGGAGGTTAAGCCTTGTGCTAATGACGTGTTAGTAGCTTGCAGAACACCTGCTGGCTCATGCACTTCCAGGACAACAGGAGACTGACGACCCTCTTCTTTTATTGCAAATCGGAAGTGACTCCCTGTGGGGAAGTGTGTTCCTTTCCCAGCCTCACTTGTGAGGGAAGGAAACAGGTGTGCCCTGCTGCCTCCTCCAGGGTATCTGTTGGGTGTGTTCCCCACACTCCCAAACTGGATGTAGCACCATGCCCTTGGCCCTGGTTTTGTATACAGAATCCAAAGTTCTGGTGAGGATTTTCCCCGTCTTCCTGCTTCCAGTGTCTCTGTTGGCTGACGCCCAGCAACCCCTCGACCCAGGGCTGGTTTTTCCCTGCGGTAGCTGTGGACACTGTCTAAGGGGCTTGGTTGCGTGGCAACTGTCCTGTGTGTGGCTTTCTCCTTAAAATGTAGGGAGTATTGTCTACTCTCTGGCTGCTAGAGGAATAAGCTGTGGGATAGATGTGGGCAGCCTGGACTGTCTTATACCCTTCTGCCTCCCTGTGCTGGACAGCCTGGTGTAAATGGACTGGGTTTGTCCAATTGAGCTTTGGTCAAGGGCTTCCACCTATATGGTGTCACTTCTCAGGGCAGAAAGCACAGAATCCTTTTTCTCTCCTGGCCCTGCATTGGCCGAGAACCTTCCAGTACTGTGGGCCTGGCATTTCGGATTGGCATGGACGTGCCTCCAGATAATGCCAGCACTCCTGGTGTGACCTGGGAATCTCTGGGCCCGTGCAGGTCCTGGCCAGGCCACCTGAGATCCTGTTTCCATTTCTTTCTTTGTTGCATCTACAGAGCGTCTATTCTGTGTCAGACACTCGGTTAGACACATTTACCCAGAAGGTCACCTTAACTTACTCGCTTGAGACATGAAGAACCTGGGGCTGAGAAAATTGGGTTCACTTCCAGAGGCCATGCAGACGCCGAGAGGCTGTAGCCTCTGGTCTTAGCATCTTTTGCTTGCCCCCGGCTGTACCTTCTCTATGTTAGAGATCAGACAGGTTTGTTGGCGCTGCTTCTCGTTTTTTTATATGCCACATTTTTAAATCAAGGGTAACTTGTGCAGGAAAAAAACCCTCATATTCTGTCAGTGGAGTTTGAGGGGAAATTAGGGGTTATTTAGGGCCACCAGTTTTCAGACCCTGGTGTGGTATTTCTGGCCCTTGGTGCCTCGTTCATTCTCAGAACGCCCCTGTGTGATGGGCATCCTGAGTACCTTCCCCAAGGTGGCACTGCTCATAAATGAGAAAGCAACCAGCGGGGATTCGGCTGTCAGATGCCCCTTGGCCAGGCCACCCCGTCCCCAGTCCTAGCGCTCCCTGAGCCGATGCACGCAGGGTCCATACATCTCTCCCTGTTCCCCCTTCCCTCCCAATCCATCCTCTTTTATTATCGGTGGTCATGGGGACTCATCAGCCTTCCAGGTTTGGGAGCAGGTGATCTGCTTCCTCGTCCACCTGAGGCTGTGATTGGTGGATGGCTCTGGAGTGTGAACACCCCTTCCTGCACTCAATGTCCGGCCCTCTGACCTGGCTGCCTTTCTGCTCCCTCCTGTGCCAGGGGCCCCTCTTCGTGTAGTGTTCAACTGCTCTGCAGATGTCATCTGAGTTCCATGAGCCCTTCCGAGAAGTTCCAGAATAGCTTCACCTCAGCTTGTTCTATCCCTGTGAGCTGCCAGGTCTGCCTAAATTGCTGGGACAGCTTTGGCTTGCAACATGATTGTCTGAAATATTTGGGCATAATTCAGTGGTACCAGCCGGAGAGGAGGAGTCGGTGATGGGCCGTGCCAGCAGGATCTGACGACATCCTGTGACTGACTGTAGGGGTCCCTGCACTGATGACGTTATGTTCTGCGAGAGTCTTGGCTGCCAGGCAGGGGCACCTTTGCGACCACCTGGGCATTTGGGACACACAAGGGAAGAAAGCTTTGTGTGGTTGTCGTGCTCCGAAGGCTGTTTGCCTTGATGCCTGTTTTTCTGTGATTTTTCTGGAAGCAGATCGTTATTCTGTTTATTGCGATGGTTTAAAAAGTGGAGTGTGAGGTTCAATTAATACACAGACCAAAAATGGCAGGGAGTGGGGCTGAGAAAAAGATCTGAGAGCCAAACCTCCCTTTGTAAATGTTAGCTTAGCTGATGAAACATGCAAACAGGCTCCGAGTTTCCTGGAAGTCAGTGTAAAAAGGAAACCACATTATTGGTATGCGCCTTATCAGCTAGGAGGGAAAAGACGAATCAGTGGAGAAAGTGTGCCATGTGGGAAATAACGCAGGGTGTTGATGGAAGCTGGGGGTGTATCCTGAACCACAGCCGCGTGGCAAGTGCTCCCGCCTGTGCCCCGGGGAGTCGAATGATTGTTTTACAGGAAAGTTAGACACAAGCTTTGAAGTGCAGCCTCATCAGGGTCTTCTGCTTTGTGTGGCTGCGGCCGTTGATACAGCATTTAGAAACAGAAGAGGATAACTGGCGGTTTTATCATCTGTCTCACACTTGTATGGCTTGTGGGGAACATGATCTACTGCATTGTAAAGTGGATGCTTCATCATTTTTCCAGATAACTGTGATCATTAGAGATGGGAGAGGTGGTCGGCTCTTTGAGACTGAGTCACGCATCTGTTCTGGCTGTTTCTGTAGATCTACATGTTTGGGGACACCAACCATGCATACTCACATGTACATACAGGCATGGGGTATCTTATTGAGTATGAGCTTGGGGCTTGAGTCAGGTTGGGGTCCTGTCCAGGCTGTGATGCTAGGAGAGCCACGTGACCTTGAACGGAGTCCTCCCACTTCTGGGCTCCACTCTCCTCTTCTGTAAAATGGGGCTGCTGTCACCTTCCCTGTGGAGTCCTGTAAAGATGGAATGAAATAACGTGCGAATCCTTAGCACTGGCGATGGCATAGAGGAAATGCACAATGCGTGGGAGAGGCCTTATTCAGTGAACTCAAGAGGGCAGGAAGGTCTTTTGGTCCCGCAGCATTTGCCGTTTGTTTTGTTTTTGACCATTGTTCTCTTGCCATCTGGTGGGAGAGAACCAGTTTGATCAGTTCCTGAACGTGTCATCTGCTGCCAGAGAGTGAAGGCACCTTGACAGATGGTTATGAGACCTCGATTCTCTTAACCCCTCATTTGCAGACTTAGAAAAAGTCAAGAAGCCAATGGAAACGAGGCTGTGGTCAGGTTGTGGGTGGCTCGAGCCTCCAGCTGGTAGTTGGTGGGTTGATGGCAGGATCTTTTCACGGCACAGGCCTCACAGGGCTCTGAACTTGGTCCAACAGCTATTTATTGACGTTCTAGGTGCAATGGTGTTTGTTTTTCCATTTTATCTTTGCCTTTTATACACTATCCGAGGGAGCTGATTCACGTTAGTGCACCACTGGATCTGGATGCTCTCTGCTGGGTGTTAGCGTGGCTTTCCTTGGACACTGTTGAGTCCACATGTGTGAACCAACCACATGCCGGGGTTCGTGGGCAGCGCACAGCGGCCTTGGTCCAGGGTGGGCCCGGGAGCAGCCAGCCTGGTGGTGGAAGCACCGCCTGCTCTGCGCCTGAGAAGTTTGCTCTTTTCAGAGTGGCTGCTGTCCTTGCAAGAGGCCGTGGCCACGTGTGGGAGGTGTTCAGGGCAGTGCCAGCCTCAGCTTAGGACACCAGTGCAAGCCCTTGCCTGGCTGCTGGGCTCACACACCAAGTGATTTTGCTTGGCCGTTGTGGTTTCTCGCGCTGGAGGAGAGGTTGTATAAGAACAGTTCCTGAAATTTGAGTCAGCTGTTTACTGACTCATGTGGCTTCACTGCTCTTTGTTTAATTAAAGTGAAGACAATAGGTGGTTTCTGTCAGAGGTGACATTAGAAGTCAGATTACACAGTCTGAGACCGGGGTTTCCAACATGTGTTCTGTTAGCTACGCTTTTGTATTTGTGGGCATGTATGGTGTGTGTGTGTACATGCATGCATGATGTGTGTGCATACACGCATGGTGTGTGTCTCTGTGCGTACATGCATGCTCAGTGTATGTTGTGAACATGCATGGTGTGTGTGCATGTGTGTGTATATGCATACGTGTGTGTGCTTATGCACAGCATATGCACCTGTGAATTTCTGCCTGGTGTACGTATGCATGTGTGTGTGTGTTGGGACTTTGTTTGATATGGTTTGCTTAAACTCGCAAAGTCAGAGGAAGCAATCATGAGTGATGAGGTTGACATAAGGACAGTGTGACTATTTAGGACACATGCCTGTGAGCAAATGCTGTCAGTGTTACATTTCCCACCAGTGGCCCATGACAGATTCCTCAAAGGTACTGAAAGATTTCAGAAAGACTGCCCACCAAATGAGATAATTAGATGTTTGAGTTGGATGAAAAGGAATCTACTTTGATGACATTCCCTTTATTTTATTGCAAAATTAGGTAGTGACAACAAATGTCAGGCTTTCTATCTGTCAATATTGGGTGGGAGGCTTTGCAAAGAAGGGTGACTGGAACTCGCAGAAGCCTTGTCTCTCCTGATGGCTCCGGCCCCCAGCGGTCTCTCTGTGTGGATTTCTTGTTCTCGTTGTCAGTAAGCGCAGGTATTTGATTGGATGCTGGCTGTTCCTGCTCAGAGATTGTTTCCACTGCTGCAGTAAACTTCAGAAACACAGACATGGCTCTGCACACCACAGCAGGGTCTTCGCTGAGTGATAAACTCTGTTTTCTGAAAATCACAAACATGTGTACACATGTGCGTGCACAGACGTGTCTAGATCCACAGCTGCCCTGTCAGAGGCTGTATATCACATACAAACGTCTTTGACCAGAAGCACAATGAGATCAATTTGTTTCAGGCCAACAGGGACTTGCAAATATTCTTTCTCCTTAATCTCTCTGATCTTAAGGAAACGGAGAAAAGTCTCAAGAATCCCATTGGATCAAGGTCTACGTCTTCCGCTGGGTCAAGAGAACCAAACTTAACACCTATGGTTTTGGTAAAAGCCAGGTGAGACCCAGAAATAAAAATATACATGAGGCTGCCTTCCCTGAGTTTCCCCTTGAAATTAAATGATCCAAGAGCTGTGCTCCAGTTCACCTGTCTACACAGCACTGGGGCATCAGAGGAGCCCCATGGAGGACCCCTGATGGAAGGCACGTGTGGAGAGGATGGAGCCAGGGAAACTGAGAGGCACACTTAGGATTGAGGAAGCATGGTGAGGAAGCTTAGACTCTGGGCTGGGACACACCCAAGGTTGCACAACTAGATAGGGGGACAGGCGTGAGGCCAGAGCTTGTGGCGCCATCTCCACTGGAGAGATCGGCCGTTCTAGCCCCACAGTGCCACTAGAGGGTCTGTGTTTGCTCGGGGAGAGCCTCAGGCCCTATTTCTCCAGCTGGGCGCATATGCCGGCTGGTTCTGTGTCTTCTTAGCAGGTATGGACTGACAGGAGTGTCCTGGGATTGACAACTTGAGGGAGGAGTGGGAGTGTTTAGGAAAAGCTGAACCTGGACCAGGGCTCCCTGCTCCCAGGGTTCACTGGCACCTGTTATCCAGATGCCCAGCAGCCCCGCAGGGCGCTGAGAGCAGGCTGCACTCCTGGGCTGGAGTTGATGCCCTTCATTACTTAGCTTTATTTCCAGTTACTCATGAACTATATTTTTCTCGGTTCTCAGAGTCTTTTGTGAAGGTTGGGGATCCTAATTAAGGTAGATGGGACCTGGTGGGGAAGAAGTTCAAAGCTGCAATCCTAAACTACGCTCAGATTTGCTTTTTCTTAACTGTGCATTTCACTCCCTCTGAAGATTTCTCTTCTGAATTTTCCTGTCCTCCTGACTTTCTCTTGAGGGGAGCAAAGTATCAATGAAGAAAAGCAGGCCCATGGGCAGCTTTCACAAGCTCACAATGGCTTTTCAGATGAGAAAATGATACACAGTGAAAAGGAGTGAAAAGGAACACAGACGTGGGACAGCGATCCCGTGCCTGTGTCCTCAGCCACCGCCTAGAATGCACCTGTAGGATGGGTGTAATGGATTGAATTCTGTTCCTTAAATCCTTGTCCACCTGAAACCTCAGAAAGTGACAGTATTTGGAATGCGGATGGAGATGAGCTCATATTGGAGTAGGGTGGGAGCTAAACCCAAGGACTCCTGTCCTGATAAGCAGAGCAGAGCTGAGATACACGCAGGGAGAGCACCACGTGACGACGGAGGTGGAGTGGAGAGATGGGTGTATGCTCCCCAGAAGCTGGAAGAGGCAGGAAGGACCACCTCCCACCAGAGCCTCCAGAGGGAGCACAGCCCTGCAGCCTTGGTCTTGGATTCCTGGCCTCCAGAACCGTGTGAGAATAAATGTCTGTTGTTTTAAACTCAAAGGAAAACCGCACGTTGGGGTACCTCCCTTCACTCTTTCCTATTGCTTAGTGTCCCCCAGGCATTCCTGGAACTTCTTTTTGGCCACAGTCCTGTGATGGGGGCATGGTGGGGCATAAGCCCACGGAGTGGCCAGCACGCAGTGTTCACGGAGTCGGTGGGACTCTCGGTGAGGCTGGCCCTGGATCTTCTGTACACTGTCACTGTCCCCGCACGTGTAACAGGTTTTGTGAATGCGCAGAGAAACAGAGGAGGATGTTTGTGGAAATTGTTTATAGGAGGAGCCTCTGGTTATGAACAGACATGGGGATTGGGCAGGGTCGTGGAGTCTCCAGCATCCCAGAGCTTTCCAGGGAAAGGCCAGCCAAGCCCTTGTTGCTGACGGGCCCTGGAGTCAGTGTGAGCCCGAGGCGGGAGCAGGAAGACCCCCCTTCCATTCCTTCCAGGAGTGAGCAGGAGCCAGGCTGGCCCTGGCGGATCCCGGCCAGTTCCCGAGATGGTCCGTGTTACCGGGAAGGCGCCCTGGCCCTCGCCCGCGGCCCCTGTCTGCAGCGGCCTTCAGTGCCTCCCCCAGGCGCCGCCTGGCTGCCTCCTCGTGGGCGGAGAGCTCCCAGGGGCTCGGGGCACCTGCCCCCCCTCTAACTACAGGCCAAACTTTGGTCCACACTTTGCTGAGATTTCTCCATTCCCTCCCACGCCTAAAATAACATCTAGGCCTGTGGCTTTTTTCAACTTGGGAGAGTAGAAATCGCCCGGATTTTGGGGGCAGGCAGCAGGGTAAGAGGCTCTGGCAGCGTTTGCGTTTCCTTCACGGGAACTCCTGGTCAGCAGTCGGGAGCCTTTCCTTAAGTCTCAGTTGACTGACCTTCTGGAAAGATGGTGCTTCACAAATTAAGGAAAAAAAAACCCATCAATGCCAAGCCTCATACAATAAGCCACCCCCTTTGCAGCGGGGATTTGAAAGCAGGCGGGGGTGCTAGATGCTGCTGATGGCGGCCAGCACCCCTGCGGGTGGAGGGACTGCCAGGAGAACGCAGAGGGGAACATCAACCTGGGTCGGCTTCACCCAGGGGTGAGCACAGAGCCTGGCTAATGATTAAAACCCACACAGGCTGTGGGCGTCACACCGGTGACGGCTTGCCTGCGTCTGTCCCTCTTGTCCTTCTGTCAGGCGTCAGCATCCCCATCACGTCCACACCGTGTGTGGCGCTCACGGTGCTGGGTTCCCACCACCCTGGCCATAACGTGTTGTGGGCTTGGGGCTGCTTCTGGTCCTTGGCAGCCCTGGTCCTCAGGCCCCCTGCACCCCCGCCTTCTGGGGTGATGGGTGGTCAGCTCCTGGGGCACCTTTAGCTTCTCTCCCAGGGAAGGCCCAGAGGAAATGTTTTTCAGTGAGTGAATGTCCCCAGGTCTGAAGCCTAGGTATCTGCAGTGGATAAGAAAACCCTGGTTGAGGGTTATTTCTTTTCTTTTATGGCCCAGATTCTGTGGCAATTGCACGTGTGGAATGTGGAGGGGCCTGTGGAGGCCGTGGTTACCTGTGATGGGTGGTGGGACAGCAGTGACTCTGGAAGGGGAACATTGACTGCTTATTGTTTCAGTGCCTCGAATCAGGATGAAGTTAGTATCATGAGGGGCATCATGTTGGCACAGCACTTGAATTACCTGAGTGTATTTTACCTGCAAGAGGGATACTCCTTTTAAAAAAGCACACAACAGCACCTCCCCACTCCTGGAAAAAGTATACGTCTCTGCTGGCGAGGGATGGCATGGGGTAGGAGTGTGCTGGCTGTGAGTTTTGGAGCCCTCGGTTCTGGAATCAGATTCCTCCCTAGATTCTACGTGGCCTAGGTCTCCAATATTCTGTTTTCTTATCTCTAAATGTGGGCGTCCGGCAGGCTAGTGTGGCATCTGCGGTGTCCTAGTCTAGCGCGTCTGTTTCGAGAACCAGGGGCCTAGGGCAGTTTCTTTCCTCAGGTCACCACAAGCGCCTTTGAGCTTCCTGGGAGGCCTCCCCGTTCGTTTGCGGTGGACCCTGTGTGGAACGGAACTTCGGGCAGCAGGGCGTCTCCGTTCTGAGAATCAGAAGCCTCGGCAGTCGTGGCTTCATGGCTGTTGTCACATCATCTTATTCTCCTAGTGCGTTTCTAACAGCTTTGTTTATGACATTTACTTTCCCTAGAGTATTAGGAAACAGTTCTATAAAAAAAGAAGGGAATTTTGTCGTTGCTGGAACCCGTGTAACATTTAGAGGCTCAGCTATACAGAAAGAATAAGGAAAATCATGTGCAGTTGCCTGGGCCTTGTCCATTCCAGTGAGAAGCTTCTCCACCTCACTCACACTGCGTTCCCAGCTCTGATGACCAGGAACTGTCCCCAGCTCAGCCCTCCCTGGGGGCCCAGGAGCGTGGGAAGCGCGGTGGCCTGTCCTCCTTCCCGTGAACTGGGTATGGAGAGCAGGTCGGGGCTCCGGGGCCGCAGAGTGCAGACGTGGGCCTGAATCCAGTTTGTGACCCCTGTCAGCTTTATTGCTTTGGGCAGAGACGTCATTTTCTGATCTATACAGCAGACATTAAAAAGGCCTTACTTAAAAGAAACGGGTTACCTTTCAGGGATGCTAGCGAACCAATTCATTCTGAAAATTAGTACATAAAGAAGAAGCAATCAGCATTGAACCTTCTTTTCTTGTACAAACTGCGCCTGAGGGTTAAAAATAGATGAAGAGGGAAAGTTTTATTTAACAGAGGAATTCTGGCTAACGAATGTTGAGGAAATGATAGAGTTAGAATGGTTCAGACTGCTTGTAACTGAATGGCTGGCTCTAGGCCGTGACCCTCTGTAACCTCCCCGGTCACAGAAGGAAGCTGCCCGGATCATGTGCCTCCTCGAGGGAAGTTGGCTGGGTATGTGGGCCGCACAGGAAGGACAGGCTGCCCCTTGGCCGGGTCCCAAACCAGAATCACACAAGCCCGGACCCATCCACAGTTGACAGGAAATACAGGCCCAGAGGGATCTGAAATAATTCCAGATGGGTCAGCAAAATCCAGATGGGGAAATTCTACTGGGCAGAAAGATCCCCAGTCATTTTAACATAAATTACAAGAAGAGGAGGAAGGACCTGTGTTGTTAAGGAACTGAAGAGACAAATAAACATTGTACGGTTTATTTGGATCCTGATTCTAACAATCAGACTATAGCAAAACCAAACTTGTAAGTCAGGGAAGTTTGAACGTTGATTCGATATTTGGTGATGTTAAGGAATTATTGCTAACGATACTGGTATTTTGTTTTTGTATTTTTAAAAAAGTGTTTATCTTCTAAAGATGCATACTGAAATATTTGTAGCAGAAGCGTTGTGTTGTCTGGGTCAGCTTTACAAAAGTCCAGTGAGGGGCTGCGGGGGTGGGTGTGTGGACGTAGTTCATTTGGGGATGACTGGAAATTGGAAGCTGGTAGCCTCCGGAGCTCCGGACCTCGGTCTCCATCTCCCAGCGTTATTGTGCAGGATGCAGGTGATGTGTGCATAGAGCTCAGGGCTGGCTGGTGACACAGGCCCAGTGGCCAGTAGCTGTTTTTCATTCTTACACGAATCGCTCACCAGTGTTACCCGAACCACTGCTGGCTCCCTGTCCTGCATAGTTATCGTCCATTACCTAACGGCTGGGGACTTACCCGTGAGTCGTCAGTGTGGCATTCCCGACTGTTGACGTCTGGAAGGACATTGTGTCTGCTTGATGAAGTGCTTCACTGAAAACCTGCTGAGTTGGTCAGCACATGACACAGAGTTGATACATTGTTTTCTAAAATGGCAACCTTGTTCTGCATAAAGAGTTGTTTCAAACTAGCCAAGTGCATTCTTATTCTTTTCCCTGGGAAAATCATATACTTTCTTCCCAGAGGGATTAACCTTAATATGATTTGCTCATGGGAAGAAATCCGGCCAAGGTGCAGACATTGAGTGAGTGCTGATTTTGACACCATGTAAGGAAGAACTTTCGAAAATAATGGTTAAAATGGACGTGGCGGTGTATGAGATAGTGAGCTCCCTGTCTTTGGGGCTATTCAAGTAGAGGCTAACAGTGTCACTGTGGTGATCATTCCTAAGGTGATTGGGAGATTAGGGGACTGAGTGAAAGTGACAGCAAGCGATGCTTTAATGAAGCCAGTGTTGTATGGGGTAACAAGGTTTTTAGTACAAACCAAGTAATGCACAAATAGTTTAGGTCAGTGGTTCTCAAAGCATCGTCCCAGACCAGCAGCATCAGTGTAAACCTGCCAACTTAGAAACACAAATTCTCTGGCCCTACCCCAGACCTGTTGAATGAAAAATTCTGGGGTGGCAGCCCCAGATCTCTCTTTTCATAAGCCTTTGCAGGTGATTGTGATGCCAGCTGAACAGGAGTCCTGTTCTAGAAGGAGATGTTTTCCTGGGGTGGGACCATTCTGAGCGATCCTGGCAGTGTGTGGGAGCCTGGTGTGGGGAAGACTGAGGGTGGGGCAGCCTCAGGGGTCTGGGGTGCCTCACTAAGATCCCTTCCTCTTAGGAACAGCCTTTCTTTTCCTGATACTTTTCTCCTGTCCCTCCTGTGTGATCTTCTCATCCATGCTCTAGAGTGTAGTCCATGCTCTAGAATGCAGAGCCAGATTCTTCAGAATCTCTGTCTAGAAAATGTTCCATGCTTCTCCATGCAAGGCATTGGCAAATTGATAGAAACCCTCAGGTGGAAAATAGTGATCTGGGAGGGAAAGTGCATGTGTTTGGAAGGAAGTGTCACAGCACTGACTTCTCAGCCTCTACCTGTCTTCCAAGGAGGAAGGGGTCCTCTAAGACTTAGCTTCATGCAGGAGCATAAGGCGTCCCTGGTATAAAGAACTGGAGTCACATACTTACAAATATCACTGGACAAGACTGTAATTATGATTCTTTTAATCATATTATTGAGGTAATTTATTATGCGAGGACATTAGAATTGGGAAGTTTTCCAGGTATTTCTTAAGTGAATCAAAGACTGAGTGATCTACAAATTTATTTAGATTAAATTACGGTTAATCTTCATTATTTATGGATTTTGTATTTGCAAATTTGCCCACTTGCTAAAATTTATTTGTAATCTCCAAATGGATACTCAGTGTGCTTTCGTAGTCATTCACAGACATGCTCAGAATGGCAAAGCATTTTCGAGCTGCCGGCTGTGCGCGTCCCCAGCTGGGGTTGAACAGGACGGTGCTCTGCCATCTTGTCTCTGCTCTCATACTGGTAGTCAACAAGTGTCCTTTTCCAGGTGTATTTAGTGCCACATGTCTGGCATTTTTGTTAGTGATTTCACCATTTAAAATGATCCCCAAGTGTAGTGCTGAAGTGCTGTCCAGTGCTCGTAAGCACAAGAAGGCTGTCTGGTGTGCATGGTGACTTTTTAGAACATGATGGTGAATAGCAAGAACTGACTGCAAATGATCAGGTATTGATTAGGGGTCCTCAGACTGCTCTATTGTCAAGTTATCACCTGAGAACTACCTTTTCCCTGACCTGCCTGTCAGAGAGAGCAGACCCAGCCCACTTTCTGGCTGCCTCCCTGTGAACCTTGGTGGGCAGTTCTCATACAAACCAGAGAATCAGAGAGAAGGAGAGGCCAAGCTGGGAGGAATCTACGGTGGAGGGCTAAGCGGTCTTGGCTTTTTGGGGTGCTAGGGAAGTAGGGAAATTGACGGTCCACCGTGGTGGAGTGCGAGCTCAGGTCCTGAGTCCCAGCTCTGCCACTCCCTCGCTGTGTGACTTTGGGTGCATGGCCTCACCTTGTCAGGCCCGGTCCTCAGCTCCCCTCTGGCAGAGTGGGCATGGTAAGGGTTCCCAGCACAGGGGGCTGCTGTCAGGGTCACAGGGCACAGTGACCGCTTCGCACTGCGTCTGGGCCGGAGTGCGTGAGGGATGCGTGTTGCCCTCACCGTTCTTCTCGTGTGATGTCTGCAACAGTGAGGCTGAGTGTTGCTTCCCCGTCACGTGTCATCTGTCTGCTTTCACATTCAGTCGTCTGTCATTTAAAATGATCAGAATTTGTAGGTGGTTGTTGAAATATGAGTTAACTTGCAGAATCCTAGTTACTCACTTTAGCATTTGATTCTGTCTGAAACAGACAGCAGTCACCACCTGTCTTTGATGTACCGACCTGCCCTGTCTTCTCTGAGTTCAGTCCAGGGGCTGGGCTTCCCCTGTCCTGTCTTTGCATAATGTACACTCACAACGAATCCTCTAAAATTCCCCGTTTGGGCTTCCTCAAAGTGTTATGAAAGCTTAAAGAGATTTTCAAGACAATCTGACCACATCGATGCTTGGGGTTTGCCCCCGTGTGTTACAGCTGTCTCACACCCCTGATTAAGTCAAGAGCGCTGGTGACCACGCCTTTCCGGAGACATGGACATCTGTGTTCATTGCAACAACAGATCTCTTTTTAGGCTCACATTTCGTTGGTTTGCACAATATTTTGTTAAACTCTGCAGTGACAGTAGCCCGTGCATCTGGCATGAATAGATTTGAGAGCAGACACGGTGGGCTTCTGGTAAACTTCCAGGTTGGCAGAGGAAGCGGTACAGGGTTACAGAGGCTGGCTCCGACTGTCCAGCCAGCAGCACTGGCAGCAGGCGTCTGTCTTCCAGAATGAATGGAGTGACTAGCCAATTAATGGTCAATGCGAGGGCTATAGGGCAGTTTTGGTGTGACCTGATTGATTTGGTTATGGAGGGCACAGAGTTTAATTCCAATCAGCAAACAGTAAGGACTCCAACTTTCATGCAGCTTTCACAGGTGCTCTGGCCGAGACCACCTTCCATTCTCATTCAGCGTGTGTCTGTCTCTTCTTGAGTGTGATCCCTTGCCTTCTAGCCTTTAGTTCCACACTCAGAGTCTTATATTTTCCTCCGTCTCTCATTGTGAGTTTCTCAAATGTGGGAAATAGGCTCTGTTGTGTTTTTTCAGCTCCAGCATTTACAATGGGTGTGTACACACAGTAAGTGCTGGGAAAAATAGCCGTTGAAGTTAATTGTTCAGTAAATTAACTTTCTCATGGAGTCATGTGTGGATTATGTGACCCAACCTGTAGCTTATACGACATCCAAGTTGTAAACACAAGGCTCTTGTTGCAGGGTCTCGTTTAGAGTCGATCCTTGGTCAACTTGCACTAAATTGGAGGGAACCTGACGGGGAATTGCCGAGTGGTGGGGCACTGTGGGTCTTTGCTGCTCTAATATTTTACAGTTTCCATCAGCTCTCCCCAGTCGCACGAACCGTTTCCACCCACAGGGTTGGCTTTCCCCAGCCTTTTCTCTATGTACAGTCAGAAAGGAGAGACCATAGGGGCTGGCCCCACGGCTTAGCGGTTAAGTGTGGGCGCTCTGCTGCTGGCGGGCCGGGTTCAGATCCCGGGCGCACACCAATACACCGCTTGTCCGCGATGCCGAGGCAGCGTCCCACATACAGCAACTAGAAGGATGTGCAACTATGACATACAACTCTCTACTGGGGCTTTGGGGAGAAAAAGGGGAAAAAAAGGAGGAGGATTGGCAATAGATGTTAGCTCAGGGCCGGTCTTCCTCAGCAAAAAAAGAGGAGACTTGGCATGGATGTTAGCTCAGGGCTGATCTTCCTCACACACAAAAAAATAAATAAAATAAAAGAGAGACCACTTCTCACGGGGGTCCCTGGTGCTGCTCTGAGCAGGGGCCGTGTCTGCTCCACACCTGTGTGCCTCCCCCTTGCTCTGTTCCAGCTGCACAAGGTCAACGCTCCCTTCCTGGAGGGAGAGGGCCAGGCAGAGTAAGGGACGGTGTGGTGTGTGTGTGGGGGACAGCTCTTGGTCTACAAATACGCATTCACTGAGGCCTCTGGAGCGCCGGGTGCTGGACCACGTGCTGGCAGTTCCGACATGGTTTCTCTTGTTGTGGAATTTACATCCTAGGTGCTGAGGGCGGGGGCTACGTGCAGAGAAGGTCTGAGGCTAGTCCTTCTCCCTGCCCCCACACTTGGGACACTGGTTTCCTAACTACCCACACACCCCAAATCCCTCTTTAACTTTGCCAGGGCAATTCCTTTTTGGAAAAGGAGATCAAACATACTCAACTAGAAAAGGGTGGAATGAGCTCTTCCCCTTTTGGGCCTTTGCTCCACTCTGGAGCACTGATGTGTGCAGTCCTAGAAGTTACAGGGCTCTTCTTTCCAGGAGACCGGCTACAGGAAGTTCTCGTGACGAGAATCCCAATTATTCTTGTAGGTGTTTCTCCTGAGGCAGCCACTAAGGGTGATGAAAGATTTTCAACTGTAGAATGTTTATCACAGCATTGCTTATAAGTGAAAATTGGGATTCTAATAACATTCAGGTATAGGGGAAATTACGTTCCAGCTAGACACTGGATACCACGCAGCTGTTGAAAACTAGTTTGTAGAAGAAAATTTGATGACACAGACATACAGTGCTATTCTATTTTTAAATATGTGTGTTTAGAAAAAAGTCAGGAAGGGAGCCGACCTGGTGGCACAGCGGTTAAGGGTGCGCGCTCCACTTCGGCGGCCCGGGGTTCAAAGGTTCGGATCCCGGGCACGCACCAACGCACTGCTTGTCAGGCCATGCTGTGGTGGCGTCCCATATAAAGTAGAGGAGGATGGGCACAGATGTTAGTCCAGGGCTAATCTTCCTCAGCAAAAAAAACGGAGGATTGGCAACGGATGTTAGCTCAGGGCTAATCTTCCTCACAAAAAATACCAAAAAAAGTCAGGAATGATCTATTCCGTGTTGCTAACCATGGTTGTCTTGGGGTGTGGGGAGGAGTGGGCAAATGGGTGCCTCTTCTTCTTTTTGTGTGTCTACTTTCCAGATTTTCTACAATAAAATCACTTCCTTTTATCGTAAGAAAGAAAATAAGTGAGTACTTGTTATTTTTAAAATAGTACCAGCAGGTTCTTAGAGCTGGCCTCCCAGTGACAAGGTGGGACTCTGGTCCCCAGCTGAGGCGGGAGGCTGGATAGCTCCGCAGGGGGCGCTGTGCCTGCGTGGTCTGACTCCCAGCCGGGTGTGCACCTAAGGGAAGGGCAGGGTAGACCAGTTGTTCCTCCTGCAGAAGGCCCTGCTAGCCTCCCTCTTTCCACCACTCATCTCGGTGCAGACTGATTTTGTTTTATTATTTTATTATTACTTTCATATCTAATTTGTACTGGACATCTGACCTCCCTGAGTGTAGAAAGGAGGAAAAAAAAGATTGGTGTATCCAAGAGGCATTGCTTTTGTAAACCCGTTCGCCCATGAGGCAGTCCCTGATTAAAGCCCCAGAGTTTAGAGGACATGTCTGAGAATATCACACTGTCACCGTTTTTTGAGTGAAGTGGCATGCCCAATGCTTAGCTGCGGAAGCTGCCCTGAGGCAGAGACCCCAGGTGGATATCCCATCTGTCTGACCATGTGGGCCCTGGGGGTGCTGCCGGGCCTTGCACTAGGGCCCTGACCTTTGGGCAGCTGTGGCTTCCATGGATTAGCCAGGTGACCTTGGACGAGTCAGTTAGATGCTGGGGACTTGGTTTCTTCACCTGTAAAAAGGGAAGAACGTTTCAGTGAGGAATAAGATTGCATGTGTGGTTTTGGTCTAGTGTATCATGTTATATACATGCTATATATTTTGATATTAATTTGGGATAAGACTCATTTTATTGATCTGTTTTGTTGATAGAGTTGATCCAACAAAACTTATTTCCTCATGTTTATCAGGGTTCTTTGAGTCTAGTTATTATGTCGTCTTCTCAAAGTCTTCTGATCGTCTCTTTCAATTGTCAGAGGATAACTTGGATATCAAGTTTTCCTTAGTGCAAAAGCAAATACTAGTGAGAAAAATCATCAGGATGTTCGGCGACAAGCTTCTCTGTTAATGGACTGCCAGGAGCACGTGTAGGACACAGCTCAGGACAGCCCTGCCTGAATGTCATTGCCCCTTTTCGTAGACAAAGATATGAGTGGACAGGGCTCGCCTGATTGAGCCAAGAGTGTCCTGCCTGTAGAGACAAAGCTGGGATTTGAACTCAGCTTTTCCCGCCTCCAGGTCCCCTTCTGGAGTCTTCCCATTGAAATGACAGTCAGGACGATGACAGAAATGCTGGGAGGCACCATTTTGGGTGGTAGTTGGAGGAGCTGTTAAACCTTGGTAATGGAATTGATTTGAAGTTCCAGAGAAAGAAGGAGCCATTTTTGGTTCTTGAGTGGCAGAAAAGCATGATGGGGAGTGAGGTTTTTGAAAGCTTAGTTTCTGGCAGTGGTAACGGAGTTAATTTAGTATGATATTGTGATTTATGCTAAGAAATATATATTTGCTTTTTATCCCTAAAAACCCATGGAATTTCTTAAGTGATGAGAACCATAAAGGTGTCCTTTGTTGTGTTAATGAGGTCATGGAAAGCACCTCGGCAGGGGGCTGGTTGCCAATGGAGCCAACCTTGTGATTCCAGACTGGGAACTTCCTGTCCCACCTCCAGCCCTCAATCGGGAGCTTGAATCAATCACCAATGGCCACTGATTTAATCAATCCTGCCTATGCAATGAAACCTCCATAAAACCCAAAAGGACGGGGTTCAGAGAGCTTCCTGGTTGGTGAACACGTGGAGATTCGGGGAGAGTGGCACCTGGAGAGGGCATGTAAGCCCTGCGCCCTTTCCGCACACCTTACCCTACGCATCTCTTCCATCTGGCTGTTCCTGAGTTATAGCCTTTTATAATAAACCAGTGATCTAGTTTTAAATCTAGATCTTGTTTAAAAAACAAATCAAGTTTTTTTTTTTTTTTTCCCTCCCTTTCTTTCCGGGAGAGTCTGTTTTAAATATTCATCAGAACGCTACAGGGAGAGTGAAATTGGAGAAATGGGCATGTCCTGTGGGTCCTGTCCTGTGGGTCGTGTCATGGGGATCCTGTCCTGTGGGTGGTGTCCTGTGTGTCCTGTCATGATGTCATGTCCTGTGGGTTGTGTGATGAGCATCATGTCCTGTGGGTCGTGTCCTGCGGGTCGTGTCATGAGGATCCTGTCCTGTGAGTGGTGTCCTGTGTGTCCTGTCATGAGGGTCGTGTCCTGTGGGTTGTGTCATGAGCGTGGTGGCCTGTGGGTCGTGTCGTGAGCATCGTGGCCTGTGGGTCGTGGCCTGTGGGTCATGTCATGAGGGTCGTGTCCTGTGGGTTGTGTCATGAGCGTCATGGCCTGTGGGTCGTGTCGTGAGGGTCGTGTCCTGTGGGTCGTGTCCTGCGGGTCTTGTCATGAGGATCCTGTCCTGTGGGTGGTGTCCTGTGTGTCCTGTCATGAGGGTCGTGTCCTGTGGGTTGTGTCATGAGCGTCGTGTCCTGTGGGTCGTGTCGTGAGCGTCGTGGCCTGTGGGTCGTGGCCTGTGGGTCATGTCATGAGGGTCATGTCCTGTGGGTTGTGTCCTGAGGGTCCTGTCCTGTGCGTCATGTTGGGCTCTCAGATTCGGCGTGCAGCCCAGGGAGCGGGGTGGACCTGCCTTCCCCTGCTGGGTGCAGAGGGTCCTGCAAAAGTGTTCCCAGGAGGAGGGCCTGCCTTTTCTCTGGACCCCTGGCGTGCACCTGCCCAGGTGGCACCCTGGGCCTCCCTCCTCAGGAAACACGTGCTGCCAGCACTGGCACCAGACCCTTGGTGCAGGAGTGTGGAGAAGAGGCTTCCTCCCCGCTGAACAAGCAGCCTGCAGACTGGGCCTCTTGCTCCCAGCCCTCTGCACGCCTACCTCCCTTGAGGGCCCAGCCCCTTCCTTATTTCCACAGACATGCTGGGCACTGCTTGGGAGGCCCCAGCTCAAGTGGACACCCTCTGTCCGCAGAACTGATGGCCGGAAGCCCAGTGGGGCCTGGTTTTGATTTGAGCACTGTCCAGCACCCAGCAGGAGCAGACGCTCACGGGCAACGTCACTGATGTGTGTGTGAGAGGACGGACGCGACTGCGAGAAGGCCCTGGTCCACCTCTGAGTGGTCAAGTGCACTGAGCTGCGAGAGGGCGCCTCTGCCTGTTCTTCCCTGGTCATCCCTTGACCCTGATTGTTCCAGGCTAAGTTCACTCGAGATTCCTTCTACAGCCCAGGCCCTGCTGCTCCCTTCTTGGGCCAGGGAAGGCATGTCCTGGCCTGAGCTGTGTGGTCGGCTCTCTGGGTACATCTGGCCCCCTGCCTGAGAGCAGGAGCCCTGAGCTCGGGGACAGCTACCTGCCAGGGCGGGGCCTGCCTTCTGGCCCACGTTTGTAGGCATCTGAGGGTCTCTGACTTTGAGGTGGCTTTACTGCCCCCTCGGGTTTCAGTGGGGCCATCCTTGGTGGGAGGCCTGGGTGTTGGGGTAGCATGGGCCTGCAGGAGGACACTACCTTGCCGGGCATACCCAGAGTGGACTCAGATTCCTGCTGCCGAAGGCCTCTCTCTGCGGAGAGCTGTCCACCGCCTGGGATGAGTGACGTTACCCCAAGCACAATTGCCAAGGTTCTCCACCTTCTAAAGAGTGTCTCGTCACTCTGGGGCTGCAGCTCAGTCCTGGGCTGCTCCTTCGTGCATTGTTAATATTCCTGGCCAGTGCCTCTGCAGTTGAGAATGCTCCCGCTGGGAATTTTCTGGCATTTTTGAGAGAGCTGGGTCCCCAGGCTCATTGTGTTCTCAGTCACCATGACGTAAGGAATACACGGCCTGTCCTCAAGGCGCCACACCTGGCCAGACTGCTCCCCCTCCAGAGCACGTTCCTCACTTGCAAAATGCAGGAGTTGGGCTAGAACCTTCTCTCTCTGTACAGGGCCAGTGATGGTGAAGGGTGCTGGCTTTGAGCCCAGACCGAGTGCGAGCCATGGGCCCAGGTGCCTCTCCGACTTCTCCAGTCCTCACAGCGAGACTGCCTTTATCAACCCATTTCACAGAGGGGAGAACCGAGGCTCAGAAGAGTCAGCACTCCTGTCTGGTCTCCCAGGCTGCTGACGGGCCAGGTGAAGGGACAGGTGGCCGATTACCCTGAGCCCCCCCATGCTCTCTCCTGGGAGGCCCCTGCTGTTGCACAGGAGCTGAGCCGGCCTAGGGCAGAGCACCCAGCCCAACAGCTTGGGGCTCCCTTCATGTCTGGCCTGGAAGGAGAGTCTCCCCTCGTCTCTTCCTCTGGATCAGCCCCCAGTGGCCATCGATCCAGGGACAGGGCTGTGAGGGCCAAGTGGGGCCTCTCCATGCCCCTCCCTGTGGTCTTCTTTATGGGAAGAAATGTTCTTGTTATAAAATAATTGAGAAAAATGAAAGAATACGTGTGTGTAAGGCATAATTATACAATGAGCCCTTGTACATCTCCCTCTTAATTTAAGGGACATAACTGACCATTTAATACCGAAATTCGTCGGACGGTCGCCAGTGTAGACAGCAGCGGGGGTCTGACAGCGGGACGGGCTCTGGTTCTGGGAGCTCCTCACACGGCTGTCACCCGCCCTTCCCCTAGTGGCTCTGAGTGTGAAGTGACTGGATCAGTCCAGCCTCAGACAGGTCAGGTGGCTTGTAAAGCTGCCGGTGTGCCCAGGATCTGACCTGTGTCCGGCCACCTTCGCCCTTTCTGCTTTGTTCTCCGGGAAACTCAGAACCCGAGGAACGTGGAATTTCAGGCGCACAGAGGTTTCACGGGGCCCCTGCTTCTCTCCCGTCCAGCTATGTGCTTTGACCTTGTTTTTTGTGTTTGTTTCTTGGTTTTGTGTTAATTAACAAGGACAGAAGGCAGGCACCAGGCACCTGCTGGGTTCTGGGGTACAGGCCTGAGGACCTGCCCTCCCAGGAACCCGCGGCAGGTTTCTCTCCTGGGGGAACTTTGGAGGACAGGAGACCCCCACCATCTCTGCCCCCCAGGGAGGGCGGGTCTGGGGTCCCTGGTCCTGGGAGGACACAGCCTAGAGCCCCCTGCTCTGTGCGGCTCTTCCTGGTCCCCCTCCACTTCCTGCAGGGCCTCGGCAGACAGTGTCCCCAGCCCTGCCTGCAGGCATGGTGCTGCCGCCCTGGCCGCTGTGGGGCCGGGCGCAGTGCCGGCTCCCGAGCTGCGGCCCCGAGCCTTCCCACTCACGGCGGCGCTGTCCCACCTGCTGAACCGCTCCTGCCGCCACGTCAGGCCAGTGGCAGGGAGAGGGGCACGGGACTCACAGCAGGGAGGAAGCACGGCGGTAGCAGGGAGCTGCTTCTGGAAGAAGCCCTGGCCACGCACCCCTTCCCAGCACAGTGAGTTCCGCTCCGGTGGGCGGGTCTGCAGCGGCGGGGCTGCCGCATGCACCTGGCGCCCCTCGGCCGTCTGCTCAGGTCCTTGCTCTGCAGCGGAGGGGCAGGGAAAGTTTCACTGAGCGCCGCGCCCTGGCGCTGTCCCCGCTGCCTGCTTCCCGCCGGGTTTCTGAGCACCTCAGCCCACCAGCCCCTCTGGGGACCTCAGACTTGGTTGTGAAAGCCCCTCTCTGCCGCCTGTACAGGACGGGGGTCACCGCCCTTCCTACCCCGCTGTCTGCCTTCATCAGCCTCCTCGCTCCATATGGTTCAGACCAGCCTACGCATCTGAGAATTCTAAGTATTCCGTGACAAAGAAGCACAGATATAATCTCAGTCTAAACAAAATCTTGCTTCTCATAGTTGAGTGGGGGCAACATGACATTATTTTAGTTTCCTAACTTTAGCCAGCTGTATTTTTTCCTGGCAGTTCGTGGTAATTGCTGCTCACGTTTAAGAGCATTAAGAAAAAACTCAGGGTGGGCAATCCTGATAATGAATTTGTTTCTGGTGTTCTCATTCTGGAAGGGAAAAATGTTTTGCTGGCTGTCTGACTTTAGAAAAATTACTTGCTCTCTCTCAGTCTTATTTCTCCGGCCGTAGAATAGTGCTTCGGTCTCAGCTGGTTGCTGCGTTTAGGGTGGATTTGTGAGGAAATTGCGTTTCAGGGGCAAGTCCCTGCCTGGGACCCCAAACAACGATTGACTGCGTAGCTGATATTTATTTAGCACTTGTTCCCTGCCTGCTGGGCGCTGTCTTAGCCCTGTACACGTGTTTCCTTATTTAATCCTCCCAACACCTCCACTTTCCAGACGAGGAACTGAGTCACGGAGCCGTGGAGTGAGTTACCAGGGTCAGACAGCTCGGAAAGTGGCAGAGCTGGCTTCCGTCGCAGGCATCAGGGTTCCAAAGTATGTGCGCCTGACCCCTGCCCGGAGGTGAACGAGTGAACGAATGAATGAACAAATGAATGCCTTTAAGTGTGTCAATTGAACATGGCTGGTTGTTGCCTTTGAAAAAGGTTTTAAATATATTTTTTTCTCCCTTTGCCTGGGGAAGCAAAAACCAAAAGTGCAGGGGTGTTTCAGCAGATCTCTTCAGTGGCGCCCCAGCCACTGCGGTCTGTGCCCTGCCGCCAGGCCCCCGGGCTCCCTGTGAATCTGGCCCTGGTTACGCAACTGTCCCTTTCATTCCTTTTTACGGAACCGTTCACACTGCGGGTTTCAGGACTGGTCCGCACGGCTGGGAGCAGCATACCGGCCTGGTGACTCCAGGGAAGCTGGCGTCCTGGCTGTGTTTTCAGGCCTTGCCAAGATTCCTGGTATGGTGTCCCCAAAAGGTCTTTCTCTCTTCGCTCGTCACCCAGAAGCCAGAGAGGGCGAGGGGAAGTGGGAAGCGGGGGCGCAGTCTCTCATCCGCTCGAGCCCGGGACCCTGTGTGGCCCTCCCCCGGTGAGCAGGAGAGAGGGGCGAGCCTGGCGAGAGTGGCGACCAGCTCCCTGGCGGTTGGCAGTGTGCCCAGGGCAGATGCCTGCTCCAGGCTCCCCATTCAGGGGCAGGGAAGCTCATGAACCGCTTCTCACAGGGCAGTCGTGGGGGAGGGATTCCAGGAGAAAGCGTGAGCGAGAATGAGTGTGAGGTAGCCAGTGCCTGGGGAGGCACAGCACGCCGAGTCCCCCCCAAGTCAGTGCGCAGAACCCACGTTCTGCAGCTCTGTGGAGAGGGTGGGAAGGTAGAGCTTAGATGAGGATTCGCACAGCTAATTCTTTCTATACAGATGAAGTCAGTGCAGTCAAGAAGACTGTGAGCGTTTACTGAGTTGGCTGAAGTCGATGCTTCGCCACATGGCTATTCAATGGATAATTTCTTCCTAAACAAGCCTCTTTGGCTTCATTGATTCCATATGTTATAACCGCGCTAAGGCATGGAGAGTTATTGCTTTTCATGTGCTCTTCTTTTAGATGGCAACTCTGTTTAAGCCACTTGAGTTTGCTTACTTTTGTTGTCCTGAAAATAAAGCTAACTAGGTATTTGTTACTGAAATGTAAAGACAGTATCTCTGTGCCTCCTGAAGCAGCTGGATCATCCCTCTGACCCGCTGGAGTTAGTGGTTTCTTTGTCCCTTCCTTCATCCTGCAGATCCAAGTTCTTCGGCTGCTGCATGCAGGATGCTGCTCCAGTGCTGAGTTGCATCTGGGAGACGGGCAGCCAGCACCTCTGCTGTGTCTTCACAGGCAGATCTAGAGCTTAGATAAGAATTCACACAGCTAGTTATTTCTATGCAGTTGAGGTCAGTGCAGTCAAGAAGACCAAGACAGATGGACATGTAAACAGGGGCTGCTTTGCTGGGGAGATGACATCTGAGCTGACAGCTCCAGGTAGGGCTTGGGTAAGTGGGTGGGGAGCATTCCAGGTCCTGCACAGCATGTGCAAAGGCCCTGGGGCAGGAGGGAGTGGCGTATGTTGGCCGAAATGAAAGGTGGGCCATGAGGCAGGGATGGAAAGTGAGGGAGGCGCTCAATAGGGCAGCAGTTGGGCAGGGGCCAGCTCACCTGGGGTCTCCTTGGCCGAGTCCCCGCCCTTCACCATGCAGCAATAGAATGTAGGAACATGGCTCTAGCATTAACCCCGGCACAGGCCCGATTTGCTGGCTGTGAGCTGTGCTCTCCAGCTCCCTTCTGCCTCCAGGAGTCGCACCTGTGCCAGGCTGCCACGTGTGTGTGTGTGTGAGAGAGAGATAGGTGCTGCTGCATCTTCAGGATGAAGCACCGGTACCCTCCCCTGTGGATGTGGGGACGCCGCCCACTGAGGGACTCTCATTAAGTGCTTCTTCCTCCGTTCTTACTTCTTTCACCCCTTGCAATGGTTTCCAGAGAATATGTGAGAATGTGTCATCATAGTTGCTAATAAAGCGCGTTTACTCTGTGCTGGGCTCTTTCTGGGTGTGCGACAGACCTTTGCTGCTCTAGCCCCACAACCACCTTCCAGAGCAGGTTGCTGGAGTTGTGAGCCCATTTCATGGATGAGGAGGCAGAGCGCCTGCCCAGGGTCACAGGGCTGGAGTGGTTGGAGTTCTCGTTACCTGTGTTTACAGATAGACCTTCATCTGAAGGAGAGCGGGCCTGGTGATGCCAGGACACCCTGGGTGGCTAACCCTGGCCATGTGTCGGCTGACCATCCCGTGGGGCCCTGCAGTCACAGATGCCCCGAGGGTGGGCCTGGCAAGGGCGTGGCATGGGGCCAGCTCTGGCCCCACTGCTTACCTGTTGTGTGATGGGGAAGTGCTCTGAATATCTTCCCCTCGTCTTTCCCTGTCAGTGTGTAAGAGGGGTGATGGGGTGCAGGGTGTGTAGCAGCTGCTGTCACTGCCCCTACCGGCACCCGAGCCTGCCAGGTGGCCCTCTAGGATCTGCTTGGGCACTCCGGCCATGAGGCGTCCGCGCTGTGTCACTCCTGTGTTAGGTTTGTTAAGCTCACTTTTCACAGAAGTGACAGGGTGCTATAGGATGGGGACTGTGTAGGGTCCTGGCAGCCCTGTATGGTCCCTAACCCCCAGGTGAGGTACGGACTGTGGTCCCTGCTCTGGAAAGACCAGGAAGGTGGCTGAGGCTGAGGTGAGTGAAGGGCCTTCCCAAGATCACAGGGTACCAAGTGGCAGAGTCTGAGTTTGGACCCAGACAGTGTGATGTAGAACCATGTCCTGTGACAAAAGCTGGGACAGTTTCTCCCACGAAAATTGTCTTTGCGCCTTGTGCCATCCGGTCCTGCCTCTCGCCCTGTGGATAACACACCATGACGTGTGCCCTGGGCTCTGTCTCTTTTCATGAAAGGAGTTTGTGTCGGCAGGCAAATCTCATGGTGATCGCCAGCCTCTCCTGAAAGATGGCCTCACGGGTTTATGTCCCACGGCTAAAAAATTGCCATTGCTACGTCTGTTTCAAATGTAAAAATAACCCATTAACAAAGAAAGGAGTATTAATAATTTCAAAAATATGTTGGGCCAGAGGGCCCTTTGGGGCGTGTCGTCTAATTCTTTATCTGGTGGAAGGCTCCTCTTTGCTTCTTATCAGCGACTCGTGGATTCCAGGGCTGGGCCGGGCCTTCCAAGCCCTGGATCCAAAGCTGTCATTTTATCAGAAGATACTGATGCGCAGGGAGGCTGGTGACTTCCTCAGGGTCCCAGGACCACTGAGTGGTCCAGCCCAGTGAGCTCTGGGCCCTGCCGGAAGCAGTGCCTTTAAGGAGCAGCAACGCCTGGAGGCACCAGTTTACGTCTCGCAGGTTTAACCTTCAGCACAGATTACAGGCGCCTCGGCCCTTCCCCCGCTTTTTTCTTAGCGCCTGTAGAAGTTGCAGGCAGTGATAAGCATGTGCCAAAGGGGACACAGGTGAAGGAGGCTGGGCCAGGTGGGGGCAGGTGGAGACTGTGCTGCGTCTCCCTGGAGACCTGGAGGGGCACTGGAGGCACCTGTGCTGCTGTCTCCTGGGCCCTCCAGCGTCACTCTTAAAGGGCGGGCGCGTCATGGAGCCCACAGCCTCGAAGGCTTCCGGGGAAGGTGGGCAAGCAGCTCTCTGCTCGCAAAACACCGAGAGAAAAGGAGTTTGCAGCAGCACAGATCTGGAGGCCCGGGCGTACAAGTAGAGAGACTTGTTTCAACTTCCTGCGCGAGGTTAGGATGCAGGGTTTCTCTTGAGCAAGGGCCCTGCTTCAGTAAACTTTTAGTTAGTTGCTCTCTCAGTCATTCTGAGGCAGTGAAACGGGCTGTGGTGTATAAGGGGGGCTGCGGTTTGTGAACCCCCAGAATCGATAGATTCTTTGCTTTCCAGTAAAGATGCGCAGAGACATCATGCCCCCGTGTCACCTTCCTGATGAGTGCCGTGTTTTGACAGGTCCTGCCCCTTCTGGTGGGCGTGGGGCGAGCTGTCTTCGTCTGCTGCACGGCAGAGCTCCCTGAGCAGCCAAGGGCTTCTGTCTCAGTGTGTCCCGAGTCCTGTCACTGGCACATCATCCGTGTGCTTCTGAATGAAGGTTTTCCCCAGTGGGGGCTTCAGTGTACATCAAACCTCAGAAGCTGGCTTAGAGTGGTGAATCAGTCACGGCTTCTCTCTCCTTGGCTTAGGGCTAGACCAGCTCCCCCAGAAAAGCTCTCCTAACCTCACTGGTTTAGTCTGACCTGGGACAGGCTGGGCAGGATGGGCTGCGGACTGTCAGGGGCCGGGAGATCGAAAGAGTCCAGAGGTTTGGTGTCAGAAGTTGCTACCACATCTTAACTGTGTGACTCTAATCTTTCTGCTGCTCGTTTCCCAAGCTGTGAGATGAGGGTGGTGATCTCTGCTTACGGGGGCTCCTGCTGGGAGCGAGGTGGCCGACCAGGTGTGGGCTGCTTCCTGATGTCGGGCACCTGTGGCCTGTTACAGGACGATGCCGCTGGCACGGTGCTGCCTTCATAGTGAGCCCTGTTGCCCGGGGCACAGCCGGCTCCTACGGGGTGTGAGGCAGGAGGGCAAGGAATCGGTCCAGGGCTGGCTTTCTCTCCAGCCTCCTGGGCCCCTGGACTGGTGAAAGAGCCTCCCTTCTTCATCCTGGGGACCCCCTTCTGTCATGCTTCCATTTGTACACCAGTTCTGGCCACACTGGTCCCCTTGCTGTTCCCCAAGATGCAGGCCCGCCCCAGGGCCTTGGCACTGGCTGTGCTCTGCCTAAGATGCATTCTCTTCATGGAATCTTCCTCACTGCAGGAACCTCAGTCCCTCCCACAGCATCCCTCAACCCCCATGCTAAGCTGCGGCTGTGCCCACCTCCTCGCCTTCAGGGCTTGGGCGCCTCACCTGAGGGGCGGCCAGATGGCCTTGCTGCCTGGCTGGGGCGGGCAGTCGGCAGGAGGCAGTTCCGGCCCCCATTGTGCAGCTAGGTGATGGGGTGCTGGAAGGCACAAAGGGCCCTACCTTCAAGGAGTTCACTCTGTATTGACAAATGTACACTGGTTGTTGTTGTTATCTGGTTATTCTTCATCAGTGCATGTTAGCTTCAGTCTAAAGTGGTGGAGGCACAGCTGAGCGGCTGCAGGTGAGACTGAGAAATGACGAGAGGGTAGGCTGAGGCCTCGCCTTCTGACTGTAGTTTATGTATGCATGAATGTGTTTGTTTAATTATCTGTCTATTTATGTATCTGTCTATGTACCTATCATCTATGTATGTATGTATCTGTGTATCTATCATCTATTTATCATCTATCTATGTATCTACCTATCTATCATCTATGTATGTATGTATGTATGTATCCGTCATCTATGCATTTATGTATCTATCATCTATCTAATTATCTATCTATGTATCTATGTATTTATCATCTGTCTATCTTGCATCTATCCATTCACAGGGAGATGGAGCCCCGGACTTTTTGGGGGCTGAGGGCTGGCCAGGACCCTCTGGGAAGCCGTGGGGCTGCGGGGCTGCTGCAGGGAGAGGGGGAGCTGCCCCTGCAGGCCCAGCCTCCCTGCCCTTCTGGGGCTGGCATTTCCCAGGTCTAGAAGCTGCCCAGTGCTGTGCCCTGTGGAGCAGGAAGCGTCTCGTGCCCGTGTGGTAATTCTGGGGGAAATTACGGTTCAAATTTAAAACAGTTTCTGTGACCTTGAAGCCAGGAGAGGAGAGGATGTGGAGAAGCTCTGCTGCCTCCTGGAAACTCAACTTCTGTTGTCAAGAATGACGATGGGAGGCCCCCCGCGGGTCACGGAGGACAGCCGGCAGACAGCCTGGAGGCGCCGATGGGCTTGCCTTCCATAGTGAGCACTCTCATCGCTCTCCTGCTTTGTTTTACCACCATATGTTTGCATGGCCTAGTGGATCAGAGTTTGCACCTTCGTAGTGGAAATGCAAGGAGGTTTGGAAAATATCAAACTGCAGAATGAATCTCTTTGTGCTGGTTAATAGTTGAGGACAGTGGTCTCCAGACAGCTTTGATTACATACCCCTCCCGGTAAGACCTACTTACGTTTAATTGTAAACATAGTGTAATGGAATGCAGTGTAACAGAATTTTATTTATTTATCACTATGTACATGTCCCACTTTGCAAATTTATTGTGTGCATTATGCAGCCCTCACAGTAATGCAGTGGTAGATGATGGATGAGCTGAAGAAACAGTGAACGGGCTGCGTGTCCCCCCACTGGGGACAGTGGTTCTCAAACACAGTGATGATTAGAGTCACCTGTGTTAGCTGAAAACCCCACTGGACTCAGTCACCACAGCAGCGATTTTGATGATTCACTTCAACTGGTAGTTGAGTCCAAAGGAGATGCAGTCACTGAGGGAAACTGCCTTTGGGGGTCTCTCTGGGCCCGGGAGGAAGGCAGGCTGGGGTGGCCCTGCAGCAGTGGTCGGGGCCTGTGACCTGGCCACGGTGGGGGTGGGGGCTGCTCTCAGGCCTCTGTGGCCCACTGTGCACAGCGACTCTGGGTGGGCTGGAAACGTTCCTCTTCCGAAATGCTCAGTGCCCACCCTCAGTGGCTCCCTCACTGTCTGCCTTCCAGGAGGGCATCCGAGTTCAGTGGCAGGAAGCACCCCTTCCGTGACTGTGATTGTGACGGGAAGGCCTGAATGCCACACTGGGAGCCAGAACTTCATCTGAGCTGACACTGGGGGCATTGCACTTTCTCCGTGCAGTTACAGGAGTAAACTATGTTCAAGGTAGAGAAGGAAAAAATGCATATAGAAGAAAGAATAAGAGAAAAAAACCCAGAGTGTGATAGAACATTCCAGAAACAAACTACTGCTGAATAGCCTGCAGTCTGTCCAGACCTTTATCCAGGTGTGCATGTACGTGTGTGTGTGCTCGTATGTGTGAGAATCATATACTCCTCTTTCCACGGCGACGTGGCAGTCATGACCTTGAGCCACTGTTTGCTGTCGTGCATCATGCCATCTCTCCATGCCCACACGTGCGTTGCCACCTGCAGAGCCACGTAGTTTCCTCTTGGGCGCCTTCACCTAATTTAATGTGGCTGACCGCTTAGGCTGTTGTCTGTTGTTTGCTCTTGTATAATCATAGTGCAGTGAGCAGCCTTGTCCACATAGACTTACGCACTTTTCCAGTAATTTCCTCAGAATACATTCCTCACATAGCTAAGTCACATGCCTAACACATGTTAAATGCTCTTTATACGTACTGAGAAACTGTCCTCTAAAATATTGAATCAGTTTACATTTCACCAATACTTAAAAAAAACTTTTAATAATTTTGTCTTTGCTGTTCTGACAGGCAAAAAAACCATCTCCTTTGGAGATGATGTCTTCTAGTCTGAACTATTAAAGGTCTGGGGCAGGGCTTCGGGAAGATCTGTGTGGAGCCCTCAGCACTGCAGGCACCTGGTGGGAAGCTGCAGGGAGGGTGGTCTCGGAACTCAGCGAGACGCAAACACGTGGGGGGGCTGGTTCCCACGCCTAGCGCTGAAGGGCTGCCCCTGGCCCAGGTTTGTCCAGCCTGCAGTGAGCCACCATCCTGTGCCAGTCAGGGTTCCAGTCACTGATGGGAATCATCTCAGTCAGTCCCCAGACGTCTCTGTGAGAGGAGATAAACTAGAGGCAAGTGTCTTGGCCAGGGGATACCAGCTAGTGAGTGTGGACGCCCCAGAGCGAACCCTCAACACATTCTGTGCAGGGAGGAGGGTGCCTCCCAGGTCCTGCCTTCATCAGGGGGCCCAGATCGTGACCTCTGCAGTTGGGAGTTGGCTTAGGCGTTGTGTTGGTGTGGTTTCAGGAAAACGTGTCTGGTTTTCCTTGTCCCTGAAATAGTTTTGGTATTTATTTTCTGTCCCGTTCTTTCACACTGTGGGATCCACTGTGAGCCAGGTGCCCGAGTGGGACCAGGCGTGGTCCCGGGTGTCAGATCCTGTCTGAGAAGGGTCCCCCAGGGCCAGGGCCGATGGGGGAGCAGAAGGGAGTGCGGGGGCTCTGGCCGCCAAGGCAGGCTCTGGACATCCTGCTGCACATTTCAGCCAATATCACCCACCTCGGGTGCATGGGGGGCTGGCCCACAGAGCAGGGACCGGGAGATACAGTGGGCAGGGAGGGGCTCACAGAAGGCAGGAGAGAAAGGAGCCACGTGGTAGGAAGGCCATTCGGGAGAGCTATGTCAGGGGACATCTGGGTTCTCCTCCCATCTCTGCTGTCTTATAACTCTCTGAGCCTTGGTTTCCCCACTTCTGAAATGTGGGAGATAATTCCTAGTTACTAAGTTGCTGGGTGCATCTCTTGAAATAGTGTGTATGTATATATAGCTTCAGTGTATAGCATAACCCTTACACACACACACATGCACACACAGGCACATATATGCACACGCACGCACACATGTGGAAGGGTTATGTAAACTGTAAAGTAATTCTAACCTGAAGCTTTTCTTCCTGTTGCGTAGGCTTTAAAAAAAAAGAGTAAGTATGGAGCTCTCTCAAAGTCATTGATTGTTCTTGCACATGAATGCTAACAATGATGATAGTGACAGTGGCCACCGGTGACCGAGCACCTCCTGTGTACAGAGATGAGCATTTCCACGTGCCTGGGGACTGCTTGCTTGCCCTGACCGGGGGCCCATCACGCTGGCACATGGTGGAAGCCGTTCCGCTCTTGGTTAATGGCATTGTGTCACTTGGGATCTGATGTCCTAGGGCCGAGGTGCCTGATATGCTGGACACCCTCCCAGGAGATAAGATGGGGCCATGGTTACAATGTTTGACTTACCGTTTATGATTAAACCGTGGAGCACCTGTTGTCCTTGCTTCTCGGTGGGGTTTGCCACGTGCGGACTGACAGGACAGGGAGACTTCAGAATGACCTGTGTCATTTGTCATTTGCAGGCTCCGGTGGGTTCCTCACCGTCCGCTTCCCTCTTCTGTGACCAACCGTCCAGGTGAGTGTCCCTCACTGTGGCCCATATGTGAATCTCTGGCCTTGGGTCAGACCTCGTAGAGGAAGCCTGGGCATGGGGTTATTTTATTCTGTAGGAATCTTAATTTATTTTTCAATTTTAAAAATAAATGCTCGAAGGTGATACATATCATGATTGTGTCTTTTTTCTGGATGTGAGCTCCCGGCGTTAGAAGCCCAGGTTGTGGAAACACGTGACTGTCTTTCAGTCAATAATTACACTGCTGTGGCTTGATTGTGAATATGTTACTTGGGGGACCTTCCAGACTTGATTCCAGCGCGTGGATTGAGCTCTGCCTTTGCCTCCATCAGGGCAGGCGTCTGGAGGGACGGCCACAGCCAGTACTCCTGTGTGGCCTGTCCCTTACAGAGAACTGTAATTCATGTGGAGGGCACATTATTATTATTTTTTTGTATCAGTGTTCCAGAAAAATCTGATTTGATTTTTAAAAGCAATCAAAACTCCTCTGCCTCCATGTCTGTGAATGTGGTAGGGAAAAAATCTTGGGAATTATTTGGATCCTGATTTGAATAAATCAACTATAAAAAATAAGTTTATAATTTGGATATTTGATGATATTGTTTCTTTTAGATGTGATAATGGCATCGTAGATATTTTCAAAAAATGTCTCTATCTTTTAGAAATAAATACTAAGGAATTTATAAATGAAATGACGTACTATCTGGGATTTCTTCAAAGCAATTCAAGTGGTGGAGGAGAGAGCAGAGGGTATGGATGGAAGAGGTTGGCTGTGTGTTAATTTTGAAGTTTGCTAAACCATCTTTTATATTTTTGAATTTTCCAAAACTAAGGAAAAGAGAGAGAAATACATATAACAGGAACAGTAAACAGATAACAACCTCGAGCCCCCAAAGCTGGTGGCAGTGCTGCTGATGGGTGGAAACCACTGTCCCTTGAATGTCCTGTGTCCCCACCTGGTTTCACTGCGGGCTGTCACCATCTTAGGTTGACCCCATCACCCCTCCCCTGGACCCTCTCTTTTTCATCCCAGTGCCTCCCACAGCCCTAGGGGCCTCTGCTGGGAGCTGGTGCCCACAGCACAGTCCTAGTGGTGGGGGAGGCAGGGCTGGGACGCTGCATGCCGAGGCATCGTCCTGGGTCACACGGGCTCTGGGCTCTCCCCATGCCAGCCAGTCCTCGCCAGCTTCTCCACTCTGCAGGTCTGTTGTGCTTGCGTTTCTGCCCTCCTTCCTCCTCCATGCCCCATCTTCTCACGCCTGACGCCTGCCTCGTATCGCATGCCCTGGGCAGAGCCCACAGACAGCCCTTCTCATAGGCGCCAGCCATCCCCTGCCCGGGCCGAAGTGCCCCTTTGATTATGCCGCTGCTGGAATCCCCTCCCAGCTCATCCCTCTGCAGGTCAGGTAGCCTCCTCCCTGGGCTGCGGGCCCTGTACCGCAGCCCTGGATGCTACATGCAGGTGTGAGGAGTTCCTTGCAGATATCCCCCAGCCTAGGCCTCTGCTCCTGTCAGCCCCCTGCTGAACGCGCTTCTTCCCAGCTGCCCAGTGCTGACCTGACACCAGGGAGCATGGACGAGGCTCCTCCTTCCAGGGCCCAGGCTCTCCACCCCACGCTCTCCCGCAGAGGCCCTCATCTGCAGGCTTGTCCCTCAGGCGCTGCAACACTGCCATTGATCCTCTGCTCCTCCGTTTATCCCGACTGGGAGCTTGTACTCTCCTGTCATGACTGTAGATTGGTGAGATTTAGATGAGGACCTTCCTGTGATGGGAAGATGCTGAGAGGATGTAGTCACAGTAAATCCAAGTCCAGTTCCTGTGGGAACCACTGAGGGAACGTCCCCACATCTGCTCTTGCAGGTTCTTGGCCTGCTGCCTGACAGCACCCCCTCTCTCCTAGGCCTGCAGCACTGAACCCCACCATGGAGGACGGCCGCGAGCTGGACCTCACCTACATCACTGAGCGCATCATTGCCGTGTCCTTCCCTGCGGGGTGTTCCGAGGAGTCCTACCTGCACAACCTGCAGGAGGTGACGCGCATGCTGAGGTCCAAACACGGGGACAACTACCTGGTGAGTGGGGGAACTGTGAGCATGGGGACAGTGAGGGACACTGAGCATGAGGACAGTGAGGGACACTGAGCGTGAGGACAGTGAGGGGACAGTGAGCGTGAGCACAGTGAGGGGACACTGAGTGTGAGAACGGTGAGGGACACTGACATGAGGCCAGTGAGGGACACTGAGCGTGAGAACAGTGAGGGACACTGAGCGTGAGGACAGTGAGGGACGCTGAGCCTGGGGACAGTGAGGGACGCTGAGCGTGAGCACAGTGAGGGGACACTGAGCGTGAGCACAGTGAGGGACACTGAATGTGAGAACAGTGAGGGACACTGACATGAAGATAGTGAGGGACACTGACATGAAGACAGTGAGGGACACTGAGCGTGAGGACAGTGAGGGGACAGTGAGCTTGAGGACAGTGAGGGACACTGAGCGTGAGGACAGTGAGGGACACTGAGCATGAGGACGGTGAGGGGACACTGAGCGTGAGGATGGTGAGAGACACTGACATGAAGACGGTGAGGGAGACTGAGTGTGAGAACAGTGAGGGACACTGGGCGTGAGGACAGTGAGGGACACTGACATGAGGACGGTGAGGGGACACTGAGCGTGAGGAGGGTGAGGGGACACTGAGCGTGTGGATGGTGAGGGGACACTGGGCGTGAGGACAGTGAGGGGACACTGAGCATGAGAACGGTGAGGGGACCATGAGCGTGAGGACGGTGAGGGGACCGTGAGCGTGAGGAGGGTGAGGGGACAGTGAGCGTGGGGATGGTGAGGGAAAGCATGAGGACCGTGAAGGGACACTGATGTGGGGACAGTGAGCGTGAGGATGGTGAGGGGACACTGAGCATGAGGACAGTGAGGGGACCATGAGCATGAGGAGGGTGAGGGGACACTGAGCTTGAGGACGGTGAGGGGACCATGAGCGTGAGGAGGGTGAGGGGACAGTGAGCGTGGGAACGGTGGGGGACAGTGAGCATGGGACAGTGAAGGGATACTGACATGGGGACAGTGGGCACAGTGAGCATAAGGACAGTGAGGGACACTGAGCATGAGGACAGTGAGGGGACAGTGAGTGTGAGGACGGTGAGGGACACTGAGCGTGAGGACAGTGGGAGGACACTGAGCGTGAGGACAGTGAGGGACACTGACATGAGGGCGGTGAGGGGACACTGAGCGTGAGGACGGTGAGGGGACAGTGAGCATGAGGACAGTGAGGGACACTGTGAGCACAGTGAGGGGACACTGTGAGGACAGTGAGGGACACTGAACGTGAGGACAGTGAGGGGACACTGAGCATGAGGACAGTGAGGGGACAGTGAGCATGGGGACCGAGGGGACAGTGAGCGTGGGGACGGTGAGGGACACTGACATGAGGACGGTGGGGGACACTGAGCGTGAGGCCAGTGAGGGACACTGACATGAGGACAGTGGGGGCCACTGAGCGTGAGGACAGTGAGGGACACTGACGTGAGGACAGTGAGGGGACACTGAGCATGAGCACAGTGAGGGGACTGTGAGTGTGAGGATAGTGAGGGGACACTGAGTGTGAGGACGGTGAGGGACACTGATGTGATAACAGTGAGAGGACACTGAGCATGAGGACTGTGGGGACACTGACATGAGGACACTGAGGGGACACCGAGCGAGGGTATAGTGAGAAGATACTGAGCTGGCTGAAATTTGAAGAAGGCACCCGCATGTCCTGGGACTGTCATGGCCTGCAGGGTGGGGTGCAGTCCCGTCCCTCTTGGTCGGGTACTTTGGGATGCCTGCGTTCCAAGGGGGGGTGCTCGGGAGGATGGACTCGCAGCGCAGCGGCCTTGGTCCTGGCTGTGCCGCCTGCTGCCGTGTGGAGTCCTGAGTCTCTACAGCGAGCAGCCCCGGCTGGTGGCCGCTGCCCCGTGCACAGAGGGTGGACAGCCCTCACCCCTGTGCCCGGCCTTCCCCGCACTCGGGACAGCTGGTGGGACAGGCGTTCCTGCTATCAAAAAGCACAGTTCTCTCCCTCTTCCTGAGATGAATCCGCAGGACAAGGGGTGGGCGTTCCAGAATCCAGTGTCCGCCCTGGAGACGGTGGCTGGCTCCGTTTTCCAAACACGCTGGTGAAGTTGGCGGAGGGAGCCCACGTCTGAGGAGAAAGGTGGACCCGCGTCTCCCTGCTCCCCTCCTCCGGCCTGGCCATGTGTTCCCACGGTGCCAGCTGCTGCATCTGCCCTGTGTGATGATGGCCGGGGGTTAAATGACAGCCCCTCGCACCTCCTGGGACCTGCCTCTGTGCTGCCGCCTTATCTCCATTAGAGCAGCTAATCTTTGCCCTAAATGACAAGGCCGTTATTATCCCCCTTATCGGCCTCCTCAGATGACTCAGCGGGCGGGGGAGAGTGGCCGGCGGCAGAGCAGAGGGCCAGGGGACTCTGTCTGACTTCCTGCAGCCTCGCCCGGCCTGCTGGGCCTCCAGAGCGGTCAGCGCAGGAGTGGAGGAGGGTCGCCTGGCTCCTGGGGACCCGCTGCTCCCCCGCCACCCGTCCCCAGCGACAGCCTGATTACAGGCGGGAAAAGCGGTGTGGAAGCCCCGGAGTGGTCCACCCGTGTCTGGGGGCTCTGTGTCTCGGGACTTCTTCCTTTCTCACCGGGGCATCTGCCTGCAGGAGCCTGGTCTCCCTCCTGACCCCTGGCCCAGGCGGTGGGCACACCCCGAGTCCCCCTCCACGTTCCCTCCTGCCTCCCCTGACTCACTGTCCCCAGAGACCTGGCAAGGCCACGGCCTGGGCGCCGGGGCTGGGGTCTGGGGCACTTCCTCCCTTTGCGCCAGCGGGGCCTCGTCGGGGCTAGAGACCCCTGCAAAATGGCTGGGGCGGGGGTCCCTGCCTGGTTTTGGGACGAAGATCTTTTTGGAAACTGAAAAAAGACACACGTGCGTGTCTTGTACAGCTCCTGAGTTAAGAAGCCTGGGTGCACCTCTCTTTTCCCCACACACATCAGAATTTCGTCCTCTGACAGTTAAAGGTGGAGACAGAATGGCTCCGGGACACACAGACCACGACTGGGGCGTCCAGGGTGGCGAGTCGCGTCAGCTGGAGGGCATTGGGCCTCTGTGGAAGGTGGGCTGCGGGCCTGGTCGTTCTAACAGGCCCGGGCTCACGTTTCAGAGATCTGGGAGGCAGCCTGTGTCGGGGTGAACGAACTGGGGCCCAGGTGACAGCAAAGGCAGCCCCCCAATTATAGGCAGGCAGGCTCTGCACCCCCTGGACAAGCTCTCCCATCAGCTCTCCTCAGGGGCCCGTCTTGGAAGTGAGAGGGATGTGTATTCCTTTCTCAGACCCCTGCTGCACCAGCATCCTTCCTTTTTCTTTACTGGGGTGCTCAGGTCCCATCTACAGCTCTGCTTTGCCGTGGCTCTGGGCTGATTCTGAATGTTGGGGCCTCGGCTCCTCGCAGGCCTGGCCTGCTGCACTCCGAGGCAGGGACAGCCTCCTCGCTGTGTCCCCTCCCTCCCCAGGAAGCCTGTGCTTCCTGGGGGCGAGGCTAGTCCCTTGGGATTCCATATGCCGTCTTTGTATATTTGTTTAATTTGTTTGTTTTTTATTCCATGCCAGTTCTCTATCTATACATTTCAACCTTTTATAATCCTTGATACCTTGAAGGCAGATGGCGTGTGAAAATGCACTTGTGTTTCTCTTTGATCTCTGAGGGCACTGATTTGTCTAACAGCTTTTTATTTCCCTCTGTAGGTATTAAACCTTTCAGAGAAGAGATATGACCTCACAAAGCTTAACCCAAAGGTACGGACCTTAGTCCTTTATATTGTGAGTTATGTGGACTGTCAGTGAGGCTTATCCTGCTCATGCAAAAGTAGTTTGTTGCAAGTCTTAGTGGAATGTGACTTGATAAGGAGTATTAGAAACTGTTCATATCCATGTGTTCTTTCTTTAAATTAAATTTTTTTTTAGTTTGAAATAATTCTAGGAGGTTGCAAAAATAATACAGAGATCCCATGTACCTCTGACTCAGTCTCCCTCAAGGGTAACATCTTGCATAATTAATAGTAAAATATTAATGCCAGGGAGTTGACGTTGGTTCAGTCCACAGACCACATTCAACTTCCACTGGGTGTACAGGCAGCTGTGCGTGTGTGCGTGTGGTTCTCTGCTATCTCATACCGCGTAGATTTGTGTCATCACCACCACCACAATCAAATGCAGAAGGTTTCCACCACAGGGCTCTCCCTCCTGCCACCTCTGTACAGTCATGCCCTACCCCTCCGTCCATTATTCTTGTCAATAGCAAAAATTTAGGGGGACATTTTTAAGATTGCGTAAATGTAAGTTATAATATACGTGGTATGTGTGTTCCATATGTTGGAATATTTTGCAGCCGTTGGAGTAAAAAAATAGTAACATGATGAAGTGCCTGTTTTAATGCTAGTTAACAAAAGCAGAACGTGGAATTTGTGTAGACTAGCATCTCAACTATGCTAAATGTACATAGGGGGTCTAAGGGACTTGTCAGAATGTTATCGCCTCTGAGTGGTGAGAGGGGTGCGACTTTTCCTGCTTCCTGGCAGTTTTCTAAGTTTTTCTATCATTTTACACTATGTCCATTGCATTTATATTAATCTCTGCCTCCTCTCCCCACTTAAACATCTGCCACCATAGCTTTAGACCTGGGAGTGTGCGTCAGGTTCCTTGGAGTTGCTGATTTTTGTACACAGACCCACTGTGCTCCTTATCACGTGATAAAGACTTTCTTTGTTCCTGCCCCCAGTTGCAATCAAGGCTTGAAGGCGTTTCCTCCCTGGTGGGCAGGTCCCTCTCCTTTGGGGAGTGTGTTTCTCCCAAGCTTGCAAGATAGGCCTCTCTCTGAGACGTTATCTGCGCCTTGCGTGGGGGAACGGCTCACTGCATTTTCCCAAACTGCGATTTTAGTCTGAACGGAGGAATTTTGGCAGCAGGTTGGGCCAAGAACTCCTGTTTCAGATCTTGCCAGGCCTCGGCTCCTCTCCAGGAGCCTTGCACCATTAGCGGCTCCTGAAAGCCCCTTCTAGAATTGTCATTCCAGCTGCAGAAGAGCAGATAAGACTCAGGGACAGATGTCTCATGGGGGCAACATAATCCTTCATAGCTTTCTTTCCGGTAAAGGAGCTTGGCCACAATTCCCATGAAGTTTTAGAAAAGGAACACGCAGCATCATTCTTGACTCTCAAATGAAATATTTTGGTAAATAAGAAAAGCCATCATGAGACGGCCTCAGAGGACCTCCTTTGGAGGAGATGGAGACCCAGAGATGGAGACCCAGGAAGCCCCTTCTCTCTCTCGTTGCAGATTCTGGACGTGGGCTGGCCGGAGCTGCACGCGCCACCCCTGGATAAGGTGTGCACCATCTGCAAGGCCCAGGAGTCCTGGCTGAACAGCGACCCCCAGCACGTGGTCGTCATCCACTGCAGGGTGAGTCCCACCTCCGCGCTCGAGGGTCCAGTGGGACCGCCTTTTCGCTCGGACTTCCAGCTCTGGAGGCCTTTGTGGTTAGGTGTTCATACTTGACCTTAAAAAAAAGAGTCATCCCACCTCCCAGAGTTTGGCTTCAGAATTTATAGAATTGAAGTCCCTGAATGCGTAGCTGGACACTTTGAAACCAGTGAAGGATACCAATGAGAGCAAATCCTTTCCTTTTCGTGCATTTTGGTTTTTCATGGAAAGCTCTCTTTTTTTTTTTTTTTTTTTTTTTTAAAGATTTTTTATTTATTCCCCCCAAAGCCCCAGTAGATAGTTGTATGTCACAGCTGCACATCCTTCTAGTTGCTGTATGTGGGACTCGGCCTCAGGATGGACGGAGAAGTGGTGCCTCGATGCGCACCCGGGATCCGAACCCGGGCCACCAGCATTGCAGCGCGCGCACTCAACCACCAAGCCACAGGGCCGGCCCTGGAAAGCTCTCTTTTAAAAAGAGAAGAGCGTGGTTAGGATACACGGCCTCGGACTTCTAGTGCCTCTGGGTTATGGTAATGAATTGCCTTGAGACTGGGGGTAGGATGCTGTTGCAGCAGACGTGTGGTCCTGTCCACGCCAACCGCCCGATAGGGATGTGACGTGTCCACCCTCACAGGGTGGCCGGGGGCTGGCCACGGGAACGGCAGCGCGTTGTCCTGGCTGCCCTTGACCTGCATCCTCCTCTGACCTCCTGGGGCCTTTCCTCTTACATCTCTGCTTTCTCAACTGCCCTGGATTGTTCGTAGCCTCTTCCTGCTCTACCTCTGATTTCTCAAACGTGATTGGTCCTAAAGGGGACTGAACAAAGGGAAAATTCGCTAAGGGGTACAGCATGTGGCCTTACCCCTCGATGAGACACTCTTATTATCCGAGGACAGTGATTTTCCCAGACACACCTTGAGCTAGGGCAGCGTGTGGGAGGAATACTTTGCGAAGGAAAGGTGCCATGGGCGGGCTTGGTCCCAGAAGGAAGGGGCTGTGCCCTACTTTGTACATTATATACTGAATTCATTTTTTTTTTTTCTTAAAGCTGCTTTTTTTTGAGGAAGATGGCCCTGAGCTAACCTCTGTTGCCAATCTTCCTTTTTTTTTTTTTTTTTTTCCGTTTTTTCTCCCCAAAGCCCCAGTACACAGTTTTATACCCTAGTTATAGGTCATTCTAGTTCTTCTATGTGGAACGCTGCCCCAGCATGGCTTGAGGAGCGGTGTGTAGGTCCGTGCTTAGGATCCGAACCAGTGAACCCTGGGCTGCCGAAGCAGAGTGCGTGAACTTAACTGCTACGCCACCAGGCTGGCCCCTATACACTGCATTCTTATGACTATCAAAACATCTTGAAAATATTGACATTTCCTCCTTGAAGTATTTCCTCTTTCACACTTTTTCACAGGCAAAAGCTGCACAAAAACCCTTATATTATAGCACTTAGTTTAAAAGAGCCTTCCCTTCGGGTTATATCAGACTTGCTCTATTACTTTCCTGCAAGGACACCATGACCTCCTCATGTAATGATGGATGTGAGACAGCTGCTGATGACGTCACAGCTTCCGCACTTATGCATTTGGTGGTCCCCCGGTGTGGAGGAACACCCCTCGGGTGCAGGGGTGACATTCGCTTCTCTCTCCTTCTGTCGCTTTTCCCACATCTAGCTTGATTACTTTCTCCCACAAACAGCGGGCCCTCGCATCAGTTCTCGTACCAAATTAAGTTAACCTGAGCTTTTTCAAGGATTGCATTATATTTATGGAGCTCCTCTTCAAATTTGTGTTTTGGTGCAAACTTAAAAAAATAAGAAGAGAAAAGTTATTTTTGTTTTTGGTTTTTACATTTTTTTTCAATTAAAACAAACTCTGCGTTTTTCATCAGGCTTGGCCTGATGATTTTGATGCAGTGAAGATAATCCTGATGGGTCATTGCTGCCTAAGATCACTTCACAAGCCTTTCCGAGCAGCATTCCATAGCCGGGGAGGGGGGTGGTCCGGAGCAGCATCAGTGCCCGACCCTGGTGAGAAATGCAGGTCTGGCCCACCCAGACCTGCTGCAAGCTGTGTCTCCAGGGGATTCTGGTGCACTCTGGACCTTGAGAAGCCCCCCTTTCACCATTTATTCCATTTCGGTTGTTCACTTCAGTTTTTAATGAACCAAATTATAATATTATTTACAACATCTGGGTCACAAGTGACGAACTTACTGCGTAGAGATCTCCAAAACGCTTCCTTTTCCTAAGCTACACTCGGCTCTCGAGACAAGTCTTGTTAGTGGGAATAACTAGGAACATGTTGAAACTTCTTGAAAACAATTTGCTCATCTCTTGCACCATTCTGGTGACATGTGAACCATTTCCAAGACATTCTAGAAGACATGCCCTGAGAGAGAAGCCCTCTTTTAGTTTGAACTTGATGTCGACATTAAAAGAAGTTCATCAAAAACGCAGCAGGGGTGAGATTGCTGACATTTGCCAAACTCTGTGAGCTCTGCAGAATGTACACTTCCTTCCAGGCGTGCCAGGAATGACTAGCATTGCTGGGCCCGTCTTGGCCTGGAGGGCAGACCCAGCGCCAGGCTGCGATGTCCCCACTCTCCTGTTTGATACAAAGGGTGGTATTTGCGTGGGTTTGCCTCAGTCTCCCCCTCATCCACCCACCTGCTGGTTACTGATTGAGCAGAAATAGCCTGAGGTTCTTCTGGAAGGTTCCATCCACCACACCGTTTGCTTTTGAGTGGATGGTAAAGGATACCCACAGCAAATTGTGTAATCAGTGATTCTGAGTTTAGTTAAGATCAGATGAAAACTCTTCAAGTCCTAAAGAATGTTGCTTGTGCTAGAAGACTTCATACCCATAAATGAGTGCCTGCTTGGATATGGCAGTGGTGAACGCCACCATGTGTGCCCAATTTGGTGGAAGTGTTGTTCACTTAGGTGAATTTATACAAGACGTACTAGTAGCTATGTGCCAGGAATCGCTGTAAAGGGCCCTTCGTATATCTGCCCTGAGTATCTGCAAGGCACGCACCTGACTTTCGTGAGACAGAGAGAAGTGCCCCTGGGTGACATGCACATGTGATTGTGGGTCTTTCAGAACTATGACTTGAATTTTCTCAGTCTTCCCTTTCTGAGAATAGACTTAGGGGTCTTCATATTGGTGGCCTTTTGTGATTCTAGAACAAGGCTGCTAACTTTTCTTGAAAGACCTAGACAGTGAGCCTTCTAGTCTTTGAGGGCCCCACTGTCTTGTTGTAACTACTCACACTCGCTGTTGCAGCGTGGAAATAGCCCCTGATGTACCTAAACAAATGGGTGTGGCCCTGTTCCAATCACACTTTATGTATGGGCACTGAAAGAATTTCGTGTGATTTTCATGTGGCGTGGAATGTTATGTTTTTTATTTTTCTTCAACTGTTAAAAACATAAGAATAACTCTAACTCACAGGTTGTAGAGACACAGGTGGTGTGCAGAAGTTGCTTGCTGACTGTGGTTTTCCGACTGCTGTTCTGGGTCATGGTAGTGTGTTCTAGAAAGTGGCAGTCCATGGTTCTGGGTGAGGGCAGCCTCTCATGTAGCTGTGTGCTTCCAGACTCCTTCTCCTGGGGTAATGGTGGCTCATGGTTGCGGCTGGGCTGCCCGGTCTGGGCCGTGTGTGTCTATGGTTACAGACTGAGCCATGCGTTTTCTGTAACGCTGCTGGATAGTGGTCCCCTGTGTGTGACCGGGCAGGGCTGGTCGGTAGTGCCAGCGACATTGTGATGCTGCCAGCACTCTGGAATCTGCTGTCCTGCTGCTTTGGGCTTCTCTGGGCTGTGTGCAGCCCTCAAAGCCATCAGCCTGTGGGGCTGTTCAGTCTCTCTCACCTGGGTAATTGAGTCATGCTGATTTCTCCCGCCCCTGCATAGCTTCTTCCTGCGTCACTGGGAAATGGTAAACTGAGTGGCCGCCTCTGTGCAGATCTGCCCTCGGGGGTGTCCACGGATGCCCCAGGAAGCACCTGCTCCTGCCGTGGGCACCCAGCGTGTGCACTCCCTGCTGCACAAGGTGCTGCCATGCCCCAGAACAGGGGTGGGAGGAGGTCATGCCAGCTTCCCCTCCAGCACGGGCTCCTTGTCATCCCGTGAATGAATGAGCGTTTTCCTGTTCTGATTATATCTCTGCCGTGGGATTCGAGAGAAAATAGTTTTCTCTTTTTTCTCCTGCAGGGTGGAAAGGGACGCATCGGAGTGGTCATTTCATCCTACATGCACTTCACCAATGTCTCGGCCAGGTAGGAGGGAAGCGTCCACGCTGCCATGGCATTGGGAAGCTCCGAGACTGGGCGGGCGGGAGGCTGCAGCCTGGGGCTGACCTGGAGGCTGTGGCTTGGCTGACCAGTGCCCTCGGGTCCCTGGTGCCTTGAAACCCAGCTCCGGCTAAGGGCTCACACTCATGAGAAAGACGTCATCCTAGGTGTGCAGCTGTGTATGATTCACACTGAAGACTTCCATGCAGGCCTCAAAAATAGTGAGCACACTCCATTCTCCAACAAAAAGTGCCATTCTCCAACAAAAACAATAAGGATGAACGTTACTGTTATTAAAAGCATGAGCAGGGCTGTCTTGCTGGATACCTCAAACCCTGTAAATCCTAATGTCCGTGCCTGCCGTCTTCTGCATGCACTGGGCCTCTGGGAAGCACTGTGCGTATTTCCCTTTTCTCCCGCAGTACTCCCAAGTAACCCAGCAGGCAGCATCATCACTCCTCCTTTACAGATGAGGAAACTGAGGCTTGGCGGAGTTAGGCAGCTTGCTCATTATCTCACGGCCCGTGAGTGGGGAGCCAGGTCTGGTCTGGTTCTCAGGAGGTGGAAGGGTAATCGTGGGACTTGTGAGCTGCCACCATGGGGCTGTGGGTGCCGCTAGGAGGAGGCTGGTCCCGTCAGTGAGGGACGATGGGCACAGCGAGGCCGGCGAGGCACTGGGTGTGTGCCAGCTCTCCTGGCACTGGGGCAGCGCGAGGTGTACCCAGATACACTTCCAAGAGCACACATCTCAGCTCATGCTGAAGTCCAGTTCAAAAAATATCCTTCTTTTATGGGTTTTGCATCTGCACTTGCCCTCTCTTTTCAATGGCCACTTTGTGAAGCATGAACTACTCCATTCTGAGGAAATATAAGCCTATTCGTATTCGCCAATAAACCCTTTCCTTTCTAGCAGTAAGGGGTGAAATTTGACTTTCCGAATGTTTTCTCTGGAAACAAGTTGGAGAGCTTGTGCCTGCCAGGGAGGAAACCCAACCCCTCAGTGAAAATCAGATCCCTTCTTGGTGATAATGAGCATTTGTGTATGTGCCAGACACATTGAGACTCCTGGTCACATCGAATCCCTCAGCTGAGCCAAAGACGTTTGGTCAGAGCCCAGATTTCTCCTGGCGGATTCTGGATGGAGCCTGCCCTCACGTGTCTGCCCGCGACAACGCAGCTCTGTCTGGGTCCAAAGCTCCATGTGCTGTGGGAAGTCCTGGCACTTTTAGGGAGCGTAGACACTAAGAGCTTTATTCATTTAAAGCGCATCACTGACACTCTTTCTAAAAGCCCTTTTTTTCTGAATAGTCGATGCATATCTCAGCTGCACGTGTCAGGCAACTTATACAAATCTCTCTAAGCCTCAGGGTCCTCACCTGGGAAGTGGGAGTGATGGTTGTGCCTCGCAGGGTTTTGTGACAATTCGATGTGTTATTGCACATAAAGCTCTTCGAACAGCAGCAGTACTCAGTTATCAGCTGCTATCAACGCTCCTGTACTCATAGGAGTAACAGTATTAAATACTTTTCAATCAAGTGGAGTGACACCACAATACTTTCTGTGACCTGCTTTTCTAAATTAGCGCTCTTTCCTAAATGTCTTCCCTGACATCATTTAAGTGGCTGCATAGTTCTCCATTTGATGAATAGAATATTATGTATCTGAGCATTTACTGATTTTGCCTAACCAGGTTGCTTCTGGTGTTTCTTTAGAGTTTCTGTTGCTTCTAATGATTCTCCACTCGGAAGCATGCCGTGATAACAAATTCTCATATATGAGTTTTCGATCATTTCTACTATCTTCCCCTTAGATGTTATTCCCAGAAGTAGACTAATCACAGGGAGCATACATTTTTAAGGCCTTTGTCACAAACTATTCTCCAGATCAAAACAGAAACTTCAAGTCGCAAAGTAGGAAGAACATTCTTGTACCAGCACCATAAAAATAAGAGTTCAAAAAGATAGAATCATTGCTAATATTATTATTACTACTAATAACAATATTAATAGTGCACATAACATAGGCCAAGATGCAATATCAGTGTTTAATAAAATAAGTGAATTCCAGAAAAAGGAATGCTTAAAAGTGAGTGGTGGATATACAGCTATACTTTGCAATTTAAAAAACATAGGCATTCAGTCTGTGAAATACTCAGTGCTGAGGTGGACCCTTCTGTGTGTGACAGCCCTGCCAGCCCAGCCCCTTATTTAGACAAATGCAAGCAGCGAGTTACCCATTTTATAGCATGCAGTGAAAGTCAGGTCATGCTAAATTTAACCTTGAGTGCCTGCCTTTGTCCTTCTGCCTCTCTCTGCATGTTCTCCTCTCGGTCTTCACGGTGTCCGCAGGTCCTGTGTATGCGCTGTTTCTGGAGGGGCACATACACATTCTAAGGAGAGGACCCACACTGAGATCAGATTTTCAAGGAAGCTTTTGTCTCACATGAGTCTTAGTGAGGACTTATTGCACTCCTGTTCCGTGATTTATGTGGAGTCAGATCAGGACAGCCCATAAATGCCCCGTTGTGGGGTTCCCTGAAGATGCTGCTGGATACACGTGTGGGCATTGTGGAGCCGGGGCTTAAAGTCCACAGGCTGTTGGAGGGCACGGTCACCTTTGTGGCAGTCACTTCACAAACATAACTATGCAGCCCTAAGTCCTCAGACAGCTTTTCAATCACTCGGGGCCGCAGCGTTCTGACCCCTCTGGAGCCTGATTATAGACGTGACTGCCCGATGTGGCCCTCAGGCCATCCCCTGTGGGTCCCAGACTCACTTCTTGGGGCTTGACGGGGCGCCCAGTAACTGCAGTACTCCGTGCAGGCCCCAGTGCCCTCCTGATCCGGACACTCGGGTCTGCCCGCTGGTCTCCCCCAGAGCCCAGTGAAACCCGCCTCCTGTGTTTGGAGCCAGTGTGGCTACGGGACAGTTAGGATGCCAGACCTGCTCTGCCTGTGAGAAGCGGCCAGCAGGCGACTCTCCTGGAGCAGCGCGTGCGGCACAGCCAAGTGCCACACCCTGGGACAGGGGTTTCTGATGGGGTTTCAGACCCTGCGGTCCTGGCGTCCACTCTGGCCTGAACATATTTCTGTGGGCGAATTAGGGTCCAAGAAAAGATGCTAAAGTGGATGTGCATGGCAGCAGCGAATAATGAAGCTCCTCTGGACGCCGTGGCTCAGCACAGCCACAGGGCCTGTCCTGTGTCACCCAGCCCGCAGTGGCGGCCACGGAGTTAATGCTCCCTCTCTCTCTCTCTGCTTCCCCAGCGCTGACCAGGCCCTCGACAGATTTGCAATGAAGAAATTTTATGATGATAAAGTGTCAGCTTTGATGCAGCCTTCCCAGAAACGGTATGTATCTGTCCCCGAGCCAGAGTGAAAAGGAGAATGAGATTTACATTTAAAAACATAAGAACAGAAGAGGCACCTCCCTGACCAGCTAGAAATGGAGCGGAGGGCTTGTTGTTGCCTGGAGGTGACTAAGAGCCGTCCCGCCTGTGTAGGGACCCCTGGCCCTGGCTGGCTTCTCATGGGTCCAGGACTACCTTCCCACACACTCAGCGGTCAGGTCCTATGTGCTCGCGGCAGGTTGATTCCCATTTTTATGTGGGAACCGGTTTATGTCTCCTGGACCAGAGGTCTGTAAGGGGCTGGATCATGAATGTTCTGGGCTTTGCAGGCCACCTGGTCTCTGTCACGGCTGCTCTAACACCAGAGCAGGTCTTAGTCGTAGGAAAGGAGTGAACAGGCTGTGTTCCAATAAGACTTTGTCGACACACAGGTTCGTGGTTGTAGTTGGCCAACTTCTGCAGTCGATAGTCAGCTCCTGAGACCAGGGAGTCTTGCTCTCACGTTGGCCTCCCCTGGCACACTTCCCCATCTCTCCTGCTCGGCATGGCCCCGGCAGATGCTGGGGAAGGGCCCTGGGAAGGCAGCAGACTTCCTCTTGCTGCCCGCCCCCAGGTGAATCCACGCCGTCATCGGTGCGCAGGTGAACGGGAGTAGGGTCATGGTGTGCGGCAGTGAGAAGGGCCCCATCCAGCCTCCTTCCAGACCCACTTCCTCTGCAGATGGTGATGTGGAGCCAAGCACATAGTCACTGCATTTTCATTTTAAAGCAAACAGCAGGGAATTTACACAAGAATTGCCAGGGCAATTGCCGACGTGGTTTTCCTGACCCTCACATCTGTTTCTCCAGTGCCATCGGGCTTGGCCAGCTGGCATGGGTGGACAGAAGTTTCTGCATATAGGAGGCAGAGTCAGAGGTGTGTTTGGTCAGGAGCTGGGTCTTGATGTGTTGACCTGGGAAAGGGATTTCAAGGATTGCCAAAGGCACTTTTTCTTTTTGTCCAGGGGGTTTCCAGTGGCCAGGTCTGTTTGTGTTCAGACCCAGTGCATTGACGATGTGGGACCATGGGTCTGAGCCTGGCCACACCCTGCTCTGAGCAACAGGCCCCACAGGGAATGTGAGTTGCTTGCAGAAAAAACAGCGTTTATTAGTATTATAGAAGCCCACCTCATCCGAGGTTTCAGATGTCCACTGGAGGTCTTGGAATGTATCTCCTGAGGATAAGGGGGGGCTACTCTACAGTTAAACAGCCCCTTGGTTTGTTTCAAACCATTAAGTATCATTTCTCTTTTGACCAGTTTGCAAAATGGCCACATTCGTAGGTGCTCCTGTGTGGGACATGAAGGTCAATGAGGAGAAACCCACCCAAAATGCTCAGCACACACTAAGGGAAAATGTTTGCCTTCTTTTCTTCTTCTTCTTTTTTTTTACCTTTTGACCCCCTTCACCCATCTCTTCCACCACTCACCTCTGACAGCCACCAATCTGTTCTCCATATCTTTGTTTTGTTTTGTTTTGTTTTTAGATTCCATATATAAGTGATATCATACGATATTTGTCCTTCTGTGTCTAATTTACTTCGCCTTGCATAATGCCCCAAGGTCCATCCATGTTGTCTCAAATGGCAAGATTTCATTCTTTTTTGTGGCTGAATAATATTCCATTGTATATATATATCACTTTTTTTTTTTCCAATCTATTTGTCCATTGGTGAACACTTATGTTGTTTCCATATTTTGGCTATTATAAATAATACTGCAGTGAACATGAGGGTGCATATATCTTTTCGAGTTAGTGTTTTCATTTTCTTTCAATAAATACCCAGAAGTGCAATTGCTGAATCATATGGCGGTTCTGTTTTTAATTTTTTGAGGAACTTTCATACTGTTTCCCATACTGGCTGCACCAATTTACATCCCCACCAACAGTGCACAAGGGTTCCCTTTTCTCCACATCCTCACCATTGACTTGTTATTTCTTGTCTTTTTGATAATAGCCATTCTAACAGGTGTGAGGTGATCTCTCTTTGTGGATTTGATTTGCATTTCCCTGATGGTTAGTGATGTGGAGCATTTTTTCATGTATCTGTTGGCCATCTGTTTGTCTTCTTTAGAGAAATGTCTATTCAGATCATCTGCCCGGTTTTTAATTGGATTGTTTGTTTTTTTTGCTATTGAGTTGTATGAATTCTTTATATATTTTGGATATTAACCCTTTATCAGGTATGTGATTTGCCAATATTTTCTCCCATTCCAGAGGTCGCCTTTTTACTTTGTTGATGGTTTCCTTTGTTGTGCAGAAGCTTTTTAGTTTGATGTGGTCCCACTTGTTTATTTTTGCTTTTGTTGCCTTTGCTTTTGGTGTCAAATCCGAAAAATGATCACCAAGACTGATGTCAAGGAGGTTTTCCTATGTTTTCTTTTGGGAGTTTTATGGTTTCAGGTATTACATTCAAGTCTTTAATTCATTTTGAGTTGATTTTTGTATATGGTGTAAGATAGTGGTCCAGTTTCATTCTTTCTCATGTAATTGTCCAGTTTTCCTGTCACCATTTATTGAAGACACTGTCCTTTCCCCATTGCATATTCTTGGCGCCTTTGTTGAAAATTAGTTGACCATATACGCGTGGGTTTATTTCTGGGCTCTCTATTCTGTTCCATTTGTCTGCGTGTCTGTTTTTATGCCAGTCCCATAGAGTTTTGTTTACTACAGCTTTGTAGTATAGTTTGAAATCAGAAAGCGTAATGTGTCCAGCTTTGTTTCTCTTTCTCAAGATTGTTTGGCTGTTCGGGGTCTTTTGTGGTTCCATACAAATTTTAGTATTATTTGTTCTATTTCTGTGGAAAATGCCATTTAAATTTTGATAGAGATTGCATTGAATCTGTAGATTGCTTTGGGTAATGTGGGTATTTTAACAATATTAATTCTTCCAATCCATAAGCATGGAATATCTTGCCATTTATTTCTGTCTTCTTTAATTTCTTTCATCAATGTCTTATAGTTTCCAGTATACAGGTCTTTCAGCTCCTTGGTTAAATTTATTCCTAGATATTTTATTTTGTTTTTTTGTAATTGTCAATGGGATCATTTTCCTAATTTTTCTTTCTGATAGTCCATTATTATTATGTAGAAATGCAACAGATTTCTGTATATTAATTTCGTATCCTGCCACTTTGCTGAATTCATTTATTAGTTCTAACAGATTTTTGGTGGCGTCGTTTGGTTTTCTATATATAATATCATGTCATCTGCAAATAGAGACCGTTTTACTTCTTTTGTTCTGATTTGGATGCCTTTTATTTCTTTTTCTTGCCTAATTGCTCTGGCTGGGACTTCCAGTACTATCCTGAATAGGAGTGGCAGGAGTGGGCACTCTGTCTTGTTCCTGATCTTAGAGAAAAAGCTTTGATCTTTTCACCGTTGCGTGTGACGTTAGCTATGGGCTTGTCATATGTGGCCTTTATTATGTTGAGGTACTTTCCCTCTGTACCCACTTCGTTGAGAGTTTTTATCGTGAATGGATATTGAATTTTGTCAAATGCTTTTTCTGCATTTATTTAGATGATCTTATGATTTTTATCCTTTCTATCCATCCAGAATGCTCTGCACACACCAGAAAAGAATGTTTGCCTTGTTTTCTTCTTTTTATTCTTATTACTTACTGCAGCTTTTTAACAGCATTGAAAGAGTGTGGGGGAAAAAAGGTAAAAAACCTCTCTTTAGCATGCCTATGGTTTTCATATATCCTTCCTGTCATTGCACACTTGAAGCTGCAGCATTTACATTTTGTAACGATGGCGTGGATTCAATTTTGCATTCCAAGGCTAATCTCCCTGCACCCTTAGATCAGGGGGATGTTATCCTGCCCAGCACCTGCATTGGAAGATGCTCACCAAATCATTATTGAATGGGTAAATAACCGAGTGGACGCATAAAATAAGTCTGGAGGAATATCTGAGACCGGAAGAACTTGGATGACCACATTTGTGGGGACAGGCACTGTGATGGGAGTCATCACTGTGCTCCTAAACACGCTGAGGGGGAGTTCTGCAGGTTATTTTAGGACTGAGCTCAAGAAATCATTTCCAAATCAATCTCGTGGTACGAGTGAATTAATTAGCATGGGGTTTATGGCCAAGACGCTTGGAGCCTCAACAGTGAGCCTCCTCTGAGCTTTCATGTAATTTGGGTTTACGAGCTCGTGAGACAGGAGGCCCATTTGATGGGAGGTGAATTCTCTGTCACTTTGTTCCTTACTTTTAAAATCCACAGAGCAGTTGGCCTACAGCAGGCAGCCTGGCCAGCAGTGGCCCGTTTCACGTTGCTTGTTCCTGGCAGAGTTGCTGTGGCCAGGGGAAGTCCCCTCTTCTTGTACCTTTCACCTTGAGCAAACTCTGAGGAGCAGCTTGTTGAGGCCCTGGGGTTGGCCTCCTGGAGGTGCTGATGATGGCTACTGCATTAGAGGGGCTCTGTGAACTTGGAGGCCCTTTTGCTTTGATAAATAATTTAAAAAAATCCTTCTCCAGTCTTAGTTGATCATCAGCATTGTGGAAGTGATGAACTATGTGATCACAGTTACTGACATCCTTTTCCTCTTCCCGTGTCCTTTCTTTCCAAGAAGGAGTCAAGACAGCAGCATGCATTTGTTGGCCCTATTACTTTGAGTTTACTGGGGAGAATGACAGGGACAGCTAACCTTTCCTGAGGGTACGGGGCAAAGGAGACCTCTAGGAGGTCCTGGTGGGGTCATTCCTGTGTCCTTTGAGATAAAGGGAAGAGACGCCAAGAGTCTTGGCATGCAGGAGCTGGGATGTCCTGGTGTTTCTAATAGCTGGAAATTTCCTACCTTAGCATTACTGGGTTTTTGATAATTCTGTAATTTTTGCCATTATGCCTGGGGTGTCTGAAGGAACAGTTGAACACAAGGCAAAGAAGATGCAAGAGGAGCAGTTTTCCACATCCTTTCTCAAAAGGCTGTGCTACTCGGTGAGCGTGGCCGCGTGGCCGGCAGGTTTTCTGCGCTCTGTGCCACGGCAGCCCCTCCCGCACGTCCTCCTGCCCCGGCTTGCAGAGCGGGATCATTCCCCAGGGAGCCTTGCAGAGGGGTGAATGGAGGCTGTGGTCTCCACCACAAGCTTGTACGCACTCTCTCCCTAACGTCCATCCTTGCAGCCGTCCTGCATCAGAGGCCTGGTGTCCTCTTCTGTAACAGGCCAGGGAAGGGAGCGCTGAGGAGCATTGAGTGATAGGCACACAAAAAGCTTGGGTCTCACAAACAGGGCAGGCTGATGGGGCCCAGTCTTCCTTGCAGCCGTAGCAGTGAGGGCCGTGGAGGTGAAATTAGGAAGGCTTGGGGACGAATGTGCTGTGACAACAGCTTCTCTTGCTTACAAAAGTAACACTTTAATGCTGGCTTTTATATGCTCATGTATTCAGGGAGATTATGTCAAGTTCAATTTACATGTTTAGGGAGATTTAGGGAAACTGAAAATGGTAAGTGGTTGTAAATAATGCAGTGAACACTGCAGATTTCAAGCTGCTTTGGAACGTGAATGACACATGTACACTTATGTTAGTCCCCTGCCAGCTAAATGCTTGGTTTCTAAAACTCACTCGATGGTTGAGATGAGGCATGGAAAACCTCTTCCGTGGGGAGTTATTCTCCTCAAAAGAAAGATAAGACAGCCACGGGCAAATAATGGTGCTGTTTGAAAATCGGCTTCTTATCTGTGCAGCTGTGAGAACTGTGCTGACTGGGTAGGAACTTTCTGTTTTGGATATGACTGTTGGGATGGTCTTTAGGAGGGCATCTGATACCCTGTCATTCATTCATTCCTTCATATCTACCTTCACTGCCATAGGTAAATACACGTGTACAGAGTTGAAATTGATCCTCTCCACAATCTGCTGATGAACTAATCATGAAATCCTTTCATTTGCTATTGTTCTCTCTTATTTTCACCCGTGGTCTGACTTGTCTTTTCTTCGGTACTGATGGCGGTTTCCAGGTTGTCACAGGCAGACTCAGTCCTGTTAAATGTGGCCTGGCTACCTGCCCCTGGCTTTCACCTCTGTAGCACAGGTTGTTGCTAGCTCAGCCGCTGAGGACAGCAACAACTATGGCTTGTATTTGCAGTGGACTGGGTTGTGTTTATAAGGTGTCTGAGTATATGCTGATTTCTTTGGGCCTTAGAACACTATTCTGTTTTCCAGGTCACACTCAGGTTAGATAGTGCTTCTCAGCCTCTTCCTCTGAGGGACTGATGAGGGTGGGGAAGGGTTTTGGGAAGAGAAGAATGAGGCCACCCTAATGAAAAATTCATGAAAAATCTGGCATTTGTTTTACTATACAAAGGTTTCCTTTACCCCTCTGCCACCACACACACTAAAGTACAATTGGTGCACAGAAAGGAGATATGCTTAATTTGTGGCATTGAGATTTGCTAACACCTGTGAAGACCCCCCAGGGGCCAGGGGTGTGCCCTGGACCAGGAGCACACAGGCCCATGGTAGCTGGCAGAACTGGGGCTGCTGCTGCTCTGCTGTGGGATCTGGAATTCGGGATTTGCCTGTAGTTAGTTGCCTACAGGACCTGGAGGAAGGCACCAGAGACAGTGAGGGGCAACATGCTGCCTCTGGTTGCCATCCCGACCCTGCCTGGGTTCTGGGTCGTGGGCTGGGGGTGAGCAGGCCCCTGGCTGGGCACGCAGAGCCAAGGGCCCCCTGCTGACCTCTGGCTCATCTGTGTAAACCCTCAGCCATACGTTTGTTGCCGTCACAGCTGGGGGGAGGGGCCAGGGGTGCTGTCTCCACTCTTTCCACACACCTTACAAAAGTAAATCCGTGAATGACCTTTGTCATGTGTCCCTGTCGTGGGAGTGGGATGGTGGGGTGATGGGGTTGGGGTTAGGTTTTCTTTAATGACCGTTCTGATTGTGGTCATGCTTGTTCCAAGCCTTAGGGTAAACCTTTGCAATGTCCGAAAATCCAGAACTCTGACTCAGAAGTTACAATTGTATTGCATCCTGTGAACAAGTAACCAGAAAATGACTTTAGCTCCACAAAGTTAGGCAGTAGAATTGCTGGAAAGTAGCATTTCATTAATAGAAAATACCCTGAAATATAAATAAATTTTCATTTTTCCCTATTAAGAAAGCATGTGAAGGAAGAAATAAGTTGCATTTTATGTTAACATTTTTTGACTTTGATTCATCTAAACGTGAATCCATATAAAGCAGATTTCTAAAAAGGGGCGATGAGATTTATATCCCAAGAGCTTATAATTTTCCATATAGTCTAAGCTATGAACTGGTCATCTCTGGGGACTGATCTGGGAGGTTGGTAACTGCAGCTGTCTCAGGAGGGGCGCTCACTAGTCGGGGCGCAGGCAGAGGGCTGCCGGCTCCTCCCTTTGCGTCTCTAACCCCGTGGGAGAGAGTGTGGGGCCCTGCTCTCCCGCCTCCTTCTTTGGGAGCTCACAGGGAAACAGCATTCTTCTGCCCTCACCTTGACTCTCCTCACTGAAGGAAGCTCCCTCTGGCCACGGCGACAGAGCTGGCCAGGCTGTGTCAGCGGAAACGGAGGCTCCGTGGTCACCATGAGGAGCGCAAGCTGATGACCTCTGGGTCGGGGAGTGACGCTGCTGCCCCGGAGGGTGGCTGTTGACCCCTCGCAGGACTGTGGCCGTAATAAAACTGAGGTGGGCTCTGGGCCTGGCCGAAATCGGACTCCACAAGCCGCCCTCAGCCAGGAGCACCATAGGTCCGGGGGTTTGGAACCCTCCACATTTGCACAAAAATGTAAAACAGAAACTGACTCTCCTTGATGCCTGGTCTGTGTGCTCGTCTGGCCTGTGGATGTCGAGGGTGAAGAACCATCTTGCCCGAAGTGGCCAGGTGCCCACAGTAAACACGCCAGGCCAGGCCAGGCCACCAGAAGCCCGATGGGCTGAGGAAGCGGATTGTCTGGTGACCAGCGTGCCCAGCTCTGGAGGAGGGAAGAACTGCTGTCCAGAGCGGGCGAGGACACAGGCCCCCAGCTAAACATCAGCGTTGGCTTTTCCTGTGCTCAAAACCAGGGAACCAAAGAACCCGGGAAATCTGTAATGTGTAACATTTAAGTGATTAAAAGTAGCTGGACAATTGACCCGAATATTGTCTACATGCAATAGAATTAAGAGATCTTGTTGTCAAGATAGAAGCTACGACTGGGAAGTCTTGTGGAGCCATCTGGTGGCCAGGCCTCTGTGATCGTGGCCTGGCCATCTGGCCTCCCGTGGCCTCCAGAGTTTCCATCAGGTCTCTATGACTTTGGGGAGGTTTCCTCCTATTCTGAAAGAGAAGAGACACTGTTTGCCACCAGGAAAATGGAAACAGTACCTAAGCCGAAGCGTATGTTCCTTTCTAACATTTTCCTAAAAGGATGAACTGGAAATAGGGTTTTTAAACTTTGTTTTTAACGTTTATCAGAAATGTCCTACCGTTCAGTTTTCTTTGTATGCAAATTCATCTGCTTGACATAATGGACCACATGTGAATTGCAGGCATAAATTAGAGATTATGTAACTGAGTAAGGCTGAGCCTGATGAGGGTGTCAGTCTTAGGGCAGGGTGGGCATTGGCCCCAGGGGGCGTGGACTGGGGCCGGGTGCTGGAGCGTGAAGGAGCCTGTGCTGCACAGTCATGTGACTCAGTGAATGCTCCTTTCCTGCTCCTGCTTGGCTCTGCACAGGCACGAGACATACACACAGACAGGGGGATACTGCGAGGTTTGGTTTTGGAGTCAGCTCTCCGGGAGGAGGGAGGAGCTGAGGCTAGGTGGCGTCAGGGAGCATGGCGGGTCTACACCCACTTTCCGGTCACTGCCACCACGTCTTGCCTCAGGAGGACCCAATGAAAAAACGCTTGTAGTGTAGAAACTTCTCTCCAGATGGCCAAGTGCACACACAGGGCACGTGCAGTCAGCTTGGGCGCCCGAGGCCACGCGTGGTGTTCAGAGAGACGTCGGGTCTTCCTGGCACAGACAGACGTAGGCGTTGTTTCCCGGTGCCCGGCCCACGTTCAGCGTGGGAAGTCCAGAGGTTCTCGATGGGGTCACTTGCCCCTGGTTGTGGATCTCTAGGGAATAGGCCAAAGACTTGGGTGCTGAGGCCCCAGGAGAAGCAGACTGTTTCCTCGTTTCCCACCAGTCCCCCCAGGCTCAGGGAGTGCGCTTTGTGGAAGCTCTAAGCTGGCTCTCCTTTGCAGGTATGTCCAGTTTCTCAGTGGGCTCCTGTCGGGGACGGTGAAAATGAACGCCTCGCCCCTATTCCTGCATTTCGTCATCCTCCACGGCATCCCCAACTTCGACACGGGTGGAGGTGAGTGTCTTCCAGAGACCTTATCTCCAGATTTGCTGCCCCGTTCTGCCTCTGCACTGGACGGGCCTCCCCTTCCCTCCTGAGAGGGCCATGCCTGGGATCTGGTCCTCAGCCCTCCGGGGCATGGACTGGACAGAGCCGTCAGTGTGGCGAGGCCAACTTGCGTGTCAGCGGAAGGACAGATGGCCAGTGAGGGGGAGCAGAGCCTTTCCCCAGGGGCCCCGCGTCCCTTGCTCTGTGGTCTCACTCCACACTCAGCTTCCCCCAACCTCGAAGGCAGCAAGTGGGCTCCTTGTCTTGGGGTGCCTCTCTCTCTGCCAAACTCCTGCTCGTCTGCGTGGTTCTGCGTCTTTGCACAGGGTTCCGTCTCTCTTTCAGTGTGCCGGCCCTTTCTGAAGCTCTACCAAGCCATGCAGCCCGTGTACACGTCGGGGATCTAGTAAGTGCAGCTGCTTTCATGGGGACTTCTGGGGAGCTGGGAGATGGGCCTAGCCTGGGAAGGGGTGGGAGGGGGTGAGCCAGAGGATGCCCGGTGGCCTGCGCCCTCTCCTCCCGCCCTGGCAGGATATCTTGCTGCTGTCATGCTGCTTGGCTCCATAAAGGTGCGTGGACCCTGGAGCCTGGAGATAAGAGAGGGCCACGCACTGTCTGGAAGTAAACATATGGGAGAGTCCTGTGACAGGGTTTGCTTTTCTCGCCCCTTTTCGTTTTAGACAAAGAGCAGACACACATCCTCAGAATTGTACCAATTTCTCGACTTTGTTCCTTTGCCTTTTTTGTGTTTGGATAAGCATTTTATAAACATTAATTGAAAATGAATAAAAGTAAAAAATGTTCTCGCCACCGTGTCATCACTCAAAACAAGCTCTCGTCAGCTGTCTGGGTTCCTGCTGGACTCACGTGTCAGTGACAGTTTGGCGTTTGCACCCTCAGCTTATTACAGAAGCTGCGGCCGTCACGCTCCCGGGCTCCACGCTGCATGCCCTGCTCTGCGTGGGCCCTGGGGTGGACCCCAGTGTTGCTGTAGGGGCCCTGCCTGGCCTGGTAGATTTTTCACACCTTTTTGACTCATTTCCGTAGGAAAGATTCTTGGGAATTGGATTCTTGGGCCAAGTGAGGTGTTTTGTGTTTTGTCTGAGTTTTCCGTTGTAGGGTTGCTTTTCTTAAAATGTATTGTTTCCATGAATCATGAAATTACATGATGATGTACCTTCTTGTTTATTCCAAAGCAATGTCGGCCCAGAAAACCAAAGCAGGATCTACATTGCCATAGAGCCGGCCCAGCTCCTGAAAGGGGACGTCATGGTGAGTGCCACGCCTGGCCCTGCTCCTCCGGTCATCGCGACTCAGAGGGAAACACAATGTCATCTTCACACAGTACCATCAATCCACTCACCCCCCCCCCAGAAAGACTGTAGGAAGAATGAAAAGTAGCCTTTACCTTAAGACACTTGGTTAATTTTCTGAGTAAAGCTATTTTAACAAAAGAGACGGAACAAATTGTTAGAGCGATGTGGCATACGCACTCTTGAAGTTAAAGTCCTAACGTGGCCACTGCACTCCTGAGGACTCCCATTCCCTGACTGCAGCGCGATCTTAGTATGATCGTAGGCCTTCCAGGGGTGGGCGCAGACATAAAATATGTATTTATCATTAGTAGCCAAAGTGTGAAATACAACTAGCCTATTGCAGCTTGGTTAACGATCAAAACAGTGATTTCTCCAGACAGCTTTGATTCTTGGGAGTGCTGGATCTTGGGTGAGATTAGCTGTTCTATTTTGCTGTTTCTCTATCTTGACTATAGAAAATTTCATACATCTAAAATAATTTTAGAGAAATCTATCTGAAATAAGGAAAATTTTAAGGCACATGTGTGGCTTCCCATGTGCATAGAACAGCTTTTGTGTAATCTTTCCATGGCTTTGGAGGACATGCTGACTCAGAAAAGTAAGACTGTTAAGGAGTTGGCTTTTCATTTTATTATAAATGGCTCTTCCAAAGTTTTTGAGCATTCTCATTAATTTCCCCTAAAATTTTAGATTTTAAATCCCTTTCTTAGTGGTTGGTGAACTCCCACCTTGCTCTATTCTGAATTCTCACAAAAATCAAGTCAGTGAGGTTCATGAAGATAAAGACCCCTGGACACATTCACAGCCACTGTATCCCTTTGCACAGTCCCGGGGGAGGGGCCTCCCGCTTCCACAGCCACAGAGATCTGTGTCCAGCTTCCCACACTATCGTGAGAGAGGGGTCTGCAGGTCCAGAGGCGCCCGAGAGGAAATAGACAGCGATAATACCAACAGCAACGTGCTCTGGCTATTTCAAGGCATCATGCTGAGCACTTGACAAACATCATGTTCTTCCATCTTTGCAGCAACCTTGAGATGAAAGCGCAGGTGTTCCCATTTCATAGGTGAGAAAGCCCAGCTGTAGGGTGGTGGTTACGTTTTCATAAGCCCATTTCCTCAACCACAGTGTCGCATGGCCCCCAAGGAAGAAGGACCCAGGCCTGCGAGGTTTCTCTTTCCTGGTGTTCTGCAGAGTAGCTCAGGGGCTGCACCCCTTTGATTAGGAGAGAGGGGAGGGACAGGACCGGGAAGGGATGCCTCTGCTCCTGCTTCTCCACGTCTCAGCCTGGGCGTGCATCCCCAGGCCGTGTCTCCCAGGACCTCCTAGGATTGTTGGGCAAAGGGGCCATACTGTATGCTGGGAACCAACAAGGGCTTTACATGCTGTGGCTTTAGTCTGCCCACCAGCTCTGTGCACTGGGTCTAGTATTCTAGCTTTAAAAAGAGTGGCCAAGAGAGGCTGGTGGAGTTGGGACATGCCCTGGCAATCTGGCTCCAGGCTCTTGCTGTGTCCCCGAGGCGTTGCACTTGGCACAGGAGAGGGCTTTGCAGTCAGCATCTCCAGGCTGGGTGCTCCCTGTGGTCCGTGGTGAGTAGTTATGGCCGAGTGTCTTTGTGATGACCTGAGGGAGATGGCCGAAACGCTGAGAGGTAGAGGGTGACTCTGATGCCAGAAAGAGCACGGGGGGTGAGGGGCTCTCACCCCACCTGACTGCGGCCTGGTGTCTGCAGGCTCTTCGTGAAGCAGCAGGGTGTGGCTGGTCCATAGGCGGGGGGGGGGGGGGGCCTCATCTGCCCCTCCTCTTTCCTCTCTCCTCCCTCCTCCATCCTCCCTTCTTCCTTCTTCCCTCCCTCCCACTGTCTCTTCCCTCCCTCCTTCCTTCCGTACCATTAATTTGTTTATGCAACAGTCCTTTTTTGAATGTTTTGAGCTTTCTGAGTCTCTGTGTTGGGCCCTAGCACAGGAAGGAAGGGAGGGACGCAGTGACATATCTGTCCTGGAGGAGCCTGGGGGGAAGTGCACATTTCGCAGGAGGGGGCTCTGCAGAGCTGCACAGCCCAGGATGGGCAGTGATGGACGAGGTGGGCAGGTCGGGAGGGTGCAGGTAGACGTGCCCTCTGAGTTGGGTGGGAAGCCCTGGGGCTGAGGGTGCAGTGGTCACCAGGTCGTGAGGAGCCAGAGGGCTGGGCATGTGTTAGGACGTCCTTGTGGGAATTAGTTGTCCTGGGAGGTTGAAGCCAGGTGGTGAGGGCTTGGAGGTTTGTGTAGTTTTCTTCTGGAAAATATAGCGTTACTGAAGCTCTTTCCAGTGTCCTGAAAACGCACTAACTTGCACCTCGAGGGTAACCCCACAGGAACGTGAATTGGAGAAGTAGTGAGAATGGGAGGAGAGGACTTGGTCTCCGAGTGGAAAGAAAGAGGCCCTGTGGGTGTATGTGAACGACAGCAAATCGGGAGTGGCGGTCCTCCCCGAGACCGACACGGCCCAGGGATGTCACGCAGCATGAGTGGACTTGGTCCCACGTCTGGGCTCCAGCCAGGTCTACAGATTAAAGGGTCTGGGTGGCTCAGACAGGTTGCTCTGCCTCTCTGAGCTTAAAGCCCCTTTTCTGCTAATTGAGGACCCATGCACAGGGTTTGTGAGGATTGGATGAGTGAGGACAGCTGGCCTGGGGTGAAGGCCACACTGATGTGAACCTGGCCGACTGTGGCTTGGCCTGGGGACGGCCACTGCCCCCACCCCGGAAGACCCCGGGCAGGTGCTGCCCCATGTGCCCCACCGCTGTCCCAGCACCTTCGTGGGCACCACAGCCTGAGTAGTGGAATGCACTTGAGCGGGCAAGGTGGGGTCACTCGGAGGGGACGTGGGCATCAAGGTTTGGCCTTGGTAACTGGGAGGCAGGTCCGGGAATGGGGTAGGGGAAGGAGGTGCCGGCAGACATGCTGGGACTGGGCTCCCACGTGCCTGGGGCAGGCAGCGAGCTCAAGAAGCCACGTGCCGCTCCAGCAAGAAGGCTTGGTCCTGTGTGTTCAGGACGCTGCTGCTTGCACTGTCTTTAGATGAAAAGTGATGCCTTCTGGGCATCTGTGGCCACGTGAAAGGTGCCTGTCTCCGAGAGTATGTGGCCCACGGTCATTTGTCATATTCATAAGTGGATTTGATCCACTGGCTAAACAGGCCACTCGCCGTGGCGTCTAGCACTTCCCTGTGCCTTCTTTGCTGCGGCAGGAAGCCTGAAAGGGTGATTATTTGGCCCTTCTCCAAAAATTTCATTTCCAAGTCACACTTGTGAGTGTGCCTAATGCTGGCAGAGGCCTTCTGAAGGAGGAGCTGCGGTGAAGGTCTTGGGCCAGCGAGCATTCGGGGAGTGCCTGCCGGATAGCTCTGGAGATGAGCGTGGCCCGGAAGGGGAGGTGAAGGACAGACAGCAGCGGGGCCTGGGGGCTGATGATCTAGAGCCCTTGGGGTGCTGTTTGGCCCACCTTTTGCAGCTCTGGGGAGCTCACGAGGTCCTGAGCTGGGCTGGAGGGTCCTTGAGGCTCTGTGAAGCATAGCGTACAAATGGGGTCGTCAAGGGGAGAGACCCTATGGTCATGGGGAAAACAGAGAAGCAGGTGAAGCAGCACGCCCCAGTGAGGGAGGGTGACCAGAAGGGCTGCGCTGGGTGCTCAGCCAGGGGCTGCTCCGCCTTCTTCCCGGTGTCTCCAGCCTGCCTGGCCCTGTGCAGATCTCTCTGGGTCTTCTTTTCTGCTCACCCAGACAGGCTCCTCCTCCCTGTGGGCACCAGTGTTCCCTCCCACTCTCGTCCAGGTTTCAGGAAAGGATAGTTTTTGCTCAACTGCCCCTCCCTTCTCCTCTCGTCCCTCCACCCCCCTCGCCTCCGGCCGCATCCTGGAGACTGCATCACTGGAGGCCACATCACCAAAGACTGCATCATTTGGTTTTCTCTGTGGCATTCGCCATCACGTGCACTCTTTCTCCTGGGTGTCCCTGGGAGCCTCGCGGGCTCCGTGGCAGCCGTCTCTGAGCTGGTGTTCCCTGGGCTTCCATCTTTTCAGAGCGCTGCACCTCTTGGCTCTCTGCCTCTCCTCGCTGGGTCCAAGCCACCCCTTATTCACTTCTGCCGCCATTCCTCAGGCCCCCGGTTCACACCTTTATGTCCACCAGCTCACTAGTGTCCATCGTGCTGGTTTCTAGGCCCCTTCCCACCCCTTCCCAGACTCTGCCTGCGAGCTTCGCCCTTGGTATCTCCGTGGCCCCACATCTCATCAGTCCTGCAGATTCTCCACCCAGCTGTGTCCTGAATCCCACTGCTGTGACATGTGGTTCCCTCCTTCCTGCCAGGGCTGCTGCCTCACGCAGTGTGACTCCCTTCTGAGCACAGTGTTTCTAGCCGCGGCCCAGTGTCCTCTCCGTGGAGAGGGAGGAAGCCCATGCTCCCTTGTGTGGCATACAAACCGCTTGTCCTTTAGCCCCAGAGAGGCTGCATCATCTGTCATGTTCTTCACACGGCCCAATGGCCCTTTCCTCTGGGTCTTCCCGATGCTGCCCACCCACGTCCCCACCTCAGATGTGGGTGTTTTTGCTACCATGATTGAGGCCCATGGCTGTGCCCTCTCTTGGGCCATATTCGATGATCCATCGTGATAGGTGCCTCCATCTCCCTCCCCAGCAGATGCTGAGCCCTCAAGGCAGGGCCGTGTCCTTGTCAAAGCCTCTCCCAGAGCCAGCCATCATTCTTGGCAAGGGTGGTGGCTCAGTTTTCCTACAAGGTGAGGGGGTGGGTGCTGTGCCCAGCATACCATCATTGTCCCCACCTTACAGTCCAGAGCCCACGGCTGAGGCAGGAATCCCAGACAAGGCCACACCCAGCAAGCTGGCCAACTGGGTCTTCACTGAAAGCTGCCTCGGGAGCCTCTCCTGGGCGGCTGGGCTCCTGGGTGGGTGGGGACAGCCTGGTTTGAGGAGCCGTGGGCGATGCTGCAGCCATGTGTGTTCTAGGCCCATCCGTGTCAAAGCAGAAGCCAGCGTGCGTGGGGGACGGTGGAGAGTTCTGGTATTCAGGTGTCGTGTAGCTGTGGGGTCTCTCGGGGTGAATGTTTCGTGCCGTGGAGGCACCTTGTCTGTGAATTTTTGTTTCCATTAGAAATGCTGGCAAATAGGATCTCCTGGGTCTTTTCACAGGAGATGCTTACCTTGAAAGAACAATCCTCTTACTGTACCTTTATGCCTTCCTAACAGTATTTTTAGGATGGCATTATTATTTGATTTATACTTCCTTTGTTTACGATTCATTTTTGTACACTCTGCACTTAGTTTCTGCAGCATTATCAGATGGGAGGAGGAGGATGTGGGTTGTAGCTGAAAAAAGGAGTGTTTTTCCATCACATGGGGCAGTTTTTCCTTGCACCATTCATAGAAATGATTACCTAAGAGGTTTAGTACAGTTATCTATCTCTAAGAAGCATAAAAGTAGTTTTAACCTCTTGTATTAGTTTCCCAGGGCGGCCATAACAAAGTACCACAGACGGGGTGCCTTAAACGACAAAAATTTATTTATTCCTGGTTCTGGAGGCAAGAAGTCCGAGATCAATATGTCAGCACGGCTGGTTTCTCCTGAGGCCTCTCTCGTTGGTGTATAGACGGCCGTCTCCTCCCTGTGTCCTCACTTGGTCATCCCTCTGTGTATGTCTGTGTCCTGATCTCCTCTTCTGATAAGAACACCAGTCACACTGGATTAGGGCCCACCCTAGTGACCTCATTTTACCTTAGTCACCTCTTTAAAGACCCTATCTCCAAGTATAGTCACATTCTGAGGTCCTGGGAGTTAAGATCTCAATGTATGAATTTTGTGGGGGCACAATTCAACCCATAACCCCTGTGTTCATTAAATAAACCTATTCTAGAATAAACCTATTCTAGCAAGATTAATAGTGAAATCAAGTACCATTGTTATCTGGCACCTTTGGCAATGGCTTGTCACCAGCATTCATTCATGCCCTCATTCATTCATTCCTTTACCACAGCAGGTGTCCTAAGCAGGTAGTGCAGGGGATGTGAAAGTGAATCATTTACATATACTACCCCCAGGAGTTCGGATTCCAGTCGTTGAGTGAGGTGAGCAGGTGGGTGACTCTCGTGCAGGGAGAACTTGGTGGGTTCCCAGGCACACAGAGGGAAGGGTTGAAGGTTCACAGGTGGGAGAGATGATTCCAGCGTGTCTGTGTCCAGGGAGGAGAGGCTCTGAGGCCGTGCTGACGGAGAGGGGCCCAGGGTATTGTCGCTGACCCCCCGATCATAGTCTGTGGGTCCACATTGTCCTGCAGCTGGAAATCCCAGGCTCCACCTGAAAATGACTTCAGGGATCAACACTGGGGAAAAGGGCCACAGAATGTTCCTTGATGTTGGCAGAGAGTCCCTAGAGCGCAGTGGGGGCCGTCTCTCCTCCTACTGCGCAGGGGACTCTGATTTCTTGAGTATCTGTGAGGCAGGAGGAGCACCCAGCTCCTCCTCTCCAGCCTCTCCCCTGCTCCCCATGAACTGCAGGAGACACAGGCTCCTTCATTGGGCCCTGTCTTTCTATTTTGGCCGGTTGTTGTGATGTGCACCTCTGCGAATTCAGTGGGCACTCCTTAAGTCCAGAAAGCTGCAGATGGGCGATGAGTTCAGGGCCTTTTCTTGTTAAGGTGCATATATGCAGGCATTTTCTTTTCTCATCAAGCATTTGGCAATAGTCGTGACTTGGAAAGAATCTGAAGGAGCAGAGAACGCTTTTATAGATTTACTCCCTACAGCTGCAGAGGTTGGGTAGCCTCTCTGGCTTTTGCTGAGCCCCCTCTGTCCTCTGGGAGGTGGAAGGTAGCTCCCAGGGCTGGCTCCCCGTCCTTGGTCATCATCCTTCGAGAAGACACTGTCCTCTTTGCTTTTTCCCCTCCTTGATTTTGCTAAGTGTCAGCCTTGTGCACAAATGAAGCTTTCCTAACAGGGGATTCTGGGTTGAGACCTGTTAGCAGAGATTACACACGTTGGATTTACAAGAAACCAGGCCACGTCAACTCCGGCGGGTTTAGAAAACTACTTGGGAGAGCTCTGATTGTCATTTCTTTGACTCAGAGGCTAGCGAGTGGGTGGCACAGTTACTGGTGAGGCAGAGGTGACATCCACCAGCCGTCTGACTGGCCTGAACACAGCCAGCCCACCCAACTCGCCCTCCCACTGCACACCTGACCCGCCCGTCTTGGCGATGTGCTTGCGCTAAAGGTCAGATTCTTGAGTCCACCTCTTCTAAAGGGCAGGGCCCCAGGTGTTCAGAAAACACGCTTGTCAGGTGGGAGGGCAGAGCCTTCATGAGCGCAGCAGGTCGTCATGTAACCTCTCTAAGGAATTCGCGTGGGCGCAGGCCCATCAGGAGCCTGGCTGGTGTCCAGAGCCCCACTCGGCTTGTAAACACCTTTCCACCTGGCCTGCCTCATCTTGCCGCCTCGGCTTGTGCAAATCCTGTGGCCACCTACATTTCGTCTTCGTATTGCAGGGCTCCATGACCTGGCTCCAGTGACCTGGCTTCTAAACAGAGGGGACACCTCCTCAAGGAGCGGTTGCAAACAAGTCACACCGTAGTTTATTGTTTCTGCTGAGCGCACTTGTGTAAGATCAGGGAAAAGAAAAGCATCTCTACGTCCCTCCTGGACTTTGCTCTATGGCAGGTGGTTTATACAGATTTCTCTTGTGCCCGTCACCGTGTTATTCTGTGACTTTCTGGTACATATCTTTCTCCCTTACTACACTGGGGGTCTCCCAGAGCTGGGGCAGTCCTAATCCGGCCCGTGGTCTTAGTACAGTGGACTTAGTTGTGTTTTCATTCACAGCCAATACTGCTGACCTGTCAGTGGTTTGGGAAGTGAATTATGGCATTGCGACCCTCTGAAATCATTTCCAACTCCAAGTGAAATCGTGGTCAGTGCTGGCCCTGGATGATGTAGTCCTTTGACTTATGAGGGCCAGCTGTCAAACTTTTTAAACCTTCATGTGTGCAGTTGTAGCTCATTCTCTGAGGACACAAATTCCTCGAGGTCTTTCTAGATGGCCACCAGGCCACCAGCAAAGTGGGTTGAAATGGAGTGACTCTCTTTTCCTGTAGGGGTACGTTGAGAGTCTGATTTTTCGCTATTTGTATTAACTGTATCGAAGCTTAGATGATTTAGGGGAAGATGGATCTGAGTAGGGGCTGCACTGACAAAGGCAGGTATAGAGGGGATGGGAGCAGGAGCCATGACACCTGAGGGATGACCTCTGACCTGGGGGCTAGTGCTCAAGCCTTGACCCCTGATCCAAGGTGCTTTTCTCTTGTTGGTGGAGAGTTTGAAATAAAAATACACCCACGAGGCCTAAGGATTAAGCAGGTCTGTCAGCATATCGGGTGTCTTTAAATTGATCAATAACTACTTTGAATCAGAATTCCAGCACATATGAAAGCGCCAGCCGTGCACACGCTATTCACTCCGGGGGAAACTGAGGCCCAGGCGGCACCCAGCTCCTGGTCATCAACAACTCAGAGTCCACTCGAGGGCATGGGTAGCTTTTTATGCAACTACTCGAAAATAAGTCAGGGCGAAGGTTTCCGAATTGTTTCATCATATCGAAAGAGAGCGAGCATGCATGCAGACCCTCCCACTGAGGTCATTACCCACTCCAGACGACTCTCTCTCTAGAGGTTTGTCACCTTTAGTAATAAATGCATAAATATAACATATCGTGTATATTTGGATTTCCATATTGTGTTCATATGTAGTACTCATTTAATCTTTGTAACGAAATCACGAGGCCAGTGTTTTAATATCCATTGTGCAGTCAGAGAAAGCCACGTCCAGACTAAGTATCTTTCCCAAGATCTTCCGCTCCAATGTGCCTCTGCTGTGGGCCATGGTGACAGCTATGATGCCATTTGATGCAGTGCTTACTGTTTCTTATTTTATTTTCCCATAGTACAGAATTGAGACTACAGCTCTTTGAATTGTTGTTTCAAATGCAGATATTCTAAAGTCTGAAGGAGAGGATTAACGTATTCTAGAAACTTGCTGGGGAGACCTAGGTAAATAAAGCTGCTAACACCAAAGGGATGAAGGGGAAACTATAGACCTCAAGCACTCTGTCTTTATGAAGTATCTGTACTTTATATCTTAAAAGGGGGCACTTGGGGTGCTTGTATCAAGCAAAATGTTGATGGTTCTTGCTGTTGAGTGTTAAGAGCACATTCTGATTTCTTGTCTTTGATGCTAATGAGACGTACTGACGTGGGTGGTGAATAATTACTGGTGCTGCAGAGAGTGCCAGAGTACCCACGGCCGGGCACCTGGTGGGCGGGGGCATCTCACCCCCAGGTCGGAGCTGCTGTGTAGTGGTGGCTGCCAAGACCCCATGCGAGGGAGACGCCTGCAGCTCCTGCCTTCAGGAGACAGCTGGAGTCGTTCCTGAGGTGGTCAGAATTTGAGGGGGTGGCGGGTACCACCCCATCAGTGGGAAGAGAAGTTCAGGGTGAAACAGCGGGAGGGTGTGTGGGGAGGGCTTCGAGTCTCAGCCAGAATGGCCCATCAGAATTCCACGGAAGCCCCTTAGGAGACGGTGCGTTCCTACAGAGGGCAGTTGTTCTGTGACGGTGGGATAGGTCACTCTTCCTTCCATTCTGAGCCCCAGGATTATCTGAGCCTCTGTCTTATGAAAAACCAGGAGTCTTCAAACACTAGATTCACTCTTGGCCTGCGGAGGTGCCTGTGGCCCCAGGGCGATTGGGAGCTGGCAGCCTGGGGAGGCCCATCCCCATCTCCTGTCCCTCCCTTGCTCCAGGGAGCGGTGACCTCTGCCCCTGCCCTTGCCCAGTGCATGGAGCGCGCTGGAATTCATGTCATGAGTCACAGCTGTGTGTGTGGAGCTGCTGCGATGAGCAATGGTGAGACACAGAGGAAAGGAGCAGATGGAGCACCTTGGGGTGCTGGGGAAGGTGGTGGCCAGGCCTGGGGGCTCTGGGGTGGGATGAGCTGTCTGTCAGAAGCCAGCCACAGGAAGAGCCCTTGAACTCAGAGCAGGAGAAAGGCTCCCCAGAGAGGGAGTTGTGGTTGGGAGGGCTTTCTGCGCTGCCCTGAGCCTGCGCATCTTTGTCCAGAACCTGTGATGCCCCTTGTGTTCGCTGGGGGTCCCCACCCACAGGCCCCGGCGGGCGCCCGGGCTGCGGGGAGCAGCTGGCTCTCTGTGGTTTGGTCGTGTGGGCTGGTCTGGGGCTCTTCCCTCTCGGGATGTCAGCTTCTGGAGGCCTTGTTGTGTTTTTTCAAGTCTTGCTTCTGCTCGGTATTTGTAAAGGTTTGAGGGTGACAGGGCGAGGGTCTGAACCTCTCTTCCTCATTACCACCCTCTTCTCCCTTTCTCCCTCCCACTTCCAAGGTGCCCATGGGAGGGAGGCACACAAGGAGGGGCTCCCGTCCTCCTGTGGAGAGGGGGGCACCTGTGGGCTTGCCCCCGCCCTGGAGGGCCCCTCTGCTGGGTCCTCCCCTCAGTACGTGCGGGGCGGGAGCTCTGCTGAGCGGTCAGTGTGGTCAGCGCTGCCAGCTGAGGGGTGTGCAGCACAATCTGGAAGGAACACCGAGAGAACGGCCTCTGATTGGGCCCTGCTGAGGATTCAGACCCCAGACAGAGGCAGGAGACTCATGGCTGCCGATCCATTTGCTGTTGGGAAGCAAGTGGAAGTGTTCACGTCTCCAGAATTCTTGTTAGTTGGTTGCAGCTGCTCTGGACCGGCCCGGAGGCCAGGCCTGGGTCTGGATGCCCGCGTGTGCACCATGCCCACCCCGCCTCCCGAGGTGATTGCTCAGCACGTGTTTGTCAACACGAAACACTCCCCTGACGGTCTGTTTACATTTTTTCATGTATTTATCAGACTGTTTCCTTGTAGATAGCACGGAGGTAAACAATCTCCGGGTCTGCCCAAAGGGCACCGTTCTTGACTGCACTGTGGCTCCTTGGCCTTTATTTTCCCTTTGGTTTCACAGTTTCTTTGGGTAGCAGTACAGACCCTTCCCCTGTGGCCTTCTCTGCATCGCTGGTCTGGACTGCAGTCTGGACTGCACTTGCTGCGGTAGCTTCTCACTGAACTTTGTGATGCACTAAATATTTTAAGCCCATCTTTCTCCAAGAAAAGCCTCTTTTCTGAGCATGGCTACCTCTGAAAGTCCCCCATCCTCCAGCCTCCCCTCCCTACTGGGCATGCACAGAGCAGAGAGTACTCGGCTCTGTCTGAGAACAGAATCCAGCCTGCTTCTGGCCTTGGACCCCTGGGGACCCTGGAAAGGCGCCCCTGCCCTGTGTGGGAGGAAGAGAGGGTCCTCTCTCCTGCCCAGCACGTGTCCCAGTGGCCTGCGAGCCCTTCCCACTCCTGCGGCCAGCGCCACCCACAGACCCCCTCGGGAAGGAAGACCCCCGTGTAAAGATAGGACATGACACTCGGGGTCCCTGCTCTGCCCACCCTTCCCCGATAGTGCCGAGTGCCTAGGAGGGGTGCTTCCACCCTGTGTGTCAGCAGTTACCCCAGAGGCCTGAGTGGCACCCCGGGAACTACTGACCCCCCAGCTCCACAGCCTGAGTTCTAGTCATATCCAGGGTGATTCTGGAGGCTGGTCTCTAATGACCATCCAGGACATCTGGACAGCCTGGCATGGAAATTGAAATGCCAAGACCTCTCCCCCGCTCCCTCTCGCTCTGTCTCTCTTTCTCTCTCTCCCTCTCCTGTTTCTCTCTCTCTCTAAATCATAACGTGCACATAAGCAGTTAGCATATCATAGCCGATAATGACCAGCTGCTCCTTTCGTGACAACAGAAAGGCTGTAAGTTGACACATGGAGAGTTTAGATGAAAGAAAAACTTCCTTGCAGTCAGTTGTCAAAATTTAGGAAAACGAGGTGAGGGAATTTCATTCCGCAGATGTCTTCCAAAGGAGAGTGCCTTCTGGTCGGTCTGAGGTCGGGGTGGCCCGTCTGAAGACTGAGGACTGTGGCATTCGGAACTTCGGTTCCACCGGGACTGCGCAAGCGTCCTGTGGAAGCACCAAAGCATCAGTGGTGTTGCAGCCCGTGTCTGCGTTGGGGTCCCTCGCCGCGCACACTGCAGCCCCTCCTCCGAGGGAGCCATGCTGTGCGCACCCACACACGTCGCCCCTGGACAGGCTCCCCCACAGCTGTCCCGCTGTCCTCCCCTCTTTGCACCAGGTGAAGTGCTACCACAAGAAGTACCGCTCGGCCACCCGTGACGTCATCTTTCGCCTGCAGTTTCACACCGGGGCAGTGCAGGGCTACGGGCTTGTGTTTGGAAAGGAGGATTTGGACAACGCCAGCAAAGGTGAGGTCCCACGACCCAGTGTGGACGTGGCGTGGTGGGGAGGGGGCCTCACGAGGCGCCGGTCTTGTTAGTTCTTTCTTTCACTTTTCTCACTACCCCTCCCGTACACTAGCCTATTGACAAAATCATTACCAATCTCATGAAAGACTGACAATTGATCCAGCAAAGACAAAGTTCTAGAGAAGCAATGAAACTACCAATACTTGCTCTGCCATTGGGTGCACTGATGCACATTTTGGGCTGGTGCTGTCCTGGATGGAATATAAGGACAAAATTCATCCATGCCTTTTTGGCTGTCTTCTCTTTGTTTTTTAGATGACCGTTTTCCTGATAATGGGAAGATTGAGTTAGTCTTCTCAGCCACTCCCGAGAAGATTCAAGGTGGGTAGAGTGTAGAATGCCGGGGGCAGGATGCTCACTTGGTGGGGGATGGTATGTTGGGGTCTCTGTAGAGTCTGCCACCTTTGCAAGTATTTGGAAATTTTCCTAATAAATTTTTTTTTAATAATAGGCTATTAGACAGTGGGGGGTGGCATGGAGGCAGTGTGGCCCAGTGGGTCAGTAAGACTTTAGAGGTAGTGTGACTTGCCCGAGAAAGGGCTTAGAACCTCAGGACTGGGCCGTGCCTCAGTCTCCCGAAGTTCTGTCCCTCCTTCTCTGGAGAGGTTGTGCTGAATGTTTACTTCTCCTCTCAACAAACGACCAAATGTTTTTAAAGAAGATTAAAAGTACCGTAGACTGCAAATATTTATGTGCAAAATAGATTCTCCTTTCTTCTAAAAATACATTGAAAGTGGAACCAGTCCCTTTATCATCAAGGCGAATGGTTCATTTCCATCACTAAGATCCGTATGCATGAAAGTTTTAATCCACTTAATAGCTGTGGAAAATAATCACCCTCTTCACGCTCAGTGTCATAGATGGAGGCATGAACAGTTACATGCCAGGCATGTGAGGTCAGAATCACAAGTCATTTGGTGTTCACAAAATGACTCAAGGAAGGAGGACTCAAGCCCGGAAGCTGGCCCCAAACCTGCCTCTACTGTCCATCCGCCCTGAGGCTGCCCCTCTCAGTGCCTCTGGGTCCTGGTCTGTGAATTGATCTGGGTGCTCGTGTTGTGCAGAAGTGACACTCAGAGCCCAGAGCCTGGCACATGGTGGACGAAGGACCAATGTTCACCTCTCCTTCCTGCCAAGTGGTTTTAACCATTATGCAATTTCTTCAAAATAGTGCACACAGCTGTGGTTAACGCCTGGCACGCGGGAGGAGGGGCGGATCTAGGTGCTGGGCCTCCAGCACTCAAACCCGGCTGCTCCTCTGCCTTATCATTGGGGCAGAAGCCTGGAGATGCTGGCTCGGCTGGGACGAATGCCTGTGTCTCCCGCTTCCCCATGCAGGGTGTGAACATTTATGCAATGACCACGGAGTGATCGTGGACTTCAACACGGCAGACCCGCTGATCCGCTGGGACTCGTACGAGAACCTGGGTGCAGACGGAGAAGGTGCGTCTGGTTACCATGTGTCAGAGTTGCCAGACAAAAGGGCCCAGAGGGAGCAGCCTGTTCACGTTTAGATCAGAAATGCCCCTGCAGTCTGCTCCTTGGAGGCTGGAAATCCTGCTGTCTTTTCGGAGGTCCGGGACCCACGCTGTTGTGAGTTTGAGGGTGTTCATGAGAATCCTGGCGAATTGGGGTCAAGCTTTTGATGAAGCTGTGAGGGTGGTGGCTGGTGAGTGAAGTCATCCATCTGGGAACCGCCTAGCCCAAAGTTGTGTGTCAGCACGTGGCCAGGGGCCATTTCCCACCTTCTTCCCTCCCGCCACGTTTGCATAGGGGGAATGTCAGGCATCTTGTCACGGGCACCCTTTCTGCTATTGTGGATCCCCGTGGGCAGCAGACTTTCTTGTGTATGTCTGCTTGCTAGTTACTCTGGCGTCCTGATTTGATGGCTGCGTCACTTTGATCTCTCTTTTTGTGAGTGCACCTTAGTCAAATCTGTTCAGTGTGCCCACGGAATATACGATTTGGGTCATGAGTACTGTCAGGAAGGAGTGAAGTGGGGGCGTCTGCTCGGTTTACCAGAAGAAGCCGCTGGAGGCTGGTTTCAAAGAGGGATCCAGACGTCGCCCAGGCTGCCGAGAACGCGGGTCTTGCGTCTTTTTCAAGCACTGACTGCGAGTCGGATCCGATTTGGGAGAGAAAATGAAAATCCTTTGTGTCAAATGAGCTTCATCCAGATGTGAGATAGCTGAACGTTGTGGAGGTGACAGCTCCAGTGCGCGTCCTTGGGGGTCGCTGAGCTTGCAGGGGCTGGAGGTGACGTCCGTGGTCCAGGCCAGGGGTCATGGATTGTGTCCCAGGTGGCACATCTGTCCTCTGCTTGTCCGCCTGGAGGTCTGGGAAGTCAGTGTCTGCTGGGCTAACATCAGTGTTTTGGAGAATGCAGACCGTGTTCCAGTCTAGAGACACAGCGTGCGTCGCTGGTGTACTTCGGCACGGTTCCTAAATGCACCATTCATTCACATGAACCACGTGAATGTTGCACGCCAGGAGCATCCTGCGTCCTTTCATAACCCGGCTTTTCCATTTAACCCGCCTACCTAAGCGTCTGTGTGCATCTTTTCAGCACTTTTTCCCGTGCCCAGTTCATTGACCACACTTGTTCCATCAGAGGCGTCCCCCAGCGTACTCCATCTTGTAGCGGAGCTCACGTGGGATTTCAAGTCCCCACTGTCGTAACAATGCCACCTCCACGGCCTCTGCCTCCACAGCCCTGCAGACCCTCAGGGTTCAGTCTACTTGCACAGCCACCCTGCAGAAAGCACACGGTTTCCCTTGGATGGAAGACTTATCCCTCCTGAAACTCCCTTCTCCTCCCTGACTCTCTAGCACTCCTCAGAGCCTCTTAGGTGATGAGTCCGATCTGGGTTGGTGAATTCATACCCTGGCCCCCTTAGCCCTCTCCCGGAGCCACGGTCTCTGGCTTGGGTCCCTGAATGAGGGAGCAGCTGGCCCTTGTTCCCACGAAGCCCAGGGCCCTGGCGGATGGGAAGCAGAGTCTCAGCTACATTTCCACCAGGGCGGAAGCTCCATCCAGGTAAAGAAGGTTTGCAGCCTATGGAATGCCGTCTTTCTGCTGGAAAGTGATGTATTACAGCGTTCTCTTTTCTACCTCCACCCCCATCTCTAGTCCCTTGCTGGTAAAGAAAACCCCAGAAGGATTGACTTAAGCTGCATTTTTCTCTAGAAATCCCTGCCGTCCTGGAACAGAGCCCCCTACAGCTGCCTTCACTCGAGGCCCTTCACCCCCTTTTATGTATGAGCATGATGTTCTGCTTTCTATACCAAGAAAGGAGCTGGTGGTAAACTCGTTCACATGTGGACAAGCGATCACAAATGTTCTGTCTTCGTTGTGGAGAGTCACTTCTCTCCTCCCGGGTCGGTGGTCCTGGAGGTGGGGCCAGGGGCCAGCTGCTGCATCCGCATTTCATGAGGCGCTCACTGTCCCAGGGAGAGAGAAGTGGTGGGCTGGGGGGCACACATGTGGCAGACTGCCGGAGGCCTTGCGTATGTCATCTTATTTAATCCTCATGAGAACCTGTAAGCCACTTGGGAGATAAAGAGAAATCAAAAACCAGCAATTGGTGAGGGGTCCTAGCAGCCTTCAGGGTCGCACACTGTCAGCGATTAGGGTGAAGCTTTTTCGAGTTGTGTGCTGGAGTTCAGGCAGGACAGCGACCGTGGAAATGGGACTCAAGTCCAGGCCTGTCTGACCCCAAAGCTGTTCGGTGCAAACCTCACCCCTCCAGCTAAAAACCCTCTGCTGGTCCTGGGCCAGGGTGAGGCCGGCAAACCACAGGATCCGCTTTGGGCAGTTGGAGCAGAAGGAGATTTGTTAGGAGGGCACTGGGCGGTGAGCTCCTGGTCAGGTGGAACATCTCCAGCCCTGGGCTTGATGGTCTCAGGCGCTGCTCACTGGGCCCCAGCCGCACAGCGGGCCCTTTTCTGGGCCTGGGAAATGGAGTTGGGATGGGTTGGGGCAGCCCCGTGCGGGTCGGGTGACGGTGACAGGGCAGGGAGAGCTGTCTGTGGGGGACACTGTGGGCCGGCCCAGTGTCTCCCCTCTCCGTCCTTTGCTTCTCTTCATCTCTGTCTGCTCTACTTCCTTCTTTCTTTAATGAGTCATTAGCCCAGTGCCTTGCTGGGTGCTGGCACACAAGGATGCGTTGAGCAGACACGGCCTCTCCTAAGGTGCTCTCGTTCCAGGGGGCGATGACCAGAACACAGTGGCAGGCTTCTCCATGAAAGCACTAGGCAGAGGAGGGAGGGCAGCACGCAGCATCCTGTCGGGAGGCCTGGCCCGGGAGCAGAGGGAGGTGCTGCCGGCTGATGTGGTGCTGTTGGTTCTCATCATTCGAGTATTATGTTCCATAAAGTCTCTGTGCACTGAATTAGTGAATACTAACCACGGCTCCTGGGGAAGTATGGGCTTAGGTTCCTGCGAACCTCTGGTCACAGCATTTTCATCAACTATCAATGCATAACCTTGTTTTATGTGCGATTCTGTCTAGAGACACCTTGTCTAATCTATGTTGTTGATTTGTTGAGCTCAGCCAACAGCACTAGAAGTCAGGCCTGGAGGAACCTTCTCTGATGTGCATTTTCTCCGTAAGGCACGTCACACACGGCTTTCTTGCACTTGGGAACACTGGACAGCACTTCAGCACTATGCTTGGGGATCATTTTAGACAGCAAAATCACCAACAAAAATGCAAAAACTGTGGCATTGAATAGGCCTGGAGAAGGACACTTGTTTATGATGTGAGAGCTGAAGGGAAGGCCTGACCACAGCCGGGAACGTGTGCATCGGGCGGTTCTGAATTTTGGCCACTCTGCACATGTCAGCAAATGACCATGAAAATGCCAGGTGTATTGATTCGGGGGTGACATATACATCATTCTTAGTGAGTAGGTGAATTTGCAGGTATGGAAACATGAATAATGGGGATCGACTGCGCTAGCTGTTTTTGTTTTTTAAAAATTACCTTGTTCTTTTTATTTTTCCTGTGAGGCTAAGCCTTTTGGGCCCAGTGACCACAACTGGTCCACCCAGAGAAGTGTAGGGGCCGCCTCTCTGCACCAGCCACCCAAATTTGGTTCCCCACCTCTCCACTTATGCTGTGTGGCCTTGGACAAGGTACGTGACCTCTCTGTGCCCCTTCCTACTCTGCACCGCGGGAAGAGTTGTAGCGCCAGAGCTGCTGAGAGAATGCAGTGGTGTGATCAGCGTGACGTGCTGAGCCGTCCTATAGGTAACAGGGCCCTGTAAACGGTGTTATCACTTCCCCTGAAGCCCTGAAGCTTGGTGAGGACCTAGTCGAGCACGGGGCCAGGGAAGGTTTGTGAATCCCCAAGACGTCTGTGGGAGAAGCACTCGTCTCCCATCTGTCCTGGCACTGTTGGGCAAAACCAAGTGGCACTGGGCCTGTGATGAGGGCTGCCTTGCTCTAGACCCTGGCAACTTTTCTGTTCCACCTAGAAAACTTTTGTGTTCCTGTCTGTCTCCCCTTTGTGCTGACGGTGCTCAGCGACCTGTGACCGCACCGGGCACCAAGTGTTACTGACTCACACAGAGCGTTGCCCTGGGAGGACGTGCCTGTCCCGTCAGGATCACGTCTGCTGTGGTGGCTGAGGAGAGGCCCACGGCACCGCAGGGTCCCTGGAGTTGGACTGCCACCTCTGGGGGCAGGGAGCAGGGCGCATTGCCACCGTCCACGCCCCTCGAGAGGGCCTGGGGTGGTGAAGGATCTCAGCGTGCGCCACAGAAGCACGTGCCAACAGCGCCCTGCCTGCTCCTCTTCCGCACGAGGACGGGCGGTGCTTGGGCTGCGGTCTCCTTTCTCTCTCCTGCTCTTCTGACCCATTCCTTGTCTTAAAAAAGTAGTCTGGACTGGCTTCCTTTTTCTTCCCACCATCGGGCCTCTTCCCCCGCACTCTACAGCGCAGCTCTCCGTAAAGCCTGGAAGGTCTCAGGTTGTCCAGCCCGGGGCAACTTCTCTTCTCCCCTGGACGTGTCTGCCTCACTGGTGCTGCCACTGTCTCTCCATCTGGAGGTTCTCTGCTCCCTCGTGAGCCACGTTCTTGTCTGAACCTCAGTTTCTGCGTCTGCAAAATGGCCTTTTTAAATTAGATCGTGCTGGAGACAACCTCCAACTCTGAGTTCTTTTTTATTATTGTACATACAATTTCTCTTTTTCATGCATCTCACGTTTCCTTAGGGCCTGCCGTGTTTCTGATGCTGTGATGAGCTCAGGGGGAGAAACATAAGCAGAACTTCCAATGGTGAAGATGTGTGTGTGTGTGTGTATGTGTGCATGCGTGTGTGTGTGTGTGTGTGTGTATCCATGTGACTATCTATCTGCCTACCTCACAAGTCACCATAGGATGTGCCCTGTGCCATAACGGGAGTGTGTGCCAGGAATTAGGAGAGTTTTGAAGAGAAGCAGCTACTCAGCCTGTCCACTTTGGGGAGACTCACAAAGAAGAAGAGGGCTCTTGCAGCCAGGGCTGCAGGCAGGGAGCGTGGGTGTGCTGTCCCGCTGGAGCGTGGGGTGTGCTGGAGGAAGCAGCAGACACTGGGAGATGGAGGTGAGGCTCAGCCCCATCAGGAAGCGTTGTTGTGCGGAGCCTGCTCTTTACTGGTTGGCAGTGAGGATCCCTGGAGTGACCTGGCTGGAGGACGCAGGAGGATGGCATGGGGGGTGCCTTGGAGGGCATCAGGATCTGGAAGGAAGGGAGGCCCTGGCAAGAGCTGATGGCTCTGGGCGGACAGTAGGTGGCTTCCTATTGAGGTGGTGGATGAGTAAGACTCCATGCCAGATTCAACCCGAGGGTGAGGGATCAGGAAGCTTTCAGCACGGTGCGTGGTTGGACAAGAAGCCTTGCTCTGCCCCGCCTTTCCTGGGTTCCCGGCCTTGACCTACATGCGACTCCATAGGTCAAACTGTTGCCGAGCCAAGGGTGCGTAGATTGGGGACCACTGTGCACCCAGGTTTGGGCTCTGCTACTTAAGTTGAGACCATATCAACATCCCCTAGTTCAGACGTGGCCTCCCAGATGACCACGATTGTTTCAGCGCTCCACAGGGGCTGGCTGCAGCAGCCGCTCCGAAGGGGATTCAAATTCCTCAGTGCCTTCACAGTAAGATGTAGTCCTGCTACCTTCCATGCAGGAGGCTCTGCCAAGCTCCCGACAGTCGGGCTTGTGGTGAGGACAAGTTGGGTCAGGAAGCTTCTTGCCAGGGGTGCGTGCAGAGTTGGCCGGGGATCGGGGCGTTAGAATTGCTGGATCAAGTTGCGACTTTCAGATGTTGCCATTTTGAAAATGGATTTGACAGCATTTATCCCCAGAAATTGTTGGGTTTTTACAATTTGGAAAAGCAAAGCAAGCTTTGACAACCTGGCAGAAGGATTCTCCACTGGAATCCTGCAGCTCAGACCTGAGGTCCTGGCGCTGCTCTCGGTCCAAGGCCCGGCTCCTCATCGGCAGGGTGGGCATCTGCCAGCTGAGCTTCCAGAACTGTCGGCTGCTAATCAGTGTCTGGCCATCGTAACCACTCACTGAACGCTTTTATTCTCTGTACCAGACAGAGGAAAGTTTCTTCAGTTCTCCCAAGGCTTTCTTAAGGATCTCTTGCTTTGACAGTTCAGTGGAAAGCCGCTGTCACAATGCATCCTACACTGTGTAAATGCTGACGGCATGTGCTACTTTAGATGGCCCGATGGGTATCTTGCTCAGACCCCAGAAAGCGCCTTCCTTTCACTCTCCTGACTTACAGCCTCCAGCCCCACGGCCCTGAAGGTCCGCTCTTAGGTGTGATCCCTGACCCAGAGTTAATCCTCCCTTGATAAGGGATTGCAGGCATCAGTTGGGAGGGAGGGCAACGGGTTCATCTTACCTTCTGTGCTAAGAGCCATAAAAAAGTCCTGCGGGTGTTAACTTTTTGAAATGGATTGGATGCTGTTGGTGTGACGTTGGAGGCAGTTTGAGTCATAAGTGGCCCTGAGCTGTCACCTCACTCACAGTCCATTGCTTTTCTAGCCTGAGCGGTGTCAGAGTAGTCACCTCAAAATCCGTGTGGTCCTGGACACGTTTATGTGAATTAGCCCATGTGAGTCCGCCAGTGACAGCCACACGTGTTCGGTAGCATGACCCCTGGGACAGACGGTGGACGTGGGAGTGGGAGGTCCTGCACCCCAACCCATGCACAACACTCGGGCCACGGGACCCACTCCGGGGCCCTGATGTCCCACTGGACAGTGTGTCCTGTGCACACGGACAGGGGTCTGAAGGGCGGTGTCATTGCTGGTGTGACTGCAGTTTTGGTGTCTTCTTCGAGTCCGGCCAGGTATGTTTACTCAGCTCTCACCTTCCTCCTGCCACTTACGACCTGTGTTGGCCTCGCTCCTGTCCTTTGATGGCTGCACCTGCTTAAGCAACGTGCACCCAGTGATTCCTGCCTGTACCCTACGTCCCGTCCCCGGAGCGCCGGTCTTTGGCCTCTGTCGCTGACATCCCGCAGTGGGGACTGGCAGCTTAGTTCTGACTGCAGTGGGTTCTCCGAGGGGTGAACCTGGAAGTGGGCCCAGCCCACAGTCTCCCTGGGACCCCGAGTCCCACAGCTTCTACTTGAGTGGGAGCTGCAGAGAGCGTGTAAATGTGGTGGCGACGGGTCTGTCCCTGGCCCCTGCTGTAAAAGCTCTTGCAGACATGCTTTTACCAAATGGCATCTTAAGCGAGCCCCTCCTGGTCACTTGTCCCTCTCCCTCCTAGCAGGACACTTGCACGTTGTCTCTGTGAATTAAACTCAGATCAAACCTGGTGAGTTTCTTCTGCGTTGTCCGTGGGGAGAACCTTTCTCTCTGTTGCCAATAACAAGCAGGATTGCAGTCTTCTCATTTTGTTTCTCTGCAGAGCCTGCAGGTGCATTTCTGCCAAGTCAGCGCTCAGGCATTTTGGCGATGTCACCAACGTGGGAATGGTACCAACTTCAAGTATTTGATAAATGGAACCCAAGGCCTGAGAGAGAAGGGGCCCCACCCCCAGCACACACATCCTTGCCCCTCCTCCTCCACCTCTGGCCTCATGTGGTTGCACTGTCATCCTGCTTCCATCTCTTCAGGCTTAACAAATGTCTGGGGGGCCTTTCAGATCACATGCACGTGACTTGATCACATGTTCCTTTCTTGGGAAAGTGCTGCAAAGCAGAGAGGAGAGGGCTCCTCGGGAGGGAAAGGTTGCTGGTGAATTAAAGGAAAAGGGAGGTGTTTGTAAAAAGGAGCAGCTGGGAAGATCTCATTGGTTTGGGTCCCTTTGTATTGGCCCTGTAGGGACAGGCCCATTCCTTTTAAGGAATGGGTCTCCTGCCATTTATTGTGGGACTGTCTTGGCGATGGTGTGGGTGGTGGGAACAGCGGCGTTCCTGGGTCAGGCTGCATGCCCTGGAGCTCGAGGACTCCAAGCAGGTACCTCAGGAGCAGTCTCACCCCCCACCGCCCAGTCCCCTGCCGGGACCCTGCTCACTCGCCAGCCTTACTTTATCTTTTATATTTTTTGTGTTGGGCTTCTGTATAAAGACTTATTTGAAGACCAAGTTCTGCCATTAAGAGTTGGAAGCCGCTGCCCTCAAAATCCGTGTGGATTTGAGCCCTGTATGGTTGTTTTGGGGACTATAGATAGTGAAAATCAGGTTCAAGTGTCTACCAACAAGATATTCGATGTTAAATGCACACACAATTGCATAGAAGTGGCCTTTTATTCTCTCTGTGGGTCCAAGGACAGAGGGCAGTGGCCGTATCATTCTGTCACTGTCCTCTGAGTTGTGATGAGGGCCGAGCGAATGAAAGTGGAAGGCAGAAGAGTGAGGCAGCCAGTGCGTGTGTTCCCTGGCTGATCTACATACGCAGCACAGATTGCAGAGTACATGTTTTGTAAAGCATCCAGCTATTTCTTTAAATTGGGGTCCTTTTAGTGGCAATGTGTGATGTCATGTCACCACAACCCCAGGGGTTTGGAATCTGGAGTCAGACAGCTAGTTGGTGAAGCCCGCGTGGAGGCCAGGGCTGCTGGCTCTGGGGCTCCTTCTCCTGGACATGCCAGGAGGTCAGGCTGACAAGATTGGAGGCTGAGAGTGTGGTGGGTGCATGGGGCAGGGCCACTCTCGGACCCAGTGCAGGAGCCAGGATGCAGGAAGTGGGGAAGGAATGAGTCCTATTTGATCTGGGCAATGTCAGGCAGCTCGTTTGCTGGGAGGGGACACAGTCAATGCCGTGGGGGCTGTTGGAGCCAGGGAAGTCTTGAAGGAGCCCCCACTGGCCATGGGCAGGTTGCTGGGGTGGGCAGCATGGTGTGTCCAGCAATGCTGAGGACCCTGCATTTGTAGGGCCCCCTGTGAGTTTGGAGGGGGTGTGCGTAGTAGCCGAGGTGGCAGGGATATGCCCTGTGTTTCCACTGTTAGGAAGGGAAGCACAGAGGACTCCATCTTGCCCTTGACATCGTAACTTTGGTGCTGGAGTTACAGGTGCCTCAGCTCACACTCCACTGTGCAGCTGGAATGGCCTGGTGTACGTGGAGAACAGCAGGAGCCAGAGCCGGAGACGATGTGTGAGAAGTGGGAGGGCCCAGGTCGGTTCTCTCACGTGCAGGGTCTTCTCCTATGAAACTGCTCAAACGTTAGTGGTTTCACAGGAGAAGCCAGGGAAGCATGTGTGATGGAGGATGTTGAGCCTGGGCCAGCGTTGGCCATAGATGTGGGCCAGAGGAGGTGAGGTGGCAAGGCAGCCAGGACGCCCGGACAGTTGGGTAGCCGGAGGTCACAGGTTTCTGGAGGAATAGGAGTTTTGGATGGAGGTGGAAGTGGCTTGGGGTGGGGCAGGGGACAGAGGCCTTGTGGTGTGTGGCTGCCGCTCCATAGGCCTTGGGGCCCAGTCTGGCCAAAGAGGGTGGCAGGGTCAGCCTGGGAGCAGGCGGGGAGGATGAGTCAGAGGACAGTCAGTCCCGGGAGGGATGGGTGGAGACAGCAAGGATGGGGCCAGGGGACCGGAGAGATGGCATTTGTTGAAAGTCAGCAGTTTCATGCTTTAACATCAGAACTTTCTACCAGAAGAGGAGTTAATTTAGATGCCACTTTCCTGTCATCCTTGTGAGGGGGCCTTCACCGGAGGCGAGCCAGGTGGTGGCTGCCCCGCAGGCCTTTGTAGGGGCAGATGGGGAGCAGCGCCCTGATCCTTCCTGATGGGGCGGTCTTCTGGTTGCCTGGACCTTGACTGTGAAGGTCACCCCCCCGTCACCAGCTTTATTCTGGAGACCAGGAGTGCAGGACAGGAGTGTTTCTCCCTTGTTTGATGGGTACCAATTACCTTGGTTTTTAAATAGACCATTGTTACCATGTGGATCCCAGCCTTAGAGTATTCTTTTTTTTTATTAAGACAAAATGTACATACCATAAATTCACCATTTTAACCATTTTAAAGTACACAATAGATTGGTTTTTAGTACACTGACAAGGTTGTGCAACTATCACCACTTTCTAACTCTAGAACATTTCCATCACCCCCAAATGGAACCCAGTACCATCAGCAGTCACACCCCATTCCTTACCGCCCGCCCCCCCCCCGCCCCTGCAACCACCAGTCTTCCTCCTCTTTGTGGATTACCCCACTCGGCATATGTCATGTAAATGGAATCATGCAGTGTGTGGCACAGTGATTTCAGGTTCATCGTGTTGTGTGGATATTCATTCCCTTTATGGTTGAATGATGCGCCATTGTGTGGATGTTCCACCTTGGGGTTATTCATTCGTCAGCAGGTGTGCTTTGTGTTGTTTCCACTCTTTGGCTATTCTGATTAATGCTGCTGTGAACATTCCGTACACATTTTGACCTTAGGCTGTTCTTATATCACTGATCTTTTCTACTAGTTTTTGAAATATCCACTTCTTTACCATCATCCTAATTGGTTTACCTTTCCAGATGTTTCTTCTGTCTTTATGGGGCCCCAAACAGGAATCACACAGAACATTCTGCAAACCTCCTGTCCCACTTTGCCGACTACTCCCAGAGATCTTCTGGAAAACCCACCCAGTCTTTTCTGTATTCGATCTGTAACCTCATGCAGAAAATTCCAAATCTGTACATCAGGAGGTTTGAGGCCTTTGAGTACCCTGAGCTGCAGAGCTCCCTGTGGGCCAAATGTCCATAAAGGCTCAAAGCCAGGTTGTTTCAGGAGAAGTGAACACTAGCAGCCTGAATGGGCTCCATGTAAACAGAACCCACCGGTGAGGACAGATAGACACGACAGTGTTTAAGCGTGCCTACTCGGAGACCACCAGCAACATGAACACCAACATCTGAAGGCCGCATTGGTGCCAGGTGCCATGTGTTTGTGAAGGCTTGTAGCAGCTCCTTTGTAAAGCTGTCATCAGCGTGAAGAGACCCACCCTGAGCCACACACACGACAGAAAAGTGAGCAGTGTGAAAGGAAACCCTCCTTTTGGACACACAACTAATCGTGCAGTTTCTTCCTGCTAGAAATGGAGAAAGGAGGCCACTGGGGAGCACACAGATGTTCTTGTCTCTTCCTCATTATTGGTGCCTTAGCTGTGGTTTTTTGCACAATTGTCAGCTTTGTGGTGCAAAGGTCTGATTTCAAGATATTGTCCTATAGAAGGCTGGGACCGCAAACACATCTGGACATTGAGTTGCCAAGGGCCCTGACATCATAACTTGTCAAGGCCCCAAATGATCTGCAGAGACATAGGCGTTCATCTCAGCCCTCAAACCAGATCTTTCCGATTTCTGTTTCTAATCTCTTTGCTTTTGATGTGAATTCTTTGAAGAAAAAATATTATATGATAAGTTAGTCACTTCCTTTATTACAGTGACAATGTTATCTGGAAAGTGGGCACAATGACGTTGATTCCCTTGATAGGAAGGTGGATTAGCCAATACCCTTTCTCCAATACCAAACTGAATAGACCTCCTTGCACAGGAAATGCGTCACGTCCCCAAATAAAAGAGATTCTTTCTCCCAAGTGCGAGCTGAGTCTTCTCACAGTGTCTTCTCTCACTGCCCTGCACATACCGTGCGCCTCTGTGGCCATTTCAGTGATTGGAGGAAGGCAGGTACTACTCTGCCTGTGCTGACCTGGTTGTGTCCTGTCTCCCATCTCAGGCTGATAGACTGGTGACACTTGTAAGGGTTCCGATTGTGCTGTGGAAACCTGAAGGCGTGAGAATGGGCTTTGCTGGTGTGCTCTGGCGTGTTCTGTTCATTTAAAGAATCACAAAGCCTGTGGTTGTGCTGTGACTGATATGCAGCCAGAGCAGAGGGTAGACCATTGGCCGAAGCCCACCTAAGTTGAACTGAATGTGGCCTGAGAGGCAAAGGAGCTGCTGGACGGAACTCTGAGGTCTGGGGTGTGCAAGGCACTGTGCAAGATACACTGTGTGCAGTCAATACTGATGACAAACTCAGCCACATCTACTGGGAAAGATACAGCCCCAGGAGATGGAGGATGTAAGGCAAAGATTTCCCGGCTGATATTTTGAAGAATGTAAATGGATGCTGAAACTGTGGTTTGTAAACCGAAGCAGGTTGGTGCTGGCTCCCAGGGTCAGCTTGGCAGGCTTGGAAGTGAACTCAGAGGTCTGGTCGAGTCGCTCTTGAGAAGAAGCCTTTTCTCCGCCCACTCAGACTCCAGAGTTCAAATTTCACCAACCTGATTGCACAAAACCCCACCCTCGTGTTTACATTGCACTGGCCTTTTTGGTGGAATCAAAGTCCCCTGCTTAGCCTACAAGAGCACCACCTTCTGCACTAACTGGGTGGAGGCACACCCCGACCCCAGGATGCTGCTCTTCTGGAGTTGAAGGCTTTCTTCACGAAAAAGTGGGTTGCACAGGCGTAGGCTGAACAAACTGGCTGGGCTGTTGGGAGGAAGGTAAGCAGGGAGCATGCAGGTGTGTGTTTGTGTGTGTCTGTGGCTTCTGCAAGGCTATAAAGACCTGCAGCAGAGCTGAGCATTTCTCTGAGACTCGCAAACCGGACAAAACTACCAGAGGGCACGAGATGGTGCTCCCCGGGAGGAGAGAGGGCGTCCGGGAGTTCAGTTATGAGCAGAACAGCAGTTTTAACCTGGCTGGAGTGAATGTCATGGGGGCCGTAGGGAAGGGATTTGTTTGGAGGTTAGAGGAGTCTTACAGATCTGTTTCTTCTCTTGGGAGAGTCAGTGACGGTTTGAAATAGAGCTTGTGTGCGGAAGCTCTCGGCCAGCTCCATGGCTAGCTGGCCAGGTGGCCTCTGAGTCAGCCGACAGGACCTCCTGTTTTCCTGGCTGCTCAGGTCTCGATGTGTTTTCACAGTTAGGAGTGCCCGAAAGGGAACGGGCTGCACAGTCAGAGCTGCCAAGATAAGTTTCCTCCATACGACGAGCCGCAGTTGGGGCGTTGGATAGGAGAGGTGCCAGCCTGTGGGAGCGGTCCTGGCCCACCCTCATGTTTGTGTGGGCTGTCTGGGGCACAGTTGCCATGGCCAGGACATGCCTGCCACAGCCCCACTCCAAACCCCAGTGCTCCTTTATCGCGGCATTCCAGGGCCTCGCCCAGGGGACCCACAGGAGCGCTTGGCATCTGGGTGCCCCAGCTCCCCGGACGCTGGGTCCTATGGTGGGGCGCGTCCTTTGCTGGAGAGGCAGTGTGTGGCTCCGTGCAGAGCCTGCCTGGTTGGAATGCCCCACTCCTCTCGCTATTTTTTTTTTTCCCCAGTCTGTGTTTCTCCAAGAATTTACAGCCTCGTTGTTAGAAAATATTTGCCCAGATCTCAACTTGGCTCCAAAGGGAGCAATCTTCAACTGCCTCCCTTGGCAGAGGAGGGGTCCTGGTGCCTGCCGCTCGCCACGTCGCTTTCCTGCTTCTGGTGCCTCCCCACCTTGCAGTTCAGAGGGGCGATGTGAGCGTGGGGGCTCGGGCAGGCATCTGCTGTCAAGGTGAGATGGCTCAACAGGAGAAGCTACGTGCTAGGAGGCAGTTATTTCTGGAAGTCCACTGAGGAGAGCAACGGAGTTGACCTTGTCCAGAGCCCCAGGCCGTGCTGCCACGCCCGTGTGGTGCCCAGCGGTTTATTACCATCTTTTGCTTTTTGTTAAAAAAAATAAGTTAGAGGAAAAGGGCACATTTCATCTAACCCTGTAATATCTCAGTTACCCATTCTCTGCTTTTGTAGATTAAAGGTAATATTCTTAAAGGCCCAGTCTCAGCTCTTGATTTTCTCTGGAATGGGAAATACTTCAGTACAAATGAAGGGGAATCTTAGTTAGCACAGAGGCAGAATCCTATTGCAATAAAATAAAAGCAAACTGTGTTTCATGGGAGGTTATGAATGCCACAATTATAAATGTGCAGGCGCGAGAGAGAGCTCCCTGCCGTGTGCCTCGGGCAGATAGGAGGACTCCCCCTGAGCTGGACGCCATCCCGGCCGGCATTTCTCCTGATTGTGACGGGCGGGCCTTCCTGCAGCCCCTATCGCTCCCGAGGGAGGAGGTGCCCTTGGGTCACTACCGAAGCCACCCGCAGCTCCCCACTCTGCCAGAGGATGCGAGGGGTCGCTCACCCGCTCAGCCCTGAGGTACACATGCGCAACGGGACATCGTGCAGCGCCAGGCTGCTCCCACTGCAGGGGCGATCTCAAGATAGGGAACTGACCGGTCAGAGCTGACGTGGCAAGTCCGGGAGAGGCGGTCTCCGGCCGCGGGGGCGGGTCCCGAGGTGTGCAGCGGTGGGGGCCCCGGATGTGTGCGGGGAGACCCCTGGGGCGGCTGGCGCCCTGCTGCTGAGCCCCGGGCAGCGGGGCACGGCCCCCGTGACCTCCGGGCTCAGCAGAGGCGGGTTGTGGGCCCTTTCGGGACTGTGTGAGCCTGAATGCAGTAATGCAGAGGCCAGAGGAGTTGCTCCGCTGGCTCCTGCTGCTGCTTTTGTCACGGTGCTATCGGTCACTGTGGAAACGCTGGCTCCTGCTGCTGCTTTTGTCACGGTGCTATTGGTCACTGTGGAAACAGAGGCAGAACAAGTGACCGACTTGAACGCTGTTTAAGGCTACTGCGAGCGGGCCGGGCTGCTCGGCCACAGGGCCTTGCTGTGGGGGGCATTTAGGACAGCTGATGCCTGGCCAGTTTGGGTCGTGGCAGATGATGGCTTATGGAACTTTCAGATAAATGAAAAATAAATTCTTTTTCTTTAGATTTCTATTAAAAAGCAGTTCTTCAACGTAATTCTCAAAGCATAAGGTCAGATAAGCTGAGTTAAGAATACTCATTAATTAGACTCTGTGGGGCACTCGTTCTTCAGGCTCAGGCCTAGAGGGAACACAGACCTGAATGTATGTGAATTCCGGAATCCGTCACTAGGACAGGAGGGGAGGTGCAGGAGCCGTGCTCACCCAGGGCCCATGCGTGCTCGTCCCCTTGCGGTGGTCTCACTGAATCGCCACAATGATCCTGGGGCAGCTCTCATTGAATGCCCCTTGCCAGATGACTTCTCTACTGATAAGGAAAGTGAGGCACAGAGAGGCTAACGCTTCCAAGGTCACACAGCTGTGGTCAGGTTTTTTAATGAGGATTCAAGCCCAAATAGATTATGCCAGAAAGTGAAGATGTGCTCATAAATCACTCCAATGGAAAAGTCAAAACAAGCTTTATGCCACAAGGGGGCCGCAAAGGGACCATGACAGCTCTCCTAAGGAGAAGAGAGCTCCCACCATCGCATGGAATCTAAGAAGAGGAAGGAAATGTCTTGGAAGAGAGGGAGGAAGGTGAGGAGTGGGAGGGAGAGAGGGGAGAGGAGGAGGGGGGGAAGAGGAGGGAGAGAGGAGGGATGAGGGGGGATGGGGAGGGGCAGGGGCAGGGAAGGGGGAGACCCAGCAAGGTGGGCCCATTGCACTGTGAGTCTCATTTGTCTTGATTTCATCTTTTTTTAAAAACTGAGGTATAATTTACATACAGTAAAATTCACTCTATTTAGTGTGAAGTTCTAGGAGTTTGACTTTCCGAAATCCCTCCCCCAACCAAAATGCAGAACACTTCCTTCACCCCAAATCATCCCTGGTGCCCCAGCACAGCCTCCCTCCTGCAGCCCTTTGCTGACCGGATCTCTCCCCCCCGAACGTCAGGGAGACCCTGCAGTGGAGGCTGTGGAGGCTGGCTGCTGTCACTCAGGTAGAGGTAGATGCAGATGTGGCGCCATTTGTCTTTCTTTCTGCCCAGACACTTGTCCCGGGAAGGTTGCGGTTGTGAGACCCTCCATGGGAACCTGCGGAGACTGTTATGGAGACGTTTCCACACGGTTATTGGGTTTAGCTGGGTGGCCTGTGGGACTCATTGGAGGGTGAGCTGGAGCGCCTTCACGAGGGGCTGCCGCAGGAGGCAGAAATGACCATCAGGAGTCAGTAGGCCGTGTCCAGAGAAATGGCCTGTCCCGTGGTGGGTTAGGGGAGGTGGGGAACCTTCCCCTTTTCAGGCTCCTGACCCCAGGGGGTGTGGGTGCAGTGGGCAGGGTCTGAGGAGTCCCCCTGGGAGCAGGGCTGGAGCTCCTTAGTTGTAAGGACAGAGATGCACAGCCTGTGGCAGGCACTTGCTGCTTCAGCCTAAGAAACAGTCAGAAAACCAACCGGCCATCCACACAGCTGCCGAGAAACGCAGGATTCTGGCCCTGAAAATGAGCCATCTCAGGAGTTAGGGAGGAAAACACAGAGGGCTTAAGTAGTTTCTGAGGAGTGTTTGTGTGTGTGTATGTGTGTGTAAGTTGCAGAGAAAACATTGAAGCAAATTTATTTCCAAAATTAAATTGTTACTTTCACATAAATGTGGTTGGTCAGGTTTAGAATTCCAGCATTTTAAAAGAACAGAAAGCATGGACTTGGGAGTGGGACCAGGTAGTTTTGAATTCCAGACGATCCGTTCAGTTGGCTTTTTGTGTCTTAAATATTAGCATCACCTCTTGGAGCCTCTGTTTTCTCATCTGTAAAATGGGCTTTTCAATTCCTGCTTCACAGGATTGCTTTGGGCTCGAAGTGAGGTCCATCCCTGGAGCTTGCAGCGTCCAGGCACAGAGGAGGAGCTCAGACAGAGCCTTTGTCTTTAGAACGGCAACTCGATTGCCCGCGAGGGCTGGTTCAGGCATTCTCTCTGTTCCTCTGAGGACGCAGCCTCACCTGGCTCCCCTGAGAGCAGACACTTGATGCTCCCTTCCTCGAATCCTGCTCCCCCTTTCTGCCTCTGTTGACCCGTCAGATGTCTGGGAAGGTCCCCGCCGCCCCTTCACCTGTTGCTCCTCTGCCTGTTCCCCAGGCTGGTCCGTCCTCAGCACGTAATGGGGACTTGACAGTCTTCCTTTTCAGTCTCTGTTAACCGGTAGCAGCCGTGGCAAGTGCTGAGTAAACGCTCACGAACGTCCCTGGAGAGGAGTTTTCTATTTTTCTCTGTTGAAGACTTGCTGGGAAGATACCGTTAGCTCTTTTGAAGTGAAAAGTTATTTTTTATGCAAACTTGTCACAAAAGTAGAACATAAGATTCATAGAGTCAGTATAGAGAAGAAAGAAAGATTCCAGGTAGCTTCCTAAATCCATCAAGTTTGTCCTCGCTTTGTTTTGAATCAATTTTTCTGTTGGAAGCAGGGCCAGGGGACAGCTGAATGTATTACAGATCAGTTCTTCCTTTTCCACGGCTGAGGGGCTGGAGCTTGGAAGGAGGTGAAGCTGAGGTGCAGCCCTTCTTTTGGCTGATTCGTAGCACACCTGTGAGCACACACCTTTGAGCACAGGTGGCCCTTGGTTAGTCTGTGCTCAGCCAGGATGGGAAGGTTGTTTTCATCCATTTTTTCTTTTTTTTTGTCTTCGCCATTTTCTTAGATTACTTTTGAAATCTTTGAGTGCCTCTTTCCCTCTCCGGGAAAGTCCCTTTCTCAGGTTGGGTGGGGTGGGCAGGGAATGGTCACGGTGGCAGGGGCGGGTGGGGAGTCTAGCGCTGCAGCCTCTGCCCTTTAATGAGGAAAGAATGTCCGCTCTGTATTTTCTTCCTTCTAGTTCTTTTCCAGATGATAAACCTCCCTGGTGTGTCATTCAGCAGAAGTAATCAGCGCTGTATTTAACGTTTGTTTGATTTTTAACTAGGCCCTGGCCACAGGGAAATCATTACCAGACAGCGCACAGGCTCCTTTTGGAAGGGGCCTTTGGTTCTGGTCGGTGGGGTGGAGGCCGAAGGAAGGGACGCAGAGAGAATGTTTGGTCCTGGACTGGGACGTACAAAGGCGCTGGGCCTGCGTCAGCTGCTGGAAAGCTGTGGGATCCCGGGCAGATCACTTCCTGGGGATCAGGGTCTTCATTTGCAGAATGAGGATCCATTCCAAATACCCCAGACTCCCTTTGAGCTGGAAGCACAAAGTTACAACATGTCCTTTAAATATACAAAAAGATGCAAGGGGCAGATGAAACGATGGACTCAGCCTTCCAGAATTCTCCGACCTTGCCCCGATTCCCACCCCACAGCCAAGGCATCTTTGATAGCACTCTGAGTTCAGAGGGTGCAGAGCTTCTAAGCTCCAGCCTCCTTCACCCGAGGGGCCTCACCCTCCCTGCCCCCGGTGGCCAGTGGCCGCAGTAGGACCACAGCCACAGCCTCGTCAGGGACCACAGACCGGAATTGGGCTATGTCAGTTCTCTGACAATTACTTTCGGCATCACCTTTCCAAACCCAGGCCATATCGTAAAGGACACTCTGCCATAAGTGAAATCAGGGAGTCCTTAACGGTTGACCAAAGCCTTGGAGGCTCCGCACACCAGGGGTGGGGCTCATGTTTCGTTTTTTGTGGAAAGTTTGGCTGTCGGCCATGCAGCGACCCCCTACCCCAAGCCCCCCAGATGTTTCGTTCCTGAACGTGGCTCTTTTCCTTGCTCTGGCTGCAGTGTTCACAGGGGTCTCAGAAAACAAAACACCAGCCACGTGTGGGCGAGGTGGCCCTTATCTAAGTGTGTGGTTTAGAGGCGGGTGTGCACCTGGCCTGCCCCTGCAACTGTGCATGCAGGTCTGAGCCAGGGAAGGCCAGCCTCACAGATGGCGGGAGATAAAGGAGACGGGAAAGACATGGTGCCATGTTCTGCACCCACTGCATGCGAGGGCTCTGCCTTGCCTGTCATTGTACCCTCCAGTCACAGCACCTGTGGCTGGACAGGCAGTGTTCAGAGGTCCCTTGGACCTCTGGCCCTGCTGTCTGCCCAGTGGACACGTTGGATGCACCATTAGGTTCACAACTTGTGTTTTCTTTGACATTTTGGAACTCTTAGATCGGGTGACTTCAGGTAGTTTTCCAGCTTTGTTCCATGGCATTTGAAGACCAGCGGGAGCGTGAAGAGCGAGGTCTCTCGTGGAAGGCCAGGCTGGTGCTGCCTGTGCTCCCTGCCTGGGGAGAGACTGCTTTGAGGTCTGGGGAGGGGCCCTGGGGCTGCAGGTGGCCAAGGGCTCTGGCACCTCCACCTGTAGACCTTGTTGATGGTGTGTTTTTGGTTGGTTGGTTGTTTATAGTTTTTTGCCCGCTAAGGCAGCTGAGCATCTTTCCAGAATAGCTCCCCACGTTTTGCTGTGTGAGAATAAGCTAGAGCATTCAGTCTCAGTTACTCAGTGCCCACTCGGCACCAGGGGCTGTTCCCTAATGCTGAGTATCCCACAAGGAGCAAAGCAGAGCAAAGCTCTGCCCTCCTGGAGCCTGTGTTCCTGTGGGGGAGATGTTACATGTCCCTGCAGTATATCTGAACACAGGTGCATGCCACAGACAGACACCCAGCAGGGAAAGGGTGGTCAGGGAAGGCCACTCCAAGGAGGTGAGGGATCGCGAGCCAGGACAGAGAGCACTGGAGGCAGAAAATAGCACAAACAAAGGCCCTGGGGCAGGCATGTGCCTGCTGTGGTCTGGGAGCAGCAGGATGGGCAGGGAGGAAATGAGACCAGAGAGGGAATGCCGGGCCTGGTCCACCATGGAAGGAGCTTTTAATAGTAATTATGGCTACCTTTACTGGGAGCCTACGAGCTGGGTACTCTATATATATTCTCTCATTCTTATAAGTGCATTGAAAGGTAGGAATAATTATTCCATTTTATAAATGAAGAACCGGGGGCTTGAACAGTCTAAATGTCATGACCAGGAATGGAAAGAGTGGGTGCAGAGTGGGGTCCCGTCTTGAGGCTACAGGGAAACTCGGGTGTCTCATTGTCCGACTGAAAATCAGTCCGAGTCCTTCCTCTTGCAAAGAATGCAGGGGAGGGGCAGCGGGTACTGAAGGCCCCTTCTCCTCCTCTCTCCGAGGCTGACTTCCCTCCCCTGCAAGGTCACAGAGCATTGGTGCAGCGAGGGTGATGTGGAGGCCCCCGGACAGCCCCCCGGAGCCCCCGTGACTTTGGGAAGATCTATGCTCCCACAAAGTGATTCACAAGTTTGGGTGGGTCCGTCTTGGGCACTCAGTGACTTGGTTCATGTTCTTTTCCTATAGATATGACATTTTAGGGGCATTTTCTGATGTAGAAAGTAATCTGTGTGCATGGTAGGGAGTTGAGGAAAGAGTCCGTGGTGGCATTTGGCTGTGTCCCATTGCTGCGCTCCCTGTGGAAGATGCCCTGAGCCCACCCGGGGCTGGGGGTTCCAGGTCCTCACCGCCCAGTGCTGGGCCTCACACAGAACCAGTGTTCAGTCAGTGGTAATCATGCTGTCTTTACTGCGTTTATTATTATTTTAAGATTTCTACTACTAACAAAAATAATAAGAATAGGATTACTCAAAACTCCCCAGACAAGGGAATGTGCTGTCGTTTACCAGTTCATCTGGGCCTTGATGGACCATTCTTAGCGTGGGGCTAGCCAAGTGATTCTACCTCAAAATGACTAACAGGCAGTTTGGGTAGTGCTCTAATTTAAATTAGAAGAATTTTGGTACAACTCATTCTTGGCTTTTTTTTTTAAGTCATTGTGCCAATTCATTTTAATTCAGATTTAGGGAGAAGGATGTGGAAGTCATGGATGCACAGTCTTTGCAGCATGAAATCTGTGTCTAGAATTAGTGGATGCCCCTGGGCTGCGCCTCTGGTGGTCTGTCCTCTGGCTGCCCACCCGGGCCTGGTGCTGCTCTGCCCTGCGTTACGATGGGGTCTGTGGTTCTCTCAGAGCAGAGACCATGGGTGAGAGCTGGCCCCTCTCCTTCGCACGCTCTGCAGAGTAAAGAGCAAGACCTGATCCACCAGGTCTGGCAGTGGTCGAGCTTCCTGCAACAGAAGATCTCGAACAGAAGCCAGATTAAGCTGGTGTTTCCTCAGGACTATAAAGACACCCATCTGTGTGCTGTGTCTTTTAATCCCCATGTCAAAGCTCCACGTGGAACATGGCCACACCCTTGTTTTACGTCTGGGGAGGTGAAGGTCAGGATGAGCACGTGGGTTGGTGGCCCTGAGGGCGGGTAGAGTAGAGCCAGGACTTGAGCCACCTGCCTGATGCCTGAGCTTCTGTTCTCTTGCTCGAGCCAGCAGCGTCCTGCAGTGTGACCTAGTGACTCACGGATGGGCAGCATTTTGCACTTTCACACGTTAGAGGTGACGTGTGCTGTGCTTGTAATTCAGGGCAGTCTTTCTGCGGTCCTCCTGTTTAACCTGCAGAGCTCGGCAGCAGGTCTTTCCACCGTGCCCATCCTGACCCAGGCCCAGGGTCACTCGCTGAGCCCATTCAGAACATCAGGACTCGATGCCACCTCATGCTTGTGGGCAGGGTGCTGGCACAGGCCTCCGGGAGAGTGCCCTCCTGGTGCCCTCTGAGCAGATCTGCGCTGAGGGGCAGCAGGGCACAGGCTTCAGAGCCGATGGACCTGGGTTCTGTTCCCACCTCCGCTTCCCAGCAGCTGCCTGACCTCGCACATGTTACTGAATCCCAGGGAGCCTCAGTGTTTTATCAATACAGAAGGAATAACAACGTCCAGTCCACCAGGGAGGCCATACTGTGAGAATCAGAGAATGTGCTAAGTGCCCGCCCTGTAAGAGGTGCTCAGTCAACCCCAGCTGCCTCGGACACCGTCACCTGGAATTACTCACCTGGCTGAATCCACCACCTGCCCTTTGCCTGGAAGATCAGTCTCAGCTGCCTGTCTTGAAGACTTGGCTTAATTACTGTATTTTGTCTGTCACTTCTCCCCCCAGCCCTCCTGCTAGGCTCTGTTTTACGATGAGGGTCAACGAGGTGCCCTATGGGACTGTACCCCAGTGTTCGCCATCCCCTGTAGCCATTTCTGTTCATGCTTTCTGTTGGGTGCAGTTGAAATAAGGAGACCTAGGGTCATGCATGCTCTCTGCATGGCACCCTCGAACACCCTGCAGGCCTCTGTCCTGACCTGTCACCTCAGCATTTTCAAAAAAGTGGGAAACCGCTGACTGTGGCTGTGCACCCAGCACACCAGGGCAGTAGCTGGGTGCTCAGGGCAGGTTCCTCCGCTGGCACGAATGGGCTGCCAGGGTCCAAACAGCATGGGTCAGCTGTCAGCAGCTCCCGTGTTGTGGTATGCCTGCAATTTCATGGTCAGGAAAATAGAGGAAGGCGAGGATGATGGGGCGAGCTGACTGCAGGCTCCCCTGCACCGAGGGTACCTGTCCCCGCTCTGCACTGTACCCGGGAGATCGTCGTCTGCCCTCAGCAGTTGGAGGCTCGGGAGTTGCTGAATGCCACGGCCAGGGCCGTAATTAATAATAGCAGAGGGTTCTGCTATTCCTGCCCACACTTTTGTTTTCCTGACTGTCCTGATATATGGAGTTCAGTACATAACGATATGCTTCAGGGGTTCTGTGTCCTGCCGTGCGGTCATCAGGCACCTACTTGGCCCAAAGACGCCACGCTCACGGGAAGGCCTGAGACCAGTTCCTCCACTTTCTTTTCACTGAGTCACACGTTTAGATTTTAGCAGGTCTCAGAACGTTGCGAGGATGGCGGGCTCTGAAATCAGGAATTTCCTTTAATAAGATTTTGCTTCCCCGGGCCCATAGCAGATGCCCAATAGATGTTGACAGATGTGTGGGCGGAAGAACGCTCTCCCTTGTCTTATATGCACAGTCGATTCTTGATTCTTGGGGATTTATGAGCTGTGCTCAAACTAATGATGGAATTAACAGTGAGCCCTCAAGGCAAGAAGACTCCCAGTGTGAGAATCCCAAAGATTCTCTAGATGACAATTCTCCTTGCATAAGAAGGTAGAAATGGTTTTGGTGCCTGAAGCTGTTTGATTATTCGAGTTGCTTTTCATTGGCATTCACTTGGCCGGAGTGTATATAAAATTTGGGGTGTGTATATAGAATTTTGGGTTCAAGAGGAGTGTGTGTCTCTAATTACTGTTATGAATTCATTTCTTTGTCCAGACCAATGCACAAACCCACTCCAAGAGCCTGATGCCCCCTGTCATCCTTGACTTACAGTCTGTCTCCCATTTTCTCCCCCATCAGTGCTGCACACGCAGGGCCCTGTCGACGGTAGTCTTTACGCCAAGGTGAGGAAGAAGAGCGCCTCGGATCCCGGCGTCCCAGGGGCGGCCCCGGCCATCTCAGCCAGCAGCCCAGACCACGGCGAACACACTCTGTCTGTCAGTAGCGACTCGGGCCACTCCACTGCCTCGGTGAGGACCGACAGGACTGAGGAACATCTGGCTTCAGGAACTAAGAGAGGGCTGAGCCCCCAGGAGAAGGCTGAGTTGGATCAGCTGCTTAGTGGCTTTGGCCTAGAAGATTCTGGAAGCCCCCTCAAGGATATGACCGATGCTCATAGCAAGTACAGCGGGACACGCCACGTTGTGCCGGCCCAGGTCCACGTGAATGGAGACGCCACACCAAAGGACCGGGAGACGGACATCCTGGATGACGAGATGCCCAGCCATGACCTGCACAGCGTGGACAGCATTGGGACCCTGTCCTCCTCGGAGGGACACCAGTCAGCCCACCTGGGCCCCTTCACCTGTCACCAGAGCAGCCAGAACTCCTTGCTGTCTGACGGATTTGGCAGCAGCACTGGCGAAGATCAGCACAGCACCCTCGCCCCAGACCTGGGGCTTGGTGTGGACCCCCTGTATGAACGAGAGCGGGCTTTTGGGAGCCGTGAGCCCAAGCAACCGCAGCCCGTGCTCAGGAAGCCCTCCGTGTCCACCCAGGTGCAGGCCTATGGGCAGGGCAGCTACTCTACGCAGACCTGGGTGCGCCAGCAGCAGATGGTGGCTGCTCACCAGTACAGCTTCGCCCCCGACGGGGAGGCCAGGCTCGGCAGCCGCGGCCCAGTGGACAGTTCCAGCCTGGTGCAGGTCCAGCCCAGGGTCCCTGTCACCCCTGCCCGGGGGGCCAGCAGCAAAGTGGCCGTCCAGAGGGGCATAGGCCCTGGGCCACATCCCCCCGACACACAGCGGCCTCCTCCTGGCAAAGTGTTCAAACCTAGGTTTCCAGATGTCAAAGCTGTGAATGGGACTGGCCCAGAGCTGAGTGCAGACCCCTCCCCAGGCTCGCCCACCCTGGACATCGACCAGTCCATCGAGCAGCTCAACAGGCTGATCTTGGAGCTGGATCCCACCTTCGAGCCCATCCCCACCCACATGAACACACTGGGCAGCAAGGCCAATGGCCCCGCGCCCCCGGACACCATGGGAGGTGGGCTCCGGGCAAGTGGCCGCCTTCAGGACACTGGAGAAGGCCCCGGCAGGACCTCCGTGCAGCAAGGTGAGCTGGCGTTTCACGGGATGCATACTTACTTGCGTCTGAGGTTTATAGAACAGGGCTTCATGTGAGAGTGCTGTGCTCTTCACTGGGCCTGGAGGAGGGGAATGAAGAGGACAGTTGGGCCCCTGGGCACAGCTTTGTGGGGACCAGGAAATAACTGAGCAGTCCCCGTGGATAAGATATTCCCAAGCTGGCTATGCCGGGAGCAGAGAGCCTGTTCATGGGGGTGATAGCCCTGCGATCCAGAGGGTAGAGAGCCGTGTGAGTGGGTGGAGGGTGGGCAGTGGGGAGGGGCGATGGGAAGAGCAGGTTCGGGAGAGTCCACGTAGGAGGTGCTGCGGGAATCCAGAGCTACGAGGCCGGGCTCCAGGGCCCAACAGCAGCCCCAGTGCAATAGGGGGTGCAGTCCTGGTGGGGGCCCTTGTCTGCACCTTTGCAGCGGTGGCGGCCATGCTGACTCAGGGAGGCCAAGACTTTGAGTGCCCTTACTTCTAGGACTTGGTGGTTTGGGACCCAGAGCTGGGGCTTTCTGCCCAGCTCTGAGGCCTGGGAAGGCCGGGGGTGGCTGTCATGGACAGGCAGTGACCTCCAGGTATACGGCTGCATGGATGTGAGGGCACGTGTTGGGATTGGGTCTGTGATGTACTCTCTGTGTTGGGGAGGCATAAGGCTGTGGGGCCCTGCAGAGCTGGCCAGGTCGACCTGGGAGGATGCTCAGGAGGCAGAGGGGTGCTAGGATGGAGTGGGGGCTTCTGTGGCAGGGAACGGCATGTAAAGGCTGCAGGGAGAATGTGCATCTAGAAGCTTCTGCAAGAAAAACATGGGCCAGGCCCAGCATCCAAGCCTGGGTGCCCCTGAGGTCTGGGGAGGTGGAGGGCTGCATTCTGGGAGCCTGCATGCTATCAAGCAGGGACCAGAACCCAGAGGCCACCTCAGGGTTAAGAGTGGTGTCCACGTGAGGCCAGGCCCTCTTGTATGAGGCTGTCTGCATCTGGGGTGTCAGCTGGCTCCCAGGGCCCTGCTGTAAAAGTGAAGACTGGAGAGGTAATGAGGGAAGGAGCCCTGCTGCTTCCTCTGTCCTCCTGAGTCAGTGTCCATTATGCTGAGCGAGTACTCTCATGAGCAAGACTGCCATTCACACCGGCTTGTCCTCCGGGCCCTCTTCATCTACCTAAGGGCCCTCGGCTGCAGGGATGGCTCCCCGTCTTATAGTGGAGTTTCCGGAGGTGTCAGGAGGTGAGGTGGCCTGCCCAAGGTCACACAGGTCTTATGCAGTAGAGCAGGAATCAGCCCCTATGGCCTGCTCGGAGGCCCTGCCTGGTTTGTAGGCAGACGGGGTGGATTTTAGACCTGCTCAGGTTGGGACGGCCGGGGGAACATGCGCTTTGCAGACCTTGGTCCGGCTGACTTTGGGTAAAGGACGTAATCTCTGAATTTCTGTTCTCTCCATCTGTTAAAGGAAACCCTATCACAGTGCCTGGCCGATGGAAGAGTTCAGGAAATGCTGGTCCGCGTGCACCTGTCGTGTGCCTGGATCATAAGTGAGCGGTGTGACTTCCCGCTCTCCTGAATAGCATTAACTGGAAGTTGAAAGAAGCTAAGAGTCTCCCTGAGTAGATTATGACTCTGCCAGCTAGCCACAGAACAACAGTAGTCACAGGAGCAGTTCAGCGGTGCCGGGTCCAGGTCTAAGGATTTGGATGAACTCATTTAATCAAATACAGTCAGGAAATTCTGAGTTTAAAAAAGGTTTCAGTGGGAACAATACTGTCCACGTTCTCTCTCTTAGCACATGACTTACCTCACCAAATCTACTTAAAAGAAATTACTTGGAAAAATTAAAATCAGAAGTTTTTCCCCCTGGATTAAAGTCTGCTTTGAGGCTTGGAAGAGGTTGGAGTCGTCCGAGTGTGTGTGGGAAACAGGATTTCAAGGCTCAGGTTGCCATCTGATGGCTTCTCTAGGTTAATATGTTTTCCAGTTGGCAGAATTCAGTCCTTAGTGATTCCTGTTCTTGCCGCAGTGACACACAAAGCCTGAGGTTTTAGAATGTCACTTCACCGCCTTCACCCTCCTGTTGACCGTGCGTAAATTACTCAATAAGCTTATCAGTTTAATTACTGGAATTTTTATTTTGATTTTAGATCATCTCTAGTTCCTTTCGTTATAAAAATAATGTAATGACATTTTTGAAATTAAAGAACTTGAGTACTTCAACAGTAGGCCAGAAAAGTTCAGTGCATGTTTGGTTATTAATCATGCAAATTCAGCTAAAGTATTTTTAATCTATTCATTTTTGACAGGAATCATGGGCCTTTTGTTGGTTTTTAACATACTTTTAGAATTACAATGACGTCTAGAGATTAGATATAAGCAAATTGGATGCTAATCTTCAGAGACCTTTTTGAAATTTAGAAATGAGCTTCTGGAAGGAAGCCTGGAGCATCGATGGTACTAAAGAAGTGGCTCACGCTGTCGGGGCTGGGCAGAGCGAGCCATGTCCTTCTGTCCTTCTGCCCTGAGCTTGGCTTTCAGTTGCAGAATGAGCTTCCTGCTGTAGGTAAGCGCCAGGCTGGGGAAGGCAGCAGGCCTTGGAGACTCACACCCCGTTTGACATAAAGGATCTGGACAGTGTCGAGGCATTCTCAGAGCAGCCTACATGCGGGCTTCTGGCTCTTGTTCCAGAACATCTTGTCTTGATAGAAATACCATGGAAGGAATGCTCACGTCTGTGGCTCTTGGCCATTCGAATTGAGGGGGGAAGGGAACTTCCTCCCCTCCCTGGCAGATATAGAGAACTCTGGAACCCATTTGATTTTAAAATTTAAATGTCAGTATTTACATCTCTTAGTTGGAAAAGACTAGAAAAAGAATCACTAGATGGCAGGGAAGGTCAAAAAAGTGTGGTAATCAACTGCTTCTGAGTCCTGGAACATTTCAGAAGGTTTGGGGATGCTGGAAACCTGTGCTTTGAAGATGTTCCAGATTCCCAGCACATATCACCCTTTAGGTGGGGGAGCCAGGGCTGCCGAGCTGACCTGGTCCACATGTGGCTCTTAGTCTACTGTGCTGAGTAGGAAGGGCCGGCGAGTCTGAAAGGCTCCATGACATGCCCAGGAGGGTGGCCATCACCCTATAGATGCGTTGTCTGTGTCTGTGAACCTGAGGCTGGGCCCCAGTGACGTGGGGCAGTGTCTGACTAGAGCTGCCTCGAGTCTTGCTCACAAATGAAAAATGGGCTGGAAAGTTCTAAGACACTTTATCTTCTAAGTGAGACCCTCCCTGGCCGGCCTTGTATCTTCTGCCAGATGCAGGCTGCACAGTGTCTCAATTCTGGCTGTCCATAAAGGTTTGCCACAGAGACCTCAGTTAGTAAAATCCTTCACTCTTTGCAGATAGTGTCCTGATTATGAGAAAGACTGCCAGTTACCTGGTGGTGGGGACTTGGGAATGGTATTTCCTGGAGCTCCTCCTGGGTGCTGCTGCATGTCCTGCCTAGCTCGCATTGCACCAGCTCTGCAGGCAGCAGCATGCCCACCGTGGGTCTGGTTATTTCTGAGATGAAAATGATATGTGAAAGTTGAGCATTTTCTAGGCAAGTCTCCTTGATACCAGCATGATAATAATAATGATGAGGATGGTGGTGGTGGTAATGATGGTGATGGTGATGATGGTAATGGTGATTGATGGTGATGGTGATGGTGGTGATGATGATGATGATGATGACGGTGATGGTGGTGATGATGATGATGGTGGTGATGATGATGATGGTGGTGATGATGGTGGTGATGATGATGGTGATGGTGGTGATGATGGTGATGGTGGTGATGGTAGTGATGATGGTGATGGTGGTGATGATGGTGGTGATGATGGCGATGATGATGATGGTGATGTTGGTGATGGTGATGGTGGTGATGATGATGATGGTGGTGATGATGGTGGTGGTGGTGATGGTGATGGTGGTGATGATGATGATGGTGGTGGTGATGGTGATGATGGTGATGGTGGTGATGGTGATGGTGGTGATCATGATGATGGTGGTGGTGATGGTGATGATGGTGATGGTGGTGATGATGATGATGATGGTGGTGGTGATGATGATGGTGATGGTGATGATGATGATGGTGGTGATGATGGTAGTGATGATGGTGATGGTGGTGATGGTGGTGATGATGATGGTGATGGTGGTGATGATGATGATGGTGGTGATGATGGTGATGGTGATGGTGGTGATGGTGGTGATGATAATGGTGGTGGTGATGATGGTGATGGTGGTGATGATGATGATGATGGTGGTGGTGATGATGATGATGGTGATGGTGGTGGTGATGGTGGTGATGATGATGGTGGTGATGATGATGATGGTGATGGTGGTGGTGATGATGTTGATGATGGTGGTGATGACCATGATGATGATGACCATGATGGCAGGAAGCACTGCCACTCTTAGTGCCTATGCCAGTCCAGGCACCATGTTGGAGCTTGTCTGCATCACCCCTGGCCTTCATGCCCACTGTGATGTATGAATAAAGTTTCCATTTATCTGGCTGTACATCTCATGGCTGTGCTCTTTTTCCACTAAACTCAGGCTCTGCCGTCAGCCATAAAACCCCTCGAGGGCAGTGCTAGTGACTTATTCATTTTGTTTTCTGGCACATGGTAATGTTTGTAAATAGAGGGGGGGGCATGGTACAGGTGGAAATGCAAATGGCTGTCCAAGGACTCAAGTGGCTTTGTTGAATTGGCACAGGGACCTTAGCAAGGGTTATGTAGAGACAGTGTAGGGAGCCCATCCCCACCCACAAGACAAGAGAGAGGCCTTTCAGAAGTGAGGTCTTAGAAAGCTTTGAGTGACCTTATAAAATGGGATGAGGTGGGGGGCATTTTGCTCCCTGCAGGCACTTAGTACCTTTAGGGCTCCCCTGCTCTGGTCTGACACCAGACTGGGCTTCAGCCTGGGGCCCTCTGGGCACTGCTGTGGCCTGGTGCTGTCCCCTACCCCCAGGTCTCCCAGCTGCACTGCACGGGGGAGAGCTGGGGCCAAGGTGCCTGGAAGTGCAGGTGTGTTCAAGTGCAGTTGTGTTCAAGGACTGGGAATCCAGGTGCATGGGAGAATGGGGAAGAAGGGGCGAGTGTGGACCCTGAGCATGAAATGAGACAGAACACTTGCCCTGCAGGATTTCCTCAATTCCCCGAGGATGCAGTCTCAGAAGGTTGAGGCGACCTGAGCATCACCCAGAGCAGCAGGACACCAGCCTCCCCCGTACCCCAGCAATGCGCTGCAAGGCCCCTCCCTCCACCTCTGAGGCTCTGTATTCTTGCAGGGCTGTGCTTCCAGAGGTGCTGGGCAGAGGCACTGGGCTTCACAAAAACACAAGGCTCTGCCAGGATGGCCCGTGCTCAAGGCACTCCTGGTTATCTCCTTGAATGAGAGCAAGGATGACGTCCATTTCACGGAGAGGAAGTTTGAGGTCAGAGAGGGCGGGTGACTCGGGCAGAACTGGTCTGTGGTCTCTTTCTACAGAGCCATCCTGTGTTAGTTGTTAGGTTTTTCTGGGAAGAGTGTCCAGCTCAGAGTCACACTTGCTATAGACCGTGTGGTCTGGGGTCATGTTGAGTAGACAGCGAAGGACACAGGGTTGTTGTTCAGAGTCACAGTCCCACGCTCAGGGCCTTTCCTCATCGTCCTTCTTCCCTTCAAAGACAAGATGACCATTTGCAGACCAGCGCGGTTGGTCCCGTGTCCAGATGGCAGACAGACTTGACGCTCCCTACAGGAGCCGGCAGCATTGCGCACGTGGTCAGCAGCTCTGTCCTTCACGGGAGAGGACTTTGCAGGCACCATCCTTGGCAACTGCCAGTGATCCAAGTAATAAGAGTGAAGAATAATTTCTACTGGTTTCTCCTGGGAAACCTGAAGTGCTCACTCTTTGGTGCTACGTTTTAGTTCTGTTTTGGTGTGTTTCAAACAGTGAGGGTGGCGTGGGCACAGGCAGACCTTTCTTTAGATGGGAGGTACTGTGCTCACAAGTGTAATGCAACCTGGGTTTGGGTTCATTCACATCATCTTAAAAGCTGTACCAGAGTAGAGCTAAGGAAACGTGTCAATACCCCTTTAGTTAAGAGTACATTTTAATTCTTCTGTTGCAAGACAAAAAAGTTATAGAGGTCTGTTGCACAACAATGTGAATATACTCAACACTACTAAACTGTACACTTAAAAATGGTCAGGATGGTAAATGGAATGGTATGTTTCTTACCACAATTAAAAAAAGAGTAGTTTTTTAAAGGCTACAATAATTTCTTAATTGATCTGCTTTATATATGTATATTTGCATCCTGTGGGGTTTTTCAAGGTCATGGACTCCTGTATGTGTGTCTTTTTGCCTGACTCTGTCTCCCTGCCCAGCCCCACTACCCCCCCCGCCAAGTCCCTCCTCTTCCTTCCATGCAGGGGGCTCCTGGTGATGCAGGTCTGGAAGGGGTTCACAGGCTGTGGTTAGAATTTCTGGCTGCCTGCTCTGCTCATGGTGCCTGAACCCAGTTAATCTAACTCCGACTTCACACTTGACCTCTCACTGTCCACTTAAACCCCCTATTCCTCTCAGCTGCCCAGCAGCCAGGCCTGTTCCTGCAGAGCACGATGGTGAGCCTCCCTGGGCCTGTGAAGGCATGCTGGACCCCAACTGGTGTCACCAGGAAAACTCTGGATGTGATTTTGAACTTGACCAAGAGCACGTGGTTTCACGCTGCATTTAACGCCATCCAGTCGCAGTACAGCTGCAGGACGCTGGGGCCCTCAGGACGCACAGGAGCAGGTCTGACCACCCGCCACAGTGTCTCCCTCAGGGAGCCCGAGGAGGACTGTCCTCTCATGCAGTGGCCTCCGCCTGTCGGGGACTCTCAGGGTGGTTGTGGGTCAGTCCAGGGTCCCCTTCTTTCTGAGATGCCTCCCCTGACAACCTCCCCTTCCCCGTGGGCCCAGGGCTTCCCACCTCCTCCCTGGGCAACCTGGAACTATGACTGTCCCTGTGCTCTTCTGTCGTCTCCCCACTAGCCCTGAGCTCCTGGAAAGCAGGAGGAACTAGGAGTTAGAGGAGGGACTTCCTCCTACCCAAGCCCAGCAGGGAACCAAGATAAAGGAGATTGGGGAATGAGGGCCAGTGAGCCAAGGCCAAGGGCACTGGTGACGCCTCCATGAAGGACTCCTGCCCTCTGTTCACTGCCACGGCACAACTGTGCTTTCTCTGTCAGTGAGCTCCTGGCACTGGAGACGAACGGGGAGGTGGGAGCAGGGGTCCATGGCCTGTCTATGCCCCTTCAAACTGATGTTTTAGGACCGTGAACAGCGATAGACCATATCACATGCAAGTGCGTATTTAGTAACTGAGCCAGCTGCCTGCGCTACAGAGAGCTCTGTGCGCTTCCAATTTGGAAGAGATTTAAGAATGAAAAACACATGGTCACCACTGGGAACTGTTGTTGCAATTTCTGCCTTTAATTGCATAAAACCAAATTTGAAGTTTGGGAGTTGATGAGTCAATTTCGTTGGCTCCAGTGACCCTTACTCCACAAACAGGCAGATTCAGGTGCCCCACTTGGTCGCTCCGACAGGCACCTCCAGATGTTCCTGAGAGGCCCAGAGGTGCGGATGCAGAAGGTGGCGTGTGGCCTCCGAGGCCACTCCTGCCTGATCTGGACTGGCTGCTGGACTGCGGCAATGGTTCTCAGTTCTGTTTTTAGAACATGTATTTTCAGATGCTATCTTTACTATCCTGAAATCAAAGCCATAACTAATATAAACTATTTAAACACATATTTTTAAAAATAATCTATGTAACACCCTGAAACTAAAATGTTAAAGGAGAAATAAAAAGAAAGCAATTTAAAATAAGATAATATGCATTTCAAGGTGAAAACCTTTGAGCAGGCCACCCTAGGAAACAAAACCACCACCTCAGATCTTCTTTATTGTGGAAAAATGCACCTCACATAAAATTTACCATTTTAACCATTTTAAGTGTACAGTTGAGTGGCAGTAAGTACCTTTACAATGTTGTGCGGCCATCACCACTGTCTAGTTCCACACATTTTCATCTTCCCAGAAGGAAACCCGTCCCCATTAGCTGTACCCCCTCCCCCTCCCCCAGCCCCTGGCAGCCCCTAATCTGCTTTCTGTCTTTATGGATTTGACTCTTCTGGGCATTTTACATAAATGGAATCACATGATATGTGGCCTTTTGAGTGTGGCTTCTTTCACTTAGCACAGTGTTTTCCAGGCTCATCCATGTTGTAGTGAGTGTCATAGCTTCATTCCTGTTTAAGGCTGAATAGTATTCCACTGTATGGATAGATTTCTCTGTGGATGGAGACTTGGGCTGCTTTCGCCTTTTAGTGGTTGTGACGAGTGCTGCTGTGAACGTTCAGGGCATGTATTTGTTTGAACACTGTCTTCAGTTCTTTGGGGTACATATTCAGGAGTGGAACTGCTGGGCCACGTGGTGATTCTTTAACTTGCTGAGGACCTGCCCCCTCAGGTGTTTGAAAGTCCACTTGGGAGACCCCCTGGCCTCTGGTGTGGGTGGCTTGTTTTCAGAAGCTCTGCCTTGGGTGCAGTGGAGAACAAGCTAGTCTGCACTGGCGTGATCCCCTAGTGGGCACATGCCCTCTGCTCTAGGGGGAGTGCTAATTTAACTTACCTAATCCAAGGGCAGATGGTGGTAAGATCTCCGTCAGGAGAGAGAGGTTATGGCGTCTCCAGCAGGGACCGGCCTGGCAGTCACAGCTCTCTCAGCTTCCATCTGGAAGTCTTGTGCGTCGTTTCTCCTGTGGCCTCACCTGCCTGCAGCGCTGTCCACTGATGGTGGCCCTGAAGGTGGACGGCCCTAGTGACCTTCCTGAGTCACGTTGTGTACACCCTACAGTTGCTAAAAGATGACGTGTTTGAGGAGAAGCCAGTAGGATCAAGTGATCTTGGGGGGAAAAGCTGATAAAAAAAGAAAAGAAATTCAAGTCAGGAAAAAGAACTAAAGCCAGATGCCTGCCTCTGCCAGTGGTCAGGGTAGAAATTGTGTGTGAGGAGAGCGGTGATCTCGCCTTTTGTTTGCTGTGTGGCTTTTTACATCTGTGCTTTAAATTACAGCCTACTTTGAGTGGAACACGGGAGTATTCCTAAAATTTCTCGTATTGGAAAGATATACTTTCTAGCTTTTCGGACATGTCATTTCCCTTTTAAATAAGCCTTTTTAGAGGAAGTGCTACCTCCTAACCAAGCACTTCAGTGTTTCCTAGTGGAAAGGATTTTCAATTTTGCAATCCAAAAGATAGGCTTCCCTTACTTGGCCTCTTGGTGTCAGTCTGACGGAGCCCTGTTCCCGAAGGCACTCCTGACTCTGGCATCGGGTCGGAGAGAGTGGAAAGAGGGAGACCCAGAGGGCGAGGTCCCAGCTGCTGAAGGCGGCTCCTGCTGAGCTCTTGAGCATCCGTCAGCTCTCACTGTGAGAATTCTAACAGGTGTCGCCTCTCTCTTCAAGAATATAGCCTGCAGGTGGAAGGGTCTGGTGGGTCAATCCCTACATCAGTTTAGGGAAGAAAAGAGCTCCTTAAATCATTCTGGGAACATTTAAGCTGGGCAGAGTGTTTGGGCTTGTCATTATCATTGTCACGCTGTCCGTTCTCCTTGTCCGTTCTCCTTTTCCACACTCTATGTTTAGAAGATGAGGGCGTTTATCTGAATGAGCTGAAACCAGGAGGCAGGAGGCTGAAACTATGGAGCAGTCTTTGGTGATTGTTTTCACTCCTAGGAATACAGGGGAGTTTCCAGAACCCTTGTGTATGCCTGTATGACTCAGGACTTCATTCTTATATGGTCGTATAAAGATAAATAAATAGCTTAGGGTGCATCACCTTCTTGTGGCCCGGATAAAAGATGAAGGTCGTGTTCTAGGAGGTCATGAGTTTCTGTCTACTCTTCAGAGCAGGAGTTTGCCACCCAGGCTGCACAGTGCACTCACCTGGAAACTTAACAAAATGCAGAAGCTAAAAGTGCCAACGCAGCTTCTGCCTCCAGAGGGTCGGGTTAAATTGGCCTGGGTCACGGCCCAGGCATCAGGATTATTTTAAATGCTCCCCCCGCCATGTATAACTCCAGTGGGCATCCAGGGTTGAGACCTGCCACGGTTCTCGAGCTTGTTTGTGTGTTGGAAACACCAGGGAGTTTTAAAAAATGCTGACACCCGGGCCTCATTCCCATGGGTTCTAACTTCACAGGTAAGGGGGGTGGCCGAGAGTCAAGATGTTTAATGCGATGCTAATGTGCAGCCAAGCTTGAGAACCGCTGTCTTACGTTTGTGTCTCTGACTTGTGTGTCCCAGTCACCTGGAGGGCTGACCCATCAGTCGGTGCGGCAAGAGAGCCCCCGCCCCCAGGTTCTGGTACAACCTGAAACTGTGACCCTGCTCAGAACTCACAGGACCGGCAGTGTCGTGTGCCAGGGACCCAGGGGGTAACGCCTGGTGCTGTGATGCACCTCCCGGTTCTCAGCTTCTTCACCTGTCAATGGGGTCAGATAGTCACCCCGAGGGGTCTGAATCACCCTAGCGTGGTGCGAGGAGAACACAGGTGCTCTCCTGGTACCAGAGACCGCGTCAGGGCACACTCGCCGTTAGGCTGCGTGACTGGGAGTTCAGTGTATTTAGGAAAAGGTGCAGAGTTGCCAAGGAGCTTCTGGGTTTCTTAAATACAGTTTTCTAGTGAGTGATCTGAGAAAGTCACCTCCCACACCTCCCTCGGTTCAGTGGTCAATTGGCGACCACAGTGCCAACCTCCCAGGTCAGGCTGAATTCAGTCCTGGGTTCGAAGTGGTTGGTGGGCACCCTACAATCTTAGCCTGACTCCTTCACTTCTCCAGAGCTGCTCAGGGCATCTGGGTGCCCCCATACAAGGACGAACTGTCCTGCTCTGTCCTCAGAGCTCCCTCAAACTTCCCTGTTTTGGTCTTCCACCCTCCTGTGTGACCCGTTTAAGGTCACAGCCACCATAGACTGGGTGTGCCAGGACTGAGGCCCCCTTTGGTCCTGCTCCTAGCACAGCCACCCGGCCTGATCACAGCATGGCTCTGTCCCTAGGTGTGGCCTGAATGACCGAATGACTGAGCATTGCTTAACTCCCAGGCTCAGCGAGCTCCTGTGTCCCACGGTGACTCCGAGGCCTGGCCAGGGCTGAAGTGACATCGGAATAGCCCACTGGCTGGCTATGCTCATTGTCAGCAAGTGTCCTTTCTCTGTCCTTGACCCCAGCCCCGCCCGTGAATAAAGTGAAGTTGGTGCAATAAGGAGATGCGCTGGTCTCTGGGAGTGGCAGCTAGGCAGGCACCTGGGGACGGGTGCCCCACATTACAGTCTGGGTAGGCAGGTCCTGAGGCCTGGAGTGAGGAGTGTCTGGTGGCGGGAGGAAAGGCGACCCATCTGAAGACATCCAAATGCCCAGCATAGGGACCGGCTGAAGGTGAGTCTCATCTAGTCGCTTGGCCATTGCGGAGCATGTCAGAGTACCACGTGTTGGTGGAAAAAGCAGGTCACTAGGATGAGACTGGCATGCATGATTCTGTAAAGGAAGAGCTGTCCCAGACGGACCCTCGCTGGAGACCCTGGCAGAGGTGTGAGCGGGGCTTGTGCGTGGACATGCAGGGCACTGGATGTGCGGATGTGCTAACTCAGTGGTCCTAGCTTGCCATATTTTCTGCACTGACTCTTACAGCCTCTGTGACTGCGAGGGGCAGGGGGTCCCAGTGCCTCTTCTGCTGACTGGGCAACAGCGGGAAGCAGGTGCACGCAGCGCCTGGGCTGTGTGGGGAGCAGTGGGGGGGTGCCTAGGGCTCCAGCAGCCCTTTGCCTGCAGAAGCCCCCTGGGGAGCCTGGGGCTTTGTGCCCCTTTTTCAGAAGGCATCCCGCACCGTGCAGCAGCTGGGCTGAGAGGGTGGTTTGCCGAGCCACCTGTGGGTGCCCCTGAGGGGACGCTGGCCCGCCATCACAGTCACACTGCCTTGGCTCACCGAGTCTCTCCTGCTTTCATTCTGTCTCCTCTTTTCCTAGATTTGGCTTCTTCACTGAAAAAGAAAAATATGGCTGTGGCTGGACTTGTAGAGTGGATTTTTTAATACAGTCCGGAGAATAGGTTTAAAGTATTTCTTTATTCAGCTCATCAGGTACTGTGGTGTTCAGATGACCCAGGCTCACCAGATTACAGTCATTTCTTTACTGTAACCATGAACCAGTTTTTGGTGTCCCCAGGTTCCTTTTTGGCTCGTACGACTCAAAGTTAGTGGTAGAGGGTCTTACCTCCTGCGTGTGTGGGAGATGGCAGGTCTTGTGGGAGGGGGAAGGGTGCACTGGAGGGGAGGGGTTTTGTGAGAGAGGGGAAAGGTCTTGGGGGGGGAGGGGTGGCAGGAAGCAGAGGTGCTGGCCTTGACCGTGGCGCTAGAAGCCCCTGGACATGGACGGGGAATGGTAGGGGTGGTGGAACAGGCCCCTGGTGGTCCCACCCAGGATGGTGGAGGGGCAGGTGGGAGCAGAGCCCAGGAGGCCATGCTGAGACTGGGGGCAAGGATGAGGCATCACTGTTGAAGTTAAATAAGTCAGGAGTAACTTATGGATTTAAACTTTTAAGTTATTCTCTTTGGAAATGCTCATGAGGTAAGCCTGAGTGTGGAAAAAGAGATGTGAACAGTATCTTCACTCAGATCCAGGACTGGTTTGCAGAGCTGCTCTCTGGGCCCTGGGGCTCCATGCTAGCTTGATTTTCTTCTGAATGTTTTTGTGTATTTTCCAAATTTTCTGCAATGACATACATTACTTTTATAATCAATCAGGAAAAAGTAGTACTAAAAACTCCAAACCCATGAATAAGTCACTTTTGAGAGACAGGGTTGCGAGTAGAGAGTGTATATTTTACTAACCGCTGTGGTCCCTTCTGGTAGAAATCAGAAGTCAGTGCCTCGCTGCACTGGGCTCTTAATCTGTGACCTGGCCTTACCTGTTCTCCCCTCCTCCTCCTCTCTCAGCACTGGGCTCCCAGCAGGTGGCTCAGCTCACCTGTTCTCCCTCACCTCCTCACCTCTTAAAGCTCTCTGAGTTCACAAAGGTGCACTGAGTCCTCGGGGCTCAAGGCTCAGCACAGATGAACCTTGGAGCTGAGAGAGACCTGATCCTCGCCCCCACCTGGTGTGACAGGTGGCTGGTGCTCAGAAAGGAAACTGCAGAGGCTTCTGAGGCGGAAGTGTGGAAATAAAGCACTTACTGTTTACACAAACCTTCTCTAGGGAGGTAAACGTAGATCTTGGTGGACGGGGCACCAGAGATGGCAAATCAGGTGCTATGTGGAAATGTCTGTATGGCCACTGGCTCCCACAGGCCACCCCACACAGGGTGTGAGGGGAAATGCTTCTGATCCCACCTGCCTCCGCCTACCTAGAGCCCCCTGGACAAGGAGCACTCGAAGTTCCCATAGTAGCTTTGGTGTGAGATAGCCCTCAGCCCCAGGCGAACATGTGGTGCCTTGAGGTGATCCTCCCTGCTGTTGGGAGGCTCTGGGACTTCTGCCCTGCTGCTGCACGTGGGGGCCCTGACATCAGTCTGTGAGATGGTGGGGCTTCTGTGCACCTGAGACCCAGCCCAGGTGTCTGCTGCACCGGGCGTCTCCATTGGGGTCACCAGCAAACCCCTTCTCCAGTTCCGTATAGCTGGGCTGGTTGGAGCCCCGAATGGGCCCTGCACAGGGTCCTGTGCTGAATGGAGCTGGAGGCTGTCAGCCAGCATCCCCTACCTGGCCACCTGGGCAGCTCGAGGCAGGTGGGCAGCTCCCAAGGAGAAGAAAGAGCCTTTGGCGGGGCCTGCCTCTTCCCAGCCCCTGGAAATGAGCCAGGGACCAACTCCCCAAAATCGAGAAGCTTGTGATTCCTCCTCATCCTAGAGGGAGACCAGGATGGAAAATGATGCCCAAGAACACCCAGTGCCCCCAGCTTTCTGTTAGGCAGCTCCCAGCCAGTGGGAAAGAGCTTGGTTTACACGGAAATGAGGTGCTGCAGAAACAGGGTGGTGAGGTTGGTCTGAACGGCGAGCTGCCTCTCTGGTGTCGAGAACACAAACATAAACACTTGTGCCATCTGGGGCAGTGCGAGACTGTGGGCAGCGTGCAGCTGCGGGCTGTGCTGGAGCACCGTGGGTGTGTGTGTGAGTGAATGTGAGTGTGAGAGTGTTTATGACGTTGTGAGTGTGTGTGAGTGTGAGAAACCATGTGTAAGTCTGTCAGAGGTATGTGAGAGCATGAATATGTATAAGAGACTTGTGAGAGAATGGGTATATTATGTGAAAGTGAGCATGTGTGAGAGACTGTCCGTGTGTGTGAGTATGTGAAATGTTGTGTTAAAGTGTGAGAGACTATGAGTGTGAGTGGATGTGTGAATGAGTTTGTCAGTGTGTAGGAAAGTGTGTGTTTGTGAGAGACTGAGTGAGAATATATGTGTGTTTATGTGAATGTTGTGTTAGTGTGTGAAATTATGAGTATGAGAGTGAGTGAATGTGTATGAACAAGTGTGAGAGTGTGTGAGTGTGTAAGAAAGTATGTAACTGTGTTTGCAAGAGGCTGTGTAAGAGTATGAATGTGTGTGAATGAGTGCGTTTGTGAGTGTTGTGTTAGAGTATGAGAGACTATATGTGTGAGAGACTGTGTGTGATGAGAATGTGTGAGTATTGTGGGAAAGTGTGTGTGTGTTTGTGAGAGATTGTGAGAGACCGAGAGTGTGTGAGAATGAGAGAGTGTGTGAGAGATTATATGTGAGAGAGTGTGTAATTGTGAGTGTGAGAGAGAGGGAACCAAGGCAGGTGTTCGAGGACTCTCACCCTAGGCCTGTCGAAGGCACTCTTTGGAATGTTGTGTCCTCCCTGTTGCAAAAGGAAGAAGGAACCTTCTGGAAACCCACTCAGAGCTGCAGCTGGAAAGTGGGACCCATCCTGGCAAACTGTTGCTGCCTAGCCCTCTGGGTCTCACTTGCACCTTCCTCTCACACAGGGCAGACTGGTGGGCCGTGGCCTGGCTGCCCAGGTGCTGAGTGGTGGTTACTCAGGGCAGCCAGGTGAAACGTTCTAGTGCTGGCCTTGGCACCAGGGACCCGGATGGAATTCTGGTCACCGCTGTACATGCTGTTAACTTTTGTAACCTTGGACTGGTCCTGGGACCAGCTCTCAGATTTCCTTGTCTGAAACATAGAATATAGGCCTTGCTGGGCAGGATGGCAGGCCTGCCTTGGGACTTCGCTGAGTGACCAGGAGTGTGAGCCCAGGCACCACAGTGCTGGCTTCTCAGCATCGCAGAGACACGGGCCTGCTCTCTCTAATTGCTATAACCTGCATGTCTCTCTCTGCGTATTGGTGCAGAAAACCACGTCCTGCAGGGCTTTCTCTGTATCAAATGAGGAGATCTGGCCACTGGACATGGCGCACTTAGAAAGAACAGAAAGTTTGTTGATCAAACTCGTGAGTTTGTGAATCTAAACATGGAACCAATACGATCTCAGAATGAGAGAAGGATTTAGAGAAATTCAGTATAGGCAGCTGTTATGAGAGGTTCGGGGATTCGATCGGAGATGTAAAAGACACTTTCCACTCCAAACAAATGGACTGAAGGTATATTTTATTATATAGAGGAGAGTAAAGGCGATAGTCCGCAAACAGATCTGAACAGGTCAAATATTAAGAGGGGAAAACATCAGCTCGACTGGGAAGGGAAAACATCCACATCGACTGAAGGGAAATGATACAAATCAATCGGAAAGAGAAACACTAGGTTGATCAAAAAGAGAACACCTCAGATAGGTTACTCACAACATCCGTGCCCCACTGCTGGGAGAGTCCTTTTAATTGACACGGCTGGGCGGGAATCACACGTCCTGGGCAAGGCGTCCCCTCCACAGGTGAGACTGTCACCAGGCCTTGGTTTCCAGCAGTTTATATAAGCAGTTACAGAGTTCACAGAGCAAGCATTCAGTGTTCCCATGCACAAATGGTTATCAGTGGCGGACGTGCACTGAGCCTCCTGGCTATCGTCCCAGCCTGGCAGTTGTGTATGTGCTTTGTTTTCCCTCGTTATCATCCCAGCCTGGCACAGATGGCCAGTCTGCCCCAGGCTGTGACACCCAAAGGACCTTGAAATTCTTACAAATTGCAACTATCTCCGTGGGAGAAAGGCCAGTTCCCGGGAAAAGGCCAGTTCCCACCACACAGAAAGCAGCTTTATATTTCTTTGTGTGCTGGTGGCTGTAGGTTAATGGAGCGGCCAAACATGGCTGTACTCATGTCAAGACAGCAGCACAGAGTAATACAAAATGTAAAGAAACCTTGTTCTTCCTAAAGACAATCTATATCTTATTTCTCTAATATTAAAAGTATTACATATTATTAGTGAAAACTTTGGAAAATATAGATATTTACACAAAATATTAAAAGTGCCTAGAATTCCACAACCCCGAGAGAACCTCTTATGAACATTTTGGTTTATTTCCTTATTTTTTAAAATAAAAGTAAAGTCATAGTATACAAACTACACATTCGGCCCCATGTTCCAGAAGGAAGGGTCCCCCTTTCTCAGCCCGGTGTCCCCTCCGTCATCCTCGTTAATCATTATTAATCCTTTAGGTGCCGACAGTACCACGAGGCTGTGTGGGTGGGCAGTGCTTCCCCAGGCCTCAGGGTCACTGTCTGCTCTGCAGAGTCTTTTTGAGGTGGGAGGGGACATTGTCGCCTCCCTGACTGAGCCACCGCGTTATTTGGTACCAGTGGGGGAATAAAAGTGACGCGAACAGGTACAGTCTGCATTTGTGGGTTTTTAGCCAGATCCACGCAGCTGCAAGTCCTCACTGTCTGTGACTTGCTGGGTGGGGCAGGCAGGTCCTGACCCAAGGCCCTGTTTTCCTCGTCTGCAAAAATGATGCAGTACGCTGCCTTAGTTTTGTAACTGTGGGGTTTTCTGGGTGAGAGCGCGTGCCCAGGCTTGGCCCAGGGCTGTTTTGGGGTAAGCCTCACTCTCCTTTCTGCTTTCTTCTCTGTCACTGCCACTGGGCAGAGGTGGGCGCATGCCGGCACCTCCCGGCACTGTGGCTGCACCTTACACCTGCCTCATCTCTCCAGGAGTTTCACACCAGGATGCAGATGGTGCAGGAAAGCTCCACTGTCCATGACTGCGGTCTGAGAGGAGGGCAGGGTCTGTCACCCGGAAGGGCCTGGCTGCTGATGACCCTGGTGCCTGGTTTTTTCCTCTTTGGGAAGGGAGAACACGTCCTGCGGGTTGAGAGATGCTTCTGTGCAGATCACAGCCTGGAAACAGGGCCCCCTGTCTTGCTTGTGCACGTGCCCCTCACCTCATTCTCTCAGCGGTGGCTGAGCCCCTCTGGAGACAGACCCTCAGCACTGTCTGTGACTGTGCTCCTGCAGGCACTGGAGCCGTGCTCCTGGCTGTTTCAGCGGCGGGATTCTCAAGTACGGATCCCTGCAAAGGGTGGAACCCATAACTGTGCTGGACTAGAGGCCGTATCACTCAGGTTTCAGAGAAGGCATTTGATAATAAGAACACTTTACAGGGAGACTTTTAAGGGAAGACAGTTCTATTTGTTGTCTTCATTTGTGCCTGACAGAGAAAATCGAGAAACTGCTGCAGAGCCCTATGTTCAGTCGGGACTTTTCTGGGGCTACTCAGGGCGGCTGTTTCAGGGCCTCATCTGGGGGAAGCCAGGGCGGAGGCCGCACGTCTGCTCCGCATCAGCTACAGGACGCACCACATTCCCTAGGTGCTCTGACACAGAGATATTAAAGGAGACCTTGAGGAGAGTTTAAAAAGTCTAAGACTCCTGCTCAGAAACTCCGTTTTCAGTTCTGCATATTCCCCTTCGACCCCTGGCCCCATCTGGCCGTATTTTAACAGAGGTGCCTTTGCCGAGCATCCACGAGGCTGTGCCAGCTGGTTTTAAACTTACAAGTGACCATGCACCGAATGGGGCCTCGGTTTCTGAAGCAAGCTGGTTCAAAGGTCAGGGCTGAGGTCACCTTCCCCAGGCCGGGGCAGGGTCTCAGGGAACACAGCCCCGCCCTCTGCACCTCTCTGGGGCTTCACATTGCGCAGCACCTTGGTGTGGTGTCGCTGTGTTGTTTGCAATAAAATACATTTATTGTCTTGCACATGAACAGAAGCAGTACGCCTTCCTGTCCCTAAATCCCTTCTCCAGAAGGAAGGCTTACGAGCAGTGTGGCTTCTGGATTTCTCGGCTGTGATGGCCGAGGGTGTCAGATAAGCCCTCAGCGCACGGTTATGAGAAGCGCCTTTTGGGTGGGGGGTTTCTCTGGATGAGGTGCTCTATGCTCTGTGTAAGTAACCCCCACAGCCTTTGCGGAAGGCGGCGGGGCTCGCTCCTCAGGGGTCAGGCTCACACAGGCTCCTCCTTCCCGTTGCTGATGCCCACGAGTGTCCATCCCAGCATCCATCTCCTAGAGTGCTCTGCCCCACAGGGTACCTTTGCTGCCCAGGTGACAGCGCCCCAGTTGTGAGGCCAGCCTCCCTCTGTGGCCTCACCCCTCTCCACCCTTCTCTGCACACACGATCTCCCTAGAGGGCTCAGGTGCATGTGGAGGGGCAGGTCTGTCCAGTCAAGGGGGGACAAGTAGGGCCTGGTCCCCCCTGCCAGGCAGTGCACATCTCCTGGAGGGCGGGAGCCGGAGGAAGGAGAGGAAAGAGGACCCCAGAATGGCGTGGTGCTGTGTTGGTGTGTGGTTGTGTTAGCAGGACTGTCGGTGTGCGGTTGTGTTACCGGGACTGTCGGTGTGTGGTTGTGTTATCGGGACTGTCAGTGTGTGGTTGTGTTAACTGTCAGTGTGCGGTGATGTTAAAGGTATTTCATTTCATCCTCACCTCAGTTTTTCTCTTCAGGGGAGAAAAGAGAGCAAGCTTTGCGCTCATTTTACACAGAACGGGGCTGGACTCCTCCTGCAGCTGCTGAGGGGTGGACACGAGCCTCCCAGTCCCGAATCCTAATGTGGAATCCTAATGCTCTCTTCCCTCATCCCTCCAGGCCGGCCCTGCGGGGCAGCTGCTGGGAACTGGAGGGAGGGAGTCAGGAGGGTGGGACTCTTCTAGGAGGGGAATACCACTTGGAGACTGGGTTGGATCTTGCTCGCACCGTCCCTGGCCGTGTGGCAGGAGGGCTGTGCCCAGCCTGGCCTCTGCCCAGGGAGTGGACCAGAGGAGCTGGAGGCTCGGGAGGTGGGACCCTTGAAGGGACCCTGCTCCTCTCCTCACTGGAATAGCAGCTGGGTGTCCTGCCTCCGCTGAGGTGTCTTCCCCTAATGTGGCAGCTTGCACATTCCACACAGCTTCTTAAAGTCCCTGCTGAGGGAGGGGGATGAGGCTTGTCAGGAGTGCTCCAGTGACAGCATGTTTCACAGCCAGGGACTTGTTTGGGACAGAGGCATTCCAAGGTGAGCCGCATGCCTTTAAATGCAACATCGTTGTGACCTTCACAGTTCCAGGGATTATATAGTTTTAGCTTAAATCTGAACTGTAGGGAAACCATTTTTAGGTCTGAATTTTCAGAGTACGTCATCAGGAGAAACGTTATCTTAATAGGCTGCAGCAGGTTTCCCAAACATAAGATTCCCTGGGAAGAAGTTAAAAATGTGCAGATTGCAGCTCTCTCCTCCGTCTCCCTCCTCCCCTTTTAGGCAAGTCTGATGTGGAGGCTGGAGATCTGTATGAAGAGTGAATGCCTGTGGTGTTTCTTGCGCGGGAGAGTTTGGGGCAGTCAAGTTGACTGTTGGGGCTTGAATTAAGCATTTTTTTCCCTCCAGCATTCTTCGTTAAGATTCAAGCTGTGACACGTAGGGCCCTCACTCGGCCTGAGCCTCTGCAGGCGGGGTGACCCTCAGAGTGCTATGGTCCTGACCCAGGGGCACGGTGCTTCACACACAGCCCTGGCACGCGCAGGTCCCTCTGTGCTCAGCTGCCTTAAGTCACACCCAGTGTCCTGGGTGCTGTCCTGATGCTTGGTCCTGGCAGGAAGCCGGTTCTGGAAGGAGTGGGCTGGCTGGTGGGAGCTGAGGGTTTCTGGGGAGCCCATGAGTCTGAGGACACCCCTGGGTTACATGTCGTCTGCAATAGCTTCCATCAGTGATGAAATAAAAAGCGTCTTCTGGAAGTTTTAAAGTGGAGTTTGAATTAAAGGTTTCCACTCTCCACTGTGATGAAAGCATCTGCAGCCCACGTGTCTCTCTCCTAACAGCCTCCTCAGCTGACCAGCTACTGGGCGGAAGATTCCGGAAGCTGAGCTTCGGGCAGTATGACAACGATGCTGGGGGACAGCCAGCCTTCTCCAAATGCGGATGGGGAAAGACCGCCAGTGCGGACCAGGCTCCAAGCCTGGCGCCTTTCCTCTCTCCAGCAGACGCCAAAGAGGTACTCACCGCCACCCAAGAGCTTGACCTGAGCTCCTCCCAAGTCCTTGGCCCTCTTCCCCACCTCCTCCTTCCCCACCTCACAGACACGGTTCCTCCCTGAAAGGCAGGGATGTGGGTGGGAGAGCCCAGGTGCGCAGTCAGCCGGGCCTGGGTGTGGCCCTTGCTCTCCCAAGAGAGCGTGCGTGGTGTGCCTCGCTGGGGTCATCTGAGCCTCTGGGTGCTGAGCTGTAGAGTGAGGATGAGGTGTGAAGTGTGCAGGTGAGTCTCGCCAGCTCAGTGGTGGATGGCAGCAGTGAAGGGCAAGCAAGTTTCCCCGAAGTCATCGCAGAGGCCCCTGAATCCCCCACCCAAGAGCTCTCGGGGCCCCTGGGTGGGGGGGAGCAGGAAGAATGTGGTCTGCGTGGACGTGTGACTCCGTGTGAGATCAACAGAGCATCTTCTAGGAGGTATAGTCAAGGCTTCTAGTCATAGTTGAAGTAAGACAGGTTGGCGAACCCCAAAATAATGAACCCTTTCAAATTAGGATTTTATTTATTCTCAAGATACGAGAGTAGGAACCCAGAATAGACAAGAAAAGAAAGTTAGTCCTGGTCTTAAGACACAAGCAAAACTAGTGGTGCTACTTGGATGTGTCCGTCCAGCCTTTTCTGTTCTATGGGTTTAATTTATGGGGTTCTGCACATATCTGTGAACATACCATGGGAAAAGATGATTTTATCCTGCCTGCCTTTTTCACGGAGTGCTGGAAGGCTCCCTCGCCCCATACTTTACAAACTCTCTGCCAACTCCACTTGCTACCTGTGTGATGTCGTAGTAAACAGATGCGCCATAAGATACTTCCCTCTTCCTTTATTGTTATTGAAGGTTTTTCCACTTTTCTCTGGCTGTGGGAGGTGGGCCTGTGGATCCAGTACTCGGCTTCCTGCCCCCACTCTCAGATAAGGGCTGGCTCGGTGGGCTGGCTGGGGGCCCCCCAGCTGTCTGGAGTGGCCTTCACCTGACTCCCCCTGTACCACTTTCAGACGGTGATCGCTACATATCCCCCAGACCTTGATGGGATTGATGGCAGGATCTTCTCTCCAACCAAAAGTGGCAGCGAGTCGATTTCTTCCACACCAGCGTTCCCAGTGTCTCCAGAAACACCATACGGTAAGAAAGGAGCACAGCCTGCTGTGTGCAATCCCACCCCTCAGGGAGGAGACTAGAACAGCTCCTGCTCTGCTTTCTCTTCCAGTGACAGCACCCCCACAGTATACCCCGTTCAGCCCACCCAGGCCACAGATGGGCAGCACCAGCGGTCTGTACAAAGGAGGTCATGGTAAGAAACCCACCTACTCTCCTCTGCTCTGGGCACCACCTTGCATAGTCACCATCTTTGCAAATGCGTCCTCTGGTGCAGAAATATTTCCATGTGTGTCACGTCTCAGAAGCCTCAAAAGTGAGGATGGCTCTCGCTGGAGAAGGTGTAGGGGCGCGGCTGTGCAGCCTGCTGGGGGTTAGCAATGGTGTTGACTCTGCCTGGTGGCCTGCGGGCGTGTGCCGTTCAGCACTTCCACGTGTCTGTCTGCCGAGACATGCATTCATGGGAACAGTGGTGGTGCTCTCAGCAGCTGAGCATCAGTGCTTTTCAACTCCTCCTGGTGTTACTTGGTGTTGAAAGAGGAAACTGGAACACCCGCCCCACCTTTACAGAGAAAGTAAGGCCCCCAGAGGGCAGCGAGCTCCCTGCTCCATGCTGCACAGCTGCCCTAGACCCTTGCCCACTGCCTGCTCACAGACGTGTCCTGGCTTCTTACATCCTCGACACTCAGTCACTGTCCTGGATCTCCCCAGGAGTGATGACTTCTGGGATATGTCAGCTTCTGGGGTGGGTTGTTGCATTCCTCAGACACTTTCCATACTCGGCTCCTCTCCGAGTATGCACTGCCCGGGGGAGGGGTGGCGAGGGGGTTACTCAGCATCTCTTCCTTCTGGATATTCCCCACCAGCCTCTGGGGTCTAGGACAGGCCTGACCTCAGGCAGATGGAGAGGGCATGTAACTAAAGCCCTATGTACATTTAAAATCACTCTTCTCTGTAACTGTAGATTCTTTATGCTGCTTTTCTCTCTGGGGGAGGCAAGGGAGGACTCCCGCTATGGTTGTCAGGCTTGCTTCTCGGGAGTGGGACATTGACACTGTGTTCAAATCTTGCCTCTTACCAGGAGTGGTTTAGCGATGACAGCTAGCTCCATGTTCCCTCTTCCTCCAGAGAAAACCAGATCTGTGTGTCACTTAATAGAAGGGCCATCTTTCTCCCAAAGTCTCCTTTATAGTTTTAGGACATAAATACTTCTCTTTGTACACAGAGCATAGCAGTTAACCTGCCCGTCTTTCTTAGCAGATGCGACTGAAATACAGGGTAAGGAAACCTGTGTGCAGTGTTGTTGCACCTGTCTGTATGTTATGTGAGCATCACGGGAGAAGAGGTGTCTGTGTTCCTGTAGGCGTTAGCACACAGGCTTGCCCAGACGTAGCCATGTGTCTGTTCTTCTGTATGTTAATAATGTAGAAGGAAGTAAACAAAGGGACGTTGCCCCTGTCTCCACACAGCCCCCTCCTCCTCCCTGAGACCACCAGGATTGATGGCGAATTTGAACATATTCAGTGGGTTTGAACTAGAACCTAGCCCTGTGACATGGAATTCAGTCAGATTCCCACAACTCCAAGACCAGGATCGTTGGAAACACACTGGTGACAGCAGTGGAAGGTGAATGATAAACTCGAGGAAAGAAAATACCAGAAAAAACTTTTAGTCTCACTAAAAGCTCCTGACGTAGGCTTTTAGGGTCATCATGTGGCGTATCGGGGGAATATTGAACTCTTCTAAACTTGAGAAAGGCCTGGGAAGCTGAATGAGGTTGGTGTGCCCAACGCGGGATGCCCAGAGATGTGCACATGGCAGCTGGGCGACATCCGGCCTGGAGCATTGGGGCAGACGTGGGCTGACGTGTCTGTGTGTGACACTGGGCCCTGCTCACGGCTTCAGTGCAGCCAGCACATCCTAAGTACCTTCCGTGTGTAAATATCCACATGAAGAAGTAGGGTTTTGATTTCAAATATAAAAAGCAAACATGTTAAATTGGAGCTATTTAATTTTGAAAACACCTTTTGAGTCTTATAGACTTTTATTTTATTGGTCCCCAATGATGTTAGTCCCTGAAGAGTGCAGAGACGCACAACATTCACTTCAGAGGGGCTGCAGACCAGGCAGGGCGCAGAGAGCCCTGCTTGTGCCCGGGGATCTCTCGCGCTCTGCAACGCCAGGTGGGATGGTTGACCCCTCTGAGACGCAGCAGTGATAGTGGTAGCTCATGTGTACAGATACATACAGCTATGTACGACTTGTCTTCCTCTTTACAGCATGATTTCCTTTAATCTTGTAGTCATATTATAGGGGTCGCTCTGCCTGTTATCCGATTTACAGAGGAGGGAATTGACACAGAGAAGTTAAGCAAATTGCCTGAGCCACACGGCTGATAAATGGCAAAGCCAGAATTCCAGACTAGTCAGCCTCACTCCACAACCATGGATTTTTTGTTCCAAATCATCAGATTAGACAGGGCTTGTTTTTCACTTCTTCTCATCTAAACTGGTAGTGACGTGATGTCAGGACTGAGAAAGCACAAGGAAAGTCTCAGAGGTCCTGGATTTAAGTCCAGTCATGGAATAACTATGACTTGTATACTCACTGACCTTCTGAACCTGTTTCCTTATCTACAAATACAGACGATAAAACCTCATCCATGATCACTGTGCAGTCTCAGGAGTGTCTGTAGGCATCTAGCATAACGCCTGGTTCTGAATCATTTAGAACTAGGTACTGACGTGTGTATACATGAGAGTATCTGCTTTAAATTACCATTGGGAGAGTGGCTTGACCTCCTGGAGGATGGAGCAGACATGCTTTTCCCTATTCTTCCTGCTAAGTACAACTAAAACCCTGGGCAGTTATATACAATAAATGCCAGAAGACTGAAAGGTGGAGAAAGGAAGGCAGACTGGCCATGGGCCTTAGGACCATTGGAACCTGAGTGGACCACATCCTGGGCCGTGAAACAAACTTCAACAGATTAGAGAAGAGTTGACACCATACCGAGTGTGTTCTCCAACTGTAGTGGAATCAAACGAGAAATCGGTGACAGGAAGATTACCTAGAAACGAAACAACACACTTGTAAATAATCCATGGGTCCAAGAATAAGTCTCCAGGGAAATAACAAACCATATAGAACTGAATAAAATGAAGATAAAACATGCCAAAATTGATGGGACAGAGCTAAGGCAGTGGTGAAAGGAAAATTTATGACGGTAAATACCTACATTGGAGAAGAAGAAAAGTCTGAAATGAAGAGTTCAGATTCTTGCCTCCAGAACCTAGAAAAAGAAGAGCAAAATAAACCAAAGGTGAGCAGAGGGAGGGAAATAGTAAAAATATAAGCAGAAATCAAAGGTATTATAAGTAGAGAAACAACAGAGAAAATAAATGAAAGAAAGAGCTGGTTCTTTGGAAGGATCAATAAAATTGACAAACCTCTAGCAAGACTGATGAAAAAGAGGGAAGACACAAATTACTAATATCAGGAATGAAACAAGGCTATCACTGGAGACCCTGCAGATGCCAAAAGGATGGATAAGGAATACTACAGACTACTCTACACACATAGTGTTTAATGAGAAGCACAGACTGTGAAAACTCACCCAATATAGACAATTTGAATACCTTGTGACAAGAACCAGTTCAGAGGATTAAAAAGACAGACTACAGACTTGGAGAAAATATTGACATTCTAAACACTCATCAGTAAAGAAACAAATAATTTAGTTAGAAAATAGACAAAAGACATGAAGAGACATCTCACTAAAGAGGACGTACAGATGGCAAATGATGACATGGGAAGATGTTCAGCCTCACCAGCCATCAGTGAAATGTGAATTAAAACCATGATGAGGTCTGACTACACGCCTATCAGAATGACTAAAACAAAAAATAGCGTCAACACCAAATGTTAGTGCGGATGTAGAGAAACCGGAACTCTCAATCATTGCTGGTGGGAGTGCAGAATGGTGCAGACTCTCTGGGAGGCAGTTTGGCACTTTCTTAAAAAAAACTAAACATACAACTACCATAAGACTCAGCAATTGCACTCCTGGGTTTTTATCCCAAGAAATAGACTTATGTTGATGCAAAAACCTGTACACAAATGTTTATAGCAGCTTTATTTTTCATAGCCCCAAACTGGAAACAACCTCAATATCCTTCAGCAGCTGAATGGTTAAACAACCTGGAGTCGATCCACACCATGGAACACAGCTCAGCAATGAAAAGGAACAAACCATTGATGCACGCAACAACCTGGATGAACCTCCAGAACAAAGTCATTCCCTAAATTTTACATGGTGTATGGTTCCATCTATATAATGTTATTTATTTATTTATTTATTTATGAGTGAGTGAGGAAGATCAACCCTGAGCTAACATCCATGCCAGTCCTCCTCTTTTTGCTGAGGAAGACTGGCCCTGAGCTAACATCCGTGCCAATCTTCCTCCACTTTATGTGGGACGCTGCCACAGCATGGCCTGACAAGCGGTGTGTCAGTGCGCGCCCGGGATCCGAACCCGGGCTGTCAGCAGCGGAGCGCGCGTGCTTAACCACTACGCCATGGGGCCGGCCCCTATATAACATTCTTTAAATGGCAAAATTACAGAAATGGAGAACACATTCATGTTTTCTAGGATTAGGAGGGGCAAAGGTGGTAGGGAAGTGGGGGTAGCTATAAAGGGCCACGTGAGGGATCCCTATGGGGTGGGAATGTTCTGTATCTTGACCGTCAACATACTGGTATAGTTTTGCAAGATATTACCATGGGGGGAAACTGGATCAAGGGTATAGGGCTTATCTGTGTAATTCCCTACAACTGCATGTGAATCTACAATGATCTCAAAATTAAAAGTTTAGTTTAAAATTCCATTGCGAGATACGATGTGGATGTCATTGAAACAGTGTTGGCTGGGAGTTGACAATAGTTGAAGCTAGGTGAAGTCTACATGGAGGTTCATCATACTATTCTGCCTGCTTTTATGTTTGTTTGGAATTTTCTATAATGAAAAGTTAAAGTATGAAATAAAGGAATACTTGGTGTCGAGTGAAGGCACGTGCAGTCCACACGTGTCTTGAGCTCTTCTACTCACCAGATGCTCTGCTACACCGATGTGAGCCCAGAGACCCCGCCCTGCCCTCCTGGAGGTGCAGTGGGTAGAGCAGGGACGGATCCAGTGATCCCACAATGGGGGAAGGCCCCAGAGAGGACGGTGGCGCTCTACCAATTTCTATTGGTTGTTTACCTGGTGAGGGGGTCTGGGAGTTTGAAGGATGAGGAGGGTTAATTAGGAGTTAACCAGGTGAATGGAGTGGGGCTTATGGGATGGAGAAAGAGCCGTGCAGGTTCTGTGGCAGAGAGCGCTACAGACCAGGACAGGCTGGAGACCAGGAGTCTGCGGGGGAGTGGAGGTGTGGTCTGAGGCCAGGGAGGCAGGGCCAGATCATAGCTGTTCTCTGTAGCCACAGAAGGTGGTGGCGTGGCATCCACAGCAGTGCAACGTCATTGACAAGCCTTAAGATGTGGAGGCGACTGCTCAGATTTCCATTTTCACACATCCCTCTGGCTGCCGCATGCAGAACACCCATGGGAGCGGGCAGTGGTGGAGTAGCTGTGACCAACGTGGTTTCAGAAGAGATGGCGAGAGGTGGGTGCAGTTGTGGGAGATTCAGGGAGTGCAATCAACTGGCCTTCAGAGGATGGATTTGGGGCTTGATGACTATTTCTGATTTTGTTGCAATTATTATTATTGTCTCAATTCTATTCTGGCTTCTTTTCAGTTAGGGCGAAGTTAGTATAACGCTACATAAAATTCCTCCGTATGTCTTATTGCATCAAACTTACCTTAGTACTGGTTTAGTCAGCATAAACCCAGATATATCAGGTTATTTCCCAGACAATCAACAGGACAAGTGTCAAAGAGAAGCAGAGCTGGACACTAGTTAGAGCTGGTGAAGACAGATTTTATTTGGTCCTAGTGCAGTAGGGAAAGAGCTGAGCTCAACTCCAAATGCAGCAAAGATAGCTGGGGATTTATAACCAAAAAGCAGAGTGACAGTCACTGGGTGGAAATTACTAAGAAGAACATCAAGGGGAGAGGGATTCTTGCTAAACTGGCCTGCAGGGTTCTTGCTGAAGACAAGCAGAGGGCAGAGGGCGTAGACGTCAAGGGTGGGGGTGAGGAACTCCATCAGGTAGCAGGCATGGGGGATGACTTAGCAGAAGCTTTGCTAAGACTGGGCCCTCCAAGGAAGGCCAATGTTGAGGCCTTGAGGAGAAGAAGCCTGCAGGAGCCTGACTCAAGATTTGGTCCAGGAGGGAGAATTGGTCTCAAGATGGGCCCACCTTATTCTGTCTAACCCAGCAGTGCAACGCAGAGTGAGCTTGCCTTCACTCCAGGTTTCACATGTCCTCTGTGAGTGTCCCTCCGGGTCCTCTGGGCACTTAAGTTAAGCCCCTAGACTCGGGTACCAGGTGTCCTGGGAGCCCGTCTGGCCCGCCCCCTGCTACAAGCATCTCACACCCACCCCTCACCAGAAACCAGCACCTCTGCAGTAAACGAGCAGAGTAAACAAAAAGCAAGCCAAAGTGGCCTCTAGATTTCTTAATAGATGGGTGAATTAGGAGTGGGGAAGGTCCAGGTGGGTCAGCCCAGAGTAGCCTGCCCTTCCCAGACACATGCTCCTGTTGTATATGCGTGTGCCCCAGTGTGCCCCTCTTTTAAATCACAGCACCCACTCCGAGAAAGTGAGGGACATTTAAATATTTACTCAAATAATTAATATTTAAATATGAACTCAAATATGGTTTAATTCTCCAAGGAGTGTGTTGGTGGTAACTTGTAGCATTGGGGACAGGTTGCAGGAGATGCCAGAGCAGCTCTAGGCGCTGGGAGGACAGCTGGCCCCCGGAGTTGGACTGTGTGATGAGGGTCCTGGGAGATCTCCTGTGTGATGGAATACCGTGAGCTCCGTGAGGACAGGGACCAACAGGTCTTTCCCACCTAGGACCCTCAAGCAGGAGTCTGGAAGGGCGCCCCTCAGGGTGGTCTGTCTGTTAAATGCATCCCTGACATGGCCTATGTTACACCCTGGCAAACATGTATGCAGGGATGCCGTCCTCAGACTTCTCAGAAGTTCCAGATGTGAGCCTGTGATATTGTGATTAATAATAAGAAATGTATATTTGGTCTTTCTCCCTTTTCTGGCACAGAGCTCCTAAAACTCTTGGAATTTCCTAAGTGATGAGAGCAACAAAGGTGTCTTCCGTTATGTGAATGAGGTGACTTTTGGAAAGGGTGGAGGCTGACTGCCAGGGGAACCAAACATGTGATTAGAGGGTTGGAACTTTCTGTCCCACCTTTCACCTCTGGGGAGGACAATCAATCACCAATGGCCAAGACTTTAATCAATCATGCCTATGTAATGAGGCCTCCATAAAAACCCAAGAGGATGAGCTTCTGGGTTGGTGAACACAAGGAGATGCTGGGAAAGTGGCATGTCATGGCTCTTCCTGAGTTATATCCTTTTGTAATAAACCTGTAATTTAGCAAGTAAAGTGTTTCTCTGAGTTCTGTAAACCGCTATGACAAATTAATCGAACCCAAGGAAGGGACCGTGGGAACCTCTGATCTATAGCCTGTCAGTCAGAAACACAGATGACAACCTGGCCTTGCGATTGGCATCTGAAGTGGAGGGCAGTCTTGTGGGACTGAGCCCTTAACTTGTGTGGTGTGACACTACCACCAGGCACATACTATCAGAATTGAGCTGAATTGTAGGACACTCACCTGGTGTCGGAGCCTTGCCTGTTGGTGTGGGGAAACCAAATCGGAATTGGGTGCAGAACCCTTTAGAGCCTCAGAGGAGAGATGCTTCTGGAAAACAAAACATTTGTAAGAGTTTGAGGAAAGGAGTCATTTAATCTCAATCCTCATCTATGCCAAAGATAGAAATTATGAAGTTTCAAGATGTAAATTATTCTGTCATCTCTTACCTGATACTTAGCCTTGATAATATTTTCAAAGTAAATGGGAAAAAAAACATGAGGAAATATTTCATTAAAAAACTTATGTTTCTGATGTATCAGCTTCCAATTTAATCCATAATAGATTTTTTAATTGAGGTACAATTACACATAATGTAAAACCAACCATTTTAAAGTGAACAATTAAGTGGCATTTGGTGCGCTCACAGTGTCTTAGGACCATCACCTTTATCTGGTCCAGAACACCGTCATCACAGGGTGGTTTTATGCATGGTATTTGAGAACATTTGGGGACTTTTGGCTTCAGTGAAAATGATGACCAGTTAATGTTAATGTTCTGAAAGAGAATGCCTTTGTACATTTGCAAGCTCTATGCTGTCTTCCGTTGTTCTGGAGAGTAGGACTGGTCTTCCTAGGGACCTGGCTTTCAAGTGCACAGTCTCCTCTTCCCTGTGACCAGCGGGCTGGGTTGTGAGGGCAGAAGAGGAGGCAGGAGGCGTTGCTCGAGAGACTGGCAGGAAGGAGGACATGCGGGTTCATCCTTGGCTTAAGGAGGGCACAGGAGTTTTGTTAGCGCTGTTGGGACTCCTTGGAGTTGGTTTCAAGAGGCAAAATTGGTGACATTTGCCAGAGGGAGGAAGAAAAGGAGTATCTAGGAATGTTTTGTTGAGAAAGAGAGAGAGAGATTACTTTGAAGCAATGCTTTATTTTTGTTTAAAGAAAAAGTTGTCATTCTTCAAAGGTTGACAAATTGTAAAATGCTTCTACCAGGCCTCCCCTTTCCTTCCTGTACTCAATTCACTTTTCTTTTGAAATTTTTTGAACTTTCCACGAGACTGTTTATAATAGGAATGAATGCATGGATGGAATGTGAACATGTGACGTTTGTAGACGTCCCTGATTACTTTGAATTTTGCAGAACCTAAAAAGCAAGTCCATGTATGTATATGTTTATAATGTGTCTATATTTAGGTACATATGTGAATGTAAATATTTTTGGATATCCGTGTCTGTATACACGTGTGATATACTTTGCACTCCAACTTGTGCAAAAGAATCTGTACTGGTGAATAGTGACCCCAAATAACTGGCATGGATTAGCAACTTCTGGACAGCCCCCACCGCCCCAGATTAAGAAAATAAAAAAGAAAAGTTGCTTCAAAATGTATTTAAAAATAAACATCAGTGGTAGGCTGGTGGAAGACGGTGGCCTGTAAATGTGCGGTTAGCAGTCTGCTGAGATGAGGACACTAATTCACTTGAGTGGAATGCAGCTCGAAAAATACAAGATGTTGGCATTCTGTTCTGACACCTCATCCACAAAGCTGGCCGGCTCAGAAGTGTACCCCTGTGAGCCGACGATTCCCCAACCAGGATGAATGCCATGTTTTCTTTGCTTGGTTTTGGTTGAGAGGAATCTGTGTTTCTCTGAATTTATTCCTCAGCTCATTTCCTGCCCCCCTCTGGTGGGCTTGTCTTGCCTCTCAGCATGTAGAGGTTATTCTGACATGCTGCCAACGGGACTTTTGCTCTTATCTCATTTCTGAGCCCCGCAGGCCAAGGGCTTGGTGACAGACGCATGTGGGGCCGAGCTGCCACTGCATAGCTCTGCAATCTTGCATAAGTTGCAGAACCTCTGAAGACATTTTAAACTTAAGCAAAAATGATAATAGCTGTACTCTGCATGGGGTTGGGGGACAGTCTCTTAGAAATGAAGGTAGATTTCACCTTACGTATATGCTAATGTACCAAAATTTGTCTTGAAATATGGTTTTTAAATCCCAGATGCACTTCCTCATTAAAGCATTGCCAAAACACATCGTTCATCAGGATTGTGCCCTGTCCTGGGACTGGAGAGGTTGGTCAGTCTGGGCCCTGGCGCAGGTGGCAGGCGGGGTCCCTCCTGCAGTGGCCTGGGGCAGGCACGGAATCCAGAATGCACCGCTTGTGCCTGTTCTTGTTTTCTCCTGGGCCCCCTGACGGGGAAGGACGGTGCAGCAGGTTAGGACGCCTCTGAGAGCTGGGAATGACTTGAAAGAAAGTGCATGCTGAGCCCTGGCCTATAGCATTTGAGGTGTTTCCTTGTGGCAAGCATCCGCCCAGGGCTGCCTGCAGTTTTCCCTTTCCTTCCGAAGGCTGTCCCGAGGTCCTGCCCCCGCGGACAGGAGACTCCTGGTGTGGTGGGAGAAGGGCAGTGAGAGGTAAGCTGAGGAGTTTTCTGGCGAGCATCTGTCACCGCTGTCACCTCAGGCTGCAGCCCTGGCCATAAAAAGGCCACATTCTGCTGGATTTACTTGGGAAGATTTCGGATTGTGAGACCTGAGAAGGGTCAGCCGTTCTGAGTCGCTGAGAGACTGGAGATTTCAACATGTAGCTGCCTCTCGCCCTTTGTCACTGGCTGTGGCCCACCCCAGTCAGAGCCTTTGCGGCTGCTCACAGCGGAACCCGTGGGGCGCACTTGGGTCACGGCCCTTCCTGGGCCTGGCTGCACGAGGGTCACCTTCCTCTCTGTTCAGGGAGCACTGGGCCGCGGGAAAGGCCTGTCCATCCACCGGCTGAGCCTGCTCTGGGCTGTGTTCAGGCATTTCCGACAGATCTTTTGCAGGAGCTGCTTCCCCACAGGCACATAAACAACTCGGAGGAAGTGCCCTGCTCAGACCTCTGGGGCGGAGGGTCCTGGGATCTTCCTGGCCCGTAACTCAGAGAAGTGGCCTGAGGGTCCCAGGCCCATCCCTCTCTCCCGGTGAGAGGCATGTACCTGTGGGCTTTCACCAGGTTGATGAGTGGGTCAGAGGGTCATGCTGTGGCTGGGCAGGCAGTGAATCTGCACAGTGTGGTCGGCAGCACATTCTGGAAACTTACTGCATATGCATGCGCCTGGTCCCATCGCAGTGTGCTGAGGGCGGCGCTGGCCTATGAGCAAGAACGGTGCGTTCCGGGAGGGACACAGGACTTCTCTTCCAGGGAGGACTTTAGGGGAAGCGGCCTCAGCGCTGGGGTTTGACAGATGATTGGGACTGTGTTCAACCTGTAAGGCGAGAGAGGCAAGGGGTGAGTGCCCACTCTATGCTGCAGTTGGGGGGTGTAAACCTAGTAATGTGCATGTCTGCCGCCTGGACTTCAGTCTCGAAGGCCACACACGTGACGAAGCCCCTCTGCTCTGCTATACAGACTTGGTGCAGTCACATTTCAGGCCACAAGGGATGAAGACATACTTCCACCTGACTGAGGAGGATAGTGTCCCAAGTCCTATAAAAATGAGAGGTCATTTGAAAGGGGGCTTTGAAGAGTGTGTAGGAGTTCTTACTCAGTTGGCTTGGGGGATTGGCCTTTCCTCAAGGCCAACAGAGGGAAGAACATGAGCAGAGAGAGGGAACAAAGTGATACGGTGTGTTTAGACCTGCCACCCTATTGGTGGAATAGGCTACCAGTCAGATGAACCCGGCTAAGTGGTTGGAAAAGAGACACTGCAGCAGGGTCTGTGCAGGGTGTGGAGCCCACCGTGGCCAGGAGGAAAACCTGCAGGGATTGAGCAAGGCAGTGACAGCAAGAAGGTCCTCCAGGCTGCCCTGGGCAGGGGCTGGAGTGGAGGGCCTCAGGGCTGATGGCCAGGGCCAGATGAGAGATGATGCCCCCAACCAGGGGAAGGCATGTGTGTAGACCCCAGCACACGGAGGGCAGAGCTGAGCAGGGCCTCTGGTTGGTGGTTGCGGGAGGCTTCTCCTCCGTGAGCATCAGATCCCGGGGAGTCGGGGTACCCTTTAGGGGAGGTCGTGCTTGACCGGCAGGTCATGGGTCAGGAAGCGCACCTGGGCTGGTTTGGGGTGTCCTTCTCCCAGGGGTCGCCGCCTCCGCCCCACCCCCGACCCCGCGCGCGCTTGTCCTGTGGGTGACGCTGGCCTGGGGGCTGAAATAAAGCTGTGGAGGGACTCAGCTGGGAGTTTGCAAGAGATTAAAGGGAGGGAAGAGGAAAAAAGGGAAAATAAATGAAAAGGAAGCACAGCGCGCAGCGGAGCGAGGCGGGGCCCCCGCCGTCTGGAGGCACTGACTGGGCAGCCCGCCCGCCACAGCCCGCGGCCGCCCAGCAGGCTGGATTCTTTCCTCGGACGAGCTCTCCCGCCGCCCTCTGAATGGGCCTCCTCGGAGGGAGGTGGCCGCCCCGCGTCCCGCCCCGACTCCCCCGGGACGCCGGAACCCAGAGGCGCCCTGCGCCGGTGGGTGGGCGCCGCCGCTCACCACAGGCCGGCTGGCACGGCCCGCGGAGCGCCTTCTGCCCGGCCCAGGACTTTCCAGGCCCTTCCAGGGACTGACCGGCGCCCCATGGGGCCCAGGTAAGCCGCCACTCGTAGTCCCTGGCGGGCTCCGCAGCCTCCGGCCGCCCGGCTGCCCACGCTGAAACCTGATCTCCGGGCGGTGGGGGAGGGGACGGAGGGCAGGGGTCGAGGTGGGATGGGGAGTCCCAGCCGGGAAGCCGGGAAGAGGGACTTGGGAGGAGCATGACTCTTCCCAGAGCCTCCTGTCCCTTGGTGACAGCCCTTAGGTGCTAAGGCTCTGGAACAAGACGCCCCAGCCCTGGAGCCTGGAGGGCTGGCTTCTCCTTTCAGAAGAAAGCCATGCTTTGTCTTGGGAGCCTCACTCGGGTGGACGAAAGCCTGGTTTACAGATGTGTGGCTTTCCGGAGCAGGGGCTGCTCCTAGAACAGCACATTCCTTTGCTAAAACTGAGGCAGCGTGCCTGCCCTGTTCCAGGGCTGTCCCGTCCACCTCCAGGACCGGTGAGGGGTCTGCGGGCGCCCCAGTGAGGCTGCACCCAGGTGCTCCTGCACAGCTGCCTAGGACAAGCAGTGTTTTTACTGAATGCTAAAAGCAAGCGTGAGGAGCAAAGTTAGGGGTTCAAAAGGAGATTAACTGTTGTCCAGTCCACTGTTGGAGCAATCAAAGGGCTGGTTTCTAAACAAGTCCATTACTTTAAAACAAGACACAGTCACTGAGGGAAGCTGCTCACGTTATTATGTTACCAGAGCTTCTGGAGGGAAGAATCTGGGTCCTTCCCCGCATCTTAGATGTGAAATCTTTGAGGTGGGTGGGGCGGGAGCCTGAGCCCAGGCTCTGAGGGTAGGTTGGGCAGGGCTGGTGCTTGGGGCAGAGTGGCCATGCTGGAGCATCTGTGCCCCAGGGTTCTGCTGGTGTTCCACTTTCTGCGGAGCCCTGGCTGACACAGGGCTGAGTGTGTGTTTTAGCTGGAAGGATGGGGACTATTAACAGGGAGAGAGAAAGGTCAACTCAAAACACTTCATTGTGAAAAAAGCTATGCAGTGGCTGGAAGACAAGCCCGAGCTGGTCGGTGGTCCGCCTTCTCGTTCTTTCCAGCCTGAAAGTCTGTGTTCTCCTTTCCAGGATCCTCCCCAGTTGAGTGGAAGATAATACCTGTTCAAATGTTTCCTGTCGTTTCAATGCAGTTTATACGCAATAGTAATTTCCCGTGCATTCCATTTGTATATCGATATATTAGAGATGGTCTGGTTAGGATGAAATAGTTTTCTAACTCCAAAGGTGAGATTAAGAGAGTTTTGGGCCGTTTATATCAGGAGAGAGAGGTAATTCTCTCCCACGTTGGCGATGGTGGCTGGGTGGGATCCTGGGAGCCAGCTTCTTGTGGGGCTTCCTGAGGGTCTGGTGGGAGCTCCGGTCCCAGGGCTGTAGACTACTCACCCGGGCCTTCTCAGCCGGTGGGGAGCTCTCACTGCAGGCCCTCGTCCTCTCTGAGACATTATGTTGTATTTGGGGGAAAGAGGCAGCTACCTTAGGGCAGGGTTATTTTATTAGATTAAGGCTGCTGAGTTGGAGATCTCCCTGATGGGAGGCAAGGATGTCCCATGGAAAGAACAAAGCTTTCCAAGTCACAGAGATGAGTTAGCCTCCTTTGAACAAGTTTCTTGACCTCACCTTTCAGAATCGCTGTTTGCTCGTCCATAAGACGAGGTCATAATTTGCACATGGAAACCTTGTTTGAGGAGTGAATCAGATGACGTCTGATTGTGGCTCAGCATCGTGCCTGGCATGCAGTAGGCACTCAGCCGAAAGCAGCTATGATTCTGATTTCCATTATCATTCTCTTTATAAAGTTGATAAGTGTGTTGTAACCAGGATTTTAAAACATTTTGGAGAAATCTACAAGAAAGCTGGGGATGGTCAGCATTGCTCTGAGAGCATGATGAAAGTTAGACTGGGGTGGAGTTTGGTTTGATGGTCAGGATGAGTTCACAGACTGCACTCTTTCAGTCCTACTGCCCTCTGCCATTTTTCCAGGATATGAGTTTAAGAACACTGGACTAAGAAATCAGGGAACCAGTTCAACTTCCAGTTTTGCCACTAAATAACAAGGCGACATTTGGCCCGGAGCAGTGCTCTCTGTCTGATATTTGAAATGTGATTAGCCTCAGGGAGAGCAGGTGGGCGTCTCAATGGCAAAGGTGGGTGGGTACCAGATAGACCAGGTAAATAAATGTGACGTAGGATTTTACTAACCCAGAGTGGGAGAGAGTGGAGTGAGTTGGAAGCACTGGGGTTAGAATATGATTAGGACTGAGCTGGGTGGAGGACTGGGGAATCCGTGGGACAGCCAGCTTTCCTAGTGACTGAGTGCAGATAGAGAAGCTTCTAGAATGCTGTGGAGCTCCTTGACAGCTCTGGGAAGGTAAGAAAGAGGAGGGTCCCCCGAGGACAAGATTTGGTTCTGAAAGATGTGGGTCTTCTTGTGTATCTGTCAGTAGGAACAGATCAGACGTCACGCCCCCTGCCGTCCCTCCTGCTTCCAAGCAGACTCCTGGAGGAGGATGCACAGTGTTCCCAGTTGTCCAGCAGTCCTGCTGCCTGTCAGTTTTCTGTCATTAGCAAGGTCTTGGTCGCCTTTGTAGCTGGTGCTACACTTTGGCTGGTGACAATCAAGTCGGGAATATCGTGGGACAGTTAAAGGAAATCTGGAGTAATAAGGTTACTTGCAGACTGTTTAAGATGACACTGTTTTGTTAACATGGAAACTTTTAATGTTTTATTAAGAGACATTTAAAAAGAAATAAATAAATGGAGAGAAAGGCCATGTTCCTGGATAGGAAGATAATGTCAGAAAGATGTCGAATCTTCCCAACTTCATCTATGTATTTAATACAATTCTAATCAAAATACCGACACATTTTTTTTCATGGAACTTGATAAATTGATTAAAAAATGTGTGTAATAAAGGGTCTTGAACAGCAAGGATACCATTACCAGATATGAGGACTTACCATGAAGCCAGAGAGTTAAGCGAGCATGGGCTGGTACAAGGATGTATAGATTGATCAATAAAGAGATGCAGGTGCAGAACAGACCTGCACACGATTGGAATTTTGGTGCAAAAGGAGATGTGGTCCGCGGGGAAATGGGGGACTGCTCTATAGACAGAGCTGGAACAGTCTCCACATGGAAAAAGGTAAAATGGGTCACTCTCTAACACATACAGACATCAGGTCTGGGTGGATCAAGGACTAAATGTCAATCACAATTTTAGGAGAAAACATGAATGCAGTGGTTTTTGTTTGTTTCCCTGGTTCTCATCCCTCTGTCTCTCTTTTCTTGCCTTATTACTTGGGTTGCTTAAACGTTTTGAGGAGATTCCATCTTGATTTATTTATAGCATTTGAGTGCATCACTTTGTGTAGTTTTCTTAGTGGTAGCTCTGGGTAACACAACATGCATACGTAGCTCACCATAGTCCACTGGTATTCAGTTTACCACTTTGCATGAACTGCAGTTTTCCTACTTCAGTTCAGATCCCTCTACGCTCCTCACTTCTAAACTATAGTTGTCTTGAGTATTTCGTCTCTATGCATCAAGCACCACGCCTGACGGTCTTCTAATTTTTGCTTCCACCATCAAATATGACTTCAGAGGTTTATAAGAAGGATAGACTATTATATTTATCCTCACTTTTACCCTTTCTGACATTCTTCTTAAGTTTGGAAGTTCCAAGCCTTATGATTTTTGTTTCTTTTTGGAAAATTGACTCTTGCCATTCTTTAAGGGTAGGTTTGCAAGCGGCAGATTCTCTTCCTTCTCTTTCATCTGTGAGTGTCTTTATTTTCCCTTTATTCCTGAAGGATATTTTTGCCACATATAGAATTCACAGTTGGCAGTCTTTTTCTTTTAGTAATCAGGAAATGTGATGCCAATGCTTGTTGCCCTCCTTGGTTTCTGATGAGAAATCTGTCATTCAAATTGGTGTCCCCTGATGTAATCTGTTATTTCTCTCTGGCTGCTTTTAAGAATCGTTCCTTGTTTCTAGCTTTCAGAAGCTTAAATCACGCTGTGTGGATTTTTCTTGCTGTTGTTTATCCTGTTTGGGGTTCATTCGTCTTCTTAAATCCGAAGGTTGTGTTCTTTTCCAAATTTGGGGAGTTTTCAGGCGTTATTTCTTTGAATTCTTTTTCAGCTCCAGTCTCCTCCTCCCCTCCATCTGGGTCTCCAATGGTGCAAAGTTGGAGCTTTGTTGCTGTCCCACAGGTCCCCAAGCTTCTGCTTATCTTACTTTCAGTCTGTTTTGCCTCTGCTCTTCAGATTGGATAAATTCTGTTGCTCTGTCCTCAAGTTCACTGATTCTCTCCTCTGTCTTCTCCACTCTACTACTGATCCCATCCAGTGAGTTTTTTATTTCTGTTATGGTATTTTTCAGTTCTCTAATTTCCACTTTTTTTTTTTGTAATTTCTGTTTCCTTGTTGAGAGTTCCTGTTTTTTTAATTTGTTTCAAGAGAATTCATAATTGTTTGTGGAAGCATTATTATGATGGGTGCTTTAAAAAAAGCACTTGCCAGATAATTCCAACATCTGATTCATATTAGTGTTGTCATCAATTAATTGCCTTTTCTCATTCAAGTGATTTTCCTGGTTCTTGGTATCATGAGTGGGGGGTTTTAAATTTTATCCTGGACTTTTGGGATATTATGTTTTGAGGCTATGGATTCTCTTTAATCTGGTCTTCCTTTTTTTTAGTAGGCAATCCTCATGCTGAGGTGTAGTTCCAGGGTATGTGGACATTTATGTTCACCTTCCTGATGGGCCATGCTAACACCAGGGGGGAGGAGAAAGAGTGGTACCGGCTTGTCCTGACTTGCCCACTGCATTCAGTCTTGGTGTTGGGTCGGGGTGGAGGCCAGCTCATCCCTGGACCCCACTGACACTATGCTGGTAGGAAAACCCAAGTGGCCACCTCCTTCCATGGGATGGGGGAGGTATGAAAGATTGACTTTTTTGCTTCTCTTCTCTAAACTCACAGTGGGGTAAGGGTGGAGGTGGGGTGCCTTTTCCCACTGGCATTTGGTTGGAATAGGGCAAGTATTGCCAAAAAGATTTTCTGTTGTTAGGCCACTCTTTTTTGGTTTGTTTGTTTGATCCTTTGGCTAGGTGAGCAGGCTTTTCCTGGAGCTGTTTTTGTCTGTGCTTATTGATGCTTCCAGGAGCTATAGGAGACATAAGGAGCCAGGGGACTCACCACAGTATCCTCCTCACATCCCGAGGTCCTCAGGCAGCTACCTTCTTTCCATCTGTCAGAGTCTCCTGTGCTGTGGTTACATTATGTCCAGGGTTTTCATTGTAAGAGGGAGGGCCTGGGAGGAATGTGGCTGCTCCATCATGGCCGGAACCACAGGTTCCCCACCTTATTATTTTCAGCATTGCTGATTTGGTAAACATTTAGTGTACAGATGCCTACTCTATACTGGGAAACTGTGGAAACCAAGATGAAGCAAGTATGAGTCCCCACTGCAGGGACTTTGCCAGCTGGTTGGAGAGGTCACCCACGGACACCTGAGACATCCAATAAAAATATAACAGATAAATAACAAAGTTTGTGAGAAGGAGGTATTTAGTAGAAGGGCTTCCATAGTCAAATCCTCTGTAGAACGTGCGGCCTTTAGCTTGGGATGGTGTCCTGTTTCTGGAGCAGGTAGTGTTGAGGTCAAACATGGGTACACTTTTATAACAAAAAGGATAAAAATGAAAGAGTATCTGTTGCCACCTTACTGCTGAGGGATTTGCTGAGTGGGAAGAAGGGAGGCACATTCCTAAGGCCATAGCCCTAGAAGGAAAGCAGAAGGTTCTAGAAGACACAGAGACTTAGGTTTCGTCGCCTGGGCAGGGAGGAGGAGTGGCACCCAATGGTCATCTCGTGCGTGGCCACGTGGTGGAGACCCCTGGATGAAAAGCTCTCCAGAGCATGCTCCTCCAGCTGGCTTACATGGAAAAGGACTGCGTTGGCTCACATAGCTGCAGGCTCAGGGGCAGGACCATGCCACGGAGACCCACTTCCTTTGTACCCATCTCAGCTCTGCCTCCTCTTGGAGGGCTTCTGGCTCAGGAGAGACTTCTGTCATCTCGGGGAGATGTCCTGCTGGCTCAGGCTCACCCTAGGAATGAGAGGGGCTCTCTGGCATTCACTCTAAGGCACTGTGACAAACCGGTGTTGTACGTAGCACTGAGAATGAGGAACAGTGCCAAGTGAACCATGATGCACTGTGCATTAAAAGATACACGTGGGTTTCAGAAATGTGGCTCTGTGAGAACAGGCAAACTCGAGATTGGGGAAGGGAGGCCACGTGAGCCTCCAGAACTGTGAGAAATAAATTTCTGTTGTTTAAGCTGCCATCTGTGGTGTTTTATTATGGCAGCCTGAGCAAACTAGTACAGCTAGTATGTGGGAACACAGGATTCTAACCCAGGGAGGCTGGGTACGGAGTGAAAGGGAACAAGGTTTTGCTAAAGAGCCAAGGTTGGGAACCTAAGATGGCGTTGGGATCCCGCTCCAGTGGGCGAGGCGTATAAGCTTCCTTCCTGGGGCGAGTGAGGGCAGCCTGAGCCTTAGCTTCCTGGTGCGAGTAGGCCGGTGACAGCATGCTCCCTGATGAGCTGTTTCGAGGGCCAAGTAAGCCCGTTAGATACCATACAGATAGTAATTATTAGTAATATATTGATAATTTATGAGGAAAACTTGCTTTTTCTGAAGGAAAAAAAAAAAAAGTATATTCTGAGTCTGTAGGCTCAAATTGTGAAAATCCAGCTTAATATACTCAGCAATGGCAGGTCCCGCAGTGAGCCGTCTTGTGTTAACTAAGAGGTTTAACCCATGCTGAGATTTCGAATGGTGACCCAACAAGGGATTCATGATATTGTGTGCCTTCTGTTCTCAGGGTGATTTAGAAGTACTGGGTCACGACACCACCACTTGGTTAGAGCCCTGGTTTTAGAGTCTGAGCAGTGATAATCTCTTGAAAACGGCAGACTTCCGCATTCTGAAATTAGAGGAGAAACCTCCTATTAGCCACCTAGTGTCCCCGTTACCACCTGAGCTGGGGGCGTAATGGATGCAGGTCCCTAAGTGCTCCAAGGGTTCTGAGAGTTGAGGGACTGGTAAGGATGTCTTGGATTTCTGTCCATTAATGGGAAAATAGGGTTTTCCAGTAACAGTAAGACTTTCTGCGATTACAGGAGTGGTTTTTACCCTGGGCCCTCTGTTTGAATGTGATTGTAAATCTTCGAAGTGCAATCACTATATGAGGAGCTCTCATCCTGGATAAAGACTCCTCAGGCTGAAGTGGTCTTTCCTTAGAACGTCATGACAAAGTTGAGCATGAATCCCATGTCCTGTTTCCAAAGGAAAGCCAGATTCGCTGGGAATTCTGCCCGAAGGAAGAAAGCATCCAGACTTCTGGTCCTGTGACTGGCCCACTTAAGGAACTAAAGTTATTCTGGGAACCTAAGACTTTTAACCAAACAGGTGGTCGTGGGTACAGCATCTTTGCCGACATATCTTGGGCATCATCTTGCGTGTTCTGTGCCTTCTGCTGACAACTTATCCATTCCTATGTAAATCGCATGTACTTATCTCAGTAACTCCACTCACCATCATCTTCATCAGCCCATACTCTCCAGACGTATTACACAGGCTTTCCCTCTGCTTGGCAAACACTTTCTCTGGGTTTTTTGACTCAGCACAAGGAAGGCTTCCCTGGGGGGAGTTCCAGTGCCTCTTTTCTTCTCTCTGGTGCCATCTCTTGTCCATGGCCTGTTACCACCATCTGCTGTCAGCATTTTTATCTACCTTGATTCCCACTGGATCGGAAGCAGCTTTGAGGCAAGGTTGTCATATCACTGAGGCTGCTTTCTGTTGCAAGTAACCAGTCCCAACTCAGACTGGCTAAAGGAATATGAAAGGAGGACATGTAACTATTCACAGTAGTCAAATGTGGAAGCACCCCTAGTGTCCATCCGTGGAAGGGATGAACAAAACATGGTCCATCCATTCAACAGAATATTACTCAGCCTTAAGAAGGAAGGAAATTCTGACACACGCTCCAAAATGGATGAACCTTGAAGACTTAAGCCAGACATGAAAGCACAAATACTGTCTGATTCCACTTGTGAGTTATCTAGACAGAAAGTGCCAGGGGCCAGGGGAGGGGGATGGGGAGTAAGTGTGTAATGGGGACAGAGTTTCAGTTTTGCAAGATGAAGAGAGTTCTGGGGATGGATAATGATGATGGCTGTACAACATATGAATGTACCTAATGCCACTGAACTGTACACTGAAAAATGGTTAAGATGGTAAAGTTTGTTATGTATATTTTACTGCAATTTGTAAAAAAAGGAAATGTAAGTGAGCTGTAGAAGGTGTTTCTGGCCTCACGTTGGTGTCATGAGACCTCACCCCAACCTGCAGTTTCTCAGCCATGTGTGTGGCTTCCTTGTGCTCGGGCTCTAGGTGGTCTCAGGTACCCTCAGGAGCTCCAGCCCCATTGTTGTTCTTCCTTAAAGTCTAGAAGGAAAGAAGGAGTGTGTTTTCCTGAGAGCTCGCACCAGAGCCCATTCGTGGAAGATGCTCATTCTTTTTACAGGTTGCTAAGGGGCTTGTTAGTTACTTAGAGAAACTGGCCTTGCTTAGTGCATCTTAAGTGTAGAAACTGCTTTGGAAACACTCATTGTGAAGGAAAAAACGGTTTTTACTGTTTCCACATTAAAATTCTCTACACAGCATCAACTAAATGGGGGTAAATGAGTTTTCTTTCTAGCATGTTTGAATCAAAACCTCTGAATAGAAATGGGACATCTTCAGAGAATAAGAGAAAACAGAGTCCTGAGTGTAATGAACTATTTTATCTGCACTTTCTAGTTCTTTTGCTTTATTGGGTAAAAGAAAAATGGTGGCATAATTGTTTTTGAAGGAAATAGCTCCAGTTTGGATGAGAACTTCACAGGAGGGTCACCCATCTGTTAACAGACAAAAACCCTGACTCCAGCGCTGGCTGGGGCCCTTCTAGCCCCATCGGAGGAATGAGAATGTTGGATGCTTCTAGAAGAGAAAGCCAATTCATCCTTTGAAAGCATTCCTGGCACTTACTGAAAATGGTGACCTTAAGCCGTAGAACACATTCATATTATGTGATTTTGACATGAGGATTTACAGAAGAAAAAATACTCAAGACCAAGAAAGTACGTGTTTATCCGTTTAGGGGTCATTCATCATTTCCTTCTGTGTTTGTAGAGTATCTGTGGGGCTGGAGAAGCGGCACTTTGATTTTCATAAAAAAAAATGTGCAATGGCATTGCTTTCTCAGCCTTTCAGGGTTTTGCACTAATTAATTCTCATTTTATCTGGCTGCCTGCCCATCTTTCCTTTGCTTTCAAGAAGATTGGTTAAATGACCTGTTGTTCCTAGGCAAACAACAGAAGAATTATGAGAGAACGACACCCTTTCAAAAATCACTACTATCAAACTTTCCAGGCACCGTCTTGCTTCTTTAAAATTATACTTTAAATTTAGAGCCAAGAGACCCTAGAACTCATCTAGTCTGATCCTAATTGATGGGCTTCTGTAGCTGAAGAACCTGGAAGTCCCAGAGTTGAGAATGTGCTCAGTGTTCCCTGTCTTGTGGCAGAGAACCCAGACTGCAGCTTAGACATCTATGCTCTCCCAGCCAGCAGCCCCGAACTTCACACCAGAAATACCGTGAAAGCAAGAGAGAGAAGATGTGGTAATGTTCCATTTTGCAGAACTCTCTCAAATGGTGGAGAAGGGAACTTCCTAGTTAACTACATAGTCCCAGGGTATGACCAGGAGTGAGGGATGGAGGGACGGAGGTAGATGACAGATAGATTGATAGATAGACTGACAGACAGGTATAGATATTCTTTTTCATTTCTAAAAGTTTATTGTGAATTTCCCTGTTTATTATGGGCCAAATGTCAACACTGACTTTTTAGGTAGTTAAATAACAAAACTCAAGTTTCTTCGCCTGGATAGGAGAGTATAATCTTAACCTCAGTTAAATTTGTTTTATTTTTCATTAAAGGTCAATAAAAAAGTTTAAAGGCAATTTATAATTATTAACCGTAACTGAGGCATGAGTGAATAATTTTTATACCTTTGTAAGATTTTTTGTTTGACTGGGAAGCCAGGGAAATGTTGATTTTTCTTTTTTTTTTTTCCTTTTCTTTTTTTTCATGTCACCTGCCCTGGCTTGTGTTTAGTGAGCTGTGGCTCCTGCATCTCAGATAAGAGTCTGGGAGGAACCTGGATGTTTGGGCCCTTCCTTCATTTTCACTCTGTCCAGCAGCTACCTCCACGTGTGGGTCTTAGGCCTCGGCCCGGGCACCAGGCTGTGGAGGACAGGGAGCCGGTGGCCCAGCCTGCGAGCAGCGTGGTTCTCTTTCTTCCTGTTAACTTATATATGATGTAAATAGTGGACAGCTTCCCACAGAACCTCCTGCAGCAGCTCCAACGAGAGCATAAAAATAGACCTTCTGGAAAGAGCCTGTGACCCCCTCACCCTGTACTGGGTGCAGGGAGCACAGGAAGCGGAAGCAGGGGGGAGCCCGGGGCCTGGACATCCTAGAACCCCGAGGGAGAGGGCACGCTCCCTCCTTCCGCCCTCAGTCGCCGAAGGCGCTGGACTCCAGCTGGCCAGGGAAAGCCAGGAAATGAGAGGGGTGGGATTTCCAGACACGGAGGGTGGTGCGTGTCCTCCTTGGGAGTCAGCAGGAGAGGGGAGATGGGGGAATGTGGTGAGGAAGAACTGAGGTGGGACTGCTGGGAGGACCCCAGAGACATAAAAGAGGCAGCTGTTTGGAGCCCAGATCAGGTGGGGCTGCAGGGCTCTCATGTGCGCAGGGTCTGAGGCAGTGTCCTTGCGTAGGTTGTAGGGTGTACCACAGTGTGGACACCCATCCTAATGGAGGCCGTGCCCCAGGAAGAAATCTGACGACCCGGAGCCCCTCATGCGCTTGGTTTAATGACCGGAGTGCTCACTGTGGCATTGGGAGCCGAGACGGGGCGAGCCTGCCAGGCACACACTTACGTGGAAGGCAGCTAGCTGACAGCCAATGCCTCCGTGGATGTCACCTGCAGGACCTCCCTGGCCTAGTGGAAATCTCTGCTCCCGATCGCTGTCACCGCACCCTGGGCCTCCTTCTAGGCCCAGAGCAGAGGAGGTGGAGGCCTGACTCCTCAGAATAGGTAGCCCACGGATGGTGGTCCTTTCAGACTTTCCTATAGTTTGTGAACAGCAGGTGTGCAAGTTGAACAGTAAACAGCGACGACACATTCTGCCTGCTCCTGAGGTGAGCACGTTTCTAGAAATGAGGTGAATCCACCCAGAAGGGCTTGCAGTCGATGGGTCTGACTCACGTAACTGGTGCATTTGTCTGTTCTTGGACTCAGATTTCAGCATCCTTCTCTGGACGGGTGGGGTTCCTGAGCTTATGCTGCCAACTCTCCAGGGACAGTGGCCAGCACCCACTTCTCCAAGAATGAAGGCCGTGCCCTCATGTCCCCTGAGGCCCCGCTCCTAGTGGGTGGATCGCGGGGCCTCCAGTGGAGTGGCCACATTTAGCTGCTGCGTCTCTGAGCACACGCGGGGCCCGGGCTCTGAGGGAGAGGTGGCCAGGAAGCCCTGTCTCTGTGCTGAGGTCCTGGTTGCCCCCTTCTCTGGATACAGGGTTAAGTCTTGTCACCAGGGGCAGGGACTGAACTGACCAGAAAGAACAAAACCCAGCCACATGCTTCAGAGTTGGCGCTGAGTTATGAACACAGCCACTTTTGTGGGAAGCACTGCACTTGCTGCTTTCTAGAACAGGCGATGTGGTAACAGGAACAGAGCGGGATCTTGCTCTCCTCCTTGGGTGGAAATCTCAGGCGCACGTGAGTGTGCTGTGGGATTCCCAAGATGGTTGCGGCACTGGAACTCCACACACAGGATGTGCTGCCCCCTTGCTGCATGGGGACCACCTCTGAGCCTTTGGTAACTCATTCATTAATTCATAGTATGAGTGACCTGGGGCTCCCACCAGCTGCCAGCTCAGTGGTGGGTCCCAGCAATGAACAGTGGGGGCAGCTCCTGCCCTGGGAGCACAGTCCGCGGATGGTGCCCTGCACTCCCATTGCACCCATTTAGTCTATCAGAATACCACACATCCTTCCAGACTTCTGTCAAATGCCACTTCCTCCAGGAAGTCTTCCAGCTCTCCCCAGACAGAAACGATTCCCCCTGCAATTCTCTCTGAAGCTCACAGGCTGCGCCTCATGTGCTCCTCAGTGTGAAGCTAATTTGCATCTCATCATTCTGACAAAATGCTCACCTCCTAGAGGGCAGGACCACAAAACACACGCTCTCCTGCAGCATCCAGTACTGCGCTAACAGATAGTTGGTGCTTCAAATACACCTTAAGTAGAAAATAAATACAGGCAAACATAAATGAAGATGTTATTTTATTACCAAGAAGAGAAGTGAGGGTGCAGAGGGATAGTCTGAGCCACCATGCGTCTTCATTTCTCTATCCCAGCTTCAATTGAAAGGATTGAAGGATGGGCTTTGAAGACCCTCCAGTTGGTTAATTAACTCAACAAACATTTATTTTATTTTAGAGCTTTTACTGTGGAATGTGATGCTAGAGTGAGGGGCAGTCACACAATTGTGAGTCACGTGACTGCCTCTGCTCTAGGAATTTCTAGGCGAGTCACAGCAGGGACACTCACTGGATTTGTTAGGTGGCCGATGTTCTCCGAGCCAGCGCTGTCTGGTCATGGAGTGCTTCTGGTTGGATGGACGTGTGCTGCCAGTCCCCAGGGGCTTACCGTGTGGTCTGTACAAATAGAACATTAGCACTGGGCTTGTCTATAATGGAAAGTTTACTAAATGTTTGAAAAAATTAACACTAAAATTGGCTCCCACCCTCCCCCTAGATTGGACGGGTGCTGTGTTTAAAAGTTTGTCTTTGATTTTCATAAGTTTTACTATTAAGTGAGTATGTGTAGTTTTCTTTTTATGTACTTATCTTACTTAAGTTTCCTGGATTTTTTTTTTTTTTTTAAACTTGTGGCTTGATTTCTTTAGTCTGTTTTGGGAAATTTTCAGTAAATATCTTTCTAGTATTGCTTCTGCCTCATCAATTTCTCCACCCCTTCTTGGACTCCAGTTATAGGTATGTTAGGATTTTTCATCATGTCCGTATGTCTTTATTCTCTTTTCTGTATTTCCATTCTTTTTCCTCTCAGTGCTTCAGGCTGGATATTTTCCTCTGAGTTGTCCCCCAGACCACTCCTCCTTTCTTCTGCTGTGTCTAATCTGCTGATAAAATCATTGACTGAATGCTTAACTTAATTTTGTTTTAAGTTCTGCATTTTCCATTTGATTATTATTAATGGACTCCAGTTCTCTGGTGAAATTCTCTTTTATCCTGTTTTCTGAAACATTTTCAGTTTAGTTTTTTTAAAGCCTGTGTCTTTTAATTCCAATTTTTGTATCAGATGTTGGTGTTTTTGCTGTCTTTTTTTTGGTCTTAGTTTTCATTTCTTTGTGCTGTTACCTGGCATGGCTAATCAGTTGTTTTTATTAAATATTTGGTATTGTGTCCAAAAATGATAGAGAGTTGGATAGATAGATATAAATGATGGATGGGTGGATGGATAGATATATGATAGATGATTGATGGATGGGTGGATATATGGATAGATAGGCAGATGATAAATAGATAGAGGGATGGATAGATAGATAAATGATAGATGGATGGAGAGGTGGTTGGATGGATGGATGGATGGATAGATGGATGAGTAGATGGATGAATGTATGGAAGGATGGACAGATGGATTGATGTATGGATGGATGGATAGATGGATGGATGGATAATGGGTGGGTGGATGGACAGATAGAGGCAGGCTCTAGAGGGTGGTATAATCCCCAGAGAGGATATGATTTTCTCTCAGGCAGACTGTTTAGATCCAGACAGGGCTGATCCAGGAGGGTGCTTGTACTCCCAGGCTGTAGCTTTTAGGGCCTCACCTTGAATCCTCGCAGTGTTTGCAAGGGCTCCTCTTACTAGGTAAGTGCCTTGAGCTTCTGAGTGTTGTTTTTCAGCCCCCACCATGAGACCGCCCAAATCCCTGCTCATCTTTTGGTTTCTCAGCAGCGCTTCTGTCTTGGTTACCAGGGGTTTGGCCCTCTGCCTCTGAACTCCGGAGTCAGAAATGCCTGGAGGGGAAATCGTGCTCTGAATGTTTCACTCACTCCTCTGCAGACCCCTTTTCTCTGAGCTCTTGGCCCATCAAGTCCCAGCTGCCTCGGTAACTCTGAACCCCAGGTTTTATCTCCCCAGAACTGTGGTATTTCCACAGCCTTGACCACAGCCCTGTTTGGCCTCTTATTCCACATGCTCCCAAATGGGTCTGTGGTGGTGGAGAAACAGCTGTGGATGTCCAACTTGCCTCAGTGCCATCCCTTTCCTGGAACTGAGTAATATGAGTGATCTGGAATTTTTTTAACTTTATTATTCTCTTCCTAATCCTCTCTTAAAGCGGAAAGCAAAATAACCTCTATTTCTCACAATATTATTTTATTTAGCAGGGTAGGTTTGTTCAGTTCTTGAAGTTTGGTTTTAAAAAAAAAGGCAAGGTTTCAAAAATACCCAGAAATAATGGAGGTGCTTGGCCGTCAGCAGAACAGATATTTTGTCAGTGGGATGTATGAATTCTGTGGACTGTGTGGGCTTGGTGTCAGACAGGCAGATTTTCATGGCTCTTGGCTTCTCACCCGCCACGTGATGGGGACCAGGCCAGGTTGGGCTCTGCACCTGGAGGGGCGAGGACACCAGAGGGCAGGGTCGTGCTGGAGGTGGGAAGTGTCAGGGAAAACGGTGTGAGCTGAGCTACCAACTTGGGACAAGTGGAGGTTAAGTGCCCACGCAGCCCCCAGCCACGGGGCTGTGCTTCGTGGAAAGTGAGTCTTTTGTGTGGACTCCCCTGCTGGTTTGCAGAGAGAAGGCCTCGCCCTTTCTGAAATGAGAAACGGCCTGGATCATCAGGGCCATGAGTAAATCAGGGGAACTGGTCTTCCGGTGGTGATATTGTGCTCACCTCCCTCGCTGCAGCCACCTGATGGGCCTGCGCAGTGACGACGCAGCTCACGGTACCACGCTGAAAGCCGAGAGTGGGGGCTGAAGTTAGATATCTTGCATTTCGGAAACATGCCGGCCAAGAGGAACCCACACTTGGTGGAATCAGGCCGTCTCCTTCGGCAGCAGAAAGCTTCCACAGTCCACACTGTCCTTACAGAAAAGAAAAAGGGCTGTGACTGTGACTCCCTGAGTCCTATAACAGGTCTCTGCTCTTGTTTCCTTGCTCCAGAACCGCGAGGCTGCGCTGAGGTCCTCAGTCACCCCGTGGGGATGTCAGAGAGCCCCGGCGGACCCAAACCCGCGGTGCTCCGGGCCGACGTGCCGCCAGCGCCCTCCTTTTCGCGGGTATTCACGTCCTGCACCGTGGCCAGCAGCAGCCCCGGCCAGCCGAGGGAGAGGTAGGGGGCCTTTGACTTGACACAGGGTGCTCTTACAGACCCCGAATGCTGGCATGACGGGGAAGGCTGAGTGCTGGGTCTCCGTATGACACCGGGCTGCTTTATGGATTGACAGTGATCACCCCTTCACAAGTACAACCATAAATACAAACTCCTGAGAGTGTCCCCTCGCTGTCAACAGGCAGAGTGCTCAAGGAACACACCTGCACTCAGAGTCCGCGAGCAGTGGGCAGTTAAGGACTGGCGTCCGTGAAACCGTTGTCTGAGCTGAGGCTGGAGGGCCGGTGCTGGAGAGCCGGTGCTGGAGAGCCAGCAGGGCTCTGTCTCCCGCCGGGTGGCGGCCAGGCCAGCAGGGGCCAGCCCGCGGCTGTAGGCTGGGGTGGGTGGGGCGGGCGGGCAGGACAGGGCTGCTCTTGGGGACCTGGTGTTTGTGCTGGTGTTCGGGAAAGCATAGGCAGTAGGAAGTGCAGGAACACCCCCTCGGAGGGATGGAAAGAACAGAAAGGAGGAGCCCCTGACGGAGGGAGATGTCCTGTCTCTGCTTCCCAAAGTACTGCCGTCAAGAAATCCATATTCCCAGAGTAGGAATAACTTCTTAGTGTTTTGCTTGTGTATGGGCACGTCACTCTCCAATTAACTCCCTTAATTCTACCTCCTTTATCTTCAAAAAAAGGAGGAGGGGGGCTCTCATCTAAGGGCTTGGCATCACACACAGAGTAAGTGTTTGTGAGTGAAATACATGTGTGAGATTTGGTGGTTGGTTAGTCTCTCCGTATTCCTAGATGTAGGGTAGTTTCCAATATTCTTAATGGTGGAATCTCCAATCTCCAGTATAGTCATTTCCGATATTCTCACTGGTATCCCTTAATCAGCTGGTCCGTCAGTGAGCACTTAATGAAAACTGACTGAGTCAGGCACCAGATTAGACGTCAGGGGAGGAAGAAGAGAATGAGGGGACAGGGTTTCTGCCCAGGGCTTCGAGGAGAAGCAGACAGTTAATGGCACTTGATGGTGCCTGGTTGACACATGTGCCCTGTGTGGTGGACCAGAGGGGGGACCCCCCCAATCCCTGTGCGCACACCCACAAGGGCTGGGGCCTGGGCACAGGGCTGGGAGGGCTTCATAGTTGGGGACACAGTTGAGCTTCGTATTGAAGAAAGGAAGGGCTTTACCAGGTGACAGCGAGGAAGGAAGAGGCATGGCAGTCTGAGGAGGCAGGGTTGGGACTCGTCAGCACGAGGGGGCCTGCAGGAGGGTCTGCCCTTGGTCCTGGGGCTGTGTGCTCCCATGCTGCGGGGCGAGCCTTGACTGTGCTGGGGAGCCATGGCTAACATTGAGGTGTCTCCTTGGACTTGGCCTTCTCTTTGATTGGTTTGTCTTTTGAACAGCCCTTCTTCTACCGAGCACCAGTGGGTGGAGAGCAGCCCCAAATCCACGCTGACCCTGCTGGGGAGCAGCCGGCCCACAGGAAGCCTCCTCAGCGCCAGCGAGTTCCCCGGCCCCGGCAAGGATGGTCCTGGGCGGCCCCACTTCCCACCTGCGGAGCTCCAGGCCTCTTTCCACAGCCATGAGCTGTCCTTGGCAGAGCTGCCAGAAGCTCTGGGTCCCCCGAGCGGCCAGGCCTTCCTGAGCTTCGGCACTGCCCCCGTGGGAAGTTGCCTTCCCCCCGGGGAGGACCCGGGGTCCTTGCTGGCCAATTCCCATGGAGCATCCCCGGCCCCCGGCACCCCGCGGACAGCAGCAGCGGCTGCCGACAATGGCTTCCTGTCCCACAACTTTCTCACGGTGGCGCCTGGACACAGCGGCCACCACAGTCCGGTCCTGCAGGGCCAGGGGCTGACCCTGCCTGGGCAGCCGCCCCTTCCCGAGAAGAAGCGGGCCTCGGAGGGAGACCGCTCTTTCGGCTCCGTGTCTCCCTCCTCGAGTGGCTTCTCCAGCCCCCACAGCGGGAGCACCATGAGCATCCCTTTCCCAAATGTCCTTCCGGATTTTTCTAAGCCTTCAGAAGCAGCAGCACCTTCTCCAGGTAGGTTTGTCTCCACTGGGTAGCAGGCCCACCTCTGTGTTCACTCAGGAAAGGAAGGGCCCCTGGGATTTTCCTGTGGGCCTGGAGAGTGAGCACAGTCTCTAGCCCTGGGCTGAGCCCCTTGAAGGAAAAATCCAGAGCCATCGAAGAGTCTTTTCCATTCTGCTAGCCCAAAGCAAAACGCCAATCCAGAGCTTCTTAATTCTCCTCGGCTCCCGCCTTTATCCACATTAGAGTCATTCCAATAGCAGAAAATGCAGACCTCTGCGGTGATTCCAGTTTTCCTTTCGCTCGGAATCATTATTCTTCAAAAATAACTTTCTTTTTTGAATTAGATGAATTCATTCAAAGTTTAATTACTAAATATTTCAGATGTATAAGAATAAAATTCTGACACCGATTAAGCAACACCTGCCTCGCTCCCTCTAGTTCTGTCTTTCTAACTACGTTGTTAGTTATTGAAGTGTATTGCCGAGTCCCCATCACAGTGTCCTGCTGTCTGTGTGTTTTGCCCCCTGCTCCACATCAGTCATCTCCCTGGAGTTGAATACTGTGCTCTTTCCCCAGAATGCGCCATCCTCGCCCAGAGGCTGGACTTTGAACTTCTAGTTCCCTGGGAGGTGAGAGGTTGCAATAAAACCTCGACGGTTACTGTTTTTAAATTCTGTTTTGCAGATAATCCAGGTGATAAGCACGTGTCTGTGAACTTTGTCCAAGACACGTCCAAGTTCTGGTACAAGGCGGATATCTCCAGAGAGCAAGGTGCGTGGGCAGGACAAGGGCCTGGCGTCCCTGTGGGAGGCGGGCTGGGGTGGGAAGGTCAGGGAGCCGCGGCCCTGGGCAGCAAGTTAGGGCAAGGCTGAGCTTCATCACCCACCTAATGAGGGAGCTGGGAGGAATGGGCACCAGCCATGCACATTCCAGTGTGTGGGGTGTAATTTCCGGCAGCTTCCGCCAGCCTTGGCCTGGCCGGTGTTGCCAGCAACGACTGCAGATTGTGACGAGGAGACCCTCCTCAGTGTCCCCGTCCAGGGGCTAGGGGTCAGGAGGAGGGAGAGGCGGCTCCCTAATGCCATTGCATCTGCCCAGCTGTGTTTGTTCACATCAGAAAGAGAAGCACTTAATAGTAGGACCTGCTGGTGGACTTAACAGATAGCCGCACAGCACGCCACCCAGCTTCTGGGTGCGTGGTTCAGCCTCAAGGCAGCTGGTAAAAATTTGAAGTCATTAATATTTTTGAGCAGCTAAGTCAGATGTCACCCCTTACCAGAACAGAAATAGGAGAGGTGTCTGAGAGGGAGGCTGGCAAGCTGTGCGAGCAGTGGTCCCTCTGGGGCAGCCCCTCGGGCAAACAGCACTCGATCCTTCAGCAGAATTCAGGGGGTGTCTGTGACGTGCTGGTCTCCGCTCACCGGGAGCTGCCGTCCTCCTTGGAGGCTATGACACGGCCCGTCTGGGGCTCATCACCCCTGGGGCTTCCCTCAGAGAGGATGCATGTAACTGGCCCGGGAGGCTGGCAGACGCCGGCCAAGATACCCAGAAATGAAACACCCCCAGGGGTTAGTTGGTGGGTGCTGGGCTGAGAAAGGGCTGGCCTGGCTTCCAGCTGTGAGGAAGGGTAAAGGGCTGTAGGCAGCAAGCAGCCCACTTGGCTGCTATGTGTCCCGTTATCTCAACTTCGGGAAGAAAATCATGAAGCCTTCTCCTGAGGATTATTTCTCAAAAATGCCTGGAGATGAACAGTTGAGTGGCTGAAGAACAGACTGTCCAACTTTCTCACTGAGATTCTTCTATTCAATTAAATAGATAATAAAAGTGATAGGAATGTGCCTTTCTTCCCATGAGCTCAATGAACCTATTGTCGTTTTATTTGGGGGGAGAAACCCACAGCCTGGAGAGACTTCCATTCCCTGAATTGGCTTTTGTGGCCGGGCACTCCCCATGTTTCAGGGCTCTGGTACAGCTGGATACTCTGTTCTCACCCCCTCCCTGCTCGTGTTGAAAGAATCCCAATGACTATGGCCATTAGCTCCAGCACCACAAGGCCTAGTCCACCCCGACAGACTCTGAGATGTGCTTGTCGAGCACCGTGTTCTAGAAGATTCTGTGCAGATCCTCCTACTTCCTTAGTGCAGCTTTCTAAAACAGGGTGATGGGTGGGGCCGGGCTGCCCACGTCTCTGAGCAGCCAAGGCTCCTGTGTCAGAAGCAGGCAGGCCTGGTTGGAGTGCACCAGGTGACTCCTGCAGGACAGAGGGGACAAAGCCTGCTTTGCAGGGTTGTTGGGCGAGGTTCTGTGTGGGAGGTACCCGGTGCTGGCACCTGGTAGGCACACAATAGGCGGCAGGAGTTATCATTGTCATTTGCCTAATCTTAGCCACGCGTTTGAAAGGTTTCTTTGGGTGGGCCCCATCTGAGAATAGCTCATATGTGCACTGGGCGTCATTTGTCCAGTTGAACTCTGAAAGTGTAACTTCCTGGGTTTTCTAGATATTTTATATAGAAGACACCTACATGGACTCGTGTTCTGTTGGATGTGGCAACTTCTCCAAATGGCAGAAAGCCGCCTGTGGGTTTTGTTTTAACTGTCAGGATATGCCCTTTTCTGGAAAATCTGTGGTGAAATTTCAGGGAGATACGGGAGGAAAAAAAGACCCAGAGAGCCTCTTTTGGAGCATAATTGGTCACATATTCCTATGGCAAGATTAATTCCTTGGGATTCTTCTAAGGTGGACACAAAAATACATCAGGAGGAAGAGGGGGCCACACAGTAAAACAGAAACAAAGTATAACTGTTCCAGCTGCCCTCTCTCGGCCTCTGCTTCTCCTGCTGTCTTTGAAGGCACGAGGTGCAGGGGGAGAAGGGGGAGAGGAGGGTGAGGAGGTGGCACTGCCCTCCGAAACCAGCCCTGCGGCAGAGCTGGCATGGCCTGCGGGATGTGTGCCAGCTCGTCCTTACAACCTCAGCATGTGGGGCTCCAGCTCATTTCTGTTTTAAAAAACAATGAGCCTGACATTGTCCTCCAGCTCCCCTCTGCTGGCGCAGGAGTGCGGCTCCTTCACTTGGGTGGTCCTGGCTTCTGGGGATGGGACCTCGGAGGGGCGGATGGGCCGGAGCAGACCCGGCCTTCCCTGCAGCCACCAGGCTGGGTGCTTCTGTCCCCCACAGTGAACTAAAATCAGGACTTAATGAAAAGCTCTCGTGAAGTATATCACAACTGAAAAGGGACAATTTCTGTAAATGATATTTTCTGCTACTTTAAAAGAATAATACACGTTCAGCCCCCAAAGTTGGAAAACACAACATAAGAAAAAAACCAGCTGATGTCCTCGGTGCAGGCCTTGGGTCCCTGGTGTGCCCTGGCCTTCCCCGACCCCCCCAATTTTACCTTGGTGGGAGCTGCAGCAGGGTGAGGCTGGCTCTCACTCCACAGTGTCAGGGCTGCACCCTCCCGGGTCACACCAAACCCGTTCCCCTTCGAGAGAACCTGTTTTCCTCTCCCCGTCTCCCTCCCTGAGTGTGTTTATGAGCTCCTGCCTCATGGCCTCGTCTTGTACATGGAGTGGGGGGCACAGCTGAGAACAGATGCCGTCCCAGAGGTTGGGGCTGGAGTAGGGCTTGGAAGGAGCCCGGGACGGGCCTCCCCGATGTCATTTACTGAAGCCTGATGGGCTCCCTCACTGGTTTATGTTTTAATCTACTCCAGATAGAGCCTTGGCTCTACAGAAAGACTGTGTTCCATGGCTATAATTTTGTATTACTTTTTACTTGAAATCCCTAGTTTTCTCTTTTTTTATAAAGGGTAAAATTCGATAAAAGAAATTCTGAGATGCAGTCCAGTTACTACAGAAAATTCTGGTGAGTGTCTGGGCAGCATTAAGCTTGAGGTTACTGTCACCCTAACCCGACACTCTTTTTTCCTGTATCTTGAGCCTAGGACCTGTGGGTGCCAGATTATGAGCAGGAAGGGGAAGGATTTTTTTTTAAGTAATAATTATTAGCTAAATGCCCCCAAGCCTCACCTAGGGAAGATGGAGAGAGGCCGGCCTCAGGCTCAGCTGGACCCTGAGTGGTTGATGACGGCCATGTCGAGGAGGAGTTCACAGCCCCGTCCAGGCTGGACACAATCAGCCATGTCGGCCGTGGAGCCACGGGACAGAGGGTCGCCCACCGCCACATTTTTGCCATCCCTGGGGCACATATTGGAATTTTTATTAAATATTCAGTAACTTTTTTGGGTTCATCCTTTCTGTCTTCAAAAGTGTGACTGGAAACTTCTTTCCTTCTAATGAAAGTTGAAAGTGTACTCTCTCTAAAATCCCTAAGAAAAATGCCACATGGGGAGACGGCACCAAATGAGGCCACGGCAGGGATGGCGTGGCAGCCTTCGCCTCAGTTCCTGCTCCGTCACTCTGTGTGTATTGGGACCTGGGCCTCAGTTTCCTGGGCTGTCAGGTGGGGATCCTCATTTGGGCTTCACGGGTGCTGTGGGGTCTCTGGGAGTCATATGTGCAGTGCAGCCCCTGGAGGGTGCCTGACACCTTTGTGATGTAAAGAGGAGGCCTTCCTGTACCCTCTGCGTCCTTTACAGTCAGGCCCCCACTTAAAACTACTCATCATCACAGAGACCTCCCGGAGGGCCTGCCAACTGCACGCACAGAAGGACATTCACTTCATTCCCTCTTGTTCCTCTAGCCGAGCGGGGACCCTGGCCCAGTTTGCAAAAAGAGTGAGAAGAGTCCCTTCTCTCAGACTGCCGTCTGTCCTGGCAGCTGCTCATGTGTCTCTGCTCCCTTCCTCTAGCCATCGCCATGCTGAAGGACAAGGAGCCTGGGTCATTCATCGTCAGGGACAGCCACTCCTTCCGAGGCGCCTACGGCCTGGCCATGAAGGTGGCCACTCCCCCGCCTTCTGTCTTGCAGCTGAACAAGAAAGGTAGGGTTCCTGGACTGATACGTTAACTAGTCTGTGAAGAGTGTCAGTTTATGTTTATGCTAATGAGATAGCAGGTGACTCATAGTAGTACTCCTGGGTTTTCTTCTCAGTATCAACTTTTCAGGTGTGTTTTACTAAGCACTGTCCGTGCCCAAGACAGAACGTTAATTATTTATAAATTTCTTTTTTTTAAACTGCTTTGAATAGGTGATCCATTCCATTGTTCAGGTGTCAGAACAATATTACAAGACCTCCCTAAGGCATCTTGCTCCCACTCTCAGCTCAGTCTGCCTCAGTCCCCCTCACTTCCCGTGGGTCACTATCTGCATAACTTCCTGTGTGTCTTCTCACTGACCATCTATCCAATGCACACACACATGTGTTTTTCCTTTTTTCTTACATAAAAGGTGGCATATTATACACACAATCCTTGTTCCTATACCCAGCAGAGTGTTTTGATGGATTAAAAGTGAGGCTCGTGTAAGCCTGGGGCCATTAGGTTAGCCGTTCTCAAGGTAAAGGACCATGTCTTTCTCCTCTGTTCCAGCACACTCTGCACCCGTGACAATTAGCTGATATTACTTTATCATGTATAGATATACTCAAATCTTCTGCTTACTCTTTTTAATGATTTTTGTCATGAAACAGAACCATGTATAGAAAAGTTTGCGATGCCTACATGCACAGGTAAACCTTATTAGGAAGCACATATGCATGTCGCCACATCCGAGGAGACAGCCCTGGGGGAAGCCCCTTGCATGCCCCACCCACTGTGTCAGAATCCATCACCACCATTATTTTCAATATTTCAGCTATCCCGGGTTTGGCTACCTGAGGCCCCTCCAGCTGGCCCATGTCCCTTTGACGTTCCCCTGTCAGTCCACGAGCACTCCAGCTTTCTGAACAGCACACGTGCTTTAGGTTCACTTTGCCCTTTCCCTGTCACAGCCATTTCTCCAAAAATCTCTGGTTCTGTTTACTGGGGAATGGGGTCTGGAAACCAAGGTGTGGTCACTGGGTGTGCTCTTTGCTATGGGAGTGTCACTGCTTCTCCCTGAGACCAGAGCTAGGGAGTGTGTTGGCTTGAAAATTTCATGAGCTCATGCTGTTACCGCCAGTTCAAATCTGGTATCACGAGGTCCTTTCTCGCCTTCTCCTGCGGTGACAAGCTTGGTTCCCAACGACGTCAACAGACTAACTCCCTTCTCCATCCCCTAATAGACGAAAGACAGTTCGAATTACCATATCGATGCCATTGCGGACAAGAAACCTACCAAGTAAAGTGTAAAGTTTTTTTTATTGACCACCAAAATAGGAATCCCTAAACCTTACAGTTTTGCCTATTTTCAACATTATATAAGAAAACTAATACATACTACTACTAATACATACTAACATGTATTCTTTTGTGGCTTGGTTTCCTCAACATTGTAAGATCCTTCCTTCTGCCTCTGAGACTGCTGTAGCTGCTGTGCTCGATCACAGCTGACCGCCCTCCAGTGTGTGAATGGACTGCAACGTCGCTGTTCTGTTGTGGGTGGACGCTGGGTTTTCGGTTTATTCTTTTTTTTCTTTTTATCTCACCCTGCCCTCTCTGCCTTTTTACCATTATGCTGCAAACTCTAAGGAAAGGGAAGAGATTCTTTCACTCTCTCTTTTTCCCCTAAACGGAGACTGGACTAGAACATCAGCAGGTCACTCACACGGCACAGATTCTAAACTCGTGTTTGGAGAACAAAATGACAGTCACCTGCCTCACTTGTGTCCACGCGCAGTACCAAATCCTTAGATGAAACCCTTGCTCACAGCTCCCTGGAGAAGATCCCCTTGGGGTTGCGGCTTGAAGAATGTGAGATTTGGTTGTCAAGGGGCCTGGCCTCAGGCATGTCTGAGGGGTTTCCAGGAAACATAGATGGTCCATTTGGCCAAGGTAGGGTCGTGTGAATGGAGGAGGGGGGTAGGGTGAGGTTGGGAAGGAACACATGATGCAGAGCACAGACCCCAAATCTGTGGATATTGGCATTGTCTCCAGGTGAAGGAGGAAAAGGCTTTCTGTAGAATAGGTGTAACAGGTAAGCTTTGAAAGGTAGGATCCCAGACCGCCCAGAATTCCAGCATGAGAAGCTCCACCAAACGCTCGACTCACTTTTGAGTGGAAAATAGGGGCTTTTGTCTTTGAAGAGCTGCTTAGGGCCTGATTGTGGAGGATCGAAGGCATCGGCCTTATTTGGAAACTTGCTGAATGATGATGAAAGCAGGAGGAAGTCTCAGGACGGAGCGTCTGTGGTGTGGAGTCAGGAGTGGATGTGGGAGAGCAAGAATGAGTACATGGCAGCTGCTGGGCTCCTCGGTTTCAGTAGGAGGTTTTAAAGCAAGGCCAAAAAAATTTTTTCTGCGTGCATTATCTTTTGGGAAATACAGATGGTGGTATATACCTCTTCTGACCTCCAGGCATGCGTCCCCCCTCTCAGGCCGACTTGGACTCAATCTTAAGATGAAAGTAACAAAATAGAGGATATTAGAGTAGCAGGCTTCAGGAAATCCAATGTTGCTGGCATCCCCTGGGTGAAATCTTATCTGGCTACCGTGTCTTCACCCGGCCCCTGGATTTGGCATTTGGATTTCACAGGAAAGAGCCCAGTGGGTCAACACCCCCTCTGGTACCCTGGAGATGGGGCTGCCAAAATGTGCGGAACGCTGTTCTCCAGATCCCAAGTGGCTGGGTTTCCCGCTGAGTCACCCCTCACCACTGGCATCCAGACCACACTCTGTGTCTCCCTTCAGTTTGGAAGGCATGGATCATTTTCCTCCCACAACTGAATGGCAAAATGTACTTTGTCCAGTTTTATTCAATACAGCCTTTTATGGAATCTGATTGTTCCTTTTCTGCTAGCTGTACTGCCCCTGCGAAATGCTGACACTAATATTGTTGATATTTGTCATTGTTGTTCATAAACATCATTGGGGAGTCTACTATGGACAAGGTGTGGGGACCAAACCCAACTCCAGCAGGTCCTGCCGTCAAGCGGTTTCCAAAATCAGAAACATTGGAAGTTACGGCAGACACGTTCTCATGGAGGGGGCTGCAGGAAGCCACAGGAGGCAGGACAAAAATATAGCACTGTGTTAATGCCTGCAGGACTCATCAGCACACAGCAGTAACTTCTTTTCTTCTGTTTGTTACTTGTACTTTTCGACCATCAGATGGTTTGCCATTCAGTGGTTTTTCGTGATGCACCTTCCCCTTGGATTGATGGGCTGGCAGGAACACAAGTGTTCTGTGTAGTGGCAGTGTCATAGAAGGCTGCTTGTATGCAGCTCAGGGCTTCCTTTCTGAGGGGTTTGTGTACCTGGCTCCTGGCTAAGCCTCACCCAGAGGACTGGCATCCTGGCAGCTCTTTTCAGAGATTGGTTCTTGGGCATCATGTTGTGTCTGGGTTTTCCTAATCTCTCCCCTTGGAGGGGAAGGAGCTGCAGATCCATGTTCCTCTTTCTTAGCCACAGACTCATTCCCTTCCCTGGGAAGTCTTGCAGAATGGTCGAGGCTGTCTCCCGAGGACCCCTCCACCCCAGGCATGGTCACTATAGGGTCTCTGGCAGTCTGTCCTGCAGCTCAGCTCCCTTTCCCAGGGTGGGTTCTTGGCAGCCCACCCACTGCAGTGGCCAGAATCCTGCACAGAGGGGCTTTCTCCAGGGCAGCGCCTCCCTTCAACTGCAATTCTGCCCTCCCCCCATCCTCCCATGCTCTCATTTTTTTAATTCTCTTTTCTTTCTTTTAAATCTCTTACCAGCTGGAGATTTGGCCAATGAACTTGTTCGGCATTTCTTGATTGAGTGTACCCCAAAGGGAGTGCGGTTGAAAGGGTGCTCAAATGAACCGTATTTTGGTAAGTGACTGGGAGCTGGCGCTCCAGGTTCCGAACACGTGGCGTGAGGATTTCCTCTGCTCGCTGCCCTCAGTTGGGGCCATCACTCTGGGGTTCTTCACGCATAGCTTTTACTTTTCGTTTCCGATTCTGAGATCCTTCTCACCTGAATTATCGTCTCTAAAATACACTAAATGTGAGATAGTTCTTAAAAGCTTTCTCAGAACCATGCAAATGAAAGGCACAGTGTGGGACTGGAAATGCACATGTCAACACGGCACCATCCTGGCAGTGGGCACACAGCGTGGGCTGGTTGGAGCCTGAGTGTGGCCTCATCCTGCAGGCGGAAGAGGAGCCCAGCGCTTCCCAGCGCTGCGTCCTTCCTCCCCTGTGGGATGTGAGCCTTCCCAACCTCACAGACGTGTCGGAAAGACTCTGTGAGCTCCCCAGGCTGAGCACGTGCAGACTGAAGCATTGCATTATCTTAGCCTTTTAGAGGCACCTCACAGAGACCACATGGGGGGAAAAGTTGGTGCTGTCTCAGATTTGGCAAACGGTGTGATTTATTCTTTATAAATTGGTAATGCTGTGTCCTTGTTAAGAATCGTCTGCAATTCCCTTTACCTACCCCTTTGCTGTTTTGCTGAACTTGTTGCTTCGTTGAAGTTTTGCACAAAGTCCTGCAATAATGGAGCATGTTAGTTGGTAAAACTATCAGGGCTTACCCTTTGCAGCAGCTTCCTTTCAGCAGATAAATTGGCTGAGCGACATGGTATTTAGGGCCGTGTTAACTCTTGTTTGCTTTCATCCATTTTGCAGGGAGCTTGACAGCTCTGGTGTGTCAGCATTCCATCACGCCCTTGGCCTTGCCCTGCAAGCTGCTCATTCCGGACAGAGGTATGCTGTCCAGTCCTCAGTGCCGCTCTGTCTCTCTGTAGGATCGCCTGCAGTGTGTTGGGCACACTGGTGTCAGGGATCCATAAAGATTATTGAGAAAAATCAGACCTGAGTTCTTTTTCTTTCCTGTACTCTGTGGGTAAACCTTAAAGAAGGTTGACTGGTTTACCTGAGTCAACGAAAGAAGAGGAGTCCCTCTGCACCCGCAGCCCCCAGTTCTGTCTTTATATCATTGGCCTGTGAAACGTTTCCAGGGAGCAAAGATTCTTAGCTCAAAAGTGTAAAATACCTGGACCAAGACACCTTCCAGGTCATGTACATTTAATTTTTATGATTCTACAGAATCAGCAAAACGTTGATACTGTTGAGGTTAGGTGCTGGGTGAACTGTTCTCTTTACCTTTATGTTTGTTTGAAAATATCCATAATAAGAGAAAATAACACCCATCGCATAACAGTGTGATTTGACTATGTGACCCAGTTTCCCCAATGATCATTCATATAAATTAATTCAGGGTCAGAGAGACATTTTGCAGGACCACGTTATCTCAACTTTTGCTCAGAATTTGGTGATAGTTTCTCTGGGCTGGACTGTTGTCACAGACCAATCGTGTCACCGTCTGGGAATTCAGTCATGAGTGTCTGACGTTGTCATGAAGATTCTTTGTTGGCAAAGCGGATTCATTGGTGCGTTTTCTTGCTCCTTCCTGCAGATCCATTGGAGGAAATTGCAGAAAGTTCTCCCCAAACTGCAGCCAACTCAGCGGCCGAGCTGCTGAAGCAGGGGGCAGGTCAGTCACCGGCCACACTTCCCACACCTCCTAGTTACGGCAGAAGCGGGAGTCAGAGGCACAATTTCCTCTCTCAACTTTGGTCTCCGGTTTCCTTTCCTTGCTGTGTATTTGCAGGAGGTTTCCTTTTATAGAAAGCTGCCCGGGGCTGGGTGGGGCACCAAGTGTCAGCCACAGACCAGGACTCCACAGGCTGGAAATATCCCTCTGACTTGAACAAGACCAGATTCAGGGGAACAAATGTCAAGTCCTCTGTTTAGTTTGGGGGGAATGTAGTAAGACAGGATGTGGGTGACCTGCCCTGCCGGCTATACATGTAAAAGTGTTCTGGAGGTATGACTGAACAAGTCACTGGAAATGAGCCAGTGGTTTGACCCACTCTGCTGGCAGCCCTGGTGTCACAGGCAGGCACTGAGCTCTCTAAGGCACTGTTTTTTTTTTTTTTATTAATAGACTTTATTTCTTAGAGCAGTTATAGGTTCACATCAAAATTGAGGGGAAGGTACAGAGATTTCCCATATAACCCCTGCCCCACACGTGCACAGCCTCCCCCACTATCAACATCCACCATCAGTGTGGTACATTTGTCACAATTGATGAACCTACATTGACACATCATAGTTACCCAAAATCTATGGTTTACATTATTAGGGTTCATTCTTGGTGTCGTACATTCTGTTGGTTTGGACAAATGTATGATGACATGTATCCACGATTATAGTATCATACAGAGTAATTTCACTGCCCTAAAAATCCTCTGTGCTCTGCCATTCATCCCAACCCCCCACTGGCAACTGTTGATCTTTTTACTGTCTCCATAGTTTTGCCTTTTCCAGAACGTTATAGAGTTGGAATCACACAGTATGTAGCCTTTTCAGATTAGCTTCTTTCACTTACTGATATGCATTTAAGGCTCCTCCGTGTCTTTTCATGGTTTAATAGTTCACTTCTTTTTAGTGCTGAATAATATTCCATTATGTGGATATACTACAGTTTGTTTATCCACTCACCTGCTGAAGCGCATGTTGGCTGCTTCCAAGCTTTGGAAATTATGAATAAAGCTACTGTAAACATCCCTGTGCAGATTTTTGTGTGGACATAAATTTTCAACTCCTTTGGGTAAATACCAAGGAGCGTGATTGCTGGATCATATGGTAAGAGTATGTTTAGTTTTGTAAGAAACTGCCAAACTGCCTTCCAAAGTGGCTGTTACCATTTTGCGTTCCCACCAGCCATGAATGCGAGTTCCTGTTTCTCCACGTCCTCATTGGCATTTGGTGTTGTCAGTGTTCTGGATTTTGAACATCCTAATGGCATGTAGTGGTATCTCATTGCTGTTTTAATGTGCATTTCCCTGATGACATATGATGTGGAGCATCTCTTCATAGGCTTATTTGCCATCTATATTTTTTCCTTCGTGAGATGTCTGTTAAGGTCTTTGGCCCAGTTTTTAACTGAGTTTTTTGTTTTCTTAGTGTTGAGTGTTAAGAATTCTTTGGTGAGTGTCTCTCGTAGAGCAGAAATTTTTAATTTTAAATTTAGTTTTGAAATCCAGTTTATCAATTGTTTCTTTCATGGATCATGCCTTTTGTGTTGTATCTCAAAAGTTATCACTAAACCCAAGGTCATCTAGATTTTCTCCTATATTATCTTCTAGGAGTTTTATAGTTTTTTGTCTTACATTTGTTATACATTTTGAGTTAATTTTTGTGAAGAGTGTAAGGTCTGTCTAGATTCACTTTTTTTTTCTTTTTTGAGGAAGATTGGCCCTGAGCTAACACCTGTTGCCAATCTTCCTCTTTTTCTTTTTTCTCCCCAAAGCCCCAGTACATAGTTGTATATCCTAGTTATAGGTCCTTCTAGTTCTTCTATGTGGGATGCTGCCTCAGCACGGCTTGATGAGCAGTGAGTAGGTCCCTGCCCAGGATCCGAACTGGTGAACCCCAGGCCGCTGAAGCAGAGCGTGCAAACTTAACTGCTATGCCACCGGGCTGGCCCGCTAGATTCACTTTTTTTTTTGTTTGTTTTTGTGAGGAAGATTAGCCCTGAGCTAACATCCAATGCCAATCCTCCTCTCTTTTGCTGAGGAAGACTGGTCCTGGGCTAACATCTGTGCCCATCTTCCTCTACTTTATGTGGGACACTGCCACAGCATGGCTTGACAAGCGGTGATTTGGTGCGCGCTTGGATCTGAACCTGCAAATCCTGGGCTGCCGAAGCAGAGCATGTGCACTTAACTGCTGTGCCACTGGGCCGGCCCCCTAGATTCACTTTTTTATATGTGGATGTCCAGTTGTTCCAGCACCATTTGTTGAAGAGATCATCTTTGCTCCATTTTATCGCCTGTGCTCCCTTGTCAAAGACCAATTGCCTGTATTTATGGAGGACCTATTTCTGGGCTCTCTCCCCTGTTCCGTCGATCTATTTGTCTCTTCTTTCACCAGTGCAACACTGTCTTGATTACCGTAGCTTTATAGTAAGTTTTGAAATCGGGTAGCAATCAGTCCTCCAGCTTTGTTTTTCTCCTTCAGTTTTGTGTTGGCTATTCTGGGTCTTTTGCCTCTCCATATAAACTTTAGAATTAGCTTGTTGCTATCCATAAAATAACTTGCTGGGATTGCATTGAATCTAGAGATCAAATGGGGAAGAACTGACATCTTGACAATATTGAGTCTTCTTGTCCGTGAACATGGAATGTCTCTCCATTTATTTAGTTCTTTGATATTTTTCATCAGAGTTTTGTAGTTTTCCTCATACATATCTTGTACATATTTTATTAGAGTTATACCTAGGTATTTCGTTTTTGGGGGTGCTAATGTAAATGGTGTTGTGTTTTTGATTTCAGATTCTACTTGTTCTCTGCTAGTATTTAGGAAAGTGACTGACTTTTGACTGTTAAACTTGTGTCCTGCGACCTTGCTATAAAAACTTACTAGTTTTAGGCCACGTCACTTTTGCAGGATTAGATGCTATCCTAGTGGCCCCAGTTTAAGAGGGTTATGGACAAGCCAGACACCACAGGGCTCTTGTGTATCTGCAGCTATGAGGGAGGGCCACAGCTAGAGAGGATGATAGGGCCCCCTGACTTCAAAACCCTGAATTTCCCCCATTGGAGATCTTTCATACAAGGTAGATATTTACTCTCAGAAATGTTTGAATGGGAATTTCTGAGTCTGGGGGAGGATTGGACAGAAGTACCTCCATCTGTACCTCATATCTATAGACTACTTTATAGTTGTGACTCCATGCTGGAGGTATATGCACTGTAGAGGTATTTTCTTGTAACTTCCTCTGTACAGTCTGCATTATTCTGTGCAGTTTTTCTCTGTAAAACTACACATCCCTGTGCCTATTACCCAGCTAATTCGAAACCTCTCTGGTTTCAAAAGGAATGTTTTAGTGTTGAACTCTCCTTAGACCTTCCATGAAGGATCAGTTATCTGTGGCCAGAACAAAGGTGACAGGAGTTTGCACAAGTATGCTAGAACTTGAAGCTCCAAATGGAGAGTGTGGCTATGTCAGTCCTGGGTTCAAGTCCAGGCTCCAACACTCAGGATTTTGACCTCTGGCAAATCACTTAGCCATGCAGACCTCCACATAGTAATAATAACCTTTCCCCCACACAGATGAATAGGACGTTGAAAAACGCCTTGGGAACTAACCTGGTCACGTAAGCTGTTGTATTTCTGCCACTCCACTTGCGTGTAGAAACACTTTCCCTGGCCCAAGAGGAATGGCTTCTCCTGTGCAATGGCCTCATCCTTCCCCTGCGTGGGCCCGTTTTTAAGGGCTGTTCCTGGGTGACAGTCCCCACGTCAGAGATGAGCTCACTGCCCCCAAATTGTTTTAGGCGGTCCCTGGAGCCCATGAGGGTTCATAGCCTCCTCATGTCAAAGCAGTGACCTTTCAGGTTTCTCTTTAAGCTTCATTGTTAGCTAACCTTTTTCCAATAAATGTCGAATTAATGGATCAGTGAATTACTTGATTATAATAAGGTACCTAAATAGCCCTTATTTTTAGATGTTAAAGGTTTTTATTCTATTCTGGCTTATCATTTTTAAGTACTCTTTATCATCTTTCTAAACAATATATGGCCGTATCAAGTAACTCTGAATGTTTTGTTTGGAGGGGTGGGCCTTCCTGGGGACAGGACTTCCATCAGAACCTGGAGCCCGTCCGAGTCGGGCGTTTACATATGAGGGTTAAATTATGACTGCGTTGACCTTATATCTTTATAAAATCTCTTGTTTCTAAAACACATCAAGAGGTTTACTTTCTGTCCAGCTGCCCTCATGGCTGAGCAGGCGAGGACTCGAGTCAGGACTCAGAAATACAGCTGGAAGAGTGAGGGCGCTGCGAGAGCGCCCCAGCGCGTCTTCCCGGGGTCGCAGACGGTTGGAACAAGTGCAGACATGGGGGCGGAAGGCGGTCGGACTGTCCCATCTCTGATCTCCTCAGGGACATTCAGGGGGGTTTTTTCGTAAACTAATTTCCTGCGTTGCCCTGATTCACTTAGCAGCCCAGGCTCCTGGACTCACAGCAGCTCTTCGCGATTCTCTGGTCCCGTTTCCTCGTCGGAGAGCTGAGGGAGCCCAGACTCAGGACCGTGCCGGAGTCGGCTGGCTCGCCACGAGGGGCATAGACTTTTCGTTCTCTTCAGTTTAATCCTTTTCATTTGATACCCAGGCCATTATGGGTCATTCCAGTCTCTGAAACAACTTCTGTTTCTGTTTTCAGCCCTGTTCTTAAGGAATTCTTGTTGAAGCAGCAGAATGCAGTATAATTCTGAAAAGAATGCCTTTTTTCCAGACTTCTGGCAGATTTTCCATACATGTTAGGGTTGTGTTTTTAACTTGCCATATTGTAAAGTATACTTTCTCTGTTAAAGTACTATGTGTTCTTCAAGTTAAAAGAAGAAAGATATGTAAAAGAAAGGGAGAAATGAATGACTCAGAGACCTCTTACCACGTGCAGCCCTGGATGTTCCTCCTTTTCTCACTCTGCCTAAGAAGTTCACCCACGGTTTTTGCAAACACGGCCTTGGTCTCATTTTGAATGGCTGTATAAAGGCCGGCCCATCGTGTGATTCAACTCCTTACGGCTCCGGCTCCTCCTTTAGCTTCTTTCTAAGTTCTCAATAGTACAAGCGATGCCTGGAAGGCTGCCTTTCGGCGTTCCTTCTTTTGTCTGATTTCTGGAATGTTGCCTTAGGACAGATTCCCAGAAGTGGTAGGTCGGGGTGAGGACGCGTGGACGGACCGTAGACTCTTGCTCCTCGCTGTGGGTTTGGCGGGCGCTTTCCTGGTCAGTGTCGCACTAGGCACCGCAGCTCCTCAGCCGCACCCCGGCGTGAGCGCTTGTCGGGGGAATTGGGTGGTCTCGGGTCAGGCCCAGTGGGGCAAGCACAGCAGTGACCCTGTGGGCCCACCTGTCCTCTCCCAGAGAGAGCAGGGGCTCCGGGGACTGGCGTGTGCTTTGTGGGTGGCAGCACTCCTTCTCTGCTCTGAGGAGTGGGAACATGGCTCTGCACTGGGAGAGATGTCCCCAGGCGCCAGGCTCCCGCTGCTCCTTATCAAAAGGCCATTTGTGATGCTGCAGGGAAGCAGGGGTCTGGGTCGTGGCAGCCTGCGGTTAAATGTGCCCCCGATCCAGTTGGGGCCCATTTTGTGGGATTTCATTGTAGTTAGATCAAAATTTTCTTTTTTTTCTCTTTTGTAACTGAATGACTGGCATTACAGTCATACTAGTGGAATCAAAGACAGAATATTCACCCTCCTAAAATCAACCAGTCTTAACTTTTCCAGGCACCCTTCCAGCTCCTGTTCATATGCACACATGCTTTTTATTTTATAGTTCTAATCATAGCACAGACACAGTTTTTATTCTGCTTTTCCCATTAACCTCTAACGGTTTTCACGTTGCTGTACAATTTTCATAATTACTATTTGCTGGTTGCTTGGTATGTCATTGAGGGGCTAATTTAACCATTCCCCTATTTTTGGACATAATTTGTTTCCAACTTTTCCCACTATGATGAGTATGTGGCTCAAATATCTTCACCTCTAGGTTAGTGGTCTTACAGGGAGATATTTTCTTTCTCAACCCTCTCAGAAGTGGGACCTCGAGGTTACCGAGTGCGGGCATTTCTTCTGATCCTCCTGATAAATATTGCCAAAGTATCATCCAGAATGGCTGTCCTGTTGACGCCACCATTTCGTTTAAAAGCACATCTTTCATCAGAGCTTTGGAGGCATTGAGCATTGGGCAATTGCAATGTTAAGGACTTTTACCACCTTGCTCTGTTTCTCAAGGTGACAAAAGTAAATCCCTCAAGTTCAGACAGGAGCTGAAGTGCAGGTCAACCACCAGCCCGGCAGTTCTGCTCAGAGTGTCTTCTCCCCTGGCACCGTCAGATGAGGACAGTGCGAGCCAGCTGGAAGGAGTGGGGGTGTGGAGAAGGGCAGTGTTGGCCATGGAAACTCAGCCATTCAGGGAGGGTGTCTCCGACTTCTACCTGCCTCTCAGTGTCTCCCTGGGCAAAAATGTGTAGATGTGACAATGAGCTTCTAAAAGATGCCTCTGCTGTCAGGGCAGTCGGGGCTGTCAGCAGGCATTATCTATGGCTGAGGAAAATCTCACGCAACTTAAATACCTCACAGTAAAATTAGCGACTCATCCCTGGGAATGTTATATGAAATTTCTTACTGAGTGCGTGTCCTCTGCCCAGTGCCTGGTTGGCATGTTTCTTTTTTTTTTTTTTTTTTTTTCTGTGAGGAAGATCCGCCTGAGCCAACATCTGCCAATCCTCCTCTCTTTTGCTGAGGAAGACTGGCCCTGGGCTAACATCTATGCCCATGTTCCTCCACTTTATATGGGACGCCGCCACAGCATGGCCTGACAAGCGGTGCATCTGTGCGCACCTGGGATCTGAACCGGCGAACCCCAGGCTGCCGCAGCGGAGCACGCGCACTTAACTGCTTGTGCCACCGGGCCGGCCCCTGGCATGTTTCTTAATGTCTTTCGGCCTCAATTTTCTCGTCTCTAAATTGGGAATGATAGTAGAGTCTTCCTCATAGGACTGTGGTGTGGATTTTATGAGAGAATCTCTGTAAAACGTTTAGCTGAGACCTGACACAGAGGAAGTGTCATAATGAGCAGCATTAGGTGAAGCTCCACGAAATGAAAACAATTGTGTTTGGGGTAGAAACTTCTTTTTAGATTTTGCTTAATGGCATAATGCCCTCTAATAATTATGGGGATGAATTATCAAGCTCTTCTTCCTGAGAGAAAAAGTGAATTGTTGAGTAAACTTGGTAGGAGAAAATTGGTATCTCAGGTGAGACTCCTTGCTGATACTGATTTTGGGGAGCACTGTTGTTAGAGGAAGGGGGGCAGCACCTTTCAGTCTTTCTCCTGTGAGTGCTGGAAGCTCTTGCAGTGACACTTCCTCCAGAAAACACCATCACTCCTCTTTGGGGCTGCTTGCTTCTTGGGAGGTTTTCCGGTATTGGCTGCCTTTCCTTGAGCCTTGGCCTTTACGGTTGGGGCTCTTCTGGTGAATCCAATGATTCTATGGAGCTTTTCCCTGCTGTGGTCACTGAGGGCCCCCCCGGACCCGCCCTAACGCTCACCACCCAGGACAAAGGAGGAGCTTCATTCCTCTGATGCAAACCCCAGGTCTTGCTGTCCTTCCCCATCACATTTACTCTGTGCTCACTGCAGCAGAGGTTTCCGAATCCTCAAAGTTTCCCAAACTCTAAAAACTAGCTGTGAATTATAGCATCTGCCGTGGAGAGAATGGATGGCCAGCAGCTCATAAGCAGCCTTGCATCTTACGTAGGGACGGCCTACGTTTTTTCCGTTCCCCATCTGCATGAGTGCCTGGGCAGTGCACTTGCCAGCAGGCATGGCTCCTGCTCCGTGTCAGGAGGCAGAGTGGAGGCGGAGCTGCTCCATGGCCATGCCTCCCGGAGACTCCCCCAGAGGAAAGCAGCACCAGTGGGGTCACAGCACTCATCTGATTGCTCGGGTCCCAGGGAGGCATTTTCTTTTCTGTGTAGTGAGGCCTTTCAACATGGAGTTAAGATGCCCCAGACACTCACATGCAGAGACGGGCATCCTACGGGGGGACACAAGAGTGGCTCTGTTCCTGGAAAGGACACGCTCGGGGTGGTGGGCCAGGCGAGGCCAGGGCTCCACTTTAGGCCAAGTCCGAGTGTCTCATGGGTCACCCCAGGAGGGCCCGTGTCAGCTTCAGCTTGGTCTGCAGGGATCCAGGCTCAAAGGGCCATCGGGCTGTTTACAGAGCCCTGTTCACACCCAACTGTTTGCTTCCCCCAAGAGGAGGTGGCTGACAACAAGCCCCCAGCCCCTTGGCAGCATGAGGAGCAGGGGTGGGACGTGGACAGGACAGGCTGTCCCAGCTCTTTCACGGACTGTGTTCTGAGTTGGCCGCCAATTGTTCATTCTCAGCAGCTCTTTCTGGATGCCCACCACTTTCAGAACTCTGAGCAGGGTGGTTATTTGGTGTTCAAGACCTCATGCTCCCCTCTCGGACATTTCTTTAGCTACACTTGTGGTTGGGCTCTAATCCCTCCCAGACCCACACTGAGGCTGAGAAGGTACCTCCAGCCCCACCTGGGGACGCCAGGTGTGAGTAATGCAGCAGGAGTGAAAGCTCATCCCGGGGCTAGTGGGAGGGGCGACCTGTTTATGCTCCTATCGGCCTTGGGACAAGTGTGTCTCTGGGTCACTCACTCTCCACGCCTTTTGAATTAGGGGCAAAGGGCGTTTGCCTTAAATGCATGTGGCACAAGCCACACGTGCGAGTCATTCATTATCCCCAGGGCCACTGCTGGCGACTGCCCATGTGTCTGACAGAGGCATTAACAAGCTGCTTCCCCTTGGTGTCTTGCAGCCTGCAATGTGTGGTACCTGAACTCTGTGGAGATGGAGTCCCTCACCGGCCACCAAGCTGTCCAGAAGGCCCTGAGCATCACCCTGGTCCAGGAGCCACCTCCGTTGTCCACAGTCGTGCACTTCAAGGTGTCGGCCCAGGGCATCACCCTGACGGACAATCAGAGGAAGTGAGTGTGCCCAGGCGGCCGGGGCTGCGGGCAGGGGTGGGGCTTCTGTCACACCTGGGGGTTAGACCTCTGCCAGCTCTGCTCATCACCCAGACTGTGCTCCTGGGCAGGTTAGTGGTCATCAGGCAAAAGTAGTCAGTAACCCAACATCCATCCAGGGTTTTCTCTGTCACCAAATGTGTCCCAGGAGCCACGTATAAGCTATTAATATTTGGTCCAAATGCTTTTTTCTTAGGAGTCAGTAAAAAAAAAAAAAAAAAAAAAAAAAAGTATATATATATATATACGTGTATATATATATATTTGGACCTTTGATTATCACACACACACACACACCTAATTTTCAAATGCAAAAATCTTTTAAGTCTTTTCTGTAAAAATGCTTGGAGACTGTGATAGAATCCACTCACTTTTGCTTCAGTATTATTACTTCTGTGTGGTCATCCCATTTCAGATGAGAATGTGACCTTGATAGATATTATTTCAGTATCTAAATAATATTAATTATTATATAATAGTCATAAGAATAATGTTAATATATATCTAGATATTATGTAATATTATAATATTAAATGTTATCTAGGTAATATTTGAATATCTAGATAATAGATAATATTTCAGTTTCAAGTGACTTTTGTCAGCTGTCACTAAGTCGGTTCTACTTGGGCAGATGTTCTGATGGGAACATTTTTGGAGCCGTGGCCTGAGCAAGGAGCAGTGTCAGGTGCACAGACAGAGCAGTGGCAGGCGTGTTCCTCCTGCCACAGGGTCAAAGGCATTTCGGATGCAGTTATTATTTGTTAGTTATGGAAACAGCCTGGTGTGATTGATAAGGGAGCTAGGTCATCAACCCTAAAAACAGAGCGATGGCAGGAGCTTCAAGGGGCTGCTGCCATTCCCCTCGTGTCAGCCATGGGGGCAGAGCTCAGACCAGGTGTGCCCAGCACCCCAAAGCCTCTCCTGCCTGCCCCGGGGTTGGTGCCGAGCGTGGGAAGGTCTCTGAACCAGAGCCTTCTGGCCCACTGCTCAGGATGAAGCAGGTTGGGGGGTTTCACTCATAACCCTTCGCCAGTAAGAAAAGGCGTGGGGGTAGGACGTGGGCTCTGCTGCTCAGATGCCATCCCCTTGCCCGTGCCTCTTACCAGTGGGGTGACCATGGGCAAGTCCTTCACCTTGTAACGCTCAGTTTCCTCACCTTTCAAACTGCACTGAAGTAACGGTCTCAGGAATTTAGTGATTTGAATGAAATAACGTGGCAGGTGCCCTGCACGGCGGAGGGGTGGACCCCGGGTCGGGGCGGAAAGTGCGGCTTTCTCCTTCACAGCATCTGTTCGCTCTTGGCAGCTCCATGCTTTCTCTGTATCTCATTTCGCTGTGTCCTTATAGACCTGAGGGTGGGCTGTGTCCACAGCATTCAGGGTCTGTTCTATTGCAAGAGACAGAATCCGGATGCGGACTGGCTGGTGCTGACAGAGGGGGCCCTGTCCTCCCTGGCAACCAGCATCAACAGGCAGCAGGGAGGGCGCTGCCCCTCAAGGGTCCCCCGACCGAAAGATGCCCAGGCTCTGCCGGAGCCTTTCCCATGTGCTGGCCTCTCTCTCCTTCTCCCGGTGAGCTTTCTCCCTGCACCAGGAGTGAAGCCGCCTGCGTCTGGGGACACCACCACCCTCCCCAGGAGGAGGAGGGACCGGCCCCATGTGGCGCGGGGCACGGGGCCTCGTGGCCGTGTGGTCCTGGGCGGGCAGTGCTCAAATGAGTGGGGAGGGCTGGCAGGTGAAACAAAGGACGCCGTGACCTGAGCCGGGGGCAGGACAGAGGGCTCCTCTGGTGGTTCCACCGTGACCCTGCTGGCCCAGCCTTAGCAGCACTTCCCAGTGGCGTTAATGTGCACAGCATTTGGCAGCTCACGGTGTGCTGTCAGCTTCATTACAGCGTCTGATGTGGGCTCCTGTCCCGGAGAGGGGTGGGCCGCTCCAGGTGCCCTGTCCACAGGCGAGGAAGGGAAGGCTGGAGATGGTTGGCGGTTCCCGGGACGATGGCAGGAAGGTCAGGCGTCACTCACCATCCTCCTCTCTCGGTCAGGCTCCTCAGTCTGATTCAGGTGGCTGGCCGTCTCACGACTTCACTGCGCAGTGCTTCCCTTCACCCCGCAACTCGCTTCTGTCTGAGGGCGACTTTCCCCAGAACCGCTCTGCCCAGCTTCACGTGTCTGTCGACTTCTAGCGAGCAGACGTTCTCCTCTTCTCTCCAGACGACTAGTAAAAGCATAGAATAGGCTTCTGCCCTGAATCTCCTCATGGGAAGCCCACCCAGTGCCTCATGGAGACCCTAAAACCCCAATAACAGGGTCGTCCCCCTGTGTCCTTCCTGACAGGCTCTTCTTCCGGAGGCACTACCCTGTGAGCAGCGTGATCTTCTGTGCGTTGGATCCACAAGACAGGAAGTAAGAAATGTGTATTTTTATTAAGAAATGCATATAATTCCTTTTCCTCTGTAAGTTAATTTAAAAAATAACATAATTCTTCTCTTTTTTCCTTTCATTTGCAAGGTGGATCACAGATGGCCCTAGCTCAAGGTAAGTTGCCAGCATGTCTCGGTCACACTGCAAAGGTGAATTCTGTTCCAGACTTCCGAAGAGGGTCCTTGCAAGGAAATGACTAAATCATGCCAATGGGTTGGGTTTTGCTTTAAACAACAATGAAAGTGTTCTCCTCGTGTAGAAAGGGCCCGCAGAGGGTTAGCTTTTCTGCTTTCTCTTCTCTGAATGTGAACTCTTGACCTTTGATCCTTAAAGTATGGTATAAATAGTGTGAAGCAGACTGCACCGTTCTGGCCATTTAGGAGTGGGTGTGGACAGCAGTGACGTTGAGGTCAGGGTGTTAGAAGGAGGGCCTGTCGGTGTGTGAGAGCAGGAATGAACAAGCGTTCGGTGTTTTCCAGACGCAGGGAACACAGTTTCATCCTGCCCTCCCTCTGTGGCAGGCCAGGCGTGGGCTGGGGGCAGGGTGGCTTCAGAACCCTCCAGAGCTGTCTGCAGTCCCACAGGGTGACCTCCTCTGTGTAACCTAAATTTGAGAACCGCAAGTGTCGGATCACTGGTGTCCTGTCCTAGGATTCCTATATCAAATTACTCATTTGTCTTGAGATCTGATAAAGTGCCCGGAGGCCTCCCTAGTCCCAGGTGGGGGCATGCCCCCACTGCCCCGGCCTCTGGCACGCAGGGCTGACCGCCCTCCCGGCTGCCTGGAATGTGCGACCCCCTTGGGGTTACTGAGTGCCATCGGCCAAATCCCTCCCATGGTGTGGAAACCACTAAGCTTAGACAAAAAATTCCTTCATTTTTCTAAGAAGGAGAAGAAAGACTTCTGCCAGGGATTTGGATACGGACAATGGTAGTTATTGTGTTAAGTTTGGGGCTCATGAAAGTCTCTTCAGATAAAGGCTTCAATTCTTCTAAGAAAAATAATTAGACACACTGTTCTCTTAAGCAGTTTCCTTAACTGCAATAGTTTGTAACTCAGGCGCACGAGGCTGAGAAGGGAGCCCCTGGTGTATTTTCAGTCCCCCGGACCCAGTGGGTGAGAGTGCCGACATCTGGGAAGGGCTGGCTGCATCCTGCACCATCCCGGGACCCAGAGCTGGGGTGTGAGTGCCCCTGCAGGCTCTGCACTCCCGTCTGTTCTGACTGCGTGAGGTGGAGCCGGGGTGCTCACCCTAATGCGCTGAGGACCCCGGCCCTCCCCTCAGAGACTCGGGTCCGTACGCCGGGAGTGGGGCTCGGGAGTCTGCACTGACAAGCGTCTAGAGGATTCGGGGCAGGCAGGGAGGGGGCTTTGGTTCAGGGCCCAGACCACTCCCGTGCTGCCCCCTCCGGTTCCTCACCTGCAGAGTAGGAGCAGCAGCATCCTCCCTGCAGGGTTGTGAAGGGGGAGAAGGTGTGGACAGGGGTCTGGCAGGGTGCTTGGCCCCTGGCAGGTTTCAGATAAGTGGCGGGCTGAGGTGGCAGTGGTGGGAGGAAGCCGAGGTTTGCACCCACACTCGGGCCTTGCAGGATGGGGCGCTGGCCTCTAACCTCAGGTCTCCCTTTGCAGAGTCTTTGGATTTGTGGCCCGGAAACAAGGCAGTGCCACAGACAACGTGTGCCACCTGTTTGCGGAGCATGACCCTGAGCAGCCCGCCAGCGCCATCGTCAACTTTGTGTCAAAGGTCATGATCGGCTCTCCTAAGAAGGTCTGAGCCCCTCACAGCCCAGAGACTCCTGGGGGCTGGAGCCGCCCTCACTGTGTAGCTGACTGTGACCCTGACATTCCCAGCCCAGGAGGGGAAGGGGCTCCTCCAACTTCATAAACACGAGCACAAACAGCCCCACCGTTACCAGCCTTGCCGGAAAGAAACCGCTCCCCGACACATTTCTGTCGCCGAGCGCTCTCTGAGTGGAAGAGGGCAGCACCGGGTGCGCCCACCCAGGCTCCGTGCTGAAGGGACCATGTGGGGAAACGTGGGGTCCCCGTGTTCCTTGCACACTGGCGTTTGTGGGAAGGAGGGGTGCCCAGCCCGCTCTGCTGTGGCCCCGAAAGACCAGCTGCACCTCACCAACGCCGTCACCATCACAGAGGGCTCCTGTCCAGCCGACACCCCAGAGGGAAGCCTCTGTCCTCTCATGGTGAAGATCCTGATGAACTTGAGAGCGGATGCATGTTTGAGGAAGGTTCGTGCAGGTCAGGTCCTTCCGGGACACTGGGGTCATGAACGAGGGGACAACGTGATGGGCTGTGAGGAAGAGAGAGGTCACTCGGTTACTCGGGGAGGACTCCATGACGCCAAAGAGCCTCACCCCGGCGTGGTGACGGCTCCAGCCTCCCGCTCGCCCTCTGGGTCTGCGTGGTGTGCAGGGCCATGAGAGGAGAAAGTAAGAAGACAGAAGTAAAACGCCATTTCCATATAATTTATATTTTACTTATGCCAAATTATTTATGATAACAATTTGCCATTGCTGTATCCACTGGTCCAAATGCTGCAGCTGCCAGGCTGGAGTTTTAGGAGGAGCATCCGTCCCGTGTCAGGTAGAGGGTGCACATCGCTCGTCAGCCATGCTGTGGACCGTCTCCACGTGCGGCTACCAAAAGGTGGTTTTTCTTCAAGCAGCCTACCCCAACACTTGACTATCGATATGTCATTTCCAGGCTGGTGGATGATATCCTTTCGGGGGAGGAAGGTTCAGGAAAGGTGGGACACACTTAGGTGTAGACTTAGCCCTCCTCTGCCTTGCTGTTCTCGGTCATCTTAGGGCCTGGTAGAGATGCCCAGAGAACTGCTGACCTCTGGGAGCTCTCTTCCGTCTCGTCTGTGTCTGTTGGCTCCTTTTGGCATCCTGTGTGTTTCTGACATCCTGAGCATGGAGAGAAAGATGAGAATGAACCTCAGTCCTTACAGGCTCTTTTTGAAGGCTGCTTTTCTGCACCACCTTAGCCACCAAATCGTGTGTGCCGTTTACGCTGGCATGAGTGTTGCAGTGCCGTGGTCTGTCTGCCTGAATCCACCCGTGGTGAGAGTTTTGGGAGAAGTGGATGGTCCTGCAAATCCTCCGGAGTGAGAAATGGAGCTGGCAGCATCATGATAAAGTCCTGGTCTCCTTCCCCATAACCCGGGGCGCTCCGTGGGCTCTCCATCCACCGTGAACGGCCCGTTCTGCTCTGCTTTCCAAGTCAGGCACCAACTCTTCCATCACCCAGGAATCTCTGGCAACAGTCACCATGCTGGAGTTTGGAAACGTGCTTTGTGAATTCTCTGTTCTGAAATGGGGCAGAGACAGACTCGGCGATGAGCAGAGTTGGAATTGCCGAATCACAGTGGGCGTTGTGAGAGTGTGTGTGTGTGTGCGTGCGTGTATGTGTGTGTGTAAAAGTAGGTGAATGAGTCCACTGTTTAGCTCCTATTGATGCACCAAAAGCAAGTGCCTCATTTCTGTGCCAAATGTTTGCCTTGGTCTTCGCAGACCTTCTTTCCTGACACGTGTTGGCGTGGCTGTTAAAGAGAATGTGCTGGCATCTCCCCAGGCCCTGAGGTCTTGGTCCTCGGTGGAGGCATCTAGCATTTCCGTTTTTCATTCACTGCAGGAATCTGGCCAAGGGGAGTGAGGTTTGTGCTGTCCCCAAGAGGTGCCTCATCCCGAGATGGCTTATACCCAAGTTTGACCGAGAGACCACAGGCCAGGCCCCTTATCCTTCTGATGAAGGAAGAGAGGGCTTGTTTAGAAATCAGAGCAAGAGAGGAGTGTGGGACTGAGAAGCGTGAGCTGTCGGAATCACAGACATCAGGGCCTCCCACGGCAGTCCTCATCCAGAGCATTTGAGAAGCCGCGCACATTTGCTTTTTACCTGACTTTTACTCTCAGTGGTCAAGGGCATCGGAAGTTTGCTCCAAGCAAATGGCTCCCTCTGAGGAACCAAAGGAAGCCAATACCCCGGTTTCTGACGAGCTGGTACAACAGGTCTCTTCACGTGTTACATGTGTGGTAAACAGAACAAGATGAGTCCGTGAACTTTGTGCTTAGACTGTGGGCGAGCCCCACCGCCAGCGCCGGCTCATGGGCACACGGGGAAAAGGAACCTTTTCCAGGCATCTGGCCTCTGGGACACCAGCGGGCACAGGGGTGCTGTCCTGGGGAGTTCATAAGAACAGCACCCCCCAGGTGTCGCAGCCGGGGTCCTATTAACCTGCTCATTAACCGTATGCTGTATTCCTCCAGTGTTAACCTATAACCGTGTTAAGTCACACTGCATTAAGGGTCTCCGTGTATATCCTCAGCATCAAAGACCTCGTCATGTCTCCTTCTCTGCCTTACTATTAGTGGATATTTTTACTTTTCTTATATTGTAAAGAACATATCCAGTATGTAAATGAATGTCCTATAAATCCTTTGTATAGTCATTTTCTCTGCTCTTTAAATATCATCTCTATTCAGAGTATAATAAAATTATAAACTTGGTAAGCCTCAGTGAGGCACGTGTTTGTTTGCTGTGTTGGAGGGAAGTGCCCCCAAGGTTGTGTGCAGGTGTCTATGCGTGTGTGTGTATGTGTGTACGTGTGTGTATGCGTGTCTGTGAGTGCCTGTGTGTGTTTATTTGGGAGTTTGAAGGGCACTGTTTATGGATCAGTGGATTCAGTTATAAATTCTTGTACATTTTGCCTTCAGGAATATATTTTAACATTTCTGCCTAGAAACTTTTGAAAAATTGTATTCAGAGGTTTTAAGAATTTAATTATAATGTGTGGCACTGATCGTAGTTCCTGATAGATTTTGATGTTTGGCCCCTGATGGAACTTTCCAGGTATCTACCGAGTTGGGCACTGAATATGAATATGAATATGAAAAGTCTGGCGGGTTCACCTTTTTCCTCAACAAATGCTGCTGGCAGGCCCAGCGCCACCCTTCTGGCTCTCCTGGGCTGGTGGGGTTTGTCCCCACAACCAGGTGGGGGTCTATGGTGCTGGCTTTCTGCTCTCTTGGGTCGGGGCCCCTCCGCCGGTTGACCTCCCTCATGAGTTAGGTGATGGGGATACAGGAGCACACTGCCCTCATTTCCTCTGTGTCCTGAAGCCCAGAGCAGCTCTGTCACAGCAGGACACAGGGTGGCTTGCTGGACGCACCTCGGCACATGTCTGTGTCACACCCAGGCCCCAGGGTGTGGACGGTCAGTGGGCCACACAGGGCCCCACCTTCCTCTCCCACTGCAGGCTCTGCACAGACATGGTTACCATCGTCATCAGGCTCAGGGCTGCGGTGTGGCCATTCGTGTAGCTTGACCGCCACGACCGCTTCCTCTCCGAGTTAGGAAAGAGGCAGTACCTGGGCCCATTTTGGTCGTGGACAGGTAGTAAAGATTTCACTTAGGGCTGGCCCTGTGCCGTAGTGGTTAAGTGCGCGCACTCCGCTGCTGGTGGCCTGGGTCCAGATCCCGGGCGCGCACCGATGCACCGCTTGTCAGGCCACGCTGTGGCGGCGTCCCGTATAAAGTAGAGGAAGATGGGCACGGGTGTTAGCCCAGGGCCAGTGTTCCTCAGCAAAAAGAGGAGGATTGGCATTGTTAGCTCAGAGCTGATCTTCCTCACAAAAAAAAAAAAAAAAAGATTTCACATAGTAGTTCCCCTCCCCGCTCAACACAGAATTTTCTCCCCACCCTGTGAGCCTGTGCAGGCTTCTGCTTTCCCGTCCGGTGAGTGGCTAAGGAGGCGTATTTCACCTGCCCGTGTGGGGAAGGTGGACTTGCACTGTCCCAGCATTGGTGCCAAGGGTGGAAGGGAGAGCAGGTGGAGGTGGGTTGTCTTGTCCTACAGGAGGTTCCTGCTGGGCCCTTGAAACCCTTGCCCAGCATCACAGCAGGGAGTAAGGTGGGCAGGGAGCCCACTCCACAGCCCTTTCATTACAGTGCACTTTCCAAGAACACAGTCTGGGTTTGTGACGATGGCCCCAAGCTGTCCAGAGGGCTGTTGGTGACCCAGTGACCACCAGGCCTTCCTGGACAAGCTCCTGCCTTGTGCAGGAGTGTCATGCTCCATGATCATCACTCAGCAATTAATTAGTGATGGGCACCTAGGCCCTGCCCACTTGGGGTCATGCATCTATTAATGATGGCCCCTCAGCCCTGCCCACTCAGGGTCATCTATTAGTGATGGGTACCTGGGCTGTGCTCACTCAAGGGGTCATCTATCAGTCGTGGGCCCTGGTCCTCACCCACTCGGCGATCATGGATCTATTAGTGGTGGGCCCCTCAGCCACCCGCTGGGGTTCCTCACCATCTGATCCTCCGTCGTGGTTTCTTGTCTTCTCGGGTAGGTTTGTGTGTGGGCAGCGTGGTCGTGGGATAAGCTGTCCTGTGGCCGTGGGGGTCATGTTTCACAGAGCAGGGGAATGGAGCAGGGGTCAGAGTGGAAATGGTGTTTCCAGGTGGATTGGGGGCCTGGGGTGGTGCCGGGAAGGGACATCTCATGACATGGGATCGGGTGTATCTGCACACATTTGGGCAGCAGGGCGACTGAATTGGTAACAAGAAAAATGGTCCAAGAACAAATGGCCTTAAAATTCCTAAGGAATCAGAGGCCACAGTGCCAAGCCTGGGCTGGGGCAACAGTGGGGGCGGGGGTGGGCTCCCCAAAAGACCATCACCTGTAGGGGGACCAGCAGGATGTCCTGCCCCATGCGGGAAGCACACAGTGTCTGCCACAGGCAGGGGATCCCCCACAGCAGATGCTAGGCCAGGGAAGACTCTCAGGGCCCTGGGCCTGCCACCCCCGTCCTCGCTGAGACACCCCCCGGCCCTCAGGCAGCAGCATCAGGGACCAGCAGGAGCCTCAGGGCACCAGGTAAACCGTGCAGACAAATCTCCTGGAACAGCTGTGCTGACTGAACTGTCAATGAGACCACAGCCCCCAGCAGGCAGGACCTGGCACTACACCTACACAGGGCCATGCCTGCTGACAAATAAGATTTAAATAGGACTCAGAGTCTCCTAACATAATTGCCAAAATATCCGGGACACAATAGAAAATTACCCGTCATACCAAAAACCAAGAAATTTACAACATGAACGAGAAAAGACTATTAGTCAACCGATGCCACATCAAGATGGATCAGGTGCCAGAATTACCCAGCAAGGGTTTAAAGCAGATGCTGTAACAATGCTTCAACGAGCAAATATAAATTCTCTTCAAACAAATGAAAAAACAGAAACAGAAAACCGCAGCAAAGAAATAGAAGTTATGAACAGAACAGAAATTACAGAACTAAAATGTATAAAACGGAAATTAAAAACTCACTGGAGGCTCAGTCGTAAAGCGGAAATGACGGAGGAGGAATTGGTGAACTTGAGGACAGAGCAACAGAATCTCTGATCTGAACAGCAGAGACAAATAGACTTAAAAAAAAATGCGGGGCCCTGCGGACAATAACAAAAGATCCACCATTTGTGTTGTTGAGTCCCAGAGGGAGAGGAGAAGGAGAGGGGGGGCTAAGGTGAGTACTCGAAGAAATGGCCCCAAACTCCCTAAATTCAGCAAAAGACACGAACTTATAGATTCAAGAAGCTGAATGAACCCCAAACAGGAGAAACAACAACAACAAAAATGTGTGCAAGACTCATCATAATTAAACTTCTGACAACTACAGACAAAGAAAAAATCTTGGAAGCAGCCAGAAAGAAATGGTGGGTTATATGCAGGGAAGCACTAGTTTGAATGATGGAGGACTTCTCATGTTAAACCATGGAAGCCAGAAAGAAGTGACACATTTTTCAAGGGTGAAAGAAAAGAACATCAACTGAAAGTTCTATAGTGGGTGAAACTATCCTTCAGGAGTGAAGGAAAAATAAAGACATTCTCAGGTGAAGGAAAACTAAATGAATTAGTTGCTGGCAGGCCTACTCTTAAAGACTGGCTAAAGGAAGTGCTTCAAATGGAAAGGAAATGGTAAAAGAGAAGCTTGTAGCATCAGGAAGGAAGAAGGAACAATGAGGAGAACAGCAGACTCTGCTCTTCCTCACAAGTTTTATAAATCAAATATGATTGCAACAAAAATGACAGCACCATCTGATACTCAAGAAAAGGATATTTCAAAGTGAGGAAGGTGAAGGAGCCTAAATGGAGGTGACATTTCCACACTTCAACCCAAGTGGTGAAATGTTGATACCAGCAGACAGTGATAAATCACGTATATACGGTCATGCACCACGTAACGATGTTTTGGTCAACAGTGACCTCATATATGACGGTGGTCCCCTAAAATTAGTACCATAGAGCCTCAGTGTGTAGTGGGCTGTACCATCTAGGTTTGTGTGAGTGCACTCTGTGATGTTTGCACAAGGACGAAATTGCCTAATGACTCATTTCTCAGAACATGTCCCTGTCATTAAGCGACACGTGACTGTATATTGTAATAGCCAGGTTACATTAAACTAGTGATTAAGTAAGTGATTTAACAACCACCACAGAAACTATACAAAAGGATACACTCAATAGCACTAAATACATCGAAATGAATCTTAAAAAATAACCCTTAGGAAGGCAAGAAAACAAGGGAAAACAGAAAACAAATATCTAGCAGACTTTAACGCTAACTTATCAATAATTACCTTAGATATAAATGTTTGAACTACACCAATCAAAAGACAGAGATTAGCAGAGTGAAAGAAAAAACAAAAAAACACGACCCAATTAATTATATGCTGTTTACAAGACACTTCAGATTCAGTGACATAGGTAGGTTGAAATTAGAAGGATGTAAAAAGATATACCACGCAAACAGTAATTTAAAAAGGCAGAAATTACCGTATTAATATCTGATAAGGTATCGGATATTTCTTGAGAGCAAAGAAAATTGCTAGACACAAGGAGGGGCATTATACAGTCATTGAAGGGTCAGTCCCAGAAAGACATAACCACACTACGTGCGCACTCATCAGACAACAGAGTCTCGATGCAAGAAACAACAGCTGGGGCTGAAGGGAGAGAGACACATCCACAGTGACAGCTGGGGACTCGACACCCCCTTCTCAGCATCTGGTGGAGCAGCTAGACAGAACATCAGAGAGGGTGTGGAAAATCTGGACACAAGCAACAGACAGGATCTAATTGACAAATACTGAACCTGACACGACAACAGCAAGATAGACATTTTTTTTTGAGCACCCATAGATCATATTCTGAGGCATAAAGCAAAATCTCGGCAATTGTAACAGGACTGGTACCCTACAGAGCATGTGCTCTGATCATACTGGAATCAAACTTGAAATCAATAACAAGATGTCAACAGTAAAAACAAATCTCTAAACACATGGAAATTAAACATCACACTTCTAGATAATCCATGGGTCAATGAGGAAATCTCAAAGTAAATTTAAAAATACATAGAACTGAATCAAAATAAAACATATCAAAATCTGTTGGATGTAGCTACAGCAGTGCTGAGAGGGAAATTCGCAGCACCAAATGCTCACACTAGAAACGAGGAGAGGGCTCAGTCAATGACAGGCTGTGTGTGGAGTGGTCTGGGGAGCAGTGAGCCTCGGTGTCCTCCCCACCCCGTGCACTGGAAGCACCGTGAGCCCTCGATGCCACATGGAGCCATGGGCAGGCAACCCATTTGTAAGGAGACCTGAGGGCTGAGACCTGGAAGGCAGGAACTATCAATTGCACAAACTACATGCAACGACACGGATGAAACTTACAGACATAAGCATGGGCTGAAGAAGCCAGACACTAAGTCAGAGCACTTACTACATAATTTCATTTATATAAACATCACCATCGAGCAAAGCCAGCCTATGGCAGGAGAAGGCAGAATGGTGGGCTATGGGGGGGAGAAAGATGGTGCTGAGTAAGAGGGGACCCCAGAGGGGCTTCTGGAGTCCTGGCACTGTTCTGTTTCTTCATTTGGGTGTGTCCCCCTGAAAATTAATTGAACTGTTCACTTATAATTTGTGCACCTCCCTCTGTGTCCATCTTACTTCAAAGTTATTTTTTTAAAGTTAATGTGGTGTCATTTTACCCTTAAAGGCTGGTGAAGTCCAGGCCATCCCTTTGTGCTGGGAATGTTGGTGGTCCTCAAGACCAACGTAAAAGGCACCCAGGGTTGCAGGCTCCAGGGACACCTGCGCAGGGTCACACTCCCACCCGTCACCTGCCCCCCGGCTCTACTGCATGGTTGGCCGAGTCTGTGTCTTTGCAGGGGCTGCCTCGGGCTCTGATGTGGAGCCAACTGTTTGACCAGCTTGGGGCAGGGAAGACAGAGGTGGGAAAGAGAGCTGCTCGAAGTGTCTCCTTTTTTGCAAAGAGCAGTCGGAGTCCTGAGTCAGCGGAGAGTGCATCCTAAGAAAGGATGTGCATCTCCTCGGGGGGGACACTTCACGATTTCACAGACCATGTCAGGTCACCTGGAGTCTGGTACGACAGAGTTGATTAGCAGACATGGCTAGCTGACCACCAATAAAGCAGACATTGATTGAGTACCTAGTGCAGTCAAGCACTTGCCAGTTAGCTGTGGTTTATGGGTCCCAGTTCCCCTTTGCCGAAGAGCCCAGGAAATTGCTCTCCCAGCAGAAACCCAAGTGGGCCTGGGTGTGAGCATACTTCTTGCCATCTGGGCCAGAATGGGCCCCGCATGGATCACCCAAGTGGCAGGGGTTGATGCGCCTGCACCCAGCCTCAGCTGGGAGCCGTGGAGCTGGCTTCCGGTCACCTTGTTGGAGCTGCACCCGAGGGCAGAGATGAGTGAGGTGATCCTAGCTGCTTGCATATGAACAGTTACAGGTGGTGAATGGCAGGTGGCCCCTCCACATTTACAGATAATGAAGTTCAGGGTCAGAAAAGTTTAATGACTTGGCTACGGTCAGGGCACAGGCCTGGAAAAAAAATGAAGAATTAGTTGTTTATTAAACAAACCTTTTTTGGTTTAATTTATTTCTGACTCGGCGCCCCAGCCAGGCAGCATGGAAGGCTTCGAGAACTCAGCCTAACGTTCCAGAGCCTGTGTCATCCCTACAGCCTTGAGGGGCCGTCCCTGCACACTCTCCCCCAGTGGGAAATTTCTCCCCCAGTGAGCTGGTTCCCTCATTCTGCACTTTGCTCTCCATTTGGACAGGAAGATTCTAGCTGTCTGGGATATTGACATCTGCAATATCCCAGGATTTGTGCTAAATCCCATGGTGGCTGAGAGCATCGTGGGCAGCATCGCCCCCTGGTGGGCAGCTTTGCTCACTACAGCAGGGCTTAAACTTGGCGAAGACCAGCGCTGTGTTAGCTGCCAGTTTGCAGACAGAGAGAGCGTGTGAAGTGGCAAATATATTGAGTTGTTTTAATGTTAAGAGCGTGGATGCTGAGGCTGAGTTGTCTGGCTTCAAAACTTGGCTCCGCCGTGTATTCACTCTGTGACTTTGACAAGTTCCTTGACTTCTCCAGACCTCCGTTTTCTCCTTTGCCAGATGGGAACAGTAATGGTGCTTACATGACAAGGTCGTCATGACAGTTAAATGAGGAAATACACATTAAAGGATTAGAACAGCACTTGATAGAGAATCGGCACTTAATCATTTCTAGCTGTAGTTATCTTTTAAAAAAGTATTCTAGAGTCTATAACCCCCGTTAGGTCAGTTGACGGTATTAGTGGATGTCCAGCATTTCAAACCCTGAAGAGCTGAGAGCATTGTACGAAAGTGACGAATTATCCTTTGCAGCAGGATCCCCTAGAACGGGGGTCAGCACAGTTCCCCAATGAGGGTGGATGTGCTGCGCTGGCGTCAACAGAAGGTCAGGATGCGCCCTCACTCCACTGGGGCTGAGAAGCTTCCCTCCCAGCGTGGGTCTGGTCCCTGTCCTGTCCTGGCGCGGACAGGAGCTGATCTAGCACAGCTGGTAAGCTCCTACAGGCAGAGAATGCAACGTTCTCCCTGCCCCCTTCACACCTCCCCGCCCTGCCTGCCACCTTTCCACCCCACCCAGGTCCCGGCCATCCCTGTGATCTGCTTATTGGTATAAAGAAATACCAAGAGATAAAACAAAAGAAACTTCCTTTACGAGGTGATGAAAGTGTTCTAAAATTGATTGTGGTGATGGTGAATTGTGGGGAGTATACAAGAAACCATCGAATTTCATACTTCAAATGGGTGAAGTGTGTGGTATGTGCGTTATATCTCAATAAAGCTGTTATAAAAGTAAAAACAGAAAAGAATCTAAAAGAAGACTAAAGACAAACGCGAGAGCCCTCGGTCATAGCGACAGCGATGTGAGCATCACTGTGTGGAGAGAGCCGGGTAGTCTGGCCTGACCGCACAGGAGTGACGGGGCCCTACTACATCACTGGAGGCAGCTGTTACGGAGGCCGAGACTTGAGAACCATGTGAAAATGAACTTTCTCTGTCAAATACTCTCTAGCTGGTGTTGCTTTCAAGAAATATGATGCCCCTCAGAGGCTGCGCCTGGGTAACCACAGTGTCAGGCTCCTTCCCTGTGACATGGAAGCCCTCAGGCAGCCTCCGCAGCAAAGCTCGCCAGAGGACGCCTGGGTGAGAGGTAGGGAAAGCTGAGAGACTGGAGGAGGACTTGGGGACAGGCAGACCTCCCTAGACATAACGGAGGGCTCGGAATGGGACGGCCGTTTCTCCAAAAGACCTGGGTTTAGCTTTTCAACTTCACCTTAGATTAAGAAATTCAATCCAGCAGGTGGACATTCCCAAGGGCTATGCTGGTGGGCACCACTGCTCCAAGCCAGGCAAGGAGGAGCCCGGTTCATTGTTGGCTATTGTTCAGTCATTGTCTGGGAACCTTGGGCAGAAGAACTTGATCACAGAGAAAGGAGACTGGTGAGAACTTGACAGTGACTTGAGACTTGACCAAAGGGCTGGGCGGGCCTCAGGCCTGAGGTGCAGCCTCTTGCAGGAGAAGGCCTGCAGCCAGGAGAGAGCCAGCTGGGGTGGCTTCAATCTTGGTCTATCTTGTGCGGCCACCCAGCACGGTAAACAGGTTTGAGCAAGCAGAAGCTATAGGTGGCCAGGATTTATCAGGGCTAAGGAGGGAGGCAGTGATTTTCGAAAGAGAGAACTTTCACCCGGGTCCAAGGAGGCACAAGGCAATGGGGCATAGGCTCATAAGACCCCAAGAAGCCCCCAGAGAAAGGTCAGCCTTTGCTGTGGTCCAGGAGAGCTCATAGCCCCAGCTATGAACACCTTCCCACTCTCTTCCCTCTTCCTTCCCAAGGCACCTCCTGAGGGCCTGGCAGCAAATCTGAGGGGAGGTGAACAACTGTGAGTCGAGTTGGAAACTTGAATTCTTATGGGGGCCTGCACATCCCCAACACCAAACTGGATTGTTTTCCATAGTTAAGAGTGACTGTGGGACATTTCATTATAGAAAAATGACCAGAGAGGTCATGGGGCCGGCCTGAGGTTTTGACCAGCAACTCCTCCCCCCGAGCGGGCATAAAGGGAAAAGAGAGACAAAAAATAAGGCAGCTTTGCAACGCCCCCACAAGTCCATGCTCCATGTCTGCTTAGCCTCAGTGGGCAGATGATGGGCAGGACAATCTGTCTATTCCAGCAGGTGTGCTGCATATGCGGGGCCCAGAGCCTGGCACTCCTGGGAGGTAGAGAAGGGTGCTGGTGGGAAGGGTTTTCCTCCCCTATAAAATGGAAATACCAAGAAAATCACCTCTCTGGGTTGTAGAGAGGAGTCAACTGTGCTGTGAAGGCACAATTGCTGTTCCCAGTGCATTTAAGAACAAAGAGAAAGCAAATCAAGGAAATGCATAGAAAGTGTTTTCACGTCAGTTTAAAAAGGAATGGCTGCTCTGATTAGTGGAGCGCAGCAGTGTTCTTTGGAGGTGTGTGCTGATGAATCTCCTTCTTCTCCATTGCTCTGCACATGGGTGGAGTCGGGCTGGTGAGTCCCTACCATGTGATGATGGGCCTCAGACTCCATTTCTTCAAAGAGCTGCATTGAAGATGGAATGAAGTTATGCATAAGAAGAACCAGTACAAAGCCTAGGACATAGTGAGGACATAGTGAACTTTCTGTGGTGGTGCTGTATCATCATCACCATCATCATCATTATGATCACCATCATGGTCCTTATCACCCTCATCAACATTACACCCTCATCATCACCACCACCACCACCATCATCATTACCCTCAGTAACATCATCACCCTCACCCTCATCATCATATCTTCATCACCATCATCATCATCACCATCATCACCAACCTCATCACCATTATCATCACTATCCCTGTCATCATCATCACCATCATCATCATTATGACCATGACCATTATAATCATCTTCATCATCACCATCACCACTATCTCTGTCATCATCATCACTACCAACACCACCATCATCATCATCTTTCCTGTTACTAGGTGTCAGGTATAACCAGTCTTTGGCAACACAGATCCATGGAAGGTGTATGAGCTCGAGGAAGCCCCTCACTCTGGTGAGTGTGCTGTGTCTATGTGTTTATGTCTGTGTGTGTATGTGCCGTGTGGCACTCACAGGCAAACACATGTGTATGTTGTTGACTTCTAAAAAGCCATTGAAAAGTATTATAGAAGCCTAAGATGGAAACATCTACCACTTGCTGGGGGGAATGAGCAATTCCCAGTAGAGTGAGAAGCAAGATCCCCCTATCTTCTTCCTCCTCTGCAGCCTCAGATAGCAGTTTCTGTTTCTCTTCTTTCTCTGACAATTCACAATGGGGTACATCGCACAGTTTTCTCTGGGTAATTTCTTTGTGTCCTGGGTACCAGCAGTCGCCTCTTAGGTGGGGATGTCATTCCTGGCTGCCCAGTGCTGTGGGACTGTCTCTGAGGAGCTCTCTCTCAAGTGCATTTAAAGGGGTGGCTTTTCCCTAAGCCTTCTGATGCTAAATCCTAGGTCTAATTATTTTACATTAAAGCTGCTGATTTCTTTTCTCTGCCAAGCATCCTCTGGGGGCTCCAGTAGTCAGGGAGATGACTGGGAAGCCACTGCCCCGAGGTGGGGTCTCATCAACCTTGGAGTATCTCCAAAGTTCTCACCACCTGAGATTCCCTGTGGGCAAAGCTGGTCACAGGGAGGAGTGGAAGGAAACAGAAACATATCCCCGAAGCCTGCTTCCTAAGATTTGGAGTGTGAGGGTCAGAATGAGAGGATTTGACCCTCGCCATCAGGCCCAGTTGAACGGAAAGGCAAAGAGTACTCAAGTGAACTTACTGAGGAAGACTGACCTGCTGTATGAGGGACGCTCGAGGACGTTGGCTCCCACGCAGGCAAAGATGCAAAATTACTAGTTCTTCTGGCAAATTCTCTCTCAGATGGCCCTGTTGGCTCTCCAGTTATCCAAAGGAAAGCAGGAAAAGATGTGTGGAAAATGGACACAGTTACATATAAAAGTGAAAGCTGGAAAAAAACAGGGAAAAGATTTGAACAGAAACTTTACCAAAGAAGATATACAAATGGCAAATCAGCACATGAACATAATGTCAACATCGTTAGCATTAGGGACATGCAAATTAAACCCACAGTGAGCTATCGCTCCATCTCTCTTAGAGTGGTTACAAAAATACTGAGGACACCAATGAAGATCCCAATGAGGATGTGGAGCAGCTGGAACTCCTACACGCTGCTGGTGGGGATGCAAAAGTTGTGCAACCACTTAGGAAACATTTTGGCATTTTCTTATCAAGTTAAGCATACCCTTACCATATAACCCAGCAATCCTACCCTGAGGTATTTACCCAGTGGAAATGAATGCTTATGTTCACACATCTTATACACGAATGTTTGTAGCATCTTTATTCATAATTGCTCCACACTGAAAACAACCAATGTCCTTTGACTGGTGAATGGATAACAAACTGTGGTACATCCGTGTGAGGGAATATATTCAGCCAAAAAGGAACAGTTACCGATACACTCAACTTGAATGAATCTCAAAGTAGTTATGGCACGTGAAAAAGCCAGACTCGAAAGGCTGTGTACTGTGTGATTATGACATTCTGGGAAAGGCAAAATCATAGGATGGAGACTATCCTAGGTTAGGGGTGGGGGACAGCTGGACCTCACAGGGTGAGGAGGGAGGTATTGTAGGGTTGTGGAACCATTCTGTCTCTTGTGGTGACAGACTCTACTGCACACCAAACTCAGAACTGCACACCAAAAAAATGAGTGATTTCACTGTTTGTAAATTAAAAAATAAATACAAAATATTAGGGCTGGTTTCTGAACAGAGACCCAATGAGTTGTCTGAGCAATATTAACCTTTAAACTTTATTGAGCATTTACTCTGTGCCAGGCATCATCTGGTACAGCCTCAAAACAACCCATGGAGGTGGATATTAAGAGGTAAGCCCCCTGCAGAGCTGAGGAAACTGGAGGTTCAGACAGGCAGCTGCCAGCAGAGCCCACATTACCCCTGAGGATGAGGAGGGGACCTGAGCGCCCCTCCATGCTGCCCCACTGCGCTCCCCGCCCTCCTCTCTTGTCTCTTTCCTGCTGTATGGGGCACCCTTGCCTGGTGATTCTGGATGAGGGGGTCTGCTCTACAGAGTGTGCTTCTCTTGTGTGAACATGCATGTGTGTGTATGTGTGTACATGCGTCTGGGTCTTCCTTATCACCCCAAACCCTGGCCAGGAGCAGCAGGGACCACAGAGCTCCAGGGGCCTCCTGGCTCCTCAGCAGCCTGCAGGGACCAGGCCGGGAGGGACACCTGGGACCCGAGGACCTTCCTGAGGCTTAGGCAGGAGTGTGATAGGAGCAGGGTGTGACCAGAGGGTTGTAGGGTTGAAGTCACATTACTCTGGATTTAGAGAGGATAAACGGGCAGCGCCTTTGCAGAACGGGACTGTGGTTGCCAATTCCCATCGGCTCCTGGGAGTTGGCCAACTGCTGCCCTCTGGCGGCGCCTGCCCGTGTGTTGGCTGTGGGAGCTTTCCTGTCTGGCTGATCATCTTTGTCATCATTACTTGGGAGTACAAATGCAAGGAAGTGGAAGGAAGGAAGACGAGAGAAAAACACAGAATGGTCACTGTACTTGTGCCAGGGTGATGGGATTTTTTTTTCTTTTTTATATTTTCAGAAATGGCCATACTGCTAAAATCCTTTAGCTTAAGGAACACTCTTGTAAGGCCGTCTGTGCCCTGCCTGTGCAGGGACGGCACAGCCGGCAGGGGGCGCGCGCGCCATCCTGGACTCCTGTAGGCCGGGCGGGGGCGGGGTGGTGTCCCCAAGGGCAAGTAAGAAAAGTCATTTGGAGGAGGAGAGGAAAGAGGAGGAAAAGAAAGAAGGAACACAGTAGAGTGAAAAAAGCAAGACATGGGCAGGATGTTCTTGGTGATTACACATCTCGGCGGTCACCTGGCTCTGGCCCCCACCTGGCTCCTCTGTCACCCTCATGCCCAGCTGCATTACTTTGGACAAGTGGCTTAATGTCTCTTTGTCTCCAGGAGGGAACAAATGGAAGAAACAAGAGAGGAAAGGAGGTAGGGGAGGAGGGAGGATAGGAGACAGGGAGGGAAGGAGGGAAAGGCCTCCATTAGCTGTCAGACAACCACACAGGTCCCAGAGGTCCCGGTCCCCTGCGGACAGTGACCACAACAGGTGCTCCATGAGAGCGCAGGCGGGCAGCTTCGCAGAGGCTTGCCAGACTCACTGAAAGGTGGCATTTTGTTCCCGGCGGGGTGCGGGAATGAAACCCTCAAGTCAGGAACAACCCGCTGGGGTATCCACAGACCCCCCAGCCGCTCCCAGGATCCAGGGAAAGTTCCCCGGGGCGGCCATGGCCGCAGCAAGGCTTTGAGACCGGTGGTGTTTTCTAAGTGGGGTTCCCACTGCCTCTCCGTGAGTGCCCACGCTGGCCCGGAGCCCCAGCACCCCCAGTCCTGCACGTCTGCCCTCAGCCAGCTGCCCCGCCCCCAGGTGGTGGCTTCCTCACCTGTGAGAGAGGGTGGGCTGGGTGTCTGAAGCTGGACACTGTCAAGTGGAGGAAAGCAAAGACAGGGCCTCCTCAGACCGAAACGCCGGAGTTGATTTCTTTGAGCAGTAGGACAGTGGAGGCACGTGCCTGCTGACTTTTAGCATGAGAGGGTACCTGGAAGGCTCGGGAGAGAGCCCCACGCGGGCGCCCTGGCTCAGCCGTGTCTGCTTCACGCCTGTGGTCCCAGCATAGCTGTTAATGAAGGATGTGATATGTGGCTGCCCTGCTCAGAGTTAGGGGAGGAATAAATCATTTTTGTTGCCTTCCACTGAAATTGTATTAAGTGTCCTTAGAACCAGAGGCTGTCTTGGAGCACTGGGGACGGGGAAAGCCCTGCCCCCAGCTGGCCGTGTGACCCTGAACCTCTCTACGTGGAACCTGGGGGGGTGGGGTGGGTTGGGGATGGGACAGGACCGGACATGACGGGCGATAGGGTAGGAATAATGATTGCTTGTAACCTTACTGCCCTTCACATTGGCCTTGTTTCACTTGGGCAGTCAGCCCGCAGGCGGGCGAGGCTCTCACTGTCCCTCCCTGTGCCATGCGGGCCTGCGCAGGTCTTTGTCCTACCTGCCCCTCTTGACAGGCGGCTGCTCCTCCAGACAAGGGAGGGTCCCTTGGGTGGTGCTCTCAGGGTCCTCTCACATGTGCTTCTGGATGGAGCTCACCACCCGCCCCCATTGCCCATTTGTGCCCGCTTTGTGCTGGTGCCTGGGACGCAGTGAGGACGACACCGGGTGGTGTCCTGTGAGTGAAGACATGTGCCAGCGACAGTAGGAAGCACTTTCTCTCCTCTTTCTTCTCTTCTTCTGTAAATGTTGCTACAGAGAGTTGGGGCTTCTTCTACCCCCATGTCCTCCCTCCTACTTCACCTGTGACATCTGTCTCCCTGTGCTCTCCTTCCCTGCTCTGTTTCCAGTTCATCAACCCTCTCGTAGATGGAGTCTGGTCCACTGTCTTCATGCCGTCGATTGCATTTTTATCCAGTGATCGAGAGTGACGACTCTGAGATTCTGCTTGATTCCATTCCCCACTCCCCCGGTCCTGTCTTGTCATCCTGCTCTTTCCTGGAAATCTTGGCCCTGTACATGCACTTGCTTTAGGCCTCTTTCCTGTTACTCTGTTATCTTGGCTTCCGCCAGCGTGGTCCCTCCCGGTCTGGGCCTGGGGCTGCTTCATGGCCTTGGACTTCCTGAGTGTCGTCTCTGCGTCCCTCTTTGGGCAGAGCTCTCTCCCGGGTGAGCCTGGGCTGAGCAGCCTCGCAGTGGGTGGTGTCATGGGGCCTCCGCTTGGGTGATGTGCTGTTCGTGGACTCTGAATCAGGTTTCACTGTGGTAGGGGTCTGTGCACATGGCAGGGGGGAGATTCAGGCCCTGCACCTGGGTGCCGGCCAGCTATGGGTTAAGTTCTTCAAAGTGTCTGTCCTCCCGTGGACTGTGACGGGCGACTTCCAGATGGCAGCTCCTCCCAGCTCCTACACTGGGCCCTGGACCCTGCACCAGTAACGCTCCCCAGTCCCAGCTCCCGTGGGCTGGGAGGCGCTGGCTCTGGCAGCTGCTGGGGCTTTCTCTTCATTTCTCTCATATGAGATCGCCCTTTCTTGTTCTGAACTGAGGTAGTACTTTTAATACCAAAAAGATTCATTTTTCTCCCACCTGTCTATGAGTTTGGAGGGCCAGCTGTGGAGGAGGGGTGTGGGGAATAGGCTCAGTCTTCCATTTGGACATGGGAGCCTGGAAGTCAGGCGGTGGAGGAGTAAAGGGATCAAAGGGGTCATTTAGGAATGGGCTGTGCTGGCAGAGTGGACCTGGACGCTCAGGGCCTGGAGAGCTCAGCCTGACCCCTCCTGAGGCAGGCAAGCCGTCTCAACCCGAGTCAGGAGCCTCGCCTACAGGTCGGAAGTAGTTTTAGCTTCAGAACCACCTGGCCTGAATTAGATGCGATGGTTTCCTCTGTTCCTGAGGCTCCCATACAGATCTGGCTCCGCAGTGACCTTCCAAGTGAGCTGCTGAGGAGCAAAGAGCTTAACAGGCCTTGTGAGGCAGTGTACATAAAACGGCTGCTCCATTTGGGCTGGTTGTTGATCCTAGGTCCCTTTGCACCTGTTCCTGGTAGGCTCAGGACCACAGGGCACCACAGAGCACTCGGTTCTGATATATAATTGCATATACGCATTCTTCTGGAAGTGTGCAGCAGTGGGGGCACTGGTGGAGGGTGGCAGTGAAGTGGGGAGAAGCGAGGGGGACATCTGTACCCCTCCTGGGCTGGGCTGCTGGGTCTGGCTCCTGTAGGATGGCCTCCCCCCGTGGCCCCAGGCCCTCATTTCTGGCCAATGGATCCTTGATATCCTTCATCTCGGGTTGCCTCACAGCCCCCTCTTAGATTCTGCGTGGTTTTAACCAGGTCCTTGTGTGAACTCCCCCTCACGAAGCACCTGGGGTGGCTCAATTTTCCTGGCTGTGCCGACTCATGCAAGCTCTCAGCGAGTTTTTCCAGGCCAGCTTTACATCAGCTCTCCCTGCAGCCGCCTGTCGACAGGTCCTGTTTACCCGCGCTTTCATTGTTGTGGGAGATTGTGTATGACCAGTGAACACGGCTCGTGTTGACTGGCGTAAATAATTCACTTCTCTCTTTCTCCAGAACAAGAGTGGCCTCAGATGGCAGGCGGCTCCTCTGTGTGGCCGCGTGTGGGAAGGTGCTGGGAGGGCTCTCCCCATGGTGTGCCTGTGACAGGACAGGAGGGGAACGTGCAGCCAGCTATTACCACATTTTGTTCTCTCTGCTAGAAACACTTTTTTCTCTTTAAGCAAAGTAGCCAAATATTAGTGTTCCTGTGCTTGTGGGCATTTTGGATGGTGGAAAGAAAGAAGAATTTGCCAGAGTGCTCTCCCTCTGCTGATTTGTTTTTTAAAGCCTGGAATCATGGGAGGGGTGATGCTGAGTGGTCCCAGATGTGTGAGGCGCACGGAGGGAACAGGTGAGGGGGGGCCCCCAGGTCAAATGCTTGGTCGAGAGTCTCCACTTTCCTGGTTGAACATGAGGCTGGGAACTGGGAAGCTTCCTTGCAGGGCAAAGAGCCAGGCTCCCTGGCCAGCCCTTGGAAGATGCTGTGGGATACCCAGTGGTCCTCAGCCCGGTGGCGATGGCCCGGGAGAAGTGCCTGTGCCCTGGGTTCTAGGAAATGCATTTAGCACTGTCTGCTTATGGGCTAATGGCCAGCGGCCCTTCCTCAGCCTTTCCAAACCACCTAAGGCCCTGAAATATGTGCGATGCCCATGGGGAGGGATCCCCAATAACAATGATGGATTCCTTGCATGTCTTGGTACCTGTGAGATTGCTTCTGGGGATGGAAAGGATCATGTCACCTCACACATGCCGAGTTGTGAAGTGAGCTGGACACCAGTTGCAGGCAGGTTCCTCTTCCCGAGCAGGGTCTTCCCCTCACCACGCTCATCCCCGGAGACTCTCCGCACGGCTCCCAGGTATCCTGGGCTCCTCTAGACACCACCTGCCACCTGCTGTCCTGGCTCAGCCCTCTAGGACCCCCGCTTCCCCAGGTTTACCAAGTAATTAGAACTAGCTAACAAAGCAGTGCAGTGGGGTGCAAGTTTGAGACAGATCCCAGAGCTGGGGTCCACATGCATCTGGCGCTCAGTGGGGGACCCATTAGGACTGCTCTTGTGACCTGCTGGGAGTGGGCCTAGGCGGAAAGAGGCAGATGTGGCAAGGTCTCCCCAGAGGCAAGGTCTCCTTGCGCAGTGGTGGGAGGTGCTGGGTATGCAAGGTGCCTGTCTCTTGGATTTATCCCCTGGGCTACGCAAAGATGCGTGGTGGATTCTGGAGGTGGGCAGGACCATGAATAAGATCAAAGCTTTATGGCAGGAAGCACTGGCCTGGGACCCAGATGACCAAGTGTCACATACCCGGGAGGAAGGCACCACCCTTCTGTGCTCCGGCTATCAAGGAGCGTTTCAGGGGCTCAGAGCATCTGTGACAGTGGCCTCAGTGTCTCCAGGGATGTCTGTACCCGAAAAGCGTGGGGGCACCTAGAGGAGGCTGCTGGGGGCTGGGCGGGAGCCATGGGCACAGCACCAGTGGGCCGTGGGCCTGTGGACAAGAAGCTGACTGCCGTGTGGCCAGCTCACTGGGAGTACTTGCAGGGATTTGGAGGAGAACTGGGCCCCTGAGCCAGTGAAGCGGAGCAAGTGCCAGCAAACCCGATTATAGAGAGTGGAGGCATTCTGCGTAACGTGTGTGGAGAAGAGAAAGAGCCCAAGTGGCTGCCCCTTTGGAGCTGAGACTCAGGGGCATGGCTTCTCTTCCCTTTGCCTTAGAACCATCACCCTGCATAGTGGGCTCTGCCTAGGAGCAGACGTCCCTCAGGCGCCCCCACCCCTCACGTGACTGCGTTCCTTGGACCAAAACCCCAGAAGCCCCTTAACCAGTTGGCTCCCAGGAAGCTCTCCAGACCACAGGCTTCCCCAGGCTGGGCTCCAGGACTGCACATAAGGAGGCTTAGGGAAGAGAACACCAAGAAGCTGATTGAGAAGCTGAATTTACGTGGAAGGACTTTTAATTGGCTTATTTGGGGGCTACAGGTCATTATGAGGAAGCGGCTAAAACCCTCACAGCCCTCTCCTGGAGTTGCTGTCTATTTTGGCTGCTCCCCCCAGGGCATTCCACACCCAGCAGGGTGCACAGTGAACTCAACTCCTGAGACTTGGCAAGAACACCACCTCCCCTGTGGGCGCGGCATCAGTTCCTGGGGGAATGGTGTTTGCTGGCTGCTTCATGGGAAAACAATGGGGTTGTCAAAGTGGTCCTGTGTTGGGTTGCAGCTCCAGCTGGACCACTGACCTGATGAGGGAGCTTAGACACCCCCCCTCATCTGAGGATGAAGGTTGGACTAATGGATCCAGGGAGCTCCTCTCATATCCCACCATGTGTAGGGAGACTTTACTTGAAGGTGTGCGTGGAGAGTTCCAATTCCAATGTGTGCGTGGGAGTTTTCCCACACCACGGAATTCTCTGACTCCAGCTGGGTGACCTACAGTTTAACTCAATTCTGACACTATCTACCCGGAGACAGTGTCACATCCCACAGGCTAAGGGTCTCAGTCCCACAAGACTGCCTCCCCCCACACATACTTCAGATGTCACTTTAGATGGGAGTTGCTACAACCTCCTCCTCGGGTTCGATTAATTTGTTAGGCCAGCTCACTATACTTAGAGAAAGATCACCAGTTCATTATAAAAGGATATAACTGAGGAACAGACAGATGGAAGAGATACATAGGGCGAGGTATGGGGAAAACCCTGTGTAGCTCCCAAGCCCTCTCCAGGAGCCACTCTCCCCAAATCTCCACATGTTCACCAACCCGGAAGCTCTCTGAACCCCGTCCTTTTGGGTTTTTATGGAGGCTTCATTACATAGTCAGAATTGATTAAATCATTGGCAATTGGTGATTGATTCAACCTCCAGCGCCTCTCCCCTCTCCAGAGGTCAGGGAGGTGGGACTGAAAGTTCCAACCTTCAAATCACATGGCTGGTTCTCCTGGCAACCAGCCTCCACTCTTAGTTGTCGTCCAAACATCACCTCATGCACATAACAAAAGACACGTTTATCGCTCTCAACACTTAGGCAATTCCAAGAGTTTAGGGAGCTGTGAGCCAGGAACTGTGGACAAAGACCAAATATATATGAGAAATATATTTGAGTCATCTGAATGACCAAATGTATATTTCTTATAAATCACAATATCACCATTTACCACCCGGTCTTCAACCACAGATTTCTTACAACAAAACAATAATAAAAGTCAAAAGAAGCTGGCACATTACTAGAGTCTCATTCAGTCATTAATAAGTATCCAGTCCATCATCACATCATATGATAATGTCTTCCCGGGCGAGGACACTCAGATTTGCAGGTTTCCATTCCATTGCCAGTGATGTGGAGGACTTCCTTCGTGTTGGCTTCCAGCAATTGGCCAAAAGGTTTGCAAGCTGAAGGAGTCCTCAGAATCTGAGCTGAGGTCCACCATGACAAGTGCCGTGGGCTGGCCGGAAGTGTGGGATGGAGCCAGGGATTGGGTTATCACCCTGCTGGTATGTGCTTTATGTGTTTCCATAGAAGGTAAAGATACATTTTTTTCTTTCTTTTTTTACCTTTTTCCCCTTGGCTTCTTATGTTGTGAATTTCAAACCTTCACCAAAGATGTAAAATGGCATGCTCTACCTAGAGTGAGTCATCATTGGTTACCATTTGCTTTGTCTCCTCCCTGTCCATTTATTTATTTATTCAACCACTTGAGAGCTGTTTGCAACTGTTGTGACCCTTCACCCCTCAATATGTAAACTTGTACACACCTCCAAAGATCAAGGGCTCCATAGAGTAACCCAATCACCCCACTTGGGAAATTTAACCATCTTACAATTTTGTTAGTTAATATGCAGCCCATGTTTAAGTTTTGCCAACTATCTTTTTTATAAGATTTTTTTTTTTAATTCAGAATCCTATCAAAAGAAGACATTGCATTTTGTGGTCCTGCTTCTCTGTCCCCATCTTTCTCTCTTTTGGCTCCCTGCCCCCACCTCAACATTTCATCATGAACATTCTACACACAGCGAAGTTCAAAGAACTCTACAGTGAGTGGTTGTATACCCATGTGGATTGAAATAAAGAGTCTGGGTAAAGGTTAGATGAAGGAGTTTATTTAATAATAAAAGTGAGGAACTTAAGTCCCAGGAAACAGTCCAACAGAGTATTCTGAGGCACTGCCCCGAGGTCAATAGATTTGAGTGTAGTGTATACACTTTTTAACAAAGCAGTGTCCGTGCAGGAAAGGGCTTACACATCTAATAGTCATCTACTTCGAGGATAACGTGAACTTTTTGGTTATGCTTCAAACAAGGCTTGTAATGTTGGTGTTGTCTATGTGTGGAGGGAGGCAAGAACCAGGGTTGTCACTTTTTCCCTCGTTCTCTAAGAAGTGCAACTGGGAAATGTGAGAGTGAGGTCCCCGTTATCTCCTCCTGTTGCTGAGTCATCCTGTTGGCATCTCAGTCATGATGGGAGGGATTGCAAGGTCATTTAGACACAGGCTTATGTGGTCTGCATGGTTGCTTCACAGTACAGCATGGATTTTTATTGTACTGACTTTAAGACTCTGCAGTTTGCTTCCTAGATTCACCTGTTAGACCAGGGAGAGGGGTCTCAGTTTTGTTCAAACCCAGCACCCAGATTCTGCCACTAACATTTTAATATATTATTTTATTGCTTATCTGTCTATCCACCCCTCTCTTTACCCATCAAGCCATCTTTTTTTTTAAAAATATTTTTGAAGTAAATTGCAGGCATCTGTACACTTTCCTGTAAATACTTCAGCAATGCATATCATTAACTTGAGTTCAACATTATTTTTATAAATTTTTTCCTTTCTTTTTTTTTTTTTTTTTTTGGTGAGGAAGATTGGCCCTGAGCTAACATCTGTTGCCAATCTTCCTTTTTTTGCTTGAGGAAGACTGTCCTTGAGCCAAAATCTGTGCCCATCTTCCTCCATTTTTGTATGTGGGATGCTGCCACTGCATGGCTTGACGAGTGGTGGGTAGGTCTGTGCCCAGGATCTGAACCTGTGAACCTTGGGCCGCTGAAGCAGAGCATGTGAACCCAACCACCACACCGCCAGTTATTTTTTTTTTATGAAAAATTTCCATACAATAAAATACACAAATCTTAGTGTGCGTTTGTTGAGTTTTGACAAATGGGTACACATCCAAGTGGAGAACATTGCCTTCACTCTAGGAAGTCTCATCATGCCCTTTCCTGATCAATCCCTTGCCCATCTCCACCTCAGAAGCAGTTACTGTTCTGATTTTTTTCCCACCATAGATTAGTTTTGCCTGTTCTGGAACTTACTGTCAATGGATCATAAAGCGTGTGCTCTTTTCTGTAAGGCTTCTTTCCCTCAGCGTGATGCTTTTATTTGTGCATGCTATTGTGAGAATCAATGGTTGTTTCAACAGGATTTGTTATTATTCAGGTATGGTGAGGCCAACAGGTCAGGAGATGACTGCCATTGAAGAGACAGTTTGTCATACAGATCCCAAGAGGAGGGGGCACACCAGGGCACAGGGGGCCACAATGTGGGGGCAGTCAGAGTCAGTCAGGAGGTGGTACGGGGCAACTGTGGGAAGAGCCTTTATAGTGGTTTCTGCAGGAAGGAGCAGGTGAGGTGGTTAGAACTGGCTTAGGATTGGCAAGTCTGAATATCGTCAGCAGGCACTGGGGCACACAGACTGTCTCTAGTGAGCTGGGCCCTAGCCCTGGGGTGATTAGGGCAGGGGAGAGGGGCCCAGAGTGTGAGAGACTGAAAAGGGAGGCGGTTGGGATGTGGGCTCTACAGTGGAGGGTTTGTATTTGAAAAGACCTTTCCTATCTCTAGGAATTGGCTAACTCTGGGAGGGGCTGTCCCTCCAGAGTCAGCAAGGCCCCAGATGTCAAGGAAATCAGAGCATAGAAAACAAAAGACACAGTTCAGACAGCAGTTCCTTTTCACTGCTGAATAGTATTCCATTGCACAAATATACCATCATCTGTCCACCAGTCACCTGTTGAGAGACACCTGGACTGTCTCCAGCTGGGGGCTATTATGAAGAAAGCTGCTATGAATATTCTTGTAAAAGTCTTTTTTTGAACACATGTTTCCATTTCTCTTGGATAAATGTTTGTGGAGATTAAATAATCTACATTGGAGATTAATGGGTTGTACTGGAGTTGTATTTAATTTTATAAAAAATCTGCCATAACTTTTCCCAAAGTGGTGTAGCATTTAACAGTCCCATCAACAATGTAGGAGAGTTCTGGTTGCCTCACATCCTCACCCACACTTGGCGTTGTCAGTCTTTAATTTTAGCCATTCTTGTGGTTGTGTAGTGATATCTCATTGTGATCATAATTCACAATTTCTGGAAGGCTAAAGACGTTGAACATTCTTTTATGAGCTGCGTATTGGCTATCTGTATGTCTTTTGTGAAACATCTGTTTGAATCTTTGGCCCTTTTAAAAACTGGACTGTTTGTAATGTTTACAAGATAATAGAAAATATAGATGTTGGTCTCTGTCCCTGGTTCTTGGCACAGAGCTTCTAAAACCCTTGTGATTTCCTAAGTGATAAGAACACTAGGAGCATCTTTTGTTCTAATATTTGGTCTTTGACTTCTATCCCTGACACAGAGCTCCTGAATCTCTTGAAATTTCCTGGGTAACAGGAGTGTCTTTTGTTCTAATGAGGTGACTCCTGGTGGGCTCCTGGGTGCGGACTGCTCACCACAGAGACCAAGCCATGATTAGAAGCTTGGAACTGTTAGCCCCGCCCTCATCCTTTGGGAGATGGGCTGGAAACGGAGTTAGTGATTGATCTTGCCTAGTGATGAAGGCTCCATAAAAATCCCCAAAAGTATGGGGTTCAGAGAGCTTCCGGGTTGGCGAACAGGTGGAGGGGTGGGAGAGTGGCACCTGGAGAGGGCAAGGAAGCTCCACGCCCTTCCCACAAGCCTTGCCCTGGGCGTCTCTTCCATCTGGATGTTCATCTGTATCCTTTATCATATCTCTTTATAATAAACTGGTAAACAGTAAGTCCACTGATTTCCTGAGTCCTGTGAGCCACTCTAGCAAATTAATTGAAGCTGAGGAGGGTTCATGGGAAAATTTAATTTATAGCTGATGGTGCACAGGTGACAACCTAGACTTGGAACTGGTATCTGAAGTGGGGTTGTGGTGGGGGCAGTCCTGTGGGACTGAGTCCTTAACCTGCGGGATCAACACTATCTCCAGGTAGCTAGTGTCAGAAATGTGTTTCAATATAGGACACCCATCTGGTGTGTCAGAGAATTGCTGGGTGTGGAAAAACCTCCTACACATCTGGTATCAGAAGCGGTGTGAGTCGTGTGAGTAAAAGAGACACAGGAGGAGAAGTGAGGTTTTCTTTGCAATGTTAAATGTATATTTGTATTTTAATCATGAGTTTATGCTGATGCCTTCAATGTCAATTTGATAATGCAGGTTTTTTTCTCCTTCCCCCATTCTATATTTGCATCTCCCTTTCCCCACATTGAGAACACATCAATACAGTGTATTTTTTCCATCTCCTAATACCAAGTATTTAGAGGGGCTATATCCATCCTAATAAAACAAACCTGTCAAGTAGATTTCAGGATTTTTTTGCAGCATTTTTCTTCTTTCTCTCTTTTTCCATCTTACCGAGGAGGGTGTACAGTTAAGAATCTGTTGTTTAAAGTACCTGGATTATTATTTTTTTCTTTTTGTGTGCTTTATTAGCAATTTGATATATGGTTGGGTAAAGTGTTTCTGTTTGCATTTAATTTTTATTTATTTCCATCCTTGTTGATGGTCATATACTGAGAAACAAATGTTTGGTATGAGAATTGATGGCAGATTATTACAGTAAAAAACTTAAGGAAGCAAATGTTCAGAACAATTCCTGCTGACTTTTTGAGTCTGTAAAGGTGCAGGGCCAACGGTGCTCACGTTCCTCACTTTCCCGTGAGCCCCTGAAAGGGCTTTGTGTGACTGAAGCCAGAATCCAAGTCATGCATCTCATTGGCACTTTCCAGTTGGCAGGAATGTTTTAAAATCTTATTTCTTCACTCGAGTACCACATGTAATTGTACTAGTGAAAATCTTTCTATTTTGATCCTTATGGGTTTGTCTGAAATCACTAAAACTAATGGGCGGTCTTTTCACATAATGCTAAAATAAACATAGTATTTAAATTGTGTGCGGACGACATAAACAGAGCACAAATTTCCACCCCCTCCCTGCTCTGCTGCATCTGGCCGGCTGGCTCAAACTCCCCTCATCTCCCAGGTGTGCCCTGATGCCAGGCTCCACGTTGTGAAGGTCCAAGCCTGTCATCAGAAGGGGCTGTGCTCTGCTCCTTTGGGAGTCCTGCACTTCGTAAGCTCCTCTTGCCTGGAACCTGGCCCTGTGACAGGTGTCCCAGGGAGGGTCCAGACACCCAGTAGAGCCCTCTGATGACGTGCCAGGCACCACTGACTGCCTCACTCAGTTCAGCTCTGATCACATCAGGATCTGGCCCACGACAAAAGCCCAGGGAGGCGGCAGCACTGAATTGAGGACACAATACAGGGTAGGGGGTCAGACGTGCCTGGTCGTTAGACCTGGGACCCGCTAGCCCCACTGATGGGCCCAAAGCTTTTCTGATAACTCACTCTTGGTTTCCTCATCTGTAAAACAAAACAAATAAAATATAACTGATTGGATTATTTTGAGGGCCAAACAAAATAATGAATACGAACTCATTTTGTAAATGACAGGATATTTATAACTATTCCACAGTAGGTTTAAGCCTCAAGAATTTTGATGAACGTTACTCATAATTCTGTTCTATAACTTTCTCTGCATTTTCATGTCCATAGGGCAAAGAGGAGTTGATGAAGAAGCTGTATATAAAGAGGATCCTGGCAGACTGCAGGAACCTTCTTGACTGGCAAGGGGATGAAATAATGTGTATTTTTAATATCCTTTAATCAAGTTGATTCCTGGCTTAGAGCTCCCAACCTCCTGGAGTTCCCTGAATTTTGTATGATCATTAGGATTCAGGACAGGGAGCTCTAGATAGTTCCACATGAAAAATCTGTATCACATGTATAAAGAAAGTGTGTTAAAATTGGTGTTCTGAGGCTCAATTTCCAACATGGGGAGAGGAGTCTGCCCAGACACCAACAAACAATTCTCAGGCACCAGGAGGGTGTGTCCCCCAACTTCAGACTCCAGTCAAAAGCCCAGGCTGTTACCTGTGCTTCTGACCAGCTGTCTGTAAATCAGAGATTCCTGACAGTGGCCCAACACAAAGTTGACATAAGGGAAGCCAAATTGTAGAAAAGAAACCATACTGTACTGACCTCTGACTAACTAACCCAGCTGGATATGCGCCCTCCAGGAGATCTACCTGCTCTTTAGATTTTATGGCCCCTGCTTGTGTGTGTACCTGACAGCTGCGATAACTCAATAACTTTGCTCTTTTGAGTTCCTTAGGAATGTGATGACCCCAGATAGAGAGTCTACGCTGATAGCCGTCATCAATGACAACTGAAAGATCTGGTGTGGCACTCTCAGTCTGTAACACCAGCGGGTTAACATTCCTAAGCCCCTCTCCTATAACCCACTGGCCTATATAACTGCTTCAAGACTCTGTGCCCCCCTTAAGATGGTTCTTTAGGATGCTAGTCCACCATTGTCGATTTGCTAGCTTATTGCTTACTAAATGCCCTTTATCTGCCACCATCTTGCCTCTTGACGATTGACTTTTTTCTTGTTGTGAGCAGATCGTGACCTTTGCAGGGTAACAGAACTGGCAACCATGAAGGGACCCGTGAGTCTGTCCATGGCTAGCCAACTTCAAGGGAAATTCCTGGGACGTCCCTCGCACCTGCTGTGGCTCTCTTTGCCTCGTGGACGACCCCTGTTGGTTTCCCTTCACTGCCAGCTGCCTCCAATGCTCCCTGTGGTGGGTCAATGGGCCCACATCTGGAGTAGGGTAAGTGGCCTCAGGGGTGCACCACCAAAAAGTTCCTTCCCCTACATCTGGGATACGCCTTTTTGGGAGGGGGGACCATCTGGTTAATAAATAGGGTGTCCTGCCAGAGTAGGAAGAGGTATAGGACTTCACCCAGAATCTGGGAACAGGTTCACTGGTGTCTGGTTTTTCTGTGTCTGTATTTGTGTGTCTGTCCATTAGGGGAATGTGCTGTCTGTCCCCAAGCAGAGCCCACTGGGGCTGATACTAAAGAAATGGTCTGATTATTGTTATAAGCCTATGTCTAAGAAAAGTATGATTTTCTACTGCAATACTGCATGGTCCCAATATTCTTTGGAGTCCAGCAAGCTCTGGCCACTAAATGGCTCACTGAATTCTCATACCATCCTACAGTTAGAATTATTTTGTAAAAAAGCTGGAAAAGATAATGAAGTTCCTTATGTACAAGCCTTTGTGTTGCTATACCAAGATGAGAAAAAGGAAGGGAAGGATTTCCTCATGGTACAGAGCAGAGAAGGAACAAAAGGGGTCTGTTATGCAGGATATTAGAGAATGTGATGATGATGTAACAGTGCTACAAGCTCTTAAGCCCTGCGTTGCACGGGTACAAGTCCTTGCAGCTGCCCACCCCGTGCTGCCACCTCTGGAGACACCCTTGGTACATGAGAGAGACGCTCCACCCTCCTATGAGAGGAAAACTGAAATGGGCCCTGGAGCCTCAGGTTGAGTTTCACCTTGCTGCACTAGACAGGGGACCCAATGTGGCCAGGGACCCCTGGCTGGCGCAGGGCAATATCCATTACAACATCCTGGTAGGAATTATGCCCAAGGACAATCCGCAGGATTCACGTGGATGCATAACCCCTTCTCTACCTCTGATTTATTTAGTTAGAAAAATAAGAATCCACCTTCCTGGGAGGATCCCCTGCAGACAACAGAATTGTTCTCTTCCATCTTTTCCACCTATCACCGCTCATGGGCAGGTATTCATATTGTAATGAATATGCTCCTGACAGGAGATGAAAAAAGATTATAATAGACCAGGCCAGAGAGGAAGCTCATTGGCTCCATCTAGCAGACACTGATACTACACTTGAAGCTAATGCAGCGGTCCCAATAGTGGAACCAGACTGGGACCCTAATGAAGCCACAGGAAGGATCAGATTAGAACTGTGGGGGATCAGAATTGGCCACCCCAAAATGTGTCTCTTTGGCTTGACTATTAAGAACAAAAGATTTTGAAAGAAACTTTGACCTCTCCCCTCCCCCCCCACTGCCTAAAAGAATTTAAAATAGAAGGGCCTATTTCAGGAAGGAGCTAATACCATAAGATAACTGTAATGTAATGTAAAATGTGTCTCTCAGGTCACATTGTCTATAGTTGGCCCATTTGCATTTCCATTTCCATGTGAATTGCCTTCCTCCCCCTTGAAGTCCAAAACCACTACCCCCAACACCCTCCTTTGTCTTTAGCTAAAAATAGTATTTAAGGTGGCAACTTCAGCCATTTTGGCGAGTTGCTCAGTTTTCCTGGGTTTCTCCCAGGTATACATGTTATAAAGCTTTGTTTGATTTTCTCCTATTATTCCGTCTAATGTCAATTTAATTTGTAGCCCAGCCACAAGGACGTAGAGTGGATAAAGGGACTGTCTTCCTCCCCTACAGTTTGGTGACTTGGTAGGATAACTTCACTGGCTGGATGCTGCTTGCTCTTGGATTACTGCAGCTGAGAGATTCTGGACGCCTGACAAGAGCTATAAGCAGGTAAGAGTTCTTACCACCTCAGTTTCCCGGATCTCTGCCTGCAGGGTCCAGTGGAAATGAGAGTGGTGAGGTTTTTTTTTTTTTTTCCTTTTCTAAACTTAGATTAGCAGGAGAAAATGTTGGTGAAGCTACCTTCTTGGACTCAGTGACTCTAGGATTTGGTACGAGTACTCATTGGTTTATTGATCCTTTTCCTCCCAGAGATAGTCACTATTTTTCCTTGTCTCTGTCTTTTTTGTCATAAGACACAGGCATCTCTGTAAGCCTGTTGTCTGGGAATACGCATATATGGTGAAAGCTGTTGCTAAGGGCATCTTGGAAGCCAAAAGGCCGAAAATTTGGTGGGCATGGGTTGAACAGTTAAGAGCCATTAGGGGACTCACCACCTCAAGAAGTCTCCATGACAGGATAAGTTGGGTCACAGAATGGGGTAGATGACACAGGTTCCCCATCAACTTCAAGAAAATGTCAGTGTAATGACAAGGCACTCTGTAAAGCACACATAGTCCCCAACCCTGTGGCACCTCCCTCCTAGGTATTATTCTGGCTCCAAGAGACCCAAGGCTTAGCTAAAGCTGTTAATGTGCATATAAGATAAGTTTTTTTCTTGTGTCTTATTCTATGTCTTGAGAGCTTGGCTTTGTTACCTTTCTGGTCTCCGCCATCCTGAGGGTGCGTGTACCGGCATGCATCTTGGCAGCCGGTCAAGTAGACTGGGGTTTCGGGACACACTCTATTTGTCTGGCTATGTCAGCTCTCAGGGTAGTTTATCATAAGGGGTCCCAATTGCTTTCATTAGGGGCCTTAGTCGTCTCAACCTTTGTTGCTTGTTGTGCGACAATGGCCTTTGCTTTCTTAGGCTACTTTTTTTTTTTTTTTTTTTTGAGATTGGACCTCACCTTTATTGATGTTTGAATGGTTTCTAACATTGTGAAATTTTGGGTTGTACATTTTTGTTTGTCCATCACCATATATATGACTCCCTTCACCCCTTCTGCCCACCCCCCACCCCCTCCCCCACCCCTCCCCACCCTCACTGCCCCTGGTAACCACAGTCCAGTTTTCTCTGTCCATTTGTTGGTTTATATTCCACATATGAGTGAGATCATACAGTGTTTGTCTTTCTCTTTCTGGCTTATTTCACTTAACATAATACGCTCCAGGCCCATCCATGTTGTTGCAAATGGGACAATTTTGTCTTTTTTTATGGCTGAGTAGTATTCCATTGTATATATATACCACATTTTCTTAATCCAATCGTCAGTCGAGGGACACTTAGGTTGCTTCCACTTCTTGGCTATGGTGAATAATGCTGCAATGAACATAGGGGTGCATAAGCCTCTTTGGATTGTTGATTTCAGGTGCGTTGGATAGATTCCCAGTAGTGGGATGGCTGGATCATAGGGCATCTCTATTTTTAATTCTTTGAGGAATTTCCATACCGTTTTCCATAGAGGCTGCACCAGTTTGCATTCCCACCAGCTGTGTATGAGGGTTCCTGTTTCTCCACATCCTCTCCAACATTTGTTGTTTTTTGTCTTGGTGATTATAGCCATTCTAACGGGCGTGAGGTGGTATCTTAGTGTTGTTTTGATTTGCATTTCCCTGATGATTAGTGATGTTGAGCATCTTTTTGTGTGCCTATTGGCCATCTGTATATCTTCCTTGGAGAAGTGTCTGTTCATTTCCTCTGCCCATTTTTTGATCGGGTTGTTTGTTTTTTTGTTGTTCAGTTGTGTGAGTTCTTTATATATTATGGAGATCAATCCCTTGTCAGATGTATGCTTTGCAAATATTCTCTCCCAGCTGGTTGGTTGTCTGTTCATCTTGATTCTAGTTTCATTTGTCTTATAAAAGCTCTTTACTCTGATAAAGTCCCACTTGTTTATTTTTTCTTTAGTTTCCCTAGTCTGGGTAGACATGTCATCCGAAAAGATTCCTTTAAAACCAATGTCAAATAGTGTGTTGCCTATATTTTCTTCTATGAGTTTTATAGTTTCAGGTCTCACCTTCAGGTCTTTGATCCATTTTGAGTTAATTTTTGTGAATGGCGATAGCACATGGTCCACTTTCATTCTTTTGCATGTGGCTGTCCAGTTTTCCCAACACCATTTATTGAAGAGACTTTCCTTTCTCCATTGCATGTTCTTAGCACCTTTGTCGAAAATTAGCTGTCCGTATATGTGTGGTTTTTTTTCTGGGCTTTCAATTCTGTTCCATTGATCTGTGTGTCTGTTTTTGTACCAGTACCATGCTGTTTTGATTACTATTGTTTTGAAGTCAGGGATTGTGATGCCTCCTGCTTTGTTCTTTTTTCTTAGGATTTCTTTAGCTATTCGGGGTCTTTTGTTGCCCCATATAAATTTTAGTATTCTTTTTTCTATTTCTGTGAAGAATGTCATTGGGATTCTGATTGGGATTGCATTGAATCTGTAGATTGCTTTAGGTAATATAGACATTTTAACTATGTTTATTCTTCCAATCCACGTGCATGGGATATCTTTCCATTTCTTTTTGTCATCATGGATTTCTTTCAATAATGTCTTGTAGTTCTCATTGTATAGATCATTCACCTCCTTGGTAAGATTTATTCCTAGGTATTTTATTCTTTCTGATGCAATTGTAAATGGTATTATCTTTTTGAGCTCTCTTTCTGTTAGTTCATTATTAGCATATAGAAATGCAACTGATTTTTGTAGATTGATTTTGTACCCTGCAACTTTGCTGTAGTTGTTGATTGTTTCTAATAGTTTTCCAACAGATTCTTTAGGGTTTTCTATATATACAATCATGTCATCTGCAAATAGTGAGAGTTTCACTTCTTCGTTACCTATTTGGATTCCTTTTATTCCTTTTTCTTGCCTAATTGCTCTGGCCAAAACCTCCAGTACTATGTTGAACAGGAGTGGTGAGAGTGGGCAGCCCTGCCTCGTTCTTGTTCTCGGAGGAACGGCTTTCAGTCTTTCCCCGTTGAGTATGATGTTGGCTGTGGGTTTGTCATATATGGCCTTTATTATGTTGAGGTACTTTCCTTCTATTCCCATTTTATTGAGAATTTTTATCATAAATGGATGTTGTATCTTGTCAAATGCCTTCTCTGTGTCTATTGAGATGATCATGTGGTTTTTATTCTGTTTTGTTGATGTGATGTATCACGTTGATTGATTTGCGGATGTTGAACCATCCCTGCGTCCCTGGTATAAATCCCACTTGATCATGGTGTATGATCTTTTTAATGTATTGTTGTATTCGGTTTGCCAATATTTTGTTGAGGATTTTTGCATCAGTGTTCATCAGCGATATTGGCCTGTAATTTTCTTTCTTTGTATTGTCTTTGTCTGGTTTTGGTATCAGGGTGATGTTGGCCTCGTAGAATGATTTAGGAAGTGTTCCATCTTCCTCTATTTTTTGGAATAGTTTGAGGAGGATGGGTATTAAATCTTCTTTGAATGTTTGGTAAAATTCACTAGAGAAGCCATCTGGTCCTGGACTTTTATTTTTTGGGAGGTTTTTGATTACTATTTCAATCTCTTTACTTGTTATTGGTCTATTCAGATTCTCCATTTCTTCTTGGTTCAATTTTGGGAGGTTGTGTAAGTCTAAGAATTTATCCATTTCTTCTAGATCGTCCAATTTGTTGGCATATAATTTCTCATAGTATTCTCTTATAATCCTCTGTATTTCCATGGTATCCATTGTAATTTCTCCTCTTTCATTTCTAATTTTATTTACTTGAGCCTTTTCTCTTCTTTTCTTAGTAAGCCTGGCTAAGGGTTTGTCGATTTTGTTTATCTTCTCGAAGAACCAACTCTTTGTTTCATTAATCCTTTCTACTGTTTTTTTGGTCTCAATTTCATTTATTTCTGCTCTGATTTTTATTATTTCTCTCCTTCTGCTGGCTTTGGGCTTTGTTTGTTCTTCTTTTTCTAGTTCTGTTAGGTGTAGTTTAAGGTTGCCTACTAGGGCTTTTTCTTGTTTGTTAAGGTGGGCTTGTATCGCTATGAGTTTCCCTCTCAGGACTGCTTTTGCTGCATCCCATATGGTTTGATATGGCATGTTATCATTTTCGTTTGTTTCTAGATAGTTTTTGATTTCTCCTTTAATTTCATCAATGATCCATTGGTTGTTCAGTAGCATGTTGTTTAATCTCCACATTTTTGTCACTTTCCCAGTTTTTTTTTCCTGGTTCATTTCCAGTTTCATAGCCTTATGGTCTGAAAAGATGCTTGTTATGATTTCAATCTTCTTAAATTTATTGAGGCTTGCTTTGTTTCCCAACATATGGTGTATCCTAGAGAATGTTCCATGCGCGCTTGAGAAGAATGTGTAGTCAGCTGTTTTTGGATGGAGTGCTCTGTATATGTCTACTAGGTCCATCTCGTCCAGTTTTTCATTTAAGTCTACTATTTCTTTATTGATTTTTTGTCTGGATGATCTATCCATTGCTGTAAGTGGGGTGTTAAGATCCCCTACTATTATTGTGTTGTTGTTGATTTCTCCTTTTAGGTTTGTTAATAGTTGCTTTATGTACATTGGTGCTCCTATGTTGGGTGCATATATATTTATAAGTGATATGTCTTCTTGATGGAGTGTTCCTTTTATCATTATATATTTCCCTTCTTTGTCTTTCTTAACCTGTTTTATCTTGAAGTCTACTTTGTCTGATATGAGTATGGCAACACCTGCTTTCTTTTGTTTGCCATTAGCTTGGAGTATTGTCTTCCATCCTTTCACTCTGAGCCTGTGCTTGTCTTTAGTGCTAAGATGTGTTTCCTGAAGGCAGCATATTGTTGGGTCTTGCTTTTTAATCCATCCTGCCACTCTGTATCTTTTGATTGGAGAGTTCAAGCCATTTACATTTAGGGTAATTATTGATATATGAGGGCTTAATGTTGCTGTTTTGTCACTTATTTTCTGGTTCTTTTGCATTTCCTTTGTTTCTTGTCCCATTTGTTTTGGACTGCCAATTCAGTTTGGTTGTTCTGTCTTATGACTCTTCTAGTTTTCTCTTTGTTTATCATATGTGGTTTTGTTTTGATTATTTGTTTAGTGGTTACCTTGAGGTTTGGGCAAAAAATCTTGTGTATGAGATAGTCCATTATCTGATGGCCTCCTATTTCCTTATACTAAGTCAATTCAGTCACTTTCCTCTTCCCCTTCTCAGTTGTTCTTGTTATACCTTATTCTATCTTGTGTTGTGGCTGTGTGTTTATGGTGATGAGGTTAAATTTATTTTTGGTGAATTTCTTCCTTTGATCTTTGAATTTAGTATTTAAGTGGTTGCTAACCTATTCCGGTAAAGAGCTACTATTTTTCTGAGTTTGTCTACCTACTTTTCTCCTTGCTCCAAGCTTTGTGTTCCCTTTCTCTTCTTTTTTTCAGGCCTGAGGGCCTTCTTGAGTATTTCTTGTAGTGGGGGGTCTCGTGGCCATGAACTCCCTTAGCTTTTGTTTATCTGGGAGAGTTACTATTTCTCCATCATATTTGAAGGATATTTTTGCTGGATAGAGTATTCTTGGCTGAAAGTTTTTGTCTTTCAGTATTTTGAATATATCATTCCAGTCTCTTCTAGCCTGTAAAGTTTCTGTTGAGAAATCCGCTGAGAGCCTGATGGGAGTTCCTTTGTATGTTATTTTTTGTTTTTGTCTAGCTTAATACTTAAACCCTTAATATGGTTTCTTTGTCGTTGACCCTGGCTAGCCTTACCACTAGGTGTCGTGGTGAAGGCCTTTGTCTGTTAATATATATAGGTGTCCTGTTGGCTTCGCTTACTGGTATTTCCTGCTCCTTCCCCAGATTTGGGAAATTCTCAGCTATTATTTCCTTGAATAGGCTCTCTGTTCCTCTTTCCCTCTCCTCTCCCTCAGGAATACCTATAATTCTTATGTTACATTTTCTAATAGAGTCAGATATTTCTCGGAGTCTTTCTTCATTTATTTTTAGTCTTAGTTCTCTCTCCTCTTCCATCTGGAGTATATCTGTATTCCTATCCTCTAAGGTGCTAATTCTTTCCTCCATATTGTCAGCTCTGTTCTTTAGAGATTCCAAATTTTCCTTTATCTCCTCCATTGTGTTCTTCATCTCCATCAGCACTGATTGGTTTTTCTTTATGATTTCAATCTCTTTTGTGAAGAAACTCCTAATCTCATTGAATTGTTTGTCTGTGTTGTCTCGTATTTCGTTGAGTGTTTTTATGATAGCTATTTTGAAATCTCTGTCATTTAGTTTATGGATTTCTGTGTCTTCGGGGTTGATTTCTGGGTGCTTGTCATTTTGTTTCTGGTCTGGTGATTTCATATATTTTTGCATTGTGGTTCCTGTGTTGGTTTTGTTTTTCCTCATCCTGGAAATCTCTGGTTGCAATTTCCACCTGCCGCCACTGTCTGGTGGTAAAGGGCTGTGTAGTCTAAGCCCCCTGTGCTCTGCCCCGGTTTTTCTGCTGAGATCCGCAGTTTTGTTTTTTTTTTGTTTTTTTCTCCCCCCCTGCGATCCACAGGTCCAGTCGTTTGATCAAGTCTGCCGCGGATCGCTTGGTCTGGTCTGGTCGGTTGAGCTGCAGAGTCCGGTTTGCGGGGAGGGGGGAGCTCTCTCTTTTGCCCTCTGGGTCCCTGATGTGGGAGGCTTCTCATTTGCCCCTCTTTATCTGCTCTCTGGGGTGCTCAGATGTTGATGGTAGCCCTGTGGTCCTCTGAGTCCTCTGTGCCGGAGTTTCTCACTGGCTGAGAGAGTCCGAAGAGCCACGGTTTCCCCGCCGAGGGCCGCCCCTCCCCCCTCTCTGGGAGCCGCGTGGCCCGGGATCGCTGATCTGATGGGGAGGGAGTGGAGTTCTCCTTACCTCTCCCCACTTCCTCCGGGGGCCCAGCACGTTCCGCTCTCAGATGTGCGGCAGTGTGGATCCCTCCGCTCTAGGTTTTCACTGTCTGGGATTCCGTTGTTGGTCTGTGACTGTTCCTTTTGTTGTATCTTGTCGGGGGAAGAGTTCACGGGAAAGCTCACTCCGCCATGATGCTGACGTCACTCTTAGGCTATTTTTGGAAGTGAACTTTTTGGATATCTTTTGGGGATGCCTCTTGCATCCATTGTTAAGCTTATTGGTATAAGTCACTATTAAGATCTTACTCGTCAATGTGGCCAGATGATGGATCATTTAAGTTGGAAAAACTTCTAAATTGGGAAAAAAAATTTTGAGAGCTCTCATCATAATTGTTTTATTAGTACCTATGAAAAGGCCAAATTAAAAAGGAAATACAGAAAAATAATGACTAACCTTAAGACCCTGACTCAAGTTACAATTAAATTGAGAAAATGTAAAAGTATAAATGTTGATAAGATTATAAAGGTTGGAATGTTTGAGCTCATTTTATATAAAGAGGTTATATCCACTTTGCCAGAGTATGTTTCAAAATGTCTGACAGGGAATGCTTCCCCTACCCAAAATTATAAGACCAAGACATATTGATAAAGTCCTAATGAAAACTATGATTAGAGGTATAAGAGTTGATAGAATTCAGATAAAATGAGCCTCTATGATCTATTGCTATTCTTATTGTACTTATGTAAATAATTGGGCCAACTTTATTGAAACTGGGCTTATTTTGCAACCAATGAGTCTTAATTTAGCTATCTTTGGTAAAAATGAGGGTGACTTTAGACAGAAAAATTATGTTTCAATATAAAAATAGTATACATTCATGGATATTAGATTCTAGTTCTGTTAATTGTCTTTGTGGTTTTTGTTTTCTACCTGTAAACTGGACTGGATCCTGAATTCTTCTAGTCTTCTGAAATATCGGGCTGCAAATCTCCAAACTAACATTTTCAAATTTTTCCATCATTTTCGTTTGAAATCACTGAGAACTGAAACCACCCTTTTTCCTGAAGCCCTGCAAACTGAAGCTGGATGACTTGATATAAACTTAAGAGATCACCACACTAGCATGCCTATTGCCATGTAAGCCACTCAGAAGGATACCTGAACACCTGATGACACCAGCAGAGACATTTCAAGCTGCAGAAGATGTTCGATCCTGACATCTAGAAATCTTCTTGACTGACTGTCCCCGGGCTCAGAAACTGGTTTATAATTTGTTCCAACCATTAACCTTGTTTTTCTTTTTGTTTCCATATAAATGCTTCTTATTAAATACATGATTGCTTGCTTATACAATATGGGCCTAACTTTGGGGGCCCACCTACGTAACCACCACCTAAAATGAATTTAACTGGACTGATCTATTATCAGGACTAAGAAATGTGTTCAATGAGATGGAAAAATCTACCAACTCAGCTTATGGACTGTGAAACATCTTCAAGTTTCAAAGGCAGGACTGTAGGGGAGCAGAATTTGCCATCTCCAGATGTGTCTCTTTGGCATGAAGATTATTTTCGGCTAATTATTTTTAAAAAACTGCAGACATGGGAGAAGCTCTGAAAAGCAAGGTGAAGTTACCCTCTGTAAGAGACATTTACATTTGTAAGGGAAATCTCCACTTGTAAAGGTGTCTCCCTCACTGCACCAGGAAGAGGGGGATCACTTTCTCTCTAGAAACTCTTATCAGTGTGGAAGGCAAGGACTTAACTCTGCATAGTAACCTGACTCTTGTTTACTGTGCTTTTTCTGGTGATCTCCCATAACTGACTCCCCCCACCCCCAACATCCTCCTTTGTCTTTAGCTGAAGATGGTATTTAAGGTGGTGACCTCAGCCATTCTTGTGATTTACTCAGCTTTCCTGGGTTTCTACCATGTATACATGTTATAAAGCTTTGTTTGATTTTCTCCTGTTATTCTGACTCCTGTCAATTTATTTCTTAGCCCAGCCAGAAGGACCTAGAGGGTAGAAGTGGTCTGGGGGCCCAGTAATCCTGAGAAGGTGGTCTTTGGAGGAACACTGGGGGGTCTGTTAGCTGTATGATGGAGAAAATAATCATAATCATACTGGCTGCACTCATTGTGTGCCTACTGTATACCTGGTGTCTGCATAAACCACCTCATTTCATCTTCTGATGACCTTCCAGGAAGATGCTATTATTTCCCATTACCAAGGTCACATGGTGGCCACTAGAGGAGCCACAGTTTGACGTGGTTCCCTCCTCCTCCCTCCCCCACCTGCTGACTCACAGGGCCTGGGGCCCACCCCAGGGACAGGACCAGAACCAGCATGTGACTCCCCAACAGGAGGGAGTGACCAGGGTGAGACCCACTTGGAGGAAAGATGCAAGGTGGACTCTGATGGGGAACACCCCTACTCCTCCACTTCCCCAGGATGAGGCCATGGGAGGGCCCACTCCTAGCCAGATGGCCAGCGCCAACTCACACGAGAGGCTCTGGTGCTGCCTGGCTGGACATGGCCAGGTGGGGAGAATTCTCAGGCAGTGCACGCCCCCTGCAGCCAGACAGGGGGGCCACAGGGTGGAGGCCAGGACTTTCCCGGGCTGACATCCAGGCACTGCTGGGTTTTCTCTTCCATCATCTCCAGTCCTCACTGTGGTTGTTATGGTTGCCCCATTTGAAGGATGACAGAAATGTTGAGTGTCTTGCCAGAGGTCGTAAAGCCAGCCAGTATTGGACCCTGGCTGCCCCCTCCCAGGGTCTTTGTTTCAGCCCCTAGAGTCCCCATCATCCCCACACTCCCTTGAACCCAGGACACAGTGCAGCAGGGAAGCTGTAGGAGGCAGTCAAAAAGTATTTAACGGGCTTTGGGGGGATCTCACTACTCCTGCCAGGGGAGTGGGCAAGGGCAGGGTGCAGAGAGCCTCCACGCAGGGCTCAAGAGGTGAGGATCAGGTGCTGGGGCTCCTGGCATCTCCGAGTGCAAAGGGGGAGAGCCAGACCTCGGCCCAGGGAAGGCTGGGGGACTGGGCATGGAGGGGCACATCGGGAAATGGAGGTTCTGTGTGGGCACCCAGTCAGGCCCTACCACACTCTGCAGCCCAACACTTTGTCCATGTACCTGGGGAGCAACAAGCCACATGTAAGGGGTTGTGGCCCTCCTGGCCTGGTCCCCCTCAGCTTGGGGAGCACAAACCCCAGGGCTCGTCCCTGCAGGGAGCTGGGGCCAGTCTCATCCAAGCTGCAGTACCCTCTACCCCGTTTCCTGGGGCAAGAACCCACAGAGGCAAGGTAGGGGAGGCTCCAGAGGCTCCCACAGGGCTCTGGGGAAAACCCCAAAGCAATAGGAAGAGTGAGTGGAAGGACCTAGGAGCTCTGCTAAGGGGCCAGGGGAGATGACTCAACTTCACCCCACCCTGCTAGCCCCAGGGCCACCACTTGGGCCTCTGGTTTGCCAACTCACTTGGTTGCCAGTGGTGCACAAAGTGTTGAATACCAGTTTTTGGCACAGCCAACGTCGAAAGGGTTGTATTCCTGTAGGTACTAGTCCTGGAGGGGGCGAGGGCGGGAAGAGGAGCTCAGATCCAGCAGGACAGGGCAGGCCACCCTCACTGCCCTCCCTGAGCTGGTCAGCTCAGCCCATGGCTGCAGCAAGACCCCAAGGGCAGAGAAGCCGGGAGGATCAGCCAGGGTCTCCCCCAACCGGCTTCTGAGTAGCTCACCCCAGGCGACCCCTGACCCCGCATCCCCCTCTCCTGCCGTCTCAGGAATCCCCACCATCACCTGGTACCCCCTTTTGCAGCATCCTCCCCCTGTCTGTCTCCTTCAGCCGCACACATCCTCCTGCTGCCTCCTTCCAAATACAATTTCAGATCTGCCTTTTCTGCTAAGCTGCTCCAAAGACAGTTCCACCTCCTGCTCCCCCCACTTCTCTCCTTTCCCACCTCTCATTTTTTTCTAAACTTGTCCCTTCACTGAATTTCACTATCTGGAAGGGCAGTGGTTTGGGGCCCAATCATATTCCCTAACCAAACTCACATGGCCCCGGACACCTGGGCTAAAGGTCCTGAGCACCCAGTGCAGTAAATGTCAAGCCCAAAGGTCAAGTCCTCCCCTGGACACTCTTGACCGGATCTCCTCCTCCCCGCCCTCCATCCACCAGCCTTGCCCCCTCCTCCTCTCCAGCACAGGCGGAGCCTCACCCTGACTTCAAGAGCCCTAACTACAAAATGGTGGTCACAACTGGAAGTGGCCCAGGAGCACCTCCGCCCACCACCAGCTCCTCTGTGTCCCACGCCGCTGTCACAAAGATTTTGATCTTCAACAGTATTCTCCACCAAAAGGAATCAGGACTCCATGCAGGGCAGCTGACCCCTGGGGGAGGACAAGTCAAGGTGGCTCCAGAATGTCCCCTTGTTGCCAGAAAGCAACACTAACCATTGTGATATTTTGAGTTCTGCCTTCTTTAAGGTGTTTAAAGCATTTAAGGGCAACTAGTCTTCTATTCGCAATTTTAATTACATGGTTAAAAGAATTTGGTTAAATTTACAATTAAAATTTCAAATTTAGAGAAATAAATTTCGATATATGAGATGTACATGAGGTATAGGAAAATGCTGATTGTTCAATGCTTAAAGGAATGATCGCTGTTTAATGATGATTCGTAAGAACTGACTAATAAAGTAGAGCACCTTCCCTACCACAGGGACCCTCTCAGCCAGTAATGGGATCCAGCATCTCTGAGCTTCCCACACTGTCCTCTCTCACTGGCTCCAGACCCGGGTCTCCTGCACCAATGGGGAGTCTCAAATGCCCCCACCCTCCACAGGCCCAGAGCAAAGTGGGCATCTTGTTGCCCTGTCTCCTGCCCAGCTCCCTGTGGCCTCTGCTCTCTCACTTCCTCCCCAGGGTTTAGGGCATCAGGCTTCTCTCTCTCTCTCTCTTTCCTTCTCTCCCAAAGCATTATACATTCCTTTGTCTGTAGGTTCACTCATCTGCTCATAAATATTTGGGGCCTCAACAATGTTCTGGGCATTGTGCGGGGGACTGAGGACACACCACAAACAACAAAGCCAGCCGTACCTTTCAGGGTGGTGCAGGGCAGTAGGGAGAGGGGATCAGCGAGAAGAGCAGGCAGCCCAGGCTAAGACTACATGGTGCAGGCAGAGGAGGAGCAGCCAGGAGAGCAGAGGGAGCCGGGCCTGGAGAGGCTGGGGAAGGGCCACTGCAGGTGCATTCAGTTTCAAATGGGGCTGTGTGCAGCCCAGAAAGACCAGTCTGAGGACTGCCCGCTGGCTTCGGTGCATGGAAAGCACAGCACCAGTGTGACAGTGAGGACAGAGGCTGAAGCAGGCTGGGGAAGGTGAAGAATGATGCTGGTGAGCACAGCCAACTCTTTCAGGAACTATGGCTGTGCCGAGGGGTGAGTACGACAGGTGGAGTGCAGGCCTGTGATGTTAATGGATGTTTGCTTTGCTTTTAAGATGAGAGACATGAACATGTATAAATGATGATGGGAAGGAATGGTAATAATAATAACAACAAAGTCTAGGACACTTACTTGTATCAGCCACTGTTCTGTGTGTCTTACACGTATTAACCCATGCTGCCTCCTTTTACAGATGGGGAAACTGAGGCACTAGGTGGCTAAGTAACATACCGAAGAGCTCCCTGCTGGCATGTTGTGGAACTGTGATTTAAATTGATGTGGCCTGGCTCCAGAGCCCTGCTACCAACCTCTAAGCCAGTGGCCCAGCAGAAGCTGCGGTCAGGGGATGCAGGCGGGAAGGGAACGAAGTGGAGGTGTGTGAAGGATGCCTGAAATGGGCTCTGCAGGGAACGGGAAAGAGCCCTGCCTGGTGAATCACAGAGTGCAGACCCCAGTTAGGCTTCTTAAGGCTGGAGATCTTGGATTGGTCTCTGAGCAGTGGAGGGAGGGCAGGCCTATGGCCTGACCTGGGGCTAAAGAATCAAAGGATGTGGGAAGGGACAATGCTGCCAAAGAGGGGCTGAAATGATGGACTGAGGCTGGAGAGAGAAGCCATGTAGACCTCAGGGGGTGATGAGTAAGGGCTGAGCAGAAGTGTCACAGGTGATCTGGGAACCAAATATAGGTGGAGCAGAGTGACTGAATGGTGACTGGAAGGATGGGAGGAGGTGGGCACAGAGAGCTTCTCTGTCCTTTCAGCTGCCTCAGTGTCTCCAGCCAGTCCCTCATCAATGTGGCCCACTACGGTCTTCCTCCAACAGCTTTTAGTCACGTCATTGACCTGGTGAAGGAATCCCACGGCAAGGATGTTCACTTTTACTGCTCCAACTCAACCCTGGTAGCAGAGATCCAAGCACGTGCAATAAGAAAAGAAAAGGGAATAAAACCATACGTGTGGGAAAGGAAGAAATGAAACTGTCCTTAGTCACAGATGACATGATTTTCTATGTAGAATCAACAAAAAAGCTACTAGAACTAAGAAGTGAGTCTAGAAAAATTGCAAGATCCAAGACCACTATACAAAAGTTCATTGTATTTTCTTATAATAATAAGCAAATGTAAATAAAATTTTAAAAAAACATTTATAATAGCACCAAAAACCATGAAATACTTAGGAAAAAACCTAACACAATGTATGCAAGATCTATATGCTGAAAACTACAAAACACTAATGAAAGACATCAAAGAAGACCTAAATAAATGGAGAGAGATCCCATGTTCATGGATTCAAAATTCAATATTGTTAAAATGTCAATTTCCCAGATGGGTCTATAGGTTCAATGCAATCCAAATGAAAATCTCACCAAACTTTTTTGTAGCAACTGACAAGCTGATTCTAAAATTTATATGGAAAATCAAAGGCACTAGGATAGCCAAAAGGACTTTGAAAAAACAGAACAAAGCTGGAGCTCTCACATGGTATGATTTCACGACTTAATAGAAAGGTCCTAGTGAAGACAGTGTGGTAAAGGCAAAAGAATAGAGAGTTCAGAAATACACCCACATCTATACAGGCAAATGATTTTTGACAAATGTGCAAAGGCAACTCAATGGAAAAAGTATAGTCTTTTCAACAAATGGTGCTGGAACAACCCATATGCAAAAAAAATAAACCTTGACCCATACCTTGCAACATATACAAAATATAACCCAAAATGAATCATAGGCCTAAACAGAAAATCTAAAACTATAAAACTTCTAGAAGAAAACACATGAGAAAATTTTGGTGACCTTGGGTGAGGCAAAGATTTCTTAATTACAACACCAAAACACAATTCACAGAAGAAAAAACTGATAATGCACTTCATCAAAATTTACAACTTATGATCTTTGAAAGACAGTAAGAAAATGAGATAATAAGCCACAGACTGGGAAAAAATATTTGCAAAACATATAGAAAGAACTCTTAAAATTCAATAATAAGAAAACAACCCCACTTTTTTTAATGGGCAAAAGGTTGGAACAGACATTTAATCAAAGATATACAGATGGCAAATAAGAACATGAAAAGATGTTCAACATTGTTAGTCATTAGGAAGATGCAAATTAAAACCAAAATGAAATACCCCTACATTTATTAGACCAGCTAAAATGGAAAAACAAAAAACAATAAAACCTGACAATGCCAAATGTTAGTGAGGATGCAGAGCAACTGGAATTCTCTTACATTGCTTGTGGGAAGGAAAAATTGTACAGACATTTTGGAAGATAATTGGGCAGTTTCTTATAAAGTTAAACATTTGGTACCATATAAGCCAGCAATGCCACCCCTAAGCATTTACCCTAAAAGAAATGAAAACTTATGTTCATATGCCTGTACACGAATGTGTATAGCCACTTTATTTATGATCACCAAAAACTGGAAACAACCCAAATATCCTTCAATTGGCAAATGGGTAAACAAGCTGTAGTACATCCATATAATGGAATATTACACAGCAATAAAAAGGAAGAAAATACTCATAGGTACAACAACATGATGATTCTCAAATGCATTATGCTAAGTGAAAGACACCAGACTCAAAAGGGCGTGATTCCATTTACATGAGACTCTGGAAAAGGAAAAACTACAGGGCTAGAAAACAGACCAGCAGTTGCCAGGAGCAGCAGGCAGGGGGAGAAACTGATTACAACAGGCCATGAGAGAATTCTGGGGGTGACAGAACTGTTCTAAATCTTGATTATGGTGGTGGTTACAGGACTGTATGTGTTTATCAAACTCATATAACTGGGAACTAAAAAAGGGTGAATTTTACTGCATGTAAAAAAAAAAAAATCCTTCCATGGCTCCCAGGTTTCCACCTGACTTTCTGGACCTTTAAATCTGGCCAGTCCCAAGCAGTCCACTTGATTTCCCATCCACTTTCTGCTCCAATTAGAACTGTCTCCTCACCATCCTATTAACATTCCACAGACTTTCGGGCTTCCTTGCCTTTTTGCAAGCTGTGCCCCTCACCAGCAATGCCCTCCCCTCTGCCTTCTGCCCACCCACAAGCCTCTACGCTGCGGTCCTCTGAACTCTCCATTCCCTCTGAGTCTGTGCTGCACAGCGCAGGGCAGGCCCCTCTCTCAGTGTTCACGGGCGTCGGACGGGAGTTATTCTGACCTCAGGTTCCTTATCAACAGGAGCGCAGGATGGAGCCTTACTCACCTCTAAGCCCAGCGCTCAAAATAATGCACGCGCGGCTTAGCACACAGTAGGCCTTCGACGCAGGGCACCCAGGAGGGAGAGGGACCACCGAACCCCGAGAGGAGGTGAGATCTGAGCTGAATCTGGGTCTGGAAGGCTAACAAGGCACCCTCGAGGGAGGTCAGGCCACGAGGACCAGGGCGCTGGAGAAAGAGCGGAAAGTGCGGAGGTCCGGAAGGCCCACAGCCCGGTGTCGTGGCGCCCCCGGGGCCCCGCGTACCTTGCTCTCATGGGAGCGCTCGAGCGCGCTCACCGACCTGGCCTTGATCAGGAGCAGCACGAAGAGAGGCACCAAGAAGCCAGCAGCAGGTACGGCCACCACGATGCTGCCCACGATGCGCCCCCAACCACGATCCTGCGCACGATCCTGCGCACGATGCGTCCCCCAACCCTCCTCCCTGGCCCCGCCCCTCACCCCGACTTCGCCCCAAACGGCACCGCCCACGACCAGCGGGTCCATCCTCTCCCCGAGCTCCAGCCCCAGGTAAACCTCACCCCGCCCTGCCGTCCAGACCCCCGTGCCACCTTTAGCACCCGCATCCATGACCCTGCTAGATTCTCAACTCTCCGCACTGCCTCCTAGCCCCGCCCATCTCCCCGACCCTGCCACCCTCCCCTGGTCCAGACTGGTCCTCCCAAGCGGTTTCTTTCTAACCCCGCCCCCCTCTCGCTCCGTCCCCGGGACCCCGCCCCTCGGGTTCCCCGCCCTCCGCACTGCTCCCCAAGAGGGCCCAGCAGCCCAGGGCATACGGGACGACCTTGTCCGTGAAGGGCAGGTGAGTCGTGCGCACCAGGAGGGTCAGGCAGGTGACCAGCATGGCGGCCGGGTACAGGCATAGGGACAGGAGGAGCAGCATGAAGAAGCGGTAGTTGCCGTGACCGACGCAGTTGTTGACCCACTTGCAGTGGTGGCCAAAGTCCTGGGCTAGAGGGAGAGGGGGCAGCCCTCCAGGATCCGACCTCTGGCCCAGCCTCCACCGCTCCTAAATTTCAGGCCTTACCCCCGCCCCCTGGGCCACCTGCCCTTGGTCCTTGGCACTGGATCCCTTCCCTGGGAGAAACTAAGCCATAAAGCCCCTATCACTGGCATTTCTATGGTTAGAGGGCTTTAGGGATCTGTGGCTCAAGGTCGGCTGTCAAGAGGCCTCTAGAGACAAGGCTTGCCCGGCCTTCCGTGGGACACATCCTGGTGTCCCACGGAACCTTGGGCAAGACATAGAATCTCTCTCGGCCTCTGTTTTCCCATCCACTGAATGAGGGTAATAATAACACCCTTGGCCAACCAGCCTCCCAGGGTTGTAAGAAGCAGATAAAACAGCACATTTGTAAACCTTTGCAGGCTGTGCACAGAGGAGAGACAAGCTCTCAGAACCAAGGAGATCCTCTGACCAACACACCCAGAAGAGGACAGGCAAGGCTCCTCCGGCCAGGCCTGCAGCCAGCCATAGGGCCCTTGGGCATCTAGCGTCAGGGAGCCCTGGAGTAGGAGGGGGTGCCTTTTCTCCTCCTGGCCTGAACAGGCCCAGCATGGATGTGGACGCTCCTGTGTGTGTCAGCACCTGGGTAGGCAAGGGCCAGCCTCCCAGGACAGGTGCAGGCACAGAGGCAGTGACCCTCATGAGTGACCAAGAGTTACTGCCACCCTTGGCCTTTAGCAGTCCAGGAAGTGGTTTCAGGCTTGCCGCTGGCCCCTATGTAAGTGGGCCTCCTGGTCCTGGTCAGGTGCAGGATGGGCGGGGAGGAGGGGTAGGGGGAGGTGGGCAAATGAGAGGGGCGCTCACCTCAACACAAATGTTTCACCCGGGGCAGTGGTGGGTCCGGGGCGGGCGGTGGAAACAGTGCTTTGGGCACCACTGCAGGCGGAAGGCCCTGTGGTTCACCCATACCACGTGTACCATCCTGGGGCCCTGTTCCTTGGAGCCTGGCATGGGAAAAGGATTGGGCAGCAGGAGGAGCCCTTCCATCACTCTGCTGCTGGTGAGGGTGAGGGGCAGCCCTGGAGCATCACTGGGCTCCATGAAGGGTGGGAGGAGGTGGGCAGGGGAATCCTAGTCCCCACTCAGCAAGCTGACCAAACCCGGAGAGGCTGGCAATCCAAGAGAAGGTAGACTTCCAGCCAGAGGAGTTCTGTGAGGACGCAGGCCTTTGGAATTGTGATTGATGTTGTAAGGAGTGTGTGCAGTGGGAGGGAAGAAGAGAGAACTGAGTGTTTGCCAAGAGCTGGCTTCTCTGCCTGGATTGCCCCGGCCCTCCCATCCAAGGCAATTGGAAAACCTCCAGAAGTCTGGTTTTCCAGATTCAGTGGCTTGGGAAATGAGGCACCAGAAGCAGGGCCCAAGCAAATGAGGATATGGGGTGAAGGGGTCTTGAGGCCTGAAGAGGGGAGAGCGGAGGGGCACTTTGGGAATCATCCCTACAGGCAGGAGTCTTTAGGGTGCACCTCCTTCTCCCAGGGGGCCAAGAACTCACCTTGGTGCACGATGCCAGGGTCTGAGAAGTTGAGGGAAACGAGACTGCAGAAGGTGAGGATGAAGAGGGGGCCTGTGACAATGGGAAAGGCCCACTCCCCGTTCTAGGCCACCCATCTGCAGCTGAGACCAGAACAGGACTCAGCCCTGACCTGGGGGGTCCCACAGCTCCCCACAGGACTCAGTCCACCTGGTCAGGACTCACAGACCTTAAAGCCTGCTGTAAATACCCAGGCTAGTGCAGATCCAGAGAGGCTCCATCAAATGTCACCCAATATTACCAGCCACCAACAGCTCCCAAAGGCACCAAGCACTGTATGCCTCTGAGCCTTGCACATTTGGTTCCCTCTGCCTAGAATATCCTCCCTTCCCTGGCCCTTCTTCTGCACTGCCCCTGTCCGGACCCTCACTATCTGTTTTCCTTTCTGTCTCTCTTGTAAGAAAACTGCCGGCTTGTGTGGGAGACTCACCGGAATGCGGAGAGGCCGCTGACAAGGTCCAGCAGCGCTTCACTGAAGGCAGCAAACAGGCTCACGAGGAGCCGGGGAGGCAGGTCCAGAGGCAGGGGATGGCACTCCTTCATGAGGGGCATGCCATCCTTCCAGAGTGGCGTGGCTGGACCTCCCGTGCCCGCAGGCTCCCTCCCCACACTGACTCCACAGCGACTGCTGAAGCCATAGTGAGCTCAGAAGCCACAGCCCAGGGAGAAGGCAAGAAGTCCCAGTGTGGCATCACAGAGGCTGAGGAGGGTGTGGGCTAGGGGCTCTGCAGCCTGTGACTGTCACTTTCAACAGCAACCCCCGCCACCTCCACTTATGCTGGGGACTGAGAGGCCCTGCCCCTGTGAGGTTGGCTTTGAGACTACATGAGATTAGAGAAATGCATGGGGAGAAGGAAGTGACTCCAGTCACCCTTTCAGGCCTAGTGTTAATCTAAGCAAACAGTGCTCACTGCTCACTGTCTCCAGTTTTTCCTTTTTGCTATTGATAGTGAACCTGAAGTGGGTTCGCTCACCTGTCACACAGCAAGCTGATCTCTGACACCAGGTGTAGTGGAAGAAAGTAGGAATTATATTGCAAAGCGCTGAGCAAGGAGAACGGACAGCTAACACTGTAATCCCGAACTCCCTGAAAAGCTACAAGCAAGAGTTTTTATTTGGGATTTTTGGGGAGGGGGAGCATGTGGCCTTGGGGGCTGAAGTTCTAAGAGTCCTCCGCACAGGTGTGACTGTCTCTTCTGAGTGTTGCACGCAGTGGATTTTCAGTCTTTACATCTAAAGTTTACAGTCTGTCATTTTAGCTTCTCAAAGTTCCTGCAAGATGCTTAGTCAGGCAGGGGGCTGTTGGCAAGTTCCTGTCTTATCAGTGGTCCTCCTGCTGTTCTGAGAGGCAAGTTCAGAAACTGGCTATTTTGTTTCCCGCAAAATTTTGTTAACATTGTGAGTACAAGGCACAGTTTCACCCTAATCCAGGGAAATTTTAACTCTTTCATCCTCAGTTTCACTGTTACAAAATTCCAATTTGCAGGAGGGGGCAGTGAAGTAATTTCCCAGCTTCCCTTGTTTCCAAGCTTTTCATGATATAAGTGGATGTCCTTTGGGGGTTTCTAGAAAAGCTTTTGCCTTCCTGATAAAAGAGGAAAAGGACACAGTTGGCACAGCTCTGTTCCTTCTTCCTGTCCTGAACCTAGATGTGCTGGCTGAGGGCACCCCCTTGGACCCATTAGCCAACACCTCAACGAGCTACACAGACAACATGTGATGGCCTTGTGTCACTGCCCGGCCTTGAACTGCCTCCCTCTGAGCTGCTTAGCATGTGAGAAAATATCTGCCTTCTCTCTTACATGCAGCTCACTGTTGTCATTCATTTTAGCCGCTGAGCATCTGATCCCCTCTGTGTTTGGAAGGTTCCCCCAACTGTTACTCAGGCACCACCAATGAAGCTCAGAGCTGCTACCACCATCCCACTGGGGAGTCTTGGCTGAGAGGCAGCCACTGCACACATTTTCAGAGCTCTTGCCTGTTGAAGTGTAGTGGCCACTTTGAAGGTCACTTTAATTTCAACAGTGGTTGTATCATTCTTGAACATGGATAATATGTAATTTCAAGTTTCCTACTTTGCTTTAAAAACTTAGGCTGATATTGAATGGACGTAATTGAACTGGAACATTCTGAGGAAATTAATTTGATTAAAGACAGAGCAAAAGTCCCTCGTCAATACACAATTATTGTTACTTTTCTTATCTTGTCTGTAGAAACATATTTTTTCTTCATGACATTCAAATTAAGAGGTTGAAATCAATGTAGTAAGAATACTGTCTTATACTTCATAAAATTGTATTTTAAAAACTAAAGTTTAAAGATTTAGAATTTTCATTTGTCATAATTTAATATAACTGTATATATGTATACACATTTAAAATACCTACATAGTGAACTATATTAAAATTAAAATTTTAAAGGTATATGTATAATAGAAAGGAAGAATTCATAGCTTGGAAGAGAAATGATCTTTGAATAACTGTCTGTTTTCAACATGATACAGTAAAAAGTCCTTATTTGCTTTCTGCCTATTCTACCCAATGGTAGAGAGTTGTTATCTCACCTAAAACCTAAATGAGTAATTTTAAAGGGGTCTGTTCACTTACATGCTTTTTTTTCACTGCTTTTGGACGTTTTATGACCATAGACAATTATAAGCAAATTAATAAAATGATAAGGAGATTCCTCACTTCTAAAAAAACCCTGAAAATGCTAAATGTTTATGTTGCCTTCTGCTGTGACATGTAAAGGATTGTTAGTCTGATTAATAACATGGCCATCACTATGACCATTTCTTATCCTCAGGCACCTGTACTCACATAGAGCAACAGCTCTTTGATGTTGCTATTTTCTGATATGAGCTCCAAATTCAGAAGAATAAAAATGACCTTGTGTGTTTTTGGCTGCTAGGTACACCAAAGCCTGGCTCCCACATCTCAGAACCCATGACATGGCACTCTCAAGCATCAAGGAATGTGAAAAACATAGAGATACAATTAACATGCTCCATATTTTCTTTGTGTTCTCAATGATATTGTAAGAGCTGCCCTATTTATTGGGCCCACGTGATGTGGTAAACAGATAAATAAAAAAGAGGATTTGATCTTGGTTTTATATAGGTAAAGTGTTATCAATATGAATAAGTTTCAGTAATTTGGATACTCTTACAGAATGGGGAAAAGCACACTCAAATTCAAGTACAAGGCCCAACACAGAGACTGTCAACAAATTGGCTTCTACAAATGATACTGGCTCAGCACAAAGTTGACATAAGGGAAGCCATATTGTAGAAAAGAAACCACCTTGTAACTCTGGTTAACTAACCCAGGTGGATATGCACCCTCCAGCAGATGTACATGCTCTATAGATTTTATGGCCCCTCCTAGCTGCAATAAGTTGATAACTTTGTTCTTTTGAGTTCCTTAGGAATGTGATGACCCCTGGCAGAGAGTCTATGCTGATAGCCATCCTCAATGACAACTGAAAGATCTAGCTATAGGGCGCTCCTCCTGTCTCTGATGCATATCCAATAAAACAAAAGATTATCAGGAACTAAGACCAGATGTCTGTTCCACCTGGAGACCAGATGTCTGTCCCACCCAGAGGCCAGCCCCCTATGTAACTGGCCTGTAGTCTTTGTTCTGTAAGATGGTTCTTTCAGGCATTAGGCAGCCATCTTCCAACTTACTAGCAAGCTCTAATAAAACCCTTTCTCTCCTATCACCTTGCCTCTCAATTATTGGCATATCTTGCAGCAGGCAGACAATCCTCCTTGGGAGGTAACAAATTTGACGACTCTGGTGGGACATTAAGTCCTGTTCATGGCCAGTCAACCTTGGATGGGCAAACTGTTGCGTAAGTCTCTCATAGCTGCTTGAGGCTATATTTGTCTCAGGGATCTGCCCTTCCTGCTTTCCTGTACCAATGCTGGCTGCCTCCTAATGCTGACTGTGGTAGGAAGAGATATGGCTATGTCTAGTGAGTCCATGGACTCAATCAGGAATAGGGTAATTTACCTCTGGGATGCCCGTGAACTCCCTTCCCCTCCATCTGGAGTCCTTTAATTTATGACAGGGCCATCTGGGGTCCGATAGGACCATCTGGTCGCGCACTCAGAGTGGGAACAGTTGTAGGACTTTTTACCCTAAATCTACAAACTAGTTCACTGGTGTCTGGTTTTCCTGTGTCTGTGTCTGTGTCAGTAAAAGGCTTAAAATTAGCTTTTTGAGGACTGAGTTTCTTGGTGATTCTAACAAATTCCCTTCAGAAATTACCTTGTTTGTTGCAGCCACCTTGGGAAAAGCCCCCTAAAATGGGGATAGCTGTAAACAGCTGGCAAGGTAACCCGGGATAATTTAAAATTACAGTGGCTACTTGGAGCTCCTTTTGAGCTTTCGAACCAAGAAACAAAGCTTACCAAGCTTGTTTTCTGTCCTAAGGGCTTAGCTTGATAATCATCAGGTTGGTGGGGGGGGGGGGGCGGGGGTCCCAAAACTACAGCGGGACAAAAAAAATGTGGTTGTACTCCATTTTGTGGTCAGAGATGGTGGGACAGAAATGAAGGTGCCACTCCCCTGTGGCTAAGAGTCCTATCAAACTGCCGTCAGCCTCAGGGAAATTACATTGGCCAGTAGAAGAAAGCCTTGGCTTGGTCTTCATCATGAGGGTCTTGGTTTCAGGGGCACCCAAGAATTTTCTCAGTTTGGTTCTAGCTGCAGCATAAATATCCTTTTGATGGACCGTGTCTAAACTCTGAAACAATGGGAAACACTAATTTGATCCTCACCTGTAGCCCCTTAGGCTACATTCTCTCAAATTGGGCAACTTTTAGCTATGAGTTCATAGTACAAGTTAGTGCGTACTCATTGGTTTATTGATCTTCTCCTCTCAGAGATAGTAACCATTCTTCCTTGTCTCTGTCTTTACGTCATTTGTCATAAAAAGGGAAAAACCACATGGCAAGACAAAGGCATCTCTATAAGACTGTTGTCTGGGTGTATGCACATAAGGTGGAAGCTGTTGCTAAGGGACACCTTGGAAGCCAAAAATGGCCGCAATATTGGTGGACGTTGGTCAAACAGTTAAGATCCATTAAGGCACTTTCCACCACAAGAAGACTCCTGTGATAGGATGGTCACAGAATGGGGTAGATGACAACACGTCCCCCACCAACCTCAAGAAAATGTCCCTGCAAAGATGAGGTACTCAGTAAAGCACACACAATACCTAACCCCATGGCACCTTCCACCTAAGTATTAATCTGGCTCCAAGAGATCCAAGGCTTAGCTAAAGCTGTCAATGTGCATATAAGATGAGGTGTTTTTCTTTTTTCTTCTGGTATGTCATTGAGAGCTTGGCTTTGTGACCTCTTTGGTCTCTGCCATCTGGAGGATGCACATACCCGCACGCATCTTGGCAGCCAGTCAAGCAGACAGGGTTTCCAAGAAGCACTCTCTGTCTGGCTGTGTCAGTTCTCAGGGGAATTTGTCATAAGGGGTCCCAGTTGCTTTCATAAGGGGCCTTTGTCATCTCAACCTCCGTTGCTTGATAGTGCACTATTGCCTGTGCAGTGGAAGCCTTTGCCTTCTTGGAAGACTATATTTGGGAGTGAACGTTCTGGATCTTGTGAGGGGTTTCTTTTACACTCTGTTTTGGGGATGCCTCTCACATCCATGGTTAAGCCATAAAGGCTTATTGGTTTGAGTCACTATTAATGGATGTTATGTCTGGCTGGAAATGCTTCCCTTATCCAATACTGTAAGACTGAGACCTATTGATAAAGTCATAATGGAGGTTATGATTAGAGGTATAAAGGTTGATGGAATACAGATGAAATTTTCTCGGAAAATTGATACATTTACGGGCTTTATGTGAAGTGATTGCATCTCTTTTTCCCTGATTGTATTATAGATTGTATTGTGGGGATAGACATTATGCCTCACTGGGGAAATTTTCCTTGCCTGATTATAAGACAACATATAAATCTACCCTTCAGACAATGTTAATTAAACATATTAAAGAGAAGTCGATAGGGTTGCCTGAGCCCCCATACGGTATGAGATAAAAACTAGAGGCTGGGGCTGGCCCAGTGGTGTAGTGGTTAAGTTAGCGTGCTCTGCTTAGGCGGCCTGGAGTTTGCAGGTTTGAATCCTGGGCACGGGCCTATGCACCACTCATCAAGCCATGCTGTGATGGTGTCCCATATACAAAATAGAGGAAGACAGGCACGGATGATAGCTCAGGGCTAATCATCCTCAGCAAAAAGAAGAAGATTGGCAAGGGATGTTAGCTCATGGCTGATCTTCCTTACCAAAAAAAAAAAAAAAAAGAAAGAAAAGGAAAGGAACTAGAGGCTAATATCAGGTGCTAATAAAGACAATAAAAGCTTCCCTCTCCCCCAAGGTAAATTGGTCTAGGGTTAAATTGTACACTTAGAAAGAGAAACTTTGTTAAATACTTTGTGCAGACCTTTAAAGGTGTCATACATTGTCCTGAAGTTTTAGAACATAAAAATCTTTTGATACACCTCTTAAGTTAAAACTTTCCCTGATATAAAGAAGCAATTGGAAAAACATAGCTGGAAGAGTGGGTCAATCTCTTTTGTCGTTCAGACTGTAATCCAGTTCTTTGGGGAACTGGAAGCAACTGTCTTTGTCTGGCAAATCTCTGCAAGGCTGGAGGTGTGGCTCTAGAAAGCAGTTCAAAGTCCACTTGTCCTTTTGCCAATCCCAAAGCCTCCCCTGTTCCTCTCAAAATGCTCTTAGATATTGATTGAGACAAAAGATTGAGACATTAGAAACTGGTGAGGCAAATATGCCCCAGAAACTCCATCTTGAAGAAAACTTGACTGCTTTCTCTATGCCTTTATGATGTAGATTTTCTGTTTCCATCTTCTCTAGGACCCAAGAGCCATTCTTTGAAATGCAAATGTTTCTCATAAACTAGTGAGTTTTGTATTGCACCTGATTCATAACGAAAATTTAATTAAAGCTATAAGGTCTCGCTGTCTACCTGTGTGGTCATGTATGTCTATATGTATATGCTATAAATGTGAGATATTTTTCTACCTCTGGGTGGTATGGCCAAAAATTAAGAGCTTTTTAAAATTGACTTAAAGTAAGCACTGATATAAATTATTTCTAAATGTAATAGAAACTAACCCAAATGTCTTTCAAGTCAACATGATATGAAATAATCTTTAGTAAACAAAAGCTAATAAGTTTGATTAAAATAAAACATGACCTCAGAGTTATCAGCATTGGATATGATGCAGACATGCAGCCTGGGTTTACTAGTCAAATAAGCTCATTATTATCTCTGTTGCAAATTTGTCAGCAAAAATAGCTTAGAATGATAGCTATTTTGTCTAATGTCTCATGAAGTTTTGTGGGTAATTTAAAGATAATTGTTGGGAGCAAATGGTTTAGATATAAGTGACATAAGAGTTTATAGATAACCTTTTAGCAGTAATTATAGTTTCTGACATGTATATTAAAATAACTTCCAAAATTTCTGTGGTAACTTGAAACTTTGAAGTTTTGCTAGGTTAATTTAAATGACAAAAGTTCATTGGGTATTTAGATCATTTTCAAATAAGATAAAATATTAGACATTAATTACTAAATATAAGTTTATCTACTTTTGGCTTCTTATCACAGGAAAACTAACAGGTGTTTTGGGTCTACAGGTAAACGTCTTGTGTTTTATTAAAAGATTGTACTATAAAGTAACATGTTTCTAGAAATTACAAAAAGTGTTTCTAAACTTGCCAAGCCACGGTTTATAATTGCTTATTTAATTTTTACTTAAAAATTAAGATTTTTAAGGGTTAAAAATTCTAATGTGTGATTAAAGCTACTAAAAATTAATAAGGGAAACATCTTTGTATTCAAGGAAAGTAAGATATATGTTTTCATTAAAGAAGGTATAAAGAATGAAAACATTTTTGTTTGGTTGGTTAAGAAAGATAAATTTGTCCTAAAGTACTAGGAGGAGGAAAAAAAAGACATAGGACAAAATCTGAAGGTAAAAAAAGAAAATTATAATAGGTTTGTGGAGAAAGAACCCTGAGGAACGAGTTGTGCATGGTGAAGTTGGCTAATATTAAAATAAATTCAATTAAGTGAATAAGTTTAATATCAAAAGTAAACTGGTACAAAATTAAAATTTGGTTCTCTCTCTCTTAAAAGGATAATTTTCTTAAACTTTTAGTCTGCTCTTGATAAGGAGATTATGAAAGGGTTTTTCTTTGAGTAGTCTACCAGAAAGGTAGGGATTTTATGTTTCCTATATTGTTTTGTATCAGGTCTTTAATCACAGGTGCTAAGGTTTTTCTTACAGCTATTTAATTCTCTGCATTCACTTGAAAATCTTTAATTGTTACCATGGTTAAATGGATAACCAAACATTGTTTCATAGGAATCTATGATATTATGTGGGTAAATGTTATTAATGTAAGTGTTTTAAACATTATATAACATTCCTAAAATTCTGATCTGTCTTGGTTGTCAGTCATAATTCTAGTTATTTTAAAGTGTTGTATATTACAAAATTAACCAAATTTCTTTTACAATTGCCATTTTTAAGTCTTTTGTCATTTACAGACAGTTATTGTTTTACTTTGGTGCTTTTGCAAATGTTTTCATCTTTAGAGAGATTCATGGAAAGGACTCTGACACTTACTCTAGAATGCAGGTTTCTAATAAACTTTCAGATAATAAAACAGAACTGGGTAAGAAATTGCAGAACTCTAACAGAGAAACCAATGACTTCATGTAACTGCTAGCAAAAGATCAATATCAAGAGTTGATTATATGGGACTGAATAACCTGATGAGGATGATTATAATTTTTATGACTTTTTGTTTGAAATATTGCTGATTTTTAAAAATGTTTTATTTTTTTCAGGTTTAAGGAAACATTTTTCTCTTTTCCCTCAAGCTAACTATGACTCATAGCAATTTGGTAAATTTTACGTTTGTAAATAGAATTGAAACATTTATCTTTTTCTCCCTATCTGATCCCTCCAGATTTGGAAAGTCTTAGTGAGTGAATGTTCTTATTATGGCAATATAGTTGTTTACATAAGTTCAATAAGAATCTGTTCTTATATCAGGACACAATTAGAAACATTGGTTATATTACCAAAGCTTTGATTGGAATGTCATATTTGAGAAAGGTACATAGACTCAGATATGACAAGACAGCTTTTGAGAAACAAAGATTGGACTTTATGAAATAAAGCCACTTGGAAATATTGGCCTGGTACCTTATTTACAGGGTTCCCAGAAACCTTACCAGGTAAGTAAAGCATGTCACTTCTCTGGCAGATGCCTGGAACATCGAAATATTTTGGGGAATCATAAAAGAAGAGAGAAATTCACCCAACTCTGTAGGTATTGCAGGCAAAGTCTGATGACACAGTCCTTGGCTTGGCTTTCCTGGCCGTGAGAGGTCTTTAAAGTTTAATCTGATATAGCTTATAAAAAGTTCCAGCAAAGTAGATTTAAAAGAGCCTATATGATCAATTGCTATTCTTGTTGTACTTATGTAAATAATTGGGCCAAATTTATTGAAACTAGACTTATTTTACAAACCAATTAGTCTTAATTTGGCTGTCTTTGGTAAAAATGAGGGTGATTTTAGGAAGAAAAATTATGTTTCAGTAAAAAATCATAACACATATTTGTGAATATTAGATTCTAGTTCTGTTAATTGTCTTCAAGGTTTTTGTTTTCTACCTGTAGACTGGACTTGATCCTGACTTCTTCTAGTCTCCTGAAATATCTGGCTACCAATCTCCAAACTAACATTTTCAATTTTTTCCATCATTTTTATTTGAAATCATTGAGAACTGAACCCACCCTTGTTTCTGAAGCCCTGCAAACTGAAGCTGGATAACTTGATATAAACTTAAGAGAGATCATCATGATAGCATGCCTGTTGCTATGTAAGCCACTCAAAAGGATACCTGAATACTCTATGATATCATCAGAGACATTTTAAGCTGCAAAAGTTGCTTCAACTCTGACATCTAGAAATCTCATTGACTGGCTGCCCCCTGGGCTCAGAAACTGGTTTATAATTTGCTCCAACCATTAAAATTGTTTTGCTTTTTTCCCATAGTAATACTTCTTATTAAATACCTAATTGCTTGCTTCCACAATGTAGGCCTAACTTTGGGAACTCACCTGCATCACTGCCTTCTAAAATGAACTTAACTGGACTGATCTATTATCAGGACTAACAAATGTGTTCAATGAGATGGAACCATCTACTGATTCTGCTTCTGGACTATGAAACTTCTTAAAGTTTCAAAGGTAGGATTGTGGGGGATCAGAATTGGCCACCCCAAAATGTGTCTCTTTGGCTTGATTATGAAGAACAGAACACTCTGAAAGAAACTTTGACATCCCCCTCCAATGCCTAAAAGAATTTAAAATAGAATGTCCTGTTCCAGGAAGGAGTTAATATCATAAGATAACTGTAATGTAACGTAAAATGTGCCTCTCAGGTCACACTGTCTATAGTTGGCTCATTTGCATTTCCATCTTCATGTAAATTGCCTTCCTCCCCCTTGAAGTCCCAAACCACTACCCCCAATGCCCGCCTTTGTCTTTAGCTAAAAATAGTATTTAAGGTGGCAACCTCAGCCATTTTGGCGAGTTGTTCAGTTTTCCTGGGTTTCTCCCATGCATACATGTCATAAAGCTTTGTTTGATTTTCTCCTGTTATTCTGTCTAATGTCAATTCAATTTGTAGCCCAGTCAGAAGGACCTATAGTGGGTAGAGGAATTGTCTTCCTCCCCTACAGAATAATAAAAGCAATGTATTTTATTGGGCCTGAGAAGCAGGGCCCCTAAGCAAAAGAGCTAAACAAAATCCAGGAATTTCAACAAAAACCAGATGAAGACCCCTCTGAATTCCTGGAAGAATTTACCAAGCTTATAGGCACTATACAGATACAAATCCAGAAGCCCCTGAAAATCTTAAATGGTTAACATGGCTTTTATAGGACAAAGTGCTCCGGATACCAAGAGAAAGTTGCAAAACTAGATGGAGCGTTATAGATGTCCCTCCCAGCTTGTAGATATTTCCTTCAAAGTGTACAACAGGGAACGTTGGATGAAACAAGAAGATACCAAGAGAAATGCCGCTTTCCTGGCTGACACCTTGGATGGCTGCAATTCAAACCATCTGAAAGGAAGACCAGGCCAATTGAAGGGAGGTAAGCATCCCCTGGGGAAAAATCAGTGTGCTTATTATAAGAGGAAGGACATTGGAAAAGGGAATGCCCTGAGAAAGAAAAAGAAAGTGCTAATGGTAAGGGAAAAGAAGCTGCCCAGATGGTTGAGAGGAGGGACTATTCCGATGAGGACTGAAGAGGCCCTGGGGCTCCTCTGGGCTTAAAACACCCCATCCAGATTTCCTCAAGGGAGCCTCGGGTACAACTGAGAGTAGGGAATGAGCTAATTGACTTTTTGTTTGACACTGGTGCCACCTTCTCAGTCCTGAATACTAAATTAGCAAAGAAAACATCAAGATCAACCCCAGTCAGTGGAGTCTCTGGTGAAATCCAAGATTGTTCATTTCTACAACCTCTCGAGTGTCAGATGGGGGATTTGACCCTAAACACAGTTTTCTGTATGTGGGAATGCCCCATCCCACTTCTGGGTCGAGATCTCTTTTTAGATTGAATGCACAAATAACTTTTGCTCTAGGACGTCTTGATATATACGAGTCCCTCCAGAGCAGTCCCTAAGTTTGCAGATGGCCTTGCTGGGATAAGCTCAGATATGTGAACAAAAGGTTACATACCTGGGCTTTGCCCTATCCAAGGAACAAAGACAACTATCATTTGATGGAAAAAAGGCAATAGTCTGCTTAAGTCCTTCCAGAACTCACCAACAACTGCTAGGGATTTTAGGGAGGGCAGGTTTTTGCCGCATCTGGATTCCTGATTATAGGCTCATAGTTAAGTTCCTCTATGTGGCTCGGAAGGGTCTGGACTCTGAAACTCTGGACTGGACTAAAGAATGCCAGCTAGCATTTGATACTATTAATGCCAAGTTGCCTTCAGCTCTGGCCTTAGGATTGCCAAACCTGGACAAGCCCTTCAGTCTCTATGTGCCTGAGAGGCAGGGCGTAAGTCTGAGAATACTGACTCAAAAGTTGGGAACAACCTCTAGGCCTGTGTCCTATTTCTCTAAACAATTGGATCAAATGGTGAAGGGACGGCCCCCTTGCCTCCAGGTAATAGCAGCCACATGTGACATTCTTCAAGAAGCTGAAACATTTACCCTAGGCCAGCCTACCACGGTATAGGTACCCCACCAAGTCCCCACATTACTGGGACAGAAAGGGGGATGTTGGCTCACCTCAGGAAGGATGGGCAAATACCAAGCCATCCTTTTGGACAATCCCAGTGTCAGGCTACAAGTCACCTCAACTCTAAACCCGACCACTTTTCTCCCCAGTGAAACCTCACAAGCTTTAGAGCGTGACTGCTTACAGGTTATGAAAACAGTTTATTTCAGATGGCCAGATCTAAATTGCCAGCCATTAGAAGAACTCAAACTGGCACTTTTCACACAGTAGTAACTTCATGGACCAAGGTAAGAGGTGAGTTGGGTATACAGTTGTAACTTTACAGAAAACCCTAGAAGCCAAGGCGTTATCCCCAGGGACATCAGCCCAGCGGGCTGAGATTGTTGCTCTCAGCAGAGCCTTACTGTGTCACGAAGGAAAAAGGTGAATGTCTATAAATATTCCTAACATGCATTTTTAGTGGTCCATGCCCACGGAGCTATCTGGAAGGAAAGAGGGCTTCTAGCTGCTGACAAGAAGGAAATTAAACATCCTCCAGAGATAGTGCAATTATTAGAGGCAATCTGTGAGCCCTCTAAGAAGGCTGTAATGCATTGCCCCGGCCACCTAACGAGTGAAACCTCCACAGCAAAGGAAAATTGATTGGCTGATCAAGCAGCAAAAAGGGCAGCAAAGACAGTAGCCCCAGCTATGAGGGGCTCTTTGCTCCCCCAGGTGGATTTATTTGGATACCACCCAGTGTATTCAGAAAAGGACCTGAATCAGGCAAAAGAATGGGGTTTCGCCTCTGAATATTCCATGGACTGGAAAAGTAATGCCCAGGGAATAGTTTTAATTCCTGAGGCTCTTCTGTACCCAATTTTAAAACGTGTACATGAGAGCTCCCATTGTGCAAGAGATGCTACTCTACAATGGGTCCAAAAGTACATCATGGGACCTAATTTGCAGCAACTGTACAAGTGACTAAAAATTGCATGACTTGTGCAAAAAACAGCCCTAAGACAGCTCCAGGACCCCCTCACATCGGAATCCAACATAAAAGGGACTGGCCTACTAAAGATGAGCAAATAGATTTTACGCAAATGCTGCAAATATCTGGAAACTTCCGGTACTTGCTGGTGTTTGTGGACACCTTCTCTGAGTGGGTAGAGGCTTTCCTCATCTGGACTGAAAGTGCATCAGAGGCCGTCTGGATTTTATGAAAAGAGATTATTCCTAGATTTGGCTTCCCTAACACTCTACAAAGCAACAAAGGACCTGCTTTTATTTCTCAAATCACACAACAGGTATGTAAGGTGCTGGACATCAAATGGAAGCTACATTTGACATACAGACCCCAAATAACCAGGAAAATGGAGACGATGAACTGTACCTTAAAAAAGAGCATTGCAAAAATATGTCAGGAAACACAATTAACCTAGGATAAAGTTTTACCCATCGCCCTGTTACAGATTAGGGTGGCTCCCTGAAGTAGGCTTAAATTAAGCCCCTTTGAAATTCTGTATGGCAGGCCATTTCAGGCTTCTTCTTTCACAGAAGAGTCTCTTGAGACCCTAAAAGACATTACAGTTATGACTTATGTTAAAACCTTAAGTTCTATACTAACCTCAAGTCGATGCGCCTCCTTGACATACTACTGGCTACTCACTCTTCTCTGAAGCTGAAAGGAGTTAAGCCATGGATTCACCATTTCCAAGTCAAAGCAACACCTCCTCTGCCAGAGGAACCAGATCCACTCACAAAAAATGGGAATCTGAACATGTGGGAGGGCTTAAATACTTGTTTAAGAGGCCGAAGGCTGAACATGTATGTTGCTTTTATGTGCTTTCACTCCTTATATGGCTTATGTATTCCAAAACCACCCCCTCTGTTTTAGCCTACTAAGTATAACTGGACTAGCCCGCAGCCAGATGGTATCAGACTCCATGTATCACAATGGGACCTGGAAAGTGAAACGCTTACCATGATATCACTCAGTAGTTCCCTCCTACATAGTTCCCATAAGCTGGCCTTCCAGGGAATACAATAATGTACTAATAATTCATTGAGACAAAACGTGAGTGAATACCTCCCTAGTGGACAGGTTGGAATAATAATAATGGGATCCCCACAGACCAGCTATTGTGTCATTATTGGAATGTTTGATGATTCTCTTAGAGGGCTCCTAGCCTATGATGGGAAAAAGCTAAATGCAGCCTGTGTAACTTGCCGAGATATACACTGCCCTCAGAACTTCCAGCCATGTTTCTGTGGATGGGATCTAAGCTCCCAGAAGGTTGGAGTAACTTGGTGGCATGAGGTAGAAATGACCCCCATCTCCTTTAAAAAGGGACAATTCTGGGAAGCATTATGGGATACCCAGACTCAGATATATAGGGGGGGTATCTGCGACACACTTAACCCTGACATGGGAAACCCACCACTTCTGAGAGTGTCGACCACACTCTCTCCCCAAACTGCTCATGTGATATTTCTGCCCAGTGGGGACATCTGTGATGGTTAAAACAAACATGGCCTTCAAGGAGAAGGTCATCCCAAGATCTCCTGGGAGGTATGGGGACTGGACTCGGTATTCTGGGACAAGCTGAGTTGGCTTTTAATGAATATCGGCATGAAAAAGAAAGATGTTGTCTCACATAGGCAGGAAAGATGAGTGGAATCCTTTTCTGGGAAGAGGAAAAAGGATGAAAAGATGCATGGAAAAGCATTAAAGCCTTTATGGCTTGGGTCAACAAAACGTACCAAGTGATAAGTACAAATGCAAAAACTCAGGAATGGGACAGGGCCTGTCAGAACACGTAGGCTGGCCTATTGACTATGTTAACTTCCATTGAAATCCAAAAAGCCAAGAAACAATGGCCCATGGTGCTGAACAGACAGGCTCTAAGCAACCACCTGTGGGAAAATTACAGTAAGCCTCAAACGTGGGACATCAAGGAGGGCAGATGTTCCTCTTGTCTATGTACAGTAATAGCAGCTGTCCCATGTCTTAAATTTGCTCAGCAATTTACTGCTGTCCAACTGGTTGGTATAGGAACTATGAAGAATAGTTCCTGGATTGTGCCCACTGGAGTCCTATGGGCTGTCATTGAGGATGCTCAGATACATCCCAGGTGGACCCCAATCTCTATACTAAGATGTAGAGAAGTACAACACACCTGGTTATGTCCTCAACAGTACTGGAATTTGGAATTGGCATTAACTTGGCCAGTGGCTGTCATCCCAGTGTTAAACACTTCATGGTATATGGGCAAAGGATGATTTTGTTGGGAAAGTTTGATGCTTGAAAATATAACTGTTATAGACTTACAGTGCAAGCATTCCTCCATTTTCCTCCCTTCTCCAGGAATTTGGTGTAATAACGGAATGGTAGGAAGCCTGTGTATTTACTACTTATAACTTTACTCTAAATAACATCGATATAAAATACTATTAGCATGGGAATTGGAGCTTAGGCCTTACTCTGCAGTACAGATCCTAGAAACTTCATGGCCTGAAGAAGAATTGGTTTTCCTTAATGAAAAATTAACACAAACTCTAAACCAGACTAGTCAGGTATATCATAAAGTACAGATTACAGTTGACAGTGCAGGAAGAAAGATTATTCAATTGGTGAGTGAGTATGAACACACATGTGCAGGATTCTTAAATGGTATATCTTGTTTCTCTTCTGCCCTCTCAACTTCTTTTTCAACCCCGATTGGAACCCTTATCCTGGCATGCATTTTTAATTTTTCTCCTCCTCTTCTGTTGAAAATATAGAAGGCTTTATTGTTGGTTTTACAAATGCCATAGCTGGTCTCCATCTAGGAGAAAAAGACAAGCTAACAAAGGAAAAAATATAACATTACTGAGTGTTGGAGGTAAGCTCCAATTTCAGGAACAGGAAAGAAAATTTAAAAGGACATATCTCCACTGGAGCCTCTCACATACTTGTAAAATTAATTCCCTGAATACTTAAGTCAAAGATGTAAAGGGTTGCCAGTACTCAAACCTCCACTGAAGGTCAAACTTGTTCCACCCCCTGATTTTTCCCGCCATGCCCCCTCACAACAGAAAATAGCCAGATTTAAAACAACGACCCTGATCTCAAAATACCATGGAATAAGACAACTAACAGTGGGGAATTGATACCGGCTCAATACAAAGTTGACATAAAAGAAGCCATATTGTAGAAAAGAAATCATGCTGTAACTTTGAATGACCTCTGGTTAACTAACCCAGCTGGATATGCACCCTCCAGGAGATGTACATGCTCTGTAGATTTTACGGCCCCTGCTTGTGTAGGTGCCTCCCAGCTGCAATAAATCGATAACTTTTTTCTTTTGATTTCCTTAGGGATGCGATGACCCCTAATCAGAGAGTCTATGCTGATAGCCATCATCAATGACAACTGAAAGATCTGGTGGGCAACTCCCAGTCTGTAACTCCAGAGGGTCAACATTCCTAACCCCCTCCGCTATAACCCATTGGCCTATATAACTGCCTCAAGATTCTGTGCCCCTCTTAAGATGGTTCTTGATGATGCTAGTCCACCATATTCCAATTTGCTAGCTTATCACTTAATAAATGCCCTTTCTCTGCCACCATCTTGCCTCTTGACAATTGGCTTTTGTCTTGCGGCGAGCAGATCCTGCCCTCTACACAGTAACATTCCCATGACCCCCTCCTTGGGTTGAATTAATTTGCTAGACTGGCTCACAGAAATCAGAGAAACATTTTACTTACATGATTACCAGTTTTTTAATAAAAGGACATGACTCAGAAACAACCAGATGGAAGAGATGCATAGGGCAAGGTATGGGGAAAGTGTGCAGAGCTTCCATGCCCTCTCCAGGTGCCACTGTCCCCAAATCTCCATGTGTTCACCAACCTAGAATCTCTCTGAGCCCTGTCCTCTTGAGCTTTTATGGAGGCTTCATTACATAAACCTGATTGATTAAACCATTGGCCTTTGGCGATTGATTCAACTTCCAGCCTCTCTCTCCTCCCGGGAGGTCAGGGAGGTGAGACTGAAAGTTCCATCTGGAATCACATGGTTTGTTCCCCTTGCAACCAGCCCCCATCCTTAGGTTTGGTCCAAAAGTCACCTCATTTACATAACAAAAGACACCTGATTACTCTCAACATTTAGGAAATTCCAAGGGTTTTAGGAGCTGTGAGTCAGGAAAGAGATGAAGACCTACTATAAATTTCTCATTATAAATCACAATATCATACAGTTCCGGGGCCTGGGTGAAGTGGGACACCCATGATGTTGGAGGAACCTGGGTTCCTGGGATTACCCATAAATATCCCCAGAGCTCCTCAGTATATTCAATTCCATTTTAGGGCAAATTATTTCTCTCCTTTATCCATGAGCCATATTTCCCCTAATGAATCGAATTCCATTAAATATGGTTGCTTGTCTCTGTGGAAATTTTTGGCTCTTCAAAATCATGTAATTCATCAGCAAGCTATAAAAAGGGATGAATTCTACCTCTCTCACCATATAGTGTAGTAACAAATTTTTCTTGTTTCTTGCCCTGTCTTCTCTTTCTCAGGAAACAGATAATTCTTAAAAGCTACCAGTCTGTGGTATTTTCCCGAACAAGTACATGTTTTAAGATGGTAGAACTCTCTGTGATAAAGACATGGAGTTGAATGTAGCAAGGGAAAATGTTTGAGGAGTTTTGAGTTTCAACCATTTGTTTTTTAAGACCTGTTTCTGGAAAGTGTTGGCTAGTGATGTTGGTTCTGAGGGTTACTGCTTCCAGGGACTTGGCACTCTGCCAAGACTGAGGAGGCTTCTAAGGAAACTCAGGCTGCCTGGTTTTCTAAGTGGCTGTGAGCAGTGCCCAAGTGGACCGTCCTGTGTGGTCAAGGGCTGCTTGGAGTTGAAGTTCACCAGTGCCAGTTTAGAATTCTGTGTTCCTCAGCAGCCATTAGTGTATGCAACAGAAGTCAACAAAGGCCTCTGCTCAAAAGGGGCAAGCTTCTCCCTCATACTCCAGGTCCCTCAGGGTGGCCTGTGGCTCTGTCCTGCCAGCTGCAGGTCAGCCGTGACAATGGCTCTACTCCTTATGGCCTGCGCCACACCAATTTTGCATCCTGAGTCAGGGGCCAAGGGGCCCACCAGTATACTCTGGCCTGGGACATCCCTGTCTCACAGCAGAGAGAAAAGAAAGCACGGCAACGTCAAGGCAAACGCCTCTGACAGCTTCTGCCTGGGTTGGTCGTGAGTCACATGTGCTCCTATTCTGTCGTTCAGGTCCCAGGGACGGGAAGCATGCTCTGTCCAAAAGGCAGGACACTGGCCGGCACGTGGCTGTGGGCAGGGGTTAGAGTCCACTTGCAGGACTCGGGCCGGTTAATTGAGACAGGAACTCCAGCTCCCACACCTTCCATCAGGTGCCGCTGGAAACCTGTTTTGAGAGGTTTGGGGATTCAACCGCGGATGTAAAAGAAACTTTTCACTTCAAACAAATGGGCTGAAGGTATATTTTATTATTAAAGGAGAGTAAAGGTGATAGTCCGCAAACAGATTCAAATAGGTCAAATAATAAGAGGGAAAAACACCAGCTTGATCGGAAAGGGAAACACCAGATCGACTAAGATAGTGGCAGATTCGAATAGGTCATATAATAAGAGGGAAAAACATCAGATCGATTGGAAAGGGAAACACCCACATCCACTGAAGGGAAATGACACAAATCAATCGGAAAGAGAAATACCAGGTTGACTGAAAAGAGAACACATCAGATTGGTTACTCACAACATCCATGCCCCACTGCCGGGAGTGTCCCTTTAACTGACACGGCTGGGCGGGAATCCGATCATCAGAGGGCCTGGGCAGGACGTCCCCTCCACAAGTGAGACTCTCACCAGGCCTCAATCTCCAGCAGTTTAAATAGCATCAGTAGTTTCCAGAGTAAACAGTTACAGAGTTCACAGAGCAAGCATTCAGTGTTCCCATGCACAAATGGTTATCAGTGGCGGACGTGCACTGAGCCTCCTGGCTATCGTCCCAGCCTGGCAGTTGTGTATGTGCATCGTTTTCCCTGGTTATCATCCCAGCCTGGCACAGATGGCCAGTCTGCCCCAGGCTGCCATGCCCAGAGAACCTTGAAATGTTATGAATTGCAACTATCTCCATGGGAGAAAGGCCAGTTCCTGGGAAAAGGCCAGTTCCCACCACACAGAAAGCAGCTTTATATTTCTTTGTGTGCTGGTGGCTGTAGGTTAATGGAAGGGCCAAACATGGCTGTACTCATGTCAAGACAAAACCCCACCTCAGCCAGCCAGAAAAAGAGAAAAGTAGAGAAAAGAAAGCAAAAGGAAAGAAAAGAAGAGAAAATAGAGTCCCCTCCAGCTCACAGGCTTTTTTCATCGTCTGACCAGGAGTTCGTCACCCAGCCCTCCTGTTAGGCATCTCTCTTCAGCTTCACTTCCTCTGTGCTGACCCTGTTTCCACTCAGGCCTCCCACCAAGAGCATGATGGTCACAGCTGCCCAGTGGGCATCCTCTAGGCTTGGAGCTTCCCAAGAATGAGACTCACTTCTGCTGTGGCCCGTAGTGTCTGCATCTCAGTGATTCTGATCAGGTCACTTGTTTCTGGACCCCTCTGTGGTCAGGGGAATATTCTGATTGGCCAGGCGTGAGGCCGCACTATTGGAATCAGAATTGAGGGTGGGTGGCGGTCTCCCAGAGGAATATGAGAAGAAAGGAGAACTAATGGGTACTGTGTGCCCTGGCAGAATGCAAGCCTGTCTTCTTTGTCCCTGGAGTCAACTGACCCATTTGAGACGAGGTGGGTCACTCCTGGTGTGTTTTATAACTGATTATGTGTATATTTGCATTAGCTACTAAGAAGCTCAGAGCTAATATTTTTCCTCCAATTTTATTTTGAATATATTCTCCTCGTAAAACATCTGTACAGTCCTCAGAGTTTGATTCCACGTGACCACTGCCCGTTTGCATAAGTTATCCCAGCAGTTAATATTGTCACCAGTTTGGTGTGCAGCTTTTGAGACTTTTTCTATTTGGAAACAAATATCCACCTACTTCACTCAATGCTCAAGAAGGAAACTGAAAAATGATCATGAAAAACTTGGAGATCTCAGACAGAGTACAGTTCCCCCACGTGAATTTCACTCTAGTGATTGGGAGTAAAATGCTTTAAGAGAGAGAAGGGGAGAGAGAGGGAAAGAGATTAATAGAGCCAGCTGCCTCCATGGGCTCATTTCCAGCAACAGCAGGGAAGGTGGAATCTGGGGAAATTATCTTCTTATGAAGCCCATCTTAAGGGGAGAGGAATGGGCAGAGTAAGTCGTGTGGCATCGTGAAGACACAGCCCTAGAAGTGCTGTGTCCTCGTGGTGTTTAGTAGCACGGAGAGGAGGCTGTATTAGGAAATGTGGACCTACCTCTGACAGCCACTTTACCCATTTTGGTTTGAAATTTTTAAAAAAGTCAAAGGGATTGCATCTGATTACTTCTTGAGCACTGCCCAGGGTTGACCCACTATCTGAGTGAAATGTTGGGCCTGGTGGCTCCCCATCAAGATTCATGTGGCTTTGAAAATTAAATTGAGAATACCTTTGAAATGCTTTTACTTTTTCCCTTTGACTATAGCCAAGGATATTTTCTTAAGTTAGTTCTGTGCCCTAAGAAAAATAAAAGAGAGAAAAGTGTCTGCTGGGATATAGAGAATTCTTTGTCTCAGATTTAATTCCTCTGCTTTAGAAAAGTCGTGGGGAAATTGATATCTCTTCCACCCTGTTTCCCCAGCCCTAACCGTGAATATTGTCAAGAGAACAGAGGGTTGAGGACTCTGTGAAGATTTAGTTGTGGAGGAAGAAAGAGGAAAGGGTAATAAAAAATCAAACACAACAATGCTGTCAGTTTAATCAAGGTTTGTGAATACCAAGGTGAATCTCAGACGTAGCCCTGTGTTCGGTCATGTCCAGCATTTCCGGAATGATTGAGAACGGGAACAGGAATTCCCCATCTCTCAATGGCCATCTCTCTGAGAGAAGCCATTGGTTCGTTTTTGTTTTCCCAATACCCACTCTGATCCCTGGCATATGGTGGCTTCAGACAGATTTTGGAATAAATGTGTCTAAAATAGCACCCATATCAATCCATCCCTGAGCCCTGCTCATTTTCCTTTCTAGTGCTTCCCATTCCCTAAGATCCTGATTATAGTCATTTGTTTGTTGGGTCCTTGTTTGAGTGTTGGGTTATGTCTTCTCTTGTCTTGTCTGTCCCCCACAAGAAAGCGAGTTGGCTTTGCTCCTTACTGAGTTTTCTCCAGTCTGCACAGTGCTGCCCATTCTGGGCCCTTGTGGACGTTTGTTGGCCAAATGAACAACAAAAGAACGCCTCGTCCCTCTGCAGATGCCCCTGGGTGGGGATGGGGGTCTGTGCGTTCTTAAAGGAGAGAATTTACATTTATTGAGCACCTGCTGTCTGGCCGTTGTGTGCTTTTTCACATCATTCTGGTTATTGTTGAATCTCGTACCAACTCAGTTCCCTGTAACCCATTTGTTCCTTTAAATTCACTTCTGTTCTTACACAGTGTTGAGCTAAGAAGTCCGACAATGGCCTGGGGCGTCGGAAGAGAACCTCGGGAAGCACATTTCTTACTGGAGATGAGGAAGATCCTATTTTCCTGCCTGATGGCACTAACAAGAAAGAGAGTGAGGAGAGCTGATGCTGCTGTTACCATCATCAGCACTATGGAGGAATGCTTATTGCGAATCAAATGCTGTGCTAATCACTAGAATGATGGCCTCTTCTGGCATAAGGAGGGTCACTGTGGAGGAGAAAGTCGGACAGCTATTGTGTCAGTCTACCAGGGCTGCCAACATAAGGTACCACAGGCGGGGACTTTAACAACAGGCATTTGTCTTCTCCCGGTTCTGGAGGCTGGAAGTTCAAGACCAAGGTGTCTGCAGGGCTAGTTCCTCCTGAGGCCTCTCTCTGTGGTAGGTAGATGGTCGTCTTCTCCCTGTGTCCTCTCACATGGTCTCCCTTCTGTGTGTGTCTGTCCTGATCCCCTCTTCTCTATAAGGACACCCATCAGATTGGATCAGGGCCCACCCTAGTGACCTCATTTTACTTAATTACCTCTTTAAAGACTGTATCTTCAAACACAGTCACATTGGGGGTTAAGGTTTTGCCCTATGAATTTTGGGGGGACACAGTTCCATCCAGAGCAGTTATCAAACAGTGGGGTACCTGCTGTAAGGGTGGAGTACAGGGCCTCAGCTGACCCTAGGGGAGGAGACCTAAGAGAAGACTAGTGACCCAGCAGTGGAAGGGGCAGGAGATAATTTCAACAGAGTAGCCAGGGGTATCAAAGCACAAGGGCTGAGCCAGTGTGGCAGGACTGTGGCTGAGGTGGGATGAAGCTGGGGAGTAGGCGGGCATGGATTCCACCTGTGGAGTGTGAGGACTCCCAGAGTGTTGTAACTAGAGAAGAAACACCCTGTGGGGTTGCTCAGATGTAGGGTTCAGTCCAGTGCAGCCTCATCTGTCACACCCCTCAGCCTGAGGTGGATGGCTGACAACAATCAACCTGAGGGCCTACGGGAGCCGCTGAGATTTCTGTAACACCTGATCTCCCAGGCACTTCTGCTAGGCAGCACCCCAGCGCAAGCCCAGAGCCTGGTGGAGAGCCCAGCACTGGGTCTTCACGTGGCCCCAGGACACCAGCTGCTGACAAATCCTCAGCTGGAGCCGAGGCCTTGGCTCCCTAGTAGCTTTTCAAAGAAGTTGCAAAACACTGTGAGTGCTTGTGGGAACCCAGGCCTCTCCCACCTTCCCTTCCTTGTAAACAAAGAAACTGCCAAGATGGTAACTCTCTCCCTTGTCCTTCCTTCAAAGAGTGATAATGTGGACCATCCATCATTTTTATTGCAGTGCAATGAGCAATCGCAGAAGGACCGGCGCTCCTTTTCCCACTGACTCATGCACTTTTGTCCCCGTCAACAACTGGGTCTGGCGTCTACTGATGTTTATTTCAACTTTATAATTAAAGAGGAATGTTAATTGTACAGCTCAGCTCTAGTCCAAATGCTGGAAAGATCTGGAACAATGTAACCCCTTAAGAAAAGCTTAGGAAGGAAAAAATAAAAAAACCCACATTTACAAATAGTAAATTTGGAAATAACAGATCATCTTAGTTTGGGACACATGCAACTTTCCTAGACTTTTTTTTTTTAATGAGGATCCTCTGAAAATCAGCAAAAAGAGGTCACTTATAATATCAATTTCAGAACAACCATTAGAAACCAAACAAAGACAAACATCTGGAGACAATGAGTAAGAGGAGGTGACAATCTGTATAAGGATCATTTTATAAAAGTGACTAATGAGTAAATACAAAAGTGCAACCACACAGCTATCCCAGTATACTCATTTGTGCCAAATTACAGGATTTTGGCATAGTATTTTACAGAGGGAGGAATATTTGTTCTCTGTCTGATATACCCAGTATCATCTCACGGAACTGCAACAACCCAGGAAGGATGTGTATTCTCGTATTGTGGATAAGGAAGTGGAGGAATTCTCCCCAGAGCTCAGGGCTGGTGGGTCTGGAGCTTGCTTTGGAATCTGTCTCTCTTGCTGCAAAGCAGGTTCCTTCACCAGCCTGTTCTTCCCTGGACAGCCCAGCCCCGCCAGGGAGGGAAGCAGATAACATGCTGTGGGGGTAGCATCCAGCCTCCAGTGACTTGTGAAAGGGGACACCTGTGGCCTGGGTGCTGCCCCATCCTGTGGGGTTGCTCAGACGTAGGGTTCAGTCCACTGCAGTGACATCTGCCACACCACTCTGCCTGGGTCCTTGAAGAGGGTTGACCGGGGTCTACCAGGGAGGCCATCTGTTGTGATGAGGTTATAGGTGTGGAGGGTGAGGCATAGTTGCTAAAACTGTTCTTCTCCATGCATTTGTCTATGCACATTCTATTTTAGAATATTAGCTTCCCGAAGCAAGATGAGGAAGGACAATTCAAACTTTCACAGCACCTTCACAAAGCCAACGCACATTTTCCTCCAGTGAAAGACTGTGTAGACACATTCAAGTTTTAACAAACATGAGAGGGATCCTGGTCAGGCCGGGCCTTCTGGTGGATGCCAGTGACCAGAACTCCCCTCCCCCAGTTGATGTTAATGGGATGGTCCTCATGAGGACAAAAGCCCAGCATCCCTGAGGCAGCTTACCCAGACCCAGACTGCCATTCACAGCCCTCCCCTGCCTTGCCTTCTTCTATTCCAGAAGTTGGAGGACTGGCATAGCTGCCTTCTCGGCTCTGCTTGCTACTGCGGGTGACGTGTGACCCAGTTCTGGGCCATGGGATGTAAGAGACAGCCTGCAAATGGGATCCAGGAAAGCTTTCTAGCAGAGCTTCCTGGTCTACCTCCGCCTGCTGCCTTGTGCCCATCTGCTGTTCCCGGCCAGTAAGAGGCATAATGCCTGGAGGTACCATGGCCATCCGGCACACATGCCCACTGGTGATGCTGCGGCAGGAGAGAGAGGGGGCCATGTGTCTTGATGGTGCCACTGACTTCTGGACTTCTGCAAACTCCTAGCTTGTTTAAGCTTCCGTAGTTGGGATTTTCTGTTATTTGCAGTGAAATAAAAATCCTGAGTGATACAGATGATACGTTAAAAAGGAGAAGACTAAATGGGGAGCCCCGCAGAGAAAAGCTATTGTGAAGAGAAAGAGGTGCGGCGCACTAGAGGATTCAGGCTCTTGGGGTCTGGAGCCCTGAATCCCCTTTCCCCATCTCACAGCCCCTGGAAGAAAAAGATGGGGGTCTGAACTAAAGTGCTGTCTCCACAAACAAGGAGACTATTTGGGGTCCAAGCAAACTTGCTATGGGACCTGACCCCAGCCTCACGTAATGCAGGTGGGAGGCAGAAGGCTCCAGGCACTTCTCCGAGGACTGAAAGACTGGTGTCAACAGTGGCCAGCATCTGGCAGGAATCTGCACGCGGGAACAGTCTGAGCTAATGGGGAAATGGCGGCAGAGGTCGAGCGGCTGGAGGGAGAAGTATCCACAGCCAGAACTTGGATAGCATCATGCTGACAACCTGTACCGACCTCCTCTCACTTTGAGGGCAGTCTCACTCTTCAGCTCAGGACACCTTGGCTCTGTGTTTGGCCCAGGCACATCTTCCTAATTTCTACTACCCCTCCCCCACAGACTACAGTCAAATTTTGTCAAATTCTTAGCTGTTCCACGCATATCTTGTGCTGCCATGTGATGTCCCTCTTCTTGCACCACTAATTCCACCCTGTGATCAGCTTCCTTTACTCTTTAAGGCTCTTGACTCCTTTGGTCCATCATGTTTTACCTCCTGTTCACTTGTGGTGCCCTTACCCTGTGCTACAAAGAACGTTGCATTTAACAGGAGCCTTTGTGAGATTTTTTTTCGAGTTGTTAATCTTTAGAAGAGTTAAGATGCTCCTTTTCTGATATAAGTACATTGTAAATGACTTGACAAATTGAGTATCGACTATATACCATGTTGTAGACAAATGCAGCCAAGGACATTTAAGGGGTTTGCTCACGAAGTTAAGAAGAGACCTGCAAAGGTGGGCCCACTGTGAGCCTGTGAGGGGCTGGAGAAGGAGTCATTCTGCATAAAACAGCGAGGGAAATCGTGAGCCTCCAGAAAAGAGAAATCTGGAATGGATGCCTGCAGGATGGGAGGGAGGCCCTGCAGGGAAGGTGGCCTGGGGGAAGACCCGAGGCTTGGGGCAGCACCGGTCTGACCTTCAGCTGTTTGTGGTGCTCTGAGGGGTGATGCCTCCTCCATGAGGTCACTCCCTTCAGGAAAACTGTGTCCCGTGAAACAGCCTCATGCTGGGGGCTGTTTGGAACCAAAAGATTTGAGTTGACAGGGGCAGAGCAGAAGACATCAGGAGCAGTGTACATCCTCAGAGAGTCCCCAGCTTTGTCCATGGATGGGGAAGGAATGAATCTAGTTTCCCAATGAGCATGGGATATTGAGTATTGAGCCATTTTTATTTCCGTGCCCAAGGACTATGACCCAACGGAGTTGGGGGATTTGGAGAAATACAGTTAATTGATTCTTGGGTGTTATAAATAAGAAAGAAAAACTGAAATCATATCTACTGTGTGCATAATTCACACTTTGGAAGGATCAGCCTCAGTGCTGCCCAGGAGAACTCCCCAGGAGACATTTTTCTGGGGAAGCATCTCTTGTAATAAAATCCTACAGCACTAGAGCAGCAGGAAAGACACAGTGAAGAACACACAGCAAGCGTCAGTGTCAGCTCTGACAGAGAGGTGGGCCTGCCCCTCACTGCGCTCTCGCCTCCCACGGCCTGTGGCTTTGCCTTCTGGCAGCATCTGTCTTTCTCCGAGGCAACTCTACATAGCAGTTTTGGGTTCTAACCCAAGGACTCAACCAAGAGCATCCAAGGATCACACTGAGACCTGGCAAACGTTTTAAATCCTACAACACACATGTATACCTGTGTGTGTGTATGTGTGTGTGTGTGTGTGTGTGTAAACATGCCTCTTTTACTACATTAAAAAAAAATTCTGTGCTTTTAAAAGTTATTGGGTTCAGGATCTTAGAGAAATGACCAGAGCAGTCAGCATGGGATTGTCCCTTTCAGCCTTTATTTCTGTACCTTACAGAAATATATGCATGCTGAGAACAAATTAGTATGACGCTGGGCCACAGTCTACACTGGAAGCCGACTCCATGTAGCCTCAGGCCACCTTGGCCCCCAGTCCCAACCACTGTGTTTTCATTTTGTTTGTAACTTAAAGCCTTGGCTCCGACATCAACTTGGCCTTTCAGGTTAAGATCAGCTCCTCTTGCTCTGACCGATATTTTTCACCCTCAGCTTTTCTGTTTCTCATCCAGATTTGAGCCAGCCCCTCAGGCCTTTCTGACTTTCTTCTGCTTACACAGTAGACACCCATCTTGTGGGTAAGACTTCACAACATAGCAGAGGCCTGATGTTTAGAGCCCTGAATTTTCAAATCCTGGAGTGGCACATACTGAGGATTATTCTAGATTGTGTGCATTTCTGTATACATGGGACCAGTTTGTCAATTGCTACAAAAGATCCTGCTGGGATTTTGAAAGGAATTGGGTTAAATCTAAATACCAGTTTAGGGAGAATTGCCATCTTGAAGAATATTGTGTCTTCCATGAACATGGGATGTCTTTCTCTTTATTTAGATATTAAATTTCTTGGGGCCGGCCTGGTGGCGCAAGTGGTTAAGTGCGTGTGCTCCGCTGCGGCGGCCTGGGGTTGGCCGGTTCGGATCCCCAGTGTGCACCGACGCACCGCTTGTCAGGCCATGCTGTGGCGGTGTCCCATATAAAGTGGAGGAAGATGGGCATGGATGTTAGCCCAGGGCCAGTCTTCCTCAGCAAAAAAAGAGGAAGATTGGCAGATGTTAGCTCAGGGCTGATCTTCCTCACCAAAAAAAAAAAAATAAATATTAAATTTCTTTCAGCAATGTTTTGTAGTTTTCAGTGTACAGTGTTAAATTTATTCCTAAGTATGTAGTTCTTTTGGATGCTATTGTAAATAGAATTATTTTCTTAATTCCGTTTTCAGATTATTCTTTGTCAGTATGTAGAGAGACAATTGACTTTTGTATATTGATATTGTATCCTGTGACATTGGTAAGCTAGTTTAATTTTATTTCTTTATTTTTTTCCCCCAAAGCCCCAGGAGATAGTTGTATGTCATAGCTGCACATTCTTCTAGTTGCTGTATGTGGGACACAGCCTCAGTATGGCCGGAGAAGCCGTGTGTCAGTGTGTGGCCGGGATCCGAACCCGGGCCACCAGCAGCGGAGCGTACGCACTTAACTGCTAAGCCACGGGCTGGCCCAATAAGCTAGTTTAGTTCTAACAGATTTTTTAAATTATTATTTTTGTGGAGTTCTTAGAATTTTCTACATAGATTACAAGGTTTTAAACAAAAAATTTAATTTTTTTAATAAATGTAGGACTATTCACTTTATTTCTTCTTGAGTGACTTTTGGTAGTTTTTGTTTTTCCAGGAATTGGTCTATTTCATCTAAATTGTTAAATTTTTAGGTAAAAAGATGATCTTAGTATCCCATTATTATCCTTTTATTATTTATGTGGTCTGATTATATCCCTTCTTTCATTTCTGATATCAGTAATTTTTGTCTTTTTTATTTCTTTGTTAATCTTGCTAGAATTTTATTGATCTTTTCAAAGAACTAGGTTTTGTTCTGTTGATTTTCTCTATTGTTTTACTTTTTAAAATTTCATCTCTTATTTAATTATTTCCTTCCTTCTGATTGATTTGAGTTTATTTTGCTTTTCCTTTTCTAGATTTTTAAGGTAGAAGTTTATATCACTGATCTGAGACCTTTCTTCTTTTCTAATGTAAGCATTTAATGCTGTAAATCTCCCTCTAAGCACTGCTTTAGTAACATACAACATATATTTATATGTGGCATTTTCATTTTCATTCAGTTCCAAATAATTTTTAATTCCCCTGAAGACTTCTGTTTTGACACATGTTCTTTAGAAGTGTGTCATTTAATTCCTAAAAATTTGGGGATATTTTTTCTCCAAATTTCTTTTTGTTTTTGATTTCTAGGTTAATTCCATTTTGCTAGAGAACATAATTTATATGATTCAAATCTTTTATATTTGTTAGTGTTAGTTTTATGGAGCTGGATATGTTCTATCTTGGTGAATGTTCACTGTGCTTTAGAATGTGTATTCTGCTGTTGTGAGTAAGTTGTCCTGTAAATGTCAACTGAGTCAAGTTTGGTGATAGTGTTTTTCAAATCTTTTATATCTTTGCTAACTTTCTGCCTTCTTTTTCTGTTGATAACTGAGAATAGAGTGTTAACATCTCCAAGTATAATTGTGGATTTGACTTTCAATTTTTTAAACTAGACATTTTATTTTGGAATGATTTTAGATCTACAGAAAAGCTAATTATTTGGTTCGCTAGTTTTACTGTGACTATCCTTTTATAGTGCTCCAGAATCTAGTCCAAGATGCCACATTGCATTTGGTCATCATTTCTCCTTAGTCTGCTCTGGTCTGTGACAGCTTCTCAGTGTTTTCTTCATTTTCAAGATCTTGACAGTTTGAAGAGTATGGTCAGGTATTTTGTAGAATGTCCTTCAGTTTGAATTTGTCTGACGTGTTTCTCATGATTAACCTGGGATTACGGATTCCAGCTTCCTTACAATTAGTGCCGTTTATAGCATTGCATTTAAAAGGGTTTTCTGTGCTGTTTGCTGCCCCTGTTAACTCTCTCTGCCTTAGCTGACCCTGTTGCTTCCTCCAGAATGAACTTCATTCCCAGGCCTCACTGTGAGAAAACAGCTCCTCTCCTCTCAGCTCCAAAGCCTCCTTAATGAGGTTTTCTTTCCCTCCATCACCCCAGAAGGCTTGAGGTCTCCTGCAGAGTTGACATTTTGGTGGATAGATTTGTCTCGTGTGTCTTCCTCGACCACAACTGTAAGTACCTTAAGATCAGGGATCGTGTCTTGGGCCAGCACAAAGGCTGGCCAGCTAGCACTTACTTCTCAAAATGTGGCCCATGGACCAGCAGCGTCGGCATCACCTGGGAGCTTGTTAAATGCAAATGTCCAGGCCCTACCCAGACCTGATGAATCAGGATCTCCACTGCTGCTACTTCCCCGGGTGGTTCACATGCACACCACAGTTTGGGAATTGCTGATTTTTATCAGGGCCTCACTAAATTGGTGTTGAACTAATTAATAAATGAAGGCTGGCAGCTGGTCTTCTCCTGTTCCAAGCAACGCAGCTGGGTTGATTCCATCTGCACTCTCCCAGGTCTCCTAGAAGTCAAAGGCACACATTTCCAGTTGGGCTAATAACGGACATGCCATCTGAGCTAACAGGGTGTTTTGAGTCTCTTATTCTTCCTATCTCGAATAAAAATAATGTCTTTACCTAGCTGGGCTATTATGAGTATCAAATTAGATAACGTACGGGAAGCACCTAGCACAACTTGCTTGGCACATGGCATGGACCAAACAATGTATTTGGTTTCATTTCTTCAAGGCACAAGATAGCCTTGTTTATTCCTAGTGAGCAGATGCACTTTCTGTTATAATCAGTACATTCAGTTCTTGTTTTTAGGCCATTGCCTCCTGGGTATAACTATATCTGAAAGGATGATAGAAAGCCTTCCAGGGAAATTTCTCTCCACCACATTATGATAGAAATTGCACGAGCATCTGACTGCCCATGAAAGAATGTTGCACCTAGAATAGTTCTAATCCGCCTCGGATAATTCGAATTTTGAATATATCAGGATAGACTGGGAATCTGTTCAGATCTCTCTCTTTCTCAAGAGTTGGCAGTTGTTATTCTGGAGGGAAATACTATAAATAGAGCCTCTCATGAAATTTTGACACCTCAGGTCACAATAACCACTTGATTTGTGGAAAAATAAACTCCTCCAATTCTCTTGATACCTCTTGCCTTGTCCTTTGGACTCTTAGATGAGCAGAGAAACAGAGAACAAAGGTCAAATGACCATACTGGCCTTTTCTTGCTGCTCTGGGTCCCCACTGGAATAGTTGACCTCTGACTTTATTGAGTGGATGGGGCAGAGTAAGAGACAGAGTTTCGTATTGCAGTTCGATGATTTCTCATCTTAGAGTGTGGCGTTGAGTAATTTCTCATTCTCTTGATGGCCTGCTCTTTGGAATGTCATTGGGTCACTGTTTGGAGCTTTCTCTGGAAGACAAATGCGGTGTTTTGACCCATCAATACAAATATTATAGAGAAACAACATCATACATGTATAAAATATTGGAGCCAGATGGATATTCAATATTCAATATTCAAGCTTTGCCCGAAGTTACAAAGCTTGTTTGTGGACAAGTCAAGACCAGACCAGTTTTCTTGCTGTCAGTTTGGTTCACAGTTTTAGATACTGTGTACCTTAACGTTACTGTCATCAGAGCAATCTTCTGCCCCCTCACCCCCCACCTCCTGCAACTTTTAGTAATAAGTAGTCATTGTAGCAGTAATTGTAGGAGACTTGTCTGTCTCATGAAATCTTGGGAAATTTTGTTCATTTCATAACGTATGCTGGCACCATGAGAGCAGGACATATGTACCTTAAGCCTCACTCAAAAGGATATATTCGACTAAGCCTTTCCTAAGAGAAAATTCCTTTCTCCTATTATAAGAATCTGTAATATCTTTCTAATTCAGCTCCTTTCTCATCAATCTCATCATAACCCACAGCCCGTAACAAAACATGGCAGCACTACAGGAAGCTGCAAGTCTGCCTATAGACCGTTGCCCTAAATTCAGACAGCTGCTTTCAATAACCTTTAATGTCAAAGATATTTCTTGGGTCTTCCCCCACATCAGGTTTAACAGATCAAACAAGTGTCAAAATTATGTAATCTACATGTCATCTAGGAAAATTATTGCTTAATTCATTTACTTACTCAACATGTTTACTAATTACTTAGCACCAGGTTCTCTGCTAAGTGCTGGGGACAATATAGTGAGCAAAAGAAGACAAGACACCATTTATGCCCTCATCGACTGTTGTGGATTGAATCTTTGTGTCCCTCCAAAATTCATATTTGTAGCGTTGAAGCTCTAACCCCCAGTATGGCTGTATTTGGAGATGGGGCCTCCCAAGGAAGTAATTAAGGTTAAATAAGGTCATAAGGGTGAGGTCCTGATCCAATAGCATTAGTGTCCTGATGAGAAGAGACACCAGAGAGCTCAGTCTCTCTTTCTCCGCCATGTGAGGACATAGCCAGAAGGAGGCCGTCCGCAAGCCAGGAAGAGGGTCTCACCACATGGACCCTGCTGGCACCTTGATGTCAGACTTTGAAGGGTTCAGAACTGTGAGGAAAAAAAAATGTCTGTAGGTTGAGCCACTCAGTCTGTGGTATTTTGCTATGGCCGCCTGAGCTGACTAATACATGTGAGGAGGACAGCCGTTACTCTTAGAGTCACCATATGAGTGTAAACATAACTACAACAAGTGCTGTGGAGGATGCTGTGAGTTTGACTCGGTGGAGAGGTCAGGGGGCTTGGCTGGGGAACTGTGACTGGCTGAGCCCCGAAGGAAGAGGAGCCATTACCTCCCCCAAGATGGTGTGCCTCTGGGAAGTTCAGTGATGGGAGGGATGGCAGTGTGGCCAGGATACAGAGAATGAGGGTGGCTGAGGCCTGCGAGGATGCTGTGGCACTGACTTCAGTCAGACAGCGCCATCTACATCATGGGTACTCGCGTTTACTCAAAAGGGATTCCAAACTGCTCAAGTGTTTAGAACAGGGAGTCACCTGACCAGATTTCTTTTAAACTTGCTCTGGCTGCGCAGTGCCCGGAAGGGTGTGAGAGCCGATGTGGGACCCAGAGAGAAGGGAAATGCTGAAGCCGAGCCGGCATCCTGGTGGGTGTCACAGCACACGGGGGCCCATCGGCCCTCAGGATGGCTGGGTAGGGACTCACATGACTGGCGTCCCAGGGCTGGTGGCCTCTGGCCCTAAGCAGCCCCATCTTTGGCTTCTCAGAGGGAGCCTCAAGAGGGTAGTTTGTGTGGCAGGTTCATCCATGACTGCAGGGCTCATCCACTTTCTTTGCAGGTTACGAGCAGCATGACGGAGCCCTGGCACTAGCTGCTCCACCACGTCACACTGTGGGTTGCCTAGAAGGGTCTCTGTCACGTGGGCCTTGGCTGCAGCTGCCAGCTACAAACACATTCACAGGGCTGCCGCTGCCCAAGGAGCAGATGTGCAGCCCCGTGGCGTGTGGTCTGGGGCAGCCAGGAAGGGATCCTGTGGGGGCGGCTCTAGGCAGAGACCTGGAATCTGTCTCCCTCTAGAGCAGACACTTCAGTCTGTGTGCAGCCGACGCGGCTTTGCAGTGGCTCCCAGGTTGGCAGTAGAGTGACCTCGAGTTTGAGTTTCATCACGACACTGAAGCACTTGAGAGAAACTGCCTGCTTGGATTAAAACTACATCCACTTGATTACGAGAGGTTTCAACATCACACCTTTTCAGTAAAAGTAAAAGAAAAGCTATTATATTGTTTAAACATAATTTTCAACAATTACTGTTGTTTTTACTTATCCTTGAGTAGTGTTGAAAAAAATTCTTTGTTGACTGTCTCGTAAGAATTTGAGGTGACCGTCATTAGAATGTCATGATCAGAGATGCGTACGGCCATTGCAAAGAGAATCCTGAAGAAAACATTTATGGTACTAGAAGGAAGCTCAAGCTTCTTATTAAAATATTTGAAACGCTCTTTATTTTGAAATTTTATACAAATTAAAGATTTAACATCTTTCTTAATACTTTGTGTTTCTTATTCTACTTGTATAACGTTAAGGAATTGTAAAGAATTTCCTCACAAGCCCCCGTCAGAGGCCAATATGTTCTTTCTGGTTTCCCTGTAGGCCTTAAAGGGCTGTAGTTTAAAAATATAGCAAAATGTGAGAAAATCTGAAATATTGTAGGAGCAACACTGTTGGAATTCAGGCCTGCATTGGATGTGGGGGTGGGAGTGAGGAGACGTTGGTGCTGAGTGCTGGAGGCTGTGGTGAGTGTTTGGTGCCCATTCCTGGCACCAAGGGTACATTACGAGAGACGAATGGATGTGACTGGGCAACCTGGAGATGGAATTTCTAAGAGAAGAGGTGCCCTCAGGTTTAAGAGGTGAAGGAACGCCAGGTGCTCAGGGCTGTGACAGCGCCTAATGTTTGAGAACAAAGAGGAACCAACGCTACCCAGAGAGACGCCATCCCAGACCCATCAGTGGCCCGGCTGTCCCCACCTGACTTCTGGGCGGCGGGGCTCAGCTGACTGAGAGGTAGTGGCAGAAAGCAGTGCTGATGAGGTGGAGTGTGGGTGGTGGGCGGCCTTCTGCTCAGAGATTGTCTTAAGGCCAGTGGGGACTCCCTGGAGATTTCAAGGAGGTATAGGTCTTGATCTTTTTTGTGTTTTAGAAAAAGAGTTATAGTAGCCACATGGGGAGAAGAATGGACAAGGAGAGTTAGGAGGCAGATAGAAAAGTCATGTGGCTATCACTACGATTTAGAAAAGAGGCCATCAGGACAAATACAGCTGGGCTACTTCTGAGCTAGAGGCTATTTTTCCTCTTAATTCACAGGTGAGGAAACCGAGGCCCAAATCACACAGCAGCAAGTGACTTGGTGCAAAGCCATTTGCATCTTACTGGCCTTACCCTGGGGTTCCTGGAGGAAAATCATTGCACTTCGGTTCACTAGGGCAGCTAGGCCCACCACTTCCGCTGCTGGGCACTCTCCAATTCCATTATATAGTTTTCACTATATTTGTGAGAGTACACATTTCCAAAAATCTTCTCAACAGTCTTTCTCTGAATGTCTTTCATTATTAGTATTTTTTTACTTTATCAGAAATATGTGAATGTTTATTTAAACTAGTGAAAATAGTCAACACTTTGATATAGCCAATAGCTCAAAGTAACAAGTGGTTCTAAAATCAATGCACTGGATACAGAAAGAAAATCAGACAGAAAGACTGAATGTTGAAAAGGGAACACCATCAAAATTGTGCACTTTGACACAAAAACAGATCCTTGCTGAGATTTCTTTAAACTCATTTCACTTGCAAAGCTGGTTCAGTTGCGGAATGTAGCATCCTCTGAAGAGATGCTTTCTTACATGGGTAGTTGGAGAGGCAGGGGGTTTTCTGATATAATCTTATTGTGTTAATGACAACCCAGATGTTTAAAGTTGTCACTTGTCATTTAAACCTATTTTACTTTTTAAAGCGAGGCTCATTCTTTGCTACATTTTGAGTACTTTGGTTTCTCCAATTAGTGTTTTAAGTATGCTCAGTTTCCTGTTCTACACTCGAAGTGCTTGAAAATGAGTACAAGACAGTATCAAGGTGTCTTGCTTTATCTCAATAAAATATGCATAGTTTATATTCCTAGTTGATTTTAAAGTCTTCTTAGCCAAACGTATTTAATAGGTCTTCTAACTCAGGGACCAGCAATCTATGGCCTACAGGCCAAGAGGAGCTCACCGTCTATTTTGTAAATGGAATTTTCTTGGCACACAGCCACGCCCATTTGTCCCATCTTGTCCGGGACTACTTTTGCGCTACAATGGCAGAGTTGAGCAGTTGCCATAGAACTGTACGGCCCATGAAGCCAAAAATGTTTACTATCTAACTTTTTATAGAAAAGAGTTTGCTATACCTTATTCTAACTAGAAAAATTTGAGAAGAATCAGGAAACATTGAAGGTCCCATAGACCTTCAAATAGAAGTAGCCACTCTTTCTAAATGCCTGCCATTATTGTCCAGGATCTTCGCATATTTGAGATCATTTAATTGCTCCTTAAAAGAGTTCTGTAGGGTGGTTGTTATTATTCCCATTTTACAGATGAGCAGACTGAGGCATAGGGTAGGAACCAGCCCACAGTTACCTAACTAGTGCTTGGCAAAGGCAAAATCAAACCAGGCTCTTCTGGCTTCAACCTCAAAGCCATACACTGTACTAGAGTATAGTTGAGCTTTCCATGAGTATCAAATGGACTTATTCTGCAGTTTTCTGTGGGAAGAGAAACAAGTATCTTCCAAACAATTTTCAGTGGAATGTATGTGCACCAGGAGATGTCAATATAGTCCCATCAGGGGGAAATAATTCATGGATGGAAAGTGCTTATGTATGTGCCACATTCATTAGTTAAGCATCAAATTTTGATTATAGCGTATATTGTGTTTCAGAATTCCAACCCATACTTGTGTTAATTTGCTAGGACTTCCATAACAAAGAACCACAGACTGGGTGACTTATACAAAAGAAATGGATTGTCTCACAATTCTGGGATCTAAAAGTCTGAAATCAAGGTGTCGTCACTAGGACTGATTCCTTGTCAGAGCTGTGAAGGAGAATCTGTCTCAGGCCTTTCCCCCAGCTTCTAGGGGTTTGCCAGCAATCTTTGGTGTTTCTTGGCTCATGGCAGCGTTTCTCCAATCTTCATATGGCACTTTTCCTGTCTCCAGCTCTGTGTCCAAATGCCCTCTTTTTATAAGGGCGTTGTCCTATTGGATTAGGGCCCACCCTCATGACCTCATCTTAACTGGATCATCTGCAAGATAAAGTCATATTCACAGGTACTGGGAATAGGACCATAGAGTCTTTTGAGGGGACTTAATTCAACCCATAACCCTTGCTATTATACATAATTAAAAAATCTTATCAAACAACTACATTTCAATGATTCCTTACGACCATTCTCTCATGTGAGGCCCTTTAGGTGTGTGTTCTGAGTGCTCCTTCCACCTCTAGGGCTACTGTTGGGGTTCTGTGCCCACTCATTGTCATGAAATAAAGAAGTGCCCTGGAATCAATTATTTTGGAAGCACTGCTCTAGGGATAAGAAGCCCAGCCTCCACCTTTGGACTAGCCTTGCTCCTCTTCAGCCCCTCCTGCCTGTTTTCTGTTTGTTCCAAGCGTTCGGGGCAGCCCGGCCCCTCCCTCAAGCCCTGTGGTGATTTTTTGGGTCCGAGGTATGTCTGAAGGCCCCGAGTGCCTCCTGCTTCCTTCCAGCCAAGGCATTCATACTGGAAGGAGGGTCAGCCGGTGATTCCAGCAGAGCATCCACTCAGCTACTAACTGCCACACCCAGTCCTGGGAGTAGGGAGTGGTGAAGGTTTCTTGTTGTCATCTCTGCTAATCCTCAAGTTGGCACCATGCAGCCACTGCTCATGCGGATTCTGCCTAGTCCCCCTGGAAGTGTGCCCCTTGGCCTACACTCCTGACGTAAGATCCTGGGGGGCGTTTGCTCTATGCCTTTGAGAGGCTGAAGGTAACCCTATCTGGAGCAGTCTTCCACACTGGAAAGAAGGCAGGTCCTGTAGTCAGAGGAGATGATTTCACATTCTAGTTCTGCAAATGCACTCTCTTAACCTCTCTGACTCTCAGTTTGCTCATCTGTAAAATGGGCTTTGCAGGTTTTAGTAACTACCAGACTGAAGTTAATATCTGTAAAGCACCTGGCACCATTTTGAGTCAAAGCAGACACTCAGTAAATGCAAGATGTGCTGCTGCTGGCCAAGACCTGCATCGCTTTCTGTCTTGGGAGCCTTCCTCAGGCCTCACAGCTGCTATTTCTGGCAACCTGCTGAGGTCAACTGGATTTTCCTTCTTGGTTTGATATCGCCAATTTTTAGACAACCCTTTCTGATACTGAGCTAAAACATGCTTTTCCCACCTCCCTGGTGCTGTGCTTGGAGACATGCATAATAAACATAGTTTATTTTATTGATGGTAACATGTCTCCTTTGAAATCTCTTCTCCCGGTTAATTGTCTCTAGCTTTTAAACTGCATGTGTTCATGACAAGGTGCAAATATTCTCATTATGGTAACCCCTTTCTTCATGCACTATTTGACAATGTCCCCCTCCTCCTGTGATTCTCCCAAATCAGTGCGATCTGATGGGGGCACCAGAGAGCGGGCTCGGGACCACATGCATGCATCAGGGCACCCAGGGAGCCACATCACAATGCCAGGACATATTGACGCCCCCATCCACCTTCTTCCCCCCTCCTTCTCAGCTGCAACCCCTGTCACCACAGAGGGCTGTGGCAGACCCTCTCACGGGTGTCTTGTGTTTCTGTGTGATTAAAAACCAGGCATGGGATGGCTGATCATGGACAGATCGTCCTTACACTCCAGGACAGCCCCTCTGTGTTCTACCCGCGGAGCAAAAGGGATTCTGTCTTCACACTTCTTCTCTCATACATGCCATCAGGTGGTATCTTGCTGTTACTTAAGTTCGCGCTTTTGTGATTACTAATGAACCTCAACCTGAACCTTCTTCAAAGGCTTGTTAGTCATTCAGGCTGCTCCTTCCCTCAATTGTTCACTTTTATTTTTTGCTCACTTTTCTACTGCATTTCTTCTTTTTCTTTTTGATTTGTAAGAATTACCTGTGTATTCTAGATAGTGTATATATCTAGAACCTAGATATCAACTTTTTGTTTGCTGTAGACAGTAAAAATGCCATCTCCTTGATGATCATTTGTTTTTTTAACTTTGCTTTTGCACAGATATCTTTAATTTTAACATAGTCAAAATCATCAATAAATATCTTGTATACTTTTAGGTGAATTCTGAGGGTCTTTATAGTTTGGGTTGGTATTTTGAATGTGTAGCTTATTTTCTATAATATTTTCTGAATTAAAAATTAAAGTGTGGAGAAATGCTATTAATTTTTGTATATTGATCTTGTATCCAGAAACCTTATTAAATGCTCTTACTTTTTTCAATCACTTGTTTATTGATCCTCTTCTGTTTTCTATGTAAATGATCATATCATCTTCAAATCTGACAGTTTTAACTTTTCTTTCTTTTTATAAAGAAACTATTTTCATTCACTCTTTCTTTTCTTCCCACTGGCTGAGAAGTGGCGATAAATGGACCCGGATGGAAGCCACAAGCTGAGGATTGCAGAACTGCCCCATCAAACCTGGGCCATTCGCCTCAGGAGACAGAGAAGTAAACCACATTCACAGGCCTTGTATGGATTGTTGGTTAATAATCATTCCAGTGTGCGTATGAGTACTACTAGTACTAGTACTAATAATGCAAACTGTGAAGATGGGTCAGTGGAAGCGCTATGTCTCAGGGCTGTTGAAAGCATTAAGTGAGATAAAGTGTTTAGAGCAGTATTCGGCAAACGTTGGTGCTCAAAAGGTATTTTATAAAATAATAATAACAGCAACTAATATTAGTAAGCATTACTGACTATAGAATGCTTAATAAATCTTAGCTAACTTAAACTCATTTGAGACAAAAAGGGGCTAATGTTGGTTTCTGATAACAACCACCAGTTGGTCTTAAATCCACCAGTTAACCAGGGAGAACAAATCTAAACCTCTTGCTTGTCGTTGGTCTTTAGATGTTCAAATAGAACTATGTTGTCCTTTCTGAGATTTCTCTGCTCCAGGTTAAATTGCCTCAGTTTATCAACTGCTCCTCATATAACAGGCACCACACGCAGGTGGAAAATGGAAAGAAGCTCCTGTACATAATTATAACGAGTAGGTTTCCCACTAAATTAAGCATCAAGGGCATCGTCTGTTTCATAATGGGAAGGGGCATTGGTTTTTCTGTTGTGTGGTTAAGAGTCTTTGTTTTGGGATCAGAACTCTACATTTGATTACATTATCTGCCATTTATTGGTGATGTGGCCTTGAGAAGTCACAACTTCTCTAAGTGTCTGCATCCTCAGAAGAGACGATATAACTTGTGAGAATGAAAGGAGATCTATAAAGATGTTTTCTACAAAGTGTGGACAAAGACTAGATAGGATGGTCTATGCTGATGGTTTTCTAGGTGTTGCTAGAGCTATAAACCACTGGAACCAGTCCCTGGGCTTCCCCACCAGGCAGATATGTCTCACTCCAGGTGCCCTTAGTCAGGAGGAGTCCCTACTGCCAGAAGTTTAGTGTCGGGAAAGCAAATACTGAAGTGGCTTAAGATTCAGCAATAATTGTTCATCTGGCTCTCTGTGTGTTGATCTTTTCCCTGTATCCTATTGGGGAGTGAGGAATTCCCACTCTATGGTTATTGGGATGGCTGAACACAGAACACCAGATACTGGGCAGATGAGATAGACAGAAGTTTATTAGTTGTACATGCTCACAGCCTAGGCAGGAAGACACCACACATCACACAGGGCCACATGGGGGTTCCACTCAAGGACAGAATCAACACCCGGGGTCTGTGGGAATGAGCCTTGTAGTATCAAGAGGGTGAGATGCCCCCTGCTTCCCACATGATTGCCTTGATTGAATAATTCTAGGAGCTGGCAGAGAATTGAAACCGGCTGCTCAAGTATAAGCAGGCACTGTGCCTGGTCCCTGTGATAGGAGGATTGCTTAGCTAGGGAGTCTTATCCACAGAAGCAAAGTGAGTAGGGGGGGTCCTGTGATTAGGCCATTTGAGTCCCTTCCAATTTCACCAGATGTCAAGGCAATGCAAAATATTGAGTCTTAGTTTTAGGTCTTACACTACAGTCTCTACATATGATTAGAATCAATACTTAGAAAGCACTTCCTGTAGGATACAAATGTTCAAAGTTAATGTGGAAATGTAGTTAGTAGTTCTCTCTTTTCTTCCTCCTTCTCCTTCTCCTTCTGCTGTACTAGAAAGATGAAATGCAAATATTTCCCATCAAATACTGAGATTATTTGAAAATTAAACCCTCTCTTTCCTCCAGAAAAAGATAACTAGTCTCTTTAGGTACTAATGATTCAGTGTCTATATTTATCAGACTGACAAACTCTGTGAAAGACTTGGGGTTTTTGGAAAGTCTCAGGGCTTGGGAGAAGCAGGTGGCAGCAGGGGACATTGTCCCGGAGGGTGGGTCCCGGAGTAATGACCTCCTGGTTTTGTTCCCTGTCAGCAGGTCTTTGGTAACAACACTTCAGGGAGGTAGGGTGACATGGGCATTTAGAAAGGTAAGGCCATAGGTTCTCAATCACACACAAGATTCAAGTGCATTTAGCTTTTGCAAAATTGTTTTGGCTATTCCAATTCCTTTGCTTTTCCATGTAAATTTTAGAATCAACTTGCTGATATCTACAAAAATTCCTACTGATATTTTGGTTGAGATTATGTTGAAGCTAAAGATTAATTTGGGAAAGGTTGTTTTCTTACAATATTAAATCTTCCAATCCATGAACACAATATAGATCTCCATTTAATTAGATTTTATTTGATTTTTATTTCATCAATGTTTTGTAGTTTTCAATGCACAGATCTTGCACATAATTTGTTAGATTTATATCTAAATATTTTACTTTTTGGTGCAATTGTAAATAACATTGTTTTTTACGTTTGGAATTCCAATTGTTCACTGCTAACATATAAACCTTGAATATTAACCCTGTATCTTGTGAACTTTGTAAACTCACTCTGGGAGAGTTTTTTGTTTCATAAATTCTTGGGAGATTTCTATATAGACAATCTTGTTATCTGCAAATCTGAAAATAGGGACAGTTTTAATTTATATGTCTTAAAAAAAAACACTCTAAACTATAGACTTTATTTGGATTCTACCAATTTTAACACAAATGGCCTTTTTCCATTCCAGAATCCAATTTACATTTAGTCTTCGTGTCTCTTCCAGTGTGACAGTTTCTCAGTCTTGTTTTTCATAACCTTGACAGTTTTGAGGCATACTGGTCTGATATTTTATAGAATGCCCTTCAAGTTTAGTTTGTCTGATATTTTCTCATGATTACACAGGGGTTATGGACTTTTGGCAAGACTATCACAGTGGTGAAGTGCCCTTCTCATTACATGGAAACAGGGGTACGTGATAACATGAATTGTTGCTGGTGATGTTAATCTTTATCCCTTGGTTAAGATATTATCTGCTAGTTTTTCTTTGTTTTTTTCTACTGTCAAGTTACCAGTTTCCTCTTTCCATGTGCTATTTTTTGAAATTGGATCGCTAAGTCCAGCCCACATTCAAGAGGATGGAAATTAAGCTATACCTCCCGGAGGGGGATTATCTACATATGCTATTTGTAATTCTTCTGTATGTGAGCGTTTTATTTCTTTTTCCTGCCTTATCGCACTGGCTAAGACTTCCATATGATAGTGAATAGGAGTGATGAGAATGGGCTTCCTAGTCTTAGGGAAAAGCATTCATTTTTTTTTTTTTACCATTGTCATTAAATATGATATTAGCAGTATATTGCTTGTAAGTGCTCTTTTTGATTTTGAGAGATTTCCCTCCTATTTTTCGTTTACTAATTTTTTTCTCATGATACATATTGAATTTTGTCACATTCTTTTTCTGCATCAATTGAAATGATTATGTGATTTTCTTCTTTAGTCTCTTAATATGATAAGTTACATTGGTTGATTTTCATATGTTGAACCATCCTTGCATTCCCAAATCTACCTTTCTTGGTTTTGGAGTGTTATTTTTTTTATATATCATTGGAATTTAGTTGCTAATATTTCCTTAATTTCTTTGCAACCACGCATACTGGCCTATTATTATCTTTCCTTGTGAAGTCTTTTTGTCTAATTTGGGTATCATTGTAATGCTGGGTCTCATAAAGTAAGTTGGGGTGTGTCTTTTCTCTTCTATTTTCTGGAAAAGATTGCATAGAATTGATGTTATTTCTTCCTTAAATATTTAGCAGACTATATCAATAAGTATATCTGGGCCTGGAGATTTCTTTGTTTGAAGAATTTTACCTACAAATTCAATTTCTAAATAGATATGAGGCTATTCAGGTTATCTATTTCTTTTTGAGTGAGTTTTGGTAGGTTTGCATCTTTAAAGGAATTGGTCTATTTTATCTATATTGTCAAATTTATGGCCACAGAGAGACTTCTGACATTCCCATGTGATACTTTTAAAGTCTGATTCTGCAGTAATATCTCTTCTTTATTGCTTGATATTGGTAATTCATGTCTTTTTTTTAGTCCTGCTTAAAGTTTATGAATTTTACAGTATTTCAAAAAAAAAACAAGCTCTTGGTTTCAGTAATTTTTCTATTGTTTTTCTGTTTTCAATTTTAGTAATTTTGCTCTTATCTTTATTACTTCCTCTCTTTCTGTTTGCTTTGGATAAATTTGTTCATTTTAGTGATTTAAGATGGAAGCTTTGGGGCCGGCCCAGTGGCACAAGTGGTTAAGTGCACACGTTCCGCTGCGGCGGCCCTGGGTTCTCAGGTTCGGATCCCCGGTGCGCACTGACGCACCACTTGTTAAGCCATGCTGTGGCGGCGGCCCATATAAAGTAGAGGAAGATGGCCATGGATGTCAGCTCAGGGCCAATCTTCCTCAAGAAAAAAGGGGAGGATTACCATCAAATGTTAGCTTAGGGCTAGTCCTCCTCACAAAAAAAAAAAGAAAAAGATGGAAGCTTAGATTACTGATTTGAGATTTTTTTCTTTTCTGATATGATAATTTAAAGCTGTAAATTTCCTGTTAACACTACTTTAACTGCATTCCACAAATTATGATATGTTGTATTTTCATTTTCTTTCAGTTAAAAAATATTTTCCAACTTTCCTTGAGATTTCCTCTTTTATCTGTGGGTAATTAAGAAGCGTTGTTTGATTTTCAATGATTTGGGGACTTTCCAGGTAACTTACTATTATTAATTTCTAGTTTACATTAATTTGTTATGATCAGAGATACTATTTCATACAATTTCAATTATTTTTAATTTTTAAAGATTTGTTTTACATTCTGGTATACGGTGTATCTTGGCAAATGTTTCATGTACACTTGAGAAGTGTCTTCTGCTGATGTTGGCTGGAGTGTTCTATAAATGTCCGTTAGGTCGTGTTGGTTATAGTGTTGTTCAAGGATTCTTTATCATTTTTGATTTTCTGTATACTTGTTCTACCTTTTACTGAGAGGTGATTGTTGAATTCTCTATCACTGTAGATTTTTCTCTTTTTATTTCTTTGAATTCTATCAATTTTACCTCATGTATTTTGCCTCTGCTATTAGGTACAAATATACAGTTAGGATTTTTTTTGTGTTTTCTTGGTAAATTGTCCCTTTACCATTATGTGGTATCTTAATTTATACCTATTAACTTTCCTTGTTCTGAAGTCTAGTTTGTCTGCAATTAACATAGCCCCTATAGAGTTTCAAATATTCAGTTATTTGAATAAAGTTTGCATGGTATATCTTTGTGTTCTTTTGCTTTAACCTACCTACGTCATTCTATTTGAAGAGGGTTTCCTGTAGACAGTGTGTGGTTGGGTCTTGTTTTTCCCCTTATTCTGACAATCTCTGCCTTCATAATCTTCTGTTAGGCTTTGGCATCTTTGTATTCACTGTTCTCTTCTTCTAGAAGACATTTTCCTCTCTCCTCTTACTAAAGCACTCTTTCTGCAGTGCCCAGCTTCTTTGTCTTCTGCAGCCCCTGGGGAGTTAGGATAACTCTAGTCTATGCTCTACCTGTACTCCATGTGAATCTGTACCTCAGCATCTATCCCATTCGACAGCGACCATTCTTTTCCCTCTCCAGTGGAAGCTGCTTAGAGTTTCGTAGAATCAAGAGCTCTCATTTCCAAAAATGTTTTTCTTGTTCTTCTGCCTGTAGAATTTCTCCTTTTCTCTCCAGTCTGGTTAACTCCTAAATATACTTCTTGTTTCAAAGTAAGTTTTATTTCATCAGTGAGACCATCTCTAGACACCCTCCCAACCCAAACTAGGGCAGGTGCTCTAGCATGTCCTTTTTCTATTGTCTCTTCCATAAGGGCAGGTACTTTGTAGGTTTGTCCCACCCTGTGGGTTTCTGTCCTAGAATAGCATTTGCAAGTATGTACAACTATGTCCATTGTAGAATATATATATATATTTCTAATTTATTTTTCCCCCAAAGCCCCAGTAGATAGTTGTATGTCATAGCTGCACATCCTTCTAGTTGCTGTATGTGGGACGCCGGCTCAGCATGGCCAGAGAAGTGGTGTGTCGGTGCACGCCCGGGATCTGAACCCGGGCCGCCAGCAGCGGAGTGCGTGCACTTAATCGCTAAGCCACGGGGCTGGCCCTGTAGCATATTTTTAATCACAAAAAAGTCGGAAACAATATAGATTTCTAACAAATAAATGAAGAAGGAATCATAGAATTAGAGGAGTGGATCAAGTGGCTATTAAAGCCATTAGGTGAAAAGCTGATAAGAAATTGATTAGATTGATAACACTCTTCAATCATAACTTAGAAACTGAGAGTCAGCCTGATATTATGTGCTTCCTGCTCTGACAAAAGGAAGCAAACAGTACAACACATGAAACATTCATGCCCAAATTTAAAACTGTATATATTCAAGCATCTGGAGCCAACTATTAGCTTACAGGCAAAACAGAGGACAGAGGACCATATTCTACGACACCAGGGTGGAAGCCATCAGCCAAAACAATGAAGTAGAAACAAAACCACAAACTGACACAAGCACAGAAGCCTAGGGTTCATCACAAACAAATGAAAAGAATAAAAAGGAGGGGGCAATGTAGATTAAAAGGGAGCTAGGAGATATATCAATGAAGTCAGTGTGAGTCTTCTTTACAATATCCTGATTCATACAAACCATACAAAAATAGTTACAAGACGATCAGAGCAATTTGAACGCTGACTTGTCGCATCATGATGTCAAAAATGTAAATTTGTATTAGATATGATAATGACACTATGGTTATATTTAAAGAGTTATTAATTTTACAGACACCTACTGAAGCATTTAAAGATGAAGTTATGTGGTGTCTTGGATTTGCTTTAAATAAATTCGTAAGGAGGAGAAAGTGGGTTGTGGTAGGGACGGAACAAGACCAGATGTTGACAGCGGCCTAATGGGTCCACAGAGTTTATTATACTTCTCTCTCTCTTTTGTGTATGTCGAAAAATTTTATAACAGAATTTAAGAAGAAAAAATGGAACTAACACAACAGGATAAAGCTGCATTATGCCATGGTACTTTACGTATCATTAAAATAGACCAAGGGAGATTTATATATTCTAATGTAGCTAAATCTCCAAGAATAGGCTTATGAGAAAACAAGTTGAAGAATAATACATATGATGCCCCTGAGCTCATCAACAGGTGGGTACAGAGCTCATATAGGTTTACAGACATAAAGAAAAACGTCTGTAAGAATACACACCAAATTGTTTCCTGAGATTACCTGTGGAAGTGAGGATTTAGAGGGAAGGTAAATGGGACAAAGAATGATGATCAGTTGGTTTTATCAACACTATTTTATATTTAAATAAGGAGAATAAGTGAATTAATTTTGTAATTGCAATTGACCATAAAACAATAAAAAATAAAAGAAGTCAGGATGAGAGAAGAACCGCCCTAAGCAAGAGATCGCTCTTGCCGGGAACGCGGTGGTGAAGGTAGCAAAGGGGATGGTGGACGTGGAGCTGGTAATTTAGGAGGCATCTGTTTGCAATTAACAGAAATATGGCTAAAAGTAGCTTTAACTATATGAGAATCTATGATGTCCTGTACAAAGAAGTCCAGAAGTGGGTAGGTGGTTCCAGGGATGATTTACTCACAACAATGCCAGGGCTCCTAGCTGGTTCTCCAGGATTTCCATGGGATACTCTTTGTGGGTCCAGGACAGCTGCCATTGTACCACAATCACCTCTTACAGTGCCACTGTCAGAGGAGAGGGTGGATGAGAGGGAAGTTCTCTCTGCATGTCTCTCCATTTTATCAGAGGGAAGATCCAAAACAAGATCTTCCCCTCAGATCTTTCCGGCTAGACCATGTCATATCCCCATGTTCTATTTGCAAGCTGAGAAAGAGATTGTCTGCTGAGCAGTAAGAAAGAAAGTGGAGCATGGCTACTGTTTAGGTAATCGACAGTGTGCGCCACAGGTGCCTGTGTGTGTGTGTGTGTGTGTATGTGTGTGTGTGTGTGTGCAGATTCCAGTATTGTAGGGAAGCCCCTGAATTCGTCTGGAGTGTTATTGTTAATTTGCTCCCAGGTTGCTTGTAATTTGTGTGTCTTTGGAAAGAAAATCATTTGATTTCAAACAGTGGTATTTCTAATAGAACAGCTACTAAATAACATGGGATTTGCATAAAAATTTTCATCCGGTCCCCTCTGAGCCAGGCCCAGAGATCAGGGAGTTTGCACACATGCAGGGCTTTGGAGGACAGCATCGGCCGGACCATAAAAACTGCATTCACTTTTTTCTTTCGTCATTTGTGGGCATCTCCTCAGCTGTCCTTGTTTCTATTGGTTCATTTTAGAAAGTTTTAGTGGTACAGAGAATGAGGAAGAAAAAGAGGAAAAAAGCACGCCTAATCCTGCCTTCCTTGAATACAACCATCAACATGTTTGCATAATTCATTCCACAATATTTGTGTTATTTATAGTACATTTTCATGATTTTAAAAATATTACAGGCTCACTGTTGATGATTTAGAAACTATTTTTAAAAATTTGCTTAGAATCTCATCACTAAGAGAAAGCCATGGTTTACATGCTGGTGTAATTTATTCCGTTGGTTTTCGGTGTGAGTGTGTGTTTGACTACAAGGCAGATGCTAAGCAACTTCTCATCATTCATTGGCTGCTAGAAAACTTACAGCCAAGTTTGTTGTTTACCGCTTACATATTTTCCATATGAACTTTGTTTCTCCTTATGCTATTTGTTTTTTTTTCTTTTGCCTCACTTTTAATTCTTATAATTTTGTTTTACTTACATACCTGCATAATCCAGAAATACTTCCTAGAACTAAGTAAAGTACAACCAAATTTTACAGACACCCACACACAGAAAGACTGGGACCTTACTAGATGTAAAATGTTGTACTCTAATTTTTACTAACTGGTAATATTGTGAATTCTCTTATTGTCACATTTTCTTTAAAATTCAATATAATTTGTTGAATGTCATAGCATTTTTTGATCACTCAGTTGATATTTAACTATGTTGCCTCTAGATGTTTTATGATTCTAAGTAATGCTGTAAGAACATACATGTACTTGCTTCTTTTTCTGCATCTCTGATTATTCATTAGAATATGTTTGGAAAGGTAAATCTAGTGTGTCAAAGGATCTGAACATTTAAAATCTCTTGATACCTATTGCCAAGTGAGTTTCTAGAAAGAACGTTTTGACATACAATAGTGTATTTTATTGAAACAATCTCTTATCAAAATTGAGAATATCATAAAAGCTCTCTGCTATTGTGGTTGCTAAAAAAGGCAGCCATTGGTCATCTACTCTGCATTTCTTTGAGTTCTAGGGAGCCTAGATAGCCCTCTCAGCTTCTTGGAGTTTGGGATTCAACTTCGAGGTTTTGGGGTATTCCTCCGTCACTAGCAAATTAATGTAATCTGAGGAAACAGAGAGGTTGGGCAACCACTTCTATGGCTGCCAAGTGGAGGGAGAAGCATCAGGATGCCCTCTTTCTGATGAGTCCTTAGAGCGTGTCTACCTAATGGGGGATGAAGACAACTGCAAATGGTCATCTAAGAAAATCTGGGAATGGTGGGTGAGAAATTGGGAAAAGTAAAAGTGCTCAAGTGTCCCGGTCCTGTTCAACACGGCGCTGCTTGAACTGTGCTGAGAGTCTGAAGTTGAGATTCTGAGCAGGAGCTGAAGAATACTTTGACTCTGTGAAGAACACGGATAAACTGCGTCCTCAACCACTGCCCTGCCTTCCTGATATGATGGCTGCAGTTTTCTAGAGGAGAAAACTGAAGTTTGAGAGGCTCAATCAGCTTCTCCAAATTACGGAGTGTATATCTGATAGGACACACGGTGGATCATACTTTTTGACCTGCAGCCCTGTGGCCTTTCCATGTTATCATGGCACTTTCTGATTGACAAACGGTGGTGATACTTGTGCAAGTTCCTCCTATGGTCCTGAGGATAAGCCCTTTCGTCATGGCTATGCTAGCATGGAGAGCCAGGTCAATGTGATGAGAAAACACAAGAAGTCTCATAAAACTTGGGATGAACCTCATCACAACCATAAATACAGCTGCCTTCCTGAGCATGCTACTGACTTCCACATAATCTGATGTCATTCCTGTGTGCATTCTAGGCTACAACAAGAATGTGAGGCCATTTAAAGACATTATTGTGCCACAACTTTCAAATTCTATAAAGTTCAGTATGTTCTGTTCCTGAAGAGTTGGGAAATCTCTAAGAGAAAAAATAAATATGGGAGAGATCCAAAATAATTACAGAGATTGCTAAAGAACCCAAACAGGTATTTGGATCTGACTTTAGAAAATCACTTGCTAGTTAAGAGCCTTTTTTGTTTTATTTTGTCACAAATATTAGGGAGAAGTTAATCTGTGCTGTGCTAGGGTCTGGGATGGAGGTAAAAACACACAGTCCCAGCCCTGAAAGGACTCCTGTTAGGCGTAACGTGAAAAGTAAGCCCACAGTGAGAGCTCAGTGTGAAAAATAACATGACAGTCTCCCACTACCTACTAGTAATGCAGAGAACAGAGGCAGTAGATAGCAAAAGTCAGCAAAGACTTCCCAGACTATGGAGCAGTTAGTTCTGCCTTGAAAAACAAATAAGAAGTTTCCAGAGTCAAGAGGAAGACTGGCATTCCAGGAGACATGGAATACAAGTGCAGGTGATGGAATTATGGGAGCATGTTACCACTGCAGAGAGGCAAGTAGATTGATTGTGAATGGAGTACAAGGTGCAAGTCCAGGTGTGAAAAAAAGTAAGACAAGACAGGCAGGCTGGAATCAGAACACTCCATTAGTTGCAATCCTCTAATTTCTTTTTATAAAAATCACATAGTCCCAGCTTAAGCACAACAGGCTAATATATGCCAATAGAGAATGTCCAAAAAAACTCAAGGACAGTAATTCAACCCAGCCCTTAGTCTAATCAGAGGGTGAAGTCACACAAAACAAACACTGCCTTTTAGTGGAAGGGGGCATTTCTCTGAAGCAGAAGGGTGGTTGACTTTGGGTGAGGAGACACCTGAATACTTATCCACTACAGAAAAGTTCTTTTTTTTTTTTTTTCTAAAAATGTATTTGAGAACACTAGGTAAGTCCCCAACTGTTTTCTTTTTTTTTTTTTTGGCTGGGAAAGATTCGCCCCTAGCTAATACCTGTTGCCAGTCTTCCTCTCTTTTTTCCCCTCCCCAAAGCCCCAAAACATAGTTGTATATTCTAGTTGTAAGTCCTTCTATGTGAGCCACTGCCACAGCATGGCTACCGACAGATGAGTGGTGTGGTTCCGTGCCCGGGAGCCGGCCTGGGTCGCCAAAGCAGGGCATATGGAAGCACTAGGCCATCAGGGATGACTCTTAAAAGTTCTTTAAGATGAAGATGAGGTGGGTGAAGTCTGCTGTGAAGCTTAAGGGAAATTACTGAAAGGTTCCAGTCCTGTTAAAGAGTGGGAAGGTTATGTGATTATATCAATACCTTATTATGTTTTAATATTTTAATTGTAAAATAAAACATAAATACATAAACCACCAAAAAATAACCTCAAATATATGGATTCATTAGCTATTGTAAAGCAAACACCCTTATAATTACCACCAGCCCAGTAAATAGCCCCGTTCTAGCACCCCAGACGCCATCCATAGGTCCATTCCAATTACAACTCCCCTCCCAGCAAAAGTAATCACTGTCTGCCATTTTGTTATAGTTTTATCACCCAAATGTGCATCCCTAGACATGGTTAGTTAGCCTTGTACCTTTTTAAAAATTTTGTATATGTTTGAGGTGTCTTCTAATGTGCAGTTCCCTCTCCATTCCTTTCTTATTCCTGTAGTTTTTTTGTAGAAGACTCTGTGTTGATTGACCTGCAGCGTTTTGCTTGGTCTCTGTTTTGCCGATTGCAAACTCACAGTGCAGCTCAACAGTTCTCTGTAGCTCCTGCTTTACAAATGGGTCCAGGGCCTTTATTATCAGATTCAGATTTGGCAAGACAAAATAGTGTTCTGTTCTTTAACCACAAAGCTCTTAACACAGGCTTACCTCTTTTGTGATGTTATCAGACATTGGTGCTAAACACCTAGATCCATCACGTTGTGGGGAGCTACAAACTGGGATATTCTAATTCTACCACCTGCTTGTTCCTTTCTTAGTTGGAATACTTTTATAAAGAGGTACTTCCCTTCATTGACTGTTTGCTTACCTAGTGGTTATCTAGTTCATAAAGGGAAGGTAGGAAAAATGCTTGATTTTTCCCTGTATTTACTAATTTTCAAGATTATCTACGGTCTTTTCATTCTCTGAAGGTGATCAATTACTTTTAAAAAATATTAGAATGAACTCCTGGAGTTAACATATATGATAGGCTTCAATCCAACAGCAATTGTTTAATTCATTGACTTGAAAAATCTCCATGTTTGACCAGTGGGAGACTCACTCTTCAAGTTGGTCCCTGCTTCCTGGTCCCAGCTGGTCTTCTGGTCATCACATAATCTGGGGAATGGGTCGGGAACTATGTCTCCATAATGCTGAAGCTCTTCTGATCATTCCTTAGGGCTCCTGAGTGGTAGTATCTTGTTTTCACGTGAATGTTGGATCATCTACTTTAAAGAGATGATTGGTGTCACTGCTGGACTTCATGGTTTTTTTCCTTTTCATTGATTCTTTTTGTTTTGCTTTTGGATAGATGCATACCTGTTAATCAGTTCCTTCAGGACTGACCAGAGTTCATAATCAATTTAAATTATATTTTTCATTGAGCTCTGCTTCTTTCTACAAGATACACTCAAATGATGGAGGCACAAACTCTCAAACTGCTGATGCCTGAGCTAGGCCAACCTCTTTCAAGACACTAATGAGGCCAGAATCTAAGTAGAGGGAACTCTTAGCTTCCAGCCCAGTTGAAGGAAATGCCCCAGGCCCTTGTGCCCACCGTGGGTACCATTTCTGAGTTTATGCATTTCTGATTTTTGTGTTGACTTCTCTTCACCGCCTCTGTTTGTGCCTGAGGTCTCTAACTTTCTCAGCTTGGCCCTCAGCCCTTTCCTAGGCCTGGCTTGATCTCCACCTGTGCTTCCTCCTATTTCTAACCATGTCAATGGATGCCTTCACCCTACGAAGCCCTGGTGTCTAAAAATCAAGTCCAATCCTTTGGCTGGCTTCTGCCAGTTACATCGCAGGCCTCAAATTCCCAGTTAGCGTCCAGTAAGTTCCCTGCAATTGTGGGGTCTAACCCACTCCAAATCGATGAAGAAACAAAGGCCCATGGAGTGAATGGGCAGGTCTGGTTATGAACAGAGCAGAACTAGAACCCACGTCTCCTGATTCTAGTACTGTGGTCTTCCCACCACACAGCACTTCTGCCCACCTTTAGAAAAGGCATCTTTTGCTAGATGAACTAACAGGGAATGAATTGCTTGCTCTGATTTTAAAAAAGTGAAATGAGTAAAATATCCAGACCGAAAGAAGCCTGAAGAAGGCAGGAAGCCAAGTCGTGTTCTGAGAGGCCAGCCTGGAGGGGATTGGTCTTCTCACCACATGTGACAACACACTTGCAAGTTTTACAAGTTTAGGAAAGGATTTGCGGAAAGTGACTCAGCTCACACTGGGAGGAGTGCTAGATTTGGCTTGTATGTGAAGATTTAATGTATGTTGCAAAATCACAAATGTTGTTCACTGCATGGTGAAACGAAATTCCAGGTCCTCCTCACTAAGAAATGTACGAGAACTTCGTAGCCTGTGTGGTCCAGATTACAGTCTCAAATCTTGTCTGGGTTTATTTTTCCGTGTTGATCAGATTGTGCTGATTGCGTGGATAAAGTGGGGATGGATACAAAAGAGGGGGCAGAGCACTCCAGGATGTTCAAGCCCCGTGCCATTTGGAACTGGACAAGGTGGAGGTGAGGGACGCGGGTCTGGGCCAAAGTGGTGTCCTGGGCAGGGGAGCTTGGCAGCTAGTGTCCAGGGAGAGGGAAGAGGAGGGGCATGAATGCTTGGCTTCGCCAGGGACACTGAGGGGTCACAGAGAGACGTGGGGAGTAAAAGCCAATGTCCACGTGAGTTGGGAGGTGTGGCTGCAGCACAGTGTATGCAGGCCACAGCACTGCAGCCTGATACCTACCGCCTTTCCTTAGGAAGGCCTTAGCCAAGTGGCATTGTGCAAAGTTGAAAACACATGTGCACATATAGACACACAATACATGCATGTACACACACATGTGCACACAATGCATGCACACAAACACACACATGCATACACACATTTACATAGGCACATGTGTGCACACACATACACACATAACACACACATATGCACATTCATGCACTCTCACACACAAGTGCACATGCCGGTGTGTGAAGTCCACGTAGACCTGGTCTGAGTTGTTCCTTTACTCACCCTGAGCTGATATGAGGAAGTGATGCAACTTTAATCTCTAGCGAGGCAAGGCTCATGCAGGGCAATTTTGCAGGGCCCAGGGGCCCATCCTGCAGTCATTGGAAGCCCCCTGGTTTTGTCTCATGGGTGGCATTGAAGGGTGGCAGGCGCCGGCAGTTCTGGCTGTCAGATCTAGTCTCCGTCAGCCAACCTGGCCTTTCCCTGGGCGCTCTGCTGCCCATAGGAAGCCAATGGCTTTGACAATGTCTCTTTCCTCCTGGGTGAGACAAACTGCCTGACACTTTCAGGGGAATGCGTCCTCCTTGAGGGTGCTGTTGCCTGCTTCATCCTCTAACTTTGCAGCACTCACCACAGACTGGGTCCCTGTTCCACACCTGCTGTGTTTTCTGCAACTCTAATGTCTGTGTGCCTCATGGGCCCATGTGCAGAGGAGACATTTGCAAAAGTCATGTGCTGGGGACTTGGGAGGCATAGGTTGTGCCAACAGATTCCTGAGTTTGTCCTGTGTGCCAAACTCTGCACATACCTCGCCTTGTTCAACTCTGACAACAGTCTTAAGATGTGTGAGTGTAGGACCCTGGAGAGCCAGTCAGATTTGCTAGAAAAATAAGATACGGAGCAGAGGGCTGGCCCACCAGTCTGGTGCTGGTGGCTTTCAGGACGTTCTTTCTGTCTCCTAATGCACCTGGAGCTGTGGGTGCTACTCTCCTTGTAAAGGGGAGAATCAGGGCTCTTGGAGAGGGAATGGATGACCGAGAGAGGAGGGCAGGAAGAGGCCTCCGCTCTACAAGCCCGCTGAGATGTGGTGCTGAGGGGGCTAGGCAGAAGGCAAAGTGGGCGGGTGGGGTTTCAGGACTCGGCTCCCCTTCTCAAGTTCTGATCCCAGGCAGAAGGAAGAGATTAAACACCCAGAGGCCCCAGGTGTGGATGAGAGTCTTGTCTTCAATACACCTGAGACCCCGAAGCAAGTGACACAGAAAGAGCGGGAGGAGAGGAAAGCAGGGCTGCAGGTGGGCGGGGGCTGGGCTGGAGGCGGGCGGTCCTGGTGCAGGAAGCCGGTCGCTGGGCTCCTGGTCAGTCACCCACTGGGATATGTTAATGAACAACAAATACTTTTAAAAGTACTTCTTTGAAAAAGTTATTTTTCTGATTTTAAAGGTAATACATGCAAATTTTAAAACATCAGAAAATATAGAAAAGTAAAGATTTCCTATAAACCCTCTTTTACTAAGGTAATCTCTTACCGGAGATTATCTACTATTAATATTTGATGTATACACATTGCGTAGGTATATGTTTTTTCTTATGCGTTATGTTTCTCTCTGACTGGATTTTCTGTCAGGATTTCCTTCCTCTTTAAGGCTGCATACTACTCCATATCCCTGATGTATTGTAAGAAAACGCTGGATCATTCTCCATGTATTGTGTCTTCTTGTAACTGGTTTACTCTTAAGTTTACTTGGCCTACTACCAACCTATACCTCACAGCCTGGGAAGGCTTGATGAAAAGGTAAGAAGAAAAGTGACAGAAAAAGGAATAATACCAAATACCCAATGCCGCCCCCCACCACCAGCTCTCCTTCTCGTCTTGGGCAAGCTGGCCCAAGGGAGCCACTTGCTGCGGTTCTCGGGTGACCCAGTTCCAGCTGCTAACAGCAGCCCCAAGCTGCCCGTTCCCTCCCCACCAGCAGGTCAGTGGGGGATGAGTCATCCCTGCAGTCAGGACTGGAAACACCCTCCTCATCGGTCTCCCCAGAGACAGAGCCTCTGCCGGCGCCTGGTGTCTCTGCCAGCAGCAGGGAGCGGGCGGGCTGCGGTTGGGTTATTTTTGGTGATGACTGTTGAGCAACTGCAATGTGCTCTCGAGGAGAACATCCCCTGGTGGGTCATGGCCAGGGGCTCAGGGGCTGAGGCTGGCTTCCCGCCATTGTTTGTTCTGGGCTCAGAGCCGCAGTGGCTTTTCAGGACCAAGGGCGTGGCCTCACCTCCTTCCAGCTGGCTCCATCTCAGGATGGGCAGGAAGGTCTGGTGGGGGAACATCATGCTAGGGAAAAAGAAAGGCAGGTGGACTGGCCTGGCCTGGGGGCCAGGGCAGTTCTGAGTGGAGCATGGCATCGGTCTCAAGAATTGGTCCTCCAGCCCAGGTCCTGAGCACTGCTACCAGGCCCCTGGGGGTGAGAAGGCCATGAGGAGAAAATGGAGAGTGCTGTGTTCCTGAAAACTCTGCCTGGGGTCGGGCTTATGCCTCAAGGGGCCACCTGGGGTGGATAAGTGGGCATGCTCTTCCCCTCTGCAGGGAGCAGGCATGGTCTGGCGTTCTGCAGCATCATCCTGGCACAAGCTTCAGCTGATCCCTGTGTCCTCCAGAGATGCCTCAGGGAGGTCAGTGTGCCCAGCGGGACACACAGTGAGGGCAGGAAGCTGCTCAGCTGCAGGTGGGCTGGGAGGACTCCGATTTGGATTTGTAAGGAAGAATGCTGGATGCCCCCCCAGGGATATTGTGTGTGCATGGAGGGGGGGAAGTTCTCCGGGACCCCTGGGAGTGCAGTCACGGACATGTGGGTTATGCCGTCTGTGTAGCTGGAGGTCTGGGAAGCTTGGGCTATTCTCCCAGCAAACCAGTAAAGTAGGTCTTCTGACACTCGCTTGTCGATGGGGAAGTGGAGTCTAGAGGAGATAAGTGACTTGCCCAGATTTGCTGGGTGAGTAAGAGGCAGAGCCAGGAGTGGCCCTCATGGCTGTTTGCTCTGAGGCCACACTCTCCTCACTGGACACTGTCTGTATCGTTTAGATTCATCATTTGGTTTCTGGAAGGAGTGTCTCATTCTCCATTGACTGGACATCACAATTTGATTGCTTGGCTGGAGACTAGGGATGACACCTGATAGGGGACGCTTCGACATATTGCACACAGAGCAGCTTCCCAAGCTCTTAGTTTCATGCCACCTGCTTTTAACGTCTTGAAAAGCATTTGCTACTCTTACTTATCTTGGGCAGGTCACTCCTAGTGTTACCATGGGAAAACCACTGGTTGAGGTTGTGGAGCCAGGTCGATGTGAGGAGAGAATTTATTTAGTTTTAAATCCAGATCTGTGATTTTGAGCAAGTTATTTAAAAACTGTCAATCTCAGTCTCACCACCATAAAAAGATACAACTCTACCTCCCATGTATTAATTAAATGAGATAAAGTGTGAAAAGCACCTTGCTCTAAATAGGTATTCAACTACTTTTGGATCCCTGCCCCTTTCCTCTACTCTCTTCTCCTCGAAATATTTTCTAGACATGTGGAATTTCCCCTCCCCCTTTCCACTGTACTGTCTACTCTCTCCTGCTCTGGGATGGTCCCAGGAAGGCGGTTCCGTGCTGTGGAGGTGGCCCAGCGGAGAGGAAGCACCACACGAGAACAGCTCAGCTCTTGCTGTCAGAAAGATTGGGTCTGAGTCTGCCGTGACTGAAGGTGTGGGTGGTTCTGAGGAAGTAACTTGACATCTCTGACTACATAAGTAAAGTCTCTCGCCCTGGAAAATCTGAATACCGCAGGAGACCACCCAGCAGATACAAGAACCATGCCCCCTCCATCCCACTCCCTCCAGGGGCTTAGGTCAGGCGTCTGCTGAGTTGCAAGACAGATGCCCAGTCTTAAGTCTTAAACGGGAAGAGGACCAGCCGAGAAGCCCAGTTCTATAAATGAGGTCAGCTGGAGAACAGGCTGGGGATACGTGACTCAGTGTGGGCTCCTCGTGATTGTGACTTGTCCTGACCTCCACAAGGGGAACACGGCTTTACAATAAGTTCTATAAGGTGGAGAAGGTTCTTCTTCTTTCAATCAGGAATGACTAAAGCACAGTGATGAAACTCTGCTCATAAAAGATAAAGAAACAAAAGGCATCCAAATTGGAAAGAAAGAAGAAAAACTATCTGTATTTTCAGATGTCATGATCTTGTATGTATAACATCCAAAGATATACACAAAAACAATTAGAGCTAAGAAACAAGTTCAGGAAAGTTGTAAGATACAAGAAAAATATACAAGAATAAACTGTATTTTTATGTTATCAATGAATAATCCAAAATTGGATTTAAGAAAACTATTGCATTTGTAACTAAACAGGAAGAAAATACTTCTGAATAAATCTAACAAAAAAGTGCAAGACTTTAACACCAAACGTGGCAAAATACCATTGAAAGAAATCAAAGGAGATCTGAATAAATGGAAAGACATCTGTGTTTGTGGATTGGAAGGCGTAATATTGTTAAGATGGTAAAACTCCCCAAATTGACTCATTCAACACAATGCCTTCAAAATCACAGCTGCTTTTAAGCAGAAATTGACAAGCCGACCCCAAAATTCACAAGGAAACGCAAGCAACCCAGAATAGCCTTGAAAAGGAAGAACAAAGTTAGAGGCTTCACACTTCCCAATTTCTAAACTTACTACAAAGGTACAGTGATCAAGACTGTTTGGTACTGGCATAAGGATAGACATGAGATTCCAGAAATAAACCCACACAATTGATTTTCAACAACATTGCCAATACAATTCAATGGAGAAAAGACAATCTTTTCAACAAATGGTGCTGGGACAACTAGACATCACAAACAAAAGAATTAAGTTAGGCCTCTACCTCACACAAAAATTAACTTAAAAAGAGGTGAACTATAAAAGTCTTAGAAGAAAACAGAGACATAAATCTTAGTAACCTTGGACTAGGAAATGAATTTTTAGATATGACACCAAGAGCACAAGCAACAATAACAACAAAAATAGATAAATTGGATTTCATCAAAATTAAAAATTTTTGTGCTTCAAAGGTATCAAGAAGGTGAAAAGACAACTGACGTTGTGGGAGAAAATATTTACAAATCATATCTCTGATAGGGATCTAGTGTCCAGAATATATAAAGAACTCTTACAACTCAACAATAAAAAGACAAATAGCCCAATTAAAAAATGGGCAAAGGATTTGAATAGACATTTCTCCAAAGAAGAAATGCAAATGGCCAATAAACACTTGAAAAGCTGCTCAACATCGTTAGTCATTAAGAAAATGCAAATCTAAACCACAATGAGGTGGTTTAGAGGTGGTCACATCCTCTAGGATGGCTAGAATAAAAAAAAGAAGTGATGACCAGTGTTAATGAGGATGTGGAGAAGTTGGAGCCCTCATTCATTGCTGGCGAGAATGTAAAATGGTGCAGCCACTTTGGAAAACAGTCTGGTACATCTTCAAAAAGTTAAAATACAGTTATGATATGACCCAGCAGTTCCACTCCTAGGTATATATGCAAGAAAATTGAAAACATATGTCCATACAAAATGTTGTACATGAATGTTCATAGCAGCATTATTTATAATAGCCCAAAGTGGAAACAACCTGAATGTCTATCAATTAATGTGGATTAAAAATATGATATACACATAAAATGGAATATTATTCAGCCACAAAAAGGAATGAAATATTTATACATGCTCCAACACGGATGAACCTTGAAAGCACTGTGTTAAATGAAAGCAGCCAGACACACAAAACCAAATCTTGTATGATTCCATTTATATGAAAAGTCAGAACAGGCAAGTCCATAGAGAGAGAAATTAGGTTAGTGATGTCCAGATGCAGGGGTGGGGATGGGGAGTAACTGCTAGTGGTCATTGTGTTTCTTTTTGGGATGATAAAAGTGTTCTGGAATTAGATAGTGGTGCTGGTTGTACAACTTTGTGAATATACTAAAATCACTGGATTGTACACTTTCAAAGCGTGAATTTTATGATACGTGAATTACATCCTGGTTAAATAAAAAAAAAGTTTCAAGTCAAGGAAGATGGAGATATTTGAGAAAAGACTTAGAAGTTAAACTTGAGCCAAATACTTTTCTGATTTTGGTAGAAACTAATCTAATTATAATAATTATATAATTTAGTTCTATACTAGAACAAAAATGAATATATTGGACATAATCTTAAGAAAATAAAAGATCTTTATCAGCACAAAGTACTGCCCATTAAAACAGGTAAAAGGAAGATTGTGACCATCTCTTACACGACTATTTTTAGAAAGGGAGACAGTGTTTCTTTGACATTTAGGACCAAAACATGTAAAGCCGGGAATATTTCTTTGAGTCTTTGATTCTGTATTGGAAACAAAGCTTTTCTTTGTTGTTTTCTCCTATCTTGTTAGTAAAATTTATGCTAATTGTAGAAAGTTTAAAAACACAAAATATAAAATGAAGTAGAACGTAAGTCACTCATAATTTCACTACCTAAAGACAATCATTGTTAAGACGAGAGCAAGTTTTTTTCTTTACATAGTTGAGATCATATTGAATATGCAATTAATGTTCTGTTTACTTGGCTTACTAGTGTACCAAACATTTTCTAGGCATTTGAAAACTCATTTTAACCATTATTTAAGAGGCTGCATGCTATGCTATCTGGTGGATGGATATTGTTCTGATTTTCTATTACTACATAACCACCCAAAATGTAGTGGCTTAAAAGAAAAAAAAAACTCTCATGGTTTTGTGGGATGACCGCATTCAGGTAGGTGGGTTCTTGCTTGAGATCTCTTGAGCGGTTGCTAGCTGATGTCTGGGGCTGGCATCACCTGAAGGTTCAGCTGGACTTGGTGTTGAAGGAGATTCACCCTCATGGGGTTGGCTTGAACAGCTGAGGGATGGCCAAGCGTCAGTCCCTCTCCATTCAGCTTCTTGGGTTTCCTCACATCGTGGCGGTCTCAGGATAGTCAGATTTGGATATGGCAGCTGGATTCTCCAAGAATCCACATTCCAAGAGACTGAGGCGGGAGCTCCATTTCTCTTTATGCTTGGGGATTCACACATATCACTTCAGTCTTGTTTGTTTGGGAGATGAGTACACAGGGATGTAAAAATTGTGAGGCGTGGGTCATTGGTGACTCTTTGGAAACTAACTATCTAAAAGACATTTAGTTACATTTAGTTTATTGCCATTATTTTACTGTTATTAATAAACTGCAACAGGGGCAGGTCCAGTGGCATAGCAGTTAGGTTCACGCGTTCAGCTTCAGCGGCCCAGGGATCACCAGTTCGGATCCTGGGCGTGGACCTACTCACCGCTCATCAAACCATGCTGAGGTGGCGTCCCATATAGAAGAGCTACAACTCTACAACTATGATATACAACTATGTACTGGGGCTTTGGGGAGAAAAAAGCAAAAAGAGGAAGATTGGCAGCAGTTGTTAACACAGGACCAATCTTCCTAAAAAAAAAAAAATTAAGCTGCAACAAAGTCTTTCCCTGTATATCTCATTTTATATTTCTGCCTAGAAACACATTTACTTATAGGACAGTGATCTAGCTGTGAATTAATTCATCAGAAATGTACTATCCATGACGTCTCAGGTGGTGTGTAGGCACCAGCGATACGAAGACGAAGATGAAGGGGATGGGATTCAGGTCCTCAAAGGATTCAGTCTAGACAAACACACGTGCATCTATTTTAATAAAGTATGCTCCAAGAAGCTAGGGGTCACATCTCTCTGATTTACTCATGAAACTCTGTGGCTAAAAGAGCCTCACCTAGTACATCCTCATTAAATCTTTGCTAAATAACCAAATATGATTGCGTTAGCTTGCACAAAGCTCTGGGGACCCAGAGGGAAGGCTGAGGAATCCTCACAGAGAAGATAACTTTCCTGAAGTCTTTGACGTTGAGTAGAAGTTCAATGGAGAAAGGCAGGGTGGAGTCTCACATGCACAGGAAATAGCCACAAGATAATTTTCTCCATATTTTTATTACCCTTTATATTTTCTCTTCTGCTGGCTGTTGGTTCATATCTAATCCCTGTGTGGTTGTTTTTTTTTGGAATATTAGGTTGTAATAAATTTTGTGATTTCCCTACATGATTAGTGCCTTATTTTCTGATATATGAATAGCAAATATATTTTTCAATAAATTTTTTGTATTTTATTTATGGTACATAAAGATGCTTAAAATTCTTATAATGTCCAATCCATCATTTTGTTTCCTCTTTATTTTAACGTTTTATGCTTAGCAAGTCCTTTGCCCACCAGAAAAATAATCACTAGTATAGCGTATTCTAATTTTAATTCTTGAATTTATTGGGAATTTATTTTGATAGATGGTATGAGATAAGTATTTGTTATTTTTTGGTTACAAATTATGAGTCATTTTCTGAATAATTGGCCCATGCCCCATTTTTTTTTCTAGTGGATCCTTTATCATATACTTAATTCTTACATACATTAAGGTCCAATTTGCTCATTATTGTATTCTGTTAAAATCTGCTAGAACAATTGAAGGGTCTGAACCTTTTCTATTGTTCATCTTTAAATCCACAGAGCCAGCAGACAGCCTGGACCACGAGGCACTTAATACATATTTGTTGAGTAAATGTGTTAATATACATGTGTATGTTTGACCCTTGCTCTTGGTGGCAAGCCCACACAAGGAAGGCTCAAATAATGGCGCTTGCACTCTGATTCTAAGATAAAAAACACCGGGTAGGAGGCCCAAGTGATGTTCCCTCCTTCGCTCCAGTCATATAGAAACGACTGGTCACCGATGAAAGCAGATTCACTTTCCCATCCCTGGACAATCCATCTTTCCTAAAGTGGCTCATAGAAGGTGGATGCCTGGGACCTCAGCTCAGCTTCTGGCTCGTGCTGGAGGGAGAGCCAGAATTAGAGAAGGAGCATTTTTCCAGAGGATTGCTAGCTTTGACACTCACCATAAAAATAATTTGCTAAATGGTAGAAGCAACTGAAGCTAATTAGGGACAATGTGCAGAAACCTCGGCACTGCCTTGTGAGCTGCAGAGCAATGCAGCTTCCAGAGATTGTGGCATCGTCATGGTGTCTGCCACAAATGTTATTCCTGGAATCAAGACTGAGGTTCCTAGAAATCAGTGGTTTGGGGCAGGCTTCCTTCTTGCTGCAAATAACCATGACGTGTTGCAGCTGCCTGTAGTCAAGTTGACTCATGGATGTCAGGGTGGAGAGGCAGGGCTGGGGGTGAGGAATGCAGAGTGACAGCCTCATCGTGGCTCCACGCTGTCGCAGGAGGCCCTGAGGTGTCCTGTACCAAGAGTGGATGCTCGTGCGATGTAAGCCTCTGGGGGCCAAGGCTGGCTTTGCAGACCGTGAGGGTTCAGTTGACGGCTGTGTGCTGTAACTGGGTCAGGCATGGCGCTAGGTGTGCTGGGACTTTGGCAACACTGGAGGAACAAGGAATAGAAAGGGGAAGAAGGAAGGAGACTGACCTAGTTAGAGAGAAGGCCCCTGGGAGAAGCAAGCCCAGAGCCTGGAGACACACAGCCATCTCTCTCTCTCTTACATTTTATTTTTTTGTGGTGAGAACACTTAACATGAGATCTTCCCCCTTCACAAATTTTTAAGCGTACAATACAGTACCACTGACTATGGGCGTAATCTCTGCAGCTATTCATTTTGCTTGACTAAAACTTTATGCCCAATGATTAATAATTCCTCATTTTCCCCTCCTCCAGCTCTTGGCAACCACTACTCTGTTCTTTAACTCTGTGAATTTGACTATTTTCGATTCCTCACATAAGTGGAATTACGCAATATTTGTCTTTCTGTGACTGATTTATTTCACTTAGTGTAACGTCCTCCAGGTTCATCCATGTTGTTACGTGTGGCAGAATTCCCTTCTTGTTTAGGCTGAATGGTATTCCACTGCATGCACAGACCATGTCTTCTTTACTCGAAACCATCTCTCTTTTGAAATTGGTGGTGGGATGAGGAGATTAATGACCAGCTACAATGTGAAGATTCTGTGCTGGGCACTGTACACCTTCATCCCTCCCCCCAGAAATCATGAGACACAGGTTATTATGAACACATTGTTGGGGAGACTGAGGCTCAGAGAGGTTAACTAATTAGGAGACACAGTGGGGAGGGAAGGAAGGATGTTCCTCCCAGCCATCTGTCACCAGAGCTGGAAGGCCACCTTATCTGGACCACACTGCCTCCGCCAGGTGGATCCTCAGGATTTCTGCCTTTTTCTCCATCACGGCTGCCTCTCTACACCCCTCCCCATCAACGCATATGAGATGTCTGATCTTAGCAAGTAGCAAATTTTCTTTGCCACAGATACCTTAGTGCTTGCAGGTGTGCTGTAAGGGTAAAACGATTGACCTAAGGGGTTTGCATCATAACTGAACCCTAAGAAGGAATCTCTAAATGGTAAGCATTCTTGTTGTTGCTCTCGCTATTCTGGAAAACAGTAAGCAAATCTGAGTGGCCGTGTGCATTGATACCCTGAGTCTGGAACGTGAGAATCTGCTTCCGTGGCCCCTTCCACCCTCCCCTCTCTCACTGGCATCCAGCCCACCAGAGTACCCTGTGGCCACACGCACTCAAGGGTTAGAATAAGCATCGATGACCAGTGAGGTCACAGTGGTTCTGGAGAACCACAGGAGATGAGGTGACAGGAGTGGAAGACATTGCCCACCATCCAGAAATAAGAAACTTCTGAAAAGAAGCTCTGATATTTTGAATTCCTGAAATGGCAACGTTATTCTTGTTCTCTTTAGGAAAAGGCTGAAGGGAATGAATTTCCAGATACATACCACATACAAGAATGTCTTAGGATAACACACCAGATGTGACACTTCTGGCTGCCACTTGTGCTACCTGGCGTTGGACTTCAAGACCGCTATGAATTTCAGTTAACATCTGTTCAGGCTTTCCCTGATGCAAAGTTATTTTGTTCGTTTGGGAAAAGGGACCTTGTCATTTTTGTTTTATTTTTATTCGTGTCCACTTGGTGAGAAACTCAAATTGAGACGCTCTACGGGAAAAACTACTTTTTACGTAACGATCACTTAGTCACAGGATGACTGAATACTGCATGCTTTTTTGCCAGAGTTTCTGGTTACGGATAATTTTCTCCTTTAGGTTCTTAGCTTGGAACCTAAAGAAAACATGAAAGCAGAAAACGAGCACTTCTAAGATAACCACCATGGAGAGGAGAAGGAATGATAAGGGCAGTGCTGCGGGGAAGGCTGGCAGTTCATTAGCCAAAGGAAAGGAGGTGGGGAAGGAGGCAAAGGACTAGGAAACACTGGTGCAGGGGGTGCCGGGCAGAGTCTCAGGAACGACTCTCTCTCAGGGCCTCCCAGGACGAGTGTGGCGCCCACTAAGTGTAGGTGCTGGATACGCTCCTGGAGTTGGAATCAGACTGAAGGGACAGAGAATGAATTCCATGACTTTGTGTTTGGCAATTGCTATGGGCTGAATTGTGTCCCCCCTACAAATTCATATGTTGAAGTCATAAACCCCAGGACCTCAGAATGTGACTATATTTTGGAGAGATGGTCTCAAAGACGTAATTAAGATAAAACGAGGTCACTAGGGCAGGCCCTAATCCAATGTGACTGGTGTCCTTATACGAAGAGGAGATGAGGACACAGACACACACAGAGGGATGACCATGTGAGGACACGGGGAGAAGATGGCCATCTACACGCCACAGAGAGAGGCCTGAGGAGAAACCAACCCTGCAAACACCTTGATCTCAGACTTGTAGCCTTCAGACCTGTGAGAAAATACATTTCTGTTGTTTAAGTTGCCCAGTCTGCTGTATTTGTTATGACAGCCCTAGCAAACTAATATCGTAATCTAAGATCATTAATAATCTTTGAGAGAGGTCAACTTTGACAGAGGCTGGGGAACGACAACCAGGTTTTGGGGAAGTAAGGAGATTCGTCACCTCATAATTTCTTATGAAAGTTAGAAGTTGAGTAAGAAAGGTCTCTTCCTGGGTATTTTGTCTCACCTCCTCTTCCTTTTTATCAAATAGTACATTCTTGGCACATATTTTATATCATCAGCTCCTCATGAGGAACACAATATGGATCAAGATGTGCTTGAAAGCTCTAGGACATGGCCTCATCATTGGCCCAGGCGCAATTGTTGCAGGATCTGCTCACAGGTTCTGGAAACCCTTCAGGCCTGGGTTGCCCATGCATCTGCAGTAAGTTCTGGGGTCATCTTGGCTGCACATCTTCACTTGCCCACCTTGCTCGTTTGGGACTTGGTAACGTGGCACAGCTTTTGGTGAATAACTGGCCCTCGGGAGGCAGCCCCAGAAATCTCCTTCAGACTCCACACCCCGCAGTTGCTGGGGTCTGTGCTGCTCCTGCTCGCTTATCCTGGGCCCATGAACGTGGATGGGTGGGAGTGCAGGTGTCCAGCTCCTTCCAGAGGTGAGGATCAGACCAGATGACACCCATGTTAGCAAACAACACAGTCTCAGTGGTTCAGGAGCCCCTTTGCTTGGCAAAGACCTGGAATGGCCTGGAAAAGAGATGTCAGAGTTGAAGAGTTCTGGGGCCTACTGGGATGGGGGCCTCTTGGTGGAGACAGACGGAAGACAGGAGGCCAGCTGGAGGGAAGAAGAGGTCTCTAAACAAGGGGCCTCGAATCAGCAGGTCTCAAACTCAATGTGCATGCAAATCATCTGGGGAAATTCTGAAGAAGGTTCTGGTGCAGGAACAGCCATGTTTGGCGTCCTCTCCAGGAGTTCCCCACACCCCTTTTGAGAAACACTGTTTCAACTAGTCCACTTTGTTAGGGTTTCTTCTCTGGCAGGGTATTCATAGACACATTTTGCCTATTTCCATGAGGATATCTAACTGTGATTTAAGAAGAGTACAATGTATAAAATACAGAAAGAATTTAAGTTGAAAAAATACAGGAAAATACGAATGCAGGTGGTGCCAGCACACGTGGCACAGTTCTTACCCTGCCGAGGGTGTGGTCCGGATCCAGTGCCCACTTCCATGTGAGGCAGACAGACGACAGACACGTGAACATAAATAGTGGAAAAAAAAGTCAATGAAGTAATGAAAGATGGAGAAAAGAATCATTAAAGCAAAAATGCTTTAAAAATCGAGTAGAGAAAATTAAAACACTAAAACAAATGATAAAAAGGAAGAATAGTTAAAATAACAAAATTAAAATAAGAATCAGCTAAATGAACATCTCCACGAAAGCAAGGAAAGATGACTAAAGCTAGTGAAATAGAAACTGGCCTAGAAACCAATCCTGAAAGAAAAGGGATTTGGGGACAGAGGGAAGAGAAAAATATCTGGAGAGCTGAAAAGGAACTAAATGAATAAAAATAATGATAACAGGCTAATAAACACGAACAGACCACTTGTCATGCATAGATAGGAAAAAAACGGAAAAAAGTAAAAAGAGCAAACTTAAAGATTAGGAAGGTGATGGTAAAAGGAGGAGAACGCAAAGGAAAGCAATTAAAACCAGCCTCGATCAGAAACACGGAACTCTCTGTATAGCACGGCAGAGTTACAGGGTCAAAGCGTTTTTATAACAGAATAAATACATTCTCAAAGATTAGGAAACAAAAACAAACAAATTGAAAGGAAAAAACCCCCCCCAGAGTTGAAAGCCAGCAAGTAGAGGGTGTCCTCAGCTGGTCCCTGAGTGGGGACAGCCGGCCAGAGCCTGGTGTGGAGCCGGAGCCACCTGAATGGGCTTCGCCTCGAGGCTTCACCTGGCACCTGGGACTGAGCTGAGATTCCAGATGGGGCCTGCATTTGTCCGGGTAAGCCACCTTGAGCCAAAAAACACTTTCAACCCCATATTGCGCTGTCCTCTGAGCATAGGGACTGTGACAGTTAAGTTTATGTGTCAGCTTGGCCAGGCCACGGTGCCCAGTTGTTTGCTCAAACTCCAGTCTAGATGTTGCTGTGAAGGTATTGTTCAGATATGATGGACATCCACCATCACTTGACTTTAAGTAAAGCAGATCGCCCTCCATAACATGAGTGGGCCTCATCCAATTAATTTGAAGGCCTTTAGAGCAAAGACTGAAGTTTCCCAGAGAGGCAGTTCTACCACAAGACTGTAAGATGAAAACCCTGCGTCAGGGTCTTTCCTGCTGGCCTGCCCTGTGGATTTGAGTCAAGACTGCAACGTCAACTCTTACCCGAATTTCCAGCCTGCAGATTTCAGACTCGCCAGTGCCCACATGGGTCAGTTCCTTAAAATAAATCTTTCTCTCTCTGTATATATATCCTATTGGTTCTGTTGCTCTGGAGAACCTGACTAATATAACGATTATTATCTGCATTTCTGTATGAAGAAAGTGAGGCTCAGAGAACTTCAGAAGTGCTAGGGTCCCTTCTCTCATGTAGGTGCAGCCGGGTGCTGGGTCCCAGTGTCCCAGGCCACGAGACCCCGTGTGGTGGAGAGGCCTGACCATGGGTCCTCGCTCGGGGCGCACGTGTGAAGGACTCTTCCCCTGACTCAGCCACTTTTCTCCTATCTATGAAAAGGGAATAGCAGAATTCCTGGCATTTAGGGCATTTGTGAAGGTTCCAGATACCACGCCTGATAAACATTTTTGATGCACAAAAGGTGCGCAGCGAAAGACACTGAGTCTTGCTGTTTCGAGTCCTTTTCCTGGTACAGGGGAACGAGATGGGGTGGTGAGAAGTGGAAGCAGTAGGGCACACAAACTGAAGTTATATGTCCATGGTCATTTCCTTCAGAAGCAGCCTGTGGCCATCGCTGGTGGCATGTGGCACCCACTACTCCACTTCTCCATTTTCCGGGTCTATAGGGCCCTTCAGAAATTAAGAAGGATCCAGTCAGAGGAGGATTTAGGATTTTCAAATAAGAGGGGGCATAGCCAGGCACTTGGCAGGTAGGCTCACCTGGACGGGAGAGGAAACAGCGAGGTGAGCTCCACGGTCCTGGAGATCCAGCTCCTACGCCCAGGGGTTTGCCCAGAGAATACCTGTGGCTTCTGTCACTAACCTGGGGGCCTCTGGGAGTAGTGGTGATGCATTTGATTGGGCCTTCTTTCAGGCTACCTGGGCAAAAGGTAGCCCAATGATGAGGGGCTGATTTTGAACAAGGACATGTGGCATCTAAAGATACCACGATCGTGAGCGAAGGTCCATACCCATTCAGATGCATGTGAGCCCTGGGGTTCTTGAACCATCCGGTGGATATCTCAAGGGAGATCTAAGGAGTGACAGGGTATTCTTGCCAACCTTGGTAAGGGGAGCTCAGATCTGGGTTCCTTTAGAATAACAGACATGAGTCATGAACTGGAAGACCCCCCTGGCCCCAGTCACTGGACATGGACTTAAGTTCTTCTCCTCCAGTTTCCCAGCAGTGTGGACTGTCAATAGGAACTCCGCACACTGACCTAGAGTCTGTTGATGAATATAGATAAAAGTGGATTCCAAATGCACTCAGTTTGGGAATCAGGTGACCAGACTAGGGGTAGAATCCTGGGGAACTGGCAGACCCTTCCAAAATTTGGGAGCATAGGTAAAGCCAACCCAAGCCAAAGGCCTGGAGAGGCAGCCATGGACGCTGGACTTGACTCCTGAGCAGCTAAACGCACGTTCTGCGTTCCAGTAGGGTGGGGCACCAAGGAACAAGACCATCAGCTGGAGAAGGAGCGAAGTAGCAGGGGCATTTAACACTCATCTTTACAGACAGGTGAGTGTGTAGTACAGGAGCACGTGGACTGAATTAAAGGTGGAGACCACAGATGCACAGGAGCTAGGTTCTCTGTGCAAAGCAACTGGAATTTGGAGGCTGGACGCTGCAATACACACCACATGGCAAGATCTTTTTTAGAACTTTTTGATTTTTTTACTTAACAGTGTGGCTACCAAATCAACATAATTACAATCTAAAAATACTCTTTCTTCCAAGTCACCACCTCACGATGTTTATGATGATGGACGTTCTCCAAGATCCACAGGACTCTACACAGGTCTAATTGGTGGGTTAAGTGGGGTGTGATGGGTATCACCGCTCCTGCTTCCTTCAAGTACTGTATAGTGGCATTAGGCTCTGCAGCTTCTCCAGGAAGGTAATACTGCTTCTGGATTATTCTCTTAGAAGGGAGTGGAAAATTCATGCCTTGCAATATACCCAATTAAAATGAGTAAATATTTCCTCCAAAAGTCATGTACGTAAATGTTCATAGATGCTTTATTTATGATTGCCCAAAACTGAAAACAACTCAAATGTCCATCAAGAAGGGAATGGATAGGGGCCAGGCCAGTGGCGCAGGGGTTAAGTGCTCGCACTCCGCTTCGGCAGCCCGGGGTTCGCAGGTTCGGATCTCGGGCCTGCCCCGACGCACCACTTGTTAAGCCACGCTGTGGCGGCATCCCATATAAAGTAGAGGAAGATGGGCACAGATGTTAGCCCAGGGTCAATCTTCCTCAGCAAAAAGAGGAGGATTGGCATCGGATGTTAGCTTAGGGCTAATCTTCCTCAAAAAAAAAAAAAAAGAAGGGAATGGATAAGTAAGTAGTGGTATAACTGTGGTATAGACTATTGATATGTCTCACACCTGGATGAATCTTGCAGTCTTTATGTTGAGAGAAAGAAACCAGGCAGAAAAAGTACATACTCCCTGACTCCAATGATATGAAGTTCAACAAAGACAAAACTAATTAATGGTGATAGATGCCAGAAAAATGGTTACCCCATTTTTGGTGGGGTTGGGGGAAGGGAGCTGGTTACTGACTGGGATGAAGCATATGGCAAATTTCTGGGGTTCTGTTCTAAACTTTGATCTGAGTGGGCGTATACATAATTGTATATAGAAGTTCACAGAGCTACACTAAGATTAGTTCATTTTATGCATTTTATGTTAAATCTCCATAAAAAATAAAATGAGGAGGAGAAATAGGGAGGAAGGGAGATGGGAAAGAAGAAGAGAGAGAGGGAAAGAGAAAAAGAATAGGAGGAGAGAAATTAGAGAAAATGAATGATAATTTTTCCTTTACATTGTCATTATCAATTAGGTTCTATTTCTTCTATATTAAAAGCAATTCTAAACGAAAGGAACTGGACAAATTATCTTATTCCTCTGGGAAATGCACATAAAGAAATTGGAGACTTAGGTTCTCACATGGAAAGACTGAGAGCTGTAGAACTGTTAGGAGCTGCTAATCTCTTTACCCCAAACTTCATCAAGTGTTTGTTGTGTGTTTCCACAGGGACCTAGGAGGTAATGAAAGAACTGGTGTTTTCCACTTTTCCATTTATTGACATCCTTTCTGTCACATGACATCATCTGCTCAGACCTGGGGGCAGCACAGACATTATAATTTATTGTGCTAAGATCTACTTGAGTAGGCAGTTCTGTGGTTGACTTTCATACCTGCACCTGGGGAAGCCTGGATGTGCAAAGTCCTGTGGCTCTGGTTGAAAGGCTATGCTCTCGCCAGGCGTCTCATGCAGATGACCCTCTTGTTGCACGATTAGGAAACTGACACGATGACACTTTTCTCTAAAACTTATCTTTCTGCAAAATCAAAGTACTGCATACACAGTGAAAATAATTCAACAATGTCTTCAAAGTAAGTACAACACTTCAGTTTTGTTTTTCTCTCACCCACTTTTTATTTGGCTGAATGGAATGTGAAATATGTCGTGTTTCCACCAGAGTCCAGAGAACATAATGGAAAGGGAGAGCTTTCCACGGGAGCAGGAGCCAGGTAGGCCTGGTAAAAAGGCAAAGACATAGGAAAATACACTTACTGGCCCCAAGGAGCAAAGTTAGGAGGCCTCTGGGAACCTTCACCGCAGGTCGGATTGGAGGCAGAGGCAGGCTGCTGCTCTCTGTCATGGGCCAGCTCTAGACACATGGCAGCTCCACGGAATATCACGCAGAGCCCTGCCAGAAGATTAGTTGTTGATCTTGCTGATTTACAGCTCCTATTCCAAAGTCATCCAGATTTTTATTTCATGACTCAAGATGGCTTTTGTGTTTTTAATTCCCACCTATTGCTGCTTAGCTTCCCAGAGCTGATACATGCCCCGAGGACAAGATTAGGCTCGCATGTACTTTGTATTACTCATGAGGCTGTGGCCCCAAATCCTAGTACAGTTCTCTGGTCTTAACTCTGTGAGCCACGTGAAGCTAAGGGCACCTCTGTTGCCAGGAAACAAAAGGGTCTACACACCCCACTGCAGAAACCAGGCCTGATGGCCCTCAGAGCACCCACTCTTCCTGTGCTCACTGCCCAACGATAGCATTCCAGATTTTAATACGATAAGGTTGAAAAAAGGCAAACCCAAGGCAGCAAAGAGAGCCACGTATCTCTCTAAGGTTTAAAAATAACTAGTTTTGCTCTTCATAGCCTAGTACATCTCAGAAAATGTGCCACCTTCCGTAGCAAAGGAGGCTTGTGCCACTTTTAACAAACGAACTGAAGAGGTTGAGAGAAGAGAGACAGGAACAATCCAAACAGGTGAATCCCAAAAGATGGTCTAGGAGTACAGGCAGATTCTGAGTGCAGCACAGGAATGCTAAGCTTCGATCCAGCCCCTATTTACATCAAATCCCCACTGCCTAGTATCGTAAAACTATAAATATACTTGCCTTCAATCTGCTTCACCATCTGGAAAGACTTCCTAGAATTTATCAGATAGGTGACCAGATAAATAGGCAGAGGTAGGGAAGTAGAGAGATAGACAGGATAGATAGATAGATAGACAGATAGATAGATAGATAGGTAGATAGATAGATGGATGATGGAATGAATTCTTAGATAGGTCACTAGTTACGTCAAATTCTAAAAGGCAGCATATAAAAATGATGCTATGGACTGAATTGTGTCCTCCCAAGTCCATATGTGGAAGCCCTAACCCCCATCTGATGGTTAGGAGGTGGGGTCTTTGGGGGGTGATTAGGGTTAGATGAAGTCATGAAGGTGGGGCCCTCATGATGAGATTAGTGTCCTTATAAGAAAAGGAAGGGACACTAGAGCTCTCTCTCTCTTTCTATCAAGTTGAGGACACAGTGAGAAGGCTGCTGTCTGCAGGCCAGAAAGAAAGTCCTCATCAGAACCTTCTAATACTGGCACTCTGATCTCAGACTTCCAGCCTCCAGAACTGTGAGAAATCAATGTCTGTTGTTTAAGCTGCCCTGTCTGTGGGGATTTGTTACAGCAGCCTGTAACACAGGTGATCCTGGTAAGACAGAAAATAATAACAACAGTAACATCAATAAAAGTGATAGCAATTTACACTTATTGAGCACATAGGTGCCAGGCACTAGGATAAACAGTTTTATCCCATGTAAGCCTCACCACATGCTGTTATATAGGTTCAAACGCTGGTCCTGTCCTGCTAGTGGGGAAGATGGGCCCCAGAGAGTCACACTGACTTAGGCAGCTAGAGAATCAAATGCAACTGCCCAGAAGAATCCTGAAACACAACATGGAGTTGATTAAATGACAAATGGATCAAGACCAGGGCCAGTTAGTTTTAAGAGCAGAATGTGAGAAGCCAAGAACAAAGAAAGGATAAATCACACACTGGGATGGAGAGATGAGGAATGGGGAAAGGTGAGGCTGGAGAGGAGTTGGGGCCAGATCTGAAGGGCCTGGGGAGCTGTTGGGTTTTACCTGACATTAAATTGCAATAAGCCAAGGGTGGGGTAACTGGAGCAGCATTGTAGATGCTGTGTGGGGCATGAATTAGAGCACAGAGTAACACTAGATAGAGGCCCTCACAATCCTCCACCCACAGAGAGAGTGGGCATGGGGCCAGGGAATTGGGCAGGACTAGAGACATTAAGGACACGTTGTAAATACAACGTGCTGGTGCTCAGCGATGGTCCGGGTGCTCTTGGCCTGGTTCACCGGTGGTGTGGTGGTGCCAAGTACAGAGCTGGCAATCAACCCGAGGGAAGAGCTGGTTTGTGAGGATAGAGGCAATGCATTTTGTTCTGGATGTGTTGACTGTTCAATACCTGGCGGACTCCTAGGAAAGAGTTGGAAGTACTGGCTTAGAGTCCTGGAAAGGGGGCTATACTTGAGTCACAGATGGTAGTCATAGCACATGGTGGGAGGTAAGGAGGTTATCAAGGGAGCATTTTAGACTGTGTGGAAGGAGGCAAGAAGAAGATTGAAGGTGAATCCTGGGAAGCTCAACGTTTGGGAGTAGAAGGAGAGGCACTAGCTAAGGATACTGGAAAGGAATGGACGCAGACTTAGGAGAAATCAGAAGGATGCACGTGATCCTCTACAACTGGGCTCTCATGTGCTGCAAAGCAGTCTTTCTCTTTGGCTAGTATAGAATTTCTTTCTTAACCCCCATTGGAGGTATCCCAAACTTTACATTTTCTTCTCACTCCCCATCTATATTAGTCAGCTCATGCTGCCATAACAGAGTACCACAGACTGGGTGGCTTAAACAACAGATATTTTTTTCTCAGTCCTAGAAACTAGAAGTCCAAGATCTAGGTGTATTGACATTGTTTTCTGGGGAGGCCTCTCTCTTTGGGTTGTAGACAGCCACTGCCTGCTGTGTGTTCACACAGCCTTTCCTCTGTGCATGCATGGAGAGAGAGAGCACTCTGGTGTCTCTTCCTCTTTTCATAAGGACAGCTGACCTACTGGATTAGGGACCCTCCTATGCCCTCATTTAGCACTATCTCCACATACTGTCACATTTGGGGTTAAAGCTTCAACATATAAATCTTGGAGGGACCCAATTCAGTCCATAACACCATCCAACTCACTTCATTTTTGTAGACCATCTTACCAAGCGATTGACTGAAAGAAACATCCTGCATGATATAGAAGGAAATAATACAAACCACATACATGAGTGAGATTGGCCTTGAAAATCAGGGTCCTTTTCTCTCTGAGATAGGAGAGAAGAGAAGGAGGAATGAGAACAGGGACCCTTGATGAGAACAGTGAGGAAGGAATTTCACGTGGACAGCTCTCGACCACACAGCTTTACAAATGACTTCTTCTATTAGAATGGATCTTTAAAAATTAATTACCTAAATATGGAGTTTGCAGCCCTTCCCTACCTCTGTATCCACCCATCCACTCCCTTAGATGATTTATTCCCTTGAAAGTCTATTTTATGTGAAGTTCTGTGATTGGAGCTTGGGGAGTGATACATGGTCCGATGCCTCAGACCCAGTTGGGAGGGGCTCAGACATGCAAAATAAATTACGACATACACAATCAGCTCTGTAACATAGGTGTGCTTTGAGAAATAATGTGAATAATTGTTTGAAATCTAATACTAACTAATATGTGGTCTAAAAATCCAATCAGAAAGAAAACTTTCAGGGCTGCCTCCTCCCTGCTGTCTGACATTGTGATAAAGTTTAACAGTTCTGCACAGAGGGGCACTTGTCCTCCTAATCCCCTCCTGGAAGTTTAGAAGACTTCTTCTTAGGTTTGGAGATATGTCTGTCTATTGTCTGTTGTTATTGTCTTATGACTTCACTATCTCTTTGAAAATCAGTGAAGGCAGGAGAGCTGAAGAATATATGTCTCCCCCACCTGGTATGCAGAATCTAGGTGGTACGGAATCTTGATGTGTGACGTGGGAAGTCATAGCCTATTTGGAATATCAAAGAGGCAAAGCCCTGGAGAGATTTTTCAGAAGCCTTCTGTTTGTCCATCTTTTCAGAGATCTTGTTTGACTCTCACAGGCTTTAGCTGTCATCTGCTACTGAAATTTGAAGACCATGAAAGATAAAGTTCCCTGTTTTATGTTAAGCTCCCCGGGGTCCCAAAAAGGATACAGCTGCTGAAGGTGGGGTGGACTGGTGCTCTGAACACAGAGAAGAAAGAGAGACTGCACAGGGTAAACATGGCCGACCACCTACATTTTAATTGTTTCATCAAGCATGAGTGTCTTACTAAGGCTGAGCTTTGAAATCAAGTGTTCTTTGGCATCTGGACCTCAGCACAAATGGGACCACACTCCCTCAGTCCATTCCTATTATTAAAATTCCATGAGCCATAACGAGATATTAATGGGAATACACCTATTCTGGAAGTTTCTCCATCCTTGGTGTGCCCACTATGAGTGTAGATCAGTAAATATAAATGACAAACTGAGACCTAGTTTTCTGAGTTCCCTCTTAGTAACAATACCCCCAATAAGTTTTTTAAATCAGGACTTAAAAAGACAAGCAAATGAGGAAACAAACAATAAAGTGGACGATTGATAATCATAATACCTTCTCTGTGGAATTAAATACATAAAGTTCTCTCTAAAGTGGTCCCCAATCCCAGAGCTGCGTGGGCCCCTATGGGTGCTCTCCTGGAGTCCTGTGGGTCCTTGGCTTTCTAGACTTTGAGCTCTCTCCACAAGTACAGGGACCGTGTCTCCTTTGTCCTCCACCCTGGAAGAAACAATAACCATTTGTACAATAAATGGATGAATTAATAGATAAATCAATGGGTGAAGTGAAAGGGTGGTTCCAGTCTTACCATCTCTGAGTCAATCAGAAGCTGAGATGTGGTGTTCTTCTTGGTTCTCTGTCACCAAAGAGCCTCATTTTTCCCATCCTCCCTCCACTTCTACTACCCAGATGCCACTGACCACGTATGTTCCTTAACCTTTGGGTCTCGTAGCTCTCACCTCTAAAACAAGGATGACAAACATACTCTCCAAGTTATTGTGAATATTAGAAGTGACATGTATGAAGTCCCCAGCCCAAGGAGACACATGGCAGGTGCTCAGGGAAGGAAGAGTAGAGTATGAACCCTCAGACATCAGGAAAATACAAGTTAGAATACAGAGCATTTCTGTTCTTTCACCCTTCAGCATCCTCATTGTGGAAAGTTTCAGACTGGAAGAATGAAAAAGAATTTTGGAGGGTTCAGGCGTTGTATCGGTGCATCTCCAAGGGTGCTGCATTTCACTTATTTTCACAAAGAAAAAGTGGCACACGTAGACAGCAGTGGCTACATTAAGTTGTTTTCTAATGAATGTGTGACATGCAATTCCACTTTCTGAGATCTCATTCCTACCCCATCATCAGAGATTTGCTTGAGGAGGGTCCTTCAGTGCCAACATGAGGGGAACCTGGGGACCATTTTAAATAGCTTCTGTCCTTACTTCCTGCCTTTAGCTCAGTGAAAACCCTTCACATTGCAGGGAGAATGCTAATCTAATTCCTGTTGAAATTAGCAGGCCTGCCAGAACCCTAAACATCACTGACTGAGGGAAGCCTAGGGATGGGGTCATTAGGTCCGTGACTCAGAATCTGTTATAAGGCATTTGGACTCTGACTCTGGGGCTGCTTGGCTCGAAGCCTGAAATCCATGACACCATGGGACACCTGATTGCTCCGGTCTTTCCCAGGAAGCTTCCAGGCCATCCGAAATGGTCAAAATGAGGATCAAGAGAGCCTTGCCACACCTGTTCATCCAGACAGCTGAAAGATTAGCTGCCAGTGCTGTTCCCACTTTTTCAACATACGTGAGTTGAAACCACAACTGAATGTTAGCTTTCACAGACAATAACTTTTATAGAGGCAAATGCAGACTCTGGTTTAGTGGGAACGTGAAAAGTCTTCTGGGCTGTTCAGCCACCCCAAATGTAAAATGCACTGAGAGTAAATTTCATAATTTATTTCCGAAAGTCCATGAAGTCACTTAGACATGTCTGATGTTACATGGCCACAAGGTGGCAGAGCAGGAATTTAAACCCCAATATTGACCCTTAGGGGTTTCTGGTTTTCTTTTTTTTCTACTCATGTTGCCTTTGAGGATAAGAAATCTAATTCTCTGAAGATTTCCAGCTTGAAAGAAGGCAGGATGCTAGCCAAGGAGAGAAGGACCAAGCGTCTTCTAATCTCTGACCTCTGCTGCACAGATGTTCACCTCTCCCCCTCTGAGGACAGCGCCTCCAGACTGAGCACCCAGGTGGACACACTGGGCCTCAGAATTCTTAGGAGCATGGCACTCGAGGGAACCAGCACCACCTTGTGAGTCGGCCCTGGAGCAGGACTGGGCCCCAGGCCCGAGCTGTAGGCCAGCCTCCCTATCTGTAGAAGAGGCCAGTGCCCAGCACGAGGGGGTGGGCCTGGCGTCCCTGTCCACCAGAGACCTAGGTCTTCCTTTGCTTTTCTTTTTCATATTGCTGCCAGGGAAGGAGTTTGAGGAGGCTGTGCTGTGCGTTGTGGTGGGCTGGCAGCTTGCACCTGTTAGGGTATGGCTAATCTGTTCCTTCCATGGCTTTTACAGCTAATGCAATGCTCCATTCCCAATTATTCATGGGGGAGTGTGAGTGATCCAGGGGCCAGAAACAGATGTGTCCACCTGGGTTGAGGCTGTGCTGCAGGCCGTGGGACAGCTGTGGGGGCTTCCCCGCTCTGGGAAGCCAAGCCAAGCCAACAGGCTGGGAGTGGGTCAGTGGGTAGGGTGATCTGTTTCAAACCTGGTGAGTTACTGGATTTGCTTGAAGGATTCTTGCAAGGAAAACCAAACAACTCCATAGGAAATTGAGGGAATATCATATCCATAGGAAGGAGAACCATTTAGGAGCCTGATGATGATTTCTATGCAAAGGTGTCACAATCCAGTTGAATGCTTTGATAATGTAAGATGCTAGTAATCATAGCGAGAGCATCAATAATAGCCCTCACCAGCATTTCAGCAAGCTCACCATTTGGTCAAGGTCTCAGCACACGAGGGTGGGATCCATCTGGTCGAGCTTTGAGTCCAAATTCTTAAGCAATATGTGATGCACCAAATCCCCCAAAAATTTGTGTGAGGTCGACATGAAACCTGCTTTCCAAATTCACTTGTAGTCATATTAAACTGATGATGAATTAGGGGCGAAGTTTAATTTAGTAGGACTAAATTTCTCCTTACGTATGATGTGAAAGATAACCTTTGTGCTGCTTCTGAGTGCAAGATATAATGCAGAAGATACAATTTAGACGTAAGATGCTAAAATTCAAGAGAGATCCCACTGCAGAGGGCAAAAATTGGGAGACTGCCCAAGAGAAGAGGCAAGTCCTCTGTACAAGTTACAGGCGTCAGCATTCCAGAGGCGCCAGCCATGGGGTCTGCCACAGGGGCTGGGCTGGAATCCAGTCATCAGGCAGGTCTCTCTAGGTATCCAGAGATGGGCTGAGGCCCTGGAACACATACAGGGAGGGAGGGAGGGACAGAAGCCTGAGATTGAAAACGAGATAAGATCCCAGTCAGTGATTCAGACCGTTGCACTGGGTGGGATTCCCAGTGATGGGTCCATGGGCACAAAACCAAGCCCAGTGGGACCCCTGGTCATTTAGGCCAGTTCCTGGGTGGAGAGAGGAAAAGTGGGGAGTTACACAGTTACCCGCAGCGGCAACCCTCTCACCTCTGTGATTTCCACTCCTGCAGCAAATCAAGCGTGAATTTTTTTTTTTTTTTTGGTGAGGAAGATTGGCCCTGAGCTAACATCCGTGCTCATCTTCCTTTATTTCGTATATGGGACGCCTGCCACAGCATGGCTTGATAAGTGGTGCGTCAGTCCGCACCTGGGATCCGAACCCAAGAACCCCAGGCTGCAGAAGCAGAGCACGCGTACTTAACCACTATGCCACTGGGCCAGTCCCAAGACTGCAATTTGATTGTGTGAAAAGAGGAGTCTGTACAGATTTTAGTTTTACAACATGATCCCTTTGCCCTTCCAAGCCATGCTCTCTCTCCTATCTCTATTCCTATTTCTCTCTCTCTCTCCCTTTCTTTCTCTCTCTCTCTTCTTTCTGTCTCTCTGTCTCTCCCTCTCTGTGTGTCTCTCCTTCTCCCTTTGTCTCTCCCTCTCTCTCTCTGTCTCTCTCTCTCTTTCTATTTCTCTCTGTCTCTCTCTCTGTCTTTCTGTTTCTCCCCCCCTCACCGACTCTCCTTCTCTTTCTCTGTAGCTATGGATATTCTTTTCTGGGTGTGTTGCTCATGAGCTGTACCCCAGTCTTAGATGAGGCACGCCTCTTGCTTCTGGAAGGAAGGGTTCTGGAATTTGAAGTCCTGCACTGTACAGCACACCCACAGATATTTTGGCTTAAATTATCTACTTGTTCTGCCATTTCCTTTATTTATGATTACTCTTCTCTGGAGTCCTCTGAGAAACAAAGAGACCGCAGATGCTTTCCCAAGTGATGAGCACAGCCACCTCAAGTGTGGTACCTGCTGGTACTTGCCTGCTTGGAGTGTCCTTCCCTCACGGATGCGATGGCGAAAGAACGAAAACATGATGAGCATGGCAGAAGGACTTCCCAGTTCGCGGAAGAGTGTGCTGGAGGCCCTGGGTCGTGCCCGACACACTGTCTGGGGAGGCCAGAGGAAACCCAAGGTCAAGCACTGAGTGTGGGCAGTTGAACCGGAAACTGAGTCTCTGATTTCTTGTCCAGGGATTTTTACCCACGCAACCAGGCCTTTTTCCCAAAGCTCAGGGTGGCCGCAGTGCGTGGGAAGAGGAGATAATAGTCTGGATGTCCCTAGGGACACTGAGGGTTGCCATGGCAGCTCGCTCATCTGTCCATGCTCTTGTTCACTCATCCGTTGATCCCCTCAGCACCTTCCCCGTGCTAGATGTTGGGACGCAAGCACGTGTGATTCCTTAGGAAGGGCTCTGGCTCTCAGGCAGCAGGAGATGCAGCCTGCCAGTAGCAACAGCTGAGGAGAGACAGCCCACGGCAGATGTGCAAGAAGACCCTCAGCTTCCACGGGGAGCGGGCAACTCATGCTTTGCAGGGATTGGAGGTGATTTTTGCAAACAGCCTTGAGGTTTGCTGGGTGAGAAAGCTGTGGAAGAGAAGATAGCTTGGCTAAAAGTTCAGACATGTCAGAGATGGTTTTAGAGAAGGGACGAGGTTCTCTGAGGCCAGAGCCATGGAAGGTCGTGAGTGGGGTGAGGAGGCGGACACGCACACGGATAGTGCAGTGCTTAAATATCTGTAGTGAGATTTTATTCCTTTGGGTTCATGCTGTCTCCTGCATTAAAAAACATCAATACATGGTGTGCACACCTGAGCGATTTATATCTCACGGGAAAGCTGCCCGTCAGTCCTACTTGGAAGCCAGATTTGACTGGCTCAGGGCTAAGCAGAGCTGAAGGGTGGGGTTGCAGTTGGGCCCTTCTGGAAGCAGACACGACAGAGAGCCATCAGCTGGTGCCGCAGCCCTGACAGTCCCTACAGCTGACCTCAGCCCACCTGCCCGCAGGAGCAGTGAACGGGAAGGACCAGGCCTCATGCGGCTGCCTGTCTCTGTCTCAGCTGTTCGTGGGCATGCTGATGGGGACTTAAGGTGCAAACAGCGGAGTCTGTAGGGTGGCCACGTGTTTTGCAGCTGGGCCATGGGTCCTTCCTCCAGGACCCGTCTGAGTGGCGTATCTCTGTGGGGCCACACATGGGCTGCAATAGGGTAAGCATGAAAGATGGTGGAAAAGACGGAAAGGCAGATGTTGATCTGTCCATGCTTCCCCATAGGAGTTGACATTGCCTTTGACGTAATATGTGTGTTGAGCATCCCCTGTCAGATTTCTCTGAGAGTCTGTCACCACAAGCTCTCAGGAAACCTAGTCGTGTGATAAGCAATGTGCTTCAGGAGTGCCTCTCTGAACGGAAACTCACAGTAGGTGCCCTTGAAATACAGATTCGATGAGGCATCTGAGAGCTGAGGCCCAGAGGGAAGCGTTGATGGCGATGGAGAAACCAAGCGACAGGTGACGACGACCTCTCCCAGCAGCTCAGGAGGTGCTGAGCGTGATCCTCAAGCCTGGAAATGGACAGTTTTGTTCATTAAAAAAATGAGGAGTTTTATATGTGCATCATAACGCAGGAGAGAGGAAATAAGGTGGCATTGTTTGAAAGTTGATATAACACGTCCTAATGAGTTTCTCCTTCACCACAATGTCCGCCCTCCCAGAAGAGCCGGTCCAAAGCCCCCTTAGGTGTGCATGCTCCGGGAAGCACGGTCCTGCCTCCAGGCGCCCCAGAGCCCTGCGCCCCTCCCAGGTGGAGCCTGCTCACTGCTGTCAGTCTGTGGGATCTGTGTCCACGGCTTTCTTCGTCTACTCACGCAGGTTTCTTCCCAGAACCTGCACAGAGCGGCAGATAGCTGTCAGTAAAATGAGATGAGCGAGCAGCAGCCATAGGAGTAGATGTTTGTGAACCACGGTGGATAATTTAAAACTCCTGGCGGTTCCCTGAAGGACATCAGCGGCAGGCGGCTCTCTGAAAGGTGACCCCAGTTTTCCCAATTTGCCAGCCAAGAAAACTCTGAATGCCAAAAATATGAAAGTCAACACAGCACACAAATACTAAGTAAGAAATGGCAAATGAGGCCATAAAATAAAATGGCCTCGGTTTGTCTGTAAAAAGGCAAGGTCAGGAGACGAGGTCATCCTGCCCCTTCAGTCTTGGTTCTTAGTTTCCTTCTTCTGCAGGGGAGAATTAATCAGCGAGTCCATGGAGCTATTGACAGTGCGTTATGCTTGTGTCTGAAATGTTCCAACAATGAAGGACTCCTATTATTTTCATTTTATTAACTCTTTACAATTGTGAAATATTTTCTAAATAGAAAAGAATATATAAAAATCTATGTATATTAAAAACATTCATAGCAATAATGAGTAAATAGCCCCTCTGTGGAACTGCCCACACAACGCCCCAAGCCCTCGGTGTGTCTGCCTGAGGCGTTCCTGTTGCCTCTCCTCCCCTCAGAGGACCAGCGTCCCGAATTCCCTGTTAATTGTATTCCTTTGCTTTACAGCTAAATCGCATATGTACACCACTCAAAACCATAAACTGTTCAGTTTAGCCTACTGGACTCCATTTAGATGGAGTTACCCCATGTCTATTCTCCTGCAACTTGCCTTTTCCACTCAGTAATATGTTTTTGAAACTTCCTTGTGATGTAACTATAATTCATTTATTTTTCTGCATCAGTTGCTGTGGTGGTATAATTTCCCTTCTTTAGCCTGAGGGTGTGGTGAGTTCTTTTATTTGTATTGCTCTTTAAAATTTCATGTTGAGGAATAAACGACAAGCTGTTCTATTAATTTTACTCTTGAGGGATGGTTGGGTTGCATTTTTCTTTCTTTTGTTCCTTCTGCGTGCAGTGCTGCTGGGCACATTTGTCACAGTCTCCCAAGCACGGGTGCCTGAGAGGTTTTTGGGTGAATGATTGTGCTATAGAATGTGCACACGCTCAGTTTTACTAGATTTAGTCAAATTGATTTCCCAAGTGATTGGAGAAAGCTGCCCTCCCGTCAAGGTGAAGGGCCTCTCCATGGCCCCGCCTCCTCACCAACCCTTAGCGCTATGGTGTTTTTCATATTTTGCCAGTTTGATAGTTGGAATCGGCATTAGATGTGGTTCTGGTTTCTGTTTCTCTGGTTACTAACGGGCTCCTGAGGATCACTGGAGGGACAGGGCAGTGGCTGCCATGTCTAGACACGAGTTCTGCAGGAGGGGAGGCTGTGTGGGGGCGGTGGGCTGGGGACAGTGACCAGCTGGTGCTGACTGTTTCTGCTTTTCTATGCTGTTTGTACTTGTTCCAAGTTCAACCTTCAAAGCATGAATCATCATCAATTCTAACTTGTGTTCTAGTGATTTCTATTTTCTAGAAATTTTCTACGAAGTCCTTAAACCTCAGGAGTTGTGACTTTTCTCTAGGGTGGAAGTTCTGCCTCATTACTGTGCAGATCCTCCCTGATGACCTAGGACGAGGGTGGTAGGGGGCATGGGAGGGTGTGTAGGGCACTGGATTTGTGGGGCCATGCCTAGCACAGCAGACGTTTGCATGGGAAGGGACATGAGCTCTGGCCTCGTTCAAGCTCTTCACCTGATGCCTGGGGACGCCAGCCACTTCTCTGAGCTGTCACTGCTCTCTTCATCAGAGGAGCCACGAGAAGACCCAGACTCTAGTACTCCTGCCCTTATACAGTTACCTTTACTGAGTTTGCATTAACTGTAGTCATCTAGCTTGAGAGAGGCTGGCTGTGGGGTTCCTACACCACAGACTTGCTCTGAGAATGCCAGACAAGATATGTGAGCTCTCTGATGACACGATAGGTGTCAATGAAGAGTAGCTGGTATAAATCAAGGTCATGTTTTAGTCAACAAATATTTATGACTAATTCACATTCTAAGCGATGGGGATGCAGTGATGAATAAAACAGCCTCCCGTGTCTGGGGTTTATGTTCTAGTGGGGAAGACAGGCAGTAAACAACCAAACACATAAACAATTAAACAGATAAACCGATAAGATCATTTCAGGTAGTGACCAGCCCAACAAGGAAAACAAAGCCCAGTGAAGTGGAATAACATGGTCAGGGAGCGACCCTTGGAGGGGCCAGATATGAAGAAGCAGCCAGCCACGGACAGGTGTGGGGAGAGGGCATCCTGGGCCGAGGCGGGACCCTGTGCAGATGCTCCTGGGGGTGGTCTCTGGGTCTTCAGGTGCTGGCAGAAGCCCGAGGGTATGGACTGAGGGTGAAGTTGGAGGTCAGAGAGGATCCCGGGACCCCGCTCTCTTCCCAGCTGTGGGTCGTAACACAGAGCGGAAAGGATTCAGTCTTATGTCAGCATTCCGTGATGGGGTCTCTGAGTCTCCCGCCCCAGAGCCATTAATACAGCAGAAGCTGGAGAGGCACAGGAATTACCTCCTCCCAGCCTGGGCAGGACACCACAAGGCAACCTCAGCTGGCCTCAGCACACTCTAGCTCGTGTCCTGTCCCTGCTTGTATCCCATCAGTGGGGGCCCTGGAGGATGCTGCGCCCCTCACTGCTCTGGGCATCGGGGTGGAGAGAGAATGGTTCCACCTCTTCCATCTGCCTGTGTCAGCAGCTCCCAGGCTGTGGACCCTCACTTAGGCAGAGCTCCAGTGAGTCCTGCGTAACCACGGGCACACAGGAGGGCTGCACGTGCCCCAGTGGGAAGAAGATGAAGGACTCGTCTGAGTTTGTTCATCTTCGGATCACATCCCAGCACCTGCACGATGGGCATTGGAATGCTCTCCCTGAATGAGTGGTAAATAAAGGCGAGCCTTTGAGTGGAAGACTTTTGAAGATGTTGGGTTAGCTTCTCCCAGACCATCCCACACTCTCCATGGATGGTGGCACCCTTCCAGTTCAGAATGGTTGTGGGTGAAGACACTGTTGGCAGTGGTCTTGGCGTTCCCAGCTCCCCCTCGTGAAGGGGATGGTGAACTCAGAAGCAGCCTTTGGAGAAATAGAGACAGAGAGACAGAAAGACAGAGACAGAGATAGAGAGTAAGAGGGAGGGAGGGGGAGAGGGAAAGAGAAGGAGAGAGGGAGGGAGAGAGAAGGAGAGAGGGAGAGAGCCAGTGAGCACTGAGCTGTGTTCTCTCAGAAAGTACCTGGCATGCTGGAGGCAGCTCATGTGCCAATATTTGGAAGCTATAAATACGGTCCATGTGGACAGGCTCACATGAGTCATAGAAAGGCCGTGCTTGGGAAGCTGGGTGGAGGGGGAGTGGACACAGTGTGCTATTCCTAGGGCAGGTATGCCGTCCCTTCAGGGGAGAGGGGAGCGCTGGAGAAAGAATTCAGACTTCAGACGGGGGGGTGCTCTGGAGGACAGACACTGTCAGGTCAGACATGCAGGTGACTTGAAGACCTGGTTTAGCCTCTCTGAGCCTTAGTTTCCTACTCTGTCCAGTTGGGCAGACTTAACCCAATTGTCAGTGAAAGCAGGAACCCATGGCTGATCCTTCATGGCTGTGCCAGTAATGCCAATGTCCTTGTCTGTTAATGCCCAGACCACCCCCTTCTCCAGTAACGGGAACCCACCTGCCTACGACCCATCCCCCGGCAGGGCCGCCCAGCCACAGTCTCACCCATCCGACACACTGGTACCTTCACTCTACCCCTCGGAAGGACAGTTTTGTTTTTATGTTCATTGTTTGTTTATTTTACGAGTCACACACAAAATTAGCTGGTGTGAAAAGAGACAGGTGGACTGGTCAGGGAGAAGGGAACACGTGCTCACTTTTTCTCCACATCAGGGATCAGCACTCTGCTTCCGAGGCCTGCATCCCCCTTCCCCGCCTGCTTTGCTAGGTAGAGTTTTATGAGACCACAGCCACGTCATCGTTTTGGTACTGCCTATGGCTGCTCTCCTGCTGCAATGGCAGAGTTGAGTGGTTGTCACAGAGAACAAAGCCTAAATGTTTACCAAAGGCTTTTACAGCAAACGTTTGCCGATCCCTGTTGTTGAGAATGCAGGGGAGCATTAATAATAATTACATGGGACACGTGTACAGTGGACTGCTGTCATCTACGTGATATAACTGTTGGTGCTCCTGTGGGCCTCCAGCCCACGTTTGTGCCATCACTGGGGAAGGTTTTCTTGGAGGGGGGTGGCAGGGAAAGTGATGTCCGCTTCACTGGCTGCAACTCTGGGGCCACAGAGACCTTTCCTTGTCCTTGCTCTTTTCCCCAAAGACTGCGGATCAAGGTGGGCTGCTGTGGGGTGGCGTGCAGGACAGTCACCACTCACGATCTGGTCTTCCCAGTGGAAATGCTGAGGAGGAGCAGGGCTGGCTGGAGAGCAGTGAGTGGCGTGGGTAGAGTGGGCGGAATGGGCTGGATGAGCCTGTGTGTCCCGCTGAGGAATTCAGACACTGTCCTGCAGTGGACGAGAGAGCACAGGGGTGACGGATCAGATCTCTATCCTTGTTTTGGGGGTTCAGCTTGCCCAAGGTCACCGAGCAGGGGCTGGAATCCGGGTGGGACGGACCCACAGCCCTTGTCCTTTTCAGACCTCTCTTCCTTTCTTGAGAGGTGATTGCGATCACCTGGGGAGTGTGCTCAAAATGCTGAGCCTCTTGAAGTGGACTGTGCAGGGAGGGGCCTGGGAATCTTCATTTTCACACTTGGCTCCTTGTTGGGCAGGTTGTGAAGGTTGTTCTCCACAACGTTGCCTGCAGGACAGCTCAAGTGCTTCTGGAAGTCTCTGCATGGCACCAGACCAGTGGCTGAACTTTATTCAAACCCTCTTCAAAATTAACTCATTTGTGGTTGTTTTCTGTTGCTGGTTTCTTAGAGTTTAAAATGAACAAAACAAGACAGAACAGAAACCGTTAGCCTCCGGCCCATGCTCTGTCCAGCAGATGGCGGTCTCTGACCAGGAATCACATGGACCAGCCACCACAGGAAACCGCTCCCCTATGAAGAGAGGATTTCTTCTTGGGATGTCCAAGAAAATCCAAAATAAAAAATGTTATATATTACTCCCTAAGGACGACTTGTCTAATGAAGAGGAAATGCTTTCTGTCATGCGATTGAATGTGGATTTCTCTTCAGTTTCTACGAAATGAAAATGATGCCCTTTGATGTCAAATTCCTCACGTTTTCTTTGTGGCATTGCAAAGTCTCAGGGCACATCTATGCTGGAAGAAAATCATCTCAGGAAAATTTTATTCAGGGTTATCTAAGGCATGGCTTTCCCTTGTTCATCCTGATTTTTATCTTGTCATTTTCTTAGGAAATTAAAAAAGATGCTGGGTCTTCTGTTGCTGTGACAGCTCTGATTGGGTCCGCCAGGTGGGGAATGGGTCAGGTTACTTTCCAGAGAAAAGGCCAAGACATCTGGTACTGACATGCTGATGAAGACGCTGTCAGCTGCTACGGAAATCTTGGTGGGGTGGGGTGGTGTGGGGGTGGACAAGGGTGGGTTTCTGCTGGTTCACTTAGCTGGAAAGAGGAGAAGCAGAGAGCATGAGGGCTTCTTTCCTGACCCACCAGGCTCTTCTAGGGATCTTAGGGCTTCCCTTGTCACCTCTCCTGTCCTCCCCTTCCCTCCTCACCCCTCCTATCCCCTTCTCCTCTTCTCTCTCTATGCTCACTCATAGTCTATCTACATTCTCTCTCTCTATCAGATACAGTGGCAGCCAGCCAATGGGCTCCCTGTCCCGGCAGAATTTATAACTCTGTAATTACCAACAGGGAAAGATGATTTCCAGGGTGAGGAGCAGGAGGTTCAGTTCACATCATCCATTTCTCCCCACAATTGGAGTTTCTGTGTTCTGGGTTTTACCAAGTGAGGGGCACCCCTTCTGGAGAACTGAGTACAGTGGGGTCAGCTCTAGCAATGCCTGTTTTTTATTTTATTGAGGTCACAGTGGTTTATAACATTATGTAAATTTCAGGAGTATATCATTATATTTTGATTTTTGTATAGACTACATTGTGTTCACCACTAAAAGTCTAGTTTCCATCCATCACTGTATGCATGTGCCCCTATACCCCTTTCACCCTCCCCCTGCCCCCTTCCCCTCTGGTAACCACCAATTCGTTCTCCATATCTTTGTGTTTGTTTGTTTGTTTGTCTTCCACATATGAGTGAAATCATACGGTATTTGTCTTTCTCTGACTGACTTATTTCGCTTAGCATAATACCCTCAAGTATCCATCTGGTCAAAAATGGCAAGATTTCATCTTTTTTATGGCTGAGTAGTATCCCGTTGTATATATATATATACCACATCTTTTCTATCCATTCATCCTTCCAAGTCTTGGCTATTGTGAGTAAAGCTACAATGAACATAGGGGTGCATATATCTTTTTGAATTAGTGTTTCATGTTCGTTGGATAAATACCCAGAAGTGGCTAGCTAGATCATATGGTATTTCTATTTTTAACTTTTTGAGTAATCTCCATACCATTTTCTATAGTGGCTGTACCAATTTACCCAGAGTGAAGGGCATCTTACTGTCTGTAGAATACTTTTGCTCTTTCTTTTCTTTTTTGGGGGGGAGGAGAGCCTGTGGAGCCATTGTAATGCCTGTTTAAAGGAACGTAAACATCGTGCTTATTTCACCCGAGCTGCACGGGCTGGAGAAGCAGTGATTGGCCTGTTCATCTTCCACACTGAGAGACAGGCTCTGATCCAGGGAATGAGTGGAGTGTTGGGGGGGTCCTCAAATCCCAGAAAGAGCTGCAAAAGCTCTGTAGGCATTCCCCTTTCCAAAAAAAAAAAAAAAGAAATAGCAAAAGTTTTCTACAGACAGTAAGACGCCCTCCACCTTGGATCCCAGCCACTCGAACCAATTCTAACCTCTTAACTAAAATCTTCTAATCCCAGCAATGCACTAACTCTTCGGCATCTGCTCCTCACTCCTGCATCCATTTACTGCTTTTTGTGTGTTTCTCCTACAGGGCATGAGAAACACAACTAGGGGTCATCATCAACCGGCAGGACCCAGGTCTCTCTATCCATCTTCAAAACCTGCAGAGATTTTCCTCTCTGCATTTTGCTTCTCACGTAATGATGCGACTGCTAGGTTCCCACGCTGGTCTGTTCGTTCCAGAGCATTCTTTCTCTTTTGTGATCCTTCGAACTTTTCCTTCTTTTCAGCCACTGCCTAGTATGCACATTGTGCTTGGTCTTCTTTGTCTCTCAGATGTTTGTGTTTTGTTTTATGCTGTTGAACTGATTTTCCTCCCTAGATTAAATCCATCCTCAGGGCAGAGATAACTCCACCCCTGTCACCCCACAGCACAGAGGTCTGGTGTTGGGCACCGGGCCCTGGGCAGCGGGACTGCAGGGGTCAGGAAGAGGGGCTTTTGTTTGCTGGGCCTGCACCGCCAGGCTGCCCTGGATGGGAGGGGACCATGGGGTCTGTCAGATAGTAACTATTCCTCATGTGTAGTCCCTGTTAGTAGTCAGTGAGCCTAAACTGGCACAAAACATAGGCTTTGCTCCCCTAAAACAAAGCCGGCAGTGAAAGGTGAATGAGAATGGGAAACGAGGGAGGGAGCGTCTCCTTTGTCAAGTGCTGTGAACCTTGTCTTCCCTACTCACCTGCACTCATGAGAGTCACTCCCCTGGGGGGCCTGGAATGAAGACTAGACCAGAGAGTCCAGTCAAGAAGAAGGCCTAGGCTACGTTCTTACAAAATCCTGGCCGACTGGACCCCGCTGCCCCTCGTCCTTTATTCCAGGGCCTGGAAGTCTGCACAGTGGCTCCTGCAGCTGTGCCTGGGCTCCCTGGACGCTGCCCTGGGAAAGCTGCTTCCCCTGGAGAGCCTGTGGCTTCACCCCAGAAAACGGAGAGAATCACTGGTACTGATTCAAGCAGCTTGTCTGAGTCTGGGACAGAGATGCCCACGTCAACACGCCATGCAAGCTCCTCCTCGAGGTTTGCAGCAGCTCCAGGTGGAGCACATCACCCAGCATCGGGCTGGCTGAGATGCGTTGAAGAGGAAGAGACCTTCAATGGTTTACTTACAAAGGACTGAAACTTATGAGAAGTTCAGGGGTCTACAGTTCTGATTTTAGGATATATCTAAAATTACACATCTCAATTGTGTGTACTTGGCTGACGAGGTGCGTGTGTATAAAGTTAAATGTGGTCCCAAGCGTTCCTGGTTCGTATACAAAATAGCAGACAAATGAAAAAGCATTGGATTATGGATCCAGTTAGGATGAGGCCATCAGGGTGGGCCTTAATCCAGTAGAACTGTGTCCTTGTACAAAGGAGAAGATGATGTAAAGTGACACAGGGAAAAGACGGCCATCTACAAGCCAAGGAGAGAAGGCTGGAACAGATCCTCCCCTGGTGTATGAGGAAGTGTCGTCCTGCCTGATTTCAGACTTCCAGCCTCTAGAACTGTGAGACAATAAATGTCCCTTGTTTAAGCCTCCCAGTCTGTGGTCGTTTGTTATAGCAGCTCTAATAAACTCATACACTATATTTCTGAGTGGCCTGAACTGTGGGGAGTTCACAGTTGTATGAGGGATTCAGGTTCACAAAATAAAATCACAGCTCAAGATGGCAAGTGCTGGAAAGATGCTTCCTATGAAGGAGATTTGGGTGTACAGGGGCAGAGAGGCCAAATATTCTTGGAAGCAGTAGGAAGGTTTCAAACCTTAAGTGAAGTTTTGCAGAATGACTAAGAGGGAGCTGTGACAGACTGTGATTAAAGACACTGGAAGAACAGAGAACATCCCTCTCAGATGCCTGGGGACATGGAAGGGGTTGATGCGGCTTGTGTGTCATCAGGGGATGCTGAGGTCCCCAGGTTACCAAATGTTCCTTTATAGGATAACTTTAAATGGCTGTATGAGTTTGTTTTTATTATATTACAATTCTATTTTATGCTCTTTTGCTAGTATAAAGAGCTTAGTTATAGGCATCATAATGGCTAAATTTTCATGCATATTTGTGTTTGTGGTAAAGGATAAATTAGTTCTGGTGTAATCTTAAATGTCAAAATACATTTAAATTGTTTTGTATCTTTAAAGTCGTTGCTCCTAAGAGGGAAGAGATGAACAGGAACGTGTTCGGGAGAATGATCTGGTTTTCTAATTGGATATACATCAACTACCAGGGGTGTGTAACTGAGGCGAGTCCATACCTCCGCCTGCCACCAAGAAGAGGCAAAAGGACGCAAGGATGCCTTGCAGGGGCAGGTTGCACGCCTGCCTGTTGTTGGCACTGAAAACTGTCCTATTGGCTGGTGTGCAACAAAGACCTTTGGGGTTTTAGCTGTGCAAGATGAAAAGTTCTAAGCAAGGCAAAGGGAAAGTACATTGCCTCACTGTACCGAATTCTAATGAAGACCCACCTAATCAGAAGGAGAAATGTTCTTGGAAGGCCAATCACTGGCATGAGGTCTTTCGTCTCAGACTTTGCACATAGGCTGAAAACAATGCCTACCTGCCTGAGTAGAGGCCATTCATACTGACACGGTGGCCACAGAAAGCTGCTTGACTTGGGGTTCTGCTTCAGTGGCTGAAAATAAGTGAATTATTTATTGAAACCCAAGCAAAGCAGGTCCCTCCTGTCTGGTTAGGACTCCACGCCTGTGCCATGCGAGTCAGCACTGCGCAGCTATGCTTCTGGGAGAGAGACGTTAGCTGCTCTTGGCGTCGTGCACACAATGCCACGGCTGACGTGTGCAGGCTACTGCAAGGACACAGCCTCTGGCACACACACACACTACGTTCACTTGTTGCATGACAGGTATTTACAGCTTCTGATTGTCACAGAGAAAACACTTGCGTTTCAGATTCTGCCCTGAGTGCTTGGCATAGGATGGATACTTATATCGTTTCCTCTAGAAAATAGCTTTCCTTTTCTTATTTATCACAAAGATTAAAGTCAGGGAAAACTTTTAGCCAAATTAGCCTCACAAAATCAGAAGAAAAAACCAAAACCCTACCTTTTTACTTGTCACACGTTAATCTTTTTTATATGACAGCTTATTGAGCTACAATCCACACAGCATACCATTCACCCATTTAAGGTGTGTAATTCAGTGGTTTTTCATATATTCACAGGGTCGTGAATCCATCACCACAATCAATTTTGTGACATTTTTGTCACCCCAAAAAGAAACTCCATACCCCTTAGCTGTTCCTCTACTTTTCCCCCAACACCCCCCAAAAACTTAGCCACTCTCAGCCTTAGGCAACCACTAATCTGCTTTCCGTCTCTATAGATTTGCCTTTTCTGCACATTTAACGTAAATGGAAGCACACAATATGTACTGTCTGTAACAGGCTTCTTTCACTTGGCTTAATGTTTTCAAAGTTCGTTCATATTGTAGCGTGTGTCAGTGCTTCACTGTCAACTCATAGTCCATTTTGTGAATATATCACCTTTGTTTATCTATTCATCCTTTAATGGTTAATGTTTTAGAACTCAGGGTCCCCTCACCCTATTTTTTTTCCCCAGGGGATGTCCCGAGTCTAAGGATTCATGATTGCAGTGGTGATTATCTGGGCTGGTAGCCACTGAGGCGTTCTTAATTCTGCCTGTTCTTTAATTGTAGGTGCACATACCTACCGCTGTGTCCTTTAGCCTTGTGTCAGCCCTGGTTTTGATCTTCTTTTGCATCTGGCTAAACTGCCTTATATTTCCGTGCTGTTTGGAGCAGACACAATCTGTGGCTATAAGAAATTCTTTCAAATTGTCCCAGCCTGTTCTAAGCCGCTGCTCCCTTGCCATGCTAGAGCATGGGGGAGATCGTGAAGGCTTTGCTGCCTCAGGGCTTCTGCCCTTTTCTCCCAGACCTATCCAGCTTGTTTTTTTCTCATCCTAGACCTGCCTTGGTGGCGACATGGGGCTCAGCCCCCATGTCAATAATGCCAAGATACCCAAGCTTCCTGTGCTTCCTCATCTCTTTCTTCTTCCTACAACTTGAGGAATTTTTTTCTATTCTGGAGGGCCGAGAGAGTCATCTCATATTTGTTGACTTTTGAGAATTGTCTCTTTTGTGTTCTGTATTCTGCTATCAAAACCCTTTCTTGAGGCAAAAGAGTATCACCTTCTAACTTGAATGTCAAAAGGGGAAGGAAATATCATGAGTGAAATATGCTTCGGTGAATATGACCAAGTATTATCGCACCATATTTGTCATGCAGCTTGCTACAACTCTGAAATAGAACAACAAAATGTCCAGTGTGCCTCACGATTACCGGAAGAAAGAACACAGGAGGTTGGAAGCTGTCAGCCATGAAGAAAGCAATTTAGGTTGAAATGATGTTTATGAATTTCCTTTTATGATTCATTATTTCTGTTATTGAGATGGGTGAATGTGTGTGGAAATTTGTTATAATACAGAGCAACAGAAAAGCCAGAGAAATGTTTAGACATCCACAAAAATGATGTAGTGAAAGTTTGGGCAAAGGAGAAATCACTCATTCTGGGTGGTAAAGCAATATGAACTAGCAGCTGGCAGAAAAATGGTTAAGATCATAATGGATTCCATTTCTAGGGGCCAACGGTGGCCCCGAGTCCTCTGTCAGGTTCTTCATCCAGTGATGACAAGACCAACATATATTAAACTTTTACTGTGTGCCAGGCACTTGGCTGAATGCTTCACAGGAGTTAATTTATTTATTCTTGACAACTTGAGAGAGGTCACATAAGTGGCCAAACGTGGCAGGGGAAGGTGGAGCTGGCTTCAGCCCCAGGTCTGCCTGATTCCCAGGCCTGCATCATTCCCCCTCCTGGGAGCAGTGTTCCTGGTTGTCATCAGGGGATGCAGATGGGCTATCTCTTATGTGGCACTCACGCACTGGAGCAGACCACCTCCCAGGTACACTCGGACGTGAAGGTGGTAACATCTCTGCCAAGAGCATGTCTGGGATTTCATGCAGCAGAGACTGTAGAGTTATGTTTAGACAATACGTGGACTGAGGAAAACACCATAAAAATTTGTTCTCTAGAGAAGAGCAAATTTGGCTGGTATTTTTCCACTTTGACCTTGTGAGTTTTATTTTTAATTAACCGTTTTAAAAGACTTGAATAAAGACTCTTAAATTCTTGAAGGAAAAATTCTTTCATCCCTGATGTAAATTTCAGTGGATATTAATCTTTTAACTACTATATCCCCCCTGCCTACAGCGCATATGTTATGTGCCAGATCAAAATTGAGGTGTCTATGCAGACTGCATGGAACATGCAAGCCTCATTACACCTGGACTTGAAACTCACACCATCAGAGGAAAGGCTTCATGACAGCTCTGGTTGGATAGGAGGTTTCCTGGTCCATTGACAGCCATGTAACAGCACACATTCTCATCTTGGCACGGACATTGCAGAGCCAGTCAGGGACCTCAACATCTTGTCTTTTCCCTCTTAACACTGTTCCTTGTGGTCTGACCTGCAGTCTTAGTGTTGCCCTGGATTTAATCCTTGGGCTTTCTGGCATCTGATCAATAACTGTTTGGTGGCTCTGGTCTATATATCTCTTCTTTTCCAGCCTGATAGAGTTCTCTGTTCCTTCCTTACGGGAAACGTGTCCCCTTGCTTCTCAGACTAGCCAGCCTCGTTGCATTCCTACCTGTCTGTCTTTCATTTTCATTGATGAAATGGGAAAAATATTATCTGCCTTTCCCAAAATTACAGAGTTATTGCAAGGATCAAATGAAGTAATTAGGTCAAATGGAATTAATATTGAGCACCAGGAACTCTGCAGGATATCAGCAAGATTCAGCCCTGGATTCTGCCTCCTAATAGAGAAGGAAACCATGTACATACTTCATGGATTCATCCTGAGTTTTTCTCTATCTCCCCCTCAACACCATGGGAGTGGATTAATGTGGAAATGACATTCTTTGTAATGGGTAAGAATTTGAGAACTGCCCCTTGTGAGAGAAAATGGAGCCAGGATCAGCCACAGAGAGTGAGTAGATGGTTTCTTCCACAAAAATCTTTGTTCTATCATCGTGATTTGCAAACAGAGCTTGCAATTTAAGAAGCAAGACAATAATTCCATTAAAGATCGGAGCATACGTCAAAGGACTTCCCAACAGACTCCAAACTGCTGATGGGAATAATTTTCCACTCTCTTTTCTGTGTTGTGTTATACATGGTGGGTAGTTAAAAAAAAGTCTCTATTTAGAAATTGAAAATACAATTTAGAAATTGTATTTTATTGATAAAGTGCTCACAAAGACTATTTATCATCTGATTTGCCAATCTCTTTGAGCAATCTCATTTATAAGAGACAAATTAAGGAAATATTGTGCAAATGTGTGAATATTTATGTGTAAAATAGTTCTCAGTATTGCTGAAAATAGTAACAAATTGGATTCAACCTAAATATCCAGCAAGAGAGGATTGTTAGAATAATATATGATATGTCATATATTAAACAATAAAATAACTGTGCATCTATTAAATAATTTTTAAAGAAATCTCTGCTTTACATCTTCACCTATGTTTTCTTTTGTATCAATATCTGGAAAATAATATACACAATGTTGAAAGTGTGTTTCCCTGATGTTAGGATTTTGAGTAATTTTAACGTATGTATTATATTACAGATAACGTATTCTATAATTTCAAAATTTAAAAAATAAATGTAATATAAAAATGCAAATACTGCTAAATATATGGAAATAATTATTCTTAATAACTGTTAATTAAGAAAGTCTCAAAAAGGCATTAAACTGTGCTGCAACTCTCCTTACCGGCTAAATGAAAGAGTTCTTCTATGTCGTAGAACTAAAGAAAGACAAAGCTTTCACTCTGAGCTGAGATGGCCTTGGCTTAGCCTGAGCCATTCATGCATACTTAGCACAGAGCTTAGTCAAAAAAGTCCTTTAGCTTTTGGCATTGTAAATGTCATGTTTCTCTTTTCAAGGACACTCTTTGTGAGAAATATTTTCTTGGCACTGGACATTTAGTAATTATTAACTGACATATCGCACTTAATAGTTTGTGGTTTCAGCTCTACTTTATGTGAAAAGTTTTACCACAGCTCTAAAACACTTCATCATTTGGGTAGGGGAGGTTGTCCTAAAACTAACCAGTAGAACCAGTTGGCTGGTTAGTGTAGAAGTTTACCAGACTGGTCCTTACTCTCCTCCCTGGGCCTCCCACATACCCCTAGGGTTGGTGTTTCTATTTAGACGTGGACACAGGTAAGGAAAAGTCAGATCTGGCCATAGAGCCACTTTATGTAGAATAATCTCTGGAATCTACAAGGAGTTCCAGTTAAGCAAAAAGTGACTCTTCCTACGATATTTTTGAGGATGGCAAAGGGACACGCAAGGGAAACTGGAATGATTTATCCCCAAATGAAGAATATTACTTGTGTACACAAATAATGAATTTTATAAAATGTTTGTTACTGGCTGACTGAAAATGCCATTGATTAGCTGAAGAACGCCTAAGGATTATAACACAACTGCAATCATATAATAAACTCAGAAAGTTCTTTTTTTTTTGAAGCACACATACAGAAGAGGAATAAGACAGTTCCCCCAAGGTTGGTTTGGGCACCTCACATGGCCATACCATTCATTCCTTCTTGTGTTGGCCTCTGCATTTGCTACAGTATAACTACATTGCATGCACTTCTTTCAAACCCACTTCTACACCAACTACATCAAATTTCTGCCAGAGGAGCCAACATGTGCTGCCTCTTCTGACGGACTTCCTTCTGAGTCCTCAGCAAAACTGCATGTGACCTCTACACCCTGCCACACAGCCACGTGACTGGACAGGCTCCCTCAAGTGATGGAGGACTTTCTGCTTCTCCCATTTCTTTTCATTCCTTATCACATTCAACTTCTCTGTATCCTTTTACAGCTCTGACCTGACTTCCTTTAGGAAATTCTCTTGTACTGGGCATATGGAGCTCTGTTTTGGGTTTTGTCAGTTCTCCTCCTCCTCCGCCACCATCCTTTCTTTCTCCATCTACTCCTTAGATGGCGCTGTCCTCATGTTTCTAGCTTTGGCTTTCTTCCCTGCCCACATTGTATATTGTCTCTAGGTTATTGCTATAGACTGAATGCTTGTGTCCACCCAAAACTCATACATTGAAATCTTAACCCCCAAAGAGGTGTCGTCAGGAGGTGGGGTCTTTGGGAGGTGATTAGATCATGAGAGCGGAGCCCCCATGAACGGGATTAGCGCCCTTATAAAAGAGACCCCAGAGAGCTCCCTTCCCCCTTCCCCCATGTGAGGACACAGTGAGAGGGTGCTGTCTGTGAGCAAGTGGGCTCTCACCAGACAGTGAATCTGTTGGCACCATGTTGTTGGACTTCCAGCCTCCAGAATCGTGAGAAATAAATGTCTGTTGTTTATATGCTATCCAGTCTATGGTATTTTTGTTACAGCAGCCTGAATGGACTAACTTATCTCAGCCTGTCTCTTGACTTCAACTTCCACCTTTGTCTCATAGCTGACAAACACACATCTGTCACCCAAACTCTCTTGTGAGCAGCAGGTCGAAATTTCATCTGCCTGCAGAACATTTCCACAGGGATTTCCCACAGCGACTCCAATGGACTCATCCCCTCCCCCCTAGAAACATACTGCTTTTCCCGTGCTCACATCTCAGTCAGTGGCATCCCCCTCCTGAGGGGTCCATCCTGCGGACAACATCCCTCCCAGTCAACACAGCCCTCTCTCTTATCTCCCCATCTTTTCACTGACTCTGGCTCATTTTGCTTCTGACACGTCTCCTGTTTTATCTACTTCTTTGCTCATTACTGCTGCAGTATTTCTAACCCTCATCTCTCTTTATCTGGATTACTTCTAAAGCCTTTGATTTCTGTCTTTTTGCCTATCAGACACTCTCTCCTCAGATGAGTCATTCGACTGCCCCATATCTTTCGCAAACAAAGCCTTAGTCATACCACTCTTCTCAGACACTTTGCTGGCTCTCTGCTGCCTGTAATATATACTATGAACTCTAGCCAGGCCCTTCTTCAAGGCTGTTCCCAAGACCATACAACCCACCCTTCTCGGTGGTGTTACTCAACCCGTGGGTAGCCCTGCCGTGCCTTCCTACTGCCCATGCCCCTACCTCTACTTGAAATGTCGTTTTCTTTTTCCTGCTGTTCCTGCTCATTCTAATCTGACTCACCCTTCCTGACCTAACATAGTCAATTAAGGACCAAAGAAATAATGAGATTCAGGCCCTGTGGTCTGAGTCCATTTCATATGCTAATTTAGAACATTTGGGGATTCTTAGAATTGCAAAACTACTTTCTTAAGTAAAACTGTCTCATGATACATTTCAGCTGTTCTTGTTGGGGAGAGCAGGGAACACCATGGAATAATGTGAAAACTGAAGGGAAGCTACAGAGAATGACAAAACTCTGAAAGCTGCCAATGTTCCTTAACATGACCACACAAAATGGAATATCTTCTGTTATACAGTGCATTTTTAAGCACAATCATGGGGATTACTGTTGTCAATAGAATTCTAAATAGAAATAATTAGAGCCAGTTTCCTAAGATTTATTTCCCAAAGAATTCCCATGACTGCAAACCAAGTTTAAAAATAACTCACAGAACCAGCCAAAGGGGAATAAGAGAGAAGCTTATCACCCCTAAACAAACGTACAAACCAAAAAATTCATACGAACAAGTCTGCTAACCCTAATTGCAAAGTAGTATGCTAAGTTTGAGAGAGATGTACGTGGACGAAACTGGAAGTCTATATTCTGAGAGCAAGACTTATCTCTGCCAATAGCTAAAGAAATAAGTTATTTGGTCCCACTGGGCCCCAATTTTGCTATCTGAAAAATAGATACTTAGAGATTCTTCCAGCTCTAAGATACCGTGAGTATTAACTTACTTCAATGCAGTTGTGTCTCCATTAATTGCTGCACTGGTATCTGCCTGAGATTTAGGGATAGATAAGTCATGGGTCATTTGCCTTTAGGCAATTACGCTTTAGTGAGAGAGAATGGCAACATACAAGTTCTATCTCTAACAAACAGATGCAGATTGTGGTCGGTGATAGACCAAACACACAAACCAGGAAAGGAGCCAGCTCAAACGTGAGGACACGGATGAGTAAGGAGCCATTCTTAGGGGACATCAACTTGCAGATCCAGTGACTGAGTCTTTAAGGGTGAGGCTCAGGCTCTCTCTCCTGGGCCGTGTTGCCTGCAGTGATTCTTTACCAATGACTTTAACAAAGGCAGATGAAGAGGCTGGAGTGGCAAGAAGTATGATGGAAGGTGTTACCCAGTCTATTAGTTTCCCAGCGCTGCCTTAACAAAGTACCGCAAACTGGATAGCTTCAACAACAGAAATTTACTTTCTCACAATTCTGGAGGCTAGACCAAGGTGTCTGCAGGGTTGTTTTTTCCTAAGGCTTCTCTCCTTGGTGTGTAGATGACCATGTTTTCCTTATGTTCTCACAGGTTTTTCCTCTGTGTGAGTCTGCAGCCTAATCTTGTCTTCTTATAAGGACATCAGTCACACAGAATTAGGGCTCACCCTAGTGACCTCATTTTACCTCAATCACATCTTTAAAGGCCCTGTCTCCAAATAGTCACATTTTGAGGTACTAGGGGTTAGGATTTCAGCACATCGATTTCAGAGGGACACAATTCACCCTGTATAAGAAGAAATAGACTCATATTTTGTTCATAATAAAGGAAGTCACTGCCTTGTGAATAGTGAGGTGGAATAATTAAACACACTCAGATACAAATCTCAGCCCTCCACATATTAGCTATGTGTCACTGCCAAGAATGGAAAACTTCAGTTTTTCATCCGTAAAGTGTGACTAATAATCCTACACCAGACAGTATAAATTTTAAATTTAGCTTCTGAGGTAGCACCAGGAATAGTATACTTACGTAGAATATAACATTTAACTTCCCTATCAGGAAGCACAGAGTAACCTTATTCTTGTCTTGGAAGCATAAAATTGAGAATGATTAAGTCAGACATGATAGCATCATGAAGAAGAAACAGAATAATAGGAAAAATTTTATTTTAATTATTAACCAAAACCTTATCAGAACTTAATTTTCCTAGATCTTTCATGGATATTTCATGCAAAAAAACCATTTACCACCAGTAATGACTCAACATCTACCAGGGAGAAGAAACACTGAATTCTTTTTACTGGTCATAGCATTGTGTGTTTGACTCATTCTTGAGGAAATAAACAAGATTTGATTTGGAAAACAAAGCAGGATTTTTGAAATCCCAGAGATTGTGATAACTTGCATTTGTTTATTTCATCTGGCTTTGCATTTTTTCCATAAGAAAGCATTCTACTACCACATGTAATCTTTAGGTAGTCTTGAACACTAATTTTTATCATCGGTTATTTTCAACAGTGGGATTTTCATGAAGACATTAGGATTCCATTTTTGAAATGCTTCTTAACAAATTTTTCTGTTAATATTGTGGAGGAAGAGGGAGAATCCCCCTCTGCCCTTTCTCTTAAGGTTCTTATGGCTGGCCAAATAATTAACAAGACAGGTTAGCAAGAGAAAATAATACCAAGTTTAATAACATGTATACATGGGAGAAACCAGGGACACTGCGTTTCTCAACACAATAGCAGAGATTCTCATCTTAAATACCATCTTCAGCTAAAGACAAAGGAAGATGTTGGGTGTCGGGGGAGTCAGTTACAGGAGATTACCACTACAGCACAGTAAACAAGAGTAAGGTTATTATGCAGATTGAAGGCCTCACTTTCCACATTGATAAGTTTCTGGAAATGAGGTCATCCCCCCTCTTCCCAATACAGTGAGGGAGATACCTTTACAAATGGAGATTTCCCTTATGAATGCAAATGTTTGTCTGGCAACTCCTTGCAGGGCCATCTAGAGAATGTGGCCAGAGAAACGGAATTTTTGATAAGATGGGCTTGTTGGTGCCTTTCCTATTGTAACATCTATTTTACATTATATTACAGCCATCAGATGGTAACTCCTTCCTGGAACAGGTCTTCTATGTCAAATTCTTTAGGCAGTTAGTGGGGGAGGTCAAATGTCCATCAGAGAAAACAATCAAGGTAAAGAGATATATTTCGGGGTGGCCAAATCTTGAGCTCCCACAATATCACTCCAAATTTTATTGGCCATTTTTTTCCTCCCATTCAGGGCCAAAATACATATACTGAAAAAAAGCATATAATTTGAATATGTCCTGAGACAAATCAGAATAACATTAAGATGTACAAAGAGAGATAGTTGTGCTGCAGATGGAACCTGAATGTTGAAGAAGACATTTTTCTTTTTTAACAATCATGGCCACTATTTATGCATTTTTCCCTCTGCATCAGGCAGTTCTGGAGGATAGACATTATATTTCAATTTTAAGTGAGAGGATCAAAGATCTGACAGGTTAGCTTATTCGCACCAGTTCACCAGCTAAGTGAAGTTGGAACCAGTTTGCTAAATCTAAAGTTTTAAAGATTTAAATCTAAATCTTTAAATTCCATCAAGCCAGAAATCCATTTCTTGTATTAGCCGCCACTGTGCAGGGGGCTTAGGAGCTTCTGGAAGAAAGGAGAAGCCTTTAAAATGAGCACAAAGCTGCAGCACAGCATTGGTGCTCAGGAGAGCGGATGATCATGAACTTAAGACTTGTGTCAAATGATGTAGTCTCCTGGATCAGCCACATGACACTCAGATCTGAGGTCTATGAAGAGCAGTGTGGGTGCAACATAAGGAAAAGTATTTGAGAACCATTTAATTAAAAAATCTGTAATGCATTTGAGACAAGAAGCACACTTACCTGATGCCTCTAATGCAGATGGTGTTTCAGAGAGGGCAGGTGGTCCCTCTGTCATCGTGTCCACCCCACCCCCCACCCCATGCCCCTGCGCTGTTTGGACACCCTGAGGGCTTTACTCCTGTAGCACTCTGACAGTTGCCTTCCAAATTTGTCCTTCCTCCTTAGCTAAAGCATGTTGATTTTGTGAGAGACGGTGGCGTACCCAGCCCCCAGGCAATGAATCATGGTTGGTTTGGACTAACTATGACCGGTGATGGCAGTTCTGTTCTTCTTGGCCACATTCTTGATTTGACAACTTTCCTGACAGGCATTAGTGGGGCTCAACGATATTTCTGGTTCTTCTCACTCCTGCCCCTGGTTTAGTTGCAAGTCTCTCTTTCCTTGAATGTGTGTATGGCCACGCAATTTGCTTCAGCCACTGATGTGTGAGCAGAAGTGATGTATGGCAACCTTGGGTGGAGGCTTCTAACGGTTGAAGTGAGAGTCTCATATGTCTTCTTCTCTCTTGCTGTGGCAGCTGATATGTTTCCAGGCAGTAGGGGACCCACCATCCCAGGTCCCTGAGGGATCATCTGGGTCCCTGGGCAGGATGCCATGGAATAGATATCCTGCTGAACTTGGATAGACATAGAACAGGAGGAAGAAATAGACCTTTGTGGTTCTAAGCCACTAAAGCCTTAGGATTATGTGTTATCACAGCGATTCCCGGTCTATCTTAACCGATACAGGGACAGACTTGGCTGGTATCTCCTCTTATTTCTTCTTTCTGACTGAAATGATCATGATGTGTGGAGGTGTTGCAGCCATTTTCACAAGCATGAGGACAAAAACCCAAGATGAGGGCCGGCCCGGTGGTGCAAGTGGTTAAGTGCGCACGCTCTGCTGCGGCGGCCCAGGGTTCACCGGTTCGGGTCCCGGGCACACACAGACGCACCGCTTGGCAAGTCACGCTGTGGCGGCGTCCAATATAAAGTGGAGGAAGATGGGCACGGATGTTAGCCCAGGGCCAGTCTTCCTCAGCAAAAAAAAAAAAAAAAGAAGAAGAAGAAAAAAAGAGGAGGATTGGCAGATGTCAGCTCAGGGCCAACCTTCCTCAAGGAAAAAAAAAAGCCAAGAAGGTAAGAGTTGTAGGTGGAAAGATAAGGAAGAGCCCATGACATTGTTAATTAACATGACTGAACAGATGACCAATTCCAGCTGTTGCCCACTTCTTAAGCAAAACATACCTCTGCCCCCATTTGTTTATGTTTTTGTAACTGGCGTTTTCTATTTCTGCAGCAAAGATCAACGCTATCCAGCAGCTGCATCGATGAAGTGTGAGAACTCAGTGTTCCGTGGGGTTAGGGCAGCATCCTGAGAAAGCGGTGGTCGGTGGAAAGGCGTCCATGCAAAGGGGAGCTGCAGGGCTCCCATGGGCAGTGGCTGCAAGACACTATGGTGTCCAGCCAGAAGCAGGTGGTTCCTATGGGAGACTGTGGTGTGGCATGTGTGCTGTTAGCTAAGTGTTTGGTGTGAGTGATCCATTTGTAGATGACTCCGTAGGTTAGAGAGGTGAGGGTGAACCCTAATTTTATCAGACTATTAAATATTCTTTCTCATTTTTTGACCACTTGATGAAAATAGTAGGTAAGTTTGGTAATTGTATGCTAATATCTCTGAAGGTAACTGTGTTTCTGTCTAGTTCTTCTTCTATGTGTGTACTTTATACATATTTTTTTTTGTGAGGAAGATCAGCCCTGAGCTAACATACATGCCAATCCTCCTCTTTTTGCTGAGGAAGACTGGACTTGGGCTAACATCTGTGCCCATCTTCCTCCACTTTATATGGGACACCACCACAGCATGGCCTGCCAAGTGGTGTGTCAGTGCTCGCCTGGGATCTGAACCCAGGCCACCAGCAGTGGAGCGCACGCACTTAACCGCTGTGCCATGGGGCTGGCCCCACTTTTTACATATTGATAACATAATGTTTGGAACATAAGATTCATGACTGTTATATCTGTGTTATTATTTTTATCAAAATAAGATATTATTCTTCATACTATTAAATAATACGTAGCATTCTTCATACTATTAAACAATTTTGCCTTAGATTTCTATTAGTCTCATAACGATCAACTTTTTTTACTATCTATGTTGTTTTGTTCTTCTATTTATAAATGTAATATATTACAATTACTACATCATTATAGAAATGTAATATATATGTGAGATGTATATATATCTCATTGTAGGATTTGTTTTAACCCAATTGAAATTCTGTAATCTTTTATACATAGAATTTAAAGCAATTATTTGACATAATGGTTAAAATTGATCACATTTGGGGGAAATAACACTCTCTCAAAGGACAACTAAAGAAAATGCATTAAGTACTTTTTTTAAAACTTATATCAAAAATGTAAAAGGTAGTAAGGATGTGTAGAATTCTGTTTTTGGCCAAAGCAAAATAATGGAATTGGATTTACCTCTTGGCTGTAGTAACAACATAAACTGGCAAAATATATAAACCAATGTTTTTCAAGCAACAGGGCGACTGGATATCAGACAATAGAGGGAAGTGCTCCCTGCAGGACAGGAGTAGAACACGATGAAGCTTGTGATGGCTCCAGAAGAGTTTCCAGGCAAAAGAAGCCAGAAAAGAGGAGGACTGGAGAAGGAACTGCAATAACAAGACCACAGACTTCAGCCCAGCATTAGTAATAGCACATTAAACGTAAATGGTCTAAACATCAATTAAAACATAGAGATTTCTGGATTAGATTTAAAAAGCAAGATTAAACCATTTGTTGTGTAGAAGAAACACAGTTGAAATATAAAGATACCAAAAAGTTGAAGGAACACTAATCAGGGGAAAACTGGCATGACTAAGTAGATTTCAGAGCAAATAATATTTCTATGAATAAAAAAGGTGATTTTTTTAGTGATGAGTCAACTCATCAAGAGGATATAACAATCTTAAATGTATACACCTAATACAAATGCTTCAAAGTACATCAAACAAAATGTTATTTAAGGAGAAATAGACATATCTGCAATTATGTTAGAATATTTCAATACTCCCCTCTGTAATTGACAGAGCAAATAGAAAATAAGTAGGGATAGAGAGAATTTATCAGTACTATCAACCAACTTGGTATACTTGACACTTATAGAACAATCCACCATAAACAACATAGTACACATTCTTTTCAAGTGTACATGAAATGTTTTCAAAGATACACCACATTCTGAGCTATAAGTCTTGATAAATTTGAAAGGATTCAAGTCATTCAAAACATATTTCCTGACCAAAATGTAATTAATTTAGAAATTTGAAAAGAGAATATTTCTGGAAAATCTCCCATGTATTTTGAACTAGCAACATATTTTCAAATAATTAATGGGTGAAAGAAGAAGTTAAAAGTGAAAGCAGAATGTATTTTTCACTGAATAAAAATGAAAAATCAGCATATCAAAATTTGTGGGATGCTGCTAAAGCAGTACTTAATGGAAAATTTATAACACTAAATGCTTATACTGGCAAGGAAGAAAGTTCTCAAATCAATGACCTCGACTCTCATCTTATGAAACTGGAAAAAGAAGAACGAAAGTCACTAAAAGTAAGTAGAAAAAAAAAAAAAGAAAAAAGAAGGATCAAGATAGATATCAATAAAACAGAGAACAGAAAACACTAGAGACGTACACTGATCAGTACAACAGAAAACACTAGAGATGATTGACACAACAAATGCCTGTTCTATTAGAAGGTCAATGATTTCATAAACATGTAGGCAGTCTAATGAGGAAAATAGTGAAAACACAAAATAAAAATATCAAGAATTAGAGCAGCCACATCACACAGAACCTACAGATATTAAAAGTATAATAAAGAAATATTATGAACAGTTTTATACCAATATATTAAACAAAATAGATGAACAAATTCCTGGAAAGACACAAATGACTAAAGGAGAAATACATAATCTGAACAATGATATGTCTATTAAAGACATTAAATCATAGTTAAAATATTCTCACAAAAGAAACTCCAAATCCATATGGCTTTATTGGTGAATTCTACCAAAAATTTAAGGAAGAAAAAAGTAACAATTTTACATAGACTCTTCCAGAAAATTGAAGAAAAAGGACTACTTCTCTACTCATTCTATGAGGCCAGCATTACCCTAATACCCAAACCAGACAAAAACATTACAAGAAAAGAAATTACAAACCAATATCTCTCATGAATATAGAAGTAATAATTTAAATCAAAATGTTAGGAAATTGAATGCAACAATACATAATGTATAAACCAAGTGGAATTTGTCCTAGGAATGAAAGATAGGATTAATCTTGGAAAATCAATGTAATTCACCATATTAGCACACCAAAAATGAAAAACCATATGATCATCTCAATAGTCATAGAAAAGGCATTTTATGAAATTCAACATCTATTCCTGATAGTAGTTCTCATCAACATAGGAATAGAAGGAATCTTCCTCAACCTGATGATAAAGGGCATCTACGACCTACCTCTAACATGATAGACCAAAGGTCAGTGAGCATAAGATCAAGAACAAGGTACAAATATCTACCCTTACCACTTCAACATCATATAAGAAGGTTGTAGTGCATGCAATAGGCAAGAGAAATAAAGGGCATTTGTATAGGAAAGGAAGAAATAAAGATGGTAACTTCATTAATGTAGAAAAGTCAGTGGAATGTACCAAAAAGCTACAAGAATTAATATAGCTTTTTAGGCAAATTTACAAATCCAAAAATTATAAAATGTCTAATTTTTCTCTAGGGCACATGGATCATTTAGAGAGCTGATCAGATATAACTTTAAGAAATTCTCAGTTAAAAATAAAAGGTATTATACTTCCTGCATTCTCTCATCAAATCACAACTAAATGAGAATTTAACTCAAAGTAGTAATGAAAAATCCAAGTGTATTTACAGATAATTTAAATAAAAACATGAACAATTCTAAAAACTCATGGATTAAATAATAAATCATATTAAAAATTTAAAAATACCTACAACTGAATAATAAAGTCTCTGCATATCAAATTTTTGGGGAAAAAAGTAGTATTTCAAAAAATTTTATCCATATCTACTTATGTCAGTGAAGTAGAAAACCTAAAATCAATAAGCAAATTGATCAACTTAAGGAAACAATGGAACAAAAAAATAGCAAAGAAAATTTTAAGGGACAGGGTAATAATAAAAGTGTGAAATAATTAAAATAGAGTTTTTACTGATTATATTAGAGAAGATCAAAAAGCCAAAAGTTGATCATTTGGAAAAAATCTATAAGATATAAAACCTATGGCACATTGATTAAGTGACGAAAGGGAACGATGAGTGAAAAGTAGCATTGGACTACACAGAAAGTAGTGATTTTAAAGGTAATATAAGTAAATTTTAGCAATAAAAATATACCAACAGTGTTGAAAACTTAAAGGCAATGAAGAAAATCCTAAAATAATATACTTTGACAGAATTGACTTAAGAAGTATTAAAAACTTGAATATTCCTGTAACTATTTAATAATACGAAGCAATAGTCTTCTCACATCTCCCAGATGGCCTACCAAGATTTCAAGGGACAAATCACCTTTATGCAGAACTTTACAGATAATTGTAAAAGATGGAACATTCTCTAACCTAACCCTGTGAGGCTAGTGAACCCTAATATCAACACCAGAAAAAAATATTATGAGAAAGGATCACGCTGGATCATTTTCCTCTTAAATTTTACAACTGTACTTGTGCATATGTGCATCTCTATATATGTGTGTATATTTACACTAATGTATGAAAAAAGATAAGACAAATGGTCATATTGTATTTTGTCCAATGTACAATGATATTCATTGCATAATTCATTCATAAATGTAATTCATTCTACTTACTGATTTAAGAATATAGACAATATGATCATTTCAATGTATGTAAAGAAAGTTTTTTACATGACTTAACATGAATTAATGACAAAATGTAAGAATCTTATCATAAGAAAATCTTCGTAATTTACAAATATAAGGAAATTTCCTTAAACAGAGAGGATTGAAAAAAATAGAGCACACATCACCTTGAATGAAATTTGGGAAGATTACCTTTAAATTTCAGAATGACACATGGATGCCCACTGTCACCACTTTTTTTCAGCATTGTGTTGGAACCTCTAGCCAGTGCAATCATAAAACAAAATACTTCAGAGATTAGAGAGGAAGAACCAACAGTGTTATTATTTGCATATGGTGCTCATTTATATTAAAATCCCCCAATTATCAAATTACCAAAAATTATCAAAAATAATAAGTAGTGTTTAGCAAATTGGCTGCATGTAAGATACATGTAAAAGTCAGTTGCATTTTTATATTTGTAGCAAACAATTAGAAATAATGAAGAGAAGTAATCATTTATAATAGTTCCATAAAATATCAAATACTCAGGAAAAAAATCTAACAAAGATGTGCAAGATAGTTCCTGATACATTAAACTCTTTCCAAATTTATTTATAGATTAGAAACCTGTCAATGTCAGTGTCCTTCATTCAAATTGTTAAGAAGGGTCTGAAATTTATACAAAGGAGTTAAGGACCAAGAATACAAAGATCAGTTGTGAAGGAAAGCAATACATGAGGACTTGAACTCCAGAAATCAAGATTTATCACATATTTTCTAGTAATTCAGACTGTTTGGTAAAGATGTATGAATAGGCAAATTGATGATGGAAAAGATAGTCCCCAAATATATGAGACAGGTGGTGAATATTAGTGGATAAAAGAGTGAGAATTCAATAAACCTGGAAAATATATTATTCATATAAAAATTAAAATTGGGTCTCTGCCTCATGTCTTTTTGAGTAGAATAAGGACTCAAATGTCAAAGCTAAAACTATAGACTTCTGCTTCTGGAAAGATGGAGTAGATACCATTTTCTCTATTCCTTCCATCAAGTAGAGTTAAAAATCTTGGACACTGTATGTAAAACAAACATTAGAAGATGCTGAAAGGTGGAGAGATGGCAGACTGGCTAGGGACCATCATGAGATCCAAGGAACAGAACAGTAGTGAATTCCCTCAATTTCTTTTTGCCTCCCATATGTCCCAGATTGGCTATTGGAGAAACCAAGAACCCAGAAATACCACCAAGCATGGACAACTAAGGCCTCAGGAAAAGCCTATTCTCTCTAGCCAAAGGACCAGGAAAGGGGCTGCCCAGCAAGACAGAGACTTTTAGGCAATGATTTTTTTTTTTTTAAATAAATCTCTGCATTTTTTTTTTTGAGGAAGATTGGCCCTGCGCTAACATCTGTTGCCAATCTTCCTCTTATTTTTTTTTTTCTCCCCAAAGCCCCAGTACATAGTTGTGTATCACAGTTGTAGAATTGTAGCTCTTCTATGTGGGTTGCTGCCTCAGCATGGCTTGATGAATGGTGGGGAGGTCTGCGCCAAGGATCCGAACCAGCGAACCCTGGGCCACTGAAACAGAGCACGCGAACTTAACCACTATACCACGGGGCCAGCCCCTAAGCAATTATTTTTGACTGCAGCCAAACACCACAGAAAAACAGTGGCCCTATCCCTCCCCAACCAGGAAAGGTCTTATGGGAAGCCTAGACTTCCGCCCCCAGGAGGCTGCAATGAGGCACTTCAACACCCCTGCAGGGTGGTGTCAGAGAAGGCCAAGTAGACAACCAGTATTTTCACCCTGTTGGCCAGTAACCACATTTCCCCTTGCTATCAATGGAGACCACATTGGAGCCTGGACTTCCACCCCCAACCCAGCAGTAACGAGCAACTGCTTACCTTCCCCCCTAGAATGGTGTCTGATGAAGACTAATGGTGGTTCAGGACTTTTACCTTTCCCCAGTGGTAATGAGGCCACCCCCACAGCATTGTCAGTGGAGATCATTTGGGGAGCAGAAACTCTCAATTTTGCCCTCCTCAGGTGTCAATGGGGCCAAGTTGGAACATGGACTTCTATCTCCAATTGGCAAAAATGAGGTGGTGTTCCCCTCTATTCTTGCTGCAGCTGTTTTAGAGAAAGCCAGCTAAAAAGGTTTCAACAAGATCCAGAATATCATTCTAGAATATTAAATTGTTCAAGTTTCAATAAAAAATCCTTCCTCCTATCAAGATCGAGAAAGATCTCAAATTGAATGATAAAAGATAATGAATAGAAACAACGTGATGACAGAGATATTGGAATTATCTGAAAAAATTTAAAGTAGCTATGGTAAATATTCTTCAATATGCTATCATGAACACTCTTGAAACAAATGAAAAAATAAGACTCTCTCCCTAAAAATGTATCAGTAAAGAAAGAGGTGGTAAAAAAGAACCAAATGACAACTTTAGAACTGAAATATATAGTTATTGAAATGAGAAGCTCTGGCGGGTAGACTCAACAGCAAAACAGAGTGCATGGAGGAAAAAAATCAGTGACCTGGAAAGCAGAACAACAGAAATCACTCAATCTGAACAGCAGAGAAAACAAGAGACTGACAAAATTAAACCAATCATCTGCAACCTGTGGGACTGTAACAAAAGATCTAACATTTGTATCATCAGAGTTCTGGAAAGAGAGGATAAAGAGGGCAGACAGAAAAAGTATTCTCAAAGAAATAATGGTGAAAAACCTCTGAAATTTGGCAGGCAACATATAACTACACACTCAAGAAGCTGAGTAAATCTCGAACAGGATAAAGCCAAAGAAATCCTCTCCAAGGCCCAACCTCATTCAACTTCTGAAAACTAAAGAAAAAGAATAATCTTGAAAAGCAGTGAGAGAGAAATGATGCATTACTTATAAGACAAAAATAATTCAAATGACAGTAGATTTCCTATCAGAAATCAAGGAGGTCAGAAGGAAGTAGATCCATATTTTTCAAGTGCTGAGAGACTGTCAACCTGCACCCAGTGAAAATATCCTTCAGGAATAAAAAGGAAATCATGATATTCTCAGAGGAAGGAAAACTGAAAGGCTTTGTTGCCAGCAGACCTAACCGAAAAGAATGGCTAAAGGAAGTTCTCTAAACAGAAAGGAAATGGTAAAAGAAGGAAGCTTGGAACTTTAGGGAGGAAGAAAGAATATAAGAAAGAGTAAAAGGGTAAATATAATAGACTTTTTCTCTCTTTTTGAGTTTTCTAACTTGTTTTTAATGATTGAAGTAAAATTTTTGACACTGTCTGATGTGTTCCTCAATGTATGTAGAGGAAATATTTAAGATCATTATGCTATAACTGGGAGAGAGTAACAGAGCTTTCCATAAGTTTTCCATACTTCAAACAAACTGCTAAAATGTCCACACCAGTAGACTTCAATGTTGGTTAAGTTGTGAGAAAATGGACCTTTTATATATTTCTGGTGCAAATTTAAAATTCTACAGCCACTCTGGAAAATAGTTTGACAATTTCTTAAAGAAAAAAAAATATATGTATATATATATGAATATATATACATATATATTTACCATCCAGCCCAGCACTCACATTCTGGTGCATTTATCCCAAAGAAATGAAAACTTATCTCCACACAAAAACCTGTACATGAATGTTCATAGCAGCTTTATTTGTGATAGCTCAAAACTGGAAACAACCCATCTGTCTTACAATAGGTGAATGGTTAAACAAATTGTGGTACATTCATAGCATGGAATACTTCCAGTAATGAAAAGCAATGAACTATTGATATGGACAATAACTTGAAAAGGTCTCAAGGGCATTGTGCTGAGTAGAAAAAGTCAGTGTTAAAATGTAATATACTGTGTTATTTCATTTACATAATATTCTCAAAGTGACAAAGTTACAAATATGGAGAATAAATTAGTATTTGCCAGAGATTAAGGATGTTGGGGTGGAGAGAGGGATGGGATGAGTGTAGCGACGTGGGCGTGGCTGTGACGGGGTAGTGTGAGAGAGATCTTTGTGGTTTCGTGGCAGTTCTACATCCTGATGGCTCTGGGAGTTACATGATTCTGCATATGTGCTAAAATGGCATAGAACTACATACTCGTGTTGTACCAATGTCACTTTCTTGGTTTTGATATGGTACCGTAGGTACGTAAGACGTAACCATTGAGGGAAACTGGGTGAAGGGTACATGGAATCTCTCTGTACTGTTTGCAACTTCCTGTAAATTTATAGTTACTTCAAAATAAAAGGTTAAAAATAAGTAAAATCTTAAATCTTTTAGTAGAAAATATTTTAGTCCTTAACATAGCAAAAGTCTTCTTAATCAAAACACGTAGGCTATAATTAACACATTTGACTATGTTAAGAATAAGATCTTTTCTGTGCCACCAAACAAAAAGTGAAAAGATAAGCTACAAACTGGGAGAATATATTCTCAATTAATACAAGCAATGAAGAATTAGTATTGAGAATATATTTTAAAAATTCCAAACATGCCTAAGGAAAGTACAAACCAGACAACAGACAAGTGGGAAAAGGCATGAATAGTCAACATACGGAAGAGTATGTGCAAATTTCCAGTAAATGTGTGAATAAATCAACATAATTGGTAATAAAGGAATTGCAAATCAAAACCACACTATGATCCCATTTCATATCCATTTTATTGGCAAAAGTTGGAAAGTGTACCCTTATCTAGGTTTGGGAGGATCTGTTATGTATTCATTGCTGTTAGGTTTGTTGATCATGGGAACAATCTGGAAACCTGTTTGGCATTACCTCATAGGGGTAGGCATGCACATATTCTACCCAAGAGAAAGTCTTGTACAAAATCCCTGTGTGAGAATATTCACAGAAGCACTGGTAATAATAGGGAAGTGCTGGAAATAACTCAAATGTCCATCTATTTGAGAATGAGTGGATAAACTGGCACATTCACACGATGGAATATTGTATAGGAGGAAGATGAATAAGCTAAGCTATACGCAATATGAATGAATCATAGCAAGTTTAAAAAGCTAAAATATTAAATATAGAATAATGTGCTTTTATAAAGTATAAAAAATTAGAATAAAATATACTTTAGGAATATATAGTGTGTAAATATGAAATATATCTGTAAATCAAAAAAAATAGTATAAGAAGGACAAAAAAATGATGAACACAGGAGTTGTGGTGATGGTTATTCCAATGGAAGGAGGATAGAGGGCGTATGGTTAGATGTTCTCTTTGACAAGGTCCTGGAATTTGTTTAGGGTGTTGGGTTTATAAGATACTTATTGTACAATTTATACTATCTTACCATTTTTTGTTTTTTACAGTGTACATCATTATATTTCAATTTCTGTGTAGATTACATCATGTTCACCACCCAAAGACTAATTACAATTTATTACCATACACATGTACCTAATCACCCCTTTCACCTTCCATCCTTCCTCCTTCCCCTCTGGTAACCACCAATCCAATCTCTGTCTCTATGTGTTTGTTTGTTGTTGTGTTTTTCTTCTATTTATGAGTGAGATCATACAGTGTTTGACTTTATCCCTCTTACTTATTTCACTTAGAATAATACCCTCAAGGTCCATCCATGTTGTCACAAATGGCCAGATTTCATCCTTTTTTATGGCTGAGTAGTATTCCATTGTGTATATATACAACATCTTCTTTATCCATTTCTCCCTTGATGGGCACTTAGGTTGCTTCCAAGCCTTGGCTATTGTGAATAACGCTGCAATGAGCATAGGGGTGCATGTATCTTTACGCATTTGTGTTTTCACATTCTTTGGATAAATACCCAGCAGTGGAGTAGCTGGATAATGTGGTAGTTCTATTCTTAATTTCTTGAGGAATCTCCATACTGTTTTGCATAGTGGTTGCACCAGTTTGTACTTCCACCAGTAGTGCATGAGAGTTCCCTTTTCTCCGCATCCTCTCCAACACTTGCTATTTCCTGTCCTGTTAATTATAGCCATTCTGACAGGTGTGAGGTGATATCTGATTGTAGTTTTGATTTGCATTTCCCTGATAGTTAATGATGTTGAACATCTTTTCACGTGTCTGTTGGCCGTCTGTATATCTTCTTTGGAGAAATATCCGTTCAGATCTTTTGCGCATTTTTTAATTGGATTGTTAGTTTTTTGTTGTTGAGATGTATGAGTTCTTTATATATCTTGGATATTAACCCCTTATCAGATATATGGTTTGCAAATATCTTCTCCCAATTTTTAGGTTGTCTTTTCATTTTGTTGATGGTTTCCTTTGTTGTGCAGAAGCTTTTTAGTTTCATGTTGTCCTATTTGTTTATTTTTTCTATTGTTTCCCTTGCTAGGACAGACATGGTACTTGAAAATATGCTGCTAAGACCAATGTCGAAGAGCATACTGCCTATGTTATCTTCTAGAAGTTTCATGGTTTCTGATCTTCCATTCAAGTCTTTAGTCCATTTTGAGTTAATTTTTGTGTGTGGTGTAAGATAATGCTCTACATTCATTCTTATGCATGTGACTGTCCAGTTTTCCCAACACCATTTATTGAAGAGATTTTTCCTTTCTCCATTGTATGTTCTTGGCTCGCTTGTTGAAAATTAGCTGTCCATAGATGTGTGGGTTTATTTCTGGGCTGTCAATTCTGTTCCATGGCTCCGTGTGTCTGTTTTTGTGCCAGTACCCTGCTGTTTTGGCTACTATAGCTTTGTAGTATATTTTGAAATCAGGGAGTGTGATACCTCCAGCTTTGTTCATTTTTCTCAAGATTCCTTTGGCTATTTGGGGTCTTTTGTTTTTCCATATAAATTTTAGGATTCTGTGTTTTCTATCTGTGAAAAATATCATTGGAACTTTGATAGGGAATGCATTGAATCTGTAGATTGCTTCAGGAAGTATGGATGCTTTAACTATGTTAATTCTTGCAATCCATGAGCACAGAATATCTTTCCATTTCTTTGTGTCTTCTATTTCTTTCAGCAATGTTTTATAGTTTTCTGTGCACAGATCTTTCACCTCTTTGGTTATGTTTACTCCTAGTTATTTTATTCTTTTTGTTGCAATTGTAAATGGGATTGTATTCTTAATTTCTCTTTCTGCTACTTCATTGTTAGTGTATAGAAATGGAACTGATTTTTGTATGTTGATTTTGTATCCTGCAACTTTACCGTATTCGTTTACTATTCCTAAAAGTATTTTGGTGGATTCTTTGGGGTTTTTTATACATAAAATTATGTCATCTGTAAATAGTGACAGTTTCACTTCTTCCTTTCCAATTTGAATACCTTTTATTTATTTTTCTTGCCTGATTGCTCTGGCTAGGATTTCCAATACTATGTTAAACAAGGGTGGTGAAAGTGGGCATCCTTGTCTGTTTCCTGTTCTTGGAGGGATAGCTTTCAGTTTTTCTCCATTGAGAATGGTATCAGCTGTGGGTTTGTCACATATGGCCTTTACTATATTGAGGTGCTTTTCTTCTATACCCATTTTATTCAGGGTTTTTTTTTTTATCATAAATCGATGCTGTATCTTGTCAAATGCTTTCTTTGCATCTGTTGAGATGATCATGTGATTTTTATGCTTTGTTTTGTTAATGTGGTGTATTACATTGATTGATTTGTGGATATTGAACCATCCCTGCATCTCTGAAATAAATCTCACTTGATCAAGTCATATGATCTTTTTAATGTATTGTTGTATTTGATTTGCTAATATTTGGTTGAGGATTTTTGCTTCCATGTTCATTAGTGATATTGGCCTATAATTTTCTTTTTTTGTATTGTCCTTGTCTTGTTTTGGTATCAGGGAAGTGTTGGCTTCATAAAATGAGTTAGGAAGCTTCCCCTGCTCTTCAGTTTTTTGGAAGAGTTTGAGAAGGATAGGTATTAAGTCTTCTTTGAGTGTTCAGTAGAATTTACCAGGGAATCTGTCTGGTTCTGGACTTTTATTTTTTTGGGAGGTTTTTGATTACAGTTTCAATCCCCTTACTGGTGATTGGTCTATTCAAATTGTCTATTTCTTCTTGATTTAGTTTTGGAAGGTTGTGTAATTCTAAGAATTTTTCCATTCCTTCTAGATTATCCAATTTGGTGGCATATAGCTTTTCATGCTATTCTCTTATAATCTTTTGTATTTTTGAGGTGTACATTGTAATTTCTCCTCTTTCTTTTCTGATTTTATTTATTTGAGGCTTCTCACTGTTTTTCTTGGTGAATCTAGTTAACAGCCTGTCAATTTCATTTATCTTTTCAAAGAACCAGCTCTTTGTTTCATTGATTTTTTTTCTGTTGTTTTTTTACTCTCTGTTTCATTTATTTCTGCTCTGATTTTTATTATTTCCCTCCTTCTACTGATTTTGTGCTTTGTTTGTTCTTCCTTTTCCAGTTCCTTTAGATGCGTGTTAGATTGTTTATTTGAGATTTTTCTTGTTTGTCGATGTAGGCTTATATTGCTATTAATGTCCTTCTTAGGACCGTTTTTGCTGTATCCCATAAATTGTGGCATGTCATATTTTCATTTTCATTTGCCTCAAGGTATTTTTTGATTTCTCCTTTGATTTCTTCATTGACCCAATAGTTGTTCCGTAGTATTTTGTTCAATATCCATGTATTTGTGTCTTTTCTGATTTTCTTTCTGTAGTTGATTTCTAGTTTCATACCATTGTGGTCAGAAAAGATGCTTGGTATTAATTCAATCTTCTTAAATTTATTGAGACTTGTTTTGTGGTATAATATGTGATCTATCCTGGAGAATGTTCCATGTGCTTTTGAAAAGAATGTGTATTCTGTGATTTTTGGATGGAATGTTCTGTATATATCTACTAAGTCCAAATGGTCTAACATGTCATTTAAGGCCAATATTTCCTTATTGATCTTCTCTTTGGATGATCTATCCATTGTTGTAAGTGGAATGTTAAAGTCCCCTACTATTACTGTGTTACTGTCTATTTCTCCTTTTATGTCTGTTAATAATTGCTTTACATATTTAGGTGCTCCTATGTTGGGTGCATACATATTTACAAGTGTGACATTCTCTGGTTGGCTTGCTCCCTTTATCACTATGTAGTGCTCTTCTTTGTCTCTTGGTACAGTTTTTGTTTTAAAGTCTATTTTGTCTGAGATAAATATTGCTACCCTAGCTTTCTTTTCATTGCCATTTGCATGGAGTATCTTTTTCCATCTCTTCATTTTCAGTTTGTGAGTGTCTTTAGGTCTGAAGTGTGTCTCCTGTATGCAGCCTATGTATGGGTCTTGTTTTTTTATCCAATCAGCCACCCTATGCCTTTTGATTGGAGCATTTAGTCCAGTGACATTTAAAGTAACTATTGATAAGAATGTACTCATTGTCATTTTGTTACCTTTTTCTGGGTGTTTTAGTGGTTCTTCTCTGTTTGTTTCTTCTTCTTTTGCTCCCTTTCCTCATGGTTTGATGGCTTTCTTTAGTATTATGTTTGGGTTCTTTTCTGTTAATTTTTTTGTGTATTTATTATAGGTTTCTGGTTTGTAATTGCCATGGGGTTCATATATAATAACCTAGGTATATAAAAATCTGTATTAAGTTGATGGTCTCTTTAGTTTGACCTCTTTCTAAAAGCTCTACTCTTTTATTCCCCTCTTCCAAATTTTATGTTTTTGATATCAATATGTAACCTCTTTTTTTGTGGATGTGTATCCATTATCCTCTTATCATGGAAATAGATAATTTTTATCTTTTGACTTTCATATTAGCTTCATAGGTACTTGATCTGCTACCTTTATTGTATATTTGCCTTTACCAGTGATTTTATTGCTTTATTTTTTTTTGGTAATTTTCTTATTCCTATTTGTAGTCTTCTCTTTTCTGCTTAAGAAAGTCCCTTTAGTATTTCTTGCAAAGGTGGTTTCTAGGTGATAAACTCCTTTAGTTTTTTCTTGTCTGGGAAAATCTTTGTCTCCTTCTATTCTGAATGATAACCTTGCCGGGTAGAGTATTCTTGGCTGTAGGTTTTTTCCTTTCAGCACTTTAAAGATATCATGCCACTCTCTTCTAGCCTGTAGGGTTTCTGCTGAGAAGTCAGCTGATAGTCTTATGGAGTTTTCTTTGTATGTAACTTGTTGCCTTTCCCTTGTGGCTTTATCTTTAATTGTTGACATTTTAATTATAATGTGTCTTGGTGTGGGCCTCTTTGAGTTTATCTTGTTTGGTGTTCTCTGTGTTTCCTATACCTGGATGTCTGTTTCTTTCTTTAGGTTAGGAAAATTTTCAGCTATTATTTCTTCAAATAGATACTCTGCCCCTTCTTCTCTCTCTTCGCCTTCTGGGACACCTATAACATGAATGTTAGTGCACCTGATATTGTCCCAGAGGTCCCTTAGGCTGTCCTCGTTCTTTTTAATTCTTTTTTCTTTTATCTGTTCAGCTTGGGTGATTTCCTCTAGTCTTTCATCCAGCTCACTGATCCATTCTTCTGTATCCTCTACTCTGCTATTGAGTCCCTCTTGTGAATTTTTCATTTCCAGTATTGTATTCTTCATTTCTGATTGGTTCTTTTTTATATTTTCCAATTCCTTGTTGACATTCTCACTGAGTTCACCCATTCTTCTCCCAAGATCGGTGAGCATCCTTATGGCTCTTTGAACTCTTTGTCAGGTAGATTGTTTAGTTCTGTTTCATTTAGTTCTTTTCCTGGGGTTTTGTCCTGTTCCCTTACTTGGGATATATTCCTTTGTTTCCTCATTTTGTTTCTTTCTCTGCACTTATATCTATGCATTAGGTGGATCAGCTATGTCTCCCGATCTTGGAGAGGTGGCCTTATGTAAGAGGTGCCTTATGAGCCCCAGCAGTATGCTTCCCTTTCATTACCAGTTCCAAATGTTCCAGGAGTGTCCCTTGTGTGGGCTACATGTGTCTTTCTGTTGTGGCAGGGTTGCTTTTGCTGCAGGTGCCCTGAGAGTCTAGGCTGTGCCCCTGGCCAGTTGGTTGTAATGATCAGCTGCATGTGGTTGCTATGGTCCTTTTAGTCACCTTATTGGGTGTGAGGAGTCCCAGCACGGTTGGCTGCAAGGTCTAATAGCATATTCTTGTTGCATTTTTTCTGTTAAGTGAGTAGGCCCCCAGCATGGCTGGTTGTTAGACTTGAGGGCTTAAAATTGCTGCAGGCCTCTGGCCTACAAGGCCGTTGTCAGCTCGCTCAGGGTTGCAGCTGAGAGGGGCCAGCCCCAAGCATGGGATCACCCAATTGTTTCAGACTTTGAAAGGTGGGGCTGATCCCCTATATGGCTGTTTGAGAAGCACAAGTCTGCTGCAGCAGACAGGCTTCACCGCCCACATTGTCACACACCCCATCAACACATTTCTGCCCCGTGTGTGTGCCCTGACTCACTGAAGTGGACTCAGTCACCCGACTGCAGGGACCCCCCCCCCACTCCACCAATGCAGGCCTGCCCCTTGCATGTGCCCTGCCATGCAGAGGCAGACCCACTCACCCAATTGCAGAGGTTCCAGGCACCCCACCTATGTGGGCTCACAAGTTGCAAAAAGGCTTACGGTTGGGTTGGCCCAGTCCCTAGGGTGAGCTGCCTGCCCTGGATGAGCTGGATTAAATTGGTGCTTTAGTGGGTGGGGCAGACCCCTGGGCTAACAGGCCAGGGGAAGAACTCCAATGGCATCTGCCAGGGTCTGTGTCAGCACTGTACTTGGTGACAATAATGGCTGCCACCAATATCTCAGTCCTCGGAGTGGTCTCACCTCTCACCAAGATGCACCCAAAGCCTATCAGGTGAGTCTCTTTTTGCCAAAGGACTATGCACCTTTCTGGTGATTTTAGGTTGTTTTCCAGAATGGGTGAATTTGTGCATGGACCCTTTAAGAGCAGGCTTTTTTTCCCGTAATGTCCAATAGCTTTCCTGGGAGTATTCCCCATTATAATTAATAGCCAGCACAGCCAGATATTATGACAGTTGTCTCAGTTATGCTGAGTCCAAAAGCTGCTTATTGGTCCAAAATGCTTCCCCACTCAGATCCCCCTCTCCTCCAGGGAAGGCTTCATACCTTAAGGTTGCTCCTGGCTGGCTATGAAGCATCACAGTTAGAAGGCTTTTTTCTCTCCAGAAAAGAATTTCTGCCTCTTCCACCTGAGTCAGCTCCATCCTTCATTGTGGGGGTTCTTTTTATCCAGTTTCCAGTTCTCTCTTGGGGGTAATTTTTCCAAGAATAGTTGTAAATTCGTTGTGTCCATGGGAGGAGGTGAATTCAGAGTCTGCCTATGCTGCCATCTTGACACTGTCCCCTTCTTACTTTTAACTAACTAACCAACTAACTAACTAACTAGTTATGAACCAATGATGGTAATGTCAAATGAACAAAGAATTTTGATTAATTCATGATCCAATTCTATATACCCATTGTTCAAACAATAAAGAGAGGGGGGGCAAATGAGAGAGAGAAACACACAGAAGAGAAACAAAGAGAGAGAGAGAAGAGGAAGAACAGCTCTTTGATGTGGCTTGATAGGGGAAGAGATGGGGATAAATGGGTGAAGATCTGTCAACAACATAATCAAACCACAGCAGGACCTGATTTCCAGCCCAGCAGTTTTTGTGTGTGTCTGTGTATGCAGGTGTATTTGCAGGGCTTTGAAATAATAAATAAAAATTGACTCTGAAGTCAGATTCAACTTTTTATTTTTTTAAATGGAAAACCTATTACAAAATAGAACAGTTGTGCCATGGAATTGAAGGAGTGAACGTTCAGGTCTGTTCTAGTTCAGGCTCATCAGTTAGTGAAGTTTTGAGCAGTCTGGGTGGAGTTCCAGCATTGACGATTCCCAGTGGAACTTTTCTTAGACTTTTTGTTTACCGAAACTTGAGTTTACTATTCAAAATAATTATTCAGGTTTAATTATAGTTCAAGAATTAGTGATTAAAGGTTTTTTAAAAATGTCACAATTCATAGTTGAAAATAAAGTTAGAGCTAGTCTAACTTTATGAGACCTTTATGATCTCACCACAGACAAAATGGAAAAAATATCTGGCCAGAATAAAATTGTAATACGAATATCTTGTTGGGTGAGGAAAAGGTAAATTAAATGGCTATAGCATTAGGATACAGATTGTGATGGAGTTAAAAGATTTCCGTATATCTCTTACTCTCTCTACCTCTGACTAATTTCATATCCCTGGATTTGAAATTGCTGACACAGACATTACACAGGATGCCAGATGTGGCCCAGTAAATCCTTCCATTTCAAACAAATAACAAAAACAACAAACAAAAATCAAATATGATGGCTTCTCCCAGCTTATAAAAAGCACAAAAACATACTACTACCTTTTGTGGATTTCTGGGAAAAGGTTACATATTTAAGACAAGCATTTGTCAGTAAACATGTTATTTATACCAAATGATCAGCCCAGATGGGAATTTTGTTTTGTTTGAGTGGACCTGTCACAGTGTCACTCTGAAATAGTGGTGCTGATACTGCCATATTGCATCTGAAAGAGATATATTGAGGATTATTTTATTTCTTTGGAAAGATATCATTATGCAAAAATTATATCTTGGACTGAAATTTCTTCTGTTGGTAATAGTTCAGGAGAGAAAATTTTAATTCCAAGGGTGAATACTACTCAAAGGGGAGTTACTAATTAGAAGGCAGATTGTCATCATAATTTAAATATGTAGTTTGCAAGGATAGCAGGCAAATGAATCCATTGTTTAAAAATTAACTGAAATGCGGGGCTGGCCCCGTGGCTTAGCGGTTAAGTGCGCCGTGCTCTGCTGCTGGCAGCCCAGGTTCGCATACCCGGCGCGCACTGACGCACGGCTTCTCCAGCCATGCTGAGGCCACGTCCCATATACAGCAACTAGAAGGATGTGCAGCTATGACATTCAACTATCTACTGGGGCTTTGGGGGGAAAAAAAAAGTAAAAATAAAAATTAACGGAAATGTATCTTTCCAATTCTGTCCCAGGTTGATCCTCTCATGCTTATTTCAGCCCAGTGGGAGTTCACAGGAAGGCCCTACAGTTTGACATTTCATTTGGTTACAAAACTTGACTAAGAGTCAATCAAAGCTATGTATTCATACATGTGAATGCCATGGTTCAGGCAACTCAGTTTAGACAATATTATGGTTCTCCCTCAAGGTTTATGATTACAACCAAGCTCATGTTGGATATGTTTAAATTTAATTTAATCGAATGTGGGGTGAGTAGAGGGAATAGAATGGGGATGGAGGAGTGTTGAGCCTGGATCTCCTATACAATTTGAGAAGTGGGGATATGATTCTCTAGGTAAGTGCTTCTCAAAACTTTCCATCAAAATATATCCAAGCACAACTGGAGAGTAAATTTGTACCACTACATGTAGATGTGTAGTCCAAGTGCAAAATCACCTTGAACTCTTTGTTTTATTTTGCAATTCACTTTTGCACTCTATAATATATATACTTCATTAAATGTAAAAATATTGTTATGTTGCAACTACCAGTTAAAGAAATTGAAGTCTCTCCCCAAATCATTCAGTAAGATGAACACTCTAGACTTGAGCAGGAAGACAGGAGAGAGGGTGAGCTCCTGGGTAGAACCACATTTAAGGAATGGGGATAGAGCTTGGTGAGAAGCAGTCGGAGAGATAAGGGGTAAACTACGAGAGAATGGATTCCCAGAAGACAAGGGAAGGGGACCAGTTAGAAGTATCAGATAAGTCAGAGAAAGCGAGGAAGGCATGGACTGAGATGGGGCAAGTGGACTTGACAATGAGGATATCCTCGGGGCTTGTAGAGACAGCTGTTTCTGAAGAATGATTTGGGGGAGAGAGACTTGAAGGGTTGTGGAAGAAGTGGAGATGGGCTGAATCCTCTCTAGCGGGGTTCGAAGATGTGGAGGAGGCAGAGAGGAGCAGGAAGAAGGAGAGATCCATCCAAAACAGGAGTATTTAGCAAATTGGCTGCATATAAGACAAATACAAAAGTCAGTTGTATTTTTATATTTGTAGCAAACAATTAGAAAATGTGAAGAGAAGTCATTATTTACAATAGTTTTATAAAATATCAAATACTTAGAAAAATAATCTAGCACAAGATGTGCAAGATATTTACCAATATATTTTCTTCTCAAATTTATATATGGGTTAGAAATGTCAGTATTATTGTTCTATATATAAATTGATGATTCTAAAATTTGTACAGTAGATTTACACATGAGGAATAATAAGAGGACGAGGGCAAGGAAGGAAATACATCCTTCTTTGATTGCTCCTATGTCCTCTATAAAGATGACAATGTCACCGGCCGAGAAGGTGGAAGAAAGGACAGCTTTCCTGAAACTAATCTCTTCTCCTTCAACTGCCGTCCACCCACCATCACCTCCTTTTGCATCAGGCCTTGGTCTCGCTCTCAGATCATGTTCTGGTTCCTCATTCACCCCTATGACTCCAGTCTTGCGTTGCTCTGACAATGGTCTCACCCAGGACTGAGATCCCATCCCGAGCCCCAGGCATGGATTTTGCTGCTCACACAAGTACCTGGAGATGCTTGTTTGTTGCTGACATGAGTGAGCATTCCTGCTCTCGTGCTTTTTTGTTGTTGTCCATGTGTTTCTTCTCTCTGGCTTATTGTAGTCCTGGACTGGGTGATTTGTCTATCTATCTGGTCCCCACCTGCAATAGGTCAACACCTGTCTTACCTCACCTGCTCTCACAACCCACATCCCCTGCTGATGTTTGCCAGTGATACCTCGAGACCTCCTCTAACTCCTCAGGCAGTTTCTCCATTGCACGTGGCCACCACAAGACAGTGGCCCAGTGGGCTAACTGGAAAAGGCTGTAGTGATGGGAGCCTTTTCCCCTGAGAAGGTGGGCCAGGAAGCTTTCTAGACAGAAGACTTCCAGGGTGGATGGCTCAGTCAGCTTGGGAATCACCATCTGTGGTGGCCAAGCGAGGCTTCTATATAGAAGGGTAGTCAGGAGAAAAGCCCCATATGTGGAGAAAAAACTTCCTCTGGCATGGGTTGGACCCTGCAGCAGCATAGCTATTGTTCTGACCAGGGCCTCTGTTCTTTCCTGCTCTATGCCTTTCAGCATAGCAAACCTGACACGCAAGATAATCACCATAGGTGATCCAGTATTGTTGGAGGAGAGGCTTTGGAGGCATCAGAGCTCTTCTGGTTGCAAGTGGAGGCTAGAAGTGGAGGAGTCCAATGGAGGCTGGAGTTAGTTGCTAGGCGGAAGTGCTGAGTGTGGTTCTGCACTGTCTGCTGGTGTCCTGGGGCCATGCTTTCCTTTTTGCTTGAGTTGTTAATAATTTGCTTAATATTAGATAATAGTATTATGTAGACAATAATATTAGCATGGACAATCTGTTCGTACAGTTCAAAAATAACATCTGTCAGGTATGTCTTCTTCTCGCATTTTCAACCTTGCAGCCCTACTCAACAGCACTGGTTGCTTCTTCCCGTACTTCGATGGTGCTCACATCTCTGTAACATATTTGTCTCGTTTTTCCGTCGTTTTGTAGGTATTGTTGGTGGGGTGGTAGTTATCTACCCCAATGCTTGATGTAGAACTTGTCCCAGGTTGTGTTTAAGAAATCTTTGCTGAGTTGAATGAATGAATGAAATGCAGAGATACTGAGAACTAGTGGCCAGTATTTAATAAACTTCTGAATTACAAAGATTACCTTCCTCAATATCTTGCTCAAAGCCAAGTTTTAAAAACATATCTATTTTTCTTTTTTTTGTGAGGTGATCAGTCCTGTGCTAACACCTGCCAATCCTCCTCTTTTTTTGCTGAGGAAGACTGGCCCTGAGATAACATCTGTACCCATCTTCCTCCACTTTATATGGGACGCTGCCACAGTATGGCCTGCCAAGCAGTGCGTCGGTGCGCGCCCGGGATCCGAACCAGCAAACCCTGGGCTGCCGCCGCGGAGCGCACACACCCAACTGCTTGCGCCACCGGGCCAGCCCCAAAATATCTCTATTCTTTATACCTCTGTCTCCCCTCCAAAATCTTGCAGAGTGGAAGGTGGGAGGACAGAGAATGGATATTTTATTTTCTCCATGAAACGGAGGAGACTCTCCCTGGGCACACAGGCACTTCCAGGGCCTTTCATTCACCCCATAACGAGGGGCACGGGAAGGACAAGCTTGGCCTCCAACAAATTTCATTTAATATGTTATGTCAGTGATTCCCTTTATGGGTCCAACATGTTGCTTGGTTCTAGAATTCAAAGATGAATATTGGCAGTCTCTCCCTCGAGATCTCCCAAACTCTCTACACAGCAATTCCATCTTCCCTATAAAAGGGGCAAAAACTGTGTACTACACATGTGCGAGAGAGGGAACAAGAGGAGCAGGTGAGATTTCAGATGTGGTTTCAGTAGATGGAAAGAAGAGGAAAAACACCCTCTGCTCAAGGTGCAGAGGCAGAAGGGCGGGAGGTTGGGGGTGGGGGGAGTGGGACAATTTGCTGAATGACGGCAGTGTAGCAGGAGGACCAGGATCAAATGGGCCTTGATTATACATTTAAGCACCTCAGGCTTAACCTGTAAGACATAGGATTCATTGAATGACTGTAATTAGGAAGGAGTTTGATCCATTCTGGGCTTCTGAAAGACTACTTGAGCAGGAGCAGCCAGGACATAAAGCAGCGAGAAGAGAGTGGAGACATTTAAACTTCCCCTGCAGGAATGTGTGTGTGTGCACAAGGGTGGGGGCAATCTCACCATGGTTCCAGCTCATCCAGTCTTAGCTACCAAGCTTCTGTTTCTAGTTTGGTGTCTGGATTTCCAGGTGGAGTTGCTATTTGTCAGACCTTATGGGTAAATTTTGTATTTGAACACATTTCTCCATCGGGCACAACACTGATTGCTCCATCTCTATCTCTACTTCCATGGAGAATCAACTCGATTAGAAAAAGCAGGACAATGTGTTTAAAGAGAATAGTGTAGGGCCACCTGGTGAATCTGATAGTCCTCTAACCAAGTGGAAAGTCCGTGGTGCACATCTGGGTGAGTGAGACTCAGAGCAGTGACGTCAGTCTCCTAAGCTTACTTAACCAATCCCAAGGCTAGCTAGTGTGAAAATCCAGGACCTCAAAACCCGTGGCTTGCAATTACACACCATGGCTTTTATCATTTGTCTATTCACAGATATTTATTGGGAACCTCTGTGGGTGCATTACCCTCATCCGCAATTTTGACATTGACTCAGGCCACAATCAGAATGAGAGACAGTGCAAGAAAGAGCCGTACTTAATTATTCCATCCACTGAGGCCTACTCAAGCATGAGGTATATCCCCCAAATAATCTCCAAGAAACGTTTTTATTTTTTTCTGGTATTATTTACAATCTTTCAACCATAGTGGCATGAAGGTGGCTATTAGTGCATAGGGTCCTGTGGTTGTTTGATGAGTTGTTTTGAAAAAATGCTCATGATTCTCTAAATAACATAAAATAAAGGTTAGTTTTGTAATCCTTCTTGCTACAAAACAACAAATACAAACTAAATGAAGTGAGGACTAATCAGATTTAATTTGCTTTTACTGACCAGTTTCTCATAGGTAACATGTGATCCTTCCAAGTCATGAGCAATGTTCCCAACAGTGAGTAGACTCCAGCTGGGCCCACGAGAGAAGACCTAGAGGTCCACTAACGGCAAAATAACATGTGCTGAGTCGTTAGAGGCTCACATTGGTCAGTGACCAAAAAGGTGATTTGTTGTAGATAAAGAAACAACAAAACGTGCGTTACCACCTATTCTGAAAACACTATAGCTCCCAGGAGCGACTTTCAAAGTTCCAACAATTAGAGGATTGTTTATTAAATTAAAAAATTTTAAATGTGTTTATAATTTGTTTTCCTGTAGAATGAAGTCATTGGACTGTTCTGTTGCTCTTTTCTTTTTTTTTCACGTGATCATATAAGAGTTTGAAAACCCTGTTGCAGATTTCAGCTAGTAATTCTATCTGGATCTAGAGTGAGAATGATTCCCTTTCCTGCTAAAGCTAAGGTGTTTTACAAACCAAATGAAGAATGAGTGTGTGCATGCTGTTACAGAACTCACGAGGGGTCTGGGTGACTCGAAGGCCAGCATATCAGTGTCTGGGTGTGAGCGTCCAGCTTTGTCTCCTCCCATGGGCGGGGGCCTCCACCAGCCATTGGTGTGATCCTGAACAATGCCTCCCCCAGGTTGTGGGAGAGCCCGTTAACTGTCAGCACCACTGTCACCTACCTTCCTTCCCAGGATGACTGCCCCCCCGAACCCCTGGGACCTCCACAACCAGCCCCTCTGCCTCCACCCCATTGCCAGGCCCAGCAGAGCTCAGACACCCAGTTTATACTTCATGAGGAACACGTGAAGGTTAGCGCACTGAGGAAACTCACAGTCCCAAGGTGTTTTGAATGGACTTCAACTACAGCCAAGACCTGGCCAGAAGGCTGTGGGCGGCTCCCTGCTCCTGGGCAGCCCCCCCAGGTGAGGCTGGGAACCAGTGGCTGCAGCACTGGGTTGAGCCAGAAGCCTGAGCTCATCTGTCTCTGCCAATCCACATCCCATCTTTTCTGCTGTGCCCTGGCCCTTGCAGCTGAGGCTGTGGAGACTTCCAGTGGCCATGGTGAAGTTTGTCCTGTGTTAATTCCCAGTGGTGAGCGCAGGGTTTTTCAACCTGGGCACCACTGATGCTTGGGGCAGGATAACTCTGTAGTGGGGGCTCTGTGCATTGTTGGGTGTCAAAAGCCACCATGATTAGCATCCTCTAGCTGCCAATAGCATCCCCAGTTGTGATGGCCAATAATGTCTGCAGACACTGCCAGATGTCACTAGTGGGAGGGCAGAATTACCTGTGGCTGAGAATCTCCTGAGCACGATGTGAGTGACAGGGCATCCTCTGGCATATTGGTGACTGCTCTAGCCATGTGCAACCTCTGGCACCTCTGGACATGTCCCCACGTGTCCCCTTGTCTGCTTGGCCTGCTGGTGCCTGTAGGTGGCCTGGCCGCAGCCGTGCTGGCCATAAGGAAACAGTGCTGAGGATGGGCTATGCTCCTGGCTTCACTCCCCGGAAGCTTTAAGGTCACTTTAGCATGCGGTTCTCAACTTCCAGAGGAAAATCTGGGGTGGCAAATAATTAGAAGACATGGAGTTGAATAAACACCACCAGAAGAGAGAAGAAAATAATATTGAGAATAGATTCACAAGAGTTGGGATTCCCTTCGAGGCTTTTTCCCCCCTCACTGAAATTACACTTTCATTGAATGTTGTAATTGGATAAAATTTATAAAGAATTAAAATGTGCCATTTTCTGGGGATGTGTTTCTACATGTACATGTATTCCATTTTACAGAAACCCTGCAATGCAGAAATAATCCCCTTTTTCAAATGAAGAAATTGACAGCAGAGAGATAAACTCTTTCCCACGGGGTCTGCTGTGGGCTGAACGTTTGTGTCCCTGCAAAATTCATGTGTTGAAATCTAATGCCCAAGGCGATAGTTTTAAGAGGTGAGAACTTTAGGGGATGATTAGGTCATGAGGGTAGAGCCCTCGTGATGGGATTAGTGTCCTTATAAAGAGACCCCAGAGAGCTCCCTCACTCCGTCCACCACGTGAGGACACAGTGAGAAGACATCGTCTATGAACCAGAAAGTGGTCCTCACCAGACACCAAATCTGCTGACTCCTTGATCTTGGACTTCCAGCCTCTATAACTGTGAGAAATACATTTCTGTGTTTATAAACCTCCCAGTCTGTGGTATTTTGTTATAGCAGCCCAAGCAGACTGATAGCCAAGAGCTGGCCAATCCTGATTCAAACCTGGTGCTGAATGATGCCCAGTCCTGCCTGTTTCCCATCAGAGGTCAGAGACACCTGCAGTGGCCTGGACAGGAACAGCACGGTGGCCAGGGAATGGGAAGTTTGGTTGCTGAGCAGTTATGATATAGTCACAGGGAACTGCTGCCTGTCTGGCCTGCCTGCTTGGCTGTAATGGCTCTTTCCTTGTTGGAAAGCTGCTGGAAGGAATTTGGAAGGTGGAGGGCACTGCCTAGGAAAACATTTTTCTGGCCCTAAACCTGCCCCTCCTCAGCCCCTGTCTGGGCACAGCCTGAGTGGGACATTCTGTGGTCTGATCACTGGACAGGAGAGTGCTTCACTTGCTCATGCACAGGACTCCTGGGAGAGGGACACTGGGGCCTGACGTGCCCCAGGGCAGGCTGCAGGGTGCATGTCTGAGGGCACCCGTGCCTGCACCTTGCGTGGCACCTGCAAAAGTTGCCCTTTCCAGCATCTCATTGCACAGCTTCTGGGAAAGGAAACACGTCCAGTCGAAGGAGGTTGATAAGGTGGTTGACTAAGTGTGGGTCATGGAACCAGAATGACGAGAAGAGACACAAACAAGATTAGAATGCTGGAGTTCAAATGCAGGTAGAATAAAAACAAAGCCATTAAAAGGTCATTTGTTTTCTCAGAGTTTTGGCCTGTGTCCTAGTGTTTCCAACAAGCTGAATGGGCCCTAACAGAACCAGCCAGGGGCCTGCTGGGGTGGAGCCAAAACGAAATGATTCAGAGAGAGGCTGATGTGTCAGGAACCGTATTCTCAGCCAGACAGTGGCCCCCACATACAGGCGACTGAATGTGGTTGGGTGAGAACAGGGCCTGAGATCCAGAGCCTTAACCCAGCTGGCGAAAACCTCCCCTCAATCAGGCTTTGAAAAAGTAGCTATTCTCTAAATATGACAATTGCATACTTTTGTTTTTGGCTTTGGTCCTTCTCATAAAGTCTTATAGCAGCCTTAAAGCCAGTTCCTGGCTCTCTAGGCTAACACCCACTGCTTTCCATCTGTCAAGCTGCTGGGGCATTTGTTACTCCATTGGATCCCACAGAGTGAAGTGGAGAAGTGCAGCCCTTTCATATTTCTGTACCTTTGCACATGCTATCTGCTCTCACTGGAAGGTCCTGTCAATTTCTCACTTGCAAATTCTTGCTCTCACATCCCACCATCCTGATAGAATCTACCCAACCCAGTTGTTCCCTTATTTGAAGCTTATAACATTTAGTACTGCCCTGAGGTCATTATCGCTTTGTACTCTATATAATTCTGCATTTATGTACACCTTTTCTAATAAAAAACAGATAGCATCTATCTAGAACCAGTGATACGCCAGCCCCAGTGCTAAGCACTTTGCGTGTATTATTTTACTTGATTCTCACAGCAATCCTTTTGGGTTGGTGCCACCCTTGTATAGCTTTCACAGAAGAGGAGTGGGTACTCAGGTAGGTACTTGCCCAAGGCCACATACAGGAAAGGTCAGATTTTGAATTTGAACCCAAGTGGTCTGACCCTAGAGATGAAATGCCTTACCAACGACCTGCTGACTCCCTAGGACCTTGTGTTCCCTGAGGGTGGGGTCAAGACTTACCCATCTTGCAACCCCCCCATAAAGACCCGGGTCATCCATCGTCAGATGCGCTCCCCCACCTTCCCCAAATAGGAAGGGCACAGAGAGCACGCAGCGAGAGAGCATCTCATCTCTGTGCACTGGGACATTACACAGTGAGGACTTCCCTCTTATTCCATCACATGGGTAGGGGGGACCAACTCCAATTTCCTTCTAGTGGTTTCTCCAATCTCCTTGTTTGCAGGGCCAAGAGGATAGGCCAAGAAGCCCCTCATGCATCTTTCTGACCTGATGTGTGACTATTGGTCCCCATGGGCCTAAAAACTTGCAGAAGGCAGAGCACCATCCCAGCCACGTCCTGGTGTGACCCTACAATCCAGCCCAGTTTCCACTGCTTCCTTTTGGGATCGCTGCCACTCAGATCCAGGGCCCATTCCCAAAGAGAAGAGAGTGTAACCAATGGAAAGTTCTAGTAGGGGGCTGAAGAGTGGGGGGCAGGATGTCTCAGCTGCTTGTGTAGAGTGATAACAGCAATAGTGAGAAATGACCGGCTGTTTTCTGGGCCCCGGTGCTGTGCCTGTGGCCCGCAATAGGTCACGTGCTCCTCCCGGCGGCCCTGGGTTGTATTATATTGCTCTCATTTTACGTATGAGAAAACTGAGGCTCAGAGATTAAGTAACCTGCCAGAGGTTAAAAGATTAGTGAGTGGTTGGTCTGATCTTGAAGCCCATGCTTTTAAAATAATTGGAAAATGCCTTTATTCAGTCATTCATACATTCTTCCACAAAGCATGTCCCTGGACCCAACAGACGCCAAGACAAACACTCCTCTCCTTGAAAGAGCACTGCGGGGTGGGCCTCCGAGAAGGCTGCTCCAGGGTAGACAGGTACAGAGGGAGGGCAGCCCTGAGAGAGAGGGAGGGCATGGGAGCCACTGCAGGAATGTGTCCAGCTGTAAGGCCTGGGGTGGCCAAAGACCAGGTGGAGGAGGGCCTGGGAAGGAAGTACAGAGCCTAAGTCTTACATTCTGGATGAGGCACAGGCAAGACAGAGCAGCAGAGGAAAAAGGAGAGACAGAGGGCCCTGGAGCAGGGCAGGGGGCAGGGGCAGAGGGCCCTGGAGCAGGGCAGGGGGCAGGGGCAGAGGGCCCTGGAGCAGGGCAGGGGGCAGGGGCAGAGGGCCCTGGAGCAGGGCAGGGACAGGGGCAGAGGGCCCTGGAGAAGGGCAAGGGGCAAGGGCAGAGTGCCCTGGAGAAGGGTAGGGGACAGGGGCAGAGGGCCCTGGAGAAAGGCAGCAGGGCCTGGGTTTTCAAGAATGGAGCAGCCCTGAGATGGGAAGAGGCTTAAAGTAGAAGATGAAAAACAGGAATCGGGGCCCATTGTGTTTAGTTTTACCCACTCTATGCTATTGCTCTTGTTTTGGTTTTGTGTTGCATTTTAATTGAACCAATTGAATAACTAACAGATTTCACATGCAAGTCTGGAGTTTTCTATTTTTAGTAAGTCAGATCAGCCATGCTGGGCTCATTCCCACGGAGACCAGTCAGCTGGAGGGCTCCTGGTCATTCTGCAAGGCACAGTTCCCTCTCCAGCCTTGCTCAACCTGTACCACACCAGCTCACCTGACTGGAGGCTTATCAACCTGTCTGGGCCCAGGACATTATAAACTGTAATTCCTGCCCCAAGTTGTGGATGTGCTAGTGTCTGAGAGGAGGGCAATCAAGATGATCATGGGTGAAAAAACCCATGCATGTGGCCTGGGGTCCTGGCTGTGCCTCCTCACGGATGCTGAAGCCCCCTAGGGTGGGGACAGGAGTTGGGGAGGTGATCCCCAGCCTTTACTTGGCACAGGAGGATGATTAGGATAAATAGGCCTGGCGAGGATGAGTAGAAGGTAAACAAGCAGATGCTGTGACCTTCAAATGACTTTTTTTTTCAAGTAGATGGGAAAGCAAAGACATTTCACAATTCACATTCTACTCAAATGCAAAAAGAAAAACAAACAGATTTATTGGCGATTAGTAGTTTAATTGGCTTGTGGGGGGTCACAGTGTGTATAAAAGCTACAGTTGTTTTGTTCCTTTGGATTTGGGGTTAAAAATGAAATTTATTTCTTTTAGGGACTTTTAGGGATTTTCCAAGACCAAAGTCATGTAAGAGCCAATTATATGGAAATCCATTTTCTCTTTATCACTCACAAAAGTTATTTAATAAAAACGTAAGGAATAGACTTGGGAATGTAATAAAATTTGGTTCCTTTAAATTGAATATACATTTTCTTAACCCCAAGTAGATAATTTCCAGGAAAACAATGGCTGTGATAATGCATTTATCATTACAAAATTAGACAGACCAAGAGGTTGCTTGTAATATTCATGAGAAATGGCTCAATCACAAATGGGTATTACCAAGACTCTGTTCCATTAGTAATGATGGGTAACTTCTTTAGCACAACTGAGTTTCAGCCACTGCTTTGCCCTCCCTCTTGTTCCCACCAGCTCTATGGGACAAGCTCAGAAGGAGTTCTAGTTACTCTCAGTTTCTAGTTGAGGACAATGAGACCCAATGGGGTCGTTCTAATGTGCATTCCATGAAATTGTGCCACACTTGATATCACAGTTTCATTCTCTTGAACTCTAGTGTGGTCAGTTCATGAACCGAGCATGAGAAATGGAAAAGTATGAGGAATCAGGACAGAATGATGCTGGGAAGCTGAGATACAGTACTGCCATGGGTGTGGGGAGAGCCAGGCACAGCCTGCCAAGCCCTGATTCTCAACAGCCAGCTCTTTATGCAGTGTCACATCTGCCTTTCAGGGTTTGCCAAAAATGCAGCAGGTTAGAACATGTCAGAGTCCTGGCTTTACTTCGAAGCATCTTGCAAGGGAGCCCGAAGGGCAAGGGACCTCTCCTTTATTGTCTCAAAACCCATTTTCACAGTTGATTGTTGTAGAAGTTGATCTCTCCACTGCATATTTTCAATTATGCAAACTCAACATTTGCTATCCTGACCTCTTTTGGAGACTGTCTTAACTTGAGCTTCCTGAATTATCTCCTGGAAAGCCTACGTCCAGGGGTCTGGTCAGTCGCCTCCTCTGGACTCCTCTGGGCGACAACTGCCCTGGTCTCTCCAGCCGCCAGACCATTCCTCATACACAGGTGGTGACACCTTCGTGGCAACTGCAAACAAAAACACCTATTTCTCAACTACTCTGGAAAGTCCTTCTGTCAGCTGGAAATCCTCATAAACAACACCAGCAGTTCTAACGTTTCTACTATATTTTCCCCAGAGGGAGCGGGTGGGCGAGCAGAGGCACCGTGCAGGTTGGGAGTGTAATCTAAAGTGGTGGGCCTTAAACAGGAACTCAGTGGTTAATTTTTAAATCTCATGTTACTCTACAACATATGCATGTTTGCTTCAAAATGTAAGTTAAGTTCCACTTTTGGTAATGGCAGACTAAGTAATTCAGACGAGTTCTCCTGGGAAAAATATAAGAAACACTTTAGCAGAGGTGTTGGGGAGCTAATAACCCTGTGAGGAGTAGAAGGCAACACCAGGGGAAAAAGGAGGTCAGAGATGCAAGCCAGAATTAGGGATGATTTTCTTCGTAGGTATCTGCCAATTCCAGAAGGGCTGGGGTGGGGGCCCAGGAGCCTGCACCACAGCCATAGTATAGCTATACTATACTATATACACTGCCCCCACCCCAAGCTTTGGTTGCACCCTAAAAATTTGAGCTGTAGGAGTGACAGCAACCTGAAATGGGCCAGTCCTCCCTGAGACTAAGCCCCTCTTCGAAACAATCCCTGATAGAAATAAAAGTGTCTGTAGATCACCAGTGCACTGTTCACCTGCCAGACGTAAAGGCAAAAAGTGTCTGGAGAAAGAAAATTATTATACAGTTTTTCATATACAATGTTAATCATTCAATCAAAAACAACCAGGTGTGTGCAAGCAGAAAATAATGTGATCTAAAAGCAAGACACAACCGAAAAGTGAAAAAGACAAACAAGGAATTGAGATAACGGAGTCATAATATATTGACTTAAAAATAACTATGCTAAGGTATCCAAGGAAACAAAAAACAAAACTGACAACAGAAGAGTAAAGGAAAGTTCCAAGTGGACATTCTATAATTTAACAAATCTGTAAAAGAAAATAAGAACTCAAGGAACGGGTTTAGCAACCAATTGGATCTAGTTAGAGCAAAAAAGGGTAAAAAAATAGAGACAAGAACATAGAAGATGTATGGATTATGTGGAAAAGAGCTAACATCCTGTTCGTGAGACTCATGCAATGAGGAGAGAGAGACAGAGAGAAGGGGAGAGAATGCCTAGAAGAAGTTTAAAAATCAGAAGAGACTACTTTGCGTGTGTCCATGTAAATACAACTGGAAGCCTTGATGAAATGGATGATGTATTGGAAAATACAGTTTACTAAAATTCATTCCAGTAGTAACAGAGTTGTTTAACAGACCCATTTCCACAGGAAAACTAAAGAATGTATCAAGGAATATTGCACATAAAACCATCAGGCCCAGAGAGTTTCCAGGGGAAAAATTCTGTCAATCTTTTAGAGACCAGATCAAAACTTCTAAGTCATTTTTATGAAGCAAACATAGTAATGATACTTAAACCTGATAAAAATAACATAAAAAATTTTCAAGCCAATATTAATTTTAAGTAACCATGCAAAAAACCTGGATAAAATATTAGCTAATGGATTCCAGCACCACATTAAGAAATAATTAAGAATACTCCAAGATCGAATGGTTTTAGACCTTCATTCAAGGATGATTCAATTTTAGGAAATCTATTAATATTATTTGCCGTATTAAAATGTCTAAGGAAAAGAATCATGATTCTCTCCTTAGATGATGAAAACATTTTTGATAAAAGTCAACATCAATTTCTAATAAAAACCACTGAACAAAAAGGTAATTTCTATCAAAACAGATAAATAGATAAAAATACTTAAGAATAAAGTTAAGAAGAAATTCTCAAAACCTATATGAAGAAAATTGGGAAACACTCCCAAAAGACACAAAAGTAGACATTTGAAAAGTATAGATATCCTTACACTTTCTGTGATGTCTAAACATGATAAAAATGACAGTTCTTCTATTACTTCGTAAATTTAATGTAATCCCAATAAAAATACCAACAAGCTTTTTTTCTAGAGGTAGGCAAGTTGATACTAAAGTGCATATGGAAAAATGAACACAGGAGAATAGCTAGGGCAGTGCCGAAAGGAAGAATGATGAGGTTCACACCCAGCAAACAGCACTACAAAGTCAGCGACTGAAGAGACTGGTGCCGGCACAAGCAGAGTGGCAGACTGGTGGACGAGAACGCGAACTGCTGGAATTGATCCAGCTCCAGGTGGACATCCAGAAAATCACAAGGGCGGCGTAGCCAATCACTGAGTAGGGATGAACTGCTTCATAAATGGCGCTGGGACAGCAGAATAGCCATTAGGAAAAAGAAAAAACTGTATTCGTTCTTCACTCTGCACATACAAGAAAAACCCAAATGGATCAGAGATAGTGACGTAAAATTGAAAATATGCAATAAAATACGTGTGACCACGTCAACACCTCAGTGGAGGGAAAGACTTTCTAACAATATCTTAATCTAGAGGCAACAATGAAGGATTGATTAATTTAACTACTTAAAAAGAAAAATGTATTCATGGCAGAAAACACTAATCTCGAGTCAATATTCACAGCATATGTGACAGATAAGGTAACTAATATCCCTAATATATAAAGAACATTTAAAGAAAATCTGAATCTGTTTTTGCAGGACCTACTTTTATCATGTTGAAATATTCTTTCATGATCTGGCAATGACTCGTGAAGGAGAGGCCAGAACACAGATTTATGACTGTATTAGCCTTGTCCTTGACTAGAGACTTATGAATTATACACAAAACATTATTCCCTAGAGTAGGTTACTGAAAGTCTAAGAGGCTGTGAACTTGTATGAGTTTATCCCCCCTGGTCTAGCTACTTCAATCAGACCACAAGACTTAGGTACAAAGATGGACATAGTTTTCTCTTCTGAATTTAAATCTTTACAACAGTTTGAATGCTCTTTCTTGCACACATCAGTTCAAAGGTTTTATTAATTTGATCAAAGGACAGATTTTGAATCACAAATTCATCAACGTTTGTCTTTTTGGTCATGCATTTGGTCAAATATATTCAGACAAAAAGTTCAGAATAATTTGGAATTATTATTTTTAATCTAAAAGCCCTATAAAATGGCTATAAAGGATATATAAATAGATGATTCACAAAGAAAGATAAAAAAATGCTCTTATAGGAAAAGATGTTTAAACTTCACTCATGATAAGGGAAATGCAAATTATAACGATATTGATTAGCAATTACACAGATAGGCAAGATTTCAAAACCTTAACAATACACTTGTTGGCAAATCTCTGGTGGAATGCGTACTGCTAAGCTCTGCTGTTGGGAAAGCTAAATGGCCCAATCCCCAGGGTTGGGAAAGTGGCAATATTTAAGGGAAATACATATGTATTTACCCTTTGACCCAGCAATCCTACTTCTAAAAATTTACCCTAACGATACCCAACCTCTAACAATACCCAACCTCTAACAATACCCGAACACATATGCACAAGACTATTCATTGTAGCATTGTTTATAATTGCAAAATATTGGAAATTACCGAAATGTCCAAGTATAGGACAGTGATTAAAAAAAATACGGTACTTACACAAAAAGAGAAATATGCAGTTGTATAAAAGAATAAGAAATATCAGTATGAAGAGTTTGGAATGATTTCTGAGACGTATTGTTAACTAAAATAGGCATACATCGATTCTACTGCTTATTGTAAAGAAAAAAGGGGAAATAATAAAATATACACACATCTGACAATTTTGGCAAAAACTAAACAAAAGAGATACTGGAAACCAGAAAACAGGGAAATTGATTACATAAAAGGGGTGAGGAGACTTGGTGTTGAAGAGCCAGAGGAGGAGTTTAATGTCGTGAAGAGTTTTGATTTTTGGAAACACGTTGGTATTCCACATATTAAAAAAATAACATTAAATCAATAATTATGGGGGAAAAAACCTGAAGCTGAATGCAAGTAGAAACAAATGAACGTAACTCTACTTCATATTCACAGGAGAGGGGAAAAATCAAATGCAAGTAACTCGAACATGGTAATTGGACTGTAAAACTTCAGTCTTCGCAATAAAAAGCCACGTCAAATCACGCACTCTCATTAGTGAGCCTGTGCTTTGCAGCAATATGTGTACGGCAATTCTGAAATGACTTAATGCCAGATAGGGCAAACAATGAAAAGCGGTACTGTTGTCGGGGGGCAGAGTTTGCATTTGAATAGGGAGAAGGCCAAGAACAACCATCAGAGCTGCACAGTGATGGAGGTATTGGAGTGTACACATGTCTCTCCTAGTTTTGTCTGGAGAGAGTGTCAAGAAGCAATGACACCTCAGGAGCAATGAGCACTCCTAGAGTCCAAATCTTGATATTAGGAAAATACTCATTTTGCACTAAAAAGGAATCAGGGCTCCTCAGAAAAATGGCTAATTCAAGGGCTGGGGAAGGGAAGTTACGCGATGAGACTGGAACAGATGAGAGTGTGTCAAAAAGACACTGAAGCCAGTTTAAAGGAGGTCCCATTAGCCAAATCTGGGACAATTTGAGCATCAAAATAGGTAAGGAGAGTAAAGGATTAGAACCCATTAAATAAAACAGAAATGCATGAGATCATACTGGTGATAGATAAATAGACAGATAGATAGGTTACTACAGACTAATGGATTAAAAGTTATAGAGAAATAGATTAAAGAGTAAGAATATGAATGCAAATGTGGAGAGTGGAGTAGTGCAATAATGATTTTGCAATCATCACAATATAATTGGTTTGAGCAGGAGTCATCAATGGGTGCTAGTTCTTGGGGAGAATTTGATTAGAAGTAACCTCTCCTGGTAAAATTGCTTAACAGGTGCAAAGGGGAGAAGTCAGTTGCAGCAGAGAAACCAGGCAACACTTTGCCTGGGTGCCAAAATTGGCAAAGGGTAGATGGACATTGTGTGCCTTTGGGCATGATATCCTGAGAACAACACAAAATCATGTTATTTTGGGTGGGAAATTCACGAGGATACATCAGATAAGTCAAGTGGAGAAACATTGCATAAAATATCTGATCTATATTGCTCAAAATGTCACTGTTATGACAGGAAGTGTTCCACATTAAAGAAGACCAAAGACATATGATGGATAAATGTGCTGTGTCATCCTGGAAGGAATCTTGTACTGGGGAGAAACATGCCATAAAGAACAACTGAAAAGGTTGGAAAATTGACTGTAGACTATTTAACATACTATATCCATGATAAATTTCCTGAGTTTGTAAACTGTATCAGAGTTATGTAAGAAAATATCCTTGTTTTAAGAAATATATGCTGAAGTATTGATGAGTTAAGAGGCATAATGAACGAAAATACTCTTAAATGGTTCAGAAAAATATTTATCTACAAAGATAGAAAGAATAATGAAGCTAGCATGGCAAAAATGTTTAAAAAAAATGCTGACTATGAGTAAAGGGAATATAAGATTTCTTTATATTATTCTTGCAACTTTTTAATAAATTATAAATTATTTCAAAATTTAAAAAGCTAAAGAAATAAGTAAACCTCTCTTTAACAAGGGAATAAAAGTCAAAAATAGACAAACGTTATTAAATTGTGCAAAGATTCTTGCATTACCTGGCCAGGGGTTAAAGTGCAAATGAACAGTAGACTTTACTAAGTCGAGAATGCATGTCACAACTGTAACCGCAGGCCCTCCAGGACCAGTTCAACTGACCCCATCTTATCAACAGAGTAATTAAGTGTGGTTTTTCAGGAACTGAAAACCACTCTGAAAACCCTTGTCTAGTTCACGCTGGTTGAGACCACCAACCTATCAACTGGGCCTGCACAAATGCCGATAAGTGAGATTTTTGACGTCAAGGAGCTAAAAACTCCACCCTCAGATTATGGTAACGCTGCCATTTTGTCAACATGTGCCCTATGAAGAGTCATGAAGCTTGACTATGCTTGCGCTGATCATCAATTACCTCTCTTCTCCTTATCTTCAACCATGTATCTCCACACTTCAGACTGCCCTGCCCTTCATCCCATAAATTGTACCCCAAGCCCTGGATTGGGGAGAGAGATCTGAGGGCACATGCCCCCTATCTCCTTGCAGATTGATTTCACAAAATAAATCTGCTTTCTTTTCCCAAAAGCTGATGCCATAATAATTGGCTTTTTTAATGCACACTGGGCAAGAGAACCCCAATTTTGTGCAGTAACACACCATGTGTGGTTAGGATAATGGGGGGGATCAGAATTGGCCACTCTAAAATGTGTCTCTTTGGCTTGATTATATTTAAGGACAAAAGACTGAAAGAAATTTTTACCTTCCCTCTAACTGCCTAAAAGAATTTAAGATAGAAGCCCTGTCCCCAGGACAGGCCATTACCACAGATAACTCTGGATATAATAGACTGGGAGGATCCCTGCTGAGCCTATTTTTATCAAAGTTCTCTCTCTCGGGTCACATTGTCTACAGATGGCCCAGCAAACATTTGTTTATCAAACATTTGCTTTTCCGTCTCCATGTAAATTGCCTTCCTTCCCTTTGAAGCCCCAAACCATTACCCCCAACATCCTCCTTTGTCTTTAGCTGAAGATGGTATTTAAGGTGGTAGCTTTTGCCATTTTGGTGGGTTACTCAGTTTTCCTGGGTTTCTCCTATGTATACACATTACTAAACTTTGCTTGATTTTCTCCTGTTATTCTGTCTCATGTCAATTTAATTCTTAGACCAGCCAGAAGGACCTACAGAGGTCCTACAAGAGCTGCTAAAAGGACAGGAAATAATATTTGATTATAAAACTAGTAGAGGGGAAAATGGAATAAAAACTACTCAATCAACTCAAAATAGGGCAAGATGGGAAATTGAAACTAAGATAGAACAGGTGGAAATAGAAATACAAAACAAGCAGTGAGGTGGCAGGTTTAAAATCAACCATATCAGTATATGCATTAATTATAAAAAGACTAAAGTCTTTAAAACAACTGCTTAAGTAAATAAAAGCCAACTATGTGCTGCTACTATCTTTTTTGTAACATTGAAAAAAAAGATGGAGAAAGCTGTATTCCTGTTTAGTGCCTAGAAATAGATTGTAGGTTCAAATTCAGTGATTTGAGGAAATTTTAATAAAAAAAAAGTTGGTATTTGTTGATGTGGTTAATGCATCACAATAGTTTGATTTATTTCATGAATGGAAGATGATTTTATATGTGAAAATCAAAGTAATTTACCACATTAACATAATAAAAGAGGCATTTTATATTATCATTTAATCAATGCAGAAACATTTTGATAAAATTCTATAGTTGTTTATGATAAAACTCTTACAAACTGAGAACAGAAGACAGTTTTATTTTTGTGACAAAAGAAATTTATAAAAATTTTACAGCAATCCTCTGGTGAAATGGGTTTCGACAAGGAGACAAGGCTGCCTTCTAGTATTCATCCTGCTTCACATTTTCCTGGAGATCCTAGCAACTGTAATGAGGCAAGTAAAAGAAATGGTTAGTGCCTGAGTTGAAAAGGAAGAAAAAAAGCCATCTTTGTTCTGAGATGACGTGATTACAGATACAGAAAACCTAGAAGAATCTTCAGGTAAATTATTAGAATTAATAAGTGAATTTAGTTATATCAACTTTGTATCACTGGATAAAAGGTCCATATAGAAAAATCAATTGTATATCCACATGTCAGCAGCAAAGAATTAAAATTTAAAATACATAATCTACATAACAGCATAAAAATACCACTTCCCCAGGATCAAATCTAATAAATGACATAAATATCTCTACACAGAAAACTCTAAAATACGACTGCAGTAAACTAATGTGTTCTAAATAACATAGGGATTGCTATTCGTGAATTGGGATATTTTGAAGATTGAACTATTGGAATTGAAATTATTCACATTTATATGAAAAGTCAACATTCCAGGAGGTCCTTTGGGGGTGTAAATTGACAAGCTGATTCTAAAATTTGAACAGAAATACAAAGGGCCAGAATTGCCAAGTGCATCTTGAAGAGGACCCGTTCTTAGGAGGACTAGCTCCATAAACGAAGTGATTATGACCTACAGTTGTAGTAGTTACGGCAGTGCTGCATCATGGAGGTACAGAGGAGACCAACGAGGTAAGATGGAGCCCTGAAACCACACATAAGAGCACTGTGATCCTAACAGAAGTGATCTTAGAGAGCAGTGGGGGAGAGAAGGGCCCTTTAAAAAAGTTAGATTCAATTGGATACCCACAAGGAAAAGAAAGAATGAAACTTTATTCCTACCTTACACAAAAGTAAATTATAGGCGTACTGGAGATCTAAATATGAATGGTGACAAAAAAAGCTTCTAGAAGACAACATAGCAGCATATCTTTGTGTTCTTTGGACAAAGAAACATTGCTTAATAAGAACATTTTACTAAGCACTAATTATAAGACGGGAAAATTGAGTACATTGACATTGAGAACATCCGTGTGTGCAAAAGATGTCTGTTAAGCAAGTGAAGAGATGAGCCACACTTACAATTTAACCAGCGAATGCCTTTATCCAAAGTATATACAGAACATCTGCCAATTAATAAGGAAGACACACAAACATTTAGAAAACTGGAGACTAGACAAATATACGTTTCCCCAAAGAAGATATTCAAATATTCAATAATCACATGAAATTAATCTTTCATAAATTATCAAGGACATTGATAATTAAAGCACAATGTGATACCACCACTCACATCAGAATAGCCAAAACGGAACAGATGAAAACACCAGGTGTTAACAGAGGTGTGGAGTAACTGGGACTCGCATACACGCCTGGGGGGAGTGTAAATTGGTACAAATGCTTTGGAAACTGCTTAGGAGTATCCACTTAAACAGGATATTTGTATACACCATGGACCAGCAATTCCACCCCAGGTATATAGGCAGCAGAAATGCATACATATGTTCAACAGAAGACGTGGACAGAATGTTTATAGCAATGCTATTTCTAATAGCCCCAAAGTGGAAACAAGCCATCTCCTCATCTAGAGTAGAATTAATACATACCCTCGAGTCTATTCGCACAGTTGGACAACATGGTAGAACCTCATATAATGTTGAAAAAAGAAGGCAGACACAAAAGAACGCGCAATGATGCATTTTGTGGAAAGCTCAAAAAGGAGCGAGGCAACGAATGATGTTAAAGGTCAGGATAGTGGGTGTTTTGGGGAAAGGGTGGCTAATGATTGAGATGGGACGTGAAGAACCCTTTTGGGGTGCTGCTGATATTCTATAATGGTGGTTGTTTCTGTTTACATGCTATATGTCAATAAGAAGAAAAAGATGCTTTCCTTCAAAACATCTGAGCACAGTTAATGAGCTAAGAAGTTTTGCTCACACTTAGGGTCCTAAGAGTGGCATTGGGCTTCCATGCCTGTGTGGTCTGAAGTGTCCCTGGGAGTTTCCATGTTCGTCTGGCCATTCCAAGAATGCTCGAGGCATGTAACGTTGACATACAACACAGAGGTAGGAGGGAAGGAGCAGATGCTCCCACTCGGCCTAGGAGACCCTTGGCCTTTGAGAGCCACCATTTTCCACCCTGCTCTTAGCTTCAGACATTCCCCACCCACCCATTGTCCAGAAACAGCAAGGTCTTGGACAAGCTCTGCTGCATCTTTCCACACGCTGCCTGGAGAGCTGCTCCTTTTGGTCCACAAGACCCAGCTCAAATGTCACCTGTGTAGTGGAACCTTCCCTGCCCTTCTCTAGGTAGAATAAGGTTCCTACCTTCTCCTAGGGAAGGATGAGCCAGTTAGCCAATGTTTTATATTTAGAAGTAAGTCTTGTTCATTTTTATTCACTTTCCACCTACTAGGGGCTCAATGCATCTGTTTGATGAAAGAATATGCCAGAAAAAGGAAAATGCAGCATAGAGGCACATTCAAAGTTATATTTTTCTTGTTAGATTTATAAATTTGTTATTATAGACTATTATTAACATCATCATTCATGAAAAAATAAATATTAGGCCATAATTTTAACACATTTGTTCAAATCATTACTAAATTAGCTAATTTGTCACAATGTGCTTTTAAAAAGAATTCAGTGGGGAAATAGTACATTTTTATTTGAAACATTGCAAATATTTCTTCATAAAAGAGATACTTGCAATTGTTTTCTCTTAGAGAAAAATAGAAAATAAAAGTTTAGTTTAAGTATAAGGTTTTAAAACGATTGCATGGTTAGTGTAGGCTGAAAACAAAGTGGACATTTTATTTCAACAAAATTAGATTTGGAGACTTCATAAATGTAGGGTTTTGCAGCCCAGATAGGAGTTTAGCACCATGAAATAAACTCTCCAGGTGGACGTGACCTCTGTAGCCTAAACATGACGTTGAGAGAGGATGAGCCTGGCGGGAGCTCCAGGTGGGTGGCTGCAGTTAGAGGGCAGTTGTTTCTGAGACAGCTCAGCTGAACCTACCAGAAGGCAACCGGAGGTTAAGTGGATTCCAGCAAGGAAAATACTGATTTTCCTTAAAGGTTATTTTTGGCTCTAATTCAGCTTTTAGAATATATTTTAAACATACAACAAGGTTTCTTCATTTTTTTAATGAGCTATTTATCAGTAGCCTTGTTGTCTATGGACGAGGAAGCTAATCCATTTATACCGATTTGCTTCAGGCTTTAAGAGTCCTTACTCCAGAGAGTGAATGAAAATCAAAGGCACTGCGGTCAGACAGACCCAGGTTCGAATCCGACAGCCAGACCCGGGTTCGAATCCGACATTTACTCAGAGTGTTTTTAACTCCGAGGCGCATTTCTTCGTCTGGGCAGTAGAGGGAGCAGCGCTTAGAGTGCGAGGCTCGGGGGGCGGAGACAGAGATGGGGAAGGGGAGCACAGCCCCTGAGGTGGGGGCTCTCGCCGGGGCTCAGTAGCCTCCTTTCCTCCGTCCAGAGTTTTGACTGAGAGGGAAGAGAAAGGTGGAGCCTGCCATTCCCTGCATCCCCCGTGGATCTGGGCCTCAGCTACAGCAGAGGCACACGAGGGGCGGCTTCCCTCTGTTTCCCCTGTCCCTCCACATGGGAGGCCCAGCAGAGGGGGATCGGCGGATCCCCGAATGATGGAGTGGACGCTGAGGCTCCCGTCGCAGGCCTGCCCTCCTCCCAGCAGTGGCGGCCCCTGGAGGCTACGGGCTCCCCAGTCCCGCTGGCTGTGCCCTTCCCTCGCGGTGAGCTGGCCAAGGAACAGGCAGGATGGAACGCTCGCTCCAGTCACTCCACGTGCCTTGCAGGCAAGAGAGCACCCGTCTCTTCCTGGGCACCCAGTCAGCGTCGGCCACTTGCATGACAGAGCCATGAGGATGAGGGGATAACTGCCCGACGGCCAGTGTCGGCACTAGAGACACTCAGGTCACCTCAGTGGCCGTTGTGACTATTAATGTTTGTGCATTTTAATGTATGCAAAAAGTGCGAAGAATGTCAGAAAGGGTAGGTGCACAATATTGTTTTTATAATTGCATCAAATATTCGATAGGAGTAACACCTGCGTTAAAAAGAGACTATCTTACCAAAATTTGAACTAAATAAATCTGTTTACAGATAGAAATATTTCACTTCATTCTTAGGAGACACAGCCCATTTGGTCCCCAGGGGCCCCATCCCTGAAATTCACTGGAAGCAGGAGTGGGCAATGAGGCCATGAGCAAGGGTGGTGCTCCCCAGGCATGGGTCAATGTGTGACCGTGTGTGGCCAGTGGGTGGCCAGGCTGGGGAGCCATGGGAGAGGATGTGTGGACCAAATGCTGCAGTGGATCCAGACAGGGCTTTTTATTTGCTTATTGTTTAATGCTATTTGTTTAATTTTTGCCAGATAACAGAGACATTACAAGCTGATTATTTATCATTTTTGATTCTTCCTTCCAAAAAGTATATAGCTTAAAAAAATTACTCTAGTAGTAACTCATGAATAAGGACCATTTTTTTTTTTGTGGGTGAACTTTCTTCCAATCTCTCTGTTGTAAATGTTTTCACATAGTTATGAATATACATAGTTACATATATAATTTTGTTTTATATATGTGATTAAAAATTAAGGAAAAGATAATATTTGTATTAAATTTTTATCATATGTGTAATTTTCATTCTCATTTTCAAAAATATATGGTATTATTCATGTTTCATATTGTTATAAAATATTTGTTAAAGTACATTATGTTGGCCATGTAATTCAATGTTTCATACGTATCACAATTAAATAGATCTCTTCTCTTATATTGAACATTTACGTTCTTCTAATCTTTCACTGTTACGTAAGTAAATCTTTTATTTTTCTCTTCTCAAAAAATGTCCTTAAAATAAAACTTTACAAATGTCATGACCGGAATATTGTTTTGAACGTCATGAAGGTTCTCACAACCTGCAGATCAGATTCTTTCTGGAACCCAGGCTGGTGCTGTTCCTGCCAACATCCTTCTGTGAACCACACTTCCCGCACCTTCAGCAACACTGAGTAATGGCCCTGAACATCTCTCTGCCAGGGCCGTTTGTAAGGACAAGCCCCATGGACGCTGGCGCACCTGCTCCCAATGCCGTCGCCATAATCATAGTGACCTGTGTGTCAGGTAGCCTAGTGGCAGCCCCCTGGAGTCCCACCTCCACCCCGGGGCTAGCTCAACATCAGCTGGGTGGGCTCCACCTGAGCTAGCCCCTACTGTTCTTCTGAGGGACTTGAGGTCCGACCAGAGAGCTCCGCACACCCTCCCTGTAAGGACTTTGTCATCTACCCAGGCCACATCAGACCTGTCTCCTCTCCCTCCTTAGACTAGAGCATCTGGGACACTCCTTTCTCCTGCTCCCACTTCTGCCAGCCCCAACTCATCCTGGTCCCCGACACTGCAGCACTTCTCAAAGCGGAGCCAGTCTCCATCATAACACGGGGACAGCACACCTCACGAGGACGCTCAGAAACGAAGGGCCCTTGAATTGGCAAAATGACAGGGCAGCCTTTTCCTTGAAAAAGTAAAAAATAATTTTTATAACATCTTGGTTATATCTAAGGCTGAAGATTATGTTGAATAAGAGCACTTTCTGTAGTTCTATAATCTTTATAACCATCACTTAAAATGACTTTATATTTTGTTCTTAAATTGCCTTCACCATAAGCAACTTGTTGGCCTTTCAGGTTGTTTGTGGTTTTTCTCCATTAATGTTGGGCATAAAATCTGTGTGTATAAACATTTCCCTTCTCTTAGGATAAAGTTCCAGGAGTTGGAATGCCTGCTTAAGTGGTGTCATCCCCGGTCCTTACTGACAAATTGCCTTCATGATAGTTTGTGCCACTTTGCTTTGCCATCTACTCAGCAGTATATGGAGTGCCACTTCTATCAATCCTTGTCAGCAGTGGGTATTCCATTTTAGAAAGTTTTGTTAATTTAGTCACTGAACTAAGTATAAATTGTTGATTACTAAACTTTAAAAAAATAGCTTGCAGGAAAGTAAATTTTAGAAATCCAATTATTGGCCACTTATCAAAGGAATCCATCATGTACCTACACTTTCTGTAAATAATCTTGAGATGCTATGTTTATGTCACACCCTTTAATTATTACATCAAATTATACTGTGGTTGTCAACATATTTCACCAAACCCATTTTAAAAATCTGTGATTTGCTTGTGAGGTTTTAGAGAAAACAAACTTTAGCCTAAAATATAAATGGAAACATGGAACATATAAGCATGATGAATAATGAATTTCCCCCAAACAGCTTGAAATAATATCGAAAACTTGATCTCATTTTAAAGGCAACTACGTGGGATTTCTGGAACTGATTTAACAGTTCTTTGGTCCTTATATTTAGCACACTCAGAAATACCCACATCAGAAATGTTATGGCTGGAACAAAGGAATCAAGGTGCAAAAATTGTGTTCTTGGAGAAGTCCTCCAACTCAAACATTACCATATTTGCTTTAAAATTTATTTTTGCTCAGAAAACTTCTTTTGAGAGAAATCTGGGGTGTTCAGACTCATTACACTTGACAGCTGTTTGCTGCATTGAACATGGCTGTTTTATGAACAGGGCAGTCGTGCCTACTTCCTGCAATAAGCAGTACTCATCGAAAACGGAGGAAGTCTTCTCCATCTCAGTATTTTCTCTTTCACATATTTCACCTTCCTGAACATGGCTCCTCTTCTTGGATGGCAGGTATGTGACCAGGAGGAGCATAACAATGCAGGGTGGCCTTCACAGTGACCCTTTCACCCTGTGGGCTCCAGCCCCATCACTTGCCAGCCGTGTGGATGGCCCGAAGCTGTGCACTTCATCAGTGTCTGCAGTGTAACAAAACCAGCTAGCATCTCAGTTCCCAAGTGGTGCCCATCTCCCCGGGAGCAGCGGAAAGCTGGAGCAGCTGGAAGGGGCTGTGCACGGCTCGGAAGACGGCACTGACTTCCAGCTCTGCTGTTCGTTGATTTTATTTATTTATTTATTTATTTATTATTATTTTTTATTTCTGTGAGGAAGACCAGCCCTGAGCTAACATCCGTGCTAATCCTCCTCTTTTTGCTGAGGAAGACCAGCTCTGAGCTAACATCTATTGCCAATCCTCCTCCTTTTCTTTTTTTCCCCAAAGCCCCAGTAGACAGTAGTACATCGTAGTTGCACATCCTTCTAGTTGCTGCATGTGGGACGCGGCCTCAGCATGGCCGGAGAAGCGGTGCGTCGGTGCACGCCCGGGATCCGAACCTGGGCCGCCAGTATCGGAGCGCGTGCACTTAACCGCTAAGCCACGGGGCCGGCCCCTGTTCATTGATTTTAAGTGACATGGAGTCCCTGCTCCTCAGACTCTCGGTTTCTGGTTCATAAAAAGTGGGGATCGTATGAGATGACTTGTAATGCTCCTTTCTGCTCTGCTTTTTCATAATTACTTTACTCTTCCAGTTACTGAAGTCTTTGGTGTTTCTTTGCACTTTTTTATAGATTTGTATGGAAATGTGTAAAAATAGATCATTTAAATTTGCTCATGTGTCCTGCAAGCAATTACTGAGCTTCTGCTTTGTAAAAGGCGTGCTGATAGTGTGTACAGGCACATAATTTAGTAAGTCGACTTGGTTCCTGTTTCAGAAAACTCATGATTCCATAAGGGGAAAAGCCAAACATTATTTTGGCAGAACATGGTAAGTTCAATGAGAAATGCACAAACGTGTTCTAGGAGTGCTGGGAGGGAACGCATCCAATTCTGCCTCAAGTGTTTCAGATCTTCCATTCCCGAAACATTCGAATCTGAGCTGAATCACAAAGGACAGATAGAAATGCCGACAAGTTGGAGATTTTACAACAGTGGGACTTCTCTTTGTGGACATTTAGGTTATGGGTATTTTTTCTTTATTAGCAGGGAATGAGATGAGCAAAATCAGAGGCCTGAAAACGCAGAATATCTCTGCCACTCCTAAGGTTGGTGGTCGGGAATATGTGACTGAGTAGGAGGCATGCAGAGTCCTTGAACAGTGAAGATCAGGGGCCCTGACGTAGAATAACCCTGGGTATCTTTCATACCCCTGGTTCCCAGGCCACACCCTGTACTAAGTCAGTCCGAATCTCTGGGTGGGATGGAGGCATTTGTACTTTTTGGAATTTCCCAAATGATTCTAACTTGCAGCCAAGCTGGAGAATAGGTCCCCGACAATCAGGAGATTTTGATCCTGTGGTTGGTATTTCTGGTGCGTGTATTAGGACAATGGCAATCAGCCTGGAGAGGATGTAAATCGAGGAAAAGCTAGAAGCTGGGATAGTGCCTGAGGAATCAGTGAGTGAGGGTGGTCGGGAGTCCCAAGTGATAGAAACGCAGAAGGCGCCATTGGCAGGGATGGAAGAGGAAGGGGCAGGGGATGGAGTTTAACCACATGGTTGGGGTCCCTGGGTGAAGAGCAGTGGCATTAAGTGAGACAGAGAGAGAGGTGCCTAAGAGAACGTCAGGGGAAATGTTTGCTAACCTCAGGGGTAGAGCAGATGAGAGCTCTGGGGGAGAGGTTTGGACTGGAAAGAAGTGTTTGGGAGTCAGGGATTCAGTGTTGTCAGACCACAGAGATAGGTGGGACCCCCTCAGGGAGCAGGGGCACTGGAGCACTTGCCAATGCCCACCCCACCTCAGACCAGTTAGCCCAGAGCCTCCGGGGCGCACACACTACACCACAGGATTGTGCAGGGCACTTAACGTGAACAAGAGGATTGATTTTGCCCAAACAACCTTATTATCATAGATCTCCATTTCCTAGATTATGAGATTGAAGATTAAGAGATGAAGTGACTCAGCGTTTAGGGGAAAGAGACAGACAAGGAGTCCTGAGCCCACAGTGATGACTCTGTTCTGCCTCCTGGAGAGGCAGGCAGGGAGCCTGGAGCCCTCTCCCCTGAGGAAGGCACAGCATGCTCTCTGCACTCAGCGTCTGGAATATAAAGGCATCTTGAGACCCATGAAACCAGAGCCATCCTTGACCTGTGAGACAACGGAGGGTTTACATCATCCCTGCTTTCTTGGATTGTTCTCGTTTTCTTGTCTCATCCTCTTTGTTCAAGTGCTTCAGTCTTCATAACAAAAGAGAAAAGAAAACTGGTGGGATTTTAGAGGCAAATAGCCTCCCCAAAATGTCCATTTTGATGGGAGACAAGCAGATAGTAGACATTCAGGACAAAATCCAAATTTAAAATGTTTTAAGTTTAGAATGCTTTAACAATTTAGGGGTATTCCTATCCCTGAAGTGTTTGAGTCAATAGCAGAATTGGCTGTGTTTCTGACTCCCTGTGACTTGTTCTCAGCCATTCGTTCCCCAGGTAGGAGCTAGAATTGTTTAAACATGTCGCCTTAAGGGCCCAGCGATCATTTTCTCCTCTCTTGTGTGGCTGGGACAATTCGGTGAACTGGAGCTCAAAATGCAAATCTGAGGCTCCAAAGATTTTGTGTTCGAATAGCTAACATATTCAACTTGGTGCACATATGCCAACTTCACAAGAGCTCTCAGATGAGGAAAAATGCAGCATCGTTGGTCCTAAGCAAAAATTAGATCGAATTGTCTATCCTGAAGTGCTTCCTGTAACAAGAAGTTAATTTAGACATACTGTGAAATCCCTCCTTTGGAGTCCTGGAAGGGCTGTGTGTGTGCATACGTAACATGTGAGTCTAATGGTGAGGGTCTTGCCCATTTTAAACAATTGGCAGCTTAATTTAGCTGTTAAATTCCATTTCCCTGCCAAGATCCAGCTCTGCAATCACCGAGCCCTCCAGCATCTGCTTTCTCAAAGCCCTGAGGAGCACACACACTTCCTGGTGAAAGTCAGCATTTTGCCAGAGTGCCAGAAATGATTCTCGCATTCCAGAGACTCTTCCAGAAATATGTTTCTTTAGTTTAGGGGCCTCAAGGCAGCTCACTGAACAGGTCCCCTTTGTCCTGTACCCACAGAAATCTAGCTCTCTGAGTTTCATGGCTCTTGTACTGAGGTGCGGTCTCCACACCCCGCAGAGCTCTGGGCTCCTCTTGTGCTGAGGTGCGGTCTCCACACCCCGCAGAGCTCTGGGCTCCTCTTGTGCTGAGGTGCGGTCTCCACACCCCGCAGAGCTCTGCGCTCCTTTTGTGCTGAGGTGTGGTCTCCACTACCTTGCAGGGCTTTGGGCTCCTCTTGTGCTGAGGTGAGGTCTCCCTTACCCCACAGGGCTCTGGGCTTCCCTTGCTAAGTGCTTAGTTGCTTTGTTTTTTTTCTCCAACCAGTGATCTAAATGCACAAATATTGTGGAAATTTCAACTTTAGTTCATAGTGGCTTTAATTCTTACTTTCAGAATATTTCCTCTTTTTAACAAGGTATGTCCTAAAACTGATCATTGGAATCCATATTTGCTTGCATAATCCTTGTTATTATAGCCCTGCATGACCACAAGTATTATTGACTCTTTATCTTAAAGATGAGGAGACCAGGGCCCAGAGAAATTGTGACTTTCCCAGGTTGTCACATTTCTAGTATATGAGAGGGATTCTTAATATCCAGATTTTCTGACCCTGATCTAGTGCTTTTCTCAATCCCGTTCAGCCCTAGACTGGTTTGAGGGCATAGAGATGAGATGCACCCATATCTTGGATGTTCTGTGAGGCAATTTGCTCCACACAAGACACACTACTTGGTTCTGAATTCCTTCGTCTGGATAACTAATAATTTCCCTTGATGCTGGCCTGTGAGGATGGGTGAGGACTGGGTGACCTGTGTGGGCGAGGGAGGACCAGGGCCCCCTTGCCGATGTTTGTGCCTCATAAACCACCTCACCATCAGCTCAGATCTTGTTAAGCTTCTGGGGCCCCATGGTCACCCTTTGGGGTCTCTTGAATTAGACGGGCAGATCTGTGACTGTTTAAAAAGGAGTCATGGTTTTCTCTCTGAAAAATGGGGTCCATTTGGCTACCAAGGAAAAAATTGGTGGCAGGGACCAGAGGATGGAGGGAGTTGAGCCTGTTCAAGTTAGGAGGCGGTTGTTGATGCTTAAGTTCTAGGATCTGGTGAGTAATCTGTGTGTGCAGGTATGTGTGTTAGTGTATGCTTATGAAAATTTCCGAAGTTCCAAAGGATAAATGACTTTTGCTCATTTGGTTAATTAGCTAATTAACTAATTAGTTAATCAGTGATGCTTTGAAATGGAACTGCCTAGGTAATTTTCACATATGTCTGAGTGTATTTTAGGTATTCTTTGGGGTTTAATGGTGGTGACTCAAGGTGACCAGGCAGAATGACATTTTGTTTCGCAGATTTGGATGGTAGAGGACACATGACATAACGTACAGAAAAGTGCTCAAGAAACGCTAGCTGTCTCTTACATGGACTTGTCTGATAACTGACAGAAAGACCCCTGATTGTAAGTCTCCTTTGTCATATGCTGGGAGCAACCTAGGTGTGCAAATGTGTATTCACACACAACTCACACAAACACACAGGGACACCCACAGAAACATATACACTCTCACACACACTCAGACACTCATATACACTCACACAAAACATGCTCTCACATGCTCACACATTCACACATATACACACTTACACCCACATACAATGTACTCACATGTGTACACTCACATATGTATACTCATTCACACACGCAGCTCACACATATCCACACACATATATCTGACATGCTCTCACACAGATATGAACATACATACACTCATGCTCAAACTCAAACACAAATACAACACTAACACACATACACTCACACACTAATGCATACACACGCTCACACACGTACACTCACAGACACATCACACACCCGCCCTCTACACTGCTATAAACTCACACAGTATACTCACACATATTCACATTCCCACAGTCACTCTCAAAAGTCAGGCTGAGGCCAGGCTGCCTCTGGCCACCGTTATGAGGTTCTCAACTACTTGTGCTCTTTGATTCTGTCAGCTCAGCACTTTGAGAAGCGATCATCAAACGGCAGTTGTTATCAGATGTTCCAGCTCAAACTGTCTGTCTTCCCAAGGAGCTTCCTGTCATCTGTGTGCCCTGAAACATGGCTGGAATGACTGGAAATGGGTCCCACGGGGAGAGAGAACAGTCAAAGTTCAAAATGAGCCCAAGTTGAAGGTGTCGTGGATGTGTCTGCATCATAGCCCGGCAGAAAGCCTTCAGTGCAGTGACCACAAGGGGGACAGTGGCAGGAGCTAGTCCCTTAACTTTGCCAAGTCTCAATTCACTCTTTCATAGTAAGAGTTTCATGGTACCTGCAATAGTCATTTTTAGGAATATTGTGGGAGTCAATAACGCATGTAAGGGCCTTGTCAATAGCAAAATGCTCTGGTGGACTGAGGAGGGAGAAGACGTCAAGCAGGGATTATTATCAAGAGCAAATCTCAAAGTTTACCATTAAGATGTGTCGTCTCTCCACATTCAATTTGTCATCAAATACTTAATGAATTAATATTTCTAAAAGTTTTTAAGTAAAATAAATGATCAATTCTCTTCTGAGTGATGCCTTAAGCATCCTCTCTGTAAATCTCAGAGTACCCCAGAATTCTCCAGTCAGTGTCCATTCTCAGTTTTGAACTGCCGCCCTTATTTTACTGTTTCATTCCAGACCAGCCCTAGGAATTGACGAGACATGGATGGAAAATATTCTTTCCAGAAGGACCCGGTCTCCACTTTTGGATGATGGATGCCAGTTGACAGACTGCTCTGTAGGTGGAGTGAGGACACGCTTTTATGTAGTCCGGAGACATATTGCTTGAATAACACGGTGCCCAAACAGAGCACAGGCACCAGGAAGAGTCTCCAGCACACAGAGTGAGTCAAGGAAGAGGCAGGCAGCCGAGCTGATCCTTGAAGGACTGATGGAGAAGACAAGAATCAGCTCCTGAAAGACAGCCGCACCAGTTACAGGGCTCCGAAACCGCACGGTAACTGCCCGCGGAGATGCCTGCGCTCCAGCGTCCTGGCGGGCGTTTATTGAGTGCCTTAGCCATGAGCAGTGTTCCGCCATCTCACTCACACAGCGACACTGCGAGGCGGGTGCTGTGACGGGCTCTCTTTCACAGGTGGGGAGACACAACGTGAGGTTTGCGCGTGTGCACGTGGAGGTCATGGTGTCCCTGCCGTCGTCACAGTGGCCATGGCCCTGCGTGGACTGAAGCTGCTCCCTGGGCCCTGTGCAGACTCGCCTGAGCTCTGAGCCATGAGGAAGTCACTGACCGGCCCCCGGCCGAGCACAGTTGTTCAGGGATTCAGGCACATGGGTCACCTGAGCAGGTGGGCTCATGGCCGACCTGCTATGACGCCGGATCTGCTCCTTGGTAGCTTCTAAGAGCAGTCGGGCGTAAGGGGAGATTTGGTGAAGCTCCTGCACCCCCAACAACACAGAATGGCCGACGGATGTGCGAGGTGCACCCGAGGCCATCAAGGCTGCCACCCCGGATGGTAGATGTAGGAGCAAAGGGGGAATGGGGAGCCTGTTGCGTGGTTATGACCCTGTTTTCCCATAAACATTAGCAGCAAACCCTTGAGGTGAGGAAGCCCCAATGTCTCCTTTCAGCGCATTAGGGCAAAGTTGGGGCTGAAGCTGCCCTTCAGCTACCCTGGGAGGAGACGACCCCCCAGCATCGTCAGCAATGCCGGCTCTCCATGCTGGGCCACCTGCTTCAGGGGGCCTCGCAGAAGTGGCCACCCATGGGCTCTGTACCTCGTGTGGAGGGGGACAAATTTTAGTGTTTGGCCCATGAATGGATGTTGAAGTATTTGCTGTGTGAAGAGGCAAAGCTGAGGAGGGAAGGTAGATCTTAGGTTCTGGGAGAGAAGTTCAGATGTGAAAAGAATGGGGAATAATAATGAAATAAACATTTTCTGTGTGGTTTTGTCCCAGGCACGATCCGTAGACCTTTGTATGTTGGATTATGTTTAATCCTCTCAGCCACTCTGTGAGGCAGGCAACGGTGTGCCAACTTTACAGATGAGGAAACTGAGGCCTAAATGTTGAAACCCTCATTTTGGGTGACATAGGAAGTAGGCAGTGTCACTGAGGGGCTGGGCTCCAGGAGGGCTCCATGCTGCAGGTTCATTTTCTTCCCGAGGTCAGACGTATTCGTTTTTCATTTGAGCATCACTCTGCATGATTGTCTCCACTCATAGACAGGAAACGAAAGTTCAGAGAAGCAGCATGCCCAAGCTGGGTTCCAGGTCCAGCCTCCGCACCCCTCCTTCCGTGTTCACTGAGGAACAGAGTCTATGTCAGCTCTGAGAGAGCCCAGGGCAAGCACGGGCAGTGAGGGGTGCAGCCCCCGGAGCTGGCAGCCAGTTCTGAGGGGGGGGCCCCTCTGGGTTCTGTGACTTGTTGCTACGGCTGAAGGAGAATCATGGGGCAGAGTGACAGGGACAGGGACAGAGAAGGAAGGGAGCACACTTACTGTGCGAGCTGAGTGTCAGATGCGGCCCTGAGGAGGGGCAGGCAGAGGGTGATTGGGGTTCTGAATATAGGAGCGGAGATGGAGGGTCTGGCTGGGGGGTGCCGGGAGAGTGAAGGAATGGAGAGAGGAAGGGCAGGGGAGACAGTGGGGCCCTGGGGGCTGTCAGAGTGTGGGCCAGGGAGAGAGAAACAGCAAGCAGGGGGAGGCGGAGGTGAGGGTCATCCAGAACCACCACGTGTCAGGAAGCCGAGAGGGCCCTCTGAGGAAGGGGCAGGGTGGTCGGCCAGAGCACCGAGCCAGGGCAGACCGCCAGCAGAGACTGGAGAGGTGGTGCAGTGGCGCTGGCCTGCTGCAGACATCTGCTCTCTCCTAGGAGATTCTAGTAGAATTGTGCCTTTTTCTGGGGCCCAGTGTGCCGCAGATTCCATAAGGGATCTAGCACTTCCCCTGTGTTATTTTGGGGGGTGTCTCCCTACGTCGGTCCCACTAACATGTGCGAGTGAGCCTGAGTGCGGCTTGGCCGAATGACTCCTCTGTCTCTGGCCCCTGACTAGGTGGGTGTCAGCAAGCATTGGTCACCACTCGGGAGATGTCCATGGGGAACCAGACGCTTGTTACGGCCACTGTAAGTAGATCCACAGCTGGAGGGGGCAGGCCTGTCCCTGAAAGACCTGCTTTAGATGAGGGCAAGAGGATGTTTGCACACGGAGGAGAAGGTGAGAGAAGGGGGACCAGGCATGGGAGCAGGAGGCGAGTCTCTGGGCAAAACCCCTGAGGAGCCTTGCAGAGGTGGTTCTAGGTGCAGAGGCTCGCTGTTGAGAAAGGTGCCCGTGGAGCTCCCATGAGAAGGACAGTAGATCGTAGTCAGCACTTTGAAATCACAAAACCAGACCTCGTTGAATCACCGGGAATAACTCACCACCCCAAGGAGCACAGACAATAAAATGTATCTGGGGCAGGATTTAGAACTGCCATCTCGTCACTTGAGCTAATGGAAAACGGAGAACTAATTTTATCGTGACTATTTCATTGCTGACATTGGTTAAGTGAAACACCTTAGACACTGCACGGAACATGAACTGCCACTCCGGGGGTGTGGTCAGCGAGGGTGCTCCTGGATAAAGTAAGGACACAGTCCCAAACCATCACTGTGTCACCAAACGGGCCACCTGGTAAACACATCCTGAGCGTTCCGGACAGTTCCAGGGCTGCGCACACACGATTCCATCCACTTTCTTGTCACTCAATCCTGTGATGAGCCTCAGAGGATTTGTGTCCTCCACCTGGAAAGTACCCAAGAAGGAATCTGCAGGCTGACACGCAGAGCAATTTTCAATTTCACTCCTTCATCCAAGAAATATCTCTCAGCGTGTGCTTCGCTGAAGTAACAGAAGAGCGTTACTCTGTGCAGGAAACAGGGTTTGAACCAGGCTCCAGGGAAAATCCTTGACTTCCGGTGGGTTAAATCCTTGACGTGATTTTTCACTCGTTATTTGCTTTTATTTAGGAGGCCAAAACGCGAAAACAAAATGCAATCTTTATTATGTTTTGTTTAAAAGGAGAAAAAAAAATATTTTTTATTTGCATTATTAGAAAAATATTTCTTTAAAGCATTCTCATGGTTTACGCCTCTGGGGAGTGGGTGCTGTTTGCATCTCCTGGCCACTAGATGGTGCCATGTGAGCGCCAAGCCTGGGCGGTGGGCTCCAACTCCAGCAAGGCCCCGGGGTGCCAGGGGGAAGGGCTGGTCAGCCAGTCAGCACAACCCCTGAACCTAAATTAAATCAAAGAGGCTTAAAGCTCCTGCTGCCTTTTACACGTCTCTGAAGCCCAGCTCCACTCCATCCCCCACTCCTGCTTGAAAAACTAGCAGTGACTCTCCCTGCCAAAAGGAGTCAAGCCACATATTGTCCCCACATACAGATACCATCCTTATTTCTTGACTTTCTAGCTGCCCTGTATTCAGAGAAGATATTCAAACTGGTTTACAGCAGGTGTGGCGTGTGCACAGAGCAGCTGGCGTGGCGACGGGGCTGGATGAGGACGCAGCCCTCCTCTGGCCCATGCCATGCTGAGCCCCTGGCTTTGCTGCCCCACTTCACTCCTTGCTGGGGCTTTCTGAGTTTCTGCTTGCCTGCCCACCACAGACACATCCAGCCTACGCCTGTCTGTCGGCCCTTCCTCCAGTCGGGCGGAGCATTTGGCTTTGCTGCAGGATTCGCCTGGCCTTTCTGCTCTGACCTCCTGTGGCTGGATGCTCAGGACCTTGGAATCTGCAGTTGGGGTCTGTGGCTCAGTTCTAAATATCTTATAAATATTATATATTCAGGATCCGAGGAGGCTCCTGCCCCTAGCTCAGGGAACCCTGGAAAGGGGGCACTTCAGGGCACTGAGGTCTGCAGAGGTCATTATGCTACTCATCAAGCCATTAATCCTTCCAGGACCCACTACTGTACCACATCCTGGTGGTGCGGGTGTGAGTAAGGGCTGATTCATGTGCTCCAAAAGCCAACAGTACAGTCAGAGGGAAAGGCAGGGAGATTCCCACACTAATATGTGTTGGAGTAAACGCACCTACAACATTAAGTGGGACTGCAGAGGGAGGATGACCATCCTGTCTGGGAGATTTGAGGGCAGGGGCAGGACCTTGTAGAGGAGGGAAGGACATCTGGGCATCCGCCAGGCTTGAGGGAAGGCCTTCCATCTCTGTCTTCCTCTTTCTTCCTCAGGGTTTCCTCTGTCTATAGTGGGGCTCACTTCCCTCAGTGGTTGAGTTGAGGATGATGGCACAGCTCCCTCTGAGTGAGAGAGACCCAGAAACCTCACCTCTGGCTAACATCTAAGAAGAGCCCCTTCGTCTCCGTGAGGGTCTGAGTTGCTTCTCTTTGCAGGCAGGAGTGGCTCCCTCTCTTTGGCCTGCGGCAGGGAGCCTCTCCTGCTTGTGTCCTAGGAATGTGGACACTGTTCAGAGTGACCTTCCCAGACTGGCCTTGGTCCCCATATGGATAAATTCCAGGATCTGGCTACGGTTTTGGAAGGAATCGGGCCGTGTAGCTGCTTTGGTTCTAAGCTTTAAGCCTTTAAGCTAGACGAAAGGGTTCTGTCCACCTCCTGGCGAGCTGGTTCCTTAGGTTCCCATTAGGGCTGGGAAGACAAGCTCTGACATGCGACGGTGTCCTTTTGCTTGGTTTTACTCTGTAGATCTCTTTCTCTTGCAAATCTTATAGTCTACCTGGCAAAGAATTCTTTCTCGTTTTACGTTGTGTGCCATTTCAAGGAAAACGTGTATTCATTTGTATTCTAAATCCAGATTTTTTAAATTATTCAATGACCAGAAAATTAAATAGATTTGGGTTAATTTGGGTGCTTTGTTGGACGGTGGGCAGTGATGAGGCTGTTGTGGGGTCTCCGGGTGCCTTTGTACTGTGATCTGACTGTTACCAGCAATGCGAATAGCGGTGAGAGGAACATTGCAGGCCCTGATGGCCAGGGACCACTCAAGTGTTTGGTCTTGCTTTGCTTTGCTTTGGTTTGCCCTGTGCTGCATCCCTAGAGATGCAATGCCAGGCAGCACACACATGCAGCGCTCACCACGGCCAGCTTTGGGCCTGAAAGTGGGGCTTTCGTAATATCAGAAGAGCTGGGACTCGGCGTGGCTTCGCTCTCTAGGTGGGGGGAGATGTGGAGGGTCTTGCCCACAGCTGACAGACAAGCTCTGGCCGCTCCAGTGGAGCGTTCCAGCACAGCCTCTGGATTCCCTCCCAAGAGCAGGAATTGGGGATCCTGGGGATGCTGCACGTTTCTTTTGCCTTACTTGAAGTGAAGAAAGATTAATTCCTCTCTAGTCTGTCTACGGAGGCACTCATATGCAGAAGGACGAACAAGCAAGGTTTCTAAATAAACTTCAAGCAGGTGGTTTTCCATTGTTCCTCTTTTCACTCAGTGAAAACGCACAGCCTACATTGCAGGAACAGGTGCGGGAATCTGTGCGTGCCTTGTATATAATATCTAATCCCTTAATTGCACCCTTTGCTCCTTGAGACGGAAACACCCTTATGTGGTCATGTGCAGAGTCTCAGGCTCCATTTTACATAGAGTTTTGTTTTTTAACAGACCTAGTAAAAGTCAACTGTAACCTTGTGCTCCATACAAACACAAATTGTATGAAAGAATAAAAGCATTATGGCTTATAATCTGAGAGGTGTCTCACGAGGCAGGCGGAATTCACAGGGAAGTGTGGAAGGTGTGGAAATCAGGAGGACTTGATGGGATGGTGCTGGCCTTCAGGGAGTAGCAGAATCTTGGACCAAGGTTTAGAAGTCCAGTGCTGCCTTCGCTATGTAAGTAACCTTGGAAAACATATGGAGCATCAGTTTGTTATCTGCACAAAGCAGGTAATTGTAACAAAAATATGATTATAACAACTACAGCTATTGCACACTGACTATTCCCAAGGACTGTGCTAAGGACTTTCTGTTCATTAACTGGTTTATTGTAAACCCATGAGGTAGATGAGTCAGCAGATGCAAGAAATGGGGTTTGAACCCAGGATACCTCATCTCTTAGAGTGATTGGAATCGTTTTTATGTACACGAAAGTAGCTAAGGGGTATGTGTGAAGCTGTCTACCGCTGTAGGTACACAAACACTCCTCAGGGACAACAGGATCAACGTGAGAATGAACGGGCTCACAGTGTTCATGGCATTGAACAAAGACCATGTTATACACAAGGAGACTAGATTATAAGTCAAACAACCAGAGATCTCGCATAAAGAAGTACATTTAAAAGTGAAATCATGTTGCATGATGATAACAAGCCATTGATCATAGTAAATGTGTGTTCAGGGTATGGGGATATTTCAAGAGGTTAGAAGAATAAAAATTATAGTAGCAAAAGGAGCCAAAGACCAAAGGAAACGGTGAGAAAATATTAAAATTAGTTCAAAGAACTAACTTTGGATGAGAGCCCATGAGAAACTGAAAGCCCACTGCAGGTGTGCGTGGGGGAGAGAATGACACTTAGCCTGAGGCCTATGACAATTTTTAATCTTTAATAAATCTTGTAATTCCGTCTGGCTCAACCTTTCTCCCAGAGGGCCCCAGTGTAGAAGATAGCAGTGGGCTACTTTTTATTTTCACTTTTGAATTTCACATGTAAACTACGTTCCTAATTGGAAGTATTTTTCTTATCAGGCATGTACATCTTCTCATTCCTTTTGAAGACAGGATGTGTGGACATACTGAGCCTACTGCTGGACATTGAGCTTTCTTCTAATTTGACTTCCACAACTGTTGCAGCAGACACCGTGGGCACACTTCTGCGCTGAGTGTAGTGTCTGCTGGATGGATTCCTACATGCTGCATTTGTGAGTTAAAGGTAATGTGTGTTTTGACAGGTTTTCCAGTTTGCTCTTCCAAAAGATTTTGATAATTTGTACTTTAAGCAATGTGTAAAATTGCACACATCCTCACTATGGATGAATATTATCAATCACTTAAATTTTTGCATATCTGAAGGAGAAAAAAATCTCATTTTTATTTTAATCTGCATATTCCTATTTACAAGTGGGACAAAGCACATGTTTTGTGCTTATTTGTCATTTGCATTTCTTCTTCTATGAATTGTTTGTTCATATCTTTTGCCCATTTTTCTATTATATATACTGTTTGTATTTTTTCTTACTGATTTGTAGGTTATCTTTACTCTGGAAATCTAGAATGGATTTAGATTTTGTGGTTGCCGAAGCTTATCAAATTTGGGAGGTCATCCTAAGAAAATTAGTACAAAATTAGATAAGAATGTGACTATGCATTGCCAGACCCTTATGAACCAGACTCTTCCAGAAGTTACCTCTTTGTTATGTTTGCAGAAAAATGTTTTCTTTGTTAGGACATTTTAATTTTTGTGTTTGAAAATCTGTCAATAGTTTCCATTATAATCGCTGAGCTGGTAACTCGTCTTCTGGGATCGTGGGTCCTGTCCCGTCTGGATTTTGCAGGTTTGCTGGGGCACCAGGACACTTGGCTGGCTTCTAGGTCCACATCTACTGGCTTAGGGTGGGAATAATTGCGGTTGCGCTTAGAGTCCAGGGGAAGAAATGATATCATATCTGCTCTAGGATGCAAGTGACCAGTCCATAGACATGAGAACTGCCCCACGCCCCTCCCATCCCCGCTATCTTTTGACCTGATTCTTGGGTGTCTAGAATACTCAACCCCTCCTCTGCCTGGGGGTTGGGCTGCAATTTCCCTTGGCTGCTTTCTCATAGATCTGTTTGCTGATTGTCTCCCAGGAGTGCTGTAAATGTTTTATTTGGCTGAAGGCGTTAGCTTTTATTTTCCAGTACTATTAAAGATTTTAAAAAATATTTTTACGTCAAGTGCGATTTCTGTCATAATGAGGAAGGTGGCTGTGCGTTTCAGACTGTCATTAGAGTCACTCTTCTCTGGATTGGACTTCCCCAGAGAGAGGGCAGACAAGGTGTGCTTCAGAAGAGTGGTCGGTGCATAAGTGTGCTAAATTAGTGACTTTGAAATTTTTTTACCGTAAAATGCAGTTTATATTTTTATAGGAAATCTATTTCATAGCACAACCCAGTACTCCTATTGCTACCTGGATGATTGAGACAAAAGCATCACAGAAGAGGCCTCCCTACTGCGTGCCATTCACGCTGATATTTCCCCTTCCCTGCTCCTCCTCATGTGTCCCTCACGTTCTCTCCTCTTGCATCTTCTTATCTTTCTCTTCTGTTTATTTCATTTCATTTCAAAATGCTGGTTACCACCCATTCAGTTGAATGTACAACTCCCAACGAATCAGGCTCTGTGTGTTGCTTGCGTAGCTCTGTGAGCGTATAGCCACTCACTGAAAAAGGAGGGCCACTCACCTGTCCAAGGACCAGGTCTCAGCTGAGTGACCCTGGGAAGACTTCCTCTCCAGCCTCTTCGTCCTGCTCTGTCCTGCAGCCTCCACTCTCTGCTTCCTCAAACATTCACCCCTCTCCCATGTGCCCCACAGGCCAAGCTCCCTCCTGTGTATCGTGGGAGGGCCTCTCTCTCCTTTTGTGAGTCATTAAGAAGTTTTAAAAAGAATCTGGATTTTTTTCTTTAATGCAAATTTTTAAAAATGAGGAGCTTGATTATTTAAGACAAAATTTCCTACGGATTGCAGGGTCCAGGAGCACCAGCCCTGAGCCCTGAGGCTAACTGATGTGAACTGATGCGGAGCTGGAGGAAGTCATGAGAATGAAGGAGACAGGAAACGCAAACACAAGTCTGAAGCTTGCGGTGGGTTCGCTGTGGTCCTGGGTGCTTCGCTGACATCATTAATCTTCACAGCTATGATATAGACAGTCAACCCCTGCAGAGCAGAGAACCTAAGACACAGAGGGACTGTGAAGGCTGAGAGCTAGCAAGGTCAGCCTAAGCTCCTTAAAAACAAACAGGGTAAACTCAGCCTCAGCTTTATCTTTTAAAACTTAAGACACTAACATTGTATAGCATTTTCATGTTATTGTTTCTGCCTTCCTCAAAAGGGAACACAGACTCGACAACTGATGGCTGTTTGAGGGGTGCAAATGCTCTGGATATTTCCCGACTCTTCTTCACTGCCTGACCAAACTCACTCTTGACCCCTGACCCTTAACCCCTCCAGCCATGTTCTGGATTATCCTCCATTTTTTCCCATTTGCACCCTGTCCAATCCCTCCAATCTTAGCCTGAATTGGGTGTGTGTGGGTGGAAGGGGGTTAGGGGGAGCAGAGGTTATATTTTTCTGAAAATCCAAGCAGAATCCCAATGTTTGTACGTCCAGGGCCAGTTTTGTTTGTAGGACTTGGTGGAATAGTGGTGGTATGACAGAGCGTGAGCAGGAATGAAGATGGCACTCTGGCCCCTGCCTGCCATCTGGTCAGTGATTCTGAGTGAGTTACTCCTGTGTCTCGAGCCTTCCATAGTGTTTTCCTATGTAAAGTGTGGGCCATAATCAAGGGTCTAAATAAATTAGGTGGGTGGAATCACCTAGCTCGGGGTCTGGCATAACGTTCATATGTAATTTAAAAAATAATCTCGCTGTCCTGTGGCCCACAGACGTTTGAGGCCCCTGGTCATTGGGCTGTGCGGCCGTGTGCTGTTTCCCTAGGAGATCATCTGAGTTGTCCTCACCCAACTGACTCTGTTCATTGCCCCACTGGGGAAGGCCCATCTTGGGATGAGACGCAGTGAGGTGCTTTGCCCTTCCAGTGTTATATACCAACCCATTAGTGCTGAATTTTGAGTTGAACATTCTTCTTTTCAGGCATTACACCACTGAGCATTTTGAGTTTTGGCCTCAAAACTCAAGTAGGAAAGCTATGTCTCCTGTGCCTACAGTAAAGACAACCAAGATGCCTGCGGAGGAGGATGGCTCCAGGCCGAGCCACACGAGGGCTGGCCCGTCCCCGCCTGAAGAGCCCTCTCAAGTCAGGAGCCATCCAGCTCCAGCTCAGACCAAACAGATTAGGAAGAACATAAGCAAAACTGTAGGATGCGCCACTGAAGTTCAGGCAAGGTCAAACTTCACCAGACAAGCGTTCAACTCCTCCAGTGTTTATTTAGTTTTACAACATTGGCGGCACTAGCTGGGGACCAAGAGAGGCAGACAGGGGTGGGAACTTTTCCTGTCCTTTCCTCTGCCCTTATAGGACGCTCAACTCTTTCTATTATAAGGTGGAATGACATTTTCTGACCAAAAAACTTTGGTGCCAGAATAAAATAGAACCATCTCCTTAAACAGATGGAAATATCACATTGCAACTAAGATTAAATATGTTCTTAAGATTTTTTATTTAGATCGGCAATGTAAACTTACATGATAATGTCGCTTTCACATGCATTCAAGAATTAGGTTTAAGAAAACCCTTTCATACGAGGGTTCACTCTTTTAGCATGAATTTCCTGTGTCTACGATGTGCCAGACACTGGGCTACAAGCTGGAGATTCAGTGCCCGTCGTCTCCTCCAGTAGCTGTTATCACAGTGGGGAAGACAGACATGGACAACAACACTACATTTTAGAGAGCTGGGTATGTTAGAACACAGAAAAGAAAACTACTAACTGTACAGGGTTTGGGCAGGCTCCCAAATAAGACTCATGGACTGAATTTCAAAGAACAGTAGGAATTCGTTAAGTGAAAAAACAAGAGGAGCTAGTACAGGTAAAGGAAAGTGCACACAAAGGCACAAGTGTATGAGACAAACAGAGCAGGCGTATTCCTGGAAATTTCAGGAGCTGGAATATATGGAGTCAGGGTGCGTTCTGAGATAATTTCCATTTTGGAAGCATCATAAAGTATTGAATGTCATGCCAAAGAACTTTACATTGGTCCCTAGGGTAAAGGGGGATTGAGCTGTAGAAATTGTAGAATTTCAAACAGGCCAAGGCATTTCAGGCTGTGTGCTTTGTGAAGGAGGATCATTCCAGTTGCAGCGTAGATCAAGAAACGAGGCACGCTTGAGCTGGGTGATGGTAGAAGGAATGGAGACACTGACAGTGTCAGGTCGATTCGACTCAGTGGAAGGCTGACTGGGGCAGGCAGAGATCCTGCCGAGGTCTCTGGTTGAGGGTCTGCTGCACAATGAAGCTCTTGGAGAGCAAGGGCAGTGTTTTCCATTCTCGAGGGCCTGCTCCCTCATGACACTCAGCTCACAGCTGGGGCTCAGGATTTGCTGCAAGGATCAAGGATATCTTGGGATCAGGGAATATGAGAAGGTCAAGTGTGTTGGGAAAGAAAATCACGTCTGGACATGTGAGGGTAGAAGGTCCACCTTGCAGTGGGATGTATCGATCTCTGCTTTGGAGATCTAGAACAGGGAACCGTCAACATGAGGTGGTGTTTGGAGGATAACCTGTGGAGGAAGACCGGAAAGACGAAGAAAGGGGCAGCGGTTACAGACTTAAGGAGTAAGCGGAAAAACTGAAGAGCCTGAAAGCAGAGGAAAAATGAGGGAGACACCTTTCAAAGAGTAAGGGAATAATGAATCAGTTAGGTTTTCTTGATTCCAGGTAAAACAAAAGGTCACCGGCTTACAAGCGTAAGTGAAATGACCTCGAGTAGCTTCAAGGTAGAAGAAACAGCTGGGAACCAGATCCAGACAGGGCAGAGGTCATCTTTAACTGAGTGAGGACAGTTTCACCAGCGTAGTGGAGAAAAAGGCAGATGGCAGAGGTAGGGGACTGGGGAGACGTGAGGTAGGGAAGATTTCATGTAGAGCTTCCCTATCAAGGAAAAGAAGTCGAATAACTAGAGTGACTAAGGTTAATGGAGGTTTTTAAAAAGTTTCTTTTATTGTTTTAAAGTGACTATTTTGAACCTGTTCCTATTTTGAGGGGAAGCACCGGAAACAAAGAAGTAACTTTCAACTAAGTGGAGGTGGGGATCCATGGTTGAGTGGGGTCGGGGCCCCAAGGACAGAGCCTGTGAAAGCATCAGCCAGGTCAGGAGGAGGATGTCCGGTCCTCTGAGCCAGACACTGCAGGGCAGGTGAGCACCGTGAAGGGACACATGTAGAGGAGGGAAGTTTCTGCTGCAGAGTCTCCATTTTTTCATTATCTAATATTCTCCTCACAAACACTTAACTCTTATCTTCATTTTATAGCAAGATTAAGGAACACCCCCAAGTTCATACTGCTAGTAGTGATAAAAGTAGGGTATTCAATGATGTATATGTCTTTTGGCTTCAACTCCAGTGAGCTTTCAGAAACTAAACAAAATGTTAGGGTAGTGAGTGTGTGTGTGGGTGTCTGTACACGTGAGCACATATTAGACGCACTATCAACAATTCATGAAAATTCATTTTTACAGGGCTTATATTTTTTCAATTTTTCTTTGAATTTATCTTCCATGTTTGTGCCCAAATAAACTTTCTAAATCAGAGCTCTGATCAGACCCATCTCTGCCCTAAAAACTGTGATTGTCTCCCACTGCCTGAAGACTCAAGCCTTGGTAATGCAATTGGCCCCAAAGCCCTTTGCAATCTGGGCTATAACCTACTCTTTCAACCTCAGAATCTCAGGATTCATCTAGCCCTTCTGAAGATTAGAAAGAGCACTCTTTTCCTCAAGACTCCTTACTACCTTTTGGCAGAAAACTGTCATAATATACTGATACTGATTTAAAAATTTAAAAACTTTATTGACTTATAATTTACACACCAAAATGTCACCCATTTTAAGTGTAGAATGTGATGATTTTGGTAAATTTATGGAGTTGTGCAACCATCAGCACAATCTAAATGCAAGTGTTTTAGAACACTTCCAATACCTGAAAAATATCCCTTGTTCCCGTTTGCAGTAAATCCCTTCTTGCTTTTTCTTGTCATTTTATGTAAATGGTATCATGCAATATGTAGTCTAGTCTTGCAACTGACATCTAGCAAAATGTTTTTGAGATTCATGCATGTGACATGCATCAGTAGTTCATTTCAAATACCAGCAGCATGACCCATGCTGGACAGGTTTCATTGGAGCTTCCAGGCTAGATGGACGAGGAAGAAGGACCTGGCCACCCATTTCCAAAGAAATTGACCATGAAACCCTATGAATAGTAGCAGAGCATTGTCTGATACAGCGCCGGAAGATGAGAAGACGGTGCAAAAATATCAGGCATGGTTCTGCTCTGCTGTACACAGGGTTGCTAGAAGTCGGGATCGACTTGACTGCACTAACAACAGTCCATTTCTATTTTATTGCTGAATAATATTCTATTATTTTTCACTGTATGAATATACCATTTTTTAAATTCATTCAGAAGTTAATGGACATTTGGATTGCTTGCACTTTTTAGCTATTACAACTAATAGTACTATGCTCATTTGCATACAAGTTTTTGTGTGCACATATGTTTTCATTTCTCTTGGGTGTGAAGTGGAATTGCCAGGTCGTGTGGTAAATTTATGTTTAACATTTTAAGGAGCTTTCAAATTGTTTTCCAAAGTGGCTGCACCATTTTACATTCCCACCAGCAATGTTTGAGAGTTACAGTTTCTCCACATCCTCACCAACATTTGTTATTAGCTGTTTTTGTAAAAACTATTATTATAGTTATCCTAATGGATATGTAGTTATATCATTGTGGTTTTGATTTGCACTTCCCAAAATACTAATGATGTTGAAAATCAACTTCTATTGATCTATGTGTCTTTCCCTCTACCAAGACCACACTCTCTTGATTACTGTAACTGTATAAGAAGCCTTAATAGCAGGAAGAAAGATTCCTCTACTTTATTATTCTTCATCAAGATTGATTTAGCCATAGGGTCTGTGCCTTTTCACATATGTTTTAGAATAAACTTGTCCATGTCTATAAAAACCTTGCTAAGATTTTGGTAGGAATTGCATTAAAACTGGATCAATTTAGGGAGAAGTATCATCTTTACTATGTTGAATCTTCCAACCCACGGACACACTATGTGTCTCCATTCATTTAGGTTTTCTTTGAGTTCTTTCATCAGCAATTTGCAGGTTTCAGCATACAAGCCCTGGACATGTCTGTCAGAATTATGCCAAAGTGTTTCATTTTTGTGGGTGATTGTAATTGTATTTTGATTTTGGTTTCCATGCTTTGGGTGGATTTGTGTCATTACAGTAGTCCGCCTTATCCAAAGGGGATACATTCCAAGACCCCCAGTGGATGCCTGAAACTGTAGATAGTACCAAATTCTATATAGACTATGTTTTTTTCCTATACATAGATACATATTTGAGGTGCAACAGCAAAAGTAGCACAATTTCTTTTTCCTTCTTTACAATTTTATGGATAAAAGATTCATTCTTACTGTAGATCTTAGCAACCTCAGCATACAATTTATTTTCTTTCCTTATTAAGTCAAGAACTTTTACCTTTTCACTTAAATGAAGCACTTTCCATCTGTAATATGGGAAAATGTATATACCAACTTAATAGTAGTGTGTTGAGAAATAGGTTAGTACAGTGTTTCACTCATACATGCTTAAAAACTCTTGACTGTGGCTTACATTAACATTAGGCTTAAGTCCCAGGGGCATATATTATCGAGCATCTTCCAGCTCGTAGAGGAGTGCCAGGCACATAGCAAGTAGTAAGAAGTGTGCAGAGAATGGATCAAACGAATTAATGTGGGTAATTCCTACTGTATATTAAGTCCTCAATATCTTTGTTGAATGACTAAATTCTATCATTCGAAGCGTGCAATTAAGTTGAATACTTATAAACGTTCTTTCAAAATTCCCAAATCCCTTTAAATAAACCTGCCAAAATCCTCTGAAAATACAGTCATGAGGGATAGAGAAGAAAAGAATGCTCAAGATAATGTCAAATTACCTGCAAAATATTGTCTTTAATATGGACCCCTTCCACAGTTCCTTTCCCACCTCCTCGGTACCAGGTTCCACAGGAAGACACATTGACGATAGTGTAATTAACTTTAGGCTAGAAATCAGCTCTAGTCTTTCCCACCTCCTCGGTACCAGGTTCCACAGGAAGACACATTGACGATAGTGCAATTAACTTTAGGCTAGAAATCAGCTCTAGTCTAGGGAAATGCTTGCGTGTATTTGGTATTGCCATCTTTGCAGACCATTGTCTTGTCTCCCAGGGTCCCTGTGAGACAGTCACTGGTAATGAGCTAAAGAACCAGGAAGAGGGGCCTGTGAGCCAGGAGATAAGTGAAGTTGCCTAACACAAACCAGGCCTTTGACATTTGTTATTTAGAGGCTCTTTTAATGGTCAAAATATTTGCTTTTCCTTCAGATGCATTCCAAGAACGTTTATCTTAACACGGGCTAGCTGGGATTTCAAGTTGAGCAAAGACCAGGGTCATACAAAGCTGCCTCGTCTTTTCTCAAGCAACTCTTTTGAAGGAGCAGCTGCAATGTCACTGCAAGAGGCCTGACCACAGAAGAAGAAAATCAAGTGTGGGTGGAATGTGGCCATTAGCAAGCCCCTGACCCAGTCTGGGCCTCAGTTCCAACAGGATAGTCAGGGCTTTCCGATTTCCATGTGTCTGGGCGCGTTAGGACTGGTGGAGAACAGATAAGTACTGTGAGAACCGTAATTCAGTGGCTGCCTGCGGGGTGTGTGCCAACTCTCATCATAAAATCTTCTCATTTAATTCTCAGAACAACCTGTGGGAAGTAGGTCCCGATAGCATGCTGGTGCTACAGCTGAGGAGAGAGGTCAGAGGTGCATCGGAGGCCAGCGGGTCCACCTCAGCCAGGATCGCACGGATGCAGTAATTTGGAAGCCCACACCCAATGGAAAAAAACATCAGAGAAATTGTTCCATCCTCTCAGATTCAGTTTTTAATTAAAGTAAAATGACCATAAAATACATGAGCTTCAATCTGAATCTCTTTCTAAGTAGCTAAGGATTATATCGTTGACAAATTAACTGGGTTTCTAATGTTTGAAAATTAATTTGAATCGTGCCTTTTAACTTTCCTACAATATGGTGCCAATTATTACTCTGCCCATATGATGAAATTTACCAGTTTCCATTAAGAAGCATTAATTCAGACTGTTTTTTTTTTTTTTTTAAACAGTCTTATTTATTTATTTATTTTTTTGTGAGGAAGATCAGCCCTGAGCTAACATCCATGCTAATCCTCCTCTTTTTGCTGAGGAAGACCAGCTCTGAGCTAACATCTATTGCCAATCCTCTTCCTTTTTTTTTTTTTTTCCCCAAAGCCCCAGTACATAGTTGTATGTCATAGTTGCACATCCTTCTAGTTGCTGTATGTGGGACGCGGCCTCAGCACGGCCAGAGAAGCGGGGCGTCGGTGCGCGCCCAGGATCTGAACCCGGGGCCGCCAGTAGCTGAGCGTGCGCACTTAACCGCTAAGCCATGGGGCCGGCCCCAGACTGTTTGTTTTTTAAAAATCCTAAATAAAGAGCTGCTCACCCAAAAGCCCGATCTTTCTCTTTTCTAGGAGACTGGTTGAAGAAGCTGCCTTTGGTGAATCCATCTCATCTGCCTCTTTTCTTCAGGCAGGAGAAAGCACACCACAATGCTATCTTATTCTTCAGAGCCTGAAGTCCTCTAATAGTTTCACAAAAGCTACCCAGATCGGCCTCCTGTACCACTAAATATGAAGTTAGGATGTTTGGGGCCTGACACAACTCAAAGTCAAGGTTCTGTGGTCTTACCCGTGCTGGAGGCCATTTCTCCAACCCACCCTCTCGCCAACATCCAACATCAGCATCCAGTGGCAGCACTCTGGGAGACTGAAGCCGTCTTTCTAGTCTGCTGCAAGCCCAGGGCAGCCAGTTCTACTATCAATGAGGGGAGTTAACTCTCTCAGTACATAAGGGCACTTTTGGTCCACGGTGGTCATAGAATTAAAAAAAAAATCTAAAGTTTCAATTTGCCAATTAAAGAGTAGAAAAATTATTAGTCTTTGCCCACATCTTAAGCTAAGTTTTTAAAATTTGTGACCTCTCAAATCAAATGCTCAGTTTCAACATGAGAGACAAGTAGAAACTTCATGGCTTTGACACCTGCGTGTATATCCACGTGTGTTATAGATCAGTGGAAGCCCTTTCCCATGGCTGATTGCCAAGAATGGCTGATATGTCGCACTGGAAAATACGTTTCCCATGGGGCTAAAAAGTAAAAAGAATTGGGTGAGTATAAAATTATAAGACTAGAATTTGAATATAGAATTAAAAACTACAATTTGAGTATGATTATTTTTATTGGATTTTAAGTGAAACAATTAAAAAAATTTTTTAATTACTAAATTTTTACAAATCTTTCAACAAAGACACATGTCCATTTCATGTACTTTATGATGTTTGGCTTCATAGAGAAACTAAAAATATACTCTGGAAAATATCCTGCTGGTAAAAAATAGTTAAATCTATTTTACTATTTGAGAAAACCCAGATTAGTTTGTCATTTTAGAAAATTAACGAATATACGAACCAAGACCTATCTGGCTAAGAGGACAAGGCCAGTGTTCCCAGGTAACTGCTCTGTTGTTGGTTTCAGGAGGTTCTTTGGGGCTCCCGTGGGCCCTCCTGTGGCACAGCCAGGCTCAAGCTGCCGTCTGTAAAGGTTTGGCTCGTTCTGGACTCTTCAGAGTCACGCAGCCTCTGGGCCTAGATGTCTACCCATAACCACAACTGGAAAAGGTTTTAACTTAAGACTTTACGAAGACAAAAAAGAAAAAGATGGGGCCGGCCCGGTGGCACAAGCGGTTAAGTGCGCGCGCTCCTCTGTAGTGCCCCGGGGTTCGCTGGTTCGGATCCCGGGCGCACACTGATGCACCGCTTGTCAAGCCATGCTGTGGTGGTGTCCCATATAAAGTGGAGGAAGATGGGCATGGATGTTAGCCCAGGGCCAGTCTTCCTCAGAAAAAAGAGGAGGATTGAATTGACAGATGTTAGCTCATGGCCGATCTTCCTCACAAAAAAAAAAGAAAGAAAAAGAAAGTAGTGACTGAACTTGACTGAACCCCACGTGTTGAATAGAAGTCTTGACTGTTTGTACAGCACAGTCATCTCGGGCTCAGTCCCCTGCCCCTCCTCCCTCCGGGATCATGGGCAGCAGACCAGCCTCTGCTGAAGCCCAGGTACGTGCCTGCAGTGATGGCTGCTTGTGTGATCCTGTGCGGAGATGCCACTTTCCCACTCAGGTCTCTTATTTCTCCTTGGGAAAAGCCCATGGTGCCACAGTAACTCTACATTCAAATTGGGACTGATTATCTGTTCCGATACGAGGGTGGGTCTCTCTCTCGGCCAAGCTTTAACGCACACGTTTCTTCTAATAGGGAATGCTTTCCACTTGCAGGGAGATGCCTGCCCGGCTCCGTTCTCAGAGACACCTCTGTTCTTGCTGCTTCTCTTGGTGATGTGTCGATGCCCTGGCAGTGACCAGCCTCGCCTTCTGACCACTCAGCTGAGAGAGGCGCCGACTGACGTGCTCTACACTCAGCAGCCATGACGCTGCATGTCTTCCCTTTCCTCCCTTCAGACGTTGCTTCATCGCTATGGAAATATATATAAAACACTTACGTGTGTTACAAACCCAACAATACTGTGTTCCAGTCGTTACTTTATGTAATCTTATGTCTTCTAAATCTTAGGTGTTTTCTGGTGCTCTCCTTCTCTTCATGTGGATTTGGATTACCATCTTGCTGCTGTCATTTCCTTTCTACCTGAAGGACATCCTTTAATATTCCTTGTAAGGCAGTATCTTAGTCAGTTCTGGCTGCTGTAACAAAACGCCACAGACTGGGTGGCGTATGAACAACACACATTTATTTCCCATGGTCCTGGAGTCTAGAAGTCTGCGATCAGGGAGCCATCACTGTCGGGTTCTGGCGAAGACCTTCTTCTGGTTTACAGACAGCCTACATCTCCTTGTTTCCTTACATGGTGGAAAGAAGCTGAGGGAGCTCTTTGGGGTCCTCCTGATAAGGGCATTAGCTAATTCTCTTCATGAGGACTCCACCCTACCTCCTCCCATCTTGCCCCATCCTTGTATTCTCAGTTAACCCCATACAGCCATGCTGCCTTTGAGTGCTCTCCAGTCAGCCACAGTGCAGACTAGCTCTGCGCTCTCCAGTCTCCATTTTCACCATCATTCAGTCTCAGTCCATTTGTTAAAAAAGATAGACTTTCTTTGCACTGTTTTCCCTATCGGGCTCCATTTGGGTCCTACTCCCAGGGGGCTCTCCTCAGTGACACCCCATTGCCCTGAAGAGGGTCTTTGATTTGCACGTTTGGAGGATTTAGCCTCTGACCATGGCAGCCCCGTCCAGACTTGGTGTGCACTTTCCCTTGTCTCACCCACAGGTTGAGAGTGTGACCCCTCATCCCTTCTGTCCCTGTGCTTTCCGGAGGGGCCTGGCCTGCTGGTGATGTGGTTCTCTGTTTCTCAGGGCCACCAGAAGCCCGTTTCCTCTGCTCTGCTTCCTCTGCTCAGGCCCTATCTGATGTTGGCTCATCCCCACCTGCTCTTGTATCACAGGTCACCTGGCATTTTGTAGACAAAGGCGATGGGGTTTTAGGTTTGCTGTCTAATCCTCTGGCTGTGTTTTTTGGGGGGATTCCAGGACATTCAAGAACTACCTGCCACTGCCGCCATCTTCTCTGATTCTTTCCTGCCCCAAAATGCTTTTACTTCTTATCTTTGGATTTTTATTGGCATAATCACATATACAGGTAAATACAGTTTTATTTTTTCCAGTCCAGTATTTATATTTAATGTCATATTGTATTGACAATAACTTCCTCCACAATATTGAATGATCCTGGCAATATTGGGCCTCTCTCTCTCTCTCTCTCTCTCTCTCTCTCGTATTTTTAGTATCACTGAGGACCATCTAATGTTTCCACGTTAGGAGCAACTGCTGTGAAATAAGCGTTATTCTTTTTTTTTAGGCAAATGCAGTTTTGTTCCCGTTCTTGAATTTTGAAGTCTATTTATTAGCTATTAATTGAGCATCTCGATTACTATTTTGTGAGATTGGTTCTGCAGTTTTTCTTTTCTGGTTTATGTAAATTATACTTGGTAGACTTAAGTTTGCTTTGTAAAATAAATGTGGTATTTTTTTTCATCTTTTTCCATATTCTGGAAAGGTTTAACGTGTTTTAAAAATATGAATGAATTTAATGTCTGGAACTCTTTGTGGCTGTAATCACTTTGGAAGCTAGAGATTTCTTCTGGGAATCGCATCTTAGTTTTGCTTATTTCTTCTAACAGTTTGGGGATCGCCTAATTGCAGATTATAGAACTATTAAGACTAATAAGGAAGCACAGACATCATTTCTATGCCCCCGGGGTACTTAAGCCTTCTAATAGCCCTACAAGGCAGGTTATCTGCTAATGTTACAGAAGAGGAAACTGAGGTTCAGAGTGTTTGACTGACTTGGCCTCATCCCCAAAGAACAGAGGAGGACAGACCTGGTGCTTCAACCCAAAACTTTGCAAATCTTGTGCTCTCATCTCTCTTGCAGCAAGCCCAGTCTGGTGACTACTGTTTATATTAATTATTATTTCTTCCAAGTTGTTAAAGGAAATAGCTCAAAGAACAGTACATTCCTGCCCATCGTGAAGTTTCCTCCCGAGCCCTCACTCAGCCCTGCAGAATGTTTCCCGATGTTGCCACAAGCGAGCGCAGCTCACAGTAGCAGCAGCCAGGCTGGTTCCCGTGTGAACGGTCTGGTTCTGGTTTAGGTCGGCTGGTTTAAGTCCTCCCAAGCATTTGTTGTGTCTGAGGCATCAAAACCAGGTGGCCCATTTCCCAGATATGTTGTTGGCAATTCCCAATATTTTCCCCCAAAGTCAGAAGTTCTGTCTGCAGCTTTTTCTGGATTTCTTCTCGTTGGAATTTTTCACATTATTCTAGTTTTTACTTCCCATAGAAAACCACTGTAGTTGAATAGCCTTTCACAACTCTTCCAACTGGTGGTGGCTAGGACTTAACTGGGCCAAGGACATGTCTTCTCACAGCCCATTATTACCAACCATGGGTCTAGGTCGCCTGAAACACAGAGGGAACTTTGTGGATTGTTACGGGATATAGTATGTGTCCATATCGATCAGCAGAGATCCTGATGGGGGGATCCCTACAAGGGGGCTGTCTTTCCGCCCTGCCTCCCATGCTGTCCACTTCCAACGTGTCAGGGGCCGCAGTGTACTGAAACAGGAAAGTTTCTTACGAAAACTGGAGACCTTCACAGCTTCTCGTGCAGCCTGTCCAAACGTCATTAAACATGAATTCTACCTTGTGTTCACTTGTTTAAAATCAATACTACTTGACATTTCTTCATTTTTTTCAACTTCTATGAGGTATACTTAATATACTAAAAGTTGCACATATTTAATGTGTACATTTTGTTGAGTTTGGATATAGCATACACCCATGATGCCATCACCACAAAGTAAAAAACATATCCATTGCCTGCATGAGATTTGTTGTGTCTCCTTGCTTTTTTTTGTATAGGAAGACTTAGCATGAGATCTACCCTCTCAACAAGGTTTTAAGTGCACAATACGGTATTGTTAACTACAGGTGCTGTGTTGTACAGCAGATCTCCAGAATTTAGTCATCTTATATGACTGTAACTTTATACCCGTTGAACAGCTCCCCATTTCTCCCTCCCTCAGCCCCTGGAAACTTCCATTCTACTCTCTGCTTCTATGGGTTTGACTATTTTAGATTCCTCATAGAAATGGAATGAAGCAGTATTTATCCTTCTGTGACTGGCTTATTTCACTAGCATTATTTCCTCCAAGTTCATCCATGTTGTCACAAACGGCAGGATATCCTTCTTGTTTATGGCTGAATAATATTCCATTGTGTATGTGTGTATACACACACACACACACACACACATATATATCTCACATTGTCTTCTTTTGTCCGTCAATGGACATTTGGGTTGTCTTCACATCTTGGCTATTGTGAATAAGGCTGCAGTGAACATAGGAGTGCAGATGTCTCTTTGAGATCCTGCTTTCAATTCTTTTGGATAACTACCCCAGAGTGAGATTTCTGGTAGCCTAAAGAACACAGGACTTGACATCACATGATCTGGGAACAGTCTCATCAGCTGTACTGTCTGTGTGGTGGTGGGAGGGTGCCAGGAGTTCTTCAAGCTCCAGCTTATTCACAAGGGCACTGTGGGAAACCCAGTTCTGCACTGGATACTAGTTGAGGGATGAAAACAAGCCTGTTTCATAGAGTGCTTGTTAAAAGCACACGAAACGAAACCTGTGGCAGTCTTTGATGATGGCCCTATGTGGCACAAAGGCTTCTCCTGGAGAAGGATGGGGAGCAGGACAGGGTGCTGCTACTCCTCAGACCCTACCTCTGCCTGCTTGCTCATGTTGACGTCAATGCCAAGTGTACAACTGACCATTCTCTGTTGCCTCACTCCTGGGAGGGCCACTTCTGGATGGCTCCCTGCAGCAAGCCCCCCGCACGCAGGAGCTGAGCACACTCCCTCTCCCTGGTCCGTCGTCTTCAGACTGGTGGAAGGTTGGCTGAATTACACAGCACTGCTTCATTAAGAATTTGCAGCTCAGTCACACTTGGGATTTGCGCCAACATCTTCAGGAGGTAAAAAGTTACCACGTTTACTCACCAAACAAAACAACTTAAGTGCAACTTTTAGTGATGTTTTACAAAGCATAATATTTTTGTTTCTTTCTTAGGAAGTTCCTGTAATTCTTAAACATTCGAGAACTTTATGGTCCACTTCTTGTTATTTTGTTAGTTGTGTCCTGGATACAGTTTGCATGTGGAGTGTAAACTTGATTGTACACTTCAGTTTATTGCTGTGTGAACAAAGACCATTGCTGATATGAGGGCCTGTCGGGAATTTATTGAGACACAAAGACCCATGGACTGGGAGATTGTGAGGTGCCCAAGGATTCTTTTCTTCCATCTGGCTCATTTACAGGCACTTTAACCAATTTCAGTTATGTTTGCAAAGAAGAATTATGTCTAACTGAATTTTCTTGTTTCACTGACAGTCTAGGAAAAAAATAAAACATTTTAACACATAATTTTTAAGGTTTCTGATAGTGTAGCCTTTTTTCCATGTTAACTTTTTCTAAATTCATTTATTCTATATTGACAATTAATGAAATTTAGAATATTTGCTTCTAGGTGAGCATCCTAACATTTTTAAAATATTTCACTTTTTACCTGTTTGGTATTTGTTGACCCTGTTCCAATGACCCTCTCTGGATGAAGAATGTGTGTGTTGGTGAGCATGAGATGGGAAATGGCCTTGGGTCTGCTGCCCTCGTGTAATTTGGCAGCTGGCAATAATAAAAAATTCACACACCTTTTAGCCTGTTTAGGGATGGAAAGGACGGAAGAGTTGGTTGAGTGGTCGAGTCCCTCAGGAACTCTGTTTTCTTACTCAGTAGTGCTAGTGATTTGGGGGTTTCAGCAGCTCCTCTCTCCGGTCACTGAGACCCTCCGAGAACAGTGGGTAACAGCAGAGCCATTGGAGCCACACAGCCGGGGCCTGAATTTGGATCAACCCCTCACTAGCTATGGGATTTGGGCACGTTACTCATCCTCTCTCAGTTTCCCCATTTGTGCAAGGGGTCTCATGGGGCTGCCGTGTGGTTTCCAGCAGGCAGCTTAGAATAATAAGCACTCTGTGAGTGTTAGATACCACTGCCCTGGACCCCTCGCAGCTGCCTGGGGCACAGGCAGGGGTAGTGTCCACTTGGGTGGGGCTAGGCCCGTGACAGGGAATGGGCACCATGTGTAGCTAAATGGGTTTCTCCTTTCAGAAGACCATGCCTGGGATCTGGCATGGCTCCTTGGGCTTGGAGTTCTGCTTCAAAATGTTCTCAACTTTGCAGAAAGCCTCAAATTTTGCTAAAACACCATTTTCAAATTAACAAAGAATTATTAAGCACCTGTTGTGGTGCTTGTCACCAAGTTCTGCGCTCAAAGCTAAGCCCTGAGGATACCTGGATAATCACTGACACATTTCTTTCTTTCTTTTTTTTTTGTGAGGAAGATCAGCCCTGAGCTAACATCCATGCTAATCCTCCTGTTTTTGCTGAGGAAGACCAGCTCTGAGATAACATCTATTGCCAACCTTCCTCCTTTTTTTCCCCCAAAGCCCCAGTAGATAGCTGTATGTCATAGTTGCACATCCTTCTAGTTGCTGTATGTGGGACGCAGCCTCAGCATGGCCGGAGAAGCGGTGCGTAGGTGCGCACCCAGGATCCGAACCCAGGCTGCCAGCAGCGGAGCGTGTGCACTTAACGGCTAAGCCACGGGGCAGGCCCCGCTGACACATTTCTAACCCTCCCTTACCTCCTAGTGTAATGGAAAGATAGGCGTGGAAAGCATTGTTCTCATGTAGGAATGTTCTAGGCAGAGGCAGCAGTCAGAGAGTAAAGTGGGAAGCAAACAGGGAGATAGAGGAGGAAAGAACAACGGCTGTGGAAGAGCAAGGTTCCCCCTTTACTTGCGAGATACATGCATCTAATGAGGTCCCTAATAATGCTACCGCACCAGGTCCGTTTTTGCCTGCCGCCCAGAAAGCCAAACACTGAGACGACGAGATTGCAGAGAGAGAGGGTTTAATCACAAGGCAGCCAAGTGAGGAAAATGGGAGAACAAGTCTCAAATCCGCCTCCCCAAAAATAGGGACTCGGATATTTATGGAGAAGGGCACAAGGCGGTCTGAAATGATTGGAGGTGAGGAGAGAAGAGGTAATTGATGATCTGCGCAAGTGTAGTCTGCCTTCATGCCTCTTCGTAGGACACATGCTCACAGAATGGCGGCATTAGCATGCCCTGAGGGTGGAGTTCCAACCTGTTGCAGTCAAAAAGCCCAGTTGATGGGTTGGTGGTCTCATTCTGGCCTGAAGTGGACAAGGGGTTCAGTTCCTGAAAAAAATAGCTCAAATACCCATTACCATGGTGACCCTGACTCCAGGAGGATGTTACCTATAGGAACCTAGTGGGAGTCAGAAAGCATATTACCCAAACAGCACAGTTAACAATGGGTAAATTTATCATGCAGATTTAAGTCCTCCTCTTCTGTTCTGACAAGTTTCTAGGTAATGTCATCCCCCTCTTCTTCCAGGTACAGGGAAGAAGATACCTTTACAGGTGGAGATTTTCTTTACAAATGTAAATGTCTCTCATAAACGGTAACCAGAACTAAGAATGGGCTTAGCACGGACCCACCCAGACACCAGAGATGTCTATGGTGATGGCCTGGTCTTGGGGGAGGCCTGCCATCCCAAACTCTTTTGGTCAGTTAGTGGGGGTGGGGGCCAAAATGTCATTCAGGCAGAGACATATTTTGAGGTGGCCAATTACAGTCCCCCATAGTTACTAGCTGCTTAATCATCCATGGCTGTTTGCTGGTTTCAATAAGATACATGAGTCAGATTTCAAAGCCATCTAGGACTCGAATTCCTAGACAAGAATGTCTCAAGGATGAGAGTCACCTGTTGCTTCTGGAAGTTCTGAAACTCATGCTCACTCTGAGGTGGGCGGTTGAGGAACATCATTAGACTGAAATTTTGTTGTATTAGGGAAACTTTTTATGAGAAAAGTCTATCACTGAAAAGAAAGAAGGAGAAGATGAAGACAAAGGCCAAGGCAAAGAAGGAGGAGAGATAAGAAGTCATCATATTGGGACTCTGGATCCAGACATGATATCAGGACAGGGAATTTGAACCAAGCTTCCCCCTGAGGATTTTAATCCAATAGTTGGACAGTGAGGACATTTAATGGGGAGAATATTGAGGAAGAAAAGGGTTGGGACAAGTTTATGTTGAGATGCCTCTGGGATCTCCAAGGTAGATGTCAAACAGACAGTTGGACGTGGTATTAGTTTACTAGGGTTGCCATAATGAATACCACAGACTGGGTGACTTAAATAGTAGAAATTTATTCTCTCACAGTTCTGGAGGCTAGAAGATTGAGATCAAGGCATCAGCAAGTTTGGTTTCTTCAGAGACCTTGGCTTGCCGATGGCAGCCTTCTTGCTGTGTCCTCACATGGTCTTTCCTCTGTGCATGCCCATTCCTGGTGTCCTTCTGTGTGTTCAAATTTCTTCTTCTTATAAGGACACCAGTCAGATTGGATTAGGGCCCATCCTAATGGCCTCATTTTAACTTAATCACCTCTTTAAAGGCCCTATTTCCAAAGATGGTCAAATGTTGAAGTACTAGGAGTAAGGGCATCAACATAGGAATTTTAGGGGAGGACACAAGTCAGCCTATAATAGATATACAATGCTGGAGCAGAAAATGAGGTTTTGGTTGGAGATATGAATTTGGGTGTTTTTGCATAGAGGTGGTATTTAAAGCCATGAGAAAGAATACAATCACCCTGAAAGAGAGAGAAAGAGAGAGAGAGAAGGAAAAGAAGGAGGAGGAGAGGAGGAATGGAGAGGAAGAGGAGGAGGAGGAGGAGAAGGAGAAGAAGAGAAAAAGAACCTCCAAGAGCCTATTTACCTCTTGGAGAATAATTACGAGCTTTATGAACATTATTTATGATCTTTACCATTAAGATGACAGCTAAAAAAAGGAGAAGAATCTCAATTCAGAGCCAAAAGAAGAGCAGTCAGAGATACAGGATGAAGACCCACGGAATGTTGTGCCATGAAATTCAAGCGAAGACTGCTCAGAGAAAGAGGCATTGCACAACTGTGCTGAATTCTGCCGAGAGGTCTAGACAAGTATAGTGAATTTAGCATCATGAAAGTCATCCTTGGCCTTGGCAAGAACGTTTGTTGCAGGACTGTGGAGACAAAACTAGACTGTGAATGTTAAAAGTGTGAACGTCCTGCAGCAATATGGTAGACTGGATGTTTGGAGAGCACTCCTTGTACAGAATACTTAAAATACTGGTAAAACACACCAAATTGTTTTTTTTTAAATGCGTGAAGAGGTGGGAAAGGAAAGTAAATCCTCAGAGCCCCAAAAGAGCTGAGAAAAATAGAATCCATAGAGATGAGAGGTGAGAAGTCCTGGGAGTTTACTCTGGTAAAAACTCTTAATCCTGGGTTAACATGGGGTGCCCTGCAGGTTGGGGAGGAAAGGGGGAGCTGAGCCTAGTCTGAGCACAATGGGAGGGCAGATAGAGTAACCCCACACAGGCCAGGCTCGCCTAAAGGGTAATAATTTTAGGCGCCAAATTCTAAAAATATTCCACCCTTCAGACAGAGACCACGTGGTTACAAGCTTGACTTGGTCTTGGCCTTCAGTCTGAGTGGATGAAAAATAAGTCATCAAGAAATTCCAACCACAAGCCTACACAAATGCATGTTGGGGTCTAGAATTACACTTTCTGTGCATCCCAGAAACCTAAACTAAAATTCAATTTAAGGTTGTCCTGGGCTAGTAGTGCCCTTAGTTAAAAGCAAATCCTCTTTGAAGGATGCATTTTGGACTCAAAGAATTTTTACACATAACATTCTAAGGAATATGGCTTTGCAATAAAAAGAAAAAATCCTAAAACATAGGAAAAAACAAACCACCGTGAGCAAAAGGCAACAGAAACATCAAACCAGTAGAAACATCAGATTTTGCCATTTTTTGATACAGAATATAGAATAAGTAAGTTTATAGGGTTGGATAATGGATGTTGAAAATATCATGACAACCAGATGGATATAACAAGGCAGATTAATATAAAATCAATGTATAATATTTAGAAATGAAATATTTAAGGATTGAAATATAAAAATAAATGGATGTTGTAGACAGTAGAGTAACATACTCACACAGAGGTTTATGCATAATTGGAAGGAAGATTTGAAGAATGCAGCACAGAGAGACAAACAGATGGAAAATATGAGCAATTAGTTAAAGAAGCAGAGACTGGTTAGAGAAGAGCCAACAAATGTTTTCTCAGAGTTCTAGAAAGAAATAATAGAAAAAATGGGAGAGAATTAATATTCAACAAAATAATGGCTAAAATGGCTCTGAGTGGATAAAAGATGAGTTCTTATATTTAGAAAGCCTAGAGAATCCCAAGTAGGATTAAAACAAAAATGCAAAGCTATCGGGGCTGGCCCCGTGGTGTAGTGGTTAAGTGCGCGCGCTCCACTGTTGGCGGCCTGGGTTTGGATCCCGGGCGTGCAAAGAGGCACTGCTTATCAGGCCATGTTGTGGCACTGTACCACATAAAGTGGAGGAAGATAGGCACAGATGTTAGCTCAGGGCCAGTCTTCCTCAGCAAAAAAAAAGAGGAAGATTGGCATGAATGTTAGCTCAGGGCTGATCTTCCTCACACACACACACACACACACAAAAATGCAAAGCTATCAAAAGGCACAGGGACGGACAAGAAAGCCAATAGAAGAAAATAAAATTCAGAAACAGAGCCAAGCACATGTGCAAACTGGTTATTGATGGAGCTACCCTGCAGATTGCCTGGGATATTCAATAATCAATACATCATGCTGGAAAAATCAGGTATCATAAGAGAAAATGAAATTGCATCCTACCACACACCATTAATTTTGAGAGGAACACACTATTAAATATGCCTCAAGTGAAGGTCAGTCTTTCTTCTTTGTTCTCTGGAATCTAAAATATGCCTGTGTGTAAGAGTTTCAATAAATGGTCTTTGACCACTTGAAGCCAGTTTAGAAGGTGAATCTCACATTTTACATCTGATTTTCCCTTGGAGAGTTTCCCTCTGCTCCTAGGGCTTACATATAAATCCATGTTGGAGCTGCAAATCTATGTGCTGACTGTAAAGTGAGCTATATGATTACTAAGCCAGAGGCCAGATGATGATTCAGTTTTCCCTTTGAATTACACAAGTGCTAAATTTCATCGACAGGTGCCCATTTTCAGACCATAGTGTGACTATATCCACACAATATAATGTGTCAAAGATGCACGCTACATTGCCAAAATTCAAATACGCCATTTAAGTGTAGACAGCTTTCTCCCCCAGAGAATAGCACATTTGGGTGCGTTCAAAATCCTTCAGGATCCATCATTTTCTGGATTTTTAAATTTCATATAAGCCTATATCCCCGATTATATTTCTTTCCTGAGAATTTTTAAAAAAATATTACAGAAAGTGAAGCTCTAGTCACACTTCATTTGCCCTTGAATCATTTTACTAATTTAAGAGAAACTGTAAAATTTTTGAGCTTTTTAATGATTTTTAAGCCTTTTGTCTTAAATAGAAGATTATTTTTTGCCAAAAATGTAAAACTAAACACCAAAAGTTTAAGATTTTATTTAAGATTCCAGAAGTAAAAATTGATTAGACGGATGTAATTTGGCAAAATATGTTTTCTTTTCATTTTTATTCCAAATTAAAGAGGGCCAAGTTGAAGAACAAGAGTCTCCTTGGAGGGCATTCTGGATGACAAATACAGCGGAAAATCCAATAGTCTTCAGAGAACTCATCTTTTTTATAAGTTAAAGTCTTTTCTATAAGGTTTGCTATCCTTAAAGAATGTCTCATGCTTGGTTCTTACTATTAATTATTTTTCTTGTTGAAAATGATTTTAAAAACTTTGTCTTTTATTTTGTTATAGTTTTTAAATGTTCCTATTATTTACAAATATATCCATTTTACATTTAAGTACAAACATAATCTTTGTTACTGTGGTATTGAATTGCCTTCTTTGTTTGTAGATATTTTACATTTCTTTATTTAAACGTCTTTTCCCCTCTGGGTGCATGTGTCCATTCAATTGCTCAAAACATTCACTGGTGGGTAAAGTTTCAAGTGCCCTGCAGTTCATTCTACATTCATGACTGTTATGTCATTAGATATGCTGTTGAAAGTTTCAGCATTTACCTGATTCTTACCCATTTCTAACTTTCAGTGAAGACTGATTCTGCCAAGACATTCTGGTCCCTTGTCACTGTCCTAGCCTCTGTTCCCCCTCCCCTAGTGCATTAGTCCCTCTCCCCTAATACATTAGTTCCCCTCCCTTGGTGCATTAGTCCCCCTCCCCACCAGTGCACTAGTGCAGTCATCCCCTCTCCCTCCAGTGCATTACTTCCCCTCCTCATTGGGTGAAGGGGACTACTGCACCAGGGGAGGAGGACTAATGCACTAGGGGCAGGGGACTAATGCACCAGAGGGAGGGGGACTAATGCCCTAGGGGGACAGGGACTAATGCACTAGGGGGGAGGGGACTAATGCACTAGGGGGAGGGGACTAATGCACTGGGAGGAGGGGGACTAATGCACTACGGGGAGGGGGACTGCAGTGGTTGGGGGTGACTGCACTAGGGAAGCTCTGACCTTGAAATCTTCAAATGTCTAGAAGGTCAGTAGAAAGATTTCTTTTGTAAAGAAGGGTAAACAAAGCTAGAAAGAACCTGGTGTGGGAGTGGGACAAGTGGTGAACAGACAGTTGATCAGGGAATATATTTTCCTGAGATCAGCCCATTTTGCCAGAGGCTGTGAAGGAGGGGTAGTTCCTCATTCCAATGCTCAAGGATGGGCTGAGTTCAGGGGTCTGGGGGAGGAGAGAAGCCTGACTAAAGATTGGTCAAGTTGGCTGGCATTCTGTCCGTACCCGTCAACGGGGACCCAGAGCTCAACTGATAGTTCATGAGATGAAGAATGGGAATCTGGGGTCTGTGTCTGGCCTAGTCCTGGGTAAACAGGGGGCACCGGGAGTCTTGTCAGAGTCAAGTGGGGAAGGGCGGATCTTCAGAGCTGTCCGGGGGAGGATTTCTTGACCTTCTGTTTCCCAGGTGCGCAGACTCAGGTCAAGTTCTACACTGTCACATTCTTAAGGCACTAATCACCGTATCTTAGATTATTGTCACTTACTGAGATTGTTTTGTTTGTTCTTTTCTTGCCTCCTGCTGTGTTATAAGGAGAATACAGTTTTAGCTTCCGGCAGGCATGTATTTGAGTTTCAACCTTTCTATTACCCACCTATGTGGGCCAGGGTGAGACCTTTCACTTCCTGGTGAAACTGTGAGGACAGGACTTGGATTGGTTTAGTCCTTCTATTGACTCCTACTTTATCCTCCTCTGTGGCTTCCCTGAGGCCAGCATCCCTCTCAACCCCTCACTGAAGTCACTGGAGTTACACTCTCTGCCCCTTTCCTCCGCACCCCTCCCCTTGATCTTATTTTCACACCCACTCAGCATGTGCTCTGCACATAGGATCTATGAGATCCCGCCCTGACTATAGGGTTTTTTTTCTTGATATTATTAATCTTATATAATTTGTCTTTTTTTAATGCAGTGTTCAAAATAACATAGACTTGATTATTTTATGGAAACAAATCAGTTCATATTTTGTATAACTCCAACCTCTGGCATTTGGTGTAATTCTAGGGTGACTGTTGGTGAGTCTGAAATATTACATGATGCTTTGATAGATCAAATCATGGAGTGTAAATCAAACATTTCCTATCCAATATCAATAAGTCTCCTACAGTTCTACTGTAGATGAATATCATCTACATTTCACGCTTTAGAACTTACAGAAATATTTACTCCATGTTTCATGATTATACTCATATTACAGAGAAAACCAAGATTCAGGAAGTTGTGATTTTCCCCAAGTGACAAAGCTGTTAGATGGCAAAGCCAGGATGAGACACCAGACATTTACCTAATTAGATTTGCTCTTTCTTTCACACTACAATTCCCAAGGATATCACACTTTATGAAACATGGTGGAACAGTAAACTATTCCCATCGGGATAAAGAAGATGTGGTATATACAGATATACAATGTAACACTGTTCAGCCATACAAAAAAAAAGACAAAATTGTGCCATTTGTGACAACATGGATGGACCTTGAGGGTATTATGCTAAGTGAAATAAGTCAGACAGAGCAAGCCAAATACCAAATTATTTCAGTCGTAAATGGAAGATAAACAAACAAACAAACACATAGATAAGGAGAACAGATTGGTGGTTACCAGAGGAGAAGGGGGTGGGGGAGGGCGAAAGGGGTAAAGGGGCACATATGTATGGTGACGGATGAAAACTAGACTATTGGTGGTGAACACGCTGCAGACTATATAGAAACTGAAATATGATAGTGTACACCTGAAATTTACATGATGTTATAAGCCAGTGTGACCTCAATAAAATAATAACAAAAAAAACTACTCCCACTGGTCACCTCAGTGAGAAATGCCTGAATCCAAAATTTTTACCCTAACCTGAACCCTGACCCTTCCCTTAAACTAGCTTCTTAAATTGCTTTATTTTCATAATGATACACAATACTACCTAAAATTCATCTTTTATGTATATTTTATACTTGCTTATTGGCTGGCTTCTCCACTAACGTGTTAGCTCCAGAGGGCAGAACTGTCTGTCTTGTTTATAGTGTATACTCATGGCCTAGACCTGCTGTGGGTTTACACTACGTACTCAGAAAATACTTGTTGAGGAAATGCAGCAAAGAGGTCTTGTTGCCTAAACTTGTTGCTGATTCTTTCATTGATTATAGTGACACTTCCTATTTTGTATCAAATAGTAAAATACTATAAATTTACAATAATGTTCTGGGGACTTCCAGCCTGGTGAAGAGGTAGACCTGTCTCTGCCTGCTCCCTCGTGAAGCACAACTGCAAACCCTGGAAGTAATGGGACAGATGACCAGAGGAGATCCCTGGAAGGTGGGAGGAAGAAGGAGAACCGACTTGGGCCCCAGGATCAGAGGGACAACACGATGCCAGGGCATTGCATGTCTCTGCACTCGACACAAGAAGTGGACCCTGATCCCACATTCCCCTGACTAAGCAGCAGAAGGCAGCCTGGGGAAGCCCACTCCCCTCTCTGGTTGAGTGGCAGCCCCAATGGAAATGCCAGAAAAGCTGGGCACATCCTGAGCTCCAGTGATCACAAGGGCCAGGAGGACTGCCCTCCCCTGACCAGGGGAAGGAGGGGGAATCCCACAATCCTGAGACCCCTTTCTCCCATGCGGGGACAATGGGGTGGGAGGGAGGGACCCAGCCTGGGAGGTGTCCTGGCCAGGATGCTCTCTCTGCACAGGCAGAGGGCTGTTACCACACAGGAAAGCCCTCTGGCCCTGACAGACCCCTCCCCACCAGGACACAGGGATGGGAGGGGCCCTGACATGGTGGACGGCCTTGCTTAGAAAGTATCCTTGTTTTGCAGGCCTAATACCACACCCCTCAACCCTGAGACAAGGGGGCAGTGAAGAGCAGCTTTTATGGGGTCCTGACACAGTATCCAGCTGGGGAATCTTCCTTTCCCCCTCACAGAGACTTCCAGTGAAACTGCCTGGAAATCCTTTCACCCCTGAGGCAGCAGCATCAGGGACTAGTGGGAGCCTCAGAGGCATCAGATAAATCACGCAGACCACAATAGCATGGAAAGATTCTGATGATGGAACTGTGAGTGGGACCATAGCCCACAAAACAAGCCAACACCTGCACACTAAATGTCAACAGGGTAACAGCCTGCTGAAATAGAAGATTTATACAGGATCCAGAGTCTCCTAATATCATAGACAAATGTCCAGGATACAACTGAAAATTTCCGTCACAACAAAGGGCCAAAAAATTTTAATCTAATGAGAAGATACAATTAACTGACGCCAAGACCAAGATGAATCAGATGTTGAAATTAGAGAAGGACTTTAGGCAGCTGTCATGAAAATATTTCAACAACCAATGAAACATTCTCCTGCAAAAAAAAAAAGTGGAAAGTCTTAGAAAAGAAATAGAAATTATGAACCGTAACAAAATGAAAATTATGAAAATAAAAAATACAATATTAGAAATTTAAAAAATAAACTTGTAAGATGGGCTCAATAGCAGAGTGGAAATGACATAAGATAAAATCAGTGAATGTGAGGAGGGATGAATAGAACTCATCAAACTGAACAGAGGAAACACATAGGAAAAAATGAACAGTTTCAGAGACCTTTTGAACAATAACCAAAGATCCAACATTTGTACAGTCAGAGTCCCAGAAGAGAGGAGAAAGAGGGTGGGGCTGAAAGAATATTAAAGAAAAATGGTTGAAAACTCCTAAAATTTGGCAAAAGGTACAAGCCTACAGACGCAAGAGGCTGAGCAAAAATCAAATGAGATAAACCCTGATAAATTCATACCAAGAAACATCATATGTAAAATTCTGAAAACCAAAGACAAAGGAAACATCTTAAAAGCAGTCGCAGAAACTGCACATTACCCACAGGAGAACACCAACTTGAATATCAGTGGATTTCTCAGTTGAAGCCACGGAGGTCAGAATAAAACAGTAGAACATTTTTCAAATGCTGAAAGAAAATAATTTTCATCTATGAATTCTGTATCTGGTGGAAACTATGCTTCAAAAATGAAGGACAAATAAAGATATTCTCAGATGAAGGAAAACTAAAATAATTTGTTGCTAGTACATGTACCCTTAAAGATTGGCTAATAGAAGTTCTTTAGACAAAAAGGAAGTAATAATTGATAATAATAATAAAATCTAGGAACTTCAATAAAGAAGAAAGATCAACAGATAGAGCAGAAATATGAGTACATACAGTAGACTTTCCTATTCTTTATGCATTTTATAAATCACATTTGATGATTGACATAAAAAATTATAACACCAGCTGGTACCCAAAACAATGATAATTTGGGGGAATGAAAAGTAGGGAAGGTGTAGAAAATTAAATGGAAGGAGGTTTCCCCACTTCACTCAAAGTGGTAAAATGTTGATGCCACTAGACTGCAATTTATGCTTTTATTAATACCCAGAGCAACTACTGTGAAAACTATACAAAGAGATACACTCAAACATATATAAATAAATCAAGATAGCATCCTGAAGTGTTCAAGTGACCCAAAGGAAGGCAAGAAAAGAGGGACAAGTAGAGGAAACAAACAATAAAATGGCAGACTTCAGTGCTAAAATATAATTACTCAAATATAAATGAATTAAATACATCAAGTAAAAAACAGATTGGTAAAGGGATGAAAAAAGAAAATACAACCGAACTGCCTGCTGCTTACAAAAAATTTTCTTCAAATTCTACAACATATCTAGGTTAAAATTAAAGGAAAGGAAAAAGATATACTGTGTGAAAATTAATATGAAGGAAAGCAGGAGTGGCTATATTAATATCTGATAAAATAGACTTCAGAGCAAAGATTTCTAGAGACAAAGAAGGACATTACATAATGATAAAGGGATCAATCTACTAGGAAGACTATATATCCTAAATAGATCTATAAATAGACTGTAGGTTACAGATCCTAAATGTATGTACCAAACAAGAGAGTCTCAAAATACATGGAACAAAACCAGAAATAGCTGAAAGAAGAAATAGACAAATCCACAGTTATAGTTGGGGACTTCCACACCCCCTCTCAGAATCTGATAGAACTCAACAGAAAATCAGTAAGAATATAGAAGAACTGAACCACACAATCAACCAACAGGATCTGAGTGATATATGTAGAACACTCCAACCATGAACAGCAGAAAACACATCTTTTCAAGTGCCCATGGAACATTCATCAAATTAGCTGTATCCTCGGCCATAAAACAAACCCCAACAAATTCAAGTGAATTGAAACAATGTAGAATGTGTTCTCTGACCACAACTGAAAGAAATTATAAATCTGTAATATAAAGACATTAAAATCTCTAAATAAGTGGAAATTACACAAAACAATTCTAAATAACCCATATGTCAAAGAGGAAATTTCAAAGGAAATTTTAAAAATGCATAGAACTGAATGAAAATGAAAACACAACATACCAGAAAAGGTGAGATGTTGCTAAAGCAGTGGTGAGAGGGAAATTTATAGCTGTAAATGATTTCAGTGAGGAAATGAGGAAAGTCTAAAATAAATAATGTAAGTTTCAAACTCAAGAAGCTAGAAAAAGAGGAGCAAAATAAACACAAAGCAACCAAAAGAAAGGAAATAGTGAAGAACAAAAATCAATGCAATTAAAGATAAGAAAATCTGGGGGCTGGCCTGGTGGTGCAGCGGTTAAGTGCACGTGCTCTGCTGTGGCAGCCTGGGGTTCGCAGGTTCAGATCCTGGGTGCACACCGATGCACCGCTTGTTAAGCCATGCTGTGGCGGCGTCCCACATAAAGTAGAGAAAGATGGGCACAGATGTTAGCCCAGGGCCAATCTTCCTCAAGGAAAAAGAAAAGGGGGAGGATTGGCATCGGATATTAGCTCAGGGCTAGTCCTCCTCGCAAAAAAAAAAAAAAAAAATATGTATATATATATATATATAAGAAAATCAGAAATCAATGATACAAAAAACCGATTCTTAAAAAAAATCAACAAAATTGAAAACCCTTTAGCAATGGTGAACAACAAAACCAAAAATTGACAGAAGCAAAAAAGTCACCAGTATCAGCAATGAAATAGCAGATATTATTACAATTCCTGTGCCATTAAAAAGGTAAAGACTGAATATTATGCACAACTTTGCTCTAATAAATTCAACAACTTAGAAGAAACTGATCAATACCTCAAAAACCACAGTCTCCAAAAGACAACCATGATGATGTACAAAATCTCTGTAATCCTATAACCAGTAAAGAAATTGAATTTTTAATTTAAAAGCTCATGTAAAAGAAATCTCTTGACCTAGAAGTTTGCACTTGATAATTCTATCAAACACTTAAATAATGTCCACCAATTTTACACAATCTTTTCCAGAAATAGAATAGGAGGAAACACTCACAAGTCATTTTATGAAACTAAAACCAGATGAAGATATACCAAAAGAAAGAAGAGAGAGAAAACTACATGCCAATATCTCTCATGGACTTAGGCACAGAAATCTTCAATGAAATATTAGCAAATTGAATCCAACAATGTATAAAGGGAATTATATTCTGTGCCTAAGTGGGATTTATTTCAGGTATGCAAAGCAGGTTCAACAATCAAAAAGCAGTCAATGTAATCCATCATATCAGCAAGTGAAAGAAAAAAATCATATGATCTTATCAATTGATGCAGAAAACACATTCGAAAAAGTCCAACACCCACTCATGATAAAAACTCTCAGCAAGTTAGAAAACAAAGAACTCCTTCAACTTAATAAAGAACAGCTACAAAAAACCTACAGCTGACATCATACTTACTAATGAAAACAATGCTTTCTCTCTAAGATCAGAAGGAGACAAAGATATCTCTCTGCTCTCACAACTCTTAAGAAAGTAGTGGAAGTTTTAGCAATAGAGCAATACAACATAAGCAAGAAAAAGAAATAAAAGGCATGTGGGTAGAAAAAGAAGAAATAAAAATGTCTCTATTTACATTTGACATGATTGTCTATAGAAAAATCTCAAGGAACATACAAACAAATTCCTAGAGATAATAAATTAAGGTTGACAATTTGTGGGATACACTTAATACACAAAACTCAGTCACATCTCTATCTGCTAATAATGAACATGTACAAACTGAAATTTAAAACACAATAGCACTTAGAATTACTCCAAAAAGATGAAATACTTAGCTACACACTTTAAAAAACATCTACAGGATCTGTATGGTGAAAACTACAAAATGCTGATAAAAGAAATCAAAGAAGATGTAAATAAATGGAAAGACATACCAAGTTCATGCACCAAAAGATTCAACATAGTAAACATGTCAATTGTCCCCAAATTTATAGATTGAATGCAATTCTATCAATATTCCAGCAAGAATTTTTGTAGACATAGACAAGATTATTCTAAAATTTATATGGAAAGGCACAGGGCCTAGAATAGCTAAAACATTCTTGACAGAGCAGAATAAAGAGGTAGGACTCACTTTATCCAATATTCAGGCTCACTATATAGTAGCTATAACACTAGATGTAGCTCCAGCAGTCAAGACAGGTTGATACTGTGGAGGGATGGACACATAACATCAGTGGGATGGAATGCGGGATCCCAAAATAGACCAATACAAATATGGTCAACTGATTTTTTTTTTTTTTTTGGTGAGGAAGATTGGCCCTGAGCTAACATCTATGCCAATCTTCCTCTATTTGTATGTGGGTCACTGTCACAGCATGGCTGATGAGTAGTATAGGTCTACGCCCAGGATCCAAAACCACAAACCTGGTCTGCTGAAGTGGAGTGTGCTGAACTTAACCACTACAGCACCAGGCTGGCCCCTCAACTGATTTTTGACAAAGGTTCAAAACCAATCTAATGAAAGGATAGACTTTTCCACAAATTGTTCTCGTGCAATTGAACATCTATAGGCAAAAAGAAAGAACCTCAGTGTAAACTTGACACATTATACAAACAAAACAAAAGTCAAAATCGATTATGGACTCAACTGTAAGACACTAAGTTATAATAATTCTGTGTAAAAATAGAAAAAAGTCTTCAGCATTCAGGGCTTGGCACAGTTCTTAGACTTGACACAAAAAGCACAATGCATAAAAGTGAAAATTGATAAACTGGACTTCACCAAATTTTAAAACTTTTGCTCCATAGAAGCTCTTATGAAGAGGATAAAGAGGCAGACCAAAGACTGGGAGAAAAAACTTTCAAATCATTTGTTCAATGAAGGATTAGTGTCTAGATTATGTAAAGAACTCTCAAAACTCAATAATAAAAAAAATAGAAAAAAATCCAATTAGAAAATGGGCAAAAGACATGAAGAGACATTTCACCAAAGAGAATATGCAGATGGAAAATGAAAAGCATTCAACATCATTAGCTACCAAGGAAATGTAAATTAAAACGACAATAGGATATTACTACACACCTGTTAGAATGGTTGAAATAAAAAATAGTGGTAACACCAAACGTTGGCGTGGAGACTGGGTCACTCTTACTGTTGCTGGTCAAAACGCATGATGTTACAGCTACTCTGGAAAACAGTTTGGCACTTTCTTATAAAACTAAACATGCAATTACCCCATGACCCAGCAATTGCACGTTGGGGCATTTATCTCAGAGCAAGAAAAACTTACGTTCACACAAAAACCTGTATACAGATGTTTATAGCAGCTTTATTCTTGATAGCTCATCTGAAACATCCCAGATGTCCTTGAATTGTTAAACTCTGGCACATCCATACCGTGGAATACCGCTCAGCATTAAAGAGATGTGAGCTATTGATACACACACCAGTTTGGATGGATCTCCAGGGAATTATGCTGAGTAAAAGGAAAAAAATCCAATGTTAAAAGGCTACGTGCTATAGAGTAGTGATTGCCATGGGTAAGGGTTGGGGAAGAGGTAGATGAGTGTGGTTATAAAGAATCTCTCCTCCTTGTGCTAATGGAACTGTTCTGCGTCTTGTCTGTAGTGGTGGTCACACGAATCTGTACATGTAGTAGAATTGTGTAGGACTAAATACCTACACACAAATGACTACAATAAAATGGGAGAATTCTGAATAAGTCATGGATTGTATCAATGTCAATAGCCAGGTTGTGATAATGTGCTAGAGTTTTACAACATGTTACCTGTGGGAGAAACCAGGTAAAGGCTACAAAGGATCTCTCTGTATTGTCGCTTATAATGTCATGTAAGTCCATAATTATCCTAATAAAAATTTCAATTAAAAATGAATATGGTCTTTTAAGGATTTTTTTGTTTTTGTTTTTGCTGAGGAAGCCTCACCCTGAGCTAACATCCATTGCCAATATTCCTCTTTTTTTTTGCTTGAGGGAGATTAGCCCTGAGCTAACATCTGTGCCATTTTTCCTCTATTTTGTATGTGGGTTGCCACCACAGCATGGCTGGCGAGTGGTGTAGGTGCGCACTTGGTATTGGAACCCGTGAACCCAGGCTGCGGAAGTGGAGCGCGAAGAAATTTAACCACTCGGCTACAGGGCTGACCCCTTAAGGATTTATTTTTAACAGTCGATATTAGGGAGACCCAAAGTTGAGTTGTCCGTCAATATTTTACAGCTGAAGTAACTCTGCAGGAACTGGCTATTTTTTTCCCCAAATATAAGGTACATATTTTAAGGTATGAATATTCTGTAAGAAGTGATTAAGAGCAAGGACTTGGAAGCCAGGATGCCTGCATTTCATTTTAGACTGTGTGATTTACTAACTCTGTGACCTTGGGAAAATCACTTACCTACCTCAATTTCCTCATTTATAAGAAACTGGTAGTAGTGGCACCTACATGTAAAACTGTTATGAGGATGAAATGAGTTAATATGTTTAAAATGCTTAGAATGGTGCCTGGCACTTCATAAGTACCATGTAAGCATCAGGTACTAAGAGCAATTTTTGAGTCCACCACAGAATTTGTATCCGCTAGTACTTGGTCTTTAGATATGTTAAGAAGCTGTATTATCTTTTATTCCTGCTCATGTGTCATTCAATCCTTTGGAACTATGATTTAAAAGGTCAGTGAGCATGCTGGGTTCAGGACCCATGAGGTTGTGTGTTGGGCTTTTGCTAGGCAGAGTTACAGTCTGAAGGCACCAGCGAGCCTGAGCACTCCTCCCTTGGAAGGTCTCTGCCAGCCCACTGACCCCAGTGAACCCAACTATCGTGAATACAGCTCTGCCCTGCGTGCTCCTCACCCCACTGAACACTCTGATGGGCATCCCACCCCAAATCTAAACCTCCTGAATCAACCTCATGTAAACATCAGGACCTTCTCCTTGGGGGCCCAGTCTTACCGCTGGGTAGGTGCTCATCCTCAGACTATCTTTGCATGACTTAAGGTGATACTGTTTTTGCCTATGACCAAGGGCCCAATGTGAGCACTTCTGGAGCCAGCAGGATGACTTTCCAGGCCCTGAGAAACCTAGGAGTCGGAATCACCAAATTCAAAGCAGGACGGAAGATGAGGTTTGCCAAGTCAAGTGTGTCCCAGCCAGCCAGGAAGGAGCAGCAGCTCACTCCTCTTTGAGAGAACAGGTCTCTGGAAAGATGAATAAGGAGAGGGCTAAAGGGAACTGGTCAAGTTTCTGTGCTGACTGTGTGCCAGATACTCTTCGTATATTCTCTGACGTCTTTTTCAGAACCCAACTCTGTGAGATCAGCTTATTCCATTTCACATAAGAGGACAGCGAGGGCTTGTCGCTCAGAGGTTCTGACCTCTCAGATGCTGAGTTCCAGAGCCAGAAGTCAAACCTATGCAGTTTTTATTGCACTCACTGCTGTTAATAAAACTTCCTTTTCCTACATGTGGCCAACAGGAGCTGTTAGTGCTAGGAGGAGAGAACTGAGAAAACGCGTGATACTCATGAGCCCAAAGGTAGAAGCGAGCCTGAGAGTCAGGCACGAGTAAAGCATCATGGTGAGAGTCAGGGAATGATGCCAGTGGGAGGGACAGGAGCAGGGCAGGGGCAGTGTCCTGGAGGCAAATGGCATGTTGGGCAGATTTCCGCAAATGCAGCATCGCCAGGTCTCCTGGCTCCTCCTGCTCCAGCAAGGGTACCAGCTGGACCCTAGAGAGGCCTTCCAACCTCTGAGAGCGCATGTGTTCTCTGTGATGAAGAGACCCCATCTTTCTTCCTGTGGTCACGCAGTATGGCGACCTTACCTTCACGTGGGCTCCTGAGGGCATGATCACGCTCCTCCATCCCTGGTGACATTCCAACAACTGGTGAGCTGTTGTCATTGCACCGTCTTTGCTGTTTCTTATTTCCTAACACAACTTTATCCTGGTTCTTCTGCCCTTCATCCTACTGGGTTTTTCAATCTGTAAAAGAAACAGAAAGAAGCTGTTATGAGGGTTATAAACAAGAGAAAGGTATCCTTGAAAATCTGGGCTGGTTTAGCCTGGAAATAGCCAAGTATTGATTAAATCAAGCATGTGGAAGTTTCTTCCGCACAGAATGAAACTAGTTATTCATGTGCTACCGCCTGAACAGAGACAGTGAGAGAGGCTCAAGGCGTATCCATAAGGAAGAATTCCCTTAACAGAATACGATTATCACGGTAACAGGGCACCAAGGGGGTACTGCAGACTCATTTTCCTGGATCGCTTTTAAAAAGGAAGGTTATCTTCTGCCTCTGAGGGTTTGCAGCTGAGTCTTGCCAAAGTAGGGTGATCACCTTAATGATTTCTCAAGAACTCTTCATGTTCTCTTAGCCTCTAATTAGCATTTTTATGTGCTTTCCTGGGGTTCATTCCAGAAAGCCAAATAAATCATTTGCCTCACTGTCCTTGGTGAGCTTCCCCTGTGGGACGAGTGTATCTTATTAATCTTTTGGCAACGAGCTCCTATCAGTTCAGTCTTAGCTCAGCCAAGACTCTGCAGCTCTCTCTGGATGCACACAGTCTGAGCTAGGAGGAACGTTAATCCTTTAGCTGTGCAGCAGAGATGACCTTTCTTGGTCTCTGAGTATATTTTGAAACCCTTATTTCATTTGCAAATAGTTGCTTCTCACTTTTTGTGTAAAGGGCACCGGGTGTCTTTGCTTGGCCCTGCCCACTCCAGGACAAGCTCTGGACAAGGAAGCAGCCGCAGGCTCCTCCTGCCTGGCCCTTGGACCCCAAGCTCGAGCACGGCTCTCTCGGGGCCCACCCCGTTTGGTGTGACGACTGCCTCTTCTTCTGCCCACAATTCTGACCACTTTGCCACCCAGTCTCTTTAGCTAAGTTCATCCTGTGTGCTTCTTGAGGATTTTGGAGGCTGAGTGCCTGGCGCTTGTTGAGATTCTAGAAAGCCACACTGCCTTTTTGAGCCCCAGTTCCTCCTTTATTTCATGGCATGAGAACTATTTCCCTTCTAGAGTCATTGTAAGACCTGAATATTAAACATGTAATTTATTAATACTTAAACATTAGTAACATTTAAACACACAACAGTAAAAACATTTACGTGCCCCTTTCTGCAAGCTGCAGAGTGCACGCAGGACGGGTGTACTCTGGACTGTGTTGGCTGCCTTCCCCTGACTCGCACCCTGCTCTGTCCAACCTATGAGCAGAGCCTGTTTGTTGGTTGGTTTTCTCCCCACACTTTTGCTTCCACATCTGGACCTAATATCTTGCTTGTCTAAGTATATATTTTAAGGTGGATTTAATGTGTGTCTTGGTTCCGAGAGGGACTTGAGGAGTCTGTCTCATTGTTATGCCTGTTCTTGCCCAAACGTCTCGTCCTGGCTTCTGACTGGCCTTCCCCTTTCTCATCCAAGGATGTGAGAATTTGCCAGAAATGGGCCCTACAAGAAATCAGCAGAGCACAGCAACGCTGGGCAAGACCAAGAGCTCCTCTGCTGCTGTGGCGGGCTGCATGCGACGCAGGAGGCTCCTCTGTCAGCAAGAGTCTCCTGGATTCACTGGCCACTCCCTGCTACTCTGCTCGCCCCACCACACACCAGCTGCAAGTTTGCAGGCAGCAGCGTATATTCTGCCACAAGTTTCAGTACAGAGTTTTCTTTCTGATTATGAGCATCTTAACAACCTTTTCTGTTATGAAACTCAATTCAATAACCAAATACTGTTGAAGATGGATCAAGGGTCGGAAGCGTTCCCCTCCCACTGCCTCAGAAACTTTAAGCTGGATCTTAATTCCAGCAGATGGTACATTCACGTAACATCGTGTTCCAGACCCTAGCCTTCCCACGTGCGTTCAGGGTTCTCTGTTTCCACATCTTCCTTAGACGAGACCTCTGTCCCTGTGACTTCTGAACTGTCTTGCACTGGTCCTTATGTTTAGGATTGCATTCGGTTTCTCTGATACCTGGGGTTTCCCAGCCAACTCTTCGGCTCTCCCGGGCAGGCGGTATGCAGCCATGAGGATGACAGGTCACACACTGAGTGCTACTGGGGTCTAGGTGCTTCTCCTGAGTCATCTTATTTATTCCTCAGGGATACTGTGATTATCATCCTCATTTTCAAGGTGAGGAAAAAGACTTGGGAGAGTGAGGTGGCATGTAAGAGGCGGAGTCCAGGATCCAAACTCTGGAGCAGGATCACTAGAGCTCAGCTCTAGGAGCTGCGCCTGCTTGGATTGCCGACGCTTCTCACAACTGGTGAGCGTTTTGTGGGAGTTTGTGTCTCAGGTCCCCGTATCCTGGTGCAGCCGGACAGACTGCAGCCCTAGTAAATATTGCATCATTGCATCCACTTAGATGATATGATGCCCTACTTGAAGTTTATGATTTGGGTTTATTTCTCGTAGGAATTGGAAGGAAAGAGCCCGAGCTAAACTGCTTTTGTGCAATCTGCTCTGTCCTTCTTCTTGCCCCTCATGGTGAACTTCTCAGAGCCAGGGAGGCTGCACATCCACTGCAGGGCCTGGCGGGGAGCGCACAAGCCCAAGGACCGTGCTGTGTTTATTTTCTCATATGCTCTTCTGCGACCTTTGGTATCTGCCTCTGCCTCCTGGGGGGTTTCTGGGAAGCAGAAAGCTGGGTAGTGTGGTCAAGAGAGCACTGGCCCCGATGTCAAGGGCAAGGCTTTGGGCCGTGGGTCTTGTCACGTCACTAATTCTCCTTGTGGCACTCTACTCCCGCTGCAGGCTTGCTGCCCCTTATTTTCTCAGGGAAATGGGGATTCAATGATAAAGCAGACTGCATCCTATCCTATATTTCGTTCTGGGTGTTGCCCTTGTATGGTGATATTTTACTCTAGAGGCTTTCTTTCCGTGATTATTTGTAAATATAACTGACACGGTGCTTGATACATAAATGCCCAAAACATGTTGGCACATCAAATGTGCATAATTGTGTGATTGCTCAAATTATTACATTTTACAGGGCAAGTCTGCTAATTGTCTTGTTTGGTTTCAGATGGCTGTGTGCAATAAGTGACACTACCCCATCTTACAGGTGAAAGTTTGCTATACAAGAACATTGCTCAGCAGGAGGCCTAAGGTCACATGATCCCGTGTGGCAGAACTGAGACACTGGCCTGAGCCAGGCGGTCCCACCCTCCGCAGCAGGTGCCCCTCAAATCACAGCTACCCCTGGTCTGTACTGGGGTCAAACAGAGACCATTTGGACGCTGGAAGATGTGTTAGCAGTATCATTCCCGGGCTTACTTCTGAGGATCATCAATTATCTAATTATCTTGACCCTGGTAGTAGAGCAGAAAATAGAACAGGCTGTGAGTGATGCACTCACCTGGTCTTCCCCTTCAGAGGTGTCTGACTTTTCCCTCCTGGTCACTTGGAGCCCCAAATTCAAGTCCCTTTCCTCAGTAACACCTCTAAGTGTTCAATAATTTTAATTTTTATTTGTTTTTAACCTTAGATTTTTTCAGATGACAAAAAGACTTAGTTGAAAAGAACTGAAGGCAAACTATAGAATAAATTATATATGCATGTATGTGTGTTTGTATACGTGTGTGTATGTGTTTGTCTATGCAGTGTATGTATGTTTGTGTATGTATGTGCTTATATGTATGCGTGCTTGTGTTTTGTGTGCATATATGTTTGTGTATATATATGCACGCATGCTTGTTTGTGTATATATGTGTACATATAATATCAAAGGAATGGATGTATCCACTTTCTGTTTCTGTCTGAATTCTCTGCGGTACTACTTTTCCTTCTGGGTCATCTCAGGTTCTCTCTATGGCGCTTTCCAGGCAGATACACAGTGGTGGATGCCCACTGGACAGATCACTGTCTTATTTCGGGTACTGTAGAATTTTCTGACTCTACAATGTTCTCAATTTTCCCACCACTACTCATGAAAACGTCTATTTCTTTAGCTCTTTCTTCTCCAGTTAGCTAAAGGCTAGAACCTTGTGCCTTCTAGACATTCGTCTCATCTCTCATGCAGAGTCTATGAAATGTTCAGTGCACAAGGCCCTCCCACCCCTCAACACAGCAGAAAAAGGGCTCAAGACTGACTGCCTGGCCATCTGTTTGCTCATTCTGTGGACAAATATCTACAGACACATCAGTAGACAAGCACTGCCCTCCCCTAGGGCCAAGTGCAGAGAAAAGGCCAGTGCCCAGTAGCAGCCGCACAGGGCAACGTGGGTCCAGATGCCCACAAGCACCAGGGGATGGGGAGCACACACCAGGCTTTTGATGGTAAGAAAACTTTCCCAGTTCTGGAAACAACTCAAAGTGACTCCTTGCAAATAGTTCCATTGTAGTTAGTCCCCGTGCCACAGCATTCAAGCCCTCCTGTGAAGAAAACACGGCCTCCAATGGCCTTGCTGTGCTCACGGAGCTCTGCTTAATGGCACCCTCTCGGAGGTGGACTGTCGCAGCCCCTCCTGCCACCACAGCTGTCTCCAAGGGGCTCCTTGAGAAATCCCCGCGGCAGTGGTGTCACAAATTTGATCATCTCTAAAAAACATGTTGCTCGACACGCGCCCCCTGCTTTCTGGGGAACGTGTTGGGTAGTGAGCATTCCGGTTGTTTTTAGGCAATTGAGATACAACTAACGGCCTGCAGCAGAAATACAAGACTTGGTTAGGAAAGAAGCAACTGTAACAGTCAATTCAGTTATCGTTTCTAGCCTCTTTTCTTTGGCCACACTTATTATTTATTTTAGTGATTTTTGCTTTTATTGGGACATAGGAGATGGGCTGGGAAACGTCACCTTGGGCTATTCCCCACCAGGGCCTGTCCATTCTCATTTTCCTAGGGTGGCTTTTGGAACTTCTTCTCTTTCTTGGAGCTGCTGCTCTCACTACCAGCAGCCTCCTCAGGTCCACTGCTGACCAGCTCTCCCTTAGAAGAGAATTTCCTCTTTTTCTTGGGGATACTCCTGTTACCTGCCTCTCTGGCACGCAGGATGGCCTGCAGGGCTGATCACGATGTGAGGACTGAGGTCCTGGTTTTGGGTAGGGGATATTGTTCTTAATGAGCTAAACATGACTCTCGCCAGGCAGCCCTTCAACCCCATGTCGGAGAGCACAGCTGGTCAGACTAGGGAAGCAGGAGAGCAGGGGTTTCTGCGCGTTCTTAGGGTCTCCTGTAGCTAAGGCAGTGTGGACACATCACATTAGCGAGACCCATGTCTATGCAGAGGGAAAAAATCTTCAGGTCATCTGCCTGTGGACTTCATTCCAATGCTGCCCATTCCCGATCCTGGGACCCAGTGGGGCTTGGACCCCACCTGGCTCTAACCTGCATCTCCCTGCTTCCCTTCCCTATCCCAGGCTGCAGTCACCCACCAAGTTCCAGTGGTTCTTCTCTCCACATTCTGAATTGGGCACTTGTTTCTATGGCCACCAACACACTCTTTCAGCTAAAGCTTGTCCTGTAGCCATTGTATTCTCACGGCCACCTGACAGCTCCCCCACCGGAGGCCCCTCTTGCCTGCTCACAGCACCACGTCAGGAAGCCCCTACAACTCACAGGCCGCCCTCCCCACCCTTCTCACGCTCCTTTCAAGGTTCTGTGTGGTCCACACGGCAGAGTCCTGGACCTCCACTGGGCGTGCAGGTCCCTCTGCCACCTGTCTAACCGACCTCCTGCTCCTCTGCGTGCTGGGCACTGCTCCCCACGAGCTTTTCTGCAGGCGACTGCTCTTCTTGTCATATTCTTCAGTCTTTGGAAACCGACCATTCGAATCTCAACTCTTTGGGGGTATATTCTCTGATCCTCCTTACTTGAAGGGACTATGACATTTACAGCACTGTGACCCCCTTTCCACATGGCGGCAGGGGCAGCCGTGTGGTACCCTCCTCCAGGACTATACGAATGAAGGAGTGATGGCCAAACACACTGTAGTGTTCTTTCTGAATGCACAAAAGTGGCTTGCGTATGACAGTTTAAAGATAAGCCTTTGTTGGTTGCTTAACTTCACTCTCTGGTACATTTCAAACTTATTGAATGTGTATCAAAATATTTTACATATAAAAACATTTTCACCTGAATATCGCAGTAGCTGCATTGGGATAATACAGGGAGATAAAGTGTAACTAGACTGGTGGGAATACGAATAAAAGAATATTAGAAACAATGAAATAGACAATGCAATGATGTCTGTTACTGTGTATCGCTAGTCCTCCTAAGTGTCCATGCTCTTTGATTCAGCAATTCACGTTCCATAAATACGTCCTAAAGAGAGAAACAATTAATAAACCTCTGTGCAGAAGCTGTTATTCAGGCAATCTTTATACAAACATTGAGAAACAACCTCAAGCTCCAATTCTGGGAGAAGTGTTATTAGAATTGTGATTTGCCAATCTATGAAATATTATTTTAGTCATAGTTATTACATCTATTATTATGGCAGAGATTAAAATGATAACCATGAAAAACATTATAAGATATAAAATAATGCTTTTGCTAGAATGGTACGCTTAAGAAAGCAGATTCACATAGTATATTCAGTGTATCTATATCTATCTCCAGATATCCAGTCATTTGTATTTATATGTGCACATATACACACACATCACATTAACAACACATATATATGCATATCTCCACTTATATATACCAAGTCATATGTATATATTCACTCAATTATATGTGCATACACGTACACATGTATATTCTATCTGTTTGTCTATCTGTTGTCTATCTACCTACCTGTCTATATGGCTGGATTTTAAAATTCACTAAAAAGTTAAAAGTGGTTGTGTTTAGAAAAAGGCTTATATAGGATTCATTTTCTCTTTTACAGTTTTTGTCTCCAAAATTTGCTCTTATGAACATGTATTATTATTTTAAATGAAAACAATATATTTTTTTCAAAAGCACTTTACCCACAATTTCACATTTATGACCATCAAGATTTTCTAAAAGCTGGACTGCAATTTAAATAAAAATAGCAATAGCCAAGACAATGGGCGTTTTTCCCCTCTGGCAGTCGCACAATGAGAATGCATTTGACACACAGCCCAGAACATTCCGAGTGAACTAACAGCAGGAAACACACTCAAGCTGAGATCATTATAATTTACTAGATGACAATTTGTTCTAAGTTTCGAAAGTTAACCCAGCAAGTAAGATTTGGCCACATGGGTAGAATATTAAAAAATAATTTCAACCTAACTCTTGCTATGTTGAACAGTTTTTCGCTGTTGTTTGTGGTCCAAATGTCTGCATTATTGTTTACATCTCTACAGAGGACAGCTCTCACAGCAAAGGGGACTGACTAAGCGCTCAGTACACCCCGGGCAGCCTGCTGAGTCTTTTATGCAGTATTTCTCATTACAAGAACCCTCCCACAATGCTCCCTTTCTCTTTGATAGAAGAGAAATCTGAGGTAGAGAGATATTAAGTAACTTCCCAGAGAGTTGTGGTGACAAATGGAGAAACAACACAGGTAAAGGGCCCGATTCAATGCCTGGCGAATAGCGAGTGTTTCAAAAATGTTAACTGGTACAATTAACAATAGTGGCATTCCTGGTGGGTCATGCCTAAGAGCGACCTTTCCAGGGCAGAGGTGAGACGTGCAGTCAACAGTGTCTTCTGATCAGCCATCTTGCCTCCTCTGAGATGAGGGCTGTTGAAGAGGGACGAGTTCATACCTGCTTGTCATGGTGGTTGCTTTAGGACAAGGGCCAGAGAGACTCCGTAATTGGGGGAAAGACTTCCACACCACAGAAGAAGGTAGAAGGGCAGGAGGACTCTTCACTTAGAAAAAAAGAGCTCGTGGACATGATGGGCTTCTGGTAAGGAAGAGGGTGAGAACTTCAGATGCTCCTTGACTCTGTCCCCTGGGGCCGCGTGTGGACTGGCGCCTCAACCCCTTCTCCTGGTTTCTTCTTCATTCCTCTCAGGCTCTCTGTCTTCGACACACATCCACATCTCAACCACTCTATGGGCAGTGTCGGAAAGAATTTTATGAGACTCAGACAGTCTAGTCAAATCCAATGTCTGTTGCTCATGTTCTTTCTGGAATGTTTTCCCATTGTGATCCACAAAGTAAGTCATAATGAAAAGGTGGTATATGTCCATCTTCCTCAACTCTTGACCTAGATGTCGGAGAAAAGTATCCCAGGGATTTATGGAGCCGTGGGAGATTCACACCTAATCCATGTGGCTTCTCCGTGTGAATTATAAAAAGCAACCCCTCTGGCAAGCACATAATTGTAAGCAAGTGGTGCTTCTTCCTCAAAGCAGAGCCTCCCCTGCCCCAGTATGCAAGCTTGGATTTCAGCTCTCACTCCCGTTCTTGGCCAGACACTCTGTACAATACCAGTGCACAACCTGTACAGCTGTACATACTGACCCTAGATGGTAGAGACTTAATTTATAGAGGAAAGCAGGATGAATTTACGAGAACAATAACATTTTTGAAAGGGGCTAACAGAAAACATGCCTGGACGTATCTGGGAACTTGGGACAAGTTTGTCCCTTGCAGCTGAACATGTTGCTGACCAAGAAACGTACCACGTGGTGTTGAAGAGAAACGGACCCCTGCTGAGCCATCCTGATTAAATCATTTATTCTATCAACAGTTATTGGGCACCTACTCTCTGCCCGACCCTGTGCTGGCATTGAGGATTCAGGGATTAACGTGGCAGTTGCTGTCCTTGTAAAACATCTGTCTAAACCTGGGGTCCATGGCCTGGACCTCCAAGGGTCCAAGGACATATATATGAGTATGACTGTGAGTGTGTGTGTGTGCTGTGTACAGCTTCTGAGGATTTCATGAGATTTTAAAGGGACAAGAGGCACAGGGGCAGGTCCGTTGGACCTTGTGTTGAGTGCAGCAACAACTCTGGCACCAGGTTGGCCCCACGGAGTGGAAACGGAGCCAACGAAAACAAGTGGGCGGGCACACAATCTTTTCTCCCTGCTCCACATTCTGGTCCTTTTCTTGTTCTTATACGGTAGAAGAAAAGTATGGAAAGAGACAGAAAGAACAGAAATGTTGATAACCAACAATTAGGGAAAGGAAAGGGGCTTGAAATTTAGAAAGGAAGGTTAGGATGGGAGAAATCTCATGCAGAAGATGGCATTTGGTACATCCACAGACACACACATACACATAGAAAGGAGAAAGCATGTAGCATAGCACACATGCACACACCCACACGCATACATCGGCAGAAGGCACGTAGTACACTCTTCCCATTCATTCCTTAGTACTTACGCACACACAGGCACACAAAGAAAGAAGGCATATGATACACCTTTGCATGGCTTAGTAAACACACACATACATACGTACATGCACATGCACAGAAAGGAGTAAGCATGCTATTGTACAGTACACCCGTACACAAATACACAGAGAAAGTTTCCAAGGTCATAGATTTAGGAAATAGTTGATTATATGGATTAATAGATTTATTTTAGTTAAATATATTAATTAGTAAATATATTTCTTTACTGTGGCATTTCTCTAGCCCTTTAATACGCTAAAGTGAATACTACATATCAAGAGAAAAATATGCCATTTTTCAAATTTTTGACCACATCTCATAAGACTAGTATTTTGTGGGAGATTTTGGGGAAAGTGAGCTAGACATGACGAGTCCAACCAGCTATCCAGATTCAAAGGAACAGTATCATGGGTTGTTCTGCAGAGTGGGAAGGCTTCTTTCAAACTGCCCTTGTCATGCTTGGAGGGGCAGAGGCCGGATTCTAAGGGGTTTGTGAGCACATTACCAGTGTGCTGCAGTGAGGTGAGGAGTGGAAATGACAAGACGAGCGTGTACCAAGTAGGAGCCAGTGTGAATGTGTGAGGACCATGAAGATGATGACAACAATGACGATGACGATGGATGATGATGATGACCCTGATGTGATGATGATAACGATGATGATGATAGTGATGATGATGATGATGATGTCAATGATGACGATGACATGGATGAGGACGATGATGATGACGAAGACAATGATGACTGTGATGGTGATGACAATGACAATGATGACAGCAGCAATTGGTGCCACTAAGAGTTAACACTGCTGAGCACAGATTGTGTGAAGGTGGAGTGGGTTAACCTATGGAGGAGTATCTATACGGACAAGCACTGCGCATCCTGCAGCTTCTACTTAAGTATCTTCTAAATGTAATATACCTAATGTGCATAATCCCAAGGTAAATGCAACCATCTCACTCTCTCTTAATAAATGGGAAAACTGAGGCTTCAATGCTTTAACATGCCAAGTTCACACAGCCAGTAAGTGGCAGGGACTCCGGTTTGGACAGCTGTGCTCTGCCCCCAGAGCCTGAGTTCTTGACCACTCACTTGACCACTCACAGACAGTGCTGAGTGTTTACAAACATCAGTCCTCGCTACAGCCCTTTGAGAAGTGTGTGATTATTCCTAGTTTATAAAGGAGGAAATGGAGGTTGATATTGTTAAGCAGTTTGCCCAATATCATCCAACTGGTAAGAGTGAGAGCCCAATATCAAAATTAAAGCTTCCCTACTCAAAAAAAGAGGAACACATTCTCATCTATATGTTTGATCCAAGATCTGTGGCACTTCTTTACTTCAGGGCCCAGCAGTGACTGATAAAACAGCAAGGCGGGGGGAAGCAGACATATGCGTGTGTGATCCATGGAGAGATACATGGTCAGCCCAAGCAAGCACAGGGGAAAGCCTGAAGTCAATGCAAGTGGGAAAGTTCTTGGAGACCCTGAACTCTGAATCGTTATTCTGTGGGGCATTTCTTTATTTCCTGGGTACGGTAAAAGGGGGAGGAAAATCCAGGCAGAGAAAAGAATACATGTAAAGTCTCAGATACACGAAAGATGCAGTGGTGCTTGGTGAAGGAGGAAAAACTAGAACTAAGGGTTGTGCAGCCAGGAGAAAAGTGAGGAGATGTAAGGAGACGAGATTTAGGTTGTTTGGCAAGGCCATGTACTAGCCTGTGAATGCCAGGCTTCCCTGTACCAGGCAGAGTTGTCAGAGGTTCTGTTTTGTCTTGTTTGAATTTGTTTTGTTTTGTTTTGTTTCAGGCTTGGAAATGGCTTGACCTGGTTTGTTTACTGGGAAGACATTCCTGGAGTTGTGTAGGAGAGATGTTTCCTGAAATATAAGCATATGTGGAGATATCACTTACCATGGTCAAAATCAGAGGTGTGGAAGATGTAAATAGATGGAGACCTATGAAATACGAAGGCAAGGTAAGATGTCTCCATGGTTTCTGCCAACTTTAGTCTTCTGCAAATTCTGAGCTCCGGGTACAGGGTCAAGGATGTGGAAAATTTCCAACAGGAAGTCGCTAGTTTCATCTTATTCAGAGAATGGATCTTTTGTAATGACTTGGCTATAAAATGCAATTGAAAACATATTCTTTTAAAGCCTACATTTCAACGTCTCGTATTGTGCATAGGGTATTGCTGCAAGCAGTGGTTTGTGTGGCAAAAGAAGATATAGGAGTTTATTTCCTTCCTTTTTTTCCTGGGAGTGCAGATACTAGAACAAAATCATTCTGTTGCAGCAGCCAGCACAACCCACTTGAGATTTAACTGTTCGCTTCCCCTTCATTGGCGCCTGACTAGAGATCACCAAGGTACACACACAGGAATCCTCCTTGTTCACTGGGGACTTCTGAATATTAGGAAGACAAATCTTTGAATGGAAAAAGAACATGCAATTCTCCAGAGCTATATAGAAGAGCCCAGCTTTCCAAATGCATCCCTGCTTAGATGCCTTGTGATGTGGCAGAATGAAGTTTGAGATTAGAATGATCTGGGATCCCAGTTTGATTCTCCAACTGAGTAGCTCTGTGACTCTTTAGGTTCTGAGACCCAATTCCAATGTGGGGGTGCGTTCCCCACACCAACAAGCAATACTCCAACTCCAGCTGGGTGTCCTACAATTCAACTCAATTTTGACACTACCCACCCGGAGACAGCGTCAGATCCCACAGGCTAAGGTCTCAGTCCCAGAAGACTACCCCTCCCCCTACTTCAGGCACTGCTCTCTGACCAACTGGCTATAGATTGGAGGTTTCAACACCTCCCTTCTTGGGTTCCATTGATTTGCTAGCGTGGCTCACAGAACTCAGAGAAATTTTACTTACTAGATTAACTTTATTATTAAAGGAACAGCCAGATGGTAGAGATGCATAGGGCATGGTATGGGAAAGGGTGCAGAGCTGTCATGCCCTCTCCAGGCATCACTGTCCCCAAATCTCCACGTGTTCACCAACCCAGAAGCTCTCTGAATCCCGTTCTTTTTGGTTTTTATGGAGATTTCATTACATAGGCATAATTAATTAAGTCATTGGCCATTGGCGATTAATTCAACCTCCAGTGCCTCTCTCTTCCCTGGAAGTCTGGGGGTGGGACTGAAAATTCCAAATCTAATCACATGGTTGTTTCCCCTGGCAACCAGCCCCCACTCTTAAGTGCTTTCCAAAAGTCATTTCATTAACGTAAACCCAGTTGTGGTGGAAAGGGGCTTGTATTGAACAATAAGACAACTATTTCACCTTTATGGCTCTGAAGCAACTTCAGGAACTGAGGATAAGAAACCAAATATGACAAAAGGTGCTCCCAGTGCTCCTAGCACGTAGGAAATTCTAAGGGTTTTGGGAGTTGTGAGCCAGGAACCCAGGACAAAACCCAAATATATATGAGAAACATATTTCGGTCATCTGAATGACCAAATATATATTTCTTATAAATCACAATATCAAAGCGACCCTGGGCATTTTCTCAGTTTCTCTGAGGTTCTCGTTTCTTTCTTATTAAAATGCGAAAAGATAATAATCTAGTTAATAAAGCTGTTGTGAGATTCAGTGAATTAATGTGAGTGAAAATTTAGTTTAGTGCCCCCCTAGCACATAGATGCTGCTTAATAAACGCTAATCGAATGCATCCATCCATCATTTTATTTCTGGTACTTCCACAGAAGGCATCTTATAAGCTGTTCTCAAGTTTTGGTTTTTGTTTGCATGTTTTGGGGCTGGAAGATGGTCCACATATGCAAATGTGAGAATTATCTTGTAGGAGCCACAGTTGTTGGAAATCATAAAAGAACATTTCAACCCTACTATTGTGGAATTGACAGCAGTGCCAAGTCAAGTCAGCACGGATCCTGTGAGGGGAACGCCCTGGAGCCAGATGTGAGGGAGACCTAAGGCTCCTTGCCAAGGGGCTGTGCTCCTTCCACCCTTTTCCCAGTGTTCGTGTCCTCCAGGCCAGGACACGGTAGGTTGTGGTGGGTATGCCTGGGAGTTGGGTGTGGTGGTGGCAGCAGGGAAGGGTCAATGCTGTGGGCCAGAGCAGCCCAGCAGAGCTGCCTCCAGTTTAGCTTGCGCGGTAGCAGAACACTGGGACTTTATGCCGTTCATTCAGTCTCATCTGAGAGGCAGGATCTGCCATTTCCCTACATCTCAAGGTTGTTTGTAACCTCTAAGGTCGTACACATGACACACACAGGAGTGTCTGGCACATCATAAGCTGCCCAGGAAACATCAGCTGTTAGAAAAGCCATTTCTCTCCATCCAGATGGTTTTCTTCCTTTGCTCTCAGTGGAAAATTTCTTTTATCTTTTATGAGAAGATCACTTTTACGGTGATTTACTTTAGCACCTTTCTTAAATTTAGCTTCTATCTTGCTAGTCTCCCACATAGGTCTTCCAATTAATAAAATCTAGCAAATACCTGAGGTAGAAAAATACACTTTTCTTGCTGTTCTTATGATGAACGTTTTACTCTCCTACTCAACTAAATTGCCATGTAGACTTCAGAGAAGAGAGAGCTCCTGACATTCTCGGGTTAGGGGAAATCTGACCTAACTCGACTGGACGAAGTCTTCACTGTCATCAACTCAATCCTTCTTGGTCAACTAGTGCCGTGTTTTTAAAAGGGGAAAAAGTTTCTCAATTTTGTTTTCAAAGACCCTTAGACATCAAAATCCTCTTAAGATCAATATTTAGTAGAAGACTAAGGAGTTGAACAAAAATTCAGAGGGAAAGGTTTGTAGAACATATTTGGTAATTTTCTAGACTCCACCTTTTAAAAATAGAATGAAATTTTTTTAATTTGCCATCCATGGCAAAATCCATAAATAGTTTAATATTTCCAAACTTGTGCACAATAGGTTAATTATCAGGTTTCTCTTCTCAAAACTTTCTGTCTTGGAGGCTAGCCTGGTGGTGTAGTGGTTAAGTTCAAGAGCTCTGCTTCAGTAGCCCAGGTGTGGACCTACACACTGCTTATCAAGCTATGCTGTGGCAGTGTCCCACATACAAAATAGACAAAGATGGGCACAGATGTTAGCTCAGGGCTAATCTTCCCCACCAAAAACAACAAAACACCTTTCTGTCCTGGTTGAATGTGGCAAAATGTCTGTGGGAGCAAATGAATTCAATAATTTGTGTCAAAGAGATTCCCAAGTAGTCTACTTTTCAATAAGAGGAGTGTATTTATTATTTTAGAGGTTACTTCTCCTTAAATATTTTTCTTATATTAAAGAAAAGGCTCGACTGAATTCAAACAAGTATTGGCTATCAGAAAGTACAGGTCAGTGGTTATTATTACTATTTTAAAACTTACTTTTTGTCAGTTTCCTCTTACTTTGAAAAGGAGACGAGGAGGTGTGGATATATGCAGAATTTAAGTCCTCCATTTCAAACATGTATCTATTTCCTATCTCTCTTGGGGAAGAAAAGAAAAAATTTTCTAAGACCATTCCCTTCCCTCTGCTCTTAAAATATTTTGGGGATGTTTTTGGTTTGCTTTTTGTGCCATATTTCAGAAATTTGCCAGAGTAGACATGCTTACATACATTCTCTTTCCTGCACACCAGGCCCCGTAGGTCAGGTCACCAAGGGCCTCATTGTCCAGTTCCATTGTCCAAGCCACACAATTCCCTCATATGAGAATTGTGAGGCAGGAGAGTTACATTGTTAACCATTATGCTATAGTTTGAATCCAGTCTTTGCAGCAGACAACAGAGGAAAGACAACAGTTTGTAATCCTTGAAAAACAAATCTTAGTCTGGAATAAGATAGCGATTAAAGTTACTTTTTAAAAGCTAGTCCTCCTATGTCAGGAGAGGGCAGTTGTGTGGGATGCTTACCTCTCATCATTATATCCTAATCTCTGTTGTACCTTGACCAGGTGAAAGTTTTGTTTGTGAGCTCACCTAACAGAGATGGTGAAAGCAGGGTGTGATGGATGTTGTTCTCTGAGCAGTATGATCCACATGATTAGTGGCATACGTCAGTCAACGTGAAGTGCATGTTTTTGCCCCACGTGGTCCTGGGTCTCATGGAGCAGAACTGCAGTGCCTCATGATTCCCCTGAACACCCTTGCGTTCAGCGTGGGCCAAACAAAAGAGATTGTATCACCGTGACTGTACCTTCCTAGGTTTTATGGTTAATGTTTTATTGCTTTAATGCGAATAACTCTTTAGAAGTGCTTTAGAGATGCTTCCCATGTGGTTCCCTCCAAAAATATCCATGTCCCTCCACTGTGTAAACCTCACAGCTGTTTGTTTGGCAGATTCTTTTACAATTCTTCATTCTGAAAAGATTCCCGGAGGGGAACTTTTGCCATAGAACGTCTTATAAAAGTTATTCTTCTCACTCCAAACTAAAAACATTAGAGTAAAAGTCAGTAAATACAGGTATTTTATTCTAGTGTTCTGACTCTGTGTACACCTTCATTAGTTCTATATATTTTGTCTTTCCATTGGGGGAAATTTTAAAAAAACAGCTTCATAATTGTGAAAAAATACAAACTTTGTAATCTCAATATTGTATCATTGCTGGGTTCCCAAGTGACATAGCTCAGCGCACTTGGATGTACACCAGTTTTCCCATCTGTGAATTTTTTATGGTAACGAGGAACTTAACTGCTTCTCTTCTGCGGTTTTCGTCCTCTGTACAAATGTCCATAAGGCCACTTATTCTTCTATAATGAGTATGCCCAAGATTGTAATCAAATATGGAACATTCTGCTTAGGTACAGCTTATCTATGCAATATCTAATATTTAGATATTTGGTGATATCTGAAAAATCACTTGAGTTTTTATGTTATGTCGCTACATAAACACCGTCTTGTTTGACACTGATGATGCTATAACAAGGGCTCTGAAAACTGACTTGTTTGCTAAATATACATTTAGAAACATTTTATCTCTCAGAACAGACTTGTTTCATAGGCCACTCTTTTCCATAAATTTTAGTATGCAATGCCCACCTATTATATTCCGTAGTTTTGGAATGAGATATTACATATTTGAGTAAGTGAATGTAAAAGAATGTTCTGTATGTTTGATATGCATCTGTATGAGTTTGCTATGGCAGCTGTAACAAAGAATGACAGGCTGGGCAGCTTAAGCAATAGAAATGTATTTTTTCACAGTTCTGGAGGCTGGAAATCCAAGTTTAAGGTGTCAGTAGGGTTGGTGCCTCCTGAGAGCTGTGAGGGAAGGATCTGTTCCAGGCCTCTCTCCTTGGCTTGTACATGGCTGTCTTCTCTCTGTGTCTCTTCCCACTGGCCTCCTTATATGTCTGTCTCTGTGTCCAAATCTCCCCTTGCTTTGAGGATACAAGTCGGATTGGATTAGGGCCCACTCTATGACCTCACTTGAAAGACCCTATCTCCAAATACAGTCACATTCTGAGGTGCTGGGGGTAGAACTTCAACATGTGGATTTTGGGGGACATGATCCTGCCCATAACAGGATTCACGTCTTACCAGTGGTGAGGTTTGCTTTCTCAAAAGCCAGCATCAATTGGACAATCACACTTGTGTGGACATTTAAATTTTTGGCTAACGTCATAACTTTTCAATTACATAATGTTTTTCAGCAATAGCAAGAACAAACTGGTGTTTGGTAGCAAGAAATTAGTAATTGCTGAGTGAGAAAAATTTGTTCTGCTGGGCGGGGAGTGCTTAAAATCCATTAAACCTAGGGTTCACTGAAGTGAGTTTTCTTGGGTCAATGTGACCTATAGAACCATTTTGTGTAAAGATGTGGCAGTTAATTCAAGGAGTTTTGAGGGGATATTAACACTCTATCCCCTGCTTTCCAGTGAGAATTCTGCCTTCTTCTCCTGCACCTTTTTTGGTGGCCTTGAGGTTCACCAAGTCCTCTCCTTTCCGGGGGTGGAGGTGATAAGTGTGGAAGGGGTGACAGTGATCTTGATCTTTCTTTTCCATCCATGCAGCAAGCTCATGAACAATGAGATGTTGGGTGCCTCAGAAGTACAAGTGAAATGTTTCCATGGGCCTGGGTGCCCTGCAGGGCCTCACGGATACCCCAGAGAACTGGGGACAATTGAGCTTGTGCATCAGGAGCTGAGCCTCTGCTGGACCCTGCTAGACCAGGTAGGGCTTTCCCTCCTAGGACAATCACACTGCCCATGCCTTCCTCTAGGAATGCTGTGCCCATTTTCTCTCAGAAAAGCCTCTCAGGTGATGGCTGTGCAGTGGACAAAAGGACCGCTATCCCCTCTCGTAATCACCCCAGGGCCGGAGAACAGACAATTCAGGACAGCCCCTCTGCCCCAGAGCCCACTGAGATTGTTCAGAGTGGCCAGTCCTAAACCTGTATATCCCACCTCACTCCTTCCTTCCTACAGAAACCATGGTAAAGGCCCTTGCTCACCATTCCTCCCTCCCTCTGCCTCCTGACTGACTCTGCTGCTTCCCCATGTGACCCCCACCCTGGCATGCTGTGTGCCCCCACCTCTTGGGAAGTGTAACAGACTCTCCTTTCAATGGCAATCATCTCCTGATCTGTTGGCGTTATACATCTCAAATTTTCTGTTGATACGCTATATTTTAAAACACGCTCACCCTAGACACAGCAGCACAATCCATGATCCATGAGCCCTGAAGCGCCACCAAGTGGCATCAGTTTAGCTTTGCTGTCATTTCTGATGCCCCTGAGCCTTTGGGGTTCCCCCCATCCCTTCTGTCTCCACCTTTGAGCATCATCTCTGGATTTCTCCAAGGGTTTCAGGCTCTTTCTTCCTCATTCCCCCAAAGCCCTTTCATCTATGGCTGTTATAAAACCAGTTGTAGCATGTTGAGTTTGTCTGTGTCCATGTTTTCCCTACTTATTGCAGGCATACTTGTGTCTTTTCATACGTGTGGCCCCCAGCAGGCAGCAAAATGTCCCCATTATGAGGAACACCACGTGAGCATCATACAGCCATTCCTCTCTGCTTTAGAAGTGTACTGAGTGTTAAAGGTGACAAAGGAAGGGATTTTATAGCTAAATTGTTGTGCAGTTAGCTCTCATGGAAATGTTATTTTCCCAGGTCTCTGTTTCCATTAAAATGTATCCTGGTATTTTCAAATAAATACGAGCCTTAAGTAAATAGAGAAGATCATGGTGTGATTTTTATATCCACCCACCCACTCTCTCACCTTATGTCTACTAGGGGTTGGTAGTGATGCATGTGGGGCATAAATACCGTGTCTTACATTCCTGGAAGCTCAAAGAAGAAGGAAATAAGTGTATATTTGTGTACGCCAACCACCTTTTAACAGAGAAAAGCAGTGTTTAAATCTTCTACTTGCCATTACCCACTTGAAGCCTGACTCAGTGAATGATTCAATATTAGAGTGAGAAGTCCATCAGGGTCCTGAGGCCCAAGTCTCATTTTACGGAGACAACGGCCAAGGCCGGGAGAGGTCAAACGACTTCTTAAATTAACGAGAAATGTGACTGTGTGTGTATAGAGGTACAATCTCTGGATAATTATTTTTAAAACTTAAATCAGTGAATTATTTTGCCCATAAAAATGCCAAAGTTTTAGTTGCTTACAGATATCCAGATGTTTAGGGACTTGTAGGATATGTTTTGAGTGGATTAAAACGGAATTTATCTGCATATAATTTAGTTGCCTTACTGTAACCTAATTATTGTAGGTCAGCTTGGTTATGATAATATTTGAGAAACATGGCATTAATAGTTATAGTATAGTTAATAAAGTATATGCATATTTAGATTAAAATGTTCCAACATAATATTTTGCAGGTTATCTTCCTAACTAGACGCCCTGTCTAGGGAATTATTATTCACTTTAGTTACAGGCTAAATTACATTTTACCAGTCTACAGTTCTGATATAGTAGAGTTGTTGTTGTTTTTTTAAATAGGAAATGTTCTAAGAAGTCTTTACTTTGTTCTTCTTTCTTGTTTCTTTTTCTTTCCTTCCTCCTTCTCTCCCACTCTCCTCTCCTGCTCTCCTTCCCTCCTTTCTTCCATCCTGTCTTTTTTCTTTCCTTCTCATAAGCCTAAAATAAAATGTTAAACATCTACACCCTACACACCCTGCCAAATATACATTAGTTTTCTCATTGGAAATTGAATTGGAATCTACACCAATTAAGAGAACAAGATAGTCAACATTTGGTTCCCTTCAGGAGAAATCTGTTGTGTTAGGGTTGTCAGATTTAGCAAACAGAAATATAAGACGCCCAGTTCAATTGAAATTTCAGATAAACAATAAATAATTTCTTAGTATATCTAGGTACCACGCACTATTTGGGACATACACTAAAACATTATCCTGGGTTATGGGGCAACTAGGAACATCTGGGTTATCTGAAACTCAAATTTACCTGAGCATCTTGTGTTTTGTCTGGCAGGGGAATTGATTTAGGAAGTAGGTGGACTGGGTTTTGAGTTGTACATTATGTTGAGCTTGCATATTATTAGTGTGGTGGCCCTGCCTCTCTGCACTCTCTAATGGGTCTCACAGAGCTGCTCAGACGACCAAGGGACACCAAGCTCATGCACCCCTGGCAGCTAGGAGGGCCCCTCTGGGCAGCTCTCCTCTCCCCACAGGTCGTTGGGGATCCTCATGGCCTCCTCCTTTCACACTGAGATCGCTCCTCCCCCAACAAGTTGAATAGAGGCTGGCAGTTGCGCAGAGCTGCGGGAACTGTGACCACTTTGCAGACATTATTTTCTGGATATTTTTCCTTCCATCTCCTGAAGCGGGTAAAAGGTGTAAATTAGAAACAGGCTGTTGACATCTTGCAGTTAGCTGGGCAACGTTTCATGAACAGAAGATTTAAGGCAGTTAAAGATCTGCTCTGAATTCTAATGGGGATTAGTTTTTATTAAACTCTGGTTTGGTCTCATTTCATTGCTCAGCTTCAAGAACAAAAAAAGACAATAAGGGATTTAAACTTAAGTAATTTTATGCAATAAAAGTCTTCTGGAATTTTAAAAAGCCCAATTATATTGGCATTTGCCAAATATAAATGCATTTTCCACTGGCTCAGCCAAGAGGAGCTGGATCGGCCATCAAATCCTCAAGGAGCTGATGGTGACTCCGCATTCACCGGCTAAGGAATTGGGGGTTCTGGGTCTAGCCCTTCTGATTGATGGTAGCACAAAAGGCTGCCTTCTCCCAGGGACCCTGTGTGTACACAGATCCTCCTGGGCCCGTTGGTGTCATGCATGTTGAAAAATAAGGAACTCAAAAATAAAGAAAGGGGCAAATAAAAGTGTAGCCCTTTGTAACAGTGGGAAGATGATTTTCGTAAGAGTGCAGCTCTCCAGGTAGTATCCTTGTGCATTGATCTGGTCTGCTGATGTCCACCCCTGGCTGCATATCAAATGGCCTCCAACCATATCTGCAGAGTCTCAGGCTCCATGGAGGGTCTGCAAAAGGGCAGACTCAAGACTGGAAACCCCTGCCTATCCCAATTTGGATTTCATTTACTCACGATGTGCAAGCTGTGGCGCCAAGCGTCTTACGTACATTATACCACTTGCTGATGAGAATGCAGAGCACCAGCTGTGTGACATGACTTGTCTGAGGTCACGTGGTTAGCGACTAGCAGGATTGGGACTCAAGGGTTTTTGTACCCTAACTTGATGCAGCAGGGCCTCCTTATGATGAACTGCAAAATGATGGGTCTTCCCACTTCAAGTTCAGTCCCACAACATCCGCCTAATAATCCCCAGAAAATACTAAATTGTTGAATGTCACTCAGTTTGAGAATTGTTTCATAAATGTATAATTTGAAAGTCCTACAAGGAAATAGGACCTGTTCTAAAGTGGGGTTCCTACTCAAATGAACCCATGCTCCCAAGCTAGACGGATGACCCAAGAGACCAGGGTAACTGACTTGCATTCTCCCCAAAGGCTAGTTCTTCCTACCTACAAATTCAGCCTCCGTGTTTACCTATAATCCTGGGAGGACATGCAGATAGCTGTTGTGTGTGGTGTTATCCCAACAGCTGGAACAGCACAACAAACAAAACAACCCAACAACAGAAGTGAAATCTTGAACCTGCTCACAGCCAGGGCAGCAGATGCAGTTGCTAAGAGCCTGGCTCCTGACCAGATACTGAAGCTCCCGCCTCCACTCCACTGTAACCAGCGCTGCACTCTCTCTGTGCCTCAGTTTCCACGTGCATAAAATGGGGGTAACAAAGGTATCTACTTTATACGGGTTTGTGAGGATTTAGGGTTAATATACATAAAGCACATAGAACATTATCTGGCACATATTAATTATGATGTGTGTATTAGTGATCATTAGATTAAATGATTTAATATATTTTAAAGCTCTTAGGACAGTGACCAGTGTTCAGGAAAGCACTATGTACAGTTTATTATTAGAGAAGTGTTGAGTCATCTATGCTTTCTTGGGATAAAAGAACAGCTTCAAAGCATTTGACTTGCTCCATGCTCTGCCCCGAGTCCGGTCTGGATGACTAACCAAGTTCAAACACATCGTCGGCTAGAAAACAAACCATGGATTTTTATATCTGGAAGGGCCCACACACATTTTTCTGGCATTGCCTTTGCCTTCAGGAGCATAAGGAAATTTAAGTGGTTTTTCTTTGGCTTTTCCTGCTAGGTGCCGTGTGCTTTTACATAGCTTTTCACATTGAATTCTCCATTTTTACATATTTGTGACCTGAAGTTAAGAGATAAAACTCCAGAGACAAGATGGCAGGCTTGTGGTGAGGAGCTGTCCGGGGATGAACATTGGTGTACCTGCAAGCAGATTTTAAAAGCAATTCTCTTCACAACACCTTTTCCCAGACCAGCTGATGGGCATCCTCACAGACCATGGCAGTAGCAGCAGGACCGTGGGAAATATCTTAAGACTTGTATTTCCAATCCAAAGAGTATTTGTAACTGGACAAGGGGAGAGCACCTAATGTCCATCAGGAGGGGAAATTGTGGGTAAATTATGACTGCATTGTAGTTGTATGTGTCATAAACCTATGTTATTTTTCTCCTCCAGATGATTATAATTGGAAGGTAGAGCTTGCTTAGATATTGATGGCAGGACAATAGTGTTCTGTCACCCTTCAGTGGATGTTCCATATGAACATACAAGCCTATCCCTGCATAATAACAGACACACGATCAAGTGCTGAAAAAAACAAACTAAAAGAAAAAGTGAATATCTTCAGCAAGAAAAACTAGATAGAAAAACTAGATAGAAAAACTCAACGAATGTTCTCTACTGCTAAGCACTGTTGGTACTCTGGTGGACAGTACCGAAGATGTTGTAAGAAATGGGACAATATCGTCTCCAAAAGACAGATGATATTGAAGTCCTCTTGAGTCAAAGAGAAATGTTATCCCATGTTTCATTTGCCGTTAGAGAAAATGCAACCTGGTGTAGTCGCTAATATGTTATAGAGCAAAATAACACTAAAATGTCTTTTCATAGGTTAAAAAAAGAGATATACGATTCCAGCTAGTAAGTGGCAATGCTGAGATATGAAACCCAAGTGGGTGATTCCAAAGAGCTCATTTTTCTTACAATACAGCATTGATTCTGTCTCCCCTCTTTACCAACTGAGACTCAGGAGAGGCTGGCTCAGGTCTGCTGATGTGAACTCAGGGTAGGGTTTTCCAGGTACCCTGAGGACTTTCACAGCACAAGCAGAGACTGAGTGTGTGTAGAAAACATGGTTATATAGACCCCCACTGTGGCTGAAATACCTTCTCTTTCCTCTTAATTACCTCCTAAGGATAATTTAAAATTAAGCCATTTGGGGTTCTAAAGTTATGTTCTAATTGTCTTCATTAGCCTTAACAGAGTCAATACCTTGAACTCTAATTTTTATAAAATTTTAATTTCCATTGAACATCAACAACAATAACCCAGCACCTGCTCCAAATAAAGCATGGTGTGAATCAGGTACAAATTATGGAGATAATCTAATACAGCCGTTATCCTTGTTCTTTTGGATTTTAGGTTTCTGTGTTTGAAGACTATAGGAATGAGGAATTGATTAGTCACGTAGTTCTAATTATTAAGAAAGTTTCAGGATGGAGCCAACTGACCTCTGCTAGTAAAAAAAAAAAAAAAGGTCTGTCAACATTATACTTCAGCCTCTTGCATAGATTTAATTTGTTTATAATTCAAATTCTTAGATATGCTGTGGGATTTCTGGTGGCATTTGCTTACAAAGTTAAAGTGAAATGGCCAGGAAAATGCTTTTAAACTGAATATGGTGAAGTATTATTAGTTGAAAATTAATATTCTTGTCACTCTGCATTTCATCATAACTCCATAGCCCAGCACTGGACGGTCCTGCTCTGTCAGGACTGATGGCAGGAAGTGGTCTGAATTCAGCGCTAGGAGCAGACCATGTGCAATCCATTTTTATGTTTTAAGTGCTTCCACAATCAGACACAGTTCCAATTAGGAAAGCTGGTATAGGTTTTCCATTTTCATGTGGTATTTAGTCAAACACTAAGGGATGAAAATGGAAACCAGCAATCCCTAGGGATCACAAGTTTTCATTTATCCCGGAGGCCACTCGGCGTGAAAGACCAATTGGATCTTTGAGTGGTTTCTAAATATAGAAGACAGCTCCAGGATCTCTTCTTAGGAGATGTTATGTGAAAATACTGGGCGTTATTGATCAGCTGAAGCATACGTTTCCTCCATAAATAGACAATGGAGAAATATTCTTTCTTCAATGAAGTGAGTATACACAACGAGTAAACAAAAACAGTATATAGACACATGTTAAAATAATTAAAAAGAAGCAAGTTTTGAACACCTCCACTCCCAATCTCACAAATGCTCCCTCTGTGGCTTCTTTGCAGGCTTTCATTCTTTGGGGCTTGGATAAACCTAAATCTAGCCAGTTGAAAGTCAGTTCCAGTTAACCGGAGGGTCATCATCCATCCTAAATTCTGTCTGGCCTCATGTTCAACTGAGGAAAAGAGCTATATAAGAGGATAAAAATTACACAGTGTGGCTAGTGCCCATGACACAGACATTGTGCTAATATCATGAGGAAATCAGAGAACGGATTCATAAATTCTGCTAGAGAGAGTGTCAGTGAGGAGTCAGGAGGTCCTTGGAGGATAAGAGGGATGTTCCTGACAGACACAATTGAGGGAAGGGCATTCTCAGTAGGAAAAATAAGCAAACAGTTGGACTCTTTGTTCAGAAACTATTGGGTAGTTCTTTGGATGGAATATAAGTGGTGTTGAGGGGAATGGCAAGAAATGATGTGGATAGGTAGGCTGAGCCAGGCCCCTGGGGGACTCCACGTGGTATGTCAGACTTGTTGCTTGGGCAGCATCCCTGGGCATGGGTGGCCAGTGCTGCTGGAGGCAGAGTGTGGAGGGTGGGTTGGGAAGGGAGTACTTTTGGATTGTTTTCTCCTGCTAGGGTTACCTTTTGTCTTTGCCAGGACAAGTTCCCTAAGGAAAGATACAAAGACATCACAAAATATCTTTTTTCCATCCAATGGCTCAAACAGGACTAATTTATTATAAATTTTCTGTTTTAAATAAAATCATCATAGGCTCTCATTTTGCTGATGTGTTGCCTGTGGCTCAAGAGCTATGTGAGACATTCATCTTTTTATTCTTTTCAGCAGGGCAATACGTACTTGATTCTATTTTTTTTTTTTAATAAATGTGATTCATCTGATACTTGAAAAAAATATTATTAAATTTTATTCAATGCAAACTAAATAAAATTTGTATACTATTGGGGCTGGCCTGGTGGCATAATGGTTAAGTTTATGCACTCCACTTCGGCGGCACAGGGTTTGCAGGTTTGGATCCCAGGCGTGGACTGACACACTGCTTGTCAACCCATGCTGTGGTGGCATCCTATATAAAGTAGAGGAAGATGGGCATGGATATTAGCCCAGGGCCAATTTTCCTCAGCAAAATAGGAGGATTGGCAATGGATGTTAGCTTAGGGCTAACCTTTCTCACACGCACAAAAAAAGTTTGTATACTATGGTATGATATCTTCAAGTATAACAAGAAATCATATTTTCATATTGCTTATTAATTTAAAAAGTTTTAAAAATTTTGGTGTTTAGGAATACTTTCAGCTGTAAGTAATTAAAAATATGCTTCATACTGATTTAAACAAATAAGGTCTAATTTTTCATCCAAGACAGGAAGTCCAGAGAATGGCAGTTGCTAGTGTTGATGCAGTTGTTCAACTGCCATCTTGGACCCAGCACCTTCTAAATCATTCTTATCATATTGGCCGATTGTGCTCACGTTGGTGTTTCATGGTTAGAATGTGATGCAGGCATCACTTCTGAGAGCAAGGCAGGTAAAAGGGAAAAAAAGAATCGGTGCTAAAGCCTAACAGAAGCACCCATACACTCTTTCCCCCGTCTCATTGACTATTCTCCATCGGAGGTAGTCTGGGGAAGTGAGTATCAGTTCTGCTCCTCTCTAGAGTGGGCAGTGACAAAAGGAAGGTGGTAGGGAATGGTTAACTGGAGACAGCCAAAAATGTCTACCAAGAAGGGATCAATAGAGTTTTTCCAGTTTTTCATATGGGGAAACAGGTTTGCATGAACTAAGAGAATCGCACAAATTCACATAACTTGTCGTTGATAGAGACAGGACACAAACCCATGCTTTCCGAACTTTATTTCGGATCCCATGGTTTTCCTAAAATGCCCGCTCCTAATAAGAATCTTTTTCCCTGCGACTCCTCTTGACCTTCCCCTTTTTTGGGAAGCTTTAATAGAGCATACACTAAGATCATCAGATGAGCACTCCTGGATGCTTAAGGGACAAGACTGGTTGCTGCATTGCCACCTGCTGGTTGGGAGGACTTCATCTCTCCTGTGATGCTCTCTGATACAGATGCTTCTGCATTCTTGTATCCACCTAGGACTGGTCGTCACCAGGGGCTTTCTGTATTTCCTTTTACCTTAAAAAATACTACGTTTTCCTCTCAAAGTTTTTCTCATATTTGCGGTATAGGGTTTGTTTAATCCTGTATTTTTCTTTCTTAATTGAGACAAGCGTTGTGGATGGTCCTTAATGCAGGGAGGGTTATTGATGGAGTTAAGTCCAACTCATCTAATCCTAGGATGGCTTCCAAATGCTGATTGTGTCAAGGTGATACCCACAACTTGTCTGGAGCCTGGACATTCAGAATTCTGCCCCTGGGGCAGAATTTTCCCTGGGGAAAATGATCTTTAATACTTAATATTGGAGATGGGCTTCTACGATCATTACAACTGAAATAACTTTTATTGAGTAGTAACTAATTGTCAACAGTTATGATATGTGGACACAGATTTTCCAGATGGGCAAAAAAGTTAAATGAACTTTACTTTTATGACTAACCTTCATTGGTGTCTAGAGTCCCAAACAACCTAGTGCTTAACTACCTGATCTTACCAATTCAGGAGAATCTCAGACACATCAGAGATTTCTCCAGCCATTTAGAATTGTTCCCTCTTCTCTTCTCTGAAAGGTGGCACCAGGGCCACTTGTGGGGTATTAGGGCATTGGGGATGCCTGTGTGGGTGGCCTCTGTCTTCTGTCAGGATCAGCTGAGGTGTGTCATCCACTGTGGCCTTGGGGCAGCAGTCTCTTTTGCTGTGGGTGCCTTTGTTCGTTGTCCTATCATCAGGTCCTCACAAGGGTCTTGTTATCCCTTCCAGTGTTGGAACTTCTTGGGTCTGATGGTCTTCTATCAGCGACTTCTAGGTCTCTCTCAAGGACAAGAACGTTTTTCAGTTGCTATTGTATACTGCCCTGAGGCTGCTGAAACACCAGAGGAGATTTTACCTCTCTGTCCCCAGACACACCTTGCCCCCACAGCCGCTTTCTTTTGCTCACCAAGTGGCTGCAGGTGTCTTCTCTATCAGGTTTGCATCTCCTAGATTTACAAGTCCCTCTTCCCCTAACCACACACCTGTGACTCTCTACCATCTCAGTGATTTCTCCTCTCTCTCAGGGTTCTCCTGTCTGTATCAGTTGGATTTTGTTTGTTCTGGGGAGGCTGTCTGTAGATGAGACTGTTTAGAGTTACTTGGGTTTGAAATAATATCTATTTTCTTAGCTTGTAAATTTAAAAATATAGCTTTTCTTAAGTGTTAAGAGCAAATCTTATTTACATATGAATCTAGTAGAGTTGGTGCTGACTTAAAAATGTTCATTTATGCTTATTCTTTGTTTAATACTCAATTAGAGATTGAATTCCCCCCTAAAATTTTAGCTCCATTTCCAAGCATATTTAAACTTCTTCAACTTTTTCAAACTGAAATTAGGAACTTATGTTTCCGATTGTCTAACTCCACATCCCAAATAGGGAAGCCTTAGTAATCAAACCAATGCTTCCTGGGTTGCAATGCTACCTACCTACCTGACACACCTGAGCTTACAATTATAGCAAATCATATTGGACTACACCTTTAAACACTGTTTACCAACAATTACATTCAGTCACAATTTTTAATTAAAGCTCAGTTCTGTAATGTCAGTTTCTGTTAAATGTTTCAAATCATAACCATGAGGTTAAATGACAGATTTCCTAATATATCAGTGTGATAGCCACTTTCAGAGGCAGACATACTCCACACAAATTTTGATTCAACTGTTGAGACTATTGATGCCACGCACATACCAAGAGGGTATGGAAAGGTTTATTACTCATATAATTGAGGTCTCTGGGCGAGCAGGGCAGGTCTCTCAACAGGTCTGAAACGGCTAGAGAGAGTCAGGAAGGGAGACCGGCCTGGGTTTTCATAGTGATCAGGGGATGGGGTCAAGGAGAGGGTTCTCGCTTGCAGACAGGCTTGCACGGTTTGGATCTCCCGTAGGCACCAACGGGGGGAGCATCCAGCATTCTTATCAGCTTGTCCAGATGTGGACACAAGGGGAAGAGGGAGGATGAGGCTTAAAAGCTGCCAACAGCAGTCTAACATCAAAAAATGGAGTGAGATTCATCATTACAGTCAGATTCTAGTAAACACTTCACTCACTTTGAATAACTAAGAAGACACACCCAAATGATAGTGCTGATTGGAATTCACATAGCTACCAACTCAACTCCAAAGTATTAATTCTATGAGTTTAATTATGTTAGGATCCATTTCTGTCCTATTTCTACATCTTGCCTGGATACACAGACTGACATACTAGGGAAGTATTTAGTCCTTTTCAGCATGGCTGAATTTAAGACTCCAGGGAGATATGGCTCAATTAACTATCCCCTTTTGATGTAAAATCATCAAATTTGACAAATTGAGTCCAATGTTATTTCATCACTATTTAAGAAATATTAAAAACATGTTTACTTTGTGGAAACTACCAGATGTTATAAGATCATCTTAGATTTTTCCTATTCCAATACATGGAAATAGTAACGGCCCAAGAAACATTTATCCATTTGTGGAGAATAGTGTTAGAGGTCAACTTTAGGGTGGTTGGTGTTCATATCAGGTTTTTCCATATAAACATGATGGAGGGATTTGTGGTTTCACTGGGGTCCAGGATGAAACCCCAGCCAGATTTCATGGACAGATGAGAAAAATATGTATTTTTCAAATATCATGAGTTTTTTTGCTGATGTCTCCAATTTAAATCTAATTTTAGTGTCTGTTGTTTTTGTTCAAATTTTTTTCCACAAAATTTACCTTTTGAAAATGTTAACATATCACCCAAGCACTAATAATACCTGATTATCTTTTACTTTCCAACTGTATGAGCTCACAACACATTTATGTATTCTTCAACATAAATTTTTGAGCAATTTTTAAAAAAGAAAGTAAAAACAATTCTCAAATTTAAAACCATAAACATTTTAGGTATTTGAGCTTTTGTACAAAAATCTAAATTTTTGTATCAGTTAAAATATAATTAACTTGTATTTTGAGGACAGAAAAACCTTGTAAAAGAAATTGAGAAAGTCAAACAAGAAAGAGACCAAAAATATTGAAGAAAATATTAGCAAAGCAAATATACAGAGAACAAAATATTGTAACTAATTGAGGTCACTCTAAGAATTAAAAGTTGATTCAACATTCAAAAATTAATCAATGCAATGTACACATTAAGAGAATAAAGGAAAAAATATAATTATCTCAAAAAAAGGAAGAAAAGACATTTGGTAGAAATCAACATCCATTAATGTGTTAGAACCAATTGTAGCAATCTAAGAATTAAAAAATAAAAAATTTAATCTGAAAGGTTATCCACAAAAACTCTATGGCAAACACCATACTTAAAGGTGAAAATTACATAAGCTTTTCTCCAGAATTAGGAAACAAAAAATGGTCTGTGAAATTATCTCTTCTATCCAATATTGTGTTGGGGGCCTAGCCAGGACGATAAACCACATCTTCCATGATAGTGGATGACAACACAGACTTTTCAAGGTGGTAACATCGTGCTACACTCCCTCAAACATTGTAAGAAAGCTCACATTGTGTCCTGTCTTTGCAAACCTTTGGACTTGTCAGCCCTTTAGATTTAGCCATTCTTGTGGGTTGTAGCTGTTTTGCATTAAGATTTGAATTTGAATGTCCTAATGCCTAATGCATTTGAGTACCTGTTAGTTCATTTTTTGTCTGAATATCTTCTTTGACATGTTGGTTCAAGTGTCTTGCCCATTTTTCTTTTACACTCTTTTCTCACTGATTTATGAGTTTGTATTATATTTTAGACGTTTCTGTTAGTCGTAAGCTTTCAATAGACATTCTCCCACTCCGTGGCTTGATTTTCATTCTCTTTTTGGTGTCTTTGATGAACAGAAGTTCTTAATTTAATGTGGTCAAAGTTATTGCTCTTTTCCTATTATTGTTGTTTGTGCCCCATTTAACAATTTTTCACTTCACCAAACTTATGAAGATAGTCTTCCCTGGTTTTATCCACAAGTTTTATTATTCTGTCTTTTGTATTTATATCTACAATCCTTCTGAAATTTCTTTTTATGGGTATCGTAAGTTAGAAACATGCACACACACATATATCTATATACATATATATATATATTTTTTGCCATATAGATATTCATTTGACCAAGAACCATATCCCACATTATTTTGGGGTCTTTTCACCAAAAGAACAAGCAGCAAAAGTAAAAATCAACAAGTGGGACAATATCAAACTAAAAGCTTCTGCACAGCACAAGAAACCATCAACAAAATGAAAAGACAACATATGGAATATATATGGAATATGGAGAAAATATTTGCAAATGATCTATCTGATAGGGGATTAGTATCCAAAATATAAAAGGAATTCATACAATTCAATAGCAAAAAACAATCTGTTTAAAAAATGGGCAGAGGACTTGAATAGACATTTTTTCCAAAGAAGACATACAAATGACCAACAGATACATGAAAAGGTGTTAACATCACTAATCATTAGGGAAATGCAAACCAATGCCACAATGAGATATCACCTCATACCTGTTGGAACTGCTATTATCAAAAAGACAAGAGAAAACAAATGTTGTTGAGGATGTGGAGAAAAGGGAATCTTTGTGCACTGTTGGTGGGGATGTAAACTGATGCAGCCGCACTGGAAAACAGTATAAGGTTCCTCAAAAAAATTAAAAATAGCACTAGCATATGATCCAGCAGTCTCACTTGTAGGTATACATTCGAAGGAAATGAAATCTCTATCTCAAAGACAGATATGCGCTCCCATGTTCATTGCAGCATTATTCACAACAGCCAAGATACAGAAACAAATTAACTGTCCATTGACAGCTGAATGAATAAAGAAAATGTGGTATATATTTACAATGGAATATTTTTCATCCTTAAAAATGGACATCTTGCCATTTGCAAAAACATGGATGAACAGGGAGGACATTACGCTAAGTGGAATAAGTCAGACACAGAAAGACAAATACTGTATGATCTCATTTATATGTAGAATCTAAAATATCAAACTCATAGAAAGAGACAGTGGATCGATGGTTGCTGGAGGCTGGAGAGTGAAGGAGACGAGAAGATGTTGGTCACTAGTAGACACTTTTAGTTTTAAGATGAATAAATTATGGGGATCTAATGCACAGCATGATGACTATAGTCAACAATAGTGTATTATATATTTGAAAGTTGCTAAGAGAGTAGACCTGAAATGTTATCACCCCAAAAATATGATAATTATTTGAGGTGATGAATGTGTTAACCAATCTTACTGTGGTAAACATTTTGAAATATATACGTGTATCAAACCATCACATTGTACACATTAAACTTACACAATGTTGTATGTCAATTACATCTCAATAGTCCTGGAAAATAAATAAGTAAATAAATATTCTTGGGTCTTTTCTTTCTTGTCTGAAAGAGTAAGGCAACTTTTGGTAGGACACATGGGTTTTATTTGACATTGTTGTCTAATTGATTGTTGGCCTTTCTAGACATTTCTAAGGCTTTTACTCTTATATTTCCTTTTAGGCATAAGTTGACTATCTGAATCGTTAGGGCAATCTCCAGGTGTACAAAAATTATAAGACTGAGTGTTTGTGGAAGAGGAAACTTAGCTTATGAGCTAGCACTGTCTTGTGCACCATCCAGCCCATGTGTGTAGTTCACATGGACGGAGAAGGGGAGACCTTGAGACCTTGGACCCGTAACTCAGAGGTCATTCCATGAGACTCAGCTTTTTCTTTCTTCATAAAAATTTTCTTTTTTAACACTGTTTTGGGATAAATAGACTATATCTTATATTTCACAAGACAGCTGATTTTATGCACTAAGATGTTTCATTTTCCATCATATTTCCAACATATACTATTACAGTTATTCTCTAGGATCCTGCCTGGTTATTGCTGGAATATTGGGAAATACATGTGGTTCTGTGGGAGGAGCTTGTGTTGTTGTGCTCACTCCCACGTTGCTTCCATGTTTCACTCTGGCAAGGGAAGATAAGGCTCACTTGGCGTAAGAAGATGTACTCAGGGCTTGGTGGCCTTTTTCTTATTCTGCAAGGGGAGAAGGAGCCACACCTTTCATAAAATTATAGCTCGTGTCTTACTGTGCTTAGTCTCTACTTAATGTCTGAAGACCATTACCAGGACATTGCCGTTCTGTTTTAATATATTTTCACTTGATTTTTAAAATAATAACTTACTTTGGAATGCCAGATCTCTTTAAAGGAGACTGTATGTATGTTTGTGACACCCTGAGAGAGGGCATGGGAAGGAAAAGATGGGCCTGGACACTTTCTGGTAGAATCCAGCAAATTCCTGATATCCAACTAATTCTTCTTCTATGCACAGGGTCACTCACTCCAAACATCCTCTTTCCAACCATTTCTTCTAAACCAGATATTAGAACTTCACAACACCATTGCTTCTATTTACATATTTAGGGTTCAATCAACCCAGTGATACTTTGGGTATCAGAATGAGGGAGGGGCTGGAATAAATTGGCTTGCTACTCTGAAAGTTAAGTAGAATAATCATCTTTTCGAACTTTTGTGGGAGATGATCCTCTTAGCGGCAAATCTTTGAAGCCTTAAATAAAATAGAGAATTCATTCTTTTGCTTTAAGGGCAATTTCAGCACATCACGGCTTCAAAACAACAAAAAACAGTTTTAAAATATCCACCCAAAGAAACTTCTCCAAATAAGACTCACTTGATGCCAGATACACTAAATAGCATTACAAGTCTTGGAGAAAGTTCTTTTAGGACACTGAAGCCTGGGTCATAGCACATGTCTGAAAGAGAGCTGATGGCTCCTCTGGGGAGCGCTGCCCCCCACACAGTGGTCCAGCCCAGCACAGCAGTCACGGACTTCTTCCTCTCCCTTCCTCTGGCCGTTCTGTGACCTCCTACTCCATACTGTAGTTCTTGCTCTCACAGCATGTCTCTCATTTTCTCTGCTGTGGAAAAATTTGGCCTCCCTCGTTTTCTCCAGTAAGCCGACCTGCACCGTGAAATAAAGAGTGGGCAGCTAAACAAAGAAGAAACTCCAGAAAAGAGGGGAGAGGAGGAACAGGAAAAAATAACTGGACTTTCTTTTCTTCTTGTCCTCTACTTCACTGTGTTGCATTGGATGCCAGTGGCTTGCATTTCATCATATTGACTGATTTTGACAATGGCTTGTAAGTGTCAAACTATGCTGAGATTTTGCTAAATTCAAAGAAGAGATATAAAATAGTCCTTTCTATAGGATCAAGCAAATCTTGCCTTCTGAGCAATAATCACAGTGGGATTAAAAAATTGCCTAATTTAGACATGAATTTTATGATAGTCCCTTTCTTGTTACAAATTCCTTTCAATCTCAAGTTCATTTACTTTTCTTTTTTCTAAACATAATCACTTTCAATTCAGGTATTCATTTTGAGTTTTGTATTTTAAAAATATGTATTCAGTTTTCTAATATGCACTGAGTTCTATTCTTTCTCAAGCTTAATTCAATGCTTATGAAATTGTTAGATAATGCCCTTGGGTAATCATTCTAGACCTCTGCAAACAGGTAAAAGTTGGAGGTAGTAATCGGTCCTTTGGGTTCCAATTTTTCCTTTGGTGATTAAAAAAAGGGCTTTAGAGTCATGCAGTTTTGATACTTTTAGTCTTTATGGACCTTGGACATCAAAAGGTTTGAGTGGACTTCACAAACTTCCAGCTCTGGTTAAGGGAAACCCTTCCTATACCCAACAGCTACTGATGTGGTCTGATTACAGCTCTATAGTCATCAAAAGTTATACGTGTCGACAGCCCCTCGTTCCAAAATTTTGAGGCAAGTTTTGTTTCAGAATTTATAATTTTTCAAAACTTTACAAGATTTATATAATTTTTCAAAACTTTACAAAACTATGTAGTATATACATACTACATAGAATAAAGACAGACTATAAATATCCTCTCTTTAGTTCAGTTCAAGTTTGGCAGCCAAATGAATTCAAGTCACATCAAGTTGTGATGTCAAATAAATTATGAAAATCTTTCGGTTTTCAAAACTTCTGGATTCAAGAATTGTGAATAGTGATTGTAGAAGTTTAACATGATTAATTTTTTAACTGAGATAATTCTAGACTTACATGCAGTTATAAGAATTAATACACAGAGATCCATTGTACTCATTGTCCAGTTTCCCCCAATGGTAATATTTAGCAAAACTATAGTTTAGTATCACAACCAGGATATAGGCATTGATACAATTCACCCAATCCACCAATCTTGTGATGATTTCGCCATTATTACTGGTACTTGTTTGTGTGTGAGTGTGCATGTGTAAGTTCTACACATTTTATCACCTGTGTAGGTTCACATATGCACCACGCCAGTCAAGATCTGAATATTTCCATCACCAAAAGGATCCCTCTCTCATGTTGCCTTTGTATGCCCACATCCACTCCTCCCCTCCCTCCTGTCCTCCCCTCTCCCTGAAGCTGGCAACCACTGATCTGTTCTCCTTTTCTAAAATTTTGTCATCTTGAAAATGTTATATAAATGAAATCATCAAAACGTTTTGGGATTGGCTTTTTTCACTCAACATAATTCCCTGGAGATTTATCCACGTTGTTGCTTATATCAATAATTCTTCCTTTTCACTGGTGAGTAGTATTCCCCATAAGTAACATTGTGTTTAATTATTCACCTGTTGAGGGACATCTGGGCTGATTCCAGTTATTGGCTACTACAAATAAATAAGACTGTAAAGAACATTCATCTACAGATTTTTGTATGAACATAATTTTTCTGAGATAAATTCCCAAGAGTACCATTGCTGGGTAGTGTGGTAGTTGCGGTAGTTTAGTCTTTTAAGAAACTTCCATAGAGTTTTCAAGAGTGACAGAAACATTCTACATCCCAGCAGCGATGTAGAAATGATCCAATGTCTCCACATCCTCACCAGATTTTGGTGTTACTATTATTTTTTTGGCTGTTCTGATAGGTGTGCACTGATATCTCATTGTGGTTTCAAATTATATTCCCTAATGGCTGATGATGATAAACATTTCATGCACCTGTTTCCCATCTGTGTATCCTCTTTAAGGACATGTCTCTTCAAATCTTTTCCTTTTTTCATAATTGGGTTTATAGATTTTTATTTCCGTTGAGTTTTGAGAGTTCTTTTTATATTCCAAATACCAGTCCTTTGTTGAACACAGAATTTGCAAATATTTCCCCCAGTCTGTAGCTTATCTCCCCATCTGATTAGCAAGACCTTTTGCAGAGAAATTTAACAAATTTTCTTAAGGTCCAATTCATCAGTTTTCATTTTTATAGACAGTGCCTTTGGTGCAATGTCTAAGAATTCTTTGCTGAGCCATAAATTCTGATGATGCTCCTGTGGTTCTCTAAAAGTTTTATAGTTTTACATTTTACACTTAAGCCTATCATCCATTTTGAGTTAACTATTTTGAAGGCATGAAGTTCAGCTTGAGGTTTTCTTTTCCACCTATGAATGTCCAAATACTCCAGGACCATTTATTGAGAAAATGATTTTCCCCACCATTGAATTGATTTTGCACCTTTGCCAAAATCATTTGCGCCTGTTTGTGTAGGTCTATTTCTGAATCCTCTATTATGCTCCATTGATCTATGTGTCTATCTGTCTATAACACCACACTGTCTTGATTGTTGTAGATATAATGTAAGCCTTAACATTGAGTAGAGTAATTCCTCCTACTTTATTAGTTGTTAAGATTATCTTAGAAATTTTAAGTCCTGTGCTTTTCCTTGTAAGTTTTAGGATAAGCTTGCTTATGTCTACAAAAAAATCTTGCTGAAATTTTCATAGGAATTGCATTAAGCCTATGGATTAATGTGGGAGAGGATTAATTTGGGGGAGAATCTTTACTTTGTTCAGTTTTTCTGTACATGATTATGGCATATCTCTCCCTTTGCCTAGGTCGTCTTTGATTTCTTCCACCAGGATTTTGTAATTTTCGGCACACAGGTCCTGCACATGTTTTATCAAGTGTATCGTTCAGTATTTCATTTTCTTTGGAACAATTGTTAATGATAGCATGTTAATTTTGGTTTCTGAATGTTCATTGTTAGTTGATAGAAATGTGATGGGTTTTTGTGTCTTGATCTTGTGTTCTGCAACTTTGTTGAACTCACTTATTAGTATTGAGAGTTTTGTTTTGTTTTCTTTTGATGTTTGTAGATTCATTGGGAATTTCTACCTAGACAATTGTTTCATCTACAAGTGGAGACAATTTTATTTCTTGTTTTCCAATCTGTATGCTTTTTATTTACTTTTCTTGCCTTAATGCCATGGCAAGAACTTCCAGTGCTATGTTGAATAAGAGTGGTGAGAGTGAATATCTTTGCCTCGTTCCTCAGTCTTGGGGAGAACGCATTCAGTCTTTTACCATTAAGTGTGAAGTTGAGTGTAGGTTTTCTGTAGATCCTCTTGTTAGATGCTGTCAAGTTGAGGTAATTTCTCTCTATTTCTAATTTGCTGAGAGTTTTTATAAAGAATGGGTGTTATATTTTTTTCAAATGCTTTTTCTTCATTGGATAAGATCATATGATTTTTCTTCCTCTAGTTTATATGATGTATTACATCAATTGATTTTCAAATATCAGATCAGCCTTGTGTACTATCAGTAAATTTCACTTGGTTATGGTGTATATGGTGTATAATTCAGTTTATACACTGTTGGTTTCAGTTTTCTACAATTTTGTAGAGCACTTCTGTGCCTAAGTCCATGAGAAATAATGGTCTATAGTTTTTTTTTTTTTGTACTATCTTTGTGTAGTGTTGATATAATATAAGAGTAATATTAATCCCATAAAATGAGTTGGCAAGTCTTCCTTCTTTCCATTTTCTGGAAGAGATTTTGTAAAATCACTGTTAATTCTTTTCAAATGTTTTGCAGAGTTTTCCAGTGCAAGCTCTGGGCTTGGACATTTCTTTTGGGGGAGGTTTTTAATTATAAATTCAATTTCTTTGATGGTTATAGGCTTGTTCAGATTATCATGTCATCTTGGGTAAGTTTGGGTAGTTTGCCATTTTGAGGAGTTGATCCATATTTTCTAAGTTGTATAATTTATGTGTAAAAAGTTACCCATAATATTACTTATTCTCTTTTAGGGCTGTGGGATCTACAGTGATATCCCCTATTTCAGTGATATTCCCTATTTTGGATTTTCTCTATTATTTTTCTATTTTCAGTTTCATTGATCTTGCTCTTATATTTATTTCTTACATTTTTCTGCTTTCTTTGGGTTTATTTTGCTCCTTTACTGGTGTTCTGAGGTAGGAACTTAGATCATTGATTGGAGACCTTCACTCATTTCTAATGTAGCCATTAGTGCTATAAATGTCCATATAAGCCTTGCCAGCAATGCTTTAGCTGCATCCTACAAATTTTGATATTTATGTCTGTATTTTCATACAGGTCTATATATATTTTAAATTTCCATTGAGAGTTCCTTTTGACCCATGGATTATTTAGAAGTGTGTGGTTTAATTTCCACATTTAGAGATTTTCCTGTTATTTTTTTGTTGTTGATTTAAAGTTTGATTCCATTATGATGAAAAAACATATTCAATATTATTTAAATTCTTTTAAAAGTGTTGAGGTTTGTTTTATGGCCCAGGATATACCCTATCTATATGAATCAACTATCTAGGTGAATGTTCCACAGTGACTTGAAAAAAAGTGTGCGTTCTGCTATTGTTGAATGGAGTATTCAGTGTTTGTAAATGATATCCTGTTGGTGATTGTGTTGTTCAGATATCCTGTATCTTTGCTGATGTTCTGTTCAGTAGTTCTATCAGTTGTTGAGGGGTGTGTGTTGTGGTCCCCAAGTATAACTGTGGATTTGCCCATTTCTTCTTTCAGCTCTGTTTTGTTTCATGTATTTTGAGGCTCTGTTGCTTGTTTCATACGAATTTAGAATCATGTGTCCTGGTAGATTGATCCTTTTATTATCATGTAGCACCCGTCCTGGGATCTAGTAAGTTTCTTTGCTTTTGAAGTCTTCCATATAAGATATTAATACAGCCACTCCTGCTTTCATTTTCTGGTTAATGTTTAGATGGCATATCTTTTTCCACTCTTTTACTTTCAATCTATGTATGCTGTGGAATTTGTAATGAGTTCCTTATAAGCAGCACGGAGTTGGGTCTTGTTTTTTTCTAATCCATTCTGCCAAACTCTATTTTGATTGGCATATTTAGGTAATTTACATTTAAGGTAATTATTGATATGTTAGCACATAAGGCTGCCATTTTATAATTTGCTTTCTAGTTGTTTCTTCTAGTTCTTATTCCTCTGTTTCTCTCTCTCACTCTCTCGCTCTTTTTTTTTTTTTTTTGTTACCTTCATTGGGTTACTAGAACAGTTTTTAGGATTCCATCTTGACGTATAGTGTTTTTGAGTGTATCTCTTTGTATAGTTTTTGTAGTTGTTGCTCTGGGCATTACAATATGCACATGTGACTTTTTCCCAGTCTACTGGTATCGACATTTATTACATATAGAGAAGTGTGAAAACCTGACTTCCATTTAGGTCGCTTTTTCTTCTCTCCTTTTAAATATCATTGTATCAGAAAGAAAAAGTAAAAGTATAGTTATTGTAGCCAAGATACAATTTTTCTTTCAATTATTAAATATAATTTCTAAAACTCAAAAAGGAAAGATAGTCTATTGCATGTGCCCACAGTTCTCATCTAAACATCATGCCTTCATCCTACCGGACACTCCACAATTCCTTCTTTTATCATTTACTTTCTATTTGAAGGACTTTGACCAACCTTTAAAGATATATCTGCTAGTAACAAATTTTGTTAGTTTTCATTCATCTGAGAATGTTTTTATTATCTCTTCATTCCTGAAGGATATTTTTGGCCAGATATAGAATTTTCAGTCTTTCAGCATGCAAAAAAATGTTGTGCCTTCTAGCCTGTATGTTCAGTTGAGTAATTCATTGACATTCAGATCATTATTTGACCAGGTAGTGCATTGTTTCTCTCTGACTGCTTTCAAAATTTTTCTTTAACTATAGTTTTTGAAAGTTTAATAATGATGTATCTTGGCATGGATTTCTTTAGGGTTATCCTGTTTGGAATTTTCTCAGGTTTTTGACTCTGTAGGTTTGTGACTTTACCAAATTTGAGAATTTTTCAGCCAATATCACTTTGTATACTTTTCCGCCCCACTCTCTTTCTCCTTCCCTTTTGGGATTCCTATTTTATGTATGCTGGATCCTTCATTATTTTCTCAGAGGTCCCTGAGGCTCTGTTTCTTCCTTTTTTTTTTTCCAGTCTATTTTCAATCTGCTGTTCAGATCAGGTGAATTCTATTGTTCTATCCTTAAGTTCACTGATTCCTTCCTCTATCATCTCTACTAATCTACTAAGCCTAGTCTATGAGTTTTTAAAATTTTTACTATTGTATTTTTCACTTCTGTGGTTTCCTTTTGGTTCTCTTTTCTGTAACTTTTATTATTTGCTGATTTTTTATATCATTTTACTTATTTCAGGAGAACTTGTAATTGATTGTTGCAGAATTTTTATATCCTTGTCAGATAATTCCAAAAGCTAATTCATTTCAGTTTTGATTGTTTTTTTCTATTAAAGTTGTAATTTTCTTGGTTCTTGATATGACAGATGATTTTAAATTAGATCTTGGACATTTTAATTTGTTGGGAGATTGTAGGTCCTAATTTTTTTTTTTTTTCAGTTTTAGCAGGAAGTTACCCTTAGTACTTGATCACAGTCCTAGAGCCAGTCCTGTCTGCCCAGGGACCCAGCAGGAACCCACCCACCCATGTCTCCAGTAATAGCCTACTGATGATGGACCTGACTACAGACCTGGAAGACCAAGATCCCTGGAGGCAGAACTGTCCACCCAGGGATTCAACAAGAGCTATGCCTATCTGCATCCCCAGAAATAGGCTCACCAACTGCAAACTCAACTGTGGACCTAGAAACAGCCCCATTACTCAGCTCCAGCCATACTCAACTGCAGTCCCAGAAGCAGTCCTATCCATTTAGGGACTTGGCAGAATGTTTTTACCTACCAAAACCAGTCTTTAAAGACAGAAAGAAGTGTTTACTCCTTCAAATGCATAGACACCAATGAGGGTCTACAAGGATCATAAAGAATCAGGCAAACATCACCACCAAAGGAAACTAATAAAGCCCCAGTAACTGTCCATAAAGAAATGGAGATTCATGAACTGCTTGACAAATAATTCAAAATAATCATCTTAAAGGAGTTTAATGAGCTAGAAGAGAACAAAGATAGAAAACTAAATGAAATCATGTCATGAAAACAATACATGACAAAATGAAAAGTTCAATAAAGAACTAGAAATGATAAGAATCAAAACAGAAATCCTGGAACTGAAGAATAAAATGACTGATTTGAAAAATTCGATAGAGAGCTTCAACATCAGACTCAATCAAGTGGAAGAAAGAATCAGTGAACTTGAATACAGGTCATTTGAAATTAGCCAGTTAGAGGAACAAAAAGAGAAAAGAAAATGAAAAAGAGTGAGGAAAACCTATGGGACTTATGGGAAACCAACAGAGTAATTGACATATGCTTTATGGGAGTCCCAAAAAGAGAAGAGAGAGAAAAGAAATCACCTGTTTAGGTTTAGCACATGGGTTGTGGCCTACTTTTGTGGGCTATATTTTCATTGCAGTTTAATTTTCAGATCTTTTCCAGTGTTATTTTTGTCCACTTGGTTATCTGGTACTGTTGGGCCTGAGGGGCTGGAAGGGGTTTTCCAGGCTGGGTCCCTTGGTATTTCTCCATGGGACAGGAGAGTGTCAGGATCCTCCCACCTGGACCCTGTGACTACTTCAGTGTCTTTGGATGGGGAAGGAGAGTCTCAGGCTGCATGGACACAGAGCCTTCCCTGACCAGTCCACTTTCTGTGACCAAGTACCTACTCCACCTCCACTCACTCACTCCTTGTCTCTGGAAGGACAAAGGAAATCTCAGCCTGCTGGGTTTATGAGGCTTTCTGGACCATAATGTGACTGGGTCCCTTTTTTCACCCAACAACCCTGGTGTCTCTGTGCAAAAGAGTTACAGAGACAAAGAAGATTCCTAGACTGGACCATTTATTGTGGCTGCATCCCTGTTTCTGTTTCCACCCACCTGCCTGATATTTCTGGGCAGGAATGGAATGGCCTGTATAAACAAAAAGGCTTCCCAGACTAAGTTGTCTGCCATAGTTGGGTCTCTTTTGCTTGTTCTACCCACCCTCTCTGTATCTCTTAGAGGTAAACGGGAGTCTCAGGCCCAGAAGAAAAGGAGAGTTCCTCCTCTGGTCACATATTTCTGTCAGTGCTCCCACTTGATCCCCCTTTCCAGTGGTGTAGGTATAGGATGATGATGTCAGATGGGCTCCCAGTCTATTTGGAGGAGAGATGAGCATACCTTGGTTGCCTATGTTGCTGGGTTGGGGTTCTGGCATTTCCTGGGTCAACTTTTGTTGGATGGGAAATATATGGCACCCTGTCACTGTGTTGTACCTTCAGTCCTGGGGACCCAAACCAGCTCACCTTTTTCTTACCACTTCTCAGAGTTCTTCTTTATGTTGTTTCAAGGATTTAGTTGTGCTTAGTGGAGAAGATCAGGGAATAACAAATCTACACCACCTTGTCCTGAGTAGAAGCTCCAGACAATAATATAATTTTAATAATAAGACATAGTTGAAAAATTCTTATGTACAAAATGATATTCATTTCTCAATCAAATAACCAAAATTCTAGTCTAGAAAATAATTTTCATTTTCTGATATATTTATCGATTTATATGGAAAATATTACAAAAATGTATACTTAGTTATATGTTCAATGCATTACATTTATCTTAAAGAATAGAATTGCCTACAATTAAAGATGTTTCAGCAATTCTGATCACATATCTGTATTTCATATGTACTAAAGGCATAATGGAAAATTTTAGAAACTTCTTTTAGAAGTTTAACTTTTATTAGGACAATAGCAACACTGAGGTTAAAAGAATTAAACTTGGCAAGAAAAGATAAATGTGCTCAATGCCAGATGGTTGCTGCTCTTTTCAATGTACAGATTTTCCATAGTTTGGGCACAGAATTTTTCCTTTGCACATCATGCAATTTTGAATAATAGCACAGTGTAGTGAAAATTTTGTAAGTGTTCTATATAGTCTAGCATTTTTAGAGTAAGAGTATTTCTTTCCTTTATGTCAATCCTCATGATTTATCCAAGGATTTAGCCAAAAAAAAAAAAATCTAGCATTGTAACAGGTGCCCAGAAGCTGGCTAGAAAGGAATGTTTTTTTGTTACACTCACTGTTCTCTTTGGTCTCTTGGTTTGCATAATGCAATAATTGGTCATTTCCAATAGAACAGTTTGTGTTTGAAGTTCACATACCCGTTCATTTTAATAAGCCTCAGAACCATTTGGATGGCAGGGGAACTTTTGGAAAATGTGCTGTTAAATATAATTGGACTTTTCAAAGATATAGAAAAATTTAAAACCCTTTGACTTAGAGCTAGTTAGACCTGGACTTGAATTTTGAACTGCATGATCTTGAGAATGTTACTTTACCTTCCCAATATCTTCTTGTCACCTTTATCACTTACATTCACCATGCAGTGGAGGTCGATTTTACTAGAGCCAGTGCAATAAGGCAAGACTAAGAAATAAAAGTAAAAAGATTGGAAAAGAAAAAGTAAAACTGTAATTATCCTAAGCCAACATAATTGTAATCATAGAAAAATCTCCCCTAATTTACAGATAACCTATAAGTGAATTTAGTAAAATCACTAAATTAATAACGTGATCATCACAACATAACCATATAAAAATCAATTGTATTTGATATATCAGCAACAAACAAAAAGATAATTAAATTTTAAAAATATTTAATTTAGCATCAAAATATCAAGTAACTCATCATAAATCTATCAAAAGATGTAAAATATTTACACTGAAAAGTGTAAAATACTCTTGAGAGAAATATATTTAAAAGACCAAAATAAATGAAGGAGTGTACTCTGTTCATAGAATGGAAGGTACAGCATAGTAAACAAGTCCATTTTCTTAAAATTATCACAGATTAAATGTAACATCAATCAAAATCTAGGCAAGTTTTGTTGTAATTGTGTGTGCAAATGGACACGCTACTTTTAAAATTTGTGTAGAAAGGCAAAGGAGCAATTTTCTATTCCAATATATAATAGGCAACAGATTTGCTAAATATTTCACTACTACATAATACCATTTTTCCATCTCCTGTAATAGTCTCCTTGCTACCCATTTTCTAGTTCTCAAACCAGACTCAGATATTTTAGGTTTTTGTTGTAGTGGCATTCCACTTCCCAGTACCTATTTCTCTTGATTAATTATTACTGCATGAGGAACGATCAGAAAATCCCAGTGGAATACAAGAATATAAACTTATTTAATTCCCATATCTCTGGATCAGCTTACTGCTAGCTGATCCACATGGGTTCACCTAGGTGGTTCTGCCGATCCAGGGCTTATTCATACATCTGAAGGTCAGCTGTGAGGATTTAGCTCAAATGGGTTCATTTAGCCAGGGCAAATCTGTTTCATGTGTTGCTCATCGTCTCCTGGAATCATCCAGGGCACATTTTTCTCATGGTAATGGCAGAAGTGCAAGAGTAAGTGACCAATCGTACAAGCACTTTTTGAACTTTAGTCCAGTAGTGCCTGCAAACATTCCATTAGCCAAAACAGGTCATGTGGCCAAGTCCAAAGTCAGGTAAGGGAGGGAAAATTACTCTCTGCCCATGGAGGAAGAATAAATATTTCTGAAAAAAATTAATTGATCACAATTTGTAATGAGCTGTTTTAATTTTTTTTTAATGTAGGAACTTTATTTTTTAAAGCAGTTTTGTGTTCACAGCAAAATAGAGCAAAAGATAAAGAGTTCCCATAAATCCCTCCTAATGATCTCACACAGTTTTTCCTATTATTAAACTCTTGCATTAGTGTGGAGCATTTGTTGCATTTGATAAACCAACACTGATACCATACAAAACAGTTTCAGTGCCCTAAAAATGTCCTATGCTCCACCTATTAATCCCTCTCTCCCACCCAAGCACTTGGCAACCACTGACATTTTTACCATCTCCATCGTTTTGCCTTTTCCAGAATGTGGTGTAGTTGGAATCATACAACAGGTAGCCTTTCATGGCTTCTTTCACTTAGCAATATGCATTTAAGGTTCCTCTATGTCTTTTTTGTGGCTTGATAGCTCATTTCTTTTTAGTGCCGTATAATATTCCATTGAATGGATGTACCATTGTTTATTTATCCATTCACCTATTGAAAAACATCAGGGTTGCTTCCAAATTTTGGCAACTATGAATAAAGCTGCTATAAACATCCATGTGCAGGTTATTGTATGGACATAAGTTTTCAGTGTATTTGGGTAAATAATATAGAGCGTGATTTCTGGATCATATGGTAAGATAATGTTTAGTTTGGTAAGCAGCTGCCAAACTGTTTTCCAAAGTGGCTATACCATTTTGCATTCCCTGAGCAATTCCTGTTGTTCCACATTCTCACAGCATTTGGTATTGTTGTTTTTTGAATTTTAGCAATTTAAGTGTGTAGTGATATCTTATTGTTTCAATTTGCAATTCCCTAATGACATATGATGTTAAGCACCTTTCTATATGCTTATTTAGCATCTCTATATCTTCTTCAATGAGTTGTCCGTTGAAATTAATTTCCATTTTTCAAATCAGGTTATTCCTTTTCTCATTGTTTAGTTTTAAGAGTTTTTTATTTGTTTGCTGTATATTTTGGATAACAATCTGTAATCAGATATGTCTTTGCAAATATTTTTTCCCAGTCTGTGGCTGGTCTCAGTCTCTTTACCATGATTTTTGCAGAGCAGAATTTTAAAATTTTAATTACGTTCCACTTACAATTTCTTTTATCATTGATCATGCCTTTGATGTATCTAAAAAATCTTCACCAAACACAAGTTCCTTTAGATTTTCTCCAATGACATCTTGTGTTTTATAGTTTTACATTCTACATTAGGTCTACGATCCATTTTGAATTAATTTTTGTGAAGGATGTAAAGTCTGTGTCTGGATTCACGTTTTTTGCATGCAGATGTCCCATTGTTTCAGCACCATTTGTTGAAAAGTTCTCCCTTTTCCATGGAATTGCCTTTGTTCCTTTGTCAAAGATCAGTTGATTATATTAATATGGATCTATTTGTGGGCTCCATATTCTATTCCATTGATTTATTTTTTTCTCCAATATCAGTGTCTTAGTTATTGCAGCTTTATAGTAAGTTTTGAAGTCAGGTAGTGTCAGTCCTCTGATTTGTTTTTCTTCTTCAATATTGTGTTGGTTATTCTGGGTCTTTTGTCTTTCCACATAAACTTGAGAATCAGTTTGTCTAAACCCACAAAATAAGTTACTAGGATTTTGATTGGATTGTATTCAATCTATAGATCAAGTTGGCAAGAACTGGTATCTTGATAATATTGAGTCTTCCTATCCATGACCACGGAATATCTCTACAGTTATTCAGTTCTTTTTTGATTTCATTCGTCAGAGTTTTGTAGTTTTCCTCATATAGAACTTACACATATTCTGTTAGATTAATACTTAAATATTGAATGTTTTTGGTGCTAATATAAATTTTATTGTGTTTTTCATTTCAGAATCCAATTGGTGGGCTGGCCTGGTGGCGTAAGTGGTTAAGTGTGCGCACTCCACTGCAGCGGCCTGGGGTCCTCCAGTTTGGATCCCAGGCATGCACCGATGCACTGCTTGTTAAGCCATGCTGTGGTGGCATCCCATATAAAGTAGAGGAAGATGGGCATGGATGTTAGCCCAGGGCCAGTCTTCCTCAGCAAAAAAGAAGAGGATTGGCATCAGATGTTAACTCAGGGCTGGTCTTCCTCACACACACCAAAAAAGAATCCAATTGGTCATTGCTGATATATAGGAAAGCAAATGACTTGTGTATATTAACCTTGTATTTTGCAACCTTGCTATAATTGCTTACTAGTTCCAGATTTTTGTTGATTCTTTGGGATTTTCTAGAGGCAAGCATGAAATTATAAACAAAGACAGTTTTATTTCTTCCTTCCCAATCTGCATGCCTTTTATTTCCTTTTCTTATCTTATTGCATTATCTTGGACTTGTCAGTACAATGTTGAAAAAGAGTGGTGAGAGGAACATGTTTGCTTTGTTCTTGATCTTAGCAGGAAAGCTTTTAGTTTCTCACCATTAAGTATGTTAGCTGTAGCTTTTAGTAGATGTTTTTATCAAGCTGATTTAGTTCCCTTCTAATCCTAATTTTCTGAGATTTTTTATTGTGAATGAGTGTTGGGTTTTGTCAAATGCTTTTTTCCTGCATCTATTGATGTACTCACGTGGTTCTTCTTCTGTAGCCTATTGATATGATGATTTACATGAATTGATTTTTGAATGTTAACCAACTTTGCATATCTGGAATAAATCTCACTTGGGCATAGTTTACAATTCATTTTATTAATTGTTGAATTTAATTTGCTACCATATTGTTGAGGATTTTTGCATCTATGTCCATGAATGATATTGGCTGAAGTTTTCTTTTCTTTAAGGTCTTGATCTGCTTTTACTATAAGGCTATTGCTGGCCTCATAGAATGAATTAGGAAATATTATCTCTCCTTTCATTTCTATCTTCTGGAAGAGATTGTAGAGAATTGGTATAATTTTTTCTTAAATGTTTGGTAGTGTTCCTCAGTGAACCTGTCTGGGCCTAGTGCTTTCTGTTCTCGAGGGTTATTAATCATTGATTCAAGTTCTTAAATATATGTAGACCTACTCAGATTGTGTATTTCTACTTGTGTGAGTTTTGGCAGATTGTGTCTTTCAAGAAAATATCTCATTTCATCCAGTTTTTCAAATTTGTGGGCATAGAATTATTCATAATATTCCTTTATTACATTTTTAGTATTCAGAGCATATATAGTGATAGCGTCTTATTCATTTCTGATATTAATAATTTGTTTCTTCTCTCTTTTTTCCTTAGTTACTTCAACCAGAATCTCAACAATGTTATTGTTCTTCTCAGGGAACCAGCTTTTGGCTTCACTGATTTTCTCTATTGGTATCCTGTTTTCAATGCCATTGATTTCCGCTCTAATTTTTATTATTTATTTTCTTCTGCTTAGCTTGGATTTAATTTACTCTCTTTTTCTAGTTTCTTAAGTTGAAAGCTTAGGTTATTGATTTTGGATTTTTCTTCCTTTTTTGTATATGCATTTAATGCTATAAGTTCCCTCTAGGCACTGTTTTCACTACATTGAACAAATTTTCATATTTTTAATTTTGTTTATTTCAAAATATTTTTAAATTTCTCTTGAGACTTCGTCTTTGTCCCATGTGTTACTTAGAAGTGTGTTGTTTATATCTCCCAACATTTGGGGACTTTTCCGCTATCTTTCTGTTGTTTACTTCTGGTTTAATTCCATTGTGGTATGAGAGCTTGGTATGTATGATTTCTATTCTTTTAAATTTTTTAACGTGTGTTTTATGGCCCAGAATGTGGTCTATCTTGGTTAATGTTCCCTGTGAGCTTAGGAAGAAAGTGTATAATTCTATAGATGTCAACTAAATCCAGTTGATTGATGGTGCTGTTGAGTTCAATTATGTCCTTACTGTTTTTTTGACTGCTGAATTAGTCCATTACTGATAGAGGGATGTTGAAATCTTCAACTGTAATAGTGAATTTATCTCTTTCTCTTTGCAGTTCTATCAATTTTTGCCTCATATTTTGACACCTTGTTGTTAGGCACATACACATTAAAGAATGTTATGTTTTTGGAGAATAGACCTCTTTATCATTATGTAATTTCCCTCCTTATCCTGAGAATTTTCCTTGCTCTAAAGTCTGCTCTGTTTGAAATTAATATAGCTACTCCAGCTTTATTTAGATTAGTGGTAGCATGTAAACCATTCTCCATCTCTTTACTTTTAATCTATATATGTCTTTATATTTAAAGTGGGTTTCTTGTGGACAACACACAGTTGGGTATGTTTGCTTTTTTTGTTTTATTTTACTCTGATGGTACCTATCTTCTAATTGCTGTATTTAGACCATTGACATTTAAATTTATTATTTTTATAGCTGTATTAATATCTACCTTATTTTTTACTCTTCTCTATTTATTGTCCTTGTTATTTGTTTCTCTTTTTGTCTTCAAGTCTTTTTCTGCCTTTTTTGGTTTAATTGAGCATTTTATGTGATTCCATTTTCTCTTCTTTCTTAACATATCAATTATACTTCCTTTTTTTGGTTACTTTTTTAGGGGTTGCCCTGAGATTTGAAAAATACAATTATGACTAACTCAAGTCTACTTTCAAATAATGCTATACTACATCATAGGCAGTACAAGTACCTTATAACAAAGTTTTCCTAATTCCTCCCTCTTGTTTCTTGTGTCATTAATTTTAATTATCCATAAGTTGTAATCATTAAATACATTATTGTTATTATTATTTTGAATAAACTTATCTGTCAGATTATTTAAGAATAATAGAAAATGATATCAGCATCATGGCAGAGTGAGTTGTTCCCTTTGTCTCTTCCCTCTAAGTTACAACTAAACAGATATCCGTTAACCAACAGAGGACTCCCTAAACAGCACAACAGGTTGCCCAAAAGATCCATGAAGCTATACATCTAAAGGTGGGTGGACTGGACCCCCAAGAAGCAGTGGAACTAGGGGAGTGACTCCCATACACACCCTGGCAGCAGAAATCCAGGACATGGATCCAACACAGGGGCCAGAGCAACTGTGGGTGGAGGTAGGGGCAGCCCAGCCTGTGTGTGAATGTTTGCAGAGGAGCGGTAGCCTGGCCCATGGGAGCGCCCAATATACCACAGCAGCCCGGCCTGTGTGAAGGCATCCCAGATAGCAGTCCCACCCCCACAAGCAAGACCTTGCCGCTGACCATGAAAGTGCCTGCCATGTGGAAGCCCCACCCATGCAAGCCTGACCCTCCTGCTGAGAACTGCAGCCCCGCCCATGCAAAGTTGCCCCACTGGGCAGTGACTCTGTCCATGTGAATGCAGAGCAGCCAACCAGCACAACTACAAGCAGACAGAGTTGAAACAGAAAAAACAGCCTGTGTCCCCCAAATGGTGACAGGGTGTATCTGTGGCCATAAGCAACAGGAACCATAGCAGAACTGGGTACCAGCCCCCAGTGGCAGCAACCCCAATACCAGTTCCATCTGTAGCAAGGACTGTATATAAGTCGCCAGGTCTCCAGACCCCCACCAGTGACAGTGACACTGTGAACCCAGCACCCCTGTCAGTGGTGCAACCAGCACCCCAAGACAACCTGGGAACAGCAGTGCAGGTGGTGCATAGGACAGCAGCATCTGAGCCCACAGAGAGCCAGTGGAGGAACACAAGACCCAGGTGACCAGAACTAAAGTAACCAAAGCTGTACCCAAATAAGAAAAGGTGATTACTACCACAATGTGCTGGCAGAGTGTGAATCCATAAAACCCCATGAAGAACTACAGTAACACTGCAGAACAAAAGGAAAATGACACCTCTCCAGAAACCAAACCTGAAGTCACAGAAGACTACAATCTAACTGACAGAGAATTCAAAATAACTATCATAAAGAAACTCAATGAGTTAAAGGAAGACAATTCAATGAGCTCAGGTATTAAAATTAATGAACAGGAGGAATACTTCACCAAAGAGATTGAAACTCTAACAAAAACCAAACAGAAATTCTGGATATGAAGAACACAATTAATGAGATGATAAAAAATAATATAGAACGTATAAAAAATAGAGTAGACCTTATGGAGCAAAGAGTTAGTGACCTCGAAGATAGAAACTTATAAATGATTCAGGTGGAGGAGGAGAGAGAACTAAGATTTAAAAAAAAAATGAAGAAATCTTGGAGAAATATCCAACTCAATTAGGAAAAGTAATTTAAGGATTACAGGTATCCTAGAGGGAGAAGAGAGGGAGAGAGAAGCAGAGACCTTGTTCAAAGAAATAATAGCTGAGAAATTCCCAAACCTGGGGAAGGAACTGGACATACAAGTACATGAAGCCAATAGAACTCCTAATTACATCAGTGCAAAAAGACATTCTCCAAGGCATACAATATTAAAATTGTCAAAAGTCAATGACAAGTAAAAAATATTAAGGGCAGCAAGAGAAAAGAAAATAACCTACAAAGGAACCCCCATCAGACTTTCAGCATATTTCTCAGCAGAAACCTTACAGGTTAGGAGAGAATGGAATGAAATATTCAAAATACTGAAAGACAAAAATTATCAGTCAAAAATACTCTATCCAGCGAAATTATCCTTTAGATATGATGGAGAAATAAAAGCTTTCCCAGATAAACAAAAACTGAGAATGTTCATTGCCACTAGACCTGCCTTGCAAGAAATGATGAAGGGAACCCTCCTACCTGAAACAAAAAGACAAAAGTTTACAAAGCTTTGAGCAAGGTGATAAGTAGACAGACAAAAATCAGAAAATTGCAGGTGTCTATCAGAATAGGCTAGCAAACACTTAATTATAAGATAAAGGGAAAGAAAGCATCGAAATAACTAAAACACTTCAATTTAGTCACAAACTCACAACACAAAAATGAATAATTTGTGACAACAAAAACATAGAAAGGGAAGAGGAAAGGGATAGAACTTGCTTAGGCTAATGGAGATAAGAGGCTATCAGAAAATGGACTATCTTATCCATGAGATATTTTATACAAACCTCATGGTAACCACAATACAAAAAATCAGAGCAGAATCACAGAACATAAATAAAGAGAAAATTGAGAAAACCATTAAAGAAAGCCATCAAACTGAAGTAGCAGTCAGAAATACAAGGGAAAAGATACAATAGGAATACAGAACAACCAGCAAACAAGAGATACAATGGCAGTATTAAGCTCTCATATATCAATAATCACTTTAAATGTAAATGGACTTAATTCACCAATCAAAATACACAGAGTTTAAAAACAAGACCCAACAATATGCTGCCTCCAGGAAACATATCTCAGCTCTAAAGACAAACATAGGCTCAGAATGAAGGGGTGGAAGATGATACTCCAAGCAAATGGAAAGCAAAAGAAAGCAGATGTAGCCATACTTATATCAGACAAAGTAGACTTCAAAATAAAAAATGTAATAAGAGACAAAGAGGGGCAGTATATAATGATAAAAGGGACATTCCACCAAGAAGATACAACACTTATTAATATACATGCACCTAACACAGGAGCACCAAAGTATATAAAGCAACTATTAACAGAACTAAAGGGAGAAATTGACAGCAACACAGTAATAGTAGGGGATCTTAATACAATCAGTTTAATGAAAAAGGCATCTATAGTTTATATGCAAGTGAAAAGTTGGACAGTACTGTTTATAATTAAATAAGTACAAATAAAATTAAATTACTTTTTCACCAACTTTACAGGCACAAAGTGTCAGGATGATTGTTCAGGTGTAGTAACGCAAAGACACTCAAGTAAAATTGCTGGGCATGAAATTTGCACTATCATTTTGAGGGTGATTTACAGTAGCTATCAAAAATTGTTTAATGGGGAGAAGTCAAGACGGTGGCGTAGGCAGACTCTGAACTCACCTCCTCCCATGGACACAGCCAATTTACAACCACTCTTGGAAAAATTACCCCTGAGAGAGAACTCAAAAATTGTTTAATGATACATATACTGACACAGCAATTCCACAGGGAATTTGCTTGAAGTCCTTGCACAAATGCAATTAAAATGCAGGGACACGTTGGTTACCTGAAGTGAGGCTGGCTGGCCCCCTCCATTTACTAGCCAATTATTCAAAAACAGAATTGTTAACATATCTGGGTCAAAGATTCCTTCTCTGTAAAAGTGATATCATTATAGAGCCTACCTCACATGATTGCTGTAAACAGTAATTTAATTCCTGGAAAGTTCTTAGAACAGTGCTTAACATGTTGCTATCATCTTCATCATCATCATCATTTTGTGCTCAAGGATATATTACAAGGATAGTTATTGTAGCAACTTTCTGAAGTAGTAATTAAAGGGCTAAAAAGAGCCTAAATTCAATATGATGCAATACTTTGTAGCTATTAAAACAATACATTAGAGGTATAAGTGCTAATATAGAATGATGTCAAGAATTAATATTGAAATTTTCAGAATAAGATTCAGAAGAGGAAGTCTGTTATCTTACCATTTTTATAACATGGAGGTGGAAGATGCTTACAAATGGTTCTGGAGAGAACATCTTATGGTTTGAGATGAAATAAAGACTTGCTTTTCTTTGTATGACCTTTTTATGTGAACATTTACCATATAAATGTATTGTTTTTCAGTATCTGAGTCTGTTTCTATTGATTGGGTTGTGGTTTTGGTATTTTTGGTCCAGGTTATGAGTCACATTTTCCTATTTCTTCCCATGTCTAGTAATTTTCAGGGTGTGATGGACATTATGGATGCTACAGGCAGAGTGATCCTGTCAAGAGACAGTTTTAGGAGCCCTTTTTCTAGGGCTAGAGCAGCTCTACTTCCAAGAAATGGCATCCCTGACGTGTCAACTGATTACCAAAAATTTCAGGATCTTTCCACAGTGGATATCAGAACACCAACATTTCCCTGCTGTGTAAAATATCTGGAATCTCTCTTCAGGTCACAGCTCCTTAGTCACCGTTCTCTGCCTGGCCTCGCATGGTCTCACTCCCTGCATATGCAGGCAGTGCGCAGGCAGGGACTTAAGGGACTTAGGATCTCTGAGGTTCTTTCTGTGAGCAACTCTCTCCTCTCTAATACCCTTTTCCACATAATTCACATGCCATGGCGGATCCAAGCTCTCATTCTTGTTTTCTCCACCTACAAACACTGCAGCTCTCAGTTTAGGCTCTATTCCCCTGTGCTGAGTTTTGTAAACTGTTATCAAACAGAAAGCATGGATGAATGTAGAACTCACCTCTTGCATTTCTCTTTTTCAAGGATCACAGCCCTGCGCTGTCTGTAGTTCCATGCCTGAAAACTGTTGCTTTGTGTGGTTTGTTCATCTCATCAATTGATCATGGCAGGAAAAAGGCAAGTCCAATATCACTACTTCATCATGAGCAGAACTGTAAACATCTTAGATAATTGTTATATTTTGATAAGTAGGTTTCCGATAATGTTTGAATTTATTGTTATCACCTGTGCCCCTTCTAGTTTTTAAAGTTTCATTTTTAAATAAACCTTTGGTTTTAGAGCAATTTTTGATTCGCAGAAAAATGGCAAAGATAGCATAGAGAGTTTCCATATAACCCTATATGGGTTATCCCATATAACCCTGTATAACCCTAGTCTCCTCTATTATCTGCTCTAGAGTAACACCTAGTCTCCTCTATTATTAACAGTATGGCACATTTCTTACAATTAATAAACTACTATTAATATATTGTACTGAAAGTATGAACTATTCAGATTTCCTTAGTTTTTACCTAATGTCCCTTTTTTATTCCAGGACCCCATCCTAAAATACTTTGTTACATTTGGTTGTCATATCCACTTAGGACCTTCTTGGCTATGACAATTTTTTAGATTTTCCTTGGTTTTGATGACTTTGATAATTTTGAGGAGCATAGTCAGGTATTTTGTACTATGCCCCTCAAGTGGCATTTGTCTATTTTCCTCATGATTGGATGAGGGTTATGGTTTTTTAGGAAGAAGACTACAGATTTAAAATGTCATTTTCATCACATTTTATTATGGGTACATAAGATTTCTCCAGTGTAAAGTTATTTTTTTTTCTCTCTTTCATAATTAAGTTTTGGAAGAAAGTTACTATGACAGTGCTGAATTTTTTATTCAACACCAGTACACTTTTGTTCAAATCCAGATATTGAATACTAAGTTGGAGTTTTTTCTTTCAATACTTTAATAAATTTTCTGCTCCACTCTCCTCTTGCTTACATGGATTTTTGACAAGAAGTCTGCTATAATTCTTATCCTTGTTCCTCTAAAGGTAGGGTGTTTCTATTCTCTGGTTTGTCTTAAGATTTTCTCTTTGTTATTGGTTTTCTGTGGTCTGAATATGATATTTCTAGGTGTAGGTTTTTTGGTATTAATTCTTCTTGATGTTTTCTGAGCTACTTAGATTTGTGATTTGGTGCCTGTCATTAATTTTGGAAAATTCTTGGCCACTATAATTTCAAATATTTTTTTCTGTGCTGTTCTCTATTGTTTTCTTCCTCTGGCATTCCAATAATGCCTATCTTATACCTTTTGAAATTATCCCCAAACTTCTTTTCTATTCTTTCTTTCATTAGTTTTGCTCTTTTAATTTCAGTTTGGGAAGTTTCTATTGACATATTTTTAAAATCACTGATTCTTTTCTCAGACACATCCAGTCTACTGATGAGACCATAAAGACATTTTTCATTAATGTGACAGTTTTTTTTCTAAAATTTCCTTCTGATTATTTCTTAAAGTTCTCATCTCTCTGTTCACATTACCCATGTGTTCTTGGTTGTTGTCTACTTTTTCCATTAGCACCTTTAACATATCTGAATCTGGGTCCGATGCTTCCTTTGTCCCATCAGACTGTGTTTTTCTGCGTCTTTTGGTATGTGTTACACTTTCTCATTGAATGCTGCACATGTTGTATTGAGTAATAGGAGCTGAAGTATATGGGCCTTAGTGTGAGGATGTATGTTACTCTTCCTTGAACTTGGGCTGTATTTAATTTTTGTTTTAGCTGTAGATGCCAGAGTCTTTAAATTATTCTTCTGTCCTTATCTTGGTCTCCTCTCTTGACTTTGGGCTCTTTTGAATACTCTTCCTCAGAGTGAGTCCATATCCTTCAGCTCTCTAAACTATAACACCTGTGATTATACTAGAGCCCCGCTGAGGTGGTAGTAAGGAGTGGGGTGGGGAAGCTTCTATCATCTGATGATGAAATCTCAGACTTTTAGTGTGTACACACCCTGTGCTGTGATCTTCACAATCCTCCCCCGCCCCCATCCCGGCTCTTAGATCAGACAGGAAGGTGAGAGGGGGCTGGTTTGGGAGAAATGATATTCCCTCACCTGGGATAAATGCTCTGGTAAAGTTTTTTATCTTGGAGAGTGGGTCATTGTCATGGAGAATGCTCTGGGATTATTTCACAATTTTTTTCCACCTCCTCCTTTAAGGGGCTCTTTCTTGGACCACCGTCAAAGAGAACCACCTGGGGAGCTTAGAGATAAAACCCACAAACATCTTGGGAAACCCCCAGACTGCAGCTCCTGGAAGTTTCATCATGCTCATGCTAGTCCTCACTCAGACTCCAGCAATTTGTCAAAATTATCATTGAAACGTTTCTATCAGTTTATGTCTCCAGTGACTTCTGCTCCAGATCTAGGTAAGCAGATCTTAGCTGTGACTCTGCATTTCCCTGTTTTTTCCAGACTGTGGGGTAGCAGTTTGCCTTGCAAACTCATTTCTCTGCTGGGCCCCAAGAGAAGTCATTGATTTTTAATTTGTTCAGCTTTTTCTTTTTGTAAGGATGAGGGTGACGAAATTCAAGCTCTTTATATAAAGGAACTGCATCTGCAAGTCTTTTATAGTTTCATTAAAAAAATGTTTATATCACCCAATTGATTTAAATTTACACGCATAGAAGAAGAGAAGGGAGGACAGGATTTTTCCTATCATAGTTGAGAACTAACATTTCAGAATAGATTTATTCCCTATCCGAGTATAAACGAATAGAGAAATTGGTAATAGGATGGGGTCGATTATGTCTTTCACTTGCAAAAGTTTGATACAACCCAAGAGGGCATATTTTCAGATTTTGTAGACACAAAGGAGAGAATGTGAGTTGGAATTAATTTGCCCTAAATTCTTCCTGAACATTTTTTGCTCCAAAATCTTAATCATTCATTGCAAACATTTACTCTAGTTTCTAAAATTTCTCACTAAAGCTTGCCTCATTTTTTAAGTTCCTCATTTTGTATTCAAGCATGTTAAAGCATTTGGAATACTTCAGTGAAAGTTTTCAACAAAATCAATCAAAAACTGAATACTTTCATGTCCTAACCCTCAAACAGTTAAATATCCTCAATTTTTCCAAAATGAACAAACAAAGAAATCACTTTTGGGTAAAAACTGAAGATGGAAAATTTTAACCAAAGAGGAATTATTCATCAATTTCAAGTGTCCTCGAATAAAAGCTTATAGTGGAAACTGTTTCACAATTTTAATTACATTGGTCATTCTCCCCAATTTTTATAATGGGTTACAATACCTAAACTGGATGAAAAAAGCCAAGTACAAAATGTCAAGACTAAAACCACATGAAGGCTCTTAATATTGTTGCCAACTTCTACCCCCTCAGGCATATGTTGTGAAATGTAGACTTCTTCTGCAAGCAACTGGCATACCCACATCCCAGAATCCTCAAGGAGTTGTAGATAAGTTTCATGAGTTAAAGAATTATTTCTCTCTTCAATAATTAAAATAATGAAAACCACCATTTTCTTCATAAAAATTGGATAAAATAAATCCTTTTTTATTTTGGGGATACACGAGTGCCTCAGCCACAGATTGAATATAGCTGTTTCTGTGTCTGTGTTTGCTGTGAGGTCTATAAATCAAGGGATAATTACTGTTCCAAAATAGAACTGTATGCGCAATGGTGGAGTTTGTGGTTTTCTATCTCCTGCCATTCTCAATCTTTCCCCAGTTCCCTTTCAGATAGATGTTTAGAGCCCAGGAATCACTTTTCAAGCTTTGCTCTCCAAGTGCATTGGTTTGCAAATGGAAAGGGCCATTGGATTAATAATCTGTAGCCATTTACCAAGCACCTGTTACAAGTCAGATACCAGCCTACTTTGCTTTCCATCTTTATCCTTCCTATAATTCAAGGGGAAAAATATTATTCTTTCTCTTTTAAAGGCTTTTCATTAACCAGGAAACTTTTATGGACTGGTCTTAAGGGATTGAACATCTCTTCTTGTCAGGAGCAGAGATTCCTGCTGAAAGCTGATGAAAGGGCCAATTCCAAAGGACAGAGGATTGTCCCCCAGGATGCCCTCCCCAGGGAAGCTGCTACTCTGCCTTAGTAGTCCAGGGTTGGTTTACTCAACAACTCAACATATAATCAAGACAATCATGTGAGCATGCCAGAAACCTCTTTTTGTGGCCACGGCAGTACTGGTCCTGAGGCAACTGTAATAAATTACAGATTGCACTGGCTTGCAGTTTTGAAACTTTCATTGTTGCTGTGATGTTTGGTTGGAGTCCCTGGAACCAGGGCGTGGCTGTCTCCACTTCAACTCCAAAGTAAAGTTCTGGACAAGAAAGGAAGGCCCTTCCCCTAGGGCAGGAAGCTGCAATCTCTGTAAGAGTTCAGTCTCCCCCCAACCTCCACCTCCAATACCTACAAAGCCACATCAGGTGGCTAGGTTTGGGAGTAACTTGCCTTGGAGACATGAGAAAAATCAGTCTACTTTTCCAAAACTTAAAACTGCTAGATGAATATCCTGGGAGTTCATCCTCTCCTACCTCCGCCTTGGAGGACTTTAATCTTTTTTCCACTCTCTGTCTACAAGCCTGAGGATGCTGTTTTCATCCATCATCTCGACTGCAGTGACATTGCTTGTTTCCTCCACTCATCAATAGATTAGGCAACGTAAAAATTTCATATGTAAGCATGTTAACTAGGGGCATAGTGAAGGCAAAACATGTGCAGGTTATCATGAGGCTGGTTGTGTAATAAATTAAGAAATACAAAATAGATAGCTATAATGGCCCTTTATTTTAAGGAAGTTTTTACTTTTACCAACATTGCTTCAAGCAGGGGTTACACTATTGGTCCCACGGTTCTAAATGAAGCTTCTCTCAACACATGGAAATAGGTCATCTGGACCAGAGGAAATTAAAACGCAAAAATAAAATAAAATCAAAATAAGAATAGTGAAGATGTGCACACTCTATGAGATGACTGTATTTGCTATAAGTGAGTCTAAAACTTGACTTCAATCTTTACGGAAATCAAAGAAAACAAAGGCATGCTTACATACGTATATATTTTTAATTATCTGAAATGAAGAACTATGCCAACTCCTCAAGGGAGACAAAAATATTTCCTTTTATTTTCTAAATAAAACTTCTAAAACAATTTATTAAATGATTTTTGAGAGGACACAATTCAGTCTATAGCATCAGGCAACCCCAAGGAGAACTAATTCGATGGTACCCTGGTAGCTCAGCAAATACAAAAACAAGCAGTTCAATATTATTTGTAAAATGAGGCAGAATAAAGAATAATACAATGAGATTCCAGAATATATTAAAAAACTGAACTTTAATTATTAAACCCAAAATACAGATTCTTAGCCACAATTCTTTTTAATTCAGGTTATATGCTATATAACTAGAATAGAGATACAATTATCTCACAGTAGTAACACATTTATAAGAGTGAAAGTATATAATTCTTGCTTTATTTTCTCATTGCTCAGCGTTCACATCCTTCGGTGTCTGGCATATTTTGAGATTTAGAAAATGTTCTGAAAATTAAATGAGGCCATAAAGTCAAAACAGAAAAAGTTACCAACGCCAAGTAAAAACATTTGAAAGTTAAGAAAAGCATTAGAAAAGATGCAAAATGATCCCCATTCTTTCCGCCAATTAGCATAATTTGCCCAAAGTCTTTACAAATCACATGACCTATTAAAATCCATTGGTCAATTTTATTACTTATACTTTCAGCAATAGAGATGCCCAATCTCACCTTTTTAAAACGCTTTTGATTTTTACTTGGCTTCTGGGCCACAATGCTCTCCTATTTTACCTCTCACTTCTCTTTCTTTGTTAATCTATACTCTTTCCGGATCATCTCCTCTACTACGAGGCTTTAAATACCAGAAACACATGATTTCTTCTCCACTTGACATCTGAAGCTCTAACCACTCCCTTGAGGCCCAGTGTTGTATACCTAACTGCTCACTCAACACCTCATTTTGTCTCTCCAATAGGCTTCCAAATGTAGCAAGGCCCAGACTTTATTCTTGAGACCAATACAAGGCACCCAGTCCTTGAGGCCAAACCTTCAGAGTCGCATTTGGTCTTTCCCAATAAACAAGCTCTTTGAACAAGTGTGATGTCCACCATCCCCGTGGACTTTGGTGATTGTCCCTGGCTGGTCCCCTGGTTCCACTCCAGCCTCCTGATCTGCTTGCCCTCCCCCACTCACACTACAGGATCCAGAGTTCCTCTGATGAATGAGCTTAACAGAACCAAGTGAGGAGGCAGGGCACTGACATCTCACTCAGGTCATGGAGAGCCAGAAAGACCTCTTGTCTTAGAGCAGAGGACAACTTTCCCATGCCCAAGGTGCACTTGTCTCTTAGGTACAGGATTTGTTTCTCCAAAACCTTGAAGGGAGACATGAAGATGCCGAGGTCACTCTCTTTATCCATCATTTCATATGCTTCTGCTGACAACGAACCCTGTGGGGTCACACATTTTCTTTCGATTCTTAACCTCCTGGTGGCTCCATTTTCCCATATCGGAAATAGGTTAGTTGCTATTCCTTCTTCCTGAGGTTGATATGAGGATTCAATGAGATGACGCCTAACTGAGTGCCTGCTTCAACCCATGATGGTTATTTGATTAGTTCTAGTTAAATGATTGTTTTATTTAGACCAGCTCCTATGGAGCTCAAACCACACCTATGGATATGAGAGTGAAACTCCCACAGTAATATCTCACCCTCATCTCCTGGTCTTGTCATTTTCCCCTCATATTCCAGACACTCAGCCAATTATATGCCACCTACCTCCATCAAAGTTAGAAGCTCCTCTCAATGACCAAAATGTTCAAAAAGACCATGAAAGAAAGGTCAGTGTTTAGCCCCAAAGAATAAAGGATATTACCTCAGAATAGAGGGAGACCTGTGAATGCCAGAAGTGAATGCCCTAGGGTAAGTGCTATAATATTCATGAGCATTATCCTTATTCTTATTGTTATAACCTGGTGAGGTTACCGGGCTTTGCTGAGGGTCGTGTAGAAAGGCAGCAGAGGAGCAGCTTCCAAATTCTGTCCTGAGGTACTGCTCAGTGAGCAAGTCAGCTGTAGACAAAGGTGATAACATTCATATCGTCCCGAAGGCTGGAGGTCTGAGGGATGAAACCTTCCAGGGCTTTTTCATTCTTGTACTGTGCATCCTTTTCTGCACATGGAACTCTGACCAAGCTTTCATGCTTGAGAGCTCCCCTTCGAGAGCTTTCTGGCACTGCTGCTCAGTTTGGATTCTCCCTAAAACCACAGGGGCCCAAGTTTGGAAAATGACTAGTGAACAGCCAGTTTAAACTTGAATTACTTACTTGTACTAAAAGAGATATTAACACACAAAAAGAGAAGCTATGGAGGTGGAAGTAATGTGATTCAGGAAATCTTTGAGCCTGAAAAATGAGTGGCTTTCGCCAGACTATGCGGAAACCCAGTTAACACCATCGGTGAATGAAGTGAAGTACTTAGTTTGTCCCTCACCACGACCTGGGTGATATCGTCAGCCCCTGGTACAGATAAGGGGACAGGCTTTGTGAGCATGAGTAACTTGCTTGGGTCTTCTATTCCAGGCTACCTCTCATGGGGTCCCCATCAGGCCCTGCAGCTCTAGCTGGGTCCTGGCTCATCCAGTGAGCAACTTCCTTCACTTGGCACTGTGGCCATTTCAGCCAGGTGTCATGGAAGTACCACCTGGTAGAGGGATTTAATGCTTAGGGATCCTACTTGAGCATCATTGCTGCTTTGACTGGAGGCCTTCATTCTTCTTGAGAACTGTCTTGTCATGTGCTGGAACTTTCAAGGTGCCAAAGCTGGGTCTACCAGAAAGCAGAGTCAAAGAAGTATCCTCCTTCCCTTCATGTGTTATGCTCTCATTATAGGTTCCAAAAGAAGAGCTGATATGCACCCCAATGTCTCAGAGAGCTTAAGGAGGTAACCACAGTTCTTTGAATCTATACTCACACCATTCCTCTCCTTGGGATCCAATCATGAACCTTTTTGGTGAGGGGATCTTAGCTGGGGTTGGACCTGTGTAGTAATTCACCCATTGAAACTCAAGCATTGCTTCCCTCTAATGACTGAAGTCATTCAACTGGGTTGGTTGACTTTTTTTTTAACGTTATTTTACTTGAAGGAGACTCTTAGTCCCACAAGCATAGATTTCTGGGATCCCACCCCACATATTCATCAAATATGCCCCGACATATCATATTCACCTGGACGAAATATAGAGTGAAGGTGATGATGATGATGGAAAAACAATACGTCATCGTTAGGTAAGTAATTGCTGAGATCCAGGTATCTGCTAGACATTTTACATATATCATCTCATTTCATCATCACAATATACAATTGAGGGGACTGAGTTTCAGCAAAGATAAGTAACATGTTTGAGGTGCCACTATATGTGTGTGTATATATATGTATACACACACACATATATGTATATCCAGACATACATCTCTATCTCTATCTATATCTGTATCTATATCTATAGCTATATCTATCTATCATCTATATCTGTATCTATATCTATCTATCTACTTATCTATCTGTGGGATTTTATATTACTCCTTCTCTATCATTTTCCAGGATCAAATCAACAATGAAAATAGCTTTATCACAAATTATAATATATGATAGGGTTCTGCTCTCTCTATTGTCTTGTTTTCCAAACTTCTTTCAGAAAATCCTTTCCAAGGTCAGAAAATGTGACCTTGCTTGTTTAATCTCCCAGATGAACTTTGGGGTCATTTTGTCAAAAAGCAGCTTTTCCTATCTACATAATTCTCTGTCACTCTGTCCTGATCATTCCCTTCTTGGCACTTATTGCAACTGCACCTGCATATTTTGGTGTGGTCGTGTTATTGTTTCTGTCCCCTCCTGGACTGAAGCCCAATTAGGGCAAGGCTGTGCCTGGTTAGTCTGGTCAGGCTGTGTGCAGTATATAGTGTCTGTCACGTAGTGCAGGGACACAATCAATGTTGGTCCCTAAGTGAAGGAATAAACTCTCAGACAAATTAATTTGGGAAGAAATTTACATATTTAAAATATTTAGTATTCCCATCTAGAAGCAAAACATAATCATTGATAACTGAGACTTTCATATCGTTCAGCAATATTTAATGTTTTTTATTTATATTAATTCTTAACATGGGTCTAATTTTATATTTTTTCAAATGGCTACTCAGCTGTCCCAGCACCAATGAATAAAAAGTTCACAATTACCCCTATAATTTGAGATGCTACCTTTGTCATGCACTGTATTTCCATGTGCATTTGAATTTAATACTTTTTACCCTACTTCATTGCTCTACTTGGTTATTCAAGCCCCAGTACTTCCCTGTTTTAATTATTGAGATTTCATGGGATGTATTAATATTTCTTAGGGCTAGTCCCCCTCGGAGTTTTCCTTTTTCAGTGTTTTCTTGGTTATTCTTGAATGTTTGCTTTCCCACATAAATTTTGGTATCAACATTAAAATATTTTATTGAGATTCCACTGAATTTACAAATTAATTGGGGAGAATGACATCTTTGTAATGTTGACTTATCCTATCTAATTAAAGAGGATGTTTTTATATTCAAGCCTACTTTTGTGTTCTTTAGTAGTTTAAAACTTTTTTTAAACATTTTCCTCTGATAGCTTTCGCACATTTCTTGTTAAATTTATTCTTAATTATTTACTTTTTGCTGCTATTTTAAATGGTTTCTTCCTCCTTATGTGCTCTCACTTTATTGCTGTGTTTATGAAGGCTATTGATTTTTATATGTTGATTTTATGTCCTACTACTTCACTGACTCTTTTATCATTTGAATCAGTTACATCATTTTTTATTATTGATTCTCCGTGGTTTTCCAAGTATACTATCATTTCATTTGCAAATAGAGAAGGTTTCACTATCTTTTTTTTTTAAAACAACTCTTATGCCTTTAGTTGACTATCTCTAATAAATTATTGAATAGTGACAGAGAGAGTGAACACTCTTGCCTTGTTCCTGATGTTATTGAAAATTCCTCTAATTTTTCCCCATTAAATATGATACTGGTTTAAAAACTAAATTATATATATATATTATCATGTTAAGAACATATCCCTCAATTCTTATTTTCTTGAGTGTTTTTATCATAAATAGAGATTGAATTTTGTCAAAGGCTTTCTCAACACCCATTGAGGTAATCACATTTTTTCTTAGATTGATTAACATGTTGTATGACATATATGGATTTCCTAACACTGAAACAAGATTGTAAATTCCACTTGATTGTGGTGTATTACTTTTTGAATATGGTGTTGGATTCTTCTTGCTAAGAATTTTTGGATTAATATTCAGGAGTGATATGAATCTATCCTAGTTTTCCTTCTTTGCAGTGTCTTCTTCTGGTTTTAGTATTAGTGTCATACTTGCTTCACAAAAGGATTTAGGAAGTTTTCCTTTATTTCAATGCTCTGGAATAATTTATAGAGCATTGAAACTATCTGGTCTTTGCAAGTTGGATAGAATTCCCTTATGAAACCATCTGAGCCCAGCGCTTTTTCTGTGGTAGTTCCTTAATACATTTCTCAATTTCTTTTATGGAAATCATTCTGTTTAAGCTTTCTATGTAAATTTTGATAATTTATATTTCCCTAGGAAATTTCCATTTAATTTGGATTTTCAAATTTATTTGCACAGAGATTTGCAAAATAGTCCCATGGTTTTTTTTTTTTATTGTTTTCAATGATTATTTTCCACATATCATTTCTTATTTAAGTTGATGATTTCTCCCTTTTCCTCTTCATTAAGTTAGCTAGTAGTTTGTCTGCTTTGTTAATTTAAAAACATGATTTATATTTATTAATTAATTTTTTTTTAAACTCTCTTCCTAATTAGTTTCTACTTTTTTTCTTTATTATTTCCTCCCTTGAGTCTTCTTTTGTTTACTTTGTTATTCTTTTCTGAATTTTTTTGAGGCAGAATTTTAATTCATTTGTTTTTATTCTTTCACTTTCATTGATAAAAGTGTTTATTGTTTCCTCTGATCACTGCTTTTTATTCATCTTATATATTTTGTTATGTAGTATTTTCATTTTTATTATTTTAAGAAATTTTGTACTTCCCCTTTCATCCAGGAGTTGTTTAATAGGATGTTTTTTAATTTCCAAGTGGAAAGGTCTTTAAGTTCTTGGTTTCTGTTAGTAAATTCTAGTTTCATCATCTTGTGATCACAGAATATATTTGTGAAATTTCTCTTTTATGAAAGTTATTGATGTTTTCTTTGTCACCTAATAATGATCACTTTTTATGAATGCACACCTGAGAAGAACGTTTATTCTCTATTGTCAGGCTGTAGAGTTCAACAGAGCCATAAGATTACTCTCTTGATGATGTTTTTACATCTTCTACGTCTTTTTTTTTTGTCCATTTGATCTCTCTTGCATAATAATCTGTTATTAGTGTGTTTCTATCTATGTCTCCTTCATCTTGTGATATTTTCTTTATAAAAGTGTTTGCTGAGTTATCTAATGCATAAATATTCACAAATGTTTTATTTCCATCATGGATTGTGGCTTTTAGCATTAAAAGTACACTTCACCATCACATTCAATACTTTGAGATGTACTTTGTCTCATGTCAGAATTGTTGCCTTGTTCTCTTCTTTTCTATTTTCTTGGTCTACTTTGTCCATCTCTCTCTCTCTCTCTTTTTTTTTGTTTTGGACTTTCTCAGTTACTTTGTATTAGCTGTGGTTCTTGTATACAGTATATAGTTGAGTTTTGTTTTGTGAATCAAACTGTACATATTTTTATTTTAATAGGTGAGTTAATCTCGTTCACATTTATTATCATGATTTGCTTGATGTCAACTTTACCATAATATTTTTAATTTATCATATTATATTCATAATAATATTTTATAATTATGTGTATTTTTTTATATTTGCTATGTTCCTTTGTTTAGAAAAAATATGTTTCTTTTATTTACGTTTTGGGGGTATTTAGAAGGTTTTTACCTTTGTTCTAGTTTTTACCTTTGTGCTTTTTAATATCCTTAGTTCTGTGTTTTCTTCTTATATTTTATTAACGCATTTATCAGCTTGTTTGTACCCTTTAACACTCACATATCGACTATACAGCAATGAGCTGTCTGCATTTTACTCTTCCTTTTCCTCCCAATTTTAGGTGCATTATTTCTACTTTTTTTTTTTTTTTTTTTTGGGGTGGGGAGGAAGATCAGCCCTGAGCTACCATCCATGGTAATCCTCCTCTTTTTGCTGAGGAAGACCGGCTCTGAGCTAACATCTATTGCCAATCCTCCTCCTTTTTTTTCCCCCAAAGCCCCAGCAGACAGCCGTATGTCATAGTTGCACATCCTTCCGGTTGCTGTATGTGGGACGCCGCCTCAGCATGGCCAGAGAAGCGGTGCATCGGTGCGCCGGGGATCTGAACCTGGGCCGCCAGTAATGGAGCGTGGGCACCCAACCACTAAGCCACCGGGCCGGCCCCTATTTCTACTTTTTAACAACATATAATATTTGACATTCATCTCCTATCCTCACTTCCATCTTTGCTTTAGTCATACATGAACATTTGAATATTTTAAAGCCTCACCAAAAGCTGATGTTTCGCTGAAGTTTTCCCAGTCATTGTTTGGTTGGACAAAGTGCATCCTCCCATATATTCTTTTTTTTTTTTTTTGTGAGGAAGATCAGCCCTGAGCTAACATCCATGCTAATCCTCCTCTTTTTGCTGAGGAAGACCGGCTCTGAGCTAACATCTATTGCCAGCCCTCCTCCTTTTTCTTCCCCAAAGCCCCAGTAGATAGTTGTATGTCATAGTTGCACATCCTTCTAGTTGCTGTATGTGGGACACGGCCTCAGCATGGCCGGAGAAGCAGGGCGTTGGTGTGCTCCCAGGATTCAAACCCAGGTGGCCAGTAAGGGAGCATGTGCACTTAACCGCTAAGCCACGGGAGCCGGCCCCCCTCCCATATATTCTTGAAGATGTGCTGTTTGGTGCAGAAAGCCCTGAGATCTTATATGTTGAAAACTATTTTTTATAGTTGTGATATTTGAAGGAGAAGGAGAGCAAGGCTGGATATAAAATCATTGGTTCTCATTTGCTTTTCACACTTTCTTTTTTTTTTTTAATGCTGCTCTATTGATACTTTGCATTGCATGTGGGTTTTGAAAAGTCTGATGCTAACGTATATATTTTTTTCTTTGTAAATTATTACGGTTTTTTTTTGCCTAGAGAACTTGAGGAATTTTTGTTTATCTTTAAAAGCTATTTAGTTTTATTTGGATAGGTCTTGTTGTTTATCATTCTGGATTAATTTCCCCAGATATCTGGTCAACCTTTTCAACCTGTAGATTTAGGTCTTTTACTATGTCTGTAAATTTTTCCTGACTATAATTTTAAATATTATTTCTGTACCATTGTTTCATTTTTCTTCTTTAGAGACTCGAGCAATGTGAACAACTATTCTTTGTTTGCCTGTCTTACATTTCCATTACCTTCTCTCTGATACTTTTTACTTTTTTCTTTGTGTCATTTTCATTGTTTTGGTTGATTTCCTGCCTTTCTTCAGTGCTCTTTATTAAAAGTTTATTTTAGTCTATTCTCTTAGACAGCTTGTAATTTAGTCGTTATTTCTGAGATAAGCTTGTCTTTTTCTTAAATTTCTTTCTGAGTTCAAACAACTTTAAAAATTTTTTCTTTGTATTTGTCCATTTCTTTTATTATGTTTTTTAATTTTTGAATTTCTGATTCAAGGTGGTTTTTCCTACCTTAACTGCTTATTTGAGTATACATAACTGTCTTTGGAGTATTGTGCTGGGCAGCCTTCTCCCAAGATTCCCAATTCCTGAAGTACGTGCTTCTCTTTGAGTGTGGACAGAACCTGTGAACATGATGGTTTACCTCTCCTGTGGTTACATTATGTTATATGGCAAAAGAGATTTTGTAGATGTAATTAAGTTACCTAATTAGTTGACTCTAAGTTAATCAAAAGGGAGTTTATCCTGCATGGACCTATGAGGTGAACCCTTAAATTAGATGAGAAGATCAGCAGATGATCTCCTCCTGGCTTGGGAGAAAGCAAAGAACCATGTTGCAAATTGCCTCTGGAAGAGCCATGTAGCTAGGACAAGAGAGTGGTCTCTAGGAGCTGAGAACGACTCTGAGAAAACAGCCAGCAAGAAAATGGGGACCTCAGTCATACGACTGCAGGAAACGGAATTCTGCCAACAACACGAAGAGCCTTGAAAGAGGACTTCAAGCTCCAGATGAGAACACAGCCCTGTCCAACATCTTGATTACTGACTTTTGAGATGCCTGAGCAGAGAGCCAAGTTATGCCATGCCCAGACTTCTGACTTACAGAAACTGTGAGGTAATAAAAGGGTGTTGTGTTAAGGCAGTAGTTTGTGCTAATTTGTCATGTAGCAATAGAAAACTAGTACATGTTTTGGTATCTGGAAGTGAGGTGCTAAAAATGTGAGTCCTTTTGGAACTGTGCAATGGAAAGAAAGTGGAAGAATTTGGGGAAACATGGTAGAGAAAGCCTAGATTTCTTTGAACAGAACCTGGACTTTGAGGACACTGCCAGTGATGACTCACAAGGAAGTGAGGTACATGTTATTGGAAACTAGGGAAGGAGGATCCTTGTTACGTAGTGGCAGAAAGCTTAGCAAAATTGTTTCTTGAAGTTGTACAGAAAGCAGAACTTGTAAGCAATGAGCTCGATTATATAGCTAAGAGATTGCCAAGCAAAGTGTGGAAGGTGCTGCCTGGTCTTTTTGCACGGCTTATAGTAAGAGGCAAGAGGAGGAGATACATTGAAGGAAGAACTGTTAAACTAAAAGGAACCAAAAACAGATGATTTTGGAAATTCTTAGCCTCTCCAGATGGCCAAAGATGCTAAAAGTGAGAAATAGCTGCTGAAAGCTTTCATCAAGAAAAGGCTGAGTATGTGACTAAATGACCTTTCTAAAACTTTAGAAAGATCAAGAGGTTAAAGTATTCATTCCCACAAATGGCCCTTTCAAGAGATTAAGGGTATAATCCTATCAGGAAGTTTAAGGACTTGTCCCTCATCACCTCAGCAGGTGCCAGCGATAGAATTAGAGTTATCTTGAAAAGATTTCTGGATGTGGCTTTTGTCTAATGGAGTATAATCCATGGAAAACCCACAAACTTATTTTGAAAATTGTTTCATCAGAAACACAGCCAGCTTGAACTACAAGGGACAGATTGAAAACAAGAGGAAAAGAGGCTGTTGGACCCCTAAAGTTCTACTAGCAGGAAGCAGACTGAGAAAACTATTCAGCGGTAAGTATGTGCTACCCTTCAAGGAAAAGGAAGGATGGCTTGGAGGGTGGGACCAAGAGCCCAGAGGGCAGAGCTGAGAGCAGGGAAGAATTATTCCCAGTTCCTGAAACGTAGCCTAGTGTTCCCATTTTCCCAGTGGATTGCAGAACTACCATGAACCAGTGAACTCCTTTTTTTTTTCCTTTCTCTTGAACCAAAATATCTCCAGCCATTGTCCTCTGCCTGTCCCACCATTGTATACTGGGAGCGCTGGGGACATGTGACTTGTCTCTTAGCTTCACAAGTCCACAGATGAAAAGCAATTGTGCCCCAGAAGCTACACTTAATGGATTACCCCCAGGAGCCTCATTCAAATGGGATTTAGATGATCTTGTCCATGAGAACTTCGACTTTGAGCTGATGAGACGGTGCAGTCTAGATTAGATGAGGAGATTTTGATTTTTGAGCTGACACTCTAATGAGATTCAACTAACCCTTTCCCAGACTACTAAGTTTCAGAAACTGTGAGATATGTTGTTTTAAGCCCATAAATTTGTGATAGTTTGCTCTGCACAATAGAAAACTAAAACAAATGTAGACATAGAATTTTTCACTGCTTCATGGTTTTATCTCAGGGGGGAACTTACCTTAATCAATTTATGTGAAATTTTATTTTCTGATTTTCTGCATAGTTTTCTATGAACTGTACTTTCCTTTTGTTCTTTTTTTAATGATATTGTGTATCTTGTTATCAGTGTCTAGTATAACTAGTACATCTAGTATATTGTGACTTTTTAATCAGTCTAGCAAAATCCAGGTTCTTGAGCAAATTCTTTTAGTTTGTTTTAATGGTGGACGTGGGTTATGGGTCTTCTGATTTTGTGGTTCTCTTTTATTCTGCAGGACTGTAATTTATCCCTTTTTCCTTCTTTGCCCACTCACCTCTTAATTGATAATGGGCACATCTTCCTAAAGTCTTTAGAAGCCTGAAAAGATATGCACGAAAATGTTAGCAGTCATTATTTCCGAGGGATGGATGTTTATTTTAGTAGCATTTTTTTTTCTTATTTGTGTCCTAAAATTTGTCTTCATTGAGCATGCTTTATTAAAGCAATAAAATTAATTGTAATAATAATAGTAATAATGATAATACCAGTTGTTATGGGCTATTCTCATGTGATGTACCAAGAAGAATACTTTACCTAAGTGATTTTATTTATTCTGTGCAGCAGTACTCATAGGTAAGCATTATCATTCTCTTCTGAGGTTTATTTAGTGTTGGCCTTAAACAAATAGACAGCTAGTTATTTCTCCAGCAAAAATGGTTTTATTCGGGTTCAGCAAAGAATTGCAATTTGGGGTCTGCAACCATGGCAGGCCGTGCGCAAGTCCCCCAGCAGCAAAAGAGGAGAAACTCTTTTTTTAGAGGTGAAGGGGAAGTTGGGAGCTACTGTAAACAGAGTTTGAGGTGTAGTGGCTTTTCCTTGGCTGAGGTGTGACAGCCTCTCAGTGGTTGTGCTTCTTGACAGTAAAGAAAAGGAAGTCTTTCTTCTTCCTGTTAGGTTCTGCTACTGATTTAGGGATCCCCATTTTGGCTCCCCAATTCCATTTGGATGAAATTTCTGTTTATTAATTTCCACATTATCTTATATAAATGTCAAAACTACAATTTGATACATTATGAATCAAGATGAAATTTTGGTGAAAATGATATAAAACTTGATTGGGGAGGAGTCTTTTCTCCTTCTCTTTCTCCTCCTCCTCCTCACTATAATCTCCATTCTATGACTAATAGGTATTGATAACTTATCTCAATATGGACCAGGCACTGTGCAAAGCACTTCACATGTGTGATCACATTAGCCGTATAGAATCAATGCCATTAGCATTCCACATTTATAATAAATACTTTACAGAACTATTAGGTGGGGAATCTATTTTTTGAGTACAAATGTCTAAGTATCTCCAAATATATTTTTAATCATCACAAAAATCCTGTGATTATGACTATTCTTTTTTTTTTTTTTTTTTATTGCAGTAACATTGGTTTATAACATTGCAAAAATTTCAGGTGTACATCATTGTACTTCTATTTCTGCATGGACTACATCATGTTCACCACCAAAATACTAATTACAACCCATCACCACACACATGTACCGAATTATCCCTTTCACCCTCCACCCTCCCCCCTTCCCCTCTGGTAACCACCAATCCAATCTCTGTCCCTATGTTGATTATGACTATTCTTATCATTATCACCTCCTCTTTGTCCATGTGAAAAAAAAGTCTTACAGATGTAATTTACCCAAGGTTGCATAGCCAGTAGACGACAAGGAAGGATGTGACCCTGGGTCAGTGATTATAAGAGCTCTTTCCTTTCCCCACAGTTATAAATATAACTGTTCACATTAGAAGAAGTAAATTATGTAAACTAATTTCTCAAGCTGTTTTGTATGAAATAAGAGGCATTAATGATCCTTGATAAGACCTAATTTCTTGTCTTATGATACACAAATACTCTGCTGAGTTGACTGTGGACATGTAAGTTATTTGTCTACTTGATGGGCCTCTTGGGTCCTGGAAGGCCAAATTATATTCAACTTTGGATTAGAAAAATGTTTGATTATGCTGAGTTTAACATTTCCCCTTTTTTGGTACATTCCACTCTTGAGTTGCTATTACCAGAGACTTGACAAAAACCTTTCCAAGCAGTTCACTGATCTGGGTCAGACCATTTCCATGGTCTCCCGTCTGGGCCAGAGCTCACATATGCCCCTGATGCCAGACCCCGTTTTTTATCAAGGGCTTTTTGCCATTGCCATGACCACCAAATGCCCTTAGCAAGACCAAATTGTGTTTTCAGGAGAATTACTCCTTTTCTTCCCCCTGAGATTTATTGGGCACAAGTAATATTTCACTTTTTCTTTTGATGAAAGCATTGCTTTCTTTTGTCCTTTAGGAAAATATTCCTACCACTCCAGAAAGGTAAACCTAAACACATGGATGCAGAGATGTTGACTCTGCAGCTGGAGCCTGAGATGGAGCCTCTCTGTGAATTTTGATCTTGTTCCAAACTAAGCTGCCACAGCCTCGTCTCCAAGCCTGCGTCTGTGTTATGGCTCTAACAACTGTTTTTTTGGTTACACTTTGGGTACGTGGCTTCTTCCTGAAGTGCACTCAGCTTACTATTAAAAGACTCCAAAATGAACAACCTACTTTCTGTGTGGTATTGAAGTGATATTTTAATCCTAAGTAAACAATTGGAAGGTTCAATAACTTAATAACAGTACAGCTATGTTAATAACTTGCCTCTCAAGCTTTTGAAACAATTCATACTTTCTCATGTCCTTTTAAAAGTTACCAACAGCTTCTACAAACATAAACGAATCCAGAAATAACTAGATGAATCTCAGTTTCAACACATTTTTTTCTTTAAAACTGCTCTCGAACTTAAAGATACAAAAATGTATAACCAATTTTATAAAGAATCTTGCTGTAATCTCAAATTTAGTTTAATATAAATAAGACTCTTGAAAGTAATTATAGAGATTTTATATCAGAGATAAAACAACCTTATGTTTAATACTGTAAAATCATTGTTCAGATAAGTAGTTAAAAACTTACTTTAGAACATGTAATGCTGAGAACTGAGTTTTGTGAGAAATACTTTATTCAACAGATAACATTTATCTAGCAACTAAGGTATGTCCATTCTTGTGCTAGTTTCCAAGGGAAATGGAAACAACATACATTCTGCCCTCCATGTGTTTAATTTTCTCAGACCTTTTGAGGACTCGCCCACTCTTCCTACCCATATAATGATTACTGAATATATTTTAGCTTTGTGAGAAGATCGCTCATCCAAATCCATTCAGAAATCGAGGATCATCATGAAGAGATTTTATTGTGTTCGCCGGAGACCATTGGGAATGGTCCAGGGACCCATGTGGTTCCATAATAACCTCGGAGTTTCCTCTCTCAACATCCAAGACAGACATCTTATTGGGACAAGGGTGTCAGTGCCACTCAAATACCACCTTCAGCCTATGAAAGCCTCTACTTCTAAAATCTCTTGAAGTTTTAGAAGGAAGTTCAATGACATTTCCTCCTTCACATAAGATGAATTAAAAACTTTTGACAAAAATATTTGTTTTGGTGACTCCAGTCAGAAACATTTTTAACAATGTATGCCAAACTCTAACAGCTCCCATTTTTAAGAGCATATTTTCTGATATTACTAACACACATACACACACACACACACTGTGAAGAGTTAGTTGTCTGGTAGCCCTCTGGCTGGAGTAGCCTGGGGAAAATGTGATGTCTAATAATATAGGTGACCTAAGGACTTACCTCACATACCACGAAATGTCTTAGAACTATTTTTCCTTTTGTAGAGGAGGAAGAACTATTCCTCTACCCTCTGGGTCCTTCCAGCTTGTCTAAGAATTAAATTGACATGAGACAGAATAACAGGAGAAAATCAAGCAAAGTTTGATAATGTGTATACATGGGAGAAACCCAGGAAAACTGAGTAACTCGCGAAATGGCCAAAGCCACCCCTTTGAATGCCATCTTCAGCTAAAGACAAAGGAGGATGTTGAGGGTAGTGGTTTGGGACTTCAAAGGAGAGGAAGGCAATTTACATGGAGATGGAAAGGCAAATGTTTGATAAGTGTTTGCTGGGCCATCTGTAGACAATGTGACCCAAGAGACAGAACTTTGATAAAAATGGGCTTAGCAAGGACCCTCCCAGTCTGCCAATACCCAGAGTCATCTACGGTGATGGACTGTCCCGGGACAGGCCTTCTTTCTTGAATCCTTTCAGGCAGTTAGGGGGAAGGTCAAAGTTTCTTTCAGATTCTTTTTTCCTGAAGAAATAATCAAGCCAAAGAGACACATTTTGGGGTGGCAAAATTCTGATCCCCACATCTTTGTAGATTTTCAGGGCAAGAAAATTGTGGCACCAATTGAGTATATCAGGGAGAAGTACTGAGTTTTCACAGTGACATTTTCAGCTGGGTGTGCAAAACAGTGACACAGCAAGAGGAGACATGAGATGTATCATCTAAAATCCATAATTGATGAAAGGCAGATGTGGAAGGAATTCTTACCATAATGGAACAATTCTTTCCTAATATTAGATCAAATTCCAGATGGAGAGTCCTGTTGTATGAAATTTTGTGTCATACCATTGCTCAGAAAATTACCCACCATAGTGCTTAAAGCCTTTAATAGGCCCTCATTCCCGGAAATCGCCCTTCCAGGGTCTTCTCATCGGGCTCTGGTGACACCTGCTTCTTCTCTTCAGCCCAGGTATGGTGAAATGACTTGCCACTTTTGCTAGTCTCTGAGAGCTTCATCATATCTTAACCTTGACCACACCTCTGCAAGTAGCTCCTTTATTAAATTACCCTCATTTGAAACCTTGCCTATTAGGTTACCAGCTTTGGAGACTAGGGCAATTTTAGTTGTAACAACTGAGATAAAGAATATCTGAAGAACGTAGATTATATACTGGGAAATGCAAATTGGAGATGGAGTCACGGAATCTCTGAACAGAGACGACTCTGTGTTGACTTACATTTCCAATCTTTCTACCTACAATATATGAAGTAAGGTCTTCAAGATTCTACTTGCTCTGTTTGATTTTGGATTTACTTTGGTGTGTGTGACCACGGTCAGAGGGACTGGAAAAAGTTTTGTGAATGGGAAATGAATACTTATTGAAAACCTACTAGGCACCAGCCACTGAAAATAGAGCTTGAGTCATCTAATTAAATTCTCACAACACGAAAAGTTGATTGTTTTTATTTCCATTTTATGATCAGAAAACATTATTAAGTAGAAGAGCCAGGAAGAGAACTCAGGTCTGACTCCAAAATTCATTTTCTTTCCATCACGTCACACTACGGTCTTGGTGATGAGGCTCACAAACTGCTCTCACTTTGTAGAGGATGGATAGGTGTGCCGTCTAACAGACTTAGTGGCAGAGCTAAGGTTCTGGCTTGGGACTAAAGTTCTGAGTCGTCGCCTTTTCTGCTCCACCACATGCACTGTTTACAGATAGCTGAGATTGCATATGCTAAGTGTCATGAAATATGTAAAAGTGTTTATTACAAGATCTTTTTCCTTACAGTTGTTATGGTTTAAATGGGACAACATAGTGGAACACAGAAAGCAGAGAGAGTGATTCTAATTTAGAAAGTGCATGGGTAACTTAATGAAGAAGCTTATATTTGAGCTCTACCCTGGAAAATGGGTTCACTTTGTACAAGTGGAGGTGGCCTCTGATTAGAACTGATTCAAAGATGCAGCAGCGAAGATATAACACAATGAAAACATTATGTAAATCCTATCAACTTTACTGCTTGCAAAAATTATCAACAGCAAACTAAATTACTGAGCTGTATTAAGTTCTTAGTCATAAGAAGACACAGATTTTAAACTCACAACTCAGGAAGACATTGGATGGTATTTTTATAAGAACTTAATATAGAAAATTGTGGTACCTACTACCCTCTAAACTGGGTCCCTGGGGAAGAGAGAGAATGCATAATAGTCTACATTCAAGAACATTGTCTTTAGTCTGATAAGAGGTCAATCTCTTGTTCCCATCCAGTTAATGTGTTAAAATATGGTCAAATATCATGTGACAATATAATTTTCAGAAGTTAAAAATGTGGCTCTCATAAAGAATGAACAGGTGTCAAAACTGCATTCAACTAATTAGATAAGGGAATGACAAATTGCAAAACTGATCACTGAACATCTTTAGGAACTGGATATTTACCAGTATTTAAAAATATACATATTAGAATAAGATTAACAGGTCAGATTCAAAACTTATTAACGTCCTACAGGATAGGAAAACCTTAAACATTAGTTATATTGTGTCCTGGGCAGAAATCTACAAAAGACTAACTTCACAGTGTCTGAATTCCAATAGCAAATGGTAAAGTCTGGACAGGCTGCCCCTCACTGATTTCCAAGTTTTGAATGCTTTTGTCAAAGTCAAATCCCAAAACTATCAAATGATCTAGTTAATACTTTTGAGTATCACTACAAAGTTGAATCTAATATTATCAAGGTTTTATTAATGCATCAAGCATGGCACTAAAAAGACTGAAATGATGTGTCAAATGTTTTAAACATTAAAAATAATCATTTTTTATTTTAAAATAATTTCATATTTCCTTCAGTCTTTAGACTCATGCTAATTTATACATATATTTTAAAATTTGCTACAAGTAATATTGCTAACTTAAAGCAAAATATTTTTCCAAATGAAAATTACCCTGACTTTTTTTACATATGGAATTAAAGGCAACAATAGTGATAATTTTCTTTCATTCTTATTTCTGCAACTGAATATCTTAAATTGGAGCAGGAATAAATATCCCTGCTACTTATTAGGGACATATTGACGAGTTTCTGAATACTTGTCTATCCATGATGTACAGTTGAATACAATATTCTCACATGTATGTATACATGAGATATAATTTTTAATGAAAAATATATGAAATAGTTTTTAAAAATTAATATCATGTTCAGAATAAAACTAAGAGATGAACAAAAACATTAAAATTGTTGAAGAAATAAAAACATTGAGATAATTCTTGAAAAAACTGTGAGCTGTTCTGATCTTGGTAAATATAGCTTAAATTTCCACAGCTGCAATCTGTGAGGAAAAGAGGAAAATAAAACAAACAATGACAAAAAACACAAATTTTTTCTTGGTGTGTGCTTCAGGGTGAGTTGGGCTTGTAAAACTTATCTTGAGGTTATCCGAGACCCAAAGGAAACCTGTTAAGGAAAGAAAAAATAAAGAATTTTCTAATTAGGAAGAAGACAAGAAAAGTTGGTACATTTGTATTGTTTACCGCTGAGCCCCACCTGATGAACATTCAAACATAATTGCTACAAAGTTTGCTCTTGGTACTTTTTATATCCTGGAAGTGCCTGCTGAGAACATACAACTTGGTATATTTCATGCATTAAGATTTCTGTACTAACATAACTACCGAGAACCATACCCGACAGCTTCTGCCCACATCAGAGTTTACCCGCCATTGATATTCCAAATTTGCATTCAATACAAATTTGGATTGCCTGGATGTGTCGACCGGATGTGTCGACCGCCTGGATCAGGCTGGAACTTGCCTCCCTGTTGAGGGACCACATTCTCCTCGCGTGTTGCCAGCACAGAGCATCTGGGTCCCAGGCTCAGGCGTGGGGTTCTCAGACTGGGCAGCCAAGCCCTGGGTGAGTGAGCTCTGCCCTTTCCACAAGGCTCCATGCCACCAGACCCTTTCTCAGCAGAAAAATTCACCTCCTTTATTCTTCCAAGTATCTTTATATTAACATGCTATTTTTTGAGGATGATTGCTAAACAATTTGTTTCCCACAGAATAAAATATCTGCGAGATGGTTTTCATGTTAAAACACGGCTGTCTGTTGAGATGCAGATTTAAACCAGGCTCTACACTATACAGTCACTGGGCTCAGGCTCATCTCCCTCCAGGCAACTCTAGAAAAAGCAGAGAAGGTGAAGGCCTCAGTGTTTAAACCTGCTTTCATGTTAACTGTGAGTAATTAATCATGGTGATCTACAAGTCACTGACTTGACTACATACCACGTCTCCCTTTACAGCAAATTCTTTAGCTTGAGATGTCCAATGCAGTAGCCACTGGCTACATATGGCTATTTAAATTTGAATTAGTTAAAAGTAAATAAAACTGAAAATTCAGATTCTCAGTCACGCTAACCACATTCTAAGGGGTCAATAATCACATGTGGCAAGAATTGGGCAGAGCAGACATGGCTCATTGTCATCATTCCTGAAAGTCCTTTGGACAGTGCCGTCCACAGCTGTGTGGGATGTAGGAAGAGTCTCCAGGGTGAGGAATTGTGAAGCTGGTAAACAATTAAAAATATGTTTTTTACTTACAGACCTATTCTAGCATTTCTCACTTAAAATTTGAGATTTCCTTCTCAATTGAGTCCCTTAGAAAATCTCACAAATGGAGATTTGGGTGGACAATATTTTCTGAATCTTCTCCTGACAGTGTATTTTCAGCAGAAACCTCAGTTAGTTAAGTTTTGTTGAAATTTAATATGTGTCTAATCTGCAAAGCTAAAGTAAAAATCAAACAATAACCAAACTAGGAACACCAGTGAAGGCTTCATCAGGGCATTTTAGAATCTCTTTGTTCTAGAAGAGACATAATCTGAGTCCAGTGTCCCTCCCGCCTGACTTGTCTTTGCAGGTCAACAGCATACCACATGTCATGCCATTTTGTCATTTAGGCGTAATGTCTGGCATGAGCAGCAACTGTGGAGACGACAGCTGGGCCTCCCTAATCACCACGACCAGATTAAATGTATCTTGTAGATCCAATATCTGGATTTCAGTATAAAGCAATAAGTGGAGAACGTTGCCAGCTGTGGAGAAAATTCCAAAATCTTCCTATTAGTTTGTAGACAAACTTCACTATTTGCCATAATACACTGGAATTTTGTTTAAAGAAAGTAGTTCACTAGTTATTTGAACTTTCAGTTTCAGAAATAAGTCAGGGAAAACATGTTGATTTCAGCTCTTGCAAAACATTGAAAAAGTATTACTTCTGATTTTAGTGAATATTAGACACGATAGAATTTTTTCTCTAATGTCCAAAGGTCATCGTTTTGAAGACAAGGATAGTCGCAATTTGAGCATTCACTAGCAATTTAAAGTTTACAAATTTCTTTCTCATATACGATATTTTAAGAAATCCTCACAACTCTTAAAAAGCAAGACACCAGGGACTAAGACAGACAAATTATTGGCCAAGATAGCAGATGCAAAAATAAGCATAAGTATATTGGCCTCAATATCAAGGCTAGGCCGTATTGAGGAAGCTATACTTATTAAATATATATATATATATATATATATTCCTTATTTTTATGTGGTATTTTCAATTAAAAGTATAATGCTTCCACCAAAAAAAATTTCCCTTATGTTTTTAGTGCTTACATTTCTGATTGTATAACTCATGTCGATGGTTCCTAAACTTTGCTTGATCCCTGTATCTTTAAGCCATGACGGAAGCTCCCAGAAACACGCCCAAGCTCACAGAGAATTTACATACATTTTCAGGACGTTTTGGGGCCCTGTAGAGACATATTAGGGAGTCCATGGGCCCCAGAATAAGAAGTCCTGAAATAAACCTAAAAACTCAACATACTTTTTTTGTAAAGCCTTGTGCCTTTCTGATATTTAGTAACCCTGATATCCACATGATGGCGGCAAAGTCTAAAGGTACCTGTCTGCCCTGTTAAATCCTCTTAGGGTAGGACGCATTCTTTGGCTGTCACACTGAGAAATAGAGAACAAAGGTGAGTTCATACATTGGTTACTGAATAGTAAATAATGAAAAGTTGTAAAGAGTAAAACAAAAATCAATACAATTAAATTTTCCTTCTGTGAATATTTTGCTTTGTACTTAAACCAATTACTAAGGTATTTTCCTTGATTAATAAAAATTTGAGTATTTTTAACTGAGCCAGTTTTAATAGTTTAGTAATTAACATAATGGAATATGAATTGATACATTTTGTGATAAATGTGGATTAAATATTTTTAAACATTTGGCGACGTGAGTCATTATGTGATGATAGCATAAAATGCATAAAATTAAACATACACTTTTTTCTCTTTTGAGAATGTCAAATTGGCATGACAGTTTTTGACTTTTTTGCTCAGGGTTGCTTTATACTTAAAATATTTAGGTTTTTAAAAATGTTTTGGCACTTAAGTTTTCTTGAGTATCAGAAAGAGCTCTATACAACTTGTAGTAAGTTTCACTGTGATATGATACCTTTTACTGTTTTTTTCTGTCTATATCTCGAATCATATCACAAAGAGTTTGAGTTAAATTAATAAATTATTATGTTTTTACGAGTTTATTCTTCAGAACAGCAGTCCCCCAAAATGCTCCAGGAAGAACGGCTTCCACAGTCCAAGTAAAGTGAGAAAATTCCACACACTGTTTCTGTCTTTTCAAGATTCACTGTACACTTTTGTATATTAAAGGCTCCGAGAACTCCTAGAGAAACAAAACTGTTTAACTTTATTACGGAATTTTCCAAATTCTTTGGAAAATAGAACAGCTAATAATAGCATCATAACTATTATAATATCATACAGAAGTAGTGTTCCTTAAACTTATTTTAAAGAACGTGGATTTATAAATTTAATTCCTTTTTACCCTCTTTTTTTGTGATACAGATTATTTGAGTGGTTTTTTGAAAAAAACATTGGAATAGGTGTCACAAAAACTGAAGTACAGTTTTATTCTGCTGCTAGCAAGTAGCGTGATTTTAAATAAATTATCTCATTCCCGTGATTCTCATTGCACTCATTTATAAAACAAACATCTCGTAAAATAAAACTGTTTTTTTCCCCAATCTCTGATGTTTTGTTATTCCACAATGTATATTCTAGCCTGTTTTCAAAGACAAGGACTTTTCAAGTTTTCCTGCATCCCAGTAAATACAATATGGTAGGACACAGCATTTATTATATACAGAAATGAAAGACTCCTAAATAATGTGCAAGAAACAGAAACAGTTTGAGAATTTATTCTGCTGCTTATAATAAAAGACCTATACAGTCGTGGCTTTCAACAAAAGGCATGGGTTGATTTTACTCTTGTGTGATAAACAGTGTGAAGACAAGTGGTCCAGGGCTGAATCACAAGGCCAAAGTCGCTGCAGACCCACCAGCTTTTCCCTCATGTTGGCACAGTGAGTGCTGCCCCTCCAGCCATCACGTCCACCCTTCAGACAAGAAGGAGGAAGCTACTCAAGGAGGTGGAGTGCCTACAGGAAGAAAGCAATAATTTCCCCATTATCCTGAGCAGGCTTATTTTTGTTAACATCTTGTTCAGCACCTAGAAGAGTAACTGGCTCATAGCCAGAGTTCGGAAGTGTTTGTTGAATGACTAGGTCACAGAGGTCAGCTCTCTCTCACATGACTATACTGAAAACATTCCCGGATTGAGAAATGTAGATTTTTTTTCCCTTAATCTAGGCCCATTGATTAGCAAAATCCTAGTCTCGTTGATAAAGGGGAAGAGAACATGGTAGGTAAATAGTGTGAGCCACAGGCTGTGGGCTGTATTAGGATAAACTATTTTTTTTCAAACAAGCAGAAAAATCTACCGTGGGAAAGGGCCAGGGGTGCTGACTCAGCCTCTTCAACTGGGCAGAGTGGAAAGTCATCACCATCAGTGTAACATCAACGTCCAGACCATACATGACTGTGGGTGATATTAACATGACTTCACACTTCCCAAGGCAACATGGTAAAAACCTCAGTGTGTAAATTTTTTCCAAATTTATAACAAGATCTGTGAATGGAACATATCAAATAGACCTAACTGTATAACTAAACCAGTAAAATTTCCTTATAACAAATGGCAACAGGAATCCACACACTAATTGGAAATAGCAGTAAAAATAAAAATACCTCATAATTACAGAATGTGGGATTTGGGAATGAAAGAGAACTCAAACTCAAAATCTCTATAACAAACAAATAGTCAAATCACACCCGCAGATAGTAGCAGAAAGTGGTCTGAAATATCACAAGCCTTAATGAATTACATTTTACAATAATTTATAGTCAGCCAAGCATTTTCCACATATGTTATGCATTTCAGTGTATTTAATCCTTCCAACTACTTGTATCAAAACAGCTGTTATGGGCTCCATTTTACGCATGGTAGACACTGAGGAGATAGGACAACTTACTCAAGGTCACGTATGCTCAAATCTCACCCATCATCTCTGTGATTTAAAAATAGGCACAGCATGATACGACAGGAAGAGAGCAGGCCTTTTTCAGTATTAGCCTAATCCTGAAATCATGTTTATTTGGTCCTATCACAAAGAGTTTGAGTTAAATTAATAAATTATTATGTTTTTACAAGTTTATTCTTCAGAACAGCAGTCCCCCAAAATGCTCCAGGAAGAACGGCTTCCACAGTCCAAGTAAAGTGAGAAAATTCCACACACTGTTTCTGTCTTTTCAAGATTTGATGCAGTTCAGTTTATCTATTTTTTCTTTTCTTGCTTGTGCTTTTGGTGTCATATTTAAGAAACCATTGCCTAATCCAAGGTCACAAAGATTTACACCTGTAGATGTGAGTCTTCCAAGTTTGTTCTTCTTTCTTGGGATTGTTTTGGAGATGGTTGCAATTCCATATGTGTTTTAGGATCACCTGGTCCACTTCTTCATAAAAGACAGTTGGAATGTTGATAGTAGATAAATTTTGGGAATATTGCCATCTGAATAATACTTAGTCTTCCAATTCATGAACATAAATGTTTTCCTTTTAGTTAAGACTGACAATTTCTTTCAACAATGTTTTGTAGTTTTCAATATACTAGTCTTTCACCTGTTTTAAAAAATTCAATCCTAAGTATTTTATTCTTTTTGATGCTAATGTAAATGAAAGTTTTCATATTTTTGTTTTTGACTTTGTTGCTGATTGCTCTTGTGTCTTGCAACTGTGCTGAATTCATTTATTTGCTCTAATAGTCTTGGGAGATTTTTGTGGATCATTTAGGTTTTTCTATATATAACACATGTCATCTGTGAAGTGGAGTAGATTTCCTTTTTCCTTTCCAATCTGAATTCATTTTATTTATTTTTCTTGTCTCATTACTCTAACAAGAGCTCTTCCAGTACAATGTTTGTAGAAGTAACAAGAGTGGAAATTCATGTCTTCTTGATGACCTTAGGAGGGAAAGCTTTCAGTATTTCACCCTTAAACATAATGCAAGCTGTACATTTTTTATAGATGCCCTTTATCAGGTTGAGAAAGATCCATTCTATTTCTATTCTTTGAGTGTTTTTATCATGTAAGGGAGTGAGATATTTTTTCAATTTTTTTTGCATCAATTAAGATGATAGTGTATTTTTTCTTCATTCTATTGTACAGTATATTACATTGATTTATTTTTTCATGTGTTGAACTGCTCTTGCATTCCTTGGCTAAATCCCACTTGGTCATTCTGATGGTTAATTTTATGTATCAACTTGATTACGCCATGGTACCCAGATGTTTGGACAAACATCTGTCTGGATATTGTTGTGAAGGTGGTTTTTCAGAAGACATTAACATTTAAATTAGTTTTGAGTAAAGCAAATGATATATAATGTGGGTGGGCCTGATCTAATCAGATGAAGGCCTTAAAAGAAAACAGCCTGAAGTCCACCAAGCAAGAGAGAATTCTGCTTCCAGACTATCTTTGGACTAGAGCTGCAACGACATCTCTTCCCTGGGTCTCCAGCCTGCCAGTCTACCCTGCAGATTTTGGACTTGCTAGCCTTCATAGTTGTGTGAGCCTATTTCTTAAAACAAATCTCCGTTTTTCTATATATGCACATAGTTTACTGGTTCTGTTTCTCTGGAAGACCCTGACTAAAACATTTACGGTTTACAGTCCTATTAGTAAGCTGTTAGATCCACTTGGCTAGTATTTTGGTGAGGACTTGTGAATCTGTATTCATAAGGGATATTGGTCTGTAGTTTTCTTTTCTTGCAATATCTTTACCTGGCTTTGGGGTCAGGGTAAAACTAGGCTCACAGAGTGAGTTAGAAATGGTGCCTCCTTTTCTATTTTTCAGAAGAGTTTGAGAATGATGGGTGCTAATTCTTCTTTAAATGTTTGATAGAATTCACTTGTGAAGCCAAATGGTCCTGAGCTTTTCTTTGTTGGAATTTTTTGGATTGCTAATTCAACATCTTATTTGTCATTGGTAACAGATTTTCTATTTCTTCTTGAGTCAGTTTTGATAGTTTGTGAGTTTTTAGGAATTTATTCATTTCATCCTAGTTATTTTTTTGGCATACGATTGTTCATAATATTCTCTTGTTGTCTCTTTTATTTCTATAAGTTCTGTAACAGTGATATCGCTTTCCTTCCTAATTTAGTAATTTGAGTCTTCGCTCTCTTTTTCTTGGTCAGTCTAGTTAAAACTTTGTCAATTTTGTTGATCTTTATAGAGAACCAGCTTTTGATTTCATTTTCCCTATTGATTTTCAACTCTATGTTTTGTTATCAGTGCTCTAATATTTATTATTTCCTTCCTTTTTCCTGCTTTGCATTTAGTTTGCTATTCTTTTTCTACTTTCTTAAGGTGAAAGCTTAGGGTTTTGATTTGAGATCATTTTTATTTTTTAAGGTAGGCAACTATAGCTGTAAATTTCCCTCCAAGCAGTACTTTCACCACATCCCATAAGTTTCTTGTGAATTTTTCTTTGGCTCATTGGTTATTTAGGGGTTGCCTTATTTTACATATTTTTCCTAAATTTCCTTCTGTTATTGATTTCTAATTTCATTTTATTGTGCTCAGAGAAGAAATCTTGTGTGATTCTATCTTTTAAAATTTATTGAAATTTCTCTTGTAGCTTAACCTATGGTTTACCCCAAAGAATGTTCCATGCACACTGGTTATGTGTATTTTGCTGGGTTTAGTGTTCTAGGAATATCTATTAGTCTAGTTAATTTATGGTGTTTTTCAAGTTCTCTATTTTCTTATTCATCTTCTGTCTAGTTGTTCTCTCCAATATTCAAAGTAGCGTATTGAAGTCTCCAACTATTATTGGAAAACTGTCCATTTCTCTCTTTAATTCTGTCAGTTTTTACTTCCTGTGTATTAGGGATCTGTTATTTGGTCTGTTTATGTTTATAATCATTGTATCTTCTTGATGAGTTAACCCTTTTGTCATTATAAAATATCTTTATCTCTCTGAAAAACTTGTGTTTTAAAGATGTTTTCTCTGATATTAGTATAGGTACTCCAGTCTCTTTTGGTTACTGTTTCTGTAAAATATCTTTTCCATAATTTTACATTTAACCTATTTTTGTCTTTGAATCTAAAGTGAGTCTCTTTTAGATAACATATAGTTTGACCTTGGTTTTTGTTGCCATTGTGACTTTCAGCAATGTTCTTTATTTCTTGTGTGTCTTTTAGTTAATGTCTAGTGTCATTTCATTTCATCCTGAAGGACTTCCTTTAGTATTTCCTGTTATGCAGTTCTGCTAGCGCTGAACTCTATCATATTTTGTTAATCTAGAAATGTTTTAATTCCTCCTTAATTTTTGAAGGGAAAACCTTTTTTCAGATATAGAAAGCTTGCTTGAAGATTTTTTGCTTTCTTTTCACACTTTGAATATGTCATTCTATTGCCTTTTTGCCTTCATATTTTCTGATGAGATATTAGCTGTTAATCATCTTGAGGATCCCTGTAAGTGATGAATCCCTTTAGTCTAGCTATTGTCAACTTGATTATGTGTTTTGGTGTGGATGTTTTTGACTTATTCTATTTGCAGTTTATTGAAGTTCTTTTTTGTATGTATAGATTAATGTGTTTCATCAAATTTGGAAAGTTTGTGGCCAGTATTTCTTTAAATGCTCTTTTTATTCCTTTTTCTCTCTTCTCTTAGTCTGGGAATTTTGTTATGCATATGTTGGATGCTTGCTGGTGTCCTATAGGTCTCTTATGTTCTTCATTTTTTTTTCATTCTGTTCCTCAAACTAGATAATCTCAGCTGACTCATCTTCAAGATTGCTGATTCTTTCTTCTGTCTTCTCTCATTTGTTGTTGAACTCCTCTAGTGAATTTTTCTTTTCAATTATTTCTAATCTATATTTGTATTTTGCCCTTTTTTGCAATATCTATCTTTTTATATCTATAAAAACGTAGAAACTATTTTTGTTGTTGTTGCTGAGGAAGATTTGCCCTGAGCTAACATCTGTTGCCAATCTTCCTCTTCTTTTGCTTGAGGAAGATTAGCCCTGAGCTAACATCTGTCCCAATCTTCCTCTACTCTATATGGGGGTTCCCGCCACTGTATGGCCAATGAGTGGTGTAGATCCATGCCCAGGCTGGGATCCGAACCTGCAAACCCGGGCCATTGAAGTGGAGCATGCTGAACCCAACCACTACGCCACAGGGCTGGCCCAACATAGAAATTTTTGTTATATTTCTGATAGAATTTCGCTGTTGGTGAGACATTATTCTTTATTTCTTCAGATATAGTTTCCTTTTTAGTTTTTAAAACATATTTAAAATAGCTGTCTTTTTAGAGTCTTTGCTTAGTAAGTCCACTGTGTTGACTTCCTCAGGGACAGTTTCTATTGATTGCCTTTTTCCTGTGTATGTTCTTCATTTTTTGCTTGCCTCATATTTTGTTGAAAAGTGGACATTTTGAATATTATAATGTAGCAGCTCTGGAAATCAGATTCTCCATTCTCCTCGCCAAAGGCTTGTTGCTGCATCTTGCTATAGTTATTATTTTCTGTTTTTTCATGACTTTTATGAACTAATTTTGTACAGTCTGTATTCTTTGTTGTGGGTAACCACTGAAGTCTCTGTTCCATTAACTTAGTGGTCACCTAGTGATTGGACAGAGATTACCTTAAATGCCTGGAGTCCCTCTTCCACAAAATAAAGCCTCTCCCGTACTTTGCAGAGGGACTCTGTGTGTATGTTGGGGCATGCCTTCAGCACTCAGTCAAGGAGATTACAACTCTTCCTTAGCCTTTACTTCCTGCTTGCACAGCCTCAAGGTCAGCAGAGGAGAGAGGTTAGAGCCTTCTCAGGTCTTTACTGAACATGTACACAGCTCTGGGCATGTACATGGCCTTCTAGAGTCCCAGAAATATGTCAGAACTTCTCCCAGTCCTAATTTCTCAAAGCGTTTTATTCCCTAGCCCTTTCTCCCAAAATTTTAGTTATTTATTCTTTGTCCCAACTTTTATCCTTTGCCTTAGGCAGCAGTAACTAAAACATTGCCTGTAAGTGTCTTTTACAAATATCCATTGGGTAACAGCTTTAGCACAAGGTGAGCACTGAGTTAGGCAAGATAAAGGCAAGCTTTTTGGGCTAGTTTTCAAGAGAGCCACCAGACAGGTCAAAACAAATAATAACAACTCTTTGTGAATGAAGTCCATTCTTCTGCCTCCGGTACTGCTCTGGGAATTCAAGCCTTTATTTGCAAAGCTGCTGGTTAGCTGGGGAGCAGGGGCGAGGACGAGGGTGAAATAAATCACCATGAAGCTCAGTGTTCTTACAGAGATTCAGCAATTTTTCTTGAATAAATGTTCTCCTTGTTGAGATAGTGAGCAATATGGAAGCACAATTTTTCAGTAACCAAATCTCAGAATTTTTTTTATTTATTGGAAGTGAGTTATTACATCCAGCCCACATAAAAGAAACTTGATTACACAAAGGTGTGTTTATCAAGAGGATCACTGGGACCCATTTTAGAGGCTGCCTCTTATACTAGGTTAGATCTTTTCTTTAAGCCCCATACTTATTTCATATTCTTTTCCATATTTTCATTTTTCTCTCTATCCTTCAGATTAGATATTTTCTACTGGATACTGGATATTTTCTGATTTTGTTCTCATCAGAAATAATCCTGCTTCTGGTGTGTCCTTCTGCTAGTCAATCTATCTTATACATTTTTAACTTCAGATATTGTATTTTTTGTTTTCTTCTTTCCTAGAATTATCATTTTGTTATTTTTGTAGATTACAGTTCTCAATTGAAATTTTTAATTTTTTCACTAATTTTATCCATCATTTTCTCTATTTTTTTGAACACATTAGATGTAAATATTTTAAAGTCTTTGCAAGCTAACTGCAAAATCTGAGTAACTTGTGGGTCTGTTTGTATTATCTGCTTTTTTCCTCAGCTATAGGCTATGTGCTCCTGTGCTTCAAAGTAAATAGTAATTATTTAACATGACATTTATTGTGTACTTGAAAATTGTAAGGCCTCCAGATAACATATTCCTCTAAAGAAGGTTTACCCTTCTCTTCTTTGGGCAGGTGGTGAATAGTCATTCAATTCAATTGGAGATTATGTCTTGTGGAAATGAGATTGCATTCCTGGTAAGGTTCAATCGCCAGGGCTTTCAACAAAGAGTCTGTGAATTCCATGGGGCCACTACCTCAGCCCATCTGAATTATAATCTTTGTCTTACCTGACGGCCAAAAAACTCTTCTAACTCTTCTTTACCTTTGAGAAAGTTTCCACTTAGGTGTTTTAGGTTTTTACCTCATATAGCCCGAGTGTTTTATATCCTAAGTGGGGAAAGACAATTGTACAAAAATAATGAAAGAAGGTGAATAAAGTTGGAGGAGGGACTGCAATGACAAATATGGCAGCTACTGAGTAGCCATATTGATGCTTTTAAAATATGTTAGGTCATGTAACTCATTGCCCAACAGTCTCTATTGGCTTAGAAGAAGATCCAAAGTGCTGACCATGTTCTACAGGATTCGACATGATTTGACCCCAGATTCATGCCTCAAACCCCTTTTTCTCACTCTTCCTCTCACTCGTTAAGCTCCAGCCCTGCTGGCTTCTTGCTCTTCCTTGAGCAGGTCATGTGCAGTTCACCCTAGAAGCTCTGCATGTGTTCCTCCCTCTTCTTGGCACAATCTTTCCCTGAGGGTCACTCAGGTTTCTGTTCAAACATCACTTCACAGGCCCTACCCCAAAACTCTCTAAGTCTATAGACTTGCCCATGTTTCTTTCTTTCTGTGTGCATATGGTATGATGTTATAAACGTGGTTATTGTTGGCTTGTGTGTTGACTTCACTCCAATGTGACCTCCGTCAGACTGGGGAGTTGCTCTGTCTTCCTCGTCACCATCTCCCTAGACTCAGAGGGTGCCTGGCATATCCAGGCAACCAACATATAAAAGTTTTCAGTGACTATTTGTGGAGTGAAGTAGAAAGTCTGGATTGCCACTATGCGACTACAGCTACCTTATAAGCTTATAAGACCCCCAATTCTCTATCTGAGAAAATTGGGAAAGATTTCCAAAATTAGGTAAAAATTGACTATCCCAAAGCTAACTCATGTAGGTCAAGGGGAGGACAGAGTACTCCAGGCAAAAGGAATAAGCTACAAGAAGATGCAAATCCAGGGAAGAGCCCAGGATTTTTCTTATGATTCATGTAAAGCCTTCTAAAATACCTAGAACAAAGGGATGTGTGTGAATTACTTACTGACAGACTGAAAATAAAATTCTAAATCAAGGCAAACTGTTAAAGAGGTAATGTCTTGCAAGTTTAGATCCATTTCAAAATCTCTCTGAGCAGTTTTATTTCCAATCTTTAAGAGGGAAGTTTTTTGTTGTTGTTTTGCTTTGTTTTTTATAATTTGTGGATAATTTTAATTTACAGGAGTGTTGAACCACCAGTGAGCATTTACTGAAAGTCACGTAAATTAAAAGGCCTAAAAGAGTTGGGAAGACGTGTAACGTAAAATTGCCTGTACACATTTCAGGTTAAATCAGTTCTTCTATATACCCAGGAAATCCACTGATGGGAACCGAAGCCCAGCATGTGAGGGCCTTATTCATGGGGAATGCTGAGGAAGGAGGCTGGGGGCCCTCTGGCTTCATTTGGACCATGCCAAGCATCAAGAATGGTCCTCTAAAAGACTTGTAGGTGCAGATCAACTGTATCTACAGTATTTAGAGAAAATTTTTCATGATTCAAAGCTTACTGTTGCTAAAGTTAAAACTTATGACCAGTAACAGTATCCTATGAGATCAAACTGAAAGTCACCTACCCTCTTCTCTAGAAAACATTAACCAAGATTGCTGGACCACACAGCACTTTTGCTTTTGAACCTGCAGGTTACAGCATGTTGCAACGACTCACAATAAATTTATTTAATGGTGTTTATTCCTAGAACTTGCCAAGAAAGACCAATTTTGAACTGTTTGCTTTCCAATTCTTATCAGAGACCTGATTGAGGAGGTTGATATTTAAGAAAGATAAGGGCAGGACAGGCCAACGATCTATTCCTCCACGTGCTGTGGGGTGTAATTTTGTAACTTTTGAATTTCATTTGCTTAGCCTCCTTCATTCCTTAACACAACACACTTGCATCACTTTTGCGAGTGTTTTATTATATTTGTACCCTCAAATTTTTGGAAGTTAATACAGGGAATTAACTCTGCACTTTTGCGCAATTGCTATCAAAGACATTGATCTCAGGCTGGCTGATGTACTGGTTTAAGTTCCCACTATTAAGCTGAATTTGGAATTTATGATAAGCATGGTAGAAAGAGGTTGGTTTTAGGCTTATGAATCTATGCTTGAGTCTTTGTTCTGGCATTTGGGAGGTATATAATTTTCAGCAGTTGTAATTAGTCTCCCTTAGCCTCAGTTTTTCATCTGTAAAATGGCAATGCTGTGATATCCCACTGTCAGGATATAGGCAGTATTAATGAGAGCTTATATCTAGATTTTGAAAGCTTTGTTGCTTTTTGTCATTATACAACTCTTCCTTACAGCACGCTATCAGAACAGCTTTGATCATTGCTCAGAGGTTTACCTGCTAAATTTTATCAGAGGGTGAAGTTCCCTAACCTATGATGTTTTGCCTTTGTTTCTAAATTACTCAAAACTGAATTTAAGATTGTTACGGGCATTGTCAGTTTGTTACAATATGGAAACTATATTAATATAAGTTTCAGTATATGTTGCCTCCTCTATATTTTCTTTCAAATTCCCCTCTAGCAGATGTGTACACAGTCTCTTATCCTTTTAAATGTGGTAAGAATATGCATTATGAATGATAAATCATTTTTATTAAGAAATTTGTGTTGTGAATATTACATATCCAGTAAATAAAATACATTAGTAGTATCGACTAGCATCCATCCACTTGGGAAATTCTGGAAATGGAAGCTCTGAGGTGAATTTATAAGTCTATTCTGGCCTTAAATAACAAGATTATCAGATTGGATTGGTTTACACTAGAGACAATAGAGCTAGAAGGAAACTTTTAAATTATTGAGTGAACACAATGATTTTGCAGCGGGGAAGCTGAGACCAGGAAAGTGAGATGATGTGCAGCCAGTTAGTGGAAATGCTCCTGGGGAACAATGGACTCTCGCATCCCAGAGCATTGCTGTTGCTCACGTTTCTGTCTACACTGGGTCTTCCCTCAGTTTCAGGTAACAGGAGTCCTGGTTATCTAGTGCAGCAGAGCAAACAACTCCAAAACTTAGGGGTGCAAAACAACACCCTTTTCATTAGACTTCCAGATTCTGGAGGTCAGGAATTTGGGTATAGCATAGTGCGGTTAGCTTATCCTTATCCACAGTGTCTGGTGCCTCGACTGGGAAGACTCAACAGCTAGGGGTGACTCAAAATGCCTGTTGCTAGAATTATCTGGAGAATTCTTCTCTCAATTGCCTGGCATCAGGGATGAGGTCACTCAAATGTTTGGAGTGACCACACGTAGCTTGTTCATGTATCTTCGGCTTCAGGCATGGTGGTCTTGGAGAGATGAGACTCCTTATGTGATGGTTCAGGGCTTCAAGATTTTCACTGAGTGAGGTAGAAGCTGCATGGCCTTTAGTGACCAGTCACAGGAATCACAAAACGTCACTTCTACTATACCCCAAAGGTCAAATAACCACGTGCTCTCCCAGGTTCAAGGAAAGAGTTCAGAGACTCCACATCTTGAGGAGAGGAATATCACAGAAAGGTATTTACTGAGAGCATTTTATGTGTCAGACAACAGGCTCTTCTTGGGGAGACAGGGATGGATGAGGCACATTCTCCGTCTTCAAGGAGCTCCCAATCTATAAAGAAACAAAAGCAGCTACTACCCAAATTATCTATTTATGATACCATAGCAATTCATATTTGATTTTGCAACAGGGATAGTGAAAGAATTAATGAAACAGAGTACAGAGTATGGACTATAGAAACAGACCAAAGACTATATGAAATTTTGATAAATGATGATAATGTCATGGGAGGTCATTGTTCAAAGAAAGGACTATATAACACGGAGCTAATAAAATGTATCTGTACATGAATTTATGAAATAGATATCTGCCTCCCAGTGTAGAGAAATTAACTCCAGATGGATTAAAGACTTAAATTCAAAAGCAAAGACTTAAAACTGGTAGCAGTAATGTAGATGAAAATCATTCTGACCTTGGGGTTGAGAAGGATTTCTTAAGTAACATACAAAAAATGCTAATCACAAAAGAAGTGATTGATGAACTCCACTCCAACGAAATTAAAAACATCTGCTTATCACAAACTATCTTATAAAAATAGAAAAAAAAAGCTACAAATGGGGAGGATATTTGCAATACATATAACTGAAATGTGATATCTATTTATCTATGATCATCATTTATCTATCATGTTCAAAGAAATGAGAAAAATACCAACCACCCAATGGGACAGAAGACACAACCAGCAATTCACTGAAGAGAAAAACATGAATAGCCAAAAAACAAAAAAAAAAAAAAATGAAGTTTCTCTACTCAGTGATTAGGAACATGTAAATCAAACTACTGTGAGATTCCATTTTATGCTGGTTTGATTGGCAAGAATTAATATATAAGGCAGTCACGGTGTGGATCTAAGGAACTTCTGATGAGAGTATAAATTGATGCAAGAACTTTGGAAAATAACATGACATTTTACTAAAGGGATTGAATTTCGCCCCGAATGCAATCCTTCTCTGAGCCTTCATCTGCATACACCAACTTTTGGCCTCACTAAATGGAGAGTAAGACGTCAGAAATAATGCTGAAAAAAAAACTCTTTACTATCAAAGGCAATGTCAAAGAGAGTTAGGAATAAACCATGAAAATCAGGTCCCCTGCCCTTCAAAATTAAAATCCTCTTTTTTGTTTGTTTCTTAAAAGCAAGGAAGCAAACAAACACGAGGGTGGTAATATTATCTGTAGCTCACATCTCATTTACCCCTAATATCTAGGACAGGGCTTTAATATTACCTGACTTAAAGTGATAACTGAAGAATAAAGGGTGGGCATTTTGTTCTATGTTCCTTGGAAAGCTGTCTGAATGTTTTGTAAATAAGGCGTAGCTGAGGAATGTGTTGAGAAGAGAAGGGCTATAAATGGGGAGTTTTATGTACAACATGGAAGCTACCAGATGACTATTTTCATTAGCCTTGAGATGAGCTCAACTGAAGGAAATGCAGAATTCAAACTTTGCCTCCAGATAACCACAGACCTTGGGACAAATGCTGCCTAAGACTCAAGGGAGTGTGCCCTTTCTGCTGTCCCTCATTATTTCTTATCACATTTGAATGCTCCTGCATTGCAATTTTCTCTACATTTATAAACCCATTTATAACAAGTTCAGATAAAATTCTTCAGCATAACTTTTATCTCTTTTGAGCTTCATCCATGCTTGGACAAGACCAGAGCTTGGCACACACTAATGTTTGGATGATTTCCCTCTCTATCTCTGAAGGGCTAAGGGAGCACTGTGTGTGAAGTTTCAAGTTTGACCTTCCCCTCAGAAAAGCTGATGTGAACTTTCTGGGGTAAAACAACAGTCAGCCCTCCAGTTCATCCGAGGCGTAAATGAGCATGAAGCCTAAGGAAGGTTCTCATACTCTGGTCAACTACCAGCTGCATCAGCAGGCTTCATTTCCTAAACAAGGAACCACGGAGCACAAGCTCAGACCCAGGGACTGCCCTGGGTTCTGCACAGACCAGGCCTGCTCATGCGGGGGGCAGGTTGATGAGAATACAAGAATGCCCCTCAATTTTCATAATCATTTATGCTTCAAGTGAACTTGAGGGTTGACTTGTGGCTCAGAGGAGGTCTATATTCTCATGGAGATTTCTTTTTTGTGAAGGAGACTAGTAATAAACATCTCTCTCTCTCTGTCTCTCTGCTCCTTTCTCTGTCTGTCTCTCTATCTCTCTGTTCTTCTGAGTCAGTCAGCTGTCTCTCCCTCTCTCTGTCACTGTCAGCTCTCTCTCCCTCCACCTTTCTGTCTCTTCCTTCTCCATCTCTGTCTCTCTATCTCACACACACATGCACATGCACACACACACACACACACACACAATGTAAAATCCAGGTCATAATAAGTGCTATGCAGAGAATTTGAAAAGAGGATCTGATAGCTAGTGACTTGGGGCTTCCTTTGACTGGGGGGGTCAAAAGAGGGATCTTCCTTAGTTGTGACAATAAAACAGGAAGTGTAATGAAGTGAAAGAGTAAATAATGAGAAGACTCAGGAGAAGAGCATTCTAGGCATGTGAAATATCAAGGGCCAAACTCCTTGTGATGTGAATAAACCTCAGGAACAGGAAGGACAGTGGGAAAACCAGAATGGACAACGAGAGGAGGAATTATAGGTGAGGAAGTTGGAAATGAAGGCAAATGTTAAATGGGAATTTGCAATCCAAAAGAATTTTGAATTTTATTCTGAATGACATGGGGAGACATTGGAAGGTTTTAAAAATGGGAAATATAGGATCTGATTTCCATTTTACAAAGATTCCTAGAGCATCTACCATACTAGAATGAGGTCTCCATTGTAGGGTTTGAAAGTGGAAGCCAAGGATCAGTCTGTCTTAGGGTCTCAAAGAGAGTGATGGTGCTCTGGAATAGCATGCTGGAGGGAAGAATGGAGACACCTGAAGGACGTGGGACACATTTTGGAGGTGACTGAGGGAAGAAAGTGGAAAGTAAAGCCAAGAAAGTAACGAAGTCTCACTCCTAAGATTTTCCTAACTACTTGGATGATTAGATGTTTTGTTAATTTGGATGGAGAAGCTTGAGAGGGAGACAGGTGTGTGGAGGAGAAATAGAGTTCTGTTTTGACTGCTAAGTCTGACATGCCTGTGAGACTCTCAAGTGATAGAAAGAGCAGACGGAGATCAATGAGAAGAGAGAGGGAAGTTAGGTGTTCTCAGGGGAGTGAATCTACTGATAAGCAAGGGAATCTAAATTGACTAGGTATATATGAAATGGAGACATAGGATGAGGGGAAAGGTGGATAATAAAATCATGGAAGTCATTAATAAATTGAAATTTCAGTGAAATGGGATTCCTAGAGTAGTTAACTGGAAGGATACGAAACAGTAGCAAAAAAGTAATTTGCTTTCGATAAAATCCTCAAGATTGTGCAATTATTGGTGACAATAATTCTATGATATGGCCCAGGAAGGTAGTGTGAGGTGATGTGGAAGGAAAGACCCTTGGTGGGTGAAATGTTAAAGAGCTTAGGAAGCTGGGGTGTTGGATGCATTCTCCACAGATAGTTTGAAGTGCTTGTGACTGGGAAAGAAATCAATGGTCCAAGTGTCTTCAGTAGACCTGAGAAGGGGACACGAGGAGAAAATTGCCTTAAGATCTGATTGAACACATAACCAGTACTATGGTACAATTTCCAGTTAGGAAAACTCTCTCAAGGATAGTCTTTACAAAAAAAGGAGGGTAAACAACTCCAGGGCTATATAAATGCTCTTGCTTCTCTCTTTTGTCGCTCCCTCCATTCCTTCTGCCTGTCTTCCACCACTGACCATTGATGCCCTTATAAGAAGATAAAGAAATACCCAAGATCTCTCTGTCCACCATGTGAGGACACAGCCAATAGGTGCCACCTGCAAGCCAGGAAGAGGCTCTCACCAAAACTCAACCCTGCTGGCACCTTGATCATAGACTTCCAGCCTCCAGAACTGTGAGAAAATAAATTTCTGTTATTTAGGCCACCCAGTCTGTGGTACTTTATTATGCCAGCCTGAGCTGACTCACACAGATGGTTTCACAGTTTTTCAAATTGAGTCAATAGTTTCGGCGGAGTTATGATTTTGAAGACTCTGATTATAGAAAACATAATGTAGGGGGCCGGCCCTGTGGCCTAGTGGTTAAGTTTGGTGTGGTCCTCTTCAGTGGCCCAGGTTCAGTTCCTAGGCGTGGACCTGCACCACTCGTCAGCAGCCATGTTGTGGTGGTGACCCACATACAAAATAGAGGAAGATTGACACAGATGTTAGCTCAGGGTGAATCTTCCCCAGCAAAAACAAAAGATAACGTAAAGTATAAAATAAGCTAACATCATAACATTTTTACTACTGAGAAAATTTTGTAATTTTTAACCTCAAGATGTCTATTTGAGCCATCTGAATGCCTTTGAAAATACACAGAATAAAACTTTAAAAATACATACAAGGTAAAATTATATATTTTTCAAGAAAATTTGGATTGGTGTCAAGATGGTGGCATAGGTAGACTCTGAACTCACCTCCTCCACAGACACTACAGACTTACAACTACTCTTGGAACAATTAGCCCAGTGAGAGCACTGAAAACTGGATAAGAGGAACCGCTGCAACATGCAACAGCCTTGACTGAGGTGTAGAGACAAAACTTCTCTTCTGGAGAGAAAAAGAAGCCACCTTCACAAGCCACAGTGCTACATGGCCACCCGGGACCACTCCAAAGGTACGCAGCCTTCCCTGGAGGAGTGGGGAACCTGAGCCAGGGAATGTTGCTGCTATAAGTGTATTTTGGATCCAGCACAACTGAGACAAGTTCATAATATCTGGCTTTGCTGAATATTAACAACAACAAGAATACCCCCAGAAAAGCTATCGGACATAAGAAAAAAAAAGCCAGCTCTTAAAGAGCCCATGCACAAATTCACTCATTTCGGAAAGCAACCTAAACTCACCAGAAAGGAAGCTGCACAGTCCTTTGGTGAAAAGAGACTCACCTGATAGGCTTTTGTTGCATCTCGATGAGAGGTGAGACCTCTCCAGGGACTAAGACATTGGCAGCAGCCATTGTTGTGACCTGGTGTGGGTGTGCTGACACAGATGCTGGCAGATGCCATTGGAGTTCTCCCCCGGCCTCTCAGCCCAAGGTCTGCCCCATCCACTAGAGAGCTGATTTAATCCAGCTCAGCCAGGGCAAGCAGCCTGCCCTAGGGACTGGCCCCACCCAACAACAAGCCCTTGGGCAACTTGTGGGCCTGCCTAGGCTGGGTGCCTGGATCCTCTGCAGCCAGGCCAGTGGGTCCACCTCTGTGGGGCAGGGCATGCATGAGGAGCAGGTAGAGTGCGTGGGGCATTGGTGGAGTGTGCGGGGCCTCTGCTGTGGTGTGACTGGGTCTGCTTCAGGGGGTTGGGGTGGATGCACGGGGCAGGACTGTGTCAATGGTGTGTGTGACCCTGTGGGCGGTGGGGTTTGTCAGCTGCAGAAGACTTGTGTTTCTCAAACAGCCACATAGGGGATTGGCCCCACCTTCCAAAACCTGAAACAACTGGGTGATCCCCAGTCTGGGACCAGCCCCACCCAGCTGCAATCTTGAGAGAGCTGACAAGAGCCTTATAGGCCAGAGGCCCACAACAATGGTATGCCCTTGAGCCTAACAACCAGCCACACTGGGGGTCTACTCACTTAACAGTAAAACTGCAACAAGAATGTGCTATTAGATCTTGCAGCCAACTGTACTGGGGCTCCCACACCCGATAAAGAGACTGAAGGGTCCATAATAGCCACACACAACTAAGCATTACAACCAGCTGGCCATGGGAAAGTTCAGGTCCCTAGGCACCTACAGCAAGAGCAACCCTGATACAACAGAAGGACACACATAGCCCACATAGGGGTCACTCCTGGAACATTTGGAACTGGTGACAAGAGGGAAGCACATTGCTGGGCTTCATAAGGCATCACTTATATAAGTTCACCTCTCCAAGATCAGGAGATGTGACAGACCTACCTAATACATAGACACAAGTGCAAGGAGAGTGGCAAAATGAGGAGGCAGAGGAATACGTTCCAAGTAAGGGAACAAGACAAACACCCAGAAAAGGAACTAAATGAAACAGAAATGAGCGATCCACCTGACAGAGAGTTTAAACAAAGAGTCATAAGGATGCTCACTGATCTTGGGAGAAGAATGAATGAACTCAGTGAGAACTTCAACAAAGAAGTGGAAAATATAAAAAAGAACCAATCACACATGAGGAATACTATACTGGAAATGAAAAATTCACTAGAGGGACTCAAAAGCAGAGTAGACGACACAGAAGAACGGATCTGCAAGCTGGACAAAAGACTAGAGGAAATCACCCACGCTGAGCAGATAAAGGAAAAAAAAATTAAGAAGAGTGAGGACAGTCTAAGGGACGTCTGGGACAACATCAAGCACACTAACATCTGTGTCATAGGTGTCCCAGAAGGAGAAGAGAGAGACAAAAGGGCAGAGAATCTATTTGAAGAAATAATAGCTGAAAACTTCCCTAACCTAAGGAAGGAAACAGACATCCAGGTACAGGAAGCACAGAGAGCCCCAAACAAAATAAACCCAAAAAGGCCCACACCAAGACACATCATAATCAAAATGTCCAGAACTAAAGATAGAGAGAATCCTAAAAGCCACAACAAAAGGCAAGAAGTTACATAAAAGGAAACCCCATAAGTCTATCAGCTGACTTCTCAGCAGAGAGCTTACAGGCTAGAAGAGAGTGGCATGATATATTTAAAGTGCTAAAAGGAAAAAACCTACAGCCAAGAATAAACTACCAGGCAAGGTTATCATTCAGAATGGAAAGACAGATAAAGAGTTGTTCAGACAAGTAAAAATTAAAGGAGTTTATCGCCAAGAAACCTGTCCTACAAGAAATGCTAAAGGGACTTATTTAAGGGGGAAACAGAAGACTATAAATAGGAAAAAATTATCTATTTCCATGATAAGAGGGTAATGGATACAAATGCACAAACAAGAGGTTAGATATATCAAAAACATAAAATGTGGGAGGAGGGGAGTAAAGGGGTAAATCTTTTAGAAAGAGGTCAAACTAAAGAGACCATCAGGTTAATATAGATTACTATATTAATAGGTTATTATATATGAACCTCATGGTAATTACAAATCAAAAACCGGTCATAAATACTAAAAAACTAGAAGAAAGGAACCCAAACATAATACTAAAGAAAGCCATCACACCACAAGGGAAGAGAGCAAGAGAAGAAGAAAGGAACAGAAGAAATACCAAAATACTCAGAAAAAAAGTAACAAAATGGCAATAAGTACAAACTTATAAATGGCTACTTTAAATGTCAATGGACTAAATGCTGCAATCAAAACACATAGGGTGGTTGATTGGATAAAAAATCAAGACCTGTACATGTGCTGCATACAAGAGAAACAATTCAGACCTAAAGACACTCACAAACTGAAAGTGAACAGATGGAAAAAGATACTCCATGCAAATGGCAATGAAAAGAAAGCTGGGGTAGCAATACTTATCTCAGACAAAATGGACTTTAAAACAAAAACTGTAACAAGAGACAAAGAAGGGCACTACATAATGATCAAGGGAAAAATCCAACAATAAGATATAACACTTGTAAATATGTATGCACCCAACACAGGAGTACCTAAATATATAAAGCAATTATTAACAGACATAAAAGGAGAAATAGACAGTAACACAATAATAGTAGGGGACCTTAACACTCTGCTTACATCAACGGATAGATCACCCAAACAGAAGATCAATAAGGAAACACCAGCCTTAAACGACACACTAGACCAGGTGGACTTAGTAGATATATACAGAACATTCCATCCAAAAACCAAAGAATACACATTCTTTTCAAATGCACATGGAACATTCTCCAGGATTGATCACATTTTAGGCCACAACACAAGTCTCAGTAAATTTAAGATTGACAGTATACCAAGCATCCTTTCTGACCACAGCGGTATGAAACTAGAAATCCACTACAGGAAGAAAATCAGAAAAGCCAAATATATGTGGAGATTAAACAAAATGCCACTGAACAGCGATAGGGACAATGAAGAAATCAGAGGAGAAATCAAAAAATACCTGGAGACAAATTAAAATGAAAATACGACATGCCAGGATTTATAAGATACAGCAAAAGCAGTTCTAAGAGGAAAGTTTATACAAGCCTATCTCAATAACCAAGAGAAATCTGAAATAAGCAATCTAATGGTGCACCTAAAGGAACTGGAAAAAGAAGAACAAACAAAGCCCAAAGTCAGTAGAAGGAAGGAAATAATTAAAAATCAGAGCAGAAATAAATGAAATAGAGACTAAAAAAAAAAAAAAAAGAAAAAATCAATGAAACCAAGAGCTGGTTCTTTGAAAAGATAAACAAAATTGATAAACCTTTAGCTAGACTTACCAAGAAAAAAAGATACAAAGCTCAAATAAATAAAATCAAAAATGAAAGAGGAGAAATTACAATGGACACCTGAGAAATACGAAACATTATAAGAGAATACTACGAAAAGTTATATGCCAACAAATTGGACAATCTGGAAGAAATGGATAAATTCTTATAATGATACAACCTTCCAAAACTGAATCAAGAAGAAATAGAGAATTTGAATAGACCAATCACCAGTAAGGAGATCGAAACAGTAATCAAAAACCTCCCAAAAAAATAAAAGTCCAGGACCAGACATCTTCCCTGGTGAATTCTACCAAACATTCAAAGAAGACTTAATACCTATCCTTCTTCTAAAAAATTAAACAGGATGGGAAGCTTCCTAACTCATTCTACGAAGCCAACATTACCCTGATACCAAAACCAGACAAGAACAACACAAAGAAAATTACACACCAATATCACTGATGAACATCGATGCAAAAATCCTCAACAAAATACTAGCAAATCGAATACAACAATACATTAAAAAGATCATAGACCATGATCAAGTGGGATTTATTCCAGGGATGCAGGGATGGTTCAACATCTGCAAATCAATCAACGTGATACACAACTTTAAAAAAATGAAGAGTAAAAATCACATGATCATCTCAATAGTTGTAGAGAAAGCATCTGACAAGATAGAGCATCCATTTATGATAAAAACTCTGAATAAAATGGGTATCGATGGAAAGTACCTCAACATAATAAAGGCCATATATGACAAACCCACAGCTAATATCATCCTCGATGGTAAAAAACTGAAAGCTATCTCCCTAAGAACAGGAACCAGACAAGGATGCCCACTTTCACCAGTCCTATTTAACATAGTACTGGAAGTCCTAGCCAGAGCAATCAGGCAAGAAAAAGAAATAAAACAGATCTAAATTGGAAAGGAAGAAGTGAAACTGTCACTATTTGCAGATGACATGATTTTATATATAGAAAACCCTAAAGAATCCACCAAAAAACTTTTAGAAATAATAAATGAATATGGTAAAGTTGCAGGATACAAAATCAACATACAAAAATCAGTTTTGTTTCTATACACTAACAACAAAGTAGCAGAAAGAGAAATTAAGAATACAATCCCATTTACCATTGCAACAAAAAGGATAAAATACCTAGGAATAAACTTAACCAAAGAGGTGAAAGATCTGTACACTGAAAACTATAAGATATTGTTGAAAGAAATTGAAGAAGATACAAAGAAATGGAAAGATATTCCATGCTCTTGGATTGGAAGAATAAATGTAGTTAAGGTGTCCATACTTCCTAAAGCAATTTATAGATTCAACGCAATGCCTATCAAAGTTCCAATGACATTTTTCACAGAAATAGAATAAAGAATTCTAAAATTTGTATGGAACAACAAAAGACTCAGAATAGTCAAAGGAATCCTGAGAAAAAAGAACAAAGCTGGAGGTATCACACTCCCTGATTTCAAAATATGTTACAAAGCTATAGCAACCAATACAGCATGATACTGTCACAAAAACAGACACACAGAACAATGGAATAGAATCGACAGTCCAGAAATAAACCCACACATCTATGGACAGCTAATTTTTGACAGGGGAGCCAAGTACATACAATGGAGAAAGGAAAGTCTCTTCAATAAATGGTGCTGGGAAAAGTGGACAGCCACATGCAAAAGAGTGAAAGTAGACCCTTACCTTACACCATACACAAAAATTAACTCAAAATGGATTAAAGACTTAAATGTAAGACCTGAAACCATGAAACTTCTAGAAGAAAACATAGGCAGTATGCTCTTCGACATTGGTCTTGGCAGCATATTTTCAAGTACTGTGTCTATCTGGGCAAGGGAAACAACAGAAAAAATAAACAAGTGAGACTACATCAAACTAAAAAGCTTCTGCACAGCAAAGGAAACCATCAACAAAATGAAAAGACAACCTAACAATGGGGAGAAGGTATTTGCAACCCATATATATGACAAGGGGTTAATATCCAAAATGTATAAAGAACTCATACATTTCAACATCAGAAAAACTAACAACCCAGTTAAAAAATGGGCAAAAGATCTGAACAGACATTTCTCCAAAGAAGATATACAGATGGCCAAAAGGCACATGAAAACATGTTCACCATCAACTATCACGGAAATGCAAATCAAAACTACAATGAGATATCACCTCATGTCAGTCAGAATGGCTAAATTAACAAGACAGGAAACAACAAGTGTTGGGGAGGATGTGGAGAGAAGGCAACTCTCATACCCTGCTATGGGAGTGCAAACTGGTGCAGCCACTATGGAAAACAGTATGGAGACTCAAAAAATTAAGAATAGAACTACCATACTATCTAGCTATTCCACTGCTGGGTATTTATCCAAAGAACATGAAAACACTAGTCCGTAAAGATATATGTAACCCTGTGTTCACTACAGCATTAATCACAGTAGCCAAGACTTGGAAGCAACCTAGGTGCTTATCAAGGGAAGAATGGATAAAGAAGATGTGGTATATATACACAATGGAATACTACTCAGCCATAAGAAACGATGAAATCCAGCCATTTGTGACAACATGGATGGACATTGACGGTATTATGCTAAGTGAAATAAATCAAAGGGAGCAAGTCAAACACCATATGATCTCACTCATAAGTAGAAGATAAAAGCAACAACAAACAAACCCATAGCAACAGAGACTGGATTGATGATTACCAGAGAGGAAGGTGGGGAGGGAGCAGGGCGAAAGGGATGATTAGGCACATGTGTGGTGATGGATTGAAATTAGTCTTTGGGTGGTGAACATGATGTAATCTATACAGAAATAGAAATATATTGATGTACACCTGAAGTTTATATAATGTTATTGACGGGGGAAGAGGGAGAATCTCTCTCTGCCATTTTCCTTCAGGTTCTTATGGCTGGCCAAATAATTAACAAGACAGGTTAGCAGGAGAAAATAATACCAAGTTTAATAACATGTATACATGGGAGAAACTCAGAAATGAGCAACTCGTCCCTCTGTCTAAGCTGCTTGCTTAAGTATTGCAGCTAAAGGCAAGGAACGTGTTGGGGGTGGGTAGTGGTCTGGGACTTCAGAGGCCAGGAAGACAATTCTTTTCAGGGTCATCTATAGATAATGTGGTCAGGGAGAGACAGAGTTTTTGATAAAAGAGGCTTGGTAGCTTTCCTATTGTACCCTCTATCATACATTATCTTTACAGCCATCATGATAATAACTCCTTCCTGAAACAGATCTTTTGTTTTAAATTCTTTAGGCAGTTTGGGAGGGGAAACTCAAATATTCTTCCTGAGTTCTCTGAGTCCTTATTGTCTTCAGCTCGAAATAATCCGCATACCAGAGTGGTGCCTCCTGGGGTAGCTTGCCCTGAGCACCATCATTATAAACCAATGTTACCACAATGAAAAACAAAAAAAAGAAAAGAAAATTTGGAGTCCTGACTTACATTTCTCCCAATCTTTCTGCAGCTTTCAACTTATATCTTATGGAATCCTAAACTGCTGCAAAGATTTTGATTAGAATTCAATTACCTGGAGAATGTTTAATTTTTTCTAAGAACAGTTAAATGCCACATTCAGGCATACACATCTATACCACAATCTAATTAATTGGTGAGAACCAACAAGATAACTTATGCTCCTAGTTTGAATTCTGTTCAGACTTTCAACAAACCTTCTTCTGCTATCTCCTTGCATAACCTTGAACTTGTGAATCTGCTCACAAGATTAGGATCTTAAGGATCTTACGATCTATCTATCTATCTATCTCTCTATCTATTTATTATGTATCTGTGTGTCTATGTATCTATCAACTATCTTTATCTATCATCTACCTATCTATCTACCTATCTATCTATCTGTCTGTCTGTCTGTCTATCCATCTCATCTATCTATCTATCTGTCTATCTTTCTATCTATATCTATCTATCTATCATCTTAGAACATTCAGCCAATGCAAGTTTAGCACGTATAAACTCTATAGACAGTATGTAATCACAGCAATAAATGCAATTCCAGTGCTCATCTTTGTCCTAGCGTAATAGTAAATTATATTTTTATTATCTTTTTAAATAACAAGTTCACATATCACATGGTAATTTGTCTATTATTGTGTTACAGGTAATCTCTGAACTGTGAATTGAGTGCTTCTTGTTTGACATATATTTATTACCAATTTTTTCGGGTGAGATGAGCTACTAGTTAAAACAGGAATATTTTAAACCATACACCATCTGTTGGTGCAACATCTTTAAAGTGTAGTTTGGTAATATTTGTAACGCAACAACAAACAAAATCCAGCAATTTACTTTTAGTAATATATGGCTGTCCTCACATATATGAGCAAAGACACTCATAAAAATGTTGCTCAAAGCATTGTTTGCGATAGTAAAAGTCTGGAAAGAAGGAAAATGGCCATCCATTTTCCCATCCAGATGGGACCACAGATATATTATGAATATGCGTGTAAATCAGCTCTGAGAAAGATGTTTCGTCGTCTGCTACTGACATTATCTAAGGTGCACTGTGAAAGGGAAACACAAGGGGAAGAACTCTATGTAATAAATGCTACTGTTTGTATAAATAGAATGGTTTACAAACACACACAGGAGAAGAAAGGGTTTGTACTAGGTGTTTACACACTGTCAGATGAGTTGACAAAAATAATGTGATGTCTGACTAGATCCTCAAAATGCTCCAGATGTCACAAAAGGGACAGAAGAAAATGTTACCTAAAACTGTTGCCCCAAAAAGCACTGACAAATTAGGTGACAGCATCTTGCAAGGCAGTGCTGGATAACACTTCGGGCTCTTCAACTACATCAAATTGCACGTTCTCAGAGAAATTTGTAATGGTGTCGGCAATGGGCTGATTGTAATGCTAGAGGCAGCAAGCTGAAAAACGTTTCATACCCAAGTTTGTCCGCTGCTTTTGCTAAAGGACACACACACACACATGTATCATGTGTGTGCACACACACAGACATGCACATACACACCCCGCACACATGTACACACATGCGCATGGTTACTATTTGTTCTATGCTGTTAAGATACTAAAGATACTATCTTCAAGTGTAACATGGTCAAACTGGGTTACTTGCTTTGATAACATTTTTAACGATGTGAAAAAGGATTTTGGCAAAACAGGATCATAAATTTCCCTTGCTTTCAACTGAGGGAAAGGTGTCAGCAAAGAAATTCACATCTGCAGTGAGGACGACACACGGAGAACAAACATGGTAGTGTTTTGAAACTGTGCTTCATTATCTGAAAGGGACCAGTACAATGCTATCAGAGATTTTTAAATATTCAATGCAAATTCCCCATACTGTCACGTGATACATTAGAAAAGTGTTTTCTCCAAATAATGAAGGGGAAACTGGCAAAGTAGCCTGTTCATTGGCTCCTTCTATATTTAATATGTTAAGAAAAGGAAGTGAGAGTTGCTAGATATTTTTAATGATTCCACTTCAGTGATCTTTACTATACTTCTTTCACATTTTTAATTCTTTAATTAAGTCTAGACCAAGATTTCAATTTAAATTCTTTATGAAATTTTACCATTTGCAACTGCTCATCTGTGTGAAGTCGTAATAGTCCTAGTTCTGTGTAATCGAAGGATGGAAATATTTGAGTACTTGGCCTAAGAGAGATGCTGTTGCATCCCAAACACCCAAACCTGAACGTTTGTGTTCATAAAAATAGCTCTGCTGCCTGCTTTTGTAATTAATAAATGTACAATTGTTAAGACATAAAACCAACTTATATTAACAAAATACTTAATTTTCTTTACTTCATATATTAGGCTTCCAATCAAAATTCTGTTTTTAAAAGAACTTAATAAACAACTGGAATTTGGCAACCCAGCTCTTATTCTTTCTACTTTGGCACTCCTGAGCTTCTACCACATACACACAATTGCACACTCACACACACTCCACATGCCCGCACCAGATGCACGCACATACTCCACATGCACTCTACACATGCCCACACAGAGATGCACACACACAGATGCACACACACACACAGACTTCTTCTGTCCTGAAAGGTGATTTGGCTTCTGCCTCACCCCTGAGGGGGCTTCAGCCTCGAGGCAGTGTCCCCTCCTAGACCCCAGGCTCTTCCTCAGGTGTGAGCTCTCCTCACTCCCTACACTTTCTTCCTCTCAGCCTTCACACTTATCCTCGAAGATCTGGTTTCCAAGGCTTCCTAGTCAGGGCCCTCAACCTGATATTTGATTTCTTAACAGTTTATCCAACCTGGTGGAATTTGAAGACTGATCAATACTCGTTAGTACGATCTGACTGTCCCTCCTCTCCGCCTACCGTCTGTCCAGTGCTCCTTTTCCCCGCCAGGGAGGGGAGCAGCAGGTGGAACCAACCAGCCCACACCAGAGCTCCTCGAAAGGATGGAGATGCTTCTCATACGGACCCTTGACTCCAACATAATTCTCTGGAAGCCCTTGTATTTGGCTTTGTTGGGGGTGGCTGGTGAAGACGTGTACTCCCTAGTGCAGAGGGAGGCCAGTCACCATCCTCCTGTGATATTGTGATTTATAGTAAGAAATGTACATTTGATCTTCCTCCCTGTTTGTGGCATAGAGCTCCTAAAACCCCTGGAATTTCCTGTGATGAAAGAGATCCAGGTGTCTTTTGTTATGTTAATGGTGACTTCTGGATACCACCTAAGGATGGGGGCTGGTTGCCAGGGGAATTGACCATCAATCATGCTTTTGTAATGAAGCCTCCATACAAATGCAAAAAGGACAAGGTTTGGAGAGCTTCCAGGTTGGTGAACACGTGGAGATTAGGGGAGAGTGGCGCCTGGAGAGGGCATGGGAGCTCCGCACTTTTCCCCCCTACCTTGCCCTATGCATCTTCACCATCTGGCTGTGCCTGAGTCATGTCCTTTTATAATAAACTGATGAGCTAGTAAGTAAAATGTTTCTCTGAGTTCTGTGAGCTGCTCTAGCAAATAAATCGAACCCATGGAGGAGGTCATGGGAACATACGATTTATAGCCCCTTGGCCAGAAGCACAGGTGACAACCTGGACTTGCAATTGGCATCTGAAGTCGGGGTTGAAGGTGGGAGTCTTGTGGGATTGAGCCCTTCACCTGTAGGATCTGACACTATCTCCAGGAAGATAGTGTCAAATGGAGTTGAATTGTAGGACACTCAGCTGGTGTCAGAGAATTGCTTGGTGTGATGAAAAAACCCCCAAGTGGAAATTGGTGTCAGAATCATTACCTTCCCAGGAGGCAGGGGCTTTATTGTTGTCCCTCCTCTTGGGTTGGGGGGGGGGAGGAACGACAGAAGGGGGGACATGACATAATGGGGGAGCGGGTGGCTAAGGGAGGCAGCCTGCTTGGGAAGGACGTGTCTGGCCCCAGCTATTGGTCTTTCTTTAGATTGTTGGGTGAATAACACATCTGATTTTCACCTGGGGCCCCTTCATCCACCTGGTGCCGTCCACAGACAAAAGTAGCTCCTGACACAGCAGCTCCCAATCTCTCTGGCTTGGGAATTCCGTGTGGATCCTTTTTGTGTAGAATCAGAGTGTGGTGTTTCCCCGAGAGTGGACTGGCATGGGGTATTTTTGAAAAAGACTTTGGGTGAAGGGCAGTGGCGTCAGTGTGGAGCCTGCATTAACAATCAAGCTCTTTTTTATACAGTGACCTGGTCACTGCCTGCTCTGCTCTACCACAAAAACACAGTCACCAATGTGTGGGAGATCAAGATTTGGCCACCCTGAAATCTATCTCTTTACCTTGATTGTTTTCTCTGACGGCCATTTGACCTCCCCCACTAACTGCCTAAAGAATTTGACATAGTAACTCCTTTCTGGAACAGATCTTCTATCTGATGGCTGTAATATAATGTAAAATAGATGTTACAATAGAAAAGGCATCAACAAGCCCATCTTATGTCTCTCTGGCCACATTCTCTGGATGGCCCTGCAAGGAGTTGCCAGACAAACATTTACATTTATAAGGGAAATCTCCATTTGTAAAGGTATCTCCCTCTCCGTATTGGGAAAAGGGGGGGATGGCCTCATTTCTAGAGACTTATCAATGTGGAAGGTGAGGCCTTAAATCTGCATAATAACCTTACTCTTGTTTACTGTGCTTTAGTGGTAATCTCCTGTAACTGACTCCCCCCCGCCCCCAACATCCTCCTTTGTCATTGGCTGAACATGGGATTTAAGATGAGAATTTCTGCTATTGTGTGGAGAAACGCAGTGTGCCTGCTTTCTCCCATGTATACATGTTATTAAACTTGGTATTATTTTCTCCTGCTAACCTGTCTTGTTAATTATTTGGCCAGCCATAAGAACCTTAAGGAAAAGGGCAGAGGAAGATTCTCCCTCTCTCCCGACAAATGTCAACGCGTAATCTGGTGGTTCTCAAACCCTGTGTTGCTACTTCTACCCATAGGGTGCTGCAAATCTTGACCAAGCCTTATTCTTCAGTTTCGCTTCAACTTTTACCTGAGCATGTGTTTTCTGCAGCAGGATATGAATAACGTGTCTACATTTCTTGCTGAACAAGTGCCACTCCTCTTCCCACAGCAGCCCTGATGACAATCACGTCAATAGCACATTTGGAGACACTTTTCCTTTGGTCACATTTCTCCTGATTCTAACTAAATAAAGAATTATCATTGCTTGCCTGCACATTTATAAAATACAGGGCAGTAAATCTCACATTATAAGGTGCCAAGTATAAAGGTCCCCTGGATGGGTCAATGACTCATACAAACTATTCTTGATGGATTATCACGGGCAAAAGATGCACAGTTCAATAGATTCTTATTGGACTATGGGCTATCAATGCACACCTACTACTTAGTTAAAAGAGATTATAAAGTGAAATCAACATGCTACTAGAGTTTATTAACTGCTTGAGGATGCTCACTGAATGAGTTGACTTTCACTCAACACACAGCTGGGTTACAGAATCCCCACTGTGCAAGCACACATGTAGAAAGTTGGATTTCCTGTGCTTTTCAGAATGGATGCTCTACAATCAATGTGTCTTCCCGGTGTCGTATCGCTTTCAGTTTCTGCTAGTCTTTATTTTTAATATTGAATATATGAATGCATGCAATTTAACTTTACCATAATCAGTTTTGTGGAGAGTTGTTTGGTTAATCCTAGAGTGTGTGGTGATGCACAATTGTATCAATGGAAATTTGTACAATAATTATCTCCTGAAAAGACTTTAAGACATATATGCATTTTAGTTCAAATATGATTCATCCTTCGATGGTAAGGGAAATTTACGCAAAATTCCCTCCCCTACCCACATTTTGTGACTTTTCTTCATGACTGATGTGCTGCCTGAGAATATGTGCTACTGAAGCAATTTGCATAAATTATTATAATAACACTATAACAACTTTAATGTTACTACCTTAATATTATTATTTTAAATTTTATATGAGCTTTATAAAAATGTACATGAAATATAAAAGATAAAAAATTAAAAGGGTCAGAGAGGTAGAAAAAAATCAAAGAAACCACATAACTCTAAGACTGGAAATGGCATTAAAACTGACCTCTCTGTTGAATCGAAAAAGACCCAGAGTCTTGGGAATATCAGGTGATTGGCGGGTCCAGTAACGAGAGCATGGTGCTGCCTGCGGGGTACACACGCGGCTCAACATGGCCTGTGGCAGCCTGCAAAGCAGATGCGCACCGTGCAGAAGCACATGGCACTTGGCTGGGACAGTGGTGGTCAGGAAAGAGTGAGTGCTGTCTGCAGGAGGCACAAGCCACTGAGCGGGCACTGTGGAACCAGAGAGCAGGGGCCAGTCTGCAGGAAACACAGGCTGTGGTCTGTGGTCTGAGACAGCTACAGAGCAGCGGGATGACCTTACTGCCAGTACTCCAGGAGCCAGTGCTGCTCAGAAGGGCCTGAGGCAGCCAGAGACCACAGGTGTGCTCTCCAGGTGCCGTGCACAGCTCTACACAGGGACTGAGGTGGCTTGAATAGCAGGAACGTAGACCATGGGTTTCCCACCAGGCCCAGCAAGGCCTCTGCAAGCCTGGAGAGCTAGGACAGCCTGCAGGAGCCACCTGCTGTCAGCACGGCCTGTGGCAGCCCGGAGAAGATAGGTGTAAGCAGCAGATGCCCCCTTATACACTGTACAGTCTGAGGCCCTGGGGAGCGAGGGTGCAGCATGCCAGAGTAGAGGAATACCCAGCACCACTGGAGACACCTTGTGGAGCAGCGCAGTGGCCCGGGCCAGCCTCACTACCCAGGGTGGTCTGTGGCCACCTGGAGGGCTGTGTGTGGCCTGCATGGGCCACAGCTTTTCAGCAAGTGCTACAGCAGCCTGGAAAAGAGGGGTGCTTTGCAGGGCCCCCCAAACTCAGCCTGGTCCAGTCTCATGATTCTTCAAGGGAGCCATGGAACACAGATTGTAGGATGATGCTGCATGATTCTTAAATTTTGGAAGCAAATTCAAATGAAAATATCAGTGCAGGCCAACACAATAAATTTGTGGGCCCGACTGGGCATCCCTCTCCCTCTCTCTCTGTTGGCAGCCTCTGATGTAAACGAAAGTTCTGCTCTTAGAAAGTGCCAAAGGGGAAAATTATAGACATTGCCGTTGATAAGTCCACGGCAGTACACGTATTTCATCTGTCTGTACTGTTCCCTTACCAAGTCCTTTTTACCCTGAGTGTGGTCAGCAGTGATGGAGTGGACCCACAGGCATGGCCTCCATGCCCTCGTCGAGGCCGGTACAGCTAGCTGCCCCTGCCCCCTCCAGGCTGCTCTCCCTGCCTCGCCCATCCGTTTACAGATCATCCTTTTCTTTTTCTTGAAATGTTCAATGGCTTGGTTTCTCAGGGGTACCTCCAAGCTCCCCCTGCCCCCCGGGGACTCTCTGAGCTCGTGTCTCCCCCTCCTCACTGCACAGTGAGCCCCCAACAGACTCCCAGGTCCTCAGATTGGGGCTCCCCCTCTGCCTCGACCCTCAGGGCACTTCGTCTGGTCACAGGTCTCCGGGCCTTTCCTGACCACCCTCAGGACCTCACCAATCACTTCCTGTCACATCAACCCTTGGCTTTCCCTTAGGGAACCCTGCGCGCTAACTCACTTATCCCTGTTTATTCTCCCCCCACTGCAGAGCACAAGGCCCAGGAGAAAGAGGACCTCTTCTCTCTTGTCCCCGCCTCAGCCCCAGTGCCAGGACAGTGCGGGGGCACGGTCAGACCTCAGTGCAGCTGGCCTCAGGGCACACTGCCTCCTGTCACAGACAATCTGTGGGGTTAAGGGAACTTCCTCCTCTGATCCATTAGGGGCTGGAGTTCATAGAGCCTTTCTCCAGTGACTGTAGCAAGGCACTGGAATGTCTAAGACTATTGTTAGGTATACATGTTTACTTTCCTGTATTTTTTTGTAGAGAAAAATGTTTTCCCTACATTGTAAGTGGCTCTTGGTCTTTGTTGTGCAGTCTCTACTACAAGAGAAGATGATGGCTTTTATGGGTTGAATTGTGTCCCCCCAACTTCCTATGTTGAAGCCTTAACCCCAGCACCTCAGAATGCAACTCTATTTGGAGATAGGACCTTTAAAGAAGTGATTAAGGTAAAATGAGGTCATTAGGTGGCCCTACTCTAATCTGACTGTGTCCTTATGAGGAGAAGAGATGAGGACACAGACACACACAGAGGGAAGACCATGTGAGGGCACAGAGAGAAGACAGCAGTCTACACACCACAGAGAGAGGCCTCAGAAGGAACCAGCCCTGCAACACCTTGATCTCCACCTTCCAGCCTCCAGAGCTGTGAGGAATAAATGTCTGTTGTTTGAGCTGCCCGGTCTATGGTGTTTTGTTATAGTAGCCTGAGCAACATATTACTATAAAATTTAAAGATTCCAGCAGTTTTATTTTTTACATGTCTGTCTTTCCAATATGTTCTTTTCTTACGTCTTGAAATGAGATCTTTTTGCTTCTCAGGAACTAGTGAGGTTATGATATCTCTGTTGGCCACATACGTAAATGTGATAGTCTAGATTTTATGAAATATTTATTAGATCCATCCATTTTAAGCAGAAGGAATAGAGGTTATGAAGTCCATGTGACCTCCCATGTCTGCCAAGTGAGCTGACTGCGGGCAGAGCTGTAATCTGATCTGGCAGAGTGTGTCCTCCAGGCCATTCCATTGGGTTCTCTTTCCTTCACAACAACAGTCATTAGAGGTTGTGGTTACTGTTTACACCGTGTACTTTCAATGGCAAGGAAGTGCGTGGTCAGACTTCTCTTTGGGAAAAGTGGCTCGAGGCAGTTGACAATACGAAAATTGCCAGAGGGAGAAGCAGCCAGGAGGCTGCTGCCAAAGTCCAAATCCTGAGGCCTGAATCCAGCTGCGGCCAAGGAAGTTCCCTTTGGAACCAGCGATGGGTTCTCAGGATCCATGCCCCTTCTCCTGCCAGGTGGGACCTTTGGACCAGCACCACCGTGCAGGCCCACACACGGAGGGCCGGAGAAAGGGTTAATGACTGGCTGTACTACGTAGGGAAGGAGACGGAAAATCTAAGAGTGATTTGGTTGCAAGGAGGGATCACAATTTTTTTTTCAACAAATTGTGTTACGAGAAAGACAAAGGAGATCCCACAAGCGCAGAGCTTGGACTACCTGCGAGGGCATTTTGGTTTGTGAGCATACCGGACATTTTTGTAGTTGCCATCGAGTATACAAAGCTTTTTCACCTTCGATTCAGCAAATGCCCTTTAGGATTGTGGTTGTTGTGTTCATTTAGAGAGGAGAAACAGCCTAGAAGGGGTGACACGAATTGCCTCAAGTCACACAGCTACAAGGTGGAGACGCAAGCATGCCCAGTGTGTGTGGACAGGCAGCCCCAGGTAAGAAAAACAAGACACAAACACCACTGTGTAAGTGGAGATCGCCGTTTTATTACTCATGACTTCAGCAAAAATACAAATATTTGTGTGGTTTCTACCTTGGGCGTTTCTTAACTGCCTAGAATTCATCAAAGCTTCGAGGTTGCACAGGACTTTGTGGTCATTTGTTTTAATTTCTTACATACACATTCATCGTGGGACAACTTCGTAAAGACTCTAGCAGTTCTAAAAATGGCCATATAAACACAATCATTTCAGGCCTTATTTGTTATTTCATTTTATAAAACTTGCTTATGGCTTTCTGTGGAAGGCAGAGGGTCCTGGTAAGAGACAGTTTTGTCACAAGGTTCAGTTTGCTTTTGAGGGGCCTGTGTCCGAACTCAGTTGCTCTCCCAACCCAAAATCCTCGCTCTGCATGTTCTCTTTGCCTCGAGGGTCTGCTGTTTACTTGCTGCCCCAACTTGGCAGGGCTGGATATTGCCTACCAAATTCTCCGAAGATGAGCGCAATCTGCTGGTCACCCCTCAGAATCAGCAGGTCAAACAGAAGCACACATTCATCCATTGCAGAACAGTTGGGATGGTCATTTGACAATTTTGACCCCTTGTATTTTGAATTCCTCTTTCCATCTCTGTGGTGGAAGCGTGAGGGCTGTCACTCCGGGAAAGGAGAAGGTGGGTGTTGCTGAGAATTTCTTGACCTCTGAGCAGACACTATTGTTTGACAACTCACAGCTAGTCTCCTCCACTGGAACCTTTTCTGGAAGAGCTAGAGCATCCTTTGCAATGGTGCCCAGGGGGTGTATGCTGGGTGTCTGGGAAGGGCTCTCCTCTTCCTCGACAGAAAGGGACTCCTTGTGCATGTTCCTGGGTGAGAATCCCATGAAGAAATCTGTGTGGCCATGTTGCCACTGGAGGGGACAAGTCATAGCATGAAATCACCCCTCAAAAGGATGACACCTGCATCTCCATGGCATAGTTGGGTTCTGAATTCACAGCCATTTGTCCTTCTTATTTCTTGCTAGGGGAAATAACAAATGTTTTTTTATGTTTAATACACTTTTAGTTAGCTGTTCTCTTGTTTGTAAACTACAACCTATTTCTATCTACGCCTGCCACTTGAGTGAGGCTAAGGTTTAGAAAGTCAAGCATTGTTCAAGAGAGAGAAAAAGATATCTGAAGTTTCTTAACTCTAAATAGGATTTTCAGAGTCAGATCTGCCTACATCGATTGCAGCTTTTCTGTAGCTCTGGGATAGAGAGCTAGGAAGTGGAATAAAGGGAGAGGAAGGTGGCCCTTCTGGCCCCACAGATGGGGAGAAGTCAGAGAGAGGTTGGGAGAGCTGACAGCAGGGCCGAGTCTGCTGCCTGTCTAGGCTGGGTCATGAGGAAGAGCTGGGAGGGGTGGGGAGGCAGGCGCAGTGCAGGGAGGATTTGCCTTGCTCAACACCTGGGGTCTGGGCAGAGATATCTCTCAGCATTTCCGAGTGACACCTGGTGGCCATGCCCAGTGCCTTCAGTGGGGGGATATCATGTTACCCACTTTTTCATTTCTTTCAGGTGTGTTTGTCTACTAATGATTCAGCTTTCTCTTTTTCTGGCTTTTTTTTTTTTTTTGACCATAAGTGAAGACTTAAAGATTCAAAGGAGCTTGCCACAAAGGAATCCTGTCCAAAGAATCAATGAAGGGTGTGCTTCAGAAAACAAAACCTACTCAAGAGTGTTGGGAGCAGGGACTTGGCAGGAAGAGGTAACAGTCACCCTGAGTCCTCCTTCCTAATGAAGCCGGGAGGCAAATGCATTCTCTCCACCCCCAGAGCTCAGAAATATCGCCAGGATGCATCTCAATGCAATTCTTCTCTTCCCTGGTTTTGTTAACACTTGGAAGGCCATTTCACTTTAAAGGCTTGAATCCTGTTCATGATTTTTGAGAGCTGTATCTTCCCCTTCAATGTCACTATACGCTTCTGGGGGGCAGTTACAAAGGCCGCCCAGGCCAAGGAGAGGGGACAGAGAACACTGCTTAATAAAGGATATTAAAGAATTTTTCACAGGTTTAAACCCACTGCAGTTGGACCTCTGGCCACAAGTCACGTCCATGCTTCCCACATGAAGATGACAGTCTCCCTCCTGAGTGCCCCGATGCCCCACCATCGTCTGCATCAGACGGGGTGTCTTGGGTGAGGTTTATCTGTTCTTCCCTCACCTAACTTACAACTGTGGGGCAGAAATAGGATGACCACTGCAGACTCTCCTGCTGAAAAGGCGAGAAACAGAGGCCACGGCGGCCCATGGTCTACAGAGACTCAGACCCATTGGCTGCTGGGCCCAGTCCTGCTGACCAACACGATTCTTCTCGGCTCCTGACTCCAGCCTCTGGGCCCTGAGAAATCCCTTTTTCATAAGGAATGACTGGTTTCTGAGCTGAGGAGTTGTCTCAGCCTGATTCCTGCTGTGTTAACAAATGATCACAAATGAGTAACTTTAATCAGTACCAGTTTATAATGTTACGGTTCTCCAGCTAGCTCTCAGCTCCTGGAGGCCACCTGCAGATCCCTGCCAGGTGGCCCAAAGGCAGTTCACAGCATCAGCACGGAGGGTGTTGGCGTTCTCCCAGAGCTCATCTCCTTGACTTCACTTCTGCTCCCAGCTGGAGGAAACTCATTGCTTTTGAAGGACATGGGATTAAGTCAGGCCACTTGGGGAATGTCCCTGTCTTAAGGTCAGTTGAGTTGGGACCTTAATCACATCTGCAAAATCCCTTCATAGCTGTGCCTTAGTTGTTTGATTGCACAGCTGGAGGAAGATGTGTCCACTAGGGCCCTCAAATCTCCAGGAGCTCTCTTGGAAACCATCTCTAGTAGTTTGAGGGTCCAAAGACTTACTTTTATTGTGTCCTATCTTTGTTCCCTTTTAGTCCAAGCCAGTAGTATTTTCATAGAACAATTCTCTTAAAAACACTTTGCCTCTCCTATGAGATTGGTGTGCATTTAGCTAAGTAAATGCTACACCCACAAATCTGTCTCTCTCTGTCTCTCAAGATGTGATCACTCACATACTCTTCACATATCACAGCCACATATCGTAGCCAGATTTATTACACTGTGGCTGAAGGCACTCAGATTGAGTCTCAAGAGATACTCCTTACCTCTTAAATTTTCTTACACAGTTTTAATCTTTGTCACCTTCATTGCAAATGACTTTTCACTTAGTTTTATTATTTGATGACTTGTTTTATTTTATTGTTTATCTCACTTCATTTATTTTCCGAAATCAAACTTATACCAAGTTTATTTGACTTTTTGGGCCATCTACTGAAGAATTTTTGTTTGTCCTTTTTAATTTTACTAATACTGTTCATAATTATAAATACTGATACTTTTTTCATTGACTCTTATCTATAGTATAGATATAATACCCCCTTGAATCTCTCTATTGAGATTTTTTATGTTTCTATTAATATACCTATTAACCTACCGTTACTTAACTATTTCACAAAGTTTTGTTTTTTCTGCTTGTTGGTTGAGTTTATTTTCTTTATTTAACGCTCTTTTTTTTGGTGATTCTTGATTTTTCTCTTTTTATTCAGATATAAGAAATTAGACTGAGGTCATTTGAGTGAATTTCATAGAAGCTGATCATGTGTAGCCGCCATAGTTTCTGATCACAGGATTGCTGCTCTGGCATGGGAGGGGAGGGTATGATTTTAGGACAGTAGGGTGGAGCACAAAGCCAAGCATGTTTTCTTTAGATTTCTTGGGTAATATGTCCTTTGGCTGTTGTTGGGGAAGAGGGAGAATCCTCCCCCCAACCCTTCCCCTTAAGGTTCTTATGGCTGGTCAAATAACTAAAAAGGCAGGTTAGCAGGAAAAAATCAAAGTTGAATAACATGTGTACATGGGAGAAACTCAGGAAAAATTGAGCAACTGGGTCATCTGATTAAGCTGCTCGCTTAAGCATCTTCAGCTAAAGACAAGGAGGATGTTGGGGGTAGTGGTTTGGGATTTCAGGGGGAGGAAGACAATTTACATGGAGATGGAATTGCAAATGTTTGTTAGCCGACTGTTTACTGGGTCACCCATAGAGAATGTGGCCCGAGAGACAGAATTTCCATGAGAAGGGCTTGCTGGTGCCTTTCTCATCACATCTATTTTACATTATACTATAGCTATCATATGGTAGTGGCCCCTTCCTGGAACAGGCCTTCTATGTTAAATTCTTTAGGCAGTTTGGGGGAAGGTCGAATGTTCTTCCTGAGTCTTCTGAGCCTTTACTGTCTTCATCTTGAAATAATCCGCATACCAGAGAGGCGCATCTTGGGGCGGCCTGCCCTGAACCTCATCACTGTTAAAGTCCCCAATCTCATCTATGATGTTATCTCTGATATCAAAAGCTCACTATACCACACCCGAGACTCACGTACCCTAAGCATGGCAGGTAGGGGGAGTGGGGACAGGGCCAACTCTAGACACAATACCTGATCATCCGTTCCTTGCTCTGTCATATTTCAACTCCTGTTTCCTTTGACTTGATGGTGAGTCCTGAAACATCAAATAGCTGAATATGGGTACCTTCATGGAAGACTACTCCTTCAACAAAATACAAAAAAAATATGCAAATTTTGGTTAATCTCCTCCACCTTTATGGAAGTCAGTTCTATGTGGACAGGGACATTTCTTTCTCTTTCCGTTCTGTATCCCTGTCACCTACACATTATCGGATGGTGAGAACTCACTGAGTCTATGTTAGGCAAATGAATGAGTGTAAGGATGAATGAACATCAATATCCAAAATATATAAAGAGTTCATACAACAGTACAAAAAAAAAAACCAATGCAATTAAAAATTGCATTGGGCAATTGCAATGGGAAAAGGACCTGAACAGACATTTTTCCAAAAAAGACATTGAGATGAACAACTGACACATAAAAAGATGCTCAACATCACTAATCATCAGGGAAATACAAATCAAAACAACAGTGAGATAACACTTCACACCCTTAGAACGGCTATTACTAAAAAGACAAAAAATAACAAGTGTTAGAGAGCATGTGGAGAAAAGGGAACCCTTGTATGCTGCTGGTGGGAATGTAAACTGGTGCCATCACTATGGAAAACAGTATAGAGATCCTTCAAAAAATTAAAAATACAACTACCATATGATCCAGCAATTCTACTTCTGGGTATTTATTTGAAGAAAATGAAAACAGTAATTCAAAAAGATATACGCACTCCAATGTTCATTGCAACATTATTTACAATAGCCAAGATATGGAAACAACCTGAGTGTCTATCGATAGATGAATGGATAAAGAAAATGTGGTATTTATATACAATGGAATATTATTCAGCCATAAAAAAGAATAAATATTGTCATTTGCAACAACATGGAGTGACCTAGAGGGTATTATGCTAAGTGAAATAAGTCAGACAGAGAAAGACAAATACCATATGATTTCACAATATATGTGGTATCTAAAAAACAAAACAAATGAACAAAAAAACAAAACAGAAATAGACTTGTAGATACAGAGAAAAAATTGGTGGTTGCCAGAGAAGGGGTGGGGGGATGAACAAAATAGGTGAAGGAGATTAAGAGGTACAAACTTCCAGTTATAAAATAAATAAGTCACAGGGATATAATGTGCAGCATAGAGAATATAGTTATTGTAATAACTTTGTATGGTGACAGATGGTTATTAGACTTAGCATGGTGATCATTTTGCAATGTGTGAAAATATCAAATCACTCTGTTGTACACTTGAAACTAATATAATATTGTATGTGGACTACACTTCAATAAAAAATAAGTAAAGTTCTTTCCAGCTGCAAGGTACAAAAAAAAAAAAAAAAAAGAGTGAACAATGTCTAAAGGGGTTCTTGAACTTGGTACTTCATAAATTGAATATAACTCTTATCAATACTGATCAAATCCACATGATGAAATGGTTATTGCTTACATTTGACTATTGGATTCTTTATCACTTTTTTTTTTTTTCTAAAGGGGACCAAAGGTTCTTATTCTTTTTTTTCTTTTGCAGAGAAATATTCGCCCTGAGTTAACATCTGTTGCCAATCTTCCTCTTTTTTTTTCCCCTCCCCAAAGCCCCAGTACATGGTTATATATCCTAGTTGTAAGCCTTTCTAGTTCTTCTATGTGAGCCACCACCACAGCATGGCAACTAACAGATGGGTGGTGTGGTTCCACGATCAGGATGCGAACCTGGGCTGCCGAAGCAGTGAGCGTTGAATTTTAACCACTGGGCCATCAGGTCTGGCTCTCTTTCTCATTTTAATTTACAGAAAATTATAAATATTAGATAGTAGAGTGTAATACTGTGATTTATAAGAAATATATATATTTGATCATTCACATGACCAAAATATATTTATCATATGTATTTGGTCTTTACCTCTAGTTCCTGGCTTGCAGCTCCCAAATCGCTTGGAATTTCAATTTCCTAAGCCATGAGAGCCATAAAGGTGCCTTTTGTTATGTTAATGAGGTGACTTTTGGGCCTCACCTAAGCGTGGGGACTGCTTGCCTGGAGAACCAGCCATGTGATCAGAGGACTGGAACTTTCAGTCCCTCTCCTTGATTTCCAAGGAGGGGAGAGGGGCTTGAGGTTGAATCAATTGCCAATGGCCAATGACTTAGTCAGTCATGACCGTGTAATGAAGCCTCTGCAAAAACCCGAAACACATTGGCCCCTTTTTTTCAGAGAGCTTCCATGTTGGGGAACCAGAACACCTCCATGTGCCACTATGCTGGGCCCCACGCTCCACGAGGACAGAAGGTCCTTTGTTTGGAGCTCACCCTATATATCTCTTCAGCTGGCTGTTGATGCATATCCTTTAATGTCCTTTGTAATAAATCAAGAATCTAGCGAGTAAACAGGTTTTCTTGAGTTCTGTGAGCAGTTCCAGCAAATTAATGGAACCTGAGGACAGGAGGTCGTGGGAACACCTGACGTAGAGCTAGTAGGTCAGAAGTATAGGTAATAACCTTGGCTTCTGATTGGCATCCTGAGTTGGAGGGCGGTCTTTTTTTGTGTGTGTGAGGAAGATTGGCCTTGAGCTAACATCTGTTGCCAATCTTTCCTTTTTTTTGCTTGAGGAAGATTGGCCCTAAGCTAACAGTTGTGCCAATCTTCCTCTATTTTGTATGTGGGACGCTGCCACAGCATGGCTTAATGAGCTGTGTGCAGGTCCATGCCCAGGATTCAAACCTGCAGACCCTGGGCCACTGAAGCTGAGTGCGTGAACCTAACTGCTCCACCACCGGGCTGCCCACAAAGGGCAGTCTGTTAAGACTGATTCTATCCCCGGGTAGCTAATGTCAGAATTGAGTTAAATTCTCAGACATCCTGCTGGAGTCCCAGAACTGCTTATCAGTGTGAGGAAGTCTCCATACACACGCGTTGGATTTGAGTCCAGGAACCCTTTGCACAGAGTTTTCATATTATGTTCTAATTCCTTCCTCAGCAGAATTGTTTCTGAGAATGTTTGGCTAAGAAATGACCTGTGTTCTAGAGTAGAATGGAATTCCTTCTGAGAACTTGTGCTTGTCAGGGTATGTTGAGCTGGTTCTGGGTGTCTGTTCTTTTCTCACACCTGTGACATTTTGTGTGGTCTCCATTACTCCTTCAGTTTATTTTGAATTATCAAGTTTCCATTATCCTAGATAAGAAGGTTACTTTCCTTTAATACACTCCACAAAATAACATTTACCAGTTACTTCGTACCGAAGATTAACCTCCCATCCTTTCTTGTTTGGTCTGCCCACGTGTGTGCGCTGATCATTATTAAAGAAGAATAACATCCTGATGGGGGCCCTAACATCCTTACATTGACTGGCCATTAACATTGCCTCTTGCCCACTCTGCAAGACATACCTAGCTACGCCTCTCAAGAATACCACTCTTGGGGCCAGCTCTGTGGCATAGTGGTTCAGTGCACTCCACTTCAGCAGCCTGGGTTTGCTGGTTTGGAGCCTGGGCGAGGACCTACACCACTCGTCAGTGGCCATGCTGTGGAGGCATCTCACATACAAAATAGAGGAAGATTGGCACAGGTGTTAGCTCGGGGCTAATCTTCCTCAAGCAAAAAAAGAGGAAGATTGGCAGCAGATGTTAGCTCAGGGCCAATCTTCCTCACAAAAAAAAAAAAAGAAAGAAAGAAAGAATACTACTCTTTTGTCATTTGATCCATTTCATGTGGGCTCCACTGAACACATGTAAGTACTGCCCAGAGACACTGGGAGATATGAAAGGGAGTACATCTTAGATCTGGCCCTCGTGGAGTTCACCACTGCAGGGTAAATACCAGAGGGAGCCCATTGGAAGGAAAGTGAATATGCAGGAGCAAGGGGAAGTCTTGTGGATGACATTGGGTTTCACCTGGGCTTTGAAAGACAGATAAAGGGTGGTCATATAGAGACTAGGGAGTCAGCATTTCATGAAGAAGAATCAGTATGGGTTATCCGTTATCATTTTCCCAAGTTTCTTTCATTTAGTTTATCTCAATTATCTTCATAATTCTTTGAGCTGTAGATATTGTTATTATTGTTATAGTAGCCAGCCTGGTGGCCTAGTGGTTAAGATCCAGTGCTCTCACTATCATGGCCTGTGTTCATGTCATGGTCAGGGAACCACACCACCATCTGTTAGTTGTCATACTGTGGCAGCTGTGTATTACTGTGATGCTGAAAGCTGTGCCACCAGTATTTCAAATACCAGCAGAGTCACCCATGGTGGACAGGTGTTGGCAGAGCTTCCAGACTAGATAGACTAGGAAGAAGGACCTGGTCACCCATTTCTTAAAAAATTGGCCATGAAAACCCTATGAATAGCAGTGGAGCACTGTCTGATAGTGTGCTGGAAGGTGAAAAGATGGTGCAAAAAGACTGGGCAAAGTTCTCTCTGCTGTACACAGGGGTGCTAGGAGTCAGAATCCACTTGATGGCATTAACAATAACAAAAATAATAATATCTTGATATTATTATTTATCTGTAGTTATATTATTTCCATTATATAAAGGCCTTGCATTGGATTCAATAGTCAGTCCACTAGCTTATAATTCAGAAATAATTAATCCTTCAAACATTAAAGGAGTGTTCAATGCCTTTGAAATTATCCCATTTTAGAGATGAGTCATCTCGGGCTATATTTATATAATTAATAACAATTAATTTGAGTTCTCTATGCTCTAATTGGTCAGTTGCTAGATATTGTGTAAACACAATGGGGAACTTTTACTTTGACTCTATATCAATGTAAAAGTTATGCTTAAGAATACAAGGAAGAATGATTCCAGGGTGTTTCGCCCGCCATGTGCTGCAATGGTCTTTGTTTCCTCCCAGCATACTTATCTCTGAACCCACCGTTTTATTGCCTCCATGGTTATAAATGTTTTCAGGCAGTGATTTCTGAAACAATAAGTACCTCTCTGCTCCATTATCAAAAAATTCCCTGCATTTCAGGCCTACATTTTATTTTGGCTATATTCAGAGGAAAAAGAAAGGAGCCTTTGTTGATCAGGTTTACACAATAAAACCTGAAATTTGGGAATCAAAAAAATGAGAATAATTTGATATCATTCTTTTTGTGAATATTTAGGAATGTTTATTCTAGGTCTCATTTTGATGCAGTTTTCTGTAAGGGTAAAATCATCATCGTCTTAAGAAAGAGTAGCAATATTGTTGTCCTTAGAGTCTGTGATGTGCTTTATCTTGTGTATTCACTGTGAAGTGGGCACCAACCTCATTTTCCAGTGGAGGAGAAAGTCTTAGAGAGGCCAGGTGACTTGTACCAGGTATCAGGGCCATTAAAAAGAAATGACTCAACCCTAGGCTCTCCCCACTGCCCCCCAACTGAGAGACCATTTTTCAGCTTTGAAACAAAATAAACAAAAATCCTCTTTTCTATCTCTGGATTCAGATGACAGTTACATTTTGCCCAGTAATATTGAGCAATCTCCAATGACTTTTTTTCCTTTCCACACTGGAGATGAACCACAAGTTATTATAACAAAACTGGTCATTGCTCTCGCCAAAGTATTTCATCAGTTTCTGGCGTCTCCTTATATCTTGATATGCTTATCCAGCATGACTGATGGCTTGGTTCTTAATAAGCAGGCTAGTGAAGCAGAGCAGTTAATGACAGGAGGTTTTGCTTTGGCTCCAGGGCTCGGCATGCACAGACAGGATTCTGCATGAATTTCCCGAGCATGTGATGATAAGATGCTTCTAGTCTGCCAGCATCAAACAAATTCATTAATTGAAAACACATTGCATGTTATCACAAAAGATTGATTTTTCTAGGAAGAATTACCCTTTGGCATTTATGATGAGCATGAAGAAAAACAGATAGTAAGATTATGGACATGACTTTCCTTAATTTAGGACAGCAAATATTTAAGATTAGGATTAAGACTTCAGAAGAGAGAGCCTTAGTGATCATTCTGCAAAGGAAATATTTGGGACTGTTGTTTTCATTTGTTTAGGCTGGCTCTGGAAGGTAAATATTTACTCAACCATACTGGGTATCTCTGATTTAACATTACGTGGTCCTAAAGTTCAAAACACACAGTTGAGGACTTCACTCTTTTGTGCTTAAATCAAAACAATGACAAATAAACAATAAATGGACTAATAAAAAGTTTACAAAGCTGCCAAATGCAGAAAAAAATCTAGCAAAATCAAGCTATCTCTTTGAAGGAGATTATTGATATTTTCAGCAAGAAGAGAAGTGTTCTAAGGCGGTTTGAGTTTTAAAGCAACATGGTTTTAAGAGGGCCTACTCTATAGCACCAATGTAGAACTAAAACAACAGAATCTGGAATCCAAAGCCACACAAGGGGCCATTGACACGAGTGTTCAACCTAGTGTAGACATTTCCAACATGCTGTCAGATAGTTTTGTAGTCTCTGCTTCAATTCCACCCCAGACCTCATTCTTTTACAAAATCTATGTTTAAACTAGGAGAGTTCCAATTGTCCTCTTAAATTAAAATGTAACTGTTTTTCTCCCTGGTATAACACATCAAACCATTTCTAGTTAAATACCTCTACCATCTCCCACCCAAATTTTCTCTCCTCCACACTAAATATTCGCTGTGAATTCTGCTACTCATTGTTTAAAATATTTTCCAGCTCCCTCGACATCCAGGATCTCCTCTTAACACATGGCAGTTTGCCAGTGACCCAAAATCAAGCACAGTAATCCAACGGCAGGTACAACGAAATACCCCATCCTGAGGGAATACTATACGGTTCTATTAAAGCTGCCTCAGTTGAGTTTAGATGTTTATCCAGATTTTTCATAGTATTTCCATTTTTGAGATAACCACGTGCCCCCTATGGCTTTTCCCCCGTGAGCTGCTCTTTAAATAATTCCCCTTATGCGTGGATCTAGTTGAAGTAGAAGACCCAAGGGCAGGCATCGTGTTTTTACCCTATTAAACTCTAGTTTCAGCCCTTTTCCCAGCCATCTAAAAATCTTTAAAAATCTGATTTATAATCTTTTGCACTATCTACATGGCTTCACTATAAGGCCTACGTTAACCTGCCTTCTATGTTCTCTTGTAGATACTGGTGGATGAATGTTGAAGCAACTGCCCAGACTCTATACTTACTGGTTGTAGGAGGTTCTACTTAAAAAGCTATGACACCAAGACAGAGTATTTGCCTTAGATACATCAAACACTAGGGTCTTTACATTTTTGCTTCCGTAACTGTCTATTTGTTCCAATATAAACGTAATCTGGGTGTGACATGATATCAAACACCTACGGACTACTTAAAGATAATCCCAAACATGGAAATTCAGGGAAAATTCCAGTACAATTGAATTGTTCACATTTTACTTAAAAAAAAACAGAAGGTTATTTTACTGAATTTTTTCTGTCAAATGACTTGTTTCAGTACCATATAAAATCAAGTAAGGTTCAGATTGGGGACCAGGTGCAATGTGCTATTTATGTAGCATGGGAAGATTTGACCATGGAAATCAACTGGTTGCAGGCTGATGTTGGTTCCTTCTTAATTATTGAGTGAAATATACATGCCTTAGATGCTATAGAGCCACGTGACTTTTCCCATCTTGGCTCTCATGACACTTTTAGGCAACTTTCACATTATACTCAGCTGTACCTCCAAAATACACCCATGGCCCCACTTTCCAGTCTTTGCTGATGCATTTTCCTGTTTCTAGAACAATACCCTTTCATTGTTGTATGCCTGTGAATGCTATCACCTTCCTTCAAGGCCCAGCATATACCACATAGTTAGATCAGCCCCCTAATGCTCCCAAATTGACCGCATATAAAAATTTGCTTGTACTGCCACATAGGATGAACCTCAAATCCTTGTGCCAGTACTAGCTATGTACATCTCCTTCCGTCTCACTTTTATGTGGGTTCTTAAAGGGTAGAGTCTATGATGGATTTCTGTGTAACTGCCTCTCTCTCTTCTAGTGCATAGCTGAGTGTCTGGTTTAGCACTGAAATGAGATGACTCATCCCTGGGCTTGTGGGATTGAAGTAGCCCTGGACTGTCCCAGCCTTGCCCTGGGTTTGGTGATGGGAGAAATAGAGTCAGGCACCTACAGTAATTGCAAAGAAGGCCCAGTTGAGTTCAAATATAAACTGTTTCCCCTTATTGATCTTCACTTGGATAGAACTTTACAAAAACTGATTTTAATACATTTTCTCTATTTTCTATTGGCTCTTCAAAGTGAAATTTGTCTTTTCTAAACTAAGAAAACCTTTCTGATTGGGGTCACAATCTTGGTATGTCCCCTTCCATCCACTACTGCATGGGACCACTCCAGCAATCTTGAGCAAGGAATGTGAATAATCCATGACACAGTTTCGTCATGTGCAAAACAGAAGCAATAATAGTATTAAGATCATACGTTTGTTACGAGGGCTGAATGAGTTAACACTTCACAGTGCTTAAAACTCTAGGTAATATGCCTTACGTAAATGTCAGTTAAATAAATTCCATTGTTTCCTGTGGGTAGAAAAGCATTTCTATGAATTTAAAATGTTCCCCACACTTATATCAGCATTCTCAAGCTTATTTCCACATATAAATCCCAGTCATCCTTCAAGGATAGGAGGGAACATTGTTTGGAGTGCGTGACAGAAAAGTAAAAACAAAAACAAATTCATATTTGTAATTAATTTGACTCCATCATTTACCAAATGTGTGCCCCTGTGCCTGTCATTCACTGAATTTTAGAATTTTTATCATCGTGTGGATAGAATGATCTACTTCTGATAGTTTTTGGAAAAATTAAATAATTACAATTTACCTTTTGGGTCTTTATTAATCCGAAATATATTTATCGAGAAACTAATATTTATCAGTACTGTTCTAGATGCAGGGTCTCAGTGCTAAATGCTACTGACAATGACCCTCCTCTTGCAGAAATTATCTTCTAGTCAGGGAAGATCGACAATAAACAGTAGTAATCAAAGCAACAACCAAACAAATTAAATGGAACATTGAGATGTAGGGAGGTGTTTTACACTGTGTGGTCAGGGAGGACCTCTTGGAGGAGGTGGCACCTAAGCACAGACCAGAGCATCTGGAAAAAGGAAGGTCTGGTGATGATTTGGGGAAGAACATGCCAGGGAAGAAATAGCGAGTGCAAAGACCATTGACACAGTAGGGGCCAACCTAAAGGGAGCTGACTGAGCCTGTGAGCTGGAGAGATGGTCGAGGGAATGTGGGCAGAGACTGGAGATACCAGGACATGGCCCCACCCTTGGCAAAGCCATCAGATTTTCTTCTAGGTATGACGAGAAGGTTTAAAAGGGTCTGATTTGTGGTTTTAAGAGGTGACTGTGATGTCTGTGTGTAGAACAGAATGTAGGAGGGCTAGAAGAGAAACAAGAGACCAACAGCGAGGACAGATGGCAGCTGTCCAGGTGAGGGATGAGAGAGAGCGAGGTGCAGGCACTCTGAAAGATGTGTTCATGGACCGAAGGGTTCAGAGGCAGAATGGTACCAGGTGTAACTCCTCAGTTTCGTCCTGAGCAGATGGGGAAATGGTGAAGAAATTAACAGTAATAACAATAAAATAAGAATAGCAAAATATGATGTGATTATTACTATGGACAAGGAACTATTTAAACTGATTTATGAATATTAATTTGCTTAAATCTTATTTAAAAAAATGCCTTATGTGTAGGTGCTCTTACTATTTTCCCCATTTTACAAATGCAGAAACATAAAGGAGTAAAATATATTGCCTGCAGTCCTAAGTGTACTAAGTGACATTCAAGATTTGAACTGTCTGACTTCAAAGTCAGTGATTGTAATCACTATACTGCAACACCTGTGCTTCAGGCAGGATAAATTGGCAGGACTGTTGAACATCTATATGGAGGTATTGAGTAGACTGTTAGATATATGACTGGTACTCAGAGACATCGGGGCTCAGAATAAAAAAATTTGGAAGAATTTAGTTAGAAATGGCATATAAAGCAAGAAACTAGATGAGATTACTTAGAAGGAAAGAGCAGACAGAAAAGTGAAGAGGGTGAGAAACTAAGACATGAAGAATTTCTATCTTTAGAATATGGGAAGAGGAGAGAGAATCAGTTTAGACTAAAAAGAAGTGAGCAGGTGGGAGAAAAATAAGAAAATTGCATCCCAGAATCCAAGTGGAAAAGTATTCTAAAAAGAAGAAAATGGCCAATGGTCTGGGCAAGAGAATGATTATGAATTGGAAATATTGTACAATTTGTAAAGACCTAGGACAATCTATGCTAACTGATTGAAGGAATTGGAATCTTTTGTAATATTTATTCATAATTTTTAAACATTTTGTCTTGATTTTAAAATTGTTTGGAAGTTTACACATGGTTATCTCATTTAATTTTCTGAACATTGTTAAATTTTCAAAATATGTAAAATATTTAAATTTATTAAAATTTGTGCAGAAGAAATATAACTAAAATTAAATAACTTCACATTATCAAGTGTTTTAATAGCATATAAAGTTTTATTCCTGGTCTTCTGTTTATAGTAATTGGAGACTTGGTCATTTGGACCAGCCCTTTCACTGGGACTACTGGGAAAGCTAAACAACACAAACAAAATTCTGTTTGGATGTGTTGGAGAGCCTGATAAGGTAGAGAAGAATTACATGGCCAAATTCTGGGAGAAGCCAGAAACCCAGAGAGAAGACAGCAGCATTTGGGGCCTCATGTCCACTTTGAATATTTGCTGATTCTGAAACAGATCTGAGAGACTGAGATATGGTGGAGAACATTTGAAAAACTCCAGAGGATACCTGGGAAAATTTGAAATTTAGGACCTAAAAGCAGCAGCTTTGGGTGGAGAGCTTAGAGGACTGAACCTTGTATATAAGGGTGGACTAGAAGGGTGGACTGAGGCTCACAAAGGATGAAGCCCAGCTTCAAACATTCTCAATCCTCAGAATTGGTTTTAAGGTGATTCAATACTTTTTATATCCCTATCCACGCACCTGGTGCAAAAATCAACCTTCTCTAAATGAAAAAACCATTTTCCTAGAGTCCAAAATTATTTTTATAGCTTCTTACATTCAATAATGATTTAGGCAATAAAAAAAATGACAAGATAAATGAGGAGATAAGACCAAGTAATCAAAAGCTAATAGAAAAAAATAAACAAAACCATAACTGAAGGAGTTCCAGAGAATGGAGTCAACAAACACAGACTTTAAAATAAATATGCTACTATGCTCAAGAAAATAAAAGACAACACTAATAATTTGGATAGTACACTGTAAACTATTAAAAACTATTACATTTAACTAAAAAATTCAGAAATCAATTGATGAATTTAAAAGTAGATTAGACACAAAAAGTGATTTAGTGAACTGGAGGGTAATTAGGAAGAAAATATACAGAATAATAACAGATACAAAAGGACACATAATAAAGAATAAATTGTAACAAAATTTATACTTTAACAAAAATAGTGAGATATGCTAACATATTATTTGGAATGGAAGAAAAGAGAAAAATTAGGGAGGAAAAAATATTAAAGAGACAATAAATCAGAACTTTCCAAAACTAATGAAAAACTTTAATGCACATTTTAAAGAAGCTCTAAGGCAACTAAATTGAATAAATGAAAACACACACACACACACAACTAGGCACATCACAGAAAAACTGCTGACAATGAAAAAAACTCCAAAGGTCAAGAAGAGTAAAAATGAGGTATTATCTTTAAAGTAATAAAATATAGCAGACTACTGGATTGCCAATAGAGAAATGGCAGCCAGAGATCAAAGGAATATCATCTTCAAGGACCTGGAAGAAAATAATATACAACCAAGCAAATATAATCTTGAAGATGAAAGTAGAATAACGATATTTTTCAGGCAAACAAAAACCGTGAGAAAGCATCGCTGGCATGCCCAACCTAAGGAACTAATAAAAGGTGTTATTTAGTTTAAAGGAAAATTATTAAATGAATCTACTATCAAATGAAAATTAGGGGATGCAGAAAAGAATGGAAAGTAAAGGAAAGGATAAATTTATGGGTAAATCAATAAATACTGATGGTACAGAATACAAATACAAATATATAGAATTGAAATACATAATTATTTAAGCATATAGATGAGGAAGAAAGTTATTTGAATTCAGTGTTCAAAAATACTTGAGTTGCCCTGAAAGAGATAAAAATACTAATTTATATTTAACATTTCTATCCAAGGATGCATTTTTTATTTCAATACTAAGTAAAATGAATAAAAACTTTATATAATAAACCAGCCAATAAAGGAAGAAATGAAATAATAATAATAATAATGAAAGATCAATCTAAAAGAAGGTGAGAAAAAATAAAAATAATGAAATAGGATAAATAAAAAGTAAATAGTATGATAACAGACTTAAACTTCAAAATACCAGAATCTGCATTAAATTTAAAGGGCCTAGCTAGGAATTAGCTCCTAACAGTCTGATGATACCACTTATAACAATTATAAAATCTGTACAAAATACAAAAAACACTACGAGAGAGTTCTGAAGAGTGAATGAAAATATGATCTTGGAGGTAGGTAACAGCATGTGGTGTATTCCCTATTTTTGTGGTTTTGGCCTGAGGATAGGTCATAGTCCCTGCACAGTGTCAGAGAGCTAATGCTCTGATAGACAAGCTGCTATCTTTCTGGCCTGAGAAACCAGAAGACAGAGTCTGGGACAATCACAGTCACCAGAAATGAAGGAATCTTGTAAGGAAGTTAGTGAAGGAGAGGTCCATATTCTGTGTTTGAACTCTGCCCAAGTCTGTGGTTGACCTTAAACCATACAAGACAAACCAGAAACAGCCCATAGCTATGTCGTAAAGAACTGAACTGAGATTTGAACCATGCCCACCAGAGGCAGGTCAAAGTTTGCAGTTTGTATCTGAGCAAGTTACTTATCTGGTAGAACAGATATATTATCACTCCTTGGAGGAATATAACAAAATCCAGTGAATATAGAATATAAAATTCACAATGTCTATGATACAATCCAAAATTGCTTGACATAGGAAAAACTAGCAAAATGTGACTCATTCTAGAGGAAAAGACAATTCTGAGATGACTCAGATGTTGGAACTATCAGTAAAGGACTTAAAACAGCTACTGTAACTATGCTCCACAAAGTAAAGGAAATTATGTTGTAATGAATAAAAAAAATTCAACATCTCAGAAGAAAGGAAATATTTGAAAAGGATCAGATGAAAATTTTAGAACTAGGCAATTGCAATATCTGAAACAAGATTCACAGGATGAGCTGCTATGGTCAATATGTAAATAAATACATATGGCTGTGTTCCAATAAAACATTACTTACGAAAACAAGTTATGGATTAGAATTGGCCTGCATGCCTTCATTATCCAATCCCAGAGATAGATTCATAGACATTATCAAATATGAAGAAAACAGAGAAAATATTCTAAAAAAAGAACAGATCCTCACAGATTTATCAGATAATATCAAATGGTCTAGTTTATAGGTAACTAGATTCCCCAAAGGAGTGAAGAAAGATAATTAAGCAAAAAAAATATTCAAAAAATAATGGCTAAAAATGTTTCCAATTTCATTAAAAGTAAAAATCTACTGATTCAAAAAGCTCAAGGAACACCAAATAGTAAAATTACAAATCACAAACACACACAGATACACAAAGTCAAGAATAACGTAGTCAGACTACTGAAAACCAGAGTAAAAGAAAAATCTTGAAAGTAGCCAGGGAAAAAAAATGGCATAGTGTATACAGGGGACCAATAATTTAAAACTGTGCCTTCAAGAAAATAGTGGATTAGGGGCCGGCCCGGTGGCGCAAGTGGTTGGGTGCGCGCGCTCTGCTGTGGCGGCCCGGGGTTCGTTGGTTCGGATCCCGGGCACGCACCAACGCACTGCTTTGGCAGGCCAAGCTGTGGCGGCATCCCATATAAAGTGGAGGAGGATGGGCACGGATGTTAGCCCAGGGCCGTCTTCCTCGGCAAAAAAAGAGGAGGATTGGCGGATGTTAGCACAGGGCTGATCTCCTCACAAAAAAAAAAAAAAAGAAAATAGTGGATTAATGTCTTTAAATGCTAAAAGAAAACAAAAAACCCTGGCAATCCAGAATTCTATCTCCAGTAAAGTATCCTTGAAAATTTATAGGGAATAAAAGATCCCTCATATAAAGTAAAGCAGGTCAATTTGTTTGCAGGAGAACTGTAGTATAAGAAATGCTAAAGGAAGTTCTTTATACTGAAGGGAAATAATACCTAAGGAAAACTCAGGTCTTTGGGAATGAATGACGAGCTTTGAAAATGTTAATTTATAAAAAGAAAACCTATTAATTGAAACTGTGTATCTTTTAAGCCAAAGATGAAGGAAAGAATATGGAACATACATTTTTTTTCCATATTTCTAAGATGAAAATATTAGTGCCTCTACTCTTTCCTCTACTTCTCTTTCTCCTTCAATATTTCAGCTTTAACTATTAAATTTTCAAAGTAGATATCACTTATATCCCTTTTTTATAATCATAATTTTATCATCTATGTTTTATCTATAGGTCATTTCCAAAAGCTGAAAAATAACAAACATTTAGATTATCATGGCTAACAAAAAAGTAAATAGTCTAAATGCTTGTATTAAGTCACGCTATTTTGACTGGAAAAAAAAAAAACTTTAAGCAAACTTCACACATATCTAAAATGAGAAGATAAAGAAAAATAGAAAGTAGTAAAATGATAAAAAAATGCCAAACTCTAACAAAAAGAGAGATACTGTAGACATATTAATATTAGATATCATAGATTTTTAAGCAAAAGACATTACAAAAGAAAAGGAGTTATATTTTATAATGATTAAAGGTTTAATTCCTCATGATGATATAACAATTCCAAATTTGTTTGTACTTAATAACATGGCTTCAAATTATCTAAAGCAAAAATTGACAGAGCTATAAAAAAATGATCAATTATAGTTGGTAATTTTAGCACATTTATCACAGAAATTGATAGAACAAGCAATTATAATCTGTAAGTATCTAGAATATTTGAACAACACAATTACCATCTTGACCAACTTAAATATGTAGAACCCTCAATTCAAAACCTGAATAATACATATTCTTTCAAATATGTAGTTAAATATATGTTTGCAAACACATACATAACACAAATTATCAATATTGTGGGTAATAAGGGGCATTACTATAAAAACTACATACGTTAAAATGTCACAAGGTCATAGGATCATATTATGAAGAATTTTATCCTAATGCATTTGACAGTTTTGAAGAAATGGGAAATTATTAAAGAAATACAACTTTCCCAAAGCTGATCTAAGAAAAAATAGAAAGAATGATCTTTTAAGTTTTAAAGAAATAGATTCCATGTTAGAAATCATCTTGTCAAAAAGGCATTTCAATAGAAATTTTTGGAAAACATTTCAATCATAAATATTTTTAATTCCACTTAAACTTTTCCAGAAAATAGATAAAGAGGGAATAATTCCCAGTTCTTTCTTTTCTTTTTTGAGGAGTTTTATCTTTGATATAAAAAGATGACTATGCCAATAAAAGGAAGAAAAATTGTGACTAATCTCATTTTGATGCAAAAATTACAAACAAAACCTTAGCAAAGCAAATATTGCAATACATAAAAAGGGGTAATACATCATGATGAAGGTGATTTTATTGGAATAGTTTGATTTTTTTTTTAATGTTTGAAAAGCAATCAATGAAATTCATGATAAAATAAAGGGTAAAGATTGCATGATCATTTAAATAGATACAAAAAGAGTATATTATAAAATTCAACTTCATAATAAATACTCTTAGCAAACTAGGAATAAAGGTAACATCTACTTCTAATAATGAATGTTAAAACAAAGAAACAAAAACTACAACAAAATTCATATTTAAAGGTAAGCTATTGAGAATTTTCTTCTGATGATTGAGAGTGATACAAGAATGTTTGCTCTTATCACTTGTATTCAACATTGTACTTAAAGCCCTAGCTAGGGCAATAAGATAAGAAAACAAAAGATCTATAAATCAGGAGGGAAGAATTAAAACTGTAATTATTCATAGCCTATATGAAAATGGAACATGAGAAAAAGAAAATAATAAGGAAATAATAAAATGACTTAAAGTCATATATTTTTAGAGTCTATTAAACCTCAAAATTCAAACTCAATCCAATGTACATTCAGTTCTATCAGGTATTTTTTAATAACAGAGAAAATGTCTTCACAAATGTTTAATTTTTTTTCCTATGCAAGTAGTATATGAAAATATTTACTGCACACATGTAAACATGAAAATTTGTAAAATGCGTACAAGTGAGAAAATATTTCTAATGTTGCTATTCAATTCTTCTCTGCTTGTCAAGCATCATTCATTCTTCAAGCAAAATACTAACATTCTTGGGAATAAGCCAAGTCTCCTGCCAAAAGAATATAATTATAATGTTCACATATATATACACAGAATATATATATATATATTCCTCCAAATTTCTTTTATAGAAGTCAAGGAGTCCTTTTAATTGCAATTCTTTTGGATTTGCTTACGTTATGAGTGCTTAAGCACAGCTCCTTCTCCACTGAATTATTAGCTTTTTAAGGAAGATTTAGTGTCTTGCTCAGAACTATGTTTTCTCCCCCTTACCTACACATTGCCTGGCTAAGGGAAGGTGTTCAGTACCTATAGCTAAGTTAGGCTCTTTTTCTTTCCCTTAATTAAGTTTTAATTATACAAAAAGATGTTAGGTTAGAAAATATTTTGAGCTGAATTATATTGAAATACAACATATTGTATGATGCAGCTAAAACAGTCCTTAGAGAGAAATTTTTAGCATTAAATGCTTATATTAGAAAAAAATAAAGATCTAAAATTAATAATCTAAGCTTATACTTTAAGAAACTAGGAAAAGAAAAGCCAAATAAACCCAAAGCAAGCAAAAGGAAGGACATAACAAATATAAAATCAAAATTTAATAAAATTGAAAATAAAAATAGCGAAAATGAATATAACAAAAAGCTGATTCTTCAAACAAAAGCAATTAAATTGTTAAAACTCTAGCAATGTTAATAGGAAAAAAGCAAAGAAACAAATTTAAGATCATGAATGAAAGAGGGGATATCACTACAGATGCTACAGACATTAAAATGATAATAAGAAAACATTATGAATGACTCTACATGCATAAATTTAATAACTCAGATAAAAGGGACCAATTCTTCAAAAACCAGACTGCTAACAACTTAACCAAGTATTATCAGGAAATAGATAACATGAATAGTCTTATAACATTAAATATATTTAGTTGTAGATGAACATCTACTGAAAAAAAAAATCACAGGCCTAGATGGTTTCACTGGGAATTTAACAAAACATTTGAAGAAGTAACACCAATACCACAAACTGTCTTTCAAAATATAGAGTAAGAAGGAATACTTCTCAATTCATTTTATGTTGCCAGCATTACCATATCAAAATCAGACTAAGATAGTGAAAGAAAGAAAAGAAAGAAAAAGAAAGAAAGAAAGAAAGAGAAAGAAAGAAAGAAAGAAAGAAAGAAAGAAAGAAAGAAAGAAGGAAGGAAGGAAGGAAGGAAGGAAGGAAGGAAGGAAGGAAAGACAGAGAGAGAAAGAAAGGAGGGAGGAAAGGAGGGAGGGGGGAAGGAAGGAAGAAGGAAGGAAAAAACTATAGAACACTGTCTTTAATAAAGAAAGATGCAAAATCCTTAACAAATATTAGCAAATCAAGTCAAACAATGTATCCAAAGAATAAGACACCATGGTGTCTTATCCTCCACATGGTAAAGTGAAGTCTATCCTAGGATTACAAAGTTCATTCAATATTTGAAAAACAATAAATATAATCCATCTATTAAAAATCTAAAGAAGGGGGAAGTGACATCACCAAGATGGTGACATTGGAGGCTGTTGACGTTCCCTCCTCCCATGAACACATTAAATGTGCAGCTACACACAGATCAATTCCCCCTGAGAGAAACCCAGAAACCAGTTGAGTGACTCCAACACATCTGGTGACTGAGAAAATATCCACATCAACATAGGTAGAAAAGGCTGTGGCACACTCTCACCATAAACCTCACCCCTAGCACAGCACCTTAGAATCAAGAGGGAATCCCCAACTCCCATCATCCCCCTGAGAAGTGAAGGGTTTGGACCATACATGTGATGCCCCAAATTTTTACTCTGCCACTTAAAGGATGAGTACCCAAATCACCTAGCTCCAAAGCCAACAGGGCTGTGTCCACAAGACCCACAAGACTGTAGGAAACAAAGAGGCAGTTGCTCAATGTGCACAAGCACTCACTGTGGCTAGCCCCAGTCTCAGCACAGGGAGTAGAAAAAGTGCCCATCTCCCAGATTTTTCCTGGAAGTGATTTGACAGCATACTCTCCCAACTGCTGCTTGAGGGTCTAGCTTTTAATCATTCTGCATTTTGGAGCTGACTGGAATCCTCCCAGAACTCAGAAAAAGCCTGTGGGCACTCCCCGTGTCTTCTCCTTCCAGCTCACTTCAACAATAAAAGCAAGTCACCAGAATCCCCCTGGAAGGAGCTTGTTCACACATATGGTGTCCTGACTTATATGGCTGCCATCTACGTTCTGGAACAGAACCCAAAATCACCTGGCTCTGACAGCCAATGGAGTTTATATTCATGAGTCCCATCGGACTATAGCAAACAAAGAAGCAGTTTTTAAATGGGAGCATGAGCACTCCCTACTGTTATACCTCAAGGCTCAGCACAGAGGGAACATAGAAAAACTTCCACCTCCCAGTTTCCCTCTGAAAGGGGTTTGACTGCATACTTTTCCCAGCTATTGCCTGAGGGCTCATCTTCTGATCAACCTGCATTTAGATCTAACTAGGATCCTCTCAGGAGCCCAAAAGAGCTGGTGAACGCTTCCTCAACTTCTCCTTTTGGCTTGCTCCAATAATAAAAACAGGTCACCAGCTTCTTCCTAGAAGGAGCTTGTCCACACATCTAGCACTCCAATTGTTATGGCTGCAACCGAGGGACGGGCTCCCAAGTCACCCAGCTCTGGGAGCTGACAGGATTCACCATTCACAAGTCCCCAGGGGCCACACAAAACAAAGAGGCAGTTCTATTTGGGAACACAAGCGCTTCCAGTGACTACCTTCTCTGGATCAGCACAGAGTGACTATGCAAAAACACCCAGCTTCTGGGTTCTCCCTGATAGGAGCTAGACTACATATCTGACATTCTGACATTCCCAGCTGCTGCATGAAGATTGGGTTTCCAATTAGCCTGTATCAAGAAGCTAAACGAGCAGGCAATTAGTAGATATCTGGGAGCCTAAAAAGGCATATTGGAATTTCCCATGCCTTTGGGACAATGACAGGTCTTAGTATACTCTCAACTACTTGGGGCCACTAAGAACAAAGATGGTGGCTTCAAGAATCACAAAGATTTGAGAGGCCATCAGGAGCTCAGGCTGGGTTGATTGATGAGGATCATCTCCTACATGAGGCCAATCTTTCAAGACAGGGAGAGGTGGCTGTTTTATCTAATGTGCAGAAACCAATACAGAGAGTCACAAAAAATTAAGAAACAAGGGAATATGTTCCAAACAAACAAAAAAAACCTTTAATGAAATGGAGATAAGTGACTTTCCCAATAGAGAGTTAAAAATAGCAGCCATAAAGATGTTCACCAAGGTCAGGTGAGAATTTCACAAACAAAGTGAGAATTTCAACAATGAGATAGAAAATATTAAAAAGTAACAAACAGAAATCACAGACCTGAATAACACAATAACTGCATTAAAAAATTCTATAGAGGGGTTCAACAGCAGATTAGATCAATCATAAGTAAGGATCAGTAAACTAGAAGACAGGGCAGTAGAAATAATCCAATCAGAGGAGCAAAAAGAAAAAAAAGAGTGAAAATAGCTTAAGGGACTTATGGGACACTATAAATCAAACCAATGTACAGAATATAGTTTTCACAGAAGGAAAAGAAACAGAGAAAGGGGAAGAAAGCTTATTTAAATTAAAAATGGCTGAAAGCATCTCTAACATGGTGAAAGAAACAGACATCCAGATCCAGGAAGTTCAGAGAGCAACAAAAAAATGAATCCAAAGAGACCCACACTGAGATACATTATAATTAAGTTGTGAAAAGTTAAAGACAAAGAGAGAATCTTAAAAATAACAAGAGAAAAACAACTTATTACATACAAGGGAACCCCCATAAGACTATCAGTAGATTTTTAGCAGAAACTTTGCAGACTGGAAGAGAGTAGGATAATTTATTCAAAGTGTTGAAAGAAAAAAAACTGTCAACCCAAAATACTTTACCTGACAAAGCTTTCTTTCATAATTAAAGGTGAGATAGTTTCCCAGACAAACAAAAGCTGAAAGAGTTCGTGACCACTAAGCTAGCCTTATAAGAAATGTTAATGGGAGTTCAAGCTGAAAATAATGATGCTAATTAGTAACATGAAAACACAGTAAAGTATAAAACTCACTGGTAAAGGTAAATATATAGTTAAATTTAGAATACTCTTATATTGTAATGGTGGTGGGTACACCACTCATTTGTTGTTGCTAGTGCTGTTGAGTTGATTCTGACCCCTAGTGACCTTGTGCACAGAAGAACAGAACCCTGCCCAGTCTTTTTTGTGCCACCTTCTCATCTTCTGCTGCTACATCAGACAATGCTCCACTGCTTTTCAAAGGGTTTTCATGGCCAGTTTTTTTGGAAGAGAGTTTTCAGTCCTTCTTCCTCATCTTAGTCTGGAAGCTCTGCTGAAACCTGTCCACCGTGGGTAACCCCACTGATATTTGAAATCCCAGTGGCATAGCTTTCAGCACCATAGCAACAGGCAGCCACCACAGTATGACAACCAACAGACAGGTGGTGTTGTTCCCTGACTAAGACACAAATCTGGGCCTCAGCAGTGAAAGTGTTGGATCTTAACCACTGGACAACCAGGGCTGGCTAAACCACTTATAGCTCTAGTATAAAGGTTAAAACAGAAAAGCATTAAAAATAACAGTAAGTACAATAATTTGTTAATGGATACCCAGCATAGAAACACGTAAATTGTGACAAGAAAACCATAAAATGTGGGGGGGAGTGTAAAATTGTAGAGCCTTTTTTTCATTTGAAGTTATCAGCATAAAACAGATTATTATAACTATAAGATGTTTTATGTAAGGCTCATGGTAACACAAAACAAAAACCTATAGTAGATAAAAGATAAGGAGAAAGAAATCAAAGCATACCACTACATAAAACTAACCAAATCACAAAAGAAGAGAGCAAGAGAAGAAGAAAGAAGCAAAGGCATTACAAAACAGAGAGGAAACAATTAACAAAATGGCAATAGTAATCCTGTATCTATCAATAATTATTTTAAATGTAAATGGACTAAATTCTCCAATCAAAAGACATAGAATGGCTGAATTGATTAAAAAAAAAAAGACCTATCTTTATGCTGCCTACAAGAGACTCATTTCAGCCTTAAAGACACATACAGACTGAAAGTGAAGGGATGAAACAAGATATTCCATGCAAATGGTAACCAAAAAAAGCAAGAGTAGCTATATTTATATCCGACAAAATAGACTTTAAGTCAAAAACTATCTCTAGAGACCAAGAAGTTCATTATATAATAATAAAAAACATTAAATCAATAGGAAGATATAACAGTTGTTAATATATACACATCCAAAAAAAGTATACTAATGTATAAAGCAAATATTGACAGACTTGAAAGGAGAAATTGATAGCAATACAAAAATAGTTGGAGATTTAAATGTCCCACTTTCTTTATATATAAAGAACTCATGCATCTCAACAACAAAAAAACTACCAACCCAATTAAAAAATGGGCAAAAGACCTGAACAGACATTTCTCCAAAGAAGATATACAGATGGCCAACAGACACATGAAAAGATGTTCAAAATCACTAACTATCAGGGAAATGCAAATCAAAACTACAATGAGATATCACCTCACACACGTCAGAATGGCTATAATTAACAAGACAGGAAACAACATGTGTTGGAGAGGATGTGGAGAGAAGGGAACTCTCATACACTGCTGGTGGGAGTGCAAACTGGTGCAGACACTATGGAAAACAGTATGGAGATTCCTCAAAAAATCAAGCATAGAACTACCATATGATCCAGCTATTCCACTGTTGGGTATTTATCCAAAGAACTTGAAAACACCAATTTGTAAAGGTACATGCACCCCTGTGTTCATTGCAGCGTTATTCACAATAGCCAAGACTTGGAAGCAACCTAAGTGCCCATCAAGGGACGAATGGATAAAGAAGCTGTGGTATATATACACAATGGAATACTACTCAGCCGTAAGAAACGATGAAATCCAGCCATTTGTGACAACATGGATGGACATTGAGGGTATAATGCAAAGTGAAATAAGTCAGAGGGAGAAGGTCAAATACCGTATGATTTCCTTCATTAAGTAGTAGATAACAACAACAATAGACAAACACATAGGGACAGAGATTGGATTGGTGGTTACCAGAGGGGAAGGGGGGAGGGAGGAGGGTGAAAGGGATAATTTGGTACATGTGTGTGGTGATGGGTTGTAATTAGTATTTTGGTGGTGAACATGATGTATTCTATGCAGAAATAGAAGTACAATGATGTACACCTGAAATTTTTACAATGTCATAAACCAATGTTACTGCAATAAACAAAAAATTTAAAAAAAAAAATAAATAAATAAATGTCCCACTTTCAATAATAGCTAGCCCATGCAGGCAGACAATCAACATAGAAACTCCTGACTTGACCAGTACTATAAACCAAATGGACCTGACACATATATACAGAACATTCCATCTAACAGCAGCAGAATACACAATCTTCTCAAGTGTATATACAGCATTCTCCAGGATAGGTTATATGTTAGGCTACAGAATAATTCCTAACATATTTAAGAATATTGAAATCAAAGCAAGCGTCTTTTCTGACCATAATGTTATGAAATTAGAAACCAATTAGAAAACTGGAAAATTCACAAATACATGGATATTAAACAACATGCTCCTGAACAAGCAATGAGTCAAAGAAAAAATTAAAAGAGAAATAAAAAAAAAATCTGAGAAAATGAAAATGGAAACACAACATACCAAAACTTATGGGATGTGACAAAAGCAATTCTAAGAGGGAAGTTTATAGTGATAAATGCCTACATTAAGAAAAAAAAAGAAAGATCTCAAATAAACAAACTCTACACCTCAAGGAACTAGAAAAAGAAGAATAAACTAAGCCAAAATTTAGCAGAAGAATGGAAATAACAAAGATCAAAGAAATGAATGAAATAGAGACCAGAAAAACAATAGACAAGGTCAACAAAACTAAAAGCTGTTTTTTTTTTAAAAAAAGATTGACAAATCTTTAGCTAGACTAAGAAAAATAGAGTGCAGACTCAAAATCAGAAATGAAGAGGAGATATTACAACTGACAACACAGAAATACTAAGGATCATAAGAAACTACTCTGAACAATTATGTGCCAACAAACTCGATAACCTAGAAGAAATGGATAAATTCCTAGAAACATTCAACTTACCATGACTGAATCATAGAAACCATGAGTAGAATGGTGGTTGCCGGGGGCTAGGGGTGATGGAAATAGAGAGATGCTGGCAAAAGGGTACAAAGTTTCAGTTATAAGATAAATAAGGCCTGAGGATGTAATGTCTAACACGGTGACTCTATACTGAATTGCATAATTGAAATTTGCTAAGGGAGTAGTGCTTAAGTGTTCTTACCAAAAAAGAAAGAACAAAAGGTAAAGGTGAAGTGATGGACGTGTTAATTAACTCAATGGGGGGAACCCTTTCACAATGTATACATATTTAAAATTATCATGTTGTACACTTTAAATCTACTACAATCTTATTTGTTAATTATTCCTCATTAAAGCTGAAAAAAAAAGATCTTAAAAACAGTGAAAGAGAAAATAAATGTTGCCTACAAAGGAACAGTTACACCAATAGCAAAATTAGTAGTAGCAGTAGAGTAGATGTCTTTAAAGTTTCCAGTTTCTACGTTCTACTTTAAATATCGTTAAGGAAGTAAGAGATTATAATTGATAATCTTGAATTTTCTCCCTGGAGAAATTAGTATTTTAAAACAATGGCACATTTTCAAACACACAATAATAGTGTTCATTGCCAACAGACCCTCACTAAATCAACTTTTAGAGGATGTACTTTCTAAAGAGGAAAAGTGAAGCCAGAAGGACGGATATGCAAGAAGGAATGTTGCCGCGTGGTTTGCGGCTACCACACAAGACCATAAATATTCCCTTTATGGGTACATGGCATACTTACAGGAACTCATTAACTAACTGTTCACTGAAAAGTGAACAGACTAACATGAGCCTGAAACCTGAAGCTCAGAAACATCCTTGAGAAAGAATCAATGACAGCTTACCACTGGATGCGACAGGACCACTTGAGGTGATGAAAAAAAATGTCAGACATATTTGCAATTTAATATAAATGCAGCAAAAATGCTAATAGCAACACTCCTAGGGTGTGTATTCTCTTGGAAGCTTAGGAATGATCTAAAGCTATGAGGTGTGAGTGACTAGACCTCAAAGAAAGAATAGAAGCCACCACACTCAGGTTTTAAGACCAGTTATTTTGGATGGCAGGACGTGAATAGTATTTTTAAACAAATGTTGTCATTTCCAAATTTCCTGTAATTACAATCTTAATAATTGAGAGAAAAATGAAGTAAATTTTTTTCTACTCCAAAGTGGATTTTCTTAAAGAAGTACAAACATTTAAAAGTTTTCACAGAACAGATAAATTAATAGTTGAGATTCACATTTTAAGATTATTTGCATTGTTCATGCAATAATCATAAAAATCATTTGGGGGCACATTTCCCTAAAGTATTGAAACATTATTAAATAATCATTCTGGCAATTTGTGTTTCACATGTCCTGAGCATCAGACGCTGAGCTAGACCATGACCGTGATGGAGACAACCCCAGGTCCCACGTCAAGATGCTCATGGGTGGGGCAAGGCAGCAACACTCAGCAGGGCCGTGAGAGAGCAGAACAGGAAGCCACAGGCTGAGTCTGGGAAACCAGCTATTCAAAGGCTTCCAGGCAGGTAATCCTGAGCTGAGTCTGAAATGCTTTTGGGACTTCTCTAGGTGGAGGAGTTTGGGAAGGTATTCCAGAAAGAGGTAACAGCTGTTGTAAAGGAATTTAATCCTGGATTATCAAAGGAGATTAATTTTATCAAATTATATTTATGCAAGCATACCGTGTATAATTTTACAAGGAAATCCAATGAAGCGAGATCATTTTGTCTCTTTGCTTTCCAAACTACAAGCAACATAGAGAGGTAGACATGTTGTGGCAGCAAGTACATCTGGCTGTGGGTCAGAGCGCCACGCATGGCACAGAACAGCTGCTCCATGGAGAGAGGGAGCCACACTATGTGCTAGGGGTTTGGGCCTGGTGACATCCCAATGTTCCAGTCTTGCACAATCCAGGACTGATTTTTTCCATAAGAATAAATGTGAATAGAGGTCTACATTTTCAGACTAAATAAGTCTATAAACATTACATCTATTTTTGCTTTAAGACTACTTTACAATTTTCTTGGTGTCCTAGTCTGCTCGGACTGCTGTAACAAGTCACCAGAGACGAGGTGACTTAAACAACAGACATGTATTTCTCTCAGTACCAGGGGCTGGAAGTCCAAGATCAGGGTGCCAACAGGGTCAGATTCTTGTTGAAGGCCCTCTCCCTGGTTACATCCTCACATGGCCTTCCTTGGTGTATGTATGTGTATGCAGAGAGAGAGATTCCTGTTTCCTCCTCTTCTTACAAGGGCACAAATCCCATCCTGAGGGCCCCACTCTCATGACTTCATCTGACCCTAATCACATCCTAAAGGTTCCGCCTCCTAATACCATTCCCTTGGGGGTTAGGGTTTCAATATATGAATTTGGGGGGACACAAACATGCTATCCAAAGCACTCAGCAGTGTCTCTAATATACGCAGAGTAGTTGCCTGTAAATCAACACCACATATATTAATGTGACTGGCCTTCCACATGTAGCTTCCATTCCAAGTGGGTTTGATGGTGCATTTTCACTATTGTTAGTGGCTGTGCACTACGAATAGTGTGGCAGCTTAATGAATGGGTGGATGCACTGCTATCAGATGGAGGTTGGCAAACTTTTTCTGTAAAAAACCACATAGTAAACATTTTAGGTTTTCAGGCCATACGGTCTGTACACAACTCTGCCAGTGTAGGACAAAAGTGGCCATAAACATTGTGTAAACAAATGTCCATGGCTGTGCTCCAGTAAAATGTATTTACTGAAGCAGGTGGAAGACCGACATGGACCTATGGGCCACAGATGTCTTTGAAAGGATGTGAAAAGTTTTCTTTATAATCAGAATATTATCAGATATTATCACAATAGTTAATAGCATCACTGAAGCTCTACAGCTTGGTTCACAGGCCAGCCCTGGTGGTCTCGTGGTTAAGATTTGGCACTCTCACTGCTGCAGCCTGGGGTTCACTTCCCAGTCAGGGAACCACACCACCCGTCTGGCAGTTGTCATACTGTGGTGGCTGCGTGCTGCTGTGATGCTGAAGGCTATGCCACTGGGATTTCAAATGCCGGCAGGGTCACCCATGGCGGACAGGTTTCAGCAGAGCTTCCAGACTAAGACAGACTAGGAAGAAGAACCTGGCAACCCACTTCCAAACAATTAGCCCTCTGAAGAGCAGCAGAGCACTGTCTGCTGTAGCGTCAGAAGATGAGAGGATGGCGCAAACACACTGGGCCGAGTTCTGCTCTACTGTCCACAGGGTCTCCAGGAGTTAGAGTCTGCTCGATGGCATTAACAGCAGACAAAGGAGGACAGGCACATCTTTTTTCAGCTCTGCATGTGCTCATGGTGTGAACACATCACAGTTCGCCCGCGCCCCCTGCTCTGAGAGTATGTGGTTCTCGATAGACTTCAAAAGGTATTCTTTGATTTACATTTTCTTTTTCAAATTTTCCTCATAAAGTGAGTCTCAGAGATTATTTTTCATCACATAATTTCAAATCAGATAATTTAAATTTATATAAAATTTGGCCTGTATATATATATTGCATATGTCATATATATTGAATAAGTATATACATATTGAATATATTGAGTTCTTTATATTGAATTGGTTTGAGTTAACTTTTTAATTTTAGATATATTTGTAAAAATGCTATTCATCCCTCAGAGGTTTTTTGATTACACTGAATGGCATATTTGGCCTCACAACAGTTAACGCCCAGTCACATTTTTCTGGTGTATAGAGCACTTGCGAGTGCACGACTAGAGTCCTACATGCCAGAGTCTTTACTAAGGATTCTCATTTCCCATTATCAGTCCTAGTACTTTCTCTATCAATCAATACAAAACACTCAAAGTGTCTAATAAATGGTTAGTTTTATATAACTTAGGCTTTTTCCATTTCTTGATTTCATTCTGTATTGAGAAAGATGCAAAATAATAGTCAGTAGAATATTGATACAGATAACTCCTATTTTCAAATAATTACTTTTGTTTTTCTAATGTTATCTTTCATTTCCTGTCTTATATAGAACTATCTTTACATTTTTGTAAAATAATTACATGTTTGTGACAAAATTGAACATTCTGATTTTTAAGATAGAAATTTACAATATGTTTGAAAAATAGGGCAAAACATAAAAAGTAAAAATCACAATACTTTTAATCATACAAAATTATAAAATGCAACATGTGGAAAACCTCTTCTGTCTGTCTCCAACCTCAACCCTGGGACTACTGATTATACTTTGGGGCATATCTTAAATACGCACAGAAACACACACACATATATAAATAGACACATTTATTCATGCATTCGTGTAAACGTACAAATACATACACAAGTATATACACATACACAGAAAATAAACATATTCCTCTCTATGCTATTTTTCTTAACAAAAATGTGATCATATTATATATATTGTTTCTCAACTTGCATTTTTCAAGTAACAATTTATGAGGAAAATCTCTTTTGTGTAAGCACACACAGATGTAGCAAATTCCATTTAACAGCTTCGTATCTATTATACGAGAGTACCATATGTTAAAAAAAATCCACAATTCTTCAAATATTTCAAACTTGTTATTGTTTGTAAAAAAATTTTGTTTATTTCATTTCTATTCACCACACTAAATTCATTTTGAGCACTACCCTGAGTCTCTTAGGGTTTTTGCCTCTGTTCATAATGAAAGTGACCCAGTAATTTCTCTTCTCTTCCTTTCCTTTCTTTTTCTTTTTTCTTGTTCTATTATTTTCCTTTCTTTTCTTTTCTCCTCTCCCTCCCCCCTCCTCTTTCCCCTCCCCTTCCTCCTCCCTCTCCTCCTTTCTCTCCCTCCCTCTTCTCTCTCACATCCTGTTTTGTTGTCATGGACCACAGTCAGTCCAGCATTGTAAGATAAGTTTGGAATTTTTCAAACATTTTCCATGTTAGGGAATTTTATAGATACCATGAGAATGACAGATTTCTAAAACACACTAGTGAAATATCTGGGCCTGGACATTTTTAGTGACAAATTTTCATCATTTTCATTTATTGGTCTATTCAAATTTAGTGTATTTTTATTGATCTATTCAAATTTTCTCTTTTTTCTTACTCAATTTGGTGTATTTATAGTTTAAAAATGGATCATCAATTGTATGTAGATTTCAATTTTGGGCATAAAATCGCATATAACATTCCTTTCAATTTTTTACTATCTCCTGAATTTTTCATTAACTTTTTTCATGATAATTATATATAGGCATAAATTTTATTCTATTTTTTATAATCAAATTTTGCATGAGTTTTAATAATTTTTGTCTTATGGAACAAATTCTTGCTTCATGTATAGACTCTTTATCTAATTTGTTTTTAATTTATTGTAACTATCTCTTAACTATTTCACACTCCCTGCTTTCCTTTGGTTTGCTTAATTGACCATTTTCTTCTTTCTTAATAAAAATGCTCAGTTTATTCATTCTCAATATTTCTAGTTGATTTAAAATTATTTAAAGGTTCACATAAGGCTTGGAAGCATCCAGTGGACTTTGATGTAAAACATTTTCATTGTTTTTATTTCAAAATAATTTTAATTTCAGATTTGAGTTCCTCTTTGATTCCAAAATTTTTAGTAGAGTGTTTTCCTTTATCAAGTACATATGCATAGCGTTTTTTTTTTGTGGTGATATTTTATTTTGATTTTGATTTCCAGTTTATTACGGGCAAAACCCACAACCTATAAGTTAGCACTTTTGGTATTTATCCAAGCACTTTTTTGAACAAAATGCATAAACAATTTTATAAATGTCTCACCAGAATAAAATAAGGATATATGCTTTCATTTTGTAAGGTACCAAGTGATACACACACACACACACACATACACACACACACACACACACAAGATTACATTATTCTCAAAACTGAGCACTGTCAGCCTCTCGTTCACCCATCAAGCATACCTTGAGCACTTTCAAACTGCTCCCAGGACCAGTTCTCAAAATTTCTTTTTTGATAATGTGTACTACTTTGTTATTAGATGTTTATGAAAGAACTCTCTGACAATTTCTCAGTATCATAGATCATGCTGTAAGGGACATTGTCATGCAAAGCATTTTGTTCCTGTGGAATTGCACTCAGGGTTAGATTCATCAGGCCAAACAAATAAAGTCATTTTCATGAGTTGGTTTCACACTGTTTTCCACATTGTTTTTCAAAATGGCCATGTTGAATTAGGTTGTTCCCAGAGCTGTAAGAGTGGGCACATTTTCCAGCTCTGAGACATTCCTTCCTTCGGGTCTTCACAGAAATAGCAGGTAAAATCCGCGGTAGCATCACCCAGCCCTGGCTGGACGGAGCATGCATTTATGGAAGCCCTGGCCTTCCAACAAACTGACGGGCTTGTTTCTTGTGCCACATCCCAAGTCAGTCCAAGCGTCCATCTCCAACCACAAGGGAATTTTCAGTATTTATGTAATCCCAAGTTGAATGTGATATTTTTAATTTAAATGGGATAAAATAAGAAATCCTGCTTTGGGGGGATAATTATCAACTATAAAGAATCCATTTTTTAAAATGGGTCTAAAGGTCATTTGGCTATATGCTAATCCTTGTGGCATAAGGGAAATTATCCATCATTTTTTGATCCATTGGGTGATTTAGGCAAAAGTATTGGGTTAAAAATCTCAAGGCTGTGCCTCTATTTTTGCCTTTAGATTAACTGACTATGTGACATTTGACTAGTTTACTAATTACTTATTCATAAGTATGTCATATTTTTAACATGATTTTTAGGCTTCTTATAACTAAATATTCTATGTTTCTAAATTTTAGACATTTACATTCCTATTGAAAATTAATAGATTCAATTTCTTAAAGCAGAACACTTGCTTAGCATCATTCTATGTGGGAAAAAAGGCTTAAAGAGTTAGTTGACCCAAGCTGGTGGTGACATGTGAATTTACTCCTCACTGAGTGATGAATTCAATGGCAGTTGAGAAGCCTGTGTTCTAATATTGGATTATCTGTGTGATAGTGAACAAATCTCGGAACTTCCATGAGCCTCCGTTTTGTTTCCACATCTATAGAAAGAGGTTCTCGGTGTTTGGTGAGAGGATGGATGCGATTGTGTATTGTTACCATATGTGTTTTATTATTAGTGTAACATGGCCTCATTACAATAAAAGTGAACACATTTCATCCACCTAGGACCATATCACACCTCTAGAATATTATCCTCAGTTCTAGGCACCACATATTGTTAGATAAATGCATTTGATGTCTCAAGAGGATGATACATGCAAGGTCTCTAGAAATCACATCACACCAGAACATCCTGAAAGAGTTGGACCTGCTTACCCAGGAAAAGGGAAATTTAGTGGTATGTGTATAGATGACTCATGAATATGTATCATGATTGTGACAAGAGGTGAGTAGAACACTTAGTCTGGGTTGTCCCAAGGGGATGGATTAAAAAAGTAAACATAACTGGAGTGATATGTTTACTTAATAAAATAGCATTCCCTCCCCGCCCAAAAATAAAATCCTTATGCCTCAAAGTGGGGAGCTTCCTGTTACTAGATGTAATCAAGCCAAAGTTGGTTATCTTCTTCCAGGAGTTCTGTAGAAAGGAATCTTGTCATGGTTAGACTATTTGATAAGTGATTCTGTGTTCTAATAAGAGACAAATATTCTTGGTTAAAAAACCATATAAAGTAAGTGATTTTGTTGCTGCATGTCGATGTGGGATTCCAGAGTAATAACATTCGTTGTTAGTACCAAGCCTCAGTTTTTATACCCATTGCTTATTTACATGAACTTACAATGCTGTAAGGCAGGCAGGCATCCCACTCCTGTTCTAAAAGAGAGGAAATACAAGCTTGGAGAGGTTTAATGGCTTGGCCAAGGCCAAATAAAAACTAGCAGAGGGAAGACTCAGAATACTGTTTTATTCTGGATGTTAATCCAGAGTCTGCCCCCATGGACAAGTAACAGGAGACCTTTGCAAGGGGTTTGCGCAGCCATCCTCATCTCTGGGTCTGCCCTGCACAGAGGGAGACATCTCTGCCCCCTCCTCCCTCAGCTCAGATCAGCCATGTGGTGTGGAGTGGCATCAGGGTGGGTGCAACTTTACACAGCAGGGAGAAGCCGTGCTGTGGACAGGTGGTGAGTCTTCACACTTTTTGTCGATTACACACCCTGTCAGTGAATTTTGAGCTCTCCAATTTATCTATATTTATTTATTTAAAATTTCATACATTTACTACTGTTTACATGTCATATTTGTTGAAAACATTTAAAACTATAGATTAAAAATGATTACATAAAATCAGCAGAATGAGGAGGATGAGGGCACCTCGTATGGGACTTTATATTGAGGGTACATTGGGAGAGACACGGGAGCAAGGCGTCCCATTGGGGATGTCACAATGGTTCTAGAGAGAAGACGAAGGCCTCAGTTCTAGCAGGGACAACTTCTGTCTCCTCAGACCTAGAACATGACAAATGCTCCATCTCGGTGCTGTCCTTTTTAGCCGTGTTGTGAGTTTACAGGACTCCAGGTCAGGTCGGGCAGGAGGAAGCGTTCTGTGAGTCTGACTCGTTGTGGCATTTGGGACTCTGCACATAGCCCAACTAATACATTCCAGATCTGTTACCCAAGGGAGGTATGGTCCTACTGAGTATCCGAAGGGAACGTCTTTATCTCTGTCTTGGGCTGCACTTGTGGAGGTTGGCACTCAGAAAAGCCAAATTACTTAAGAATAGCACAAGAAGAACAATAAAATGTATGTCTTTTTCTGATTTCTCGTTTATCTTGAAAGGCCAAGATGAAATCACAAATCCTTTCTCTAGCAAGCTATGAATCCCTAGGCATAATTAATGTCTCGCTTTCCTGTGTTTTCAGAGCATTTTCTATGGAAATGTCTGTCACATCCCATTCATTTTCTTCATTGGCTTATCTACCCCCAGCAGACAAATCCTCATGTTCTGAGACCATGTTTTAGTTCTGTTGATCCCTCAGACCCTAGCAGAGTCCCTGACACACATTAACATGTATTTATTCTTAGAATATTATAAGTATTTTTATTCATTTAATACTTGTTTCTTTCCAGAAAGGATCTGAGTTGGATTTCGGACACACAGGATAGGGTAAAATGTGACCCAATGAATCAAAGGGAAAATTAAGGTCATTTTTTACAGTCCTCTGAGTTCTTTACCATTTTATGATTACATTTTTTCTCTTAGGTAATAAAATTCTATGGCCTTCCCTCAGTATTGGGAAGGTTATGGAAGGATGTAAAAAGGAACCAACGGACGTCCACTTTCAGCTCTAACAGGTAAAGAGCTCGGAAGTTGATAATGCCTCTTTACAAAAAAATAAAAATGGCTGAACAAACTGAAAATCAACAACTTTTCTTGGATCCACCAGAGAACCGAGGTCACAGAGCAAACCAACTCCCCCCCCCCCCACCAATCTGGAGAGAGAGGTGAATCTAAAGAGTCATAGCTGAGATCATCTCACCTGGAGTGGAGGTCTCTGGAGCCATAAACTCTAAATCACTTCAGTGGTCATTTTGACCAACTGCACAAGGGTGAATGTGGACCAGTGAGATCAACACCCTCCTGGGAGCCAGACCTAGGGGAGCCCCTGCACTCTCAGTGGTTTTACCCTATGAGCCACACCAGGTTCTCACAGTGAAGATCCAGGAAAGATTCCCTCCTGTCTCTCGCAGTGGGGAGAAGAGTAACCTTGTGAAATACCCCTAAATAGTTCCCCATAACAAAGCCTACTCTGCAGGGAAAACACATTTACCAGGGGCTTATCGCATGTGGGGAAGTGGCACACTTCTCAGACTACAGCTCCTTCTAGCTTGCCAGTCTCCCCTACCAGGATGAGGAGGGTGGGAATGGGGAGATGTGGAGAAACACTTGAGAAGATCACAGCCCAGGGTCAGAGGCCTGCCTGTCAAAGATTGGGATTTATTTATAGTATCATAGAAGCTTCCCCTCCCCACTGCTTACCACCACACCAAGGGGGCTCCAGTCCCGTAAGGCTGAAGGAGCCGTGAAACATAGACTTCGCCTGAGGAAGAGTTATCGGGGAATCTCAAAGAAAACAGTGAAGACATAAAAGGATGCTAAAGGAATATGAATTCTCTGGCACCTACAGATGCAGCAAACATAAAACACAACCCAACATCCAGCTGAGAAAACATAAAACCTCACACTAGAGGCCTATTTACCTCGGATCCCAACAAATCACGTCCAGCCTTCAACAAAAACTCACCATGCACGCTAAAGGGCGAGAGCAGACACATCAGAAGAGACAGAGCAAGCATCGGAGCCAGACTCAGATGTGGCCCAGATTTTGGAATTATGAGACACGTAATTTAAAATAACTGTAATTAATTTGTTGAGGGCTCAGCTGGAAAAAGTAGACAACATGAAAGAACAGATGGGTGATGTAAGCAGAGAGATGGAAACTCTAAGAAAGAATCCAAAGGAAATCTTAGATATAAAAACAGTGTACCAGAAATGAAGAATGCCTTTGATGGGATCATCAGGAGACTGCACACAGCTGAGGAAGGAATAAGTGGGCTGAATATATGTCAACAAAAACTGTCCAAGCTGACATGAAACATGAAAAAAAGAAGTGAAAAAGAGAGCAGAGCATCCATGAAATGTGAAGCAATTTGAACAGGTGCACGCACATTTAACAGGAATATCAGGAGGAGAAGAGGGAATGAAACAGAAGATGCACTTGAAATAATCATCTGTGAAAATTTTTCTGAATTAATGGCAGAGACAAAAGCAGAGATTCAGGAAACTTAGGGAATAAGAAACAGGGTGAACACAAAACGTCCACACATTGGGCATAACGTGTGCAAAATGAATAAAACAAAATACAAAGAAAAAACTCTTGAAACAAGCAAGAAGAGAAAAACACCTTACCAAGAGGGGAACGAGGATAAGAATTACAGAGAGCATCTCATCAGATCACACAAGAAAGACCGAGCCAAGTGAAATATTTAAGTCTTGCAAGGAAAAATAACAACCTAAAATTTTACCAATGAAATTATCCTTAAAAGTGAAAAAGAAATAAAAACTTTCTCAGATAAGCAAAGACTGAAGGAATTCATCACCAGAAGCATTACTCTGCAAGAAATATTAAAAGAAGTTCTTCAGGCAGAAGGAAAACTGTAGAGGAGAGAAATTTGAATCTACATAAAGGAAGAGCACCAGACAAGGAATAATGAAGGTAAAATAAAATCTTTTACTTTTCTTATTTGTTAATTATTTTACTTTTCTTATTTTTAACTGATCTAAAAATAGCTATTATAGTTACAATGTATTGGATGTGGATAAGTGAAGTGAGTAACAGCAATATCCTACAGGACAGGAGGGAGGAATTAGAAATACTCTGTTGTAAAGTATCCGTGCTACACATGAGGCGGTATAGTATTACTTAGAGTTAGTTAGCTAACGGACTTAGATTAGCTAAAAATGTATATTGCAAACTCTATGACAACCATTAAAAATGTTTTTAAAAAGCAATCTAATTGATATGTTAAGAGAGGAGAGAAAATGGAATCATATAAAATGCTCAATTAAAACCATAGATAGCAGAAAAAGTAGAGGAAAGAAACCCCAACAAATGCAATAAGAAAACAGTTAACGACACCATAGATATTATCTAAATATCAATAAACACCTTAAAAGTGAGTGGTCTAAACACACCAAGTAAAAGATGGAGGTTGTCAGACTGTATAAAAAACAAGATTCAATTGTATGTTGTCTACAAGAAACAATTTCAAATATAAGGTCTCAGGTAGGTTAAAGAAAGAGGATGAGAGACGATCCCCCATGCTAACTGAAGTCAAAAGGAGCTATAAGGAGCAAAAGAAGCCAAAGGAGCTATATTAATTTCAGACAAAGAAGATTTAAGAACAAGAAAAATTAGCAGGGATAAAGAGTGGCATACAGAACGATGAAGGGGATCAATTATCCAAAAAAGACATAATTCTAAATTTGTGCACACCAATGAAAGAGTGTCAAAATACATGTGGCAAAAACTGAAAAAACTGCAAGGAGGATACAAACCCACTATGACATTGCAATATTTTTAACTAAATGATAATGAAAATTCAACTTATTAAAATGGATGGGATGCAGTGAAGTAGTGCTTAGAGGAAATTTTATGGCATTAGATGCATATATTACAGAAAAAAAAGATCTAAAATCCATAATATAAGATTCCACCTTAGGAAATTAAAAAAAGAAGAGATTCAGAATTAAATCCAAAGTAAGCAGAAGAAAAGAAATAATGAAAATTAGAGCAGAAGTTAATGAAATTGAAAATGGGAAATGATAGAGATGATCAACAAAATCAAAAGCTGGTGCTTTACGAAGATGAATAATATTGATACACCTGAGCCAGGCTAACCCGACCTAGGAGAGGAGACAAAATCTATGAAAGGAGACAAAATGACCAATATCTGACACAAATTAAAGGGCATCATTATTTATCCCATGTATATTAAAAGGATAAAAAGGAATACTTTGAATAACTCTATGCTCATAAATTTGACAACTTAGATGAAAGAGACCAATTCCTTGAAAAATGCAAAGTAGCAAAATCATACAAGAAGAAATAAATAATATGAATAGGTCTATATTCATTAAAGAAACTGAATCAATATTTAATAACCTACCCCTCCCCCAAAAAACCCAGGCCCAGATGGCTTAAAGGGCTTGTATCCAAAATATGCAAATGACACTTAAAATTCTGCAATAAGAAAACAAAAACAACTAATTAAAAAATGAGCAAAAGATCTGAACAGATACCTCACCAAAGAAGATATAAGGTTAGCAAATAGCACATGAAAATATGTTCCACATCAGTTGTCATTAGGGAATTGAAATTTAAAACAGTAATGAGATAGCCTTACACAGCTGTCAGAAGAGATTAAATTAAGCAACAACAAAACACTGACAACACCAAGGGCTGGTGAGGATGTGGTGCAACAGGAACTCTCATTCATTGCTGGTGGAAATGCAGTATGATACAGCCACTTTGGAAGACAGTTTGACTGTTTCTTACAAAACTAGCCATACTCTTATCATATAATGCAGCAATTGCATTCCTTGATATTTACCCAAATGAGTTGAAAATTTACATCCTCACATAAACTCGCACACGGATGTTTACAGAAGGTTTATTCCTAATTGCCTCAACTTGGAAGCAACCAAGGTATGTTTCAATAAGTTAATAGATAAATAAACTGTGGTACATCCAGATAATGGAATATTATTTAGCAATAGAAAGAAATGAGCTGTCAACCACAAAAAGACACAGAGGAAACTTAAATGCATATTTCCAAGTGAAAGAAGCCAGTTTGAAAAGCTCACACCATGTACCAATTATGGACATTCTGGATCAAGCAAAGCTTTAGTAGTGGTGAAAACATCAGTGTTTCCTAGGGATTCACAGATTTAAGGAAGCTAAGTAAGTGAAGCACAATAGATTCTTTAGGATGGTCACATGGTTCTCTATGATACTATAATGGTGGGTTCTATAAGCACATTGATCTTTCTAGCCCAAATAATGAACCTCAAAGTATGTAAATTAAAAAAAATCATTTAGGAGGTGGGAGAATCTCAGAATGATATGCAGAATATGACAAAAACCATCCTACTGTATTACAAATGTATGAAATAACCTCACTTAGATGGCGGAGAGGTGTTGACTTAACTTTGGAAATGATGAGTCTGTAACACTAAGGGCAAAAGAAGGTACATAAGCACTGGACTGTAATTGATTGAGTTGTCCCCACAGGAGGATGGGTTCTCAATCAACACTGCTATACACGTACATTAAATTGAACATTTAAGTAAATGGATGGAAGGAAAGAGGAGCCTGGTTTCTTACTGTTAGAGTGAGAGTTTACAAAAAAGCAAGGGGAAGAAGCTTGATGATCCATTTGGTAATGGATTAGAATTGGAGATGTCAGTGGAAAGTCGTGTTTAGCTTAATGGAGATACAAATGAGAATATATAGTTATATTTACAGATATGTGCATATACCTTTGTCTGTTTTCTGGATATTTCAGCTGAAAGGCCTAGAAGCAATGATCCCTCATTAGCAATGAGCACACCTACTCTTGAGATCTTGATTACTAACCCCATTCTCCAATACAAGGAACTAGGGCTTCGTGGAGAAATGGCTGATTTTTGGATTGGGGCAGCAAATATACAAAATGAACTGGTAGCACCTGTCTTGTAGCACCAAAAAGTAAGGAAGTGCTAAAAAAGCAAATAAACAAACACAAAAGACACCACAATGAGGTGTGTATGAAGCCAACTGAAAAAATACGCCACGGCCAAAGCTGGAACAATTTGAGCAATAAAACAAATAAAGTAGTATTGGACTATAAGCTAAAGAATAAAATAAGTATCTATGTGTCATGACTAATATAAATATGTGCTTGAATGAATGCATACATACATGCTTACATACATACATAGATACATAAGTGGGTCAGAAGAGGCAAATCTCTCATGTAGAAAAAGCCTAAATAACTTAATGTGGATGCAGTGCATTCAAGAAGATGGAGTCCAAACTTAATGTGGATGCAGTGCATTCAAGAAGATGGAGTCCACCTCTCCACTCCTAAGTGTGTTCTTTATATACTGATTTCCTTCCAAAGAGTACAGCCTGGGAAGCAAGGAGAAAGAGTAACTTCACAGTGAAGAAACCTGGCAAATAGGACTCTAGCCAGGTGATGAAGGTCCACACATGAACAGCGAGAGTCATGTTAAAAGCGTATGCCTTTGATACGATATGAAGGAAATGGCTCTTCACCTCTGTGGTCTTCCTCCAAAACAACCATGACCCCTGTCTGACCATGAGAGAGACTTCAGACAAATTCCAGTAGAGGAGTATCCTACAAAACACCTGACAGCACTGGTGAGAACTGTCAAGGTCATCAAAGACATGGATAGTCTGAGACATTGTCACAGCCAAAAGGAGCCCGAGAAGACATGACAATTCAATATCATGTAGTGTCCTGAGTGGGGTCTTGGAATAGAAAAACGACATTTGGCATAATGTGAATTTGCCAAATGGCAAATTTCTTATTTTCATAAGAAAATATGAATAAACTATGGTTACAGTTACAGTTAATAAAAAGTCTCAATATTGGTTCATTAGTTGTAACAAATACACCATATGAATGTAGGATGTTAATAATAGAAAAAACTGGGTGTGGGATATATGAAGACTGTACTATCTTTGTAATTTTTCTGTGAATCTAAGACTGTTCTAAAACAAGAGTTCACTTATTAAAAAAAAAAAAGAGCTGATGGAAGTGCACAGCAATGAAGGGGGTGCATCTGAGCTAAGAAAATAGAGTGAGGAAGAGTTGGTAGGCGGAAGAGGAGGTTGTTGCAGGCATAAGACACCCTTGATGTAAATGCTGGGGGTGAGAGGAAGTCCCTGTAAGGCTCTGAAAGAAAAAGCACCCTCCAGTCCACCTCCAGCCAGCTTTTCTCTATGCCTTTGCTCAGTGGGAGAGGAGGCAGGAGAGCCTTGTAAACCATGGTAATTGAGAATCTTGACCTCTCAGGGCAAAGGGAAGGCACTGGAGAATTTCAAGCAGAGGAGTGGCATGCTTAGACTTGTGATTTGGAAAGATGGCCCTTAATCCTTCTGAGAAAGTGAAAGCTCAGATCACTTCTTTCCTTTTTTTGCTGTCCTTTACCCCCCGCCATGAGGAAACCATTAGGGTTCCTTCTGTGACACCCGCCTTTGGATGGCAATGTTGAGAGATGCCCCTTGGTCCCAACCCCAACTCCATCCTTCATGCTGGAGAGTGAGAAGCTCATTATGGAAAAGCCATAAATAAATCTTAGAAGGAGGTTGAAAAGCTTCATTCTTCTCAGACGTCCTCAGGCCATCGAAGAATGTCTCAAACAAGATTACTAATTACCTGGAGCCTTGGAAAGTAGGCTTGTGTCTTTTCTCCTCCAGACATAATATTTCACTAATTAGCAATCAATTACCGCTCCGCTCCTGCAGCAGTGCGGCTCCCTTTTCGTGATGTTTTCTCCTCACTAAAGCTCTGCTGACAGGCAGTTGAGTCATATTTTTCTCAAGCCTGCCAAAAGACACACACTCAACAAAGAGAGAAAGGAGAGAAAATGAGACCATCCACACTGGGTAGTGGATAATTAGATAATTGTCCCTAACTGAAAGCACATCTTGGAATTTGCATTCAAAATGAAGAGATTTGGCACAAAGAATGCTGATGTCAGGTAACGGGTAATTTTATTTCAGAGAAGTAGCTCAGTGGGGAGGATTTAGTCATCCTGACTTCTGGTTCAGCCTCCTCACTTGTCTCCCTCCCTGTAGCTTTTTCTCCTATAATCCAAATTCTACACCATCACCAGCGGTAGCATTCTCAAACATCATGCCACCCTTTAAGAAAAAAGGATGGGGGGAGAGGTCCATTGACTTTCATGACAAAAATCCAGGTTGCCTAAAACCTTCCGTAATCTAGCCTCTTCTCGCATTTTCAGTCTCGTCTCTTACTCCCATCACAAAGGCCTCATATGTTATATTTCAGCAACACTGAGCTTTTCGTAGGTTCCCAGACTCAATGCTGTTTGATAAATCCACGTTCCTTTCTTTCTAAACTCTGTTGAATGCACCACCCTCCACACTGGCACTCAGAACAAAATTCTAGGTATCATTCTTCTTCTCTTTTTTAAATTAATTTATTTGTTTTATTGAGGTCACGTTGGTTTGGAAAGGGTGTGGAGAAAATGGGTGTTCTTCATGATTTTTCATTTTCCCCCACGTCCAATCTGTCTGTCGGTCCTGTTGACTCCCCATTCCATTTCTCACCATCTTCACTGCTGACACCCTCATTCACGCCCCTGCCACTGAACACATGAATAGTCTCTCTACTAGACTACTGCATTAACTCCCTAACTAGTCTCCCTTTTCCCACTAGTTCTCCCCTACAATCCACTGTGCTCTTAAAACTGGAAATTCGATCACACTACTCCTCTGCCTAAGGCTTTCTGTGGCTTCCCACAGTTCTTATAGTCAAATCTATTTTTTCACATGTCCTGCATCACTCACTTCTGCTTCCATCATACACCTTGCTGGTTTCTTTCTCTCCTTTCTGTTCCTCAAACACTTCCTTTAAGTTATGGTGCGAGTGGCAGCTTCCTAGGGCTTGGAGGAATCTTATCTTCTGGAAAACCCTGACACTACCTTCTCATTGCCCAGAGGAGAAAAGTAATGTGGATCTCTCATCACACATCCCAAGCAGGGGTGGGGTTTGAGGTATGGGAATATGGTCTCCTGATTAGTAGACAGTGCACTCTGGGCTCTACCATGGACTCCCTCTCTCAGTCAGTGTCCCCAAGAGCCAAGATCAGGCAACATGGGTCTGGGGGGTCTCCAACTTTTCCAGCACAATGGGGGTCTGGGCCAGCAGCCACAAGCTCACGTGTCAGTAGGGTCCAGGCAAGCCGTGTATGTATGGAAATGAGCTCTTTATAAGACGATAAGGGTCATGATAGAGTGATCTAGAGGACTTGCACCCCGACTAAAGCCGGGAGCCACTACTCAGTACTGGTAGATTTTTGCATACATTTTCCACTGTTGGTAAGCTCTTAATTTTTAATTGAATTTTCAATTTTAATAAACAAAGTGTAAGGCTAAAAAACGTGTGTAAAGGCTGGTTGATGACTCCATTAGGCCAGTGAGTGATGTCTGGTAGGCATTCCAGGAGAACCTGGGGGGCAACAATGCAATCTTGGGGGTGAAAAGTGAAAAGAAAAGGAGGAGGGACCAGGCATGGAGAGAGAGGGAAAGACAGGAGGGACATTTTCGACTTAGGATATTTTCAACTTATGAGGGGTTTATTGGGACATAACCCCACCGTAAGTCGAGGAAGATCTGTACTCATCCTCCTCTCCCCAGTCCTAAACCTGGCCTGTGAGGTTGGTCAGGGTTTAGTCCAGAGGTGAGGAACTTCTCTGCCCCAGTACTACCAGTACTGATCTACATCCACTATCCAAATCCATTTTTTTCTAAGCTTGTTCATCACAGGGAAAACGTAACATTTATTGACCACCTACTATGGGCTAGGAATATGACATGTAATAGTCATCTAATTTCTCATAATATTAGTTGGGAAAGGACTATTGAGATAAATAATCACAACTTTCTATTTCACAGATGAAGAATTACTGGGTTGCAGGGTAATTCTATGTTTAACTTTTTGAGGAACTCTTTTTCACCATGGCTGCACCATTGCACCTTCCCATCAGCAGTGTATGAGGGCTCCAATTTCTCCACATCCTCAGCTGACACATTTTTTAAAAATTTTTATTACAGCTGTCTTTGTGGGTAAGAAATTGTATCTCACTGTGATTTTAATTTGAATTTCCCTAATGACTAATGCCATTGAACATCTTTTTATGTGTTTCTTGGCCATTTGTACATATTTTTGGAAAAATGTCTATTCAAATCCATTGCCCATTTTTTAATTGGGTGATTATATTTTTACATTGAATTATAAGAGTTCTTTATATATTCTGGATACTAGGCTATTATCAGATATATGATTTGCAAATATTTTCTCCCATTCTGTGGATTGCTTTTTTCCCCTTTATTAATGGTCTTCTTTGAAGCAAAAAATTTTTTAATTTTGATGAAGTCCAATTTATTTATTTTTGCTTATTTGTTTGCTGTGCTTTTCATGTGATATCTAAGAAACTATTGCCTAATCTAAGGTCATGCTGATTTATATCTATGTTTCCTTTCAAGAGTTTAGCTCTTGCATTTAGGTCTTTGATCTATTTTGAGTTAATTTTTGTATGTGGTATGAGATAGGGTCCAAATTCATTCTTCTGCATATGGATATCTAGTGTCCATCATCTTTTATTGATAAGAATACTCTTGTCATCTTTGTCAAAAGTCAGTTGACCATAGATGTATGGGTTTATTTCTGGACTCTCAATTCTATTCCAAATATCTATATGTCTATCCTTATGCCAGTACCACAGTGTCTTGATTATTTTAGCTTCGCAGTATGTTTTGAAATGAGAATATCTGAGTTCAACTTCGTTCTTTCATTCAAGATTGTTCTGGATAGTTAGGATTTGTTGTATTTCAACAGGAATTTTATGATCAGCTTGTCCATTTCTGCAAAAATCACTTTTGGAATTTTGATAGGGATTACACTGAATCTATAGATCAGTTTGAGGAGTATTGCCATTTTAACAATATTAAGTCTTCTAATCCATGAACAAAGGATGTCTCTCCATTTACTAGGTCTTTATAGTTTCTTTCAATAATATGTTGTAGTTTCCAGTGTATAAGTCTTACAGTTTTTTGGTTAAATTTATTCATACCTATTTTATTCTTTTTCATGCTCTTTTGAGTGGAGGTTTTTTCTTAATTTTACTTTTAGATTGTTAATTGCTAGTGTATAGAAATGTAATTGATTTTTGTATATTATTTTGTCCTACCACTTTGCTGAACATGTTTATTAGCTCTTATAGTTTTTTTTTGTGGATGTGTGTGAATTCTTCAGGGTTTTCTATAGAAAAAGCTCATGTCATCTGCAAATGGTGATAATTTTAAATTTTTTCCAATCTGGATTTCTTTTATTTCTTTTTCTTGCCTAATTGTCCATGCTAGAACCTCTAGTACAGTGTTGAATAGAAGTGACAAGAACAGACATTCTTATCTTAGTCGTGATCTTAGGGAAAAAGCTTTCAGTCTTTCACCGTTAAGTATGATGTTCTCTGTGGGTTTCTCATAGATATCCTTTATCAGGCTGAAGAAGGTCCTTCAAATCCTAGTTTGTTGAGTATGCTTATCAAGAAAAGTTGCTGAATATTGTCAAATGTTCTTTCTACATCTATTGACATGATTCTGTGACTTTTTCTCCTTTATTCTGTTAATATGATGTGTTACACTGGTTGATTTTTGTATGTCGAAACACCTTGCATTCCTGAAATAAATCCCATTCTGTCATGGTGTATAATCCCTTTAATATGCTGCTGGATGTGGCTTGCTAGTATTTTTGTTGAAGGTTACCATTTGAATTTTTGTTTAAATAGTCAATTATTTTTTAAGAGATGTAAATAGTAAGGGAAAATTTTATATATTTAGTCTTCATTTCTTTGTATACATACAGATTACCACCTGATATCATTTTTCTTGTGCGTACAGGGCCTCTTTTGTTTCTTATAGTTTAGGATGGCTGGGAATAATTCAGCTTTTGTACATCTGAAAAAGATTTTATTTTGCATTTCGTTTTGAAAGGTATTTTTGCTGGCTAGAAAATTTTAGGTTGACTGCTTTTCTTTCAGTACTTTAAACATGTTGCTCCACTGTCTTCTCACTTGTTTTTTTTCTGCTGCTAAATCTGCTGTCATCATCTTTGTTCTTCGTATGTAATGTGTGTTTTTTTCTCTAATTTCCTTTACAAGTTTTCTCTCTATTGCTAGTTTTGAGCATTTTGTTTATAATATTCCTGATGTGGTTTTCTTTGTATATCTTTTGCTTGAGGTTATTGAATTTCTTGCATCAGTGGATTTATAGTTTTCATGAAATTTGGAAATATTTGACTATTATTTATTCACATCTTTTATCTGTCCCCTCTTCCTTGAGGACTCCATTAACCTGTATGTTAGGCCACTTGAAGTTCCACAGCTCACTGATACTCTGTTCATTTTTTAAAATCATTTTGTTCCTGTGTTTCATTTTGGATATTTTCCTTTGCTGTGTCTTCAAGTTCACTCATCTTTTTTTCCCCTGCAATATCTAATATGCCATTAATTCCATCACTGTCAGTTTAGACATTCTGATTTTCATCTTTAGAAGTTTGATTTTTAAAATACCTTCACTTTTCTACTTGTCAACTGTTCCTCTAGTCTTTGCAAATATAGACTACAGTTATAATAACTGTCTTGATGTCCTCATCTGATAATCCTAACAACTGGGACAGTTCTGACATGGTTTAAATGGATTGATTTCGCTTCTCAAAATGGGTCAAATTTTCCTGTTTTTTCCTATTTCTTTCCTGGAAATATTTGCTTGAATGCCAAACATTGTGAATTTTACCTCTCTGGTGCTAGTTATTTGTGTATTTCGTTAAGTATTCTTGAGCATCGTTCTGGAATTCACTAGGCTACTTGGGAACAGTTTGTGCCTTTTGGGATTGACTTTTGATACTTGCAGAGCTCATTCTACTGCCAATCATCCCACACTAGATCCTTCTGAGTACTCACCCCAGTTCCCCCTTAAATTACGAAGTTTCCATTCTGGTTAGTGGACACAGGCACTACCCTCAGCCCTGTGTGTGTACCGGGCACTGCTAGAGGCTCTTTCCCTGACTTTGAGTATTTTCCACACAGTGATGACTGTGTCAGTTCTCTGGAATCTGTCCAGCTCTCTGCTCTCAGTAAGAATCCCCACGGGCCAAGACCAGTCAGTGTGGACTCAAGGAGAACACTCTTCAGCTCTCCAGGGCTCTCCCTCTGTGCAGACTTCTCATCCTTGCTGTTCTTCCTTGGAAACTCTAGCCACTTCGGTGTCTCCTGCCTCTTAGCTTCATCTCCTCAACTCGCAGGATCTGCCGGGCTTTGCCTGAGGTAACTCCCTGAGACATAACCTGGAAAACTCTATAGGTTCCAGGCTACAGCTTGAGGCAATGGCAGGGCTAACCCCTTGTGTTTCTCTTATATCAGGGATCACTGTCTGATATCCAATGTCTTGAGAGCTGTTGTTTCAAATATATACTTTTTCAGTTGTTTCAGGTAGAAAGGTAAATCTAATCTGTGTTACTCAATCTTGGCCTGAAGTGGAAGTCTCTCTTGCTTGCATTTTAACACAGGCTAATTCTTTATAAACATTGCAGATTACTGTATAAACTCCATTTCCTTTAATTCTTTCCTAATATTTCTGCAAGTCAAATATACTCTTCCTCTCTTTAGAATGCATTTCCCTCCTTTATTACTTATTCCCAAATGTCTCTTTGCTCTTCTGTGTTCCCTTAGCACTGAGCTCTGTGGTGTATAGTAATTTTCATACTATTTTCTATCATGTCCATCATCTTCAGTGAACTGTCAGCTCCTGGAGGGCACAGATTATGTCTTATTTATCTCTGTAACTTTCCTTCCATTTACTAACAGAGTTGATTTTTAAGAAATATTTTTGAAGGGATGAATAAACATATGGGAAGGAAGTCACGATATAGCTATCAGACATTGGCTGGTGTCTGAGAGGACATTTTGTAATGATGGTGTGTCACTCTGGTCCTTCAAGAAGCAGACACCAAGTTTGAATAGATGTGCAGGAGAAATTGGGGAAAATATCTATAAAGGATAAAGGAGGAGCAGTCAGGAGTAGTTGATGAGCTACTTCCTACCATGATGCTGTCTAACACCTGTGACAGCAGAAAGGGCAAGAAGAATTGGGCTAGAAAGAGCTTCTGACAGAAATGCACTTTCTGAGAAAGTGTTGGTCCGGGTGATGGGGAGTCCCTAAGCTGTGAAAGGAATCTTACATCAGACAGAAATGGCCTGGTGTCCAGACCCTACTGTGCTCAGTCATTGCCTAGAGCCGCCTAGAGGAAGCAGGACTCGAGCAGGAGCACTATGACAAATCCAGAGATGCTGCCAGTCGACTGTGCTCCCCACAGCAGGTTTCCATGAAGGTCTGAGTGGTGTAAATCTATGGTTACCAGAGACAGGTAGGATGTAGGATGGTGAGCAGCTGTGGCGATTCAAAATGCCTGCTGCCCACTCCTATGACTCCCTGTGAGAGAATCCTATCTGCAGTTGGAGCTGACCCTCGGGGCATTCATGGTCAGTCCACTGCTTTAAGCACACAGGCCTTGGAGCTTGTCAATGGATCGCCCACATTCCAGCTTTCTCTCTGAATCTGCTGGGCCAGGGCACGGAGCCTCACTGCTTATCCAAGGATCACTTTATGAGTCTCCTGCTTTCAGTGCTGGCAAATGTAATTTGTTGCCTTTATTATCTTGCAAAGACGTTAATCTCCCAACCACAGTGAGGGGTTACTTCTGTGATTGATTTTGCTTCACTGCTTGACATATTGAAGAGCTTGTGAATCTTTGTGCCATGCTTGCCAAGATTCCTGCATTCCTCATCTGTCACAGAGAAAGTGATGTGGATAAAACTGCACAAGCAACACCTTGCCCCAGGCATCCACCATGAGTCATGGGGTAAAGGATGGGAGAGCAGCCAGGCACCTCAGCACCTTGTGTCTGAGTTCCGCACAAAGACACAGAACCTGCATGGCTGTCACTAAGCTGGTGCCACTAAATTGGGCTCTGCCTTCAACACACTGAGACCTGGTCCAGAAAGCTTATGGAAAACACAGAGTAAAATGGAACATGGAGGCTGGATTCTGGACCTTGGAAATTATTTTTTTTTCTTGCACCATGGCTCTAGGCCAGCTTTGTTGTTCCTAAGTACATGCTCTGCTTTCCTAGATCCACCGATGATGGGAATGGAGCTTTGGGACCACTTAAAGAGCCTCTGGCGAGGAGTCAGCTCAGACACCAGGCCATGCCTTTTATAGTTTAGTTGGTATCAGCAGATTTCTTCTGCTTATCTTTTCAAAGATGGAGAGTTTTAGAATGTTCCCACTCCATCAAATCAGCTGTGCCTCTACTTAGTTCCAATTTTCAAAATCCAGAAATACAGTGAAAAGTATTCATTCATTTATTCACTAAACATATGCACATATTGGTTGGATGGACTCTTAGCTGTCAGGCTACAAGCCTAGTGATGGAAGGACAATGGAGAACAAGAAAGAAACAATGCCCATTGTCCAGATTAACCCTTCAAGTGTCCTTTGACACCAACTCTCAGCTCCTGTCTCTATGGTGCCCTAGGTGTGTCCAGGGATCTGTAGGTGTGATGACCTTGTAATGGATGAACACAATTCAGAGAGATTTGCCTGGAATATCTATCATGGTAACCCTGTCAGCCACAAGGCTACTCAGAGGCAAGAGCAGTTCCATGGGATTTACAGACATACCCGGGGAATGAACCACATAGAGAGCAAAAGTGTGAAGGAAGAGAAAGAGATGAAAGGTGATCCCCAGGTCTGCCATCTGTATGGGTTAGAGTGCAACCTAGGACTGTGGGAGGGAGACAGCAGGAGGGTATATCCGCTGAGCAGTTTGATGGTCCCCCCAGGCACTCATATTGTGGAAATGCTGTTTTTCGCTAATCTCTGGGATCCTGACCACAAGTCTTTCTCAAGCTTTTGCCATTTCTTGCCTTTATAAAAAATCATACTCAAACTTGCTTGTATTTACAGAATAGCCCATTTGTATTAAATGGTATTTCTTTACTTTGCATTTCTGTGAGAATTCAGAGAATTCTAAGATTTCATAAGAATCTAAGAATCCAAGAATCCATGAAGCAAACAAACATTGGAGACAGAACTACCCACATATAGTGTGATATTGAACAAGGATCTTCATTTCTCTGCTTCAGAGTATATGCTCTTTCCTTCTGCAACCCTGCCATGCCCACACCTCAACTGCACACGTGGACTTGAAGGACTCAGTTGTCTCGTCCATCAGCCAGCGCCTCATGTCAGCTCTCACTCCACCTAGCGCTCCGTAGCTTAGGGGAAGTGATAGACAGACTCTGTTGGAAATAATTTAGAAATGGAGAGCCTTGGCTTTGTGAGTTTAGGTTGGAGTATTGTAGCAGGAGGGACAGAGAGGTTTAGAGCAGGAAGAGATCTGCTGGCTTAGCTGTGGAATTCAGTGTATTGAGAACTGTAAGGCACCCGACTCAGCCAGGCAAGGAGAACACTTTCTGCATCATGCCCTCACTTTTGGCTTGGCCTTGGGCAAGGCACTTCACCTCCTGAGATTCTTTTCCCTTTTCTGTAAAGGAAGGGTGGGAGGAATACTTAATGGCCCACAGGATTGCAGAAATGGTTAAAACTTGGGACCTGGCCAGCCCTAGCCCACTCAAACTCTATTAGCTTAATTTGACATGAAAAAAATGAACTCAGAGTCTAAAGAGTTCTTGTTCACTAACTGGCTATATGTTTTCAGTCAATTCAACCTCTTTGACTTCCTTGTCACTTTTCTCATCGGGCAATACTGTTTTCTTCCCAAGAAGGTTTGAGGGATAAAAAGAGGCATTTCAGTAAATAGCATCAGTGCCTTCTACTGGAGGGCTCACTATGGACCTCAGACTGCATTGTTTCAGCCTCAGAGTGCACGAGGTAGGCATGACATAGACACGGAGGAGGAGGATCTGGCAGTTTGTGTAGCTGGTCCAGGGTCCCATGGCTTGTGAGTGAGAGAACTGGACTTTGAACTTGGTTCCATTCAGTCCCACTGTGTGGCCAAACCTCAGTTCTGGTTGCCTGGTTTTCTAGTGGAGAGAGCCCTGGAGGCGGGCATTGGAGTGCGGCCCCCTCTGCAGCCGATGCTGGTGGTCTCTGCTCCATCCCACATTCTCTGTCAATCACTGGGCTGGGGGCAATGAAGGCTACAGAGCTGACAAAGTCACAATCCATGTAGACAACTGCAGACACACACCAAAAAAAAACCCCAAAAAACAATGCAGACATTTGAAATAGAGGCTTACAGTAAATATCAAAGAGTGTATTTGTTTTCTGTCGCTGCTGTAATAAATTACCACACATGTGGCAGCTTAAAACCATTCATTATGTCACAGTCCTGTAAGTCTAAGTCCAGGGGAAGCACGACTCAGCTGGGTCTTCTGCTCAGAGCCTCACGAGGCTGAAATCAAATCCTTTCCAGAGGCGTGGATCCACTTCCAGGTTCATTCATGTCGGCAGTGTCGAGTTCCTTGTAGTTGTAGATTGAGTCCCCATTTCCTTGCTGGCTGTCAGCTGGAGGTTTTAGCTACTAGAAACCACCTGCATTCCTTGGTTTGGGTCCCCCTTCCCCCAGATTCACAGCCTGCAATGGCAGGTCGAGTCCTCACACTTCAAATCTCTCTGGCCTCCTCTTCTTCTCCAGGGAGCTGGAGACCATTCTCTACTTGTAAGGGCTCATGGGATTATGTTAGGCTCATCCAGAAAATCTAGGATAAGCTCGCAATTTTAAGGTGCATAACCTTCCTTATGTCAGCAAAGCCCCTTTGCCATGTACTGCAGCACATTCAGAGGTTCTGGGGATTCGGTTGTGGGCATCTTTGGGGGGCCATTATTCTGTCTTCCATGAACAGGATGAGAGAAAGGACAATGAAAGCACTCACAGTCTCAGAGGACAAAAACAGGGCATTTGTAGGAGACAGTTAGAAATGCAAAGGCCGTTCCAGGTAGTGAGAAAGACATAAAACTTAAAAAGCAGGATTTAGCCATAAGGTTTAAGTAAGAACATTCATCTCACTACATTCTTTTTTAAGACAACAGGCCACATTGTCCAAGACATGCTTTGGAATGCCTAAATGGGTCAGTCCCACCTTCTCTGTCTAGTGAACACTTGCATATGCATAACAAAACCAATTAATTAATAGAATATTAACTCCTATACATCAAAGAGAAAATGAGTCCATTAAGTGCTGGCACTAAGGCACAGAATAGAGACATTCTGAATGATGGTTCATCCTGAGGGTTTTCTAAGTTATGTCCATCTGCCTCCAGTTGGAAGGGCTGGTATGGAAATGCTAATTGTCAGTAGGAGGACTGTGGGATTTAGTCATGGTTATCTCATTTCATGCTGACATTTTCCAATGTTCAACCCAAATATGGCCTCGTGGAGCTCCTATGGTCAGGGGAAAGGGCATTTATAGAATGCTGCGCAGACCTGGCTTGATCTATATCCACAGCTTACGGTCATGTTACCTCGGTCAAGTTACTCAGACAGCTTGAGAATCTGTTTTCTCTGTTGTAAAAAGGGAGTTTTAGATCTAGAAGTTTATTATAAGTTCCCTATAAATAGTGGCTATAAATTAATGACAAATGTCTTAAACTTCTCATGTTTTCTCCTGGTTTGGTCTGAATTGGCAAGCAACAGGAGAGAACCTGAAATGCATATAATTAGTCCTTTACTAGGAAAGGATTATCAAAGATTCCCAAGTGAGTGGTCTCTACCACAAGGAGGATGGTGAAAGCCGGTCATAGCTGGTCATGTGGGGAGGACTGAAGGATTTGTAGAGTCCAGCCTGGAGAAGAGAAGACCCAGGAACAATCAACTGAACCATATGAGATTGATGATACTCAACCATTTTGACCTACATAAATGGCAATTTTATAAGATTCAACATAATATATGAAAACTTTTTCAATCTTCCTGAGGTCTGTCACAGGAAATAAAAACTAAATCAGTCTTTACAAGAACAAAACAAAAGCCCACCAATTAGTAGAGATTATCTTGTAAACATGTGATGTAAGGAAGGATTTTAGTACAGTTAAACTTTCTAAAGATGGAATGAGGTGTTCTTAGAAACTTTGAATTTCCTGTCAGTGGAGACATTCTAAAATAGCTTGGACCACATGGGAATTCAATCCTCAGGTATCAATTTATACTCTATAAAGTTTATAGTCCTTTCCACCTGTCGGGGGAAGAGGGAGAATCTCCCTCTGCCCTTTCCCTTAAGGTTCTTCTGACTGGCCAAATAATCAAGAAGACAGGTTAGCAGGAGAAAATAATACCAAGTTTAATAACATGTATACATGGGAGAAAGCAGGGACACTGCGTTTCTCAACACAATAGCAGAAATTCTCGTCTTAAATATCATTTTCAGCCAATGACAAAGGAGGATTTGGGGGTGGGGGGAGTCAGTTACAGGAGATTACCACTAAAGCACAGTAAACAAGAGTAAGGTTTATTATACAGCCCCAAGGCCTCATCTTCCACATTGATAAGTTACTAGAAATGAGCTCACCCCCCCCTTTTTCTCAATACAGAGAGGGAGATACCTTTACAAATGGAGACTTCCCTTGTAAATGATTGTCTGACAACTCCTCGCAGGGCCATCCAAAGAATGTGGCCAGAGAGACAGAACTCCCGATAAGATGGGCTTGTTGGCGCCTTTTCTATTGTAACCTCTATCCTAAATTATCTTTTATAGCAGTCATGATAATAACCCCTTCCTAAAACAGATTTTTTGGTTTTAAATTTTTTAGGCAGTTTGGGAGGGGAAACTCAAATATTTTTCCTGAGCTCTCTGAGTCCTTATTGTCTTCAGCTCGAAATAATCCGCATACCAGAGTGGTGCTTCCTGGGGCAGCTTGCCCTGAGCACCATCAGTTCCCTCCTCTGAAACTTCCCTAGAAGTTTCACATATTAAAGCTGAGCTGGTGACTGTGGAGAGAGAAATCATGTTAGTACCCGAGTGATAAGAAGTCTGCAAAGAGAGAAAAGAACATAGATTAGAATGAGGATGAACAAGCAGAAAAGAACAAATCGGAGCATATTTTTCTACACTCCATTAAACCAGTCCCCCAATCCTGGAAATAAGTCAGTCCAGTAAAATGTGTGAGCTTCGTTTATCTGATGAAAAATGTCAATCTTCTCTTTTAATAGATTTAAGTTAGATATTACTTGACCTGTTTGATTCACATAAAAGCAACATTTTTCTCTAATGATTGTACATGTTCCTCCTTGCTGGGCAGTGAGCACATCCAGAGCACGTCGATTTTGGAGCACCACAGATGCTAGGCTGTTAATCTCTGACTGGAGTATGTTCAAGGTTTGCATGGTGGTGTTGAACTCTTGTTCCATTACCATAGAGAGATTTAATATTGCTTTTTCCAACTCATAATCTCCAAAGCTGGGGAATAGGACTCTCAATGTTGAAAAGAACTTGGAGTTGTGATACACAAGTGGATTTTCCACGATTTCTCGACTGGCACGTTTATGTGGCACAATCTTATGAACAAACGAACCCAAGTTTGTAATTTGGCTAGCATTTAAGGTGGAGTGTTTGGTGACAGAAGGAGCCAGGTATCCAAGTCTGCATCGTCTTGACCAATTAGGTGGGAATCCTTTATACACTTTGTTGCCGCATAAAATGAAAAGACCAGTGTAGTTTAAAGACAAGGTTAGAATTGAGTCTGTAGTTCCCAGGATCTGGACTATTTCATGATCTGTGCCACTTGCACTGTTACTACCTAAACATCTCCATTTCCCATGAGCTCCTATCAGTCTGCGAGAACAGAATAGATTGCGGAATAGCTGGTACAGGAGGCCTGCAGTCTGATTTTGGCAGCTATAAAGCCTGGTCTTGTCACCTGACCAGGTGAGTCCAGATTTTTGATCCACCCATATATAGTCTGTGGCATTGGGCAGCCTAACCATGCGGATAGCTGCAATACCCCAAGTTGTACACAGGTGGCTCGTAGGCCACCCAGAGCACTTGGTGATTTGGCAAAAGTTTGTGCCAGAGGGAGTAGTGATAGAGTCACTTACAATTCTCTTGAGAGTTCTGAAGATGCCACCTGCGGAATCAAACCACAGAGTTTGACTGTAATATTGTCTCGGTATGTCACCCAGGAAAGGTCCAGCGCCATGTTTACTTTCAATGCAGAGGGAAAAACTTTCACCTATTGCTTGTACTTGGGCAAGGGACAGTCCTTGACCTTCTAAGTAGTCTTTCTGGGGCCCAAGTGACTCACCAGGAGAAGAAGCAGAGTGAAGTTTCCCTTGTTGCGGATACCATACTCTGTTATTCATCCATTTTCCATACTTAGTCTACCAGGTGTTCATATCAGCAGGAACAAAGACTAGTTCAGGTTCTTTTGCACTATCTAGCTGTTGACATAACCAACAGTCAGATTGATTAGTTAGCGTGGCTAGGGCTTGGTAAACTGGCATAAGGGGGTGTTTGGTCTGTGCCCGACCTGTTGAAAAGGAGAGGGTTAGTAAAAGCAAGACACAGATCGGAAAAGAGCCCATAGCGGAGACTTAGAGAGGGGAAGAGGGACAGATAGAGACCAGCACTCTCCAGTCAGCTTTCTAATAAATGATTAAAAATATATATATATTTATATATCCACTAATAGTTTGTGTGTGTGAGTGTGTATATATATAGGGAGTTTTGAAGTAAGGGGGAGGAAATGGGTCAAAGTAGGTTTTCTCGATCCGTGATCTTGGGAAAAGCTGTCTACTTCGTGATGTCGGCTGCTTCTGGGGCCTGGGTTTTGGCCCTCGAAATCCTTAGTTTAAGGTCACCTGTGGGGATTATCTCCCAGTTGTCTTGAGAGCGATGTTCTGGGTCTATTTTGGCGTGGCTCACATGGATCCAGCAAGATTTTTCCTTTATTTTGATGGCAGTGCAGGTCGTCAGTAAGACTTCGTAAGGTCTTTCCCAGAGAGGTGATAGTGCGTGTTTTCTTCTAAAGACCTTGATGTACACCAGGTCTCCTGGTCGAAAGGGATGGCAAGGCTTGTCAGAAGGTGGTGGCCACGCCTCTTTTACCTGTTGACGATATGCTTCAAGTATACTAGTTAATTTTTGTATATAACAAGTCACAGCATCAAATTGTTCACTTAAGTTCCCATAATATTCATTTAATCCAGGAATTGAAGGTTTAGAGACACCAGTAGGCATCGGACGTCCAAAAACTATTTTAAAAGGAGTCAATCCATGTCTGTTATTTGGAGTATTTTGAATCTTTATAAGGGCCAAGGGCAGAGCTTCTGGCCATTTAAGTCCAGTTTCTTGACAGATTTTTCCTAGAGTTCTTTTTATATCTAGATTTTTACGTTCTACTTGTCCTGATGATTGAGGGTGATATGGGGTATGAAATTTTAATGAATACCCCAGAGTTTTTGTAAGCAAGTGGTTTATCTCTGCTGTAAAATGAGTTCCTTGGTCTGATTCAATCCATAAAGGAATGCCAAAACGAGGAATAACTTCAGTTATTAATTTCTTTACCACTGTTGTGGCATCTGCATGTCTGGTCGGATAGCATTCAGTCCATCCACTAAACATGCAGACAATACCCAAACAGTGAGAGTAACCTAAAGCTGAAGGCAAGTCTATAAAATCCATTTGGAGTGCCGCAAAAGGCAGCGTGGGCCTGGGAGGACTTCCTGGATCACACTGATTTCTCCCAGAGACTTGGTAAGATTTGCAAGTTGTGCACTGGGAGGTGATTTGGTCAGAAATTTTATGGATGCCAGGGCAAAACCAATTGTCTTTCAGTTCCTTAACTATCCCCCGTTTGCACATATGTCCCATTTGGTGGGAGATAAGTGCAAGCCAAAAAGTCAAAAGAAAAGGAGCTACTGGAAGTCCATTTGGTCCAATGTATAATCCATCTGATAATTGTTTGGCACCCTTTTGTATCCAATTGTCTTTTTCAGATAGTGGGGCATTTGCCTGATAGTTAATAACATCAGTCAGGGATAAAGGCAGGTTTAAGAATTGGGTGGAAAACGGATAAGGGGGTCCATAGTGAGCTGCATGTTTAGCAGCTCTGTCAGCCCTGTCATTCCCTAAAGATATGACATCAGTCTCCTTAGTATGGGCTGAACAATGAACAATGGCAATTTTTGAAGGAAGGTGAATAGCTTGTAATAAGGCTGTAATTAAGTGTCTATTAGCAATAGGAGTTCCTGCAGAAGTTAAGAATCCACGGGATTTCTAAATTGTGCCAACAGCATGGCAGACTCTAAAAGTATATTTGTGTAAACGAAAGAAAAACAAGGTTAATGGTTAGAGCAAATTGTAAACCAGTTTTTGAGTTCAGAGGACAGCCAGTGAAGAAGAATTTTAGATGTCAGCGTCAAAGTATCTTTTGCAGTTTAAAATGTCTCTGATGGTGTCGTCAGGTCATCTCTTAAGTTTATATCAAGTTCATCAGCTTTAGTTTGTAAGGCTTCAGGAAAAAGGGCAGGTTCAGTTTTCAGTGATTTCAAATGAAAATGATGGAAAAAATCAAAAACATTAGTTTGGACATCTGTAGCCAGATATTTTAGGAGACTAGAAGAAATCAGGATCCAGTCCAGTCAACAGATATAAAACAAAAACCTCAAAAGACAACAAAACTAGGATCTAATATCCGCAAATTTATACTGAAATAGTTTTTACTGAAATATAATTTTTTTTCTCTAAAATCACCCTCATTTTTATTAAGATAGCAAAATTAAAACTAGTTTGCAAAATAAGTCTAGTTCCAATAGAGTTGGCTCAATTATTTACATAAGTACAGCAAGAATAGCAATTGATCACATAGGCTCTTTTAAATCTGCTTTGCTGGAACTTTTTATAAGGAATCTCAGATTGAACTTCAAAGGCCTCTCGAGGCCAGGAAAGCCAAGCCAAGGATTTTGTCATCAGACTTTGCCTGTAATACCTATAAATTTGGGTGAATTCCTCTATTCCGAGGTTTCTCTAAAATATACCTGCCAGATAAGTGACATTTTTTACTTATCTTGGTAAGTGCCGTTTGGAACATAAGGTACCAGGCCAATATTTTTACGTGGCTTTATTCTATAAAGTCGAATCTTCATTGCTCAAAAGCTGTATGGTTATATCGCAAATATGATGTTTTAGTCACAACCTTGGTAATATAACCAGTGTTTTCAATTGTGTCCTGTTATAAGGAGAACAGATTCTTATTGAACTTATGCAAATAACTATATTGTCATGAAAACAACAATATTCACTTACTAAGAGTTTTTAAATTTGAGGGATCAGATAGAGAGAAAAAGATAAATATTTCAATTTTACTTACAAAAATATCATTTACTAAATTGCTGTAAGTCATAGCTATCTCAGGAGAAAAGAGAAAAAGTTTTCTTTAAATCTGAAAAAACAAAACATTAAAATTCAGCAATACTTCAAATGAAAAATCATAAAAATTATAATCATCTTTATCAGTTCATTCAGTCCTGTATAATCCATTTTTGATCCCAATCTTTTTGTTAGCAGCTTCATGAAGTTATCAGTCTCTCTATCAGATTTCTGTAATTTCTTTACCCAGTTCAGTTTTATGATCAGAAAATTTGTTAGAAACCTGTATTCCAGTGTAAATATCAGAGTCCTTTCTATGAATTTTCTGAAGTTGAAACATTTTGCAAAAGCATTAGAGCAAAGAAATAAGTCTGTAAACAACAAGACCTCAAAATGGCAATTGACAAGGAAATTTGGTTAAGTTTGTGACATACAACACTTTAAAATAATAATAACCAGATTATGACTGATAACCAGGACAGATCAGAATTTCAGTAATGTTATACAATTTTAAAACACCTATGTCAATAACATTTGCCCACATAATAGCACCTAAGCAGGCTCATCATCACTGTTCTGACAATGTTTTCTATGTAATTGAACATATGGAATAAGCCTAATAAGTTTAGTATCTTTTCTCTTATAGGAAGAGAGCAAATTTCTTTGAGAAGTTCCAGGGCCCTTTGAAAATTTTCAAAGAAAAAAGTAAAAAAAAGACTTTATTTAAGATATGAATTTTGGGGAGCTTGTCAAAAATATAAAAAGTCAAAGCAAACAGAGCATTAACAGTCCAAAAAGCCTTAATAGAGAGACTTCAGTCTTTTGAACACAGGAAATTATTTTAACAGTTTTTTTTTTTTTCTGTCTTTTAGGTAGACTTACTCAAAGGTAAAGAAAAATCTTTTGTAACCTCTTTATCAAGTTTAAGCAAATTATCCTTTTAAGAGACAGAAGACTAAATTTTAATTTTGTACCAGCTTATTTCTGCTATTAAAACTCATTTACTTAATTAAATTCATTTCAATCTTAGCCAACTTGACCATGTATAAAACTCCTTTTCCAGAATTTTTCTTTCACAAACCTTCTATAACTTTTTTTTTACATTCAGAATTTGTCCCATGTCTTTCTTTTCCCTCCTAGTACTTGAGGACAAATTTATCTTTCTTAACCAAACAAAATATTTCCATTCTTTGTACCTTTATACATCTTACTTTCCTTGTACACAGACATATTTTTCTTAATTTTTTTAGTAGCTTCAATCACATATATTAATTAGAAATTTTAACCCTTAGAAACCTTAATTTGTAAGTAAAAACTAAGTAAACAATTATAAACTTTCTTTTACATTAGTATCTTGTGGCTTGGAAAATTTATAAATACTTCATAACTTCTAGAAACACATTACTTTATAGTACAATCTTTTAATAAAACACATGTTTACCAATAGACCCAAAACACCTTTTAGTTTTCCTGTAATGAAAAGCCAAAAGTAGACAAATGTACATTTAGCAATCAATGTCTAATATCTTATCTTATTTGGAAATGATGATACTCAGAGAATTTTTATCATAAAATTCAGCAAAACTCTAAAGTTTTAGGTCACCAAAAAGAGTTTGGAAGCTGTAACCACCATAACACATAATTATTGTTTAAAGTTCATCCAACATTTATCTTTTTCACAACTATTTACTTGTTCCCAATAATTATTTAGATTGCCTGTAAGACTTCATAAGACATTAGATAAAATTAGCCATCATTTAAATTACTATTTTTGTTAACCAGTTCTGTAATAGAAATAACATCAGTTTTTTTCTACAAAATTTTATGTAAATTTCATCACCTCTTATACCTTTAAACATAGTTATCATTAAGATTTTTATCAATAGGTCTTGGTCTTCTAATTTTGGACAAGGGAAGCATTCCCAGTCAGACATTTTAAAACATACTCAGGTAAAGTTGATGTAACTGCTATATAAAATTAGGTCAAACATTCCAACCTTTATAATCTTATCAACACTTACACTTTTACATGTTCTCAATTCAATTGTAACCTGAGTCAAGGTCTTAAGACTAGTCAAATTTTTCTCTTTCTTTTTTTTTTTGGCCTTAATTCATAGGTACCAATTAAGCAATTATGTGAGAGCTCTCAAAACATTTTTTTTCTCCCAGTTTAGAAGTTTTTCCAATTTAAAGGATCCGTCGTCTGGCCATTGACGAGTAGGATCTTCATTTGTATATTTATTCCAATAGTGACTCGAACCAATAAGCCTTTTTAAGGAAAGACCTGGAGGTAACTTTCCACGCTTAGAATAAATCTTTCTCATGGACACAAGAGGCGTCCCTGGTAAGGGCACAGATGATGTAGCCCCCATGATCCACAGAATTCACTCCCAAAGATATTCAGACTCCCCTGAGAGCTTGGCACAGCCGGACAGAGACAGTTCGGAACCCCAGTCTACTCGACTGGCCACCAAGGTGCACCCCGGTAAATGCACCTTCCGTATGGTGGAGACCAAGGAGAATATTCTCACTGGTCACAAAGCCAAGTTTTCTCAGGACACAGAACAAGACAGAAGGAAAAACCTCATCCGGTTTTTTTTTTTTTTTTTTTCTTATGTGCACAATGACAGCTTTAGCCACGCCTTAGGTCTCTTGGAGCCAGAATAATACCTAGCGGGGGAGGTGCGGCGGGGTCGGGGACTGTGTGCTTTACAGAGTACCTCGTCATTGCACGGACATTTTCTTGCAGTTGGCGGGGGACCTGTGTCATCTACCCCGTTCCGTGATCCAACTTATCCTGACACGGGAGTCTTCTGAAAGTGGCGAGCGCCCTAATGGCTCTTAACTGCTCGACCCGCGCCCACTTAAATTTGCGGCATTTTTGGCTTCCAAGATGCCCTCGGCAATGGCCTTCACTTCATGTGCATAATAACCCACAGCAAAGTTTGTAGACGCCGGTCTGGTGAGACCCGCAAACTCACCAGTCTGTGGGGCCGGCCCGGACAGCAGGCTTATAGGGGCTATGCCTGCGTCCTACCCTATGGTATTTCCTTCTTATGACAAAAGACACAGACAAAAGAGAAAAACAGAGACTACCTCTGGGAGGAAAAGGGATCAAGATCAAAACCAAGAGTACTCTACCAAATTTAAACCAAGAGTCACTAAAAGCCCAAGAAACTAGTTTCCCAAATATTTTCTCCTGCCAATCTAAATTTAGAAAGAGAAAAAAATTCTCACCACTTCTTTCCGCCGGACTCCGCAGATAGAGATTCAGGGAGGCTAACGTGGTAAGAAGTCTTACCTTTTGCCGGCTTTCGTCAGGCGTTCCCGTATCTCATCATCTGCAGTAGTCCAGGGAGAAGGCAGGTCTTCCAGCCAGAGAAGGCAACTTACCAGCCAGTGCTTCTCCTGGCTGGCTCGCCAAAACTGTCGGGGGAAGAGGGAGAATCACCCTCTGCCCTTTCCCTTAAGGTTCTTCTGGCTGGCCAAATAATCAACAAGACAGGTTAGCAGGAGAAAATAATACCAAGTTTAATAACATGTATACATGGGAGAAAGCAGGGACACTGCGTTTCTCAACACAATAGCAGAAATTCTCGTCTTAAATATCATTTTCAGCCAATGACAAAGGAGGATTTGGGGGTGGGGGGAGTCAGTTACAGGAGATTACCACTAAAGCACAGTAAACAAGAGTAAGGTTTATTATACAGCCCCAAGGCCTCATCTTCCACATTGATAAGTTACTAGAAATGAGCTCACTCCCCCTTTTTCTCAATACAGAGAGAGAGATACATTTACAAATAGAGACTTCCCTTGTAAATGATTGTCTGACAACTCCTCGCAGGGCCATCCAAAGAATGTGGCCAGAGAGACAGAACTCCCGATAAGATGGGCTTGTTGGTGCCTTTTCTATTGTAACCTCTATCCTAAATTATCTTTTATAGCAGTCATGATAATAACCCCTTCCTAAAACAGATTTTTTGGTTTTAAATTTTTTAGGCAGTTTGAGAGGGGAAACTCAAATATTTTTCCTGAGCTCTCTGAGTCCTTATTGTCTTCAGCTCGAAATAATCCACATACCAGAGTGGTGCTTCCTGGGGCAGCTTGCCCTGAGCACCATCACACCCCTGAGATTCAGGGTTTTAGACTTGAATTGTCTAAACATTATTATTTGACATTCAAATCTAGTGTATGCAATGTAAAATTTAATTGTCGTTAGTTAATAGAATATGGAGTGTTAATTAAATGTGATTTATTTTATTTCACCTGGTTAATATTTATTCCTCATTTATGTCCAAAATAGCTAAAGTAGATTATTATCCTAAAATTAAAAATAAGATTGAGTACATTATGAAAAGTATATTCATAATTATTTTGTATTACTTAAGAATGTATCCCATAATTCTTGAAATTGTAAGAATTATTCTGTTGACCCCTGCCATGAAAACCTATTGAGTTACTTTTTTGTCAATTTAAAAATTCTTATTTTATAATGATTCTTCTTATTAAAATATTCAGAAACGGCACCATTTTCCAAAATTCCTCATTAAGATCATACATGCTGCCTGTTTGCAGCTCATTCTGATTCAGTGAAGAATACTTTAATGGAGTTCATTGTACTTCTGAAACAAAATCCACATAAGAACAACTAAGGATAAAAAGGGAATGGTTTTAAAATTTTCTGAGAATAAATGGGTTTTAATTTTGATTTCTGATTAGTTCTTTCTGTCATTAATTTATTCGATCCTTTTCAGTTTCTGTTAAATGCTGACTCTAGGACACACAAAGGGAAAGGCGAGTCGAGCATGAGTGATCTATGCCTTTTTCCCCACTGTCAATCGACTGCATTAAAACCTTAACTGCCTGGGCCGGCCCCGTGGCTTAGCGGTTAAGTGCGTGCACTCCGCTGCTTTCGGCCTCAGTTCGGATCCCGGGCGAGCACTTGTGCACCACTTGTCACGCCATGCTGTGGTCGGTGTCCCATATAAAGTGGAGGAAGATGGGCACTGATGTTAGCCCAGGGCCAGGCTTCCTCAGCAAAAAGAGCAGGATTGGCATGGATGTTAGCTCAGGGCTGATCTTCCTCACACACACACACACACACAAAAACAAAAAACCTTAACTGCCAGATTCACTGGTTGGCAAATTTATGGAAGACTTAATCCTTGATCAATTTATTTGAATAACATGTGAGTATTGAGAAGTATAAATATGGAGGTCCGCTTTTCTTTTATAAAGTAAACTTTAATTTCAATGTATTTCAAATCAAAGTAGAATTTAAAAAGGATAATTAATTTCACTAGAACAAGAAAATCCACCGAAAACGAAGAAAAATAATCCCTTTGGAGAATCCCTAGAGCACTTCAACACAGCACGTAAAGAAAGAGAAAATGGAATCGGGGGAGCCCTTAGGACACATGGATCCCAGTGAAGCTGTGGCAGAGCCTGCGGGCTTGGTGGGGCAGCTCGGGAGTGCCATTAGGTTTCCAGTAAGTCAACTTTCTTCTCCCAAGACCTAGGTCCCTCCTCCACACCTGTGCAACCCCCTGCCCCCAGCAGCCACGATGACATCATTGCCCTGAGATGGCTCCTGTAGCCAGCCCCCCAACCCCTTCAGCCTCTTCAGCCTACCCCCAGGCAGCCTAGCCCCCAGGCAGATGTCTCCTGCAGGGCCCGGTAGGTACAGGGGAGCTCAGCCTGGCCTGCTGAAGGATTCCAGCCAAGCCAGCTCTCAGGTGGCTGTTAGCCCGAGCTGGCGCTCAGGGCGCCGGGCCACGCCTGCACAGCTACACAGCCCAGAGGTCTGATGCCCAAAGACAGGAGCCAGCGGCATTGGCCTCTCCTCAAAGCCTCAGACAAAGGGCCCTTCGCGTGGCTCTGGGCCAGCGTGAATTCTGTTTTGTTTTTTTTTAAACCAAGAAAGAGAAAAAAAATCATTAAGTAAGACATGAACACAGGTTAAGAGAATAGGGTATTATTCTTGGCTCTCTGTTGAGCCTCTTGTTCATTTTCTCATTGAAACTGTGAAGAATCAGGTCACGGGGAAGAATGTATAAAATGGGAGGCACCACGGCAGCTGAAGGTACTTAAATTTCAAGTTAGATTAAATGGAGGAGTCTGTGTCTCCCCTGGAGGCCCGTATCATACATCTGCCTTAGGATAGTTTTCTTTTGTGATAAGAAAGGCGATAAACGTTAGCAAAGACTTTGTGTGATGGAAAACCCTGGGAGGCAGAGGATTCAATTTGCATTGACTTTGCAGATGAAAAGAAAGTTATGATAAACATCTAGGGAAAAGAATGAGCTAAGGGATGTCTTCTTTTTTGTTTTTGTTCTCTCTCTTTCTCTCTAAAGTTTGAAAGTTTGACAAAATTTGCTTGGAAGGCCCGTTAGACTTGACAATCCTCTTCCACAAAAAGAGAAAGATAATATCCAAGGAGGTATTGCAACTTTGTCATTGAAATTTGATACGTATTCAGATTGAGGGACAACATACTCAGATTTTAGCATTTTTAGTGCTTACTTAGTAATTTGCATCTACATTTTCTTTTTCAAGTTTTTAAGAAATTTTATTCAATTAAAGAAATATCTGTGGAGACCTAACAGTCACTGGGGTGATGCAAATATGAATGAGAAGGAGATTCTACTGTCAAGCATTGAAAATAAGAAAGCTGGATTAGTTAGATTCCAGAAGACAGCAAGTGAGCAAAAAGGAAGGAAGGGGAACAAGAAAAGGGAGCGATTTTCTAGGATTGTGGTTAGCCCTGAATAGTTTCTTGGGGGATTTGAGTTCCACCTCTCCCTGTTACTAGCTGTATGATTTTAAGCAAGGTATTTAAACCTGAGTTTTCTCATCTGTAGACTGTTAGCCATTGTTAATGAGTATTAAGGCATCTATCATTCTGCACATAACGTGTACGTGGTTACGTTTAATCATCACCTCTACATTGTCAACGATGCCATTTTTACCTTCTACATTTACCTTTCCTGTATTTGGTATTTCAAAGTTAGAGACCTTTTAAGTCTTCCATTGTTGATTATTTCTCTCTCTTCCACCTTCTTTTGCTTTGTATATTTCAATGCTATACTATTCAGTACCGAAAGAATTAAGCCATTATAACTTCATTATGGAATAATAATAAAAAATACATTTAGCAGCTCTATTGTCGGTGATATGTTTTATCTTACGTTCCACTGTGTCTAAAGCAACAAGTCTTAACTCTCTTTTGTTTTTACTTAAATTGGCCTGGTATATCTATGATCATTTTCTTCTCCCCTTTTTTATCAGTGTTATGGATTGAATTGTGTTCCCCCAAATTCATTTGTTGAAGCCCTAACCCTCCAATGTGACTGTATTTGGAGACGGGATCTTTAGGGAGGTGATTAAGGTTAAATGAGGCCGTTAGGGTGGGTCCCTGATCAAATAGGACTGGTGTCCTTATAAGAGGAAGAGACACCTGGGGTGCAGTGCACTTGCAGAGAAAGCATTGAGAAACAACCTTGTGTAGCCAAGGAGAGAGCCCTCACCAGAAAAAAACCAGCAGGTACCTTGGGCTCAGACTTCCAGCCTCCAGAACTGTGAGACCATAAATTTCCTTTGTTTGAAGTCACCCAGGCTAGGTACTTTGTCACGGCAGCCTTGGCAGACTAATAAAATCAGTCAACTTAATTTTTTAACCATTCTGTGCCACCTTTTTTTTAGGTGAGTCTTTTAAAAACATTTGGATTTTTTCCAACCAAATTAAATCTTTTTCTTAACAGCTAAGTCTGTCTAGTTAGATTCTTTTAGAGTATAAGATCCTTTGAATGCCAAGTGAAGGTTTGACTCTTTTATAGTTTAGGTGCCTATTAAAAATTTTTCAGTTGTGCTCTTCTCTCTTCCCTTTCTCCCTTCTTCCCTGCCTCCCACACTCCCTCCCTTCCTTCCTTCCTTCTTTCCTTCCTCTCTTCCACAAACACTTACCTGGCAGGTATTGTGTGCTGGGTTTGAAGTGCTTTAAAGATGTTAACTCATTTAATCCTAAACACAAATATGTGATGGAGGGAGGTGCTGGTATCATCTCCATGTTGCAGAAGAGGAGACTAAGGTCTAGAGAGACAGGAAACTGTAGGGGATCAGAATTGGCCACCCCACAATGTGTCTCTTCGGCATGAGGAATATTTTGGGCTGGTTACTTTTAAAAACTGCAGACATGGGATAAGCTCTGAAAAGCAGAATTTACCCTTTGTAAGAGACATTTACATTTGTAAGGGAAATCTCCATTTGTAAAGGTATCTCCCTCACTGAACCAGGAAGAAGGGGGGTGACTTTATCTCTAGAAACTCTTATCAGTGTGGAAGGCAAGGACTTAAATCTGCATATTAACTTTACTGTGCTTTTCTGGTAATCTCCCATAACCGACTCCCCCCACCCCCCGACATCCTCCTTTGTCTTTAGCTGAAGATGTATTTAAGATGCAAATCTTTGCCATTTTGGCGAGTTACCCAGTTTTTCCTGGGTCTCTCCCATGTGTACATGTTGTAAAGCTTTGTTTGATTTTTTCCTGTTATTCTGTCTCATGTCAATTTAATTCATACTCCAGCCAGAAGGACCTAGAGAGAGTAAAGGATATGTCTTCCTCTCCTACAAAACTTTCCCAAGTTCACAGAGCTGAGAGGGCTGCACAGACAGTTGGCCCCAAGCAGCCTGTCCTTTAATTGTGAGACTGTCTCCTACAACTAAACACAGACACCTTGGTCTCGGAGAGAACGTGCCCAAGTAGATGGTGGGCAGGGAGGTCAGGAGATGCTGGCTCTGATCCTGAAGGGGCCTGGGCCAGAAGAGTCCTGATGTGAGCTCCTGGGTGCAGTGAGGGGGGCACTGAGAGCTGGAGGCTGTGGGCCCAGAGGGGCCTGTGAATATGCACTGGTGGGGAGTGGGAGGCATCCCATCTGGCAGGGCATGTCAGTCTGTGCAGTGACCCAGACAAGAAAGCACTGGGAAAATAGGAGAGAGGTTCCCATATTTGCACCCTAAACTAATGGATCCATTTATGCAGAGGCCCTATGCACTTCTACTTGGGCAAAGCTATCACCTCCAGACAGATAGGGCAAGTTCACTCCATTTGGGTTTCATGGTGGGAACTAGGGCCAGCTTCAGGGCCAGGCAGCCTATAGCTGTGTCCTAACTGGGACTCCTTCATTTTCCTCTGAGCCTTCTAAATCTCTGATTCCTCAGATGAGAATGAGAATAAGTCCAGTGTTAGCACTTAATCATGCACAACATATTCCAACTTCTCGAATCCTGGCCTCCAGCAGGCCTGCCCCGCCTATGTTCATGGTCTTGGTTAATGGAATCAGCCTTCACCTGGGTGGGCTACCTAGAAGCCTGGATAATTCAACCTCCCTTTCCTCACCTCCATATCTTACTAGTCTCCAGGTCATTTGGCACGGAGTCCGCCCCGTTAGACCAGTGCACCCACCCCTCCTTTCCACACCCAGCCCCTCAGCCTTGATGTCTGATCCCTGAGACAATGAAGATCTTCCTTTTCTGCACCCGGATTCCCCTTCCCTAACAACCTTCCAGGTCATCTAATTATGCTATACTTCCCTATCCAATGCCTCACCCGTGTGAAGGCCGCACAGGTATGTGGTAAAAGGCTGAGGGACTGAATCGGAAAGACAGAGCTGTGCATTCTGTGCTTCAAGCCATGCTGGGCCATGTTCTGCCGTCATTTCCAGACACACAGAATGCATCCTTTTATGGTGGCTGGGGAAAAAACAAGCAAAATGAAATACAATAACTTTACAGTGGAGAAACCTGGTGGATTCTCTCTTAAGAAAATGGTCAGACTTAACGTCACCGATTAGGGAGTGGACTGATATTGCTCCCTGACATCATTTCTGCATGGAGCAGGGCAGCCATCACTTCTGCATCGTCCCTGCCAACAAGGCATAACCCGGATCTAATCATCAGGCAACAAAAGAAAAACTGAAATCATTGCACACACTCATTCTGAGCAGTAGCTGGCCTGTGCTCTGCAAAAATCTCAAAGCCCCAAAGGACAGATAGGATGCAGGTCTATTACTGTTTAGAGCCACCAAAGGAAGCATGACAACTAAATGCACCAGGGACCAGGAACAGAATAACTAGAGAGGACATGATGAGGAATATTGATGACACCTGAGTAGGGACTGAGGCTTAGACTTACTACTGTATCCATGGTTTAGTATTACCTCATTGATTTGACTAGCATTGCACCAATGTGAAATTTCCTGATTTTGATAACTGAATGTTGGTGATGTAGGAGAATGTTCTTTGTTTTAAGAAATGCGTGCTGAAATGTTTAGGAGCATAGGGGCATGCAACTTGCTCTCAAATGGAACAACATTGAAGCAATTAGTGAATTTGGAGAAGGCGTATACGGGACCTCTTTGTACAATTCTTGCACTTGACTCTAAATTTGAAACTTATACCCAAACAAAAAGTTGCTCCCCTCCCCCAAAAAACTATATCTATTTGTTGCTAAGTTTCTAGGACAGCCTTTTTGTATTTTAGCATCGTTATCCCACAAGCAAAAACTAGCTGCATACCTCAGTCTTGATTTTGGATGTGGAGTGAGACAGCTAGCCATGAAGAGCAGATTGGAGCATCAGTTTACCCCCGGTGTACAAGGCAGACACGTTCCTGTCCTCTTGGCACCCACGGACTGCTTAGGAGAAGTCTTCAAATTGGATCTCTCCTTTTTTCCTCTCTCCTTCCTCAGCCGTCTCTGCCTCCTTCCCTCGCACCTTCCTTTCCTCTTTTAATTTATGTCCACCTCTTTCTGAAGAGAAATTGACCTAAATGGATAAGAAAAAAAAATCCTGTGGATTGATTAAAATCGGCTGTCCATCCACTCTTGCCTGAGCTCCAGACCCAGCCTTCTATCCCTGTTCTCTGATGCGAGGGCTGGGATTCTGCTGACTGTATTTCTCCATTGCCCCAGCTTCTTGTTAGGTACAGCTAATAGGGATACTTCGAAGGAGGCAGGGAAGAGGTAAGGAGAGAGATGACCACGGCTCCAATTTTCTCGTGACCGTCAGTGTCTGCTGGTGACAGGACCTGGTGACGGGGCTTGTCCCTGGTAGCAACTGGCGTCAGCCTCCAGCTTCTTCTGGCATCTGGAACCTGGCTCAGGGCACCCCTGAGTGCAGGCAGCAGCACTCCCTTTTCAGAGGTGTCCCTCCCATTTCCTTGGGACCTCTACCCTGAGCACGTGGACTCTGGGGCCCTAATCTCTTTTCTTATCCCCACCGGAGAGGAGGAGGCTGAATCCTATAGTTAGGGTTTCTGCAATGCCTCAGTGCTTCCCTTTCCGCTCATTCAGCCCTCCAACATCTGTGTAAACAGTTCTCTGTGTTAAATCCCCTCTGCCTAATTACCTGGTATGCTTCTGGATTTCTTGCCTGGACCCTGGCTGATACATAAGGCAACCAATACAGGGGATTAGAGAAGGTAAGGAACATAATGTATGAAGGAAAGAAAGAACATGCTCTGTACACAATGATACTCTCAGGTGGGGTCTTCCCTGAGGACTTGAGAAGCTCAGGTAAATAGGACATCATTTTTAACTCATTTAACCCATTGCCTTGGGTTTGGCTCTTAGAAATAGGATCAGAAATCAAATGTGATTGTTTTACCACTGAAAAATAGCAAAATGGATTTGTTATAGAAATGCTACAAAAGTTTGAGGAAAGGGGAAGTGGTTGTGGAAAGTTGAAGAAGAATTAAAAGTTTATATTAGAATATGAAGAATAGCAAAAAGAGTATAGTAGCCTAAGGAATACATATCACACAAAATACAACATAGACATTATTTGCACGGCGTATGACATAACACAATAACTCTAAGGGTTGCACTCGTTTTCCTGGAGGTTCTGTTCTAATGAAACCTGGATCTCACTGAGGGCTCACTGAAAGACAATGGACAGGATTTCCACCCACAGGAGGCAGCAAAGAGAGTGGACCACGGTGTAAACACCTATATTTTAAAGAATAGAGGCAACTTGCCAGGTTATATCCTCTCCCTTTGTCTTACGATGTTCAGTTTAATATCGGTGACTGATAATTCTTCAGAATGAATCAAGACCACAGTCTGACTCAGCCACGGAATGGAAAATCCAGTCCTTCTGATTGTGGGGCAATGCCAAGACCCACACACACGCTCTATGGCAGAGATCGTAACAGTTAAGGAAGAAACTGTCATGTAGTATTTGCGCTTGTAAATCTGTGAAAGGTATTATTCAATACCAACACAAAGTAAAAGACTAGAGGGCATACTTCCATTAAATTTTTAAATATTTAAAACTTAGCTTAACAGAAACATTTATTTTCAATTAATTTTTATGGTAAATATTTTAGTTAGTCTCCATAATTATTGCAATGTTTGTACAATATTCTATTCCTCTAATTTACTAAATTTTAAAAACCTGATGTAACTAAACCATGTTTTCTGCTAATATAAATAACACTATAGTAAACATCTTTAGACATGTGGCTGTTTGCTTTTATGGAATTACCCCAGGATAAAGTTAATTACAGAGGAGATTACTTTGTTAAAAAGTATTAATCAACATGCAACATAGCGGCTGATATGTGGAGTTACCACAAATGTAAGGCGTTAACTACAAATGTAAGCTCTTAATATTTTTTAGAAGGCTTATGCTATTATAATGCTTCCAACAGTTCATAAATTCAATAGTTTTCCAAGGTTCAATAATGTTATATCTATTATTTAGTGGCTATAAAAGTTGCCAGATCTTTCTTCAATTAGCATTTGTTTCATTACTATTAAGAGTTAACCTTTTTGAAGTGTTGCTTATTACAGGGATTTCTTAATATATGAATTGTTGAAGCCCATTTAGATTCATCCTAAATCAGACAAAGACTATGTCTGAACACCTTTTAATCTTGCATACATCCATTACAAAGAAAATGCATCATTTATATTGGATTAAACCATCAGGCAATCCCATGTATATTGTAAATGATAACTAATGTGAGAATCTCCTAAGAAATAACAGTTACAACAGAGGTACTATTTTAATAAACCATTTAATACACTTTCAACTGACTTGTCAAGAAGAAATTTGAAATTAAAAAAAAACTCAAGTGGCTATAGGCAAGGATTTATGAGAAAGTTATTGAAATTGTAACGCAAGCTGAGAAAATATAACAAGAGCATCAGAAGCAGTGTGATCTAATGAATAAACATTGGAGCTAACAGTTCAAAGATTAAAGTTACATGAAGAAGCAAAGTAAAGAGACAAAGTAAAGAAGATTGAAAGGATATAAAGAGAATGGTATGGAAATATTAATAAAAATTCTAGGATATGACTTTCACCTGAGTGAACCTAAAAATAAAGTCTTTTCTTATAGCACTCTATCCCACATACCAATAAAAGATGAGCAGATTCAAGGAGCGACTTCTCATAATAACAATGCCCATCAAGTAACCACTGTATTTGTCAATTATTTTATTCCACCAATTTTTATTCTGAGGTCTATGGATGTCCAAGAATATGTGCATTTGGAGGAAATGAGGTTCCATAATTTTATGAAATTCTTGAAGTGAACTATATCCAAAAGAAGAAGGAGAAAAAGAGGAGTCATTGATATAATTCCACAACAAAGGAGAAAACATTTAATGAAGAGATTTATCATAGAATATTATCATTGTAATCCTTTAGAAAAAGAAGAATCTACAGACTTCCTCCAGTTCACTATCCTCTGTTCTGTGTCTTACTAGTGCGGGACCCAGGATGCTCCTGGCTCATACGTACCCAAAATCACCTGCTGAAGCACTACTCTCAGGATCAGCTCCTACCACTGTGCTGAATCTGTTTTCAACCAAGTTACCAAGAATCATTCAATTTAGTGGACTGCGTTCAGTGGTAATCCTCTCTGTCCTATGCATCATCCGACAGTGTACACAGCACTCTGTCCTAAATTCTCTGATCCAGTTTTCCTCATTCTCTGTCTCTGTGGCTAGGTCCTTTGTCCACTTAATTCTGCTTTGCCTTAAAAGTGTTTTTACATGTCGGATTTCTCCCTCTTCACCTTTTATTTTCCTAAAATATATTTTAAAAAATTCTTGCCATTATGTTTACAAGCATTTAACTCTCCAAAATAAAGAAGGAAACAAACTCACTGTGATGTATGAATACACTATAAATTTTTTAATATGACATGTACAGCCTTTCCCATTTTAGTCGCATTTTCTCCTCTTCAGCTTTACCTCTGTTTCACCTCTCATATATTTGTGGACTCATTAATTTTTATTAGCTGGTTATAATTTGTCAGACATTGTTAAGGTCCTTGAACACCTTAACAGTGTGAGGAAAACAGTGAAGGGTTGCATAAAATCTAATGGTTGAACATGCAATTAGTATGTGCAAGTATTTATATTATGTTGAGTTACATGAAAATGCCAATATTAAACCACTACTGAATTTCAAATGCAGCAATTCATATGGTTCAACTAATATAATTATATTTTGTGATGAATGCTATGGAAGTTAACATAATGTTTCAGGGTTATTACCAATTCCTTGGCAAGGAGGATTTGGGCTAATATCAGACAACAATTCTGTCTTCTACATTTTGCTATATGTAAGAATATATAGTAAATGGTACAGAATTCTCATTTATAAAAACAAAAACAAATTTCCTAAAGTGACACTTAACTATATATAGAGGTTGAAGTTTATCTAAAGCTCTTGCTTCGTGTTAGGGGGTGGAGGACTGTGGCTTTCTGGAAGTAGCTATCTGGAGCCAAATCAATTAGTTAAGTGTTTGTACCAATCTATGACGTCTTGGGCAAGATTCTTATTTGCAAGCATCAGAAATTGATTTTGTGAGCACTTACAGAGTAACAGAGTAAAGACCACTAAAAATTTGTTCTTCCATCAAATCAACAAGAATGCTGGCAAAAACCTTCAAAATAAAATTTTTCACAACTCTGGAAATTAACCAAAGCTTGCAATCATCTAGAGAGTGTATATTCAAGAAAATTCAGCAAGCACATTGAGCTTTGTGACATTTTAACTTGCCCTATTACCCTATTATTGCTTATCGTCTAAGCCTTGTGAGAGCATTTCAAATCAGCAGACTCACAATCACAGCAGCTATGAAAATAAGCAGCCATGGGAGGAGAGAGATAAGTTTGGAGCATCCCAAAGCCTCATCCCAAGAGAATAACTGGTATTTGATCTGTCTGGCTGTTCCCTGGAAACCTCCAGGCACAGAGCTTATCTGTATTAGACCTGACTCAGAGTTCACTCGCTGTGAATAGCCTTTTCCCTGGGGCATTTGTCAAAAACAATTAGCAGCAATTGTTTAACATTGAATCAGCCTGAGGTGGCATTAACAAGTGGGGCAAAAACCTGCGGGATAGGAGGTACATAGGGGACTTTGCAAAGCCTGAGCATTTTCCTGGGAATTAAGAAAGCCACAAATATGTGCAGGACTGTATGCATGCTGAGCAAGGAGTTGAGAAGCTCCTAATTTCTCACCTCTGGCTGACCTTGAGGCTCTGGGCAAGCAGGAACTTTAGTCTAGGGCATAGTTGTCAACTGCCTGCCAGAGGATTGAAGACATGCTACCGCATGTACACTGAACCCCTCAGCAAAGGCTGGGAGACTTATTGGTTCAAGCTATTGAAGGAAATCTCTGTCCAATCATGATGTTCCTACTAAGATAATTGAGCAGAGACCTCAGTGACCACACATGACAAAGAATACAGATTTTATAGAATTAATTCAGGAAAGTCACTAACAAAACAGCAAGAACAACAATAACAATAAACTGCAACAATAACAACAATAAATCCGGGAATGGAGAGGAGTCTGATTTCAAGTTAGCACATTATATTATTTAAAATGTCCACTTTTCAAAAAAAAATGCAAAGAAACAGAAAAGTATGACACATCTACTGGGGCTTTGGGGAAGAAAAAACAGGAGGAGGATTGGCAATAGATGTTAGCTCAGAGCCTGTCTTCCTCAGCAAAAAGAGGAGGATTAGCACGAATGTTAGCTCAGGGCTGATCTCCCTCACAAGAAAATAAATTAAAAAAAAAAAGAAAAGTATGACACATACACGGGAAAAAATGCAGTCAATAGAAACTGTTCCTGAGGAAGTCTAGATGTTGGACTTACCAGACAAAGACTTTAAATCACCTGTTATACATATGTTTAAAGAACTAAAGGAAACCAGGTCTAAATAACTAAAGGAAAGAATGAGAGCAATGTCTTGCCAAATAGAGGTTATCAGTGAAGAGATAGAGATTATTAAAAAGAACCTAATAGAAATTCTGGATTTGAAAACTACAATAAATGAACAACTCACTTGAGGGGCTCCAAGAAAGATTTGAGTTAGCAAAGAAAAAAAATTAGTGAAAATAAAAGTAGTTCAATTGAGATAATCCAGTCTAGGGAACAGACAGAAAAAAGAATGAAACAAAAGGAAAAGAGGTGGGGAGTGACTGCTAATGGATATGGGATTTCTTTTAGGGATAATGGAAATATTCTGGAATTAGACGGTGGTGATGGATACACAGTTTATAACTATACTAAAAAGTACCCAATTGTACATTTTTAAAAGGTAAATTTTAAGCTATGTAAACTATATTGCAATAAAAATTAAAATCATTTCTCGAAAAAGAAAATGATTCTGTGCAAATTGAACAGGAAAAAAATACTTCATGTATCAGGATACTAGGAAGCTCACACCACAGCTTGGAAAACTGTAGATCCATTCGAGCACAAGCCCGTCTGGTAGGAGCAGTGTAATCATTGAGGCAGCTGCCGTACCTGGGAGGCCTGGAAGGGATCTGCTTTTCCAGATCTCTCCATCTGGCCTCCCACTGACTGCCTGGTTGAGCCTGGATTGCAGATCAGCCCGAGCACCTGGGAAGGAGAGAGTTTCTTATCATTTAAGTGGCAAGCCAACTCTTCTGTCCGTTAAAAAGCATAAGGAATGTCAAGCACACAGCTGCCAGGCAGCCAAAAAGCCAGACACACAAAGTGAGTGTCTGCTACACCATACTATCCTATTCCCTTCTGGCTGGTCAACCCCTGAGAGGTATAAACAGGCTGGAGATGCCCCAATCTGCAGTACGTGTAGTTGAGGTGGGCGATCATAAAGGCTGGTATCGGGACCCTGAGCACACAGCCCTGTTGTGACAGCCAACAAAGAGCTGGAAAAAAAATCTAATGGATCATTGCTTAAAGTTCCTGACTTCAAATAATTTGAGTTGTAGGGTTACAAAGAGGCACAGGATAATACCTTATTTTACAACTCAAACATGTGTTTACATATAAAGTTTAATTTATTCTTGAAAATAATGCTCTGAAGTCTCACTTGGTCATTTTCATTCCCACTTATAGGTGAGTAAGTAGGCTCAGAGAACTTATGACTGGGTGGAACTCAACTCACCAAGGAGGCTGAAGGTGCTTGGGTCATGTTGTCTGACTTTGGCTATTGTGTTCTTATCGTTCCTTCAGCCACGTGGTCCTCGATACAGCAAATGAGTGATCCTTAACCTTTCAGGTGTTTGTATTACGCATAGCTGTGATCCATTTCCGGAAAAGAGAAGTCACATGTAACTAAGAGAATGGCCACTGAGAGTTAACCTGATCCACCATCTAGGGCTGCCATCCATGCCTGTCCCAATATCAGAATGCTTAGCGCTTTGCCACAGAGGGAGTAGCGCCTGCTTGTTAACCTTTAAACTTTGTCTTTGAATAATCCATAGCAACCAATAAACACAAGATCCAAACAGGAAAATCCATCCAAAACCACTCTCGAAAATAAAATTAAGGCTTTAGAAACAGAGAGAACACTAAGAAATCATTTTGATGTAGCAGGAGAGCAAAAAGTAAAGGTACATACACGCTTCTAAGTTAGAAAACTAATTTTCAAGTTTGTTCTGGGAAAAGGATCCATGGGCTTCCCACATCCCATTTTTGGCCTGACAATAAAGCTGGGCTATTGGTCCTAGTTTTATCGTGTTTATCTACAACATACGGTAGCACTTTAAATAAAGGTAGGGTGGGATCCTTGATCATGCTAGTAAACTGGGGCTGACTTTTCTCAGACTCTGTGGCACCACGTCTCTACAGCGTTTAAATCTTGTGACTGGGACAGGAACTTTTATTGGCGCCTAACAGAACAATCTGTGTTTGAATCAATTTCCTGGCTTGCATTATAAAGTTTGTGGATTTCTGCACAAGCAATTTAGGAAAAGCAAGCACTCATTAAATCATTTGACCCAAGAATTTCTGCAGGTTCAGAGGGAAACAGTCCGTCTTCCACTGCAAGTTGCTAACTCTGTTGTGATCTCTCAGCCTAACACAATTTCATCTTTGGTGTAGGAGGCAGGTAGTGGGTACCGGGATAACACACACCTTAACAGGGTAAACGCTTCTGGGGTGTGTTCCACACTGGGATTTCATCACAACACTCTATATTGCGATTATTGTAGATATTTGTAGACAAAATAAAACACTCTACCACTATCTTAACAAATATTTATTTTTATATTCTCTTTCTACTCTTACGTAAATGTAAAGAAAGTTTGAAAGCTGTGCAACATTAGAGCAGACAGAACAATTTTATCTAGCATGTAATGCCTGGAAGACTATAAGTATCTTATATTTCACTAGGTTACTGGACAATTACAGAATATATAAGATTTTCCGTTTTTTTGTCCTGTTCAGATGATGCTGAAATAAGCTTTACTTCTTTGTATTAGGTCTTTAAGAAAAACTTCCAGGCATAGGATTACAGAGGCGGAAGATCTGGATATCTAGAAAATGTTATCATGGAGGATTTTTATTCTTATTATTATAAGAATTCCAAAATACAATGACCAAATTAAACTGACATCAGAAACGTAAGTATACATTACTGTCACCACATCTTGCCAGCATTTAAGTACTACCATGAATAATACCTTTTTTTGTAATTAGCACTTGCAAAGTATACAAAATTAAAAAATTAAAATTTACTAATTTGAAATTATTACATTATTAGTGAGAGTAAATATTTCCAAATAGTTTAAAGTTGTTTACTGAATTGATATCTTCTGTCAATTTGTCTAATGAAGTCTTTATGTTTTTACACATTTCTTATGCTTGGTTAAATATTGTAACCACTAATATTTTATCTGCTATATTTGATGTAAATATTTCTACTTAGTTGTATTTTTATACATTTCAGCCTATTTTTATACTGGATTTTTAAGCAGGAAATATTTTTTGTTGTTGTTGTTGTTTATTGCAGTAACATTGGTTTATAACGTTGTATAAATTTCAGGTGTACATCATTATACTTCTATTTCTGCATAGATTACATCATGTTCACCACCCAAATACTAGTTACAACCCATCACCACACACATGTGCCGAATTATCCCTTTCGCCCTCCTCCCTCCCCCCTTCCCCTCTGGTAACCACCAATCCAATCTCTGTCTCTGTGTGTTTGTTTATTGTTGTTATTATCTACTACTTAATGAAGGAAATCATACGGTATTTGACCTTCTCCCTCTGACTTATTTCATTTTGCATAATACCCTCAATGTCCATCCGTGTTGTCACAAATGACTGGATTTCATCGTTTCTTATGGCTGAGTAGTATTCCGTTGTGTATATATACCAGATCTTCTTTATCCATTTGTCCCTTGATGGGCACTTAGGTTGCTTCCAAGTCTTGGCTATTGTGAATAACGCTGCAATGAACACAGGGGTGCATGTACCTTTACAAATTGGTGTTTTCAAGTTCTTTGGATAAATACCCAACAGTGGAATAGCTGGATCATATGGTAGTTCTATCCTTGATTTTTTGAGGAATCTCCATACTGTTTTCCATAGTGGCTGCACCAGTTTGCACTCCCACCAGCAGTGTGTGAGAGTTCCCTTCTCTCCACATCCTCTCCAACACATGTTGTTTCCTAAGCAGGAAATATTAAAAACTGAATTTTAAAGGTCATATTTTTAATGTTTTGTAAAGAAAAAGTTGATCTTGCAAAATATTGAAAAAAATTATCTTATCAATTCTGCCCAAATATTCAGAGACAAACAGAGCTCTGCAATCCTTCATCTTCCAAAGACCAGAAGGGTGGCAGAGATGGCTTTTTGCAGTTTTTCCTGGTGCAGGACTCTAGGATTTGGTTTGTTAGAGAGTACTCAAGTAGAAAATATACAGTGTGCATTACTGGTTCATTCTGTGGAGCAATTTCAATAGCTACTATAAAGATGCCTGACTATAACTTGGAATCAAAACCTTTAGTCCAAAAAAAAATTGCTGCTCCTTTAAGTATGTGATTCATAGGACAAATGTGTTTTATTTTGATTAAAAAAAATATTTCCACTGCATAAATTGCTCACGAATAACTAGGAATTAAAAACTTGTCAGTGGGTAAAGTGTTACAAAATACATAAATATTGGAGAAAAAGTATCAAACTGTTGCACAAATAAGTTATTTTGATACTGAAAGGGAACTTTTTGGATAATCTTTAAACAAGCATCTTACGTACTACCAATGGGATCACAAATTGTCAAAGCCTTTTAGAGACAATTTGACATTTGTACACAAATCTTCGGAGAAAGGTTAACCTCATTTGATGTGGCAGTTCTCCTCTCGTCTTAATGAGGTAACCAGGGGTGCACGTGATGACCCGTGTCCAGAGTCTTCAGTGCAGTGACATTTACATGATGAGCATTGGAAAGGATTGGTGGTGTTGATTTGGTATCTCCATAGAAAAAATAATAAGAAAAAATAATAACCCATCACTAAAAATGATATTTTAGAAGAATATTTAATGACAATATTCCAGTTGCAACTCTGCTACAGTCTGGAAATTCTTTACCATCATTTGCTATTTTATTATTTTATTACTATTTTTTTTTGTGAGGAAGATCAGCCCTGAGCTAACATCTGCCAATCCTCCTCTTTTTGCTGAGGAAGACTGGCCCTGGGCTAACATCCGTGCCCATCTTCCTCCACTTTATATGGGACGCCACCACAGCATGGCTCGCCAAGCGGTGCGTTGGTGCGTGCCCGGGATCCGAACTGGCGAACCCCAGGCCTCCGCAGCGGAGCGCACGCACCCAACCGCTTGTGCCACCGGGTCAGCCCTGCATTTTTATTATTTTAGATAAATATGCTCTTGACTTATATCTTTTCCAGACCTTAAATTTTATAGTGCTCCAATAACAATAGCATGACACTCCTTTCCTTCATTCCTCCACGGGTCTGTTAAAAGTCCTTATCTCTCAGCTCCACCCTCTGTCCTCTCCTGTGCAATGCAGAGGCTGGAACCCTGCAAGCCACACCCTTGCTTTGCCATCTGCTCCCTATTAGGCTCTCCCAAGACAGACACTGTGGGGACTATAGCCTGGGGGAGAAGGTGGGCTTGTTACTTCCTTTCTACCTTCTCTTTGATTCCCGTGGACCTCTTGTCCCTGAGAGAATCACCTTGAAACACATCTACTACTTTCCCAGCAGTAGCTGTTCCTTCCTACAACAGTGGTTGAATTTAGTTTTCCATTTTTTCATCACCAGCAGTTGGTGCTCTTTTTCTGACCTCAGGGGTCCCACGCGAAGGGTGCTCCACCAAGCTTCTAAGTTGTGGTAATCCCAACCTCTTCCCTTTGTCCCCCAGCCAGAGGGTTGTGGCTGCTTCCTGCAGTTAAGACCTCCACAGTTTGTTAGTGCATTTCTGTTGCATCTCCAGTTAGCTACCTAACAACTCACATGATGATTCTTTATATTGAAATCTCTGTTCGCGTAACTGCTGTGGTTTCTATTTTCTGATGGAACTTGATGCAGCTGGTGAATTGTCTCTCTTTTTTAACCTTTGATAGAGGATTTCGTGTTGGCCTGACATTATCTTAGATTTGTATTGTCAGCACAAATAACCCAAAACTAATATATAAATCAAAATTAGGGTGAGTTTCTTATGAGCCAAGTTTGAGGATGTGGGAGATCAAAATTGGCCACCCCAAAAATGTGTCTCTTTACCTTGATTATTTTCTCTGACGGACATTTGACCTCCCCCAAACCGCCTAAAGAATTTAACATAGAAGAGCTGTTTCAGGAAGGAGTTACTACCATATGATGGCTGTAGTATAATGTAAAATCGATGTTATAATAGGGAAGGCACCAAGCCCATCTTATCAAAAATTCTGTCTCTCCCCAGCCACGTTCTCCAGGTGGCCCTGAAAAGTGTTGTCTGACAAACATTTGCATTTCCATCTCCATGTGAATTTTCTTCTTCCCCTCTGAAATCCCAAACTGCTACCCCCCCACACCTTCCGCACCTTTAAGCTAAAAAAATACTTACATCAGCAGCTTAATCAGAATGACGAGTTGCTCATTTCTCTTTCTGAGTTTCTCCCATGTATATATGTTATTAAGCATTGTTTGATTTTCTCCTGCTAACCTACCTTTTTAATTATTTGGCTAGCCATAAGAACCTTAAGAGAAAGGGCAGAGGGGCATTCTCCCTCTTCCTTAACAAGGACTATAGCCCAGGGCCTTCCTTCCCCAAGAATGGAAGGACACCAAAGAAGTGGGGTGTACAAAGTCGTTATAAACTGTCTTGGAACAAAGAGCATACATCACATATGACCGGAATATCTCTTTTATTACTGTCACAAGATGCTTAGCTTGTGGCCAGTGGTCAGCAGGTCAGTGGTCACAAGATGAGCAGAGCAGGTAAGTAATTAATCCTTAGTTTCCAGGGAAGAGATGCTTATCCTTAAAGAAATGCCAATAGGGAGAGAAGTTACACTTCCATCTTTAAGGGCATCATTCTTGTCTTTGGGATATAGTAAATGTTTAAAGAAGATGCACAATGCATGCTCAACAGGCCACATCAGGCCCTTTTGGAAAAACAATGTCAGGCCGAATTAGTTTTAAACCAAATGGCTTTCTCATATACTCCAATATATCCCATTGCTTTTCATTTATTTATTAGTATCTATGACTTATCCTCCCTCCCTACTGGTCAAGGGTAACAAAACTTATGCCTGGTGGTCCCATCAGCATTGCTTAGAAGAACCCCGTGCAATAATACTTTGTGGATTTCTGATAGGATCTGCCCTCTGCAGGCCTTTAACAATAAGGAGGAGCTTCCTGCTCTGCCCACTATGGGTGAAGCAGCCTTGACTACAGATACTGGGCTCTGTTTCATCGGATAAGGTCCCTGTCATTAATGGCACCCAAAGTGCCCCTTTAACTACTACCTAAAAATTCATATCAAAAGGATTTTTTGGGAATAATTGATGCCTCTTGGTGGCTTAGACTGCCACAATTTCTGAAAGCATAGACTCATCTATTGATCCAAAAATGCAGAGATAGATGATGAGAGATCTGGAGAGAAGTGTGGATATATACACTACACATCCCTAAACGTGAATATATCAGCACAGCTATTTGCAAAATATTCGTATTATCATGCACACAAAATCATGGTTAATTCTTGAGGCGACTGTATACTCCCCTCCCTAGGAATGGGTGGGTGTCCTGGTAAGTCCCGTCTGTGAGGCAAGCACTCTGCTGTCACCCGATTTCTAGCCCTCTCTGCCACCCCATCTTGTGTCCTCTAGTCTTTCCTACATCCCACATAATCCATGATGAGTCGTGTTAATGGTTGACTTTCTTAAACCAAAGCCGTTGTATTAACAGCTGATAATTCTTTCTGTCAGCAATTAGTAGATCTCATAATTTTAAGGAAATATATAATCAGTTTCACGTTGGTAACATTGGCCTACACACACACAGGTCACAGGACAGGGGGTTTCTTCCTGCCAATCACATTGCTCCTGTATTCACTCACACATGGCACTAAGAGCTTATTTTCTCCACGTTATCTTGTGCTAAGGCAATCTCAGAAATTTTTTCTGATTCATCAAAAGTCCCCATAACTCTCTGACTGCCCGCTGGTTCTTCTTGTTAGCATTTCCTATGGAAGTCGCATGTGAGAATTTTGCTATTTTAACTGCATCAGATTTACTTATATGTGTCTGTTATACCTGCATATACTAGAATCTCAAAAAACTATTTTCCTTCAGAATTTGAGCTTTTTGAAATCAATGCCTAAATTTATGATTCCTTAGTGTTTCAACTTCATATGTACATAGAAGTGTGACAAGTTATGTTGAGATGTCTTTCATTTCCCAGAGGTTTAGAGCTAATAGGGACTTTATGGATCCTTCTATCTAAGACGTACATGATTAGAGGAAGTTTAGGGATATTTCCAAAACTGCATACCAGAAGATTCTTCTCTTTCCTAGGCAGGGGCTATTCTATCACTTGGGATGATAAGAACTTTCTAGTGCAACAGAAGATCCACATGACTCTCTAACATTTTCTTGGGAAATCAGTGGGTCTTTCTCTTGACTAAGTCATCTGTCAAACTGCCTCTCTAAGAAATGTCATTCATTGGCTCCATTTAAATAAGAGGCACAATGCTGGATTATATTATGTTGGCCTATGTCTACTTTTTAAAAAATAAGTTTTCTGTGTTTCTTAACAGAGCAATGCTACAAGAGAATCTGTTTCCCTGGTAGTTGAATTATAAATACTGAGATCTGGCAACCCCTGAGTGAGCCACCATTCAAACATGATGTTTCAAAGACAAACAGAACCACCCTTTGCAGGAGTAGGGTAAAGTCTAGTTTAAGTCTGCTTGAGATGTTCTTAGCCTGAAACTTAAGCTAGTGTACTTTCCTGTGGGTTTTTATTTCTAAATGGAAGTCTCTCCTGGCACTATTCAAGGCATTGTTAGCTTTTCTACTCCACTCTTGAGTATGCACCTACTCAGTCCTGGGCCCTTTAGTCATCACACAGAGGCTGGCATCTCCATCAGGGTTTCCTGGGATGGGCTGCAGCCTGCAGGCATCATCCGCCCTTCAAACTTTAAATGCTAGTGACCTGCAAAATATGCAAATAGAAACCTAAGAAGATATTACCAACAATGTTTGAAAGTTGAGCAATGAAATTCTAAATAATTTCTGGGTCAAAGAAGACATCTCCATGGCAATTAGAAAATATTTTGAACTAAATACAATTTAAAATGACATATATAAAACTTGTGGGATGTACCCAAAGCTGTGCTTAGGAGGAAATTTATAGCATTAAACGCATATATTAGAAAGAAGAAAGACTGAAAATTTATGTTCCAAGTATCTATACCAAGAAGTGAGAAAAATAATAGCAAATTAAATTCAAAGAAAATAGAAAAAAGAAAATGGTCAAAAAGTGGATAGAAATGAACAAAATAGGAAAAAATATAAAAATGGAATTGACAAAATGAAGAGTTGCTTTGAGAAGAACAAAATATTACTAAACCCCTGTCAACATTAGTAAAATGAAGAAGGGATAAGCTGTAATGGTTAATTTTATGTGTCAACTTGGCTCGTCTGCAATGCCCAGATATTAGGGAAAACATGATTCTAGATGTCACTGTAAAGGTATTTTTTAGATGAGATTAACATTTAAATCAGTAGAGGCTGGGTAAATCACATTACCCTCTTTAATGTGGGTGGGCCTCATCCAATTAATTGAAGGCTGAAGAGAAAAGACTGAGATTTCCGGAGGAGGAAAGAGTTCTGCCCCCAGACAGCCTTCTGTCTTCAGACTCAAGATGGCAGCATTAACTCTTCCCTAGGTTTCCACCAATCTGGCCTGCCCTGCAGATTTTGTGCTTGTCAGCCCCCATGATTATATGAGCCAATTCCTTAAAATCTCTCTCTTTCTCTCTCTATAAATATATATCCTACTGGTTCACTTTCTCTGGAGAACCCTGACTAATGCAAGACCCATATTACCAATTTTGGAAATAAAAAAAGAGGAGAACTTCCATTCTGGGAGATTTCACTAGTAAATTCGTCCAAATACATAAGAAAAATATATCACAAATCTTACACAAATTCCTCTAAAGTATAGAGAAAGAGGAAACTTCATCCCAACATTTTTTTAAACAGGCATGCGAACGTTTATGCCAAAAATATGACAATAACATTATAAAAAAGTACATGTGTCTCTCTATTCTGATTATAGGTGAAAAAATCCTAAATTAAATATTAGCAAATCAAATACAGTGAGATATAAAAATAATTGCACAACACCAGCTACCTAGGTTTATCCCAGGAATGCAAGGTTTGTTTTACATTCAAAAACCCATCAACGCTGCCATAACGATAGACATATAGATCAACAGAATAGAACTGAGACTCTAGAAATAAGCCCTTACATTTACAGTCAACTCATTTTGGAGGAACTTGAACCCCTTCCTCACACCGTACACAAAAATTAACTCAAAATGCTTCATAGACCCAAATGTAAGAACTAAAGCCATAAAACTTACAGGAGAAAATACAGGAGCAAATTTTCTTGAACTTGAGTTAGGTGAAGCCTTTTTAAACCTGACAACACCACCAAAAGCAGAAGTGACAAAAGAAAACTAGGTAAGTTGGCATTCTTCCAAATGAATAACTTTTGCACTTCAAAGGGCACTATCAATAAAGAGAAACTACAACCCACAATGGGAGAAAATATTTGCAAATCATGTATCTGATAAGAGACTTATACTAGAATATATAAAGAACACTGGCAACCATAAAAAGACAAGAAGTCCAATTAAAAAATGGGCAAAGGATTTTAGTAGAAATTTCTTCAAAGAAGACATGCAAATGGATAATAAGCACAAGAAAAGATGCTCAGCATTATTAGTCATCAGGGAAATGTAAACCAAAGTACAATGAGATACTTGACACGTACTATGATTGCTATAATCAAAAAGACAGTAATTAACGAGTGTTGGAAAGAATGTGGAGAAATTGAAACACTAGTACATTACTTGTGGGAATGTAAAATGGTGTAGCCCTCTCAGAAAACAGATTGGCAGATCTTTGAAAAGATATACATAGAATTATCATAGGTTCCAGCAATTTGACTTCTAAATATACACCCAAAAGAAATAGAAACAGGAATTTGGATACTTTTTCACCAATGTTCATGGCAACATTACATATTTACAATATCCAAAAGGTGAAAACAACCCAAGTTGCTATCAACAGACGAATGGATAAACAAAATAGGGTACATACATACAGTGGAATATTATTCAACAATAAAAAAGAATGAAGTTCTGACACATGCTACAATGTGGACGAAACTTTGAAAACATTTTCCTGAGTAAAAGAAGCCAGTCACCAAAGACTACCTATTATATGATTTCATTTGTATGAAATGTCCAAAATAGGCAAATCTATAGAGACAGAAACAAAGGAGAAAATGATGCTCAGAGAAGTTAAGTAAGTTGCCTGAGAGCACACAGCGGGCTCGTAGCTGAGCCTGATTGCACCGCAGGTAGGAGAAATGTTCATGTCTGATGCCTTTCTCTAGTGTGGGTGTGTCTGTTTCCTATTGTTACCTTAACAAATCACCACAAGTTGGTGGCTTAAAGCAATACAAATTTATTCTTTTACTGTAGTCCTGTATTCGCAGTTTATTATTTAGTGCTGTAGGTTAGAAGTCTAACATGAGTCTCATTGGGGTTTGAATCATCACTTGACATCATCTATGACATCACTAGTCATAACTCGAGGGCCATAAACTCGGGGTCTGGTACAAATGACCCCACAAAACACAAACTGATGGAGGAGAGGCTCCACAGAGCAGAGTAACAGGAATTTCAGAAAACGGAAGGAATTACGACCTGAAGCGGCATCGGCTGGCCTGGTCTCCCCATGTGCTGGATTGTTTGTGGTTGAGTACAAACAACTTTCCTCAGCTACAAGATGTGCTGTCCTGCCTGGGGGACAGCAAACAACAACCTGCCTAACCTTGCTGAACTAAGTCATGTGGAAGGAACTCCACTTGTATTTGACAAGCTCCAACCACCAGGAGTAGGCTGGGCGCTGTGTGGTTTTGTCCATTTACATCTCATGCTCGTGTCTGTCCACTGAGAAGCTGTGCATGTGGCACTTGTAAATTGGCTAAATTTGGGCTCAGCTCAAGCCCACTGTGTGCTCTCAGGCAACTTGCCTAACTTCTCTGAGCATAGCTTCTCCTTTGTAACATGGAATCCTGACATCTCTGTCTTCTTTTAGAAGTAGCTAGAGTCAAGCAGGTTAATGCTAACATACACCCCTGACGTTCAGTAGATGGATATTCAATAAATATTTAATGAATTGGATCATCTATTTTTTTTTAATTTCTACATGTTAGATACAATCTAATAGGCTTTTCAGACAAAATAAAATAGAAAAAAACTAAAACAGCAATTATATGATTTCACATTGTGAAAGTCTCTAAAGATACTAATAGCCTCACTATTCACTTTTACATGATTCAAGTTGATAGGAGGTTTAAACGTTTTAACCTCTCATGAAAATCTGTGTACTTCAGGGTGTAGAGGCATCCAGCCATGGTTTGAATCATGTTGTTGGACTTAAAGATGGAGGTAAGGGAGACTAACCTAAAAATGTAGGTGGTCTCTAGAAGCTGGAATGTCAAGGAAAAGGATTCTCCCTGGAGCCTCCAGAAAGGAACGCAGCCCTGCTGACACCTTGCTTTTGGCCCAGTGGCATGACCTCTCAACAAAGCCTTTCCTGACACATACTCTTGTACCATGTCTCATCAGCCCTTGGATCATGCTTCCATGGCAGCTTGTGTCATATTTACCACAGTTTACCTGTGTGCCTGAGTCCCTATAGAGGTGACTATCCTGAAGACAACAGCCATGCCTGATCCATCTTGTCTTCTCAGGATCAACCACAAGGACACATGACACAAACTCAGCAAAGGCCGGTGACTGAAATGAGGACATCGTTAAATTCACAGATGGCTCTGGTTTCTAGTTGGCAGCAAAGAAGCCTGGATCACTGTCATTTATTTAAAGTTCTATTTATTCGTCAGTTCAGGATGTGTTTGTACGTCTCTGTCTACACCTTGAGGTGGAGCTGGTCCTGGCTTATTGGTTTGTATGAAATGGCTAAGATTTTATGATCAAAACGTGTGGAATTGTAAGTTATTTGCAAACCCAGTAAAGCTCATTGTTCACTTCTCTAATTTGTGTCTCCTTTATTTTGGCAGAATTTTGGTACGTGATGTTTTTCATTTCTTTTTTTTTTTTTGGTAGAGGATGAACATTTGGGGTAGTCTGTTCTCTTGCTTCTAGATATTCCTCTGGGATAGTATAGGGCAGAAATATGTAAAAACAACAGCACCTTTTGCTTAAGAGTTGTGAAATGTAGAAATCCTCAGAATAGTTGAAGTTTTAGAACATTTTGAATTCCTAAAATTCAGGTCAAGAAAGCTCTTGTCTCTACTTCCACAAAATTACTGAGAAGGTAAAATAAACGACTTGAGGAAGCAGAAAGATGTGCATTTACTAGATGGGATACATTTAATACTTATATTTGCATGGGGCTCATTTCGATTCAAAATGAGTCCTACCCAAGTCTGAAGGGAGAGTAAATGCAGATCTGTCACTTACCAGCTGGATCATGGGAAGCAAATTAGATCATTTCTCTGAGTCTCAGTTCCTGTTTCTATCTGTAAAAAGGAAATCATAAAATTTCAAAACTAGACACAGAATAGCCAACACAGTATTGAAGGGGAAGAACAAAGTTGGAAGACTGGTGCTACCTGACTTCAAGACTTACTGCAAAGCTACAGTAATCAAGACAGTGTGATATTGGTGAGAGAATAGACAAATAGATCAATGAAACAGAATAGAGAGCCCAGAAACAGACCCACATAAATACGGCCAACTGATCTTTGACAAAGGCACAAAGACAATACTATGGAGCAAAGGTAGTCTGTTCAACAAATGGTTCTGGAACAACTGGACATCCACATGGAAAAAAGTGAATCTAGACACAGACGTTACACCCTTCACAAAAATTAACTCAAAATGGAGCATAGACATAAACGTAAAATGCAAACCTATAAAACTCCTAGAAGAAAATCTAGGAGAAAATCTATATGATCTTGGGTTTGGCAATGACTTTTTAGATAAAACACCAAAAGCAGGGTCCATGAAAGAAGGAATTGATAAGATTGATTTCATCAAAATTAAAACTTTATTCTCTGCAAAAAACACTGTCCAGAAAATGAAAAGACAAGTTGCCACAGACTAAGAAAACATGCTTGCAAAAGCTACATCTGATATAGGACCGTTATCTAAAACATACAAAGAACACTTAAAATTTAACAGTAAGAAAACAAACAACATGATCAAGAAATGAACAAAAGTCCTTAACAGACACTTCACCAAAGAAGATATACGACAAGCATATAATAAGCATGTGAAAAGATGCTGCATATCTTATATCATTCGGGAATTGCAAATGGAGACAGCAATGACATACCAGGACACATCTATCAGAATGGCCAAAATCCAGAACACTGACCACACTAAATGCTGGTGAGGCTGTGGAGCAACAAAAACTCTCATTCTTTGCTGGTGGGAATGCAAAATGGTACAGCCACTTTGGAAGACACTTTGGTGGTTTCCTGTAAAACTAAACATCCTCTTACCATATAATCCAACAATCTCACTCCTTGGTATTTACCCAAATGAGTTGAAAACTTATGTCTACACAAAAACCTGCACATGGATATTTATAACAGTTTTATTCATAATTGCAAAAACTTTTGAGCAACCATGTCATGTTTCAATAAGTGGATAGATAAACTGTGGTACATCCAAACAATGGAATATGACTCAGCACTAAAAAGAAATGAACTATCAAGTTACGAGAAGACATGGAGGAACCTTAAATGCATATTACTACGTGAAAGAAGCCAATCTGTAAGGGCTACACACTGTGTGATTCCAACTATATGACATTCTATAAAAGGCAAAATAATGGAGACAGTAATAACGTCAGTGGTTGCCAGGAGTGTAAAGTGGGAAGGATGGATAGGTGGAGTATAGAGGATTTTTAGGGCAGTGAAAATACTCTGTAAGATACTAGAATGGTGGATACATGTCGTTATACATTTGTCCAAACCCATAGAATATATAACACCAAGAACGAACCGTAATGTAGACTATGGACTTTGGGTAATAATGATGTGTCAATATAGGGGGGGTATAACAAATGTACCACTCTGGGGGGGGGGGATGTTGATAATGGGGGAGGCTGTGAGTGTGGGGCAGGAGGTATATGGGATATCTGTACATTCTTCTCAATTTTGCTGTGAACCTAAAACTGTTATAAGAATAAAGTTTATTAAAAAATTATGAAACTAAGAGAGTTGTCCTAAGTACTAAAGGGAACAGAAAGCATTGTATACTGTGACTAGTGGACAGTGTGCTCATTCTCATTGCTAAGGTGCTCGACTGCCGTGGGCTCCAGTCTCCTGCTCACAGACAACGTGGCCTTGGGCAACTCGCTTTCCCTCTCAGTCTTAATATTCTCATCTCTAACATGGACATTATAAGAAATCCACAATTTAGATTTAGAAATAAGCAAAGTGTGTGAAAACCACCCCATGCAACCATAAAACATTAGTAGATTTTATTATTATTATTAACTTTTGTGCTTGGAAGAAAATAGGTACTCAGAGCTACTTATTGGAGTTTTCTCTTTTTTTAATTATCGAAGTCAAGTGCTTTATAATCCAAAGTACTCTATCCTAGATCGTGAAATAATGATTTTTTGAAGGTTATTCAGGGAGTATATAAACTGCCTCTTAGAGTTCTGGAAACAGGGTGAAACTTTTATTTTTGTTTGGTTTAATTTTCCTTTTCTAATGTGACATATAAAACACTCATAGAAATAACTGTACAACCCAACAGATTATTACAAAGTGAACCCATTATTTGACGTCTTTAGTGTTGTGTGGTTTTGTACGATATACAAATGGAATCATGGGGAATGCATTCTTGGGCTCTGCTTGGTTTTTTTTCGGCAGCCTGTTAGTTGTGTACCTTCCCACTGTGGGGGGAGTAGCTCACTCATTGACATTGGTATCTAGAGAGAGCTCCTGTTGAGATTTTAATTTTGATTGTATGAGATCTATAGATCAATTTTGGGCCAACTGACATCTCAATATTGAGTCTTTTAAGCCATGAATCTGATATACGCCTCCATTTATGTAAGTCTTCTTTAATTTTTATCCACAAATTATTTGACTCTTTTTTGGTGTACACTTTACATTTATCATGACATTTATTCCTAGACATTTGATATTTTTGATGCTACTGTAAATGATACCTTTATTTAAATCTCATTTTCAGTTTCTTGATGATACGTAAAAAGAAAACAGATTTTTCTTTACATTGTCCTTACACACAGTGTCCTGGCTTAATCCATTTATTAATTATACTTTACTGCAAACAGCACAAGTTATTTTCTCCTTCCAATGCTTATATTTCCTTTTTCTACCTGTTCCCTCCGTGTTTCTTTTCTCTGTTTTCTTTTGCCTGTGTTGCTGTGCGCTACTTGAACATTATTTAGAATTCCGCTTTGCCGTAACTATAACACTCCTGAGTGTAACTCTTTGAGGAGCTTTTTAAGCGGTTGCTTGAGGTATCAGCGTTCTAGCTACATGACTTATCACAGTGTGCTGCCTCATCATTCGAACAGTTCTAGTCAAGTATAGAAAGCGCCCCTCCCTTTATGTCTCTTCTTTAGATTAAAATTGTCTTAAATATGTCTTCTACAAACACCGAGAACATCAGGCAGTATTATAATTTCTGTTTCAACCATCAAACATAATTTAGAAAATTCAGAAAGAAAAGGAAAGCCTATTTATTTGCCCATTCTTTGCTCTTTCCATTATTCTTTCCTTCTTCCTGATGCTCATTTTTTTAAGCATTTCCTTTCTGTTTAGAGAACTTCCATTAGACCACCCTGCTCGGTGGTCTCTCTCATCTCCCTCGGGGGGGGGGGGTCCAAACTCCCCCCACCCTTCAAGGCCCCAAACCCACCTTCACCCTCTAACGTGTGGGAGGGGCCAGCTTCTCGGTTCACGTGGAAAAGTGAGGTTTGTCAGTGGCCAGTCCCCTCGTCCCTCTTCCCGTTGCACACACACATTTTCTTATACCTCCTTCCTCATTCCCCTCCTCCTCAGTCCCAGTAAATGAAGGACCCCCTCTCCTGACCAAGCAGTGCTGAGAGCCACCAGGACTCCAGACTCCATTCCAGTCCAGGTTTTCTCATGATGCCTCCTGTCAACTTACTTCCTCCTGGAATTGCTCCAGAAGAAATTGTTAGAAACCTGATGTCTACTCTTCTGTAGAACAGAGCCACTCTGAACTCACATGTTGCTTCACAATAGGGGTTCTCAAACCCTGGCACATGTGGCAATGTCTGGAGATATTTGTGGTTGTCATAACTTGGGGGGGAGGGTGCTGCTGGCTTCTAGTGGGTGGAGTTCAGGGTCTGCTGAACTTCTTATTGTGTACAGGACAGCCCCCATGGCCAAGAATCATGAGACCCCAAATGTCACCGTGCTGAGGTTGAGAAGCCTGCTTTAGCAAAACGTAAGACAAAGTCTTATCCTTCATATATTTTTTCTCTTGGCCAACAATGAAGGGAAGAGAAAACAAGTAGAGGAAAGGTGAGGGGCAGTAAGGGGAGAGGGTGAAGGAGAAATTGTGTTCTAGGAGATCTGCGGGGACAGGGTTGGAGAAACCCCTGCAACTGAGTGAGACCATCCTGGGCGCCTCAAATGCTGAGCAGGGTCACAGCTGTGAGGAAAGACCGGAGCGAGTGGGAGGGAAGGGAGACGGCCCTGGAGGCTTCCTGCAGTGGGCAGACAGGGCACGAGGCTCCACCGCTCTCTGCTTAACTGAGTCTGGGAATCGTCTTCACGTGGAATGGGAATCCTGCAGCATCTTGGCTGTGGTTCTGAGGCTTAGACAAGGCAATCAAGAGAAAGGCTTTGTTCAAATGCAAAACCCCATGCATTCATTTGTCAACTTCAGATAGAAAGGAAAGTAGAAGGTGGAAGGAGAATGAAGAAGAATGGTGGCCTGGTGGGAATGGGGGAGGTGAGTATGTGGAAAAATGTGGGAAGCTGATGGGGAAAGAAACTTGAAAAGCTGTCAATTAACAGAATTACAGAAGAAGATGGAGCCTCCCAAGGGAAGGGAGTGAGGGGGCCATGATGGGAGGGACAAGGGAATGTGGGACATAAGGGAAAAGGCCAGGCAGAGGGGGGCACTAGGCTCAGGAGAGAGGGAGGGAAGGAGAGACCTGGAGGCAGAAAGGAGGGAAGAACATGCAGTTAGAGGAGTCAGGGCCCAAGGAAGGGTCTGGAAGTGTGCATGAGGCAGAGGGAGCTGTGTTGGCTGCTCTGGAAAGAGAGTGATGCCATGGACGGTGTTCCCAGTACCCAGTATAAGAAGAGAGGACAAAGAATGCATTGATGAAGAGGGGAGCTGGGAAGGGGCAGGTGGGCAGCCAGGTCTGTGAGTGGGGGGTGTAAGTGGGTGGTTGACAGTGAAAAGGGAATGAGCTCAGGCTTCCTGGCACGGAAGACAAGCTTCCCAGGGGATGAGCTGCCTAAATCAAGTCATTAACAGCTGCAGTGCGAGTCCTGCAGATAGCGTGCCTCTGTCAACTGGATTTCTCATCCATGAGCAATAAATTGTGCCACATCTTTCCATTCCTCTATTTCAGTCTTTCCAGTTAACAACCGTTTGAATGGAAATTCCAAATAAAGGAGTTTTCTCCACCCTTTTTTTTTCCCAAAAGAAAAACATCCAATGACAAATTTTGCATTTTTCTAAAATTTTTAGAGGATTTTTAAAATTCATCTGAAGTGTTGCTGTCTGGACTGTGGAGAGTTTTCCATATCAGATGGTTTTGAAGTGTGTCATTTACTTCTAACACCCTATACTCATTCCTGGGCCTGTGAGATGTTTTATAGGCTCTATTACAACATTTGGGGCAAGAGTGAATGAAACAGTCCCAACGTAGACACTGTTCTAGAAAACTGAAGGACCTAAAAGAAGGCAGAGGTCAGATGGGGGCGCAAAGACGTTCTAGAAACATAAAGCTATTTTCCCAGGAGTCTAGCATTTATCAGAAAGTGCTTGGGAGAGTATCAGTGTGTTTTAAAATGTAAAAGTATTTGGTGCAAAGCTAGAGGTATGGTATAGAAACAGGGATATCTTAATAATATAGGGATAATAATAGGGATATAGTAGGATGATAATGGCAATAGAACTGAGTCTATGTGTGTTATACAAGTGGGTGACATGGAAGCTTGCATTTAGTAGTTATATGAGAGAATTGCTTATCATGCTGCCTGCTTTTACATGTGTAATTATGGGAAACATCACACATCCTCTGGCACATTAGCTACGGATGACGGCATCACCAACACATGGGAGCAAATGAAGAAACACAAGCACCACAGATGTTGCGGAAGCGTATCTCCAGAGGTATAAACATGGAGGGTGGTGAGAATGAAGGGGCTCAATGGCCCGACTCATGCTTGACAAGTTGGTCAAAGCTGGCCTTATTTTTGGTATATGACAGTTCTGCAAAAGTGTACAGAGAATCTACTATGTGCTAGGCATTTTGCTAGGTGCTGAAAATGTGAAGTGACCTGACCCTTGCTGAAGAGTTTGTATGGTCCTATGGAAGAGACAAATACGTCGAGAGGGAATTACAGTAGCACATCTTCAACGGAAGGCAAAACCCAGAGTGTATCCAAACCCTGAAGGGAGGGTCTGCTCTCTGACCTGCTGGGGTCAGACATCCTCCCAAGGAGGTAGTGGCTATAAAATGACCTTGGTTCACTGGCAAATACTTTCCAGATAGTCTTCATTCAGCATTTAAGTCAATCCTCACATCCCTCTGAAGTGGATTTTATATCCCTCATTTTATTGAGGAGGAAACTCTGTCTCAAAAGAGTTTAGAAGTTTTTGAGATGACAAGATGACAGAGCTGGTAAGTGGCATATTGAGGGCAGGAACCCCGATCAGCCTAGTTCAACACCGGTGCTTCTCTCTCTGCATCTTGGCTACCTTATTCCATGTCCTCAGCAAATCCTGGCTGAAGTCAAATGGGTTTAGCGCTGCTTGGCCTGCGCCAGAATGTCTGTGTGATGAAAGTGATGAGCCAGTTTGGAAGGTAATGTGCAGGCATCAAGGGCAGAAAACGCCCCCGCAGTGGGGGTGGCTGTGAGTATGGCTGTGCCAGAGTGGACAAAAGGGACATCCAGGGCATCCAGGGTGCCTAAATCCAACCCAACACAGTAGGGGCATGTTAACAGGTCACCAAGAAAACTCACCCGTCATCACTGGCTACAGAGGATGGACCTCAGGGGCTGGGTTCCCAGGGATGGTAGAGCCACAAATGGTGCAGGTCAGTAACCACACTCTCCTTATTGCTACCAGCACCCCCTTGACCCCAAAACTGTTATCAAAGCGGAGGAACAAATGTTACTCAGCTTTGTTCAATTGCTATTTAGATGTCCGATTCTTCCAATCAACCAAGACTGGCTCCAAGGGAAGGAACTGTAAAATTAGTAGACTTTGAATCCGTGGCACCTGTGGAGGGACTGGGCTCAGAAGTTGTTCGGTAGACGTTTGTTAAAGGAAACGATGAACCACATCAGAGCAGCAGTATAAGATCAAAAGCCATCATAATAATGAGTTTGTAACCCCGCCAAGCTGCAGTCTCTATTTTTAGAAAGCACGTTTGTCCTATAAATAGAAATTGGCTTTCCTTGAAGAAGGGATGTTGAAATTGCTCTTTGGAAATATTTTGCATCCAACTCCTGATCCTTGTTTTCTGTGGTCCAGGATAAAGCTGGGTTGCGAGGATTCCTGAGGAATCTGACAAGGGAAGAAGTTGTCAGAAGAAGCGCCCTCAAGGGTGCTGCAAGGGGCCAGAGGTCACCTGACGGACAGGTCTGTGTGGACATTCTGCGAGGCCAAATTTTCTGCCATCACTTTTGAGAGTAGCATGACAACCATTTTATTTTTGGAATTTTGGTATTTTTAGTTCTTTTTTCAAGTGAAAATAGGATGGCAATTTTTGTGGAAAAAAGTATTTTTTCTCCACATTTTCCTTACAATTTTTTTCTGTATCCGTGTGGAAAAAAGAAAGTTTAAACCAGTTCGAGTATTTCAGAATCTGAAGAACATTTCCATTCTAAAAGCTGTAAATGATTTGTAGATCTATGGGGTTTAATTAGAAAAAACATGTGGGTTATTTTGATTATATCCCTAATAGTTTTAATCCTACTTTAAAACATTAAAAAGTAGCAGGAATAGTAAACACATACCATTCTCAACGTAAAACAAGCATTAGTAATCCCTAGCCCAACCACCGCTCTGGATACATGGAGACTGGAGGCTCACACTGGTGCATGCCTGGCCCAGGAGGACTCACCAGACAGCAACAGAGGCTGCTGGGAGCCAGGGTCACCGTCTGGCAGTTCAGGGTTCTCCCCCTGGGTCAGGTAGATGCATAAGATTTAGCTTCAGTCTTGGGCAAAATCTCTTACAGTAGAGTGAAAAGTTTGAAATATAATACAAACAAGTTTTCTAAAATATAAGCTAAAATTGGTATTCATGGTCTACCGTAACTCTTACTGGATTTACATCCTGCCCTGACCCTTGCTATCTGAGCTTATTTCCCCAAGTAAAGAGAAGGCAAATGCGACAGCATGTGTAGAATCGTCTAGCTGAATACCTGAACCTAACAGGTGCCCCATGTGCCTTCCCTCCGCAGAAGGGAGGCACGGGGGGTGAAGTCTTAGAAGACTCACCTGATGATGTATCGAGCGACTAGGCAGAAGCTTCTCAGTCACTGGTTTACGAGGGGGTGGATAAGGGCTTGTGTTTGAAATCCTGGTGGCATAGCTTTCAGCACCACAGCAACCTGTAGCCGCCACAGTCTGACAACCGACAGATGGGTGCTGTGATTTCCTGACCAGGAAATAAACCCGGGCCAAATGTCAACCACTAGACCACCAGGGCTGTATTCATTTTTTATATGATTTTGATCCATGTTAATCTCCCATTTCTATACATGTTATCTCTTTTACTAATTCATTAGAACCTTGAAGAAAATAATTGTGATTTGTTTGGCTCTGTATAATCTGCCTACAAAATCTTAAGCTTAAGGGATTTATATATTAATTGACACTCTAAGTTTCAGTTTCTTCATCTGCAAAGTGGGCATGGTAGAAATAACTACTGCACAATATTATTATGAGCACAATGCCTGGGACATCAACAGAGGTCAGATGTTAGCGTTCTGTAAGGTAATCAGTTCATTTCCACGGTATTGATTGTTTACTGTTCTTCTATTGATATGCTGTAGGGACGTGGAGACCTCAGCTTGGCTGGCTGTGTCTGTCTTCCCCAGAGTAATAGGGAAGAGATGGTTGTTTGGGGAAAGTGCTTGCTCAGACGTTAATGCTGATGGCAGACAGATCTCACCTCACCCTATAGATAGTGCATCAACCAGAGTCCAGACAAGAAAATAAACTCACACTAGTTATTTTTCACAGAAGGAATTGAATTGGATAAACAGGTATGAGAGGACTGAACAAGCAGAGAGAGAATGCTGAAATAGTATTATACTTGCAGTTAGAAATAGTAACTTCTGAAAGAAGCTACTACCCCAAGGTGGATCACAGACTCATGTAAAAGCTAAAGTATAACACTTGTAAGAAAACATAGGAGAAAATATTTACAAAACAAATGCATGAACTGTAAAAGGGAAAACGATTCAGAAATTGGACTTCACTAAAATTTTAAAAACTTTTGCTCTTCAAAGACACCGCTACGAAAATAAAATTTAAGCCATAGAATAAGTGAAAATATTTTTAATACATATGCTTGACAAAAGACTGACAACCAGACTATATAAGGAATTGTTACAACTCAGTAATAGTAAGACAACCAACACAATAATAAAAGGACAAAATATCTGGAAATACACCTCATCAAAGAAGATATAAGAAAGTCCACAAACATATGAAAAGATGTTCAACATTGTCAGTTATCTGTGAAATGCAAATCAAAACCATAAGAGTTATCACTGCATGCGTTAGGATGGCTAAATTAAAAGACTGACTAAGCTAGTTATTAATGAGATATGATGAACCTGGAATTCTCAAACACTGATGGTGGAAATGTAAAATGGTACCACTTTGAAAAACTGGTTTGGTAGTTTCTCAAAAGTTTAAGCATACACCTAGTACATGACCCAACCACTTCACCCCTAGCTATTTACCCAAGAGGAATTAAAACACGTCCCCACAATGATTTTTACACAAACATTCACAAAAGCTCTATTCACAATGGCCAGAAACTGACAACAACCCAAACAGCCATCAGGAAATGAATAGATAAACAAATTGTGTTATATCCATTGAATGGACAACTCTGAGCAATAATAAGAAACAAACTATTGATTCACATAACAACATAAACGAATGTCAAAATCGTTGTGCTGGGTGAAAGAAACAAGACACAAATGACTACTGTGTAATTCCACTTATGCAAAATTCTATAAAAGGCAAATTAATTTATAGTGATAAAAAACAAAAGCTCTGTGGTTTCTCAGGCCAGGCCAGAGGGAGGGAGGGACTCCCAAGGGAACAGAGAATCTTCTGGGCATGATGGAAATGTTTGGTAGCTTGACTGTGGCAGTAGTTTCATGGGAATGTACATCTGCCCGAATTCATCCATTTGGGTATTTTAAATTAATGCATGAAATCTTTAAAAAGACTGGGATTGTCTGAATAATAGGAAAAGATAATTTGAGAGTGGTTGAAACACAAGGGAAGCTAATTTCTTTCTTCTAAAAGTCTTTCACAAGGTGATCCAAAGTTGATATGGTGGCTCCATGGTGTCTTCAGGGATCTGGTCTCCTATTTTTCTCTTATGATGTTTGACTCCTGGTCATTTCTTTGTTCAGGTGCCTACTGTAACTCTAGCCACCACATCCATGTTCCAGGCTGGTGGCAGAAGGAGGCAGAATGCTAAGGAGGTTTTCCTCACACAAAATGTACTCTTTATAATCAGCCTTCTTAGAAATACACACAACACTTTTGCTTCTCTCTTATTGGCTTGATTTTAATTATATGGCAATGTCTACGTGTAAGAAAGACATGTTCTGGGGAGCAATCTTGGTGAAAAATTGGGATCCTCTTTCAAAGGAAGGGGAGATTAAATACATGATGTAAAATAACAGCCGCTGGCCATAGTTAAATTGTGTTGTTAAGAGTTTACGGGCTCTGTCATAAATGATGTTGGGAAAACTGGATATCCATATGTAAAAGAATGAATTTGGGTCCTTACCTTACACCATATGCAAAAATTAACTCAAAATGGATCAAAGAGCTAAATATAAAAGCTAAAACTATAAAACTCTTAGTAAAAAACATAGGGGAAAAGTTTCATGATATTGGATTTTGCAATGATTTCTTGGATTTTTTGGATGACACCAAAAGTACAGGCAACAAAAGAAAAAAACAGATGAATAGTAGGTCATCAAAATTAAAAAAAAAAAAAAAAAACTTTTGTGTATCAAAGGACACTATTAACAGCGTAAAAGGGCAACCCACAGAATGGGAGGAAATATTTGCAGATCATAAATCTGATATGGGATTAATATCCAGTATATATAAAGAAGTCCTACAATTCAACAACAACAAAAACCCTAAATAATATGATTAAAAAATGGGCAAAAAACTCAAATAGATATTTCTCCAAAGAAGATATACAAATGGCTAATAAACACACAAAAAGATGCTCAACATCACTAATCACTAGGGAAATGCAAATCAAAATTACAATGAGATACCACTTTACACCATTAGGATGGTTATTATAAACAAACAAACAAAAACAGAAAATAACAAGTGTTGGAGAGTGTGTGGAGAAATAGGAATTCTTGGTGGAAATGTAAAAAGTGCAGCCACTGTGGAAAACAGTATGGCATTTCCTCAAAAAATTAAAAACAGAGTTATGATATGATCCGGCAATACCACTTCAGGGTATATATCCAAAAGAATTGAAAGCATGGTCTTGACAAATTATTTGCATACCCATGTTCACAGCAACATTATTCGAAATAGCCGAAAGGTGGAAACAACCAAAGTGTCCATTGATGGATGAATGAATAAGCAAAATGTGGTAAATCAATACAATGAAATATTACCCAGCCTTGAAAAAGGAGGGAAATTCTGACACATGCTACAACATAGACGAACCTCGAAAACAGTATGCTAAAGTGAAATATGCCAGTCACAAAAGGATTAATACCATATGATTCCACTCATATGAGGTACCTAGATTAGTCAAATTCATAGAGACGGAAAGTAGAATGGTGGTTGCCAGGGGCTGGTTGGGGGGCGGAATAGCGAGTTAATGCTTGATGAGTACAGAGTTTCAGTTTGAGAAGAGAAAAGAGTTCTAGAGATGGATGGTGTGGTGGTGGCACAATCATGTGAATGTGCTTATACCAATGAACCATACATTTAAAAATGGTCAAAATGGTACATTTTACTTTACGTAATTTACCACCATAATTCTTTTTTAAAAAGACTTTACTCATCCTGAGAATAATTGCTCAAAAATTGAGTTATCACCTGTCAGAAATCCTGTAGAGGTCATGCCCATCCTGGGCAAAAGAGATCACTTGAGATCTTATGATCTCCCCCAACTCTGTCTGCCGTGAACAAGTAGAAGAGCAGAGGTGCAAACCCCAGATCAGATCCTCCTGCATGCTGTGCTGTCAGCCCTTCAGAAAGGGAGGATGGGAAAGATGGTCTGGATTTGACCACCACGACTTCTCCTTAGATCTGGTGCAGAAGGCCAAACTCCACAGCTGTGTGTTCTCACCTGTGAAAGGAGGGCTCACCTAGGGATCCATGTGCTGCCCTGCCCTCACTTTCTATGCACACCAGGCCAGTATTTCTTTACTTGGTTTCTTTGGGAGTGAAACCTGCAGGATGCTGCTCTCAGGAGGGAGATGGGCCCATATCAAGTACAACAAAGAAAACACGGTTTTTCGTCTATGTAGGGTCATGTTTTATTTTCCAGATACAGCCACAATGATAGCTTCTCTCCCATGTGCTTTTCTGAGGAGTGAATGTGACACTCCTTCCATTGAGTGATAGCATTTATGTCACCTCCTCTTGCATCTGGGTGGGATGTGACATGTCTGTAGGCAAGCAAATGTGGATTCATAGGTGCTCCTGGTGACCATTCTAGTCTTGACTCCTCCAAGCCCAGGTCCCACACATGAGGAGTCCAGGAACCTTCAGATCACTCCAGCCTCCAGCCCCTGAGTCCCCCTAAATCCCTAGTCTTCCTGCCAACCCTCACCCATCATGGAGCAGAGACAGCCACTCCTGCTCTGCTCTGTCTCCATTCCTAACCCACAAACCCATGAGGATGATCAAATGGTTGTTGTTCAATGTGACTGAGTTTGGGATTGCTTGTTATGCAGCTGTGGTAACTAAAACATACACACGCACATGGAAAAAGTCTAAAGTCGTAGAGAAGAGAGCTGTTTAATTTTGTTTCCCTAAGCATATCCTTTGATAACAGATTCCTTTTTTCATGTGGCACTTATTACTATCCCAGAAAAGTATTTTCTTAAACACATTTTAGAAAGTTTTACCTTATCCAACATAAAAGAAGTGATTTTACAGTGCCAAGTAGGGGTCTAAATCTTACATATATGTTTGTCTACATGATACAAAGAAGCCATGTGCTTTGGTTGTTTGAAACTCTCAATTCAGTTGAAGCTCTTCATCTAGGAGACCAATATATGTACAGTTAAGAATTATTCCTGAAGAATTATGTGACTTAAAATTTGGTGTTTACATTTTTCACTTCTATTTAAGGAAGACGATTTGCAGTATAGTTAGGAATTATAACGCACTGTGCCTTAGTTTCCCCACCTGTGACATTGGGCTCAGTATAGTTTCTCATTGATAGAACTATGGAACTCTTATGAGAATCGAATGAAGACTGCATCCAAGCACCTGACACAATGCCTGGCCCGAAATGGTCACTGAATATGTTACCATTCATTATTAGAATATAAAAATCACGTACAGTGGAAATGGTAATTGAAACGATGGTATTGGACAGACGACTTAAATCAATATGTTCCAGAGAATGGCAAATAGAATAGAGACTAGAAAATAAAAAAAGAATAAAAATGAGAAATAGACAAGAATGGCCCTATTGCATTAGAATTAAAGCAATCTTATCTCAACGTTTTCTGGGAATATGGAGTATAATGAATTCAGCAAGTATTGCTATTTTCAAAGTATGAGTCTGAGATATGTGGGCATGTTGTAAAGTTGTTTTTGTAACTACTTTCTACATAAATAAGGAGTGCTGTCAGGATGTAACTACAGTTATAAAGCTTCTAGAAAGGCAGTTTTCTCTTCTGTATAAACCAAGACATCTATGTTTTTGCTTATACCAAGTAAGACTCTGAACAAAAAGGAAGTTTATAATTTCCTCCAAGAGGTTATAAACTCCTTAAGATAAATACAGCAGCCGACTATGTCATCTAATTGCAGGATGTTGTAGGCACAGGGACAGGCCTGGGAGACTCAGCATGTAAGTAGTTTTTCTTGTGACATGTAGTGTGGGAAACTCCACATTTTTTGGCAATTGTTCACTAGACTTCAATTTGAGGCTCAATAAAGAGTCTTTAAGGATCACAGTAATTACAAGCAAGTAGTGTCACAGTCGGGGGCACATCTGTTTTTAATTATCTTTAACTTGGCCCATAATTCGGAGGGCACCAAGTAGTCCCAGAGAGCTTCAAACCTTTACCACCTTGGACATCTCCATCACATTTGATGCACTAGTGTTCTAAACCCAGAGAGTAGGGCCCAGCCACAGAAATCACCACCCTTCCAGGTAAGATTGTCATATTTAGCAAATAAAAATGCAGAATTCCCAGCTAGATTTGAATTTCAGATCAAGAACAAATAATTTTTAGCGTAAGTATGTCCCTTGCAGTATTTGGGACATACTTATACTAATTTTGTTATTGTTGCTCTTGTCTGAAATTCAAATGTCACTGGATGTCCTTGTGCTGTGTTTTATCTGGCAAGCCTACTTTGTGGATGAGATGGAACAAAGACCAGCCCAGGTCCAGGTCAGAGATTTTAGCCAGGTAGAAAGGATCTGCATGATATCCCAGAGAATGTAAATGATGATTGCATACCCTGTCAGACTCCTAAATGCCACTACTTGAGGGCAGCTCACATAATCAAATCGAGAACTGCTGTTTTACATATGTGTGGGGCTGTGGTGTGAGTGTGGTGTGTGTTGCATGTATGTTAGAGTGTGTGTGTGATATGCGTGTATGTTAGTGTGTGTGGTGTGTAGGGGTGTGTGTCTGTGTGGTGTACATGTGCCTGTGTATTTGTGTGCTTGCACATCCACAGTGGTCTGGGGGGTGTGAGGCAGTGTAAGGTGTAGCTAACTCAGACAAGACAAAGCCATGTGGGTGCCGAGTTCTCTTAGAGATGCAGTTTCCCACTGCTGGGTCTGTCTGAGTCAGGACTGCCTGGCTCTCCTTGTAGCCACACAACAAGGCCCAGACAGTTCTGGGACTGCGACAGGGTGACGAGGACAAAAGTCTTAGCTGAGAGTGATTGAATCCACTTTCTGGGCTCACAAGGACGTACGCTGTGTGCCACGTGCTGTTGATATAAACGTCAATGCTTACACAAAATGACAGATAATGCGTAGGAATCTGACAAGTTTCCATTTCTCCCTCTAGGGAAGCTCGTGGCCACTTAACCAGGAGACACCACCCTCTAGTTGTAGACCCTGTTTTACTGGAGATTTTGCCGATCATCTGAGCCCCAGGCCGCTCACGTCCCACGCCTTGGTATCAAGAATCTCATGATCCAGTCTTTGCTTCTGCACTTGGTGGAAGTGAAAATGTGAGTGTTTGGTGCTTTTAAAGTGGTATCCAGTGCATGCGGTGGGTCCCTGCTCTTGACGTTCAAGCTGGACACCCCTGTCTCCTCCTTATTGGTGGGGGTGTTGTGTGATTTAACACTCAGTTCTTAGAACAAGGCTTGATGCCTGGGAAGAGATTTTCGTGAATAGCTGTGCCTTTCAGCAGGGCCCCGCAGCTCTCCCAGTCAGGCCCAGAGGCTGGGCAAGGCCATCCCTGCTCTGGTTTCCCTCTGACTGCGTTCTCCACATCCCCTACCATTCTGTAGGCCCCTGCTTCTAAGAGTGCTTCCAGAGCACTCCAACGATTTTGACTGTATAGTCTCAGATGGGGCCCAGGCCACAGCATGTTTTAAAAGCTCTGCAAGTAATTCTATTACTCAACAAAAGTGAGAAACACAGGTCTAGAAAACACTTTGGTTTGGGAACAGAAATGTCAACACAAATAATCCATAATCAATCTATAAATCAAAATTGGCTTGAGTTTATTATGAGCCAGGTCTAAGGACTATAGCCCGGGGGGTTTCCTTTCCCCCAGGAAGGCAAGCACACTCAAGAAGTGGGGTATACAGAGTGGTTATACACAGTCTTGGTACAGAGAACATCTGTCACATATGACAGGAATATCTTTCTTACTACTGTCACAAGATGCTTACCTGGCACGGAAGGTCAGTGGTCATGTGGCAAGCAGAGCACGTCAGTAATTAATCCTTAGTTTCTAGGAAGAGATGCTTATCCTTGAGGAAATGCCAATATGGGGGGGAAGCTACATCCCTATCTTTAAGGGCATGATTCTTGGCTTTGGGACATAGTAAATGTTTAAAGCAGATGTACAATGCATGCTCAACAGGCCACATCAGGCTCTTTTAGGAAAACAAGGTCAGGCTGAATTAGTTTTAAACCAGATGGCTTCCTCATATACTCCAATATGTCCTATCGCTTTTCATTTATTCATCAGAACATACTCGATTCATGCGAAGATGGAAGTGATTCCCTCACACTTAATCTGTATCAACAGTGACTCCCCAACCACAGACACCTTCTCCACCAGAGGTCAACTTCTCTTTCATCTGCCATTGTAACAGGCCAGTTTTAGCCGAAAGTGTCTTAGGGAATGACTTGGAGTTAGTCCCCCGACAGCCTTCTAAGACCTCCCCAGACATTGGTTTAGAAAAAGCACCAATCACAGGATCCACAGCATATTTTTACTTGATCTCTTGGAGTAGAGACCCTATTGTTAATTGATTAGTGTCAACTTATAGATTTTTAAGCTTTAACTGGGGCAGACCTATGTGTGTTTCTCTTCTGCCAAGTCTTTTACTCTCCATAAAATAGTGCACGCCTAGGATGATTCCATATGCTATATACTCATAATTTACTTTCACCACCGAGACCCAAGGTAACTGATCTCAAAGAGGTGGTTGGGCCAGGATGGGGCAGGAGGGCAGTATTACAGCGATACTCCAGGGGATGAGGTCAAGGGCGGAAGACTGGGAAGCTTTCAACAAAAACTTAGCAGCAGAAACTGGAACTCCTAACCAGCCTTTCATACCTGCTTAGGGAAAACAGCACTGCTGCAGAGACTTAAGAATTAAGCAATGCCTTATAATGAACCACAGACGTTTCTCCTAGAGGAGTGGCAAGACAGACCCATCCCTTTACTATTTCACATGCACATGTTTATAGCCAATACAAATCATATGTTTTAAATATTTAAGTAGTTTCAACAGAAACTGTATTAACTAGACAAACACAAAACCAGAGTTTATTATGGTTTCCAGAAAAAAACTCTTAAAAATAATTACACTTGGTTATTTTTAGACCAATCCCACCAACCCCCATATTCAATTTATCAATTTAAAACAATTTGTTTACAACTGTACTGGTGCTAATGGTCTCTGATGCCCTGGGGGAGAAGGTGGGGCAGAGGGCAGGGTTGGACTTCCTAAGAGCAGTGGGGGCAGGCGAGGAAGCACAGCAGAGGGAGGTTTGCAGTATGGCCCCAGGACGCTGTCCACTGCGGTTGTGCCAAGGTAGGACTAAATATTTTGCTGTCCTTTAAATTCACAAACACATTTGACTGCACTGGCCCCATGTCCTTGTGGGAAAATTGGGATCTCGATTCTTCTTTCCATTTCGAAGATAAGAAAACCACACACAGCAAGAACCTGTTTCTTACCCCTTGTTGGCTCAGATTTGTTCTGGGATTTGCTCCTTCTCGTCCCATCTCAGGGCAAAGTCATACTGGGTGTATCCTGACTGGTCTAAACCTCAGGATAAGAATAGAATCATCTGGAAAAATGCTCAGGCCCACCTCAGACCAAATAACAGAATCCCAGGCAGGGCCAGTGACTCACCAGAAGGCAGGAGAGAGGCCAGGAATGGATCTTCTTAAGAGCACCTTCAAATGGAACACGGCCCTACGACGTCTCCATCCTAGACTTTTGGCCTCCAAGACTGCAAGACAGTACATTTCTTTTGCTGAAGCCACCCAGTTTGTGGTGCCTTCTTATGGTAGCCCTAGCAGACTTAGGTGGAAAGATGGGTCTGCCAGCAGCACATCAGCCTGCCACCTGGCCCTGTGGCGCCCAGAGCTGCATGGACACGGAGTTTTAAGTTGCAGAGAGTGTGGCTCCTGCAGGGCCTGCCACAACCCAGCTGGCAAGTGAGGCTGAGGGAAGAGAGATGAGGAAGGGCCGTCCCCATGTGCGGCCTCAAGCACAGCATTCGCCAGCATTCCTGCAGGATTCAGAGCTCAGGAAGCTGCATATGGGATCCTGTAACCTTTGCCTCAGAACCACCCTCAGAGACTCTTAGTCCAATGTGAGCACCTGGTCTGTCTTCAGGGAGCATCCTGCAAACATCTGAAAACGGCTCTTGCCTTTGTTGTAAAGCTAATGTCCTTGCAGAAGGTCACCTAGATAATTCTCCCTCTGTAGAATGAAACACCAGAAAAATGTTACTTCCTCTTAAGGAATCTCTGCATCGCCCTCTATCAGATGGTGACAGTGTCGGGACCTACAGCTTTCCCTAACTCCCTGTTAGGAACACCAAGGCCGAAGTTCACCTCCCATCCAGAGCACCAGCACCTGCGGGCTTGTACCTCTCCCAGCCTCTGTGTGACCCTCGCGTCCTTCTTATTGAAAAGCCTCAGGATATCCATGGGGTTTATTCAAAAGCACTTTGAACATCATATGTATGCATTGTTAAAAGTAATTTATTGATCCCCAAATGTACTGAGACAATTTAGCACACCTTTATCTTTCTCCCCCTTTCGTGTCATGTCATTTCGTTAAATGAAGCATGACTCATGTAATGATCATTGCGCAAAATTAATTTTCTTCTAACACACTTCAGAACTAGCTCTAGTTGTTGTTAATCACAGAAGTTACTGCCCTATCCTTTATTATTATTTGTAAATGAAATAGAACCTGTGAAGAAACTGAGTCAGTGTCACCTCAGCTTCTTTTCTTTCTCAGGCAACAGACAGACATAGTTTACACCAGGCAGCAGCTGTGTCGTTTGGTGACATGGAGAATTTTCAGCTGGAAATGTAGGGGCTTCACAGAGAAGGAGAGCTGAGAGTCTTTTATGGACAGTATGTGACTGAAGGAGAGGCAGGAAAAGGATATGTCTTGTTTATGGACCACTTTTGAAAATATTTCTATTTCACTGTGTCGCTGGCTGCTGTTTGGCTTGCTCAATGAAATCTTTTTCCCGATGAGCAGGGTGGCAAGTATAGTAATTGGAGAGTTACTGGGACTTTATTTTGGTAAAAGCCATCCATGTGATGTTTGAAGAGAGAGGTGATCCTCTCTCAGCTTCCCTTGCTGTAACTTGGCTCCTGGTAATTCACTGCAGAGGAAAAGCACAGACTTTGGACATAACAAGGGGTGAGATCCCAGCCCAGCCAGTATGTGACCAAGCTCAACTCATGACCTCTCAGCCTTGGTTTCAGTTTCTACATGCGGTTTTTACAAGAGTGAAATAAGACACCACCCGTAAAGCACTCTCCTCCTGCACGATGCCTGGCCTGGCGCCTCCCCTGTTCTCCCCATCTAGGACAACCTGCCAGAGAAGCTATAGAGCAGGGCCAGCACACAGCCTTTGGACCCCTCCTCAGAGGGACCTCGATGGTGGAGGCCTCTAGAAGAAAATCTGTGTTCTGTCTTCAAGTTTTCTATGAGTGGTGTGCAGGTTTTCTCTCCTCCCGGGCTGTGGGCTCAGCCATAGTGATAACTCGAGTTCCAGTCAACCTCGCCCAGTTTGCTGTGGCAGGCCTTCGGAATTCTGCAATATATTTCTCCAGATCCTCCCGGGAAGCCTCGAGGTTGCTTGCCTGCCTGCTGTCATCCACAAATGAGTTGCTGACATGTAGGGAACTGTGAATGGCATTGGCCTGTCCTGCACTGATTTCATACACAGCTCTGGGCACGTTGTTCCCCTCTCTAGGGCCCGAGTTTTGCTATTAATTTGTGGGGGAGGGGATAATTAAACTCTTTCCTTTTGTTTCTGAAGATCTAGTTTTTCATCTCCTGTCCGTAGACACCAAGGCTTGTTCTTCTCGCTCAGGCATGAGGATAGTTGGGTTTGCACTAACCTACAGGAGTCTGGGTCCCTCACGACACAACAATCTTCCATGCAGGTGTAAAGAGCTGGTCTGGGAGGGTTGCACCAATGAGCTGTATCCTTAGAGTCATTTGTCTGGTGCACTGACCAACGGGCCCCCATTGATGAGCAGCAGCTGCCAGGCACACATTAGTCATAGAAATTGTGCTCTGTGGCTCTCTGCTACACCAGAGAACAGAATGCCAACCTTGGAGCCGGGTGACTTGGGCTGGGACTTCTGCTTCACCAATTCACTAGCCGTTAGCTTTTGGGAAGATTAATAACTCTCTTTGTATCAGCTCCTACATCTAAATTATGGGGAAAACAACACAACAGCATGTTGGGTTGCTGTGAGGAGGGTCAATGATGTGTGCAAACTCTCAGTTTTGCAGGCAGTCACTCAGTATGCAGTCTCTTCTGTGCAGTGAAGTTGGGTTTCCATGTTGATAGTTAAGTCGTGGCCACTAAAACCCAAACTTACTCCCTACATTTGCATCCTCGTTGCCCCTAAAATAAAAAATCAGCTCTCAATGATTGGGTTTCTGTCTGCATTATAAGGTCAGACCACTGTGGAAGAAGATGTGCACATCTGGGTTATAATCTGAGGTCTTTCAAGAACTTTTGGAGCAACCTTGCAAAATTTCTTTCTCTTTCTTGGATTACTTTTTTTCAAAGGGAGTGTATTGGAAGGTGGAGGTATGGAGGGAGATAGATCACAGGATATTCTAGGATACTCTTTTTTAAATGATTTTTTTTTTTTTTACTCTTTATGATGAAACATTTCAAAGTAATGATGTAACAAATCCTCATATAACCATCATCTATCATCAAAAAACATTAATAATTTGTCATATTTTTTAGATTGTGCTTTTGCGTCTTATAACTGGAGTATCATTCTGTTTTGCCTACAAAACAATAAGGATATTTTTCTAAACCACAAAACAAACCACACCTTACAAATTTAATAGTACTTTCTTAATGTCATTGAGTACACAGGCTACACTCATGTTTCTCTGAGTCTGTCCAAAATGGCTTTTTATAATTGGTTTGCTCAATTCATAATCCCTCCGTTCTTCCCTCCCTCTCTTGGCATTAACTTGCTGAAGAATCGTGACCCGCTGTTCTGTAGAAGGTCCCACATTCTAATGTGGTTAATATCTTCCCCGTGATGTCATTTTAACTCTTTTGCTTATCTCCCATTTCCTGTGGTCTGGAAGTTAGATTCCCTATGATACGATCATTAACTGCATCACTTATTTCATTTGAGGCTGCAAAATGGTGATTTCTTAATTTAGTCTTTCCTTCTGTGTTGTTTAGGTAGAATTTTTCTCTACAGAGGAGTCTTCCCTCATCCACTGTGGTTATTGGGATATCCTGAAATATAGTTCATATCAGATAGACAGGCAGGACGCTTGGTCCTTTTCCTCCATTAGTTTCCTGAGACCTGATGACCTCCAGTTGTGTCCAGTGTGTTATCCTTTTATTTTCTATCATTATGGATTAATGGATTTTTATATATTTGACATGTTTTAATCATTGATAGTCATTATTCTTTTTATTGCTCAAATTATCTCATGTTGAGCATGTATTAGCCTGGGTTCTCCAGAGAAACAGAACCAATAGGATATATAATATAAACATAAATATAATATATATTATATTATATATTGATATAGTATAATACAAATGCATATAATATATAATAAATGTATGAAATAAATATATATATTAACCTTAAGGAATTGGCTGACACGTTTATGGAGGCCAAGAAGTCCAAGATTCACAGTTGGCAAGCTGGAGACCCAGGAGACAGTTCTAGTCTGAGTACAATGGCCTGATAACCAGAAGAGCCAATGGTCTAAGTCCCAGACCAAGTCTGAGCCCAAAGTCAGAAGATCAATATCGCAGCTTGAAAACAGTCAGGCAGAGAGAAAGAATTCTTTCTTAGCTTTTTATTCTATTCAGGCCTTCCAAAGATTGGATGATGCCCACCCACACTGGGCAGGGAAATCTTCTTCACTCTGTCTGCTGATTCAAGTGTTAATTTCATCCAGAAACACCCTCCACCCAGACACACCCAGAGTGTTGTTTGACCAAATGTCTGGGTGGTCTGTGTTCCGGTCAGGCCTACACGTAAATTCACCATCACAGAGCACATGAGAGTCCCTTCAAGCTGATATCTTTGTTCTTTGTTCCCTGTAGCCTGGATAGCTCCCCAGTTTTTTTCCACAAAAGATGCCCCAGGGGCTGGCCCGGTGGCGCAAGCGGTTAAGTGCGCGTGCTCCTGTGCGGCGGCCCGGGGTTCGCCGGTTCGGATCCCGGGCGCGCACCGACGCACTGCTTGTCGAGCCATGCTGTCACGGTGTCCCATATAAAAAAGGAGAGGAAGATGGGCACAGGTGTTAGCTCAGGGCCAGTCTTTCTCAGAAAAAAGAGGAGGATTGGCATCAGATGTTAGCTCAGGGCTGATCTTCCTCACAAAAAAATAAATAAATAAAATAAGATGCCCCAGGATCATTTTGAATGTTTCCTTTCTAGAACCTGGGATTAGTCACTTCCACTTTCACAGTTTTGCACAAAATGGACTCAAAATTTCTTTCCCCCTCATCATTTCTAAACTTATGAATTTGTGTTCTCTCTTTTATAAAAAGTTCAGCTAAGTATTACAGTTGTCCCTCCTTATCTGCGGGGGATATGTTCCAAGACCCCCAGTGGATGCCTGAAAACTTGAATGGTACCGAGCCCTGTATATACTGTGATTTTTCCTCTACATACATCCCTAGGGTAAAGTTTAATTTATAAATTAGGCACAATAAGAGATTAACAACAATACATTCTCTTTGGCATGTCCAAATTGCCAGCATCACTACTCTTGCACTTTGGGGCATTATTAAATAAAATAAGGATTACTTGAATACAACCACTGTGATACCGAGACAGTCGATCTGATAACAAAGGTGGCTACTAAATGACTAATGGGAGGGTAGTATATTCAACTGGACCAAGAGATTATTCAAGCTCCCGATGGGATGGAGCAGGACGGTGCAAGATTTCATCACACCACTCAGTACAGCTAGCAATTTAAAATTTATAAATTGTTTATTTATGGAATTTTCCATTTAATATTTTCGGACCGTAGTTGACGATGAGTAATTGAAACTGTGAAAAGCAAAACCGAGGATAAGGGGGGACTACTATATTTTATTTTGTTGATTTTTTGCAAACCCCACCTATAATGTTTTTTAACTTTTTATGGTTACTTTCTTCTGATTTGTTTCTATTTATTTTATTACTTTTTCTTAGATTTTTGAATTTAACATTTTTGTTCTTATCAATATAGCATTTAATGCAATGAATTTCCCTCTGCTTTAGCTGTATCACATAGATTATGATTTGTCTTGTTTTCAATACTCCTATTTTCTAGAAATATTGCAGTTTCATACTATTCATTGCTTTTTCTCTTTGACCCAAGAGTTTTTAATATGGAGTTTTAAATTTCCAGCTAAAGAAATCTTTGTTGGTGTGTGTTTTGTTGATTTCTAGTTGTCTTAGGTCAGGTTTCTTCTACAGCAGACCCTGAGACAAAGGATTTAGGTGTGAGTCATATACTTGGAAGGCGATCCCAGGAAGCACAGTGAAGGCCTGGGAATGTGGCAGAGGATGACTGTGTTACCGTTCCAAGCAACCAGGCTCCTTCCACTGGGCACCCTCTGTGCGACTCTGGAGAACGCACTTCAGAACGTTCTGAGTGTTTTATACTCTTTGGAATGACTAGTTTCGTTCATTATCTCTCATTTTTTGAACTTTTTATTTTGCAATAATTATAGATTCACGGGAGGTTGAAAAGGTAGTACAGAGAGACCCCATGTACCAGTCACTGAGTTTCCTCCACAGTAACTGCAGTACAGTGTTGACACCAGGAATGTGACATCAATACAATGTGCGTGCGTTGTCCTAGGTCATTTTATCACATGTAGATTCACGTAACCACCACCACAATAGAGACCCAGAACTGTTCTGTCGCCACAGAGATCTCCCTCCTGCTATCCCTTTAGATTCACACCCACCCCCTCCTACCACCATCCCTAGCCCATGGCAACCAGTGATCCCCATCCCTCTAATTTTACACTTTGTGGATGTTATATACATGGAATCACATACTATGTGGCATTTTGAGATTGGCTTTTTTTCACTGATCATAATGCCCTTGAGATCTGTAAAAATTATTATGTGTATCAACAGTTCATTCATTTCCATAGCTGAGTTGTATTGAATAGTATGTATCTACTACCATTTGTTTAATCATTCACTTATTGAAAAACATTTTGTTTCCTTCCAGTTTTGGCTATTACAAATAAGGCAGTAATTAACTATCAGTACAGGTTCCTCTGTAGACATAAGTTTTCATTTCTCTGAGTTAAATGCCCAGGAGTGCACTTGCTGTGTTGGTATGGTAAGTGTATGTTTAGTTTTGTAAGAAAATGCCAAACTAGTGTTTTCCAGCGTGGTAGTGTCATTTTACATTCTTACTAGAGAATCAGAGCTCCAGTTTCTAGACTTCCCCACCACCATTGGGTGTTATTGATGTTTTTTATTTTAGCTGCTCTAGTAGGTGTGTAGTGATATCTCACCATGGTCTTAATCTGAATTTCCTTCAAAGCTATTGACCTTGAACATCTTTTCATTGCTTATTTAAATTCATATATCCTCTCTGTGAAATACTTGTTCATATATTTTGCACATTTTATAATCTGATTGTTCATTTGCTTTTTACTGTTGAAACTCATGGCCTCTTTGTATATTCAAGATATGAGATCTTTGTCAAGTATGTGTGTTGTAAATATTTTCTCCTTGTCTGTAACCAGTCTTTTTAAAAATAAACTTCAATTTTTATTACAGTTTCAGATTTCCAGAAAAGTTATAAAAATAGTACAGAAAGTTCCTAGGTATTCAAACTCACTTTTCCCTATTATTAGGATTTGTTACAATTAACAAACTGATCTTGAATACATCATTATCAATTAAAGTCTATACTTCATTCCGTTTTTCTCATGATACCAAACATCCTTTTTCTGTTGCAGGATCCCATCTATAACTCGTGTTTAGTTGAGTCAGACTTCTCTTGGCTGTGACAGTTTTTTAGACTTTCCTTGTTTTTGATGACTTTTATAGTTTTGAGGGGTGCTACCCAGGTATTTTGTAGAATATTTCTTTATTTAGATTTGTCTTATATTTTCCCATGGCTAGACTAAGAATATGAGTTTTCAGAAGGAAGATCATGGAGGTAAAATGCCATTTTTATCACATCATGTCAAGGGGACTGCAGTGCAATTCTAACACTAACCACCGGGAGTTATGTCCCACTTCATAGGTTAAGGGTGCAGAATCTCACAAGATTCCCTCACTTCAGACACCATCTCAAGCTTGAGGGTCCCCAGGCCACTCTCACTTATGACCAGCTGGTTACAAATTTGGGTTACGCACCAACACCTCGAGTTCTATAATTTGCTAGAGTAATTCACAAAACTCAGTAAAGTACTATACTTACTATTACAGTTTTATTGTAAAGGCATCGAATCAGGACCAGTGAAGAGACCCATTTGGTGACCTCTGGGAGGATGTATCACTCTCCAGGCACACTGACATGTTTCACCAACCAGGAAGTTACCTGAGCCCTGGTTCCAGAGTTTTTACTGAGATTTCATTACAAAGGCACGATTAATTGACTCATTAACTATGAGACTGAACTCAATCTCCAGCTTCCTCCCCTCCCTGGCGGTCAGGCTGACACCACATGTCTCAAAGCCTCAACTCTCTAATCCCACGGTTGGAGCTTCTAACATGACCATCCCATCCTGAACCTCCTTAGGGGCTCACCATGAGTCATCTCATTAAACTCATATGTCGCCCCAGGAGCCTACCATGAATAACAAGACACTCCTATCACTCAGGAAATACCAAGGGTTTGGAGGACGCCTCCCAGGAACCATGGACAAAGACCAGCCAGATTCTTTACTCTACAACAGGTGCATATTTTCAATATGACTTGTCACTGCTGATGTTGACTATGATCCCTTGGCTGAGGTGTTTGTAGAGTTCTCCACTCTCGAGTTACTCTCTCTGTTCCTCTTTTTCATACTGTATTTTTTGGAGGAAGTCACTATGCACAGCCCACACCTGAGGGGTGGAGAGAAATGCTCCAACAGCTTGTGGAGTATTGATATAAATTGTTTGTAATTCTTCTGCATGGGAGATTCATGTCTTCTATATTTATTTATTTATTCAATCATTCATTTATATCAGCGTGAACTCGGGGATATTTATTATTATATATATATACTTAGGGTTATAGTCCAATGCTACTTTGTTTGTTTTGTAGTCCAATTCTTTCAGTGTGGGCCATGGGGAGCTCTTTCAATTGGCTCCTGTGTCCCTTTGACATCCCCTTCTCACTGTGGGGCTTTTTTTTTTTTTTTTTTTTTGGTGACTACTTCCTTTTCTAGCAATCTGAGATGCTCCAGGCTCATCTTGTGTGTTTCCTGTCTCTGCCTTAGAATCAGGAATTTCTCCCAGGAGCCCTCATGCCTTTCCTTGGAGAATGGGATTGGAAGTCAAGATCTGGGTGCCAAGTGTGCTTGTTGCTACTACAGTATCCTTGCTTCTAGGCTCTCCTGGCTGATGGAGGAAGGAAATATAGGTGTGTATGCTAACCTGGGTATACATATATATGTCTGAATATTTCTATATGTGACCCTTTTTATCTACATTAAGCTAAACATGAGTTCACATTCATGTCTCCAACTCTACCCTATCAACCCACAGACCTTTCTCGCCTCCTCCCCTTGCTTATCTGTAAACTCACACTCCAACAGAGAGACGCCTGGACCTCTCTCACTACCTGCCATTCATCTACTTAATTCAATTCCAGTGTGTGTGTGTATAGAAGTGTGTGTTAGCAAAATTGCTAACCAGCACCCCCATGAGATAAAAAGGTATTACTAAGTACAGTGTACAATTTATTTTGCCTTTGGTTTAATAGACTCCACTCATTTCTAGAGTTACTTAGGTCAGTATCTTTTTCTACTCCCTCCTGTGAGGTTGCTTCATACATTTGAAATAGAGTTAGATTGTTTTTTCACAGTCTGCATTTCATGCTAAAAGTTCACTCAGTGTTGTAAAGTTACAGGTGTTTTGACAAATGAATGGTGTCATGTATCCACAACTGCAGCATCACATAGAACAGTATGATCTAAAAATCTTAGAATGTCCTGCGCTTTGCTTCTTCAACCCTCCACCTCTCCCTCTCAGATCTTGGAAACCACTGATCATTTTCCATCAGTATAGTTTTGCCTTTTTCAGAATGTTTTATAATGGGAATCATGAAGTATGTAGCCTTTGCAGACTGGCTTTTTTCGTGTAGCAATATATAAATTTTATCCGTGTATTTTTGTGGCTGGATAGCTCATTTCTTTTTAAAATCACCCAATAATATTCCATTATATTGACATAGCACAGTTTCTTTATCTATTCAGCTATTGAAGGACATCTAAGTTGCTTTCAATTTTTGGTGATTTGAACAAAACTGCTATGAACATTAGGATTCAGGTTTTTGTATAGACATAAGTTTTTAAAAAGTGGGTGAGTGCTTAGAAGCACAACTGCTGGATTGTGTGGCAAGACTTTGTTTAGATGTGTAAGAAACTACCAAACTGTCTTCTGAAAAGCTTTGACATATTGAAAAATATTGTGCCACTTCCTCTGGCCTTCCTGGTTTCTGATGAGAAGTTTTCTGTCACTGGAATAGTGAATATTAAGGCATAATTTCTCTCTTGCTTCTTTCAAGATTTTTTTCTTTGCCATTAGTTTTCATAAGATTATGTTGTATCTTGCTGTGATTTCTTGAATTTATTCTGTTGAGATTTGCTCATCTTCTTGGATACGTAGATTTCTGTCTTTTACCAAATATATGGAATTTCCCTCCATAATTTCTTTAAATAGTGTTTTAGTCCAACTCTCTTCTACTCTCCTTTTGGGACTTTGATGATGCAAATGTCAGATATTTTGTTACAGTCCCACAGGTACTGGTGACTATCCATTTCTTTTAAATCCATTTTCTTTCTGTTCTTCAGAATGGCTAACTTCTATTGTTGTATTTTCAAATTCACTATTTTTTTCTCTTTCCTCTCCATTCCATAACCCCATCTGTTCAGTTGTTTATTTTGGTTATTATATTTTTCAGTTCTAAAATTTCCATTTGGTTATATTTTATATCTTCTATTTACTAGCTGAGTCATTCCATTGTCTTGCTGAGATTTATTTATTTTTTCCTTCATTTCAAATATATTTGTAATTGCTCATCAAGGCATTTTTATTCCTGGCACTTAAATCCTTGTCAGATATTTCTAGCACCTGTGACATGTTGGTTTTGGCATCTGTTGATGTCTGCTCTTATTCAAGTTGTGATTTTCTTGGGTCTTGGTATGATTTGTGATTTTCACTTGAAACCTATGCACTTGGGTGTGATGTAATGAGACTCTTGTTCTTACTTAAATCTTTTGTCATAGGAGGTCTCCCTTGGCATCATCCCAGTGAATGAAAAGGAATATTACCTTGGTATTTCTAGGTTGAGGTAGAGTCCAGGTTCCCCACTGGACCACTGTTGACACCAGAGGGGGAAGGACCCTTCATTGCTCCTGGCTGTGGGTGGGGGCTCCAACTTATCACTAGTCCTGTGCAGAAACTGACCAAGAGGGGCAAGGAATTGTCCCTTCTGCTCCCCATGTAGGCTTCTGTGATACCATGGGTGGTGTGGAAAAAGTCCTGATCCCTACTAAGTCCTCTGACACCACCACAGTGGGTGTGGGGGAAGAGGGAGAATCCCCTTCCACCCTTCCCCTTAATGTTCTTATGGCTGGCCAAATAATTAAAAGATAAGTTAGCAGGAGAAAATAATACCAAGTTTAATAACATGTATATGTGGGAGAAACCAGGGAAACTAAATTTCTCAACAAAATGGCAGAGGTTCTCATCTTAAATACCATCTTCAGCTAAAGACAAAGGAGGATGTTGGGTGTGGGGGGAGTCAGTTATTGGAGATTACCAGAGAAGCACAGAAAACAAGAGTAAGGTTATTATGCAGATTTAAGGCCTCACCTTCCACACTGATAAGTTTCTAGAGATGAAGTCATCCCCCCTCTTCCCAATACAGAGAGGGAGATACCTTTACAAATGGAGATTTCCCTTATAAATGTAAATGTTTGTCTGGCAACTCTTTTCAGGGCCACCTAGAGAACGTGGCTGGGGAGAGACAGAATTTTTGATAACAGGGGCTGGTGCCTTTCCTATTGTAACATCTATTTTACATTATATTACAGCCATCATATGTTAGTGGCTCCTACCTGAAACAGGTCTTCTATGTTAAATTCTTTAGGCAGTTTGGGGGAGGTCAAATGTCCATCAGAGAAAATAGAAAATAATCAAGGTAAAGAGATATATTTCAGGGTGGCCAATTTTGGTCTCCCACACCTGCCTCCTCTCTACCCTTCAGAGTCTTCTGATGCCTATTGTGTAGATAGTACCCAGTGGTTTTTACCTATTCTTCCAAGGAGGTATAGGGAAAAAGAAAAATATAGGACAAAATCTGAATGTAAAAAGAAAGTTGTAGAAGGTTTATGGAAAAGAATCTTGGCAAAAGAATTTTATGAATGGTCAGGACTGGCTAAGATTGGAATAACTGAATTCTAATATCAAAATAAGCTGATACAATATTAAAAATTGGCTTTCTTTTCTGTTGAAAGGACAAGATTTTCTTGGGCTATTAGTCTGCTCTTGATAACGGATTGTGAAAGCTTGTTTACCTTTAAGCAGTATGCCTAGAAACAGAGATTTTGTGTTTTGTCAAAATAATTTCCTGTGTTGTTTCTATCAGGTCTTTAATTACTTAAAAGAACTGAGTCTTCTTATTGCTGAAAGAGCTAAGTTTTGCTTACAACTATGTCACCTTTTGTATTTGCCTTTGAAACCTGTTATTGTTACTTTGGTCAAATAGATACTTGAGTATTATTTTATAATCATCTGTGATCCTATTTAGTCAAGTGTCTAAACCTTTTGATATTTTTGACAAGCTTTCCAAAATAGTCAAATTCTAAATGATGACTTTTTGACCTGGATGTAACATTGGGATTTTCCAGAGGTCACCTAGGACATCTCAAAAGATTTGTTCTCTCTCCTTACAAAAAGAGAGATATTATACTAATTAGGCTTGTTTAATATTTGAAATTACATGAGAAGCATGGCTGAATAAGTGATAATAAACCTTTTAGGTTATATTATATGGGTAAATGTTACTTAAAAATGTTCTAGAAATTGTATAAAATTCCTAAAAATCTGATATGTCCCAATATAATGTTATTACCTATCATTCTAGTTACTATCTAAAATGTATGTCACAAAACTACCCAAATTTTCTTGTCAATTTTATTTATCTATTGTCTTTTTTTAAAAAAGTCTTTTGTCAGTTACAGTTATTGTTTTACTCTGATGCTTTTACATATAGGTTTTATTTTCAAAGAGATTCATGAAAAAGACTTTGAGAAGTATTCTGGAATACAGGTTTTGATAACTTTAAGATTGTAACACTGAACTGAGTTGGAGTTTCTGGAACTCGAGTGACAGACTGATTGCTTTGATGTTTTCTTTTCTGAATATAGAGGATCCCTTTTTCCCCTCTCTTTTAAGCCATTTATAACTTACAGCAATTGGGTAAAATTGTATCTTTGAAACAAAGGTTGAAACATTCATCTTTTTTTCTCTACCTGATCCCTCCAGAATGCAGAAACTCTTAAGTATTCTTTTCATGACATTGTATTTGCATGGGTTCAGTGACAGGCTGTTCTCTTTGTAACAAAACACAACTGGAAATATTTGCCAGATTACCAAGGCTTTGATTAGAATGTTATATTCAAGAAAGATGTACATAGACTCAGAAGTGACCAGACAACTTTAAGGAACTGCTTGGAAAAATCAGCCTAGTACCTTGCTTACAAGATTTTAGCAAAGAAATCTTAAAGAAGAGTTTATATGGGCAATCACTATTCTTGCTGCAATTATATAAATAATCAGGCCAAGTTTAATACCAAAAAATTAGTTTTACAATGATTATCTTTAATGATGAGGAATCTCTCTCTGATTCTAGAGGAATTGGCTGGTTCCATAGCCAAAACAGTTTCGGCTCATCAGCAGTTACTTAACTCATTGGCCAAGGTAGTTTTAGATAACTGTATAGTCCTTGATTATCTACTTGCTGAGCTAGAAGCCATGTGTGCAGTGGTGAACACCTCCTGTTGCACATGGATAAATGCCTCTGGGGAAGTGGAAATCCAGTAACATAGAATTAGAGAGCAAGCATATTGGCTACAACAAATTTCGCCTAACAGCCCACTGTCTTTTGATTTGTTCAGCTGGTTACCTTCAGGTCTGGGGTCCTGGTTTAGAACCATCCTGCAAACTGGGCCTATAATATTTTTAATCTTTTAATCTTTCTCTGTATACTTGTTGTAAAGTTCTGTACCTATTCCCTGCCAAACCTCTGTAAAAATGATGTACCCAATAAGGTGATGCTGGCTCAGCACTTTGAGATGATCTTCAACACCTACGACCTTGGATAAATGCCTGGGAGTTCTCCCTCCTAAACTTCCTTGTTACTCAAATGTGGTCTAAATGGTTTCCAACCACTATACACCTTCCCTTCAATATGGGACATGACAACTAGGAAAGGTCCTTCCTGGCACCAAGGGACAAGACCACTATGTGCAGAGAACCTGGCTATTGATCAGCAATGCTTCTGGAGAAATATCTTAAACAAAAGAGGAATATGTGGAAATTAATAAAAGAAACCTTAACTAAATCGGAGTTGGGAAGGCCTGTAGGGGGAACTCTCACACCCTATCACACACCGTCAATTACTTAAAACAGGAAGAGACATATGCTTACATCTTCCACAGGAAGTAAAACTGCCTTACCATGGAAGGAAGATTACTCTCTCCACCTGACAACAGCCCAGCCAATGAGAAACACTACAGCTCAGCCAATAAGAAGCTGTTGCCTCCCTAAACTGTTACTCTTCTCCAATCAAATTTTGCTTAGAACAGCCCCTCCCTACTCCTCCTTTTTCTCTATAAAAGCAAGCCCTCTCCTTTGTTTTCTGGATTTGCCTATGGTTTGCCATAGCATGCACATCCCGAATTGTAATTCACTTGTCTATTCCTGAATAAACTCATTTTGAGGGTAAAATAATAGGCAAATTTGCTTTTTAAGTTGACAAGACAATGGAATGTTATTCATCACTGAAAGGAGATGAGCTGTCAAGCCATGAAAAAACATGAAGGAAACTTAAATGCATACGGCTCGGTGAAAGAAGCCAATGTGAAAAGGCTACATATTGTATGAATCCAATCATATGACATTCTGGAAAAGGCAAAACTATGGAGCAAGTAAAAAGTTTAGTGATTGCCAGTGGTTGAGGGAGGGAGGGATGAATAGGCAGAGCACAGAATTTTTAGGGCAGTGAAAATACTTCATATGATATTATAATGGTGGATACATGTCATTATGCATTTGTCCAAACACATAGAATGTACAACACCGGGAATGAACCCTAATGTGAACTATGGACTGTGGGTGATAATGATGTGTTATTTTAGGTTCATCATTTGTAACAAATGTACCACTCTGGTGGGGGATGTTGATAATGGGGGAGGCTATGCATGTGGGGAGGGCCAGGGGGTTTATGGGAAGTCTCTGTACCTTCCACTCAATTTTGCTCTGAACCTAAAAGTGCTCTACAAAAAAAAAAAAAAAAGGTCTATTAAAATTTATTCTATGCTTGGGAGTCAAACAACAGACACCAGGTAGAATTGACCTGTGATTTGCAGTTAGCTGACCTCTGTTCTGCACTTATCAATTTCTCTCAAAGAGTTTTCTGTTTCTCTTTTTTTTATTTCCAGTGTGTTTTTTTCTGATCTTTTTTTTCTTTTTCTTTTCTACTTTTTGTACTGTGTTTCTCATGTTGTTTTAGTCTGCTGGGGCTGCCATAATGAAATACATAAACTGAGTGGCTTAAACCTCAGACATTTATTTCTCACAGTTCTGGAGGCTGGAGGACCAAGACCAAGGTGATGTGAGACAGGTTTCATTCTGAGGCCTCTTCTCTTAGCTTGTAGGTGGCCATTGTCTTGTAGTGTCCTCACATGGCAGAGAGAGAGGAAGTTCTCTGGCATCTCTTCTTATAAGGGCACTAATCCCATTGTACCAGGGCCCCACCCTCATGACCTCATCTAACCCTAATTTCCTTCCAAAGGCCCCATCTCTAAACACCATCACATTGGGGGTTAGGGCTTCAATATATGTATTTTTGGGGAACAAAAACATTCAGTCCATACACATGGTATGTATTTCTCTTGAGTTTTCAGGATGGTAGAAAGGGAAAGAGAGCAAACATTACAGACAATTTGGGGAAACTCTGCACTTCATATCAGGGCTTCTCCCTGTATCCAAGGTTGTTCTCCAACCCCTGGAATGCAGGCACCTTCCCTCCTTTTCTATGGAATATCTTCTGAGGTTCTCATCTCCCTACTTCAAGACTAACTATGCTAATGCTCAGGTTTTGTTAAACTATTTCCTAGTCTTTTCTTTTTTCTATTGAGTTGTTTTCTCTTTAGGTCCCCTGCTCTGACAGTTTCTGGAACCAGATGACTCCCCCAGGCATGTCCCCCAGCTCAGAGCAGGCCTCACAGATCAGTGTGAACAGGACAATGCTCCAAAGGCTTCGGACGTGATCCCTTCCCATGGTTAGTATGTGAGGGTGTCGTAAATGCAGCACCACTGGAACCAGAGGGACCATCCTCATCAGAGCCCTGGAATCCAAGGCCTGAACACAGCCTCAGACCATTCCATGGGGCATCTGTTTTCATCAGAAATGCATCTCGTTGAGCATATCCTGGCAAAATTGAACCTGAGTGGTCCTGAGGAACCAACTCATCCTTTGTCTTCTACACAAAGATGAGCACGGGATGTTAGAAAGAATGGAAATGCTTCCTCTCAAATATTCTGTGTGTGTGAGTCCTAGGTAAACTTAGACCTAACGGAAGGCCTTCTTTTTCTTTTTTAAAAGGTATTCCTGTTTAGCGATTTCTTCCTGAAAAAAACATTGCTCTTAATTCCCCTGTCCAAAGTAATAACAATAATCATCATAATAAAGGCCACTATCATTTGCGAAGTGTTTATGTGTCCCACTCAGAGCTTGGGGCCTCACATATATGACATCAGATTTTGGTTTTGAATCCAGAGCAAAACGAATGCTCGAAAATGCTAAACGAGATGAATTCTTCTGCTCTAAGCATGGTCAGAGCTGAAACTGGGAAGCGCTCCTCATGATTTTCTATGCTATAGAAGTGAAGTCAGTTTCCGGCAGGGAGTGAGGAGCGTGGGAGGGAAATCTCTGACTCATCTGAACTGAAACTTCCTTTATGATACCTTCAGCTTAGGAAGAGATACAAATTTCTTTCCTCTTATTTGATTTTTTTTCAAACCTCATCTAGTGTCGATACGCTTACAATTCCCTGAGTAACTGCACACAGGATTGTATCATTTGGATAGACTGAATTATGTTTTTCAAAAGTGCCTTCTCGTCCCATGTCTCTTCACAAAGATGTGGACTCCATGAGTGAGCAGCGATGCTGGTGATGGGAAGGCAAATCTATAAAAGATGCTCCTGACTTGGTATAGACTGCCAGTTTCTGGACCCTGTGAACACAATTAAAACTCTTCAAGCACCTCCGTCATGTCCAGTCCTCCCTGGAAGGTCCAGCCCAACTGGACAGGTCTGCGTTCACCAGGATGCACCCACTGCTTCCCTCTCTCAGTGTTCGAATGTGAGCCTCATGGGGATCTCTCCAAGGACAACCCAGCCACCTGTTAGGTGCGTCCTCTATGTGAGTAAGCTTCAGGTGACAGTTGCCTCATGACTTTTAATTAGGGTGAAATTGTAGCTGTCCCATCCCACCATGTCCCTCCCTCCATATCAGAGGAGAGAACTGAATCATGACCAGACAGCTCCACCCCACGTTACACCTGGGTTTTCTCTGGCTCCTTTCTGGGATTGTCCAGCCCTTGGGAACAACAGTTGGACCATCGATCCCTGCTTCTGTCTGGGTGATGTCACCCTGGGGTCCCAGGGTGAACTGGGCTGAATGCTCTGATTGACGTTCCTGAGCTCGGGCCAACTGTACTCTCCTGTAGCCTCACATCGTCAGGAATACAGCTGAATTGCTCGCACCCCATCAGGGGGCTTTGAGAATGTCTTGAGGCAAGAAGTGAGGGTGGAGATTGGAGCAAGGGGCACCCACAGCCTTCTCTCTCCTCAGGAGAGACAGGGCACAAAGGCAGAAGAACAGGGGGAGGTGGCGAGGGAACTGGACATGGTTTGTAGGGTTTTGGGGTGCCTGGTCTTCTCGAGTTTAAAGAAGCCTCCTGAGTGCACAGCTCAGTCAGCCTGGCTTGTCTGCACTAGACTCAGGCTGCACAGAGAGTGGGGCGCGGAGACTGTTCCAGGCTACCTGCCCAGCCAGCACTGTGGAAGGTCACACAAATCACAGGGCAGATTTGTCCCTCAACAACTTTGGCTTCATGGGCCCATCAAGTCTCACTCACTCCCTCTCCCTCCCTCCTCCTTCTCTCCCCACCTCCCTCTCTCTCTATCTCGGTTTCTCTCTGTCTCTGTTTGTCTCTGTCCCTCTCTGTCTCTCTCTCTCTGTCTCTCGGTCTCTCTTTCTGTCTCTGTCTCTCCAGCTGAATGCTGAGGTTGCACACCCATGGGGAACTTAGCAGACATTCTGGATTTCTGTGGTTACACACGTGTATGAACAGATATGTCTGATCTGCTCTGTGCTCAACCTTCTAAAAGGCAGGTGGATTCTCCTGGGCCATGCTGGCTGTCAGGTGTGACTATACTTAAAAGCCATTATCCAGTGATCCTTGAAAAGAAGGTATATTGTGCTTCTGCCTTGAAATTCTAAAGAGAAAGCCAGAAGACTCACTGACTCTGGTGTGATTTTTGATAATTTAGCACTTGCTCTGATGATGTGGCCTCCCTGTGCCAAGGCTGCCTTTGCCTAGAGATGCCCGGGTTGGCTGAGGCCAGGTAGACTCAAGGTGAATCCGGCTCCCTCCAGTCAAGGACAGAAGATGGTGCAACTTCAAAAAGCGTGCAGCCCAGGGGGATGAACGAAGGAAGAATGAAGTGAAGAAAGATTTTTCCCCTCAAAGAACCTCGAGAAAGCTACTTTCCTTAAGCACATGAAATAAGACTAGTACCTCTTCTTGACACACCAGCATGGCATTCATTTACCCTTGGGGGGGCTTTGTCAGGCGCCAGGGAAGCTGTGAGCAACAGCGGCAAGGAGAGAATGAATTTGATCAGGACAGGAGATGCTTGCAGCTGAGTCTCAACCTGCGTGGCTGGCTCTGGTGGTTGGATGGGAAGGTGAGAAAACAGAATGGGTAAGAGCAGCCTTGAGGTTCTAAAGTTGGTTAGTACCATTTCATCCACTTGTGCACACACTGTCTCGTATTTCTAGGCTAAACACTTGGAAGATAAATCTTTTCCACCCACCTGGAGAAATGAAGGGGAAAGAGCGAGACAAAGGGAGATGGCGAGAGTGTAAATGGAACAAAAGCAGGGAGAGAGGAGAAGACAGAAGAGGTAGGGGAGGAGGGAGAGAAGGAGAGACCAGGGGTCACTTGAGGATTCTCCCTCAACCTTCCTCCTGGGAAGACGGAAACATCAGCTTAATCCCACCACTATAGTTGAAACAAAGAGTGGCTTCTCACTGCCTTCGCCCCACAATTCTGTCCTTATGTGCTATGCTCAGCTGCTGAGAATGGCTCACCACCCCAAAGTTCCCATCACATTTATAGTTGTAATTGGGGCTGTGGTTTGCCCATTCTTTTCATCTCTCTCTCTTATTTATTTATTTTTTTTTGTGAGGAAGATCAGCCCTGAGCTAACATCCATGCCAATCCTCCTCTTTTTGCTGAGGAAGACTGGCCCTGGGCTAACATCCGTGCCCATCTTCCTCCACTTTATATGGGCCGCCACGACAGCATGGCTTGACAAGCGGTGCGTCGGTGTGTGCCCAGGATCCGAACCCGGGCCACCAGCAGTGGAGCGTGGGCACTTAACCACTACACTAAGGGGCCGGCCCCCCATTTTTTTCATCTTCAAACAGGGACCACACACCTCAGAGAAGCTTCTGGACCTCCTCTATCACGTTTTCCGTGCTTTTAGTCTAGATGAATTTCAAGGTCACAGATTGCTTATTTTTAAACTCTTTTTAAAAGCAAAATTCTGGCACACCGTAGATGCTTAAAAATCTTTAAAGGATACTGACCTAAGCTTTTACATGACACATTGTATCGAGATTGTCCATTGTTTTCTCATCTTCTCCACTTCTGTGAGGATAATTTGAGAACAGGGACGTGTTCAAAATGATGTGTTAGTGACCTGAGTGTGCCCAGCTCCTAGCGTGGTTCCTGGAAGTCAGGAATAATCACTGTGGGCTGTTTGGGAAAAGACTGAGTGTGTTAGTGTATTTTCTTTATTCTACTGTGCACATTTTGCTTGCATTTAACATATCTTAAATAAAGGTGTGCTTTATGATTGATGTGTACCTTTAATGTAATTATTTTCTTTTTGAAAAGCTATTAATACACTGATGAAACTTTAAAATCAAATACTACAATCACATCTGTATAAAGAGAGGGTCACTAGGGAAAAGTTGTGTGTCTCATACACCATGAAAATGTTCCAGAAAATTTACACTCCTTTGGATGCATAGTAAAATTATATTTGTGACCATGGAATTAGTACCTATTCTGATACTTTAGAAAAATAACAGAACTCGTTTCCATCTAGGGCAGAATTCTACAATAATTTGGCATTTATCTGATAAAAGTAATTTTGTATTCATATAAATAGTGGAATGAATAGCATGATCAATGGTCCATTCACTGTCTTGTTATTGCTTAATTGAGTAAAGAAGATTACTGACTGTTTTCAAACTGGTATGAACAGTAAATTGCCCCAGACTTTGCAATTTACAATGCCAGTGCCCGAGGTAGAGATTCCAGCCTGCTGGTGGGTTTGGCATCTGGTAAAAATGATGAGGCAATTGGGAGTAATGTGTAGCTGTGAATTGGGAGGCACTGTTATGCATTTGGAAGGGGGGAGAAACCAAACCAAAGAGCAATCTGAAGAATGGCAGAGAGCTCTCTAGGGAGAGGAAGAATAAATGTGCTGGGTTGGGTTGGCGTTGTTTGAGGGGTGTGAGATGGGAAAGAACCACAGGAAATGTGCAATGTGAATAAAAAGACCTGTAAGAGGAAGGGAAGGAACAGCAACAATAACCACAGGAGTCAAACTTGAAATGATTCCCAACGCCCATTCAGAAAGAGATCATGATGAAATTCAAGTCTTCCTGGGACAAACAGGGACAACAAAATAGCACAATGAGCTATTGTTCACCAGGGTCCATGGGATCTGGAGGAGGACACGAATACATAGACATTCACAAGCTGAAAAAAACAAAACTAGAGCAGACCGAGGCCCATTGCAGGAAACGTCCTGAGGAGCGTCACTCACAAAGAGGAGACAGGGTGTCAGCACATGGGGTTTGCCAGTGACACCAACCCCAGATGGAGCAAGTCCACGAGAAGACCACAGGAGGAAGCTCAAAGACCCAAGCAAGCTGACACCACCCACGAGTCCAAGAGCAGGACGGTGGACAATTGCGCTTGGGAAGTAAAACCCCTCGGAGGGGCTCACATTGCGCACTCCTAAAGATTGATCTTGAGCAAGGTACTCCACCTCGCCCTGCTGCAGTCTCCACCTCCGTAGAGACAGCACCGCCTCCCTGGGGGGGTGTCTTGAGAATTAAATCATCTAACACACTGAGGTCCCCGCGGGAGTTTCAGAACCATGCGCGCTGCATGGTAGCTACTAATACGATTAATAAACCAGCATGAACAAATAGGTAGCAGAGTCAAAATTTTTAACTCCACTAAAACTCAGATGTACCGAGAAAATGGGACTTCTTTCTCTGCGTTAGAACTCTTGGCGTTTGAGTCCCCATTCCCTGGCTACCAGGAGAATAAAATTAAATGTCTGATCCAGTTTGACTCAATCCAAGCTATGGTTTAAACAGAACATTTAAAGATGTTTGGCCTGTCGTTTGGGTACAAAATGCTTGATTTCCTCAAAGTAGAATGTATTTTAAATACATTTAATGTAGACAGAAGGATGGTGGCAACAAAGCGGTATCAGCGTTATTAGCACAAAGAAATGACACCATAGAGTAACTCACCTTCACGGGAAGAGACGAAGCAAACCTGATATGCCAATGAGAAGGTTAATATAACAAACTTATATATAGACTTCCTCTCTTTTCATCTCTCAAATTCTTTAAAAGATGTAAAATTACATAAAGTAAAAATTATAATGTATTGTTGGGTTTATAACATATGAATGTAATGTGAATAATAATTAGATCACAAAATGAGCTGGGAGTTAGAACCATATAGGGTGAAGTTTCTATATTACATGGGATTAAGTTAATAGAAATATAGAGTACATTTGAATAAATTAATGTGCATATTATAAACCCTACAGAAGCCACTAAGTTTTTTCGTTTTTTTCACTGTATAATTCCATTTAAATGATGTTAGAGAAAAGTAAAACTAATTTATTGTAACAGAAAGCACAGTAGTGGTTTTCTGGGGCCTGGGGTTAGGCAGTCAAGCTTTTGACTGCAAAGAGCGTGAGGAAACTTTTTGGGATGTTGGAAGTGTTCTGTGTCTTGATTGCAGTGGTGCTTATAAAAGGATATACACTTGTCAAAACTCATCAAGCTGTACAATTTAAATGAGTGCATTTTATTGTATGCAAATTACACCCAGTAAAATTGATTTAAAAAAATTATCTGACAGAGTTTCTCAAGGACATATGAAAAAAAGTGAGTCCTTTCCTGGGGTTCATTTGTGCATGTCGTTATCATGAATCGTCCACAGTCAGTGTCTTGTCTTTGTCAGCTCAGGCGCCATAACAGACCACTGTATACTGAGGGGCCTGAACAACAGACATCTACTCCTCACAGTTCCAGAGGCTGAAAGTCCCAGATTGAGGCACCAGCACGGTCAGTTCCTGATGAGGACTCTCTTCCTGGCTTGCAGATGGCGGCCTTCTCGCTGTGTCCTCTCACAGCGGAGAGAATGTGATCCTTTCCTCTTATAAGGACACTAATCCTATCATGGGGGCCAAGTGTTCATGACCTCATCTAACCTTAATTACCTCCCAGGCCCCACCTCCTAACACCATCTGGTTGGGGATTAGGGCTTCAACATATGGATTTGGGGAGAACATAACGATAAATGTAGAACAGGAGTCAGGATTTCCAGATTCATAAGCAGCATGACCAGTATTCATATCTCCTAGAGACATAGTTACTGAGCACAGCAGATCTAGGGGGATGTGAAACTGCATGAAAAGCTGCATTTCTGGGCCAGGTCCTCTGGAGAGAGCACCAAGGCTGCCCTGGGTGAGGGTCCAGTCAGACAGATCAGCACTGCAGAGATGTGGGGCTGTTGTTCCTGCCCTTCCTCTCTCTCCCTTCTTCTACCTCCCCTCCCCCTCCCCTCCTCTCCTTCCTTCTTTACTTCACCCCTCCATTTAGCAGACGCTCCTCCTTCCCTTTTTCCTCCTTTTTCTCTCCGCTTCCTCTTCCCCCTCCTCCTATTCCTTCTTCTCCACTAGATTCACACTCAGGAATCTCAAACTGCAGGGGCATCTTCATATGTAGAGGCAATATTCCACACGGAGGAAGGGAAATCCGCTATCAGCAGCCCTGGGCATCTCCTCTAGCTCCAGAGCAGGCTCACCTGGGGATGGCAGGCCTTGGGTGCACAGCCTTCGGCTTGGTTTATCTGGCAGTGGAGGCAAACGTTTGACATTCCCATCAGCAGCATACAAGGGTTCCAATTTCTCCACATCCTCACCATCACTTATCATTTTCCATTTTATTACAGCCATCAACATTGTACTAGAAGTTCTAGCTGGGGAAATTTGGCAAGAAAATGAGATAAAAGGCACACAGAGTGTAAAGGAAGAAGTAAAACCACCTCCATTTGCACAGTCAATGATCCAATGCATGACGAATCCTAAGGAATCAAATAAAAAATGGACTAGAAGAAATAAATGAGTTCTGTGAGGTGACAGGATATAAGTCACTGCACGCAAGTGTGTTTCATTTTTGAAATACTTTTTTAAAATGATCAATGCAATGGTGAATGCAAAAATTAAATTAAGAAAATAATTCTATTTATAATGGCATCAAAAATAGTAAAACATTCAGGAATACACTCAATGAAAGAAGTGCAAGACTGTACCCTGAAAACTATAAAACGTCAAAATAAATAAGATCTAAATAAATGTGAAAACCTCCCATGTTCATGGATTAGAAGATTCAGTGCTGTTAAGAAGGCAGCATTCCACGAGTTGCTTTACAAATTCAACATGGTCCTCATCAATATCCCAGCTGCCTTTTGAATGAATTGACCAGCTCATCCAAATCCATACGGAACTGCAAGGGACGTTGTCCAGCCAAAACAATCTTGAAAAAGAAGAGTGAAATTGGAGGGCTCATACTTCCCGGTTTCAAAACTTACTGCAAGTCACGATAATCAAGACGGTGTGGTACTGGCATAAGGGAGACTTAGAGATCAATGAACAGAACTGAGAATCCAGAAATAGTCCCTTGCTTGTGGGTCAAATGATTTTCAACCAGGTGTCAAGACAATTCAATGGGAAAGAACAGTCTTATCAGCAAATGATGCTGTGACAACTGGAGTTCCACATGAAAGATAATGAAGTTAGTGGGGCTGGCCCGGTGGCATAGTGGTTAAGTTTGTGCACTCTGCTTAGGCACCCAGGTTCGCCAGTTCGAATCCTGGGTGCGGACAGATGCACTGCTCATCAAGCCGTGTTGTGGCGGCGTCCCACATACAAAGCGGAGGAAAATGGGCATAGATGTTAGCTCAGGGCCAATCTTCCTCAGGATAAAAAAAAAAAAAAAGAATGAAGTTAGTCCCCTATCTTACACCATACACAAAAATTACCTCTAAATGGATCATAGATGAAAATGTAAGAGCTAAATGTGTAAAATTCTTAGGAGAGAAGATAAGAATAAATCTTCACGGATTGGGTTAGGCAATGATTTCTTAGAGAAAACACCAAAAGCAAAAGCAAAAATTTAAAAAAATAAGTAAATAGGACATCATCACAATTTAAAACTTTGTGCTTCAATGGATATCATGAAAAAAGTAAGAAGACAGAATGAGAGAATATATTTCCAAGTCATACATCTGATAAGGGACTTGCTTTATAAAGGATTCTTGCACCTCCGCAATGAAAAGATAGGTAACCCAATTCTTCTACGCCTCAAATTCAAAAAACTACATGAAATGTTTAGATGTGAATTGTATTCCTAACGTTGTTAGAATGTGTGAAGAGTTTCTCTAAAGACTCTTTTTTATTACTGTGGAGAAATATTCTGCTCTTCTGTCTATGATAATGTTTTCTGCCCCTTTTATTCTGGGATTCTTCTGCAGAGATTCCAATTATCTGTAGCTTGCACACGTACTTTCTTCATCATTCTCATTAGCGCCATGCCTTTGACTTCTGTGTTCTAACAGAGATTCTGTATTAGTAACAGTAGCCAAGATTTGTTGTTGTGAATTTATGATGTGCCAGACACTGGGCTAAGCTCTTTAAAACATTCACGTATGTTATGTATTTATGTATTTCAGTGTTTATTTACTCCTTGCCATAAACCTATAAACAAGTAGCACTTTATCTTATTTTGCACATGAGGAAGCTGAAACAAAGCATTGAACAATTCCCTGCGGAAACACCCAGGTAGTGACAGAGGGGACCGGAGCTCACACAGTTTGCCTCTAGAATCCGCACACTTGCTCATCATCCTGCTCCACCTGGACCGCCAAGAAACGGGTGTGTTCTACCAAAGTAGGGATTTTTTTCCCTGCTGTCTGCTATGTTCATCTTAGATTTCTTGCATTCCTGCCTTATCTTCACCAGCGTCTTTTATATTTCATTCTTCTCCTGAGCTAGCTCTGTCATACCTCGTCTTCCACCTTTTAGTATTTGTTGATAAGTTAAGGAGATAAATCCAATAATTTTATTCTGTCTCTGTAACAAAATCTTTTTAGATTTTTTCTTTTATGTATCTTTAGGGCAATGGCTTTCTTGTATTAGTTGTATCTTAAGTCCTTGTATTGATTTTAAACATATTTATCTTAATATCAAGGCTGAAGGCTTATCACTTGATTTTGTGTTCTGGGGGGAGTTATACTGCATTGCCCTAGAAAGCACCGCAGTCCAGGGCTCCATAGTCTGAGACCCTAGTTCCGGAACTCTCAGTGAGAACGCTTGCACGACTATTCTATCTGAAGTGAGTTTTCTCTTTGTTTATGTAGTTTTTCTGTCCTTTGCCTTCACAAATAATCACTTAATGCAAACATATAATAGAAAGGAAGACCAAAAATATTTTTATGGGTCTTTAAATCCCTTCAGAAGGCTGCTTGTGGTACTGAAATGCTACAAAGCTATCTTTAATTATTGGCCTGCCTTGTAATTTGAACATATTTGAACCTGCATTCACTGCGAAGGCTGGTTTGTCTTCCACCATCGTTTCAACCTTTCATGTGGGGAAAAGCGTTGCTGCAACCTGTGAGCATTAGAAATTCTAATATTTGCCCAAGGACCTTAGAAAGTGGGGTATTGTGTTACAACTGTAGATCATCTAGCTGTTTATTTCACAATCTTGGGTTGGCCAATGTCTGCGGCTAATCACAGAGCTCAGCCAAGCATGTTCTTTCCTGGTGTTAGCACCTTGTAAAACCCCAGATTCCGGGTAGTGGAGGAGATAGTTTTCAAAGGTGAAACAGGCCTGGCCAAAGAACCATTTTTCCTCTCAAGGCAGGTAAAAAGCTACCAAACCTGTCTTAGGGACTTACCCACTCCTTTGGACACTCACTGTATTTCTTATTTCAAGCTCTGCAATCCTGAAATAACAACAACTGTACGGAAGGTGGTTAGGGAAATAAAATGAGGAAATATTTATAAAGTTCCCAGCAGAGTGCCTAACTTGTGAAAATAACCAATAAGGGGAATCTATTATTTAATTGTTATTACCATTGTATTCATTATCAAAAATAATAAATATACTTGAAAGTTTCTCTTTGAGAACTCTAATAAAATAACATAAAAGGAAACTGAAAGAGAATTATAGCAGGGAGCCTTGACTTGTTTATTCAGCCAATCCATCATAAACTGACTAAAACCCAACAGTCAATAAAAGTAATTTAAGATCATACAACATAAATCCATACCAAGGAGACAAATGTTTGTAGTGGCATCCCATGCACTTAGTTGTCATTGTATCTCTTCCAATTTTATGCATAAACATTGGGTAAAATTGCCTTAAAAGGAGACTGACTTCTCTTTAACATTTTTTCCAAACCGAGGGGGCCTGTTTTGAGGATCCCTAGAGTTACCATGGATTTCCAGATATGAGAAATCCCTTGTAATTCCCTCAACTTAGCTACCACTGAATGTTACCAGTATTTTCACATGGTGAATTTACTGTGTAGTTTTTCATTTAATTCTTGCAACATCCCTATGAGATGCATTTCTTCAAAGTATGCTTCTGGAAATCTCTGAGAGTCACGCAAACAAACCTTTTGTAATATTTCAGAAAAGAATTAAGGTAGATTGTTTAGAGTCAGTGTTGTTTAAATACTAATTACAACCATAGTAAATTTTGGTATAAACAAGGTAAACCAGGATTATTTTATTAAAAAATTTATAGAGACAACAACAAAAAACCCCAGGAACAAATAATGTCTAATGTTTACAAAGTGGGCCAGGCATGATTATAAACACTTGATATATACTACCTCGTTCAATCCTTGTAACAACCCTGGATTGTAGTCATTTTTTTAGCTACGAGACTGAGATCAAGGGGCATTACATGACTCGTCTAGGAGCACGAAAATAGTGGGAGAAAAGGCTTTGAAACCTGGTCATTAATGCCAAGGATCTTAATCATAATCTCTACATTATGTCATTCCAGAGATGGAGTTAACAACAGGCAAAAAATATACTGTGTTCAGGAAGACTATACATATTATAGGCTGAATGTGTGTGTCCCCACAAAATTCATATGTTGAAACCTAATCTCCAAGGTGATGGTATTAGGAGGTGGGGAGTTTGGGAGGTGAATAGGTCATGAGATTGGAGTCCTCCTGATGGGATTAGTGCCCTTATAAAAGAGACCCCAGAGAGCTCCCTTATCCCTTCCACTATGTGAGGACACAGCGAGAAGATGGCTGTCTGTGAACCAGAAAGCAGGTCTCATCAGACAGATTTGGTAATCTGCCTGCACCTTGATCTTAGATTTCCAGCCTCCAGAACTGTGAGAAATAAATTTCTGTTGTTTACAAGCCACCCAGTTTATGTTGGAACTCTGTTATAGCAGCCTGAACAAACTAAGGCTAATATGTTAGTGTCTCTGCACATACAGGAAGATAGATATTTCTTTCTACCACTTTCCATGATAGACTTTAGTTAAATAGTAGAAGACAATGGCTTCAAATGTGATTTTCAAGGAGGTCTGTAGCCTGGAACCTGAGATGAAGGTGTGATGGGAAAACTTAAAAGGGGTACAGAGGTTGGAGCTTTGGAGACTTCTATAGAAGGTGGCACACTGGTAGCCTTTATTAAAAAAAGAATGGCATAGAGATAAAGCACATGGACTGCCCTGGTAATGCATCAGAGGTCTGAATAATTTGTAGTTCAGAACAGATGTTCTCTTAGTTGATCTGAGTGTCACAGATGATTAGAAAAAAATAACTATTGCCTGGCAGAGAGAGGATTATGGCAGACTCTGTGGCCTATGGACCCTCCATCATCTGCTCAAATTGGAATCCAGTGGCTGCCGGGTGACTGGCACTTGTCAAAGGGAAAGTCTTTATCGGGACATTCAGCACGGTGCTCCTCAGCAAGAAACAGCCTCAGGGGCAAATGAAATTTTCCTCTTAGACATAATACATGAAATAAGCCCCCACACCCCCTTTTTCCTCAAAAATTTTTCTATTCAAAACGTTTAAATGATACTTCTGTTTGAGTCAGAACTACTGTAGGCTGTGGCACTAAAACATGAGGAGAGTGAGTAAAGGTGTGCCAGGCAGAAAGTAAGAGGAGATGAGAGGGAGAGAGACAGAAAAAGAGAGACTATTGAATTTATTACTATTTTGGCAAATATATATAATATGATATTTCACATAATTGAATTTTTCCGTAAGGCTATTCATTTAAATCTCCCTAATTCCTCTCTATAGATTCAAGATTTGGAAAAATTTTAGGAATTAGGAAATTTAGAAATCTTTAAAAAAGATGAATAACCATCACTCTATGCAATTGTTATCCCTGGATAATGGGATTGGCAGGTGCCTGTAGGGAAAGGGTGAGGAGATTTTCAAGTTTATTTTATACACTTTCTGTGTTTGACATTGTTATAACTAGCTTATATGACTTTTGTAATTTTAAAGAGTACGGAAAAGATAAAGAGACCACAGACTTTTCAGTCTTCTTGCAGATTGTTGAATATAATGGAACTTCCGTAGAATCCCTGTGCATGCCTAGAGTGCAAATGTGCCTTTCCCAGGTGGGGAATGTGTACATAGTGCCCAGGTGGCAGTGATGAAGACAGTATTGCACTGGTGAAAAATACACACGTAGATTATTTGGACAGAATAGAGAGCACAGAAATAGACCAACACAAATATGCTCAACTTGTGTTTGACAAAGAAGCAAAGGCATTAAATGGAGAGGAGATTGTCTTTTTGGCAAATGTACTGGAACAACCTTATATCCACATGCAAAAAAAAAATCTAGACACAGATCTTAAATTCTTTCAAAAAATTAATTCAAGTTGGATTATGAGCCTAAACATAAAATGCAAAACTATAAAACTTCTAGAACATAAAACAAAATCTAGGTGACCTAGGGGTTTTTGTGATGAATTTTTAGATACAATACCAAAAGCGTGACTCATGGAAAAGAAATTGATAAATTGGACATTATTAAAATTTAAAAAATCAGCTCTGTGAAAGGCACTCTTAAGGAAATGAAAAGACAAGCCACAGTGGAAGAAAATACTTGCAAAATATGTATTTAATAAAAGACTTTTATCCAAAATATATGAAGAATTCTTAGATCCTTACAATAGGAAAGTAAACAACTCAATTAAAAAATGGGCAAGCATTTGAACTGACACTTCACTAAAGAAGATATACAGACGGCAAATATACATATGAAAAGATACTTAATCATAATTTGGCGTTAGAGAATTGCAAATTAAAATACAATGAGATACTACTACTCACTCATTAGAAGGGCTGAAAAAAACTTGCCATCCTCAAATGCTGGTGAGGATGCAAAGCAACAGAAACTCTCATTCATTGGTAGTGGGAATGCAAAATGGTATAGCTACTTTGGAAGACAGTTTGGTAGTTTCTTACAAAGCTAAATTGTTTTACCATATGGTACAGTAATTGCACTCCTAGTAATCTACCCAATTGTTTTGAAAATTTTGTCCACACAAAAACATGCTCAGAAATATTTATAACAGGTTTGTTCATAATCACCAAAAACTGGAAGCAATCAAAATATAAATTCATAAAGAAACTGTGGTAGATCCATACAAAATGGAATATTGTTCATCAATAAAAAGAAATGAACTTCAAGCCACAAAAAGACATGGATAAATCTTACATGCATATTGTTAAGTGAGAGAAGCTAGTCTCAAAAGGGTATATACTCTGTAGTTTCAATTAATCATATTCTGGAAAAGGCAAAACTGTAAAGAGAATAAAAAGACCTATGCTTTATAGGAGTTCTTGGGAAGGACTAGAGGGAAAAATCGGTGACATACAGGAAATTTTAATGGCAGAGAAATTATTCTGTATGATACTGTAATGGTGGATATATGACACGATGCGTTTGTCAAAACCCATAGAACTTCACAACACAAAGAATGAAGCTTAATAAATGCAAATTAAAAAATAATTATTTTTTGTGTGTGTGTTGAAGGATCCAGAAAAGAATGCATACTGTGAGAAGAGAACCTAACTTTATTACAAATATATGAAGCATCCCTACTGGAGGGGATGAGGAAAAAGTACTGACCTAAGTGTCTTTGGAAATTATGGAGGTTGTATGACTAAAGACAAAATGATCTGCACAAAAGCACTGTACTCTCGTTGATAAAGTTTTTTCCTACAAGGGTGTGGGTTAACAATTCTGATATTGGTGTACATGTATATTTTAATTTAACAATTAGAAAAATGGATGATGGATAGGGGGATCAAGTTTTCTCACAGTTGGAGTGAGTGGCAAGCAAGCAGAGGAGGCTAGAATTATCCATGCGATAATAGATAAGAGGTAGGGATGTCAGCAAAAACTCATACTTAGTTGTGTACAGATATAGATGGTTAAATATAAAATAACGTGTGTGTACATCAATAAGCACACACATATTTTTGTTTGGTCTATCAGCTGTGAGGGCCTGAAAGAAATGATCCCCCAGTAGCAATTAGTACACCTAGTGCTCAGATCTTATTTTCTAAAACCACTCTTCAATAAAAGGAACTGGGGCTCCTTGAAGAAATGACTAGATCTAAGACATTAGAACTTGGGTAGGTATTAATTCTTCTTTAAATGTTTGGTAGAATTCACCAGTGAGGCCATCTGGTCCTGGGCTTTTCTGTGTTGAGAAGTTCTTGATTACTGATTCAATCTTCTTACTTGTTATTGGTCTGTTCAAATTTTCTATTTCTTCATGGTTTAGTCTTGGTAGGTTGTATGTTTCTAGGAATTTATCCATTTGTTCAAGATTATCGCATTTTCTGGCATATAATTATTCATAGTAGTGTCTTATGATCTTTTGTATTTCTATGGTATCAGTTGCAATGTCTCCTCTTTCATTTCTGATTTTATTTATTTAAGTCATCTCTGTTTTTTTCTTAGTTAGCCTAGCTAAAGATTTGTCAGTTTTGCTTATCTTTTCAAAAAACCAGCTCTTAGTTTTGTTGAACTTTTCTGTTGTTTTTCTGCTTTCTATTCCATTCATTTTTTTTTTTCTGATCTTTGTTATTTTCTTCCTTATGATAACTTTGGACCTAGTTTGTTCTTCTTTTTTAGTTCCTTGAGATGTAAAGTTAGGTTGCTTATTTGAGATCTTTCTTGTTTCTTAATGTAGGCATTTATCACTATGAACTTTCTCTTAGAACTGAATTTTCCAGTTTTTCTCCTCTTATTGATTTCTAATTTTATACCATTGTGGTTGGAAAAGATACTTAGTATGATTTTAATCTTTTTAAATTTGTGAAGCCTTGTTTTGTAACCTACCATATGATCTCTCCTGGAGAAGGTTCTGTGTGCACTTGAGAAGAATGCAAACCAATTTTGAAGGTAATTTCAGTAATTCTTAAGTTAAAGAGTGATTAAATATTCACCAATCAAAGTGGAGCCAACAAGCATTTTGTCCCTCTACCATTCCTCATTTGTCACTGACTCTAGCTGATATAACTTGCAGCACATTTGCATCGTAATTTACCTCTCACTCTCATTCTCACCTGGTCAGAAACTCTTTCAATATTTGGTAAAATCCTTTTGAATAATTACCCCAATATATAATTTTGACAAATATGCTTTTCTATGGATTCAGCAAAACAAACTGACAGTAGATTTGCCACTTAATAAATGCTGCAGAAAACTGTGGTTGGGTATTTGATACTTACATATCTTTATTTTGGTACATTTGTGTCTCAGAACAACTCATGACCTGGTGCCAAAAGTACATAATGTCCACATTCCAAAGAACATGTGAATTGTTTGGGGTCACTGTTTATTTTTGCGCGTTAGTATTTAGAAATCTCATGGAGTGGCAGTCTCCGTTGTGCCTTCTAAGCCACTTGACTATAGAAATTATAGAATTTATAATTCTAATGCTTTATATTGACTCTCTTGGCTATCATTCCTGCCTACCATTAGGACTCTTATCAGTGATTTGAAAGAATAAGTGAAATAGCCTTTGTATATAAATATCATGCATATATTACATGCTAATTTTAAGGTCACACTTGGGCCAAAATGATAGCCTTGAAAGGAGAGGGAGTTAGCATTATGAAACTTATAGTATCTCTACTAGAACCTTTCAACATGGAAGCTTTCCAGCACACATTCTCAGACTAAATATGAATGCAATTTTAAAGGTGATGGTGAAAAAATGTAAATTGACATGTAAAAGATCAGGACAAGTTTTATGAATCCCATTCCCTTATTCATTCATCATTCATTCATTCATAGTTTATTTATTTTCATTTTTATTTTATCTTGCTTTTTTCTTTATCATGTAAAGAATGAAAAGCTAGCCTGTTTTTAACAAATCCTCACATGGAAAACAATTGGGAAAGATGTACAAAAATGTATATCTGGGATTTTGAACCCGAATCTTACCTCACATGTTTTTATGGGCCTAGATTTACTACACGTGTCTATAGTTGTATATCTAGACTCACACTACGTACAAAAATTATTTTGAAGACCTCTCCTAACATTGTAATAGAAGCTTTCTTTCAGTACCCAATAGTGGAGAACATCTTTTAAAGTCATACCTGAGAGGGTCTTGGCACATATAGGAGCTGTTTATTCATCAGGTATTTTGTGTTTTGTGTGCACCAGGCATGCTCTACATGCTGGAGATGCAGGTGTTAATAAGGCAAACAAAGCTTTGGCCCATGAGGAGTTTACATTTTATGAGAAAAGGGTAGAAAATACATACAACAGCATAATATGTAATGTCATATCTGGTTCTGATTTTGCTATAAATAAAGTGAAATTTAGCTAAATGGTGAGAGAAAAGAGGCTGCTTAGAGCAGACAGTCAGGAAGCACCTCTTTGAGGAGATGATATTTGAGCAGAGAAATAAGTAATAATTCCCCTAATATCTTGGAGGCAAGCATTCAAGGAAGAGAAAACACAGTGCAAAGATCTGAGGCAAGAACCAGCGTGGATGATCAAGGGATGACTTAGAGTAGACTGAACATGGGGAGATGGAGATGGTTCTAGCAGGTGAAGTCAAGGGTGGTCAAACACCAGACCATGTGAGGGACCATGGCAAGACTTTAGATTTCTTCCTAAATGAAGCAAATAGTGAAGGATTTAAAAATAGGAGTGATGTGACAAGTTTTGTTTTTAAAACATCACACTGGCTGCTTTTGAGAATAAGTGTAGAAAGTGGGGAGAATAGTGGAAGAGGAGAGATGAGGAATGGTGGGTGATTTGTCTAGGGTGTTATTGGTGGACACTAAGCAAGAAGATCAAATTCTGGAGATACGTGTAGTAGAGCCAAATGGATTTGCCAGCAACTGGACGTGGGAGATGAGATTGAGAGAAATCACCAATATTTCTAGGAATTTTTGGCCTGAACAACTAGACAACGGTGATACTTGGTCAGTGAGATAAAATGACTAGTAAAATAGAAATTTTAAGGGAAAATCAAGAATTCACTTTTGGAGGGGTTTATTTTGAGATGGTTATTAAACATTTTAACAAAAACAGTGGAATAAACTTGGAGAACAGGGAAATGGCTGGGACTAGAAATATAAAAATGGGAGTCATCAGTATGGTATACATAAAGAACACCTGCCATATTCCTGATTATACAATTTGAAAAGAAAATTTCACTAATATAAGTGTAACAGGATCATTGCAGAAAGTTAGAAAATGAAGATGAGCATCAATGAAAAAATAAAAATCATCTAGTTGATACTTTTTTACCAAAGCTACATCATTTAAAACTTAGGTCCCTTTCCTATTATTATAATTATTAATTTAAAATCTAGCCTCAGTGGCCTAGTGGTTAAGTTCAGCATGCTCTGCTTCGGCAGCCCCAGTTCGGTTTCCAGGCATGGACCTACACCGTTCACCTGTGGCCATGCTGTGGCGGTGACCCACATACAAAATAGAGGAAGACTGGCAACAGACGTTAGCTCATGGTGAATCCTCCTCAACGAAAAAAATAAACCTAGTTCTGTGACTTTTTTAATTGTGGAAAAAGTAACAAAATAAAAAGTAAAAAGTAAACAAAATAGGAGAGTGAATCCTTATATACATTTCATCCAGCTTCAACAATTAGAAACCTTCTGTCATTCTTTCCTTTATGCCTCTAGCCATTCCCAGTGACTACTTTCTGATTTATGAGATATAATTTGCATACAGTAAAACTCACCACTTTTACCATACATTTCTGTGAGTCTGACAAGTAAACATGCTCATATAATCCCTACAATAATCAAGATATAGAAGAATTCCAACACCCTCAAAATGACCCCAGGCATCTTTATAGTCAACTCCATCCCCATTCTCAGGCCCTGGCAAGCATTGATCTGCCTTCTGTCTCCATAGTTTTGCCTTTTCTGGTATGTAATACAGAGGAAATCATGTAGTATGTAGCCTTTTGAATCTGGCTGTTATTATTTTGATGCTCAAATTGTCCATAGTTTTTCCAGTGACAACCCTTTCAAATTGCTTCTTTGTCCTTCCAAACATTGGCGTCAGTTGTTTGAGCACTTCCTTCCTTTTGGTACAATAAGAATTCCAAGCTTGTCTTGTACTTGCCTTGCCTCAGCTCTGGAATCCACCATTTTCTCAGGATTACCAGGTACATTTAGTGGAAAATAGTATTTAGAAGCCAAAATCTGTGTGCTAAGTGTTTTTTGCTACTGAAATTTTGCCTTTTGCAAGTCCTCTCAGTAGACAGAACTAGGAAATATGTGTCTATACACACACACATGCACATATATGCATCTATATTTATTTAATATTATCTATCATTTATTTATCTATCTTGAAAACCACAAGTTCACACAGATAGCTTTGGTTCCAATCCAAAACAAAAAGGTTGATACTAGTTTCCTTCCTTTTCATATTTGCAACTTTCTTTCTCAACAGTGAGAAACCTGGTTTTCCCTTTTCTTAATTTATTTACTTATTTAATCAAACATCCTCTTTGTAACTCTTGTCTCTCTTGTGGTGCCATTCTTTTTCCAACTCTCAGATTCCCTTCTCTCTCCACTCAGATCCTCACACCCCCGGCGAGAACGTCCACTTCACCCACTTTAGTATCCAACACCCATGCCACAGGCACAACTCCTTGCTGATCGTGCCCTCCTTACTCCACTTGCATTACTTCTCTGTCCTGGGCTATCCCAGTGCATAGGTGCCCTCCTGGGTTAGCTTGGGGTCTGAAACTTTGTACCAGGCCTTGTGTGGATGCCCTTTTCATCCTGATGAAACTCTAATATCCAATTCTGGACCATCCCACATGCACTGACATCCTTGGCATTCCACTCAGGCTCCAATGCCACATACCAGGCCATCTTTGCTAAAGGATACCTTCCTCACCCTATTTGGGTTCTAAACTCCCATGCCTGGCTGTCCCCATAAGTGGATACCCTCTTTATCTCACCGGGGTTCTGACTCGGATCTGCTTTGGGCACTCATGATGCACCTGTATGGATGGCATTCATAGCCTGCTTGGATCTGACAGCCCACACCAGACTAGACACTGTTGTCTATCCCCTGGACATAGGATGCCCTCTTCCACTGTGCCCATGCCTTCCTCACCTCTCTTGGGACCTAACACCTCACGCCAGAGTGTATCTCCACATGAGCACTACCCTCCCCCTGCGGGGGCTCTGACATCCAGTGCCAGGCCACTCCAGTTCATAGACGCCCTATTCCTCCTGCTGGGGCTCTGACATGCTGCACCAGGGTGCCAACTACAAATGTTGACACTGTCTATATCCTGTTTAAATTCTAACAACACCTGCCAAATGGGTCCTCCACTGGGGTGCCTTTCTCACCACTCCAGGACAGGGACTTCTTGTGGCAGGCTGCACCCCATCTTCTGCTATGGTATGGGGAACCTTGTCATCTCTTTTAGGATCAGATGCACAGGTCAGACCGCCACTTTGCAAGGATGTCTTCTTTAGTGACCCCACCTAGAGTGGGGCCACCCTGGTGAAGCACTTACACCTCTGTCATCCCACTTGGGTTCTGAAACCCCTCACTAGGAAGTCCTCCTACATGGACACGCTCCTCAATCTGTTTAAACTGTAACACCCAGAGTCAGGAAGCTCACCTACATGGGTGCCTCCCACCCCATTCAGCCCTGACACCCACATCCAGGACCCTCCCCTATGTGAAGCCCCCACTCATTGCGCTCTGACACCTGCTCTGGTTCCTCATGACTCCTGTCCCCCACCTGCTAGCATGGATACTTTCCCCACTGCGTCCTAATTACTGGCTTTAGGACCAGTGTTTTTTCAGGAGGGGAAGAGGAAGAGTAAAAGGAATAGAAAAAGACGAGTTCCCACTATCTTTTGAATAGTATTTTCATTTTGGAGAAAATAGTCTCATTACAATTCTTATTTTTCTTTTATTTTTTTCCAGTTTTATTGAGATATTATTGACACATAGCTATGTATAAGTTTATGTTGTACAGCATAATTATTTGACTTACATATATCATGCAGTGATTACCACAATAAATTTAGTTAACATCCACCATCTCATATAGGTACTATATATATATATATATACACACAATTCCTATTTTTCTAATTCAGGTACCTCACCCATCTTACAGTTGGAATGAAAGCGTAGAACCAGCACTCACCAGTCTCATGCTCCCACACAAAACTTGCTGGTGAGAAATGTGAGGACACAGGTATCATGGGGCGTTTCTATTTTCAGAGTGTGGGTTTGGGTTGTGTTGGGGCACCTGGCCTTTGATGGTGACCACAGGGGTGTGGTTTCCCAGGGGCTGTGAAGTCAAGGGCCTGGTAGAGAAGTGGCTTGAGTAGCATGGTAGTGTCTTTGTTCTGACTTCTTCCTCACTGGGTGGCCAGCAATGGTGAGAACAGCTCCATCATCAAACCACTTCTGCACCTCAGTTTTGGGCATCCTTCCTCCCAGCCGTTCGGTGTAATCTCCAATACAATTTAATAAACATGCTTTCTGCTTAATCAGCCGGAGGCAACTTCTGCTTCTTGTAACGAATAGGCTTGCCTGATCAAGATGACATTAAGTGGTTAAGATCAGAGAACATTACCAAGTGAGAGACAGAGAGAGAGAAAGAGAGTTGTCAACTGAGAAGAGAAGACTAAACTTTTTGTCAATAGGTTTGGTATTTAAATATTTAGGGCAAATCAGTTTTCTCCCCTCCGTTAGTGCATTTGTTGAATCTCCAATAGCCTTCAAAACTTACCAAATGAGCTGTATCTTAACAATTCTTCAGCTCTCATTTCTCACGCTGTCCTTTTTATGTATTCTACATCCTACTTACAGTAATTGTTTTTAAACCTCACCTAAGTTTGCTTCCTGCACACGTTTCCAAGTGTTCTTTCCTCAACATGGCCAAATCAAGAGGCGTTTTCTTTGAAGTCTTCTACTTTCTTTCATTTACAATCAAACATTCCTCCCTATAAACTTTCATAAAGCGTTGTGTGGGGATGAGGTATTTACATGTTTGTTCCTTGAGTTGCTTGAGGCACTATGTCTTATTTATTGTTGTATCCTTGAAATATTAAACAGAATTTCTTGGGTCAATGAGTGCTCTGTTAACGTTTGCTGCATTGAAGAGACAGAAGAAAATAACAGAAAAAGTTGCCTCTGTTGGAGAAAGATATGCATTCAGGAAAAACAAAGGCAATAGGAGAACAGCAAAAATGACTTACTCCTGTGGTGATAATCATGTACCAAACACATATGGTACATGTTACACGTGCCTTGTACCATGAGAAAGGGGGAAGTTCACTTAATCAACATTTATTAACCACTTATTCAGTACTAGACACAATGCCAGGAATAAATCAGGCATGATCCCTGCCTCCTGCAACATGGAGGGAGAGGTTAATCAATCACTTAGCTCTTTCAGCAGATGCTCGTTGAGCACCACGTAGTGAGGACATCGCATAGATATAGCCTCTCACCTCATGGAATTTACAGTCTTACGGTTTCAATAGGCAAGATTTATTATGACTTTGGTATGTTTTGAAGAGTTGTAAGGGGAACTTTTTACATTATTATTAAGATTCAGAGTGAAACAAGGCGGGGCTTAGGATGGGGTTTGAGAACACGAAGAAGCATGACCCTCAGGAGGACTGGAAGTGGGGGGTCAACTGGTGCAGGTGTTGCAAGGAGGGGTTTGGTGGGGGCGTGATACAACAGCCACTACCTGACGCATGGGTCATCAGGGTTATTGTGGATTCTGGGATCTAGATAAGCCGTGATAAAACAGTGCTTTCGGGACATTGGTCTTCTGTTCTATGGCATGGGCTTCACATGTGAACAGCATCCTGTGTGTGAAGTTGTGACATAATGAGCCACAAGAACTTGTTTGAAACAGACACAATAATAGCCCTTGAAAGAACATCTTAACTGGTTGAGGTATGGTTATGAAACCTGAGTTGAATAACCCTGGTAGACTACAGGGTCTTAGAAGCAGGAAGCTTAGGCTGCCTAGGTGTATGTGAATCTGCCTCAGGATGAAGTCAAAGCTCCTTTGTATGTCAGAGAAGGTCCCCATGACCAATCCCCTGCCTGTCCCTCTGGCCTCATCTCTCATAGCAACAAAGACCGTATTCTAGTTTTGAGCATGCCAATTACTTTAGTGACCCAAGATCACCATGCTACCTCTGGCCACACCTCTCCTGAGACCATCCTCCCATTTCATAACTGTGAAACTGCTATTGGATGTTTAAACCAAGACTCAGGGTAGCACTCTCTCTGAAATCTTTTTTGACAATCCAGGGAAGAACTGATGATGACTAAATTTGTGCATTCATTTTTACCCTATATTGAATTATATTGTTAACTTTGAGATACCCTATTGCAACTATTTGCTTATACATGCTCTTGGCTTGTAACACTGATGACATAGCAACATAATTTGATAAATAAATACATAATTTTTATAATCCCAACAATTAGCAAAATGCTTGGACAACTAGAAATCTCTGTTATGTTTTGTTGTTAAACGAATAAATGAGTCACAACTTGGATGACCAATATTTTTTTTGGTTGGACTGTATACAGAATTCCTAGATGAGGTTGTTTAGGCTCATGAGGCTAGATGAGGAAGTTCAAGGCTCAAGAGAGTTCCAGTCCTTTAAGGAAATTTTCTGATATTTTGGAAAAGGGAATTGGGCATGCAATAAGACTTTCACACCTCAATAGAGAACTACTTTATTTTAGATGAACAAACAACATTACCAAATTTATATTGCTTGATTACTTTGATTTCTGGAGTCACCTTTGGGTCAACACATTAAAAAGAACGGCCTCTGGAAAAATTTATGGACAAGTGGATGTCCCGTGGCAGGGCCGGATGCCAACGCAGGCAACTGATCCGAACAAGTTGTTCTTCTTGCTTCAAATAACTTCTCTCGCTCCAATGAGTAAAGCAAAAAAAATCAAAATAGGACAGAGCGTGTAAGCAGAGACAAGCAGCTTAGTGCAGCGGCGGTGCTGGGGGGGCGGGGAGGGAGAAATTATACAATGAAGCAACGACAGTGCAAATCAGTGCACATCCCAGGATGCCATACTGTACAGCCATTCAGAGATGAGGAGGATTGCATGGTATTATAGCCAAACATTTACAAGTCACTGTCTATGTAAAATTGTTATAAAAAATGATGAAAACATGAAAACTGTGCCTATTATGAGATCCTTGGAGAAAGGGTCTCTGTACAGAGGAAAAGCGGTCAAATGATGACTTTCACCTCCTCCTGGAGACTTCTTAGTTTCAGACTATACCTACGTCCTACCAGGGCTTCCGTTCCTGGGCCATTTACCAGCAGTATACCCATCCCTCATCCCTGCAGTGCAGTCTTATGCAGCCAACTGGAGGTTTGACAATGGGGGATGGAGAAACAGAGGAGGGCTTTGCCTCCCCTGGTACAGCCACACGGGATGCAGGGTCCTTCCCCATCCCACTGCCTCTGCACACCCATATGGACACCTGGGCCATTATGTTGGGTCCCAGCACCGAAGGAAGGCTTGCTCACACTTCTGTCATAATTTTGATGATGATCCCAAATCATTTGAGAAAGAAAGCAGGATATAGATAATAAACAAAAGATGTAGACCTTTCTTCATTGTTCATATTTTAAAGATGAGTGATTGCTCTCAAACTTATACGTGAAAAGGTACTTTTGAGTAAGCCAATTTCATCATTTGGTGTTATTATAGACACCACACGTTACTTCATTTATTTATCTCACATTCATTTGATTACAGACATAATTTTAAATGCAAGCTTATAAATGAGTGCCTGAGCAAACACATCATATTTTATAGAATCTCTTTTCTCCCCATTTTGAGTAAGCAGGATTTTAAGATTTTAGAACTTCTCCTCAATTTCGAGTAGGGTCTCTTTTAGCATGCCTGGCGCCGGGATCCCAAGCATGCTTCCCTAGAGATTCTGTATCCTGTCATCCTTAATTCTGTGACTGGAATGTGCTATCTTCACTATTACATATTTAACCAGTTTCCTTAAAAAAAACAACAACAACACTTTTTATTTATTGTGAAGTGAAACCCACATACTAAAAAGTAAAAGAGACAAACAGACGGAAAATAATCCAAAGTGTACAGATCAATAAATCACCACAGAGAAAGCTCCTGTGACCATTGCTTAGGTAAACTATCAGGACACGGCCACTGTGGCCCCCGGACCACTCCTTCTCCCTGTTCCGAGTTCTTCCACTGAAGTGGAGCTTTGCTTGTCTTCAAACTTTGTTTCACATGAAAAATATGGAATGGATTATTTTGTGTCTGTTTCTTTCACCTAATATTATATTTCTGAGTCTCATTTAAATTATCCCACATAGAACCAGTCTGCTCACTTTCATGACTGAGGACTATCCTATTGTATAAGTACACCACAATACACTTATCCATTCTACGTATGCACCATATAAATAATGCGTTTATCCACTCTACATATGTCTATAGACGTTAGGATTGATTCAAGATTGGGCTCTTATAAATAACCCTTCAGTTACCCTTTTTTTTTTTTTTGCTGAGGAAGATTCATCCTGAGCTAACATCTGCTGCCAATCTTCCTCTTTTTGTATGTGAACCACTGCCACAACACGGCTACTAACAGACGAGTGCTATAGATCTGTGCCTGGGAGCCAAACCCAGGCCACTGAAGCCGAGCATGCCAAACTTAACCACTAGGCCACTGGGGCTGGCCCTACCATTTTTTAACATGTCTTCTGATGCAAACATGCACGCCTTTCTCTTGGGCATGTACCTACTAGAAGTGGAATTACTGGGCCTTAGGAAACACGTATGTTCATATTTAATAGTTAATGCCAAACTGTTTTCAAAGATGCTGTATTAATTTACATTCTGCCCATAGTCCTTTTGTTCTCTATTGAAAACTAGTTTTTCTTTGTTTAATGCTTATTTACCACCTATAATTTATACATTGATAATTCTAATTACAGGATCATACATGTTAACGTTACAAGAGATTTTCCAAACTAAGTAGCTATAACCTTTTATCCTGTACGTATGAAAACCAAAATTGAAGGAAGGAAAGAGAATATCTGAAGAGTATATCTTCTGATTGACCAGATTTTATCTTCCCAGCTAGGTGTTATAATTCTTGCACTTCTTAGTAGCCCCCAACACCTATGTGAACTAGTACTTCAGCACATTCGGCATTTTCCTGGGGGACTTTACCCCCTGTGACCTTACAAGTTCTCCTGGCTTCGAAACTGTGTAAGACATGAACACACATTTGCAAGTGCATTCCTCAGATATCATCCCAGCATGCTTTTAACTTTCAATTTTATACATACTACACAGTTTTGGTTGCTTAGCATATGATTTTATTGGGCTTTTCAGTTGCATTATTACTGACAATATTTTTTTTTCTCACCTACCCATTGTCTATTTTCCAATGTGAAAAAACCCAAACTGTGGGAAAAGCAATTCTAAGCCTTTTCTTCAGAATTGTTTCTTCCCTGCACATGTTTTCTATTATGTTGGCTATGGAAAAATAATAAGGTATTTTTTTAAAGTGGTTTTAGGATTTATTCAATTAAGGGCAGTTGAAATGTGGTTTTAATGCTCAGAATATCTATAAATATAAGGACAATTTAATTCCACTTAAATACAAGCAAACTTTAGATTCTATTTTCATTTTAGAATTAAATATTGTGAAGAAATTATTTACTTATATTGCAAAGAAACCTATTGAGAAAGTTGATTTTTATTGTTTTCTTTTTGTGTCATGTTTACTTTGACTTCTAATCTACTAGAACTCTTACTCTCCCTGATGTGAAGACAGCAATCACTAAGCAATAAATGGAGGAATGACTACTGAAAGCAAAATGGTATAATGAAATTTACTGTTATAAGTAGTAAATCCTGTAGCGATGAGTGGGCAGCCAAGTATTAAAAATTTGTTAATGGGGTTTCAGCTCTGATATGCGAAGAGCTCAGAAGTCCTCACTCTCACCTGAACACGAGAAAGAGCTGAACAAACTACAAATCAATCACTTTGCTTGGACCAATTAAAAAATCTAGACCACAGGGTGAACAACCACCCTGAAATCTGAAGAGACAGGTGACTACAGACAGCCACCCCCCAAATCTGCTTACCAGAAAGCTACAGGACCCACACTGGTATGTAAATAGTAATTTTGACAAATTGCTGGAGTCTGAATGTGAAATATTGTGAAAGTGAGAAACTTCTGGGGGCCACAGTTTTGCGGATCCCTCACAGTTTCATGAGTTTTACTTCCAAGAACCACAGCAGGTCCTCCTGGTAAAGATCCAAGAAAACTACTCTCCTGTATCTGGCAGGGGGAGGTGTGTGAAGTAACTATTAGGAAACATACCCAGAGTGTTTCCATAACAAAGGCCTACCCTCCAGGGGAAAAGACTTTACCAGAAACTATCTCACATTAAATACCTTCTACCCACTGTAGCCTTCCTGTCTTACCTGAGGGGGAAGGAAAGTAAGAAACACTAGTGAAGGTCACAGCCCAGGGACATGGACACACCGAAGACTGAGATTTATCATAAGATTATAGAACACTTCCCCTTCCCTTGAGAACATGGAAAATTATGAGTTAAAGAGGGCACTACATAATGAAAAAGGGATAAATTCTCCAAGAAGACATACAATCCATAACGCACAGAGTGTCAGAATACATGGCACAAAAACTCCTAGAACTGTGATGAGAAGTAGACAAACCCACTGCTACAGTGGAGTCTTCAACAGCCTCTGTCAGCGTTTGATAGATCAAGGAGGCTGAAAATTTCTAAGAATATAATTGATCTGAACAGCACCATCAATCAACTTGATCTGATTGACAGTTATAGAGTTCTCCATCCAACAACAGTAGAAGACACATTCTTCTCAAGCTCACATGGCACATTCACCTAGATAGACCACATTTTGAGACATAAAACACACCTCAACACATGTAAAATATAGAAATAAAACAAACTATATTCTCAGACCACAATGGAATGAAACTAGAAATAGTTAATAGAAAAATACTGGAAAATATCCAAATATTTGGAAATTTAACAACACATTTCTAATTAGCACATGAGTCAATGAAGAAGCCTCAAGAAAAACAAACTGTTTTTTTACCTAAGTGAAAGTGAAAATATAACTTATCAAAATTGATGGAATGCAGTGAAAACAATGCTTAGAAGGAAATTTATAGCTTTAAATGTATATATTAGAAAATAAGAAATATTTATGATCAATAATCTAAGCTTCCACTTTAGGAAACTAGAGAAAGAATACCAATTTCAACCTTAAAGCAAACAGAAGAAGAGAAATAATACAAGTTAGAGGAGAAATCAATGAAATTGAAAACAAGAAATCAATTGAGAATACCAGAAAAATCAAAGTTCTTTGAAAAGATCAATAAAATTGATGAACCTCTAGCTAGGCTAGCTAAGAAAACATGCGAGAAAGCACAAATTGCCCATATCAGAAGTGAAAGAGAAATCATCACTACTGATTCCATAGATATTAAAAGTATAACAAGGAGAGATTATGAACAACTCTATGCCTATAAGTTTGATAATTTAGATGAAATGGAACAATTTCTTGAAAGGCACAAATACCAAAATTCAGAAAATGAAACATTGATTATCTGAGTAGGGCAATATCTATTCAAGAAGTTGAATCAATAATCAACAACCTTAAAAAAAGCAGCAACCTATGAGCTGGCCCAGTAGTGTAGTAGTTAAGTTCACGCCCTCCACTTTGGCAGCCCAGGGTTCACAGGTTCAGATCCCGGGCATCGACATACACACTGCTTATCAAGCCATGCTGTGGCAGGAATTCCACATATAAAGTGGAGGAAGATGGGTACAGATGTTAGCCCAGGGCCAATCTTCCTCAGCAACAAAAGAGGAGGATTGGTAACAGATGTTAGCTCAGGGTTAATCTTCCTCACCAAAAAAAATAAATAAATAAAAGCAGCAACCTAGATGTTTTCACTGGTGAATTCTACCAAACACTTAAGGAAGAAAAGATGCCAATACTCTATAATTTCTTCCAGAAAATAAAAGCAGAGGAAACACTTCCAAACTCATACTATGAAGCCATCATTACCCTAGTAACAAAGTCAGATAAACACATTAAAAGAAAAGCAAACTACAGACCAATATCTTTCTTGAACAAATTGAATTCAGAAAGGTATAAAAAGCATTATACGTCATGATCAAATGGGACATATTCCAGATTTGCAGTACTGATTCAATATTCAAAAATCAATTGCTGTAATACACTATATCAACAGAACAAAGAAGAAAAATCATATGATCGTATTAATTGATGCATAAAAAGCATTTGATAAAATCCAGCAACCATTCATGATATTTTTATAGCAACTCTCAGCAAAGTAGATATAGAAACGAGCTTCCTCAATTGATAAAGAACATCTACAAAACACTACAGCTAACATCATACTTTATTGTGAGAAACTGGATGCTTTTCCATTCAGATCAAGAAAAAGACAGGGATGTCCCATCTCAATGTTGTTTTGCAAATCATACTGGAGGTACTAGAAAGTGCAAGAAGATAAGAAAAGGAAATGAAAATTCACAGATTGGAAAGAAAGAAATAAAACTGTTTTTTTCTCCCTACAGATGACAATTATCTATGTATAAATTATGAAAGAATTGAAAGTATTCTGGAGTTAATAAGCAATTGCAGCAGAAAATAGCGTTATGTATGCAGAAAACAATGTTAACATACAAAAGACAATTGCTTTTCTATAAACCAAAATTAAATAATTGGAATTTGAAATTAAAAACAGAATACCATTTACAATAGCACCAAACAATGAAATAATTAAGTTTAAGTCTAACAAAATATGTACAGGAACTATATGCAGCAAATTAACACCTGATGAAAGAAATCAGAGAAGACCAAAATAAATGCATGAATATTCTGTGTTCATGACTGGAAAAATCAATGTTGTTAAGATGTTAATTCTTCCACATTGATCTATAGATACAATGTAATCCCAATTAAAATATCATAAATCTATTTTATGGATATGGACAAAGTGATTTTAAACTTAATGTGGGAAGGCACAAGACCCAGAATATCCAGTACTATACTGAAGAAAAAGAACAAAGTTTTAGAACTCACTTTACCCTATTTTAAGACTTATTATAAAGCTATAGTAATTATGACAACATGGTACCGGTGAAAGAATAAATACATAGATCAACAGAACAGAATAGAGAGCTCAGAAATAGACCCAAGCAAATATAGTCAACTGATATCTGACAAATGAGCAAAGGCAATTCAATGGAGAAAGTATAGCTTTTTCAACAAATTTTGCTAGAACACTGGAAGGTCATAGGCAAAAAGATGAATCTAGGCACACACTTTACACCTTCTGCAAAAATTAACTCAAAGTTGATCATAGACTCAAAGGTAAAATGAAAACCTGTAAGATTCCTTGAAGAAAACACAGGAGAAAATCTCGGTAACATTGAGTTTGGCAGTAAGTTTTAGATAGAGCACCAATAGTACAATCCATGAAATTAGAAGTGAAAAAGTTGAACTGTATTAAAATTAAAAACTTTGGCTCTGAAAGACACTGTTAATAAAATGAAAACAAATCAGAGAATGGGAAAAAAAGTATTTGCAACACATACATTAGATGATAGAATTGTATCCAAAATATACTAGAACTCTTAAAACTCAACAAAAAGAAAACAAAAAGAACATTTAGAAAATGGGCAGAGATCTGGCCTGACACCTCACCAATGAAGGTACATAAATGGGAAGCACACATTATGAAAAGATGCTCAATATCATCTGTCATTTGGGAATTCATCACTAAACAGCAACGAGATACCACTACAAAACTATCAGAAGGGCTAAAAGAAAAATAAAAAAACAAAAACCAAAAAACTGACATTACCAATTGCTGACGACATTGCAGAACAACAAGAATGGTCATTCATTGCTGGTGGGAATACAAAATAGCACAGCCACTTTGGAAGACTGTGTGGTAGTTACAATCAAGGCTAAACATACTCTTCACAGTAGGATCCAGCAACCACACTCCTGGGGATTTACCCAAATGAGTTGTGAACATCTGTCCACACTGAAACCTTCCCCCAAATGTTTATAGCAGCTTTATTTATAGTCCCCCTAAATTGGAAGCAACTAAGATGTCCTTTAATAGGTGAATGAATAAAGAAACTGTTGCACATCATACAACAGAATATGGTTCAGCAAAAAGAAGAAATGAGCTATCAAGCCATGAAAAGACATGGATAAGCCTTAAATGTATATTGCTAAATGAAAAGAGTCAGTGTGAAAAGGCTACATACTGTATGATTGATTATATGGCCTTCTGGAAAAGGCAAATCTACAGAGAGGGGGGAAAAAGATCAGTGGTTGGGAGGGGTTGGGCAAGAGGTATTGAACAGATGAAGCATGGGAGATTTTTAGGGCCGTGAAACTATTCTATATGATACTGTAATGGTCAGTACATGACATCCTGGATTTGTTAAAACCCAGAACTTTACAGCAGAAAGAGAGAACTTTAAGGTGTACAAACTTGAAAAAAAGGAAGTTGGGGGGTCCCAAGAAGAAATGCAGACCGCGACAAGAAAATGGAACAGCAAACCCGCTGGCACGAGTGCCCAGAGTTCACGGCGTGCTGAGTGCGGGGCAGCCCACCCCTTAGGACGCTGGGATACCCAGCATTTGTATGTTCACGCTCCTTCTCCTCATTTCACATCAAAAATGCCCATCCTCACATGATCACACTCACTGTCTAGTCTGGTGGAGAATCCCAAACATCATCCAGTGTTGGCATCCAAAACCAAGTCGAGAATCTGGCTTGTGAGACTCTGCTCTGTCATGTTCCTCCTAGAACTCCATCTTAAGTTACCCACCTCGCAAAAACCAACGGTTGTGGTGTTGGAAGGACCAGGCAGCTGCATTAAGAGGCGCTCTAAAGTCAAACAACGTGAGAAACAACACACTGTGATCACTGACTGCTGCCATCTCCTTGCCCAGGCACAGGGTGGATACCAGTATTTTTCACCAAGAATCTCCAATGCCCTGTGGCCTGTGTGGCCCAGTTCTGCCCTAGGTGGGCTCACATGGCCTACTGGATTCCGTCAAGGGGTCTGATGCCCTTCCTGAGTTCCACCATAACAGCCTAACCTTGTTGGTTATTTCATTGAGCTGATAGTGGTGCTGAGCTGGGGCTCGCCTTAGAGGTCACACAAGCAAAGCTTGGATTTCTCTGGCAGTGTGGAGCCTTTAAATGCTTAGTATTCACTTCTAGTCAACCACATATCTTATCTGTCCCTCTTTTTTGAATCTGGGGATGTTTGTCTCTTGGTAATAAGCTGCTGCTATCAATCCCCTAGAATTACGTTCAATAGACTCTAATTTCTTCTTGTTACTGTTTTTAAAAAGATCCTGGCATCAAGACAAACCTAAGTTGTATCTTCTCGAAGAGCCCGACTAGCCCTCTGTGAGGTGGTTAGTGACTAGTAGGAAGTGCTTGGGAGGGGTCAGATTTGTCTTGTGTTTAATCCTAACTCCTGCAAACTTCCCACCTTCCTGTGCTCCTAACATTGATTTTTACTTGGGACCAACAATGGCATTTTACTAAACCTGGAAGACTGGTAATTATTTAACTTTCTGTCTTTCTTTTAAAATGAATTCCACCAGCAAAAAGGGTCTTTCTTTTTTGCTTTCAGATATGCCATCTTCAGCCTAAAGTTGGCTCTTTTTTGTAGAATCTTAGCAAAAGCCACGACAGGTCAATATGTGCTAATGACAACATCGAACTTTAGCTGAGCCCCTGTGCTCTCAGAAAGCAGGGAACTCTGCTTACCCTGCCCTCACATATTCCCAAATAAGACCCATCTCTGTACTTCCTCATGACTCTCATAAGACTCACAGATGACTCCTTGTTTGCCTGCCTTAAAATCCTCCGTTTTTATCAATGAACAAGCTCACTATTGAAATCAGCTGAATAAAATCATCTCCTAATTGTCTGATGTGATTTGTCTTCACACGAACAACCTGAAATTCTCCCTGCCCCCAACATTCCCCAGTGCAGCAGCACTGTTTGGCACATGGCCTGATTCTTCAATCCATTTCCCAGCCCAGAAGAGTGAGTCCTCTCTGCCCCCACCCTGTCTCCCCCATTTGATTAGCTTGACATTTTAGAGTCTATGTCAGCACCTCCAAATCCTGATTTAAATTTTGTATAGACGTTGGGTTTTTGAACAGCAAGTGATAGAAACATAAAGGCAAACTGGCATAAATGATAAAATATATTTATCAGTTTGCCAATTGAGAATCCAAGATAGGGATGCCTCAGGATGCTCTCAGCCGGGGGCTCCAGGTCTGCTCTCTTGTGCATGCTGGCTTGAGCCTTGACTGGCAGAGAGATGCTCTGTGTTATATCTGTGGAGAAAAATGAAGATCAACCAAATGAAAATAAACAAAGGCTATTTATTCAGAGCTTGCTATAGCAAGACAGTCAACCACCATCACCTGTGTTTTGGCAAAGACTCAAAGGCAGGCAGAGGAGAGGGAAAGCTTCATAGTGAAAAAGACAAGGCTCAGGTGAGCCCTGATGGGGGCTGTGGGCCTGGGGAAGCTGGGGCGGCTACTAGAAGTGGGGCGTCCCATGGGATTGGTTAGAGGAGCATATTTGTCTTTCTCTGGTTGGTCCTAAATTGGAAGTCAGGAAAACAATTAGGAAGCTTTCAGTTATTAATCAAGTTCTGGTCATTTTGGGTCAATTGTTACAGGGGTTATTGTCTAGCTTCCTGGGTTATCACTAGAGACAGAGACTTCTTACAAGTCTGACTTACAGATAACAGCCTGACTTCCTGGGCGGGTTACCGCAGATAATGGGTTGGTTTCTTGGGCTGGTTGCTGCATGTTGTGGGTCAGAGTTCTATCTTTATATGTGATCTGGACATTGTCCACTGCATATTCAGTCTCTCCATCTCTGCATGACAGCATGTGGAGAGAGAGACAGAGACAGAGAGAAAGAGAGAGGGGAAGAAGGAAGAGGAGGAGGAGAGGAGAGGAAGGAAGGGGACAGGACAGGACAGGGCAAGAGAGGAGAGGAGGGAAGGAAGGGAGGGGAAGGGTGGGACAAGAGCAGGAGAGAAGGGAAGGGAACCAAAGAAGAATTTTTCTAGAGGCCATGGGAAATATCTTCATGCGTTTATTTGGCCTCAGTTGTTTTGCAAGCCCATTCCCAAGCCCTCTGACGGGGGCCAGGGTGACATATTTAGATTCTTCCTGCCCGGAGTCTGAGAAAGAGCTTGTGCTTTTCTTGAGCTGAGAGGCCACATGAGGGCAAGGGACATACCTGAACACAGTAAAGATTCTATTGGGGGAAAGAAAGAGAAACTGCCCAACATTTTGTCTTTCTAGACAATTTTTTAGCTTGTATATGTGAAATAATTCAACTTTAAAATTCTGTCATCAACCACTTGGAAAAATTTTGAATAGAAAAAGATGTCACCTCTAGTCTCCCATTTTCAGAAGTCCCCCTAGCACTGTCACACATGGAAGAATTTCAACTTTCAAATATAGCCAGTTATTATTTACACATGGGGTGACCCATGGGACTTTGGTACACGTAGATTTTTCTCGTGTAACAATAGATGTTGCCTAAGCCTTCTGAAGTTCATCCACATTTATTCTGTTGTTACAAGTTTAGCAAAAAAAATCTGTAAATAATCAAATCCCTTGCAAAATTCTCTGGTAAATTTAAGATTCCATTGTTAAATGCTTCCTTATTTGTGCTAAAAAATTATAAAACACACTTTTACCATAAATGGACATCATTGTGTTAATATTTAGCTGTTTTCTATAAGAGTATTTTGGTCACAAAAATGAGCATTGTCTCGTTCATTTGTATATTTACTAGTTTAGAAAACTAGCTGATGACCAACATCAACAATTTAAGTATAATTTTCTTGTTAATAATGTCTATTAATGAAAAAAATATTCTTGAGAGGCATTTAAATCTGCATACTAATTATAACTTAGAGATAAATAAGAACGTTTTTGTGGCTGTATTTTGAAGATAGCTGATTCCAACTAGGAGGAGTGGGAGTGTACATATAGCATACGACAAAATCACAGCATGAAGGTGAGACATTTAAGCTGTGTATACCTATTAAAAACTGTCTCCAAGCTTCATATTATTTGGAGGCCATGATATATTTGACTTCCCCACACACAGAGATATATGCATTCATGATGTATATAAAACAGATGGAAAATATAAATAAATGCTGAGTTCCTGGCTTTGTCTTACATGTCAAATCACTCCCAGATGCACATACTGGCCTCAGTTGGCTTTCTTCAGAATAAGTATGTTAATTTGCTGTCATCAGCTGTGCTCTCTGTCAAGGATCCCACAAAACGTTTTCCTTGCTCTTTCTACCTGAGAAGACCAATCTCTGCCCTCCATCTTTAGTACAGATCAAGATTGTTCTGAAATTCTTTTTAAACCTGTTATCTTAAAGAAGCACTAAGTTTAATATTTCTAGATTGTATATAATTTGCGGGGGGCTGTAGTAGCTGACCCGGTTTTACAGACAAAATACACATAACACTTGTCCTTGAGGACCTCACAGGCCAGTGGGGGCGGGTCCTGGTGCACATGATAAGGGTTGTGAGCTATATCAGGGTGCGGAGAATAGATGGTTCTGGAGACTAGCCCCTGAGGGATAGGAGTCATTGGAGGTTTTAAACCTGAGAGAAGACAGAGATGCCATGAGAAGCCGAGTGAGCGCTGAGAGAAATGTAGGGAAGTAGTCACTCACTGGTTCACTCACGCATTCAACAAATATTAGGCATAAGTACCAGGTCCTACAGTCGGAACATTGTTCTGAGAGTGGAGGGCTCAGAGATACCCCACAGAAATCTTGAAGATACACCTTGAGGGGCTTACAATCTAGCCAAAGAAACCTTGTGCATAATGAGGCAGACAGTGGGAGAGGGTCAAAGGGCCCCACACACAATGGGTTGGAAAGTCCAGAGAGATAATAAAGAAGTAAGAGGAAGCTCTTCGTGGAAGAAAGGTCTAGTAAGTAGAACTTAAATATGTGCGATCGATTATTTGATTGAAAGAAAATTTGCCTCAAAACAACGTGGCTAACCATAATAGGGACTAAAGATATTGGATTGAAAGAAAGTTGGTCAAAATAGCAAATTCTATTTGATTGCTATTTTGTGAAAACATGGCTTCTCTATTCCTATATGTTTTAATTCATTAATTCTTTTCTTCCACTTTTATCTACCGAATGTCCACGATGTGCCAGATCCCATTCTAGGCCTTGGAGCCACATAGGTAGATAAAAGAGATTACCTGCTTTCATAAAATGAAAATTGTAGGCAGGAAGAGAACATGTAATTAAGAGTTACTATAACAAATGTCTCTGGATTTGTTACTATCTTTATTGACTAGAAAGAGGAATTAAGAGAAATGAATTAATACTCATCACAAATTATATGGCAAGCATCATGACTTTATATAAATATTTTTCAGTTTACTTTCAGAGTAAATCTAAGGTGTAGATGCTATTATCCTGACATTGTAGAAGAAACTAAACTAAGGCTCCGAGAGGTGTATTAATCTAGAAACCGTGAAAATTACAAAGAAAGTTCATCAGGATCACTGGACATAGGATCAATGTAAGAAAATGTGGAAGCAAAAAGATACCACTTATAATGGAAGCAAAACCATGTTTTGCTCAACTCAAGAATCAAGGTAACAAATTGTATGCAAAAACATTATAGAGAAAACTTATAAAATCTTACTGAAGCTGTTAAAGAATATCTTAATTAATAATGAGATAGTCCATATACAAGTATGGGAAGAATGAAAGTCAAAAAGATGTTACTGATGGCTAAATCAATCTATGATCCAAACATTTACAAATGAGCCGTAGGAATTAGTACACATGCATTCTAGAATGCATTTAGAATAGTAAAACTCCAAGAAGAGACCAAAAGTTTATGAAAAAGACAAACAAGGACGGTGAACTTAACCTGACATATATTAAGATTAATTTGATGCTATAATAAGATTAACTGAGAGATTGTCATATGTATCAATGAAACAGAAGAGAGAACCAAGAAAAAGAGATTGTATATATAAGTTTTTCACAGAACATATAGAAATATACTTTATGATCTCCTGAAAAGGAAAGGATATCTTAGATGAAATATTCAAAGCACACCTCATAAAGAAAAAGAGGGAAAAATTAGTCCAGATCAAATCTGAATACTTATTTTTGAAAAACATATTGTAAAGAAAGTTACAAGATAAGCAGCAGGTAGCAGTTTGGGAAAAGATATTTACAGTATATACAATAAACCGATCAACTCTAGAATATTAAAATAACTCATGGAAATTAATTGGAAAACAAATAAACAACCTCATAGATAAATTGTCAAAATACAAACAAGAAGTTCACAAGTTTGAGTGACTCACAAATGTCTAAAAGATTCCGTCTCGCTAGCACTGGGGACGTGGAAATTCAGCCAACATTGAGAAACCTCTCCACAAAATCAGATTGGCCAAAATACAGCAATGTGGTGATACCAAATGCTGCTGAAGATGTGGGCAGACTTTCTGCCTGCTTGAGGGCCCATAAATTGGTACAGCTTCAGAGAGCGACTTAGAAGTTTCTAGTAAGTTTAAAGGCTGTGTACCAGAAGCCGCACACTTCTGTGTGTAGATGCAGCCTCCAGTGAGTCTCCCTCCCAGTAGTGCTGGTGTTAAGTGTGACACTGTCTGTAAGAAGAAAACCTTGGGAACCATCCAAACACCTGATGGCGGAGAATGGTTCTGAGTCCGATATTAAGAAAACAATGGGCTCTGTGGCGCCCCTGTGCTTATCCATCGTGCAGCATTTGTCTCCTCGTGGCCAGGGCTATGTGGTTCAAGGAAGGGACAGCTCCCAGGTACTGTGCGTTGGGAGGCTCGGAGGAGCGGGTGCCCCGAGTGGACAAGGTTTCCTTCAGGGCGGAGCCTCTGTCTACCGTGTTACTGCCCATTTTCTGTTTTTCATTTCGGTGAGCAGGCGGTGGGCAGGTTAGGAATGCAGGAGAGAGAAGACAATGAACTCAGTGTGGGAACAATTGCCCTTGACGCGCCCATGCATCTGGAGGGAGATTTCCAACAGGCAAGTGGATTTGTGTGGTTGGAGCTCAGCAGAAGGGCCAGAGATACAAGTTAATCGTGGGAATCACCAGCATATGGGGGTGCATAGATACATGGTCATTGGAGGTCATAGTTTGAAAACAATTGCAAGTATATTATCTTTTGCGTTTGTGTCCTGAGGGAGAGACCTGTGCGATTTTGACAGGTCTTTCAGTTTTACACTTTTGGCCACAAACTACTAAGATTTGATCTCCTTCCCTCCTCTCTTCCTCCTACCACCCTTTGCAAATGCCTGGCCATGTCAAGGCCAAGTGCCGTGATGTGCCCAGACTGTGCAAAATGCGAACAACGGGACTTTGGAAGACCAATCACGAAATGTACTTTCATGTTCTACTCCTCTCCTACCCACACACCCCTCAGACTCAATTCCAAAGAAAGGAGTTTGGTGATTTGAGTAATTAAGTTAAAAAAGGCAAATTAAACTGGTTATAAATGAATTTGAAGTTAGTTTTTAAGTACATTTATTGGGGAAAAGAAAAAGAAATATTTCAAACATGAAGTTTCATACCAAAATAGGATCCACGAAGAGTCAAATTTTTAGACTCCTGAAAACGAAGGAAAATGCAGAGGATAATAATTGTCTTTGTGCATATTGATGTCTGTGTGTGAATGCATAAGGCAACGTATTGAGAGTACCAGCTCTGTGTGTGTGTGTGTGTGTGTGTGTGTGTGTGTGTGTAGGGAGGTCTTTCACACTGTCCCATGAAACACTGGCAGCATGTCAAGGATAACATGCATGTCACAACCAAGTGGATATTAGAGCTATCATTTTGTAACTTTTGTTTTCAATGAGCCATTAAATGCAAGACATAATACCTTTACAAATCCTGGATGTCTCCCACCAAATTCTCAGTCATACTGCTGTTATATTAACATTAATACTACAAATAGTATTTTAGAATTTAAAAATGCTTTTCTATTCATTGTCTCAACCTCATCAAAATCTGAAAAGGTAGGTAAAATTATTTTTTTTCTGATTTTAGAAACAATGTATAAATACAGGGAACAATTGGGTCACCTGCCAGAGACCGTATCCACGGTGAATGTGTGCAGGCAGGACTACAGCCCTCCAAGTGCCCCCCACCAACCATGACGCCTCCTAACATCCTCAAAGTGTCACCCTATTGGCAGCTTCCATTGAGCAGAGTGTCTTGAAAATTTTCCTGCCAAAATACATCACATTTACTGATTATTGTCTTCTGACATTATAAACAGGCCTCAAATTATGAACCAATGGTGTCCAAAACCTCATTTATTTATCAGTTGCTTAGGTCTCGAAAATCAACTTTCTAGAAAAGGAATTTCAATTAACAGTTAGATGCTGACAGGGGCCACTGCCACATCTCACCTATTGAAATATTTTGAGAAAGAGAAAGTTTCAATGGGGTGAAAAGAAGCCAATTCAAACCCTCTGTGGTTGAGCGCTGTACGCAGGAAGACCTGGCTGACGTAATCCACAGAGCTTTCATTTTCCCACACCAAGGACTCCCTCTGTGGGGGTGTCTCAGGACAGGGGACATGTTGAGGAGGATCCAGGTAGAGGAAAGAGCCCAGGTCTGGGAATCAGGAGATTCAGCTCCCAAGGTCAGCCCCACTCCCACCTGGCCAGGTGCCCATGGGTAAATGTCTTTTCCTCTCTGGATTTCATCTGTTTGTGGTTAGTCCATAAAATTCATAAATCAAGAGTTTGAATTATATGAATTTCAAGAATTGGATCTTAACGTGCACCTATCTTCTTTCTTTCCAGCAAAGAGTGATGTGCGTACCATGGGAGATGAAGACTCGACTCGACTATGGGTGAGGTTCTGTAATCGGTGTTTGTTTATATGACATACAATGCATTTGATTTTCCCCTCTCTCTCTTCTCTCTTTCCCCCCTCTCCTCTCTCTCACTCCGTTTTGAGAATTCAAGCATCACATATCACACATAGGAGGCATTCACCCCATGATGCTGCCCTGGGTTATCTGGGCTTCCGGAAGGCAGCCCATAAGACAGTTGCCAATCATCTGGTCCCAAGTGTCTGACTCGCCCAAGGGCCACAAACTGAAATAAACCCAGGGCCGATCTCCTCCCTTCCTGCCATCCCAGGAGCCCTGGGTAAGGAGACATTGTCATTGAGGCTCAACATCCTCAATTAAGTGCTTTTGAGCTATTCAAGTTTCATTCCGCTAAAATGGTGTCATAAAACAAGGGCATTCTGAGGGAAGGCACATCCGAGCACAGCCTCTGATCATAGGGTGGAGGCGGCTGCACATCGACTCTTTCAACTCCTCCTTTCCTTACGTAAACAACACGAGATGTGTGCATGCACACAGGCAGATTTTCACGACAAGGGCCAGGACGGAGGACACTTGGACAACCCTACCGAACAAGCTAGGTGTGTTGGTAGTGTAAGGCGAATGTATATAATATGTATTAAGTATATATCATATATTTTTATTTATTAATACTTAAGTGCTTTTCAGTAAGTTTTCTTATTGAAATTGTCCCTGATTTCATTTCATATTTTAACAGAAATTCACCAAAATAAAGCATGCAAGGCAATGGGAATATCCAGATATATAATACACGGTCCTCATTCTTGATGATAGTAAAATAAAAAATATAATAGTTACTATTTGGAGTGTTTCCTCAGTGCCAGACCCTATGCGAAGGGCTTTGCTTCTGTCGTCACTAATCCCACACAACCGTGCAGGTCAACATTTTTATCCCTACTGTGGAAGAGGATATGCAAATCAAAATACAGGTGCCAAGTTAAATTTGAATTTCAGATAAGCAACAGATCATTTTTTATATAAGAATGTCCCATGCAATATGAGAGACACTCTTATACTAAGGCATTATTTGTTTTGGGCTGAGATTTCAATTTACCTGGGAGTCCTGTTTTATTTCTGGCAACCTAAACTCAAGGCCATAATTGGAGTTATTCTGCCTCACACCATCCAGCTCATTTTAGGGAGACATCGGGATCTGACCTGTGTTTGTCTGATTCTAAAGTCGGTTCTTTTTTACTTTCCATCTTGGTTTCCTCTAAAAAGGAAACAAGTCAATACAAATCAGAAATATAGGTGGGTAAAAAGGACTGGTCCACAGGGAACACTTCTTTTTTGCACCTCAATGGTTAGAATAATCGATGTCTTCAGTTTTCAGTCCCAGCCCTTGAAAGCTGCCTGTGAGGCTTTATTCCATTTTTTCTCCATGTTGTCTATGAGGTCACTCTCTTTCACATTCAAAGTTAATTCCAGATGTCCTTTTCTTTTCCCTTAGACTGTGGAATAATATTATTCTTTTCCATTAGCCTTTGATGATTACATCAAAACAATAGATTTTCTGAAAATGAGAGATTCAGTACAAGGGTGGGTTGGCCCTGGCCTCACCAGGATTTGTGGGCTGGAAATGTTTGTCCTCCAGGGGGGAGTTGGTGAGGCCCCCGCAGTGAATCTTTGAGACTAGTTTCCTCGAGCCTGAAGCAAGGAAGTCATCCTGTCCGGTTGACTGGAAGGTGACTGTGGTTCTGTCTTTCGGATGAAGAAAAAGCAACAACATAAATCTTGCCTTCTTCTAAGTTGGAATTTTGAATCCTTTAAAAAAAAATTTTGTGTAATTTTATTTAACTAGATAAAGATCTCTCAAGTCTGTTCTCTCTCTCTCTTTTTTAATCTATTTTCCTCCCATGGCTCAGCATAAACTACAGATGCTTCTGAGAATCTTGCTTTAAAGAGTATGGGATGGTGTTAATAGAGGTATTTTACCTGGTGTGTTTTGCACAGCCCTGTTGCTATGAACTGAATTGTGTCCCCTCCCCCAAAATTCATATGTTGAAGCCTTAACCCCCAATGTGGCTCTTTCTGGAGATAGAACCTTTAGGAGGTGATTAAGGTCAAATGAGGTCATAAGGGTGGGTCCCTAATCTGATGGAATTGGCGTCCTTATAAGAAGAGATACCAGAGAGTTAGCTCTCACTCCTCTATCCCCTATGTGAGGACGCAGTGAGAAGGTGGCCATCTGCAAGCTGGGGAGAGAGCTCTCACCAGTGACCAAGCTGGTCAGCACCTTGATCTGGACTTCACCATCTTCCAGAACTGTGAGAAATAGACTTCCGTTGTTTAAGCCACCAGTCTGTGGCATTTTGTTATGGCAGCCCGAGCAGACTAATACACCTGTCCTTTTAGCTGGCATTCCATTCTCCCAGTAAAAATAGGTTCTTGGCATTTTGTCTATTCCTGGCCTGTATCCTTGACCAACAGAATTATCTTTAGGTTGTATCTCTATTTAAAGACCAAATAGATATAATTCTTTATTCATTTTATTTATCCATTTTCTTTTGTTTCTTCTTTTCTCCAAAAAATGTCAATTGAACCTCTGTTTACTATTAGATACTATGCTTGGTTATGGTTTAAGCTATATCACAGAATAGGATCTGTCATTTGTGAAGCACTATGAAAACCATATTCTGAGTTATATGTTCCACATAAGTCTTTAATTTATTCCTCCTAATAATCTAGAAAGAGACATATATTATAATCCCTTTTTATTGGTGACAAAACTGAGGTCCATTGTCTCAAAAATACATTTATTGAAGCCAGAATGAGAACCTGATGTGAATAACTCAAAGTTCTCCCATGGAGAGTTAGGTCCTGGAATGGATTAACATCCAGACATAAAACAATGCTCCAAAAAGGAGGAGGAAGGAAAACAAGCATCAAAAGAAGGATTTTTGTGATTTCTTTTTATTTTTCCACCAAAATCTACATTGACTAGTCCAGGAAGGAAGGAGAAAGAGGAAAGAAGAATTTTTTTATTGTGTCTTTTTCTCCTGGGTGCCATGTTTCCTGCATGAGTCCTACTAAAGGAGATGACAATAGGGCCTGGTAGGGCCAACATCACCAAACCCAGTTCTGCCTCGCATGCCCTTGCTCAGGTCTCCTCTTGCTTTCTCTGTTTTTCAAATTCTCTCCATCTACTTAAACTCAGCTCTTGATTTTTGTTTCCTAATTTAGTTTCTGTATACAAGTCCCTCCGCTTCCCTGCCTGCCCCCTACAACGATCCATTGCCTTGTCTTCCAAGCTCCTTCCTGAATTCCCTTCTGATTTGAACTGGGGAGATAGAAATGCATCATCGACACTGGGTGGGTGGCTAACCACGGCAATGCCCAGACTTGGAATGGTGGGTGGGTGCTGGAGGAGGGAGATGATTCTGGGTCCGGATGTCTGCTTGTGCCTGTGAACATCTGCATTTCCTTGGTTCACTGTATTTGCCTAGACTCTGACATCTGGTCAACCCTCCTGTTTCTGCCAGCTCTGGTCACTACAGGACTCACTGTGGACTCTCTCTTTTCTTCTTCCATTGAGCAGCTTTTGGCCTCTTCAGTCAGTCTCTAATACCACTCTCGACAAGAGGAACAATAAATAATCTCAGCAATGTCATAGTGAAAGACTGCCAAATACCAGGTCCAACCTCCTGAAATAACTTTTGTATTACCTATGCCTTATCCTCACACCATCCTTTCCATTCTTTCACTGCTTTGTCATATTTAAATCTTTAAACAAACTGTGCAATAGGTATTATAATAATCCCCATTTTTCAGATGCGGAAACTGGAGTATAAAGAAAATGAGTAATGCAGCAGAACCAGGTTTTGAATACAGACTGTCTGGTTTTGGGATCTTATATCCTAACTGCAACAAAATACTTATTTGATCTTGTGTCCCTGTCCCAGAAGCTTCTAACTTGGAAAAGTTTTTAGAAACTACAGTAGCATCTGCTGCCCTCCTCCCCCAAACAATAACAGTTTCCCTTCCCCTAGTGTGTGAGCCAATGTCAGGCTTATTTTCCTAATTTGTAAAATTGGGCTAAGAATACAGATCCTACAGTGTTATTTTGAGTGGAAAGCTAAAAACGTGTGTGAAAGTGCTGTTGTAACCCACAGAGCTCTCCACTCAAAAAGGGTGAAAATACCGGATCTTTCTTCATTCAAACATTACCCATGTGGATTTCTGAAAAAGAAACAATGATTTCATCCTGTTCAATCACTGTTAGGCTTGATGGGATACTAGATAAAAAGAAAAAAAAAAAGGGCTTGAAGTGTAGGAAGTATGCATTTCCTCTTCATGGTCATTAATTTGTCTGTTTCTTTCTGTGCAGATACTTCAGCTGTTTAGTCAGACCATAAATCATTGTGTCACTCTGTGGGTTCCTGCGAAGATGGAGCTGATGACTCAAGGGCCTGTAGAATGTGCTTGCCTTTTCCCTGGCTCTCTGATTTCAAAGGACTCTTTCTACGTGCTGGGCAGAATATAGAACTAGAACACTGAGGTATTGCTGACTTATTCTTGGCACCAGGCTTCTGATTGGAAAAACTGGAAATTATTAGGAGGTTTCAGTACATTTTAAAAGCTTATGAAATCCTAAGTTATTCAATTCTGAATCTAGGGACAACAATATACTTGGGAATTTATTGGATCCTAACACACATCTTTCCGTTTACCTTTCCTAGTCCCAAATGAACGTAATTAAAGATGTTTTCATTATAATTATTCTTTATAAGAAAATGGAATGAGCTGTCTTGGATCAAGTGAGTTTTTCAGCACTGGACTTTTTCAGAGAGTCTGAGTGATGCACGTTTAAGACATTGTTCTGCAAATGAATCCTGCAGGTCAGCCCAAAGTACAGAGTTGCCTTAAGATATTAACTGGGCCATGGTGCCAGACAGCCAACACAACCTAAAAGTGAGGATTTACTTTTTGACTTTACTCAAGCCTTAGCTTTGAACCCTTTGTCTTCTCCATACATAAACCCCACATTCCAACCTGCTCTCAATTACTCCAGCTAATGCTCTCAAAACTTATTTCATCATTGATGACCTATCTCATTAGTATTCGCATCATAACAGTGAACTTCCGTCCCCCCTCTGGAGTTTTTGTTATTGATCAGATTCTCTGCCTTGAGTGACTTTTTGCCACTGCAAAGTATACTGGAGGCTACACCCCTCGCTCTCAAATGGATTCCTCTGTATTGGGTGCCCAGGACCTTAAACAGATGACCCACACTGACTTTGGGACCCATAATTCTAAAATCAGCTGCATTATTAACTCTGGTGCCTTCACTAATGTGAGGGAGACCTTTCCCTCCACAGGAAAGAGCAGACACAGTGGGAAGAGTTGGAAGGCTACCTCTTCAGCTGACAGCTGAGTGACATGGTTAACTTATGTGACATTTCTGGGGTGTGATTTTCTAATCTGCAAAATAATGCTCGTCGCAACTACAGCCGAAGGTTATGTAAGATAATAAGGCACAGAAGCGGAGATCAATGGAGATGAGGAAGTCAAACGACATCTCTTTTTTCACATATTGTTTTGCATCTCTGAGCAGTCCAGGAGATCCCAGAGGGCCCAGGGCATGCCTTATGCAGTTAGGGACCCCAGCAACCAATGCAATGTTTTGGAGAGAAGATACAGTCACATGCTTAAAACATTTTTGCTGTTGAATAAATGAATGAGCAAGCTATCTGTCGAGTCTTTGCTCAGTGGGAACAAGGAATCTGTTTCTCCATTATGCCGAGGGCTCCATACACTTGTCCTTAATCCTTTCCGGTAGCTCTGACTGCTCGGCCTCGTTTCCCTGCATCCGCTGAGGGCTTTACACTTAGCTACCTGACCATAGTAACACAACTTGTCTGCAGTTTCTCATGGCCTTCCCTGTAGACTACCCACCTACATCAGACACGGCACAAATCATGCAAATTCTATGGTTTTCGTCCTTTTCCCTCCCCCACCTGCCAGAGTGATTTGACCTTGTCAGATAAGTGTTTATTTTTGCTCACACACTCCTTCACTGTATCAGTTATTCTGTTATCACCAAACATCTTTCTTGGGCATCTCTGATTATTATTCAGGAGAACGAGAAATGGTAGAGATGATGGAATCAAATTCCTCTGAAAAAGAGCATCAATAGTGAAGAACACCAGCCCTCCAGGGCCCACGGTGCCAGCCTGGGGGCCAGTGAGGGGGATGGAATAAGGGATGACAGGACAGAGACACACCAGGAGGGAGCTGCTGTCTGGGGGCGTGTTCCCAGCCGAGCAGGAGCGTTCCATGAACTTCTCTTCCCTTTACGCTACGTGGACTGCCTTTCTGCTTTTCAAGCACCCGGGTAAGGATTGGGACTTTGGTCTGGACTTAGCTTCCTGAAAGTTCTTCACTTCTCAAGATGTGGCCTCAGCTGTCCCCAGAATGGCACAGAGGGAAAGCCGCACGTGTGCTGAGGCCCTGAAGGCTGCTGTGTGACGGCCTGCTCCCAAGCCAGCATCAGCCAAGCCCCCGCTGAAACCCAAGAGTCTCCTCCTGAGCTACCTGCCTCTGGGAGCTGGACTCTGTATTTCAAAGCCCAAGCTGTGCAACTGCAACACATAGCACCCCCAAAATGAGCCACCCACCTCCTTATTCCATGTGACGCAGGCAGATCGGCGCGAGTCCTGCGTTCACTCTGCTGACCCTTCCTCCGTCCTATCGCATCCCCTCTTCTGCCGAAAGGAGGCTAACAGCACTTGGTCTAGCCTCCCTTACTGCCTCCCTGCCAGAGTTCACTGTTCCGTCTCCTGGATGACTTCCATGACATCATATGCATGGTTTACATATCTTTCTCCCTAAAAAGGCTCTGTGCTCCTCGATGGCAGACATATTCCTCATTCCCTCGTGGTCCCCCAGGCCCAGGCAGGGCCAGGCCAAGGGCACTCACTCAGTGGTGCAGGTCGTGTCGTCTCTTCCTCTCCCCATTTCTACCCACTGATGGACAAGCTGCCTGGGAAACATCTTTTCCACCCTGCTGAATACTGACTCTCCACAATATCACCACCACAGCTGTGGGTAAGGCAAAGCTGAGTCAATTTATTCTTTACCATAGAAAGGAAGACCCACTTCAACTGGGTCTTGATGTCACCTCAGAGGAGAAGGGAGAAGTCGGGATATTTATTGAGACTTCACAGTCTGGGTTAAGGTGGTCTTTACATGCAGGAGTTTGCTCAGAATTGGTCAAGGTCATGACATGATCGTTTAGGATAGGTGGGCACAGCAGGAAGAGGAGTTTGCAGGAAAGGATTCAAGAGTCTTGGATAGAAACTATCAGTGGATGCTTTTACCGAAGAGAGATCTTTCAGGAAGCTTCTGAAATGGACAGTAAAGTTATTTGCAACATTAATCTTCCTGAGTAAGACTTTCTTGGAAAAATAACATTGTACTGACAAAGAAGCCCATCTTCATGTCTAGTCATGTTCATGTAGAAAGGAGGCTGTGTGGGTACGTGGTTTCGGCTGTCAGCCCTCATGCTGGACATGTGCATCACGACACAAACTGGGAGCCCCAGGGGGTTATTTTATTCATCTAATTGAATAAAATTAACAGCAAATTATTAACATTTCAAATGAAAATGAATCACGGCCAGCCAATGACAGTAACTTCTTTTACTTGAAGAATAAGTAAGTAAGGGTCATTTAGAAGATATTTGTTGGGCCGGCCCGTGGCTTAGCGGTTAAGTGCACGTGCTCCGCTACTGGCGGCCCGGGTTCAGATCCCCGGCGCGCACCGACACACTACTTCTCTGGCCATGCTGAGGCCGCGTCCCACATACAGCAACTAGAAGGATGTGCAACTATGACATACAACTATCCACTGGGGCTTTGGGGGAAAAGAAGGAGGAGGATAGGCAATAGATGTTAGCTCAGAGCTGGTCTTCCTCAACAAAAAGAGGAGGATTAGCATAAATGTTAGCTCAGGGCTGATCTTCCTCACCAAAAAAAAAAAAAAAATCAAAAAAACAAAAAAAAGAAGATATTTGTTAAATGCCTACTATGTGCCAGGAACTATTGTTGTGTGTAGAGATACAGCAATGAACAAAGAGACAGAAAATACATTTGTAAAATGCAAGTAGATTTTTTCAGATGACGGTAACGGCTGGAGAAAGGAAAAGCAGGTTTAAGGGTTAGTGAGTGCTGGGTCTGGGGCGGGGTGGCTGTTCTATTTAGTGTGGTCAGTGGTGTCCTTATTTCTAAGTTGACATTTGAGCAGACAGGAAGTAAGGAGAGAAGGAAGTAAGCCTTCTGGGCCCTACGTGCTTCGGGAGAAGAAAAGGACGTGGAAAGATCCCACGGCAGGGAACTCTTGAAGGAGGCTGCACAGCTGCAGCAGAGAGAGGGGCCTGTGGGGAGAGGAAGTTGAAGATGAGATCAGATAATGCAGCTGGGCCTCAGCAAGCGGGGCCCTCAGTATTCTTATGCTAAGAATACAGCATAAGTAAGAGACCATACCTTTCCTTCTGACTCTGAAATTCTAGCATGCTTTATTTTCATTCATTCCTTATCATATAAAATCAACACAGCAAATTTAAACACACTAGTTCTTTTGGGATTATCCAGGTGGATATTAATTTTCAAGGTCCAGTACTAGGTGTGAAAAATCAAAGCCCTCTGTAATAGGAAAGAAGGTCATGCAGGCATAAATTTTCCACGCAAATTCACAAAGGCAGGTTTGACATTTAATTCTTAAAACCACAATAATCTAGTACAGTTCTATTCACTTTTTCCATAGAAACCATACAAAATTGTATACAAATACCCCTAGTCCAAATGAATGGTCTTTGTAATAAACTCTACATTAGGAATTTAAGAAGAATCAAGCAATATTTACAAGAAAAAGATAAGAAGAGGATGGGTTACTGGTTCAAGCGAAACCTTCCTGGAATTGTGTTGTTTTTCATTTGGTATGTGAGTTAACAATGTGGTTCAGAACCTTTCGGGAAACATTTCTTTAAAATGATATGTGCTTGGGGAGGTTGGGATTCCAGAAACCACAGACGTTAACACTAAATCACCTTGACCTTGACCTAACCAGGAAAAAACAAAACAAAACTTCTGTAGAAAGGAGCTTTGGCAGGTCACAGTATCTCTAGCTAGAGGAGTGTCTTCGAGTTGGCCTTCACGTGGACTAGAGGTTCCCCACTGGCCACAGGGTAGGTGCATTGGCTTCTTGTCCCCTTGCTTGGAGAGAGAATTCTCCAAGAAGACCTATTTTTCATGTCGTCTTTCTGGGAGCCAGGATAGAGTTGTAGAGAGAGTAGAGCTTACATGGGAGCTGGGTCTGGCTCCCCAGGGACCAGCTCCCTCACCTTTAGCATGTTACTGAGCTCCCGGATCTCCACAGTCACAGAAAACACATTTATTACCACACATGCACACACTCACGCACACACATACATACACACATCCACCCACACTACACACGCAACCACACACATGCACACACACACATACAGACATGCACACATACATATACAAATGCACACACATATACATGTACAGACATCTGCACTCATCATACATATATACACACATACTAACACACATCCCACACACACACAAACATATTAATTGCAGTTAGTTCTGTGTTGTGTTCACTGCATAGACTTGAGAAATGCCAGTGGACAAAGAGTTCAGGCTGGGCCAGACAGAAGCCAGCATCGTGCCTTTCACCCTCACTGGTCTTTGGAGACAGGAGGGTATAGGGATACAGGAGTGGGCAACACCTGTGTTTTGATGAATCCTCCTGGGGGAGAAACACCATTTTAGACTCTGCACCCTGAGTCCAGTCTAACATCATCACACATCACTGCTGTTTTTACAAGGTAGGTGGTAAAAGGCGTTAAACTTTACCCACAAAATAATCACTGAGTTGTAAGACCCCGCAGTTGACAATAAGTTGAAAGCAAAATCAAAATTTCAGATCTCTTCAGCATCCTGTTGATGAAGAGAATTCGGGTGGCTTCACTGCCCACAGTTTTATTTATGTAATTACATAACTACTTAAATTGTATTTGTGGCAGAAATGGTGCTGAGTTAACAGTGATGAACAAGACAGATACCATCTCTTATAACCTACAGAACTTTGGGGACTAAAATCCTTTATGTCTGACAGTATGTGTCTCTTTGCATGTAAATAGTGCTCTTGTTCTATCTCCTTGTCAGACCCTCCTGGGAAGGGTGTTGTTACCTCCTCTTAGGTTGATAAGTGAGGGTCAAGCCAGATTCACACAGGCAGTAGCTGGTAAGGCTGAGATTAAATTCCCCAATTCTGACATGCTTAATCCTAAACCTCATACTGAGATGGCACAGGAGAGAGTATCTCATTTATAGCCATGTATTTTAATTTGTGTAAGTGGCTGAGTGAGGACACAGAGAGGCCAATGCCACGGAAAGAAGAATTCATTTCTTGCGTGAAAGGTGGCATGCCACACTACGCAGGGCCACATGGAGAAGCAGAGCTTGACCTGGAGGCAGAGAGAGTGAAGGGAGAACATAGACAAGAGTCATTATTTGAGTTTCCCTGGAAAAGGCAGAGCAGGCAGAGTAAACAATTTAGAATTGGCTAGTCTGGATCATTTCAGTGGGCTTTGGGCCATAGGGGTGGTCTCTAGTTGTCTGGTACCTGGTCTTGGGATGATTTAGGGCAGGAGAACATTGGCTTGCTGCGTGAGAGTTAGATAAGGACGTGAGTGGGGGCTCAGCCTTGGACTGGCTGGTCTGCATAGGAAAGATGAGTTCTAGGCAAGCTGACTTGCAGGACAGAGGTAAACACTTTCGCCCTGTGATTAATGGACACCAAATAGTCATACAAAAATCTAAGAAAGCACAGAACAGAGAGGAATGAATTTGAGAAAAAAGACGCTGTTTTTAGTTTTAGAGCTTTTCAGTTTGAAATATAGATGCCTGTTCCTGTGCAGAGGGTGGTACCAGAACACTTCCAGAAATGTTGGTCTGGAAGTCAGAGACTGATGGAGATGGGGATGGGGAAGTAACCTGTGTACAGTGCCACTTGTGATGGATTCGCTCTAGAACACACCAGAAGAGGGAAGAGCTGCTGCTTTAATTATGAAACTCAGCCCTCCAGTGCTTCTTCCCAGGTCCTCTAACATGACAGCTCTTCTGTGAAAAGTCTGGGAGGTTGGCAAGGCTTCTGTTGGTGTTTACTGTGCTCATCCAGCATAAATCACACCAAACGATGTCTTGTGAAACTAAATGAACAACATTTAGGGAACTTATAAAAACTAACTGGAATGCAGAGATCCCTAAAAATGTTTATTCCTCAATTTGGACACACTGGGCATATGTTGCCTCAATTTTATTTTGGTCTAACTTTCAAGATATAATGATTGATGTTGCTACTGAGGAAATGTCAGATGGGAAAAACTGAAGGCAAGTGCAAAACGTGCCAGAGTATGGTCAGCATATGCAGGCTCAGATGCAGGAGGTGGACATTCTTGGGGCAGTGCTGCCTTGCTCTGCCAGCCAGAATTCCCAAAGGTGCTATAGGGTCAGGGCACCCGATGACTTAGACACTGTTAGATACACTCTGCTTTGTTCTTGTTCAGCTGCTGCTCTCTCGTAGAGGCAGTGCTGGTTCTCTCACCTGTACATAGGTTATATTTCCCAAAGTTGGTGACCAATTATATCTGATGTTATAAATCAAGCTTGCTACCCCATGCTTCAAAACAAAAGCAATATAACAGCAACAATAAATGCTGTGGGTTCTAGCCCTATTTTTAGATTCCCTGCAAAGTCTCTTCTCACTTGCCTTTACAAATAGTTGTGAGCTTCAGCTTATTTTAGTATCTTCCTATGCAAACGGTTAAATCCTACTTGCATTTTGCTTTTTTTACTGTTTTATCCTCTGCCTCATATATGCAACAATTATTCTTCTGTATTTGGTGACCCACCAGAAAATTCTTTAAAAATTTATTCACCTCTCTTCACTCTACTTCTATCTATTGTCCTCTGACTATTTCCCATTCCATTCTTTTCCTCAGGAGGGCAATTATAAAACAATTCTTAGATATTATTGAGACAGGGACACAGTTTTCCCCACAAATTGTTCATTTTATTCATCAAGTTTTGATTTTTTTACTACTTTAAATCTTAATAATATGAATTTTCTTTAACTTATATCCTTCTAGTTTCATTCTACCTCTCAGCTAAACATGCAATAGTCCCCTATACACTGACTTTAAGTGCTATTTTTCAGTACAATAAAATTATCCTAAACAATGCTCAGTAAAGATGCTGAGATTGTGGGTTTGAAGGATATCAACACCAACATAAATCAGTTGTTGTAATTATCTGACAAAGGTTTTAAAGCAGCTGTCAAAAAATGCTTGACAATCTATTAGAAAGTCTTTTGAAACAAATGCAAAAAATAATAGAAAATTTCAGCAAGCACATATAAGTCATAAAGAAGAGCCAAATAAAATTATAGAACTAAAAAATACAATAATAGAAATTTACAAACCTTCTCTTGATGGGTTCAATAGTAAAGTGAGATGACAGAAATAGAATTAGTGAGCTTGATGGCAGAATATTAAAATTCACCCAACCTGAACAACAGACCGAAAAATACGAAAAGAACCCTAAGGACCTGTGAGGCAATAATAAAAGAGTCATATTATGATTGTGCCAGAACAATAGGAAACAGAGGGTAGGGCTGAAAGGCTATTGGATGAAATAATGGCTGAAAACTTCCCAAATTTTGCAAAAGAATGAAACTTATAAAACTAGGAAGCTGAATAAAACCCAAACAGGATAAATCTAAAGAAATGCACACCAAGGCACATCATAATTAAAATTCTAAAGCTAAAGACAAAGAAAAAAAATCTAAAAAGCAACCAGAGAGGATCAACACATTACCTATAGGGGAACAACAATTCAAATGACATCAGATTTCTTGTTGAAACTGTAGACGAGAGAAGGAAAGAGGCACAATATCCTTTAAGTGCTCAAAGAAAAGAATTATCGGCTGTGATTCTATATGCAGCACAGCAGAACTACTCTTCAGGACTAAAAGGGAAATGAAAACAATCTCAGGTGGAGGAAAACAAAAGGAATCTGTTAGCAGACCTATCCTTAACGATAGGCTAAAGGAAGTTCTTCCAACAGAAAGGAAATGATGAAAGAAGGAAACTAGGAGCATTAGGAAGGAATGAGGTACAATGGAAGGAACAAAATAGAGGTACACACAATCGACTATCCTTTTTCTCATGGGTTTTAGCAATCCTATCTGATGATTTAAGCAAAAATTATATCACCATCTGATACCAAGATAATGGTATTTTAAATAGAGAAAGTAAAGAACCTGAACGGAAGGGTTTGTCCACATTTCACTTAAAGTGGTAAAATATTGATATTCGTAGAATATTATAAGATATGTGCAACACCCAGAACAACCACTATGACAACTATGCAAAGAGATACGCTCAGAAACATTGCAAACAAATCAACATGGAATCCTAAAAATATTAAGTAACTTACAGGAAACCAAGAAAAGAGAAACTGAGGAACGAGAATGAGAGCAAACAAATAGAAACAAACAAAACAAAACAGAAAACTTAAGCATTGTTATATCAGAAATTATCTTAAATGTAAATGGTCTAAATATACTAACCAGAGGACAGAATAGATTAAAACAACAACAACAAAATCACCTCTAGGCTACTTAAACTCACTTCAAATTCAATGACAGATACAGTTGGGAAATAAAACAATGAGAAAGATATACCATGCAAACATTCATCAAAACAGAGCAGGAATGTCTATATTTCATAAAGTAGACTCTGCAGGAAATAAAATTAATAAGACAAAAAGGCACATTACATATGATAAAAGAATGAATCCACCAAGAAGACATAACAATCCAAATGTGTACACACCAACCATCAGAGCTTCAAAATACATGAAACAAAAGCTGATAAAACCGAAAGAAGAAATAGACAAATCTGCAAGGACAGTTGGGGAATGGAACATCTTCCTCTCAGAAATTGATAGAACTGCTAGATAGAAAACCAGCAAGAATACAGAAGATCTAAACAACACAATCAGCCAACAGAATTTAATTGACATACAGAACATGCCACTCAAAAACAGCAAAACAGATATCTTTTATTGGGGCTTACCAAGATAGACCATATCTTCAGCTGTAAAACAAATCTCAACACATTTAAAATAATTGAAATCCTACAGAATGTGTTTTCTCACCATAATGGAATAAAACTAGAAATCAGTAGCAGAAAGAAAGACAGGAAAATCTCTAAACAGTTGGAAATGACAAAACATACTTATAAACAATCCATGGGTCAAAGAAGAAGTATCAAAGGAAATTTGAAAAGAGCTGAACAAGAATGAAGCACATCAAAATTTGTGGGATGCAGCTAAAGCAGTACAACAGAGAAATTTATAGCACTAAATGCTCATGTTAGAGATGAGGAAAATCTCAAATTAATTACCTCAAGAATTAATGATATGAATTCTACACAATTGCTTCCAGAATGCAGAAGTAGAGGAAACACTTTTTAACTTATGCTATGAGGCCAGCATTGTCCTAATACCAATACAAAACAAAGACATTACACAAATATAAAATTACACACCAAAGTCTCTCATGGGCATAGACAAGAAAACAAAGCATTAGCAAATCAAATGCAACAATGTACAAAAAGAATTATACACCATGACCAAGTGGGATTTATTCCAGGGATGAGAGGCTATTTCAACATTAGAAAATTAGTCAATATAATCTACCATATCAGCAGGCTAAAGAAAAGAAAAATCATATGATCATACGAGTTGATGCAGAAAGAGTATTTGACAAAATCTAAAATCCATTCATGCTGAAAATTATCAGCAAATAAGGACTAAGGGGGAGTTACCACAACTTGACAAGGAGTGTTTATAAAAATGTATAGCCAACATCATACTTAATGATGAAAGGCTTCTACCTAAGATTGAGAACAAGACAAGGATGTCTGCTCTCACCACTTTTGTTCAGTGTAGTACTGGATATTCTAGTCACTGGAATAAGGCAAGTAAAAGAAATAAAAGGCAGATAGAATGGAACATTAGAAATAAAACACACCTCAATTTGTAGATGACATGATTGTATAAATAGAAAATCACAAAAACTCTACAAAAATACTTCTAGAACTAATAAGTGAATTTACCAAAGTTCAGGATACCAGATAGACATACGAAAATCTATTGCATTTCTATACACCAGCAATGAACACAAGGGCACCAAGATAAAAGCACAATTACATTTATAATCACTTAAAAAAAAAGAAATATTTAGATGTAAATCTAATAAAACATGTCAGGACTTTTGTGCTGAAAACTATGAAACAGTAATGAAAGAAATCAAAGAAAATCTAAATACATGGAGAAATATGACATATTCATTGACTAGAAGACTCAATGGTGTAAAGATGTGAATCCCTTCCAAACTGATCTATAGACAAAGCTATTCATATCAAAATCCCACTAAGGTCTTTTGTATACAGAGACAAGCATTGAATTTACATTCACAGATGTAGGCAATCTTGACAGGGAAGGTTAAGGTAGAAGAATCACTCTACTCAATCTTAAGGCTTACTATATACCTGTAATATTTCAGATAGTGTGGTATTGGAGAAGCGATGATAGTGGAGAAAGAGCAGAAAGGAGAAGGGTGTTTATGTGAGGTAGCGAGATCAGAATGGTCACAGGGCTAGGTGTGACAAATCTAAGTGTTGAGTGTAGCAGACTGTGGCTAAGATGAAGGGATCAGGTCCAATGTAGTACCAAAGATTAGACCAGAAAAAAAAATGTTACCATTGGGGGAAACAGGCAAAAGTGTATGAGGGATCTCTCTGTATTATTTCTTAAAACTGCATGTGGATCTGTAATTATTTCTATAAAAGTTTTAATTAAAATATTACCATAGTTGATTCTGATGTGCAACCACCAGCTAGATCATGAAGTTGAAATAACCTAGCATGACATTCTGTATTTTGGCAGTGGATTCTGACCTTTCTTGTCACTGCCTCTCTCCCTTCACTCTCACAATCCCTACCGCAGATGCAGGGCATCATACACTTGTAACTCTGCGAGGTACACACACCTTCCCTCCACCTCCAAGTCTAGTTGGAGATCCGTTCCTGGATGAGGAAACCAGGAATCCTTCAAAGACCCACCCCAGATATTGTCTCCTCTATACAGCCTTATTTTGAGCACCCTGAGAAGGTAGTGACTACTCGCTCTGTGCTCTCATTCAATAAGCAAGACCTATTTGTTGAGTGATTTTATTGTATCTGACACTGTTTTTGTATTGTAAACAACACACAAGTCCAGTCAGCAAAAGAACAGGCTGTCTGATGGAGAGGCATGTGGTTAATGCGGTCATTTAGATATGAAGTGATAAGTGGCTCAAGAAGATAAGGTCAGAAGACCATGAGAGCCACAGAAGGGTCTTGCCACAGGTCCAGAGGGTCAGGGAGGGCTGATGAGAATATTCTAGCTCCTCCTACAGTGTGGTCTAATTATTTGTCAATGTGGCTTTCTCTCCATCTCTACTGGGGAGTCCTTCAAAGTGTAGCTTTTACTTTTTTTCTCTTGGTATCACTAATGCTTAGAATATTTCCTGGAACCTGGTAGGATTCCTGGAGGACTCAAGTATATTTGTGGAATTGGAATCGTGGGTAATTAGCCATTTCAGATTGAAGTCCTGAAGGTTGGAAGGCAGTATGTAGTGCCATTGCCATCGGGTGCTCTGGGAAATCCCAGTGTCTGCTTCTCATGTGTTTGCCTGAACCCCAGCAACTATAAGCTCACCACCTCCAATGCTGATACCTCTAGATGTGGGGAATTTCTTAGTCATACCATCTTCGTATAAAATCTATGAAACCTTCTAGTAGGTTCTGGGCTTTCTCTCTGGAGCTACACAACCCCAATCTAGTTGTATTTGATATAATAGCCCTTAAACTATTTTAAGAAAACTATCTGGAGTTTCTTCCTGTTCAGGCTGTATTCCATAATCCTTGTTTGTGTGGACAAAAAGAATAGCAAAATAAAACAAAAATTAAAAATTCAGTTTTTTACTTTCAAAAATTTTAGTTTTAAAAATTCAGCCTTTAGTTTTTTGACATATGTCCAAATACAAAATACATTGGAACTCTGCTATGGGTCATGGGTCCATTTCCAGGGAATTCCTGCTAAGTTGCTGGAATGTCACCCCACAATGACTTTTTTGGTCATTAAGTAAACCTTCTTGAACAGAGCCCAAACAATTTTACATTATCTTACTTTCTACTTGTGTGACCTTGAGGTCCCAGAGCTGAAGTGGAGTAGCGTTCTTTATTCTGGTCCTGGTTGTGTTGGAAAAAATGTTCAGAGACAACAGGGCCCCATTCTCTCATTTTACAAATGAGGAATATAAATTCCAGGAAAGTTAAGAGTCTTGAGGTAACTACACAAAGGCTCTGTTAATAATTGATAGTGCTGAATGTGCCTCCATGAAAAGAAGGAGTTTATCCTCTGTTTCATATAAATATCTGAAAACAAAGTACCTTTGTACACTTATATGACATCAAAAAGGGTCATCAAAATGCTATTTTCTCAAATATCTTTGATATGTTGAGTTAGGAAGTTTATAGGTATATGCTATGATATCTTAAGATGAAAAAGCAATGTTGAGGCGCTGGCCCATGGCCTAGTGGTTAAGTTCATGTGCTCTGCTTCAGTGGCCCAGGGTTTGCGGGTTTGGATCCTGGGAGCAGACCTGCGCATTGCTCATGAAGCCATGCTGTGGCAGGTGTCCCACATATAAAACAGAGAAAGATGGGCACGTATGTTAGCTCAGGGCCAATCTTCCTCAGCAAAAAGAGGAAGATTGGCAACAGATGTTAGCTCAGGGCTAATCTTCCTCACAAAAAAAAGAAGGAAAAAAAAAGAAAAGCAATGTTGAAAGCTACATAAATTATCTGATTTGGAGACTTGCAAAGGCTGTTGAGCTGCATTACTATTTGCACTATTGCCTCTTAATTTTAAAATACTATAGTTTTCAATCAAGCCAGACTGAGATTTCCTATATCTTTTCATACTGAAGTGAAACACATTGGGCCATGACTGTTACTGCCTTTTTTGTTCGTTTTATTTTTAGTTTGTTTCTTTTTGTAAGAATTAGATGGTCTGTACCTACCTTTAAAACTCAAACTAGGCTTGTATCTTCCTGATAAAATTTGTAATATAATTGAAATATATTGAAACAAATTCAGACTGACCTACAAAGCAAAACAATTGAAGCTGTTATGTTAATATGCAAACGCATAGAAAAGTGAATCTTTCCAGAATCTCCAGTCTGCTGGGTTCACTTTTTCTCCAGTGGCCAGGTGAAATCACTTGAGTCCTGACGCCACTTATCCATGGGATGTCCTGAGTACATGTCAGTATTTCCCAGGGTCCCAAACAGGTCAGACATTTACATTCTCCTGGAGGTCCCCGTGTGTCCTGTCCCTCTGGAGCCCAGGACTGAGGTGGTGTTTCATGACCTCTGCTCCCACTGGCTCTCCAGCAATCTCTCATTGCCTTCGAGTGAGAACATGATTGTAGTCTAGTCTCAATCCACAAGCTATCACCAATTCAAAGTTGTTCAGTATAGAAAATGTGAAAATAGTATGATGAGAATAGTAAATAATTACAAATTGTTGTACAATAACAAATTACAATGAGAATAGTAAATAACATTACTTTAAAAATTAAATTAAATTAAATTAAATTAACCATTATAACTTTGATGTCAGACATCACAATGGCTACATTTCTCACCCACAGTGTCTGTAGGGGAACCATTGCAACAGTGTCCATCTGTGTCCCTAGCCTGTTCAGGCTCACTCTCTATAATGGAGAGAACTCTCCCTACTTCTCCTCTTCAGTCATTTTTATATATTCTTAGATGGCTGCTCTCTGGAATCTAGCCAGAGGGAACTCCCAAATCAATTCAAATGATCTCTCTCAGTCTCTGTATCCAAAGTGGTTACCCTGTTGTTTCAATATACAGAGTATCTTAGCTTCCTTTTAGACCAGCTAAGGGCCTCTTCTCTTCTACTAACTTTTTTTTCCAAGTAAGGAGCAATTTCCTCCCTTAGGTTAATTTTATCACACCCCAAGGGTGTAAATATATTCATGAGCACTGTTTTCTGCTTGCTAACTTAGAGGCTGCAACTACCTGGCCCTGCAGCTAACATGCTCCCCACTCCACCCGTGGAGCCACTTCTAAGCATTTAGAGCATCCTTTCCAGCTCAGTCTGAATATGGCCTCAGACCCCACCACAATAAAACCATCCAAGCTGTCATGCTCAAATAACCAAGGAGATAAAACCTTTTCACCAGCCCAAGCTCAATCCTTTCCTGGATTGTCTTTGTGTCCTAGTGTTTAATGTCATGCCGGCAGACAGCAAGTCGCAGTGGAATATCAGTTGCATGAACTGTGTTTTGCTATTCCACTCCTTTCCCTTTGCTGGCTACATTTCTTCCAATGTTTCTTTGAATGTTAGTGTTTCCCAAAGGCTCATGCTGTCCAATCTCTCAAGGAAGTCTTATTCATCAGCTTTTTCTCTGACTACTGTCTAATTTATATTCACACTCTTATTCGCCCCTACTGTCTACATCTGTGTTGTTCAAAGTGGTAGAAAAAGCCACAACCAATACTCTTAAGTTTGTTATTGTAAAATATGTGAAAACTTGACACTTACTATAATGTGATTGGTTATGGTTTACTTCATGTGGTCATCCCATTCTCAGGCTAAGTTTTTGGATGGGGCAATGGACAAGCAACTCATCTCAAGTCTCAGGAGGAGGAGGGCAGATGGAGTAGATGGAGTAGATGAAGGAGGTGCTACCAATCAGGAGGTCCCTGAACTGGTGTTCAATCCTGGACTGTAGAATCATTTCTATCACTACTTAAGTCATGGCAGAAACACAACTCCAGTCAGTTTGGATTTGGATTTGTACCATGTAGTTGGATCCCTGTAACTCCCTTCTGGCTAAGTGCATAGCTTTGACTCCATTTTTTATTTTACATTATAGTAAGGAAAGCTTGCATTCTATGAGGCTGAAATTTTTGCAATGCATTGCTGCATGATGGTGGGATTTGACTCTACGTCATTATCCAAGCTCCTACTTCTCTGCTCTGGTGATTAATGCCATAACCATGTATCCAATCCCTTAATGTAGATTTCTACATTATTACATTTCTACATCACTCTACAGTTCCTTGACCTGAGTGGCCTATTTTCCATTATTTAGTTTTTTGTATTTCAAATTTCTGATATTGGTTACATTCTTAGAATCAATACTGATATTTAATGTGACGTTTCTTATTTCATGAAAAGCTTTTATAAATTAACTAGCCTTTTGATACTGATGAAATTTCAGAAATAAAATAATTCCTGATTATTCTCATTCTAAAACTTATTTCTCACATTTGTCTTCTATCCATTCTCACATCCATCGTTCTCCTCCAGACTTTCTTCATCTCATCTAGAATAATGCAAATGATGTACTCCTAGTTAGGAGTCTCCTAGTCTCACTGCCTCTTTTTCCTGTACTTCCAAATGCTTCGTTAGGCTTCTTCTTGCTTGAGTTCACCTGGGAAAAACTGGACTAAAGCACGCATTCTCAAAAGAGGCTATAAGGCCCCCAATGGGGAAAAATTGGTTCTTAGGTGCTAAAAAATTTTACATTGTATAAATATAAATGTATATGTATAAATGTAAATGTCTATGTATAAATCACATATATACATACAGTGTAAGAAGTATACAGTCTATCTGTGGTATTAAAATTTTGGGGGGACGTATTAGGAAAACATATCTACAAGGATTCCTTAGGGAGCAATAATAATGATAACAATAACAATAACACAGAAATGTTACATTAGAAAATGTCACTTGCTGTACAGAGAATTACTTGAAATTCAGGGACTTACCTGTAATACTGATAAATCATGAGAAAACCATAGCTAATTGATTTGTCACATTGCACTTATGGACATCAGCATTCTGCTATGGATTCTTAGCACCTTTTCATTGGGAGGATACCATCTTGTTATTCTGTTCCCCCCAGTATTTTCTGTAGTGAGCATGTGTCCAGCAATGTTTGCAGAAGGAATGAGGCTGACAATATCTTGCTGCCCGATTGATCCTTTCTCCAATATATACTTCTCCAATCTCCAATTTTTTAACTACTAATTTATTTTCACACTTTTTTTACTTTCTTCTTTTGCTTTAAAACTAGGGCTGCTAGACATATCTATAGATTGACTACCCTAAAACAGCACAACACACATTCTTCTCAAGAGCACATAGAGCATTCTCCAGCATAGACATTATGCTAGGCCCTATATCAAACCCCAATACATTTAAAATAATTAAAATCATACAAAATACATTTTCTAATGAGAATGAAATGAAAGAAATCAACAATATAAAGAAGTTTGGGGGGGTTCACAATAGGTAGAAATTAAGCAATACAGTCCTAAATAGCCAATGTGTCAAAGATGAAATTAAAAAATACTCTGAGATGAATGAAAATGAAGACACAGCGTGCCAAAACTTGTGAGATGGAGTTAAAGCAGTGCCTAGAGAGAAATTTATAACTGTAAACACCCATATTTAAAAAGATGAAAGGTCAGGAATTAATAACCAAAACTTCTACCACAGGATACTGGGAAAAGTGGAGCAAAATAAACTAAAGCAAGCAGGAAGAAGAAGTATGTACTTGGGGATATAATGAAATAGAGGATAGAAAAACAGTAGAAAAAACAATGAAATAAAAAAGTGGCTCTTTGAAAAGATCAACAAAATTGGTAAGCCCACAGCTGTGCTGACAGAGAGAAAGAGCGAGAGAACTCAAATTACTGAAAATAAGAATGAAAGAAAGAACACTACTGCTGACCTTACAGAAATTAAAGCATTATAAGGGAATAGTATGAACAACTTTACGCCAACAAATTAGATAACAGATGAAATGAAAAAATTCTTAGAAAGGTAAAAACCACTGAAACTGATTCAAGAAGAAATAGAAAATCTGAGTATAAAAAAGAGATTAAATTAGTAATAAAAACTTACCTACATACAAAAGCATTGATCCAGATGATTTCACTGGTGAATTTTACAAAACATTTAAGAAGAATTAGTACCTACTCTTCACAAATTCTTTCAAAAATAGATGAGGAGAAATGTTTTCCAACTCATTCTATAAGCCCAATATTACCTTGATACCAAACAAGACAAAGACAGCACAAAAAAAGAAAACTGCAGGGCAATATATATATATGAACATAGACACAAAAATCCTTAACAAAATACTAGCAAACTGAATCCAAGAACATAGAAAAGGATCATATAGCATGACAAAATAGGACTTAAGCCAGGAACACAAAGCTGGTTTAATATCTGAAAATTAACTATGGTAGAACATTATATCAATAGAATAAAGGTCAAAACCACATCATTATCTCAATAGATTTAAAAAAAAATCACAAAAAGCATTCGCTCAAATTCAACATCCTTTTATGATAAAAACACTCAACAAATTACAAATAGAAAGGAATCTCCTCAATCTGATAAAGCAAGTTATGAAAAACTCAGAGCTGACATCATACTTGCAGTGAGAAAACTGGCTGTTTCCCCCTAATATCAGGGGAAAAAAAAGATGTCTGCTCACCACTTCTATTCATCATCATGTTGGAGCTTCCAGCCAGGCTAATTAGTCAAGAAATGGAAATACAATGCATCTTTATTAGAAAGGAAAAAATAAAGCTATCTCTATTTTGAGATGGCATGATCTTGTATATAGAAAATCCTAAAGAAAGCACTAAAAAACTAGAATAAATGAATTCAGCAAGCTTGCAGGATACAAGATCAATACATGAAATCAATTGTATTTCTATGCTCTTCAATAAACAATTCCAGAATGAAATTAAGACATTTACATTCATAGCATCAAAAAGAACAAAAAACTTAGGAATAAATTTAATAAAACGTGCTAAATTATACTCTGAAAACTATAAAATACTGTCGAAAGAAATTAAAGATCTAAACAAATAAGAAAGCATCCCACGTTCATGAATTAGATGGCTAAACATTGTTAAGATGTCAATATTTCACAAACTGATCTAAAGATTCGGTGTGATCCCTATCAGAATTTAGGCTAACTTCTTTGCAGAAAGTGACAGGCTGATTCTAAAATTCATATGGAATTTCAAGGGATCCAGAATTGCTAAAACAATCCTGAAAAAGAGCAAAGTAGGAGACTCACATTTCCAGATGTCAAAACTTACTGTAAAGCAATGGTAATCACGACAGTGTGGAACCAGCACAAGGGTGGACTTATAGATCAATGGACTGGAATTGAGAGTCCAGAAATGAACCCTTACATCTATGGTCAATTGATTTTCAACAAAGGCGACAAGACCATTAAACAGGGAAAAGACAGTCTTTTCAACTAATGGTGCTGGAAAATTGGATATCCATATGTAAAAGAATGAAATTAGATCTTTACCTAAAACTATATACAAAACTTAGCTTGAAATGGAGCAAAGACTTAAAAGTAATAGCTAAAACTATAAAACTCTTAGAAGAAAACATAAGAGTAAATCTTCATAATCTTGATTTTGGCAAAGGATTCTTAGCTATCACCTCAAAAGCACAAGCAACAAAAGAAAAAAAATAGATAAATTGGACTTAGTCAAAATTAAAAACATGTGCTTCAAAAGACACGGTCAAAGAAGGGAAAACGTCTGGAGAATCTGAGGAAATATTTGTAAATGATATACCTGTAAGGGGCTTGTATCTAGAATATATAAAACCTCTTACAATTCAATAATAAAAAGACAATCTAATTTAAAAATGGGCAAAGGATCTGAATAGACATTTCTCCAAGAAGACAATGGACAATAAACACAAGAAACGTTGCTCAACATCATTAGTCATCAGGGAAATGCAAGTCAAGACTTCAATGAGATCCCACTTGATTCCCGTTACAATTGCTATAATGAAAAAGACAGAGAATAAAAAGTGTCGGCGAGGATGTGGAGAAATTAGAACCCTGTTATATTGCTGATGGGAATGTAAAATAGTGCAGTCACTTTGGAAAACCATCTGGCAGTATTTCAAAAAGCTAAACATAGAGTCACCATTTCATGCCTAGATATATATCCAAGAGAAATAAAAACATGTCAACACACAAACTTGTACATGAGTGTTCATAGTAGCATTATTCTTAACAGCCCCAAAGTAGAAATAACCCAAATACCCATCAACTGATGAATAGATAAACAAAATGTGGTCTGTCCATACAATGAAATATTATTTGACAATAAACAGGAATAAGTGCTGATGAATGCTACAACATGGATAAAGCTTGAAATCATTATACTAGGTGAAATACGGCAGTCGCTAAAGATCACGTGATTCCATTTATAAAAAATGTCCAGAATAAGCAAATATATGAGACAGAAAGTAGGTTAATGGTTGCCTAGGGCTCAGAGTAGGGTGGGGTGGTATGGAGGGATGACTGTGGAGGGAGTGACTGCTAACAGGTATGAGATATCTTTCTGGGGTGATGAAAATTTTCTAAAAAATTGATTGTGGTGATGGTTGCACAACACTGAATACACTACCATTGAACTGTACACTGTACAGGTGAATTGTAAGTATGTGAATTATATATCTCAATAAAGCTCCAATTAAAACAATAGGGCTTCAAATTTTGAAAAATAGTAATGGCTGCTAGAAAGAGTCTTTATTAGCATTCATCTGAAATGCTCAGAACTATATGTTGAAATGTTAGCAACTCTTCAATTGTAGAGAAAAATGACTAATGTGTGGTCATCCAGGATGAAAGGATAATATTAATATGTTTAAAAAGAAATATCTTTCTAATTATTTGTTTCTGCACCAGATGAACCCCTTAGGAGCCTAAGCCTCACCAACAGAGGCAGAGTTGTCTAGACAGGAGAGAGGAGGCTCTGTGGTGGGTGGAACGTGCCCCGAACTGGGACAGAGACACAAGTTTCCAGCTCTAGTTCTTACGCTAATGGTATGATCCTGACCAAGGTGAATATGAGGTCTCTGTTCCACCTCATTGCACAGGCCATCAATACTTCTTGTAGCCGTCTGACATGGCATCAATATTTTGCTATTGACATTTTGGTATTAATTTTAGCTAAATGCAGTGTGATTATAAAGCTAAATATTGCCATGTAAATTGCATGCTTACTCCTTCATTTGATTTCACTCCATTAAAAAAAAAAAAATGCTGCCTTCCTGTCCCCCTTCCCTCTCCCTAACCAAAATTCCTTCCGTGAAAGATAGTGGTGAAGAGAGCTTCTAACAATTTTGAGACGGTCTCCTGAGAGGCAAACAATTTTGTGGAAGATAAACAGCTTTAATTCACCCACATCGTGTTTGTGAGAGATCTAGCCACCGCCAGTTCTTTCAGGGGGGATGTCTCCTTCACATAGGGGAGCCCAGGAGTTTAGCACACAGACCAAAACAGAGGAAATACTGACCAATGTTCTCTGGTTTGAAACATACAGGGATGACATTTCACATGTCTCAAGGCTCATCTGAAAAATCTGTGAGAAACATCTTCACTGGACAGCTCAACAACCACCACCCACGTAACAGCGCTTCTGCAGACTTTCATATACATCAGGTCCAATCCTAAAACCCCACTGTTCGGGCTTTATAAGTGATGATGCAAGCAAGACTCAGAGAAGTAGAAGAGAACTGTGAGCCTGGGTTTAAGACCCCAAAGCCAATATCCTATGTAGAAGTTCACTAATCGCAGAAGTTTTGGCAAACACACAAATGAACAACTATGCATTTTGCAAATGGTAATTTACAGCAACTGAACAGCATCTCTGTCTTTGAATTGAAATTGCTTAATATTATTAGTAAAAATAGCAGCAACAGACTATTTTTATACTACTTTTCTCTGAAAGCTGCAACCATAGTCTCCTGAAACTTGGAAGGTTGAATTTAATTTGAATTACATCTAATTACATATATAAATAATTGCAAACCCAGCTTTCTTCTTTGTAAGGAGAAACTAAACTTGTCTCTCTTGTATTTGTGATAATTAAACCAGAACGAAAGCAATATATTCTTGTTTAAAAATAGAATCAAACTTTTCGTCTGACGTTAATGCTTAATTTCTTCCAGGTGAGAGCGGCATGCCAAGATTCCTATCGCTCTCCTTGAAGATCACTCCTGGTGAAGTTATGAGGCAATTAGAGGAGAAGATTTATTTAGTTGAGATTGGAGTTTCTCTTGAACACGCATGTGATTTTCCAGTACTGGTCTGCCCACGCTGGCCTGAGGGGCCTGTTTCTTGCGTGGGATCTGGCTCTTGGTGCAGTTGAGGTTCTGTGTGAACGTGTCTGATGGGGTCTGGAACTCGTATGAGCCCCTAGGTGATGCTGATGGCCAGTGTGGGGTGGCATCCACTGGTTTGAGTGGACCTGGAGTCACAGATGTGGAAGGACCTAAAATTACCTGATTGACAAGCCCCCATTCTCTCTGAAAACTCTTATTTATTTATTTCATTTTTTTATTGTGAAATTTTTGTTGTACATTTTTGTTTATCAGTCACCATATAAGTGCATCCCTCCACCCCTTGTGCCCACCCCCCACCGCTCTAGCCCCTGGTAACCACCAAACAGTTCTATCTGTGCGTGTGTTGGTTTATCTTCCACATATGAGTGAAATCATGCATTGTTTGTCTTTTTCTTTCTGGCTTATTTCACTTAACATAATACCCTCCAGGTCCATCCATGTTGTTGCAAATGGGATGATTTTGTCTTTTTTTATGGCTGAGTAGTATTCCATGGTATATATATACCACATCTTCTTTATCCAGTCATCAGTCGAGGGACACTTGGGTTGCTTCCATGTCTTGGCTATAGTGAATAACGCTGCGATGAACACAGGGGTGCATAAGCCTCTTTGGATTGTTGATTTCAGGTCCGTTGGGTAGATATCCAGTAGTTGGATAGCTGGATCATAAGGGATTTCTATTTTTAATATTTTGAGGAATCTCCGTGCTGTTTTCCATAGAGGCTGCACAAGTTTGCATTCCCACCAGCAGTGGATTAGGGTTCCCATTTCTCCACAGCCTCTCCAGCATTTGTTGCTTTTTGACTTGGTGATTATAGCCATTCTAATGGGTGTAAGGTGATATCTCAGTGTGGTTTTGATTTGCATTTCCCTGATGGCTAGTGATGTTGAGCATCTTTTCATGTGCCTATTTGCCATCTGTATATCTTCTTTGGGGAAGTGTCTGTTCATTTCCTCTGCCCATTTTTTGATTGGGTTGTTTGTTTTTTTGTTATTCAGTTTGAAAACTATTTTTTAAGTCTTATTTCATATGTACAAATAAATATCAGTGCCTTTCTTTATTTCATTTAATTACTCTCGTGCAGAACTCAAGTCTAACTTAAGCATGAGCCCTGGCCTTTACTAAGGTCCCCTGTTCACTGTTTGCTCTCATGTTGCAATTGTTTTCAGTCATTTGTTTTCTCATGTTTCATGAGTGGAATGCTGGATTTTGCTTTGTGAGTCTATCGTGTTGTAGGTGAGCATAGCCCACATATGTTTAGTGCCTTTATTGATATGACAGGGAGGCTGGTTCTTCCCAGTCAAAGCACATTTTTCCCCTTACTCCTCAATCATCTTTTACTATATGGTACAAGCTTTATTATTATTGTCATTGTTGATGTTTTCATTTTACACACTTTAACGATAACTTGAAAGGCTTGCGTTCTTTTCTAGTTGGTCATTTCTGATACACTTATTTATCTAGCTCCCTGTGCAGTACCTACCTGCTTGCTAGTGTTGGCAATGACAGAATAAGGATATTTCCTCTACATTCCCTCATTCTCTCCCTTACATATTATACAAATTTAGTTTTAATTTGATACCTTGAAGTCTATGTATGCCACTGTGACTTGATTTAATAGTTTTAAGTGACAAATCTAGACTCCCTATAATAAAAGGGGAAAGCATTTTACTTCTTTTTTCATTTATGCTCCCAAATTTTAATTAAACATAATATTTCTACTTGTTCAAGTCTTATGACACTTCCTTTCTGTTCAGTCATAATTCTCTCATTTGCCTCAGTCCCACCGCTACAGTTAACTAATCTCCATGCCGTCTTCCAGATCTTTTGTCATGGTTTCTGCCTTCACCATCTGCGGGCTGATGTTCATCCTCTTGCAGTGTTTTCAGGAGGGGCTCAGAGGTTCTGTATTCCTTGAATTCTCTCATGGTCAAAACTAGTCAAAATACTGAACTCAATCTCTAGAATACTTTCTAAGTATTGTTCTGTCTTGGGAATGTATCTATGGAAATCTGTGGCCAGTGTTACTTTCCCCTTACAGATGACATTATCTTTCGGGATAGTCAAATTAATTCTTTACATTTAAGCAAAGATTCTAGGATATATTTCAATGTTGATTAACATGAGAGATGAAGTCTGAGAAGTAGCAGGAGGTCAGATCATGTTAGTTATTATACACTATTCTAGAATAATGGCTTTTCCTAAGAAAATCATGGGAAGCCCCTGGAGGGTTTGGAGCTGAGTTGTGACTCATCCAGCTGTGGAATTTAATGCAGGTTCAGTATCCCAAGGCCACACTCATTTAGGTATGGATTCACATTGAACTCAGATCCAGGGGTCTAATTTGCAACGCACAGCACAACAGCAGGAGCTCTTCATTATTTTCTTAAATCTAGGGACATGCTCAAAGAGGACAGGGATGGTGATCTGCACACACTTGCTTATTTTTAACTTTTTATTTTGAAACAACTATAAGTTCACAAGAAGTTGTCAAAAAACGTATAAAGAGATCGTGTGTACCCTTAACCCAGTTTCTACCAGTGGTACCATCTTGCATAACTAGAGCTCAGTATCAAAATACAAAACTTCCTCAATTTCCATCCAGGTCCCTGTCTGCAGCCCCTTTAGTGATGAGTCCTAGTCCTGGGTATGGATGTACACCATCCTGTTGAAAGGCAGTGGATTGTTTCCAGTTTGGGCTGTGATCAATAAAGCTGCTGTTAACTGTTGTGCACAAGTTTTGTGTGAATATAAGTTCACGCTTCTTTGGGATAAATGCCCAAGATTATAATTGTTCGGTTTTACGGTAGTTGCCTGTCTAGTTTTGTAAGAAACTGCCAAAATGTTTTCGAGACATTTGCTTGTCTGTAGTTTCCAAGAAACTGGTCCATTTCTTTTGAAATTGTAGCGTCAACAGGTGTTTGCAGTATGCTCATAATGTCCTTCAATTGCCCCAGGATCTTTAGTGATATCCCCTGCTCCATTCCTGCTATTGACGATTTGTGTCTTTGCCCTTTTTATTATTTTCAGTCTTGCTAGACGTGTGTACATTTTATTGATTTTTTTTGAAGAATCAGGTTTTTCTTTCGTTTATCTTCTCTGTTGTTTTCCACTTTTAAATTTTGTCATTTCTGCTCTTTTCTTTATTATTTCCTCCCTTCTACTCAGTTGTGTTGATTTGCTCTTCTATTTCTAGTTTCTTACAATAAAAACTTAGATTATTGACTTTGTTCCTTTTTTCATTTCTATTCTTCAAATTTCTTCAAATTACTAAAATCAATTTGATTTTCAGTACTGCTTTAGTTGTGAGTCACAAATGGCTTCTCTATCGTGTTTTCATTTTCATTCTGTTCTGTGTATTTTTAAAATTTTCTTTGACGTTTCCTCTTTGATCCATAGGTTATTTAGAAGTGTGTTGTTTAGTTGACAGATTTTTGGAGATTTCCTTGTCATCTTTCCATTATTGATTTCTAGTTTGAATCCACTGTGTTCAGAGAATGCGCCTGTGTTATTTTGAATCTTTTAAATTTGTTGAGGGTTGTTATATGGCCCAGGATATGGTCCATCTTAGTGAATGTTCCATGGGAACTTGGGGGAAAAAAAAGCATATTCTGTTGTTGTTGGGTGGAGTGCTCCATACATGTCAATTAGATCCTGTATGTGGATTGTGTTGTCCAGATCTTCCACATTCTTTGCTAATTTTCTGTCTAGTAGTTCTGTCAGTTGCTGAAAGGATGTGCTGAAGCCTACATCTATAATTGCGGATTTGTCTATTTCTTCTTTAAGGATAGTTTTGCCAGATATTGAATAGGCAATTGACAGTTTTTGCTTTCAACACTTGGAAAATATTTTGCCACTTCTTTCTGCCTTCATGATTTCAGATGAGTTGTCTACTGTCATTCAAATTGGGTCCCCATACAGGAATTTGCTATCTCTCTCTGGTTGCTTTTAAGATTTTTTTCTTTGTTTTTAGCTTTCAGAATGTTAAATGTGATGTGTCTTGGCATGCTTTTGTCTTGATTTATACTGTTTAGGGTCTGTTCAGCTTCTTGGATCTATTCTGCCAATTTGGGACATTGTCAGCCATTAATTCTTCCAATACTCTTTCAGCCCACTCATTTTCTCCTGTCTTTGTGGAACACCAAAGATACAAATGTTAGGTCTTATATTATTGTCCCATAGATCCTTGAGCTTCCGCTTATTTATTTTTCAGTCTCTTCTCTTTCTGTGTTCAAATTGGGTGAATTCTATTGATCGATTTTGAAGTTTGCTAGTTCTAGCCTTTGTCATCTCCACACTGCTACTGAGCCTATCCGTCAAATTTATTTATTTTTTTGTTATTGTATTTTTCAAATCTACAATTTCATTTGGTTATTTTCTATTAGTTCTATTTCTTTGCTGAGATTTCCTGTTTTACCTTTCTTCCAAGACAATTTGTAAGAAATTGTTGAATCTCTTTTTTTACTAGTTCTGCTTTTAAACCCTTGTCAGAGAATTCCAACACCCAGTTCTTCTTGGTGTTGGTACTAGTTGAGTGTCTTTTTCATTCAAGATGAGATTTTCTTAGTTCTTGGTATGACAGGTATTTTCTACTGTATCTTACTCATTTGTCTCTAATGTTAGGAGGCTCCAGGCTCTATTTAAATCTTTTATTTTAGCAGAAAGTCACTTTCCTTAGATTTAGCAGGGGGTACTTGGTCTGCATTTGTGGGCTGTGCTTCCAATGGCAGTTTAATTTTCAGAGATCCTGTGTCATTTTGGTTTGCTGCACATATCTAGTGACCCTGGGGCTCCTATGCATCCCTGTTGGTATTGCCTGCAGAAGCAGAATACATTTCCCCAGGCTGAGTTCCAGGTGTCTTTCAGCGGGAGAGGGCTGGGGAGGTGTCTTTGGGTGGGATTGGAGAGTCTAGAGTCATGGGAAAAAGGCTTCTTGGTCTGGCCTGCTTGTTGTGGCTGTGGCCCTTTTGCTGACTACACCTGCCTGACTGGGTATTCCGGTCAGGGAGAGGAGTCTCAGGTCTGTGGAGACAAAAAGGCTTCCAGGACTGGGTGTTCTCTCTAGGTGGGTCTCACGTGCTGCCTATACACACTCACCTCAGTATCTTGGCCCAGAGTCCCAGGCCCAGTGGGGAAGAAGGGCACCTCCTCTGGCTACTTATTTCTGGTGGGGCTCCCAATCAGTCCCCTAACCAATGGTGTAAGTCTGGCCTCATGTTGTATGAGGGACATGAATTCCATCCACAAGGAACAAGCCTTCCTGGGCTGCCTTTTGTTTCTATGTTGGGGATTGGAAAATGCCGAGTGGGGTGGTCTTCCTCTTGTGGGTGAAGTGACACAGACACTCTGCCACTGTCATCTTCTTCCAGTCCTGAGGCCCAAAAGCCAGTTTGCCTCCTTACCACCTTCCGAAGTCTCACTTTGGCTGTTGTTGTGCCATTTCTACAGTTTCTAGTAGTGCATAGCAGGAGGTGTGGGAGAAAGGGGTCTATGCTCTCTTGTCTGGTCTGGAATCCCCTCATCCCACAAGTTTTGATATGTTTTACATTCATTTGTATTCAGTTTTATGTATTTTTTTTTATTTCCTTTGAGACTTCTTTGAGCCATGGGTTAGTTAGAAGTGTGTCATTAAATTTCCAGATGTTTGGATATTTTACTGTTGCCTCTCTGTTGTTGATTTCTAGAATTTGATTCTACTATGGTGAGAGAATGCACCCTGTATGGTTTCAATTCTTTTAAATTTGTGTTGTTGTTATTGTCGTTTTTAATGACCAGGATATGGTCTATATTGATGAGATTTGTCATGGAGACTTAAAAAGAATGTGAATTCTGCTGTTTTCAAGAGGAGTATTCTATACATGTCCCTTCAATCCTATTGATTGGTGGTGGCATTCAGTTCTATATCTTTCCTAATTTTCTGTCTATTAGTTCTATCAATGACTGAGAGTGGAGTTTTTAAATCCTCAAATATCATTTTGGTTTTGTTTCTTTCTATTTTTAGCCCTATCAGTTTTTCTTCATGTATTTTGAAGCTCTTAAACAGAACTCTTTGACTGAAGCATGAGGAGAGAGTACCAGTCACAATAATTCAGTGCGATGAAAAGTCTTTCCATAATTTTGTCAACCGGAAGAGGCAGAGATTGTGAGATTTCAAAGCAAGCGTCCTATAAATTTCCTGCTTCAATCTTGTCCATGAAAATAAAATACATTTGATGAGTATTATTACCAGAATCAATACCATATATTAGTCAATTAAATCTAACTCTACAGACATGCAAAATTGACTGAAGAATAAATGGGAGGACATGAATAGACATGGAATTATATTTTAAAAAATTATATTTGATTGTTAAAATGTTTAATATGGATTCATCAGAGGCTAATGAATCAAATTAATTTCAATTTTTCTTTCCCACAAAGTACGTCTGGATGTAAGCAGTCTATGGCTGAAATGGAGGCTCTCTGTTCATTAGTAGTCCAGACTCCTTCTGTCCTTCTGATGAGTCTTTTATGATGCGTCTTCCTAGCCTACCTGATGGCCCAACACAGACACTCAAAACATCAAGCTCACTTTGCAGGCCAGAAGAAGGAGGAAAGCAGGCAAGGAGAAAAAAAAAAGTGTTCTAAGCTTGTTGTCCATATGAGACAAAATAGAAATGAATTGCCATGAAAATATAATAACATTCAAATTCAGTTGGACTAATAATTTAAATGTGAAAGGCAGAATTTTGAAACATTTAGAAGGAAACATGGGAGAATATCGTTATGCACCACAAATCAGGGAAGAATTTCTAAACAATACACAAAAATTGCTAAGAATAAAATAAAAGATTGATTGATTCAGCTATATTAAAATTCAGTTTTGTTCATCAAAAAACTCTGTAAAGCAAGTTAAAAGCACATAAAAGAAAAACATGATTGCTGGGAAGATGGCAGCATATGAGGACTTGGAACTCACCTCTTCCCACAGACACAACAAAGTTACAACTACCCTTGGAACAGTTATCCCTGAGAGAGAACCAGAAACTGAATAAAAAGAACATCCACAACAATGGACAGTGCTGACTAAGGTGGAAGAGGCAGAAATACCTTTCTGCAGAGAAAAAAGCCACATTCTAACCACAGTGCTTTGTGGCCAGGAGCAATTAAGCTACAAAGGTATCTGCCCTACATTCCAATGCCTGAAACAATTGTATGCTAGCCCCACCCAGCTCCATTACTGACAGAGCTGACAACAGCCTTGCAAGCCAGAAGCCTATAGCAATTATGAGCCTCTGAGCCTAGCAGCCAGCCACACTGGTGGCCTATTCACTTAACAGAGAAATTGCAGCAAGAATGTGCTATTAGACCTTGCAGTCAACTGTGCTGGGGCTCCCCTCACCCAATAAAATGATTGAAGGGACCATAGCAGCTGCATGCAGCTGAGCCTTACAACCAGATGGCCAAGGAAAAACCTAGCTTCCCCATGTACCTGCAGCAAGAGCAACCCTGTGACAACAGAAGGACACACATAGCACACACAGGGGTCACTACTGGAACATTTGGAACTGGTGATGGGAGGGAAGCACATTGCTGGGCCTCATAAGGCATTTCTTACATAAGGCCACTTCTCCAAGATTGGGAGACATAGCTGATCTACCTAATACATAGATATAAGCACAGAGACAGAGGTAAAATGAGGAGACAATGGAATATGTTCCAAATAAGGGAACAGGATAAATCCTCAGAAAAAGAACTAAAAGTAACAGAAATAAACAGCCTACCTGATAAAGAGTAAAACTAATAGTCATAAGGATGTTCACTTATCTTGGCAGAAGAATAGATGAACACAGTGAGAACTTCAACAAAGAATTGGAAAATATAAAAAAGAACCAATCAGAATTGAAGAATACAATAATGGAAATGAAAAATTCACTAGAAGGAATCAATAGCAGAGTAGATGATACAGCAGAACGGATCAGTGAGCTGGATGAAAGACTAGAGGAAGTCACTCAAGTTGAACAGAAAAAAGTAAAAAAAATTTAAAAGAATGTGGACAGTCTAAAGGACCTCTGGGACAGCATCAAGAATACTAATATCCTTATTATAGGTGTCCCAGAAGGAGAAGAGAGAGACAAAGTTGCAGAGACTATATTTGAAGATATCATAGCTGAAAACTTTCCTAACCTAAGGAAGGAAACAGACATCCAGGTACAGGAAGCACAGACAACACCGAACAAGATGAACCCAAAGAGGACCACACCAAGGTACATCATAATTAAAATGTCAAGAATTAAAGATAAAGAGAGAATCCTAAAAGCTGCAAGAGAAAGGCAACAAGTTATATACAAAGGAAATCCCATACGGCTATCAGCTAACTTCTCAGCAGAAACTTTATAGGCTAGAAGGGAGTGGCAAGATATATTTAAAGTGCTGAGAGGAAAAAACCTACAGGTGAGAAAATTCTACCTGGCAAGGTTATCATTCAGAATGGAAGGAAAGATAAAGAGTTTTCCAGACAATCAAAAACTAAAAGAATTTGTCACCAATAAATCAGCCTTAGAAGAAATGTTAAAGAGACTTATTTAAGTGGAAAAGAAAAGACGACAAACAGGAATGAGAAAATCATCACACACACACAAAAAAAACTGGTAAAGACAAATATGCAGTAAAAGTAGCAGATCAACCACCTATGAAGCTAATATGAAGGTCAAAAGACAAAAATACTAAACTTTTCTATTTCCATGATAAGAGGTTAATTGAATACAAACACAAAAAAGAGGTTATATATGATATCAAAAACATGAAATGTTGGAGGAGGAGAATAAAAGAGTAGATCTTTTAGCAAGAGGTCAAACTAAAGAGACCATCAACTTAATATAGATTGCTATTTACACAGGTTATTATATATGAACCTCATGGTAATCACAAACCAGAAACCTATAATAAACATACAAAAAACTAAAAGAAAGGAACCCAAACATAATACTAAAGAAAGCCATCACACTATAAGGGAAGAGAGCAAGAGAAGAAGAAAGGAACAGAAGAAATACAAAAACATTCAGAAAAAAAGTAACAAAATGGCAATAAGTACGTACTCATCAATAGCTACTTTAAGTGTCAATGGACTAAACGCTCCAATCAAAAGACATAGGGTGGCTAACTGGATAAAAATACAAGACCCATACATATGCTACATACAGAGACACACTTCAGACCTAAAGACACTCACAAACTGAAAGTGAAGGGATGGAAAAATATACTCCATGCAAATGGCAATGAAAAGAAAGCTGGGGTATCAATACTCATATCAGACAAAATAGACTTTAAAACAGCAGCTGTAACAAGAGACAAAGAAGGGCTCTACATAATGATCAAGGGAACAATCCAACAAGAATATATAACACTTGTAAATATGTATGCACCCAACATAGGATCACCTAAAAATATAAAGCAATCATTAACAGACATAAAAGGAGAAATAGATAGTAACACAATAATAGTAGAGGACTTTAACACTTCACTTACATCAATGAATAGATCATCCAAACAGAAGATCAATAAGAAAATATTGATCTTAAACAACACATTAGACCAGAGGGACTTAGTAGATATATACAGAATATTCCATCCCAAAACAACAGAATATACATTCTCTTCAAATGTACGTGGAACATTCTCCAGGCTAGATCAAATATTAGGCCACAAAAAAATTTCAATAAATTTAAAAGAACATTGACATAATACCAAGCATCTTTTCTGACCACAATAGTATGAAACCAGAAATCAACTACAGGAAGAAAACTGGAAAAGCCACAAATATGTGGAGATTAAACAAAATGCTACTGAACGACAATTAGGCCAATGAAGAAATCAAAGGATAAATCAAAAAATACTGGGAGACAAATGAAAATGAAAATATGACATGCCAAAATTATGGGATATGGCAAAAGTGGTACTAAAAGGAAGTTTATAGCAATACAGGCCTACCTCAACAAACAAGAAAAATCTCAAATAAACAACCTAACAGTATGCCTAAAGGAACAAGAAAAAAAGAACAAAGTCCAAAATCAGTAGAAGGAAGGAGATGATAAAAATCAGAGTGGAAATAAATGAAAGAGACTAATAAAAGAATAGAAAAAAATCAATGAAACTAGGAGCTGGTTCTTTGAAAACATAAACAAAATTGACAAACCTTTAGCTAAACTCACCAAGATAAAAAGATAACAAGGCTCAAATAAATAAAATCAGAAATGAAAGAGGAGAAATTACAATGGACTCCTCAGAAATACAAAAGATTATAAGAGAACACTATGAAAAGCTATATGCCAAGAAATTGGTTAATCAGAAGAAATGGATGAATTCTTGGAATGATACAACCTTCTAAAACTGAATCAAGAAGAAATAGAGACTTTGAATAGACCAATCACCAGTAAGGAGATCAAAACAGTAATCAAAAACCTCCCACAAAATAAAAGTCCAGGACCCGACAGCTTCCCTGGTGAATTCAACCAAACATTCAAAGACATAATACCTATCCTTCTCAAACTCTTCCAAAAAATTGAACAGGAGGGGAAGCTTCCTAACTCATTCTATGAAGCCAACATTTGCCTGATACCAAAACCAGACAAGGACAACACAAAAAAAGAAAACTACAAGCCAATATCACTGAGAAACATCAATGCAAAAATCTTCAACAAAATACTGGCAAATCAAATACAACAATACATTAAAAAGATGGTACACCATGATCAAGTGAGATTTATTCCAGTCATGCAGGGATGGTTCAACATCCACAAGTCAGTCAACGTGATACTCCACATTAACAAAATGAAGAAAAAAATCACATGATCGTCTCAGTAGATGTAGAGAAAGCATTCAACAAGACACAAAAAAACTCTGAATAAAATAGGTATAGAAGGAAAGTACCTCGACATAATAAAGGCCATCCATGACAAACCCACAGCTAATATCATACTCAACAGAGAAAAACTGAAAGCTATCCCTTTAAGAAACAGAACCAGATAAGGAGGCTCACCTTCACCACACCTGTTTAACATAGGATTGGAAGTCCTAGCCAGAGCAATCAGGCAAGAAAAAGAAATAAAAGGGATCCAAATTGGAAAGGAAGAAGTGAAACTGTCACTATTTGTAAATGACATGATTTTATGTATAGAAAACCCTGAAGAATCCACCAAAAACCTATTAGAAATAATAAATGAATACAGTAAAGTTGCGGGATACAAAATCAACATACAAAAATCAGTTGTGTTTCTATATACTAACAATAAAGTAGCAGACAGAGAAATTAAGAATACAACCCCATTTACAATTGCAACAAAAAGAATAAAATACCTAGGAATAAATTTAACGAAAGAGGTGAAAGATCTGTACACTGAAAACTATAAAATATTGTTGTGGGGCCAGCCCGGTGGTGCAAGCGGTTAAGTGCGCGCGCTCCGCTGCTGCGGCCCGGGGTTCGCTGGTTCGGATCCCAGGCATGCACCGATGCACTGCTTGGCAGGACATGCTGTGGCGGCGTCTCATATAAAGTGGAGGAAGATGGGCATGGATGTTAGCCTAGGGCTAGTCTTCCTCAGCAAAAAAAAAAGAAGAGGATTGGCAGGTGTTAGCGCAGGGCTGATCTCCTCACACACACACACAAAAAAACATTGTTGAAAGAAATTGAAGAAGACACAAAGAAATGGGAAGATATTCCCTGCTCTTGGATTGGAAGAATTAACATAGTTAAAATGTCCATCCTTCCTAAAGCAATCTACAGGTTCAGTGGAATCCCTTGGATTGGAAGAATTAACATAGTTAAAATGTCCATCCTTCCTAAAGCAATCTACAGGTTCAGTGGAATCCCTATCAAAGTTCCAATGACATGTTTCACAGAAATAGAACAAAGAATCCTAAAATTTATATGGAGCAACAAAAGACCCCAAATAGCCAAAGGGATCCTGAGAAAAAAGAACAAAGCTATTGATATCACATTCCCTGATTTCAAAATATACTACAAAGCCATAGTAACCAAAACAACATGGTACTGGCACAAAAACAGACATGCAGATCAATGGAACACAATCGACAGCCCAGAAATAAACCCACACATCTATGGACAGCTAGTTTTTGACAAGGGAGCTAAGTACATACAATGGAGAAAGGAAATCCTCTTCAATAAATGGTGTTGGGAAAACTGGACAGTCACATGCATAAGAATGAACGTAAACCATTATCTTACACCATACACAAAAATTAACTCAAAATGGATTAAAGACTTGAATGTAACATCCGACACCACAAAACTTCTGGAAGAAAACATAAGCAGTATGCTCTTCGACACTGGTCTTAGCAGCATATTTTCAAATACCGTGTCTGACCAGGCAAGGAAACGAAAAAATAAACAAATGGGACTATGTCAAATTAAAAAGTTTCTGCACAGCAAAGGAAACCATCAACAAAATGAAAAGACAACATAACAATTGAGAGAAGATATTTTCAAACTATATATCTGATAAGAGGTTAATATCCAAAATATATATAGAACTCATACATCTCAACAACAAAAAAACTAATAACCCAGTTACAAAATGGGCAAAAGATCTGAACAGACAGTTTTCCAAGGAAGATATACAGATGGCCAATAGATACATTAAAAGATGTTCAGCATCACTAATTATTAGGGAAATGCAAATCAAAACTACAATGAGCTGTCACCTCACACTCGTCAGAATGGCTATAATTTACAAGGCAAGAAATAACAAGTGTTGGAGATGATGTGGAGAAAAGGGAACCTTCATAATCTGCTGGTGGGAATGCATACTAGGGCAGCCACTATGGAAAATAGTATGGAGATTCCTCAAAAATTAAGAATAGAACTATCATATGATCTAGCTATTCCAACGCTGGATATTTATCCAAAGAACATGAAAATACGAACACATGAAGATATATGCACCCCTATGTTTGTTGCAGCATTACTCACAATAGCCAAGACTTGGAAACAACCTAAATTCCCATCAAGGGATGAATGGATAAGGAAGATGTGGTATATATATGCAATGGAATACTACTCATCTATAAAAATGGATGAAATCTGACCATTTGTGACAACATGGATGGACCTTGAGAGTATTAAGCTAAGTGAAATAAGTCAGACAGATAAAGTCAAACACAGTATGATCTGAGTCACGAACAGAAGATTAAAATAATAACAACAGCAACAAACAAACACATTGATACAGAGATTAGATTGGTTGTTACCAGAGGGGCGGGGGGAGGGAGGAGGGTGAAAGGGGTGACTGCGCACATGTGTATGGTGATGGATGGTAATTTGTCTTTTGGTGGTGAACATGATACAGTCTACAAGGAATTGAAATGTAATGATGTACACTTGAAATTTATATAATGTTATAAACCAATGTTACCCCAATAAAAAAAAAAAGTGTTTCTCTAGGACATGCATCAAGGAGCAAAATGGCTAAGTCAGGAGGTATACAAATAACAAATTTACTAGGTAATGCTGAACTGCTTTCCAAAGTGATTGTAGCAATTATATCTACAGCCTCAGTGGATGAGAATTTGTAGCACATCTCATTCTTGTCAACACTTTATATTGACATCCTTCTTAATATTTGCCTATCTGATGGTGTGAAATTGTCTGTTGTGTTTTTAAATTGTAATACTTGATTACTAATAAGTTAAAAATTTCTTAAAAAAAGAGAGAAAAAACAGAAATTTAGCATGCAGCATATATTTTTAAAAAACCTAATGGGCAAGAAAGAAAGCAAGAAAACAAGCAATCTTGTTTTTAAAATTTGCAAAATACATGAACAAAGATTTTCCATAAGAAATACAAATGGATTCCTTCATTAAGTAGTAGATAATAACAACAATAAACAAACACATAGAGACAGAGATTGGATTGGTGGTTACCAGAGGGGAAGGGGGGAGGGAGGAGGGCGAAAGGGATAATTCGGTACATGTGTGTGGTGATGGGTTGTAATTAGTATTTGGGTGGTGAACATGATGTAATCTATGCAGAAATAGAAGTATAATGATGTACACCTGAAATTTATACAATGTTATAAACCAATGTTACTGCAATAAATAAAAAATTTAAAAAAAAAGAAGAAATACAAATGGGAGGCCTGCCCTGCAACATAGTGGTTAAGTTTGGTGTGCTCTGCTTTGGCGGCCTGGGTTCATAGGTTCGGATCCCGGGCACAGACCTACATCACTCATCAGCCATGCTGTGGCGGCAACCCGCACATAAAGTGGAGGAAGATGGGCACAGATGTTAGCTCAGGGCTAATCTTCCTCAAACAAAAATAAAAAGAGGAAGATTGGCAACGGATGTTAGTTCAGGGCTAATCTTCCTCAGGAAAAAAAAAGGAAATACAAATGGTGCAGACACCTATGAAAAAAAACTCAAATTCAAAAAATAGGAAGTTAGATAATACTAAGTGTTGGAGTACCTGTGCATCTAAAGACACTTATGCATTACTGGAAAACCATTGGCACAGTAGTATATAGATTAACATTCACATGCCTTATGACTCAACAATTCTGTTCTTGATTCTATATGGTAGAGAAAGATTGCTCATGTCTACCAGTGTATTGTAAAGAATTTCATGGTTGTACTTTTTATTTTTTTCAAATTGCAAATTTTGAAGTTTTAAAATAACCCACAAATACAAGGAATAGCATAACAAAACTCAAATACTCTTCAGCCACATTCGACTGTTCTCAACATTTAGCCACTTGTGTTTCATCTGACTCTCGTTTTCCTGCTTTTTTCTTTTTTACTGGTCTTTTAAGTACATCCCAGATATCATGTGATTAAGAGCATCATTTTTTCATGACAAAACTAACGAGAACAACTCAAATATTCATCAATGGAAAACTGCAAAATTAAATTGTGTTATAGTCACACAGCAAAATATTATATACAATGAAACTGAATAAACTACAGCTGTGCTTGGCACTAATGAAGCTTCCAATAAAGACATTCAATTAAAAGTGAAAAATAAAGTCATTGGAGACAACATACAACATCATACTATTTTTAAAAAGCTATTAAAACTGAGTGACGTCAGCATCATGGCACAGTGAGCTTTCCCGTGAACTCTTCCCCCGACAAGATACAACAAAAGCAACAGCCACAGACCAACAACGGAATCCCAGACACTGAAAACCTAGAGCGGAGGGATCCACACTGCCGCACATCTGAGAGCGGAACGTGCTGGGCCCCCGGAGGAAGTGGGGAGAGGTAAGGAGAACTCCGCTCCCTCCCCATCAGATCAGCGATCCCGGTCCTCGCGGCTCCCAGAGAGGAGGGAGGGGTGGCCCTCGGCGGGGAAACTGTGGCTCTTCAGACTCTCTCAGCCAGTGGGAAACTCCCGCACAGAGGACTCAGAGGAGCCACAGGGCTACCATCAACATCTGAGCACCCCAGAGAGTGGATAAAGAGGGGCAAACAAGAAGCCCCCCACGTCAGGGACCCAGAGGGCAAAAGAGAGAGCTCCCCCCTCCCCGCAACCCGGAGTCTGCAGCTCGACCAGACCAGACCTAGCGATCCGAGGCAGTCCTGATCAAACGACTGGACCTGTGGATCGCAGCAGGAAAAAAAAAAAACAAAACTGCGGATCGCAGCAGAAAAACCGGGGCAGAGAGCAGGGGGCTTAGACTACACAGCCCTTTACCACCAGAGAGTGGCGGCAGGTGGAAATTGCAACCAGAGACTTCCAGGATGAGGAAAAACAAAACCAACACAGAAACCACAATGCAAAAATATATGAAATCACCAGACCAGAAACAAAATGACAAGCACCCAGAAATCAACCCCGAAGACACAGAAATCCATAAACTAAATGACAGAGATTTCAAAATAGCTATCATAAAAACACTCAACGAAATACGAGACAACACAGACAAACAATTCAATGAGATTAGGAGTTTCTTCACAAAAGAGATTGAAATCATAAAGAAAAACCAATCAGTGCTGATGGAGATGAAGAACACAATGGAGGAGATAAAGGAGAATCTGGAATCTTTAAAGAACAGAGCTGACAATATGGAGGAAAGAATTAGTACTTTAGAAGATAGGAATACAGATATACTCCAGATGGAAGAAGAGAGAGAACTAAGACTAAAAAGAAATGAAGAAAGACTCCGAGAAATATCTGACTCTATTAGAAAACGTAACATAAGAATTATAGGTATTCCTGAGGGAGAGGAGAGGGAAAGAGGAACAGAGAGCCTATTCAAGGAAATAATAGCTGAAAATTTCCCAAATCTGGGGAAGGAGCAGGAAATACCAGTAAGCGAAGCCAACAGGACACCTATATACATTAACAGACAAAGGCCTTCACCACGACACCTAGTGGTAAGGCTAGCCAGGGTCAACGACAAAGAAACATTATTAAGGGCAGCTAGACAAAAACAAAAAATAACGTACAAAGGAACTCCCATCAGGCTCTCAGCAGATTTCTCAACAGAAACTTTTCAGGCTAGAAGAGACTGGAATGATATATTCAAAATACTGAAAGACAAAAACTTTCAGCCAAGAATACTCTATCCAGCAAAAATATCCTTCAAATATGATGGAGAAATAGTAACTCTCCCAGATAAACAAAAGCTAAGGGAGTTCATGGCCACGAGACCCCCACTACAAGACATACTCAAGAAGGCCCTCAGGTCTGAAAAAAAGAAGAGAAAGGGAACACAAAGCTTGGGGGAAGGAGAAAAGTAGGTAGACAAAATCAGAGAAATAGTAGATCTTTACCGGAATAGGTTAGCAACCACTTAAATACTAAACTCAAAGATCAAAGGAAGAAATTCACCAAAAATAAATTTAACCTCATCACTGTAAACACACAGCCACAACACAGGATAGAATAAGGTATAACAAGAGCAACTTAGAAGGGGAAGAGGAAAGTGACTGAATTGACTTAGTATAAGGAAATAGGAGGCTATCAGATAATGGACTATCTCATACACAAGATTTTTTGCCCAAACCTCAAGGTAACCACTAAACAAATAATCAAAGCAAAACCACATATGATAAACAAAGAGAAAACTAGAAGAATCATAAGACAGAACAACCAAACTGAATTGGCAGTCCAAAACAAATGGGACAAGAAACAAAGGAAATGCAAAAGAACCAGAAAATAAGTGACAAACAGCAACATTAGGCCCTCATATATCAATAATTACCCTAAATGTAAATGGATTGAACTCTCCAATCAAAAGATACAGAGTGGCAGGATGGATTAAAAAGCAAGACCCAACAATATGCTGCCTTCAGGAAACACATCTCAGCACTAAAGACAAGCACAGGCTCAGAGTGAAAGGATGGAAGACAATACTCCAAGCTAATGGCAAACAAAAGAAAGCAGGTGTTGCCATACTCATATCAGACAAAGTAGACTTCAAGATAAAACAGGTTAAGAAAGACAAAGAAGGGAAATATATAATGATAAAAGGGACACTACATCAAGAAGACATATCACTTATAAATATATATGCACCCAACATAGGAGCACCAATGTACATAAAGCAACTATTAACAAACCTAAAAGGAGAAATCAACAACAACACAATAATAGTAGGGGATCTTAACACCCCACTTACAGCAATGGATAGATCATCCAGACAAAAAGTTAATAAAGAAATATTAGACTTAAATGAAAAACTGGACGAGATGGACCTAGTAGACATATACAGAGCACTCCATCCAAAAACAGATGACTACACATTCTTCTCAAGTGCGCATGGAACATTCTCTAGGATAGACCATATGTTGGGAAACAAAGCAAGCCTAAATAAATTTAAGAAGATTGAAATCATAACAAGCATCTTTTCAGACCATAAGGCTATGAAACTGGAAATGAACCAGGAAAAAAAAACTGGGAAAGTGACAAAAATGTGGAGATTAAACAACATGCTACTGAACAACCAATGGATCATTGATGAAATTAAAGGAGAAATCAAAAACTATCTGGAAACAAACGAAAATGATAACATGCCATATCAAACCATATGGGATGCAGCAAAAGAGGTCCTGAGAGGGAAACTCATAGCGATACAAGCCCACCTTAACAAACAAGAAAAAGCCCTAATAGGCAACCTTAAATTACACCTAACAGAACTAGAAAAAGAAGAACAAACAAAGCCCAAAGCCAGCAGAAGGAGAGAAATAATAAAAATCAGAGCAGAAATAAATGATATTGAGACCAAAAAAACAGTAGAAAGGATTAATGAAACTAAGAGTTGGCTCTTAGAGAAGATAAACAAAATTGACAAACCCTTAGCCAGGCTTACTAAGAAAAAAAGAGAAAAGGCTCAAGTAAATAAAATTAGAAATGAAAGAGGAGAAATTACAACGGATACCATGGAAATACAGAGGATTATAAGAGAATACTATGAGAAATTATATGCCAACAAATTGGACAATCTAGAAGAAATGGATAAATTCTTAGACTTATACAACCTCCCAAAATTGAACCAAGAAGAAATGGAGAATCTGAATAGACCAATAACAAGTAAAGAGATTGAAATAGTAATCAAAAACCTCCCAAAAAATAAAAGTCCAGGACCAGATGGCTTCTCCAGTGAATTTTACCAAATATTCAAAAAGATTTAATACCCATCCTCCTCAAACTATTCCAAAAAATAGAGGAAGATGGAACACTTCCTAAATCATTCTATGAGGCCAACATCACCCTGATACCAAAACCAGACAAAGACAATACAAAGAAAGAAAATTACAGGCCAATATCGCTGATGAACATTGATGCAAAAATCCTCAACAAAATATTGGCAAACCGAATACAACAATACATTAAAAAGATCATACACCATGATCAAGTGGGATTTATACCAGAGACGCAGGGATGGTTCAACATCCGCAAATCAATCAACGTGATACATCACATCAACAAAACAAAGAATAAAAACCACATGATCATCTCAATAGACACAGAGAAGGCATTTGACAAGATACAACATCCATTTATGATAAAAACTCTCAATAAAATGGGAATAGAAGGAAAGTACCTCAACATAATAAAGGCCATATATGACAAACCCACAGCTAACATCATACTCAACGGGGAAAGACTGAAAGCCATTCCTCTGAGAACAGGAATGAGGCAGGGCTGCCCACTCTCACCACTCCTGTTCAACATAGTACTGGAGGTTTTGACCAGAGCAATTAGGCAAGAAAAAGGAATAAAAGGAATCCAAATAGGTAACGAAGAAGTGAAACTCTCACTATTTGCAGATGACATGATTCTATATATATAAAACCCTAAAGAATCTGTTGGAAAACTATTAGAAACAATCAACAACTACAGCAAAGTTGCAGGGTACAAAATCAGTCTACAAAAATCAGTTGCATTTCTATATGCTAATAATGAACTAACAGAAAGAGAGCTCAAAAAGATAATACCATTTACAATTGCATCAAAAAGAATAAAATACCTAGGAATAAATCTTATCAAGGAGGTGAAGGACCTATACAATGAGAACTACAAGACATTATTGAGGGAAATCCATGATGACATAAAGAAATGGAAAGATATCCCATGCACGTGGATTGGAAGAATAAACATAGTTAAAATGTCTATATTACCTAAAGCAATCTACAGATTCAATGCAATCCCAATCAGAATCCCAATGACATTCTTCACAGAAATAGAAAAAAGAATACTAAAATTTATATGGGGCAACAAAAGACCCCGAATAGCTAAAGAAATCCTAAAGAAAAAGAACAAAGCAGGAGGCATCACAATTCCTGACTTCAAAACATACTACAAAGCAATAGTAATCAAAACAGCATGGTACTGGTACAAAAACAGACACACAGATCAATGGAACAGAATTGAAAGCCCAGAAATAAAACCACACATATACGGACAGCTAATTTTCGACAAAGGTGCTAAGAACATGCAATGGAGAAAGGAAAGTCTCTTCAATAAATGGTGTTGGGAAAACTGGACAGCCACATGCAAAAGAATCAAAGTGGACCATGTGCTATCACCATTCACAAAAATTAACTCAAAATGGATCAAAGACCTGAAGGTGAGACCTGAAACTATAAAACTCATAGAAGAAAATATAGGCAACACACTATTTGACATAGGTTTTAAAGGAATCTTTTCGGATGGCATGCCTACCCAGACTAGGGAAACTAAAGAAAAAATAAACAAGTGGGACTTTATCAGATTAAAGAGCTTTTATAAGACAAATGAAACCAGAATCAAGATGAACAAACAACCAACCAGATGGGAGAGAATATTTGCAAAACATACATCTGACAAGGGGTTGATCTCCATAATATATAAAGAACTCACACAATTGAACAACAAAAAAACAAACAACCCGATCAAAAAATGGGCAGAGGAAATGAACAGACACTTCTCCAAGGAAGATATACAGATGGCCAATAGGCACATGAAAAGATGCTCAACAACACTAATCATCAGGGAAATGCAAATCAAAACAACACTAAGATACCACCTCACGCCTGTTAGAATGGCTATAATCACCAAGACAAAAAACAACAAATGTTGGAGAGGATGTGGAGAATCAAGAACCCTCATACACAGCTGGTGGGAATGCAAATTGGTGCAGCCTCTATGGAAAACGGTATGGAGATTCCTCAAAGAATTAAAAATAGAGATGCCCTATGACCCAGCCATCCCACTACTGGGAATCTATCCAACGCACCTGAAATCAACAATCCAAAGATGCTTATGCACCCCTATGTTCATTGCAGCATTATTAACCATAGCCAAGAAGTGGAAGCAACCTAAGTGTCCCTTGACTGACGATTGGATTAAGAAAATGTGGTATATATATACAATGGAATACTACTCAGCCATAAAAAAAGACAAAATCGTCCCATTTGCAACAACATGGATGGGCCTGGAGCGTATTATGTTAAGTGAAATAAGCCAGAAAGAGAAAGACAAACACTGCATGATCTCACTCATATGTGGAATATAAACCAACACATGGACAGAGAAAACTGGACTGTGGTTACCAGGGCAGTGGGGGTGGGGGGTGGACACAAGGGGTGAAGGGAGTCATATATGTGGTGATGGACAAACAAAAATGTACAACCCAAAATTTCACAATGTTAGAAACCATTAAAACATCAATTAAAAAAAAAAAAAAGTTAAGCGGCAAAAAAAAAAGCTATTAAAACTAAAAGAAGAGACGAATACAAAACGCATGAAATTCAAGATAGTCACTACTTCTGCGAGGGAAGTCAGGGGGTGGTACTGAGATACTTTAGTTCTTAAGGTGGGGCGTGTACTTACTGGTAAGTAGTACGTTGCTATAAAATTTACATGTAAGATGCTGGTACGTAGGGGAAGATGTGAGCTCAATTACAATACTGACAAAAATTGGATTAGGGTACATGTGTAGGAAAATGACCAAAAAACAAAGGCCATGTGGTTAAATAATAATAAATCATACATTTTTTCATTAGAAATATTTTAAGGCCACTTAAATTATCCATATATACTAACAATGTTATTCCAATGGAATATGTAACTATATAAAGTGATTGTAAAATTCACCTGGGAGAAAAAAATATATAACTATCTCTGAAAATATTTTAAAAAGAATATCAGTGTGAGACTGCCAGTTTATATAATGAAATGCATTATAAAATATAATAATTAAAAGATTGGTATAACACAGCAGAGAGGCAGATGAATGAACACAGATGTGAGTTTTAGGAAATACACTAGCGCTGGTTTAAAAATGTTAATATAAGATCAAGGCAGCGTTACAAATACAGAAGGAAAAAATAGACTACTGGGAATCTGGAGAGCTAATGGCCCTACCATTTGCTAAAATAAATTCCTTAATTTATAATTAAAATTTAATTGGAAAGCATTCAAACAGAAACATATTTTAAAGATAATAGTTATTTTTAAGGAAGAAAAATCCTGCTTGAGAAAGACTACAAACATTATAATAAAGTAAAATCAGAAATGGCATACTAATTTCAAAAAACAATTAAAATACAAGTGTACTAAAAGTATTAATATTCTTAAACGAACAACTCTTCCAAGCTAGTAATTAAAAAATATTCTCCCTGAGGCTGGCCTGGTAGCGTAGTGGTTAAGTGCACATGGTCGCTTTGGTGGCCTGGGGTTCGCAGGTTCGGTTCCTGGGCACAGACCTACACACTGCTCATCAAGCCATGCTGTGGTGGTGTCCCACATACAAACTAGAGGAAGATGGGCACAGATGTTAGCTCAGGGCTAATCTTCCTCACCAAAAAAAATGTTCTCAGAAGGAATTGAACAAAGATTATGAAATGGCAAATCATTCAAGGAGAAAGAGAAATAATCAACATAAACAAAAAAAAAAAAAGGAAGAAAAATCAAGCCTCCAGTAATAAAAGAAACACAAATATAGACAAATTAAGAGGACATTTTTGACACCCTACTTGGCAAATTGTGTGCAAGTCTGTGTCTAGTTGATCCTTTTTTTTTTTTTCTGAGGAAGATCAGCCTTGAGCTAACATCCATGCCAATCCTCTTGTTTTTTGCTGAGGAAGACTGGCCCTGAGCTAACATCTGTGCCCATCTTCCTCCACTTTATGTGGGACGCCACCAGAGCATGGCCTAACAAGCAGTGCGTCGGTGCACGCCCAGGATCCGAACCGGGCCACCACCAGCGGAGCACACGCACTTAACCGCTACACCACAGGGCCGGCCCCTGATCCTATTTTCATGGGAGCAAAGATGGACAATTTGCTGCAATGCTGGCAGGAATGAAAATTAATATAAATTCTTTGGAGAACAATTTAGTCACATGTTTCAAAAACTTTAGAAACAAGAATTTATTTAGACAGAGACACTCCATTTTCAGAATTAATGGTAATGCTAAGACAGAAGGAAAAGATAGCCTTACTAGTTTGATTTGCAGAGCATGGTGACTGGGAAACCTACTCTGGAGGAAGCGTATGGATGCTCATTTTGGTTCTGCCACCTACTGTCTATGAGAACTCGGTGCCTCAGTTTCCTCCACCTAACTCAGGGATGTCAGTCCTACCACCTCACCAGATTGTTTCGGGGTATGGGAAGCAATTAGACAGCAGCCTGGTGCAGAGTCAAGTGGACATGTGTGAGCTGTTATTGATTGTCGTGGCTTTCTTCACACAGTGAGTGATTGTAAACAACATCAGGGGCCAGCAGTGGGAATGGGAGCCAGGAAACTGCACGGATGCTACGCTGCAAGTTCAAAATCTTATTGCAGAACTACATTTAGTGGCACAGAACATGGTTTGTGCTATGGTTTTGAATAAAAACACCATTTTAGTAAAGAAAAAAACTCAAGTTTGAGAGGTTATATACCAAAATAGTAATGGCCATGTCAAAAATCCAGAGATAGCAAAATTAAAACCATAGAATAAATAAATATTATTTAGTAAGAGTTTATGTAGCAAATAAGAACAGCTCACAAACTGGGAGATTCCGAATTTAAAACCTATAGGAAGCTCAAGGGCATGACGTTACAGGGTGGCTGATAGAGTGAAAATGAGGAATTTTAATCTTTACCACGATTGGTTATCATAATGGGGTTTCCAGAAGGCAGGGGATTGGTTACAAGTGATTATCTTATACTGCTTTTAGGAAGACGACTTAAGTTTCTTTTAGATTATCAGAGGCATTTACAAGAAATAACCTAAGTTAAGTTCTTCTTCTGTTCGTGAAATAAACTAATTTTGCTTTTGTGGCTTCAGTGGTTTTGTCTGCTCAGGAAATTCTCAATCTAGTCTCCATCATGTATTTAATTTTAACAGTGGCTACCTCAGGGTGGTGGCATTGTGGATGGTTTTTTTTCTGCATTTGCTTCTCTGAATTTTCTCAATTTTACCTAATAGATATGCTTTTTTTGGTCTAAGTAAGCAATCATGTTCAATACACTCTGATCTTGAATCTTCAATTACCCTATAGTTAGTTACCACCGTGTTCTCATTTTTATTGGCTGAGATGCACAGAGAGTAGGAACTTGCCTTGGTGATTACAGCCTGTTGGGGACAGAGCTGGGACTCAATGCTTCAGCACACGTCTTCTATGACTGCATAAACCAGAAGCAACAAGTCCTGGTTGTCCTGGGAAAATAAAGGATCCAGGAAAACATGAAGGTAAGAGTGAGACACGGGGAAGCAACACTTCTATCTCCAGCTCTCAGAATAGTGGATCCTATGGCTGGGTAAGCCCAGCATGATTAGTTTCCAAATATTAGGCAGTTGATTCTAGTTTGACAAAAAAAGTCCAGAATCATTCAGGCAAACACTCATGATATGCCAGCCCAGCACAGGTGCACTAACCCCGTGCTCTGTATTGAGACACATTCACGATGATTTGGAGGATTTGACCAACTCTTGTGCAGTCTCTTATTCTGCTGGATATTCATAGTTGCCCAAATTAATTACCAATTCATTCAATAAGAGTCTATGGGGCTCCTAGTCTATGTCAGGCCCGGGCCAGGTACTGTGCATAAGAAACAAATAATGCCTCTTTCTCTAGCCCTGAGGAGTCTGCTGTTTAGTGAAGGCTAATGGCATGTGGTGTGCTTAAATCACTGCAATAGGATGCAGGAAAATATTGCAGCAATTTATGTCTCAGGTGCAATGACTGCAGAGGACATGGAATGTAGTCAGGGAAACACAGGGGAGGCATTGCAGGGAGACATGCTCTCTTCTTGATCAACGCAGAAGAAGAACCAGCATTTTCAGTGTTTCTACCATGCACACAACACTATTCCCAAACTCAGCATGCTCATACCTAAACTCATCATCTTCTTCACCCTGTATGCCAGGGCTCCTCACATGTCTACCTCCCACATCCTCACAGCAACCTAGTCTCCACTCCTCTTCACCAAGCTGTTTTAGCAGCTCCTGAGCTGCCCCCTCTGTTTCAGGTCTCCCCCTCGCTTGCTCGTCTTGTGCTCACCAGCCAGAGAAAGTTCCCTCCAGAGGGTCTTATCCTGGCACCTCTTTGCTTGTTGTCTGATGTCTCTTCCCTTCAATGGCTGAAGGAATACCTGTAGTTTTTAGCCTGCAGGCCAAGGTGTTCACATCCAGATCTTAGTCTACCCTACCAGTTTCAGCACAGGAAGTCTCCTACGAACACCTGCACTTTAGCCAAGCTTAGCTGCGCCCTGTTCCCTGAATCTATCAGGTGAACAGTTCCCAAGTTGGGATGGATATGCTGGTCCTTCTTAAAGGCTCCTGCCATCTCTTCTTGGCAGATTTCCAATTATCCTCTAAAAGACACCCAGCTTGTGTGCTGTGACGTACACCACCCGGACTACTACAGTTTATGTTTCTAACTCCTCAGTCAAACATGGTCTTCCAGAGCACAAAGGCATTACCAATCTTTATGCTGTAGGTGGCTAAAACAGTTTGGTGCATTTAGAAGGCACTTAATAATAGTTTATTGGCTTTGAATTATAAGTATCTTCCAAGACTGAAGAAAAGGCTTATTCAATAATTGGTCTTGAGGGGAACTGCTTGCCATTAGAAGGAAAAAAAAAGGGATGGACATCACATTGGCTCCTCAAACAAAACCAAATGCCAGATCGATTAAAGATTTGTGTGTACAAATATTTTTAAAACGCAAGAACAGGAAGTTGGCAAACTTTTTTTTTTTAAATCTGGGTGCAGAGAAGACCTTCCTAAGCATAAAACAAACCTAGATGTCATAAAGGAAGAGATAGATATGTATAACTATATAATATCTCAAAATTTCAGTTCTGTTAAAACTACCGTCCGAAAGTCAAGTGACAATCAGAATAAATTTACAACACAAACGACAGCAAAGAGTTAATGATGTCTTACATATCAATAAGTAAAAGATGAACAATTAAGACAATTAATAGAAAAATGCATCCAAATGGCCAAGAGCCCTGCAGGACGGTGCTCAGCGTCATTCACAGTTAGAGGAACGCAGAGTGAACAAGAGGCCGTTCGCCAGTCAGGGCATCTGCAAGGACGATGAGGGCAGAGTTTTGTTTGGGTGAGTGGGGGACAGGCATAGTCATGTATTGTTGGTGGAAATTTGAATTCATGCAATCTTTTTGGAGGACAATTCAGCAATCTGTACCAGAAGTTTAATATTAGTACTGTTTGATCCAACTTTTAAAATTTATCCTCCAGATACATTTGCATGAGTGTACATGGATATCAATTCTGGACTATTTTATAATAGTAAAAACTGGAAACAATCTACATGTCCATTGATAGAGAACCAGTTACTTAACACAAGGTCATCTATATATTTGAATACTATGCAGCAGGTAAAAATTAGAAGGAGAATCTATTTATACTATTATGGAAATATGTCCAAGATATATTGTTAAGGGCAAAAAAAGTAAATAGTAAGACCACATATATGCAAAAATATACATAACATATATACAAACCTATGCTTACATTTGCACTACAAATTTCTAAGACTGACAAGGAACTTAATAAAGTTTACATTGGGGAGGTAGGCTTTTGCTGTTGACCATATACCCCTTCTATGCTATTTTATTAATTCATTATTTTTATACGTATAAAATATATTGCATATTTTTCACCTGAACAAGTCAATACAAAGACAAGAAACACACTTTCCCCAGCTCTGGGCCAGCTGGAAATCTACATGTGCTTGGATGTTGTACTTGCCTCATTTCCCACTCTCATCTTCTCCAGAATGTTCATTTTTCTATTTTGTTTTCTTGATTAGTATCAAATTATAAAAGACATCCATACAAACACTTTGACAAAATTAACCAAGTTAGCAAGTTTTCCTCCCATCTATTGTAAACTCAGTAGTGTGTTAACCATGTGTTAAATTTTTTTCACATTAGTTCAAGTAGTTTAGAGGAAAATTTTAGTATAACAGGAATTGGTTCAATAAGGTGGTTGACCAAGGGACATATCTCTTTCTAGTAAACTTTGTCACCAAAAGCATAGATAGCTGGACCTTTTTAGTTTTTCTCCTGAAAGTATGTTATACGTATGACTCATATATTTATGTCTTAGAAAAACTTTCTAAGAGCTGTTATTTGTTGCACTATATAATGTCCCTGCAAGGTATATGAGCACAATACATTCCTTTTAGAAATTAATGCTAGGGATAGTTTATTGGTCACAGACTTGGCTTCATTTTTCTTCTTAATAAGACCATGTGAAGTATTTGAGTGATAATGTTTTCCTTTTCATCTTGGCTATGAAGATGCCCAGAAGTGGTCAATTTGATGTCCAATTATCATAACAATATTTCAAAGTAACTGATATATTTATGTCTCTTCCTTCTCCAAGCTTTTTGACTTTTTATTTTGCATATTGCATATATATCTTAATGTAAGCCACCTCAGGTCTTTTTGAATATCTGCAAGTTGTTTATATTAAAGAAATAAAGATGAGATCATGAACCCTAAAGAGGGTAAGTTAAATCTTATAATCTGGAGTTTTGGATTGCAGATGGGGAACAGGGAAGAGGGGGTCGGTTTTATTATACCGTGTCTTCTTTTTTTTTGAACTGGAGACATTACAAAAATCATTCTTTTTGCTATCTTGACACGTCTGCTTCACATTCTGGCCCAAATCAAGAAGAACAAGGAGTATGAGTATTAAAAACACAAAAAAACAGTTACGTAAACATTTCCAGAAGATTACAAAATGGTACAGATTAGGTTCGAGTAACTTACTCCATTCAAAGGGATTTACTTATTTGTCATTTAACACAGTTCCTGTTATATGTTTCTCAGTTCAAACATTTTATTCTAGTTGTACTGATTAAAATAAAAACAAAAAACCTTAGCCTATGACTTTATAAGAAATTTACGTCAATATAATATTCTCATGGATAGCACCCTAAAAACCTCAGTCCAAAACAAAGTTTCATAAAGGTGCTTTTACTCTTTATACACACACACACACACAATCACATACACACACAGCAGGATGGGAGAGAGGCAATAAAGTCATGTGTTCAGTTTGTCATATGATGGAACAAGAAGGAACGAAGGGGTTTTGAGGATTGATGGAGGGGTTTTGAGTCAGAGTGCACAAAAGCTTGTCTCTAATATTTGAAAATCTAATAGACAAATAAGACATACGCTTCCAAGGAGCAGAACTAAGATGAATGGTTGAAAAGTTAGTGAAAAATCTGTAAAAAAAAAATCAGAGCACGTGAACTTAACCACTACGCCACCGGGCCGGCCCCACTTTCAGATTTTTAAACTCAAGTCTAATGTGGAGAAGTATGTCAGAATGAACAAAATCCTGCTGTGACCTTCCTTCCACCTCCAGTATTAGGCCTTCCAAATGTGTTAATATGGGGCTTCTTGACCAGGATCTGTGGGTAGAATTTTGGGGGGGGGGGGGACACAGATTTTATGTCTCTAAAACTATAGAAGAAAAAATGACATCATGAATCTCACTAACTTCTAACCGAAATTTAGCATTTCATTCCTTTTAAAATGTAGACAAAAGAAAAACACAATAGCAATCAGTAATGCCAATGGTTTTACCACAATTGAAATCACAAATATTTTTACTTTTGATGAGTTTTGTTGCAAAGATCTCAACTATATAATTGCTGCTTTGAAATTACCTGCCAAGTTGCTGCCAGTTACCTACCTTATCAGACACACCACTAGATCTTATATTGTACACACATACATGGATCTTTTACAATGTTGAGATGATCCTTTTATTTCAATATAGTTCATTTCCCATTGTAATGCTATGTATTTTGTTTTACGTGTTCAAAGCCATTATTCTGAGAGGAGTTCCCAGGCTACCCCAGACTAACAAAAGCTACAACAAACAAAAAAGTTTCAAAACTCTGCATCCAAGAGAGTGAAGAGGTCTGGTGGGGAAAACTCAGAAATGAATACATCTCAGTCTCTGTGTATTTACTGGTGTGATCATCTGAAAATTAGATTTTTGAGCCATATTTCAAGTGCTTATTTCACAGGGAAGCTGTCAAATCACATATATTAAATATGTTTTAATGCTCAAAAATGTTTTATATTAAAAAAGTCAAATGTTTTATATTTTTAAAAAAGAAAAAAGAAAGGATTAAAATGATATGAACAAAGAAAATATTAGTTTTTAATAGACTTTTGAGCTTAGTTTCATTTGTGGAGCGTGAGCTTGGAGACACACTGCTTGTCGCATATGGAGTGATCTTTAACCTTGGTCTGCACCTTAGCATTTGGAGCTTCCTTACTCCAGAATGAAGCCAAGCCCATGTGTGTTAGAGGACAGACCCAGTGCACTGTGGGACACTCAGGGTGGGAAGTGACCTTAGCCCCATACAGCTGCAACCAACAGGGAAAGACATGAACCCGCAGCCTTCTGGGCGAGGCCACTTAGCCCGGGCCCGCCCATGGGGTCTGGGACGGATTACAAGTCTGGTTCTTCAGGCCGGAGTTCTTCCTCCCCCTCATTTACGGGTAAGCGACAACACCAGGGTCAAGGACAAGCTACAGGATTGGTTTTATGTTTGACCTTGGCCCCCGAATCCCCAGGGGCAGCAGGAAACAAATGCAGAGAGATATGTTTCCTAGAAACTTCTGATCTAGCTGCTAAATAGTGGCCGCTGGCCAGAGCTCACCCACCGTTAGCTCTGCTGGGTAGTTGCAGCCTTTAGTGGGAAAACAGCTTCCAGCCCTAAGTGAGGGTGAAATGGCCCAGAGTTCGTCAGCCTGGACTAGCCTATAGTTTAATTGGGATCAGGGCTACCGAGGCTCCGGGATAAGAAGTAAAAAGCAAAATGAAAAGCAGCCCTCTTTTCAAGAAGAAATTCCTTTGCTCTGTGTTTAGATACTTGAGTTCGCCCTGCTCCTCTCTCTTGCAGGGCATTTTTGGTCTTTGCCAAGAGGCGGTGCAAACCCAGCAGTCAGCCCTCTCCTGCACCTTCGGTGAACTGTGGCCACCAGGACAAGGTTGCACCTAGTCCTTACATCTGAGGTATGTCCCAAATAACTTGTTGCCAGCAACCGACAAAGGGTGAAGCCCAAATTATTTGTATCTCAACATACTGGAATCCATTCAAGGTGGATGGCTCTCTGGCTCACAGCCTTTCTAACAGGCTTTCTTAAGTCCTCCCCCGCATCTGTTTTGCTGAAATGCAGACTTTCTGTTTCCACCAGCTCTTCCCAGACCGTCCTCTGTGGAACCCTCCTGGCGTGTTCTCTGGAGGGAGGGAGAGCATCATCTCTCAGGATCCGTGCTGGGCTAAGGCTGGAGATATACTACCTTCTGAGGCACTCGCAGGGCACACTGTGTGCAGAGCCCTGATGGGGTTTGTTCACCCCATAATTTCCACAATTTCCTAGGACGTGTTTGGCCCTAGGACACTTTTTAGTAGTACATCTTCCAGCATTGTGGGCGTGTTCTGCAGGGAGCACAGTGGGAAACATCATTCTCTAAAAGCTAAGGGAACATCTGGGGCCTCATCGGTCTTGTGCAGGAGTACTGAGGTGGGAAGAATAGCTGCAAAATTTGGGGGGACTTTACATTGTAATGGGCACTCTGCTAGGAAATGTACATGTATTCACAATCCCATTTAATTCAGATAAGGAATTTGGGAAGAAAGTGGCAATACCCTCTCTCTCTCTCTTTCTCTCGAATTCGGATTAGCAATTTACGTGATTTTGAAATCAGACCTTTCTGACTCCAACACCACTAAAGCCACCTGGATGAAGGTTAATTTATAAACTGCACCCGGTTCAGAGAGGCCAACAAGTGGACTCAGCAGAGCCCTCTCATTATTTCAATTCATATTTGAAGAAACGTAGGCAACCAAAGTCATATATTTCTCTAATAAGTCACTTACCACATTGTCATCCCTGTTGGTGTATAACAAGCTCAAAGGCAGGGACCGGGTGTTACAGTGTGGTGGCACAGTCAATGAGACACCTGTGGTCTGCTGTCTCTCCACACACCTTTGGATTGAAAGGGTCACTGAGTCTCAGATTTTGAAAAGAAAGAAATAACTACCAAGACACCCATTGCACCCACCACTGCAAATGGGGGTCCCTTGCACAGCCTCCTTTGGAGAAGGTTATATTCGTCTTGGGGAACCTCTGTAGGTGGCAAATGCACAGTCTCCTGAAGTGGACAACTATGCATTTCAGTGTTCTGACTTCCTGGGAGAGGACAGCACTGACTTGGGAGGTGAAAAGCGAGCATTTATAACCCGGCTCCACCACTAATTGCCTTCGTAGTTTGAGGCAAGTTAACTTAATATCTCTGAATCTCCAGCAAATCATCTCTGACTTGAAAATTATAGTAAGCACTTCTATGGTGGTTGGAAGGACTGACTGATACACACAGATAACAGCTCCGAAAAAACCAATGAAGAACATTATAGAAGTAAGCTGTAATTACCAAGATGCGTTTGTGGGTGATCCTTATTAATATTTCTCCATATTAAAATTTTTCCTTCTTAGTGAAGCATAGCAAATAGGTTTTATTTCACATGCTACCTGAAACAGTGGTCTGGAAGTTTCTAAATCCACATCAATGAGAAAATTGTTACATTATTAATGGAAGTATTTAAACAGAGGGTGAAGGTTTTCTATTAGCACAGTTATAGGAGACCAGGTTGATATCTTCTGAAGCTGCTCTTCAGTTTTGACACTTGAATCTACGAGCGCAAAGATCGCCATTAAGAAAGTCCCTCAGCAGCACTGTGCGGGGAGATAACACGCCGTCTCTCGCTGCTGGAATAATGTCCCACTTGCCCTTGGATTAGCTGGTTCCTCTTCTTCCCTCAAGCTTCAGTCTGACCGTCACCTCCACGCTGAGGCTTAAAACAAACCTGTAGGATATTTGGCATATTTTGGAGGAGCTTCATGTTTTCCTGTGCCAGAGGTGGTCCTTCTCAAAAAGGGTTTGATGCTACAGCAAAAATATCGTGGAAATCTGTCAAAGAAACATCCATGTATTCAAGCAGTAGAATCTTGTGCTTAGAAATCTGTATCAGCTAACTCGTGTCCAGAGTTTTAATGGTGGCTGATGGTTGCATGTTTTAGTTGGTTAGCATGAGTGATCAGTAAACAAGATAAAGTTCACAAAGTTTAATACTATTAAACTGCTCTTTAAACATTCCCCGTTTTTACAACAAATTACTAATCTGGTCGGGGCCCAGCATTTATTGTGTAACCCGCAGTGTTTAAAGACGGCTGTCACAGCATCATCTGAAAAAAAGAACTGCCTGGAACATATTAGAGGGATTTTTTTTCCCTTTGATGTTCAACTGTAGCTGAAAGAATGCTGAATCATGAATGCTTAAGGATGCTTTTAGAACAATTATGGAGGTTGTCAGGACCAAACCTTACAATTTTTCCAAACAGACCTTTTAATTTAGAAACACGATCATGTTTCCTATTTCCGCTTAGTTGCTCATTTACAAATTCACGGTCCTCACTGTATTCTCTAAATTGCACAATGAGCTTCCTTCCTTGCAAGAGAGGCTTTCTTTCCGGAGGCAATGCCTACATCCTTGGAAATTGTCTTCCTGTCTCTGAATGTCATTCATAAAGGGAGAGGGTTGGACCAGATGGAGTCCCTGGAGCTCCAACAGTGATAGGGATTAATGCAAATTTTAGCTTTGAATGGATATACAGAAAAATCCTCAGGCACTCACACAAGAAATTTTTGTTATTCTAGAGTTAGGTCAAAGTCTGATTACATTCTAATTTGTTTGTAAATGATCTTCGGCTTTGGGGGGAAAAGAGCTTTCCTGGTACTGCTGCCCAAGGGTAACTAAGACTCATACCAACATAGCCCCACGACAGTGTTAGGTGATGTCACCTCCCACAGCGGGGCCCCAGGATGGAGACAGATATCCTGCATGGCCCCCTGAGTCTCAGAGCAGTCGGGTCCCTCCTGGGAACATCCCTCCCTCACACCCCAGCCTCACATTCTCTACCTCCCGACTATCAGAGTCCTCATTCTGTACAAACTCGGGCTCCAAGCTCTTCTGCCTGCACTATTAGAAGAGCATCCAAATCAGGCTCCTTGTCTTCAGTCTTGGGCCCACAAATCCAGCCCTTACAGAAGTGATTTATAGGCATTGGAAATCTGACCATTCCTTCCTCCCACTAAGTCGGCTCCAGGGCTGTCCTTGAGGATAAGACCAAGGCCGGGTTCTGGGTACTTGTGTGCAGGCCCTGTGTGGTCACCTGAACTTATCTACCTGTCTTCACTGCAGGGCCACTGCTTCTCCTCCAGGATTAGGACAAGAATCAATGGAAAGAATGGTCAAAGTACGGGAATTTGGGATACAATTTTATTTATTGGTATAATTTACATATTGCTTTTTAAAAAAGCATATGTAATGAAACCTGGACACAACTACTGCATGGCTGCGCGTGGAGTGGGAGGTGATTGAGTGGAACCTGAGAATATAGATAGATTCAGATGCAGACTTGCTCACTTGCTGCCTCTGACCAGTTGCTTCTCATCCCTGAGCATGAGTTTCTGCATCCACACCGCAGTGGTGGCAGCAGCAGCTGCTTCCAGGGAGCACTGAGACATCAGACACACTCACAGGCAACTAATGTTGCTCTGACGGTGCTGTCACTCCTCTCAGATGATGGACTATGGGAAGAAATGCAAGCTAAGGAAAGCCTTTGAAACTTGACATAAATGTTATAAAGCTTTTAACATTTCGATAGATAAGCCCCCAAAAGAAAAATATGAATTATATTGTTCATGATATTTAGTTTTGTTTTTTAGGAGAATGTACTTGCTTCAGTAGAAAATACCCCATATTGGCAGCTTTTGTAGAAAATGCAGAGCTGTTCTGCATGGATGTACTTCTCTTTTAGTCCATGATTGAAAACTGAGACTGAATGATAAACTCTGGAAGTGAGAAGGCCATTCTTTGGGCTGGGGTAGGGTGTGGGGGCAGAGTAACATACTTCTGCTCCAGAGCTCTCTGTTGCTCTATCTGGACCCAGGGAGGATGTTTGAGGCAAGAAATCAAAGTGAGAAGCAGCAAGCATCCAGTGTGTGAGCTCAGTTAAATGCAGCCTGCCTAACTCATACCCACAGATCATTTCTTAGGATAAATATTGTTTTTTCTAAGAAGCGACTATATCTAATGTGTTGCTTATTGTGGTTGAACCATCTGCCTGTCACTAATACAATACGAAAGAGAGAGAGCGTGAGGGCATGTGCATGCAACTGTGCATGCCCTGTGCATGAAACTGTGCTGGCAGCCCTTGATCAATTAGTCATTATAACTGAAGCTTAATGGCATCAATTATATCATTTGACCTGTTTAAATTTGATTCTGCTAAAATGACATCATCAAAGTGGAACTTGAAGAAGGAAAATAGGCATGAACAGAAGTTCTGTATCTGCTTGCCTCACATCACACAGAATGCAGTTACTAACACCCAGCACTAATGTCAAGACCATATTTCTATAGGGTTCCAATGACTAGAAAAAACCCTTGGTTTTCTCAGCGATAAAGTCTGGTGAGCAGCCACTGAGATATTGAACTCTTAAGATAAACGATGCCAGAGGGCCATTTGGCAGTTCAGTATTCTTCTATAACAGCAGTCTCAGAATCCATGTGGGACAACATACATTTACAGCTTAGTCGGAGCTGAGAGCCTGAGTGGGCGTTGGGGACGTGTTTGGGAAAAGTGGAGGGAGCAGATGGGCAGTATGGTGCAGGTCTGGTTCCTAACCAATAAAGATGTAACTCTTTTTAAGATCAGAATCCAGAACAAGAACTTTTGAGATGTCTGGAACTTGGCAAATTTCCAGCTTCACTGGCAGTTATAGGTGCACTAACGAGACACATTTAGGACATGAGTATTTCCTGTCTTCTTCTCTGATATGTTCAATGATTTATTTTGCCCTAGTATTTCCAGGATGTCCTTTCCCCATATCTGTCCCTTGTAATTTCTTATTTATTCTCCAAAATCTAGTTAATGATGTGATTCTGTGTAATATCTTTTTTTAAATCCCCATGCGCCCTTTGAACACGCTGCAGGTTCTTTCAGAGCCCAGATCCCTTTCCATAGTCATCCTTTTACAAACTCACTGCACTCGATTGGGTGCTCTTCATTTCCTCCTTTCTCGACCCCTGCACACCCCATGGGGCAGGGTGCTCGCTACTCTTTGTGGAAACCTGAAGGAAAGTGACTAACTTAGATCACCACCGACATCACCTTCACCCTTTGGGGCAATCCCTGTCGTGAGGGAGATATGAAAATCTATACTAATGAAGTCTCAAGTTTTATGAAAATTGAGAAGTGGAAAACAGAGATATGCAAAAATCACAACTATGTACTATCCCGTTGCCCTGAGAAGAACATTGTTGTTGACCCTTACAGTGTACTTAGGTCAATAGATAATACCTTGCAATATTAACCAGGGTGCCCTGTTCGTGATATTTCTTTCTGCGTGTCATCCTTTCTCGATGGTGCAGGGTTTATCTACCATCATGGAGAGGGGGCTGGAAACAGCTGAGACATGAGCCAAATGCTTGCTTCTTATTCCCAGAGTTGATTCATAACCCATAGCTCTGAAAGCTATGGTTTTCAATGGCAAGTCAATGGGCTTTGTGAGAGATGAAAAATTTTATTATCCCCTTTTTGTCCTAAAAGTTAAAGGCTTAAAAGACTTTGTCTGAAGAAGTTGTATCATGAATGAAGGAATATAGTAGGATGCAAGTGAAGTTTTACCTTTACCTGTTTTATGATATTTGCGACTTTCGTAACTTGCCAAAGAATGAAATATATGCAAGCTGGAAAGCATAATAATGTAGCAAACACAAATGAACCCACCACTCAGCCCAAGAAATAGCACATCACACACACCTTGCCGTTGTGTAGTTGCCTCTCCCCACACGGATCCGCTGCCTGCCCCACTTAGCCGCTCTCCACTTCCATTCTCTCCCTCTGAAAAAGAAATTTTCATCACCTGTATACCTTTTACTATCTAGTTTTTACTTGTTTCTTAACTTTCCAAAATTATGCCATACTTACTGTAGTCTTCTAGGGTTGATTTTATTATTTTACTCAATATTATATGTTTTTCTTGTAAGATTTATCCATTTTCTTTCTTAAAGTACTGTTGCATAGGGTTAATTCCATCATGTGGATGCCCTAATTTACTTTCTATTTGGTCAGTCATGTGAGTCGTCTCTGTTTTTTTGAGATTGCAGAGTTCTGCCTGGAGCATTCACGCACCATGTCCTAGTGCTTTCATTGAGTGGAGAATGCAAGATCAGCCCCACTGAGCCCCGCCACACTCCCTGGTGGCAGGTGAATCTGAGCACTGCCTGCTTCTGCCTAGTGGGGGTGGAAGATAAGCTCCCTGCTCAGAAGTGGAGCTGCAATGTACCACCTGCTTCCACGGGTCACGGTGGTGGGGGATGGAAAATTAACTACCCATTCAGCTCCAGTGTAGCAAAGTGGGGCTGGGGAACCTGTGGGTTTGGCTGGAGTAAGGTGGATATTGTCAAAAATGTTTTCTGTTGTTAAACCACTCTCTCAGTCAGTTCAGGGTGCTGTAACAAAATACCATAGAGTGGGTGGATTAAACAACAAAAGTTATTTCTCATAGTTCTGGCTGCTGGAAGTCCAAGATCAGGGTGCCATTTCAGTGTCTGGTGAGGGCTCTCTTCCAGGTTTCCAGAAGGCCACCTTCTCACGGTGGGGTGAGAGGGACTGTCTCTCTCATGTATTCTTATAAGGACACTAATCTCACTCAGGAGAGCTCCACTCTCACGACCTAATCACCCCACAAGGGCCCCTCCTCCAAATACCATTGCACTGGGGACTAGGTTTCAACACATGAATTTTGGGGCAACATAGATGCACACAAAACGTTCATAGCAGCCATGCTTTTCTTGGTCCTTTGGCTAAAGAAAACAGACATTTAAAGGAGCTTTTTTGGTCTGTGCTTGTTGGCAGTTCCAGATCAAAATTCCAGATCAAATGCTCCTGCAGCTCCCCATCTAGGATGCATGGGAGGTAGTAAGAATACCACCATCTGGGACCCCCAAAAGCAGTTTCTGCCTGATTTTCTCCTGTGTGTGAGTCATACTCAACTGTTTCTTTATATATCTTGTAACTTTTTGTTGAAAACTAGACATATTAGCTAGTATATTGTAGTAAGCCTGGACACTAAGACTGCCCACCAAGGCTTGTTATTGTTTTTTGTTTGTTGACTTGGCTAGATGAGTTCAGTGAAGCTGACTTCCCCCACAATGTGAGCAGTGGTGATGTTGCTCAGTGAAGCCAATGTCCCCGCAGTGCACAGCAGTGATGTTGTTCCCTGGAGGCGAAGCATTGGCCATGAGCATGGTCTCTGACACCAGAGATGACAGTGGTTTTATCTGGGCTCTCTTGGCTCTGTTTCCCTGACTCACCACTAAGCATCTGGCTGGTCTGCCTCTGCTGCTCTGTGCCCAGCTCTTAGCCTACACTAATTACTAGCTGATTGCTGTATTGTTTTCAACATCCTGGGGTCTTACTTTTTTTCACAGCCTGATCCAATTAGAGTTGGGCTCTTTGCAGAGGCAGAGTGTTCACAGTCTTTGAGGCTTGTTTCAACCCCTGGAGGGCAATTCTTTTTCTCTTTGTTAAATTTGAGCTGGCCTACCATTTCGCTTGTTGCTACTAGCTTCCTGCGTCCCCAGCCTTCTCTTAATTGCTGGCCATTAAGATCTTTGTTGTTTTTGACAAGGCCCTTAGGCATGAACTTCCTCACAATCTGTCCCAAATAAAGTCAGTTTGCTTAGAAAATGCTGCTGAGTTCTCAGCTCTTACAGCCTGCTTCTCCCCCAGGGTAGACCTCTGTAACAGCGTATTGAGACTGGGGACAGAGGCAGTGTCCCGTTTCTCCTGGAGTGACACACTTGCTCTTTGCATGGGGTTCTGGGCAGAGATGACAGCTCCTGATCTTCTCAAGTTGCCCCTCCTGGCATGGAGCCTCCACCTTATGAGTAAGAGGTGCTGAAGGAGATCAGGGCCCAGTGTTGTCAGCCTGCTGCACCTGGGTGGAGACGCCACCTCACAAGTGGGCTGGTGGATAAAGGGAGCTCTAATCCTCTCACCACACCTGCTTGGAAGAAAGCTTCTGGACTACAGAGCTGCACTATGGGGAGGTCGTGGATGCAGGGGCCAACTCTACCCCCAGACAAGGAGCTGGGGGAGAGGGAGCCCTGTCTCCTTGGCCATCCCCACCTGCAGTAGAGTTTCTACCCACTAAGCAAGGGGCTGGGAATGGCTTGTGACTCAAATACTACAGGCTCTCACTGCTCTTACCAAGATGTATAGCTTTTCTTGAATGAAAGTTTCTCCATTCGCTGTACACCTCTAGGACAATTTCTAAGTACTTTAAAAGGTTGGGTTTAAAAAAAAAATTCACCTGTTGGACATTGTTTCATTGGGGAGCGAGAGTATGGGAGGTCCTCAGACAACCATTCTGGAAGTCCTGCCTCTGTAAAGTGTGTTGGATAAATAGCTGGATTCCCTTTACAATAACTTTGTTAACAGGTTTTTTTTAATCAATGTTCACAATTGATTAGAAGGCAATTGATCTGTAGTTTTCTCATGGTTACTCTTTACAACGTGTTTTAGTTTCCTGTAGCTGCTGGAACAAATTACCGTAAATTTGGTGGCTTACAACCATGGAAATTTGTTCTCTCAGAGTTCTGGCAACCAGAAGTCTAACACCAATCTCACTGGGCCCAAATCAAGGTGCTGGCAGGCTGCCCTCTCTCGGGGGACTCTCGGGGAGAATCTGTTCCTTGCCTCTTCAGCTTCTGGTGTCTGACAACTTTTCTTTGCTTGTGGCCATAGGACTCCAATCTCTGCCTTCCTGGTCATGTAGGATCCCAAAAAGGGAATCCAACTCCAGTCTCGGGAAGGCGCGGACCCACAGACACAGGAGACCGAGCTTGATGCAAACGCACGAGGTTTTATTAAGCGGAGCTCCGGGTCGACACGTATCTCTCGCAGGAGACAGAGGGGTCGACCCCGAACCTTAAGGGGCAAGCTCTTTTATAGGATTCGGAAGCATAAAGTGGGAAAAGGTTGGCGCGGTCTTACATGATTGGCTAATTTAAAACATTTAAACAGTTACATTTTATGGCGCGAGTTGCTATGGCGCGAAGCAATTATCAGGTTACACACACGCGTCCCCATCTGGACCCCCTCCACCCCGACCCTCCCAAACTTATCCCTCTGGAGCACTCTCTTGTTCTCAATTTTCCCCGAACAGTTTAGGGCGAGTCTTCTATGAATAGAGTCAGTCAGGATCGATAAACGTTCCCCCTTATACCAGGAATCCTTAGGGTGTGGAGGTGCCTGTCTCTAAGGTATTAACTTTTAAATTTTTAATATAATTTACTTCCTTCATTCACATGGCCTCCTCCTCTTCTGTCTTTATAGTCTCCCTCTGCCTCTCTGTAATAAGGACATTTGTGATTGAATTTAGTCCCCACCTGGGCAATCGAGGATAATCTCTCCACATTAAGATCTTTAACTTAATCTCATCCGAAAAGAGTTTTTTCCTGATAAGGTAATATCTACAGGTTCCAGGGATCAGGATCTGATAATGCCAGGTGACCATTATTCAGCCTACTACACATGGTATATTTCTTTCCATCCTTTTACTTTCAAACTATTTGCATTCTTGTATCTAAGATCTGTCACTTGGAAACAGCACAGAGTCAGATCTTTTCGTTTTGTAACTAAGTCTGAAAACATCTGCTTTTTCACTGAGGTGTTTACATTATTCACATTCAGTATAAATATTGATGTGGTTAGATTTCCATTTTACTATTTATTTTCTATATGTCTCTCATTTGTTTTTCTGTTCCTCCTTTTTCTTTTGCTTTTTTTTTGTGTTATATATATATTTTTTAGTAAGCCATTTTATTCTTTTTTTTAATTATATTTTTGGAATTACTGTCTTAGACTTTGCTCTAGGGACTCCAATATGAATCTTACTTTCTCACAATTGACTTTGAAATAATACTAACTTAATTTGGGTAAAATATGGAAAGTTTACTACAGTTCCATTCTCTCCCTCTCCCTTGTAGTGTTTCTATCACATATATTTGTGGTATACTGGGGATATATCTGGTCTTAGTTGCTGGTTCCTGGCACAGAGCTCCAAAAGCCCATGGGATTTCCTGAGTGAGAGGAGTATCTTGGTTATGCTAATGAAGCAACTGTTTGTGTGACGCTAGAGTAGAGGATTGGAATTTTGGGCCAGTGCAACCTCTGGGGACACAAGAGGGGCTGGAGATTGAGTTTAATCACACAGCCAATGATTTAATCAATCATGTCTCTATAATAAAACCCCAATAAAAACTGTGGACGCTGGGCTCTGAGGAGCTGCCTGGTAGGTGAACACATTGATGTGCCGAGAGGAAGACGTGCCAGCTTCCAGGAGGAGAGGGCACGGAAGCTCTGCACTTCATCCCCACTTCAGCCCCCACCCATGACCTTGCCCTATGCGTCTCTTCCACTCGGCTGTTCCTGAGTCATATCCTTCAAAATAACAAAGTAATCATAAATATAGCACTTTCCTGAGTTCTGTGAGTTCTTCTAACAAATTATTGAACCTGAGGAATTCTTACCAGAAATTCTGAATTTGTTTTACCAGAAAGAACTATTCTTACCATAAATTCAAAATTTGTTTATGTCTTTGGTTGATTTCCAAAATGCTGAAAAGTTTTTTGTTTTGTTTTTCAATTATGTCCAGCTTTTTTTTGTTGATGTCAATAGATCTTCTCACTCAGCCATAATCAGTAGTCCTTACTTCTTTTTGACTTTTAAAATTGCCCTTCTTTCCATCTTGCATTTGCCTTAAGTTCCGTGGTCTTACCCAAGAGTTTGTTTGTCTTATTTTCCTTATATTTTATGAAATGACTTTGTGCTTTTGTTCCAAATTTCTTTATGTTCAATTGTATTTTCTTCCAAATCTTTTAGTCCAATTTTATAATCTCTAAGCTTTCTGACCCTGACGTAGTCTTTTATTGTTTCTTCTTATTTCTTAGATGGATTTTGTGTGCATACCTTTCTAAGGCACCTTCACGGTGTGTGGAGGCATTATTCTGGTCTTTATTCTCCTCTTTCTCATAATAATTTTGGACACGCTCCTATTGCTCATATATAAGAGAGATGCACGCTCCAGGCCCTTTGCTATTTATTAATAAGTTACCTAGTTCCATCTCTGAGCCTTTGCACTGATTTCTCCTGCTTCAAAACCTTTCCTCCAAGATATCTTTGCTGCTTCCTTCCTTCATGAATGTCTCCTCTCATATGTCTCTACTTAGAGGGGTCTTACCTATCCAGACTATTTAATTAGCACTCCCCTTGTCATTCTATCTCCATATATGTCTTTTCTCCCACTGTATCTATCAACATTATCAACACCAACACAATTAAATGATAATTTAATGATAATATATGGATACAAATTAAATCCATTATGAAATCCCTGTGAGATCAAGGATTTTGTTGTGTATCCTACTGGGTCAGCAGCACCAAGCACAGCGCCTTCCATTTAGTAGGTTTTTAATAAAGACTGGTTACAAGAATGAATAAATTCTCTTTTACGTATGCAACACGGTTTTTATTTGTCCAAAGGTTTCCAGCCTGTATTTATAACATATTTGTGATACTTGCACCATAGATACTGAAGTCTGTCCTAAAGGTCACAGAGAATTAGTCAACACTATAGAAACGGAGATTGAAACAGTACCAGGTAGCCCTCTCGCCGCAGAGTGACTAGGGAAGAGGAGTGCGCCTAAGCACCTAGACATTTCCAAAGTACAGGTTTTGCAGTGCACTTGTGAAAAAGTGTGCCCCTAGCTTCATTCCAGGGACAGGATTTTGTTGGGCAATGTGGTTGATGGTGCTGGCATCTCTGCCCTGCCTGATTCCTCTAAACCAGAGGTCAAAGTTCAGCTGGAAACTAGGTCCATCCGGGACACACTGTACTTCTCCAAGAGCAGGTTTCTAAAGATTCCCACACACCTCAGCAGCGTGAAATGTCTGTGTAAATCTCAGTAACATTACAGGTAATAGTGGAGAGTGTTGGTCTGTACCAATCCATAAAGCTGAAGGTTTTATGCAACACTGCTGGCTAACACTGGTTTTCGCTCACTTTATTCCCTTCACATGTCTTGTTCCTAGTTCTACTATCCATTTTCAATGGAATTGCAAGCAATGAGCTGAGAATCCTCGTCTGTAGGCTGCTTATGCGAAGATTTTCTGTAAATGCCTGAAATAGTGGCTTTAAATTGAAATCAGAAGTTGCCCAAGGTAAATCCAAATAAATGTGAGAGCAGAGTTCCAATGAACATTTATTTCTAGCTACTATTACCTTTACCATTACCTCTCCAAACTTTTAAAAGACTTTTAAAATTAAATACAATTATTGCACTCAAAATTGATATCTTCATCCAAACTATTGGGACTTTTTTTGTGTCGCTCTTTCAGCTTTCCTAGCCACTGATTTACTGCTGGTGACAAGTTGTGTCTCAACATCCCCTGGAACTAACCCAAGTGCTTGATGAGCCCAAAATAAGTTATTCTTAAATCACATTCAAAAAGGAGCAGGTTTTATATGAAACACTGCTCTAAAATATTGCACACTTTTTAACAATGATTGCAATAATAAATATTTGTTTAATTGTTTGATTAATCATTCGAGTTTAATTATCAGGGCATAAAATAACCACACTCTCTTGGTGGCTGGGTCAGGGTGTAAGTTCCCCAGTACCTTGTTGGCAGCAGACTTGAAACAAGGCAACCCAAGTGCCACTCTGAGAAGGCAGTCTCATTTATGGTGGAAAGCTGTTCTGTTTACAAATCCACTGTGCATGATAATTTTACACACACAAATATATATTTTTAACCAATGCTTTTTAGACTTACCAATATATTTAGAAATGTATCTGCTTACTACTTCTTTTCACGTTCCACTTTTTCCTTTTGGTATTAATGTCTTTCTAACTGAAGCAAATCATCTTGTAACTCTCCTATCAACGAGGTTAAACTTGCTCAGTCCTTTGAAAAATGTATTTTTCACTTATTCTTGAATGATGATTTATTTAAAACTAGTATTCTGTTATCTTCTGGATCTATTTTTGCTTGAAGAGCAGTCTGCCATCGTAATACTCAATATGGAGAGAGGGGCGGAAACTGTCTGTCCTTTTCAATACTGCCTTTGGAGCTTTTGCTTTCACTCTGAGGTTCTGCAGTCTACGTGCACATATGCACATGCACACACTAATGCACACACATGCAAAGACACCATCGAATAGATACATGTGGGTATACACACACATACATATGCAAACACACGTGTGGGTGCATACACACTTTCACTGAAGTTTATATTTGTTATTACTTATCCTGAGCAAAACTCATTTCTTCTTTCAGATAACTTTTTGAGTGTCTAACGTGTGACAGATTCTATTCTGGTCTATAATGTGTTTCTTAATTTGAAAACATTGGAGTTTCTTTAAATAGAAAGAATTCTCAGAAATTTTCTTCAATTTTTTCCTCTCCTCCATTCTTTCTCGTATCTCCTGTTTATGATTTTAAATGTATATTAAACTTTTTTCCTTAATAATAACAATTATTATTAATTGAATGCCAACTATACACTTTTTCAATTCCTATATTTTATGTTAAATATTGTATCTGTTTCAACAACATAAGCAATCACAATAACCCTGCAAAGTAGGTTCTATTATCCTTCTATATTTACAGCCGAGGAAACTCGAGTGTAGAGAGGTTTAGTGACTCACCCGAGTTCGCACAGCCAGAGGGGTAGCTGCAAGATCTGATCCAGGAAATTATTCCACAGTGTTCACATTCTCAGCACTAGGCTGTATGGCATTTTATATCTAACAGTGATTGTTTTCATTGTATCTCTTAGCTGATCCTTCGGATTTCACATCTTTTTATTTCATTGTGCTGCATTTCAAATGATTTCCTCAGCTTTGTCTCTTAGCTAATTCAGTTTCTCTTCAGCGGTGTCTTATTTGTTCATTAATCCATCCACTGAGGTTTTTATTCATATATTCAAGTATTTTTAGTTCTAGAAGTTTAATTTCGTTTTTTGAAAAAAAATCTGCCTAAAATCTTATTCTTTAATTACAGATTATATTTATTTTTATCTCATATGTACACACACACACACACACACACACACAATTTTTTATCTATTGCTCTTAAATGTTCTTTGCATAAAGTTCTAGTCCATATGTTTCTTGTGGCCCCCGAGTCTTCTTTGCAATGTCCTATTTCTTCACGCATTTTGTGATTTTAGATTAGGAACTCATGATTGGAGACGTGCTTTGTTTGTGGGAAGGCTTTGTGCCCTGGGCTACGTGTCCCGTGGAGCGGATTTGCATCTGCTTCTTCATGTTTTCATAGTCCTGGTTGGGAGTATATGTTAATTCCTTGGCTTAATGGTTCCCTTGCAGGGGAGTTTGTGTAAATTTGGATTCCTGTCTAGTTGATGGTATAGGCCTTAAATTTCAACTTCTTATGGCTGATTCTTCATTTTTCACTTCACAAGACTACAAAAGAGCACAGGACTTCCTGTGGCTCCTTTGATCTTTCAGAGTGTTTTTTTTCCCGCAAAGCCCCAGTAGATAGTTGTATGTCATAGCTGCACGTCCTTCTAGTTGCTGTATTTGGGACGCTGCCCCAGCATGGCCAGACAAGCAATGTGTTGGTGCGCGCCAGGGCTCTGAACCTGGGCGGCCAGCAGCAGAGCATGCACTTAACTGCCAAGCCACGGGGCCGGCCCTCAGTCAGAGTGTTCTGTCCCACGTTTCACTGATGGGAAGCAAGTTAGCCAGCCTCAGGCTCATGTTTCTCATGAGGATAGAACCCAAGTGAGCCTATATCTGGGCTGGACATTTCTGTGAACTCCTGTGTGGCCAATCAACGCATGCTTAATTTCTGTTCTAATTTAGGAAGAATTTCTATATGCTTTATTGACAGAAGTCCAATCTCATGAGCTTAGCCCACCATATTGCTCCAAATTCTCAGATACATACACCTAGCCCATTTGTCATTTTCAAATGTAGTATTTTTTTCCATATTAAGAAATACTTTATAAACAGTGAATAATGACGCCATCACATTTCTCCTGCATTTGTTGTTTTCTCTTCATTTAAAAAATAAATGTATACTACATTAAAAGTATGAATAGACTTTATCTTTTAGAGGGGTTTTAGGTTTACAGAAAAATTGAGTAGAAATTTCAGTGTTCCTATAAGTCCCCTCTCCCCACCTACACAGTTTCCTTATTACTAATGTTTTGCATTAATAAGTTAGTCAGGATTCTCCCTCCAGTGAAACAGAACCAAGTACTTTATAGATGGATAGATGGATAGAGATTTATTGTAAGGAATTGGCTCATATGATTATGCAGGCTGATAAGTTCCAAGATCTGCAGTCGGCCACCTGGAGACCCAAGAGAGCCAATGGTGTAGTTCTAGTCTGAGTTCCAATGAGAAGCAGGACTGCTGAGGGGGTAAGTTCCAGCCTGAAAGCCAGCAGACTCAAGACTCCATCAGAGCTGACGTTGCAGCTTGAGTCCGAAGGCAGGAAGACCAATCTCCCAGCTCAAGCAGTCAGTCAGGAGGCGTTCCCCCTTAATTGGGAGACGGTTTGCCTTTTTGTTCTATTTAGTCCTTCAACTGACTGGATGGGGCCCATTCACAGTAGGAAGGACAACTTGCTTTACTGAGTCTACTGATTCAAATATAAATCTCATTTAGAAACACCCTCCCAGACACACTTGGAATGATGTTTGACCAAATATCTGGATACTCCATAGCCCAGTCAAGTTGACACATAAAATTAACCATTACAATTACTGTGGTACATTTCTTAAAATTGATGAACCAACATTGATACATTTTATTAACTAAAGTCCATAATTTATATTACAGTTCAGTCTATTTGTTGTACAGTTCCACGGCTTGTGACAAATGCAGAATGACATGTATTCACTACTACAATATCATACGGAATCATTTCACTTCTCTGAAATTCCCTGGCTCCACCTATTCATCCCTCCCCCCAACTCCTAGCAACCTCTGATCATTTTACTTTCTCCATAGTTTTTCTATTTTCAGAATGTCCTATGGTTGGAATCAAACAGTATGTAGCCTTTTCAGATTGGCTTTTTTCATTTAGTAATATGCATCTAAGACTCCTCCATATCTTTTCATGGCTTGATAGCTCACTTTTTGTCCTAAAATAATAGTCTATAATATAGAGATAACACAGTTTTCTTATCCATTCACCTATTGAAGGACATCTTGGTTGCTTCCACATTTTGGCAATTATGAATAAAGCTGCTATAAACATCTGTATGAAGATTTTTGTGTGGACACAGGATTTCCACTCATTTGGGTAAATATCAAGGAGCTTAATTGCTAGAGCACATGGTAAGACTATGTTTAGTTTTGTAAGAAACTGCCAAACTGTCTCCCAAAGTGGCTGTGCCATTTTTAATTTCGACCGGTAATGGATGAGCATTTCTGTTGTTCCGCATCCTTACCAGCATTTGGTGTTTTCAATGTTTTGAATTTTTGCCATTCTAATCGATTGTAGTGGTTTCTCATTATGGTTTTAATTTGCAATTTCCTAATCACATGTAATGTGGAACATCTTTTCATATGCTTAATTGCCATTGGCATATCCTCTTTGGTGAGGTGTCTGTTCATATATTTTTTTCCATTCTGCATTGGGTTGTTTGTTTCCTTACTGTTGAGTTTAAAAAACTCCATATATTTTGGATACAGTCCATTATCAGACATATGTTTGACAAATATTTTCTCCCAGTCTGTGGCTTGTCTTCTCAGTCTCTTGATAGCATCTTTTGCTGAGCAGAGGTGTTTACTCTTAATGAAGTCCAACCTATGAATATTTCTTTTTTTATGGATCATGATGTTGGTGTTGTATCTAAAAAGTCATCACCAAAACCAAGGTCATCTGGACTTTTTCCTCTGTTATCTTCTGGAGGTTTTATAATTTTGCATTTTATATATAGGCCTATGATACATTTGGAGTAAATTTTGTTAATATTGTAAAGTCTGAATCTAAATTTATTTTTTGCATGTGGATGTCCACTTTTTCCAGCACCATTTGTTGAAAAGACTATTCTCTCTCCATTGAATTGCCTTTTTTCTTTGTTAAAGATCAGCTGAATATACTTGTGAGGGTCGGTTTTGGGGCTCTGTATTCTGTTCTATTGATCTATCCGTCTATTTTTTCACCAATACCACACTGTTTTGATTAATATAGATTTATAGTAGGTCTTGAAGTTGGAGGGTGTCAGGCTTCTGACTTTGTACTTCCTTGGCATTGTGTTGGCTATTCTGGATATTTTGCCTTTTCATATGAACTATAGAATCTGCTTGTTGATATATGAAAAAAAGCTTTCAAATTTTGATTGGAATTGCATTGAATCTATCTATCAAGTTGAGAAGAAGTGACATCTTGACAGTATTGAGTCTTTCTATCTACGAATATGATGAGTGAATATCTCTCCATTTATTTAAATCTTCTTTGATTACTTTCACCAGTGTCTTGTACTTTTCTGCATATAGATATTTTAAACATTTGGTTAGATTTATAACTGAATATTTCATGTTTTTGGTGCTAATATAACTCATGTCATGTTTTTAATTTTAAACTCTGTCATTTCCGCTATATTTGAGAGCAACTGACTTTTGTATATTAACTTTGTATCTTGCAACCTTCATATAATCATTTATTAGTTCCAGGCTTTTTTGTTGTTGTTGTTGATTCTTTGGGATTTTCTACATAAACAATTATATCATCTGCAAACAGATATGTATTATTTCTCCCTTCCCATTCTATATACCTTTTATTTACTTTTCTTATCTTACTGCACTGAGTATGATTTCCAGAATGACGTTGAATAGGAACAATGAGAGGGGACATCCATGCCTTGTTCCTAATCTTAGGGGGAAAACCTTTAGTGTCTCACCATTAAGTATGATGTTAGCTGTAGTTTTTTTTTTTTTTTTTAACAAATGTTATTTATCAAGTTGAGGAAGTTCACCTCTGTTCTAGTTTGGTGAGTTTTTATGGATGGTTGCTAGATTTTGTCAAATGCTTTCTTGGCATGTATTGATATGATTATGATTTTTCTTCTTTAGTCTGTTGATATGATAGATTACATTAATTAATTTTTAAATGTTGAAGGATCCTTGTATATCTGAGATAAATCCCACTGAGTTATGTTGCATAATTCTTTTTATAAATTGTTGGACTCAATTTGCTACTATTCTGTTGAGGATTTTATATTTATATTCATGAGAGGTATTGGTCTATATCTTTCATTTTTTCTAATGTCTGTCTAGTTTTGGTATTTGAGTAATACAGATCTCATACAATGAGTTAGGAAATAAACCCTTCTCTTGTATTTTTTTTGGAAGAGATTGTAGATTATTGCTAATTTCTTGGTGAATGTTCCATGTGAGATTGGGAAGAGTGTATAGTCTGTTGTTGTTTGATGAAGTATTTCATACGTGTCAATTAGACCCAATTGATTGATGATGCTGTTCATTGCAACTCTAGCCTTACAGATTTTCTGTTGGCTGGATCAATCAATTACCAATAGAGGGCCATTGAAGTATTCAACTATAATATTGAAATATTTATTTTTCCTTGCAGTTTGATTAGTTTTTGTTTCAAGTATTTTGAGGCTACGTTGGTAGGTGGATACATATTAATGATTCTTTTGTATTCTTCGAGAATTGACTTCTTTATCATTATGAATGGCCCTCTTTATCCCTGATATTTTTCCTTACTCTGATGTCTACTTTGTCTGAAACTAATATAAACTACTCCAGCTTTCTTTTGATTAGCGCTAGCATGGTATATCTTTCTTTATAGCTTTACTCTTAACTTATTTGTATGTTTGTATTTAAAGTGGGTTTCTTGTAGATAACATATAGTTAAGTCTTGCCTTTTTTTCCCACTCTAAAAGTCTCTATATTTTAATTGGTGTATTTACACCATTCATGTTTAAAGTGATTAATGATACAGTTGGATTAATATCTACCAAATTTGTAACTGTTTTCTATTCATTGTCTTCATTCTTTGTTCTTTTTAATTTTTTTGGCTTCCTCTCTTTTTCTGCCTTCTTTGGTCTTATTTGAGTATTTTAGATGATTCCATTATTTCTTCTCTCTTAGCCTATTAACTTTATTTTAGCATATCTTTATTATTATTATTATTAGTTGCCCTGACATTTGCAATATACGTATACAAGTAACCTATGTCCACTCTCACATAACACAAGGGTGCTTCATGGGTAGTGAGGGAACCTTATAACAGAGTGTTCTGCATTCCTCCTGCCTGTCCTTTACAGTACTCTTATAACTAATCTCACTTATCCATAGCTATATTCAGCCAGTATATTGCTATTATTGTTTTGAACCAACTGCTTTCTGTTAGACCAATTAAGAATAAGAAAATAAAAGATTTTATTTTACCTTGATTTCTTCATTTTCCAATGTTCTTCCTTTCTCTATGTAGATGCAAATTTCTGATCTTTATAATTTTCCTTCTCTCTGAAGAATTTCTTTAAACATATCCTGCAAGGCAGGTCTATTGGTGACAAATTCCCTCCATTTTTGCTTGAGAAAGTCTTTATTTTTCCTTCACTTTTCAAGGATAATTTCACTGGCTACAGAATTCTAGGTGTGTGGTCTTTTCTTTCAATCCTTTAAATATTTTACCCCACTCTCTTCCTGCTTGCGTGGTTTCTAAAGAGAAGTCCAATGTTATTCATATATTTGTTCACCTATAATAAGGCTTTTATTTTCTTTGACTTTGTTCAAAGTTTTCTCTTTGTCTTTGATATCCTGCAGTTTGAATATGATATACCTAGATGTAGATTTTTAAAAGTCTTTATGCTTCTTGGTTTTCTCTGAGCTTCTTAGATCTGTGGTTTGGTATCTCTCATTAATTTTTGAAAATTCTCAGCCATTATTCCTTCTACTATTCCTGCTGTTCCTTTCTCTCTTTCTTCTCTTGGTATTACCATTATATGTATGTTACACCATTTGTAATTGTCCCACATTTTTTGGATATTCTGTTCTGTTTTTTTCATTCTTTTTCTCTTTGCATTTCAGTTTGGGAAGTGTCTATTGACACTTCAAGCTCACTGATTCTTTTCTCAGCTGTGTCCAGTCTACTTATGAACTCATCAAAGGCATTCTTCATTTCTGGTACAGTGTTTTTGATTTATAGCATTTCCTTTTGACTCAATTTCCATCTCTATGCTTACTTTGACCATCTGTTATTGCTTGTTGACTACTCTTCCCAGTAGAGCCCTGAGCATATTAATCATAGTTATTTTAAATTCCTGGTCTGATAATTTCATTATCTCTGCTGTATTTGAGTCTGGTCCTGGTGCTTGCCTTGTGTCTTCCAACTGTGTTTTTGTTTTGTTTTGTTTCCTTTTAGCATGTCTTGTAAAACCAGACATGATGTATCAGGTAAAAGGAGAAGTAAATAGGGCTTTGGTGTAAGGTTTATGTTTATCTGGCTGGAAGTGTGGGTGTGCTTACTGTGTACTGTAGCTGTGATGTAAGAGGCAAACAGACTCTGGTGTCTTTGTTTTCGTCTTCCTTGCTGTCTTTGGGTTTCCCTAGAGGATCCTTCTCATATGGTGTCTGAGCTTTGCAGTTATTTTCAGCTGCAGTCCCCTGTTATCATACAGGAGCCTGACTGATGTGGTGGTAAGATGTGGAAGTTGGGGGGAAGTCCCAGTTAAGTGAGACAATAAGGTAGAGGTGGTTGGAGTTGGGTATTTCCCTTCTCCCACATTTATTAGGCTCTGGTAAAACCCGAGTAGTGTAGGCTCTGGTAAAAATGTTCCACTTGAGAGTGGGCATTTTTAAGCAGAACAGAATTCTCTGAATTTATTCCAAAATGGTTACTTTTCCCCTTGCCTTTCTGGAAACTTGAGGAGATTTTTCTCTGATCACTCTGAGAACTTGGTAGGTGTCCTGAAGGTAAAATGCAAGAAAGTAGGTGGACACATCAAGATTTGATTCTTTGGATTTTTAACCCTAAAGCCAGCCCATACTGGGTATCCAGCAATTCACCAACTGCAGGTTAAGTACTGGCTCCAGCTGTGGGCTTCTGCTCCCAGTAAGGTGATTCTCAGTATTCACCCCTCTACACTTTTCCAGGAAATGATTAGACTTCCGACCTCCATTCTTTGATGGACTAAGAAGTGTTATTGATGTTCAGTCTCTTCCTTTTTTCTCTTATTGCGTGGGCATGAACGATAACTTATGAGCTCTACATGTCACACTGGAAACCGGAAGTCCATATATTACTTTTTAATTTTTATGCATTAAAATATATAGTTATTATCTTTTATGATTTTTCCTATTCTTTAAAAATTAAAAGATCCTAGCTTACCTAGTAATGTGTTGAATATTTTTGCTTTTTAAACTATTTTAGGATTATTATGGTTTTATTTTTCACTGTCAATTCTAAGCCATCTGGATGATAAAGTATTAGGAGAGATTTAAAAAATAATTTGATTTTAATTATTAAGTGAAAATACAATTTGGAAAATAGCAATAAGAATTCTTTTTTTTACAAATTTCTTTCAGTATTACCTGTATGGAAAAATAATCAATGAGGTTGATGCTTGGAATTTCATGAAAACTGCCACAACGTTTGGGAAGTTTGGAAAGGCATCATTCCTTCCTTTTATCTAAAAGTTCTCTTCTATTACTGTCTATATTCTCTGTTGCATCCTTCCTTGTCTGTCTTTCATTTTCACTATCTGTTGTTAGTGTAGAAGTTAATGGGCATTTACACACTTCTAAATTCCTAATGCTGAAGTAAATTTTTAATATTGCCACATTTACACAAACTGTTATGAGGCATATTAATTTCTCTCTAAGTATCCCTTTCCTTCTTAAAATTTCCATCACATACGCATAGGTTGAGGTCTTGTTATAGTGACACAGAACTTATCTCAACAGGTTTGTTCAAGATATTTAATTTAATTCATTTGTATTTTCTGTTGTTGTAATGGCCAGTTAGTAAATATTACAATAAGAAACCCCGAACCTGACCCAATGTGTTTGGAAAATGATTAAAATAACTGTACTTCTCATTTGTTTTCTAATTCAGCTATTTTTACCGTTCAAACAGATCATGTGGGCAACTGATCTTCCTCTTTGGTAATCAGTTTGAAATGAGATGGAATGGAAGTTACATTATTCTCTGAAAGTAATTCTGATGTGTTCATTTCAGCACTTTAAAAAGTTGTAGTAAAAAGATAAGGCATCAATGGTGATTCATACCACGTTGTTCCACATGCTTTAGACTCCTTTCTCTCCAAGCCATCCACACACAAAAGCAGACACAGGCGTGTACTTTGGGGTCTTGGCAAGCTCTGGGGCAACTCTAGATTTGTTTCCTCAGCTGTAACCTAACGTGTTATTAGATTCAATGAGATGACATGGGTACAATTACCAAGTTGGCCCCATAATCCCCTGTTTTTTGTTTCCTTATGACTGCCATGCATCCAGCCTTGTGCTCACTTGTTATTTAGGGAACATCCCAAATGTGTTCATGTGCTTAGAGAGTAGAATCAATTTCCTTTGATGTGAGCAATGACTGTAAGGTTTAACATGGCAAAGGAAAACTGCATTATGGACTACAAACTAAAACTTGGGTTTTGGCAGTTATTAAGTCTGAGAGAAAGAACATGGCCCCTGGATTTGGTGATCTAATTTCAAATTTTGGCTGAGTAATTTCCTGGGTGTGTACACTTGGGCAAATTTTCTTAATCTCTTTAGCTTCAATTTCCTTATGTATAAATCGAATTAATTCTCCTTCACATGTTTGCTCTACAGTTATGGAAAACCATGCCTGCCTGGAGCTGATATAGTATCCAACTCAGGCTAAATGCTCAAAATATTGGTTGCATTATTATCAAAATTGTTAATAGAAGAAATTATAATAATCATTATCTCTGTACAACAATATAAAAGAGAATAGGAATTACTAATCAAACCTTGTCCAAGGAAGACAAATTACACATAGAGATCCAAGTTCAGCAGAAACATATTAAAATATAAATTCTAACATAAAGTCTTGAATTATGTCACTTTATAATGACTCATAAGAAGAAAACATTTTCTTTTCATTTAGAATAATCCACAATGTTTGCTAAAAAACTTTAACAGACTTAAATTTCTACTTCTGAATACATAGCTGGCATGAATCTATCCCAAATAATACTTGGCTTTTGAGGTAATAATAAAATATCCATAGACTGAGAATTGGAACAGCCCAGTTTTTAGTCTGTTATATGTCTCACTTTTCACAAGCTGTTTCAGTTTTGATGACTTATGTTCTTCAGCCTTGTGAAGACAAAAGTTTGCTCTATTTACTTCACAGGAAGGTTTTGGAGAAACAAAAGAACACAAGCTATAGCTCTTTTGTCTTTAGACTCTGATGTAAGGTACAGAGCAGAATTTTGAAGCTGGATTAATTCTTTCAGGTCATGAGGGGAATGTCTTAAAGAGTGTGTAACAGAATGATGGCCTGAGTCTAATAAGAACCAGTGGACTTTCCCTTCAGAGCCTCACTTGCTTTCTTTCCACTCCTCATACCAGGTTATTTTAACTGATTTGTCTTCAAGTTCACTGATTCTTCTCTTTGCTCAGATGTGCTGTTGAATCCCTCTAGTGAAGTTTTGAGTTCAGCTACTGTACTTTTCAGCTCCAGAATTTCTATTTGGTTTCTTTTGATAATTTCTCTTTATTTATAATCTCAATTTGTTCAAACATCACTCTTCTGACTTCCTTTAATTCTTGGTCATTGGTTTCCTTTTGCTTTTTGAACATATTAAGACAGTTGATTTAAATCTCTGTCTAGTAAGTCCAATGTCTGGGCTTCCTTATGGACAGTTTAGGTGAATTTTTTTTTTCCTGTGAATGGGCCATGCTTTCTGGTTTCTTTGTGTGCCTTATAATTTTGTGACAAAATTTGGGCATGTTGAATATTATAAGGTAGTAACTCTGAGACCAGGTTCTCTTTCTTCCCCTGGGTTTGCTGTTGTTGATTGCTGAGGGTTGCAGTCATCTATTTGTTTAGTGACTTTTCCAAACTATTTTTTGCTAATATTCTATTCCTTGTCCTGTGTGGTCACTGGAGTCCTTGTTCTGTTATATTAGTAGTCAGCAGTGACTTGGTGGAGAGTTAATGAAATGCATGGAGTCTAAAAGAAAAAATATATTCTCCCAGTCTTTGCAGATTGGCTCTGAGTTGGCACACTCCTTCAAGGCTGAAGCAAGCCACACATAACTCTGACTTAGCCTTCACTTCCTGCTTGCATGAAGCCTAAAGACTAGCCAGAGGTGGGAGCCTAGGGTCCTCTCAGTTATTTTCTAGGCATGTGTCCAGCCCTGGGCTTCTGTGTCGCACTCCAGATTTCCCAGTACATATGGCAGCTCTTCAAAGTCTTTATTCCACTAAAGAATCCTCCTCCTCAGCCTCCTGTTTTCTAGGCTTCTGGTAATTTCTGCTGCTTGCCCCATCTACCAGTCTCTGCCCCAGATGCCCATAAGCACATCATTAGATGCCACCTGGAAAGCCATTCCAGTCCAAGGAGTCACTGTCGAGACCCTGGGAAATAGATGAAGCCAGGTGGGTAAACAAAAACACCACAACACTTTCTAACTGAGACTCAGAAGCCTCTTTCTTCACTAAGTACTCCCTTGGTTGTTGTAAGGTTTTCATTATATCTCAGAGTTCTGTAAAAGTGGATTCTGTCAGTTTTTTGCCAGCTTAATGGTTGCTTCACTGAAGGGATGGATTCTTGGCGCTTCCTACTGCATTATTTCTATGATGTCACTCCCTCATTCACTTTTAAAGACTAATTTATTATTGGAAAATCTGTTTCTGTAATAAATCTAATTCATGAAATAACTGTAATTGTGATTTCCTAGACCCAATTTATAAGCATTTCATACATTTATATAAAATGGAGCAGAATATGTTAAGGTATAATTTATACATTAATAGAAATTTTGAGCAGGACAGAACCTTAGCATCCATACTGTCAAAATCAGATCGTTTTCAAGATGAGAAAACTGGAGCTGATAGGAAAGTAAAGCATTCACTTTGTGCAGATGCTGGTCCTGATATTCAGAGCTTTTCTCTTGTGACATAAAGTTCTCTGCAAACCACACAAGTAGTATATACCACAGACCATGAAAAAAATGTGTGGTAGCTTTTGTCCCAATTGAATAAATGGAGAAAAACCAGGGGCAATGATGACAAGAAGGTAGAGGGAAAATAATTAGGGTACCTCAGAGGCCATGTGATCAAGCCTGTACAGTGACAATGACCAAAATGAAAATAGCAACAGAGGCTTTTAAAAGAATCATTAAGTTGTTCATCTTGGTTTTCCAAAATGGCATAATGTCACAATGAGAGAAAATCTCTTTTGTTTTTACTCTTTGAAGCATGGACGTATGGCTTCAACAAATCATGATCTTAAATCAATGATTTTGAAATAATAAATTCATTAATTTACTGAGAAACGGCTATAACATCATAGGAAAGAAAGCTATTATGCAAAAGACAAAAGAAGTCCCTCTTATGCTGCTTAAATGTGATATAATTAATAATTATTAACATGTCTTTCAAAAGAAGAACTTATATTTGTAATAGTTGTTATAACCTACAGAGCTAACTCCAGTTGGAATGCCCTACTAACTGCTAACAAGAAAAAAAATGAGGTGAGATGTTTATATAGATTTAGTAAGAAAAATATGGAGTCTTGTAAAGAGTGAATTTGACAAAGAACAAAGATAATATGTGAAGCTGATGATAGAAAGTAGGCTTTATGTTTATTTATATTTCTAAGTTTAGTTGATTTATTCATTCAATTACTCATTCATTCAATATTTTCTAAGCACTACTGGGAATTTCAAATGCAGGAATATGTAACATGCCATCTTTGCCTAAGGCAAACCCATATACCCAGTAAATAAACAATCACAATCAATGCTAACATGTCTTCAAACCAAAGGTGATGTGCTAAACTGCATGCTGTTGACTCACTCCTGCATTCCAAAAAGAAGCTGGCAACTGCATTGCCCAATATTCCCTTCTATCTGTGGTCCCACACTTGAGAGCACCAACAGAAGGCACTCCTGGGCAATGTGCAGAGCTGGGTGGCCCCCCAGCACATTCTGGAAGGCCATCTGCCTTGCTGCTGTAGCCTGAGGGAGGTGGTAGGAGCTCCCACCTCGTGCGAATCTCACAGGTTCCCCATGGTTTCCTGAGAACCAATCACTTTCATTGGAGGCTTCCCTAACCTTCACTCTCCCAGCTCTCTTGGTGGTTTTGAAATCCTAATCTCTGTTCTGAATCAACACTGATGATGCACTTATGTTTATAGATAACCCCTTGTTTAAAGAGATTATTAATTTAATAAAATGACTAATTGTGTTTGGGAGAGTCAGGGAAGGAACCACAGATGTAAAATTTGATCTAGATTTCCAAGAGAATTTCTAGAAAGAGAAGACAAATGGATAATGGCAGGCCAGATGGTAGAGACAGTAAGTGAAATGTATAGCCTCTTCAAAAGTGCAAGGAATTTTTTGTGACTGAAGAAATGCGTGGGAGGGCATCCTGGAGAATGAAGGTGCGAAGTTGAGCTTGCGCTAGATCCTAGAGCACCTCAAATGCCAGGACGTTGAAACTCATGACCAGAAATGCAATGTGGAGACTTTTGCAATAGTTCATGTAAGATTTGTTGGTTGCCAGATACAGCAAAATTAAAATACAATATACCCAGTTAAATTTGAATTTCAGTTAAAAAATAAGTATATCTCATGCAATATCAATGACGTAGTTATACTAAATATTGTTTGCTGTTCATCTGAAATTCAAATACAACTGGGCATCCTGGTAACCCTTAACATAATCAGGGCCTTTATGTGACCTGGATTCTCTAATACCAGGCTAGCAGATTCTTCAATTGCCAGCTGTGGCTGTATATCACGTTCATCAGTCATTTTTTGGCCTTTAAATCATTTCTATATGGACCTCAAGTTAAGAAAAAAAGATGAGTTTGCAGCCACCTTAGACTGTTCTGGTCACTATAACAAATTACCATAAACTGAGTAGCTTATAAACAACAAACATTTATTCTCACTGTTCTGGAGGCTGGAAATCCAAGATCAAGGTTCCAGAGGCTATGCTTCCTGGTTCATAGACTGTGTCTTCTCTCTGTGTCCTCACATGGTGGAAGGGGTGAGGGAGCTCTGGGGTCTTTTTGATAAGGGCACTAGTCCCATTCATGAGGGCTCCACCCTCATAAGCTAATCGTCTCCCAAAGGCCCGTCTCCTACTATCATCACCTTGGGCCTTAGGATTTAACATATGAATTTGAGGGACACACATTCAGCCTATAATGCAGGTTTGTGTAGGAGGCGCTGGCTAGAACCCAAGCCCCCTGCATTAGATTGTGAGGTAGGAGAAGTTGACCTTTGGGCCTGTCTTCTCCCATTATCCCTCCTTCTAATCCTCCGTAGTTACTTAGAGTCTGTGTCACTTTGCCCACAGACTGCTTCTTCAATAATTGTCGGGTGAAAAAATAGCTGAAGTGAATTTGTCATTTAGAAAAAATACAAACTCAAACGTCTGGGAGCTCTGTGATTTTAGGCAAGTTACTTAATGGTTCCAAATACTGGTTTCATGATACGTATATGGGGCCATTTTTTGTGGTCATTATTTGTTGTTGTTTTGTATCAACACCACCCATTCTTCATCCTTTTGGTAACTTCAGTAAGATTTTGTTTTGGGAGAACTACCAATTAGTTCCTAATTTTAAAATTTATGGTTCGGTTAAGACTGACCTCATTCCCAGCTCCAAGGTGAGCCTTAATTGGCTGAAGTCAGTCAGTTTACCCCATGATTTTGCCCGTGAGGAGGGTTCTGGGATGGGCACAGTGCCCAGTTAGGATCAACAAAGTATGAGTAGAGGTTTACTGGCATTTCTTGGAAGGAAAGTGTTCCTCAACCCACCTCCCATGTGGATACTGGGAGGCCATAGTCCCAGCAGCTCTGGCAGCTGTGTTATAACTATGAGGGCAGAGCTGTCTAAGGTTGCAGCCAACCCTGAGGAAAGGAGTCAGAGACATTGAGAGGGAGGATAACTTGGGTTCCACTCAGCTTCTTTGAGTTCTGGGTGGAGGCTCAGGTGAAGACCCCTACGGCAATTTGTCCTCTGAGCTAATGATTTTCCAGCTGTGCTTGAACGGCCTGGAGTCCAGTGTTTGTCTTTGGAATTGAAATATCCCAATCCTAGATAGGTAGGAATTATTGTGTTTGCCTTGCTTTTCTTTAGCCCTTGGAAACAAACGAGATGTTACCCCCTTGAAGAATAATTGTCTTTCTTAGTGTAAGTGATTATTTTTAAAATATAAATTTATTTAAAAAATACAACACCAAGTCTGATATGACGTTCAAAGAGATTCACTTAAACTCAAATGTGTCATTTCTCCTGTTTATAAAAGGTTTAAATTGGATATATGGACAGATTAAAGGGCAAGCTAAATCTTAAAATAACATCCAAATGAATAATACTATTTGTTCATCTTACAAATTGTTAGTAACTATGCTATGTGCAAAGCCCTGTGCTGGGTGCTCCAGTTATAGGGTTGAGCAAAGCAGGTAAACTTTAAAACACTGCCGTTTACATCACATTAAAAGAGCAAAGGAAGGATTATAATGTAGATTGGACAAAAACATGAGCAGGAAATGGATTTTTATAAATCTGAGTGATTTGTAAAATCATTGAGAAGGTCAGGCCCTTCAGGAAACTCCAGGTCAAGACTAGGGTCAGGAGGAAGGGCCTTTCCTTATGTTAGCAGAACATCACTGCTTCCTGAAGGCACTCACCCTGGGGTAGAGAGAGAGCTATGCCAGTCCAGCACAGGTGGGCATGATCGCATTCCCGGACAGTGACAGCTTAATCACGTGGGTCCAGCCTGATCCGTTTCTCCATCCAAGCCTGGCCCTGGTTACAGGAAATTAACCTGTTTGAGTTAATCAAACAGTATCTCATATCAGCCCACAGGTTAGAACATTTTCAATCATGCTTTAATTTAATTATGTTTTTCTTTCTCTAATGTGACCTGGGAAATTACAAGCAACACATTCCTCAAACATGCGGAACCACAAATGTCTTCCATAAAAGGAGACAAAAAACGATTTATTTTGAGTTTCAAAAATAATACAGCACAAAGCCTTATGATTTTGTGTTTGTTTCCTATAAAAAGCTAAAAAAAAAATTAACCACAACAAAATTATTTGATCATCTTCCCGCTTGGCACACAGTATTTACAAATGCCTGTACCTCTGTCCTTCCAACCTATCCTGCCAAAAATTAAAACAAAAAAAGAGAAGAAGAAGAAAGGAGATAAAATTACCCATTCTGGTTTAATATTTAAATTACAGCCACAAAGTCAACCTTTACCAACTGCATGCCCTTCCTTCCCCCAATGTCTAGAACACTGCGATAACAGAGCGCTGGGGTGTTCTACCCAGACTCAGAGCCAGACAGACAGAAAAGCGATTTTCACAGGGGCTTTGCTGGAAAACCTTGAAATGACCAAGCATGCTAGAGCACTTGACTCAGGTCAAATGATTGACAGTGGGGATTTTGAAGCTGGTCTGTGTTTGGGAAACATTTGCGTTCCCCAGAGATATTTTTGAACATGGAATATGTGGTTAGTGGGATGACTGAGTTCCTGTTGAACTTGAATATTTCCAAGAATCCATGAAGTTATGTGGCCTTGTCTGTGATATTCGTGACAAATGAGATGTTTCTGAAGTGACTCCTCACCTCGCAATCAGCCAGGATACACAATCTGAACAAGTATCTGTGATGATCCTGGTTGCAAGAAGCAAACCATAATTGAGATGCTAAGACCCTGGAAGTTGGGAGATGATCAGGTAATGTTTAGATTCAGAGGAAACATGTTTTAAATAAAACTATGAAAAGTAAACCTTGGGAAAGCCGGACTTAGTTGTTGGGAGACGACTCTCCAGGCATTGCCCATGTTTCTGCTCTTTCTGTGAGCGTCAATAGCTGTGGTGTAGACCGTGTTTACAAGGAGGTGGGAAGCAGGAACAGCCTGGGAAGACAGAGATGGCGTTTCCTTGAAGCAAAGGGCAGGTTTGCTTACTGTCCAGTGTCTTAAACATAATATCTCTCCTGGGGCAAAGGGCAGCTGGTTTATAGCCCATTATAAAAGATTGGGGTTCTCCTAGTTTGGGGCTCCTTGGCTGTGATGCAAACAGTCATGTGTTCAGCACTCTCCTGAGCTGTTTGCCTCCATCCCATGGGACTCGTGGGGGGAGGCAGGGAGAACAACTGCACCCTGAATCACAGGGAAAATATTCCTTATCTGGTCATAGCATCCTGAAGACTGCAGGCTATTAGGATGCTTCATCCAGGAGCATCTGGGCATAGTCAGTGCCATGACAAAGGCATGACTTGGCAGTGCTACATCTCCAGGCGTCTACGAGGTGGGCATCATGGGCACAGGGTTTCCCATGTCCCAGAAAATCTCATTACCAAAAGTTATGTTGTTGAACCAAACTCCTCACCCTCTTCCTGATGAGGCAGGCCCAGACACATTTACGGAATTACATCTGCTCCCTGGTGTTTGCCAGGCTGGGTAGAAAGGCCGTGGCTAATGGGATAACCTAGGGCAGCCTGGCATGGTCAAAGAGCACTGGACCACAGCTTGGGAAACCCGTGGCCACCTGCCACTCAGTCTCAGATGACGTTCGTGGGTTTGGATCTTGGGAAAATCCATTCTCTCGCTTGGTTTCCGTTTTGATCTGAGAGTGCTTATGAGATCCGTGGTTTTCAAAACCACCTTGAGCTGCAGAATTATTTATTCAAGCACAGTTGAATGTGGGGTGTGACCACAGAGAGCTGAGGAGCAGACCTGCCTTGGCTCACGGGGTCCTGCCTCTCCCCATCCTACCTCTGCTTGGTCTCGACCTTTCCTCGTGACAGAGGCCTGGGAGGGTGTCAGGGAGTCACAATGCAAGAGCCCTCAGAGCATCTTTGAAAGGGCTGGATCTCCTCAGAGAGTCCTTTGGGCTCCGATAGTCTCTGATTTCCAGACACAGGCATCTCACGAGTAAAGGAGAGTGTATGGCCTGGTTTGTCTGGAGTGTACTTGCGGTCTTAAGCAAAGAAGGAACCCTGACATCCACTAGGCTGGAAAATCCATGAGTCATCCACGGGGGTCAGGTTCTGATTCGGATCCAGGCTACTAATATTTCCCACGTTTCCAAGTTGTACTATTTAAAGAATTCTTTCTCTGCCCATCCATGCTTCAATGAATTTCTCTCCTTGTACCATAGGACCCTTCCCCTAACTAGGAAAGAGGCATAATTCCCTGAGGGAGGAAGTTGTCATAACAGACAGACACAGCAAAATTAGTGTTTAGACTAAAGAGTCTCAACTCATGTAGTATTTTGAAAGATATAAGACAATTTATTTTTCCCCTTCTTCAAATAAATAAAAATTTGATAAGCTAAGAGACAGAGAATAGCTGAGGCTTGGGTAGCAGCAAGCAAGTGCGCCCTGTCTCACTCTGACGGGAATGGTTCCTGTCTGTCCCCGAAGGCTGTGCTCTGTGCTCACTTATAAGGACGATGCGTGGTCCGTGGCTGAAGGTAATTACATGGCCCAGGGATGGAGCGTTTCCCTTCTGGGCACGAAGGAAGATAACGGTGAAGCTACAGACCCCACCCAGCCAGCACTGAGGTGACAGAACTGGGCAGAGCCCTCCATGTGGCTGCAGCAGTGACAGGGGCACCCACACCTGCCCTCTGCCCAGCTCTCGCATCACCGTGGAGCATTTTTAGGATTGAGGCATGGTCTTCACGAAGCTGCCCGCTGTTACACTGGCTGGAAGTGTCCTTGTCCTTCCTGCCTCCCTCTGCTCCTGTCACCGCCTTGCTTCTGTGCTTGCAGAGCCCGTTGTTTCTGAGTTGATAACGTCTCACTCACAAGGGAGGTGATGCAGCCAGGGAGGAAGGTCCAGGGCACACCAGGATGAGACTCGTCTGCCAGCACACCGCTCAAGGCAGCTCCCAGGCCTTTGCTCTCCACTGTCTAAGATGCGCTTGTGTGTGCTTCTCTCCTCCAAAATCATACCAGTAAGGCTCAGTCTGGCCCCTTCGGGGGACTTCTTTCTGTAGGAGGAATAAAGGTCTCTTTACTGCAGATGGTTTCTTCAAAAAATGCAAAGTGGACCCCTCTCTGTGCCAGGATCGGGATTGATGCTGGGAGACGGAGGAAAGTGAGCTGCCCCTGGTGGAAAAGGGTCACTGGCGGATGAAGGTGGTGGCCACGAGCCTCCCGCTGCCCGCTCACAAGGAGGTAGTTTTCTTTTTAAAATGAGTATTTCTCTTCTTTGTATTGTTTGTTTTTATGTGTGACACATAAAGGACCAGAGTTCCTGGCTCCCACAGGTTAGCAGAAGGTGTTTTGGGCATGAGTGCCAGGCAGAGCTGTGCTCTCTGTTTTCTCTTCTTCTTCTTTACGTTACAATGAAATGTATGAGGCATCTAAAAGAGAGTATACAACCTAGATGCACAGTTAAAAGACCAGTGACATCCCTCCACCCACTGATGGCATCTTTGGAGCCCTGTGCCCCCAAGAGTTAGGCACTCTCTGGGATTTTGTATTAGTTATTTTCATGCTTTAAAAAACGTCTCTATCACATTTGTACACATTTCTAAACAATGGATTGTTTCATTTTGTCTGTTTTTTACCATTTCATAAATCGTATCTGATTGTATGTTTTCTTTGTGCTGACATCTACCCTTCAACATTAATTGTTTTAGATTCAACTATGATGACACAAGTGGCAGTTGTTCATTTTTTCTCACTGCTTCATGCATTTTTTAATAGTAGCCTATCCAGTTCTATGTGTGTGCATCAGTGTCTTATCCTCCCCACCTCAATGGACGTTGGGGTGGTTTCTCGTCTTGCTGATATGGGCCATTTTCCTGCACGGCCCTGGGCGCACACTTGTGATGGTTTCTCTAGGCGGCATGCCTAGAGGTGCACATGCTGGCTCACGGGATGTGCACACCCTCCACCCTAAGCCTCATTCCAAGTGATGCTAATTAGTAGTGTGTGTGAATCCTGCGTGCCCAGCCAGACTTCAGCCAGAGGGTTCATCCTCAACTCCCAAGACTGAGAGCTGGGTGACATCCTGCTGCTCTCCTCCTCCCTGATCCTGGTCATTTCTTCCAGCATAAGCGGTCTCCCCCTTCCCTTTCCACTCTCAGCCTCTTCAGCTCCATTTCAAACCTGCCATCCCTTAATGGCACTTTGACTTGGTTCCTCAGGTGGGTGACTTTGGATCTGGCACCTCCTGGGGCCTCTGTCCCCATGTGCTCCACAATCTATAGAAGAAAAGACAAGGAGCTCTCCCAGCACGGTTCTGACTCAGGCCCTGCAATATGGCAGCCCAGAAATGTCGGATTTGTTGGTGAATCCACTCGTCTAGGTCAACAGTTTTAACATACAGTAATCTTTCAAAAAATGGTCAGTTATTGGAATCTATGGTTTTATGCTGAGGAAGGAACAAACTAGGGCTTTTTTTGTGAGGGGGTGGAATAGAAATAAATCTCTCTCCACAGAAAGTTAGACTTAAGATATCTTTTAAATCATTGAGGAAATCAAAGGCAGACTCAGAGGAAACCACATGACCCATGGAAAAACAAACTCCACTTACCTCTCTCTCTGGGATTGTTTGGGGTTTTTCCAGGCAGGAGCTGACCTCTTGTGAAATGGCTTAGCTTTGAAGTTTGAGGACGGACGGAATCCCGGTCCAAGGTGGCATGGCTCTGGGGTGAGGAAAACTGATATGTAAGGAACAGAAATCCTTCAATGGCCACTGCTCCTCTCCTTTCTTCCGTTGTGGGTTTTGTGATCATTATGCTCTGTGGAACAGTATATGCTCAGGCTGATCTGTGCTGTAGACACTTGCCCAGGATCCCACACAGCACATAGAGTGCAGCACAAGAACCCCAAAGAAATAGAGATGTGTTGGGAAGCCTTTTATAAAAGGCCATGGAGGTGCTCTGGGGAGGTGGAGAGGTGGAGGCAGTAGAATTTTCCAATAAAGGTTAAGCCCACTCAAGCTCCCTTTAGCCCCGATAAAGATGGGCTGGCTGTTCACCCCAGCCATCCTTCTGAGGCCCTTGGAAATGGTATTAGTCCTACTCATTTTTCTAAACTTTTCAATGGAAAAGCTTTTTAAACAGCACTTAGGAGTGGCAACCTTGGTCTCCTACCCAGTTATGCACCAGAATAGGATCCCTATCCCTCCAGCCAATCTTGACCACGGCGGTGCTGGAGATTGTCTTATTCGTGGTCGTGAAGCTTGGTTTGGTCCTGGAGGGAGTGCATGGGGAGAGGTCAACCCAGTTAAGGGGTTTTATTGGCTCGACATGCCATAGAACAAGTTCTCCTGTGATCTCTGCCACGCTGGTGGGCTCTTGAAGACGCGACTCTTCCCTATGTGAACACCAGTATCCACTAGCTTCCAGAAGGCACTCAGCAACTATATTTTTAAATAACAGAAATTGAAATTGACATTTGAAAGAACAACTTGGCTGTGGAGGCCTGACTTGCAAGCAACGGGGAGTGCAGGAGCAATTTCAGGGAGGGTTGTAACTCACTCAGCTTTAGACCTTTTCTAATCCTAACAGAAGAAGCCAAGAAGCCTTTCATTAATTCTTTCCACTAAATTAGTGGAGGCACTGCCTCACCAAGATCATCAACAGAGCAGGAACAAAAGATTTGGTTGGAAAAGTAAGTAAATATTTGACTTGTTTTCTCAACTTGATCTGAGAAATTGGTTGGAATTGCCCATCTAATGGGTTTCCTGGCAAATATTTCAGAATATCTTTGTTTAAGGCAGGCCAAATAAGGAGATGGTTTGTTTTGCTTTCTCTGCTGCTACTACTACAATGGACATGTTTTCTGGACCAAACATCAGACCACGCTGTCCCAAAAGAAAGTGTTTGCTTACAGTGAGAATAGAGCCCAGTAATTGAACGGAATGCAGGAAGGGCAGGACTTTGAGGAAAGAGCATCGAAGGGGAGGTCACGCTTCTGAGAGTCCCGTCCTAACCTTGCTGAACAGCGCCAGCATGTCCCTCCCTGCTCCAAGCCCAAGAGTCACACTCTGTCAAATGAGGGTCCTGTACTAGGTGACTGCTGGGGTCCCCTCTGGAGTGACATCCTGCAATTCTGATGGAAAGATTATGTCTTATTTTAAATTTTTGTCCCAACACTATTCGTCTTGAAACAACCCAATTACTATTGAGGAGGGCTTATAATTTAATGAAGAAAACCTAACTGTTCAAATTCAGTTTGGGTTAACTTAGAGCCAACACATGCCCTGTGCTATCAAGAGGCACATTAATAATACAGTAGAATAATAAAACTTCCGACTTAAGTCAGTATTTCAGTTAAACAAACATCCAGAGTCAAGATGGCGGCGTAGGCAGACTCTGAACTCACCTCCTACCGCGGACACGGCCAATTTACAACTACTCATGGAAAAATTACCCCGAGACAGAACTGAAAACTGGATAAGAGGAACTTCTGCAACAACGGACAATCCTAACTGAGGTAGAAGAGGCAGAAACTCCCTTCTGGAGAGGAAAAACGCCGCCTTCACAAGCCGCAGCGCCTCACGGCTGCCAGGAGCAGCTCACAGGTATGCAGCCCTCCCTGGAGGCGCAGGCCGGGGAGCGCCCCTGCTGTGGGCAGTTTGTGGACACAGCACAATCAAGACGAGTGGCATAATATCTGATTTTGCCGGCTACTAAAACATTGGGGAGTACCCCCAGAAAAGCTGGTTCACAAAGACATTAAAACCGGCTCTTAAAGGGCCCATGCGCAAACTCACATGTTTCAGAAAGCAACCTAAAATCACTAGAAAGAAAGGTGCACAGTGCTGTGGTGAAAAGAGACTCACCTAAGAGGCCCTGTGTGCATCTCGGTGAGAGGTGAGACCTCTCCAGGGACTTGGACATTGGCGGCGGCCATTGTTGTGGCCTGGTGTGAGTTTGCTGACACAGATGCCATTGGAGTTCTCCCTGGGGCCTGCTAGCCCAGGTAGGCCCCACCCACTAGAACACGGATTTAATCCAGCTCAGCCAGGGCAGGCAGCCCACCCTAGAGACTGGCCCCACCCAACAACAAGCCCTCAGGCAACTTGTGGGCCTGCATAGATTGGTGACTGGATTCTCCACAGCCTGACAACTGAGCCTACTTCAGTGGGCCAGGGCGTGCACAAGGAGCGGGTGGAGAGTGTGGGGCAGTGGTGGAGTGTGTGGGGCTCCTGCGGGGGAGAGACTGGGTCTGCTTCGGGAGGTTGGGGCACACACATGGGGCAGGACTGTGTTGACTGTGTGTGTGGACCTGTGGGCGGCAGGGCTTCTCAGCCGCAGAAGACTTGTGCTTCTCAAAGACCCACATAGGGGGTTTGCCCCACCTTCCAAAGCCTGAAACAATTGGGTGCTCCCGTGTCTAAGGCCAGCCGCACCCAGCTACAATCCTCAGAGAACTGACAAGAGACTTAAAGGCTGGAGGCTGATAGCAACTGTAAGGCCCTGAGCCTAACAACCTGCCACACTGGGGGCCTACTCACTTAAAAGAAATACTGCAACACAAATGTGGTATTAGAACTTGCAGCCAACTGTGCTGGGGCTCCCCACACCTGATAAAGAGACTGAAGGGCCCACAACAACTACAAGCAGCTGAGCATTACAACAGCTGACCAGGAGCATAACTCGGCCTCCCTGGGCCCCTACAGGGAAAGCAAACAGGCTACAACAGAAGAACACACGTAGCCCACATAGGGGTCACCCCTGGAACATTGAGAACTGAGGGAAGCACACTGGAAGCCTCCTAAGGCATCACTTACATAAGGTCACCTATCCAAGAGCAGGAGACGTAGCTGACCTACCTAATACGTAGACACAAGCACAGGTAAGAGGCAAAATGAGGAGGCAAAGGAATACATTCCAAGTAAGAGAACAGGACAAAACCCCAGAACAGGAACTAAGTCAAACAGAAATGAGCAACCTACCCCACAGAGAGTTCAAAAAAAGAGTGTTAAGGATGCTCACTGATCTGGGGAGAAGAATAGATGAACTCAGTGAGAATGTCAACAAAGAAATGGAAGATATAAAAAAGAACCAATCAGAAATGAAGAATACAATACTGGAAATGAAAAATTCACTAGAAGGACTCAAAAGCAGAGTAGAGGATACAGAAGAATGGATCTGTGAGCTGGACGAAAGACTAGAAGAAATTACCCAAGCTGAACAGGTAAAAGAGAAAAGAATTAAAAAGAGTGAGGACAGTCTAAGGGACCTCTGGGACAACATCAAGCACACTAACATCCGTGTTATAGGTGTCCCAGAAGGAGAAGAGCGAGACAAAGGGGCAGAGAATCTATTTCAAGAAATAATAGATGAAAACTTTCCTAACCTAAGGAAGGAAACAGACATCCAGGTACAGGAATCACAGAGAGCCCCAAACAAGATAAACCCAAATAGGCCCACACCAAGACACATCATAATCAAAATGTCCAGAATTAAAGATAAAGAGAGAATCCTAAAAGCCGCAAGAGAAAGTCAAGTTACATACAAAGGAAACCCCATAAGGCTATCAGCTGACTTCTCAGCAGAAACCTTACAGACTAGAAGAGAATGGCATGATATATTTAAAGTGCTAAAAGGAAAAAACTTACAGCCAAGAATACTCTACCCAGCAAGGTTATCATTCAAAATGGAAGGAGAGATCAAAAATTTCCCAGACAAGCAAAAATTAAAGGAGTTTGTTAACAAGAAACCAGTGCTACAAGAAATGTTAAAGGGACTGATTTAAGGGGAAAAGACAAGACCACAAATAGGAAAAATTTCCTATTTCCATGATAAGTGGGTAATGGATACAAATGCACAAAAAAGAGGTTAGATATGATATCAAAAATATAAAAGGAGGGAGGAGGGGAGTTAAAGAGTAGAGCTTTCAGACAGAGGTCAAACTAAAGAGACCATCACTTCTGTATAGAAGAAGAAAGGAACAGAGAAGGACTACTAAAACACTGAGGAAAAAAAGTTAAAAAATGGCAGTAAGTACATACTTATCAATAGCTACTTTAAACATCAATGGACTAAATGCTCCAATTAAAAGGCATAGGGTGGCTGACTGGATAAAAAAACAAGACCCATATATATGCTGCATACAAGAGACCCACTTCAGACCTAAAGACACTCACAAACTGAAAGTGAAGGGATGGAAAAAGATACTCCACGCAAATGGCAATGAAAAGAAAGCTGGGGTAGCAGTACTCATATCAGACAAAATAGACTTTAAAACAAAAACTGTAAAAAGAGACAAAGAAGGTCATTACATAACGATCAAGGGAACAATCCAACAAGACGATATAACACTTGTAAATATCTATGCACCCAATGTAGGTGCCCCTAAATATATAAAGCAATTATTAACAGACATAAAAACAGAAATAGACAGCAACACAATAATAGTAGGGGACTTTAACACTCCACTTACACCAATGGATAGATCATCCAAACAGAAGATCAATAAGGAAACATTGGCCTTAAATGATACAGTAGAACAGATGGACCTAGTAGATATATACAGAGCATTCCATCCAAAAACCCAAGAATACACGTTCTTTTCAAATGCACATGGAACATTCTCCAGGATTGATCACATATTAGGCCACAAAACAAGTCTCCATAAATTTAAGAAGATTGAAATAATACCAAGCATCTTTTCTGACCACAACAGTATGAAACTAGAAATCAACTATAGGAAGAAAATCAGAAAAGCCACAAATATGTGGAGATTAAACAAAATGCTACTGAACAACGACTGGGTCAACAAAGAAATCAAAGAAGAAATCAAAAAATACCTGGAGACAAATGAAAATGAAAATACGACATGCCAGAATTTATGGGATACAGCAAAAGCGGTTCTAAGAGGGAAGTTTATAGCAATACAGGCCTATCTCAACAAACAAGAAAAATCTCAAATAAACAATCTAACAATGCACCTAAAGGAACTGGAAAAAGAAGAACAAACCAAGCCCAAAATCAGTAGAAGAAGGGAAATAATAAAAATCAGAGCAGAAATAAATGAAATAGAGACAAAAAAAATAGAAAAAATTAATAAAACCAAGAGCTGGTTCTTTGAAAAGATCAACAAAATTGACAAACCTTTAGCTAGACTCATCAAGAAAAAAAGAGAGAAGGCACAAATAAGTAAAATCAGAAACGAAAGAGGAGAAATTACAACAGACACCTCAGAAATACAAAAGATTATAAGAGAGTACTATGAAAAGCTATATGCCAACCAATTCGACAATCTGGAAGAAATGGATAAATTCTTAGAAACATACAACCTTCTAAAACTGGATCAAGAAGAAGTAGAGAATTTGACTAGACCAATCACCAGTAATAAGATTGAAACAGTAATCACAAACCTCCCCAAAAATAAAAGTCCAGGACCAGACGGCTTCCCTGGTCAATTCTACCAAACATTCAAAGAAGACTTAATACCTATCCTTCTCAAACTCTTCCAAAAAATTGAGGAGGGGAGAAGCTCCCTAACTCATTCTTGAAGCCGACATTACCCTGATACCAAAACCAGACAAGGACAACACAAAAAAAGAAAACTACAGGCCAATATCACTGATGAACATCGATGCAAAAATCCGCAACAAAATACTAGCAAATCGCATACAACAATACGTTAAAAAGATTATAAAGCATGATCAAGTGGGATTTATTCCAGGTATGCAGGGATGGTTTAACATTGGAAAATCAATCAACGTGATATACCACATTAATAAAGTGAAGAATAAAAATCACATGATCATCTCAGTAGATGCAGAGAAAGCATTTGACAAGATCCAGCATCCATTTATGATAAAAACTCTGAATAAAATGGGTATAGAAGGAAAGTACTTCAACATAATAAAGACCATATATGAGAAACCCACAGCTAATATCATCCTCAATGGTGAAAAACTGAAAGCTATCCCTCTAAGAACAGGAACCAGACAAGGATGCCCACTGTCACCACTCCTATTTAACATAGTACTGGCAGTCCTAGCCAGAGCAATCAGGCAAGAGAAAGAAATAAAAGGGATCCAAACTGGAAAGGAAGAAGTGAAACTGTCACTATTTGCAGATGACATGATTTTATATATAGAAAACCCTAAAGAATCCACCAGAAAACTTTTAAAAGTAATAAACGAATATGGTAAAGTTGCAAGATACAAAATCAACATGCAAAAATCAGTTGCATTTCTATACACTAACAATGAAGTAGCAGAAAGAGAAATTAAGAATACCATCCCATTTACAATTGCAACCAAACGAATAAAATACCTAGGAATAAACTTAACCAAAGAGGTGAAAAATCTGTACACCGAAAACTATAAAACATTGCTGAAAGAAATTGAAGAAGACACAAAGAAATGGAAAGATATTCCATGCTCTTGGATTGGAAGAATTAACATAGTTAAGATGTCCTTACTTCCTAAAGCCATCTATAGATTCAATGCAATCCCTATCAAAGTTCCAACAACATTTTTCACAGAAATAGAACAAAGAATCCTAAAATTTATATGGAAAAACAAAAGACTCCGAATAGCTAAAGGAATCCTGAGAAAAAAGAACAAAGCTGGAGGTATCACACTCCTTGATTTCAAAATCTACTACAAAGCTATAGTAACCAAAACAGCATGGTACTGGCACAAAAACAGACACACAGATCAATGGAATAGAATCGAAAGCCCAGAAATAAACCCACACATCTATGGACAGCTAATCTTTGACAAAGGAGCCAAGAACACACAATGGAGAAAAGAAAGTCTCTTCAACAAATGTTGGGAAAACTGGATACCCATATGCAAAAAATGAAAGTAGACCCTTACCTTACACCATACACAAAAATTAACTCCAAATGGATTAAAGACTTGAATGTAAGACCTGAAACTATGAAACTTCTAAAAGAAAACCTAGGCAGTACGCTCTTCGACATCAGTCTTAGCAACATATTTTCAAGCACCATGTCTGACGGGGCAAGAGAAACAAAAGAAAAAATAAACAAATGGGACTACATCAAACTAAACAGCTTCTGCACAGCAAAGGAAACCATCAACAAAATGAAAAGACAACCTAACAATTGGGAGAAGATATTTGCAAACCATACATCTGATAAGGGCTTAATCTCCAAAATATAAAAAGAACTGATGTATCTCAACAACAAAAAAACTAAAAAGCCAATTAAAAAATGGGCAAAATACCTGAACAAATATTTCTCCAAAGAAGATATACAGATGGCCAACAGACACATGAAAAGATGTTCAAAATCATTAACTATCAGGGAAATGCAAATCAAAACTACAATAAGATGTCATCTCACGCCCTTTGGAATGGCTGTAATTAACAAGACAGGAAACAACAAGGGTTGGAGAGGATGTGGAGAGAAGGGAACTCTCATACACTGCTGGTGGGAGTGCAAACTGGTGCAGCCACTATGGAAAACAGTATGGAGATTCCTCAAAAAATCAACGATAGCACTACCGTATGATCCAGCTATTCCACTGCTGGGTATTTATCCAAAGAACTTGAAAACACCAATGCATAAAGATACATGCACCCCTGTGTTCATTGCAGCGTTATTCACAATAGCCAAGACTTGGAAGCAACCTAAGTGCCCATCAAGGGACGAATGGATAAAGAAGATGTGGTATATATACACAATGGAATACTACTCAGCCATAAGAAACGACGAAATCCAGCCATTTGTGACAACATGGATGGACATTGAGGGTATTATGCAAAGTGAAATAAGTCATTGGGAGAAGGTCAAATACCGTATGATTTCCTTCATTAAGTAGTAGATAACAGCAACAATAAACAAACACATAGAGACAGAGATTGGATTGGTGGTTACCAGAGGGGAAGGGTGGAGGGATGAGGGCGAAAGGGATAATTTGGCACATGTGTGTGGTGATGGGTTGTAATTAGTATTTGGGTGGTGAATGTGATGTAATCTATGCAGAAATAGAAGTATAATGATGTACACCTGAAGTTTATACAATGTTATAAACCAATGTTACTGCAATAAACAAAAAGTTAAAAAAAAAAAAAACAAACATCCAATGAGCACTGACTATGTACCAGGGGCCACCTACTCTGGAAAAAATAAACAAGCACTAAACACAACTTTTTAAAGAAATATATATCTTCACTCATATCCATTTGTCATGTATCAACTACCATGTAAACAGCTAAGAAGTTTGTGATCAAGTTTTACTCCATTTTGCTGCATCTAGAAAGTAGTAAAATGAATCTTCAGTTGGGAAAAATCCCTTCTCCCTCAGTCCCAGGTAGATTGAGAGCAAGGGCTGGTTAGGTACTGTGGGGTCTGAAGCTTTCTCAATCTGAGGTCCCTCATGAAGAAAACAATTATAAAGTTATGAATATAAAGTTAAACACAAAAGTAAATATTTCTTTAGAATAAGGGTAAAATTATCACAAATCAAAAAATTTTTTAGAAAGGATGACAAAGACCTCAAACATCACAAAGACCAGAAAATAACATAATATTCCTGCTGTCATAAGTCTAGAATACCTTTTTCCCATGTTTTTACTTGTAGACTCTTCAACTACTTATTCATATAATAATACTTTTCCATAGACAGACCAGAAAGACAATTCGGGCTTTCACCTGAAAAGTTTAATCTAAGTTTTTCTATTATTGAATAGTTCAGAAGTGTTTCACTTAGCTTCACAAGTGCTTATGATTCATGTCATAAATTTTTCCATTATTGTCAAACATAAGAAAATGTCTGCCAAGTATATTTATGTCTGAGTAGTAAGATTTCAGAGAATTATTAGTTTTCTGGTGCAATAATTGATTTTAAATGATGTTTAATTGGTTACTTCTTATGATTAATGGGAGCAGTTCAAGCACAGTATAGAATTTTTGCTATGTTTAATACCATTGTATACTTTAATTATTCTTAAAATACATGCTTTAACCTTATGATGAAGACGCAAAAGTTTTACCACTGGGATACTTGTTTTTTCAGGCTGTTTGGTTGTGTTGGGGCAATTTTGCATGGCATTTCATCTCAAATTCCTAGACATCATCAGGGCCAGATGTTTTAGATCTGGCTTTTTTATTAGACGCATGTAAAACATGAAATGTTCAAACAGATATCTACATCCTGTGTGGGTCTGTGCCCTACAGACACAGGGTTCTGACCAGTTCTAGTCTGTGTGAATTGCCATCACAAAGAAGAATTAATCTTAGTGCGTTTGTAAACATGTAGGCTTCATCTTTGAGTCTATGCCTCCCAGGAAAGAGTTCCTAGGATCTATGAGAACCGAAATCTCTGCTTACCATTATACACTTGATGACCAGAAGAATTTCCCTCAGACAAGCCTCTGACTCTGTACATTTCAAACACAGTTTGTTTTGTACCAGCCGCGTGCCTCCAGTGCTGAGTGCTGTGGGACACCAATCACATCATGGTGGAAAGGCTGCGCTGTATCTTTGTGTCACAATGCTGGATGCCTTGGCACTGTAGGAAGAAGGAATGTTTCTAACAGCTATTTCCACACAGGGCTAGCTTTCAATAACTTAGTTATACGCATGGAAGTGTTTACAAGCCACACAAATATATCCCACTACACCTAAACTAAAGGTGACTCAATTTCCCGTTAACCAGATCCCCAAAATGCCTGCAAGCTTCTCCAGTGCTACCCCATACAAGGGTGAGTGTGGGGCAGAAGTGCAAGACAATGACTTTACCCAATTGTGATCAAAATAACTTACTTTTCTAAATTTTACAAAACATACATGACTGCGCGCGCACATTGTTAGGGCTCCTCCCCAGACTTGGTGGGGGTCTACGCACGGGCAGGACCTTGAGTTTCAGCTTCATGCGTTTCTTGGGACATCCACCCCTGAGGAGATAACTCTAGCAGAAGGGCTGAATTCAGAGATTTGCAAACATAGTTGATAACTAGGGGTGCTGACATTGAATTTCAACATGTGCCTTTAAGTTGAGTCACTTCTCACAGAAAAGGAGAAAAAATAGAAAGTAATACTTCTGAGTTAGTTGGTTTCCCATGATACTGTTTTATTTTTTATGCACAATAGTGTTTTTTCATATCCAGTTTTACAGGTGAATGTGTTAAAATCACTGGTGCTAACAGTTGTCCAAATCCTGGGGTGATGATGTGGCAGAACTAGATGCAAGCCCAGAGTCCCGTCAGTTCGCCACACTAGACTTTCCCAATGACAGGGAAAGAGGCACGGTGCCTGGATTAGTCAGGGTTCTCCAGAGAGACAGAACCAGGAGGATGTGTGTATGTAGAAAGAGATTTACTATAAGAAACTGGCTCACGTGATTACGGAGGCTGAGAAGTCCCAAGATCTGCAGCATGCAAGCTGGGGACTCAGGAGAGTCGGTGTGAAGGCTGCTCTGAGTCTGAAGGCCTGAGAACCAGAAGAGCCCACAATATAAGTTCTGGCTCACAAGCCAGCTGGCTTGAGATTCAAGAAAAGTGAAGTTTCAGTCCAATTCCAAAGACTGGAAAAGATCAATGTCTCAGCTCAAGTAGTTAGGCAAATGGAATTTCCTCTTACTCAGCCTTTTTGTTCTATTCAGGCCTTCAACTGATTGGATGAGGCCCACCTACATCAGGGAGGGCCATCTGCTTTACTCAGTCTATCAATTCAAATGCTAATCTCATTCAGAAGCACCCTCACAAACACACTCAGAATAACATTTGGCCAACTGTGTGGGCACCCTGTGACACAGTCAAGTTGACACATAAGATTAACCATAACAATGCCCAAATCACTCAATGACCCCCTATGTAAGCAGAGAGAAATTACTTTCTCTCTGTTGATCTCAATTTTCTAGAGGCAGGTGGGTAGCATTGGGTATTTCCCATTTCTGGGTGGGAAATGATGTTGTTTGGTGTAATAAACTTCAGTACCTTCATCCCAATTTCCTTCCCTTCCTTACCCCCATGAATGATGCTGATCCTCGTCTACGTGGCCAGTTGTCCCTCAAGAAGTGTTTCCTGACCACAAGCCCCTGGGAATAGCTGCTTGTGCTGTAGCTGATCTTCTTCCTTCCATCAAAATGGACTTGTGTCCATTCTTCAAATGTTAGCTATCATAGGGGGAGTAATAAACTGTGGGCCATTTGTCTCCTATCTCCAGCGACACTACATGATTAGAAAGACCGACTGAAGATGCAAAAGTGTATTTCATGAGCAGTAAGTCTAAAATGTTTCCACACTTATACTGCAAAAAGCCAAGACTAATGCATTGTGTCTCTGGCAAGACAAGAGCAACACACAAAAATCAGGAAAGGGAAGGCACAAAACCCAGACCCTTAACCCAGCAATGCAGTGGGAGCAGAGGCCCAGAGATGCTTAGCGTCCAACACCAGGGTAGGGACACAGTGGAGGCAAAGAAGCAGGAGGATTGTCCTGCTTGAGTTCTTAGAGATGAGCTAGTGTGGGACGTAGCCTGTATTTGATACTGGAACTTCTGACCCATCCTTCCAGAGTAGCTGGGACTTGGGAAAATGGCTACCTGCGTTAGTAGATAGAGAGGTGTCTCTAGTGAGCTGTTACATTTGGAGTGGAGGTTCACAGTGAGTTGGTGTGATGATTATGGAGAGTGACATTATATAGAGATGGATGGGGGAAACTCTCTCCTATCCCTTCATGTAGATAAACTGCTGCTGGACTGGATGTGGAAATGCATGCACTGCAGCACACGGATCCTGCTGGGGCCTCACTGACATGGAATGAGGAACCTCCTGAACGCAGTAACATCCCATAGCCTGAGACAAAGGGATCTCCTGCTGAGAAGGTGATTCCAGTTCTCCTGAGGCAATGATAACCAGATATGATCTCTCAGAATGAGGAAATATTTGTGCGGTTCTTGGGATTATCATGAGAAAGGCTGCACCATTGATGGGAGGTCTTGATGGATGAATTTAGGACTTGGGGTAATACAGTTTGCATATGATGAGAGAAAGTGTTCTAATTTTGTACCCTAGTAGGTAAAAGGAAGATGTTGCTTTCTGTTATTTATACACGTGGCATTACCTCTGAATTATCGCATGAGTAATGATGAATCTGCTCAATGCCAACTAACAATTAGTGAGAGTCTACCATGGCAGGGACTTCCATAAACATTATCAACCCTCACAATTGATGGTGCTCAGGGCAAACTACCCCAGGAAGCACCACTCTGGTATGTGGATTATTTCGAGCTAAAGACAATAAGGACTCAGAGAACTCAGGAAGAATATTTGAGTTTCCCCTCCCAAACTGCCTAAAGAATTTAAAACAAGAGATCTGTTTCAGGAAGGAGTTATTACCATGACTGCTATAAAGATAATGTAGGATAGAGGTTACAATAGAAAAGGCACCAACAAGCCCATCTTATCGGAAGTTCTGTCTCTCTGGCCACATGCTCTGGATGGCCCTGTGAGGATTTACCACACAATCATTTACAAGGGAAGTCTCCATTTGTAAAGGTAACTCCCTCTCTGTATTGGAAAGAGGGGGGATGACTTCATTTCTAGAGACTTATCAATGTGGAAAGTGAGGCCTTAAAACTGCATAATAAACCTTACTCTTGTTTACAGTGCTTTAGTGATAATCTCCTGTAACTGACACCCCCACCCCCAACATGCTCCTTGTCTTTGGTTGGACATGGTATTTAAGACGAGAATTTCTGCTATTGTGTGGAGAAATGCAGTGTCCCTGCTTTCTCCCATGTATACATGTTATTAAACTTGGTATTATTTTCTCCTGTTAACCTGTCTTGTTAATTATTTGGCCAGCCATAAGAACCTTAAGGAAGAGGGCAGAGGGAGATTCTCCCTCTTCCCCCAACACAATCATCCTATGAGATGGCGATCACTTCCATTTTATCAATTACAAAAATGAGGCTGAGAGAAGCAGTTTCCCCAGAGCTGGTAAATGGTGGCTTCTGACTCAAACTTTCGTGCTTTTCCCCTACAAAGCTGAACAAAATTTCCTGCCTGTACACATGGAGCATGATACAATCCCCAAAATAATTTTCTGTGAGGACCTACTTTGCAATTGGATATGCACTAGGCAAGTGCATATGACTTCATATAGTTATTGTTTGCAGTCAGAATACTTAAATGAAAAAATTCATTCCATCTGATGAAGAACAAGTAATTCTTACAGGTAGTTCAAAGTTTTCAGGATTGAATTACTAAATATCACAAAAGAGCTCACTGACCAATCTACAGGCCATGCCTAATGCACCTTGGGGTCTTGCTATGCACCGGGCATTCTTCTAAGTCTGACACACAGTAAGCATGTGAAACATTTGATGCAAGATTATTCCCACTTCACGGATGAGGAAATTGTGGCACAGATTGGTTATTAACCGCCCAGGCTCACCTAAGCAGTAGGTGGTAAAGAAAACAATCAAGAGACAGTTAGACTAAGAAACCCAATGCCTTGGACAGTTTAGTGCTTGGGAGAAGGGCCGGGTCTCTCCAAATGATACCCAGGGTTTTGATTTGACAGAGGAGAACTCCATTGTGAAGGATGAATTCCATCATCATTACATGGTCACAGTAGCAGTGACAAGTGCCATTGATCTGAAAAGGTCCCTGTAAAACCAAATAGGAGTCCCATAGTGGGCGAGGACACGTACAAGGAAATCTGAGGTAGAGTCTGATATCGTCAAAGGCCGAGAGAAGCCCTCCCATGTCTATTCTCCAGGCAGTAGCTCTCATCCACCTCCCGGGTTCTTCTAGCATTCTTTATTTTCTGCAGTTGTTTAGAAATCTTGAAATTCTTAGGTGGCTTTGACCTTTCTGAAGAAAACAAAGCAAGCTGGCAGCATGCATGTTGTCGCTGATCTCTGACCTGTTTCATAATATTGACTTCTTAGCGAGAGCATTTTCTCTGACCATAAATTTGACTTGATTTCGTAGGAATTGTGGAATCACGGCAATTATGCTCTTTGTTCCTATGCACAGTGTATTCACAGGAAGGCCTCCCAGTGTCTGTGTAAATAAAGCTGCAATCTCGTAATGGCTAAATGTATTCTTTCTCTGAAATTTGCGGTAATGTCATGTCAGTAATGGGATTTCCTACCAAGATAAATCTCTGGGCTAGTTATAAACTTGCTAGAACAAACGCTTTGGTGAAGTCTTCACTTTTGTTTTTGCTATTGATGTCAACGACAAAAGTTTCCAGTAAGAACGAAAAATAAAATCATCATCAAGTTAAAGAGAGGCACCTGGAGAGATTGGCTAGCACAGGGCTGATGAATGTTTCTTGTAAAGAGACAGATAGTAGATATTTTAAGATTTGCAGGCCATGAGGTCAATGTCACAACCACTGGAATCAACTGTTCCAGCATAAAAACAGCCGTAGACAATCAATAAGGATGCGTGTGGCTGTGTTTCAATAAAGCTTTATTTACAAAAGCTGCCCTGTTCAGTCCCCTTTTCCCCTGATTCTCCACTTAGCGATTCTGCATTAGAGGTGGCTGGCCCCTGAGGACAGGGCTCCACATGTTCCTCCCTCCAGTCTGACGCCACTCCCCACCCCGGAATTCTGAGAGGAGTTCTCTAAGTCCTCAGTGCTTCATTAACTGGAACCAGGAGGCCACAGTTTGCCAAGCAGCTGAAATTTCCCTTCACCCGGTGTTCCAGCCCTCGGAGGTCAAGGGCTGTGCCCTAAACGGGGAGTTCTTTCTGTAACTTTGATTCCATCACTTACGGTAGGAGGTTGAAGGCTTTGTTCTGGGCCATGAAACACAGGCAAGGGCTGAGGGACCCCTACAGGATTAATCCAGAATAAAGGCATTTAGCCTCAGATATTTTATGTAGTTGTTATCCTAAAAGAAATTCTATTCTTATAATCACATCTTGTTTACTCAGAAACACATCTATTAAAATATGCTATTTTTATGGGGATGTAATGTACATCAGGGTGACTATAGTTAATAACACTGTATTGTGTATTTGAAAGTTGCTAAGAGAGCAGATCTTAAAAGTTCTCATCACAAGAAAATACATTTTGTAACTATACGTGGTGATGGATGTTAACTAGACTTATTGTGGTGATCATTTCACAATAAATATAAACATTGAATCATTATAGTGCATACCTGAAACTAATACAATGTATATGTCAACTATACCACAATAAAACTGCTGTTTTTAGAATGTGCTATTTTCCTGAAATTTTTGGTGAAAGTCTGAATTTCGTATAAATAACAAAATTTCCTGCAATATAAATTCTTGTGCTAGGTATAAAATTAGGACAAAAGGGGAAAATCAAGAGAACAGGGCCTTAAAGTCAATCTCTGTCTTTTTTCTCACTTTAAATATAACACATAACCTTGGTTCAAGTTAGGAAAATAGAGAAAAGGAGAAATATTATAATAAAATAATAATAATTTACCTCACAGTGATTAATATTAATGTTTTTATTGATTCCTCTCAGGTTTTTTAACTGCCTAAATGCAATTTTATTGTTTTGCTTTTTCTACATATATTGATAACATGTCTATTGCATTTTATTATTGAAAGTATAGAGACCTTTTGTGAGGTACATAATTGGCTTTTTTTGCGTTCACAAAAAAAGTTTATTCAAAAATAAATAAGGGCTGGCCCGCTGGTGTAGCAGTTAAGTTCATATGTTCTGCTTTGGTGGCCTTGGGTGCGCCAGTTCAAATCCTGGATGCGGACCTACTCACTGCTCATCAAGCCGTGCTGAGGCAGTGGCCCACACAGAAGAGCGACAGCTCTACAACTAGGATACACAAATATCTCCTGGGGCTTTGGGGAGAAAAAAGAAAAAGAGGAAGATTGGCAACAGATGTTAGTGCAGGGCCAATCTTCCTCAAAAAAAAAAATAAAAAAAAAAATAAATAAATAATGAAGGGCCAGCCCCACGGTGTAGTGGTTAACTTCAGTACACTCCACTTCGGCAGCTGGAGGTTCGTGGGTTCGGATCCTGGGCGTGGACCTACACCACTCATCAGCCATGCTATGGCAGCAACCCACATACGAAAGAGAAGAAGATTGGCACAGATGTCAGCTGACGGTGAATCTTCCTCACCAAAAAAATAAATAAATAAAAGAATAATAAATAATCAGACTTAAAATATTTACTTGTTTGTTTCCTTACAATTTATACTTTTTTCCTTTTGTTTACAGTTTTATTTATTTATTTTTTTGTGAGGAAGATCAGCCCTGAGCTAACATCTATGCTAATCCTCCACTTTTTGCTGAGGAAGACCCGCTCTGAGCTAACATCTATTGCCATCCTCCTCCTTTTCTTTGTTCCCCCCAAAGCCCCGGTAGATAGCTGTATGTCATAGTTGCACATCCTTCTAGTTGCTGTATGTGGGATGCGGCCTCAGCATGGCCGGACAAGCGGTATGTGGGTGCGCGCCTGGGATCCGAACCCGGGCCGCCAGCAGCGGAGCGCGCACACTTAACTGCTAAGCCACGGACCGGCCCTTCCTTTTGTTTATATAAATGCATCATACCTATTGATGTCTGATGTTTCTCTTACCAACTTCCATGAGCTTTTTAAATATAGATATCACACTTATGTCATATTTGCTGTAAATGTTTTACAAAAATTTATTTTTACTAATTTAGTTTTAAAGCTGTTTTTAATTTTTATGCTGTTAGCAATTGATTTTTTTCAGTCGTTGTTAATTGAATACCCATCACTTAAAGACTGTGCTCCATATTGCCCTGCAGCCATAAGGAGCCGGCATCTGCCTGCAGGAGTCTGCTCCCCTCGGAGCCTGGCCCCTGCACAGCCTGCTTTGCCTTCCCTTCAGCTCCAGGCCTCAGCTCAGATGCCACCCCTAGGAAAGGTGTGCCGGCTCACCAGACGGGGTCCCAGAGGGACGTCACAGTGATCAGTGTTCGCTGAAGCTTTCTAGCTTAGTCAGCAAAATCCTTGAATCTAGAGCAGATGTGCCATTTACCACTCTATCGTGAAAAGGTGTATTATATGAATACATGAATGTGGGCATTTTTGAGGTGTATTTTTTAAGTTGTTGTTTTGAAATAATTCAGATTTGCAGCAAAGTTACAAAAATAGTTGAAAAGACACCTGTATGTCTTCACTGATAATTTGCCACACTTGTTTTACTATTAATTCATGATATATCAAAATATAAACATACTTGCTCACACTTTGTAACTTTTTACTTTGATATGATTCCAAACTTGCACAAGCATTGCAAGAATCGCACAAAGTTCTTCTGCATGCCCCTCACACAGATTCACCAACTGTTTACCTTTCGTCCCATTCGCTATATCTTTCACTGTTTCTCCTCACACACATACACATTTACACATATTCACATATGTGTGTACTGTTTTTGTCTGAATTATCTGAGAGCAGCCTGGAGTCATCATGCCACTGGCTCCTCAGTACTTCAATGAGAGTTTCTTAGAAATAAGGGCCTTCTCTTAAAGAACCGCGGTACTAAGATCAAAATCAGGAAATTTAATGTCGATAGATACTATTGTTTAGTTTACTACTGTTTATTTAGATTTTGAAAATTGTCCCAATAATTTCCTGTAGAGCTGTTTCCCCTGGCCAGGACCTAATCAAGAACCATAGTTCCCATGTCCCTTGTCTCCTTTATTCCTGAATGTACTGCATCCTTCCTTTATCTCTGGCAACATTACACTTTTACAAGAGGACGGCCCATTTATTTCACAGAATGTCTATCAGTCAGGGTCTGTCTGTTGTTTCTTCCTGATGGATTTCCTGTGCATTTTGTCAGGGATGTCACAGGAGTGATGACGTGTCCTTCTCAGAGCAGCACCCCAGGTGGCCCCTGACGTCAGCTTGCTCTCTGATGGGGATATGCACTCCGATCATTTAGGTAGAATGCCGTCGGCCGCGCTTCTGCACTGTGAATGTTCACCACTGTGACTAGCGAGTGCTTTGTGAGGAGATGCTTTGAGACTATGTAACTATCCTGTTCATCATTCAACTTTCTCCCACGAGATTTTACATGCAGAGATGCTTCTGCCTGACTCAGCAATTACCACGATGAGTGCAAAGAGCTGATTTTCACACTCTGTCATTCCTTCTAAATTTAGGAGTTGGCTTCTACTGTAAGGAGGAGCATTCTCATCTTCCTTCTAGCTGTATGGGTGCGTGATGCATGTATTTGAAGATATGAAATAGACACAGCTCTTCTTCCTGGGGTGCGGGTGGCCTCAGTTCTCAGGCTGGAATCTGTGCTAACTGCTTTCTTATATCATCTCCTTTAATACTCTCAGGAAGTGATGCAACATTATTATTCTCATTTTAAAAATGAGGAGACTGAGATCTTAAGAAAACTGCCTATGCTGGCACAGTTTATAAGTTGCAGAGCCAGGATTCAAACCCAGAGGGTCTAATCTCAGAACCCAAGCCCCTCATTTCTACACCAGGTAGGATTCTTCAGGTTGTAAGTGACAGAAATCCATCTCGAACCAGCTTAGGTGGACAAGAGAATTCATTCAGAGAGATGCTGAGGATCTCGCCCATCCAGGTGAGTGTCGAAGCACCCAAATATGTGGAGGGCAATGATGCCACCAAGTCCGGGAACAATGACCTGGAGACGCAGATAACACGGGGTCTCTCTCTTTCCCTTGTCTCTGTAGGTGCATCATTCCCTGCCCTGCACTCCAGATGAGGGCAGATGCTGGGTGACGCAACCACCAACATCTCTCCCCACAGCTCAAACATCTGCCGTGGCCCCAGCTCTTTACCCTAGTTTTGAATTTTAAAATTTCAGAGAAAACTGTAAAGGGATCATTTAGTAAATGGCCAAGCTTGGAACAGGTATTTACTTCTTGCCTGTGGTCAAGGTATTGGATCATGTAAAAACTTCTGCTCCTACAGGAAAAATGGTTTGATGTCAATGGAAGGAATAGGCTGGAATACAGGACAAAAATGATTTCTTGATTTCTGTCCAGACTTGGCTGGGAGGTCTGCAGAGAAAACAGGACAGTCCCCCTCTGTGCATAGAAATAACAAAGCAATTGCTGACCATTGTTATGTGTGGGGTGTTGGTAAATTGGGGAATTCATATGTGTATATATTTTTATAGTTTTACAGGCCACAAGTGAGTAAGTTAAGACTCAACTAGAAAAAGAAGTACAATGAATTTCAATCATAGTAAATGCTGCATATTATAGGGTGCTATTTTTATTCTTTTGGCTCTTCCATAGCCTTTAAAATTGTTTAATTAAATAAAATTAACTAGATCAACCCAAAATGGCATCACAGTTTCTATGGAGATTTCTGATAATATTTTCACTTAAGCATTTTGACCACTAAATCATTTAGAGTTTCCATGTGTGGAAATGTGTTTTGACTGCTTGCTAAATAAAAGTCGTTACATTTGTAAGTAGCATAATGAAAAACGACACTGCAGTTTGGTGTATTTAAATGTATTTAAGAAGCTCTCAGGTACCTGTCAGACATTATTTCCAAATTAGGGAAACTACTTTATTCTGCAGAATTATGTTTTTTGAATACGCACGTGGGAAAATGTCATTGAGTTGGCACCTCGAGAAACTCAAAGGTGGATTTGGAAGCAATTATCTGTTTTTCCAAGTTGTTTCTTTTCCTTCTATATGTTCAGGAGATCCTGACCACCAACCATCCTGAAACTACGCCCATGACTTTTGCCTTATTTATTTATTTATTTATTCATTTATTTATTGTTGTGAGGAAGATCAGCCCTGGGCTAACATTCATGCCCATCTTCCTCTACTTTATATGGGACGCTGCCACAGCATGGCTTGACAAGTGGTGTGTAGGTCTATGCCCAGGATCTGAACCTGTGAACCCCAGGGTGCCAAAGCAGGAGCGCGAGGACTTAACTGCTACGCCACCCGGCCGGCCCCGACTTTTGCCTTATTTTTAATGCAAAGATCTCTCCAGGATGAGGTTGGGCCTCATTATGTGGAAGCATGTTCTCCAACTGAGCCTGTGCAAGTGAATACCCGCCTCTCCCTTTTGAATATTGATTCCCCAACCGAAATAAAAGTTCCTGCTTCCCTTTGTTTGGGGGGAGGTGTGTGCCATGACTTTGGAAATGATTCTCATGGCCTCCTATTTGCTGCAAATACACTTTACTTTGTGAGACAACTTCCACTGGTGTAGAGTCTTACTTAAATCACCAGGAGGTGAGCCCACTTGGTTCGGTTGCAAAAATATTGTCTAATTAAATGTTTTTCTCTATTTTTAATCCAAAAGTTATAAAATTTTTCATATATGGCATAAATTTAGTTGATCCCCCAAAAACAGACTAAGGCATAAGCTTAAAGAAGAACGGAAACTGTGATACCTAAGTTTAGAAATATTAGGACTACGTTACTGTGAATGAACATATGGACAGATAGATAATGGCATAAAAAGGCAGGCAGAATCATTGTGAGATGAGGTTTTGAGTTATTTATGGTGTTCCACCCATCACTGCTCTGTCTCGGGCTAAGAAACTGGGGCACTCAACTTCTGTGCCCAGAGGAGAGGATGTCCCGGATGAACTGGAGTCACTGAAGCTTTCGGGATCTGAGAGCAGAGACCCCGGGGCCCGCCTTCCGTCTGGGGCTCTGGGTGGGAACACCAGCCACACTGAGCTCGCTGCTGCACTAGGACGTGGGTGCAATCAGTCGAGGAGGCTGCAGGGCTGAAACAGAATCAACGTATTTCCCAGGAACCCAGAGTGGGGTCACTGAGCAGCAGCACCCATGTGCCCCAATTCCATGAGGAATTGGGGCTCTGTAGCAGACTGAGCAGGTAAACTGAGTATTCAACCTGCACGAGACTGGACATGCATCAACTGACCAGACCACTGGGGTCCGGCCACAAACGGCTTTAAAGAGAAGGGAACGGTCATTTCACAGGCCCAAGTGGAAAGAGAGCTGAAGGAATTTGCTTTAGGCTTGCTGTCTTCCAGGTTTATTCTGCAGAAGAGGTTGCAGGTGTGTACGTACAACAGCGAGGAATTGACAAAACCAAGCAAACAGCCTATGAAGCAGGGATCTGGGTAAGCGATTCTCACCACATGAATAACAGAAGCATCCTGTGGTTACCAAAACCTGGGTTTGAAAGAAGAACGACACAAAGACATTTTATGATTTCACGCTAAATTAGACTGCGTACAAAAGCTGCACGGAGAATTCATCGTGGTTTTAAATACTTTGTATCTATGTCTCTATATGTATATTCACACCTACATCTACGTCTTTCTATCTCTGTTTCCACACGTACATTCTACACACACAGACACACATACATGTGAGTATAAACATAAGGGAACCAAACTGGACCAGTATGTGCACTCTTCAGACGTGTTCTTTGTCTGTGCAGAGGTTATGCCTTCTGACCCCTTTGACCTCTCAGTTCCCCCTGAAGAGGAGAGCTGGGGGCATAGCTGCTGATTCAGCCTCCGTGACTGGCAGTCACTGGAAGCAGCCCCAGCAGGGCTTGCCTGACCCTAGTGGGAACCTCTCTGAGGATCTGAAGCAAGGAACTGCGCCTAAACCGCCAGTCCTAACCCTCCTCCTTTTCGGCTCCTTCCCGTTTCCTTCCCATCAGGAAAGCACATTCCCCACGTGGGATATCCCGCTGTCCGCAGCACTTCTCACAAGCTCCTGCTCTAGGGACTCACAGTCCTCAGCTGGTTTGCATGACGGGCAGCTGGGAAGGATGGGGTCAAACCTGCATGACACCTGCGTACCTCTTCAGAGATTCACTCTGCTTGTCACCAGCCCGAGGGCAGAACCTGCAGGTGGGGGTGCTTCGGAGGCTCCGCGGGGAAGAACCAAGGCTCCCAGTAAGCGGGGCAGGGGGGTGTGAACTTAAGAAACGAGGGGACAGATTTGTGTAGTGGAAGAAGTGGCAGAAGTGATAGGTCTGTACGATGTAGGAGGTGTGATAGGTGAGAAAGTTGTCAAGGATGAGAGGAAATTTAGTGCATTCTACTTTGGAGAAGTGGGATCTCGGAAATATGAATTATTATTCTCAAAATAATAATACTTAATACTAATATGGTTCAAGCTCCTTTTTATGCTTTTACTAGTCAGTGTTCTCTAGAGGAACATAACAATAGGAGATCTCTCTAGGAGGAGATATTATAAATAATATAATTATAGAATGTATATAATAAATCTATTTGTAAATAGGTATAGATATAGATGATATAGGTATAGATATATATGGAGATTTATTATGAGGAATTGGCTCACGCAATTTTGGAGCCTGAGAGCTCCTGTGATCTGCCATCTGCAATTCGGAGACGGAGGCGAACAGGTGGTGCAACTTGCCCTTTGGTGACCGCACTCAGGGAGTCGTCCTTCCTGGGGACAGACATCCAGGGGTCCCATCCCGGAGCCTCTCCCGGCCCGACCGTGTTCTGGAACTCACGTGACAGTTGCCCGTGCACTCCGTCCGCTGCACGCCTCTCCTCTTGCCCGCTTGGTCTCCAGCCTGCGGCCCGAGGGGACTCGCCACCATGAGCTGGTCTCCATCTCAGTCCTACAGTGGGACAGTCCTGTGATGGGACACCACAAACATCCCCGTGAGGTCACGCTGTGACTGACCAGGCTCCGGATGAGGGCGAGGGTGGGACAGGAGCATGATGGGGCAAGTGTGAGGCAGCAGAAGTTGTGGGTCAGCGAAAGGTTTCCTGGGCTCTGACACCCCTATCTCCAAATACACGTCTCACTCACCACACACCACACACATCACACACCACATGCACCACACACCACACACACCACACACCACATACACCACACACCACATACACCACACACATCACAAGCCACATACTACGTACATCACACACACAGCACACACCACACACACCACATACCACATATGTAACACACCACATGCACCACATATGCCACCCCACATGCACCACACGCCACACACACCACACATCAAACACCACACACCACACATCACATACACCACATATCACATACACCACACAACACATAGCACACACACCACACATATATTGTTTTATTATCTACACATACACTACATTATACTACAATTATATGCTACGTGCACTTCACGCATTTCAGATTGCACAACGACACATCAGTCACATAAATGACAAAACTATGGGATATTCCTTAGGTTAGGACGGCAAGCTGGCCCATGTCCCTCTCCCACCCTGCCCAGTCCTCCCTGATGCCCAGCCCTGCAGAGAGAGGCAGAGTCTCTCCTCTGAGCTCTGGCCTGGTGGGGCTGCCCTGCATGTGGAGCGAAGCCGAGATCTGCACTGGTGGGCAGTGTGGCTGGGCTGGGCCGGCTGAGAATGGGGGAGGGAGAGACAACGAACATAAAGGTCGCACTCTGCAGCACTGAAATGGCCCTGCCTCCCCCTCAGGTGGCCACTGGACATGGGTCCTGCTTGCCATGAGTGTACAAGGAGGGCACGCTTACCTTCACAGGGGGAGCCAGGGTAGGGAGGCACGAGGCTGCCCAGAGCAGGCAGTCTGACCCTCGCTGAAGGTCAGCGGGCAGGATGCTCTGACAAGGGACCTTGTCCCCTCATAGGAAGTGTTTCTGGGTTGCCTTTTTCCTGAGGTTCTTCCATTCCTCAGCAGGATGACCATGGGTTAGCCCTGAGATCAGGGGGCACCTGAAAGCCGTGCTTAAGAAAGTTGAAATGGCAAGAAAGGGAGGCATCACACATGGGTTCCAAGCAGAACAGTGAAGTAGTGCAATTTTATTTGAACTTTTTTTATTTTGATAAAATATATATAAAATCTACCATTTTAACCATTTTTAAGTGTCGAGTGCAGTAGCGTCAGGTGCATTCACATTGTTGTGAGAATATCACCTCCATCCGTCTTCAGAACTCTTTTCGTCTTCCCAAACTGAAACTCTGTCCCCATTACACTAACTCCTCACCCTCTCCCCTAGCCCCTGGCATCCACCGTTCTCCTGTCTGACTCTCTGAATCTGCCTACTCAAGGGACCTCATATAAGTGGAATCATGCAGTATATGTCTTTTTGTGACAGGCTTATTTCACTGAGCATCATGTCCTCAAGGTCCATCTGTGTTGAAGCATGTGTCAGAATTCCCTTCCTTTTTGAGGCTGATAACGTTCTGTTGTGTGGATGGACCATGGTTTGTTTATCCATCCATCAATCAACAGAAACGTCGGCTGCTTCACTTTTTGGCTGTTGTAAATAACACTGCTGTGAACATGGATGTGCAAATATCTCTTCAAACAGATAACCGATTGATTCTGGTCCGACTTGTCTCCTGAAACATTGAAAGAGATAGAACATCTCTTCTTCTTCTTGAACATTCCTTGTTCTTTCGTTTCCTGTGATAACTTCCCCTCTCACACACACATAGACTCAGCTGGCCTGTTGGTTCCGCCTTCAAAATGCATCCCTAACTTGAAAATTCTCACTGCCTCTTGGTGCCCCTGAGGCCACCGTCTGTGGCTCAGGGCACTGTGGCCTCCTCCCAGGGAGCTCCTGTACCCACTGCTGTGGCCTGGCAGCTACTCTCCACACAGCAGGCACATTGGCTTTTCCAGTACAAAACCTGACCCTGAGCTCCCTGCCTGAGCCCTCACGGGAGCTCTCTTACGCAGAGCAGCCTCCAGGGCACAGGAGGCCTTTGGTGCCTTCCAACCTTGTTCCCACCTCACTCTGCCTGGAAGGTTCTTCCACAGATACCGCATGACTCCTTCCTCAGGGGGCCTCAGGTCTCAACACAATACCTCCTCGTCCTTGAGGCCTCCAATGCCCATTTCTAGACCCATCGCCCTTACCTGATTCACTATTTTACTTATAACATTTATATGGCTAGATACCACAATTTACATCTTGTATTAACCATACCTTTTATTTTCTGTGTTCTGCAGCTTTGACATTTTGGGGCCTTGCTGACCCTAAAGGGATGGCCCCTCCTAGGGTTAGCCAGTTCCTACAGATAGGAAACAACTCGCCTGAGAGCTCGCCTTTCAAATGCAAACAACCAGTGCAGAGCCCACGTATCCCAACCCCCTCCTCTGTGGTGCTTTCACACTCTAGGTCACTCTGCCTGCTCTCATCACCCAGGGCCGTGGACCAGACAACCAGGGGCTGCCCCGGTGCCCAGAGCCCATGAAATGATTCACACTGGCCAGTTCTCAGCCTGCTCCCCGTGCCTGGCCTGTTCCTCCCCACAGAAACCACAGTGAAGGCTCCTGTCCACTCTTCTCTCTCCATCCGTCTGCCCTCCACCAACCTCGTGGCATAGTGGACTCCCTCCTTCCCGGAAATATGAGTAACAGACCATCTTCATTGGTGGTCTTCTCTGGATCTGTTGGTCTTGCCATACCTGAATAAGAAGAAAACCTATATTTTAAAACACATCTACTTATCTTTTGATTTTCTGCTCCCCTACCAGACTCTAACCCCCACAAAAGCAAGGGCCTCTGTCTCTACTGTATGTGGTTCATAGTCATTGCTCAATCAATCAATCAATAACTAAATATTTGTATCTTTTGACCCCCTTCATATATTTATAAATATATACTAAATGAATAAAAATTTGAAAAAAAGTTATGCTTTGATGCTGACCTCCAGAACCTCATTTGGAGTGCTTTTGTTAAACACTCTCTCTTCTCCCACCCACAGGCTGGGCATCGCCTAAGGCCCGTCACCTGGCATGTGCTACTTTCCCCTTGCTCACTTATTCTCTGACTTTTGGCCATCATTCCATGCTATGTCCTGAATGTTTGTGTTTCCCCCCAAATTCATCGTTGAAATCCTATGCCTAACATGGTGGTATTTGGAGGTGGGGCGTTTGGGAGATGATTAGGTCCTGAGGGCCGAGCCCTTGTGAACACAGTGAGGAGATGGCTGTCTGTAGCCTGGAAGAGGGTTTTCCCAAGAACCTGTCCACGCTGGCACCCTGATCTTGGACTTCCAGCCTCCAGGACTGTAAGAGATCAACGTTTGTTGTTTAAGCCACCCAGTTGATGTCACTTCTGTTAGAGCAGCCCAAACAGAATAGATTCCAAAGCCTCACCTCTTCCTGACCTTTGGGCTGAGCTGCAGGCCCCTGGCTCTAACTGCGCGGTAGGCAGCTCCTTGTGGAGTCTGCTGTTGGCCTTGCGTCAGTGTGGTCCAGTCACTGACCCTCACATTGGCACTCTGTGGTGCCGACCTCCTGTAGCAGGAGAGGCCCTCGGGTAGCATCATTTCCTTTATAGCTTACAGATGGTAAAATGAAGGCCCAGGGAGGGATTGTGATTTGACCAAGGCGTTGGAAAATGGTGGAGCTGGGATGAAAATCTGATATACCTCTGTGCTCTTTTCAAGTACACCACTCTGCTTTTCTCTGCTAATTTGCAAAAGCATGATAAAATACATCCGTTTGTCCTACTAACAAATTGCTACCGTCACTGGAAAAGAACAGTTCCTCTGAAGCATGTTTGCATTTGTTATCTAAGATCATAGATGCTACATGGTTTCGCTCTGCAATTCTCCAATGGGCCTCTCCTGGAGTCTTCACCATCTCTTCACCTCAGGGTGTAGGAGGCCCCATGATGGCTGTCTAGGCCCTGAGTCTTTGTGATCAAGTGCCCAGAATCCCCCAGAGCCCTCTATTGTATCTCTTCAGTCCAGGTTCCTGAGAAAAGGTTCTAGAAGTGTGTCACTGCCTAGCCTATGGGACAGCTCCATCTAAGGCAGAGTCATCCTCATCAATCAGTTGGACCCTATAGCCATTTGCAGCCCACTTAGCAGAATATGAGAGTTGAGATGCAAAGAGAAGCTCCAGAGTGAGCTTCCTTTCAAGGCAGTGCAGCCGGAAAATGTCAGGCCTGGTCACCTTCTAAGAAAGCATATGCCATCCAACAGCCGTCCTACTGCCAAGGGCTCAAATTCTTCTTCCCTGCTGGATACTGCCCACCAGGGAACATGCTCGAACCTGTCACCAGTTTAAGGAAAGCTCCCCTGGCATTGTATCTAGCTGACACTTTGTGGTTCTCTTTGCTTGCCAAACAAACTTCTTGAAAGAGCTGTCTACGCTCTCCCGGTCTGCACCTTCCTATGACACGCTGTTCTCTCACAGCTGCCAGAGTGACCTTCTCAAGGGCTCCTATAATGTCATTACCCATTCCAGAACTACCAATTTCATTACATTGCTCTTAGGGTAAAGTCTTGAAACTCAGTTTCTCGAAGGTGCCGCATTCCGCCTCCCAGGCCCCGGGCACTCCGTTCCTGGGCTTGTCTAGCAGGCTGCCAGCAGAAGTCGTGGCACATTGAGTGTCACAGATTCTGATGCTTCACATGGGAAGGAAGAGGCCAGAAATAATGCTAAGCTGCTCAAATTTCTCATGTAACATCAGTGCCAGTTACACATCTTCTACCTGCTTAGCATCTTATCACTTACAAAGCTCTTCGTGCATGTGTGTGTATTTTCAATCTCACTGTAACTCTGAGAAGTAGGTAGGGTTCTATCACTATATTAAGTGGGGAGAATGGAAGGGTGGGGAGGTTGGGAGAGTCCAAGTCATCCAGAATCTATTGGACATCAGCATCACTCTCACACATGTCTGACAGACACGCCCAATACTAGTCTACAACATGGCAGGGATCTCTAGAAAGTAAGGGTGTTGGATACAAAGAAATGGGGATCTTGCTTAGAATCAACTAACCCTCTGAGATATTTATAAAAGTATCCCATCTCACCGAACTGTTCTGTCCTTGCTTTCCCAGAAGATTCATTTGCCTTCTATCACCTGCATGAGAAGGGTAGAAACACATCCTTTGTCAGCCTTTGGCTCTTGCTTACCTACAGCCTTTCTTACTCTGCCAAGATGGTTTCCCTCAAAAAGATTGTGCTCATGTTCACTTCAGATCCTTTCTTCAGAATACCCACCTTCCCCCTAAACACACTTTCAGATATTTCCCATTTTGAGACACACTTTAATTTTTTGTATAGGGCTTCCTTGAATATTATAACCTCAATTGGCATCTCTTTCTGACAAACTCCCCTCTGTTAACACATGTGCTTCCGGAACAGAAGGAGCAAATTCAAACGCCCCCAGGGGTTAAGCCCTTGGTGTGACATGGAAAGCAGCTACTGGAGGCCAACAGCAATGCTTGTGCTCTTTGAAAGCAACTCCTAGCACACCTTTGGAAACACAATCTGACCCGGCAGAATGCACGTATGACGTGGACACCACCTTCTCCCTGAGCCCTGTCTGCCGTTACGTTAGATGTGGTTGTCTGTCCTCATTATTTGTTTTGTCCTCTTTCATGAATAGAGTTGCTAAGTGATGAAGGGAAGACACAATGGCGGGAAGGGAAATTCAAAGTGATGTCAAAAGGAATTTAACTAGCGGAGAAATGTGATCAGAGCCATACTTCATGGAGATTAGTAAAGTGTCAGAGACTGAGGGGCTGTGAGGAAGGAGAGACCATTTGGTCATGCAACAGTCCAGGTGGGACAGGAGAGACTCAGGTCAGGTTCACCGTCATGAGTGCAGTGAAGGGAGGAGAAAAATTAAAAGGGATTTTGTATAAAAATTGTAATGATGTTCACTGGGGATTTCACATGCTGAAAATAATGTGTCAGCATCCACATTACAGTCAAGGTTAGTTCAGGCAGCTACCTTCAACAATATCTAAATTATGTTTTCTAACTTTAAACTTTACACATGTGACAAAATATATAGCGAGGATAATTGAATCTGCATCCTGTAATGAGACTTACTTAGAGTTTACTGCAATATTTATATATGATATATGATACTGGATAAATTCCTCATTAAGGGATTGTGCTAACCCTTTCCAATGGATAATACATCATATATAAATAAATACAGTAACAAACTATACGATTTCCTCTCCCACGTGTAGAGGGACTGTATAGAATGTGAATCTTACTCTAAGATTTGGATGCCACTCCTCTGACTTCTCAGGAACCTCAGCCTACCCATGGTCTCTCATTACTTGTCCATCTACCTTGTCACTGCCCATGGGGGCATTTCTATCAGCTTGGAAATACGCTCACATTTGTGTCCAATTATAAAACAAAAACACTCACACAACCACACACCCTCCTAGAGCCTCCTCATCTCTCTTTTCCCTCATACTCATATGCCTGAAATCGGTGTTTCTAGCCAGGCTCCAGCTCCTCGCCTTCCTCTCCCTCTGTTTTCCATCCTAACTCTTCTCAGTTATCAGCACTACTCCACAAAAATGATGGTCTCAAAGACAGAAGTTCTTAACCCCAGGTCTACACACCTCAGGAATCCATGGAAACAATTTGAGGGGTCCATGATTGGTAGAGAAAATTATATCTTGCATTTCTGTCACAAGCATAAATCATAAATATATTTATGTCACATTCCAGTTGTTGCAGACGTGTTCAAATATTGTTTACATTATCATTACTTCCACATTATGATACTTAATACATTAATAGCACAGGTGTTTCTATTAAATATCACAGCAATTTAAAAATATTTTTATACCTGAAATTCAAATTCAACATGGTTGGCTTATTTTGTAACACTATGTACTTTATTTTACACATTTAGAAGCATTATTCTGAGAAGAGGTCCATAGACTCCAGCATACTGTTGAAGTTTCCTGACAGAAACACACACCAAGTTTAAGAGTTTTGGCTCTAGGTCAACCATGGACTCCGTAATAATAATTTTAACAACGTCAATCTAGCTTGTGTCAGTCTTTATCATCCTTGATGATGTATGCGCATCCATGTTGCGTACCTCTTCCTTCAGATACCAGCTTCCCTTCTTGTGATATCACACTTGCTTGATCCCTTCTCCCATTCACTTTTCTGGCTGACATTTGTCCCGTCTTTTGAAAGCTCAAACTACTCCATGTGCCGACCACATGTCGATATCCTCCTCAGCCCTCCTCTCCTGTCTCTCTGTCCTCCTACCCATCATGTCTTGTCCCACACTTCAACTACTCCCGATGAAGAGACAGGTCACAAAGTTATGTGTTAATTCAGACCACTCCTTTAGAAGATCCAAAATCACCTCCAACTCAGCATATCAAAAACTGAGTTCACGGTCTTGCTGCAACACACTCTCTCTGCGATACAACTAATAATGATATGAGCAGAAAACGTCCTGCACATGAGTGACTTTCTGTTTAGGGCAGCATCATTCATTCAACCCTCACAGCCTCTCCTTTCACCTGGAACATTAAATCCGTCCCCACACCCTGAAGACTCTACTCCTAGGTCTCTTCACTCGTTAAAGCACTGCCCTTGGCCAGGGTACCAGCAGTCGCTCTTCTAATACTGAAATCGTTGCTTATCTGGTCTCCCTACCTAGACGGCTTCTCCTCTCCATCTGTTCTCCATGTTGCTGCACGTCAACTTTTAATACAAATCCATAGGGACAGTAGCACTGTACCTGTGGAAGTGCATCGAGAGCTTTCCATAGCTCTCAGGATAGAGAAGACATGTCTTAAAATACCCCCCAAGACCCCTCAACCTTTCCATTCTGCAGGCCAGCCACATCTCAGACCATTTTTGGGTGCCCTCTGCTCCCTCCCACCCCAGGCCTTCGTAGGTCCTCTCCTTTTTCCTAAACACCCCTCTCTCCAACCCACTCCCCCACCCTACATCAGCTAATTGACTGAATCAGACTTTAATCTAATTAGTCTTTAATTTTAACCTAATACCATGTCTTCAGGGAGGATTTCTCTGGTATCTCTGGGTTGGGAAATCCTACTATCTCTCAGAACCCCTCACAGTGCATTGCAATATTACAGCACATTGTAACTTTGTGTTATTTAGCACAGTTATAGTGTTATATTTATTTATATTTATTGTGCAATATTTGTTTAAGCCTCCCTGCCTCCAACAGAGGAGGAGGCCAGTAATCTCTGTGGATATTAAAGGGATCAATCTACTGCTCTGAGTTGGATCCAGAAGGCCAGACTCAGATTTGCTGTGTCATCATTTCACGTAAATTTGTGGTCAGCCTACAGGTGCAAACACTCAATGTTCATTTAAAATAAAAAATAAAAATGTGGTTCCTAAGGAATAGAAGCTTTCCAGCTTTTCTCTTTCATCCCCTTGGCTCCTGCACTAATTATTTCTGTGATGAATATTTCTTTTTTGGAAAATCTGTCTTCTGAAAGCAGCTTTTGGAAAAGTTGCCTTTTGCAGCTTCATGAGCCTGATGAACAATTCCGTCACAAGCTGTGCCCTCGAGGAGCTGAAACATTTGTGATTTTCCTTAGTCAGATGGTTCAGGCAGCCAAGTTGACTGTTTCATGCGTGATGCGTGCATAGCTTGCCTGTGAGCTCAGTACTCTGAGAAAGAATGAGTAGTGAGGAAGGTTATCTTCAAAGGTGTTATCAGGATTTTAGACAGAACAAAACAACAGACATGACGAGTGAACTTATCACATGAAAATTGCTGTAATTATCAGGGATAAATAAATTTAAATTGGCACGTCCTCAAGGATAGCTCATTCCTGGCTCAGTCTCCTCTCTCTTTTTTTTTTTTTTTGTGATGAAGAACAGCCCTGAGCTAACATCCATGCTAATCCTCCTCTTTTTGTTGAGGAAGACTGGCTCTGAGCTAACATCTATTGCCAATCCTCCTCGTTTTTTTCCCCCAAAGCCCCAGTAGATAGTTGTATGTCATAGTTGCACATCCTTCTAGTTGCTGTATGTGGGATGCGGCCTCAGCACGGCCAGAGAAGCAGTGCGTCGGTGCGCGCCCAGGATCCGAACCCGGGCCACCGGTAGTGGAGCGCGCGCACTTAACTGCTAAGCCATGGGGCCGGCCTTCAGTCTCCTCTCTTGCTTTGAATCTGTGTGCAATTTCAGGAGCTCTGGAAGTAGAGAGTGGGCATGCTCTGAGGCAGGGGCATTTTTTTGTTGTTGTTTCTGGAGAGTGAAAGCATCACATTAATTATTAGACATACTTTCACAACTCTTAATCAGTTAAGAGAGGAGGTTTTTAAAATGATAGCTAAATGGAGTTCTGCGCGACTTTGTAGGCATGTGTGAAGAGTAATAGATATCTGAGCTTTGTACCTGTTTCCATGTAACCACTTCTCTCATTTTGTCCTCTCAGAAATACCACTCTTTCCACTCCTGCGACCTGACGTCCAAGGACCGACTACCCGCACTCCAACCCTGGCCTTGACTTGTCTCCACATTAGAGGAGGACAGGTCCTTCTCTGAATGTACTCAACAATCAATTTTCAGCACACCTCACTTTCTATCTTGTCAAACTGCTTTCCCTTAACTGGCTCAGTCTTCTTTTCTCCCGTTTTCAACAGCACAGACTGTGACTGGGAACTCCAAGTCCTTTGAGCGAGTGGTTCAAAGAGCACTTCCTGAAGAAGCCAACAGGAGGCTTCCAAGAGGAAGAAGACACAGAGAGGGAAGGAAGAAAGTGCTGGACAGAGGCCAGACTTCCAGGTGACAGTCAGCAGGTCCCAGTATCAAATCATAAGATGTTTGCAATTATCTGCTCCCTGGGCATCCACAAATGGTGGCCATAATCACCTTTATTGTGATGGATTTACAAGGCTAAGGGTGTGGCTTTGGCCACAAGCAACCCAGAGACTCTCGAAACATAGTCAGGCTGTTTCAAGTCAGGCAAGGATATTACAGTCAGAAGAAACTAAAATTAAACAAGCCAGTGTGTTTTCAATGAAAGACTCTTGCCTCCTCCTCCCAGAAATGGAAAACATATCACTAGATTTGTGAGTTTTTCCAATTTTAAGTGTTAAAGACAACTCTTTATATGTTTCTATATGCTTTTAAATCTTAGCAAATTTCCCCATTCCACCTCTCAAGCAATCTCACTGATTGGGTCCCTGTTAAACTCAAACAGTAACTGGGAAAGAATTTTCGTCTTTATATTATGAAATCTCCCGACCCCCAGACATGATACCCATTCATCCCACGCGAGCTCTAACCATTCTTATTGACTATGCTTCCACAGTCAGCTCTGTCACTGTAACTAGGAAGCTGTTTGTTTCTATTTTAATGTCTTCATAATTATTGCTGGAATATAGTGAAGCTATTGTTTTCTGGTTTTTTAAATTTCTTTTTAAAGTCTGATCACTATATCCTAGTCTTTTAAAAAAATCTAATAGTATTATTTGAGTATTTTAGGCACACAATCATATGATCATAGAATCTGCAAATGATGATATTTATTCTGTTCCTTTCTAACATTTATTTCTTTTCCAACCTTCTTGCATTTGCTAGCACTCCCAAAACAAAATTAAATAGTGATAAGGATGCACACAATGACATTTTCTGATTGTAATAAAGGAGTTTTAACTATGTCAAAGTGAAGTATGTTACTGTCTGTTGCTATTTAATAGATATTCCATATCAGGTTCCCAGTGAAACACTTTTTTTAATCACAACTAGATATTAGGTTATTTCAAGTTCAGTTTTATTTATTTATTTTTTTGGTGAGGAAGATTAGCCCTGAGCTAACATCTGTGCCAGTCTTCCTCTATTTTATATGTGGGTCGCCACCACAGCATGGCTTGATGAGTGGTGTAGGTCCACTCCTGGGATCCGAACCCAGGCCACCGAAGCAGAATACGCTGGACCCAACCACTATGCAACACGGCCAGCCTCCATTTTATTTAAAAAAAAAAAAAAAATGTAACTGAGGCCAGCCCTAGTGGCCTAGTGGTTAAGTTCAGCATGCTCCATCTCAGCCATCTAGGTTCAGTTCCTGAGTGTGGACCTACAGCACTCAGTGGCCAAGCTGTGATGGTGGCTCACGTATGAAATAGAGGGAGGTTGGCAACAGATCTTAGCTCAAGGCCAATCTTCCTCAGCAAAAAAAAAAAAAAAAAGAAAGAAAGAAAAAAATTAACTATTGAAAATGATCTATCAATATAAATATATAAGGTCCCACCCCGTGGTGTCGTGGTTAAGTCTGGCATGCTCCACTTGGGCAGCCTGGGTTTGCAGGTTCAAATTCCAGGCGCAGACCTACACCACTTGTCAAGCCATGCTGTGGTGGTGACCCACATATAAAATAGAGGAAGATTCGTGCAGGCGTTGATTCAGAGCTAATCTTCCTCAGCAAAAAAAGAGGAAAATTGTCAACAGATGTTAGCTCAGAGTAAATCTTCCTCAGCAAAAAAAGATAAAAATAAAAAATAAAGTGGCTTCTTCATTCCTAAGTTAAACTGTACCTGATGGTGACAATCGGTACTTTAACACACTGTTCAATTCAGTTTGCTGTGTGGTCGTCTATTATTTTTGCATCTGTGTTCATAAATGTATTTGTCTGAATTTTTGTCTGTGGATTTGTGTGAGGTTTTATGTTACTTTTCCTGATGTGCTTTAGGGAAAATGAACCCATTTTGCTCACACAGCCACATGGTTAAATAAATTACTGCATGTAGACTGCTTAGTCCAGCTACTGACATATACTGCACTCTTTTTTTTTTCTTTTCATGTTACTTGTCTTGGTTTTTTCCTAAAAATAACAGATGCTCATTAAAAAAATGTTTGAAAATAGATTTTTTCACCCTATTATCACCAGCAATATTAACATGTTGGCTTATCCCACCTGGAGCTTGAATATATACCATTTCTTTAATTCCTTGGCTTAAAAGCTTTATCTTCTAGGAGAGATTTCAAATGTGAAAACTTGCCTTAGTTGTAATTTTTATAGAGGAGGCAGCACAGGCTTGATTATGCTCTGGCAAGCAACAAGCCCGAAACTCACCGACTTGAATAAACCTATGAGTATTTCTGCCTACCCTGGGGGACCTAGGGGCCCGGGTCTGCGTCATCCTCACTGTCCTGGCATATGGGAGACAGGGCCCCAGAAGTGCCACATCTTACCTGCTGCACAGAGATGTCCAGAGTCAGGGAGTGCCAACAGGCCAAGTGACCAGATGGAGACTGGAGACATTTTCAGGATGCAACAAGGACAATCAAGTTCCTTGTATCATGCTTGGGGATCTCTGCCCTGTCTCACCGGGCCTCAGCCTGCCCGGGGCTCCCAGCCAGGTGTGTCCCACGGGAAGAACGGGAAGAGGGTGAAAACAGAGTCTTTGCCACCCCCTCCTCTACTTCCTGTGGCTTCTTCAGCAGTGGGTGGCCCTTTCTGCACTCCAGATCCTGCCAGACAGCACCCATATGTGCTCCTTTCTTGCACACAGTGCCCGTCTGCACCCCTCTCCTAAGCACAGAGCCCGTCTGCTCCCCTCTCCTGCGCACAGCGCCCGTCTGCTCCCCTCTCCTGCACACAGCATCCTGTTGCAAGGACACACCCCAGGTTTTTGGGGCTTGGTCATTCCATCTCCTACATCACCTCCCTGAGTTGTCTCCCCCTCCCCTGTGTGGCGTTGAAGCCCTTCCCACAGCCATGGAGGCAAGTGCGCTCAGGCCCCTGCTGAGCTCTCTGGTGTGGGGCCTGCAGTTTCACTGCTGCGAGCCTCGCCCTGGCTGCCGTCACCCACGCATGACAGGTACACTGTGTTCCAGCCTCGACGCTGCTGCTGCAGGTTCACCGGGAACACCCGGCGGGGTGGCGGAGGAGTCCGAGGCCGCCCAGCTTCTCACACGAGATTTGATGGGCAAGCCCAGGACCCGTGCTGGAGCCACAACCGGAAGATGTGCAAATCAGGAGGTGTCTGGTCCTATTTTCCCCTTTTCCTCTAGGCATACAGGGTCATAATTTTTCTGTTGGGAATATGGATTTTCTTTTCCCTAAATTTAATCTTGTTCTTTTCTCCTTTAATATGAAACCCTTGCTAGAGTTCCTTCTCCACACCCCACAGTCACATTCAGGCACGCAGTCTGCTCTGAGGTCTGACCCTTCGGGTGCTGGCCAGCAGGGTAACAGTCCACAAAGGTGTCATGTCTAATCCCCAAATCTGTGAATATGGAACCTTACGTGGTAAGAGACCGTGTAGATGTGATTAAGTTAAAGATCCTGAGATGGGAGATTATGTTGAATAGCCAAGTGGGCCCTAAATGCCATCCCAAGGGGCTTTAACAGTGGAAGAGGGAGGTCAGAGTGCTGATACCTGAGAAGGACCCCACTCACCACTGCTGGCTCTGATGGTGGAACAAGGGGCCACGAGCCAAGGAATGTGCGCCGCCTCGAGAATCTGGAAGAGACACAAAAATGGTTGTGTCTCCAGAAAGAACCAGCCTTGCCAATACCTTGATTTTAGCTCAGTGAAATCATGTTGGACTTCTCACCTGCAGAACTGTAAGATAATAAATTTGCTCTGTTGTGTTAAGCTCCTCCATTTGAGATCATTTGTTATTGCAAAAATAGAAAACTGATATAGGTAGTCTCTTGCATTCGTTGATTGATGAAAATCAGCCCTTTGTGCTGGAACACTTCTGGCTTCCGGTGAATTAAGGAGAGGAAATGCTTCCTCTTGGAGCCAACAGCCTAGAAGTAGATAAGGGTCCAACACCATGTGTGTCAGTGTGCCCAGAGAGGCGCTCTGGGTGTCCACACCAACCCAAGCAGATGCAGGTCTGCTGCTGCCCCTCGGCCCAGGTCGGGGGGTGCTTCCTCACTGTCCGTGCTGTTTGTTTACTGACACCAGCCTCTTCTCCTTGTGCTTAGCTTGCAGAAATGACCTCCGCTTTTGGAATAAGACACACTTCCCTTATCCTGATGGACTTCAGGGCATGATCTCACCCTGGCAGGTCCCAGTACAGTGGTGGATTTATTGGAGGTGGAGGGACATACGTGCAGAGCCAGTGACAAGCCCGAGGACCACCGCGCAGGGTGACTCTGGATCTGGTGCCCAGGATCTCCTGTGGCTGCTGTCCACACGCGTTCTCGTGGGCGGCTTATTTTCATGCCCAACTGATCCCAGTGTTGCTTTCCCAGAGGCCATTCCTCCAGGCTGGCACAGCTGAGCACCACTTCTCTGTGCCTCCAGTCACCTCCCCCCAAGCCCAACTGCCCACCCACCTCCCAGTGGTAGGTGTTCAAGTGTTCCACTTCCTGTACACCTGCACTGCGTCTCCTTCTTGGTGAGGGTTCTATCCCATGCCCTCTCTTCTCTCCCTCCTGCCTGTGTCTGGCTCCAGGCTTTAGTCCTGCCATTTGCAAATTTGTTCTCTCTGCTTCTAAATCTAGCTTCTGAATCAAATTTTTGTCTGTCTGTCCCTCTTACTTCCACGCCTGTCTCTCAGTGGGTCCCCATTGCCTAGAGGAAAATTCTAATGATGTCCTGTTACGTATAAGGTTGTCTACGAACATGCACCTGCTCACGACTGCAGCTCACCGTCACTGCCCCGACTCCGAAGCTAGTGTCCCACGGTTTGAAGCTCTTAACACTCTCCCTAAATCGCCATGTTTTCTATTACTTTGGGTCACCGTTTGTGATCATCTTTCACCTGAAATGCAGTATATCCCCTGCTATAATTTATCCTGTTGTAAGTGTGGAAATGTCTCAGCCTTCTGGGCTCTGTGTCTCCTCTGGGGAGCAGTGGTCTGTCTTTCAAAGCTCAGTGAGCCCCCTCCATTCTCGGTGCTCATGTGTGCCCTCTAAAGATTTCTGTCATTGCTTCTGTAACACAACCTTGACCCAGGTTGTGAATAAAACAGACTCAACCCTTAATCTGTGAATTCCTCAGGGCGGAGGTGGTAACATATTTATTATATCCCCAATGGCTTACACAATCTTGGCATACAGAAGATGCCCAATTAATATTCACTGAATAAATGAGACCAGAAATAGGTTAACGAAAGTCCATCTGAATACCTCTCTGAGCCTCAGTTTCCCGGGTCACTTCATGTGGGGAGCATGGCCTGAGTGATTCAGGCTGAGCTAATCGTGGCAAGCAGGCAAACATTCTTCTTTTCAGAACTCAGGTCTTCGGGGAATTCCAAGTTCTAGACTGGAGACACAGAGATAGGCAGAGAGGCATGGAAAGACAGAAGACCTTGGAGAAATGTAGGGATTCAGAGACGCTCCACATAGAAAGGCAGAAACAGAGGCAGAAATAGAGGCCCCCCTAAATGAGACCTCCAGGCAGCAAGAGAAGGAAGGAGGAGCACCGAGGGCCACTGAGATGGGAATTGGGATTACTGATGCCCAGGCCAGGGCTCAGAGACTCTGAAATTGCAGAATGCACAGAAAACCAATTGTTTATGTAAAACTGGTTGTCCCCTCAGTATTGGGTATTTAACACTCATTATCTGAGAAGTACAAGATCCCCACCCCCTCCCAGTGAAGACCTCCTTTATATACACAGGCGCCAGGAACCATCTCAGTTGTTTCAAAAAATTACCCAACATATATAAAAGACTCAAATCTAAAACAATTGTTTCTGAAATAACTAGTAGTTTCTCCTTCAAACTGTGGTAACATTTGTAGTAGCTCAACCGAGGGCTCGGGTAGAGATCACTATTTAGTAATTTTTGTAATTTGGGGTTGTCTACGGCACTCTACAGCACTCTAAACGTCTGGGAGTCTCTGTTTCCACATCTGTGAAATGGGTGCGTCGTGCCTGCCTCATCCTGTTATCTTACATGCAGTAGATGTGAGCTGTAATAATTAGCATGGGGTTGTTGTGAGGACAAAGGAGATCATTTAAATAAACCAACGAAACACAATATCTGCCCATAATAGATGCTAAAAAAAATTACAAACACCTGCTCTGTGCATGTGAGGCCTGGACCCCACCACTTCCCCAGGTTGCAGTTTCTCATGACGGTGCCGTGTTGTGGTGGTGGTGTCCTCAGGGGTCTGGGGCTGGAGGAGGAGGGAAGACGGTGCCCAGGGTGGCCAGTCAGCTAATCACTATAAGACGGGGACCCTGCCCACAGCCCTCACCTCTGTGCAAAATCTCGTTTGGAAGCGAAGGTGTAAATAGTTCTTCAAACATTTCTTTTTTTTCATTTACAAATGAGTTAGCTCATCATTTTCATGCGATGTATGGGAGGTGGAGTTTATAAGCTATCAGGACGTTAGAAACTTCAAACTGTTCAATGGCCATACACTTTTGATATTTGTCTACTTCTAAAAAAGACTTGACTTAAAAAGACTAATGCCTTTTTAATGTGAGACTGGACGAGCAGTGAAAGCTTAGGTTCCATTTGCTGTGATAAGATCTCGTGTTCTGGTCTTAGTAGCATTTTTTTTTTTTTTTTTTTAAATTTATTTATTTATTCCCCCAAAGCCCCAGTAGATAGTTGTATGTCGCAGCTGCACATCCTTCTAGTTGCTGTATGTGGGACGCGGCCTCAGCATGGCCGGAGAAGCAGTGTGTCGGTGCGCGCCCGGGGTTCTGAACCCGGGCCGCCAGCAGCAGAGCGCACGCACTTAACCGCTAAGCCATGGGGCCGGCCCTAGCATTTTTAATTTTATTTATTCATTTATTTTTTTTTACCCACCCTTGGGGCAGCAGCTGGTGCTATTACTTACAGCAAAGCCTGGGAGGATAGAGGGGAAAGCTGGCCTGTGAGGAGGTCTCCCAGAAACTTGAGATGGGGGATTTGCCGAGGAGGGGTTGGCTGGACAGCTGGTCTGGCAGGACTGAGGTCTCTGAGATTGCTGAAGGGGACAGTTCCCTTCCAGTGGGCTCAGGCCTGCCTTCATCTTCTCACAGCATCCTAGGGGTGCAGGCCCCCATCACACACTCAGGGGGATGAGTACGGCTATGGACAGAGAGGAAAAAGCCCCCAGATGGAGCTTTGTGTGCACATGGGGCTGAATTCCCACCTCCAAGCAAGTCCAGTGCAGCATGAGCCATGTGCCCAGGCTGTGACCAGGAGGATGGGCAGGCTTCCACTCAAGCCCTTGGGGTCTGCATCGCTATCTCCTTTCACACGTTGCAAGATCGAGGCTTGGGGAGGACCCACAACTCCTCCAAATACAAATAAACCTGGACAAGTGACCTGAGCTCAAATCCTGACAGTCAGACTCCAAAGTGACCTGCTGTTCCATGCTGCACAGGAGGGAAATTATACACTAGGAAAATATCAGGGGATGGATGCCTCCTGCTTTGTCACATAGTGTGAGCACCATAACTCAAATGTAGGCTGAAGAAAGAGGAAAAGGACGCACTAAGGGCACCATGGGGCTCAGAGACCTTACAGTGTTGGATGAGCAGGCCCGTGGTCACATGCTCTGTGCCTGGCATGATGCAAAGTGGTGGTGTTACAGCTATGCGTGGGGTCATGATTAATGTTGTGTCAATGTGGCCAGGCCATGTTGCCCAGCTGTTTGGTCGAACACCACTCTAGACGTTTCCATGAAGGAATTTTGCAGACGTAGTTAACATTTACAGTCAGTTGACTTCACATAAAGCAGACTACCTTCTATAATGTGGGTGGGCCTCCTCCAATCAGTCGAAGACTTTAAGGACAAAGACTAAGGTTTCCCTAAGAAGGAATTCTGCCTCAATATTGCAGCACAGAAACCTGTCTGAGCTTCTAGTCTGCCAGCCTGCCCTGCATACTTCAGATTTGCCCATCCCCACAGTCGCATGAGCCAATCCATGTAATAAATCTGTCTTCTTTCTCTCTCTCCAGTAGAATATATATTCTGTTGGTAGGATATATTCTATATTCAGTAGAATATATATTCTGTTGGTAGAATATATTCTATTGTCTCTGTTGCTCTGAAGAACCCTGAGTGCTAGGCATGACCACTGTCTTCACGGTAGGAATATACAATAACCGAGAAATGAAACAGATAAGTGTAAAACTACATATTATCCTAAGAGTCATCAAGGGAGGAAAACAAAGTATTGCCATAAAGACTAACAAGAGAGTACCCTGATTTAGACAGGGCATTCTGGGGTAACTTCTCAGAAGAGTTGACTCAAGGTGGAGACTTGAGTGATGCAGAGGTGGCTCCTGAATCAAGAAGAGGCCGTGAGAGCAGAGGACTCGCGGTGCTCTGCCAGGAGGTGAACTCTGACTCCTGAAGGAGGTCCAGGGCTGGAGGAAACTGGAGTGAAGAACAGAGGGAAAATGGACTCCGTATTCAGATATCCAATATCAAATATCATTTTGCTGACTACCCCAGGCAAAACTAGCGATTTTTCCTTCATATTCAGTCAACTGTGTATATTCTTTTGGCACAATACTTCTCATAACATAGTGGAATTATTATTCTTTTACATGCGGGTCTCCAGTTGGAAGTTCTGAAGGAGCTGTGCAGTTCTGCGGAAAGGGGAAAGAGCAGTGTGATAAATATTTGCTTTGAGTTTCTGTTTTGTGCTCTACTTTGTGCCCGTAAAAGACTTTGGGCTTGTCACTTCTCTTCTCTGGACATTCATTTTCTTAAACAAAAAGCAATGCCTCAGGAGGATGACTTCCATGGTCTGCTGCCGTGCAGACCAGACTGGGTCACCACCCCCTTGTCACTGTCTTCTTGGTCAACCACATTTGGAGAGCTCATTGTATTCTGAAAGCACTTTTAGAGTTCCAGAGAATGACTTAAGTCGGCGAAAGGGGATTAAAAGATCCTGCAGAAACAGCAGAGCTTTGGAACCATCAATATTTAATTAACACTTGTTGCACAGGAAAGAGAAAATGCAACGTGTGGTCCTGGCTGACTGCAGAGCACTGGGAGCTAGCACGTAGCCTGGAAAACCCTGTTTGGGTTTGGGTTATGTGGGTCCAGCTACCCAGAGACTTCTCAGAGCGCATCTGTTGGGTTTAGAGATGAAGAAGCGTGTGCCAGCGTGGGAAGGGGCTGTCTGATGGTCTCACCGCTCAATCCAGTCTGGAGTCTGTTTGATTCAGATCCAGGTGTATCTCTCACGCCTCTCCACATACCTGAAGAAGAGGGGCCTTCATCACTAGTGCCCATAGGCACTTGAGCAGAGAAGGAGAGGAAAAGGGAGTGAAGCGGACAGGACGGGAGGAGGATGAGGAGGAGAGAAGAGACCCATTGCAGATGAATGGGGAACTGTAAACACATGGAGACATAGAAGAGAGGTGTGTCTATGAAAAAGCTGGCTGTTTAGTGATACCGAGAAGTAAGTCCCTTGGAGCAGAGCGGACCAGTTTGCAAAATCATCTGAGAGCAAGTTAGGAAGGGGGTTGAATGGAAGGGAAAGGAGCCTAGACTTGCTCACATTGATAATGGGCAGCCTGGCAATGTTTTCAGTTTTTGGATTTTTTTTAACCTAGTAGGCTTTACATCACAATATGAGAGAGCCTGAAGGTACCAGATTAGTAGCACAGTTTAGCCTCTTTATTTTAGAGAGGAAGCTAATGAAGCCCGGGAGATGACGTGCTGTTCCCCGAATCACACATTGTCTGGTGGGGTGGAGACCGCTGCCGTTGAAGACTGGGGGTCTCCTGTCGGGGCCAAGGCTGTCTCTGCTGCTCCATCCTCTCTCTTCTTCCATTGAAATTCAAGTTTCTCATATTGCCTCTTTAAGGATACTAACAACTCTCTTGGCTCCAGTGAATGCGGTGTCTGAATCAGTGAGTTGCAGCAGGGCACGTCCTCTGGTCCCGTTGGCCTGGACCCCGGAGTGAGTGCGGAGGGCTGTCTACCTGGAGAGCCTCAGGTCCAAGCTGCCTTGACCTTCAGGGCTGGCGTGGCCAACGGGTAAACGAGGGGTTCTGGCAGCACATTTTAGAGACATTTTTCTAAGCCTTGTTAAAAATTATCTTACGGGGGTATAATATGTTTATAATTCCAAGAAGCTTGAAAACACAAACTCCCTTAACTGGAGTGCTTCTATTTTCTGTATCTGATGTACAAGCAAAGCATGACTAGCAAACAGCGTAGTTATGTTTTATGTCTCCCCCCGATCTGGCCTGGAACTGGAACAGAGTGTAAGTGTGTGTGTGTGTAGGTGGGGGGGTTGTCTGACCCCTTTCAAACATCCCCAAGTGACTTACTGAAATGACCACATTCTAAATGGACATAATAATAACAAAAAAAAAATATCTGCAGTTGAAAACCACATTTCAACATGAGCAGTTGCATGCTGTATTACTTTATCCACTCTAAAATGCAATGTTTGGAGTCAACTTTTGCAAACTTAGAGAAAACACAGTGGCGTTTCAAGAGCTTAGGCCCTGGCATAAACAACTAAAGTAGGTGTCAGAGATCAAGCAAAATAACTAGCCCAATGGCAACCACTTGTTAATTGGCAAGAACACTGTTAATTCTTTTGGTTTGTTTTGGGAAAGTTTTCTCTTTTTGGTCTATTTTCTCATGGATGTTTCAAAGAAATTGTGAGGGAACTTTTTTAAACCATAAGATCTAAGGGATGCAGGGAAATTTAAAATTTATTTTAATTAATTGTGATGAAAAATTCTACTCTGAAAGTCTTACCTATTAGCACTAGAGAATGTATATACTTGAGACACAGACAGCACCCAACCACGCGAGTTTAAAAAATACTGTAGTGGATCTTGTGATTTAAGTCCTAAGAGAGTCAACTACGAATTTTCTCCAGTGGGAGCGCAGGGCTTTCCAACTTGGGTTGTGTCAGCATTCCCAGAGGGCTTGTTAGAACAGACTGCTGGGCTCCACCCGCAGGGGCTTGGGGTGTGTGTGTGTGTGTGTGTGTGTGTGTGTGTGTTCAATTAAAGATTGAAATTACATCAGAAAGGAAGACTGTAATTTTTTTACAATGCCTTCAATCTCAATCAATATGTTGACTGTTTTATTGGATACATCTGAACAAGAAATTTAAGCTTCTCTTTCTGACAATATTGCAAACTCGATGTTGCCCCTAAAAGCTCACAGCATGGAACATCTGAGAGTGGTAGCACGGATGAGCCTTCAGGACAAGGGACATTCTCAGATGCCCAAATGACGAGAAAATGATTCCCAGAGGGGAGCAAGTGCATCAACACTGGCTGTTGCTGAGGAAGTATTTATGATTGCTGGTGACCCAGAGGTTTGGTTCTGGCGGGGCCTGGGACCAGATGGCGGTGACTGGAACCTGTGCAGAGAGGGAGGTGAGAGCAGACACTGCAGTGGGAAACCAGCACCACGCGCTCAGTGGGTCTGTGAGACAGAAAGTCAGTGCAGAGGGAGGTGGGGGAAGGGCCCAGCGGTCTTCCCAGGCTTGCCTTTGATTAGGAGGGAAAAATAAGTAAGTCTTCACTGAGACCTGTAGCATAAAGCCCGCCCTCACTGGTGTTTGGCGCAAGAATTCACACTGTCTGGCTTCCTCAAACAAACAAACACACATCAAGCTGAGAATTTACCTTGTCCTCATCCCAAGTTCTGACACCTGTCAGAAGTACATGTAAATGTTCTCTATAGGAATCCAGGAAAAGGAGCCTGGAAAGACTGCCACCAATAAAGTTTCAAAGAAAATGAGCTACCAAATTAAAAATAAAGTTTCAAAGCACATCAGGTAACAAGCAACTGTGAGTGAGAGTCAGCAGAAAAATAAAAGGAAAAGGAAAACAAACCCTCAAAGTCTTCAGGCATTGGAGTATCAGATACAAAATATAAAATAAATATATTTAATAATTTGAAAAAACTAACAGTGAGTATAGAAAATCAGAATTATCAGAAAAATATCATGCAAAATTGTCATGTAGTCATTTGAAATAGAACACAACAAAATTTTTTGAAATAAAATTAATTAATTGAAATTAGAATTTGATAGTGAACACAGTAGATTTAAACAGTTCAAGAATGAATCAACTTGAAGGTATATCTGAAGAAATTAAGCAGAATGCAGCATAGAAAGACAGTGATAGAAAGTAATTTTTAGAAAGATTAAGAGACATGGAAAACTGAATTTGATGGCATGTATGTCAGAGTTCAGGAAGAAAATAATAGAACAGTTAGGAGAAGTAACATTTGAAGAGACAAGGCTAAAACTTTTTGAAAATTGATAAAGAAAGCTAATCATTAGATAAGGAAAGCCCAAGACAACTAGACCAATTGAAGTGAAACTACAATGAAAAGTGCAAAACAAAAGGACAAAGATGATCTTACAAAAAGAGAGGTTATATACAAACAAATAAAATACTGACCGCCACAATAGAAACCAGGAGACTCGGAAATGTCTTCAAAGTGCTGAGAGCAAATAGCAACCTAAAACTATACAGCCAGTGGAACTGTCCTTAAAGAATTAGAGGAAACAAAGATATTTTAAAAGAACTGTGAGAAGTTTATTACCAATATGCCTTCTCAAGGAGAACTTGTAAAAGATATACTTTCAAGAAGAATGTAAATTATTTCAGAAGGAATATCTGAGATACAAGAAGGAATGGAGGCAAAAATTACAAGCATGCAATTATGCATACAATTAAAAATTAACAGGCAATATGCTAAATAATTAAATAAAATTTATAATACTTTATATTATATTATTTATAATACTTATAGTGTGTTATATTTATATTATTAATATTTAATAATTATTAACAATATTCACATCATTATTTATAATAAATATTCACTATTTAGATATGCTAAATAACTATTGACTATGTAAAATAATTTGTCTGTCTGTTGTCACACTGTGGTGGCTGCGTGTGGCTGTGATGCTGAAAGCTCTGCCACCAGGATTTCAAACACCAGCAGGGTCACCCATGGGGACAGGTGTCAGCGGAGCTTCCAGACTAAGATAGACTAGGAAGAGGGACCTGGCCACCCACTTCCAAAAAATTGGCCATGAAAATCCTATGAATAGCAGCGCAGCATTGTCATATAGCACCAGAAGTTGAGAGGATGGCCCAAAAATACCGGGCAGGATTCCGCTTTGCCGTACACAGGGTTGCTAGGAGTCGGAATCGACCAGACTGCACCAACAACAATATAAAATAATAATATTTATGCTAATTTATAATCTGTAGGGCTAGGAAACAACATGAAACTAAAATACTAGGCAAGTAATTTAAGAGAGTGATAATTGAAGTTAAGTGTCATAAGCCCTTGAACTGTTTTGGAAAAAGATAAAAATGTTCTCCAATCAGATTTTGTTAGGTTGAACATGCATGTTAAAATATCTAGTGTTTTTGCAAACAGAAAAAAAATAGATAACTTTTAAAATTAGTAGGTAGAAAAAGAAAGTGAAAAAAATTTAAAGAACGTATACAAGGAAGAAAAATACACTAACAAAGTAACTATAATTTTAAATTTAAATATAACTGTATTCCCAATAAATGTAAATGACTCAAACTTTCTAGCTGAAGACAAAGATGCTCAGATAGGATTGTAAAAAGTGGGGGAGGGCATTTTATTTAAAATGGACTGTTGTAAAACAAGAAAACAAAGAAAGTTTGAAAATAAAATAAAAATATTGTGGTTACTAAGCCCTTGTTAGTCCATAGTGACAGAAATACCACAAAATTAAATCCATACATGTTCTGGAATTTTGCTTATATTATTGAGAAAAGACTGCTTCATATACCATAGTTCATGTTCATGAGCCCATACATTTTAAATCAAAATAAAATAAGTTGATTAGGGCAGTGAAATCTATTTCATTTGAAATTGTGGAGGCAAAATGTATTGAATAGAAGTTTGGGTAATCCTTTTACTTGATGTATATCAGAGACCTCAGTGTTATTGAATCATTGGCGCAAAGTTTTGTGTTTCAAAGCTAACATAGTGCAAAAATAATTTAAATAGTTAGAAAACATACATAAAAATTCTAAGCAAAATATTAGTAAACCAAATTCAGCAATGTATAAAAAGATATCATGTTTTGACAAAGCAGGAGTTATTCTAGAGTTGTAAAATTGCTTTACTTTTAGAAAATCCATTAATATAATTCATATTTTTTTTCTGTGTGTGAGGAAGATCAGTCCTGAGCTAACATCCATGCCAGTCCTCCTCTCTTTGCTGAGGAAGACTGGCCCTTAGCTAACATCCGTGCCCATCTTCCTCCACTTTATGTGGGATGCTGCCACAGCATGGCCTGACAAGCAGTGCGTTGGTGTGCGCCTGGGATCTGAACCCTGGCCACCAGCAGTGGAGCGCGCACACTCAACCGCCATGCCATGGGGCCGGCCCCAATATAATCCATATATTTAAAAGAATAAAGGAGAAATCCATGGGCTTATCTCAAAAAAGTGAAGAAAAGTACTAGAAAATATAATTTAAAAAATTTTAAAAACATTATTATGTAGCAACCAAGCTATAAAGTAATTAAAAGGATGAATAACAAATACTAGCAAAACCTGCATGTATAAAATTATAATTTTATTGAAAAAATGTAAAGGAGACCTAAGTACATGGAGGGACACACATTCTCATGAAGACTCAGTGTTGGAACATAGGCATGTTTCCACAAGGGACTTATGGATTCATTGTGATACCAATCAAATTCCCAACAAGAAATTTTGTAGAACCAGATGAGGTGATTCTCATTATTTTATGAGTTCTTAAAAAATAATAAGTCAGGAGCTGTGTTCTCTAGTATTAAGACTTATGTTAAAAGCATAAGAATAGAACAAATAGACCGATACAACAAAACAGAGAGTCTGGAAAGAGACCCCAGCATATTTTGAAAATAAATATATGACAGAAGTGACATTCAGACTGGGAGGAAATTATGCTGGAAATTGGAATGAGGAACATCACGATACTGGAGAATTTTCTCTACTGCTTCAAATAGATTAATAGACTTCTAGTACTTCTTAATAGATTAAATCTTTAAATAGGGAAGGTAAAACTTTAAAGCTTTTAGAAGAAAACATAAAGAAATTTCTTTATGACTTCTAGGAAACAATTCCTGGAAAATATTTCTTTAAAAAGACACAAAAATTATATTTCACAAATAAAAAGACTGATTGACTTAATTATATTGAATTAAAGCACATAAATCTATCAACAGAAACCATAAAGGAAATGAAACAACAGGCTACACAGTGGGAGAAAGTATTTTTAATAAAAGATTAGTATGCTGAATGTATAAATAATTAAAAAATCAACATTAAAAATGATAACATCCCAATAACATAGCAAAAGTCAGAAGTAAAAATATGGAAAGGCCAATGGAATATGAAGATACTCAACTTTACTGGCAATCAGGAAGCTACAACACGATCCCACTTCGAGAATGTAAATTTCTGACATGATCACATAATATGTGAATGTGGAACAACACTCAAACCCTGCTGCAGGGAATACAAATTGGAATAACCACTGAGGGCAACCCTGTCATAGCACCTGGTAAGGGTGAAGATGGGCACAACTCAGACCCGGCAAATGCAGTCCTGGGAGATCCCATCAAGACTAACTTGCACATTTTCCCCAGGAGACAAGGTCAAAACTGTTCACGGCAGCAAAATACTGCAAATGACTGGAGTGTCCATCTTTAGCCAACTGAATAAACTAATTATGATATTCTCACATAGTAGAACACTCTACGGCAATGAAAATGAATGAAATACAGCTAGAGACAAAAGAAAGTACAAACAAAATATTGTGTGAAAAAGCATGTTACAGAAGAATATCCGTACTGTGATTCAATTTATGAAAAGGCCAAAAAACAAGGCCAAGTTAAAAAGTAATTATTTATGAATGTGATTTTATGTAAAGGAGAACAATAGATTGATAGTGGCTATTTCTTAGGTGGGAAAAGAAGAAGGTATGGGATTGGTGAGGCGCACAGGAGGATAAAAGGATCCTGGTTCTGTTGTGAAGCTCAACAGGTGGAACACGCATCTGTTTCATTGGTATTTAAACTGGGATATGTAGTTTATATATTATATATATTTATACAGTCAGGTGCCACATAACAATGTTTCTTAAGAACGGACTGCATATACGATGGTGGTCCCATAAGATTAGTACCAGATAGCCTAGGTTTGTGTAAGTACACTCTATGATGTTTGCACAACAACAAAATCGCCTAATGACACATTTCTTAGACTGTCTTCATTAAGTGACGCATAACTGTACATATATAGTTTATATTATATAAGCTATATATTACATATATTCTTTTGTGTTTGTGTATTTCATACTAAAATAAAATAGAAAAAAATAATAGTAAATTTGATGTTAATTGGAGATGAATACATAGAAGAAAGGGAAACTGAACACATGGTGGTACCCCAGCCACCATGATGCTCAGTCAAGGGTAAACTTGTAGTCCAACAAAATTTAGTTTGCCTCCTACCTGATAAATGGTATATGTGGTATTATTATTACCATGCAGTGAGGAAGGGATTCCTCACCATACAAAGAACAAGATGCAGTTGTTATGAGATTTGCGGGAAGCTGGGTTTTAGGTGAAATTTGAAGGATGCAGGGTTTTGGTAGGCTCAGAGCAAATCAGGACTCTTTACATAGTTCTCAGCATCCGGTCTGCACTGCATAGTGGACCCAGGGTCCTGTTTCCTTGGAAACTGCAAAGTGAAAATTGACGTGGAATGTGGTGATCGGAAGCCCCTTATCTGAAGCTCTGTCCAGGGGCTTGGCATTGAGACGGCTTCTCTGTGTCAACGTGACTCATATACCCCAGACAAGAAGGGAATGTTTTATTCTTACTGATAGGGTTTCCAACAGCCAGATTTCCGTGATTTGAGAGAACACCATTCCTCCGTGAGTAGGAAAGCAGCAGTCACTCGAGGAAAGGAGCTGTTTGGACACAACGTGGGCTTGGGAGGAAGATGGCTTCCTGCTAACTTTGCAGCTGGATTTTCCTTTTCCTTTGCGCTTTATTCCAGCCTGATGAATGGCTGGACAGATTTATACAGTTCGAGCTAATGCTAACTTTCATGGTAGAAAGAATGAGAAGGTGCAATATTTATCTGATAGGAAATGCAGATGGAGAACATAAAGAGAGCTAAGATGCACCTATTCAACCAGATATCGTAGAAGTAAAGAAAGATTAAGTGTCTCAAATTAAAAGATCTCACTGAATCACAGGAGATTAAACAAAGTCACATCTGCATCTAGACGCGCTTGAGAAGGACTCTGCACCCTCAGAAACAGTGAGAAAAACTCCAAGTTCCATGAAGCTAGTGAAAAATGGAGAGAAACCCAGAAAGGCAAAAGCAAAATAGAAAATAATTTTATATTAATGATTATAGAACATCTTACTTAGTAACCTATTTTATTTTGAGGTACTTGTAAGGCGTATGAGATATCAATTAATGAAGGCAGGTATTCTATATATTTAAAGTGAAACAACCATAATAACATTAAACCAGGAGACAGAAATTCTTATTTCCATTGAAAATAATTCCATAGTTACGACTACGACTACCATCTAATTCTCCTATATCATGTATGCATACCTATCTTTGTGGTTCTTTTGTGGGCTCATGTATCTTTGTGTGTACTTAGTCTAACTTAGCATTAACTAGTCCGCTAAAGAGGAAAATGTAGCTAGACTTTGTGCATAAGGTCTTGCTCAATCTTATCCAATAATTTTTCTGCATAAGTCACCTCATGTCTTTAAGTCCAGAAGACCAAATTATTATAATGGCATGTGTCACAAGGCTGGACATATGCTCTTTCCTGAGTACTTATGTGCTAGGTATGGGGTTAATATTTAACACACACTATTTCATTTAATCCCCCCAACAATGCCATGTAAGCTATTATTATTTTCATGGTAGAAATGAGGAAAGGAATCGCAGCTTTCAAAAGATAATAGAACCAGTAGCTGAGTTTGGATTTGAACCCAGGAGAATTCACTCCAAAGCATATAACCTATCACCCTCAGGGTAGGAGACCTGACATTTCCATGTCATTTCACAGCGGGTCCTCGTTTTCTAGAGAGAAAGCCTAATTACGAGATAACACTTTAAAGAGAGACACGCCTGCAACTGTGTTCATCACACCTTGTTCTGATTTCCGGAGCTGGGAGCACAGTGCCTGCCTCAAATCCCTAAGCGTCGAATATTCTAACTTGGTTTCCCTGGAATGAAGCGTAATCTTCCCCATCGCAAAGCCCTCTCTCTCCAATTTGTTTCAGTAAAAGCTGCTTCCACCATTTCTGCCTCCTCTTAGCTTTTGAGAATAGATTTCCCACTAATGGGGAGAAAAAGGTAGAGTGAGATTTCAAGACATTGAATAAATTAAAACAGCTCGCTGAGTTAGAGAGAGAGCCCCACCTCCTCAGCCCGAGCTCCTGCTTTCTGCTGCCACCTTCCAGAGCCAGAGGGCCAAGAGTCAGAAACCGGGCTGTGTGTGACATGTGTACAACGGGTTGTGAGAATGTTCATAAAGTTTACTGCTATGAACACTTTCATATTTTTAATCTCAGAAGTCCTTTCTTTTATTGAAATATGTGTTTATGTTGAAAGTTATTATATACATATAAAGATAAATACAAACATACTAAATTATTATTAATACTTTATTTTAAAGGAAACCATCTTTTCTCATCATCTTAGGGCTAGTCAGGTGTCCATAATCTGTGAAAGCCACAAAGAAGAAATCATCAGAAAAAAAGATATGTAGCATTCGAAGGATGAAGTTACCCAAACCGTGGCATTACTTGAAATATTTTACTGAGCGAGGAAATTTATTACCATGTACAACTTATTTTCTATGAAGTATTTGCTGGAGCATTAATTTTTTTCTCTATTTATTGAAGTAATTGGTTAACCTTAAAAAATTAACCATTTTAACAGAAAAAAATATTATCTACATATTTTTATATGTTTAAAAATGTTTATATATTTTGAAATGTTTATATATTTCTATAATACATAAAATGTTTATATATTTCTAAATATACAAAGTGTTTATATATTTAGAATTATATATATTATATATTTTTCTATTTTAGTACTTAAAATATTTACATTGTTTTACATTTTTTACTTTTTTTTTTTTTTTTTTTTTGGTGAGGAGGATTGGCCCTGAGCGAACATCTGTGCCGAGCTTCCTTTATTTTGCATGTGGGATGCCACCACAGCGTGGCTTGACAAGTGGTGTGTATGTCCGTGCCCAGGATCCAAACTCGCAAACTCCTGGCCGCTGAAGCGCAGTGCGCAAACCTAACCACCACACCACCGGGCCAGCAACATTTTTTACTTTTAATATATATTTAACAGTGCAGCTTATGGCTATACCTAGCATTTTATACATTTCACATTATGTTAGAAATCTGTTTATTTTTCTTATTTTGGGTTGTGGAGAAATTGGAAACCCCATGCACTGTTGGTAGGAATATAAAATGGTGCAGCCACTACAGAAAACAGTATGGAGGTTCCTCAAAAAATTAAAAATAGAACAACCATATGATCCAGCTATCCTGCTTCCAAGTATGCATCCAAAATAACTGAAATCAGGATCTCAAATTGTTATCTTCACTCTTATGTTTATTGCAGCACTATTCACAATAGACAAGATGTGGAAATAACCTAAATGTCCATCCGTGGATGAATGGATAAAGAAAATGTGGCATATACATACAATGGAATATTACTCAGCCTTAAACAAGAAGGACATCCTGCCAATTGCAACCACATGGATGATCCTGGAGGGCATTATGCTAAGTGAAATAAGTTAGACACAGAAGGACAATACTGCATGATTCCACTTGTATGTGGGATCTAAAAGAGTCAAGTCACAGAAATAGAGAGTAGAATGGTGGTTGCCCAGGGCTGGGGGAGGAAGAAATGGGAAGTTGCTGTTCAACAGGTATAAAGATTCAGTTATGCAAGATGAATCAGTTCTTACTGAACAACATTGTGACTATAATTAACAATACTGTACTGTGCACTTAATAACTTGTGAAGAAGATTGATTTTATGGTAAGTGTTCTTATCATACACACACACAAAGGAACATCCTATAAACAAACAAACAAACAAATAAAACCTTGTAGTGAAAATTCTCATATGAACACCTTTCAGCCTCTGCTGAATTATTTCCCTTGACAGTTTCCTGGGAGTAGATTCACTAGGTTGCACGATATGAATATTTCAATGGCTGTGTCCCCATAGTCTTATTCTGCAATGCTGAAAAGTGAACAATTTTACATGTAAAGAATGTTCCTTCCTGCTTCCCCATCCCCATCCTCTCTTGCCATGGACACTGCAGGAAGGCAGCCTGCAGCCTGAGGCTCCCGTGAGAGTTGATCCACAAGGTCCTGCTGGCATGCGCGGAGGGTGAAGCATGAAGCAAATGTGACATGGCAAGAGGAGCCAGGGGAGATCCAGAGGACACTCCAAAAGGGGAGCCAGTGCACGTGGACCTCAGTTTTATTACAGAATTACTGACTCCTATATCTACAGGAGGCTATTCATTTACCTGAGCCCTGTGTTGTGGTAGAAAGAATATGGGCTCCAGGCTACGCACATTCTAGTCCATCCCTGAGAAGCCACCCTGCCAAGCCCTTCTCTCAGTGGGTTCCTGTGGGGAGCAGTGATGACACTAGGGATGTGCCTAGCACAATGCCTAGAATGTGGCATCCTCACCAGATTTTGTTAATGAGATGAAATTGCCCAGCACTTTCTGTATTGTGTAAGAATTTCCTGTTCAGAAAAGTACCTGTTATATAAATAAATCCCTCCGAGAGCAGAGAAAATGAGTTGTTTTCTTTCTATTTACATTGCTACCTAGTTGACTATCTCGGCTCCCACACTTTATTGTGCTCAGGAAAGAATGAATAACTGCATAAAACCAAGAGCTCAGAGTTAGTGCTGGTGTAGGCTGGAGTTGGCAGATGTCCCCTGTCTTTCTGCTCATCTCAGATTGTAGTTAGAGAAATTTACAATGGAGTTGTATGGTGCTTTTTAAAAATTCCTCTCCTTCTTCCCTAAAACATAGACAGTGTAATTCCATAGAAACTTTATCTCAGTAATAGACTTTGGAACTGTGTATGAGGACTTGTTTAGTGGTAGCCAGGAGATGTCTGCTGCATGAGAGGTGGTTGTGCTCTCTGGGAGAAATGGGGACTCCTAACCAGAGAAAGCTGTGGGTGCAAAGGGTTGCAACACGACTCCTCGGCTTAGGTTCTATTGGAGGCACTGACAGAGATGGAGTTTGTGGTTTTATTATTCTGAAATGCCTTCCTCTATCTGATCCCAAGCATATATGCTATAAAATATAACACTGCATCACACACACATACAAACATATATATACACATAAGCATATACTTACAGACATGCCTACACACAGACACGCATATACACACATGCACAGAGACGTGCATACATGCAGAGACATGCATTTACATACACACATAGACGCACACACATAGACATGCACACACACTTGCATATACACACATGCATACACATACACACAAACACAGACATGCATACACACACAGACATGCATACACACACACACAGATAACACATCCACAGACACACAGAGGTAGAGCAATTTTCCAAGTAATTGAGATGACTCTTTTTGATAATCTTGCATATTAAAAACAAATCATATTAATTTTTCCTACATATTGGATAATGTCTGATGTATGTATTTGCTGAATATTTTAAAGAGATTGTTGAATAAAAGCAGAGGCAATTATTCTCCTCTTTCTCTAAAAATACCTCCCCAGCTATTAATTATAAGGAGATTGGGGGAATGAATTGATCCCAGTTTTAGGAGGAATTGGTTCGATTTACCAAAGTATTGCTAGAGTCTACACTTCTCATAGCTTAATTTACATGCCTGGTAACATTTCATAATATGAATGGAAGGTCACATTTTTCCAAACTTAGAACCTTGTTTCAAAGAAAAGCAAAGTTTCCTGGTACACAAGATGAAAGACCTTAAAAAAATCTTTTGATGAAAACTCTTTGGACATTAAATAGCTTTTTAAATAGTGCTTTGATGAATTACAGTAAGCATAAATAAATAAGAAACATATGGATTTGATTTCCTTTGAAATATAAATGGATTTGAATTTACAAGAAAAACAACTGTTTGTTAACACAGCAAACAAACAAACAAAACCCTAGAAATACAACCTACGGCACTGCTACTCCAAAAATTTCCCATGTTGATTTTTGGCTTATATAAAATATAGTTATGAGTACATGAAAAAAGGAAGTGATTTTGGATATTACTGGGTTATTATTCAAAATGGACACTTGTGCTAAGCATGTTGATGTACTTTTAAGACATCACATGTTGTCATCTGTTTAATGAGACTCAAGTATGTTCTCAGGTTGAATAAAAGATACACTACTTTTTCTAGGTCACTAAAACCAGACAAATCCCATCACTATTTCATGGATAAAACCTTCATATAACGGGTATACTTCATTTGCACTACTCTTCTGAAGGATTATAATATGATTTTAAAACTTCCTTTTTTTAAAACAGACAAGAGCTGCATTTGGAGTTGTTTGGAATCAAGACATTTTACTGTGGAATTAGGAATCATCCAGCAACCCTGTTTCCAAATGAGAAGCGTATGGAGCCAGTGAGGAAGCAAGGATGTGGTTTACAACTAACGATGAAATTAGCAGGAGGTGCATGGGCCTGGTCTTCTGGAATTTTTACTGCAGATTGAGTTTTTGTTTATCTAGTTTCCATTTCTATTTCCTTCAAGCAAAAATCGATCCAAATGTGATGCTTTGTGTAGCTGAAATTAAATAAAAAGAGAAACAGAATTTGGGCCCAGAAAATAATAATAATAATTATGAATGTCAATAACAAAGAATAATAATAATTCCCATTATTTACATAGAGTGTACTCTGTACCATCACTGTGCTGATTTCTTCATATTTCTTGTCCTCTTTAGTCTCCACAGCAATCTTTTAAGGGAGATGCTGTTGTCTCCATTTGCAGTTGAAGAATCAGGCTCATCCAGAACTCCCAGCATCCTGAAGTCATCATTGCTAATCTAACTCTAGTTTGGGACTGTCACAATATATGGAAAACCTAGAAGAACCTCCTGCCTGGGTGGCTGACCTTTGTTTTTCTTATTTTTTCATGGCATGAATGATGTATAGCAGGCAGTCTCACCAACACACTTGTGCCAGAGATTGAAAGATTAAAAGGGAGCTCAGAAAGATACAACAGATAGGAAAAGCATTTTCCAAGCATTTCAAGTTCTAAGCGTCATTACTTTAGTTTAAAAAACAAAGCGAGACACCCAGTTACTATTACCCTTACCACCTGTGAAGTCCACCCTCTTACTGGGGTGGTGTGTAAGAGAAGGAATGTGTCTCTTCTGCTGGCACTTTCTGAGCTCGTGTAGGATTAAATGAATTCTGACGCCAGGCTGTCATTACAGGGCAGGGAGTTATAGCAGAAACACTCGCAACTCGCAAGTGATCCCAGGTAGGATTCCAGTTAGCAGAGACCATTTGTTATTGGAAAGTGCTTTGTAAAAGGGCATGGCTCCCCAAGGAGGTTCTTTGGTGGCTTCCTTGGAAGGCTCTGAAACTTCAGAAGGTTGTGTGGGGTAGCCTGGCGTGGGTGCGTGAGTTTATGATGCTCCTCTCGCGTCAGCTCACAGCACCAGCAGAGAGTGTGACCAAATCTTTCCCGGGCACGATTCATGATCATGCAACTGAAATGTTTCAGAGTTGTTTTGGAAAGGTTATGTAGTTTTCCTGTGAAAAGAAACAAACAAACAGTAAAAGATTTTTCATTTGAAAAGAAAGATCTCATTGACTTTGAAAATATTAATTTTGTTCTCGAAGAATGTCTCTATACCTCATTGGTATAGAGATATACCAATATAATATACCCAAAATAATCATCCCCTCACATTTTTATGGCACTTTACAATTTATAAACACTTTTGTATGCATCTTATTATTTTTATCACCTGCTCATATTCATATCTAGCTCGTAATTCCCCAGAATGGCTTTGTGCTGTTGCTTTGCAGGCCCTGACTCATAGAAAGCCGATCTGGAGCAAGAGCTACCTCTGAGCAGCCAACCCCAAAGACTCCTGACGTGGTGGGGGCTCCAACCATAGAGTGAGTCACCATGTGTGACTGACCTCATGCACAGTTGTGCAAACAGTGCATGATAGGTAGCAGAGAGACCGAAGAAAAAACCCTGAGACAGCGTACAAGACATATAGGTTTATTGGAACTTACATGCCGGGACTGTTCAGGAGTGGCCAGCTGGACGGAATTGCTCACCGCTATCACAGGCAGGGAGAGTGTTGCTTATGTAGGCAGGGGGCACAAAGGCTATGTGGTTGCCACGAGGGGCTGTCCCTGGTACGGCCAGCATTCCCAGGAACATTAGCTCCTGGGGAAGGGCTCTGTGTTCTTTCTTAATGTTCTTTGAGTGAGATTAAGCTAAAATCCTGGCTGGCCAGGCCCCGGATTGTTACAAATCCCAATAGCTGGTCATCCTGCCCAGGTGGTTGGAGTCTTGTCCAGAAGGGGGCCAGAAGGACAAATGGCTCTTAAAGGGCATGTATGCTAGTGCTCCTCACTGTGGATTCCTCTTAGAGAGGCAGAGGAGTTTCCGCTTGTACTTAGTTCTGCTGTGTTCGCTTTTGCCGCAATATAAAAGTCAGAAACCAAGCCCTTGTTGAGGCTCTGTTTTCTCATTTCGAAAGTGAGGATAATAACACCTACATCCCAGAGCTGCTATGAGGAAGAATGAGATAAGCATTGGGAAAATCCCTTTGAAAACTGTGCTTGGGCTCTACACAGCGCTCTGGTGTTTCCTTTTTGGGCTCAGTGACTGGCCAAGAGCAGTAAATACTGGTTGAACAAATGAGTAAAGTGCTGTACGTATGATGAGTGTCATTGCCATGATGATGAAGGTTAAATACGTGAAGATCAATGACCCTCACCATCTTGATGTATATATCTTTGAATTATTAAATGGCCAGTCTTAAGAGCCCAAAATAAACCTCTTGGCATTACTCCTCCCTAAATAGATTCCTTACTCCTTGGAAAAGAACACCACTATTGTTCAAACTGGAAACCAGGGAGACATCTTTGAATACCTTTTCTTTAACCCCTAGATCTAAATCATCCACAATCCTGTCAAGTCTGCCTCCAAAATCTAAGTTAAAATTTAAGTATTTTTATTTCTGAGTAGATTAAGCTTTTGTCTACTGCCTTGGCCATAGGAATGGGAACTCCGAGAAGTCTAGTCTTACCAAGGTGCTTTATTCTTGTATCCCCAGCACTTAGAACAGTGCCTGACATGAGGAAGGCAGTCCTTTCATTATTTGTTTGAAGAAATAATAAACTGGTCATAATCTACCCTTCTATAAATTATCAAAAACTAGAGGCATATTTACATAACTTATCCAATGTTTATCTTGTTAGACTGAGCAACATGAACAAATGAATGTCATATTTTCATTTTCTTGCTGAGCATAAAATTCTAACATGCCTCCTTCTGCACACAGGTCCCTTTCTGTGGTATCTAAGAGGAATTTTAATTTCAACCAACTCCATGAATGTCTAATAACCCCCTCACCCATTCAGATAGTTCCTGGGCAGCTGGGTGAGTGATGCCGTCTCCTCAGGGAGAAGCATTCCCCTGGAATCCTGGTCCTTTCTACCTGGAGCCTTTTCTCAGTGTTGCCCGTCACAGTGATGGAGAAGGCAGCTATGCAACACAACTGGTTAATCCCAGCAATACATTTCCAACATAGAACAACATGTAGCAATATCAGTATGTTTTCTTCCAACTTTTTTTATTTTGGAATAATTATAGACACACAGGAGTTTTTAGACAAGATGTACAAGGGGCCCCACGTGCTCTTTATCCTTTCTCCCCCAATGTCAGCAGCATACATATCTAGATGTTGACATTGGTGCATTCCATAGAGCTTATTGAGTTTTCACCAGTTACACATGCACTCGTGTGTGTGCGTGTGTGTGTATGTGTGTGTGTGTGTAGTCCCATGCAATTTTATCACATTGGCAGTTTGTGTAACCACCACCAAAATTAAGATGCAGAACTGTTCTTCCCCCACAGACTTCCTCCTGCCATCCCTTTAGAGACCCTTCCACACCCAGAGCCTAATCTTGGGCCATCTCATCAGTGTTCTGTCTCTACAATCACATTATTTTGAGAATGTTGTATAAATGGAATCATATAGTATTTAGCCCTTTGGGAATGGCTTTCATTTTAACTTTGCATGATACCTCGAGGTCCATTCACATTGGTGCATGTATCACCACTTTCTTTCTTTTTATTACTGAGTAGTATTCCACGGCAAGGGTCTGGGGATCATTCTGTCTACTGTCTTCTGATTCAGTGTTTGTCATGGGCTTGCAGAAACCTCACTGGATGGTCCAGATGTGGCTGGGACAGGGGTCAGGGAGGACACTGCTGGCTTTGAAATGCCTATTAAGAGATTAAGGCAGCATGGATGAAAAGGCAGCATCAGCAAGGAGGCCAATTTGGTGTGAAGAAACTTCTAGTGCTACAAAAAATTGACCCAAACTTAGAAAGTAAGAAATTAAAAGGCAATGGTTTAGAACAAAGACATAGATATCACAGATTTGATTTATTCAAATAACACCTTATTCAAAATATGTTGATTTAAAAAGAAACAATCAGAAATGTATTATACTTTAGTACATTTGATGATTATGAAGATTGTTAATTCTTTTTAAAAAAACAATTTTCCAGAATTAATGTAACCAGTTTGACTGAAGCATATATCTTCATATAGGACAGAAAGATACGAATGGGCCCAATTCAGGGACAAACATACTTCTCTAGGAGTTTACTTCTCGAATTGGAATATTGTTGAACTGATGTCATCCTAGGGAACCTACAGAGATTTCGACTTTCTTGGAAAATTTTGGGGTATTAACTTTTGCAGTTTTTCAAAACCAAAATGAGCTCTCCCCTCCAAATGTAAAGAGATACATTTTATATATATGAATTATATATATGCCATTTATATTTATTGGAAAAGGAGTTTTTTTAATATTTACTCCCTGGGCAGGGGCAGGGCAGAATGGAGAGGAGACACAAAGTTTCAAGACTTCCTTAATGTGATATAAGGAAAAAAATTGTGTGTCAGGTGAAAAATGTCCCCAAACTTCTCAGCTTTGCAGTTTCTTGGCAGTGAGCAGGGCCCCCCTGCCAGCTCAGTAGGTTTCTGGATTTACAGCAAAGCTGACCTGGGATAACTCCAAAGGCTTGGGAATTTGAGTTTTTAAAAATGTCATGCAGAGATTTCAGCAAGAGAAGAAAACACAAAGAACGCCCAGGAAGCGTGACCTGGCTGAGCATGGACTCTATCCACATCAGCAGGATGCAGAGACGGAGCACGCAATGGCTCAGGCAACACAAGAAAGATCGCCTCCCCGAACTGTCACTCATAACACAACCGGCCAGTGCTTCCTGCCGTCCACACAGACCACCTGTGCCACACTCTGTGTGCCATATTGTAGTGCTAAACATTTGTTGCCTGAACGAACAGGGATAGGACCATTAAAGACGAGGCCTCACTGCAAGGAGGAGGAGGATCTTTGTTTCTCTGCTTGAGAGGCGTGCGGTATGTCAAAATAAACGTGAATCGGGAGGCCAGAGTCTGCCTATAGCCTCAGAGTCCCTGCGACTTGCTGTGGGACCTCCTACCACTGCCCCAGTCTCTCTGTGAAGACTCCTGCATAGGAGGAAAGGATTAGCACCCATGCTCTCTCCCTCCTCCAGTGTCTCTGTTTCCTACTCTGGAAGTAATTTTCTTCATTAGAGAGAAATATGTAGGTAATGGTCTGAGAAATGTCATCCCCACCACAGGAGAAGCTGAGAGAGTGGGCTCTGCAGTGTCTGATACGACCACTGGCTCGTTTGTTTCACTCGCTCCTTTCTTTGTTCAGTCACTCTTTTGAGAACCTGCTGTGTGCCGGGCACACATCCTTATAGACACAAATAAGAATTAAGACACGGACTTTGCTTTTAAAAACCTCGTGGTCTGGTGAGGGACGCCAATCAATAAGCAGACAATTACAGCAGAGAGTAAAGAATGAACGTCATGATGGACATAGTCATGCACAGTGTGGTGGGGGACGAGGAGGGGCCTTCCTGGGCCTCAAGGGCACTCTTCCAATTATTTCTCATTGTCAGCACTGGACCAGCATCTATCTACCCATCCTACTCGCCATTTTTTTTTTCCCTTCAAGGCTCATTGAAGAGCTTGGTCTCAGAGTTTCCTGACAGTATCTCCCTTTTCTATCTGTCTGCTCTGAAATAGCCCATCCTGAGGTACGCATCTGTCTGGGTCCTGCTCATAAGGCAGGGCAGCATCTTGGGGGAACACTTTATTAGGTAATCCTGGAAGCCAAGCAAGATGGGCTGGGTCAATTTTGCAACCATGGTTTTGGATGAAGCCATCCAAAGACATGCTCATTATAATTGAGGAGGTAAGCTGTGGTTCCAGCCAGGGAAGATGTGCAAGGCCTGGAGTAGGCAGGAATCTGCTCCATGGGATCAGAGGTCAGGAGAAGCAGGTACTAATTGAGGGCAGGGTGGGGTCAGAGCAAGTGGATCAGAACTGAGGCATTCTGCCCACAGGATGGAAGAGGCATGTCTCTAAGTGAAGTTGGCTGTCAGCTCTGTGGGCAATGGTCCATCATTGGGCAGGGTTAGGAAAATGGATAGAGTTGTGCCACAAAGGCCAGTGTCCAGCTGCCAATCAATTCCAGGTGTGGCTCAAGAAGCCCTTTGCAGAGGGGCTTCAACTCTGAAAATCTTTAATCCCATTCCAATTATGGTCACACTTTGTGCCCCTGTCAGGATTAGCAAAGGCACCAGGACAGCTGGACCTGGTCCTGGTTCCCATTAGTAGCCTGTGCTGACAGCTGGAGAGGATGACACTGAGGGAAACAGGGACAGCCACAGCTGACAGACTCTTCTGCTGGGCCACAGGGACGGCCCATCAGCCGTCTGCAACACTCGTGGCTCCTGATTAGCCCACATCGAGAAGTAGACTGTGTTGATGAGCTCGATCTCACATGCCTTTAAATGCCCACTGCAGTGTGCAAACTGCCCACTGAAGGTCAGGAAGTAGGATTACGGACTGAGGCGTCCTCCTAAATCTCGAAATACAATAGCTTGAATTCCATTTGTTCACTTGACAAATATTTATTGAATGATTTACATGTCCCAGGAAATCTAAGGCAGCGGTGAAGAAAACATACAAAAGGGGCCAGAGAAGAAGCAGAAAAACAGTAGAAAGAATGGTTATTATCTTCCAAGGGGTTGGATAAATAAGTGTCATTTTGACTTGACGAGGTGGTTTTTGATCTTTGTGATTACCCCACTCTCCGTTTTTGGGGACTATGGATTTGAGCAGCCTCTCTGAAGCCTCTCTGCTGGCGCAGACTTCATGTAAATACCCTGGTTGTACAAACAGTTTTAAGGAAGCCATTCTAGGTTACACTTCCCAACATAACCTTCTAGAAACAGCCACTGACCATTTGCCTCCAACGGAGTCCGATTAAAATAAGACTTTGAATTTGGAATCAGAGGCCTCAGTGGGAAGCCATGCCGTTGCCTTTCGACCGTCGCTGAGCACCTCCAGGTGTGTGTTTCCTAATCTGTGAAATAAGCATAGTGTCCACAGGTATCTGGCTGTCCTACCACGAAGATAAAATGAAGCAGTTAATATAGAAGCACGTTGTAAAGTATAAATCCCCACCCAAAACAGAGCAACATTAGTAGTAATTATTATGAACACCTGCCTAGTTATGTTAGTCATGAAACATGGACAAAGGGAAAGACTCTAGACACTTCAGAAAGGGAGGCTTCTGAAATCAAGCATAGACTGTGTCTTTCAGCTTCCTGATAAGTATAGCAAAAATGAGAACAAAATGCCCTCCAGGACTCTTCAAGCAACAGCAGGAAATACACCAATTGCTTAGGAGAGAAACACTAAATGTTTAAAGCAATTTATTATGTGCATGTTATTTTTTTTACGTTAGAAACATGGAAAATGTTAATTCAATAAAGGTTTATGGAAGATCTACTAGTGTTTTTCTCGTGCTAAAGATTCAGAGAACACAAGCAGTTACTATTTTCAAGCTCACATGGGGCAGCCATGCAAGGGCACTGACCCGCAGGCCCATGGGAGACTGGCTACCATGCTGTGGTTGGGCCGAGCCACGTGGGAGGGTGAAGCGGGCAGGTGGGCCCAGGTCATGAGGTTAACTTGTGATTTCATATCTAGGTCGGCATTTCTCAACTACGTCCTAATACCCTGCTGTGGCGTAGCTCCAGAGACAGGACTGGGGGGTTGGGGGGCAAGCCTTGTGCATAGCGAATCTCATAGGACCCCAGGTCTGTGTTACTGATACGCAGAGCAAATGGAACTAATGTCACTGATGGACCTGTGTCAGCATGTCAAGAGAATCCACCAGGTGGGAAGACTGGCCACTGGATTGCTGAACTTGGAAATGTGCTTCCCTCTAGATGACATCTGTATGGTATCCCAGGAGATGGTGGGCTCTCCAAGGGCCCCTGGACCAGCAGCACGGGCATCACTGGGGACTGTCAGGAGTGCACAGTCTCAGGCCAGCCCAGACCTGCAGAGTCCAAGCGCAGGCCCTCCCACCTTTTGAAGCAGATCTGCTCTCCTGTGTCTCCCGCCCTGCATATCACAAGATCACACAGGTGCTTGGAAAGCAGCCTGTCCAGTCGGAGTCACTCTGGACCACTGTAACGGGGACCCTCCTCCCAGGGAGTTCCTCCCTTTGGGCAGGAGGCCTTGACGGGGAGCACCTAAGTATTTCCAGGGAATGTACGTCATGTATGAGAGCTGGGTCCTCCCTGCAGGCACCTTTAGATCAGCTGGAACCTTATCCACACAGACCCCTCTCGGGATTGAGGCCATAACTTTGGGCCAATTGCTTAACCTCTGAAAGCCTTTGCTTTCTCTTCTGCAAAATGGTCACCATGATACGACCTTCCTCCAGGGTTTTTATGGGAATAAAATCACTCCATGCACAGCAAATATCTGGTACGTGTTAAGGATTCAGAAGCATTAAACATTAGCATCATTATCACGTCAGTGCCTTACGGTGATCCTGTAGGCCAGCTATGTCAGACCACTGTTACTCCACTGCTGCTGCCGCCACTGCTGCTGTTACTGCTAATACTAATACCAACACTAGTACTAATGCTAATGTAATACTACTGCTGCTACACTGCTATTGCCAATACCAATAAGACTGCTGCTGCTGCTATTACTACTATTACTACTATTACTAGTGCTATTACCGCTGCTGCCACTGCTACTGCTAAAACTATGAATACTACTACTGCTGCTGGTGCTACTACCAGCATTACTCCTCCTGATCGATGGTGATGTGTTTTTGTAGAAAGGGAAAGCACAGCTGTAGGAGGTGATGTAGAGGACTCCTCCAAGACTGTGGAGTCAGAGGAGACCAGGCAGAAGCAGAAAGCCCTTCTCTCCAAGGAGCATGTTTAACTGGGAAACAAGCAGAAGGTTTTGAGGGAGAAATAATACAGGGCCCAGCAGGCCCGAGGAGTGTGCTTGGCAGGGGCTGTTTCTCCAGAACTGCTCACTCCTCTCTCTTCCTGTCCTCACCGCTGGCTTTGGGGCTCTAGCCTCAGTGTGTGGTTTGCAGACTGAGCCCTTTCCATGCCTTTTTTTGAAAGGTAACTATTTTTCTGTATGGTGGTAGGAGTACTGGTCACTCCATGTGGTCTTCTGTCACCCTCGTGCTGCCCTCTGTCTACCTGTGAAGTGGCCAATTTCTGGGTCAAATCAAACAAGTGAAAGCAGGGGTTCTTCTCACAAATTTAACTGGCTACTACCTTTTGAGTATTAAAGGAATAAGTATTTCATATGTATGAGCTCTTAAAAACTCAAAACATGATATTAAGTTGTATTTTGCTAAACTTCCTGCATGAATCTAAATAGCACGAATGCAGTTATTTTTCTAAAATGATACAGAGTTTGGAAAAGAGTGGGGAACTTATGGCCAGAATGCCCTTCTCAAATCCTTTTTATGTAAACATTTTTCATGTAAAAAGAAGAAATATTTCTTAGTTAGAATTTCGAATTTTTAAGTGGAAAAATCACTCCAGTCCTCAAACAAAATTATTATTTTGTTTTATTTGTATGTGTGTTGGTTTGTACTTTAAGTCACTATTTCATTAATACCATATATGTAATGATAGACCCTAATAAATGGCCAGATGAGCTGATTTCAGTGTGCTGAGGACCACTGACGAGGATCACTGAAGACTCTCAGGGAAGCACACGGAGGGACCTTCACTGGGCGTAGTGACATTCCTCCTGACGAGGATCACTGAAGACTCTCAGGGAAGCACACGGAGGGACCTTCACTGGGCGTGGTGACATTCCTCCTCCACTGGGTGGGGTGAGCTAGGTTTGAGTTTTGTTTGTTTATCCATTCATTGAACAGTCATTTATTAAGGTAAATATCACAAATTTAGCTTCAGGACAATATATCTTTCATATTTCATAAATATCTGATATTAAATCATTTTGCATACATGTCCCAGATTGATATTCCTGAAGTTATATTTCTAAGAAAAAAGTGTGATTTTTGATGATGTCTTCTTGTTTTTTGGAAAAGTGTCACAGACATTTTTGAATGCTAGCTTTCGGGTGGATGAGTCTGCTCTGCTATCTGTGCAGCAGGAAGGTGGGATCCTAAAGGGATTGCGTTTCACAACTGGAGGCATTCAGGGAGAGAAATCGCACACACTTTGTCGGAAATGCCAAGGTTTCAGGATGTAGAAGCCTGGGAAACCAGCAGAGACCGCCATGCGCTGTGATCACATCAGCAACTGAACTTGCTGTTCTCTGGGCACTTTCTGTGTCTCCGTGTCCCTGTCAGTATGAATCCCTCAGCATCTAGTTGAGGGACCAGAGACCTTCTGTCTGCAGGTGCTGCTCTGGGTTCTTGTCTCAGCTCATACTGTAAACAAGCCTATTTGGTGCCATGTCTCACACTTTTGTACTTTTCTCTGGCACTTTTTCTGTTTAAAATGGCCCCAAGTGCAGTGTTGAAGTGATGCCTAGGGTTCCTAAAATATTAGATCATATGAGATAAGCTTCCTTCTGATGTGAGATATAGCACTGTTGGCCATGAGTTCAGTGCTAATGAACCAACAACATATAGCCAATAAGGAGTCTTCAGATAGAGCCACACATAAAACAGAGTATACATTGCTCTGTGGATGAACATGTTGTGACCAGAAGCTCGCAGGAACCTAACCCTGGATTTCCCCAGGAACAATGGCTCCATAGTCACTAACTCAGTGTTCAGAGACTTTATAGAACATAACTACCATGAATAATGAGAATCGACTGTATCTTAAGTTCCTATATTGGAATACAGGTTCCTGCATAGTTTGGGGTTCATTCAACTTAGTCATCTTCCCAACCTCTATAGATATTAATATTTAAACTTTTTTCACATCAATATTACTATTTATTTAATATCACATTAGACATTCTTTCTGATAAATTCATCCTATTTATATCCCAAAACACTGAGATTCAATTTTCTCGTCTCTTTTCTTTATTCTATTGGTTCCTTTCATTCCGTTTTCAGAACTCTAGTGTCATTTGATCTGTTTGTTTCCCTTCAAGTCTTCAACTAAATCTCCTTTATTCTCAAAACACAAAAGTGAATTCTTGTCTTAGTCAGAATGGGCTAAATTTTGCTGCAGGAACAAACAATCCCAAATCTCAGTGGCTTGGAACAATGAAGAATTTTTTTTTCTTATACTACATTCTCTCTCTGATTAGCTGGGGGTCTTGCTCCATGTCATACTCACTCAAGAGAGGCCAACAGCAGAGCCCCCAGAGCTGGGAAGAGATATTTCCACATCAGTAATTGCCACCGTCTATCATTCTGGCTTATTCTCTGTACGCACAAACCGCATTTACTCTCTCTCCAAGTGAAAAAAGCACCACCAAATTCATCCATTACAGCATCGTGTACAAAGGCCAGAATTGCTAGAGGAAAAAGGATGAAATAAAATGGATGCTTAGGGACTAAGGGACTTTCCTAGACTTTAATGCTAAAACCATTCATGATGACATCTCTTGGATGCATTATGATTGACTTTCCACTCCAAAATTAGGCCACATAAACATAAACCACTTCTGCCAGTATTTATGTGGTGCAGAGTACAGAAGAATTGCCAACCTAATGTTGATTCCAAGACGTGTAAACGTCCCAAACCCTGTTGTCTCTGAAAGTCATCCCTGCATCACGTCCTCTTTTATAGGGTTGTGACCTTGGGGACTTGGACAGTTCTGCCATTTTACCATTTTAAATTTTCACACTTCATTGTGGAGCAATCAGTGGCATCAGATGTCAAGTTGCCTGATTTTTGCCAGTTGTGTTGGAGTCAGACTGTTTGGGACACATGGACCCCGCCCCGTTATGTAATGGATTGCCTCTGGTTCTTCAACCCCCAAATGCCTCCCTGCATCAATGTTCTGAGAAGAAATGTTTCACTAAATCAAGTGATAGATTTTCACCAGTTAAATAGAACATATTTAATCAGGTCACAGTCATCTATAATTAAATTACCTCTCTGGTACTAAAATAGGGTCCAGATTCCTTGGGCGTACATTCTAATCCCACAATAATCTTGTTCCTGATTAGTTTTATGTCCTCATGTTCAACTTGTGACAAATATATACCCCACATTGGAGTCAGAGCACAGTCTTTAACATTGTCATTTCTGGCCTGGACCTAGCCTGAGTTTCAGTTGTTAGTATCAATCACTCTGCTTGGAAGAGTTTGTTCATTCATTCATTCATGCAGGCATTCACCTAAACTTGATGCACTCTGCTATTTGACTAGTACTGTGCTAAAAACTGAGACTACAGACATAGATGAGATATGGTCCATTATGCCAAGAACATCTACAATCTTGGAAAAGGAACTGGACACCCAGTAAGCAAGAGTTTAACCCCAGAAATAATAGAACATCTTCCTAAATATCTGCCAGGGCTAACTCGAGTCAGTGCCTTGCATTTCATCTCCCTGACCACCTGAGCTACATGTCACCGCGCCACATGTCACCTCTCTCTAATAAATTTCCAGAATGCCTTGCTCTGTTTAAAGTAAATTATTTTGACATGTGGCTTTCTGCTGTTTGTGACTTTAGGACCCTTGATGACAATAGAATCTCTATATATCAACTGGCATTTACTGGATTCTAATTAAACATCATTGGGATGAAAGAGTGCTTATGCAGAGATCATTAAGACAACAAACTTGAATGAGCATCAGACTCACCTGAAGGGCTCGTTCACACACAGAGGCCTGGGCCCCACCCCAGTTTCCCATTCGGTAGGTCCGGAATAGAGGCTGTGAGTGTGCATTTCTAATAAGTTCTCAGGTGATGCTGGGCCCTGGGGACCCTTCTTTGAGAACCACTATGGTAATGATGCCTAGGGCTAACACCCCACCTGCCCAATCACACTCCTGCTTTTCCCAGTTTGTGCGTCCAAGTGGTTTACCCCATGTTTCTCACATCATAACCGAGCTGCATTAGCATTTCCTGAACTCCTCTTGCCCCTGTTTACTAAATATCTGACTTGTGTATCATGCTGGGCTATACACCAGGATACACAGTCAATAAGGGGCAGTGCCAGGCTTCGAGCAGCTCAGAAACCAGTGCACAGAACTAACACATCAACCCCGAATGGCAATGAGATGCAACAGTGGTGATGATTTGTGGATGCATGGGTGATGAGTCCTGCCCCTTCCGGGTGGATGGGACATGTACAGGTGAAGAAAAAAGGAATTAAGACATCAAATAAACCTAGATAGAAGTCTATATAGCAGTAATGAATTCCACAACTTTACTGGATGCTGAGATTTAAAAAAGTAGTAGAACCACACACCCATCCCAATGGGATTCAGTCACCCAATGAGTGATTTCAGTTCAGTCTGGTAAGTATTGAGACTGACATGAGCACTGGGAGCTACAGGAGCCAGACGTTTGGGGTGCACACGGAGTCCTGGAACCAGTGGCATCTCCCCAGTTGCTGAGCTGTGGTCCCCTCCTCTGGGCTGATTGTGGGGGGTGTGTGTGCACCTCTTGTCAGCACACTTCTCTTGCATTCCCTGATGTTGCTCCCTGGTGACCTCGCTGCTTCTTTCTCTGGTGAAGAATATGGGCAGAATTCTCTTTCTATTCACTGGTAGTGCAATGATTAGCTTCTTACCTTCCCCTCCTAAGGACTTGGGATAAACCCCCTCTGGAAAGGGCCAGAAAAAGCTATAGGTTAGGCCCTGTCCCCATTTCTCGTCTTGTTAGAGCTTCTAGTGCTGGTATTCTGAGAACCTCCTCATGGGCCTTGTGAATCCCTCCTCACCCTCCCTCCTGTATCTCATCAGTTCTTGTGCAAATAGGATGTTGTGCATGCTGACTGAGCCTGCGATGTTTCTGAGAGTAAATCTAGATTCCCACGTAATCCTCCAGTTCCTGGAGCTCCCCATTCTTTCCCCTCAATTGAGAGCAAACATATTTATTGCATCAAGGGAAAAGTAAGATGGTATCAGAGATATTTAATGTTTGCTGGTAAATATGGTAATTTTCCCTCCCCTGTGTGTCAGCAGGCTTTCCGGTCCTGAAATCCATCATGTTATTTGACAAAGCAAAACCCTGTAATCCTCACTGCATTCTCGGAACATTTAAGATATTTCCTGTGCCGGTTGCCACTCTGTATAAAGACTCCAGATGGGCACTGCTTGTCCTAGAGGCATTCTGTTCCACTGTGTGAACTGCCTGTGGCCTTGGTCCCATCTGTCTGCTTGTCTGTTTCCCTAATCCTGCTTCCTGCATGGCTACACGCAGCATTACACGGGCAGTTTACACTCCATCCGTCATCCTCTGCCTTCACGAACTCTCCCGAGGTTTTGCAATATGGGTCTGCCACAAGTCCTGGTTTGCCTTGTGATTTCCTTGTTGTTAATGTTCACGTTTTTGAGAACAATTTTTATGAGGACATTGAGCAATACACTACCTATACTTGTGATACATTAAACCAGCACATTTAAAGTCACTATTTAAATCAATGCAAAGGCAAGATTCAACCACCCCCAGATTAACCCAAAATTAGCAAAAAAAGATTTTAATTTAATTAAATTTAATTTTTAACTTCTTCAGAAAGAGATAACAACTTCAACCACCCCTCAAGTGTGTGCATGTGGAGAGACAGTGGGATTCAAGGGGAGGAAGAACAATGAATTAAGAAACTGAGAGAGGAGCTTCGGTCCTGGCTGACTGAGAAATCGCATCGAGCTCTAAACCTCTTGCTATTGGCCCTTTTCAGCTCAGAAATTCTTCAACTCTGAATCATAGAACTACTGCTTGAATTCCAATCAATTGAAAGAGAATTCATTAGGAATAAATTTTTGTTGGGCCTAAAACTCAAGTTCCATCCTTAGCGGAACTATGGAAGGCACTGTGAACCTCAAGCGACAGTCAAATCTCCACCTGTCTACATCAGTAAAAAGATCTGCATGTATATTACTGGGAAATACTCACAGGAGTGCTCAATATAGCAGCTATTCTTGTCAAGGTCCTTGTAATTTAACTTTTAGAACAATTTTGGCTTCAAAGGGTTCATGTGAATTTCTCTTATCTTCCATCATCTAAGGAAAACTTAAAAGGAAAACCTTGAGATAGATGAACTGTTCATGAAATACTTGTATTCATGGTTTCTGGTGGGTTAGCAAGCTCCGAGCCCAGGGTGCCGTGGAGACACACAAGGGGCGAAGTGTGCAGGTCCTGAGCCACCCAACAAGCACCCTGAACGTGCCATCATCCTCCCATTGCCAGGCTCCTGTGCTCTGTTGAATCCTGATCTCAGATTCGCCTCAGACCCTGTTCATTTTGCTCACTCCAGCTGGCACTTGGCACCTGTGCTTTTGATGTGATTATTTTAGATCTATCCCACTTCACATAAGTTTTAGGGTGGCAGGAAACTTTGGCATTACACCATAATAGTCCTGTTTTCTCCTCCAGAAACTTTGAGAAATAACAGTAAAAATCTGTACCATTTATTGATCAAGCAGGTTCCCCATGGCAGGCTCTTTGCTCAGGGACTTGGAAAGTTTGGATCCTCTCTCGACCCTCCAAGACAGAGCGAAATGCATTTTATAGCGTGAGGAAACTAAGGCTCAGAAAACTGCAGTGACTTTCCTGAGGGCACCCTGCTGCTAGATCCTGGTTCTTGGGGTCATCCCGAGCTGTGAGGCTCCACGTGCATGGCCCGTACATCATGGACCTGTTTTCGCTATCTACCTTCGTCACCTGCCTTGGCCCTGGCGGCTCCATGTCCCGGCCCACGGTTCAGCCTGCACTTTATCTGGGCTGGTTGTGGAACTGCAGTTCACACAGACTCTAAAACCAGAATGTGGCATGGCCATTGAGCCCCAGCTGGGTGTAGACAGACCCTGGCCACGACTCAATGTTGTATGCACAGCAGAGGCGCTCTTCCGTAAACCCACTGGGAGATGGACGTGTCCTGGACCAGAGGGGGAGTCACTTTGGATAGGACCTTAGACCTGGGTTGCAAGAGGATCTCCTTTCTTCTCATTAACTGCATGCACTTATTGACTCTTTCTGTAATTATTTACTAAGCAACTTCCAAGAGCCTCTCATTTCTTCTTGTTAACTACATGCATTAATTCACTCACTCTAACTGTTGACTGAGCACCCTCCATGCGGCAAGCACAAACACACTCTCTCTGAGGGGCAGTGTCACCTAGAGGTTAGAAGCACAGACGCTGGACCCTGGCTGCCTGGGCTTCCATTTCAGCTCTACCTATTTTCACCTGGGGGATATTGGGCAGGTTTTTAATCTTTACATGCCAGATTTTCCTATTGAAAAAAATTCTTCTAATGTTGTAATGAGGATGAAGTGGTCTAACATTATGCGTGTAATTTGCAGGAGAGTGCTAGACATGTGGTTATATAATTTATGTCTCAGTTACCCCAGGCTGGATGCCTTCCCTTCCCTGGACCCATACATTCAACTATCTATGTGGTATTTCCACCTGGAGGTCCACAGACCTCTTAAAATCAGCATGTGTAAGACAGAGCTCATTGTTTTCCCCTGAATGGCTTCTTTCCTGTGATCCTTATCTCAGTAAAGTAAACCATCTTCAACCACGTGGTCAAACCAGAAACTCTGGGGTCATCCTTGACACTTCCATTTCCATCTCGCCTTATAATCACCTCATTCTGCACATTTTATCTCCTTTATTCTCTCAAATGTACACACTGTTTTTCATCCCCTCTGCCGGTGCCAACTTTATTCAAGTGTTAATTTCTCATTTGGATTATGGCAACCATCGGGAAAACATGTTCTCCGTTCTGCCCTCAGAGAGATCTTCCTAAAACCCAAACTCGCGTCTCTCCACTACTCGAAACCCTGCAACGGCTGCCACGATGGTCAGCGCCACATTCAAAAGCCCTGGTGCCTCCTACAGGGCCTTGCATGCTCTCGTCCCGCTCACCCCTCCAGGTGCAGGTCCTGTTGCTCCCCGCTCACACGCCAGGTTGTGGGGTGCTGGGCAGCCTGTAGTTCCCCCAACTGGGAATGTTTGGTTTTCTTTCCGTGCAGCTGCTCAGAAGCCCTCACACATTCAGTGGCAGGCCCTCCTTCTTGTCATGAGTTGTCATCTTGGGCCCTGGCTTCTGGGCCCTTCCTCAGCCCTCCCCTCTCTGTCCAAGTGTGATTTCCTCCCACTGGAAGCCTACTCTGTCCTGACGCTTGGACAATGCCCTGCTAAGCCACACATGTTCCACAGCCCCTGAGATTACATCACAGGATACCTCCTATCCTTAAACATCTAAAATGGTGCAATAACATAAAAAAGGCATTCACATATATTTGATGAATGGCTGTGTGCATGGATAAATGAGTGAAAAGATAGCCGGAGAGATGGATGCACAAATACACCTATGACAGGATGGGTGGAGGCATGGCAGGGTTCCAGCTGGGGGCAAAAAGAGGACATCGTTGCAGGTGGGAAAGGTTATTAGTAAAAGTCACCATTCTGGACACATACAAGGCAGGTCCCAGGAGCATTCTGCAGCCAGGGTGGGCAAGCAGAGTGTGAGAGTAGGAACACGATAATGCGCAAGTCGGGGGAAGCACACACGTGGCCTAGAAGGCTACAAACAAGGTTGTGGAGTTGACTCCCTCATCATAGGAAGGCAGCAGATGTCTCTGTTTTGGGTATTATTTGAATTTTGAAAAGAGTATGAGCTAAGACAAGTGAAGTGAGAGCCCACTGAATCTACTCATTAGGCTGCATTTCAGGGAAGATACTGTTTTGGAATCAGCACTAAATTCACACCATCTGCAAAATGCTCAGAGCTGAAAGAGACCCCTTTCCTGCCCACCTGCCCCGTGAAGCTGAGAAATCTCTACCATGAGCTATATTTCCCTATTTGAACTCAAGATGGCTCATTTCCTGAAATCTGGGTGGAATGCTGGCCTTATAACCTCAGCTAGTAAGTTGCAAGGTATTGAATAAATTCAGCCATCCCTGAAGCATAATTTATTTGGAGTGTGATAAGAACATGCTTGACCCTTAAAACCACACTTTGTAAATCCCTAATTTCACAAATATGGTTAGAAAGTTGGAGGAGACTTTATAGAAGCAGGAGGGGAAATGGAAGATATCTGTGTTGGGTATGGCTATGTCTCACTTCAGAAAATAATGACGTTTAGGTGAATACGGGGTGTGGTGATTGCACCTGACATAGCTGTCAAGCCAAAGCATCACGACTTGTTGTGTGCACAGGAGGCCTCTGCATTTTATCAGATGAAGGACTCACTTTCTGTACATGAGAGCTCTGGCCTGTGGGATCCCTGCTAGGCTGCTGTCCAAGGAAATCCATTTCCAGTTGTTTCTCCTTCCTTTATTGACCCAGCACCTTTCAGTACAAATGTGATAGTTGAGGCCTGCACGACCAGCACGGGAAGAAGCAGCAGGCATGCAGTCAATGCATTAAGGCTGAAATCTGAGGATCAAGTCCAGCTTGGTGGGCACAAGAACTGTGGTCACACAGAGCCCCATGCTGGAGAAGGGGCCTGCACTTGGTTCAATGCCCTGCTGTCATCCTTGTGAAATCCTTGATGATTTATGAACAAGGGGGCCCTGAATTTTATTTTGCACCAGGTCCCACAAATGTTGCAGCTGGCCCTGCGGATACCTCAGAGAGAAGCAGAGTGACCGTAGGCTTCCTTTCCTCCCTGATAATGGGAAAGATGGGCCTTGAGAAACAGGCTTGTTTGGACTTATGTGGATCAGATGGAATAGTAGAGTTGAATGTGCTCTTATGAATAGCTATAAAGCTCTATGTAAACATCAACATCACTCAGAGTTCTGTGTTTATCACTCCTAATCTTCAATGGCCTGTGGCTGAGAGACACGGTTTTTCTGTTCTGGTTCGTTGAGGGCTCTGTGAAGTCTTGCTATCTGCCCCTACCTCTGGTCCCCTAAACACAGCCTGCTTCAAAACAACAAGCGAATCTGTGAGCTTCACCTGTCCAAGGTGCCTGGCACTCCCTGCCCCCTCGCTCTGGAATTCTGCCTCATCTGGGTCTGCTGTGCTGCGTAGCCCTGCCCACCATCAATCCCCAGGGAATGTTTTTCTCAGGCTTACCATCTGACGGCCTCTCTTCACAGACTGCACTCCCTGGCCCCATGGGAACCCCTCTCCTCGGAGCTGTCACCACCTCCCTGTGGCTCCCTGTGCTTTCTGCACCCTCCGTTTAAAGCTCTTCTATGAGACTTATCCTATTGTATAAGTACAGTAAGTATTAAATGACTGGTTGATGAATAGTTTTATGAGTCATAAATTCTGTTAGGGTCTTGTGCTGTCCTTCTCTGCTGAGTATATGATGTAGAGACTCTCCATCTGAGTGGATCATTACAGGGATCCCATTAGTCTGTGATTCATTTTGTAAGAAATACTGGTTTTATTCCTGAAGGAAAACATTTCAAATTGTTACGAAATAAACGTTGAGAGAGTCACAAGGGAAAATAAGATCTTTTGGAAATCCCTGAGTGTCACTTCCTTTCATCCCTAATGGCAACTGCCATAGCGGAAGTGACCACCATCCCACCAGCACTCCCCAAAACGAATGCCACAGCCTCCTAACCTGGTTTCCTCACTGCCACTCTTGCTTCTTCTACAACCCTGTCAGCACGATATCCAGGGTCACGATTTGGACTATAAATCCACACTATTGCAACCCAGATTTAAACCTTTCCACTGTCTCCCACACCCCCACCCAGAATGAAATCCAAACTCCACGCTGTTAGTCCTGCATATCCCTCCATGGTCTTGGCCACTTCCTCCTTGCTTGCCCCTCCATCCACTCAGGCCTTGTTCACGTCCTCAAAGTGTCCTAGCACCATCCTACTTTAGACGTCACACGTAGTCCCGTCCCTAGATCCCTCTTCCCACCACTGGCCTCGTTGTCTTCTCTAACTCTCAGGGCCCGTGTGTCTGTAGCCTTCTCAAGGAGCTTCCCGAGCATCCTTCTGATCTCATGCTTTACTTGCTCGTGTGCCCTCACTCATATCTTAGTCATTATCCTGAATAGAAGGTGTCAAGTGCATAAATGTGCATCCATCTGGGCATTGTGTTTGCTTACAGGTCATCAGAGCCATGGGGCAGATCATCAACCCCATGCCAGGACAGCAGGCTCCAGGGCCCTTTTCTTCAATTATTTCAGACTCCAGCATAGGGCTCATTCAGTAAAGATGTGTTGAATAAACAAAGAGATTTATTGATGCAACTGATTCAGTGATGTGCTCTGATAGAATCTACAGCACATCATGAAAATTTAGATAAACATGAACATTCTCATGTTGGCACAGGAAATCATCCTCTAGAAGTGGACGCAGAAGAATCATTGAAGAAGACATTGGGAGAGGAGGATTCAGGACTTCTAAGGTGAGGACCCTCGCTTGGACCAAGATGGAGACACAGAAACTAGATTTATGCTTTCACTTGAAACTACTAAAAACAAACAGATAAAATGAACACAGCGATGGTTTTCAAGACTTTAGAGACGAGGCCGAGACAGACACTGACCCCTGAGAGAAGGGAAACAGATGAGGTGGTTCCTAAAAAGCCCCAGGTAATTTCCAGGCCCTGGTGCAGGAGGAGCAGACCTAGGGGGGACTCAGTGTGTCTCAGAGGGAAATGGAGCTCATCAGGGAGGCTCAGGCAGCTGGGTCTTTCAGAGCAGAGTTCCAGAGAAGAGAGAGATGCACTGAGAGAAAGAACCCCAAGATCAGCAGAAGGCTCCCCCAAGTCCTCAGCCAAGCACTGCTCAGCCCCTGCATGTGAGGAAATTGCATGAGGCCAGGAAAGGACCAACCGGACGGATAAGAGGCACCTGTCCCTGGGGCTCACACAGGAAAGGAATATTGCATTTCCACCAGCCCTAATTCTCAGGGCATCGGGGACAGTGCTCAGCAACGTTCGGCCTCAGTAGTGGAGAAGGCAGTGATCAGCTCTGGTCCCACCAAATCAAGCAAGATCTGAAAGGATCAAACAGCTTCCAAACAATTTTAGCAGCAAAAGTCTCAAAATACCTATAGAAATATCCAGCACATGGTAGGGTAAAATTCTCAAGTCTGGCATCTAATCAAAGATGATGGGTATGAAAAGAAAGTGGAAAATTACTCACTGAAACTGACCCAGGAGAGACCCAGCTGTGCGAATTGGCAGGAAGGACAGAAAGTGGTTATTTCACCTGTGTTCTCATGTTGCCGAAACAGAGGAAAGAAGGAGGGACATAGGAGACATAAAAATGTTCCAGCCACACTTCTAGACATGAAAACGACAGTATCCCAGATGAAGAATATGTCATGGCACCACAGGTACAACCCTGCAGAAGAGAAGGTTGGTGAGTCTGAAGACCCAGTGATGGAACCTGTCCAAAATGAAACACGAAGGGGAGACAGACAGAAAAAAAAAAGAACCAGCTTCAATGAGCTGTGGGACAAGATTGGGCAGCAGAATAAGATGCGTAACTGGGGTCCTCAAGGAAGCGAAGAGGGCAGAAAGATATCTGACAAAACAGTGACCTAAAATTTTCCAAATTTGAGGACATCTGTAAATCACGAACGCAAGTAGCTTAACCAAACCCAAGGCACAAAAATCCTGAAGGAAATTGCAGCAAAGCACATCGTAATCCAACCGCTCAAAATCCATGATAAAAAGAACATTTTAAAAGCAGCCAGAGGAAAAGGAGGTGCAGATACAGAGAATCAGAAGTTGGGTGCTCCTGCGGCTTCCCAGGTGTGGTGGGCTGCAGATCCTGGACCCCGGCCCATGGCCCACTCAGCCCCACAGGAGGAGCAGGTCAGGTGGCTGATGCACCTGTGTGACAAGAGTAGGGACAGGAAGCCCAAGAATCTGGGCTGGGCTACCAGACAACCGCCGCTCCTTATGGTGGCTGGAGAGGGGACTGAGACTCTGGAAGAGAGAGAACCACAGAGGAAGACCCCCTCAGCACTGAGAACTGAACCAGGGAGCCTGTCCCCACTCCCCTCTCCTCACAGCGCTGTGCCCTCTGCTCTCCCCTCTCCCTGGGGGGTGGGGGTTGCAATCACTCCTATATGGCCTGTCTTCAGAGTGACAGTTTGCTCCGGGCAGGGGGTCCTATTCTTTATCGCCCTACCCCCATCCTCTGCAATCTGAGATCCCAGAAGAGTAACAGACACAATTTCAAGCTTTAATAAACATGTGTTGAATAATGACTTAGACACAATGCTTCCAAAAATTGCTTTCCCTTCAAATGCATAGCTATACTATAAAAAATATAATATAATATATGAGTCTATCATATATGATTGAGATAGTACTTCTTTCCTGGGGGTAAAGCAAACCATAGATTAGAGGATCCAATATCTTCAATTCAGATTTTTGTTTTTTTTGTGATTAGTCACCAGACTTGAGAATTTTCTATTTGTTTTCTTCATTTGGGAAGCTTTCTAAATAAACTGTCAGATGATTAAGCAACTAGGATGAATGTATTAATTTTCATAAAATAACTTTTGACTTATTAAATACATTAAATCAGCTTAAGCCAGAGAAAGATAGCCTGGGAGAGATTCCCGCTCCCTCTAGGATTTCCATTTGTCAGCTATGTGCAGACTCATCTGCACTTCCTGTCCTCGGCAGGGTCAGACGCCCCGTGTACCAGACACCAAGGCATTCCTCGGGGTCTGCTAGAAGGAGGGAGTACAGGAAATCCCGCAGGAATGCCTCTGCTCTCAACATTTCCACTCTGTTTTATAGACCTCTGGACAAACATTTTTGGATCTGATGCCATCTGGCAGGGCTGCCAGGCGGCGAGGTGCCCTGGTGGCAGCACTTGTCACCAGGCTGGGATCATACCAGAGTCTGCACCCAGTGCTGATGTGTGGCCCCGCGGGGCCTGCCCTGGCTCACCCAGCAGACCCCTGTTGAGTGAAGCATCCTTCTGCTAGTACCAAGAGGTCCACAACGCACTGGTCACAGCAGCATCCTGGGGCCACTTCCCCACAAAGAAGTGGTGGGACTGACAGGCAAGAGACAGGTGACCTCGAAGAGGAGAGAGTAGAGTGAGCTTAAAAGCCTGTGGCCCTGGAAGCTCTGCAGGGTCAAACCTCTGCTCACTCGCGTCCCAAGAGCTGAGACTACCTGCTCTGTGGGTGCAGCCCAACCGTTGTGGGTCCCCCAGGGTTGAAGCAGGGGAAGAGGCGAGGAACTAGCATTTATTCAGCTTCTGTTAGATTCTGGGTGCTTCACAGAGGTCGTCTCATCTAGCCTCACACCACAAATGAGACAATGCACACGACCTTCCTTTGTGTGAAAATAAACAGGGACTCGGTTAGGCTCGATGACCACCCAAAGATACAGCAGTAGCAAATGGAAGATCCTGGATTTCACGCCCTCTCTGTCCAGCTCAGAAGCCAGTCTCCACCCCATGCATCAGCGGCTACTCAGGTGCTTTTAGAGAATTTCACGGGCAAATCCCTTGCTTCAAATGAAAGTAGATAAAAAATAAATGGATAAAAGTGCTACAGGTTGATGCAAAGGGAGACTACACATCTCGCCCTTGAAGTGTCCCTCATGAGTCTCCCTGATGAAACCCAGCTTCCCAGCCACGCTCTCCTTGCTTTGGTGTTGCACCTGAAATCAGGCTGGTGACAGGGCTCTACTATTGTGCTGAGGGGCTACCAGCAGATTGGCAGCTGGTACAGCGTGGCGTCTCCCTGTCTTGCCTGCTGATTGGGTTGCGCCTTTTACTCCAGGACAAAGCTCAAAGCTAACTGCATCCCTGGCAACCTCTTAATTTTAGGGGCTTCCTCTAGAGCTCTTGTGTCCCTCCTGCAGCATGGCCACTCTCTGTCCCCAACACTGTTCCCACAGCCAGTTCTGTCCTCATGTCACTATCCCTGACTGTCCTGTTCCACTGAAGTAGCCCAGCCATCAGAAGCTCGGCCACAAGGCAGGATGGTATCAGCACAATCAGAAACTTGTATTGCGTCTCCTCTCTCAGGTCCCACCCACAAGAGGCGCTCCTAAGAAGGTGTGCTGTGTTAAATTGTCCCTGCTGGCTTTCGTATCTGTGGCCAAGGGCGGACGTGCAGCTGAGAAGGAAGAGTAAGACCTTCTTGCAAAATCACCCTTAGAGCCCTTGTTGTAACTTGCTGCTCAGGGTAAGTGCATTGGTGAGGGAGGACCACACGAAGCCTTGAATAAACCCACACGCTCCATAAAAGACTGAAACACAGGATGACAACCGAGCCTTCTGAGCACCCAGGTTAGCCCTGTCTTCAGTTCTTCACATTCTGTTCCTGAGCAGACATAAAACAGACACATGGGCTGGTTCAGCTTGTGTGTTCCGGAATGTGAGATAAGGAGCTGAGTCCCTGTGGCGATGATCTAAAGGAACCACTGAGCTCAGAGGGACGTGTCTGTTAAAATGATGTCAGCTGCCACCTGGGACTGCCCGCTGCCCACCATGCATGGTGGGTACGTGGTCTCACCTCTGCTTGCCAGCCCTACAGGGAAGTGGCAGGGTGTCCACTTTACAGGGACATTGAAGTGAACTCCTGGAACTCGGGTCAGACTTGGGTCTTCCCAGCTCTGGGGACTGTGCTTTGAGCCCTGCACTCTTTCACAACTGGACACCTGCCTGTAACTCCTGCACCTTCATGCCCTGTGCTTCATGCTGCAATGTTACCTGTCCAGGTACACCAGCTACACTCACCTCCCTGTACAAAGACACCCATACACCTCCCTCCCACTAGTTGGTATCCCAAAGCTCTGCCTATCCTTCGGGGTCCAGTAGAAATGTACTCTTCCTTATTCCACCCTCACCACCTTCTGTCTAGGTGCAACTCAAAGTATTCCACTTCCAACAATCATTTCTTTGGTGGTGAGGTCAGTATCACTTGAGAAATGTTGAGTCAAGTCTGTCCCTAGTCAAAGTGACCCTAATTGGCCAAGTTTCTGGTAGTCTAGAGCTGAGCGATGAGAGGGCATGTTGAATTGGAGAGAACACCCCCACATGGAGCCCCAGCCCCAGCACGTAGCAGGAATGAAACAAACGCTTGTTGACCAGCTGGCTCAACCTGGCCTGAGTGAGGCTTGTGTGCTGAGGCTGTTGCAAGGGAGCCACTGCCCCACAGACTGGGGTCGTCCCTCCATCCTCACCTCTTGTCCCATCCAGACCCAGGAGGTTTCTCCCCTGGGCCAGAGGAATGTGCATAACCACCTGCACAATTCTTAGCTGCTCACAGGCCTCGTGAAGACAAAGACAAAGCGCTATGATGATTGTAATGGGGTGAGTGACTGTTACTGTTTTGTGATAACAGAGCAAACAACTATTCCCTTGAGCAAACATTCTCCTCCTTCATGGAAGACTGCAGGTCACCTGAGGGAAACTGCCCACTCATTACAAACGCCACTACAGTCTCTTTACTATATTTTATCTTAATTTTCTAAAGGTCCTTACACATTCCCGAGGTAAGGGGTCTTAGGCCCCGTGAATTGTTTCCCCTTATCCCAAAACAGAATGGAGTTTCTTTTCAAGGAAATGGATCCTAGTTATCTAGTTTACCCATTATTCCTCAGTTCCTCATCAATTTGTTTGTTCCACAATAGAGTGGGCAAAGATCTCTGAGGAGGTGACTATTTTGGAGAAAATAAACTAATCAGTTCCTTCAATTCAGTAAAGATCATATAAGAGGAATTGCTCTGGGTGCTGGAGGTGCAGAGATGACTGATACTGTGTCCACACACTCAGTTTACTCACAGCCCAGGTGAGGGGCAGACATATGCCCAGTTATGTACAACAAGCTCAGTTCTGTCATAGAAATCTGATTCATTCCGTTGGCAAGTCCACACAGTCGTCATGAATCAGGTCCACACAGTCGTCATGAAACAGGTCCACACAGTCGTCATGAAACAGGTCCACACAGTCGTCATGAAACAGGTCCACACAGTCGTCATGAATCAGGTCCACACAGTCGTCATGAAACAGGTCCACACAGTCGTCTTCATGAAACAGGTCCACACAGTCGTCATGAAACAGGTCCACACAGTCGTCATGAATCAGGTCCACACAGTCGTCATGAAACAGGTCCACACAGTCGTCATGAAACAGGTCCACACAGTTGTCAGGAAACAGGTCCACACAGTCGTCATGAATCAGGTCCACACAGTCGTCATGAAACAGGTCCACACAGTCGTCATGAAACAGGTCCACACAGTCGTCATGAATCAGGTCCACACAGTCGTCATGAAACAGGTCCACACAGTCGTCATGAAACAGGTCCACACAGTCGTCATGAATCAGGTCCACACAGTCGTCATGAATCAGGTCCACACAGTCGTCATGAAACAGGTCCACACAGTCGTCATGAATCAGGTCCACACAGTCGTCATGAAACAGGTCCACACAGTCGTCTTCATGAAACAGGTCCACACAGTCGTCTTCATGAAACAGGTCCACACAGTCGTCTTCATGAAACAGGTCCACACAGTCGTCATGAAACAGGCCCACACAGTCGTCATGAAACAGGTCCACACAGTCGTCATGAAACAGGTCCACACAGTCGTCTTCATGAAACAGGTCCACACAGTCGTCATGAAACAGGTCCACACAGTCTTCATGAAACAGGTCCACACAGTCGTCTTCATGAAACAGGTATATTATAATCAAGTCCATGAAGACCATAGGATTTCCCCAGACAAGAAGTGAATGGCATTGTCTCGAGTAGCAGTAGAGATAACAGGAGAAGTAACAGTAGTCATAGTAGACTGATGTTGATATTTTAATAATGTTCGTAGAGCTACACTTTGTAGGGTGTGTTCTATGGGCTGAGTCCTGTGTAAATATCTTCAGGTGCATTATTTTGTTTGGTCTTCACAATACCCCTGTGAGGTACATACTATAATAATTTTAGATGATGCAAAGGCTTGGAGAATTTAAGAGACATTGCCAGTTTTAACAGCTGGTGAGGAGAGGGTTGGATTTCACACACAGGCCTACTGGCCTGCAAAGCCTCACTCGTGGCTTCTATAATGGGAGAAAGATGTCCAAGAAAAATGAACAGCAGGGGGCCGGCCCAGTGGCATAGTGGTTAAGTTCCCGTGCTCCACTTCAGAGGCCCAGGGTTTGAGGGTTTGGATCCCAGGCACAGACCTATGCACCTCTTATCAAGCCATGCTGTGGCAGGCGTCCCACATATAAAATAGGGGAAGATGGGCATGGATGTTAGCCCAGGGCCAATCTTCCTCAGCAACAAGAGGAGGATTGGCAACAGATGCTAGCTCAGGGCTAATCTTTCTCACACACATAAAAAAGTAATGAACGGTAAGGCAGAGGCCGGGACCGGAAGGGGCAGTTGCCCAGGTAAGTAATGGGAGCCCAAGGTTTTTAGGCAGGAGACATATGTCTTCATGGCCCTTCAGAGGAGCGAGATTTTTGCCCTAAGCCCAGGGAAAAAGCATGAGCTGGGACCTGAAGGTATTGAAATGCCACACATCCAAGCAGGTCCACGCTTCTAGATAGAATAAATAAATCATGAGAAGGGAGGATTGTATCTGCATCTGAAAACTCAGCGTTTAGCAGAAGAGGCACGACAGCTCAGTGCTCTTGCATTTTCATGTGTTTAAAAGCAAAGGTGCACATACAGGCGGGGGTGGAATGCTGCACTCTCTGAAGAAATGCATCCTAATCAGAGGACTCTCTTGTCAGCCACGGGGCTCCGGTTTGGAAATTATAGGACACATCGTCCATTAACACCAGAAATAGGTAACTAAGAGGCATCCTGCAAGGCCAAAATGCAAGAAAGTCTTTGATGGAATCTTCTAAACACCTGAATTATCCATTTCTTAACGTGCATCATCTGTTCGGCTTTTAGATACACAATCCAGAATTTAAGTAATCTTTCTTGTTCCTTTGCTCAGCTCCTGTGTGCCAGACTTTAAGTTTTTTCATTGCATCCCAGTTTCTTGTGCTCAACTCAGATGGCAGTAATGTAATGTAGAAGGACACTGACAAAGTGACAACTTTCTAAGTTTCTGAACTTGAGACGTTGATTGTCTCCCTCTGGAATTATTGGAAAAGCTGAGTGTGTGTGTGCGTGTTTATGTTTCTAAGGAGAAGATCCAGCATCTCCTTAGATAGTCAAAGGGCTCCGAGGTCTCCCCAAAGCTAAGAATTGCTGTCTGTAGACTTATAAATAATAAATATAGAGTAGAATGCCTGCCAACACACGCATGTCTTTCTCTTAAAAGGAAAGGAGGGGAGAATTTTTATAATATCAGGACTTATGTTCTTCAAAAAGCTGATTTATAGATGTAATAAACAGAGAACCGAGAAAGACTGATACAGTTCATGCTAAACAGGACAGCATGCTGAGGTTTAAGTTCTAGGTTGGATGCTAACTTCTCATATGATTACAGATAATTTCTGATTCTTCCTGGGACTTGTTCCTTCATCTACAAGCCACATGGCTGAAACACACGGGCTGTAAATTATGTCCAACAATTAAGTCTCTAAAATGTCTTTAAAGAATATTTTTAAATATTTGGACTTTATACACTTTTTTTTTTGCTTTATATACACTGAGGACTTTGCTTGGAATGTACTTTTACCTGCACATGTTTTATAATACAGGTTCAACCTCTGCAGTGCCCTCAAGCCTCCTACCCAAACAGGTGAACTTACGCTCATTTCATATGTTAGACTTTACATGCAAACCGTGCGTGTTCAGGAATGTGCTTAGTTTTCTCCCGTTGCACAATGTTTAGTCATTAGCAGGCGTTTAACTTTTAGATGAGCGTTCTTTAAATTCCAATAATTGAATAGATTAAAATATTTTCCAAGATGATAAAGAAGTTACACCTACATCTGATAAAATAAGATGTTAAGGACCTCATAATTCATTTGGGGAGAAGACATACGATGAAAAAGGAGATGTGATTACTCATGTAAAGTATGCCAGGTCATGTAGGCAGTGGCTGTCATCTCCTTTGCCTGGACGCACCATTCTAGCTGTGTCCTGTCTTGCTCACGCCAGTTATGGCTGACTGTAAATCACTGAATACTGATAAGCAAGTGCTTTTGAAGCAGAGAGAAGTATATAATTGCCCCCAGGGTCATGCTCTGCATTCCTGCCTCATTAGATACCTGAGAAAACTGGAGTTGGGCTGAAACACACTTTAGGGATCTGCACAGCCTCACTCCACCCAAGTAACCAAACTCAGATTCTGATGCTGTCATAGCCACACCCTCAGAAACAGCCACGAGGCTCCTTGCACAGTCCTCTCTCCTCAATACTCAAGCTATTTCCAGTCTGTCATATTTGAGCCCCTATCTGTGTGATTCGCTATGACAAAAGCTACTGGAGACCTAGAGAAGAAAGATAGGTTTATTCCTGCTCTGTTCAAGTTGCTTTCAATAGGTACATCTGTCTGTCTGTCTATCTATCTATCTATCTATCTATCTATCTATCAATCATCTATCTACCATTTATCTATCTATCATAAGTCAAAATAATCTGCTTCAGAGAAAAACAAAGGGCAATGGAAGCTCAGAAGAAGCAGGGCTTGAGTATAGGTATGGGGCTAAGGAAATATATTTTAAATTTGGTTGCTTTACAAAAGGGTAGGATTGTATATACAGAGATATAAGAAAAGACTAAAACATTCTGGATGAAAGGAGAAGGTAAGTAAATATGTGGCTCTTTTCAAGGGAAGGTCAAGTTCTAGGACTGATCCCTGGGAATAAAAGTGGCAAAATAATTTGGGATCAGGTTATTGGAGCAATGAAGGAATGTGGACTTCACATGCTAGCCAATAGAGATCCATTGCATGTTTATTATTGTTTTTTTTCCCCCCCTGAGGAAGACTCGCCCCGAGCTAACATCTGTGCCAGTCTTCCTCTACTCTATATGTGGGATACCACCACAGTATGGCTGGTGAGTGGAGTAGGTCCGTGCCTTGGATCCGAACTTGTGAACCTGGGCCACCAAAGCTGAGTGCGTGGAACTTTAACCACATGGCCACAGGGCCGGGCCCTGTTATTGTTTTCTGTTTAGTTGTTTTTTTTTTTAATAGAATGACCTTTAGGGAGGATATTCTGGATGCATAGTGCTGGGTCATGGTGGATCCTTATACTAGGAGGAGGAATGGCCAAACAATCACTCCGGTCAGGTCTCCTATCTTAGAAAGTGCAGTAGTTCATTGTTCTCCATCTAGGTTCCAGAAGGGTAACTATCTGATTCTGCCAGCATTAACTCCAGGCCATAATTCACATTGTGGAAGGAATGATGTACAGTTTGTTACAATTTAGCACACCTAATCTGTAAACATGTGGAGCGTGCAAATAAATCTAGCATGTAAACCTGGAATTAGTTACCCATTATTCCTAAGTAAAGCATACAAAGCCACAGACCAGAGTGTTAATGGGCTCTCTCTCTCCCTTGTCTTCACCCCAAATGCTCATCTTCATTGCAGGTGCCTGGTGTGTTGTCATGACTTCCATGCGTTGCCCTGTAACCCCTTGTGCCCCAAACTCTTCTAGGAAATTTCTGGACTCAGAACAATACTGAAATTCCTTTAGGAGACCCAACACACTGCAAATCACTTCCTACAAAAGACTTCCTGTGGATGAGCCAGGAGTTTGGCATGCTCTATAGAGCTTTTTGACATGAGGGCAAAAAAACTGTACTCTGAAACTTAGAACACCATTTCCACATTCGTCAGAAGTGGCTCATGCCATGATATTCTCCCTGGAACATGATCAAATGCCATCTTTCTCCTCCCATTTCTCCTCTAGAGCATGTAGAGTCAGAGGAAGCCTATTTCTGACAAAGCACCAACATTTGGGGGCTTAGGTGGTCAACATTAAATCTTGCCCTTAAAAACTCACAGTTTTATAGGAAAGTAAAACCCAAAAATTTACAGTTCTGGATGGTTTCTATCATATTATGGACTAAGCAACATCAGGTTTTCCTTCTTGCAGACACCTCTAAACCTCATGAAGCTCTCATGGTCAATGTTGTGTGACTTTGGGGACATCAATCTGGAGACAGTGTAGCTTCTCTTCCTGAACCCAGCAATCCCTCCAGAGATGAACCCCTTCACTCTTCCACAGACCCTGTTAGTTACATGCCCTGGCCAGGGCAGTGAGAGTGGAAGAAATTTGGGAAGAGGCAGTTCACATGGTGACGAGGCGCCTCGATTTCGGGGCAAGAGTGTCAGTTCTTAGGCTTTAATCTCTGCACCTCAATCTTCTTTTTTGTAAAATGGGCATAAAAAATGCCTAACTTATAGAGTTTTGTGTGGATTAAATGAGTTAAAACACATGTTTAGAACAATGAGTCCTACATAATTATTAGCTGCTATCTTGATTACTGGACCCCTCCAGAAGATAACCAGAAAGATGCAGAGGACAATATGAAGTTTACACCAGACTCTTAGAAGCTCAAACAGAAGGCATGCCCAATGGTGTCAAGGCATTGTGTTTGAGGGGGTGCCACAAGACTGGAGCTTCTCTCCTCCTCTGCCATGGCTTCAACCCCTCCCTCTAAATCAACAACTCTAATGTCTTTTCTTAAGTTCAGATCACTGTCATGGTCTCCAGCCCAAGACGCAATTTCTCACTTATCACTTCCCGCTGGATATTAGATAGAAACATCAGCAATGGGCCTGTTGCATGGCCATTTCTCTTCTTCTATGTTCACAAATACTCCACATAGATCAAGGAAGTTTGGCCCTCCCATTTCAGTAAACAGCCTTTCTATCTTACCCCATCCCACAAGCCAACGATCTGGGTTAGGTCACAGGACATCTCTCCTCACTTGCCATGTGCAACCAGTCTTATCATTTCTGAGCCTAAACCATCTTATTAACTCAATTTTCTCTCTTCCTATGCTTCTCTCCCCAACAGAACCTCAATAGTCCCCTAAGTTGAGCCGTGGTCTCTGCTCACAGATTCATCCTGTACAAGCAAACTACATCATCCTGGCCAGCAGAGGGAATGGAAATTGACCCGGGCTCAGTTAATCAGATGCACCTGCCCCAGACTTCCCATTGAGAGAGCGATGTGAAGAAGCTGGACCATGAAGCACTATAGGGCAGAAACACGGGAAAGAATATTTTCGCACATACAAAAGATGGTTCACTACCTTGTATGGGAAAGCTATTCAGGCACATTCAGGGTACAGGACAGTGCCCTGCTGCGTGACCCAGGCAGCTTAGGAGGTGGAGGTACTGCCCAAGATGTGGCTGGAAGGGCAGGTGGAGGCTACACCACTGAAAGTCTGTGTGCCACGCTTTGGCATATAAATTAGGGTCAGAAAACTTAAATAACAGAGAGCTGGCATCACCAAGATTTAGCACATCATTTATAAACACTAAAAGATTTTTGTGTGTACAGTTTTTTAAACTAATCCAATGGTGTGTCAGGTAAAACGTCATAAAACTGTAATAAAAGCCAGCTGTATCTAAGGCCTTGGTACTTCCACATTCACAGCTGGCGTAAAGACACAGATGGACAGTGTTCTGGTTCAGAGCGCTCTGGCATGTTGACACCTGGCTCCAACCAGGAAGTCAAAGCATGGAGAAGTGAAAGGCAGAGCAAGGGTGAGAATCCAAACCTCCTGAGTTCAGGCATAGTTCACTTCGAGTTTAAAGCTGGGACTTGGGACGTTTATTATCTTATCTGAGCAAGCTTATCTGCTTCATAAGAGTGATGAGCTCATTTTTATGATCTTGCTTTGACTTAAAGGCTTCCCATGAGAACTTAATAAAGAATCCATAAATAAGTGTTTATCTCCATCCCTAACATAATCCAAGTCTTGTTGAGCTTGAAGTTACATTAAAAATTAATTTCTATATGTCTGAGTAAATAAAAATATACTGCCACTCATGTAAGTAAGAAGACATTAAAAGAGACACATTCTGAGCATGGCTGATAATTCTTGGATACACACATCCATTTTCAATAAACAACTTTTTTGCTATTGTCTAAGCAGAGCAATAGAATGTGAAAATATAAATTATATTCTCTTCCCTTAAAATATAAATTAAAATCCGATGGTATTAATAGATATGAAATATCTCGTCTTTAATTTCTGAGCTTGTGACACTTTCTAATCTTCATTTCAACATTTTTATGCATGGAATTTCATAACAGAATACAGAATGACAAAAATAGTGATTTTGCTCCTACCCTACTGCTGACTTCTAAGTGTTAAGCCAAAATATTTATTAGAGATGATAGAATAAGAACTATCATGATAGAAATTTAGACCATTAATTTTAGACCTCCCTTCCTTTGTAATGTAACTATTTAAAGCTGTACATTTCTTTTGAGAACATTTAAGACAATCTTTTTTTCATTTTCATCCATTTAAAGAATATATTCTAATTTTGATTGTGATTTCCTTCTTTGACCATTATTGTTTATTTAATTTCTAATTATTTGAGAATTTTCCAGATTTTTGTCTGTTGTTTATTTCTAATTAATTCTGCTGTGATCAACAGATATATTCTGTATGATTTGAATCCTTTTAAGTTTGCTGTGATTGGATAGACCAGGATATTGTCTATTTTCGTAAATGTTCCACGGTCGCATGAAAGCAACGTGTCTCCTGCTGTTGTTGCATGGTGTTCCATAAATGTCAATTAGGTCAAGTTCATTGATAGTGTTGTTCAAATCTCATCTGTATCTGTTATGATCACCTCTCATTCACCTCACTGGTAAAGGAGGGGCATCCTGCCTTAAATAAGTATAAGATAAACCTAAACACGTGACACACAACATCAGACAAATGAGATGAGCCACAATTTATTAGTCACATATAATCACATCGAAGGGAGGAGTACACTGCACACCACACAGGGCCACAGGGTGTTGCACTCACCAAGAGAATGAACCACCAGCAGCTGTGAGAGGCAGGCTTTGTACTAAGAAGAGGATGGGGTGACTTTCGATTCCTGGGACTGTCTTGTTTGAATAGTTTTGCAGGCTGACAGGGAGGTACAACCCAATAGGTTGAAGACCAGGTGGGGGACAGCTGGTCCAGCTTATAGGAGAACTGATCAGTGGGAACACTTTCTTGCTGGATGAAGGGAGCATATCTGGTGAGAGCATGGGAACCCATGATTAGAATTTTGGGGTGAACCTCAAAGATGTTGAGGCAGCACTTGAATTTTAGGTCTTACAATACAATACTCTTGCTGATTTTTTTTGTTCAACTATTCTATCAATTGCTGAGAGAGGAGTTGTGAAATCTCCAACTTGAATTTTAAATTTGTGTATTCCTTTTATTTTCATCAGTTTATATTTCATATGTTGTAAAGTTTCTTTATCAGATTTATTTATCCAATACATATTTAGGATTGTTATGTCTTCTTGCTGAATTGACCACTTATTTTTACGTAATATTCCATTTTCTCACGTCTACATTGGTATTAACTGCAGTTTTTTTATGTATAACATTTGCATGGTATATTTTTCCCATATCTTTTATTTTTGCCCTGTCTATGTCACTAAGTCTTTTTATTCAAGCTTTGTATTTTAATTAGAGTGATTATACCATTTACGTTTAATGAATTATATACTTGGGTTTATGTTTCTGGTCTTGTTTTCTATTTGCCTTCTGCTCTTTTTTCTTTTTCTTCTCTTTTCCTGCTCTTTTTGGATTCATTGAGTAGTTTTTAGTATTCCATTTTATCTCCTCAGTTAGATTACTAGCTATAATCTTTTATTTTGTTATGTTCCTCATGATTTGTGGCTTTTGCACATCAGAACCTAGTTTCTGGAAACAACCTTATATCAGTTTACTACCATTTCACCTGCATGTAAATTTTGCCGTTTCCTTGTCATAGATTTTGCATTGACACATGGTATAAATCTGTTATAAATCTATGAATACATTGCTATTATATGTGTTAGAATCTTTTCAATATTACCTTTTTCAGATTTACATTTTTATTTTTAATTAAACTTTTTATTTTGAGAAAATGATAGATTCACTTGCAGTTGTACTAAATAGTACAGAGAAATTCCATATACACTTTACCAAGTTCTCCCCTAAGAGAACATCTTGCAAAATTATAGTGAAATAACACAACCAAGATCTTGACATTTATGCAGTCGAGACACAGAACATTCTGTCACCACAGGATCCCTCATGTGGACCTTTGCATTTCACACCCACCTCCCTTGTCTGGTTTCCACATAGATGCCTGGCAACCCTACTCCACTCACATAATTTTGTTATTTCAATAATGTTATGTAAATGGAGTTGTACAGTATGTGACATTTGGGGACTATTTTCTTTTACTCAGCTTAATTCTTTAGACAGTCTTCCATGTTGTTGTGTCTATGAAAACTTCAGTCCTTTTTATTACTGTGTAGTATTCCACAGTATGGATGCACCACAGCTTGTTAAAACATTGCCTTATTGAAGGATATCTAAGTTGTTTCCAGTTTTGGGCTATTACCATTAAAACTGCAGTGGACATTCGTGAAGAGGCTTCTCCGTGAACATCAGTTTTCATTTCTTTGTGGTAAATGTCAAGAGTGCAATTGCTGGTAGGATGCAATCATATGCTATTGCATGTTTTGTTATTTTTTAGGAAGCTTCCAAATTGTTTTCCCGAGTGGCTGTACTATTTTGCATTCTCATCAGCATTTGATGTCACTGTTTTTTATTTTAGCTATTTTGATAGATGTGTAGTGAGTGGTATCTTATTGTGGTTTTAATTTACATTTTCCTGATAGCTAATGCTGCTGAACATCTTTTAATGATTTATTTGCCATCTGTATCTTCTCTTCGATGAATGTCTTTTCATGTTTTTTACCCTTTTTCTAGTTGGATTCTTTGTTTTTCTTTACTATTGAGTGTTGAGTGTTCGTTGTATATTGTAGATGCAAGTCCCTTATCGGCTTTGTGCTTTAAAATATATTTTCCCACTGTAACTTGCTGTTTTATCCTCTCAACAGGATTATTCATGGAGCAAACGATTTCCATTTTTACAAGGTCTGATTTATCAATTTTGCTTTTAACATATTGTGCTCAAATCAAAGAATTCTTTGCATAGCCCTGCATCCTGAACATTCTCTCTTACATTTTTCCCTCCATAATTATAGTTTTACATTTTACATTTAAGTTTGTGATCCATTTTGAATTAATTTTGGCATAGGTATGAGGATAATGTTGGGATTCTTTTTTTTTTTTTTGCCTATATTTCCAATTGCTGCAGAACAATTTTTTGAAAAGTCCTCCATTGTATTGCTTTCACTCTGTTGTCAGAAACCCCACTGGGCACATTTGTGGCAGTCTATTTCTGGATCCTCTATTCTGTTCCATTGGTCTGTGTGTCTATCCCTCCACCAACAGCACACAGTCCAATCACCATGATCTCTATAATCACTGTAACTATAGTAACTCTTAGAATCTGGTAGAACCCTTCCTCTCATTTTATTCTTCTTTGGCAAGATTGTTTTAGCTATTCAGTTTGTTTGCCTTTGCATATATGTCTAAATAACCTTGTCTACAAAAAATATTGTTGAATTGCAATAAACCTATATGCCAGTTTGGGGATATTTCACATACTTCCTATTTTGAGTCTTTCAATTCATGAATGCAGTATGTCTCTCCATTTATTAAGGACATCTTAGGTTTCTTTCACCAAAATTTTGTAATTTTCAGCACATAGCTACTGCAGATAAGTATATACTTGGTATAACTTTTTATTTTCTTTTGAGAAATTGTAAATGATATTGTCTTAAACTTTGATTTCCACAGTCATTGTTAATATATAGAAATGCAATTGATTTTCCACATAGTCATTGTTAATATATAGAAATGCAATAGATTTTCATGTGTGATCTTGTGATCGCAACCTTGATGAACGCACTTATTAGATCTAGTGGGTTTTTTGTTTTTGTTTTTGGTTCTGTAGAATTTTCTACATAGACAATCAGGTCAGATATAAATAGGGACAGTTTATTTCTATCTTTCCAATCTGTATGCCTTTTATTTCTTTTTATTTCCTTATTTCAGGGCTAGAATTTCTAGTGCTATGTTGAACAAGAGTGGTGAGAGCAGACGCCCTTCTTTGTTATCAATTTTAAGGGAGAAGAAATGGGCCATTAATATTATGTTAGCTGTAGCTACATCCACTTTGAATAGGCCCTTTATTCTTGTTTTCTTATTTTCAATTTGATTGATTTCTGCTTTTATCTTTATTATTTCCTTCCTTCCTCTTGCTTTCCATTTTGCTTTTATTTTTGTATTTTCTTGAGATAAGAACTTAGATTATTGACTTAGGACCTTTGCTTTTTTCTAATATAAAGATTTATTGCTATAAATTTTCCTCTCACCATTGCTTTAGCTGTGTTCTATAGATTTTGATATTCAAAAAGAATCCATTGAGTTCTATCTATTTTCCCTTTTTTTAAATAGATTTCTCTCTTTTTGTGTGTGTGTTGAAGAAGTTTGGCTCTGAGCTAACATCTGTTGCCAGTCGTCTTCTTTTTGCCTGAGGAGATTGTCACTGAGTTAACGTCTGTGCCTATCTTCCTCTATGTTGTATGTGGGACACTGCCACAGCATGGCTTGATGAGCAGTGTATAGGTCCACACCCAGGATCCAAACCCACAAACCCCAGGCCACCGAAGCAGAGTGCAAACTTAACAACTACGCCACCAGGCGGGCCCCTATATTTTCTTCATTTCCTTTGAAACAGCCTGTTTGATTTGTGAATTATTTAGGAGTCTGTTATTTAAGTTTCAATAGTTTGCAGTTTTTCCTACTGTCTTTCTTTTATTGATATCTAATTTGGTTTCATTACAGTCAGAAATATATTCTTCATGATTTCAGTTCTTCTAAATTTTATAAGGTTTGCTTTATGGGGCATGATATGGTCTATCTTGGTTAATGTTCCATCAGTGCTTGGAAAAAATATATAAATATATTTTTCTGTGCTTGGGTGGCATGTTCTATAAATATCAATTTGATCCTGTGGATTAATTGTGTTGGTCAGATGTCTGATATCCTTGCTAATTTTCTGTCCAATAGTTCTATCAGTTGCTGATTGTAGTCTTATAGTTTTTGAGTGTGACAGTCTATTCCATTTACCCCTACTTTACACATTCTAATCTTCTTTCCTTTCCAAAGTTCCAAGCCCTCTTCCATTATCATTTCCTTTCTGTTTAGAGAATTTCCCTCAGCCATTCTTTAAGGATAGTTTGCTAGCAGAAAACTATCTCAATTTTTCTAAGAACATTTTTAGTTCCTCGTCATTTCTGAAGGACATATTGACAGTTGATAGTTCATTTCTTCCAGTGCTTGAAAAATGTTGTACCACGTTCTTCTGGCCTCCAGGATTTCAGATGAGAAATCCATTGTTATTCTAGTTGGTCTTGCCCTATAATTAATGCACATTTCTTTCTGACTGCTTTCAAGGTTTTCCTTTGTCTTTAGGTGTCAGGTGTTGAATTATCATGTCTTTTAGCATGGAGTTCTTTAGGTTTATTCTGTTAGTTTCACTCAGCTTCTTGAATCTGTAAGTTTTAGGCTTTCATCAAATTTGGGAAGTTTTGGCCATTATTTCTTTGAATACTTTTTCAATCTTCTCTTCTCCTTTGGGGAGTCTGATCATCTAAATGTTAGTTTTGTTTTTTTTTTTCCTGTCCATTTTCTCTCTTTAGTTCACATTGAGTAAATCTATTCGTCTGTCTACAAGTTCACTGATCTATCCTCTGTCATCTCTATTCTACTATTGAGCTCATTCAGAGAGTTTTTTCTATAATTTTGTTTTTCAGTTCTATAATTGAATTTGGCTCTTTATTATGACTTCTATTTGTTTGTTGAAATTATTTTATTTGTTTCAAAAGTATTTTAAATTACTTGTTAGAATGTTTTAATTTTGACTGCCTTAAGATCCCCGTCAGATAATTCCAACATCTAATTTATCTTCAGATCCATGTCTTTTCTCATTTATATTGTGATTTTCTTGGTTCTTCACAAGACAAGTAACTTTCAATTATATCCTGGAAAGTAGCTTTCTTAAAAAAAATTTTGAAATGCTAGATCCTATTTAATCCCCCTGCTTAGGTGTAGCATGAAGGCTGGGTGGGTAGATGTGTATGTTCAGTTCCCTATGGGCCCTGCCAATGCCCAGCAATGTGGGGCACTGAGTACACTGCCTCATTGCGGATGAGGACAGACACCTGGCTCCACTCTGGTTCTGCTGATAAAACCAGGTGGAGAAGCAGCATCAACTTGCACCACCTCACTTTCTCTGAGTAGGAGTGGAAGCCCACCTCCTGCTGGGCTCTGCTGAAACAGGGGAGAGGAGATAGGAAGTGGAGAGCCAACTGGGCCCACCTCCTACCACCTGTCTACTTCTTTGATTCTTGGTGGGGGTTGGGACTCACCTGGTCACTGGGCCCTGCTCACATCAAGGGAAGGGGAAAGCGAAGTGTCGACCACTCCTCCTCAAATCACCTTGTTCTGACTCATGGGTGTCAGGTGGGGGTGGAGTCATTATAGCTAGACTACATGGGTCAGGAAAAATACAGCAGGACGGTAAAGAGTTTTTATTAGTAATGCTTTCTGGAACTTAGTTTGTCAATATGCATCAAATGTCTTCTAAGCACTTATATATGTTGCCCATTGTGTTTCTCAACATATGTCCTAATACACAATCCAAAATAGTAGCAATGCTATATTCCCAAAGATGGTCATTATAAAATAAATTGTAGTGAAAAATGAGACAAACACAATATTATGGATAAAGTTTGGATAAACTAATTATATCTACAAAAGAATGTGTAAAATCACTAAGATATACGAGAAGATTCATAGTAAGATGAGAAATATTCATATTGGAATGTTAGTTGTTGCTAAATTAGGATTTCAGGCAGATAAACATGTGTGGGTTCCTCTTTGACTGTTTTTGATCTAGTGCCAGCAATTTTATAGGACTCAACCTAATAAATCAAGAAGTTGAGTAGAAGAACTTTTAAGGTTCTGATATACTTAAGAAGAAATATCAGTCAGGATAAGACAGGCTGTGTTATGTACCAACATACTCTCCGTGGATTACAGAATATTTATTTCTTGCTCTTGCTACGTGCCCATTGTGGAGGAGCTGAGGACTTCTGCTCTCCTTTGGACACACACAGGGATTCAGGCTAAGGAAAGCTCCATGTCTGTACCTCCAAGAGCTTGCAGGAAAAAGAAAAGATATCAAATCATGCAACAGCTCCTAAAGCTTCAGCTGGGAAGTGGCAATGAGCGTTTACCCAGTTCTGTTTTCTACAAAACCATGAAGTTTGAATGCTTTTGAAGTAGGTATTTTGAAGAAAAACACTTTGTTGATCTTGTTTCTATAAACATTTTCAGTTTGCTATGTCTAAGCAGGCTAAGAAAAGCAGCCTCTAACTACAGATAATCCCTTTTTTCTGTATCGTAGACCCCTAAATGATCATCAGAAACTCTGTTACGATTTTACAAAGCATTCCTAAAAATCAGGCTAGACCCATGGTCTGATCGCCGGCATGATAACCAGTCAGGGTTTCATAAAAGTATTGACAATTTCAACTGAAATTCTCCCTGAGTTTTACAAGCTCTAAACACTCTTAAGAAATAGCGTATAAATAATGTCCCTATTCCCAGCAATTTAAGTTTATTATACAAAGGTGAAAATATGGTTTTACACTCATGTGCTTTGTACCTCGTTTGAACTTGCACCAATTTACTCTGATTATGATAATAAGAAAGCTGAGTCTATGTTGGTATTTAGGATCAGTGGAAAGCTTTTTTCTGGGCAAGAAGATATTAATTTAGCTGTTGAGAAATGGCTTGCTCAAACATTGCCTAACATGAGGAGTTCCAACTTGTTCAAACTCCTTACATTGTATGTTTGAATTTCTTTTGGAACCAAAGTGAGGTGAATAATACTTTTGGCAGCTACTTGAGCCATAGGTGGGTACAATCCTGACCTTTGCTTGATGGAATTTGATATCAGCGTATGGCCTTTTTTCTTGAGTCAGCACAATTTCAAGGTAAAGGGAAAATCATTTGGCTTCTTTTGTAATTCTTTGTGGAATGCAGGAGATTTCAGGATCCGTTCTAGGTTATCTGTGGTACTAAGGCTTTGGGACACGGATAAGGCTTTAGGGACCTAAAAAGAGAAAAATAAAGATTTATCCAGACACTCAGGGAAAATCAATGTGTGTTTGCACTGGGAGGTTGTCTTGGGGTGATGGTCACTATGACACCAAAGGCAAAGAGACCAGACGATATCTAGGATTAGAAAGAGAACTTATAATCAAAGTTCTAACACTATCCTTGAGAAGAAAGGGACACATACGATGGATAACTTGTAAGTAGATTCAGCTGTCCTGGAGTGTAAGCAGTGTGAAATGATTTTGTTGATTGCAAGCCCCGTCAACAGATTATTTAGATATTATCACTTAATTTTCCCAAACATCATATGAACTAAGCATTATTATCCCTGCATAAAGTTCAGAAAACTAGTTTGGAGGCCTTAAGTAACTTATCCTAGTTCATACATGTAAAATAATAGATCTGGAATTTGAACTCAGATCTCTCTGACTTCAAAAGCCTATATTTGTGTTGTTGCTGTTGCTGTTTTTAGATATACACTTCCCTGATGATATATGGCTTAAGGTTAATAAAGGAAAGGGAAAAATTAAGAAGAGATCTATGTCAGTTGTGCATATGGTGTGAGGTAGGAATTACAGGTTAATTTTCCTTCCTGACTGATATCCAGCTGAGTTCTACAGTATTTCAAAAATTAAAAGAACACTTTGTCATATACTGTATTGTCAAATATATTTCATACCAATTTTTAGCAATTCTATTCCATTCTACTTCATATGTCTGTAGGCATGCCAATATCATACTCTTGGATTACTCTGGACTTGTAACATGTTTTAGTAACTGGACGGGGAAGACACTCCATGATTCTTCATATCGATTTATTTGAATGCTATTAGGCATTTCTTCTTCCTTATCCAGGGTAAGATCATTTTATTCAATTTATTTATATATTTTTTGTGAGGAAGATCACCCTGAGCTAACATCCATGCCAATTCTCCTCTTTTTGCTGAGGAAGACTGGCCCTGGGCTAACATCCATGCCCATATTATTCTACTTTCTATGGGACGCTGCCACAGCATGGCTTGATAAGCGGTGCATAGGTCCAGGCCAAGGATCTGAACCTGTGAACCCCGGGCCCCGGAAGTGGGTATGTGAACTTAACCGCTATGCCACCAGGCCAGCCCCACATTTTATTTAATTTAAAAAATGATATTCTAATTAAAATTGTGAAACTATTTTAATTTATATAAAATTTAATTTATATATTACATTTGAAATAAAATTTAGAAAATCTTCTTTTATGAGAAAAATACTATGCCTTTTCAATGTATTCATTTCTCATTATTTGTCCTCTAATAAAATTATATAACTTTTTTTTCACTTGGATCATTCCTGTTAAAATCATTCCTAAGGTTTTTTTGGCTTTTTTTTTTTCTGTTGTGAGGAAGACCAGCCCTGAGCTAACATCAAATGCCAATCCTCCTCTTTTTTGCTGAGGAAGACTGGCCCTGGGCTAACATCTGTGCCCATCTTCCTCTACTTTATATGGGACGCCGCCACAGCATGGCTTAACAAGCGGTGCATCGGTGCACGCCTGGGATCTGAACCGGCAAACCCCGGGCCGCCATAGTGGAGCGCGTGCACTTAACTGCTCGCGCCACCGGGCCTGACCCTTTTTTGGCTTTTTAAAGTTTTATTGATGAGAAAAATCGATTTCCATTTTTATCTCTGGATATTAGACTAAATAATTCTACTGAAAAAATAAAATATTTAAAGCCATAGGAAAGTCAAAACTCATAAAATTACATGATCATGACATGCAGTTTATTACATATCAATTATACCTTAGCAAGCTGGATAAATAAACAATTTCATTAGCAGTACTTTTATCCTAAGTGTCTGTGAAAATATTTCAAATCAAGACAAGAAACCTAAAAACCATTATTTAAAAAATATTCACGTGTTTTACTACCTAACATTTAAGCATTATGGCAAGTTATGCCATAGATAAACAATAACAAATTAAGAGTTTAGAAAAATATTTGTAATATATAGATTAATAAAAGATTAATGTATAAAATATGTGAAGAACACTTAGAAATTAATTCTTTAAAAAAACACAAACAACTAAATAGAATTGTGGACACAGAATAAAATTAGGAGAATAATACAATGGCAGAGACATATGCCCAATATATATAAAAGTATGTTCCTACTCATTGATTTTCAACTAAATGCAAATTAAAGTTATAATGGGATGTTATTTTACACCCTTCTGGATGACAAAATATTTTTGAAGTGGTGTCTTTTGAGGGTATAGATTAAAGGTATAGTCTCTTGGGTTACTGCAGGAGGGTGGATGGCAACAGAATTTTGGAAACATGATCTAGCATGTCACTGAAATTTTAAAAAGGAAACACATATAATGTATTCTTTGACAATCCACTCCTCAGAACTAAAAGCACTGTTGTGTAAATAGTGCTTTATATATGTTGTATAAGTGTGTAGAATCTCTATAGCTATTATTCATACATACATATGTGTGTGTATAGAGAGCTATTATTCTTTAATATGTATATATACATATATATGTATATATATGCAATCATTGGTTGTGATAGCAAAAAACCTGCGAACATGTGAATACATATCAGTAAGGTAGTATTTAAATAAACAATGAAATATGCATGTACTTGAATATTACATGACAATTAAAAGAATGAGTTATATCTATATCAATTGACTTTGGTATACTAATTTAGTAATGAAATATATTTAAAATAAACTGCACATAATTAAAGGATACAATTTGATAACTTTTGAGATATGAATACGTCTATGAAACCAATAACACAGTCAAGATAAAGAACATATCCTTCACTCTGAAATATTTTCTTCTGCCCCTTTGAAATTCTTCTATTTTGCCCTTCCTGACCCCTTCCATCCCCGGGCAACTGTGAGTCTGCTTTCTCCTCCCTATAGATTAGTTCAAAATTTTTAGAGTTTTATATGAATGGAATCATACAATTTTTACTCTTTTTGTCTTGCTTCTTTCACTTGTTATAATTATTTTGATATTCATCCATGCACGTGTATTAGAGTTCTTTTCTTTTTATTGCCAAGTATTCCATTATATGGATACAACTCAATTTGTTTATCCATTCACTTATTGGTGAACATTTGTTTCCAATGTTTGACTATTACAAATAGACCTGTTAGGAACATTCGTGGACACATCTTTGTGTGGATGTGTGCTTTCATTTCCTTGGGTAAATACCTACAAGTGGGAAGACTCAATCAGTAGGTGTATGTTGGACTACATAGGAAATTGCCAGGCTGTTTTCAAAAGTGATTGCATCAATTTATGTTCCCATCAACAGTGTCTTAGTGTTGTAGTTTCTTCTCATTATCATCAACACTTGTTGGAGTCAGTCTTTTCAATTGTAGCCACTCTAATAGGTATATAATTGTGATTTTTCTTTATATTTCATTAGTGACTCATGATGTTGAGTGTGTTTTTCATGTACTTATTTACCACCTGAATATCTTCTTTGTTGATTGTTTGATCTAATCTTTTGCTCATTTTTAAATTGCGTTGTTATGTCATCTTATTATTGAGTTTTGAGAATTCTGTATTTTTAAGTAAACAAAAAAAGATATATATACTATGTAATCATTTAATGAAGAATATTATGAAAGGATACACTTTGCTGTTCACATTGTTTACCTGGGGATTTGGAAATATTGATAGAGGAAATGAGAAAAAAGAAGGGGTCCATACCAGAAAAGATGTAAAATATGTCCAAGATAAAAAAAACAATGAGGCATTATAGGAAGATAGTTATGTAAACTTATAAAGAAGCATGTGAATAAATGATCACCAAAATGTTTATGGCAGTTATCTCAAGATGGTACAATGTCAGGTGAGTTTTACCTTTTTCTTTGTATTTTGATATGTTGTTTGATATTTTTAAATTTATATAATTGCAAAATCAATTTTCATTGTTAACAAAACAGAATATTAATGAAATTAAAGGTCTGGGTCACTGGGAGGATAGTGGTGTTTGAGGGACAACCACAAATTTGGTTTTGGTTACCTACGGGGCTGAGAGAAGACCGTGGAATCTGATGTGGGCAGCTACGGCATGACTGCTCAAGTGGGGCTTCTGCTTATTGGCTTTCACTACTGTAAGGGAAGACAGCTTGGAGACAAAATCATCTTAGTACCATTAAATATTCACTTAATTTTCCTACTTACATATTGGGTCCTCCGTTTTATAATGAAGATTTCAGGAAATTGGTGACTACTCATTCTGCAGATTGAAAAAAGCATTCCCTCTGTCAACTTTGGGTCCTCAAATTCTGCATTGTCCTCTCCAATGAGATCTTTTATTTCCATAACTAGGATAAGTGCTCGCATTCAGGTGATTCATTTGCCAACCTTTTTAGTGACTCATTTGTTTGATTAAAAAGCTCAAGAGAGCTTTTTATTAGACACCATGGTGATAGCTAGTTTTAAGAAGTTGAATAAATACCAAAATGCAACCATGGTTGTTGGGTGTTTCCTTAAATTTAACTATGTAATAGAAAATTTCTGACATAAATACAACATCTAAAACTCCTAGAATGTCCTAACTGAAAGTGACTGAGAGGTCAACCTGCCCAACTCTAAGACTGAAAATTCTGCAAATATTTACTGAGGACCTACTATATAGTAGCACTATTATAAGTGTTTGGGATAATTCTGTGACTAGAATACATATAGTCTTTAATTTTCTTACTTGATAATATTGTGGGTACAGAGTAGGAAGAGAAAAGTAGAAAATAAATTTCTAAATGTAATAAAAAGTTCATCATATCATATGTTGGAAGGAGGTAAGTGCTATGGGGGAAACAGACCAGGAAGAGGGGACAGTTGGTACAAAGCCCTAATGTGAAATTGTGTGTTTAGGATCAGAAAGAAAGCCAATGTGGCTGGAGTCAGGTGAGAAAGTAATAGGAGACAGGGAAGAGAAGGAGGGTTAGGGGATTTCTTAGAACTGTAAGCAGTTGTAAGAGATTTGGCTTTTGCTTCAAGAAATATAAAGTGTCCTTGTAGGACTTTGAACAAAAGAATGGTATGATTGGATTTCTGTTTAGAATGGCTCATTCTGGCTTCTGCTCTGTGAATCTACAACACGGGACAATGATAAAAATAGGAATAACAAACAAGAGGTTATTTCTGATGATGGCAGCTAAGATTAAATATGTAGCAGAAGAGATGCTAAGAAGGGATCAGAATCTAGACTTATTTTATTTATTTATTTATTTATTTATTTTTGTGAAGAAGATCAGCCCTGAGCTAACATCCATGCCAATCCTCCTCTTTTTGCTGAGGAACATTGGCCCTGAGCTAACACCTATTGCCAATCCTCCTCTTTTTTTTCTCTTTTTCTCCCCAAAGCCCCAGTAGATAGTTGTATGTCATAGCTGCACATCCTGCTAGTTGCTATATGTGGGACACCACCTCAGCATGGCCAGACAAGAGGTGTGTCAGTGGGCGCCCAGGGTCCAAACTGGGGCTGCCAGCAGTGGAGCGTGCGCACTTAACCGCTAAGCCACAGGGCCGGCCCCTAGACTTATTTTAAATGAAAGCCAATGTTATTTGCTGGTATTTTGAATGTCAGACAAGCAAGAAGAGGGAATCAGTATTTTTTGCCTGAGCACCTAGAAGGATGAAAGATTGTAGGTCCTTGTAGAGAGAGAAGAAAAAAGTGGAAAGGGGAGCATCAGCCACTAAACACTTTCCCTAAAAAGTACCACATATTACCTCCACTAACATTCTATTCGTCAAAGTACGTTGTGCAACTATACTAGTATAAGAGGATGGGGAAATAAGGCACCTTCGTTTTCCAGGAAAGAGAGGGGGACCAGATATCAATGAAGTGTAGTAATGCTTGCCCCAGGAACTGTACTTCAGGTAACAGCAGACTTGGTAATTTTAAAGCATTGTCCTTAGGCGAATGAAAAAGCTGGTAAAATAGAAAAAAGCCCACAATTACGCTGGCACTAACAAGAAAATAAAGAATTATAAGGCTAAGGTCTGGCAAAACACATAAATATAAAACCACGTATTCTGCTAAGTTTGCTGATTTCTAAAGAGGTTTTTTAGGAGCAGTGCATTTAACAGCCCTGTGGGGTTAGGATTCCAACTCTCTTCAAAGGGAGTGGCAGCAATAAATTCCTCACACTTTGTGTTAACACTCAACACGTGGAAATGTGAACATTAAGTAGATGGTCACGTAGGGACTGAACTGGCCTTAAATATTTTAAATAATCTTAAGTCCTGTAACTGAATTTAGATGACTCTGAACACACCTCAAGAACCTGAAAAAGGCAAATATCTTCTAGAGGAATATTACATGTTTTTAGGCCTCACATTAAAAAAAAAATATTTTTCAAATGAAATTTTCAAAATAAAGTAACAAAATTCCCTGACCCATAATGAGACAACAGGGTATGAATGACAATCAAGAGAAACAATAGGTAATGAATACAGATCAACAAAGTCTACAGATACTGCAGAACCAGATACAATTTTATAGTACCTGCTGGCTCTGTTCAAGGAGAAAAAGAACAATATTTAGAATTTTATAAGGTGAAACTGTTAAAATGGACATAGAATATTCAGAAAAGAGCCAAGTAAAAATGGTAAAAATTAAAAATTCAATAACCAAAGTTAGAAAAAATGAAAGGTCTAATAATAGATTAGACAGAGCTCATGAGAGAATTAGAGAATAAAAAGGTAGACTAAAAGAAAAATATACGTAATAATTGATATGAATTTTACAACACTAATGAAAAATATCAACAAAAATTTCAAGAATTTCCATGAATTCCATCCATGGTAGAGGAATAAAAAGAAATTCACATCTAAGCATTTCCAAATGTAAGGAAAACTAAAAGCAAAGGGAAAAAAATTAATAAGGTACCCATAAATGAAATAAAGAAGAAGAAATAAGACATGCAGCTGATTTCTGAACAGGAAAAATTGAAGCCAGAATATGATAAAATGGTATCTTTAGTGTGCTGAAAAAGCTTACTGCCATGTGAATTCTATACTCATCAAAATTATTCCCCAGGAACAAATGTGAACCAATGACATCTCATATAAACAAAGACTAAGAGAATTTGTCACCAGATGGCCTGCACTAAGAGATGTACTAAAGGGCTTTCTAAGTCAGAAGGAAACTGCTCCCAGATGAAAGGATGAACATGCAGGAAGGAATGAAGAACAATAAAGAGTCTAAGAATGTGTGTAAATCTAACTGAATATTACTAGTACAAAACAACAGTGATAACGCTCTGTGGGGTTTCAAATACATACATAAAGCATTGACATACACAGCAAATACAACATACATGTGGGAAGGGCATAAATGGAGTAAATGGAATCCAAAGATCTTGTATTATAGTAGAAGAGGGAGAGAGTAAAAACAAACATTAAACAATGATACATTACAGAGGCATGTATTATTCTTCAGAGTACTTTCTGAAAAATAAACAAAGAATAAAAAGCATTCAAGCTAACAGAGATGGGAATCAACTAATAAAAAACACTTACCGAAATCAAAATAAAGCAAGAAAAGGGAGAAAAAAGTAATAAAACAGGTAGAAAATTATAACATACACATGAATATAGTAGAGTTAAGAAGAAATAAACAAGTGATCACATTAAGTGTAATTAAAGTAAATATTCCAATTAAAAATACAGATTATCAGGTTGAATTTCAAATTAACTTTATGGGGGCCAAGCAGTTAAGTGCATGCACTCTGCTGCGGCGGCCCAGGGTTCGCCGGTTTGGATCCCGGGCGTGCACCGATGCACTGCTTGGCAAGCCATGCTGTGGCGGCATCCAATATAAAGTGGAGGAAGATGGGAACGGATGTTAGCCCAGGGCCAGTCTTCCTCGGTAAAAAAGGAGGAGGATTGGCAGATGTTAGCACAGGGCTGATCTCCTCACAAAAAAAAAAAAAAAAAAATTAACTTTGTGGTACATAATGGGGAAATATTTATAATCAAAACTCCATAAATATTGATAACAAAATGATGGAAAATATATTCCATGCAAAACATAACCAGAGAAAACTAGAATAGCTATATTAATTTTGGAACTTGTAGATTTTAAGAAAGACAGATTTTATTGATTAAAATGGTCAATTCACCTGGAATATATAACAAGTCTAAATATGTATGCGCTTAACATAGCCTCAAATATATGTAAGGTAAATTTGACAGGAGTACAATTAGAATGCACCAACCCACAATCATAGTGAAAGAATTTAATACAAATCTAATAGTAATAAATTCAATAAGATGACAACAATCTAGCAGAGATACAGAACATATGAAAAATAAGAATATCAGACTTGATCTGACAGCTGTGAAGATTCATGCAATAATTACAGGACAAATATATTTCAGTGTAAGAAATATTTATTTCAAAAACATATTGCAGACTAGAGTTTTATAAAAGCAAGTCTCGTACTTCAATATCATAAAAGCCATATGTGACAACTTCACAGCTAACATCATGCTCAATGGTCAAAAGGCAAAAGCTTTTCCTCTAAGATCAGGAACAAGTCAAGAGTGCCCACTCTTCACCACTTCTATTTAACATAGTACTGGAAGTCCTAGCCAGAGCAATTGGTCAAGAAAAAGAAATAAAAGGCACTCAAATTGGAAAGAAGTAAAACTGTCTCTATTTGCAGATGACATGATTCTATCTATAGAAAACCCTAAAGACTTCACCAAAAAACTATTAAAAGTGATAAACAAATTGAGTAAAGTTGTAGCATACAAAATCAGTATACAAAAATCAGTTGTGTTTCTAAACAATAATAAAAACTATCAGAAAGAGATTAAGAAAACAAATCCATTTACAATTGTATCAAAAAGAATAAAAAGCTACAAATAAATTTAGCCAAGGAAGTGAAAGACCTGTAGACTAAAAACTATAAGACATAGACGAAAACAATTGAAGAAGACACAAGTAAATGGAAAGACATCCTATGCTCATGGATTGGAAGAATTAACATTTTTAAAATATCCATACTACTCAAAGCAATCTACACATTCAATGCAATCCCTATTAAAATGCCAATGGCATTTTACACAGTAATAGAAAAAACAATCCTAAAATTTCTATGGAAAAGACCCAGAATAGCCAAAAAAGACAAAGGACAAAAAAAAGACAAAAGACCCCAAATAGCCGAAGCAATCTTGAGAATGAACAAAGCTGAAGGCATCACACTCCCTAATTTCAAACTATACTACAAAGCTATAGTAATCAAAACAGTATGGTATTGGTATAAAAACAAACACGTAGATCAATGGAATAGAATAGAGAGTCGAGAAATAAACCTATGAATGTATGGTCAATTAATTTAGGACAAAGGAACCAAGAATATACAAGGGAGAAAGGATAGTCTTTTCAATAAATGGTGCTGGGAAAACTGGACAGCCACATGAAAAAAAATGAACCGGGACCACTATCCTACACCAAACACAAAAACTAACTCAAAATTAATTAAATACTTGAACATAAGACCAGAAACCATAAAACTCCTAGAAGAAAACATAGGAGGCAAGTTCCTAGACACAGGTCTTGGCAATGATTCTTTTGGATTTGACACCAAAAGCCAAGGCAACAAAATAAAAAATAAACAAGTGGGACCACATAAAACTAAAAAGCTTCTGTAAATACAGCAAGGGAACAATCAATGAAATGAAAAGGCAATCTACAAAATGGGAGAAAATATTTGCAATCATATATCTGACAGTGGGTTAATATTCAAAATATATAAAGAACTCACAGAACTCAATAGAAAAAAACCAAAATAAGCAATCCAATTAAAAATGGGCAGAGGATCTGAGTAAGCATTTTTCCAAAGAAGACATACAAATGGCCAACAGGTACATGAAAAGATGTCAATATCACTAACCATCAGGGAAATGCAAATCAAAACCACAATGAGATATCACCTCATGCCTATTAGAATCCTATTATAAAAAAGACAAGAGATAACAAGCGTTGGTGAGGATGTGCAGAAAAGGGAACCCTTGTGCACTGTTGGTGGGAATGTAATTGGTGTAGCCACTATGGAAAATAGTATGGAGGTTCCTCAAAAGATTAAAAGTAGTACACCTGAAATTTTTACAATGTTATAAACCAATGTTACTGCAATAAACAAAAAATAAAACACAGATTTATTCTTCAAAAAAAAAAAAAAAAAATAAAAAAAAAAAAAAAAAAAAAAAAAAAAAAAAAAAAGAACTACCATATGATCCAGTAATTTCACTTCTGGGTATTTATCTGAAGAAAACAAAAAGACTAACTCAAAAAGATATCTGCACCTCGATGTTCATTGCAGCATTATTCACATTAGCCAAGATAAGGAAATAATCTAAGTATCCATCGATGGGTGAATGGATCAAGAAAATGTGTACGTGTGTGTGCATATATATATACAATGGGGTATTATTCAGCCATTAAAAAAAAGGAAATCCTGCCACTTGTGACAACATGAGTCGACCTTGAGGGCATTATGCTAAGTGAAATAAGTCAGACAGAGAAAGACATATACTGCATGATCTCACTTATATGTGGAATCTAAAAAAAACAAAATTAAAATTAAAACAAAGTGAAGTCATAGATATTGAGAACAGACTGGTGGCTGTCAGAAGGGGGACAGGAGGTGGGGAAAATGGGTGAAATGTACAAACCTCCAGTTATAAAATAAATAAGTCCTAGGGATGTAATGTACAGCATGGTGACTATAGTTAACAATACTGTATTGTATATTTGAAAGCTGCTAAGAGAGTAGGGTGGGCAAGTGGTTAAGATTTGGCACTCTCGCTGCCGTGGCCCAGCTTCGTTCCCCAGTCAGGGAACCACACCAGCTGCCCATTGTTTGTCATTTTGTGGTGGCTGCTTGTTACTGTGATACTAAAAGCTGTGCCACTAGTATTTCAAATACCAGCGGGGTCACCCATGGTGGACAGGTTTCAGCAGAGCTTCCAGACTAAGACAGACTAGGAAGAAGGACTTGTCCACCCACTTCTGAAAAAATTGGCCATGAAAACTCTGAGAATAGCAGTGGAGCATTGTCTGACCCAGTGCTGGAAGGTGAGAGGATGGTGCGAAAAGACCAGGCAGGGTTCTGCTCTGCTGTACGCAGTGTCACTAGGAGTTGCAATCCACTTAAGAGCATTAACAACAACAAGAAAGTAGACCTTAAAATTTCTCATCACAAAAAAAAGTTGTAACAATGTGAGGTGATGGATGTTAACTAAACTTGTGAAAATCATTTCCCGATATATACATATATCAAATCACTATGTTGTACACTGAACCAAATACAATGTTATATGTCAATTATATCTCAATAAAAATATATAAAGTAGTTAAAAAAAGCAAGTCTCCACAAAATTCAAAATTTAAATGAGAGTATATGTTATGATCACAATAAAATTAAGCTAAAATCTACAACACGTTTAGAAATTAAGAAATAAATTCTTTTTTCTTTGAGGAAGATTGGCTATGAGCTAACATCTGTTTCCAATCTTCTTCCTTTTTTCCTTTTTTTCTCCCCACAGCCCCAGTAGATAGTTGTATGTCATAGTTGTACATCCTTCTAGTTGCTCTATATGGGACGCCGCCTCAGCATGGCTTGATGAGCGGTGCATAGGTCCGTGCCCAGGATCTGAACCAGCAAATCCTGGGCCACTGAAGAAGAATGCACGAACTTAATCACTACGCCACCATGCTGGCCCCAGAAATAAATTCTAAATAGAATAAAACATATAGATCAAGAAGAAATCACAGTGGAAACTATAATTTGAACTAATTAATAAGTGATGTACTACTTATTAAAATCTCTAGAATGAAGCTAAAGCAAAATCTATAAAGGTATTTATAGATTTAAATGTTCATATAAAAATGAATAAAACATAATTTATAAATTCAAATATATTAGATAACAAAGAATAAATCTAACAAAATGGAAACAAGATCTCTAGGAGAAATACACAAGCATTACTGAAATGAATTTAAAAAGAGATACATATCATGGTCATACCTACATTTAAAGACTCTACATTTAAAAAAATCTCAATTCTCCTCAATTTCATGTATAGATTCAATGTAGTCACAATCAACATCCCTGCAGTATGTGTGTGTGTGTGTGTGTGTATGTGTGTGTGTGTGTGTGTCAGAGAGAATTAAGCATGGGCTAACATATGGAGAAGAGTCAAGTCTCATCTTTGCTTGGGAGAAAATAAATTGGTATAAAGACTATGGAGAGAAAGTCTGGCAATATCTAGTAAAACTAAATCTATGAAAACTTGTGAATCTATGAAAGCTTTAGCTAATTCTCACTCATGTGCATAAAGAATCTTGTTCTTGGTAACACATTTTTTGGAGGGAGTGGGATTAACGCAAAACCAGCTAGGTCAAAAATTGAAATCTATTCAAAGGCGAAGCGGATGAGAGGTAGCCAGACTCCCTGGTTCAAACTCAGAACTGTCGCTTACCAGTTAGGATCTTGGGCTGGCTCCTCATCTCTCTGTGTCTCAGGGTCCTCTTCTGTGACATGCAGATAATGGTAAAGCCCACCTGACAGGATTGCCAGGTGGCTACCCTAGATAGTCCATGCACGTTGCTCACAGCACAGCCCATCGTGTAACAATGCTGGAGAAGTTTGGTTAGTGTCAGGGTAATTATCCATGCAGCAATTAATGTGAATTCACTTGAACCGTGTGCTTCAAACAGGTAAATTTAAAGCGATGCCTAAAGTGTTGTGTGGACAAATCACATAGCATGATATCTTTTAGATCAGTAATCAGGAAACTTTTTTTCTGCTGAGGGCCAGATAATGAATAGTTTTGGCTTTGTGAGTGTGAGGTCTGACTACTCACCTCTGCGGTTGCAGCACAGAGCAGCCAAGAGACCATATGTCACACAGAGATGGTTCAGGTTAGGTGTCTCTGCTCATCTCTCAGCTCACTTTCACCTCTCAGGTTTCTTGTCTGTATTTTTGAGATAAATATGCCTATGACACTGGGTCCTGGTGAGAACTAAAAGACACACTTCACAGAAATATCTGCTGTGGTTCAGAGTGCATCATAGTTGCTAGGCAACTGCTGTTTAGTATCTCTCTCTCTCTTCCTTTATCTGTGGTGTGGCCATGATCCATAAAACAGAGCCTAGAGCATTCTGGAATGGTTCTATTTTTTTTTTTTAAGGTGACAGAGAAACCTGTTTTTGGTCTTAGAAAGGTTTCCACCAAAAGTGATCAAAATTAGTCTGAACATTCAGAGAGGTAGGCTTCAGTCATTAGGAATATGGGCGTCTCCAGAGTCGTTTTTTCCCTATGATTCCAAATAAATGAGACGTTTTATTCCTGAGGCTGTTAAATTGGACTGGCAGGCTCATGAAATTAATCTTGCTGGGGATCCTCCAAAGTGTTTACTTTCAGGTTCTTAAGTGTTTTCAAGCCCCATCACAAGGTGTCATGTGAGTTCTTATTACACTTTGTAAGTCGTGAAACAGATTCCCTTATTCTGCAGAGGCCAGCAATTCTCTTTCAGCTTCCCCTGTCCTGTTGTCATAGCCAGGTTCTCGCTTGAGTCCTAGGGCAACTCAATGGAATTAAAACATTCTGGTTCCTTTATCTGATCAGTCCAAACATACTTCACTGACGGCAGGAGGCCTTGGCTTAAACAATCCCTCAGCTCCTCATCTACCTTTGCTTCCTGAATCCTTTTTGACAGGCCCTTTAAAGGTGCATATGAGCAATTCTGTCAGGAAGCATGGAGGAGGTTTGCTAGCCTTTGGACGTGCACAGCCATCCTTGAGGTTGTCCCGTGGTCCCCGGGCAGGATGAGGCATCCCTTCCTCTGTATTCTCTGACTCATGGCTTCGACATCCGCGGTGTGGTCTGCACGCAGCAGGCAAATCACAATTCCCAGAGTCATATCAGCACGTAGAAGCAACAGTATGCAACACTAGCTGCAGGGTTGGTTTGGAACGTCTGCAGTGGCTCACCATCCCTGGCAAGCTGACAGTCTCCCTCCAGTGCCCGTGTTCGCATTTCCCTCACCTTGCTAGCAAAGGCAGACCGGGAATTGAGCCTTTCATTCAAGATTTTGATTTTCTTGTGCATGAGGCTGCCTGCTGCTCCCCAGGTCCCGGGGTAAGCACAGGCCCCAGATTGTTGTCTGCCGTCCCTGTGCTCCAAAGCCTTGAGCAAAAGACAAGAACACTGCAGGTGGAGTGAGAGGGGAGCTATGTCAGCTTTACCCACTCCCTCTCAGCCTTCCCTGGCTTCTCCATCACTTCCTGTCTTCTTCCCAGCGTCTCTGTTTTCCACATCACCATCCTTCTTCTCTCCCCAGCTGGTCCTCTGGGGCCCCAGTCAACTCCTCTCCGGAAAGCAATGCTAGAGGTGCAGGATCAGGTTGGAACTCCCAAGGGCCCAGCTTGGAAGCAGCGGCCTGAGTTGGGAATATGTTCTCATCCATGACTGGGATTGATGCCACAGCATCGTGTAGGTTATAGTTAATTCAATTAAAAGCATATTTCACCCAAAAGGTCCGAGCTTCCAGTTATAAGATGAATAAGTCTTGGGGATGTAATGTGCAGCATGGTGACTATAATTACCAATACTGTATTGCATATTTGAAAGTTCTATGGGAGCAGACCTTAAAAGTCCTCATCACAAGAAAAAAAAATTGTAACTCTGAGTGATGGTGGATGTTAACTAGACTTATTGTGGCGATCATTTCACAACATATACAAATATCAAATCGTTATGTTATACATCTGAAACTAAAATCATGTTATATCCTTATATGTCAATTATACCTCAATAAAAAAAATAAATGAAAATAAAAAGAGAAGGGTTAAAAAAATAAAAAGCCTATTCACAGAGCACCTGTCAGGCAGGAAGTCCTGCGCTTGGTAGAGAGGGGAGAGGAACAAACAAGACTTGGCCTCAGCCTTCAAAGTCCTCTCGCTTTAACAAGGGGAAGACGGTGGTGGCTGGCAGTGTTACTGCCACATGACAAGTGCAGTCAGAGGCCAGAATGAAGCCTAGTGAGGGTAAACAAGCAAGTGATTGCTCCCACTTGCAGCAAGGTGGAGTGAAAGAGGCAGATCTTCAAAAAAGAGGTGATGTTGGTAGTTCTTCTAGGAGGATGAAGGGACAAAGAAGATGGTGTGGGTGTACCAACGTGAGCAAAGACACAGAGGTGCGTAGAGTGAATAGAAGGAAGAGTGTGGGGGAGAGTGGATGGAGATGAGGCTAACAGATGGGAGGTCTTCATCCTGGACCACCACCCTGAGGAATCCTGGGGTTTAGCTGTGTAAGTGATAGAGATATGTCATAGGGGTTATCAAATGAGTGAATGAATTAATGAATGAATGAAATTACCTGTGACAATTAGGCTGGTCCTACATCAAAAATAAAAGTCTAAGTTTTTAAACTAGAGAGATTTGAAGTTTCTGTGCTCTGAGCATAAATGCATAAACTTAATACATTTAGGCTTGAATTCTTTCTGAAATGAAAACTATCATTTACTTCCTAGAAAATGGCAAAACCTAACTGGAGAAATAGTCCCAACATTATTTCCTATTTTAAACTGCTTGAATATCTTGAATATTTTAATGATTTATTTAGCTACACCTCAATTTTGCCTGATACGAATTTGAAGTAGCTTTAAATAGAGACACATTACAATGTTTTTTAAATGTTTATACAGACTAAAAGACAGAAGTAAAATGGTTAAGAAGTAACTAATGGCTACTAGTCTTTGAATAGATATATGTATAACATTATAGTCGCAACTTCAAAGTTGTCTGCCATGTAGACATTTTACAGACAAGGCTTCCCAAGGGTACACAAATCACCTTGCAGCATCCTCGCTCTTCCCACTGCAGCACACTCCCTCCCAGCGTCACCGAGAAGTCAACAATACACACTTGATGTTGACGACAAAATTTAAGCGAACTTTATAGCAGCCAAAGCAAAGAGGAAGAAACAATGCTTATTGTACAGCATTTCCCCAAGAATGCTCCACAGAACTCTAAACCTGAAAAGTGTTTTGCAATAAAAAGGGTTCTGTTTGTCTAATAATTTGGGGGAAACGTGTGTTTTCCAGCGGACCTTCCCAAGTCCATCAGAGCCTTGAAGACTCAGAGCTACTTCTCAGGCACATCAAGATTGACTGTGTTTATCCCAGGATTTCCCAAATGTACTTAATGACAGAACTTTTCTTTTTTTAAAGCAACATCTTAAATCTCTCACAGAGCTAATAATAACTAAAAAACATTTAATTAAATGCTGATGAAGTAGGAGGAATCGAATCAGGGCACTAGGAGAAAAATCTCCTGGCTATGAGTTCTGGGTGGATTTAGGGTGGTTCTATAAATAAAGTGGTATTGGATAATGTATTTAATAGCAATTTCATTAAAAAGAATGCAGACATATTCTATGTGAGATATTGTTAAATCTACATGTGACATATTTTTAAATCATAGCTCAGTGGATGCAGTTTTAATAAGAATAAAGTAATATTAATCACATCTCCAGTTGGAGTGTATACTGGCATTTTGACTCAATCTGTCAGATAGAGAATATATTTCCCAAACTACAGTCTGATATGCGTGGCTTATGTGAGTTCACAGTCAAAGGAACCTGCTGAGCTTCCGCTCATTCACTTTAGTTTAATGACACTTCATCGAATCAAAAGAGAAAGAGTTTATGAAAATATTCCCTTCTTACCATCTTTCATCAAAGTTCACTGGACTCTAGAACATGTGGCCATCCAAAGACTTCTAAAACAGACAAGTTTCAGGTGCTGTTTGTATTTGATTCAGAAGCATGACAATGGCATCTTCTTTGAAGTACACATTCAGTTGACAGTTAGGTGGAGATGAGTTTAGCAGAGCACGTTTTCGGATTCTCCAATCCAAAAACATCTTCAAAAACATTTTAGCTGTTTCAGTGGACTCAAAATACTGCCAGCACTTTCTTTTTTCTTTTTCTAATTCTGCACCTGTTTTCTGACTCAGCCCTTCCATTTGGTTGAAGAGAACGTAGAGGAAACTGAATCATGCTTGAACGCTGAGTTTCTAGCTCTGAAAATAGCTATTCCATGGCAGAGAAACTTCCTTCACAAATTTCTCATGAGCAAGCATGAGACTCAGGCTTAGCACGGCTCACCACTGTGCATGAACTTCACAAAATGGCATGGGCTTGAGATTCTGTTAATCTATAATGTCCATACAGATGGGTATTTTTGAAACACCTTGGCACATACCTAGGTGTTGGTGACATGGAGCATAGATACTGAAACTGCCCCACTTAGCTGGAGCTGAGCATGTGCTAGGCAAGTTGTTTTTGGTACAGGTGAGAAAGTGAAGGTTTTGTCTGGAGAATTAGCACTGTGTATTAGTCTAACCAAATAGCACAGAATACAGATAGTAAAAGACTCTGGGCAGGGAGAGTGGTAGGGTTCCATTGACAAAATATCAGCCATTCATGAGACATACCAGTGGTAAATTGGGGATGGGAAATATTTGGAAGTATGAAAATTCAGAGTAGGTCACAGAGGAGTCTCCCCACTTTTACCTTGTCTGCACACTTGGGGATCACTGGCAGATGTATAGGTTCTGTGAGGGTTACTTGGAAGAATGAGTCAAGGATTCAGGCCTTTTATCTTTCAAAGACTGGTTTAATTTTCATTCCTTTTTTGTATAATCTACAAACTTCTTTTTTTTTTTTTTTTTCGCCAAACTTCCTCTTTTTTTGCTTGAGGAAGATTAGCCCCGTCCCAGTCCTCCTCCATTCTGTATGTGGGTTATTGCCACAACATGGCTTGACAAGTGGTGTAGGTCCACACCTGAGATCTGAACCTGGGAACCGGGGGCCCCAAAGCAGAGTGCGTAGGACCACTATGCCACGGGGCCGGCCCCCTACAAACATTTGTTGAACCCCTATTGCATGCCATGCTCTGGATCAGGCATGGGAAATACAATTGATGAATGAAAGCTGGCCCTTATTTCCAGAGATTTTATAGGTTAGTGGAAATGTGGTCAAGTAAACTGACAACTATAGTCCAGGATGATGTACTTCATTCTCTGGACAACAATATGGACACTTAAACCGAGGCCCCATCCAGCCTTATACAAGTCCAGGGTTGTTTCCAGGAGGAAGTGAAGTCTAAGTTGGGGATGTGAAGCTGCCAGCATGAGTGGAAGGAAAACAAGGAAAAAGATGGCCAGGTGTTGGGTCAGGGGGTGGGAGGAGAAGTCCTGTCACAAAGACAGTGTCTGGAGGCCAGGAGAACATGTCCCACTGGAGGAACTGAAATAATTCCAACGGAAGGAGTGTGGCCTTCAGAGAGACAGCGGCTGAAGCAGCTGAAAGGATTCAAGTCGTGGAAAGGCGTTGCAAGCCAATCAGCTCTGTGCATGCTGTGCTCTGGTTACAACCAGTACTCAATGTCATTGTCATGGGTTGAATTGAGTCTCTCCCAAATCCATATGTTGAATTCCTAACTCCCACTACCTCAGAATGAGACCTTACTTAGGGTGCTTGCAGATGTAGTTAATTAAGATAAGGTCATTAGGGTGAGCGCTAACCCAATATGACTGGTGTCTTTATGAGAAGCAGAAATTTGGCATGCACACATACAGGGAGAACACCACGTGAGGATGAAGGCAGAGATCAGAGTGATGCTTCTACAAGCCAAGGAACGCTGAAGATTGCCAGAAAACCACTGGAAGCTGGGGGAAAGGCATGGAACAGATTCTCCCACTCAGCCTTCAAGAGAAACCAACCCTACCAGCACCTTGATCTCAGACTTCTGGCCTCCAGAACTGTGAGAGAATAAATTTCTGTTTTTTAAGCCACCCAGTATGTGGTGTTTTGTTATGGTGGCCCCAAGGAAACGAATATAATAGTTAAAAACATATCATTCTCATGCTTGCTTCTATATGTTCTATACTCTTTTTGTGTGTATCTAATGCCCATTCTTCCCTAATCTGCCTGGAGACTTCTTCATCTCCAAGATCCAGCATAGGGTCTCTTCCCTGAAGTCCTCACCAGCCTACCCAGGTACAGTCAGGCTATTGTCCTCTATGTACCTAGTGGACACAAATGTTTAAAGCATTTAACACTCTATTCTCATTGCTTGTGTCTTTACCTCTGAAGCCAATCACTTGGAGGTTAGGGGCTGGAACTTATTTTCCCTAGTCCTGCTCTTGATCTTAGACGATGATGAAATGTTGACACCAGGAAATGTGTGTTAAGTAAATCATTTGGAAATTTGTGTGATTTTTGTCTCCTCCTCTTCTCTAATGCATGAAGATCATCTCCTAGAGTTGGCCATGGAGCAGACAGTTGTTCCATTGTCCAAGGTCGCTGGAGGGCCGTGCACTCCAGAGGAGTCCCTGTAACGTTGTTATTTCAGCTGAGCTCAGATGTCACTGATGAGCGAGTGGATGTGGACACAGTGCTGCTTTTGGCTCACTGCCATCATCTCCCCACTGCTCACTTCCAGGTTAATCACACATGTTCCTCTCAACTTCAATGAGACAAAAAAACAAATACGGGCATGTAAAGGCGGCTTTAACTGGTGCCAATCTTATAATTGGCTAAAAGAACAATTCATTTTTTAGGAAAGGACATGAATGAGGGTGACTTAGAAGCAAAATCAGTAGAGCTTGGCAAATAATTGGATATAGGTTCCAGATGGGGTCAGATTCGTCTCAAAGTGTTAAATTACCGGGGAACTTAGAGGCTACCGGCACCAAATACAAAAGACACCGTGGCATGCACAGCTCTTCTGAGTCCCTGTCTAGCTTCCTATCCGGCTAGCCAGACACCCTTTACTCTTCAGCCACACAAGACCCCCTGGGTACTCTGGGTCCTTTCCTTCCGCTGTGCTGCTCCCTCTTCCTAAAACCTCCTGCCTGCTTGGCTATTTGGGAAGGGCCTGCTTACCACACATTATCTCACCCCTATATCCCCTCCTTTTGATGAAGTTCCCTCTTTCTGTTCCTTCCTGAGTGGAATCCCCCCTCCCACTCCACGCCATCCTACAGTGATGCACACCATGCCGCACACGGACTGTTCATCCATTTCTCCATCTCCCACTAGGAAGTTCTGAACTAATAGATATAAGAGAAGAACAGGAATGAAAAACACCAGTTTGTTGCAGGTAATGCTGGATTGGCAAAACAAAATGTTTTCCTGCCACTTTCCTCCTCGACAGAATGTATGCAGCTGATCTCACATAAGTGCAGACTTCCCTTCGAGTGGCTAAGCCTGCCTAGGGGTTTACCACACCAAGGATGCAACAGTAGAAATCTCAACAGGTTCAGTCTGAAGTCAAGACAACCACAAATTCGGGGAAGATCTGACTTAATCATGATATAAGCCATTCCATCGGAGAGTCTTCTCCCACAAAAACCAGATGTTGTGTGCGGGATGGAAGGGAGTAGCTTCCATCCTGGCAATTGGAGAGGCAGAGTTCTCATATTATGAACAAGGGCAGAAGTGTGAGGGAGAAGGGAGAAAATCCCTCCATAGTGCTCTGTTATTCTCTGTAAAAAAACCCTGCGTACCAACTTCATAGAATTTACCACAATTTAAATTAAGCTCTTTGGTATTGCTCACTTGCTATTGTCTGTCTGCTTCCCAAGATGATAAACTCCCCAAGAGTGGAGATGTTATCTGTTTTATTCATGAATGAACAAACTTGATTCTTAATAAGTATTCAATAATTCTTTCGTTAAATGAACAGGTGCATAAGAGCCAATGGTCAGAGGTGGAAAAAAGAATGCCCCAACATGCCCTCCAGAGAGATAAGGAAGAAAAGAGGAAGACCAGTGTTATTTATTATCCCAGCCCATGGAGAGAATGTGTGAAAGAAGGGGTGTCCTGAAGCAGGCTGGGGTTGAGCCTGATTCTCGGGTGTGTTGAAGGACCAAGCTAAGTGACCAGGACAGGCCCTGTCCCCCAGGACAGGGACCGTCTCCAGTGTGACTGAGTTCTGTTACACAGTCATGCGTCGCATAACGACCAAGACATGTTCTGAGAAACACGTTGTTAGGCAATTTTGTCGTTGTGTGAACATCATAGAGTGTACTTACACAAACCTAGATGGTATAGCCTACTACACACCTAAGCTCTATCGTATGCGTTCCGTCGTTGACCCAAATGTCGTTATGCAGCACATGGCTGTATTTGGTCTTGCTGCATTCTTTACATAGGCATCATTGTGTCTGGATGCATTTATCATTCTGAGAAGGGCCTGAGTAGATTGTTCTGGTCATCATCCTCTGCTTTCCTGCAGGAATCAGCACAAGCACGAGCTCGCACCGGACTCCTTAGCTTGGCTGGACACCAGACACATCTATGGAGCTCATTAGAAGAATCCAGATGATAGCCCCATGTCAGGCCAGGATGAGAATCGCGGGGACACCAGTGAGGAGATGCCCACCCCCAGATTTCCTAAGTCTCTGACCTCCCCATCTCCCTTCACATAACAAAGACTCTTACAGACCACACAATTCTTTCCTTCAAGGGTTCATTGTCTTTTCAATATCTCCTCAATGTCCTCTAAAATGGGGGAACTAATATCTTTGTTGCCTACCTGACTGTGGGACTTGAAAGAGATCATATTTTAGTAATTTCCATGGGGACTAAATGCTTATTCAAAGTTTCTACAAACAAAAGCTACCTTTCTAGAATGAGAAAAAAGCGAGCAGTCCTAATCTATCAAATTTCTCCTCAAAACATCTAAACACCGGTTTCATGTGGGTGTTGTGTGCTGTGAAGCAAGTTTTCCTCCAAAGCTCTTAGCAACAATCCGAGTCTGGTCCAGAGGAGAGAAGGCAACAGTACGTTACTGAAATGCAACATGAGAAAAGGAGACAGGGCTGGAGAAGGATGTGCGAGAGTGGGTTCAAGTTTCAGCCTTGCTATAATTTGCCGTGAGGCATTGGGCAAATTCATGCCCCCTCCCTCTTCTTCTCCATGTCTGTAAATCCCAAGGAGAAGGGAAAGAGAGTCATAGTGGATTCAGTCCACGGTTTTCGGGGACTTGCACAGAAACCTTGAGGACATGAGGAAAAGGGGAAACAGTTTATTGGGACTCAACCCAGCCCCTGGAGCCAGCCCAGCCACTCTACTCTTAGCTGTGTTGTATGTTGGTTTCCTTTACGAGATTTCATTTGAAGACAATGTTCAGGTACAAAACATAGTCTGCAAACATTCAGGTAGATGTAGAGGTCCCTAACTGTACGTTGGTCTGTCAGTCTTTCGTAACGGAAGCCCGATTCCAATTAGCCCGGGTAGGGAAGGCGATTTCTTAGTGGCACACCGGCATACTCACAGAGCCAGAGGAAGAAGCTCAGGAACTATGGTGTCTGGAGTCCCCGTAGACTGCGGTCAGGCACCCAGAGGCATCTGCTTTCTTCCAGAGGACACTTAAGGAGAAAGTGTTGGAGAAGACTTCCACTGATCCTGTCTGTAGCACATGTCTAACCTTGGAGCAGACACTGTGGGGGCCTCCTGCCTTCCCTTGGGAAGCTGGGGAATCAGGGCTCCTGCTGCAGCGACTGGAAGATACTTCAGGAGTGGCTAACCTGCTGGCTACCTGTACGGGTGGACATTTCTAGAAAGAGACTTCAAAGGGGCATGGCCATAGGATCTCTGAAAAGAAGGAGCATATGACGATCCTTCATTTCTCCAACAGACATTATGTATCAGATGCTCAGAATCAATTCTGAGCTTCCTTTGCTCAAGGGTGAATAAGCAATGCCACCAACTTCATTTCTCCCTATCAGGTTCCCATTTCTGTTTTTTCTATTTAGTTAAGTGTTGGCCCAAGTCTGGCTCCACGTTCCACACCTTTCTCTCAGAAGCCCCCAGGTCAAGAGGTCGGAATTAGTTTTCTATAGTTGCTGTAACAAATTACTACAATCCTGTTTACTTAAAACAACACCCCTTTATTACAACAAGTTTCCACGGGTCAAACGTCTAGGCACAGCATGGTCACCACTTCTCGGTTTAAGATCTCACAAGGTCAAAATCAGGGTGTTGGCTGGGCCATATTTCTTTCTTGAGGCTGTGGCAAGTAGCCACTTCCAGGCTCACTCAGGTAGTTGCTGAATTCAGCCCCTTACGGCTGCTGGACTGAGGTCCCACTTCCTTGCTGGCTGTCAACTGGGAGCCTCTTGCTGCTCCTTGGTTCCTTGCATTCCTCATCACACTGCCCCTTCCATCTCCAAACCAGCAACAGTGGGTAGAGTCATTGTCAAGCTTCAGATCTCTCTCACTTCCTTCTGCCATGTCGCTTGGCCTCCAGACAGAGAAAGGTCTCTTCATTTAAGGGCAGAAGTGACTGGGTCCACCTGGAAAATCCAGGATAATCTCCTTATTTTAAGGTCTGTAGCCTTAGTTCCATCTGCAAAGTCCCTTTTTGCTTGCAACATAATGTATTAATCAGGGTTCTCCAAAGAAACGGAACCAATAGGAAACAGAATATGTAAATGGATGGGTGTATAGATAGAGAGAGAGAGAGAGAGAGAGAGAGATGAGAGAGAGAGGGAGAGAGAGATTTATTTTGAGGAATTGGCTCACATGATTATGGAGGCTTGCCAAGTCCAAAATCCGCAGGGTGGCCTGGGAGGCTGGAGACCTAGGGAAGAGCCAATGTTGCAGTTCAAGTCCAAAGGCTGTCTGCTGCAGAATTTCCTCTTGCTCTAGAATGTCAGTTTTTGTTCTGTTCAAGTCTTCAACTGATTGGATGAGACCCACCCACATTATGGAGGGTAATCTGCTTTACTCATAGTCCACCAGCTTAAAAATTAATCTCACCCAAAAATATCTTCACAGAAAAATCCAGAATAACGTCTGAGCAAATACCTGGGCACTGTGGTCCAACCAAGTTGATATATAATTAACCATTGCATATAGCATATTTACAGGTCCAGAGACCAGGGTGTGGACATCTTCGGGGGTCTCTTGTGCCTACCACAAGGTCAGACACAAATTGCATCATGCCCAATGCTCACAGGGGTGGCACTTGGGACTTAGAATAACCCAGCTTGATGGGACTATTCACAGTCTGCTGTTTAGTTGTATTATTTTATTCTGACCATTATGCTAGCCAGGACTTTCCCAAGATGGAAGGATTGCCTCAAAGCAAATTAGTCCCTGGCCACCCAGGGCTGCAGCTTCCTGTCATCCTTTCGCCCCTTGAGGAAATGATAAGGTAAGGACATGACAGAGGCCCTGGGAAAGAGGAAGTGTGATCCATCTGAGGCCATATTGCATGGCCCCAGCAAGACAAAGTGAGTGGGATGGGGAGGGGACAGGCTGAATGGTCCGCAAAGTGGGGTCATCTAGCCACACCACTCTCTGACCTCTCACCATTCCTGGAGGGGGCTTGAGACCTCCCCGGCTGGTCCTCTCTCTGCAGACCTGCCTGGGCCTGCTCTGTGGATGGCCCCATGTCCCTGACCCTGCAGCAGCATCATGAGGCCCTGGGGCTGCATGTCTTACCCAGACCCTTATTCTCAAATTCCTGCAAGAAAGCCACTCAGTCAAAGGCCCCTCACTGCTGGAGGCACAACCACCCACTGGGACCCCCAGGCGCCGCCTATTGTTTTCTCCTCCTTTCTCTATAGTCTCCCCTTTTTTATTTTTCTCCCTTAATATGAAAACTACTTTTGGGAATTTTTTTTTTAATAGTTACAACTTAAGTGATTTTATCTCACCTGCACACTTATCAAAGCTGGCCAAAGTGTTTCTGAGCAAAAAATTGTGAGTATTTCCTTACCTGGGAAGGACTGGTGCTGTGAAAAGCCACGCTCATCCTCAGGCATCTCTCCTCCCCACCTCCGCTCTCACCAGGATCCTTTTCAACTCAGACAGCTAGTTAGCCATTGTTGCTCTCAAGGACAGTTGTCATCCCAAAAAGCAGAACCAGGTGTAGTTTAAAAAGTGACTTAGTTTGATTGACAGGACTCCCAGCAACATGCCAAACTGGGCCCCAACCCACTCCAAACGTGTGACAAAGCTGGAAATAACATAAAATAAACAATCATACACAGACAGGCCCAAAAGAAAGATAGGGGAATTCCCAGCCAGTAGAAATTAAGGAGAAACATCCAAACCTGAGGGATGAGGCTTGGAGCAGCAGGGGTAAAACACGGAGGGAACCTGGAGTTGAGTGCTCACCTGGGACAGAAGGCACAGGGGCCACCTGGAACCGAGATCCCCCGAAAGTGAGACAGGCCTCCTCTCATGAGCAAGAGGGAAGACAAAACTCCACCTTCCAGCCAGCAAGGATTTGACTGGAAAGTAGGGGAGGAAGCCATCAGCCAGAGAGGCTGAGACCCCAGGCATGGCCATACACGTGTGTCCAAATTTACACGCCCTGAATGGTATAAGATCCAATGTAAAGCGGTTGTCATCACATCTAGTCTCAGACGCGTGGAAATCATGGGTGTGGGCAGAAACAACTAGAAATTTTTCCTACAGACACTTCACAAATGATGGTGTTCATAATTCTCACCAAAACACAATTTCTTGGAATTATACCCAGAAACAATCCACAATGAGAGAGAGTAAAGTATAGGTAACTAATAATAATTACAGTAATATGTAATAACATATATCATGACAGCTGCTAATAATTGTCATAATAGAAAAATCTGAAAATGTGTTTGCAATAATTATAGAGACTTTAATGATAGAACAAAAAACATAAAACTAAAAAATCTAAATAAAAGCCTATGGGAAATAAACTTTTGGATTGAAAACTAACAAAATCCTCAGAAATATAGAAATTAAAAAAAAGTTATTATGCATTGAGGACAACATCAATAGATGAATTAAGCAGCAGTCTGGACAATGAATTAAGGAACTGAAAGATAGCTCTCAGGAAATTATTCAAAATTCAGTAAAAAGAGTGAGGACAAAAGAAAATATGAAAGACCTGAAGTCGTGCAAGATAGAATAATCAGAGAATACTAATGAAAATACCTAGTAGTAATTCCAGAAGAAAGGCGTGGAAACACAGTTGTGCCCCCCACCATGAACCTCCTTCATTGGGACTGCAGACTGCATGCCCCCTGGCTGTCCTCTTGCCTCACTGCTCTGTTGGTAGTCTCCTGCGGTGGCTCTACCCCACCTCTGCCCCGTGAACTACTGGAGACGTCCAGGCTCAGTACCAGCTTACCCCGTCCCTCGTTCACTTGCTCTCTTGGTAACTCCATGGAGCCCCACGGCTCTAAACCAGCTGTCTGTTGACTATTCCCCGGTTTATATCCAGTCTCAAATCTTTCCCCCGAACTACAATGACTTGTAACCAGCTGCCCTACACACCTCCATTTCAATGTTCAAGCATAACATCCCAAAGATGCACCCCTGTTTCTTCTACACAAATCCACTCCCATTGTGTGCTTTTCTCAGAAAATGTCTATGTCATCTCAGCCCTTGAGGATTCATTTCTCTTACACCTCATTTCCCATCCATCAGCAAATCACATTGGCCATCATTCAATCCATGTCCAGATTCTGATACACTCTCACGACCTCCAAGTCACCACTCGGACTTGGGAGAGGCTCTATTGAAGAGCCTCTGAAGTGTCCTTCCATTATTGTCCCAGCCCCTATAGGGTCTATTATCACCACGATCACCCTATGATATATAAGCCACATTATGCTCTCTTGTTCTCAGTGTGCTCTGTGAATTCCCAGCTCAGAGTAAGAGCCAATTGGTACTCACTGAGCATCCTCCTTCCTGCACCACATCCCTCCCCCACTTCCGATTCAATCTCCTGCTGCACAGGCTCCCGCCTGCCCTGCCCCAGAATCTGCACACTGTGTCCTGTGCCCTGATGCTCCCCCTACATCCGTGGTATCCTGTTCTTTAGGTTTGTGGTTAAACATCCAGTTTGCTGTGAGGATTTACCCTTATATGTTGTTTTAAATTGAGCATAAAATAAATTAGAAGATTAAGTAAATAAATAAACCTCTTACCCACCTTAGTCTCTATATTTTTCACCTTGCTTAACTGACGGATCATGTAATTTCCTACCACCAATAAAATGTAAGCTCCATGAAGGCAAACATATTTACCTGTTAGTCACTCCCTGACCCTCAGCATTTAGAATAGTGCCTTGTACATAGTGAGTGTTCCATCAACATTTGTCATATGAATAAATGCATGACAGCAAGTACCCAAGAAGACAATGAGGAGAGTTTTTAGAAGTGATTAAAGACATGAGTCCGGAGAGTGAAGTGCACAAAAGAAAACTAAACAAATGCACATCTTCAGATCCTGGTGAAGCTGCAGAATATAAAATAAGAAGATCTTCAAAGAGGGCAGATAGAAAGCAATTAGAATAGCAGAATTTACGTGAGCAATATCATTGACCAGGAAACAACTGGTAAATATCTTCAAAGTGTTGAAAAAAAATAAATTTACTCAGAATATTATACTAGTTAAACTATAATTCAAGATGACTGGTGATATAAATAATTTTCATGAAATTAAAGACAGAGATTTTCTTTGAAAGAATTACAAAAGGATGTCCTTCAACAAGAAAATTGAAAACAAAAGGAGGAAGTCAAATGAAAGAAAAATGATATTTTAACAATTTGGGTAATATATTGGTTGGTCAAAATAAGTAAAAATACACAGCAAGTTAAAAACATGTCAATAATGGATGTTCTTCTTTCAAATAAGTTGGAATATTTTTATCAGACACTCAAATTATGGGAGATAGGTATGTCCAGTCATTGGTTTAAATTATGCTAAATACTTTATATTGTTTAGTAGAGGCTAGAGATACTGAATAAGTTTAAATATTAACTCATTTATACATATTAAAGTATTAAAGTAACCACCAATAGAATATATAATGCCAAACCAGGTCAAAATATGAATAAAGAGTACTTTGTCTATCAATCAAAGTCAAAAAAGGAGGAAAAAAATCTAACATAGGAAAGTATTGCAAAAATAAAAACGAAAAAAGAAGGTAGAAATAAGTTCAAATGTAATCAAATTTACCATAAATGTTAATAGATTCAGTTTGACTTCTAAATCTCCAGAGTTCTCAGACTGAATTTAAAAATCTTGTCATGAATATTAAAATATTAAAACATACGGATGCCAACTAAAAGCATGGAAAAGTTATATCAATGAACACTAACCAGAAAAATATGGTGCGGTGATGGTGATAACTGTTAATACTACAGACTGCAAGAATAAAGAGTCAAAGATTCAAAAATGGTGAATAACCAGGAAAATATAATAATCCTGAAACTGTCTCTAAGAAAAGAGGCTCCAAATAGAAAAAGCAAAACCTAACACAAAAAAGCTAAACAGTCAAATACACAATAGAATACCTCTATTAATTTCAAAAATGCAGCAAAAAAACCTTGATTTAATGAATAATCAATAGTTAGAAAAAATAAGAAAAAAAAGCTGATATATTTAGAAAGACTGACAACATACAGGTCCACAGAGCAAGTTTCATCAAACTTCATACAGATAATAATGAAATAAAGTTAGAAACTAACAAAGATAAACATCACAAAAAACTACAGAATTAAAAAAAAAACATGTTTGGGCAAGTATGGGACATTTAGATCTTATGGACAATAAAAATATCAAATACTGAAATCCGGGGGAAAACTGCTAATACAGAAATAAGGTAGAAATGTACAGCTTCCATTCCTATATTTGAAAATCTTGAAATGTATAGCAATTATAATTGAGCATTTCAAGACTTGCAAAAGAGTAAGCACAAATAAATCATCTAAAATTAAAGAAAATGAAATAGACAAGATAGTAAGCAATGAAGAAAGAGAGAATATCATCAAGACTACCGGAAAAACTTCAGAGCTAAAATAATTTAGAAATACCGGATTGGAAAAGTACTATGACTATGGAAAAATCCAAAACTTTCTAAGTACAAAAAAATATTATGAACAGCTAGCTTATACTAATAGATTAAAAAAATAAATGAACGATTTATTAGAAAAGTCATTTTATAGCATCAAAACTGACTCAGAAAGAATAGAAAATGTGAACATCTTATAATCATTAACTATTGAGTCTAGTCAAAATAGACACACACTCACACACTGCAGACTCTCATCAAGAAATCAAGATTTCTACTGAGCCAGATACTGAGACAGGAAAGTTTATTTCTAGGAACTCGAAACCTTATTTTATATCAAGGGTTCTAGGGTATAGATAATGAACGAAAAACTTCCCATCCATTTTATGATGATTGTATAACACTGATGTCGCCAATAGGAAAATAATATAGAAGCATCCTAAATAAATATTAGTTTGTCCAATCTCTCAATTTATGTAAAACCTATAAATTGTGATCAATTAACTTTGACATTTATAAATGATTAAATATTTATAAATTTATTAGTATAATTCACCATTAACAGATGGCAGGAGAATAACCAGACGACCATCTCAAATGAAGCAGAAGAAATATTTGATGAAATCCAATATTTATTCTCATCAAGGAGGAGGAGGGAATTTCTATGTTGTCTGCAGAAGCCTTCCAAACTTCGTACATAATCATGACCCGCTAGACGCATTCCTTTTAAAGTCAGGAAGGAGACACGGAGCCTGCTGCCATACATCTGCTTATATCCTGCAGGAAGTCTTACAGGGCAAATTAAGACAAGAAAAGCAATGAGGAATGTAGGGTTAGGATGGAACTTGTCACTATTTTTCGATAATATGAATATCTACATAGAAAATCCAAGAGAATCTACCAGCAAGCCATCACATCTAGTAAGAGTGTTTGCTAAGTTTCTCGGCTGTCAAATCAACATAAAAGTCAATAGCATTTCCTTTACCAGTGAACAACCAATAATTTGAAAAATGTCTTCATTTCCCCGATTTGTCATCTTGGAGTTCATTTCATCTGCCCCAGTTTTGTGCCAACTATGCCGGTACTTATTTGTGGATATTAAAAAAATGTCTGTAGCTTAATTTTTAATTTCCAAGAACTCTTTTTTATTTATTTATTTTTTTCTGTTCTGCTCTGATCACTCCTTTCCTGAATACTGGCTGAGAGTTGAGGAGATAGGCGATGTGAATTTCTGCTTGCAGTCAAGTCAGGGGGAAAAGGTGGGTCCATGTCCTGAATATTTTCCACTTGCTTTTCCAGCTACAGTCTCTCCTGCTCTCAGTTTTGTGCCAGAGAACGTCAACCTGGACAACCTCTGGGAATTCTCCACCCTCCATCCTCCAAGGAGAGTGTAAAAAAGCCACACAGCATAGCTAGGGGAGATCCAGCAGAGATTAGCACCACGACGGAAGAAGTGAGAAATGTAGGGATGGTGGTTCGTACCACTTCCTCTGGTAGCTTGTTTTGCTGGAGCAAAAGCTAGAGGGGTCATGGAGAGTGGGATAAACTCAGACTCAATGAGGAGTTGGTGCTGGAGGAGTCACAGAAAATAAGATAAACTCAGACTCAGTGAGGGGCAGTGCTGGAGGAGGCATGGAGGTTGACAGCAAGTCAGCACAAATCCATGAGGTGGCGAGGCAATTGCATTTGCAGTACCAGACTGAGCATTTTACTGAACACGGCCCCTGGGCCCTGGCATCAGACAGGCAACTCAGCAGATGTTGAATTACTGAATTCTCTCCCCTCACTTCTAAGTTTCCCTTTAGTAAGAGAAATCTGAACTAACTTGTGGGGCACGACCCGCAGGAAGATTGCCTTGGGGGCTCTGTCAACTCTCCGCTTTCTATCATAGCATAGTTTGGGGGATTCTTTTTTTTCTGGTGAGGAAGATTAGCCCTGAACCAACATCTGGTACCAATCCTCCTCTTTTTGCCGAGGAAGATTGGTCCTAGGCTAACACCCTTGCCTATCTTCCTCTACCTTGAGTGTGGGACGCCTACCACAGCATGGCTTTATAAGCAGTGCGTAGGTCCACACCTGGGATCTGGGCCTGCGAACTCCAGGCCGCAGAAGTGGAGCACGCAAACTTAACTACGCCACTGGGCCGGTCCCAGTTTGGGGGATTCTTGATGGACTCACAGACCATCACACTCTTCTTTTATGTGGATGATGTCAGGCTAATTGAACCTGATGAGCAGAGGTAGCACCACTCAGAGGCCTTAATGCATATGTGTGCAAAGGGTCAGAGATGAACACTGCCAAATGTTAGGACTGCCATGATGGCCCAGTTTCTGAGGGTCAGTGATCTGGGACACGTCAGCATTTGTTTCAGAGCGAGTGGCTGTTATGGGTTGCTTCCCCCGAGAAGACAGGCTCTGAGATGGAGATTCATATACAGACAACTCATTGTGATGTGGTCCTGGGATCAGCATGCATTGAGGAAGGAAGGAAAACAGGATCAGGCAGGGGAAGATATTGGGCGTGCTTCAGTCACCTGCAGGCCCCAGCCAACCCCACAGGGAAGTCGGAAGCTGGTATACACTTGAGCTGTCCTCATTTGGGGCAAGGAGATCTGGTCTTTTACACCCTGCATTGACCAGGTGTTGGAAACAGTTGAGGAGAGTATGTGAGCTTGGGGACAGGTATTCTTAGCTGAGGCCAGTTCCGGGAGAGGGAGGACAGCTGAGAGCTCTCTGCTGATAGCCTTCCCAGCTTGGTGGGCTTCTTTGGACTTTGGTGGCAATAAATGTCACATTTCGGTGCTTTTGTCCATTTACTAAGAAACCTGCAAGACCATCAGTTTTAAGCAAGGCCAGGGCCTTACGAAGGGCTTTGTAGCAGGTCCAGGCAAGCACCCTACCCCTCAGGCCTTCTGACCCAGCAAAGCCAAAGGAAATGTTTCTGGAAAACCAGATGCTCCACGGGGCCTTCAGAAAGCCTCATCAGGAGGACTGCAGCATGGCCTCTGAGATTTGGGTGATGAGCACACAGTTCCCAGCTTATTACTGAGCCTGGTATAGATGGAACACTTCATTATGGGACACTCACTAAGTGACCATGTGGCCCTAACATCCCATGATGAGCTAGGTGTTATTTGATCCACAAAACCGTAAAATTGGACGTGCACTGAACCATCACGTGATAAAAATGGAAGTGACAAAAATGAGATGGGGCCTAAGAGGTCCAGAAGGCCCAAGTAAACTCAAAGAGCAGGTGGCCTGGATGTCCACGGCACCTGCTCCTCTTGCTTCTCTGCCTTCCCCCCAACCTGTATGTGTGACCCGACAAGAAGTGCCCTGGGACCAGATCATGGAAGAGGAGAAAGGCAGGATCTGGCCCACAGACAAATCTGCATGGTGCAGAAGCACCAACCCACAGAGGATGGCCGCTGCCTCAGCCTCACACAGTGGCTCTGGAGACAGGGAAGGGAAATCCTCAGAATGCGCTGATCATTAGAGGATGGTCCGGGTCCCATGGAAGGAGAAAAGGACAAGCTATGGATATACAGTGATTCCCAGGTTAGAGCTTGTCTTTCTCAATGGTTTGCTTTGTTTCTCACACTATGTTATATGAACACACTGGTCATGCCTACAATTTTAGGTTTCAGGTGGTAAGACCAAATTCCATCATGCTGAAGCAGTTAATGAGACTTCATATATTCCCTGTGTTGAAGACAACAGGAGCAGACTGTTTCTTGCCCCTCCAAATTTATTTTCTACTGTCCCCAATCTGGTCTCTGCAGCAGAATACTTAGCTATGTGAATCACATCAATGGGCCTGCATGCCCTTTGGTTTCTAGTTGGGCTTGACCAATCCCAACAGGGCACAGGAGGGAGAAGGGAGAGTAGGTCTGGGTTTTTAAACCTCTACCTTCTTCTTGCAAAGGCAGCTGGCTGTGTCCTCAGCAAAGATCAGTGTGCTATGAACGCCTCTCTCCGGGGCCCATTCACCACACCTTCCCCTAGCCTCTGGTCCAGGGGTGGTAACGGCTCTACTGCTACTCAGGTTCTGGATACCTCACTATCCCTGTGGTTCTCCCACGCACACCCCCTGGTAAGTAATTCCTTTGCTGATAACGCTCCTTGAAGTATTTCATTTTCAGTGTTTCTTCTCTTGCCTATAGGGACTCTGACTGATATGGTTCTCAGATCACACTACCGCAGTAAAGAAGACATCGCCATCCGTGACAGACAGTTAAAATTCCAGGGGCATTCAGAGAAAAGAGAGAGAAGTTAAGGAGGAGACTGAAGTCCTCGAGAGAGCTGGCCTCTGAAGAAGGAGAGGGATTAATCGATGCAGAGAAGAGTTAATGCCCCAGACAGAAGGAACCGTGTCAGCAGAGAGAGATGGGCACGTGTGGGCCATGTGCCAGTGAAAATGGGGACAGACGATTGACGATTGTGTGTGGTCAGTCAGAGGAGGGCAAGAAAAACACAACTACATGTGTGGATGGGTAGGGAATTGATTACTTAGACACCCACGCCAGTAACTGAAGGCTCTGGAGATGTAAGGAGACCAAGCAGTGCCCCCAGGTCACAACTTTGGAGCAGTGAGGTAAACATACATGGAGAGAAAGACTAGCATTCGAAGGCAATCAGAGGAGGAGAGACTAGACTTAACGTGAGTCAGACCTAGGGCACTGACAGTGTGAATGGGGAGGAACGAAGGTCTGGGATTCGCATGAGTCAAAGGAACCAAGATGCTAAGAAGCAGCGGCACACGATGAAAGTTCCTGGCAGAAATCATAGTCTGCCAGGGTCTCACGGCAGATTATTGACAGATCTCCTCAGCCAGCCCTCCTCCCGTCTACACCAGGATTCACACCTGACATTCTGGAGAAAATAGTCATAAATGACAATTGGTCCATTCCTTCAACTCCCAATAACCTTAGGCAGAGCCCAGGAGAATTGTAGTAAGGAGAATAGGATGACTAATGGAAATAAATCTAGCAGACCCCAGGGAGCTAATGAGGTGGCACCTGGGTGGGGCATAGAGGAGAGGGAAGGAACTTTGAAGTCAAATGAGATAATGTGCTTGGGAGAAAGTAAGTCATCCTGGGGAACCCAGATGATATCATCTTTATTCAGTTGACAGAGCTCAGATAAGCAAGCCTTTATTCCCCCACCAAATGTGTGAAGTTGACTTAAGCTCACTAATGATGCTCACTTCCATCTGCTGCTGTGGTCGCATTTTGTCTTGTAACACTCAGGCCATGTCCTTCTTTTCTAGGCAGACACATGTGATCCCAGTTTGTCCGTAGGGCTTCAAATGCATTCTATCCATGTCGTCAAGTACGTTTATCAGCAGCAGGTATTTTTAAAGTATGTGCATGGTTATCTCTTGTAAAAGGTGTTATTTTTGGAAATATACACCAATTTGGAAATTTGAGACCCACAAATATTGAAAAACAGAAGTAGGAAGCTGGCAGAGTACTGCAGGGTGGTGGGGAGGGATTACTCAAAGGAAAATAATAAAGACAATATCAAGCTTATCAAGTTTGAAGTAATATTTATGCTGTGATAAATTCATTACCTGTGTACATGCAACTGATAACGTTAGTACCTCTGAAACTGAGGTGGGAGAGGGCTGATGTTGTCAGCTGTCCCTGTAAGGCTTTCTGTAACCGCCAACTTGGAATGATAGGCATAGGGCCACGTGGTTCTACTGCTGATGAGCAGAGTGGCCTGGACAAGCCCCGCTACCTCCTGGGTGTGAGGCTACAGAGAGAACACCAGGGTTTGGACTAGATGTATCTAAGGTCTCACGGGCACTTCCCAGTGTGCTGGTTTACCAACCTCACAACCACCATTATGTTTACAGGACAGTAACGATCATTCCCACTTCGAAAATAGGGAAACAGGCTCAAAGAGCTAAAACGAATTTCCCAAAGTCACAAAGACATGATCTTCTCCTTACACTTTCTCATTGTGATCTCCTGTACCCCAAACACTCCTCTAAGCCTTGGGAGGAGAAAAGGCTCCAAGGAGAATCATGCAGGGGGCACATTTCAGAGGCTAGCACGCCTGTGGGTAAGTAACTGTGTTAGTGAGCATGAGAGATCCGTGTCCTTCACCAGCATGGGGAGTCTAGGAGCAGCCCCATGTGAACTCAGAACCCCCAAGTCGGGTTATCAGTGGCATCTCAGGAAGTCATGGTTTCCTCCCCAGACAGGAAACTCTTCTCTCTGTCCCAGGGGACAACCGTAGTTTTGTCCTCCAGAGAGGATTGCACAAGGGGTCGCTGGGGTGAAAGACATCTGGCAGAACTGAAGGTGGAACATCATGTGAAAAAGGAGGCTCAAGTCAGAAATTACTGAGGGTGACATCTTTAGACTTCTGTTTCCCACCCAGTTCCCCAGACACTGGTAGCACCTGACCTCTCTAGGCAGGAAATTAGCAGGCACTTCTTTGTGAAATATGACCAACTGAAGGGAAAAAGTTTGCAAAGTTGCTTCGGGAAATAACCAGTGAAATGGCCCATCTAGGACACCGTAGAGTGAAAGTCCAAACACACCAGGTCACTCATGCACTCTGCACGCCAATCATCTTTCTAGTGACCATTTCAAATGTGAGTTTAAAACGCGTTAAAATTACTTAACATGAAAGGTGGAAACAAAAGCAAATGTACAGAAAAAAAGCAATGCAGAGAAAACCACAACTACACGGGAATAAGAAAACTTGAAACACAGATCATCAATATCCTCCAATAGATTAAAAAATATCACGTATGTAACAAAAAAATTGTTTTTGTAATTTTTATTTTTTGTTGGTGTTTGTTTAAGAAACACACAGAGATCAAAAGAAAGAGCAAGTTGAGAGTTTAAAAAATAGCAAGAAGACAAAATGGAGGACATTTTCTAGAAAGTACAGCGAAAAAACAAAAAGAAGTAAAGAACTAGAATTTAAAAAAACAAAACAGGCAGAAGGAGAGGGCATCTTTGGTAATATCTGGAATGCTGAAGGGGATAAGAGTGCCCTGGTGAGGCCTTAGTATACATAGAGACATCTGTGACCTTGATTCATATTTTGGCTATCTGTGACACAGTGATCTCAAAATTCTTTCCCCCAAAGGAGGCAACTTTTACCCCAAGGGGACTTTGGCCCAAAGGTTTGCAAAAATGAACATATGGAGCCAGTTCTTGCCCAGAGCATCCCGTGCTGTAATGAGGGCCTGGAGTATAGCCAATTGTGCTGCCTCTTGGCTTGGCCCTTCATTGAGATGTCTTGCATTACAGACGAGAAGCAGCAGTGCTCCACTGAGCTCTGTGGATGGTAGGATGGGGGCAACACTACCCATAAACTGTGCAGACTCCCATTACTCAGTTGGCTCTGTTGATCCTAAGAGTCTTCCCAAGTTTCCAACGTGTCTGGGAGAGGAGTGACCACCTCCACCACCATGCTATCCGCAATGGACTGAGGAAGGGGAAGCCAACCCCCCTTCTGCAGGTGGAATGTGCCAGAGGGCCCAAGTTTGGCTCCATCCTGTATTCAGAAGGCCTCAGTAGCTGCGCTGAACTTGTGAAGTGTTGCTTCCATGACCCAAAACATAATGGGCAAGTGGGTATGTAGGCTCCCAGGCTCAAGACTATTGCTGCCCTAATGGTGTATAGCACAGGGCTGAGGAGGGCAGCTTCCTGCATCAGAAGCCCACCATGGACAACTTATGGCCATCACAAGTGGTCCAGAGACCCTGAGGCCTGAGAGGGGTTGCAAAGGCTGCACAGTGAAGGAATTTTTCCAGATACTAATGGGAATACTTGTATTGCAATCAGACAAAATCTAGGGCCTTTTTTTCTCAAGCGGACCCCATTCAAGGTGGGCTAGTTTGCAAGTAACAACATAAATGGGCTTAAGTAAGATTTTTTTAAATGAGGAACATTTTGGCTCCAGAGTCCAAAAAGACCTAAAAGATGTTGGCCTTGTATTAATGTTGTGAGTGCTGAGAGGGTCAATAGCTGTTTCTGGACAGTGTCAGGGATGGAGCAGCCTTTGGTTTATTGAGTAATTTTCAGGAATTTAAGAGAAGTGGTGCCCTTTTCATTGTGTGTGGGGCAATGGTCCATCCTCTTTTTGTGGGCTCCTTTGTGAGTCTTTGTATGTCCTTAATGAGTATGTCAAATGAATCCTCTTGGATGACAATGTCATCAATGAAATGTCAAACTGTGCTCCTGGAGAAAGGTGGATGGAATTAAGATCTTTCTTGCAAAGATTGTGTTCAATGGCCAGGTTGCTGAGGTACCCCATGGGGAGATGATAAGAGCGTGTGATCTCCCTTTGGAGGTGAAGACAAACTGCAGCTGAGAGGCTGTTAGAATAGGCACTGAACAGAACATATTACCAAATCTATAATAGCAAACAGTTACCAGTTGCTTATCGGGTGGAGCCAGTACCTTCAATAATAGTGGATATTGGATGTGGGGCCCTTAATGGGTGGCACCATGGAATTAAGGTTTTGGCCATCCTCTCTGTGGTACCATTCATTCTTTCCAGGTTTGAGAACAGGACAAATTGGGCTGCGAAATGGAGAAGCAGTGGGGATAATCACCTCTTCACTCGTTTAAGGCCCTGTTCTAACTTACATTGGGCCATGTTAACTATTTAAACTGAGGGGGGCAGTCAATGGAATGGGATCGCGTTTTGCCAAGCCAGTTTGTAAGTGCACAGACTTCATTTTAATCTTGCACCCACTAGGTCAGAGTGTCCATGCCTGCTATGGGATATTTTAGGGCAATGGGTTGCTATGGCCATGGGTCATAACTGCTGGTTAAGGTGAGGCATTCCTTTTGTCCTCTACATTGTATTCAGTAACTCCCATTAGAGCGTATGAGGTAGCGGGTATAAATTTAGTGGGACCTTCGGGTGTAGGTACAATTTGATTCCTCATGTGATGAACAACATGCAGGTTTGCCAACTGGTGCATTTCAGCAGGTATTGAAGTTAATTCAGAACCTGTGTTGGGGAGATGAAAAGGCAATCAAGCCCTTTTGTCTTTTTTGTTGTGTGAACTCTTTTATTTAATTTTGCATTTTCAATTGTGTCAAAATGGGGAACTTTGTTTCAGTTTTTTTGTTTCCTCTCTCTTTATCCAGATCTCTCCTTCCTTCCTTCCTTTCCTCCTTCCTTCCTTCCTCCCTTCCTTCCTTCCTTCCTCCCTCCCTCCTTCTTTCCTTCTGTTCCTTCCTTCTCTCCCTCCCTCCCTCCTTCCTTCCCTCCCTCTCTCCCTTCCTCCCTCCCTCCCTCCCTCCTTCCTTCCTTCCTTCTGTCTTTCCTTTCTGCCTTCTTTCCTTCCTTCCTTCCTTGTTTCCTTCCTGTCCTTTTTTGTCACTGGATGTACTTCAGAGTGGGAAGGGCATCCTCTCTACTTGCTCATATTTTTAAGTTTCTTCCTGCAGAGAGCGGAGGCAGCACCATCAGGGTGCGGGACCTCTCCCATGGCAATGGCTGCTTGATAAGGTTTAAGGACCCTGAGCCTATGGGTTCGGATGAACCCTTTGCTCCGCCACAGGGATGCCATGGGTGTTTTCACTATAACCCTGAGGGTCAGGATCTCTGTTGTGACAGAGGCATAGGCAGCAGAAGCAGAAAGATTTAAGGGTCTGTTATTAGGAGTGTGGACCTCAACCTACCACCTAATGACTATGATTTGTTTTCCTCTCTCTCTGTACAAATCCCCTCAGAGTATTTTGAATTTAGCCACATAAAATCATGGCTTTCTATTTCTATCTCTGTCCATCACCTATAGTCCAGACCTTCTGGATGGGAGCCCAGTGGGCACCTTGCCCTCCAGGACTCCCAGTCAATCTCCTCCGGGATGAGGGTCATATTCACTGAGGTCATTATGTGCATGGTTCAAGTGATCCATCAAGCCCTGTGATCACACGATTGACCCTCTGGAGTGCCGGTAAGTGTCAGTGTGAAGCCAAGTCCAAGTGCAGTGACTAGGGGTTTCGCATTGGGATAGTAGTTGAGTTACTCCTCCAGTATTTTGGGAGGGGCTTGTACAAAATGCTCATTCCCCTTCCCCTTTCCCATTAGTACCTGTGCCACAGGCTGCATGGGTGTGCCTCTGGATGCCCTTACTGATGACACGGGCAGCAGCAACACAGAAGATGGCCAAGGTCACTGCCCTTGCCTGCATATCAGCACTCTGGTTAGGCAGCCAGGGTGCTATGCTGAAGTATCCCTGGGGTGTTTTCCTTTTCTGCAAATCTCACAAAGTGCTGACCCTGGGCCCATCCTGGGGATGCATAGTTACAATGTCTGTACAGCTGCCCCAATCATCCAGTGATGGTCATCAGGCCAAATGCAGTGACCAAGAGCTCTAGCTTGACCCTTGGTATGTGGAACTCAAACATTGACTGGTTAGGGTGTTGTGTTGTCATCACTTTTGCAGGCAGAGCTTCAGAGACCATCTGCCACACACAGGTCAGCCCTGAAGGCACATTATGCAAGGATACGGTCAATTAACAACAATGCTCCTCTTGGAGATGAGAGCATTTTAGGGCGGAAAGCAATGGCAGCACCCAACACAGACAACACAGTGCCAGGCAGGTGAAAGCACAAGCCCACCAGCAAATGCCAGTTCCATCCCAGGTAGCCTTTGCGATATCAGGGAACCTGTAAATTAAAGCTGTTAGTTAAAGCTGACCAGGTGTCCTCAGGTGTGGATGGGACATCTTGTTTGTGACATCAATTGTTTTCATTGCCTCCTATCCAACCATTGGTGAAGGAGGGATTCCCACCCTAGGGCAGTGAACTGTGCCCGGTCCATATGATAAGGAGGGCTGTTTGGCCAGGGCGCTTAATGCGTGGGAGCTAAATGCGAGGGAAACTTACAGTTAGGTCATTTGAAGCCCTTCGGCTTTCACCAAATATCAAGGCATACACAATATCGGGCCTTAATTGTTGGGCTTACACTACACTGCAACAATGAATAACCCCCACCCAAGTATACTATCAAATTTTAGAATACAGAGGTAAAGAGAAGATCCTATGAGATCATATTAAGTGTAAAGGATTAGAATGGCTTTAGACTTTTCAATAGTATTAAAATCTGGAAAATTATAGAGAAATGCTTTAAATGTTTTAAATAAAATGAATTTTGACATAGAAATCTACACGCAGTGAAACTAACAACTGAGAATAGAATAAAAGCATTTATAGACATAGAAGTTTCAAAAATATATTTTTCATCAATCCTTTTTCAGGAAGCTTCTAGAAGATGTCCTTCACCAAAACAAGGGATTATACCCAAAAGAAAAAGCTGGGAATAGAGAAAGCAGGTGTCTACACAAGAAAGGAATGAAATGACTTTCTGAGTTGGTGATGAAGGGAGATCCTTAGACACTTGCTGATTGTTGGATGTAAAGAGCAGCTGGTCCAGACTGGAGAAGGTCAGAGGACTCCAGGAGGGACTTCCCAGCAGGATGGGAGAAGGTGGAAGTGGGAGAAGATAAAATAACTGTTGAAGTAGAATACATTGAAAGAAAGTTTAAGTAACTATGGGAGTATTCAGGGTTAAATTAATGATAATTCTGTAGAAAACTAATCAACTAATCAACCATATAAATATTATCCTCACAAGTAGAGTAAAAAAAATTCTGCAGAAGAGATCCATAATTATTATATTATGAGGGTTAGCTGTAAATAGTATTTACCAAATAATTTAACAATTAATATTTACCTGACTGATATTACGTTATACATAATGCCTGAGAAAGTAAACTGTAAAATATTAGTTATAGAGGCAGAGGATGGAAAATAAAATTAAATCTTTATGCTTCTTAGTAGGATTGAAATAGACGCTACTTAAAACTGTATAAAAAATAGCAATATAACTATATATTTCCGAGACATGGAGTTAAATGCCACAAAAATTGCTAAAAGAGTTCAAAGTGGTTGATTCCGAAGAGCACAAGACGTTGGGGAAAAGCAGCAGAGATTGTCTTCATACAGAAGCCTTGCAGAATGGCTTGACTATTCCACCTGTGTGCATTCACAGCCTTAATCATAAATAAGGAAGGAATACACATTTTGAAAAGAGATGGCATTGGATCAAAGTCAATGCATTGATGATAAAACTCTAAAAGAGTTAGTAATAGAAGGAGATTCTCTAACCCGACAAAATCCTCTTATCACTAGATATAGGAATCGTTATATTGAAAGGTTAAACTTTAGATTTCTTCCTTTTAAGAATAACGACAAGGGGCTGGCCCCGTGGCTTAGCAGTTGGGTGTGCACGCTCCACTACTGACTGCCCAGGTTCGGATCCCGGGCGCGCATTGATGCGCCGCTTGTCGGGCCCTGCTGAGGCAGCGTCTCACATACAACAACTAGAGAGATGTGCAACTATGACATACAACTATCTACTGGGGCTTCGGGGAAAAAAAAAAAGGAGGAGGATTGGCAATAGATGTTAGCTCAGAGTCGGTCTTCCTCAGCAAAAAGAGGAGGATTAGCATGGATGTTAGCTCAGGGCTGATCTTCCTCACAAAAAAAAAAAGAGGAGAAGTACTGATGTTAAACTGAAAAACAAAGAATAATGACAATACAGGGATTGTATTGTTATTGTAAGAATAATTGTAATGAAGGTATAATAACAAAACTGAGATGCTCATATCACCACAAATGTTCAACATACTTCGGGGTATATTGGGCAATAGAATTAAAAAAATAATAATAAAAAATGGGCAAAATTTTTCTCAGAAGAAAAAAGTTAAAACAATTATTTTCTGGTCCTATATGGAGAATATTCATCAAAATCAATAGAAAAATATTATAAGTAATAAGGGAGTTCAGCAAGGTTACTAGACAAAATATCAAGTTACAAAAACCAATAGTGCTACTCCACAACTGCAATAACCAAAAATAAAATATAATAGGAAATGAGATATCATTTATAATTGCTAATAAAACTGTACATAGGAATTAATATCGCAAAGAATTCACAAAATCTGTATGTAGAACATTTTAAAATTCTAGTAAATTATATTTTAAAAACTTGAACAAATTGACATACCATGTTTATGGATGGGGCAACAGTAAAGGGGTCAATTCTCTCATTTCTCTCATAAAGGGGTCAATTCACAGATTAGTTAGTTCATAATTTAATTAAATTAAAAGTGATACTCAATTTATGTTTGTGTACTTGATCAACTGATTCTGAAATTTACATGCAAGAATAAAATTCTAAGAATAGATACGACAAAGTTTAAAAAGCAAAGCAATAAAATAATCAGCATTCTACATATTAAGAAATACTACAAGATTATGGTAATGAATACACTGTTGTACTTGTGTAAGAACAAAGAGACTAGTGTGATATTTTAAGAGACCATATCCATGGATTAATGGAGACTTGGTGATAATAGAGTTGACACCACAAATGAGCTGTCAAGGAATATATTATACAGAAGATGGTGCTACAATATTAGTCAAGCATGTAGAAAAAATCAAGGTAGATACCTGTCATATATAATTACATATATGTATGTGTATATATTTTTAAAAGTGTATGTGTATATAAGAAATTTATGTATGAAAAATATGGACATGAAGATGTACATATTTAAACTCTAGATGAATTCAACACAATCAAAGATGGTAAATTTCATATATACACTCATATACATACATATTTAAGCATATATACACATACACATATATATAATTATTTCTATTCTGTTGCATGAAAAGTGGTATTTATTCTGGCTGTAATTTTCATTTATTTGATTACTAAGAAGGTGCAACATCACTTGATTTACTTCTCTGTAGTAGGTAGAATTCTAAATGATGCCTAAAATTCATGCCTCCTGGTGTACATACACCTTCTTCCAGTTGTCTAGTCAATGCTAAGCTAGGTGTTGCAGTAAAGAGATTTTGCATGTGAATTTAAAATCCCAAATCAGTTGAACTTAAACTGGGCCTGAGTTAATCAGGTAAGACCTTAAAAGGAACTAGATTCTTTCTGGTGGGGAGATTCAAAGCGTGAGAGGAATGGACATGATGGAGATTCTCCTCTCCTGGGAAGATTCATGTAGCAAGGACCACGGGCAGCCTCTGGGACCTGAGAGTAGGTCCTGGCCCACAGCCAGCAAGGAAACGAGACCTCAGGCCAAAAGGAACTGGACTTGGCCAACAATCTGAACGAGCTCAAAAGAGGATTCTTCTCCAGAGCCTGCAGAAAGTACAGCCCGGCTGACACCTTGTAAAGACCTGTGCAGAGAACCCAGCTATGCCACGCTTGGACATCCGATCCTCAGGACTCTGAGCTGACAAATTGGGGTTGTTCCAAGCCGCTAAGTTTGTGGCTGTTTGTTATGCATCAATAGAAAATGAATACATTATCTATTGAGTTTTTTGTCTATAATTTGCAAATTCATATTTTTGACCCATTTTTGAGAGGAGGTTCTTTTTGGTGTTGATTTTTAAAAACCTGCATATTCTAGATATTAATAAAGACTTTACATATATATTCTCCCAGTTGGTCACCATCTGTTTTTTTGTCTACAGTGTCCCTCATAGATCAGAAATATTTATTTTGCTATGATAATACTAATAACAGTATGCATGCTGCACTAAAATGTGCCAGTATTATTCTAAATACTTTCGTGTTTTGTCATCTAATATACATTTTTACGTTGCGTATAACACAGTCTCCAAAATTTTCCCATCTTCTCATTTATGCTTTGGGTCTTGTTTAAGAAATCCTCTCCATCTGCATCAGTCAGCTTTTGCTTTGGTCATGAATAATCTAAAAGCCTCAATTGCTTAACACTTCAAAGCTTTATCTCTTATTAATGTTATAAGTTAGCTGTTGGTGGCTGTTGTTCTTTGCCACTTGTCTGTTTCATTGTGGGATCCAGGCCTTTCTGGGACGGGCCAATTTTGGCGCAAAATGGAAAAGGGCAACATGGAAACTGTGTAAAGATCTTTAAAGTCTCTGTGGGATATGCCACAAGTCCTTTCTTCAGTCACACTTTAGTACCCAAAGCACATCACCTAGGCAAGCCTGATGTCATTGGGGCTGGGGGATTATGACCACCTTACAATCTTGTATCATCTCAAAGTCACAGCGTGATTTACCCACAGTTTCTTCCATAAAATGGACAATATTTATATAGCATACACACGTGTGTATGTGTGTGTGGTGTGTGTATACATACTGGGAGAATACGTATATAAAGTCATCAACGCCCATTAGCCAAGGCCCGGGAACCCACAGCACCGAGTGACTCCTCCCTGTGCCTTATAGGATTTTCTTTTGCTCCTTGTATCACTGTGGCCCCACCAGGTCTAGCCTGCACACCTTTCAGCCTAGCCTTTCAATGGCAGACATTACGGAACTTATGAAAATTGGCTTCAATTGTACTACAAATTAGTTAGCGTTATAACATTGAAAAAATTGTCTTGACCAACAAAATAAGTCCATTGAACTCCTTCAAGACTTTTTTTTTCATTGAATGAGGAAAAGAAAGAACAGTTGGCTCTGAAATATCTGGATCTCTTTGTTCCAAAAACTAAGTCATTTATCTTCCTCGAAACATTCTCAATATAGTCATTATTTTCCTAGAGGTGCTGTACATGTAATAGGTTCATTGTATGTTCTTGTGGCTCTGTTTCCATAGGCAAAGAGAGAATCATTTGAAGTGTACTGTGTGGAGACTTGCAAAGGGGCGCAGGGAGGAACACAGTGTCCTGAGGAAGTGGTCATCGGGTTTTCTCTGTGTGTGTGCCTTTGTCAGGTGCGTCACTCAGCATGGCAAGAAAAGCCACGGCAATTCACTTATCTCACAACAGAGTGAAATTGTGTCAGACCTATTTGGAGAACAGCTGGAGGCTGTATTTTTTTCCTGTGGGCTATTGATGGTTTACTCAGGAATTGGTGAGACGATGTGGTTTTGTATATTAAAAAAAGTCATAGAACACAGAAAAAAATTAAAACTACTGCAGAGTACAGTGCTCTGAGTTGTGCAATCTTAGGCAATTTGTCCTTATGGACATAATGTTAACATCTTTAGGAAAAAAGATTAGGTTGGATATTATTTTGTCTTTAAATATGAGATATTTAAAATACTTGCTATATTCTGCCAATTCTGCCTGCCTGGGATTCAGAACAGGCACTGAAGCCAAGCTCTCCTCTTGCTTAGCTGCCAAGCAAATCCCAGGTCCTTCCCAACCCCTCCAGCCTTCATTTAAAGAGTGTAGAGAGTAGCACACCTGGGAGGCATTACCGAGAGCATCGAATTAGATTATGTGCACATATATGCTGTGTGTCATCAACATTAATTAAGAAACAGGGCATTTGGAAAATAACACTTGTTCTTTTCTTAATTTTACCTGAAAAGAGAAAATTTGATTAAGCCATTCCAGGTAAACATATAAACCTAGAGATTTTCTTTCCAGTCATTGCAGGCTTATATCATCAAATTCCAGATTTTAAATTCAGTCCATTTAGACTTTCTCCCTCTGGCTTATCTCCATAGTAACATCCATGTTTTCAAGCACGTGGACCTCAGGTAGATGGACATCTGGTCTGGGTCCTGCGTTCTCTCTCCACTCAGCACTCTGCCTCATTCTGCCAGGTCTCTACTCATGCTTTCCATCCTCACTTCATCTACTGAAATGGCTCAGTCCCACTTTTCCTCTGAAAATGCATGCTCTTGGGTTTGCTGTTTGATTGAGGATGTCTAAGTATTTACACTTACTATTCTTATCGTGTATGTAGATATTACACTATTTTGCTTCAGTTTTTAGCAATTTTAATACATTCTCATATATGAATTCACACGTATAACTCAAACTCAAAAGAAAACAATTCTACATGACAAAATCACACAGTTGGTTCTTTGCAGAGCCCAGACTCAGATGTCCTGAACGGAGGACCCAGCCACTGCTTTGTGACTGCTGTGGGGATATCTCACTTCAAGTAGTTTTTTTCTTAACTGACACATCTATAAAGGTTACAATGTTTAGAGATTCCACAAAGATGCCCAGCCTGACCACTTATCCCAGGACATAAATTTTCTTAATTCAAGTCTATTCAAACAAGTTTGATTACCCGGGTGGGGAGTGGGAGGGAGTAGGTTGTTTGAAGATTATAGCTCAATAATGAAAGCATCACAAGAAAATTCTTTATATATCCCAATATATAGCCGATATCACCTCAATGTCATCATTGTTATCAGAGAGTTAATAAGAGAAGGGTGCTCCCTTGTTCTCTGCTCCATTGTTTAATACTTCCTTTAGTTTTTTTTTTTTTCTCTTTTGTCATGAATTGTTTTGTTTCAGACCGCCTAGAATTACTATTGAAAACATATTTGGATTTTTTGTCAGTGCTCCTACTAACCTCTCTTTCTCCTGCCCTTCCTTGTCATCACTTTCTTGTTTCCTGCTCTCACTCCTCTGTTTTATCCCTATCTGGTCCCATATGTTGTAGGAGCTATCTTTACTCAAGTGACATAGTCAATATCATTGTCAGCATGCACTTAGTGGTGTCCAATCAATTGTATTCAAAGAATCAGGTAAGAGCCAAAAACTGCCCCCAAGCCCAGGGAAACCACTAATCTACTTTCCGTCTCTATAGATCTGACTCTTCTAGACATCTCATATAAATGAGAGCATACACTATGTGGCCTTTTGTGACTGGCTTCTTTTGCTTAGTGTAATGCTTTTGAGTTTGTCCGTGTTGTAACACGTATCAATATATTATTCCTTTTTATTTCCAAATACTACATTTTGTTTATCTTTTCATCAGTTGATGGCATTTGCCTTTTTGGCTATTATGAATAATGGTTCTATGAACATTCTTGTGCCTGTTTTTGCAGGGCATATATTTTCATTTCACTTGGGACCAAAATTGCTGGGTCACATGGTAAGTCTATGTTTAATGTTTTGTTTTTCAAAGTGGCTGCACCATTTTCCATTCTGATCAGCAATATATGTGTTCCAATTGCTCAACATTCTCACCATCACTTGTCCTTCTCTGTCTTTTTCGATTATAGCCATTCTGCAGGGGGAGAGGGTAAAGTGATATCTTATTGTGGTTTTGATTTGCATTTAGTTAATGATTAATGATGTGATGTTGAGCATCTTTTCATGTGCTTATTGACCGTTTGTATATCTTCTTTGGAGAAATATCTATTTAGTTCACTGTCCATTTTTTTAATCAGGCTATTTGTCTTTTTATTACTGAGTTATAATTGTTCTCTATATCTGCCAGATACATGTCACTTATCAGAAATGTTATTTGCAAATAGTTTCTCCCATTCTGTGAACTGTCTTTTCACTTTCTTTATGGCAACTTTTGAAGCAAAATAGTTTTTACTTTTCAAGTCCCATTTACCTACTTTTTCCTTGCTTGTGCTTTTGCTGTCATATTTGAAAAACCAATGTCTAACCCAAGATCGTGGAAATTTACTCTTATGCTTTCTTCTAAGAGTTTTGTAGCCTTAGCTCTTTCATTTTGTTCTTTGATATGTATTGAGTTAATTTTTATAAGGGTATGAGGAAGGGGTCCAAATTAATTCCTTTGCATGTATATATCCACTTGTCTCAGCATCATTTTTAAACAGCTTTATTGAGTTATAATTTACATACAAAAAATTGTGCTTATTTAATGTATATAATTTGATGAGATTAGACATATGCCTAGCACCTGGGAAATTGTCACCTCAACCAAGGTAATAGATACGTTTCTCACCACCTAGCTTGTGTCTCTTTGTATTTGTTTTTGTTGTTGTTGTTGTTTATGGTGAGAACACTTAACACGAGATCTACACTCAACAACTTTTCTAGTACACAACACGGTATTGTTGACTATAGACCCCATGCTATGCAACACATCTCTAGAATGAATTCATCTTACATAATTGACACTTTTTATAAACTGAACATCTCCCTATTTCCCCCTCCCACCACTGCCTGGTAACCACTGTTATATTCTCTGCTTCTTTAACTATTTTAGGTACATTCTATATGTGGAATGATGCAATATTTGTCCTCCTATGACTGGCTTGTTTCACTTAGCATAATGTCCTCCAGGTTCACCCATGTTGTTGCATACAGCAGGATTTCCTACTTGTTTAAGACTGAATACTATTCTATTGTATGTCTGTAAGACATTTTCTTTATCCATTCATCTGTAAATGGGCATTTGAGTTGTCTCCATAATGTGGCTATTGTGCATAGTGCTTCAGTGAACATGGGAGTGCAGATAATTCTTCAAAATCCTGATTTTAATCCTTTTGGATATATACTCAGAAGGAGATTGCTGGCTCACATAGTAGATCTAGTTTTAATTTTTTGAGGAATCTCTATACTGTTTTCCATAGTGGTGGCACCATTTTACAATCCCACCAACAGCATAGAAGGATTTCAATTTCTGTACATCCTCTTCAACACTGGTTATCTTTTATTTTTTTTATAATACCCATCCTAACAGATGTGAAATGATATCTTACGGTGGTTTTGATATGCATTTTCCTGATAATTCGTGATGTTGAGGATCTTCTCACATACCTGTTGGCCATCTGTATATCTTCCTTGCAGAAATGTCTAAGTCCTCTGCCCCTTTGGGTTATTCATTTTTTCGCTGCTTAATTGTAGGAGTTCCACTACCATTTGTAGAAAAGATTATTCTTTCTCTATTCAATAGTCTTGGCGCCCTTTATCAATTCACCATAAATGCAAGAGTTTATTTATGGACTCAATTCTATTCCATTGATCGATGTGTCTATCCTTATGCCAATACCATATTCTTAGTCACTGCAACTTTGTAACTAGTATTGAAGTTGGAAAGTGTGAGTCCTCCAACTTTGTTCTTGTTTTTCAAGATGTGTGGGTTATCTGGGTCCCTTGTTTTCCCATATGAATTTTAGAACTAGCTTGTCAGTTTTTGCATTAAAAAAAAACAAAAAAAAAACTAGCTGGGATTTTGGTATGCATTATGTTGAATCTGTAGCTCAGTTTGGGAAGGATTGCCATCGAAACAATATTAAGTCTGCACATATAAAAACATGAGATGTCTGTCCACTTTCTTTAGATTTTCTTTAATTTATTACAATAGGCTTTTAAATTTTTCATTGTACAAGTAGTATTGTTTCTAATTCCAAACAAGCCCATAGAATTGAATTTTTTGATGGCTCCAATCCCCTCTCACACATTCTAGGGTAATACAGAGCTCTACTTGACTCTCTTGCCATCAGCCTGTACCATGGCCATAGGTTTTTAAAATCATGGGATACATAGCCTTTTGAGGTTTCTGCCTTTAATAAGAGTATCACTCAAAACATCTCACCTTACGCTGGTCCAGTGTCAATATCTTCTCTCCATATGTGCGCATAATCCAAGCCTGGCTTGTAATTCATCCTCCTTGCTTCTCTTCCTGCTCAAAAGAACCTCAGCATTAGTTTTTGGTCTTGTCTTTAATTCTTTTTTGTTTCTTGCATCTGGAGATTTCTCTTTCCTTCTTGCAAGCTCAGCTATCCATGTAAAACATTGCTAGCAATATATTATTTCTAGTTTCTAGCTATTTGTAGTATTTCACTTTTTGTAATCGGCCATATTGGCAAAACTGGAAGTGTCTTTCCATTTATATCTTATCAGGTATATTTATATGAAAATCCTGTATGATAATAAAGCAGTATTTCTTTGTAAACTATGCCATCTCTGTAATAAGGGGAGTAAAAAAGACACTTTCCTCTTAAACCTTTTACAATACATTTTTTTTTTAAATATCATTTTAGCATAGGCTCAATAAAAATGTGGATTAGTTCATACACTCTCAAATGGAATTCAACATCTTCTAATCTTTCCAGATTTTGCCCTGCCAGTTTTATGACACTATGTTTTAGATATTGAAGAATCATGTTAAATTGAGGGGTATCCTCTTTGATTGAATAAAAATATGGAAATCTGAACTAATCATTGTGAATTTAGAAAGACAACCATGTTGATTATAGTAAAGGTAATAATCTTCAAATACAAACAAACCAGAATACACTGCAGCAAAATGAACAGAAATGGCAACTCAGGGAATATTATTAAGTTAACAAGTGAAACAAATACTTCATGCAAAATAAAAATGTCATTTTTTTCTCCCTGCCTCATAGTAAAATTAGTTCCAGAATGAAACAAAAATAACTTGCTCTGGCAAAGGACACAAGAGAAAAGCCATGATGAGGGATCTGGTCTTCTGTGTTATTTTTTAAGGCTTTGTAGCATATGCTATGATTTTATAGAATCTACTCAGTAGACCATACACTCCAGATATATCCCAAGTCTTTGCCTCTTATCTCTGTCCTTCTTGCAATGTATGGAAGTGTAGCCAACATGTTGAATGAAAAGGGATCATAAACTCTTTAACCTAATCACTGCATTTTCATATGAAGAAATTTAAGGAATGTCTGCCCCATGTAATGTGCTAAGAACCTTTCATATGTATTCTCATTCATTTCTCACAACAACCCTCTGGGGTGAATAAAATCATCCTCCTTTAACAGAGGAGTAGGGCTGAGAGGGCTTAAATAATTTGCATAGCCAGCAAGTGAAAGAACCTGACAGTCACTACATGGTTGGGGAATGATTTAATACACCAGCATTTGAACCACTTAATTGTATTGTCTTTCTATTGGAGTCAAGAGGAGAACTGTTATTCCCCAAATTAAACAGTAAGCTGGTGAAACGTTGGCCCTGGGACTTGGATCTCCAGAGGCCTCGTGCTTTTTCATGACTGTCATGAAATGTGCTGACTCTTGAAATTGCTGTTGGTATTAGTCTTGTAACCAACTGGTTTGCTAATTGCTCTTTCTGGTTCTGTAGGCATAAGTATGTACTCTAATTAAAGCATCTTTACAGATAAACTTATATGTTCATCTTGATGCAATTTAAATCATTTTGTCTCCTAAATATAAAATTTTATTTACCATGACATAGGGAATGTACATGAGGGAGGTAGTTGTAATTTAGTAGATGGATCATTTATAGCAGAGATTAACAAACTTTTCTTGTAAAGGCCATATAGTATATATTTTATGATTTGCAAACCAGGCAGTCTCTGTCACAACTACTCGATGCTGCTATTGCGGTGCAAAAGTGGCCAGAAACAATACTACAGGAACAGGCATTGTTGTGTGCCAATAAAACTTTGTTTACCAAAACAGGCAGCATTTGGTCCATGGGCCATAGTTTGCTGACCTCTGATTCAAAGTAAACGATAAATAACAACTTGGGGCCTTGGTTCTATCAGGTGAATATTCTCATCTGTAAAAATGAGTCCCTTGGGGGGCGAGGTGCCTGTCATTTTATTATCAAAGTTCCTGCATGTTAGGTGCAGGGGCACCTCTTTTTTTTTTTTTTGTGAGGAAGATCAGCCCTGAGCTAACATCTGTGCCCAACTTCCTCTACTTCATATGGGATGCCACCACAGTATGGCTTGACAAGCGGTGCGTCGGTGCATGCCCGGGATCCCAACCTGCGAGCCCTGGGCGGCAGAAGCAGACCGCATGCACTTGACTGCTTGCGCCACCAGGCCGGCCCCCATGGGCACCTCTTTTGGTGTGCATTTGCTACATGCCTACTGAACACATCACTGAGTAGAATGCATCCTGACAGCCCTGTAACTTGAAGTGCTCTGGTCCACACTAATCAACAGGGTAATTTCAAGACTGCTAATTTACCTGCGCCTTTTCCCTTAGTGATTATTCTTAACCTTATCTTTCTTCTCAAGACCCACATTCCACCACGGGTGCACCACCTCAAAGCTGTTTACCTGCTGTTAACTTTACAGGTTACTATAGACACCTATCTCTCTCCCTTCCTCAACCCTCACCACTAAGCGTGACAAAGGCCGGTCCAAGTTCTACAAACCCTACTAAATACAAATCTGTGTCTGCATCTTGCTTCCATTTTTCCTTGCACTCCATCTTAATCTTCCTCATGTGTTTCTGCTTCTCCATCTGCTGCTTAAATAGTTTGACCCTCAGACTTTTCTCCCACCATTCTTCTCATTTTATTCTGCAATTTTCTTGAAAATTTTCAACCTTGCCCATTGTTACACCTGAGTAACAACTTTAAAATTTATGCTCTAGTTCAGACATCTCTTCAGATTGCTAACTGATGCATCTCTAACTAATTTGTCAACACCCTATAAAAACTGCTGCTGCTATTTTACAAATGAAGAAATAAAGACTGAAAGAGAAGTAGTTTTGCCTAAAGCCATTTAGAGACTGAGCAGCAGAAACAAGATTCTAACTCATGCAGTTTGATTTCATGGCCAGAGCTCGTAAAATGGAGGCTGCTCACCATTTCTACTGGGATTTGGCAGGAGCAAAATAGCCCATCCTTCCCCTAACCGGGCTCATCGTCTTGTCCTCGGAAGTGCTTATGCTCATCTTATGTTCCTTCTTCCAATCTCCAGGTATCACCGTCCTTCCAGGTTTCCAAGCCAGAAGTGTAGTCGTGGTCCTGTAAGCTTATTTCCTTCTCACCCCACAAACGCAATTAGTCTTATTTTCCAGGAATATCTCTGTTTCACCCCACCCTTACTTCAATGTTCTTGGCTCCATCGCCCCTCATCTCTTAGATGCACTTGTCCCGTCTAGAATCGCTCTAACTGGGCTGTCTACCTGTCCCTTGCATTTGTCTCCAATTCAGTGTCCAGCAGCTTCCAGAGCTCTCTTTCTGAGAAACACAGATGACAATCCACTCCGTCTCTAGGGGTCACTGTGGTGCTTCCACTGCCAAGAAGGTGCTTCTCAAACTCACTTCAGTGAAAGACCAGTTGGTTTTGTTTTTGCTTTTGCTTAGTTAATTCTCAGACCAGTATGAAGTCCTAATCTGTCTAACCAGTTCACAGTTCATGCCACTGGAGACTGCCCATGTGAGTTCCAGAACACCCAACTTTCTCTATAACCTGATGAATCAAGTTCATTGACTCTGCGCTTGAATATTGCAGCAAGGTCAAATTGTAAAGTTTCCAATACCTGCTCTCAAGGACTCTCAATATGGGTACTTATTTCATGACGGCTCAGCACTGGCCTGGAGTCCACACTTTGAGTAGAACCAATTTAGTGACTGCAGCAAAAACTTGTGTGAGATTTGAATTTGAATCCTTGCTTTGCCACAGACCAAAGGTGCGAATTTGGGCACGTCATTTAACTTCTCTCAGCTCCAGTTTATGTGTCTATGAAATGAAAATGATCTGTAGAGCTGCTGGGACCATCAGAGATAATGAAGTCACAACACAGTGTCCAGTACATAAATTAATAGCAACGGTTGATGTTTATCTCTGACTTCCATCCAGACTCCTATCGTTTGCCCACCAAGCCCTTCTCATCCAACCTTTGGCTGAATCTTTAGCTTGCTTGCCTGGATTCTCCTCCAGAAGGCCCCAAGCTTGACTTTTGCCACATCATTGCTGTTCTTTGGCTGGAATGGTTCTTCTCGTACCCAGTCATCTGTCTTCAATATCCTTCCCTGAGAGATGATCTTCAGAACATCCTTTTTTTGTCCAAAAAAGCTGTACGTTCTCTTTGGTGGATGCTCTTAAGATGTGGTACTTGCTGCATTGTTAGTATGTGATCACCTGCCTGCCTTATGATGAAGTCTTAGGTGAATATTCACCTGTAGCATTCCTGTGTATCTGACACATAGCAGGAGCTCAGTGAATGAATAAATGAATGATTGAATAAATGATTGAATAGACAGCTCATTTGAATGGAGTAAGTTCAAAAAGTTGAGAAAGGATTTGTAAAGCTAAAAGTATAACTGATTATTTTGTTTTTGCCTTACCAAAATCGCTAAGACTGTGGACGCTGTTGTTTTTAACTTGCAAGCTTTTCTTTTGTTCCTTATATTAACTTATGCTAGTGTGACGTGCATATGATTTAATCAAAAGAGAGCTTTCCATTTGAATCTAATACACAACACGCAATCTAAAGGTTGCAAACTCAGAACAAACCAGACAAAATGAGGTCATTGACTTGAGCAACGGCTTTTATTGTTTTGTGTTTCTCAATATAGAAAAGTTTAAGTGAATATAATTTCACAGGCTATGCATTTAAATGCTCATACGTTACTCCGATCCAAGGCACCATTATTCTCATTAGACTATTGTAACAGTCTTTTTAACTGTTTTCTCTACCAGTGTATTTACCCGCTCTCAAACTGGAGTATTCTCAACACAGCAGCTAATGATAACACGTCACTTCTTTGCATGTGACCTTCTGCCACGTACCTCTCATTGTGTATAGCTACCTACAAGGCGCCCTCTGAAGCAGCCTCAGGCACCTTACTGATCCATTTCCCTCTGTTTGTCCTCACTTTTACTGCCCTGCCCGCTGTCCCCTTGCTGTTCCTTTCATGCATAGCCATGTTTTGGCCCCTTGTTCTCTGCATTTGAAAATGTCTTCTGCTAGATTTCTACACGGCTCAGTCCCTTACCTCTTTCAGATCTTTGATTAAATGTCCTATATTCACTCACATATTTAAAATTTGCGATTTCTTACCATACATTCACAATCTCTAACTTTCTTCTCTATTTTATTTTGTAGTACTTCTCAGCATCTTGACTATGTTAGTTTTCTAATGATGTCATAATAAATTACCACAAACTTGGCACCTTGGAACAACAGAAAATTATTCTTTCAAAGTTCTAAAGGCCACAAATCCAAAATCAAGGTGTTGGCAGAATTGGTTTCCTCTGGAGACTCTGAGAGAGAGTCTGTTCCATGCCTCTCTCCCTGCTGCTGGTGGCTGCAGGCAACCTTTGGCATTCCTTGGCTTGGGGCTGCATCATTCAATCTCTGCCTTTGTCTTCACGTGGTCTTCTTTCTGTGGCTCTGTGTCCTCTCTCTCCTTATAATAACACCCTTCATTGGATTTAGGCCTTCTCTTCCAATCTTCGATGATCTCATCTCAAGAGTCTTAACTTAATCATATCAGTAAAGACCTTTTTTCCAAATAAGCTCACATTTAAAGTTACCACCAGGCATTAGGGCTTGGACATACCTTTTGGAGAAACACACATCAACCCACTGCATTAACTTAGTATGAGTTTATTTGTTAATTCTGTGTCTCCCCATCAGAATGTTCAGTCTGTGACAACAAGGGTCCAATAAGTTTTGTTTATATTTGTGCCTTGACCAATTTCTGACTCATAATGGGAGCTTAATAAACATGTGTTGAATGAATAAAAGAAGAAATTGTGGACAAGACATAGCAGTTATCAATATATCAATACAGAACCAAAACCAAAAATAAAGCAGGGAAAGAGAGTTTGGAAAAGGGGTCAGACTTGTGTGAAGACCTCCAGAAAGGAGCAGTGGCCCAGAGTCAAAAGTGTTCGCATAGGTAGGGAGTGGTCACTAATGCCAAATGTCCAGCTGAAAGAGGCAATAAAAGAGACCCCTGGAGACTTGAAATCAGAATTCTGTTGGTGCCTGTGGAGATCATCATAGCTCTTGGGAATATGTTCACACCCAAGGCAGGTTTTGCCTGTGTACACTGGTATCTTAGTGGCTATGTCACTGCCTCCTTAGAAAAGACAACGTAAAACAGATCAAAAAGGAAATAATTTCTGTCACTGGATTAGAACTTATCGATCTTGATTTTTAGTGATATTCTTGTGGAATCTCTTACCTTTTGAATCCATTGAATTTCCAGTCTACCTGTACTGTATATGTCTGATGTTGAATGATTACTGGGGCCTATAGTGTGTATTATCTCCAGACTCTACCTTTTAAACTGGATGAAAGTTTTTACCCTTATTAATTCTATTCTGTTAATTCCAACACACACATCTGGTTGTAACAATTTGTAACATTTTCTTCCATTGACCATATCTAAGCAACAGAATTTAAAACAATTCAAAAAATTAAATTCAGCCTATTCTTAATCAAAGCATGCAAGTTCCTTTTAGTATATAAACAATAGCACTTAGATATGAAAAGTAAACGTGTAGAGGTATGTGTTTTATTCAACAGTTATGGTAAGAATTTATTAAGCATCGAGCACTAATCCAACATGACCCTGAGCTGCCATTTGCAGTAATACAGCTGCTTTTCTGGTAAAAAGAAATATCTATAAAATAACGTAAGCACTTCAACCTGGAGCACAATGGAGATGAGTTTCTTATGTGTAAATATCTAAAGTATATTATCTTAAGAACTTTTCCAATGATTACAGTTTGAGTTTTGAATATACATGTGGTATATAATTTACATAATCCACAATTTACCTGGTACAGGTTATCAAATGTAAAATTATCTAATTTTTGAAAATAGTCCACTTTATAATATGTAGACTTTATATATGTAGGAAAATAAATGGTTTTCTTAAAACTTTAAAAATAAATGAACAAATGCGTATATGTTAAATAAAGCAATTCAGCAGGAGCAATGGGAAAAAGAGGTATTTCAGCGAAAGTCGGTAGAGCTGTTGACAGAGGCAGACCTGGTTCTTGCTTCTTGAGGGCCTCAGTTTTCCTGACCCAGAGTCTCCTCAAGGACTGTGGTGGGCATCTCCTAGAGACCAGGGTTCACCCCCTCTCCGCCTACTCAGCTGCCCCTGGGGTAAGACTCAGAGAAAGTACAAGTGAAGAGATGCTCAGGTACAAAGAGACTGTGAACGATCAAGTCAGGTGAAGGGCTAACCCTTAGATAAGTGTTTGTGGGCGAACCTTGCAATTATTCCCATTTACTACATTGACATTGTAGGGATATTGGCTCCTGGGGGAAACAAAAACAATGGCAAAAAAAATCCAAAAACAAAAACTTTACCTTGTCACATGTCACATGTAGCAATCTGAAATTTGAAATTTGAATTATATATGTTTTAAATAGTAACATAAACTATTGGTTTTCAAACAGTTTACTACATATTGAAATTTCAGTGTTTTCCATGATGCATGCTCCACTTAATTTTAAACTAATCTTTGGAGGAATCTATGAAGTGAGTTTTACCAGTGTCTGTTTTTATTAGGATAATGATATTCTTTCTGTGTCAAAGTTGGTTGCTAAACCTATGCATTTTCTGATTTTCTGTAATTTTATGTTTGTTCTAAAGGAAAAAAACAAAGATTATTTCAGGACTCACACACGTGGAGGGAATCTGGGAGATTAAGGCGAAGTGGCTTTGAGAGCGGGTCCTCAGCTCTCCCTGGGAATGGAAATGTCTCCTCTCTGCTTCTGCTTGAAAGGCACTTTCCTGATTTCATCAGACGTCTTTCACAACTAAGAAATATAGCCATGCGAATGTGACAGGAAGCATTAAAAGTGTTTCTCTAACTAAAGGACTTTGAGAGCTTGTTCTGATATCACTGGTCAGAGTGTTTGACCATCACTAGAACATAGATTTGGAGGTTCAGAGCAGAAGCAGACCAAGGAATTGAAAAGGACTGAATGAAAGTTATTGCTTACACTAAAAATTAGGAGAGACAACCAGGCAAGGACATTTTATTCCTTCTCAGAAATCTAAAAAATTGAAGAAATTACAGGCACTTTTCACAGAAAGACATCCTGAAATTGTATTTTATGTAAATGCACATGTAAAGCTGGTTCATACAAAAAGCTTTATAAAATTGCTGGTTTGTGTATATAACGCATCTTGGATTTGGGCCATTTCATTTTTCCTCCACCAATTAGTAATCTGAGGCCAACAGAGGAAAGTTTTCATGCTGAACAGTTGCAGTGTGCAAGTTCCCCCTGAGAGTAAACAGGAAGAGATACAACTTCACAGGAAACCTAGGGCTGACCAGATTGCAAGCCTCCTTCTGGAGACAGAGTGGTTTTGGATCAAAAAAAAAAAAAAAAAAAAAAAAAAAAGATGGTTATCTGAAATAAACTCCAACCCTTCCAAACTCATTTTTATTTTTATTCATTGTTAAATAGCCTAGATGTTAGTTTAATTTTTGAAGTAATAAAAAGACCATTATTTTCTATCAGTGATTTATGATTCTGGCAAGTATTTGGATCTTAAGTGTTCCAAATCCATTATTTATACAAAATGATATTATTTGCTTCTTTTTTTTTTTTTTTAGACTAAGGAAATATATCTTGGTTTTAAGGAAAGCTTAACTTGATTTGGCAAAATGATGAAATAAATAATAAACATCTGTGAGAAAAACAAAAAACAAAAACAAAAATTAAAAAGGAGCTGACCAGTGTTCCAGTTGCTCACGCTCAAGTTCATTTCACTTACCGTTACTCAGAGCTGATAGGAAAAGAGAATTATCTGACCTCGTTTTACCTACCCCACTGAGCAAATACAGGATCTGGGGCAGAAAGAGCTTGACTCTCCAACTTCCTGGGGGTTTTGACCAAGTCACTTTCCTGGGGAAAAACAAAAAAGATATGGAACTCACTGTGCTGTGAAGAGGAATACCTTTCGTCACGTCTGTCAGTGCTTCAGAGACTGGACAGCACACATCGGGGCATGTTATTATTGTTGTTGTAGGTCTTCTCATCCTGGCTAACATCACACAGTAAAACCAAGACTGGTCATCTCTCATAAATCATGTTGAATTTTCAAATTTCCAAAAAGAGAAGCTGGGATTCTGGAATCTGTGAGCTTGGAAGTTGTACATTGTCCCTGGTGAAATTTAGAGTGAGATCATTATGCAGCCTGGTTTAGGACAGAAAAATGTACATAATGATGATCACCAGCAACTTGCATAAATTAACTACTACTGAGACGGGAAAATGATGCACTTTCTCCAGTGGCAGAACAGGGGTGTGGCATAGGTGTTGAATCATTCATTTTTCCACGTTTTTTAAACACAGATTTTTGGAATATCTTAGAAGTAAAGTGGCAGAATGGTATTCAATGGGTTGTCTTTGTATGTGTTAAAACGTCATACCAAACAACAACGGTGATGGTGATGAAAGTGAAATGGAGCAGGGCTCTGCCAACGTGTCACAGTATCTGCAATCGCTCAGGTCCTGCTTGGCGGTCCATCCTTGGAGGATAAAATGCAGGAAGGACATATTGCTAAATTTAAGGTAACCGAATGGTAAGCGAGAGATCTAATTGGATGATTCCAACTTCAAAGATCAAAATCATTAAGATCAACAGATTAGAGAAAGAATAAAAATACTCACCACCAAGCCTAATAGGGACAAATGTGAAGTTTTTTATTAATATTAAAAACACCCAAGCACAACTGTGCTGCATGTGAGCAGAAAATCATTCCATAATTCTTAAATGAATTAATATATAAATACATGAATGAGTGAGTGGAAGGGTGGAGGAATTTCACATGTGAAAGAAGAATTCACTTGACAGTAATTCACGTTTAAAAATAAGACTTCTGAGAATGTATATCTAAACAAACCCCTGTGAGCCTTCAGCATAAAGCAGGAGCCGCAAAATCCAAGCTGGGCCTCCTCACGAGAAAAGAGAGACTTGCGGAGGTGTCGGTGGTTTGGAGAAGTGAGGGGTGTGCCGTGGCCTCAGTCAGAACAGAACATGTCCAAGCTAAAAGATGAGCCTGATCCAAAAGAGCTCTGGTCCATGTTTTCCCTTTATACCAGGCTTACAGGAAGACGGGCGCCAAGGACGAGAGGAAGCGAGGAATGAAGATTCCTTAAGGATTACTTTAAATTATAAAAACATGGACACACTCTGCTGAAAGTCATGCTCCCTTCCATGTATGTCAATCGCTCTTTACCGTTTAAGAACTCTCCACATATATGACCTCATCACCAAAATCAGAGGTAGCCTGGACGGTGTTCTGGAAAGCAGCTCAAAAATGAGAAGATGAAGGCCTGGGGTCTAAACGTCTTTCAAGCTCCACATCCTTCCCCCTTGAGAAAATTGCCGTATTGCAACGGTTCGCAAAGTGTGGTAGCCGGGCCAGCAGCAGCAGCAGCAGCACCTGGGTACTGGTTAGGAATGCAAACTTTCAGGTCCTCTTCATGGCCTAGTGCATCACAACCTCTGGGAGTGGGCCCAGAGGTCTGTTCTATCCAGACTTCAGGACATCCTGGTGCACGGTAAAGTAGGAGAACCACTACTGTATTAGTGATGCAAACGTCTGAACAGAGAAGGCAAGACATGCAATTTATGAAGACAAGGAAGAATGAATGTAGAGACATCAGTGCATCTGTAAAGGAAGAACAGGATCTTATTTAGATATTTACAACTTCACAAAGTGTAAAGTTCAATCGACATTCAAGAAGCTTGAGTCACCTGCCAAAGGTCATGCAGCCCATAAGGACTTTAAACAATTAGGAGTTCAAAAACACATTCACAATGACTACTGAGAATAAAAACGAAAAGTACAACACCAAATATTAAACATGAAACTATTCAAAATGCTAGAAATTGTTAAAGAACCTGAAGAGAAATTTCTCCGGCAAAGCAACGCAGTTTTCTTTTTCTCCATCCCGCAGCACCAAATCATGCTTATTTAATTCAGTAGGTTTGTATAAATAGGCTAAACTTTAATGACCCCTGAAACCTAGTTTTTTCTTGTTGATTCTGTTGAGAGCACAGCTGACACACATCTTTTCTCTTCTCTGTTGATGTTTTTATCAGGCAAGAGGTCACTATGGTAATTATGGAAGAGAAAAATACAAACAAGTAAATATTTATTGTATTTCAGATTTTATCTTCCGGGGACACTATCCTAATAGGACGCAAGTATCCTTCACACTGATAAGGACAGCCTGCTTCCCTGCTCACTCCGTCAAACGCTTTGCGGCTCATGCTTGGATGAAACCATCCGCGTGAGCGAAAGATGCCTGTGCTGTCCAGGCAGACTTTGAGCTTCCAGCAATTAAGTCAATGCCAAGTAAACTTTGCGAAGAAGAAACCAAACTTTTTAAAGAAAACTTAACATTTATTTTACTGTTCAGAAAATATGATTTTAAGCATTTAAATAATTAAAAAAAAAATTGAGTTAACAATGAGACGTTTCAATGTGCGATAAGCCTGTTATCAGGTGGCCACACAAACTCAGCAATGGGGAGATGTGATTGATTCAAATTTGCAATCCACACTCAGTGACTCAGGGCGTAGTTTTACAAGACCTCCTGAGAAAAGGCAGAATGGACCTTAAGTCAGCAAGGCTGGATTGTGCCTGTTTGAAGACATGCACGCATCTCTAAAGAGAATGTGGTGGCCAAGAGTCTGATAATAGCCGTAAAGTCAGAAAAAAGACAGTCCCAGCAGCAAATACAAATAAGACAATGGATTGAAGGCCTAGGATTGCTCCTGTGGAAGCGCCATAGCTACAGTACACTGGGCACACGTTTCAGGTCATCCACTCTCACTGTTTTCTGATTCTTTATTCCATCAAGCTTTGCTTTGTTAGCTTTCCAGATACGGAAAGAGAGCCTAGGTCAAACTATGGTGCATTCTAATCTACAGAAGAGTTTTATTTATCCTTGTGAATTAGCAACGCTGACATTACTGCTCATTCCATTTGTTCATCCAAGTACTTCCTTAGGGAGGAGCTCCCTGGGTTTCTGAGGCAGAAGAATGATGGCGTGTGGGTGTTGTTATAACTTAATCATGGAAAGTGCCATGGAAGGTTGACACAGCCCAGGAGGAGACCTGCTGGTTCAGGGACGAGGCAGCTGATACCAAACGCACCTTGGAGAAGATGACACTTGAGCTAATTCTTAAATGGCAAGTGAAGTTTGTCCAGAGTTTGCTTTTGTTTTGTTTTGGTGAAGAGGGGCAGGAAGGAAAGATGTTGGAGGCAGAGAAGGTGGCAGAAGAACAGACCCCCAAGGCAGAGTGCTCTGTGGGCTGTGTGTTGGAAGAAGGAGTGTTGACGCTGGGAGCCGTTCAGATTTGGGAAGTGCAATCTCCCTGCTGCAGTACCAGGGTGGGCCAGAGAAGATGCGCTCCAGGGACACTGGTCTTTACTCCAAAGTCAGAGGGCAAGGCATGGGGAGTGGACACCTCTGGAGCATTTAACTTACTGGGGGCTAGTAGAGTGTGCACTCAACAGAGACAATGGTTGGAAATAGCCACATGTTTAATTTTGAATTTTTCTAATAGCCACATTTAAAAATAATAAAAAGAAGCAAGTGAAATAAATATAATAATAGATCTGATTTAACACAATACATCCAAAATATTATCATTTCCATGTAATCAATTTAAAAACTAATTAATGTCATATTTATGTACTTTTGTTGTACTAGGTGTTTGAAAGCTGGTGTGTGTTTTATATATATAGCACACCTCGATTTGGACATTAAACTCCCATCAGAAGTACTCGATCTGTATTTAGATTTCATAAAATTCACAGTTGAAAAGTAAGTTCATATACCCAAGCTTTTCAAAAATTCTTAAAGCTTTCTAATAACTGAATTGAGCATCAGCTTTCTAAATTTAAGGAAATTGACATTAAATACCATTATGACTGTAGCTACCTGGTTGCACCAGTCTCCCTTCTTGTTCTCAGTGGTCACCTGTGGCTGGTGGCTAGTGTATTGGACAAGGCAGAGTTACAGCAAGAACATTTGGGGGAAAAGATCCATTTAGGAGGTTTACGTTGTAATTGCAGAAATAGTGACAGAGTTACACTAGGTAAATCGTAGAAGGAGAAACATGAGAGGGACATGTGAGAACAAAGAGAAGGCAAAATTGACAGAACTTGGTGAGAGAGAAAGGGTGGGGCGGTTGGGGAGAACGGCTGGGTCCTGGCAGGGTAAGGAAACCGAGACCTCCCAGCAAAGACTGGGCATCCAGGAGAAGATGTGAGCCCAGAGAGCCAGAATGGCTTTAGTTAGTCTCTTTAGACAGAGAGAGTCCCAGGAGCCTGAAGAGACTGTCCACACACAAACTAACCTACAGGACTAGTTCTCTGAAGAGGGATGGGAGGTAAGGGACTTCGAGAGCTTGAAGCAAGGGTACTTGAAACCAGCCAGGCCTCATGAGGTCTTTGCTAAAGGGAGTCTGCCTCTGAGGGGCAGATCTGCTCTATACAAGGAGAAAACTAGAGTTTCAAGCCTCAAATTCAGGAGCAGACCCTGAGCTGGGGTACTTTGACCTCGTACTGCTGGCTGCTAGGCAACGTTGGTAGGCAACTAGTCAATGTCATGGGGCAACTTCCTGATGCATGAGCTTGTTCCGTATCTGTCTTCCACCTGTACAAGTGTCAGCTACTAATAGCCATAGGCAAGTACGCAAAAATATTTCAGAAACACATTGGTTTCTTTACCTAACCCTGAAAGAGAGTGGTCATGCGTCTTATACAAATTGCAAACAAATTAAACACGTACAAACGGAGACCTCAAATATACTGAGGGAAGCTCTACACAACAGATGTGGAATTATTTTCATAAAAGTAAAAGCTTTATAAAATATATGTTAGCATTAACGAGTACAGGAATTTAGGGACACATTTTTTGGGGGTATAGCAATAGAGAAATTCAATTTTAACTTTGGATTTTAAAATATATACACTGATGTGAACTATTACTCTATTAAAATAATTTTTATGTCAATTATACCTCAGTAAAATGACAAAAAGAATTTTGAACTTCAGAATGAAAGGACTTCTTTCTACTTTTATATATGAAAGTATAATTCTTTCACCTTTACTGTACTGTTGTTAATAAGAAATCAGGTGTAACTGTCCATAAATATGCCATTTAAGATGTGGTTAGTGACAGATGACGTGTATGACAGAGGGAGACCTGGAGGGACCTAATAGCCCCCTGGATGGTGCAGGGCACTGAGTCAACAAAATGGACTATAATGGAGGAAGAAGGAAGTATTCTTCCCTTAGGTCCCAAAACCAAACTCTGCAAGAGCCAGGACTCAGAGGAGCTTAGACATTCCCAGGAAAGGACCAGGCCGTTGGTTGAGCAACAGGTCAGTAGGAGTCAAGGATAATTAGATAGTAGCCATTGCCTGTGACAGCTGAAAGCCTGGAGGGCAGAGGGAATGCCTGTGAGCCACTGTGCGTGATGAGACCATGTGGCTTTTGTGTTTGGTGCCAAGGCCATTTCGCCACAAGACACGGAGCCTGGGGATAGGTGTCTCAGAGGGTAGGTAATAGTGCTATTCTCAAATGTCCAAGAGCTCTGATGTGGAAGGCTAGTGGATTGGGGGTTACCTCATTCTGTGGGTCCTAAGATGGCATAGAAGTAAGTTATGAGAAGACAGTTGTCAAGGCCTTCTGTTTCTGGGAAGGTGGAGGAGCAATACTTTGCCTGTTCCTCCCACTAAGTACAACTAACAACTCAGAAAGTTATGCGTAAAACAAACATGAAGAGACATTGACAGGTAGAGAGAAGGCAGACTAGCAGGGACCTTAGGCCCCATGAATGACACAAGGTGAGGTCCCTAGGTGTCATTTTCTCTCCTAGACTCCGGATTGGAGCACAGAAGTAGGCAGCCTGGGAAGGCCAATGGGTGCAGACAGAATAAATAAACAAAAGCCCTGAGACAAGCCAGCTCTGTCTGGCCAGAGGGCCAGGAAAGGTCAGCCTAGCAGGACAGATGATTTTTAGACAACAACGGGCCTACACTGGCCAACACCCCAGGAAACACTGCAGCCCACCCCACCCACCCTGGCAAGGTCTGTGTGAGAGACTAGACCTCCACCTGTACCAGCCAGTACAGTAAGGCTGTCAGGAGGCACCCAGCCCCACTCCTGTGTCAGAGAATGCAGAGTAGGACTAGGATGTACATGCCCACTGGGTGGATACTAGCCCCCCCTTTCCTTTACCACAGTCTCCCCCACTGTCAGTGGAGACCATACGGGGAGAAGGGACTTCTGCCACCACCAGGCACCCCTCCCTGCTCCTCTGGAGTAATGTCAGAGCAGGTTAGTGGGGAATCAGGAATCTCACCACAGCCCGGCAGTAAGGAGACCATCTCCCCATCCCTGGTGTCAGTAGAGGCCACGAGGGGAGCAGTAAAAGGCAGTGCTACACATCCTGGCAAGGGTGGCAAAAACAGAGGCCTAATGGATATTGATAAACCCTCCCCCATCCCAGTCCTGGGAGTCCCGTCCCTGGACTGGGTGGGAACTTGGACTTCTGCCCCTCATGGCAGCAGGGAGGCAATGTCCCACTTCCCCAGCTGGAGAGGTGTTAGACAAAGCCACTAAAACAAATACGGAGTTAAATATGAGACAGAGTTTCATAATGTGATACCCGAAATGTCTAGATTTCGATAGAAAAATCACTTGTCATACCAAGAACCAGGAACATCTCAAATGGAGTGAAAAAGAAAACCAATAGATGCCAAAAATAAAATGATAGAGATGTTATAATGATGTGACAAAAGTTTTAAAGCCCCATCATAAAAATACTTCAAAAGTTAATTATGAACATGTGTGAAACAAATGCAAAAATAGAGATCTCAGCAGAAGAGAAAGATTTATCACACTAAAGGCCCTACAAAAGAGGAAACTTCAAACCAGTAACCTAATCTCCTACCTCAAGAACAAGGCCAAAGTAAACCCAAAGCAAGCAGAAGGAAGGATATAATAAAGATAATAACAGAAATCAATGAAGTTGAAAACAGAAAAATAATAGGGAAAATCAATGAAACAAAATGTGCAATCAAGTTGACAAACTTCCAACAAGACGTTGTCAACAAAGAAAAAAGGAGTGAAAACACATTATTAACATCAGGAATGAAATGAGAGATATCACTGCAGACCCTGCAGACATCAAAAGAATAATAAAGTAATATCACAGAAACTCTATACACAAAATTTTGACTTCAATAAAATGGACAATTCCTCAAAAAAAACAAACTACCACAATTCACTGAAAATGAAGTAGATAATTCAGATAGCCTAGCAAGTTAAAGAAATTAAACTCATAATTAAAAATTCCCAAAAGATAAACCTCCAGGACCAGACGGTTTCACTGGAGAATTGTATGAAACATTAAGAAGAATTAACATCAGTTGTACACAATCTCTTCCTGATACCAGAAGAGGAGGGTACACTTCCTAATTCATTTTATGAATCAGCATTCTCCTGATATCAAAACCAAAGACAGTACAAAAATAGAAAACTACAGACTGATATCAATCATGAATTAGATGCAAAGATTCATAACAAAATGTTAGCAGTAGAATTTAGCAATATATACAAACAATTACACAGCGTGACTAAGTGGGGTGTATTCTAAGGATGTAAGCCTGGGTTAATGTTTGAATATCAGTGTGATCTATCATGCTGAGACAAAAGAAGGAACATCACATGATAAAATCAATTGATGCAGAAAAAAATCAATTGTCAAAATTCAACACCCATTCATGACAAAAACTCTCAGAAAAATAGGAAGAGAGGGAATTTCCTCAATTTGATCAACAACATCTACAAAAAACCTACAGCAAACATCATACTTATTGGTGATAGATTTTCCTCCTAACACCAAGATCAAGACAAGGATGTGTTCTCTCACCACTCTCGTTCAGCATAGACCTGGAAGTTCCAGCAAATAGTCAAGAAAAAGAAATGAAAGAAGTAGACTGGAAAAAAATAAACAAAACTATCCTTATTTGCTGATGCCATGATTGTCTACATAGAAAACCCCAATAAATCTATACAAAAATGAAAAAAAATTTAAAAACACTCCTAGAACTAATAACTGAGTTCATAGAGTCCACAGGATACAGATTAACACACCAAAAAAATCAATTGTATTTATGTAAACTGGCACTGAACATGTGAACACCAAATTTTAAAATATAAGACCATTTAAAATTGCTGAAAAATGAAATATGTATGTGTAAGTCTAAGAAGACATGTTTAGGATCTGTATGCTGAAAACTGCAAAATGCTTATGAATGAAATAAAAAAATACCTAAATAAATGGAGAGCTATACTCTGTTCATTGTTCAGAAAACTCAATGTAATAAAGATGCCAATTCTTCACAGGTTGATAAACAGGTTTATTGCAATTCTCCAACCGAAATCCAGCAAAGTTTTCTATAGATGTACACAAGATTGTTTTAAATGTAGGTGGAAAGGCAAAAGAACTAGAATAAGGCAATTTCAAAAAAGAAGAATAAAGTGTGAGAAATCCGCCTACACAAATCAAGACTTATTATACAGCCACAACTCCACACAGCAGCCAGATGGCCCTATGGAAACTCCAGCCAGAGCATGAGCCTGCCCTGCTAAGAACCCCCCAACCCATGACGTCCCGTTCCCCTCCGTGCTAATGGCCCACCGGCCCTGCAGAACCTGCCTCTTGATTTCTCCCCGATTTCAGACACTGGGTCAGCTTCTGCCACTGGCCTCTCCACTGAACTGTACAACAGGCACTCGCCTGCCACCCACGAGGCCTATGGTCCAGATGTGCTCCTGCCTGGAGGGTTTGCTCCCATTTCTCCACAGGTTTCTTCAATTGAAGGCCTTCTCCGGTCACTCTTTTCTTTTTTTTTTTTTTTTTTTTTTTTTTTTTTTAAAGATTTTATTTATTCAGTTTTTTCCCCGCAAGGCCCCAGTAGATAGTTGTATGTCATAGGTTCACATCCTTCTAGTTGCTGTACGTGGGACTCGGCCTCGCGTTGGACGGAGAAGTGGTGCCTCGGGGCGCTCCCGGGATCCGAACCTGGGCCGCCAGCATCAGAGCGCGCGCACTTAACCGCTAAGCCACGGAGCCGGCCCCGGTCACTCTTTTCTAAGTGATCTACACCCCATGCCTCTGTCCTGACCCCTCATAGATCTTCTCATATCCAAGGTGCTATATCTTATCCCTTGGTTTCATTTCCTCTCTATTACATTCCCACCCTGATTACAAACTCCATGAAAGCAAGCATCTTTGCCCGCTTGTTTCACTGATACATCCTAAGGCTCCTACTGGATACGTGAAGAAAACACACTTGGGAAGCGATAGGTCTTCATTGCTTTAGGAAAGGCATCAAGGGGTCAAAGCTCATGTTCATCAAAACCAGGTCATCGCACACAAGAAAACCTTTATGGTTATTCAAGTAGCAATCAGGTGTGAATGTGGTACGGTGACAGGGGGCAGAATGTACAAACAAAGAGCAGAGATGCTGAAGATCTACAGAGACTGCAAAGAGAAATAACTCACAGATGGGTGAAGTGGAAAGGATTTAGAGGGATCCAAGAATTCAGAGACATTGAAAATGTGCTTTTGAGAACTTAACATGCCAAGTAATATTAGCTAATAGCATCTTGTGGTAATTTTAAACCAGTTTATAGTCTGATTCTCTCAATAGCCAAATATATTCTATTTTCGTTTCCTAAGACAGCCTTAGCATTTAGACCTCAATATAGTTTTCTGCCTTTTAAGCACATCTCCTATTGCATGTAGTAAATAAACTAATTAATTGAAAATGTCTTGTAAATTGCATCCACCTATGACAATAACAGGACATTTGGGAGTGGAATTTCTGAGAATCTAACATAACATAGAAGCTCAATTTAGGAGAATAGTCTTTCTAAGGAAAGAAAATCAAAAAACATTCACTTTGAGCCAAATAAGAATATTTCTTTAAATATACAATTGTTCAGACTTTATCTTTTATTTCACATTTTTGCTTTTTCATGACATAAGTTTTAAAGATTCCTTTTTTATGCATGAAAAATATCATTTGCAGACCCCAAATAATATTCATATGAGAACTCTTACTAGTCTAATTTGTATGAGAGAATCCAGTGGGTCCATGAGGAAGAATTTCATTTGTGTCCATTTCTTTGTAAAGTAAAATGAAGTTGGAATGCAAAGAGAATCCATTAGATGAAATGTATGAAATGAAAAAGGAAGAGGGGTTTTAAATATAACCCTTTTCTTCAGAGGTGGCTGTAACATGCCAGCACATACGACTCAACAGCCTTTCCCAAAGCGGATGTTAACAGATGTCACCAAAGCACGGCTCCAGCAGTGAAAGGATCTTAGGTCAAAATGAAGAGGATATCCTCCTGGGAAAGACAGGTCGGAACTTCCTGTGTCCCTGGTGGGGACTTCTCGGGAGAAGGGCAGGCCCCGCAGCACACAGCCCTCCTCAGTCTCCAGGAATGTGGAGACACCTCCTCCTCCCCACTTTTTTTTTTTTTTGCAAAACAAATTGCAGTCTTGTTCCCACACTTCACATAGTGACTGGGGGGTGGGGATTGATTTCATTAGAGTCCTGGGTTGAGTTAAGAGCTACAGATGTGTTGGTCTGGGGCATTCAGACACACGATATCTCTCAGGCTTGGTTTCCTCCTTGTTAAATAGGTCATATGGTGCCTTCTTCCCAGAAAATTCTGAGAGAATTACTTGCTGTATGTCAGGAAGGCTTTTTGAACTGTAATATGCAAAGCAAATGCTGAATGTCTGGCATACATAACTCAGTTATGACTTCTTGGTCACGGTGGTCTTTGCTTCAGGGAATACCTTCTTTTGGTCATCAGTTCATGCACGTGGGCTTCTAGAAAGCCCAGGTACAAAGTGGGTCCCATGCTGTCTAGTGAGATGTTTTTAAATGCTCTGTACATCCCTGTATGGCCAATTACTAGAGAGCACAGGATGACTTACAGCTAATGGTGCCAAGGAGTGAACATGCATTAGCTCACTCATCCCGCACAAAACATATGTGCTGTGATTGTGTTTTTCAGATGGGGAAACTGAGGCTTAGAAAATTAAGAATTAAGTAACTCTGTCTGTGAGTCAATGACAAAGGTGGGATTCAGGTCATGTTCCTTTGGCCTCTAAGCTATGAACTCCAATTTTGCATCCTCTTATCTTAATCTCTACCTATTTTCTTTCAATGGCAGAGTTTCCAGATTCCACAAGCATGTGGAAGTTTCATGAGATATTTCAGGAGCTGAACTGGGAGGAAGTGGATGCAATCTGGTGGGAAATCAGAGGAGGTGGGTGGGATGGACTTTCCCCTTCTCTTCCTTTCCCACACCTGCGAGACCCCTGCTCCCCTTCTGCCCACTGAGGCCTCAAGATTCTGTTGGCCACTACAGTGGCCTTCCCACCCTCTGCCCTCCTGTAAGCTCCAGCTTCCCTGGGCCATACCTTCTTCTTCCCCCAGAGAAATCCAGGCACTGAGCAGCTAAGTGCTACCCCAGAAATATGGAGCCTTTCATAAATATGCACATTTTTGCAATACTACTGCCCTGCTCCCTCCTCCCTGACCCAAGTCCCTTCCCCTCTGGCCTGCAGGAAAGGCACCTGCATAAACATTTGCATTAACCATGTCTTTTTTTTTTTTTTGTGAGGAAGACCAGCCCTGAGTTAACATTCAATGCCAATCCTCCTCTTCTTTTTTTTTTTTTAGACAGTTTTATTTATTTATTTATTTATTTTGTGAGAAAGATCAGCCCTGATCTAACATCCATGCTAATCCTCCTCTTTTTGCCGAGGAAGACCGGCTCAGAGCTAACATCTATTGCCAATCCTCCTCCTTTATTATTCCCCAAAGCCCCAGTAGATAGTTGTGCGTCATAGTTGCACATCCTTCTAGTTGCTGTATGTGGGATGCGGCCTCAGCATGGCCGGAGAAGTGGCACATCGGTGTGCGCCCAGGATCCGAACCCGGGAAGCCAGTAGCGGAGTGTATGCACTTAACTGCTAAGCCACGGGGTCGGGCCCCCTCTTTTTTTTTTTTGCTGAGGAAGACTGGTCCTGGGCTAACATCCATGCCCATCTTCCTCTATTTTATATGGGATGCCGCCACAGCATGGCTTAACAAGCGGTGCGTCAGTGCGCACCCGGGATCCAAACCGGTGAACCCCAGACTGCTGCAGCAGAGTGTGTGCACTCAACTGCTTGCGCCACTGGGCCGGCCCCAACCATGTCTTTTATTTTTGTATTTTGAGTCTTTGACATCTGAGGGCTTGCTGACCCTTGCCTCCAGGGCTAGCCAATTCCTAGAGATAGTCAACAACTCGCCTGGGGGCACCTTTCATATGCAAACCGACCAATGCAGAGCCCATACCCCCCCACACACCTTCCTTATCATGCCCTCACACTCTGGGCCACTGTCCCCACCCTAATCACCCCAAAGCCAGGGGCAAGACAGCAGGGGCAGCCCCTATGCCTCAGAGCTGACTGAGATTATTCAAACTAGCCAATTCTCAGCTTGCTTATCCTGCCTCACCCATTGCTTCCCACAGAAACCACAGTAAAGGCTTATAATCGTGTTTTCCCCTTTTCCCTCTGTCTCCTCACCCACCCTGGTGCCTCCCCGTGTGGCCCTGCATGGTGGGCTGGGTCTCCTGTTTCTAGAGAACTGTGAGTAGAAGCTTCTTCCTTCATGACAGTGATGTCCCTGTCTGCATGTCTTATCATACCCTATTAAAACAAGTCTCAGGTACAATTAAAACATCATCTGTCAAACCCAGCTCATGCATCTCTCTTCTGACAGACTTTCCACAAACTCCAGGAAAAATCAGGCTGTATCCCCCTCTGCACCCTTTCTGTGCACTAGGCAGGCCCAACTTCACACTGAGTTAGTGAAATCTGTGTGTCCACATCTGCAGAGTCTCGCTAACCTGCCTGCAAGATCATCACGGGTAGTGATAACATCTCATACATTTGGAGGCCCTGTTCTTGACACGTTCTCAGCTCAAATGGATGCTTAATAACCGTTTATTGAATGAGTGAATGAGATACATGTGGTGGGGGCTCAGATAGGCAGAAATTGGTGATTTTACCTCTGATGAGTACATTTCTCCCTGTTTGGACTAAAGATTTAACTAAATGATCACAAAGAGGTCAATAACGTATTTGTTGGACACCCACTGTATCAGTATTAAATTTCCTTTACACTAAAGAAAGAAAACTACGACTTTCTTCCAAGTGTTGTCCTGTCTGATCCCCAATGCTTCAGAGCAGGAATGAAACCCATTACACTTCTCTGTTTGAAAGTTCACACTGACCCATGTAGTAGTCTATAATGATTCTCAGCAGATATTGGAATAAGAGTGGAGAACATGATTTTTGATTTAATTCATATGGAACAGCTGAAAAGTTTATTTTTTCTCTGCAAACAATGCCCAGCAGAAGAATGAATTTGAAAGCATCCAAGAAGACATCGGTCTGCACAATTTTTTTCTTGACAAGAGCAATTGAGGGAAAACAAAATGTTCTTTCTGGATGGCCCAACAGATGATTCTTTGGGGTGTGTGCTTTATTATCATTATTAGTCCATCATCACCACTGCCTGGTGTCTTTTGGCTAAGGTCCAGGCAATGTTCTCCCTACTTCTCAATCTACCAGTTAGAGAAAAGACTCTTGTTTTGAATGCCACATGGTGAGCTCAAAATGTTTGTATTATTAAACATCTTTGGATATTAATGTGCATCATTCATGATTTCCTTCAAAATAATAGTTATACCCTTGCACTTGTAGAAGCTTTCCAGTTAACGACTTCAGTTTTCATCCATTGTCTCATTTTATCCAATAGGCAGGCTGACACTGTTCTTCTGGTTTTCTTTAAGGACACTTGAGTTCCTGAGCGACGATGGGTTGTTCATTTGCAAATATGAGAGGGGAGACTTGACTCCCTCTCAAGGGAGTTTTTTGCCATCAAATCCCATGTTCTTTCCTCTCTATTAATTCATTACAAATTGTTTTTATTTCATCTCACACACTTGGAATTCTCCAGTGCTCATTATGTGTTTGATTTGAGAAAAGCAATGACTGGGTAATAAACACTTCTGGTTCCTAGGGACTGTGGGTTCAATCCACCACTGGCCTTTTTGCATTTTTTTATCTTTATTTAAATATATTCAGTTCCTCACTTGTTTTCATGACTTAATCTTTGCCTACATTTAAGCATCCAGACAGCACAGACATATTTATCCATTTTATTCAACAAACAGTAATCGAACATCTACCACTTGGCCAGGCCCTGGGTCACATGCAGAGAGTATATGATGAATGATAACCCAAATGTCCTCCCTAGTGGGAGCTTGTGTTTAGCAAGGTCAATGTGTAAGAAGGGTGCTGGACACAGGTCATCAGTTTGTTAGCACATGAATGCAGCAAGGAGCCATCCTGCCTGAACTGCCTGGCTTCAACTTAGCCACCAGGAAAATATTTCTAAGGCTATTCCCCTGGTTAAGATCCTTTAGTGATATACCATCACTTGCTGGGTCTATGAACCTTTTAATCCACTGGGAATCTGATAAAATATATGGATCTTCTAACCAAGGAAATGCACACGGGGATATACACCCAGCGTTATGCAAACTCTGTTCTGAGAGTTTCAGGTTCCCACAAACATCTGTGGAGCTCTCACTAGGTCGCAAGTACCCCTGCCTACAGCAGAAGATCCAAATGCCTTCAACCAACATGTCACTCCATCATGACCTGCAGAGTCAATCCATACACCTTCTTGTTCCTCAGACAGGGCCCAGGGCCTCAGCACAAACTGCTCACTCTGCCTAGCATGCTTTCCTCTTCTCTACTGCCTGCAGATCTTGCTGGTTGGGTCATGTTGCCTGAGTCAATGTCTTCATCCGTAAAATTGGAATAGTAAGAGAACCCACTCCAAAGGGTTATTGTAAGGTTATATGAGTGTTTCTATGATCTGCAAACGGCCCTGGCCCACAGGAAGTGCTGCAAGACATGCTCTCCATATTCATCCTCAGGGTCTCAGCTAGGCTACTGCCTTCTCCACAAAGTGTTCTCTGACTTTTCTCCCTGAAATATGGGTTCGGTGAGCCCCCTCAGTGCTTCCCCATGCCCTGTGCCCATCTGTGCAGCCACCCAGAGTGCACATAACTCCCATTCTAGATTGCGAGTTCTCAAGCTCAGAAATGCCGTCTTCCTCCTCCCAGTGCCCAGAGCACCAGTGCCAGTTCTCACTCAATAAATGAATAATTGAATATCAAACGGGGGAGCAACACAGTGAACGTCCACGGTCTTTGCCAACAAAAAAGACCTCCACGCATATCAGCAACTATGAATAGTGAAACAGATATACTCAGTTAAGGTGACTTGCTAACCTTGGGGATCTTTCTGGCAGTGGGTAACCTTCTCCTAACCATTTCATTCTAGTTTACCTATACTCTAGCAGTCAAGAGAGAGTGAGTATTGGAGGTTTTTGACAACATCCGCAAGTTGATTTTGTTTTAATGACCCTGTTTGGTTGCAAATATTAAAATGTAAACATAAACACCCACAATGAGAAGTGGGCAATACACTCATCACAGATGGAATCCCATGATATAAATGTACTTTACAATACAAGGAGCACAGATCCAATTAAGTTATCTTTGGCCTGTGTGCTGGTCCTCTCAACTTCTCTGCCCCATGTATGGGCTATTTCTGAGCTTAAGACTGGAATAAAAGGACTGCGTTTGAATCATCACTGCTAGTTGAGGGACGAAGGATAAGGCATTTGCCCCTCAAGTCTCTGTACTCATTTATAAAATAAGGATGATAATAACATAAAAATTAAGACCATGTGAGGGCCGGCCTGACATCATAGTGGTTTAGTTTGTGCGCTCTGCTTTGGTGGCCTGGGGCTCACAGGTTCAGATTCCAGGCATGGACTTATGCACCGCTTATTAAGCAATGTCATGGTGTCCCATATACAAAATAGAGGAAGATTGGCAATGGATGTTAGCTCAGTTAGCTCAATCCTCTCACCAAAAAAAAAAAAAGAAAAGAAAAAATTTTCACCATGTGATCCTAATTCAAAAGATGGGCATGATGTAAAGAATGAGTCCTTATGTCATAACATAGGATCTTTATCTTATCCCTTATACAAAAACTAACTCAAAGTGGATAAGAAAAACCCTAAACTTAAGAGTTAAAACTATAAGACTCTTAGAAGAAAATATAGGAGAAAAGCTTCATGACACTGGATTTGGCAATGATTTCTCAGATATGACAACAAAAGCATAGGCAACAAAAGAAAAAATAGATAAATTGGACTTCAGCAAAACTAAAAACTTTTGTGCATCAAAGGACTATATCATCAGAGTGAAAGGGTAACCCATAGAATGGGAGAAAATATTTCAAGTCATATATCTCATAAAGGATTAACATACACAGTATATAAAGAACACTTACAACTCAATAGCAAAAAATCTAATAACTCAATTCAAAAATGAACAAAGGACTTGAATAGACATTTCTCCAAAGAATATACACCAATAACCAATAAGCACATGAAAAGATGCTCAACATCACTAATCATTAGAAAAATGCAAATCAAACCACAATGAGATACCACTTCACATCTGTTAAGACAGCTATTATGATTTTGTATCCTGCAACTTTACCATATTCGTTTATTACTTCTAAAAGCTTTCTTGTGGATTCTTTAGGGTTTTCTATATATAAAATCGTGTCATCTGCAAATAGTGACAGTTTCACTTCTTCCTTTCCAATTTGGATCACTTTTATTTCTATGGTAAAGTTGCAGGCTACAAAATAAACAAACAAAAATGAGTTGCCTTTCAAATTGGACAATCTAGAAGAAATGGATAAATTCTTAGACTTATACAACCTCCCAAAACTGAACCAAGAAGAAATGGAGAATCTGAATAGGCCAATAACAAGTAAAGAGATTGAAATAGTAATCAAAAACCTCCCAAAAAATAAAAGTCCGGGACCAGATGGCTTCTCCGGAGAATTTTACCAAACATTCAAAGAAGATTTAATACCCATCCTTCTCAAACTATTCCAAAAAATAGAGGAAGATGGAACACTTCCTAAATCATTCTACGAGGCCAACATCACCCTGATACCAAAGCCAGACAAAGACAATACAAAGAAAGAAAATTACAGGCCAATATCACTGATGAACATTGATGCAAAAATCCTCAACAAAATAATGGCAAACCGAATACAACAATACATTAAAAAGATCATACACCATGATCAAGTGGGATTTATACCAGGGATGCAGGGATGGTTCAACATCCACAAATCAATCAACATGATACATCACATCAACAAAACAAAGAATAAAAACCACATGATCATCTCAATAGACGCAGAGAAGGCATTTGACAAGATACAACATCCATTTATGATAAAAACTCTCAGCAAAATGGGAATAGAAGGAAAGTACCTCAACATAATAAAGGCTATTTATGATAAACCCACAGCCAACATCATACTCAATGGGGAAAGACTGAAAGCCATTCCTCTGAGAACAGGAATGAGGCAGGGCTGCCCACTCTCACCACTCCTGTTCAACATAGTACTGGAGGTTTTGGCCAGAGGAATTAGGCAAGAAAAAGGAATAAAAGGAATCTAAATATGTAATGAAGAAGTGAAACTCTCACTATTTGCAGATGACGTGATTGTATATATAGAAAACCCTAAAGAATCTGTTGGAAAACTATTAGAAACAATCAACAACTACAGCAAAGTTGCAGGGTACAAAATCAATCTACCAAAATCAGTTGCATTTCTGTATGCTAATAATGAACTAGCAGAAAGAGAGCTCAAAAATATAATACCATTTACAATTGCATCAAAAAGAATAAAATACCTAGGAATAAATCTTACCAAGGAGGTGAAGGACCTATACAATGAGAACTACAAGACATTATTGAAAGAAATCCATGATGACGTAATGAAATGGAAAGATATCACACGCACGTGGATTGGAAGAAAAACATAGTTAAAATGTCTATATTACCTAAAGCAATCTACAGATTCAATGCAATCCCAATCAGAATCCCAATGACATTCTTCACAGAAATAGAAAAAAGAATACTAAAATTTATATGGGGCAACAAAAGACCCCGAATAGCTAAAGCAATCCTAAAGAAAAAGAACAAAGCAGGAGGCATCACAATCCCTGACTTCAAAACATACTACAAAGCAATAGTAATCAAAACAGCATGGTACTGGTAGAAAAACAGACACACAGATCAATGGAACAGAATTGAAAGCCCAGAAGTAAAACCACACATATACGGACAGCTAATTTTCGACAAAGGTGCTAAGAACATACAATGGAGAAAGGAAAGCCTCTTCAATAAATGGTGTTGGGAAAACTGGACAGCCACATGCAAAAGAATGAAAGTGGACCATCTGCTATTGCCATTCACAAAAATTAACTCAAAATGGATCAAAGACCTGAGGGTGAGACCTGAAACTATAAAACTCATAGAAAAAAATATAGGCCTCACACTATTTGACATTGGTTTCAAAGGAATCTTTTCGGATGACATGCCTACCCAAACTAGGGAAACTAAAGAAAAAATAAACAAGTGGGACTTTATCAGATTAAAGAGCTTTTATAAGACAAATGAAACCAGAATCAAGATGAACAGACAACCAACCAGCTGGGAGAGAATATTTGCAAAACATACATCTGACAAGGGATTGATCTCCATAATATATAAAGAACTCGCACAACTGAACAACAAAAAAACAAACAAACTGATCAAAAAATGGGCAGAGGAAATGAACAGACACTTCTCCAAGGAAGATATACAGATGGTCAATAGGCACATGAAAAGATGTTCAACACCACTAATCATCAGGGAAATGCAAATCAAAACAACACTAAGATACCACTTCACGCCTGTTAGAATGGCTATAATCACCAAGACAAAAAACAACAAGTGTTGGAGAGGATGTGGAGAAATAGGAACCCTCATACACAGCTGGTGGGAATGCAAACTGGTGCAGCCTCTATGGAAAACGGTATGGAGATTTCTCAAAGAATTAAAAATAGAGATGCCCTATGACCCAGCCATCCCACTACTGGGAATCTATCCAATGAACCTGAAATCAACAATCCACAGAGGCTTATGCACCCCTATGTTCATTGCAGCATTATTCACCATAGCCAAGATGTGGAAGCAACCTAAGTCTCCCTCGTCTGAGGATTGGATTAAGAAAATGTGGTATATATATACAATGGAATACCACTCAGCCACAAAAAAAGACAAAATCGTCCCATTTGCAACAACATGGATGGGCCTGGAGCGTATTATGTTAAGTGAAATAAACCAGGAAGAGAAAGACAAACACTGTATGATCTCACTCATATGTGGAATATAAACCAACACATGGACAGAGGAAACAGCACTGTGGTTACCAGGGGCAGTGGCGGTGGCGGGTGGGCAGAAGGGGTGAAGGGGGTCATATATATGGTGATGGACAAACAAAAATGCACAACCCAAAATTTCACAATGTTAAAAACCATTAAAACACCAATAAAAAAATACATACTTTCAAAAAACAAAATCAGTTGCATTTCTATACACTAACAACGAAGTAGCAGAAAGAGAAATTAAGAATACCATCCCATTTACAATTGCAACAAAAAGAATAAAAGTACCTAGGAATAAACTTAACCAAAGAGGTGAAAGAGCTGTACACGGAAAACTATAAAACATTGCTGAAAGAAATTAAAGAAGACACAAAGAAATGGAAAGATATTCCATGATCTTGGATTGGAAGAATTAACATAGTTAAGATGTCCATACTTCCTAAAGCAATCTATAGATTCAATGCAATCCCTATCAAAGTTCTAACAACATTTTTCACAGAAATAGAACAAAGAATCCTAAAATTTATATGGAACAACAAAAGACCCCGAATAGCTAAAGGAATCCTGAGAAAAAAGAACAAAGCTGGAGGTATCACACTCCCTGATTTCAAAATATACTACAAAGCTATAGTAACCAAAACAGCATGGTACTGGCACAAAAACAGACACACAGATCAATGGAATAGAATCAAAAGCCCAGAAATAAACCCACACATCTATGGACAGCTAATCTTTGACAAAGGAGCCAAGAACATACAATGGAGAAAAGAAGATCTCTTCAACAAATGGTGTTGGGAAAACTGGACAGCCACATGCAAAAAAATGAAAGTAGACCCTTACCTTACACGATACACAAAAATTAACTCAAAATAGATTAAAGACTTGAATGTAAGACCTGAAACTATGAAACTTCTAGAAGAAAACATAGGTAGTACGCTCTTCGACATCAGTCTTAGCAACATAATTTCAAGCACCATGTCTGACCGGGCAAGAGAAACAATAGAAAAAATAAACAAATGGGACTACGTGAAACTAAAAAGCTTCTGCACAGCAAAGGAAACCATCAACAAAACAAAAAGACAACCTAACAATTGGGAGAAGATATTTGCAAACCATACATCTGATAAGGGGTTAATCTCCAAAATATATAAAGAACACATGCATCTCAACAACAAAAAAACTAACAAGCCAATTAAAAAATGGGCAAAAGACCTGAACAGACATTTCTCCAAAGAAGATATACAGATGGCCAACAGACACATGAAAAGATGTTCAAAATCATTAACCATCAGGGAAATGCAAATCAAAACTACAATGAGATATCACCTCACGCCTGCCAGAATGGCTATAATTAACAAGACAGGAAACAACATGTGTTGGAGAGGATGTGGAGAGAAGGGAACTCTCATACACTGCTGGTGGGAGTGCAAACTGGTGCAGCCACTATGGAAAACAGTATGGAGATTCCTCAAAAAATCAACGATAGAACTACCATATGATCCAGCTATTCCACTGCTGGGTATTTATCCAAAGAACTTGAAAACACCAATGCATAAAGATACATGCACCCCTGTGTTCATTGCAGCGTTATTCACAATAGCCAAGACTTGGAAGCAACCTAAGTGCCCATCAAGGGACGAATGGATAAAGAAGCTGTGGTATATATACACAATGGAATACTACTCAGCCATAAGAAACGATGAAATCCAGCCATTTGTGACAACATGGATGGACATTGAGGGTATTATGCAAAGTGAAATAAATCATTGGGAGAAGGTCAAATACCGTATGATTTCCTTCATTAAGTAGTAGATAATAACAACAATAAACAAACACATAGAGACAGAGATTGGATTGGTGGTTACCAGAGGGGAAGGGTGGAGGGAGGAGGGCGAAAGGGATAATTCAGCACATGTGTGTGGTGATGGGTTGTAATTAGTATTTGGGTGGTGAACATGATATAATCTATGCAGAAATAGAAGTATAATGATGTACACCTGAAATTTATGCAATGTTATAAACCAATGTTACTGCAATAAACAAACAAACCAAAAAGACAGCTATTATGAAAATTTAAAAGAAAATAATCGTTGACAAGGATGTGGAGAAATTTAAACCCTTGTGAACTGCTGGTGGGAGTGTAAAATGGTGCAGCTGCGATGGAAAACAGTTTGGTGGTTTCTCAAAAATTAAAAATAGAATTAGCATGTGATCCAGCAACTATGCTCTTCGGCATATGCTCAAAGGAATTGAGAGCAGGGACTCAAACAAATACTTGTGCACCAATGTTCATTCCAGTACTCTTAGCAATAAGCAAAAGGTGGAAACAACCCAGTTGTCCACTGGTGGATGAATGGATAAACAAAATGTGCTATAATCATATAGTGCAATATTATTCAGTGTTAGAAAGGACGGAAATTCTGATGCATTCAACAACATGGATGAGCCATGAAGACGTTATGCTAAGTGAAATAAGCCAGACAGAAAAAGACAAATGTTATACGATTCCACCTATACGAGTACCTAAAGTAGTCAAATATATAGAAATCAAAAGTAGAATGGTGTTGCCAGAGACTGAGGGAAAAGGGAAATGAGGAGTTGCTGTTTAACGGGGACAGAGTTTAGAGAGATGTAAAAATTCTGGAGATGGATAATGGTGATGGTTGCAAAGCAATGTAAATGTACTTAACGCCATTGAACAGTATATTAAAAAATGGTTAAAATAATCAATTTTATGTTATGCATATTTTACCACAATAAATTTTTTTCAAAACAGATGAGCATGTCTTTTGTAGAAGTAAAATATATATACATAATTTCTCTGCCTCTCGCATGAGTATAATTACAGTGCACAAAGTAAAAATGTAACATAAAAAATACACAATTACTTCGGTTCAGATTTTCCCTATATCTGCACAGTTAGTAATCTTGTTCCAAACTTAAAACAAACTTTGGATTAGTTCTAGACCTTGATATCATAAAATTCTGCACTCTTCCTTGTAAGATCACAAAAAGAGGCATTTGTTTCTGTGATTCTTTGTATTCTGAAACTAACAATAAACGTTAATCAATACACGAATGACTGAACCAGAGGCAGGCACCTTGGGCACATCCATGCCAGGTTGCATTTCTATCCTAACCCATCATTAACTCTTTTATGATTGAAGAGTTTTATAAGTCCTAGGAGGTGGGGAATCTTGTAGATGTTCATATTGTGACATCTCTCAGAGCTAATCAATTCCCAAGACTTCATATTCATCTTATTAAAGTCTCTTTTCCTGCTCTTCTGTCTACCTCCTTTGGTGGGTGTTCCTAGTGAAAGAGAGGCAGAGAAGGGGTAGGTTCTGAAGTTTCCAAATAGAGATAGAACTACACAGGGAAACTGCAGGGGGAAGGATGGGGTCCTGGAGGACTTCATAGGGTGCTACAGCCTGCTAAAGGAATGACAAATGTGGTGAAGGCCATAGGCGTTCCTGGGGAGGTGATGAAGCAAGGTTGAGAGATGCCAGCCTGCAAGAGCTCCCATCTGAATTTTGTCTTCTCTGATAATGGGGTTGACTATTGACCTGGAAATTATGAAGTGAGCCTTCAAGGGGGCAATTGGAAACCGAGTTAGGTGAAGATACAGAGTAATCAACAACTGCAAATTCAGTTCAGACATGCCAGTCTGTTTGGATCTTGTCATGGGGTTCCAGAAGAATACATGATGTGACAGTCCACAGTGGTTGAAAAGTCATGGAAAAAGAAAGCATCTCAAAATGGAAACTTTGAGTTTTCAAGAGAGATAGTGCAGATTTCTGAAATCATAAACAAGAAGAAAAGAACATAGATGAAAGCACTAAGCATATAAATGGTGACTACTTAGAAAAATAATGTAGTTATCTTCAAGATCAAGCCTTTCCAAGATAACCACATTGACTTTAAAATCTTGTTACTCCATATGTATATTTGGAGGCTGCTTTATTTCGTGGATGCTTTACCTCACCCCTCTCCTAAGACGTAGGTTGTTTTAGAGACTCTGATGTATTGGGTTCAGGACTAGTTCGTCTTAGTGGACTCAAATGGCACATGGTCCATTTCCCATTGCTGTAAAATGTAGTGTGTTAATAGAAAATTTGAGGTATGGCAAGACAAACAGATGAGGAGATGGTTGCCACTGGGAAGATAGTCCATTGCTCACAATTCCTGAGAGGAGGGGGCTCACTACACCATGGGGGTGCCAAATAGAAAGCTTTGACCAGAGTTGGGCAGGAGGCAGAGGGAGAGGGGAAAACGTGGGCAGGAGATTTTATTGTGGATTTCATGGAGGCACAAGTGAGGCAGGGCGAGTAGGCTGAGGACTGGCTAGTTTGAATAATTTCAGTGGGCTCTGGGGCAGAGGGGCTGCCCTTAGTTGTCTGGTACTCGGCCCTGGGTGATGAGGACAAGGAGAGTGGCCCTGAGTGTGAGAGCCCAATGAAGGAGGGTGTTGGTGTGTGGGCTCTCCATTGAATGTTTTGCATGTGAAAAGCAGGCACTCAGGAGAATCCTTTCCTATCTCTAGCAATTAGCTAGTCCTGGGGGGCTGGGGGGGGCATCCCTCCAGGGTCAGCAAGGCCCCAGATGTCAAAAATCAGATATACAGAAAGTAAAAGACGTGTTTAATACACCGTTTGAGCTGACAGAGCAAACTACAGACAACTGGGAGCTTTGAGGGGCCAGGACTGCACCACAAATACAGTCAACACTAATTCCTGTGGCCCCAGAGGCAATCCTCTTTTCAACTCCCATGCTGATTGGGATTTGTTCATAGAACACCCATTTTGTTTAACTTTTTTCAGTGGGTGTGTATCACAAGAACACACACAATTTTTGCCTCACTAGCTTCTGCATTAAGAGTCATCTAACCACTTCTTGGCTACATATTTTATAAATTTTGTCTAACCAATAACTTTGGAATTTGATATCTACATGTTCCAGCCAAAAGTTCCATTTTAACATCTTGTTACACTCATTCTGGGGTAATTTTTTGCATCCTCATAAAGCATCAAAAATAATATTTGGCCCAAATTCCTGAATCTGTGAAGATCAAGAGAATGGCCCTGCCCTGTAGTAACTCCATTATTAGTGGCATTCCTGCTGGTATTATCCATCTAGGAGTTTTGGTGACCCCAGCACACATCTATCTGCAGCATTCTTGAAGCTTCTGGGAGAGTACCAATTAATGCACTGGTTACAGTGAAAACACCCAGTATGTGAGATTTAATAATAAAGATTTTATTTGTGTTTCTCTACCTTCCCTTCAGGTGACATTATTTTCCTCTCAGGTAAACAATCCACCACAAATATCTTTGAGTTTTCCATTTTTCTACTTTTTACTACATTTTTCTTGATTTTTTAAGATAACATATGCTCATGAAAGAAAATCTAAGTAGTATAGAACTAAGAAAATCAAGTGTTCCTATAGTTTCACCTTTTGAGTCAATAATGGTGATGCAAATTCTTTCATATTTTTCCTTTACATATTACTCTCATTAATGATAAGCTTTATTATTATTATTCATTCATTTGTATTAAATAGTAGAATCACTGAATATCCAGAAATAAGCAAATTCTTTCTACAGACTAAGGCTAAGTAGAGGTTGGCTCTGGAAGCAAGGAACACGTTCTTGACTAGTGTGCAACTCCACAGCCTGTAGGGACAGTGTTCTATCATGACAGGTGGCATCATGAAAGCATCTCAAGACTGCTTGTGACTTTCCTGGCCCTATATGCATTGTGTCTGTATGTGCAGCTGAGCCCTTCTCTTAGGCGTGTTTGTGAACACCCCTGAACAGGTTGCCAGAGTGTGAGCTCCTCGAGGCCCAGCCGTGTGCTGAACGTCCGTGTCTCCAACTCCAGGCACAGCATCAGGGCAGAAGAGTTGAGTCCTCTGAGTTCTTGGGGAGCAAGGTAATGGGTGAGGTTCACAAGGACAGCCCAGCAGAAATGCAACTTGATTATGAATTAGAAAACAAAGATTCGGTGTTTGAGTTGGACCCAAGAACGGAATGGCCAAATGTATCAGGAGGAAGGCGACAGCTGACTAATTCTAGCAGCTTGTTTGGAGTCCTCGGCAAAATTCCTCAATACCCTGCCACTCCTCACATTCTGCACTCCTCCGTTCCATGGGAGACCTGTCAGAGGTGCTGGGCACTATTCTCACGAGGTACAGTGATGAATTAGAAGGTATCTGGAGAAGTAGGCCCCCATGGTGAGCAGTTTCTGATGGGGAAGCTGTGGGAAACGTTGGATGGGGTTAAGGGGAGATGCACTCACTCTTTTCCAGAGGAATTTGTGAGAAAACAGTAAATACAACTTCTATAACTAGACAGACCATATGATTTCAAAAAGCTTTTCAAGTCTATATTCCCAAAATTCAGTGAAAGATCTCTTATTACAGAATATGCTTCTTCACTATAAATTATAAAGCATAAATAATATTAAATAAAATTACTAATTAAAAAATCACCCAATCCCCACCCCTCAGTCAAAATTCTTCTCATTGTCTACACTCCATGCAATCTTTTTTTATTCATTCATTCAATTAAACTTTGTGCTGCTTTTACTGTGCAGACGCTGTCCCAGTCCTCTGCGTCTGCGAGCCGCTGTGACGGATGCGCCATGACGCCTCCAAGTCACACTGCGTGCGCACTGCTTGACAGGCTGGGACTTTCTCTCTTGATGCAAGAGTCTGCTCATCATGCAAGCAGGGCATTCCAGAAGGACGAGGGCAGCCCTTAAACAATGACCCATGGCAGGTAACGGATAAATACTCCAGCTTCCTTGGGGAATGTTCCATAAGACTCCTCAGGCTATCCCTGTTGCCTACAGGAGTGACTCACTTATTAGCCTCCGTTTAGTAGCTTTCCATCCTCCCTCATCTCACTTTCCCTGTTCCCACTCTTGTGCTTCTTGTGGGATCACCTCCTGCATGTAAGACCTCGTTTCAGGGTCTACTTTTAGGGAGGACCCAAACTAAGACATCTGTTTCTGCCAGGTGTGGGGCTAGGTCCTGGGGTCAGTAAGTCACGGTCTCCACTTGTGAGGAACGTGGTCTATTTGGAGCAGATGGACATTACAATGTGAACGGACTGTGACAGCATTTGGACAAGGTAATAAGGACGCCTGAAGCAGGTGGCAATCGACTCCACTGATGACGTCTAGGAAGACTCGCAAGGGTCTCCTCCAGCAGCCTTAAAGACTAAGCAGAAACCGACAACGCTCGCGATGGAGCAGCAGCGTTGCTGGCACAGGGGTGCCACGTGCAGAGAGAAGGGGGTTGGAAGCAACCATGACACAACTGGGAGGACTCCAGGAGTGCAGCACCACGGGTGTAGAACGCAGCAGTGGGTGGAGGGAGATGAACCTGCAGAGGCTGGCGGGAGCCAGGCTAACTGCGGAATTTGGCTGGTAAAATCTAAGCAATGAAAGACCTTTAAGAATTAAAAAATAATTTAAAAAACAATTTGAAGAGAGTGACAATCAGAATGCCACTCTAGAGAGAGAACTTTATCTGCAATGTGAAAAACACAAACGTTAAGCTGGGAGATCGGAAACTAGGGCGTTAAAATTATACACCTGAGAAATTATAGGGCCTGATTCAGATTAGGGTGCAAAAGGGACAGAAGAAAGAAGGGATGTGAAGAATGTATTGAAGATAGAATCAACACCACCTTGCACGGATTGAAGGTGTGTGTGAGTCTGTGTCTGTCTGTGTGCATGTGTGTGTGTGTGGTGATGCATGGCTAGAAAATATTAAGACTGACTCCTGGATTCTGCTCTTGGGTGACTAGATTGATTGGACTATGTGAGGAAGAGAAGATGTAGGAGATGAGGCAACTCTGTTAACTCTGAGGTGGAAATGTCCAGAAGACAGCTGGGTACATCTCTGCAGCCCAAGGGAGAAGTCAGACTTGGACACATTGATTCTTCTTCATTCTATGGACATGGGAGAAACTAGAAGAATGGGTAGAGAAAAACATATTGATAACTATAAAGAACATTGGTTAAAACAGATGAGACATTATTTTAATGACTACATGATCCTCTACTACATGAATATTAACCAACCTTCAGGAAATAGACATTTGGGTTGTGGCAATATATAATGTTTCAATATATAAGGAACACAAATTGATATTCTTGTATATATGTCTTTTCCAATTTGTAAAATTAGATACTTGAGGTGCACATAGATTAGAACTATACATGCTCAGTTCTGATGTATAGTTTTGTATCAGTCAGGACTCTCCAGAGAAGCAGAATACCTATATTTAGAGAGAGAGAGATTTTAAGGAATTTGCTTAAGAGATTGTAACAATCTGAAATCTAAATGTGAAATTGGTAGGGCGGGCCAAGCAGGCTGGAAACTGAGGCAGGATTTTATACTGTAAGCTTGATGCAGAATTCCTTCTTCTGTAGGAAACTTCAGTTTTCATCTTAAGACCTTCAACTGGACGAGGCCCACCCACATTATGGAGGGTAATCTGCTTTACCTAAACTCAACTGATTGGAAATATTAGTCGTGTCTACACAATACCTTCACAGTGACACCTAGATTGGTGCTTGATTAAATGACTGGATGCTATAGCCTACCTGTGTTGACACATAAGACTAATCTTTGCAAGTGCTAAAGGCTCAATAAATTTCTACCACTTTTACTTCCTTACTACTGTTGCTTGCTTCTGTCTGCATAATTTCAAAAGTAAGTTTGTTCTTTTGAAATTTTCATCTTGCCAATCTGATACGTCTTCATGTTTTGTTTTATCTGGTTGCATTTTGTATTTATTACTGAGTTGTATTTCTTCCTTTGTAAGATGTCTTATCCCATGTTTTCTTGCAGTATTTTTACATCTTTTTCTTACCCATTCACATCTTTGAGCCATATCAAATATATCGGCATAATGAGAGGGACAGGAGACCAGCTTTTTGACCTAAACATCTAGGCAATTGTTCCAACAGTAATTCAGTAATTCACCCTTCCCTGCTGTTTATCATAAACCAACTTCATAATATTCTCTGTGGCTTCTCTCTTTTGTTCAATTGATTTGGACACAGTAATAATTTTATTTTCAGCATGTTATTTATCCCCTGAAATGGATGTCATAATTCACCTAAGTGTTTTTCCATAATAAAACCTAAGATTCATTTTCTCTAGACCTTGGAAATAATGGTGTTCTGTAAAAACTGTGTCCTGGAGCTCTCTTTCTAAATCACTTAGGTCAGGGCAGTAGTGAGTACATGTGTTCAGATTTCTGTAGAGATGCAAAAGTTCCTTGAGGTCGTGGCTGTTTCTCAGCCCCATTTTCTAATTTAGGGGAGATCACGCACACTGGGGGAAGGTCAGATCCTGCCACTTGCCACAACACCTCCTCATTGCCAGCCTGCTGAGGGTTGAATCCATGTTGACAGGGTCAGAAATTTCTGATACTGCAGTGCTCAAGGTGTGTAGTTTTACCACATTTGTGATGAAAACCCCGCATGTCTCCCCACTCATAGCCCCCTGGCAATGTACCGGTTTCCTGTATTCTCCCGTTTGCACTGCACATTTGTTCACCAGGGAAGTGTATCTGAGCTCTGACCTCGCCGTCCCTGCTCTGGAACCTCTCACATCTCCCCATTGCTCACGTAATTAGGGAGAAGGTTCTCACAGCCTTCACAGTCTCCATCCGCCTTGCTGCACTCACTTCCACTGCGTCTCTCCCTTCGCCCATTCTTGCTCCAATCACACTGCCGACCCCTTGTTGCCCAGTAAGCTCTTCTCGGATTCCTTTGCTCATGCTATTGCTGTAGTTGCTGCTGTCCCCGCTCCCTGTCCAAATATCACACTTCCACCCAAACTCCTGGGTCTCCACACAACCGCCTCTTCACTCAGGCGCCTTCTGCTTGGCCCAGGTCTCTCCCTCCGTTGTGAGCCCCCAGCTCTGCACGTCTCTTATGGACCTCCTCTGGCCATCATGAAGTTCAAAGAGATTTGTGAATTTGTCTGACTTTATCCTCCAGTATCTTGGATGCTTCTTGAATATAGTGTAAAATTTAGTCATGATTTCTTCCTTTTTCAACAGATGCCTAGAATAATTGTTGAATTGAGTTTTAAAATTCAACCTTCAGGATAGTATTTATTAACATTAAGAGTTAAATGACATTTTATAAATAAAGTTATAGTAAGTGTAAAACAACATAAGAAATGAAAGCAAATGCATAAAAAAAAAGAATGAGAATGAAAAAGGAAACTGCCCCAATTCTTGTGTGGACCATGTTACATAGAAAGGCCATCACTCATCAAGTTTATTGTCAGAAACTGTGTTCTCCATGACTGATAAAGGCCCTTTGTTGGAAAAGATGATTGATGCTTAAGGGAAGTGACAGTGGGATGCCATGGTAGTCATGGCCTCTGGAAATTCTGCAAAGTGTATCTTACCACACTGTGTGATTTTGGACAAGGTCAAAGTATAACCTCTACCTACCAGAGTGTCCAGCTTCCAGCATTTACTAAAACATCACTCTCACTTCCTCTTATTCAGAGAAAGAAAACAAAAATCTGATTCAATCAATATTTTTATAAACCAGGGAAATTCTACAGTCTCATGGTTATAACTGAATCTTAAATGACCACTTATAGAATAATAGTCATAATTGGTTCAATCTGTTTGAATAATGAATAGTTTAATTTCATGACCATTTAAAAATAACACAGTCTTCTAAAAATGAAATAAGCCAGTAGTCCTTCTCTTAATATCTATTTTCCCTAAAGCCTTTAAATGGTTATGATCTTCAGAAAGCTAAAAAAGATGGTTTGTTTCTAAATCTTTCCCTTTGGTCTTGGATTTTGGAAGAACACATGCTTCGTTGTCACTCTAAATCACACTGACATAATATTAAAAACACATTTTCTAAATGCGTTTTTTTTTTAACTGAAAATTTTACTTGGATGAAGATTACTGATATTACCTTGTGCTTCTCAGAGCCAAGAAAAGAGGCAAAATAGAGCATTTCATCTCTCCCTTTTCACGTGGAGGACTGCCAGCTGTTGCTCAGTATAACCTCTAAAAGTCAAGCCTTCCTTGGTGGGACCACTGTGGAGTCTCATTGACAGTGTCAGAAAGCTGTGTCTCATTTACTGTATCAACAAGATGAGATGCTACATCTCATCTTGAGTTTTGGGGAGTTGACAGCTCCTCCTGACCACAACCAGACCTTTCTCAGAATAGTGACTCACATGGAATGGGCAAGTTCTATGTGCTGTATGCAAATTCACTCACTCAGCTTTCATGAAAATCATGGGCAGTTAGTGTTGTCACTGTATCCAACTCATAGATGAGGAGAGTGAGCCCAGAGATCAAGTTAACTTACCCAAGGTTCTCCAATGCTGGGGCCAGGCTAAGAACCACACTATATAGTGGCCATACTTGGGTGGTAAACTATCCTCCCGCTGCCTCTCATGCTGCGTGGCTGAAGGATTCCATGTTTGCCTGTGTGAGCAGAGGCTGGGGATGCCCTGGGAATGCACTCATTGTTGTGACTCACTCTTCATTTTCTAGAGCTCTCATAAAAATATTTGTTTCACTTAAAGTTTGAAAATGGTTCAACCTTTCAACAGTGCTAAGTGAGATGGTTTAATTCCGCACAGCCAAAAAGGGATCCCAGAGTAATATCCATGGCAGCAGTCTTCAAGGTTGGTTCCATGGCATCCCATCAGGCGGTTCTCCTGGGGGCTGGCAAGGCTGAGATCCTGGGTACAAAGAGGGGCAGAGCTAGCAGGGGCCTTCCAGTTTCAGTCAGAGCAGCTTCCCGTGTGTGTGTGTGTGTGGATTCATTTGCTCAGCAAATACTTATTGAGAACACCACTGTGCTGGGCCTGGGGTAATAACTGTGAACGTGTGACTGAGAGAGATATGCTCTCTTCTCTTAGTGGACTCATAGTTGAGTGCATGGACTGTCGTTGAACATAAAAGTGACAGTTGTGGCCAGTACTATGAAGTTGAAACAAAGTAACTAGGAAATCATGAAACACACAGACCTAGCCTGGTCAAATTCCTCTGCTAAAGAATAAACATAGGAATATACACACATGTCTATCTATCTCTCTATCTATAATCTATACATAGGCATCCATCATTTATATCTATCTATCTGTCTATATTCCTACATCATTTGAGAAAATAATGCTCTGGACTCAGATCTTTCATTCCAGTGTGTGGTCCTCATGTTGTCACTAGTAGAAGGGTGGCCTTGTGCAAGTTTCTTAGACTTTCAGACATTGTATTTGGTAACAAGAAATAGTAAGTATCTTGTAGGTAGGTTGTTTATTCAATGAGAAAAAATATCTATAAAGCACCTGCTTAAAAAATATATATATATAGTATGCCATAAAATTTTCCTCTCCTGGGCCGGCCCTGTGGCTTAGCAGTTAAGTGCGCGCGCTCCGCTACTGGCGGCCGGGGTTCGGATCCCAGGTGCGCACTGATGCACCGCTTGTCTGGCCATGCTGAGGCTGTGTCCCACATACAGAAACTAGAAAGGATGTGCAACTATGACATATAACTATCTAATGGGGCTTTGGGGAATAAAATGAGGAGGATTGGCAATAGATATTATCTCAGAGCCGGTCTTCCTCAGCAAAAAGAGAAGGATTAGCATGGATGTTAGCTCAGGGCTTATCTTCCTCACACACAAAAAAAAATTTCCTCTCCTTAATACAGAAAGTACAAAGGGATTCTGGAAGTATCTTAAAAAGAAACAACAAAAGCCTGAACAATCAACATATGTAGTTACCACGGGTCCTTTCTTTTTTGGTATTTTAAAGGAGAACTTCAAATCAATTGAATTGTTTCCAAAGAACCATTTATTTATATAATTGCATTAATACTTTTTTTCTTTCTCCACATTGAATTTGATTAAAACAGATTTCGATTTTGCTGTTTCCATTTAAAAGACTGAAGATCTGGTGCAGTGAAACATGTTGATTCTCAGCTATTTGTGACACAATTTTATGTGCTTGTTTTTTCAGAAAATTTCCATGATGCCATAAACTTAAGGTGTAAAGAGGGTCTTTACCAAGGCAAAGACCCAGGTACTGTGTAGGAAACAACGTCATTATGTCATAGGGCTTGTCCTTAGTCAAATCTACTGCATGACACATGAAAACTTATTTGTAATATCTTAGCATTTGAAAAATATTTTCTGCCAAAAAGATTTCAAAAGCCAGAGCCACAAAGAAGGGCAAGAACATTAAGCCAGCACTGATTTGGCACTTTCATTGAGGAATGACAGAAAGAGAAATCAGGGACCTACTGTAGGACATTATTCAATGCCAAAAGGAGTTATATTCTTTCTCAAACTGTGTCTGTGATGAAAACAAGAGCACAGGCCCAGCATGGGCTGTTTCTGATCTGCAGAAAGGACGAAAAGTGCACACTTGCTCACTTTCTCACTTTTTCATGTTGTCAAAACAAGATCACTTAAATGTGGAACACTGTTCTGTAAAAGGGTTGCCTAAGAATATGACAAGGTGGTTAATATGCTTGAAAACCTAATAAAGGGAACTTTTGGTTTTCCTGTTCCACATGTAAAAAGCTTGGAAGTCACCACTCGAGCCCCAACAACAGTAAAAACCTGAACAGATTGAAAAATAAACAATAATTCTTGTATCTGCAAGAGAAAGGAAGACACAGGGCAAATTGATGTCCCCAAGATTGGAAAGACCCAAATAAAGGCAGCCACAGCTTACCAGACCAGAGATTCATGAGGGAAACTGCAGAGGGACCTGGTGCTGGAGAAGGAAACCCTGCACTGTAGTTGAGGAATTGCTGGAGACTGTGTGTGGACAAGTCAGAGTTAAAAACTCCAGAATGACCCAGTCACAGAAATGGGGGCGCTCAACAGTATTGTAAGAATTACCTCCAGGGGCTCGACCAGATTCCCACAGTGACTATCACAGAAAAATACCCTTCTGCTTCAGGCAGTGGCAGAGGAAAAGGAACCATTTTGAAATACACCAGAGCATTCTTTCTTCATAACAAGGTCTGCCCTTAGAAGAAACTAGTTAATTACAGCCTAACCTGCTGGGGTTTTATCAGAGCCCAACTTACCTGGAACGGAAGTACTCAACTCTAGCCTACTGTAGCCATCCTGTCCTACCTAAGGGGTGAGTGGTAAAACTGAGAAACACTTGTGAAGTTCACAGACTAGATGCACAGGCTCACTAAGAGACTGAGACCTAATCCTAGGAGTATAGAATACTTTCTCTCCCCCTACATCTCAGCATCACATTACAAAAGGTCCATTACAGCAGTTACTTCACCTGGCACATCATGTCTGGCTATCAAGAAAAAGTTACAAGGCACACTAAAAGACAAAAAACACAATTTGAAGGGACAGAGCAAGCCTCAGAACCAGACATTGCAGGGATATTGGAATTATCAGACTGGGAATTTAAAACAACTATGATTAGTATGCTAAGGGCTCCAATGGATAAAGTAGCATGCAAGAACATATGGGCAATGGACGTATAAGCAGAGAGATGGAAATCCTAAGAGACAACCAAAAAGAAATGCTAGAGATAAAAAAACACTGTGACAAAAATGAAGAATGCCTTTGATGAGCTTGTTAGTAGACGACATGGCTGAGGTGAGAATCTCTGAGCTAGAGGATATATCAATAAAATCCTCAAAAACTGAAAAGCAAAGAGAACAAAGACCAACAAAAACAGAACAGAATATCCAAGGACTGTGGGACAACTACAAAACCTTTAATATATACATAAGAGGAATACCAGAAGGAGAAGAAAGAGGAAAATGAATAGAAGACATATTTGAAAAAATAGCAACTAAGAATTTCCCCAAATTAATGTCAGACACCAAACCATGAATCCAGGAAGCTCAGAGAACACCAAGCAGGATAAATGTCAAACAAAACTACACCTATCAATATCACTTTCAAATTACAGACAATCAAGATAAAGAAAGAATCCATAAAGAAGCTAGAAAAAAAGAAAACACATTACCTATAGTTGAATAAAAATAAGAATTACATTTGACTTCTCAGAAACAATAGAAGCAAAAAGAGAATAGAGTAAAATATTTAAAATATTGAGAGAAAAAAACACCAATCTAGAATTTTGTACCCTGTGAAATTATCCTTCAAAAGTGAAGGAGAAATAAAGATTTTTTCAGACTAAAATTGAAGGAATTTGTTGCCAATAGAACTTCCTTGCCAGAAATATTAAAAGAACTTCTTTAGAAAGAAGGAAAATAATATAGATTGGCAACTTGGATCTACATAAAAAAAGAAAGAGCATGGAAGAAGGAATAAGTGAAGGTAAAACAAAAACTTTTATTTTCTCTCAACCTCAATTAATCTAACAGATAACAGTTTGTTCAAAATAATAGCAACAATGTATTTGATTATGTATATTTATCATGTGTATCAATATGCTGATGTATGCTTATATATAAGTGAAACGAATGACAACAATGATACAAGGGATGGGAGGAAGGAATTAAGATTATATGATTATTCTAAGGTACTCACACTACCCATGAAGTGGTATAGTGGTATTTGAAAGTGGACTGAGATTAGCTGTAAATGTATATTGCAAACACTAAGGTAACTACTATAAAAAGTAAGAAAAGAAATATAACTGATACACTAAGAAAGGAGAGAAAATGGAATCATATAAAACGCACACTTAAAAGCACAAATGGCAGAAAAAGATTGTAAGACAAATATAGGAACAAAAAACAAGGACAATACATAGAAAACAGTAGCAAATCTGGTAAATATTAATCCAAGTATATCAACAATCACTTTGAAATCAATGATCTAAATGCACCAATTAAAATACATAGATTGTCAGAGTCAATCAAAAACAACACTCAACCATATGTTGTTTATAAGAAGCCCACTTTAAATATAAAGATGCATATAGGCTAAAAGTAAATGGATGGGCAAAAATACCTCATGCTAATACTAACCAAAAGAAAGCAGGAGTAACCATATTCATTTCAGACAGGGAAGACTTCAAAGTAAGAAAACTTATTAGGGATAAATAGGGGAATCATGATAAAGGGGTCAGTTCTCCAAGAAGATGTAATAATTCTTAATGGGTATATGCCTAACGACACAGCATCAAACTATGTGAGGCAAAAACTGAGAGAACTTCAAGGAGAAATAAATGTCTGCTATCATAGTTGGGGACCTTAACACTCCTCTACCAGAAACAGACAGATCCAGCAGGCAGAAAATCAGTCAGAACATAGTTGACCTCAACAACACCATCAATCAATTGGATGTAATTGACATCTATAGACTACTTCGTCTAACACCAGCAGAATACACATTTTTCTCAAGCTCACATGGAACATTTACCAAGATTGACCACAACCCAGGCCATAAAACACAGGTTAATTACTTTAAAATACTAGATATCACACAATATCTTCTCTCAGACCACAATAGAATGAAACTAGAAATCAATAATAGAAAGATAACTGGAAAATCCCAAAATATGCAGAGGTTAAACAACACACTTTTAAATAATACATAGATCAAAGAAGAAATCCCAAGAGAAATTTTAAAATATTTTGAACTAAGTGAGAAGGAAAAAATAATTAATCAAAATTTGTGGGATATAGCAAAAAGGGGCTTAAAGGTAAATTTATAGCATTTAATGCATATACTAGAGAAGAAGAAAGATCTAAAATAAATAATCTAAGTTCTACCTTAGAAAAATAGAGAGGGGCCGCCCCAGTGTCGCAGTGGTTAAATGCGTGCGCTCCACTTTGGTGGCCCGAGGGTTCACTGGTTTGAATCCCGGGTGTGCACCAACGCACTGCTCATCAAGCCATGCTGTGGTGTCATTCCATATAAAGTAGAGGAAGATGGACATGGATGTTAGCCCAGAGCCACTCTTGCTAGGCAGAAAGAGGGGGACTGGCATCAGATGTTAGCTCAGGGCTGGTCTTCCTCACACACACACACATAAAAAACTAAAGAATAGCAAATGAAATCCAAAGTAATCAGAAAAAAAGAAATAATAATTAGAGAAGAAATCAATGAAATTAAAAACAGAACATAGAAAAAAGTAATAAAAAACAAAGCTGGTTCTTTGAAACAATCAATAAAACTGATAAACCTCTAGCTGGGCTAAAAACAAAGAGAGAACACAAATGACTAGTATCAAATATGAAAGAGGGAACATTAGTACAGATCCCATCAACATTAATAGGATAATAAAGGAATGTTATGAAGAAATCTATGGCCACATATTTGATAACCTAGATGAAGCAGACCAATTGCTTGAAATACACCATCTTCCAAAACTCACACAAGAAGGAATAGAGGATTTAAATAGGCCCATATCGATTTAAAAAAATTAAATCGATAATTATTAACAATCCAAAACACAAAGCACCAGGCCTGGATGTGTTCACTGGTGAATTCTACAAAATATTTAAGGGAGAAATTATACCAATTCTTACTGTCTCTTCTAGAGGATAGAAGCAGATAAGTGATTCTATGAAGCCAGCATTACCCTAATATCAAAACTGAACAAAGATGTTAGAAGAAAACCACACCCCAATATCTCTCATGAACATAGATGCAAAAATCCTCAACAAAATATTAGCAAATCAAATCCAAAAATGTATAAAAATAATTATACAGCACTAAAAGGTGGGATTTATCCCAGGTATGCAAGCTTGGTTCAACATTCAAAAATAAATTAGTGTAATCCATCACATCAACAGTCTTAAAAGAAAAATCACCTGATCATATCAATAGATGAAGAAAAAGCATTTGACAAGATCCAACAACCTTTTATAATAAAAAAAAAAGCCTCTCAGTACACTAGGAATAAAGGGGGACTTTGTCAACTTGATAAAGACTATCTACAAAAAAAAACTACAGCTAACATCTTACTTAGTGGTGAAAAACTCAAATTTCTTCCATCAAAATCAGGTACAAGGCAAGGATGTTGTCTCTCACCACTCCTTTTCAACATAGTATTGGAAGCCCTTGCTAATGCAATAAGGCAAAAAATGGAAAAAAAAAAGTGTACAGATTGGGAAGGAAAAAATAAAATAATCTTTGTTCACAGATGAGATGATCATTTAGAAAATCCAAAAGAATTGACAAAAAAACAAAAAAAAACCCTGTAACTAATAAGTGATTAGAGTAAGGTTGCAGAATAAAAGGTTAGTTCCAAAAGTCAATCTCTCTCCTATATGTCAACAATGTACAAACAAAATTAGAAATGAAAAATACAGTACCATTTACCTTAGCACCCCCCAAAATGAAATACTTAGCTATAAATCTAAAAAAATATGTACAAGATCTATATGAGGAAAACTACAAAACTCTGATGAATGAAACCAAAGAAGAACTAAATAAATGTCAAGATATTCCATGTTCATGGATAGGAAGATTCAATATTGTCAAGATGTCAATTCTTTCCAATTGGATTTATAGATTTAACACAATCCCAATCAAAATCCCAGCAAGTTATTTTATGGATATCAATGAACTGATTCTAAAGTGTATATGAAGAGGAAAAAGACCCAGAAGAGCCAATGCACTGTTGAAGGAGAAGAACGAAGTAGGAGGACTGACACTACCTAACTTCCAGACATACTAAAAAGCTACAGTAATCAAGACAGTGTAGTGTCAGTGAAAGAATAGGCAAATAGATCAATAAAACAGAATAGAGAGCCCAGAAATAGACCTCTGTAAATAGAGTCAACTAATCTTTGACAAAGGATCGAAGGCAATACAATGAAACAAAGATTGTCTCTTCAACAAGTGGTGCTGGAATAATTGGATATCCGTGTGCAAAAAAATGAATCTAGACACAGACCTTATATCTCCACAAAAATCAACTCAAAGTGGATCATAGACCTAAATGTGAAATGCAAAACTATAAAACTTCCAGAAGATAACACAGGAGAAGACCTTGATTTGGGTATGGTGACGACTTTCTAGCTACAACACAAAACACACGATCCATGAAAGAAATAATTGATAAACTGAACTTCATTAAAATTAAAAACTTCTGCTCTGTGGAAGACAACATCAAGAGAATTAGAAGACAAGCCACAGACTGGGAAACAATATTTACAAAAGACACATCTGATTAAAAAAGTTACTCAACATATACAAGGAACACTTAACCCTCAACAATAAGGAAACAAACAACCTGATTAAAAATTGGGCCAAAGACCTTAACAGACTCCTCACCAAAGATGATATACAGATGACAAATAAGCATATGAAAAGATGCTCCACATAATATGTTATCAGGGAAATGTAAATTAGAACAGCAATGAGATATCACTGTGCACCCATTAGAAAGGCCAAAATCTGGAACACTGACAACACCAAATGCTGACAAAGACGTAGAGCAACAGGAACTCTCATTCATTCATAGGGAGAAAGCAAAATGGTTCAGCCACTTTGGAAAAAAGTTTGGCAGTTTCTTACAAAACCAAACATACTTTTAACATATGATCTTGCAATTGTGCCCCAAAATGTTGAAAATGTATGTCCACACAAAAACCTGCACATAAATGTTTTTAGAAGCTTTATTTATAATTGCCAAAACATGGAAGCAACCAAGGTGTCCTTCAGTAGGTGAGTGGATAACTAAACTGTGGTGTGTACGGGCAATGGAATATTATTCAGTGCTAAAAAGAAAGAAGCTCTCAAGCCATGAAAAGACATAGAGGAAACTTAAGTGCTTATTACTAAGGGAAAGAAGTCAATCTGAAAAGTTTACATATCATATGATTCCAACTCTATGAAATTCTAGGAAAGACAAAACTATGACACAGTAAAAAGAACAATGGTTGGCAAGGGTGGGGTGGGGGAGGCATGAATAGGTGAAGCACAGAGGATTTTTAGGGCAGTGAAACTACTCTGTATGATATTATGGTGATGGATGGATGTTATTATATATTTGTCCAAACCCATGGAATATACAATACCAAGAGTGTAAACTATGTACTGTAAACTATGTACATGTAAACTATGGACTCTGGGTGATAATGATGTGTCAATACAGGTTCACCAAATGTAACAAATATACCACACTTGTGGGGGATGTTGATAACGGGGGAGGCTGTGCATGTGGGGGGAAGGGGCTATATGAGATATCTCTGCATCTTCCTCTCAATTTTGTTGTGATCATAAAACTTCTCAAAAAAAATAAGGTCTATTAATAAGAAAGCTTAGCTCACAGGTCAGGGAGGAACTCAAGTTATAGATTGAGACTTTTTAAAATAATTTTTAAAATTTCAAATGTTTATGCCTACAAAAAATGTTCATTTATTGGTGACTCCCTCTTATTCTTTATTTTTTTTTCTTTTTATTTTCCTTTCAGTTTCTCCCTACCCACCTCACACCATCTTTGTTATCAATTTATAAGGGCATAACAAATAATCCATATGCTTACTCTTTCCTGAATTGAGTTTTACTCCTTGAACTGGTTATAGTTTAGGAAGCCCTTCCACGTCACTCATTTCCTTTCCACTTTCCGAGCCCGCTGAGTAGCCTCTCTCTGTTCCCCCTACCCCTGACACTTCCATGTGTGGTCATTCGTCTATGACATGTCCAGCATCTGCTCCATGGTGGCACTGTGCTAGGTACTCAGGAGACCAAACGGACAACCACCATTGTGTCTGCTGAGATTGTGTCAGAGCTGGGACACCAACAATGGCAGTAAGTACAACTCACTATTCATGCCCTGGGAGCTCTGTGCCACCAGGCAGGGACTCCCTTTCTCTGTGTTTTAAGGCCACCATAGAAGGGGTTTCTGCAGAGTGTGTAGGGATAAACCAGTTCTTCTGTATGTCTCCTGCAACTTTGAGTGTCTGAAGAGGAAGGAATACGTTTGAAGAATGTATTGTCTGTGTGAATCCATTCTATTCAGTGGGTCTGCAGTCAGATTGCACAGGTTCAAGTCTGCCCCTACTTCTTGCTGACTGTGACTTTCATCAAATGCTTAACTGCTCCAGGACCTCAACAGATGTGAGCTATTAAAATACATACAAAAATAGTGAACCAAATAGAATAATTTATGGAAAATTAGGTCCCTGGGCTATATTGTTATGATGTAGAATAAAGAATACTAGAGAAAATTTAGAAGTAAAAATCATCCCTTCTCTGACCCAGGATTTATGTCTGTCCATAGGTTTTTGTGCATAGTCTTTCATAATCAAGAAAATCACTTAGAATCAAAGATACAGACTGTTTTTAACAAGGACGAGTATCATACAAATATCAGATGACATCCAAAACCCGATGTGGAAAGCAGACTCCTGCCTCTGGCCCTCCCTGCCTAGAACAGGAAGCAGGTAAGTATGGGAATGTAGCACAACATCACACATGCCGTTCTCAGGTTGTGGACTATAACAACGGCGTCAGTGCTGCAGGAGGGAGCGTGAGTGCCTGACTGTGCCTTCGCCATGTCAAGGAGGCATGCTCAAAGGACACAACAATTGAAAGACAAGTGAGAGTTCACCAGCAAGGGGGAGACGGGCCTTCCACCCAGAAGACACCTGAGGGCAATGTACAAAGAACACCACTGTCATGGCTGGACCCCAGGGTTTATTTTCAGGAAGAGATAAAAGATTTGACTGGAAATGAGAAATCAAGCTGAGTTCTTGAAGAGCTAAGGTATGTGGACTTGCTCCTTCCTCCTGGAGTCACCAAACAATTTGAAGCAAGGCAACGGCGTGATTGCACCCTAATCTTAGACAGGCAATCCAGATGACATGATTCAGATACTCTTGGTCACCACCCCTTCCTGGAATCACTTGGCCATACCTCACCATCAGGTCTTACCTGCTTTACTGCCATCATCTCTTACCTGGCACCCCTGCACTGCCCTGGCTGTCCTATCATCCATTCTCAACACAAGAGACTGAGTGATCTAATGAAACATAAAGTAGAATGGCTCCCATCTCTGACATCCACTTCGTTCAGAGAAAAACTCCATGTCCTTAAGATGGTTAATACCAGGGAAGTGTATCTGAGCTCTGACCTCGCCCCTGCTCTGGAAACTCCCACATCTCCCCATGGCTCACCTAATTAGGGAGAGGCTCCCAACCCCCTTCAGACTCTCCATCTGCCTTTCCACACTCACTTCCACAGTGTCTCTCCTTTTATGCATTCCTGCTCCAGTCACACTGCCGACCACTCATCGCCCAGCAAACTCCTTTCTCCTTCCTCTGCTTATGCTGTTGCTTCAGGTGCTGCCTCCACCTGCAGTTCAACTATCACACACCTACCCTAAGTCCTGAGTCACTATGCAACCTGCTCTTCACTCAGGCCCCTTCCGCTTTTCCACCAACTGCCCAGCCCAGGTCTCTCCCGCTCTTGTGAGGCCCCAGCTCTGCATGTCTCTTAGGGACCTTCTCTTGCCGTTGTGAGGATGTTTAAGACAGTTGTAGAAGAGACTTGTGCATATATTTATGGATTTATGGCAAAAACACCACAGTAATTATACATCTTTTGGGGAAGATACTTTGAGGCTATGCAAATATTCTTTTCCTCCTTTAAATGCCACCCACTAATGACAGGATTACTTGGTGGCTCTGGCCTGCAGCGATTGTTACTATGGTGTGCTATTGGTGAGTTCGTATTTTGTACTTCCCTCATTTTTTCTACACTTGTTTTTAGAATTCTTCTGCAAGTATGATTTGCCAGCTTTCCCTTATTTATTTATTTAAGCATTTATTTTTATTAGTAGGAATTCATGGATATTTATTTTATTCTTTGAGTTATCCGATAATTTCATAATTTTCTTTGTTGCTGAAATTGTTCCAGTTTGGACCATTAGAAACTTGGGATGCTCCTGTGTCCGATTCTCTCTTTGTCTCTTCCTTTCTCTCCCTCTATTCCTTCCTTCTTTCTCTTCCTCTTTCTTTCTTTCTCTCTGTCTCTCTCTTTCTTTTCCTTCCTTCCTTCTTTCCTTCCTTCCTTCCTTTCTTCCTTCCTTTCTCTTTCTTTCTCTTCCATCCTTCTTTTCTTCCTTCCTTCCTCCCTTCCTCTTTTTCCTCCTCTTTTCCTTTTCTTTTTTAGCATTTCCTTACTTCCTAGCACTGCAAGTAAGATGGTCCTGGGTCATCTTGTATGTCCCCTGCCCCAAATCCAGACTCAGTCGTTTCTCCAGGGAACTCTGGATCCTTTTCTTTGAGAATGACATTTAGAAATTGAGATCCGGGTGCTAGGTATGTTAATTGCTTCTGGGATGTCACTGTTTCCAGTATCCCTAGTAGATAGAGCTAAGAAATGTATATGTGTGTGTGCTACCCCACAAATATACACATATCTATATTTACTTCTGTAACAATCATTCTTTATACATACTGACCTCTCTGATTCTAATCTAGCACTGGTTTTGAAACTCAAGATCCCGGGATCCATAAGTGCACTGTAATTTCAATTTGTCATTGACTATATTTTATCAGCAACATGGTTTCTTCCTGCCTAAAAGAATGTACGTCAGCTTTAGAAAGGTTTTGAAGTAACCTTGGGTCCTCCTTAACAATTTTCTTTCTATTTTATAATATTGTATCAGCTAAGATAGAGTAGGTTGTGCTATCTTAACAGACAACCCTCAAAATCACATTAGTTTAAAGCAACAAAAGTTTATTTCTTGCTCATACAAAGCCTTTTGTGTGGCTGGAGGACTCCCTGGTGGAGCTTCCTTTAGTCATATTCTCAGCCTTATACCTCCTTAATATCATGTGCTTGAATCATGACAGTGTGAGTGAAGAGAGAAGTGGAGGGTCCAACACCAGTGTGCTCTCACATGGAAGAGACGTGTGTTCCATTTACTCTCACTTCGTTGTCAAGTAGATCATATAGTATGGTTAATATCAGGCAGGGGCCAAGGAAGTAGTCTTCTCAATGCCTAGAAAGGGAGCATTAGCAAATATTGATGAACCATAGAAAAATTTGTCCAAAAGATCAAGTGAGATGTTTTTAAATGTCCTAATGTAACTATGTATCTTTCAGTTTCAACTTGCTCTATATCCTTTATATTGAAAAAATTATTGCTTCCTTAAATATTCTAAGGTTTTTTGAAAAAAGTGGCAGATTTGCTTCTCAAATGATTTTTTTCCATGAAATAAAAGGCAATAAGAAAAGATAAATAAGGCAATAGAAGTAGGAGGAGGGATGACAGGAAATGACAACCACAGTAGGAATTATAGCTCACACTGAATGTTCCTGCTTCAAGATAGGATGGGGGACCCACGGCAGTCCAAACTCTCACTGAGAACAACTAGAAAACTGGATAAATTGCTAAAGATATAAATTACTAACATATAGATGTGGTAACAAAAACTGGAAGAAAAAAATTCCAAAATGGCGAGAGGTTTTTAAGAGAGTCACAGGGCCCCTGACATCCCTAGTAGCATGTGCTGGCTTTGAGGACAAGCCAGAGGTTGCAAGATTGGGCTTGAGCAGAACCATGGGCTGCAGGGGGGCAGGGAGATGAGACAGGCTGGTGAGGGGCCTCAAATGCAAGGCAATTCCCCCTACGATATTGGCTGAACTCCAAAGTGGGGTGGGCTGAAGGCCAAATAACTAAGCCAAAAAGTCTGAAAAGCATCAGGGAATGTCTTGCAGTTTCCCAGTGGTTAGATGCTCATGAGAGAAGGACCCAAGAGGAGAAGGGATGCTGAGTGCAACTGGTGAGTGCTGACCGAGAACCACAAGCCCAGAAAAAGTGATGAATTGACATGGAAAACCTGCCACCGCTTTCTCTCTGGGACCACTTGTGAATCTGAGCCAAGCTGAAGGCTAAGTTGCTTTTTATTTATTTATTTTTTTTTAATTTTGGCTGGCATTCTATTAAAAATTACTAGCTGTAGACGTAGATGGGATTAATTGACAACCAAAAGTAAAAAAAGTCAACAAAGGCAAACCTAGAGGTGACTTAAATATCAGAGCTAGCAGAAAATTTTAAAATAACTATGGTTATTATTTTCAAGAAAAGAGAGAAAAATAAGAACACAATAGATGAACAGACATGGAAGTTTAACAGGAATTTTGATTCTATGAATTAGGATAAAAAGCAAATTCTACAACAGAAAAATATAATATTTGAGAAAAAAGAACTCATTTTGTGAGTTGAATAGAAGACTAGTTTCAAAAAAAACACAGGAATGGGGATGTAGAAATCAGATTGATGAAAAATATGCAAACAGAAACACCAATAGAAAAAAGAATCAAGAAAGAAGCCACACCAGAGTAGGAGAGACATGTAGTCCCTAGTCAAAAGGTAACATTCCTGCAATTGATGTCACAGAAGAATAAAGGGAGAATGAGCTGTAGTAATATTTTTAAAAATGGCTAAGAATTTCCCCAAACTGATGAATAACATCAAGCTATACATTTGAGAAGCTCACAGAGCTCAAACAAGATGCCGAAAGAACAAAACAAAACCCTAACTATATCAAAGTCTAGCTGTTGAATTTCAAAATCAAAAGCAAAGAAAAAATGGTAAAGCAGCCAGAGGAAAAAGGGACACACTATTTTAAAATTTGCAAGAAATCAATGTACAGTTACTTCTCAGAGCAGTGGCGTAGGAGAATATGTAGGTAAGCACAAATGAAAATGGACTGGACAAGCATTAATGCAGCACTCCAGGGGTGTAAAGTGGCAATAATTAAAACTGGTGGCCAACCTAAAGCAAAAATTGGGAGTAGGTAAAGGAATTTTGGTATTCGAAGGTTCTAAGAGTATCAGAAAGTGGTAATGTAATCACTTGTATCATACTTTGCATTTTGTAATCTCTAAGATGACAATGAAAGGGAGTAAAAGATGACAGATGAAACACAACTAAAGCAGTGATGAAATTAAATGCAAGAGGTCTATGTTCAATCCCAAAGATCCCAAGACAGCATGCTGATTCTAAAAATGTATATGGAGGTGTAAAGGCAGAATTTTCATGGAAATATTGAAGAAGAACAAACGTGCAGGACTTGCAGTTCCAGATAATGACACATATTGAAATTCTGTAGTAATTGTGACAGTGTGACACTAGAGCAAGTACACACACATAGACCAAAGGATCTGTCCTACATTTCAATAAAAATTAGAAGCCCACACTGCAGGTATAAAAGCATAGCATTAAGACTGTGGAAAATCCAATTAGTGGATGGTGATGACATACCTGAAAACCTCTGCTCGTCTTCAGGAATAAGAAGAGACATTAAAATAAGAGTAAAGTTGATACATAGTTGAAAGAAAATAATAAGTGAAGATTGCCACATTATAGGAAAATTCCACGAAAATGAGCAATGCCTGATCACACTCTTGCAAATATTTAAACCAAGGAAATAAGAAATATGTATATTATATCATCCAACTAGGGAAAAATATCAGTTTTAACCCAAGAATATAAACATCTGGCCAGCCTTACACTTTTTGTTTGGAACACTAAATAACAGAAGATACTGGAGCAACATCTAAAGATTTTAGAAAGTGAAAGTAGTTGATGTATTATCTCTCATGTATGCAGACAAAATAGAAATGTTTTCTGTTACAAAAGAAATCATAGAGTATAGCACTTAATTATAATTATGTATATTTGCATGAATGTGTATATATGTATGTATGCATGTGTACATGTGTATATGTATGTATATTAATCTATGAAGAAATTTGACCCCTTCAAGTAAGAAATGAATAAAAATTAAGAAGCCAAATATGGTGATATTAAAGTATGAAATAACTTACAGTGAATAAAAATATTTCAACAAGAAATGGCAAAATAAGTATTGTCAATTATTTCAGACCATCAAGGAACAGATAATTCTCACATGGACTTTTTTGAGCATAGATAACTATGGTAAACTTCCTTATTCATTGTGTGATATTAGAACAACTCTAATGCTTCATTCACTCTATTTTCTGACAAAAAATAAATAGTTCTAGATAAAAATGGAAAGCCTAATTCATTCAAAATTAGAGATGAGAAAAATAAATAAAATTCTTAGATATAAAATCTAGAACTAAGTTATGAGCTGGTAAGATGTATTCGTGAATGAAAGACAAGTTACATTTGGAAAATGTATAAAAAATTAATCATATAAATAATTAAAAAACAATTGAATGCAGACAAGTAATAGGCATTTGATAAGATTTAAATTCCATACTTGGTTAAAATATCAACAATTATGAAATGGAGTGAGAGGAAGCTGCCTTAGCGTGACAAATAAGATCTATCTCAAATCAAAGGGACTCCCAGTTTCTAGTCTGACATGTAAAGAATTTGGAGGGCTTCATTCCCATCCTCACAAAAAGAAAAATCAGCAGTTCTTCTTGGATGTGTCAGAGAAGTGAAGTCACAGGGCAAATAGCTGCCCAGAAACTGGGGAGACAGACATGCAGATACAGAGAAACACAGCTTACCAGGAGCAGAGGCCAGCAGCTGGAGCCAGTCCTGGTAGAAACACTTAGAACTATAGTTGGTGAACTTGAGGAGGCTCAGTTTGGACTAGCTTGAGAGTTAAAAATCCTGAGGAGGCCTGGTCTTCAGAGATCTCCACAATCAGAGAAAAATATCCTAGTGCCTCTGTGCTTCTGGCAGTGGTAGTGGAAAGCAACCATTCTGAAATATACCCAGAGCTCTCTGTTCTCCTTAACAATGCCTGCCTTCAAGCAAAACTATTTTATAGGAACCTAGCCAACTGAGGTTTTAGCAAAGCCTAACTGAATTTGAAGAAGGAAAACACCCAACTCCAGCCCCCTCTAGCCTTTCAGATGGGGGAAGGGGAGAGTACCAACTCAGGCTCACTGAAAGACTGACACCTAATCATAGGCCATAGAATGCTTCCCTTACTCCAAACATTACCACTCCACGAATAGAGTTGCTGTATAATGGTAGGGGGCTACAATAAAATAGATGCATGGCTCAGGCTCTGTTTAGGAAGGAGTCTCTAGGGAAACCCAAAGATAACAGAGTGACAAAAACCAGGATGCTAGGGAAATTTTAGTCTCTGACACCACAGCTATAGTAAACAGAAAACACAGCCCAATTTCTAGACACATAAGCATAAAAACTCACACTAAAAGTCTACTTAACTCAGTTCATTTTATGTGATACATCACATCCAGCTTTCATCAAAAAATTACAAGTCATGCTAAAAAGCAAAAGACAGTCTGAAGAGACAAAGCGGGCATCAGAAGCAGATTCAGATATGGCAGGCATTTTGGAATTACCAGAACAGGAATTTAAAATAACGACGATTAACATTCTAAGGGCTCTAATGAAAAAAGTGGGCACCAAGCAAGAACAGATGGCTATTGTAAGCAGAGAGAAAGAAACTCTAAGAAAGAATCAGAAGAAAATGCTAGAAAATCAAAAACACTGAACACAAATGAAGAAGGTCTTTAATGGGCTCATCAGTATATTACACATGGCTGAGGAAGGAGTCAATGAACTTGAAGACACGTCAATAGAAATTTCCAAAACAGAAACGCAAAAAGAGAAAAGAATGAAAAAGATGGAGAGAATATGTAAGAACTGCAGGGCAATTGCAAAAGGTGTGGTATATGTGTGATGGGAATATCAGAAAAAGCAGAGAGGAAGGAACGGAAGAAAATTTGAAGTAATGATGGCTGAGAATTTTTCAAAATTAATGACACACACCAAACCAAAGATACAGGGAGCTCAGAAGACACTAGATAGGATAAATACCAAAAAAATCTACCCCTAAAAATATCATATTCAAACTTAAGAAAATCAAACACAAACACACAATCTTGAAGGAAGCCAGAGGAAAAAATCTACCTTTCTAACAGAGGAATATGGATTAGAATTGATTGGACTTGTCTCCAGAAAGCAATCAAACAAGAAGAGAGTGGAAAGAAAAATTTAAACTGTTGAAAGAGAAAAACCATCAACTCAAAATTCTGTATCTAGAAAAATTATCTATCAAAAATAAAGGAGAAATGAAGATTTTCTCAGACAAACAAAAATTAAGGGAATTCATCACCAGTAGATCTGCCATACAAGAAATTTTAAAAGAAGTTTTTAGAAAAAAGAAAAATGATTTAGATCACAAAAATGATTTAGGTCACAAACTTGGATCTAGATAGAGCAAAGAAGAGTCTTAGGGAATAAAGGAAGGTAAAATCATATCTTTTATTTTTGTTATTCTTAATTGATCTACCAAATAGCAGTTTGTTCAAAATAATAATAGCAACAATGTAGTCAGTGATTATAACATATGGATGAGTAAGATGAATCATGGGGATATTATGAGGGATGAGAGGAAGAAATTGGGAATATCTGTACAAGATACCTGCACAGTGTACCTGTGAAATGGTACACTGTTATTTGAAAGTAGTTGTAAAATGTATGTTGCAAATTTTAGGCAACTACTAAAAATATGAAAAAGAAATATAATTGATATTTTAAAAGAAGAGAAAGAGGGAATTATATAAAATGCTCAATTAAAACTAGAGAAGGCAGGAAGAGTGCAAAATTTAAAAAAATAAAAGAACAAGGGCAATGAATACAGAATAGTTACACATATGGTAGATATTTACCCTACTACATCAATAATCATTTTAAATGCAAATGGTCTAAATACACCAAATAAAAGACAGAGATTGTCAGAGTGGATTAAAAAAAAGACCCAAATATATATTGTCTACAGGAAACCCACTTTAAATATAAAGACACAAATAGATAAAAAGCTAAGGATAGAGAATACACACTAACACTAATTAAAAGAAAACTGGAGTAGCTTAAAAATTTAGACAAAGTAGATAGTAGAGCAAGGAAAATTATGAGGGGTATAGAGGGGCATTACATAATGATAAAGGGGTCAATTTTTCAAGAAGACATAACAATCCCTAATGTGTATGAGGCTAACAACAGAGCATCAAAATACATAAGGCAAAAACTGATAGAAGTGTAAGGAGAAATAGATGAATCCACTACTATAGTTGGAGACTTCAACACCCATCTATCAGAAATAGACATATCCGGCAGGCAGAAAATCAGTGAGCTCAATATTTGAACTCAACAGTACCATCTATCAACTGGATATAATTGACATTTATAGACTATTTCACCCAACGACTGCAGGATATACATTCTTCTCAATCTCAAATGGAATGTCACCAAGGTAGACCACATTCTGGGCTGTAAAAACCTCAACAAATTTAAAAGAATAGAAACCATATAAAGTATGCTCTCATACCACAGTGGAATAACACTAAAAATCAATAACAGAAATATAGAGGGAAAATCTCAAAATATTTTGAGTTTAAACAACACAATTCTATATAATACATGGATGAAAGAAATCAAGAGAAGTTAAAAAATATTTTGAACTAAATGAAAATGAAAATACAACTTATCAAGATTTATGGAATCTAGCAAAAGTGGTGCTTAGAGGGAAATTTATAGCATTGAATGCATATATTATATCAGAAAAGAGATCTAAAATCAAATGAATGGTCTATGACATATGCAAAAGTGAAATGACACAATTGATTATTTGAATATCTGTCCAAAATGTCTTAGAATCACATAATTTTCCCAAAATTGCCAGAACAAGGAAATTATGCATGCAAAAATATGTAAATATAAAAGATATAAAATACAAAACAAAGTATCCTAGTTTTATTGTCATTTTAATGGAAAAAATAAAGAGAAACAACTAGAATGAGGAACAGAGTTAAATAAGGTGGCTAATTAGAAAAAGTATACATTTCTCAGTAAGAACTCTCTGGATAATGTCATAGATTGATCTTCCTATTCTCCATGGTAGTGACAACAAAACATAGAGGGAAAAAAAAAATACGTATGAATTTCTAAAATAACAACCCTTTTCTAAGAGCTATAAAAACTTAAGGGAATAAAGACACCATTTTGTATATAACAAGAATCAGTAGTTAAAAAAATGACAATTGTTCCCAAATCAATTTATATATTGAGAGTTTTTTTTTAAGTAAAATCCCAAAGGGATATTTTTGTAACTTTATAAACTGTTCACTTTTCTGTGGAATCAAATAGGAAAGCGAAAAACAAAAACAAAAAAATCTGAGAAAGAAGGATCTTTACAGAGAAAACGCTAAATCTAGGCTTTACAACATAAATCTATACATGTTAAAATAATATTGAACTAGATTAGAAAAACAGACCAGTCAATGAAACAGACTAACACTAACAGAGTGTGCAATAAGATGCATCCTCACATTTAAAACCAGTGGGAAAACACGGTGGATAAGTCAATACATTTTGCTTGAAATTTGAAATACATACACACATAATATATATATGTATATATTTAGATATGTGTATTTAGATACCCATCAATCTATGTAACATAAAAAATTTGCATACACTTTTGGTGCATTTTTATGACTTTCTAGCCTCATAAACAAAGGTATAAATAATAGTGGGTGACATTGTTAGATTTGCCTACCAAACAAAAATCTATATGTCAAAAATAACTTAAAATTAAAAGAAATATAAAGAATACTGGGCACAAACCTTTTCTATATAAAATATCTTACCCATTATTAATCAAAAGGAAATGGGGTAAATATATTTGGTGAAAAAACAAATTGCACAACAGTGTATGTCATATGATCTCATTCATATATGTAACTTTACAGGTACACGGAAATAAAAAATTAAGCAGCATATATAATAGCACATATATCATTGCATAATGTATATAAATAAGCCTATGCAAATAGCAAATAACTTGTAATAGTTATCTCTGGGTGGTGAGATTATCTGTGATTTTTTTGTGTTTATGCTTATCTTTCTTTTCTTACATTTATACATGAAATGGTATCACTTTGGTAAAAAGAAAGGTTAATAAAGACTGTAAATAGGACAAATATATCTCAGAGGGAGCATTTTTAGTTTCTGTTCTTGTAGATATGTTTACTCAAAGACGTCAATATCTTCTTCCTGGCCCACCTCTGCAGAGTGTCATTTTGCACATATCTTTACGGTAATCCTTTCTAAGCTCTTGGGCAATGTTATCTGTTCACTTCTCAGAAAAATAATTAATACATTTATATGTGGAGACTCTGTTTTCACTTTTCTTTCTGAAATCATTTATTTATTCCCTTAAAAACTAACCTAGGTATGATCGTACTTGTCAGTTTGTGCCACTGCGTACAGAGCATCTGCTGCCTAGACTAGCAGCTACTGAAGGCCATTTCCTCAACACCCATGAAGTAGATGAAGGATGAAATGTACAAAACGTTTCTTTTAATTTTTAATTTTTTTTGTGTGTGAGGAAGATCAGCCCTGAGCTAACATCCATGCTAATCCTCCTCTTTTTGCTGAGGAAGACCGGCTCTGAGCTAACATCTATTGCCAATTCTCCTCCTTTTTTTTTTCCCCAAAGCCCCAGTAGATAGTTGTGTGTCATAGTTGCACATCTTTCTAGTTGCTGTATGTGGGACGCGGCCTCAGCATGGCCGGAGAAGCGGTGCGTCGGTGTGCGCCCGGGATCCGAACCCGGGCCACCAGCAGCGGAGCGCGCGCACTTAACCACTAAGCCACCATGCCGGCCCCAAACATTTTTTGATAAAAGAAGCTTTTAAGTGTAAATCACCTTCTCACATAGGAATTGCTCGTGTTTATTTCCTCCTGGGGATATTAAGCAACGTTGGCCTCTGAGCCTGGTAAATATGTTGATTTAAGCTGTTGTCTAATAGTTCCATGATGCATTTTGTCAATAATGATGACTTAAAGGTTTTAAGTGTTTTAATGCTCTCCAAGGGAGGGGTATGGAGAGGACTGTCCTCTGATGGTGGTAACTGAGCGTCGTCCGAGAATGAGAGGCAGGCATCAAGAGCTGAGTAAGTGATGGTGAGGAGAAGAAACTGTTTGAGGAGACTTCAGCATTTATCAATTGCATATCAAGTGCCTGGCACCATAATAAACACTAAAATACCTTTTCCTAGCAAGTCAGTGATAGACTAGGAATCTAAATTTTACTCCAGTGTCTCTGCTCCATTCCCTCTTCTAGCACTCAATAAACCTCAATTGAAAAGCAAAAACCAAAGTGGAAAGATTGTACATAGTAAAATCAGAAAGCTAGGAGGCCGGCGTTTTACTCTTTGCTGTGTTTACTTCTGTAAATGTGTTTCTCATCTACAAACCTGGGCTGTTAGTGCCAAGATCAATGTATGGTTTTGCTGCCTGAATGAGTTTAAATATGCAAAAGAGGTTATTATCCACCAGACCCACATACCACCTTCAGACACCAACGTCTTCTTTTCCTTTCTCTCTCTTTTCAGAGTAATAGATTGACTGCAGCCAATTGTGGCAATACAAAATAGAAATTTCTTTGAGTTCTGATAAGGTTAAGAGAAATTAGGATAAAAATCACTGTGAACTTAGGTTTGAGAAACCACAGAAATGGAAAGGAACAAGAAATTGTGTGGGTGTGACCCCGTGTGGGAGGGAGGGCAGCAAAGATTGGAGCCCTGCCAAGATGGCTCTGAAAAAGCAGCCTAAAGCTCACTGTCACCTGTGTCCATGTGTGTGGCCCGGAGCAAGTGATAATGTGACAGATGACAAAGTATCCTGCATCCTAAGACCCAAGGCTGTGGTAAATATTTCCCTCTAAATGCTCTCCTGACACATAAAAGATTCAAACAGAAAACTAACATCATTCAGTTTGCATCTGGAAGATATTTGGGGTCAGACTTTTCTTCTTAGGCTACTAATATGTTGTATCACATTGATCAATTTTGACTCCTGAACCACACTTGCATTCCTGAAATAAACTCATGGTGTATAAGTCTTTCTACATCTTGCTGAATTCTATTTGCTAATATTTCGTTCAGGATTTTCTATTTCTATTCACCAGGGATATTGGTTTGTAGTTTCCTATTTTTTTGTGTGTGTGTTGTCTTTGGTTTTGGTGTCAGAGTAATACTAGTAACTCATAAAATTAATTGGGAAGTATTCCTCTTCTTCTATTTGCAGAAAGAGATTTTGCACAATTACTGTTAATTCTTCTTTAAATGTTTTGTAGAAATCTTCATTGTAACCACTTTGGGCATTTTGGGGGGACAGGGATGTAGTTATTAAATTATACATTCAATTTCCTTAGTAATTATAGCACTACACAAATGATATAATTTCATATTGGATGAGTTGGTCTATTTCATTTTGGAGGACTTGGCCTATTTCATCTAAATTGCCAGATATATGTGCATACAGTTATTTCTTGTTAGGGCAGTTGGCAACCCTCTGGATAGCAGAGTAGAACCCTGCCTGGTCTTTTTGCCCCATCCTCTCACCTTCTGGCGCCGTATCAGACAGTGCTCCACTGCTCTTCACAGGGTTTTCATAGCCACTTTTTGTGGAAGTGGGTGGCCAGGTCCTTCTTCCTAGTCTGTCTTAGTCTGGAAGCTCCGCTGAAACCTGTCCACCATGGGTGACTCTGCTGGTATTTGAAATATCGGTGGCATAGCTTTCAATGTCACAGCAACATGCAGCTGCCAGACAAGAGACAATGGACTGACAAGTGGTATGATTCCCTTACCAGGAAACAAACCTGGCAGTGAGAGCACCAAATCTTAACCACGAGACTACCAGGATTGTTCATAGTATTACCTTATCACTCTTTTGATGTTTTCGGTGTCTGCACTGATATTATGTTTTATTCCTGAAATTGCTAATCTGTGTCTTCTCTCTTTTTTCCCCTCTGTCAGTCTTGCTAGTCTTGCTTCTTCTTAACAAAGAAGATCTTAATTTTCTCTATTTTTATTTCCTTAATTTTCTCTATTGTTTTTCTGTTTCAGTTTCACTGATTTTTTATCTTTTATTATTTCCTCCCTTCTTCTTGCTTTGGGTTAATTTTTATCTTCTTTTTCAAAGTTCTTGGTAGAAGTCTAGATTATTAAGACTTTTCCTCTCTTATAAATGTGTACATTTAATGCTATATATTTCCTCTGCTTCAGCTGTGACCCACAACTATTGATAAATTGTATTTTCAATTTCACTTATTTCAATACAGTTTTTTATTTCCTTTTAGACATTCTGGATGATTTTAGTTCTTTTAAATTTGTTAAGATTTTTTTATGAGCTATGGCATATATTCTACGGGCACTTGGAAAGAATGTGTATTCTGCTGTTGTCAGGTGAAGTGTTCTATGACTGTCACTTAGAACTTAGAACATGATGGTTATGGTGCTGTTGAGTTCTTCTATATCCTTGCTAATTTTCTGTCTATTGTCTCATACATTGTTGAAAGAGTGATGTTGATGTTTTCAAGTGTAATTGTGATGTGCCCATAATCCCTTCAGTTCTAAAAGTTTTTGCTTCACATATTTTTCATCTCTGTTGTTTGGTGCATACACATTTAAGATTATTATGTCTTCTTGGTGAATTGACTGTCTATCATTATATAAAATACCTCTCTGTGTCTGGTAATTTTCTTCGTTCTGAAGTCTACTTTATCTGATATTAATATAGATACTCCTGATTTCTTTTGATTAATGTTTGAATGATATGCCTTTTTCAATCCTTTTACTTTTAACTTACTTATACCATTATATGTGAAGTGAGCTCCTTGTATACAGCGTATAGCTGGCCCATGTTCTTTGATCTATTCATCAATCTCTTTTACTTCTTGTATTTAGACTATTTACAGTAAGTATAATTGTTGATGTTAAGGCTTACGTCTGTCACTTTGTTTTTGTTTTCTCTTTGTTTCTTGTTTTTTTTAATTTTTTTTCATTTCTTTTTTTTGAAAATTTTTTGAGGAAGATCCACTCTGAGCCAACATCTGTGCTAATCCTCCTCTTTTTGCTGAGGAAGACGGGCTCTGAGCTACATCTATTGCCAATCCTCCCACTTTTTTCCCCCCCAAAGTCCCAGTAGATAGTTGTATGTCATAGCTGCACATCCTTCTAGTTGCTGTATGTGGGACGCGGCCTCAGCATGGCCGGAGAAGCGGTGCATCGGAGCGCACCCAGGATCCGAACCCGGGCCACCAGTAGCGGAGCGCGCCCACTTAACCGCTAAGCCAGGGGGCCGGTTCTTTTTTTCATTTCTTTTTCCTGCCTTCCTCTGTGTTACTGGAGCATTTTTGCCATTCCATTTTGGTTTATTTATAGGGTTTTTGAGTGATTTTTTCTGAATAGTTATTTCAGTGGTTGTTCCAGATATTAGATTATATACCCTTTACATATATCATCACAGTCTACTCCTGTCATCATTTTGCCAGTCCAAAGGAAGTGTAGAAATCTTACCTCCTTTTATCTTCTACTCTCCTTTGTTTATAACATAATTGTGTAATTGTCTGTTGCATTTTTCCATATTTTTATTATTTCTATGTTTTTTCTTCCTTCCTTATGTTCCTAGATCTCTTGTTTTATCATATCCTTTTTGTTTAGAGAATTTTCTTTAATCATTTCCTTATGGTGGGTCTTCCAGTGAAATATTTTCTTTTCTTTCCTTCACCTGAGAATGTTTTGCTTTCTCCTTCATTCCTGGGGCATATTTTTACTTGATATAGCATGCTGGGTTGACAGACTTTTTTCGGGGCTAGAAAAATGCTGTGAGCCATTTTGTTCTGCCCTCCCTGGTTTCTGATAGGAAATCTGTTGTCATAGGAATTGCTTTCCCCCATAAGCAAGGCTTTTTTTTTTACTAATTTCAGGATTTTTATTTGCCTTTGTTTTTGCAGAAGTTCAATTATGATATATCTTGATGTGACTTTCTTCAGGTTTATCCTGTTTCATGTGAGGTTTACTTTTTGACTCCTTAGACTTATGTCTTTTGCCAAATTTGGGAACTTTTCAACCCTTATTTCTTCAAGTACTTTTCCAGCCTGTATTCTTTCTCCTTTCCTTCCAGGACTTTGACGACAGGGATAATAGATCTTTTGTTATGGTCCCCCAGGTCTCCGAGTCTAGGTTAAATTTTTTTTTTTAATCTATGTCTCTGTTGTTAGATTGAGTAATTTCAATTCTTCAATTTTCAAGTTCATCAATTTTTTTTTTATCTATACCCTCCATTCTGCTGCTGAACACATCCATTGAGTTTTTTATTTTGATTATTGTATTTTTCAGTTCTAAATTTTTATTGGGTTCTTCTTCACAACTTCAACTTCTTTGCTGAGGCTTTCTATTTTTCACTAGTCTCAATCATGTTTGTAATTGCTCTTCGAATCATTTTTATGATGACTGCTTCAAAATCTGTCAGGTCACTCGAAGTCTGTCATCTCAGTGTTGGCATCTAGTGACTGTCTTCTTTTATTCACGTTGAGGTTTTCTTGGTTCTTTGTATGACAAGTGATTTTTGATTGAAATCTGCCTATTTTGGGTATTATGTTCTGAGACATTGGATCTTATTTGAAGCTCCTGTTTTAGTTGGCTACCTTTGATACTACTCTGGCAGGGAAGATATGGAACCACGTCATTACCTCCAGGTGAAAATAGAAGTCCAGGTTCCCCTCCTGGCCTCTGTTGATCCCTGAGGGTATGTGTTCCTCATTACCACTGGGCAGGGGTGAAAGCTGTGCTTCCCCGCTAGTCCTCCACTGACACCTCCCTGGCTGAGAGCATATGAGCAACTCTTTACTGCTCCCCACATGGCCTCTACTGTCACCACTGGGGGTGGTCTTGTTACTGTGGGATGGTGGTGAAAGTCCTGACTCTCTACTGGGCCTCCTTTGACACCATCCCAGGGGAGAAGTGTACTGGCACTTTGTTACTGCCAGGTGGGAGTGGAAATCCACTTTCCCCATGTGGTCTCCACTGAAACCACTCAGGTGGATGGGGAAGTCTAGTTATATCCCTGCAGTGATGAAAGTCTCAGCTCCCTTCTCAGCCTGGTACCATGCTGGTGAGGGCTTGGGGGCATTTTTGTAACCTAGAAAGTGTGGAAGTGTAAGCTCCTCACTTGGCCTTTGCTGGCCTGGATGGGCCTGGGCCACTGTTTTTTCTGTAGTGTTTGGCTTGAGTAGATCTTTTTTTGTCTAAAAGTATTATTTCTGTTCAGGTGCTCCTTTTCTGGTCCTTTGGTCCTAGAAAGAGTAGGTTTTTGTTGGGTTTTTTTGGTCTGTGCCAATGGATATTTCTGGATTCCTGGCTTCAACTCCACATCTGAGATATACGAAGCAAAAAGAAAACCCAGGGACCTCATCATGCTGTTATTTCTTAGTTCTTGAGGCTCCTGGCCAGTATGTCTTTTCCCTTTCACCTTTCAGATTCTTCTTACTTTTTATTTTATATAGAATGTCCAGGGGCCGGCCCTGTGGCTTAGCAGTTAAGTGCGCGCGCTCTGCTGCTGGCGGCCCGGGTTCGGATCCCGGGCGCGCACCGACGCACCGCTTCTCCGGCCATGCTGAGGCAGCGTCCCACGTACAGCAACTAGAAGGATGTGCATCTATGACATATGACTATCTACTGGGGCTTTGGGGGAAAAATAAATAAACTAAAAAAAAAAAAAATTAAAAAAAAAAAAAAAAAAGAGAATGTCCAGGGCTGCCAGTGTAGTTAGCCGGAGGAATAGAGAAAAGAACATCCACTCCATCTTCCTGGAAGCAGAAATCACATGTGATTTCAGTATATAAAATATCATAAAATGTACATAATGACAGGGAAAATAAAAAAGTCTCTCACGGGGCTGTCCTGGTGGCATAGTGGTTAAGTTTACACATTCTGCTTCGGCAGCCCGAGGTTTGCTGGTTTGGATCCTGAGCGCAGACCTACTCACCGCTCATCAAGCCACGCTGAGACAGCATCCCACATAGAAGAGCTACAACTCTACAACTATGTACTGAGGCTTTAGGGAGAAAAAAAGAAAAAGAAGAAGATTGGCAACAGATATTAGCGCAGGGCCAATCTTCCTCAAAAAGCAAAACAAAACAAACAAACAAATAAACAAAAAGTCTCTCATTGCCGGGAAAAGTCTGAGTATTTTTGAGCCATGGTAACAAGTAAACACCAGAACTGGTTTTAATCCTGTTTGATCCAACAATGACAACACACCTTAATCTAATCAATCAAGGACAGCAAGCTTAACACAGAAAGTCAACCAGTTAGTGACCTCAGGTTCCCTTTCACCTCCAAGAGAGGTTAAACTGCTAAAAGGTCATTAATTGGAATAATTAGTGTATTTAAATATAGTAATCCATTGTTTGTCTTTCTATTTAACTGCCATTTCTACTTCATTCAGCAGAAACATTCTTCTCTCCCTGGCTCCACATGGCTGTGTGAGTACATGGACTCAGAGCCCTTTGTAAAACCAAATCTCTCTCTCTGTCTTTCCAGTCACATCTAGGCATTATTCCTTGGGAAACAGAATTAAATTAGAAGTGTTGGTAAGACATATGTTCCTACCCAATTTTTTTTACCCAAAACTTTTGTTAGGGAATGCGGGAGAGTTGAGGAGTTACTAATACAATTTTATAAGTTTCCTACATGTTGATTATTGCTTTTTTTAGGAATCACATAGAAGTAGGGATAACTTAGGCAGTGCTTGGAAGGCAGGTTAGAATATTAATGCATGTCTGGAATAATACCATCTAAGCTTCCTCAAAAATCACTGCATTAGCCTCTAAGACACACCACAGCCCACCCATGTCAGGAAGGATTATAGAGGATAAAAAGGTCAAAAATGAGCAACAGACTTATTGACTGAGCCCAAGTAGATAAGAACATGTCTTGTAGCCTTCTCTTTCTAAACCATATAAGTAGAAATGGGGATGGGATGCACTGAGCCAGGCCCATCCTATATACTTCAGTCCAGACATATAGTTATTGTCTACCCTTGGCTACACGTTGAAAATATATGAAGGTACATAAATTAAGATGCTGCTATTAATCACAAATGGTCCCTACTAAGCATTAGAAAAACATCTTTAATATCCAGCTTCTCAGCGTGATTACTTGTTATCTTTTGTAAACCACATAATTCTTTAATATTTATGTAATTGCAACATTTCAGAAATAGGAGCTAAAATCACCATAAATAATATTTGGATTTTGCTGTTGAATATATTAACATCCCTAACAACACAAATGAGAAGACTACTTTTTGATTAAAAAAAAGGTAATGTTGAAATTGAGTTTTGCCCCTAAGAAACCACACAGCGAAAAATCTCTCCACCTCTCTTCTCTGCAGCCAAGTTCCAGCCTCCCGTCTTGAGGAGAAGTTGGCTGCCTCACTCATGTTCCTGTCGGTTTCCTTTATCTTTTAAATTCCTGGCCCTCACTGGTGTTGGGAAGGAGAACATTTCTGAGGATGTTGTTTCCTCCACGTTTTCAGTCCAGATTTGAGCTCAGGCCACAGTTGAGCATCTGGGCTCCATCTTCAGAAGTTTTCACAACACAACCCAGTTCTTCTCTTAAAATGACCCTGTTATCATCTCAAATGACAATGTCCCAAGGCTTCTCAAGACCTTTATGAGGGATTTGAAAGCAACTGCTGTCGAAATTCTCAGAAAATGCCAAAGAAATCATTAACTCACTGCGGCGAGATGCCAAACAAATGTAGTTGCTGGAGTCCCACAGACTTCAAAGTGCTCGTTAGGTTATGACTGAAGGTACTAAGGGAAATATTGGATGCGATTTTAGTTTTCTTTTATTTTTTCATTTTGTTGTTTTTGTTTTAATTACACTTAGATTTCCAGAACAGCTTTATGGGAAAATCCAAATTCCCAGGAAGTTTGAAATTAGATCAGGAAAAAAAAGGAATATTGGATGTTTTGTTGGAAAAACCCACCACCCAGCAACCTCCTCTAAAGTATATAAAGGGTGTGTTTTGTGTGTGATAAAGATCATGGGCATTTCAGAAGAGAGGGATTGAATACCACTCTCTCTTCACCAGCTTCTGGATATCGAATTTTAATTTCCTCATCTGTATAAGGTAAATAATAGTAACAACTTGTCTTGAGACACGATACCAGGTGTTTGACAGATCCCAGGAAGTATTTGATGAACAAAAGGAACACACAAAGACTAAAATCCCAAAAGCATATGAGAAAAAGCAAGCATCTCATAAGTGCGATAGGCGATGGGGTGCCCTGGCCTACTGCAGCCGTCCCGTCCTCATGGCAACAGTGGTCCATGCAAATTAGGATGAGACTCTGAACTGACTCGTTGAAGATGAACGCCATTGACATATGGTGGACAGGATCTCCAGGGGAGTGACTGGAGTACCAGCGCTCAAACCCCAAGCCCTCCCTTGTGCATTCTTGCCCTTGGCCTGCTATTAACCTCTGCGTTCATCTTCCTCGTCTGTAACCTGCATCTCAAGAGTAACTGGCTTGTAAGATTGTCATAAACATCAATAAGGAAACTGTGTGTGAGCACTTAGCGTGGTGTCCGGCACGTGGTAAACAAGCAGTTATTAACTGTCGGGTTGACATCCATGGACCTCCTCCACAATTATTTTGAGGAATTACATTGGTTTCCCCAGACGATGGTTATACTATGCCAGCATTTTATTTCATATGGGGAAAAGAACATCTGCCACAAAGCAGAGTATCTGTGGTCCAAATCACAGCCTCTTCTATCATCTTGTATATGTTTTATTGGGCCAGAATTGCCAATAATAATAATACTTATTATAATTATAACAATAACAAAAACAAAATATATCATAAATATGTGTGTGTAGAGAGAGAGAAGGAGAGGGAATGCCAAGGAATCACTCATGTTTTATCAATATAAGAAGGTGCATATATTTTTAGCCAAAAATATTTATAAAACTACAAAAGAATCAAGTTCATACTTCCGTATATGCCTCAATGTATACATATAGATATCAACTGTTTCAACCAATGATGGACATAATGTAAGGGGAATTTATGGGACATAATGTGAGGGGAATTTATAGGAAATATAATTTAAACATGAGCAGACAAATCAAAATAAATATGTTGGTCAGACCATAGACACATAGTCTGGTCTCAAAATTACAACAGTTGCAGTGTTACTGCTTTCAAATATTCAAGAAGATATTTACATCCATTTTGTTTGTATTTACTGTCATTTATTAACATTGACCTAAATTCCTTTTTTTTAATTTTTCTCTTATTTTCCTCCTATATTTATATAGTTTGCTTTCATTTCACACACATACACGTGTTCCTGCATGCAGATACACACACAGTTAGAAGTAAATGTACCTAATGCTATTTGCCTGGAGGTTGTTTACTTTCTTGGATTTTTTTTAGCTTTTATTTTTGCTTTGGAATAATAAAAAGTAGTCTGTGTGTGCATCTTATCTGCTTGCCTATATACACATGGAAGTATTTGGTTGGATTTAAAAAATCAATTTTACAGTGCTCCCAAGACCACTCGATTGGCCTTCTTTTGTCTAAACCTACCTATGCACAAGTACACGAAACAACATATAAAAGGAATATAGTGGGCAGGTATGGCTAAGAGAGTTGTGTCTCTTCTGGTCAGGCTTCTTTTCCTCTTAGGTTACTGACCAGCCATATTTCTTTTGTACAAAAGTCCACCGCTCTGATGCCAGAAAATTCTTAGTCCTAGATGAGACATTTGCTCCAAATTCATCTCAATGGAGCGCAGTTCAAGGACAGAGCAGACAATACTCAGTGATCATCTCTTCTTCTTCTAGCTATTCAGACGTGAATTCTATGCAGCCCAAGCCAACCATGAGATTCCCAGTCCTCTTGGACGGTGAAGGAAAGGACATGAGATGTAATCCTGACCAATGAAGCCTCTGCCAGAGGTCCAGGGGAGACAGACTCTGACTCCTCCATGAAGACTCAGCAGTTTCTGTATCTCTCTGGAAGGCACTTCCCTGCATCTAATGGAAACTTGATGACAGGTGGAAACAAAGGAGTTTACTTTTCCTCAGTAACAATGTGAGCAGAGGCGGTATCTAATGCTGACTCCATGGTGCCACAAACATATTGCATTCATTCCATCTCACTGCTGTTTCAGGCTCCTCTCCCTTTCTGCTCTGAATTCCCTCATAACTGACTCTTGTCCTCATGGTTCCATGATGGATGCTCTGCAGCCACCATGTTGGCTTCTTCCTCCAGGCAGGAAAAAGCAGATGGATGAAATAAGAGTGTCAATACCTGTGTCAGGAAAGCAAAAGATATTCCTAAGACCATCAGCTTCATTGCCAGGGGCACTGCAGCAGGAAGTGTCAGAAGTTATGTATTTTAGTAGCGGACACATTACTACTGAAACTATAGCAGTGTAATGTAAAGAAGGAAGAGAGAACAGAATCAATTTGGGCAAACGGCAGTGTTTGCCACACTGTCTTTGCTCTAAGCATTGCGGTGCTGAGCAAACCACTTTCCTTGGCAGCAGATGGAGCGACACAGAGAAGATCCAAAAGAACTACAGACAGAGGTGGAGCCCAATCACTTAGCTAAAGCCCTTCGAGCCTTTTTTATTGATATAATAAGTATCATTGTTTAAGCCAGTTTGAGTCTGGATTTTTGCTATGCATAACCTTGCAACTAAAGAAGGCAAATAAAATGATTGAGGTAAAGCCATTTATTTAAAACACACACACACACACACACACACACACACACACACACAGACACTCTACAACAAATTTCTGGAGTAATCTTAGAAGTAAAAGTCTATCCTAACACGATAAATAAACATTGAAATTCTAAAACCCACTTTGATGAGTGTAATGATGTTGTGCAATAGGTCCTCCCAAAACACTACATCAGTTAAGAGCAAAGCCACACAAAAGCCCTCCATAGGAAAACTGAGGGCTGCTGATGCATTTCTTTCCAACCCCTGACTCTGGACGCCACCTCCTTCAGGTGCACAGCTGGCCCCCGTGTCCAACAGACTCTTCTGACCTTTCACAAGATCCTTGATTATTTCATTCAATTAGATCCATGCCATATTGCTCACTACAGCCTCAAAAAGCCTCTGTAATTGCCTATCTCCAGTATCACTGGGTGTCTTGGGGGCATATTCTTACAGCATCTGGCATGCTGTGCTGAGGAGTCAGGTAGCCCTGCACCATGCCCTTGGCCCAAAATATTGGCAGACATGAGATAATGACCTGGGCCATATGTTGGGAACATTTATGTAGGCTGAATAAATTGGTTTGAGAAAAATGAGTGTTTCTGTTATGTCAGCCACAGAGGTTCAGAAAAAAGAGAGAAAATAAAAATAACCATGGTCAGGAAGGAAAACCACTACAAATGCTACAGACACTAAAATTATACTAAGCCGTCATAAACAAATCTAACTCAATAACCATGGCGACATTATGTTTGTGTTTGTGAGAAGTCTTTGAATTGTGGGTGGAAGTGGCCTTCTATCAGAGAGAATTTGTTTCCTCATTGCCTACGTGGCTACCTGCCAGGAAAACATCAAGATAGCTTTTTCACACATGAATTCAGACCTCATATCTTCATGACACCTAGTTTACGAATATAAACTCACAAGAGATGTTTGTTTTATACCTGATTAGTAGGAAGTTCAAGTCCGACGGGTGTCCATGCTGCCCCCTTCATTAAGAATGGATTATTTCTTATCCATCTTTATGAGGAAGGAAGATGTATCTCCAGGAGTACACATTTATGAATGAGAATTCTCATAAAGTCCCTCAAATGTGGGTGGCCTGCAAACACTATTTTGTTTTCTTCAAACCCTGTCAAGGCAGAAGGTGAAAGTCCCCATGATTCACCAGAAACTGTCAGATTGGAAGCCAGGGTCATGCTCACTTACCCTCCAACGGCACTGCTTCCATTTTCTCCAACCTCTTTCATAACCTTCTTTTTATTCCAGCTCAGCACTCATTAAAAAGATTTATCTTAATACATGTTAATATTTTATATAACACTTAAAGGTTTTGATTAGGAAGGCTTCCAAAGTATCTTCCTTCTCTTACTGGCTTGAGTATAACTTTCTGAGCAATAATAAAAATATATTGATAATCACTGTCATCATTGTCTTTTCTTTGACTACTAAGAATGATTCTACTGTTTCTTGAAAATGCACATGTAATACCTACACTTGAAATAACCAATATTTTTGAATGAGTCATAAATGCTGCTAGTTTTAGAGTTTTAAAAAGTATACAGCAAAGCCTAGAAATGGAACTCTGTTTGAACATTCAGAAACGGAGTCTGGCCTTCATTTTTATTTGTCTCTACTGTTTCTGAATGTAACTCTTTGTACAGCTTTTCAATGGTTGCTCTAGGCATTGCATTCTGTATCTCTAATTTTTCACATCTGAGGGGGCCCTCATTTTAAGTTTGAGTGAAGTGTAGGAATCATAACTCTCTTCGTATGCTCCACGCTATGCTGTTCGTAAGAGGTCTTAAACACTTTCACTACTACATCAGACAATGTTATAATTTTTGCTCTCAGTCGAATGTAATTTAGGAAATTCAACAAGAGAAATAAAAATATTTATCTGTCTTTTTACTCTTTCTATCATTCTTTCTTCTTTCTAAATGTTCTAAGATTCCTTCTTTTTTCATTTTCTTTCTGTTTAGAGAACTTCTGTGACTATTTTGTTAGGATAGATCTATGGATAACAAATCCTCTTGGTCTTCCATCATCTGAGAAAGTCTTGGTGTCTACTTCCTTCCTAAAGAATCTCTTCACTGGATATAGCGTCCCGGGTCAAAGTTTTTTTTTTTTTTTTTCAGCCCTTGAAACCTGTAGTGCTTCTTCCTCTGGCCTCCATGGTTTCTGATACGAAATCTTCTGTCACTCGAATATTTTCCCCTATAGATAAGGTGTCACTTCTCTCTCACTGCTTTCGAGATTGATTCTTTGCCTCTAGTTTTCAGGAGTTTGATCATGATGTGTCTGGATGTGGATTTCTTTTTGTTTATCCTGTTATGTAGGTTTATTTATTTTGCTAAATTTACAAGGTTTTCAGTCATTATTTCTTTGATTGCATATTCAGCCCAACTCTCTTTACTCTTTACTTCCAGGATTCTGACAGCAGAGATGTTGGATCTGTTGTAGAAGTCCCTCCATCCCATCCCTTAGTGTCTCTCTATATTCTCTGTTGTTCAGAAAATGTAATTTCCACTTTCCGATCACAAATTCCAACTTCTTTCCTCTGTGCTCTCCATTTGTTGTTGAGCCCAGCCACTAAGATTTTTTATTAGTTATGGTATTTTTATGTTCAAAATTTCCATAGATTTTCTATTTCTTTACTGAAACTTTCTATTTTTTATTTGTTTCAAGTATGTTAATAATTGCTTGTTGAAGCATTTTTATAATGTTTGCTTGAAAATCATAGTCATGACATTCTAACATCTCTGTCGTCTTGGTGTTGGCATCTATTAATTATCTTTTTTCATCCAAGTTGAGATTTTCCTGGGTCTTGAGATGATGAGTGATGTTTTTATTGAAAACTGAGCATTTGGGGTATCATGTTATGACACTCTAGATCTTATTAAACTTTCTATTTTGGCTGGCTTTTTCTGAAACTTCTCCTGGAGAAGAAGGGGGGCACCATCTTGTTACTGCTTGGTGGTGGTAGAAGTCCAGGACCCCCCACTTGGCCTCCATTGGGAGGGCTCATTGCTGCTGCTGGTTGGGGTGAGGGTTCCAGCTCTCTTGCAGGCCTCCACTGATGGGGTAGGAGTGCTTCATTACTGCTGCTCCACGTGTGGCCCCACAGACAGCATGGGACGAGGGGAGCAGCCCCCTTGCACTGATTCCCTCCACAGGGTCTCCTCTGACAGGACAGTGGGGAGATGTAGGGGCACAGAGTTGCTGCCAGGTGGGAATGGAAGCCTACGTTCCCTATGTGGCCTCTACTGACATCACGGGGGTTGAGGTGGGGTCCCATGACCGCCTGGCAGGGATGGAAGTCTCAGCTCCCTACTCCCCATCTTCCGTAAATGAACTCATCTCTTACTACTCAGAAAAAATAACAGATGTGGAGTGGGAGTCCCTCATCTTCCTGATGCCAACATGGTATGAATTATCATGTAAAAGAAAAATTACTGCATTAAAATACAAGATTACAAATCAGTTATGAATGTTGGTCCTGAGTCTTGCATAAAAATCCTTCTGAGACAGGGCTTCTTTGACTATCGTGGCTGAACAGAATTTATATATCACATTGCTCTCAGTCTCTAAAATTTTGGAAAATCAGGGGAAAAAATTCTATTATTTTTGCACCTTTGAATTCCCACACTTTGTGTAAAAGAAAAAAAGAAACCTAATAAAACAAAATTTTGTTTTCAAAATTTAAATGCTGGATTAATATTCACTGCTTTTTTATATAAGACTGCATTTTGGCACTCTAATTAAATTTGAGGCAAAACTTCTAATTGAATATCCATATTTTGGTTAAACTCCTTTGATTTACCCTCTTTATGTTATTTTAGAAGCAGTGGAAATGGTGAAGTCAAAATACCTATTTTCACTTAAAAGAGATTACAGATTTCTTTAAAAATAATATTTGTCCAGTTGCCACCCTAGGATCCTTCTTTCCCTAGCCAAGCTAAAAATAAAATAAACAAATTGCGATGCTCTCCTTCCACATGCTTTGTCTTTTCACATGACTTCCACATCAAGTACTCCTTGGAACAGCTTGCAGAGTGTAAAGCTAGAGGTTGTGTAGTTGCATGATCTAAGTTACCTATTATTCCACTGCTAGAACACACAGAATAATATAAATTTAAGGAGAATCTGGGGGTTCCTTCAAATTTATAGTCATTCGGTATGTCCCAGTGGTAGAATAATAGTTACTCACATCACACCTACTAATGAGGGCAGCTACACAACCTCAAAGTGGTTGGGGGTGTGAGTGTGTATGTGTGTGTACATGTGTACAATATTCTCAAAATCACCAAAGTGCTAGCATGACAGCCATAAATTACTGTCTAAAATCTCATTGCAGAGCCCAGAGAGATCACCACAGTGTTCAAAGCTCCAATCGCCCTAAGGGCATCGGTTGATCAACAAGAATGACCTGTACAGCTGAGTTACAGTCTGCTGCCTGCCAGTGCTCAGGGAAACGCAGCCTGGGTCCACCTGATGAAGATTCCTCCCTTTCCAGGGAATGTTGAAGGGTCTGTATCTTCCTCTCAGGGAAAACTGGAGTAAACAAGTTAACAAGCTGCCCTGTACAACCTGCTTTCATAAAACTAGGAAATCTCTAACTTGAAGATGGAATAAGTTTGCCCAGAGCCCTTGAAGAAGCAAAAAACAAAATCTTTACAGGAGGATGAAAATATGAGCCTAGGCTCTAATTATTCCTACAAACATTTATATGAGCAACGTCTATGAAAGAGCAAAAAGCAAATTGTCACACAAGAAAACAAGAAACATGAGTGAGAACCTCTGGGTGGTGGTGGTGGAGGGGGACAGAGAACAGAAACAGACTGCAAAGATTTAAGACATGAAAATGAACAGATTCTGATTACAAAACAACTCAGCTTACTACGTACAAAAGAATAGAAGCCAAGCTTTCAATATTGGAACTAGAAACCAGAACATAGTGACATTGTAGATTTGGAAAAGAACCAAACAGAAATTCTGGAACTGAAAACACTAAAACTGAAATTAAGAACACAAAAGAAAGCCAATAAACACACTGAAAGAGATAAGAAGTAAAACTGAATGTGGATCAAAAGCACATTGTTAAAAACAAGACAAAGGGCCCAAAATGAAGTTACTTATGCTAAGCCCCACATCACCAAACTGAGACTTAATTATAGTTTTGGCTCTCCCAGAAATGGAATCTTAAACCATTCCATTCAAGTCAATCATGAATCTCCTGGTCAGCACTGGTCAGGTCATCTGCCTGACAGACCCCTGCAGTCCCCTAAGGAAGGTGACCTTGCAATAACTGACCCACTTTTTGCCTCGTACAACTTCCTTGTTCCTGCTCCCTTCTGCCTATCAAAGTCTTTCATTTGGTACAGCTCCTCGGAGCTCCTTTCACTGTGCTAGATTGGATGCTGCCCAATTCGAATTGATTTTTGCTCAAATAAACTCTTAAAATTTTCAACATGCCTCAGTTTACCTTTTAATAACATAGACGGAATTTGGAAGACAGAAACAAGAGTATAGAACATAGAGAATAAATAGATTGGGCCAGTCTGAACTACGTGTAATTGGAATCCCAGAAGAGGCACATGGGACAGAGACAATTTTTGAAGTGATAATGACAGCAAATATTCAAGAACTGATAAAAGATACCACTTCATCAATTCAAGAATCCCAAGAAAGCACAGAAATTCACACAAGGACATATTATGTTGGAAATGCTAAAAACCAAAGGCAAAGAGAAAAATCTTAACTCCAGCCAGCCAGGAACAGAAGCAAGAGCATCCTGAAAGAAGTAAAAGTGACCACGAGAGCTGACCTCTCAACCAAGGGAATAAGGGAGGGGGGATGGAAACGGCAGAGTGCCAAGAGGGCAACATAGAGCTCTGGACTCAGCTAGGAAATATTGTCAAAATATTAGTGAAATGAAAACATTTTTAGACAAATAAAAGTGGAGAGATTGCCACACAGAGCCTCACTAAAGAAATTCTTAAATATTTATGATCAGGAAGAACAAAAATGATCTCAGAGAAAACTCAGAGATAGAAGAATGAATGAAGAGCAAAGAATTGGACACATTGAAATAAAAACTGGCTGTTAAAAATATAAGGATACTTAAAGTGTACTTCAATAAATTGTTTCAGAAGTGGTGAAAATTGTCGAATATTCCAAAGCATTTTATTGTTTGGTGTGAAAATAAAGGTATTGATTATTATCAGACTTTCATAAATTATGAATGGATGTTGTAATTTTTAGTGTATCCACTAAGATAATGGAAAAAATGGTGTGGCTTCCAAATCAACTTAAAAATAGAAAAAGAAAATAAAAAATATTCTCATTTTACTCCATTCTCAAGGAGGTGGAGCATAACCCCCCACTTACGTATGAGCTGTTCATAGCGAATTCCTCCCAAGCAGTACAGTTTGGAAAGAGGTATAAAAAGAACCCCTTTACAAGGGAGCAACCTGACACACTACCCCAGACAGGAGATTAAGGTTCATAGCCACAGTCAAGTCACGTTGGTCATGTGTACCCCTGATGTGACCTGATGAGAATGGTACTTGACTGTGTGGTTTTCCCCCTAAAACCAATAACCCCAGTCCCATGATGACAAAAATATCAGACAAATCCAAACAGAGAAGCTGACTACCTGCGTAGCTGACCAGCACTCCTGAAAACTCTCAATGTCATCAAAAACAAGGCAAGTCTGAGAAACTTGACTTGATGTCACCAACACGAAGACTAGATGTCAGTGGTATCCTGGGTGGGATCCTGGAATGGTAAAACGACATTAGGCAAAAACTAAGGAAATATGAATAAATATGGCCTTTTATTAATAATAATGTATCACTATTGATTCATTAATTGTGACAAATGCATCATACTAATGTGGGACATTAGTAATAGGGGAAACCAACTGTAGGGTATATGGACCTCTCTGTACTCCTTACATAACTTTTTTGTAAGGCCAAAATTATTCTTAAATAAAAAGTTTACTTAAAAATCTTAATTATAAATTGGTCTCAAAGAAGACCCAAAGTGATAAAAATAGAAATATAGAACCTGTGGGACAAGTTGAAAACAAAATATACCAGGCTATATTTGTATAAAAATATGGCAGTAATTACATTAAAAGTAAATATACCAAGTATATAAGTTAAAAGATGAATTTGTGTTAGATTAGATTTTTTAAAGCCATATACTGTTTACAAGAGAAATTTCTAAAACAGAGGAATACAAAAAGGTAAAATATATAGGCATGGACACAAGATAGACCACGTATATACAAACCAAAAAAAAAAAAAAGCTATATCAAAAACAGACAATGTAAATTTTAAGGCAATAAACATTAGTACACATTCAAGAAATCACTTAGTAATTATGAAAACCAAATATATGAGAAAAAATGAATAACAACTTTTACTCATTTAATAACAATGACCTCTAAATATTTTAAGCAAAAATTGATAGAACTACCATAAAAAATAGATAAATCTACGTTTGTATTGAGACAATGTTTCACATCAGTCAATATAAGGACATAGAAGATTAAAAAAAATAGGCATAATAACATTACTTAATGAGTATTTTCAAATTTTATACAGTACACATTATTTTCAAGAAGATTTGGGCATTTACATAACTACAGAAATTGTATAAAAACAAGTCATAACTCAAGTATCAGTATATTTCAAAGGTTTGGAATCTACAGAGTATGTCTCTGACCACAGCACAATTCATATGAAAAAAATAACAAGATGAAGACTAGAAAATAGCTATACGTTTGTAGATTAGGAGACAAACACATTTAAAACAAAACCTGTGAGTAAAATAAGAAACCATAATGTGAACTAGAAAATATTTTGAACTGAATGACTAGAAGACAAAACTCCATATCAAAATGTGTGGGATGCAGCTCAAGTTGAGGGAATTATATAGCTTTAAATTCAAATGTTAACAAAAAAGACTAAAAACAATGAGTTTATTATTCATGTCATATAATTAGAAAAATAATGGAAAATTTGATGTCTCCCTGAAATTAGAAGAAAAGAAATAGTAAAGATAATATCAGAAATTAATGCTAATGGGCCGGCCCAGTGGCTTGGTGGTTAAGTGCGAGCGCTCCACTACTGGCAGTCCAGGTTCGGATCCCGGGCGCGCACCCACGCACCGCTTCTCCGGCCATGCTGAGGCCGTGTCCCACATACAGCAACTAGAAGGATGTGCAGCTATGACGTACAACTATCTACTGGGGGGCTTTGGGGAAAAAGAAAAAAAGGAGGAGGATTGGCAATGGATGTTAGCTCAGAGCCAGTCTTCCTCAGTAAAAAGAGGAGGATTAGCAAGGATGTTAGCTCAGGGCTGATCTTCCTCACAAAAAAAAATAAAAAAAAATAATAAAATAAAATAAAAAGCACAAACAAAAAAAAAAAAGAAATTAATGCTAAAGAAGACAATCATTCAACAGACAAACATTGGTTTTTTTAACCAAAAAAAAAAAAAAAAAACTAAAAACCGTGAATAGCCCTGGTCAGAAGTGAAAGAGAAGGCACCATAACAAATCCTGCAGACACTAAAAAGATAATAAGAAATGAATACTATGAATAACTTGCGTCCATTACTTTGAAAATGTCGATTAAAAGAATAGCTTTGTATTCCATTTTCAGTGAATACAAATATTCAGTGAAGAAATATTCAATCAAGAAGGGATATTCAATGAAGTAAAATTCAAATGAAGAAATGTTCATTCAACATTCATTGAAATAGTCAATGAAAAATATTCATTATTCTAATATTCGATATTCTAATATTGCACAAAATATTCCAGAGAAGAGGAAAAAACGTTAGCTTAATCTTGATAGCAAATCATAACACTCAAAAAAAATCGTATGTCTCACTCTGGACACAATAACCAGGTTAAGTTTTACAATGGAAGTGGCAGGTTGTTTTTTATATAACCTGCCACTATATAACTGATATGATATAACTCACCACACTAGCAGTTTAAAGATAAAAATAATTTGATTATCTGATATAATGCAGAAAAATATTTCATAAAATCCAACATCCATTCATGATAAAATACCTTTATTAAATTAGTAATTAAAGAAAACTCCTCTAACCTGATAAGGGTATCTGTAAAAACACAGCAAACTTCCTGAAATTTGGTAAAAAAGTTTATTCTGCATTATGCTGGACACCCCCCAGAAAAGCAGATAAATGGTGTCAGGGTTGAAAACAAACAATAACCACCACTATACACATATAGTTATTGACATGATAAAGTAGAGGCAAAAGTTTCAAAAGAATCAAGAGTTAAATTACTATAATTTATAAGAGAATTTAGTAAAGATGCAGAATAATCATTTAAATAAAAAAATCAATAATCTCCTATTTAAAGTTCAAAGAAGAAAACTTCAAAAAATAGACGGCTTACAATAGCATGAAAAGTCAAATCTAGAAACAAATATGTGCCCTACATCTCTGTGAAAAAGAATAAAACTTTATTGAAAGACATTAAAGACCTAAATAAATGCAGATATATTGTATTTATGCGTGGAGATTCTTGAAAGATACTCATTCTCCCAAAATTGACCTATACATTCAACATATTCTCAGTTAAAATCTCAACGTTTTCTTTTTAATTGAAAAGCTGAATCTATAATATTTCTGATACCAAGAAATCGGTGAAATAATATTGAAAAAGAAGGAATAGGTAGGAGGATTTGGTTGACCAGATAGTGACATTTTGTTAAAGCTACAGTAATTAACTGTGTGGAACTGAGACAAAGACAGTGGAACCACCCAGGGAATAGAACTGAGAACATAGAAGTAGATCTGTGTAGACAGAGCCCTTGGTCTGACAGGCTGCATGCAGAGCCCCGAAAAGTGTGGACATCTCATTAAAGGGCACTGAAAATATTGAGATCCGTACGTCTTGTGCCAGAGCACACAAATCCATTGCTCAAGGCGGATCATAAATCTACAAGATGTCTAGATAACATAGGACAACCTTTTCATAATATGCGAAACATTAAAACTCACAGAAAATCGGATGAGTGATTTCTTGCATAAACTCAAGGAAGTAAGGTAAATTTCTGAATCCAGGCACAGAATACAAAACACTAACCATCAAGGGAAAGTATGATGCACTTGACTTCATTAAAATTAAGAATGTTTGTTCATCAAAGACACCCTCAAAAGAGAGCAGAGACAAACCACGGAATGGCAGAAGATATTTACAAAGCATGTAGCTAACAAAGGGCTCACGTGGACAAACCGCTCCGTAGGTCTGCAGACCCCGGGAATCACTGAAGACCAATGGAGAGGCAGGTAGAAATTCTGGACTTGGAGTGGGAGGAGCACCTGACAGCCTGTCTCCCTCAAGGGAGGGATGGGTGTAAGGAGAAGAGCCTGCCAGAGGGCAGAGAGGGGCAAGGATTTCAGACCTCCCACAGAGATATATTTTCCTCTTTCCTTGGGCATTCCATAGACTGCACCTCCTGTCCTGCCTTTTAGCCGGTTGGTCCCATGAGATTGAGGCCGAGGCAGAGAACTGTAAGAGGAAATGAAATGGCGCATTCAAGCCCACCCTGTGAAGACCTCCATGTGCAGTCTCTCCTCCTCTTCTCCCTCCAGTTTACTAGAATAATAATACCCAGGGAAGTCTTGAGATATTCACTGTCACTTTGGGTCTCTGAGTGACTGTGCAGAGCAGAACAGAGACCCCTCCTCAGACCCCAGCTGGCCTGGAACCAACCTGAACTCAGGCAAGCTAGAAAGCACCTAAGCAATTATAGTTCATGTGTATTGTTACACCAATCTATTTGCCCTAACTAATACATGTTTTAATGACTTTCATAAGCAGTTAGGAATCTAGCCGACTAGAGATATGCATGCCTTATAGAAATGCTTACTCATGTTTATTAGGGAGCATCTACAAGGATGTGCATAGCATTGCTGTTTGTAATGGCCACAATTGGAAACATATGTCCAAGAACAGGAGAATGGTTGAATACAGTGCTCATATTAATATTATATGGCAACAAAAATCAACAAACCAGAGCTACCCACAAACCCACACAGATAAACGTGAATTTAGCAAAAATAATGGTGATTGAAGGAAGCAGACATACAGGAATCCATACAGCATAGAATGAGTACTATTCTATTCTGTCGCTATACTACTGACTATTTTTGACTATTGTAATCAAGATAGCAAATATCAGTAAGAAGAAGTAGGGAGTTTGTAGTAGAAAAAAGACACCAGGGCATGCTCAGAGTTCTGACAGTAGTATATTTCAAACTTGATGGTGGTTACAATGACAGACACCAATAATTATTTCTTAAATCATAACTGCTAGGTTTTATGTAACTTTGCACATGTTGATTATATTTCACAATAGTCATTAATTCTCTTTGACAGTGTCAAGCCTGGAAGGTTTTTCCATTCAATGAATACATTTTTTTTTTCAAGATTGTCAATTGATTCTTTAGAATGCCCAACTGTGTATGTTTCACGTATAATCATAACGTGTTTTATAGCTTTGTTTTATTTTTGTTTTACATGCATCCCAATATTGATTGTAAACATAGATCAATATTTTGAAGCCTTTTTGAAATTTTTCTATTTGCATTTGTCTTTTGTCAGATGTCTTTTTAGTATTCATTTGCTTTACTTTTTTTGTAATTTTGGTTTTTAGATTCAATTCAAATGGGATAGATTTCTCTGACACTCTTTCTCTAAATATCTGAACATAATCCACTCTAACGACTGTTTTGCAATTGCCTTTTCCTGCCACAACCACTTGCACTCCATCATTAACCAGGGGCTTCTATCTTCCTATGCTGGTTCTGCATGTCAGGAGTGATAATTGAACCAGCTGCTGTCACACTCCAGGTCTTAGTGTGCAGGCTCATTGATACACGATTTCTCTCCCTAAACGTGTCCCTCTACTTATATCCATAGCTTAGTAAATGTCACCTAGATGGGAGTCCAAGGATCTTCTGATTCTGAATCTTCTGATTCTCTCTTTTTCTGTCATTCATGTATCAACCAGTCAGTGCCCATCTCAAAGCTCATAACAGCTGTGGGGCTGTAAGTGGCCACCCCAGGAAGGTTAGTCTCTTCTTCTTAGCTGTCGTAGAATTTCCTAACAATCTACATGGAAGTCTTAGCCACAACCATGCCTCAACCTCTATTCCTGGAATTATCTGATAAGTATAATTGTTTGCCTTTAAAATTCTTAGATTTAATGTAAGAAAATTTATTTAACTTAAATAATTTAAGTTTACTTCCTCTTCTGCCAAGGTAGAGTCACAGGACCAAATTTATCTTGTGTCCTGAAATGACAAAAAAAAAAAAAAATGAATGAAATAAATAAGACAACAGTGTGGAAGCATGAGACATCATGCAAGGACAGACAGTGACGCCTGAGGGAAAGGCCACCAAAGAGGTGAACTCTGTGATTGCTTCAGTCTTATGAATGGAGACAACCACGCCGAACGTCTAGGGAGAGGAGTGTGGCCACAGGTTTACAGCGTCCAGGACAAAATGTCTGAGAAGCAAGATTGCACAGAGAGAGAGTCCAGAGATCTGCAGAGACACCTCGTGGAGTATTCAGCTGAGTATTGGTCAATAACATTGGTATACTCCTACAGAGATCAGGGGAAAGAGAAAAAGACAGACAGACAGACAGACAGAAAGAGACAGAGAGAAGCCACAATATCAGGAGTGAGAACAGTGACATTATTACAGATTCTACACACATTAAAAGGATAAAAAGATATATTATCACTAACATTATAATAAATTTGATGATTTATATAAGATGGACAAGTTTCTTGAATGATATAAATCATCAAAGCTCACTCAAGAGTAAACAGAGATTCTAAGCAGCTCTATATCTGGTAAAGACATTGAATCTGCAGTTAAAAACCTTCCCACAAAGAAAAAGCCTGGCCCCAGATGGCTTCACTGGTAAATTCTACCAAATATTTAAGAAAAATAATGCACATTCTAGACAAACTTTCCATTATATTGATTAGGAGGTAATACTTCCCAAATCATTGTATGATGCCATTGTTACCCTGATACCAAAATTAGATAAAGATTATAAGGAAAAAAAATATTAAAACAAATCAACATCTCATGAACATAGATGCAAATTATAAACGGTTTTTAGCTAGCTGAGTCCAACAATATACTAAAAGGATAACCTTTTATGAACAAATGGAATTTGTCCCAGAATTGCAGATTAGATGCAGAAAAAAGCATTTGACAAAATCCAACATCCAATTCTACTGAAAACTCTCAGCAAGCTGGGAGTAGCAGGGAACTTTCTGAACCTGAGAAAAGACATCCATGAAATGCCACAACTAACATCATATTTAATCATTAAAGGCTAACTTTTCTTCCTAAATTCAGGAGTAAGAGGGTGGTTCTAGCCAGTGCAGTAAGGCAAGAAAAATGACCTAGAATAGCCAAATCAATGTTGAAAAAGAACAAAATTGGAGGACTTGGACTACTTGATTTCAAAACATACAAAGCTAAAGAAATCAAGACAGTGTAGTGTTGGCATAAAAATAGATACCTAGGTTAATGGAATAGAATAGAGATTCCAGAAACAGACTCATGTGTATATGCATAATTGATTTTTGAGAAAAGTGCAAAGGAAAGAGAATAGTCTTTTCAATAAATGGTGCCAGAACAATTGGATACTCATATTAAAAGATAAAGATAAATCCCTCATATATAATAATTGACAACTAACAAACTATGAAATTTCTAGAAGATAACATAGGAGAAAACCTTGGCGTAGTGGTTAAAGTTCCATGCACTCTGCTTTGGCGGCCCGGGTTAGTGAGTTCAGATGCCAGGCACAGACCTACACCACTTGTCAGCCATGCTGTGGCGGCAACCCACGTACAAAATAGAGGAAGATTGGCACAGATGTTAGCTCAAGGCAAATCTTCCTAACCAAAAACAAAACAAAGCAAAACAAAAACAAGCAAAAAAAAAAAAACTGTTAAGAGAATGAAAAAGCAATCTACAGACTGTTAAACCAAATTTCAAAGTATATATCTGATAAGACTGGAACTCAGAATATACAAAGAACTCTCAAAAATCAATAACAAACAGCACAATTTTTAAAAATTGGTGGAGGATTTGAACAGATGCTTCAATCCAGAAGATATATGAATGGCAAATAAGCACATGAAAAAATGTTTAACACCATTAGTCATCAGGCAAACGCTAACTAAAACCACTATGAGATATCAGTACACATCTATAAAAGTAGCTAACATTTTAAAAGATGTGGAGGAATTGGAATTCTCTCCATCATTGCTGATGGGAATGAAAAATGGTACAACCACTTTGGGGAATGCAGTTTGGCAGTTTCTTAAAAAACTTAAACACCTACCATATGATTTATCTATTTCAACTGCTAGGTTTTACCCAAGAAAAAAGAAAGCATATATGCTTACAAAGATTTGCAGATGGATGACCATAGCAGCTTTGTTTGTAACCTGGAAGCTTTATTTGTAACCTAGAAACGACCCAAATGTCTATCATTAGGTGAATGAGTAAACAACTATGGTATATTCAAACATTGACTCATGCGACATCATGGATGAATCTCAAAATAATTATGTTGAGTCAAAGAAACCAGAAGGAAATGAGTACATGCTCTATGATTCCACTTAGCTAAAATTCTAGAAAATGAACTATCATCTCTATTGACAGAAATGCAATCAGGGGTTGTTTGGGGCCAGGGTGGGGAAGAGATAGGCTGGAGAGAGGGCATACGTAGGAGCATGTGGAAACTTGTGGTGATGGATACGTTCATTTTCCGGATGGCGGTAATGATGCTACGTGTGTGTGTGTGCCATAACTTATCCAACTGTACACTTCAAATATATACTGCTTATTGTTTGTCAGTTATACCTCAGTTAAGCTCTGAGAAAACACCAGAAATAGGTTTTCATACATCAATGAGAGCACAAACATGGAAGTCCAGAAACAGGGAGTTAAGTTTGGGAGAAGTAAAAAATTCCTTCCCATGCCATGCCGTCCCTGTTTGAATACAGTAGGCAAGAATCCTCATGGTAAGAGAACTCTTCATCTTTCCCCTGCTTTTGTTTCCAGTGATTTATACCTGAAGGATTCTGAAGACCAGAAAACAGTCAAAATGTTTTGAACAAAAAGTGGTCAGGCTCATTTGGAAAGTTTCCAACTTTCCTTTTATTTTTTAGATGTGGCATTTTTCTTGTGCTTGGCTTCAGGTAAGCCTGGAATGATCTAGCCGGTAGTTGGGCTGGGTTTCATGTTTGTTGGCGCCGTTTTACTCAGTGCCCCAAACGTCTCAGGACACCTTATGTTTGGAGCATGGGCTAATTTGCCAGGGAGATTTTCTGAATATCTTCCCCCACTTAGCTTTGGATCATCCTTTTGTGCTGCTCCTTAGAGACAATCTTTCTCTTGCTGCAACCTCAGCTTTATTCCACTGTCACTTTTTACTCGACACTTAGTTGATGGCGGGAGCAGGAGAGGTCGTTCTCTGATGTTCTAATTAAGTCTGCATGTCAGGGAGGCTCTGTAAACCTGGGTCTGGGGGACGTGCCTGCACATATTCCCACCTCTCCTCCACATGGAACGCTGGACATAGCCTGTACCCCTGCCCTTCCACCAAGGGTGCAGCCTCTGTCTTTTCGCCTATTCCCTTCCCACGGCAGCAGTAGGTTTCCTTCTGTGATCTCAGGCTACAGATGTTCTTGCCCTTTCTCTTCAGATTAAAGCTTTTGTTGCATATGGGAGGTGGGAGAGACAGTCAGGGTGAAGCATAAGGATCAGCAATGGCTGCGGTTACTCTCAGCCAGCTTTCTCTTGAGCTTTCTCAAGATTCTCCGTGTCTTCCCTGTGAGCACCGACTGGGGTTCCTGGAGAGCCTGCAAGAAAGTTCTGGTCCCACTACATCTTGCTGCTACCAGGGACTTTACACTCTTATAACAGCCCATAAAAAGCTGACCTTTAGCAATCCATTCAACATTTCTGGTTGAATCTTCTTACTAGCTTATAAACATTCAGCAATTTCTGCACCAGAGAAGCAAAAGCTTGGCCTTGTGTCTCCTTGAAGTTGCCTGTCTCTCTAAATTTCAAGTTAGTTTGCCTTGTGACATCTGTTCCCTGCTGATTCATGAAAAGTCATTAATTTGTCCAGCTTTTTTTCTTATTGTAAGAGTGGGTGTGACTCTTTCCAGCTCTTTACATCTTTCAGCTGAAAGTCACGTTACTGTCTAAGGCAAGCACAATCTTGATACTAACAAAGCCTGATAACTATACTACAAGAATTAATAATTATAGACCAGTTATTTTCATGAAGATAGATGCAAAAACATAAAAAATGTGATTATTTAAAAAGGATAATACATCATTTTTAAATTGGGCTTATTTCAGGAAAAGAAATTCATTTTAACATTCAATTATCAATCAATATAAATCATAATATTCAAGGAAAAAGGCTTAGTAACATGTAATCATCCCAATAGATATTGCAAGAGTGTTTAATATAATTCTATACCCATTTATGATCAAAACTCTTAGCAAAATGAGAATAGAATAGACTGTTATTTTCTAGATCTGATAAAGTTTGTTTACAAAAATCTTTAGCAATCATCATACAAAATGATGAAATATTAAAAACTTACCACTGAAATTTCTGTTCATCAAAATATACCTCTTAGAGAGCATAAAACGTAAGCCATAGAACAGGGGAAGGTATATCTGACAATAGATTAGTATTCAGAATATATAAAGACCTCGACAAACCAATAAGAAAAAGACAGCCACCTCTTAAGTGAGTACAAAACTTGAGTAGCTGCTTCACAAAAGAAGATATATGTATGGGCAATACACATTCTAAAAGAGACTCAATTTCATTAGTCATTATGAAAATGCAAAATGAAATCACCAGTACATATCCCCTAAAAATCTAAAATAAAAAAGATGGATGATGCATGCATTGGCAATGATGTAGAGACAGGAAATCTCAAACATCATCATACATGGTGGGAGAGTAAATAGATAAAACTAATATGAAAAACTATTGACATTATGTAGTAAATAAATCTCAACATATACAGCCCATATGGCCCAGCGAATTTGCTCCTAGTGAACTCAAGAGAAATGAGTGCATATGTGTATAAAAAATCATTTACAAGAATGCTCTCAGTGGCACTATATGCAATAGCCTCATATTGAAACCAGTCCAAATGCTCATGAATGGATACATAAATTGTGATATATCCACACAATAGAATATACTAGAATAGAATAATAATAGAATAGAATAGAATACTACATGTAACAATACGAATGAATTTCATAAAGATAATGTTGAATTAGATGCCATATAAAAAAGTACATTTTGTGTAATTTCATTTATATAAAGTTCAACAATAGGTCAAACTAATTTATAGGCTTAGAAATCAGGAAAATGCATCTTTGCAGAGAGTCAGTGATGGGGAAAGGGCTCCTGGTTTGTGGTGTGTTTTATTTATTTATCTGCATGTGGTTTCAGCTCTATGAAAACTCATAGAGCTATAGAGTGAACATTTGGGTAGTTTTATGCATGTAAGTTTGCCTTTATAAAAACGTATTTTAAAAAAGTAATGGAACTAATAAAGAATAAAACTAAGACTTGAAACCAGTATTTTGGATTTAACTTCATGGTAGATGTTGAGTATTGTTGGTTTTACATATGTTTGTATATGTGCATTTATGTATATATCTGAAGGTGAACCTTTATAGATCTAGCTTCACAAATAGGAAAGAAAAGTCACATTAAATGCAGAGAGCTGATATGTATTGATTTTGCTGTATGTTATTTCTTGCTACCACTATTATTAATTAAATTGTATTTTTATATATACATTTAATCCTCTAACTCTAGGAAAAAAAAATTAAAAAGAATGACCATTTGAAGCCGAGTTTGTCTGGTTTATTTGAAAGTCCATAATCAGAAAGAAAATAGCATAAGCCCAGGGCCGGCCCGGTGGTGAGGCGCTTAAGTTTGCACGCTCCATTCCAGCAGCCCAGGCTTGGCCAGTTTGGATCCTGGGCCCTGACCTGTGCACTGCTCATCAAGCCGTGCTGAGGCCGCGTCCCACATACGGCAACCGGAAGGACGTACAGCTATGACATACGACTACCTACTGGGGCTTTGAGGAAAAAAAAGGAGAAAAGGAGGAAGATGGGCAACAGATGCTAGCTCAGGGCCAGTCTTCCTCAAAACAGAGAAGAAAAAGCTGCTGTGAACATTCATGTCCACATAAAAGAAAAACAGAAAATAGCACAAGCTGAAGTTCACAGGCCTTGCTAGGAGAGGCATACACAAGGTCAACCTTAGAGCATTAACTCAAAACCTACTGCTCATTCCGGCATTTCCGTGACCCACGACCTCCAAATCTTACCCAAAGCCGTCTTTCCTCAGAGGGTCTGTCAAGGTCTCCCATAGCTGGCGTCATCTATACCACAACATTTTGCTGCATTGCAACCCGACATTGATGTCCGTGGAGCTTTGCCATTTGAGGGGAGAGGCTAACATATTCATTTTACTCTTTAAACAAAAACATCTGATCACTTACTGTTTTTTACAATACCACACATTTTGATTATTCCATAATTTTCATTCATTAGTATTACAATCACTAAATGATTAAGTGAAAAAACCAGATATCCAGATTAGAAACGGTTTGTTTTGTGAGTTGTAGTCTTCATTCTATTTTTTTTCAGAGACATTCTTTTCTCCTGTTATTTCGATGTATATGTCCATACTCAGCAATTTTAGGATAGTTATATGATTTCAATTTATAAATATGCTATAATTCCAGCATGAAGTTCCTAAGTTCAAGGAAAACATTTTCAAACAGGAAGCCTGGGGCCATTTTTATGATATATAATAGTTGTAACAGTCCAATCTCAGAATATTTTAAAGGAGTATATTTAACCTCTTTATATCGGTTATTTATGTTGTATGGAAGGATATAATTTTGTTTCATCTGTTTAAATTTAATGTAAAAGTTAAAGGCCATATGAATATCCAGGAAGGATGCACTCCTCTCATTCTTTGCCACCCTGATCCCCCTCCACTCACGGACACTTTCCTGGAACAGGCCACTAAAGAAATATTCCAGAAACCAATTTCAGTTTTCTATTTCATCTTTAAATCAATGAAGTCTTACCAAGCTCCCTAGTAGATAACGAGCTGCCTTTTCAGATAAAAGGATTTCCTACCATATGAGAAGTATTTTTGTTCTTGCTGCTACAGCCAGCACCCATGTCGCCTGCTTTGTCCAGCCTCCCTCTGTCCACTCACTGGGCATAGCTTCTTTACAGACAGGGTCAGTACGACACATTGTTTTGTGGTTTCACCTTACCTGTCTGTTTCTCCTCCCCATTTACAAACAAACTACGTCAGAGGCTGTGTCTTAGGGGTTACCCTGTCCCCTCTGCTTTGAAAGTGCCTGGTAAACAGAAATTGCTCAATATATGGGCATCAACTGAGGACCCAGCAGGAAATAGAGAGCATTTTCAGAAACGCTAATTGAAAAGAGATTAGTGAAGCAGCTACTAAGAGCCACAGAGGATGAAAGCCCTTAGGGATTAGCAACAGCAGAAGCTTTTACCACCCTAGGTCTAAAAGGGCCAGTCAGTAAAGGGAAGCTTGTGAGGGCTGGTGCTAGGGCAGAGGGGCCAGTGGCCAGCCATGGCGATGGGAGAGAGTCGGGATAAGGACCAGTCTTCTTGTCCCCCATCTCTGGTATCATTTGAGTCCCTCATGTACCAAACACAATCAGGAGCTAGAGGGCAGGGACAAGAGAATGCATAGAGGTCATTCTTCCTGGTCACAGGCAAGACAGGGAAGGGCAGAGGGTAGATCATGGGAGAGGAATGGTAGTGGCTGGAGGCAGCAAAAAGGGAGTCACCAGTACAAGATGATTGTTAGAGGAACAACTGAATGTGATGAAAGCCAGGCTAGTTCCAAGTGCATGATGCCAAATAGCAACCATGGGACCCGTAAAACACTGTGAATCAAGATTTGATGGCTAATTCAAAACATTTCAGTGAAAAAGCAATTCAGTTGTCTTCAATATTCAAATCTCCATATTGATTTACTTTAGTCCACATTCTAATGAATTGATGAATTATAATATATTACATCTTTTGCTAGACAATATAGAAAGTGCCTACATTAGCACATTTATAGTTTATTTTTTCTTTTCAGGATTAAGATTTCCTTAGTAAGTATTTTTAAGCAATTGCAGTGTATCCAGTACAATGAAGTGTCCTGTCTGAGTTAACTTCTTCTATTAGAAGCACGGTCAGACTCTTTTGTAGAAGAGGACACAGAAATTCAAGAGGGCAAGTAACTAGAGGTATAAGGTGGAATCAGGTTCTGAACCAGTTTGTTTGACTGCAACTTAAATAAGAGTGCAGCTGGATGTTTGCAATGGCCTGTCGATGTTTTTACCCCCAACGTTATCTTTTACTCTTTCCCCCCTCATCCACCGTGATGTCTGGTCAACCCAATGGTGCTTCCTGACTCTCTGCTTTTCTTTATTTTTGATCCTACAACATGCAAAATTCCTTCTCCCTGAACAAGTAGTCTCAAACTCATCTTTCATTATCCAGTTCTAGCAATGGCCCCAGAACACCTCGCGCCGTCGAGCCACTGGCCACCTGCTCAGAGGGACATGTGTTCACTGGGATACATTTGGAAGTCCTCTCAACTACTTAAAAGAGTAAGAATTGGAAACACCTGAGGAGGGAGGAAATGGTCTGTCTGCAAGATGAGCATTGATGTTGTCAGACTGAACCCTGGGAGGCCCGAAGGAGAGGCCTCCTTCTGGACTCTCTAGAAGAGAGACTTGAACAAAGGGTGGAGGCAGGAAAAAGGAGACCAACAGTTTTAAAGATATAATGATACTGATGACTTTTTTTCATTGAGGGCACCTTACATGCATCTTTCAAAATCTTCAAGGTGGTAGTATCATTGACATTTTACAAATAAGGGACAATCTCAGAGAGGTGAAGCAACTTTGCATTCAGAATATTGCAAAAAACAAAAAGTGGGTTCCTAGTTGCTAACAGTGACTGGACATAGATCCAATTACCACCTGGAGCAGACATGGTGGAGGGGGGTCAAAGGTTAAATGGTAAATGAGCCCCGACGACATTTGAGGTAAAGCTAGCCCTGAGATTTCACGGTCATATAATACCTACTTAAAGACCTGTGAAGGAAAAGAGGAGACAATATTATATAACATCCTGGACTCTTGGAGCCCAGCTGCCTAGGTTCAAATCATGCTCTGCTATTTACTACCATGGATAATCAATGAATTTCTCTCAGCTTTCTTCACAGAGAATAGAGTGTGTCTTAAGAAATGTAGATGGTCTTTAGGGCACAGCCCGGCACATTACCAGTCATATAAGTCAGATTATACTTATATTCATTAATGTCTGAATGTAGCTACCAAAAGCAAAAGCAAACAATGATAGATAATGAGATTCTGTTGTTCAACATGTTACTCCACCAACATATTACTTTAGTAGCTGGCCCGTTATTAAGGCCTATTTAGAAATTCACTCTGCTGAAAATACAGCTAAGTTTCTAAAACTATTGTCTTGAATTTGGACAAATTTTGGGAAAAGTCTTTCCAAATTCGTAGAGTCTAAAATACAGAATAGTGCAATTTTATGACTTGGTAAATTATGTGACAATAATGAAATCCACTGGACAAGCAGATATGCCTGCTTTTAAGTCATTGAGTGCTGTGAAATCCTGCCCTTCATTTGGAACAAGCAGCCAGAAGGAGAAGAAAACACACTTTGAGGTCATCTGTGTCCACAGACCCTGAATTCTGTTCTTCTATGCCCTCTCCTTTGAAAGCAAACTTTAATGTATGCACAAAAAGGAAATGAAACAGCCTGCAAAGATTATAAAGGGAGGATTTAAATACAACTGACTCTCTTAGACATCTGCCTTTAGTTCAGTGAAAAGTGTGTAAGATGGGAAGGGACCGGACGGATGTTCTTACTGCCCCTAACCCAGGTTCTTACGACTGAGACGCGTGATGTGAAGAACAGGAGACAACAGCCGCCTGACCCAGGCATCAAAAGAATCACCATTTGGATGTTGAGATTAATTTTTTCTGGTACAGGTAGAAACTGAGTGTATTTAGATTTTATCAAATCTGAAACTCTCCTGATTATCCCCCATTTGAGACAATCCTGAAAAGTAGTTAAATGTGGGATATTCTGCAACAAGTAAAATATTTAGACTCCTTAATTCACTATTCTTAGCAATTTGTAATTAAAAGAACAGGGTAGGATGTTAGATAAAATATCCCCAGTGGTGATTATTAGCAGATTAGAGTGCTGAAATAACAAATTGGAAACAAAAAAGAAAAAAAAAACAGAAAAAAATTAGATTAATTTTAACATAGCCAAAAATTATTTCAGAAATATTCTGGCAATGGTCAAATATACTGTAGCCATTAGCATTAAGAAGTGACACTGACATTCAAATGTTTCTATTACACACAGAGTCACCACAATTTGGGGACATATGTGTCACTGGCAGAAGAAATAATTATCTGCTAATCACCACATTTCATCTATACTATTTAATTGCCTAAAACTAACTGAACCCCTAGAGTTTAAAGAAAATTGCTGTCCTAGTGAAGAGGTCATATACTTTAAATATCATTTCTGACTAAAGTTGGATTCCAAGTCTGGGGTGGGAAACCTACAGAAGGAGTCTGAAAAATCTTGTAACACCAGAAGGCACAGAAGCATCAAAGACTGCTTGAGTCTTGTCAAAATGACTCAGAAGCCAACTTAAAGAGGCCCCTACTGTCCAAAGATGGGACAGAGGAAGCAATGACAAAGATCATGACTGTCATGGATAGAAAAACATCGTATGTGTTTAAAGCTGTGACTTCAGATTGACACACTCTCACACACACACACACATTCAACAGTAGAATCCATAGGACAACTCAGGATGATACCAATTACTGATGCGAAAACTAAATAGGGAGATGATCAAGAATTGTTCCTGCATTTCCCATGCAATCTATAGCTTAGGTTGACCAAATGGTGGATGGATGTTAAGTTTCTCTTTATCTACTTCAGCTAATATATGACCGAGAAAGAATAGCTTGAGGATATCAGCGTTTTGCAACTTCTAATGAAATAACAGATCTATACAATGATCACCAAAGGTGCTCATTTCACAAAAAAGGGAGACAACAGGCATTATTTGCCTCTTGACAGGACACACGACCGCCTGTGCTGGATTCTTACTATATTTTTCAACTTGAATCTGGTCTAGCCGGGACCAATATGAAAAGAATATAGGGGCCGGAGGAACGTGTTAATTGACTACACTATAATGGCATGGGTAAATCCAGACTCTGGAAACTGTATGACAAACACTCTGTTTTCATCAACACATAAATGACAAGTAAGAAAAATCAAATAGATGACGGGGAACCTGTAGGCTGAGAGACCTAAGGGACTTATTGACCTATTGCCATGTACTCCTTTTTTTTTCCCAGGTTTAGTTTAAACTTTCCCTTAGAATTCCAGCTTAATTTGTGTACTAGCCATCACTTTTTAAATTATAGATATCTCTTTGCATTTATTAGTAATCACACAATGCCGTAGTTCTGGTTTTCAACATCTGGTAGTTATGTTCCAAATCTGCATCAAAAACTTATTGAGGGGCCAGCCCTGTGGCCGAGTGGTTAAAGTTTTTCACTCTCCACTTTGGCGGCCCAGGTTCACAGGTTCGGATCCCAGGTGCAGACCTCCTCCACTCATCAGCCATGCTGTGGAGGCATCCCACATACCAAAAATAGAAGAAGCTCGGCAGAGAAGTTAGCTCAGGAGAATCTTCCTCACCAAAAAAAAAAAAAAACTTATTGAAACTGCATAGTTTGGGACCCATCTTCACCCCTTTGGACCATGTGGGCAAACTCTCATAACCCAGACACCGCCTGAGCTTGGTGCCTGGTGTGGAGCTCATCTTCTTCCTGCTGATTGATGAGTCCAAGGGCAATGCTCTTCATGGCTTTGCGTCTGGGTGGAGACAGCACATCAGAAGCTGTGTGGATGGTCAGTGGCTCTCTGCAGAAGTACAGTTCAGGAATCTCACAAAGAATTCTTGTTTAGATTACATTCCTTTTTTTTTTTTTTTTTGTGAAGAAGATCGGCCCTGAGCTAACATCTGCCAATCCTCCTCTTTTTGCTGAGGAAGACTGGCCCTGGGCTAACATCCATGCCCATCTTCCTCCACTTTATATGGGATGCCGCCACAGCATGGCCTGACAAGTGGTGCGTGGGTGCGCGGCCGGGATCCGAACCAGTGAAGCCCGGGCCACCACAGCGGAGCGTAAGCACTTGTGCCTCCTTTCGTTAATAATCAACATAATAGAAAATCCCCTTCCGTAATTTTCAGTGTTCAATAACTGAATTTTTAAAATAACTTTTAACTAATTTTAATTTCTATATGTTGTTGTTAACGTTGTTGCTATTTCTTCTGATCAACAATGTGTGCATTCAGTACATCTATTCATTAGACAGTTCTTTACTTAGTTTTGGTCACTCCTCTGAGATTCACAACTAGATTTCCTGCCTATTAGGCATTTCAAAAAAAACAAAGCACGTCCAAACTTGATGCCGTTTTCTCCTGGGGACTTTCTTCATAAGCCAATGGCATCAGCAGATAATACTCAGTATCCTCAGCTCCCCATCCCTCACGTACACTCCACCTATTTTCACACTCACCCTTCCTCCACATCCCTATGGCCGATGTGCAACCAGCCCCTGTCCTACTTTATAGACTGATTGAACCTCTTGCCAACATTTCCTCCAACATCTTGACCTTTAAACTCTAGTATTTCCTCCCACTATTGCCAGACTATGTGACTCAAGATACATGAAAATGTTTTGCTCTGCACTCCCCACCCCTGCCACGAGTCCCTGGTTCTTCCCATGGCTCCCAGAGTCCTTAGGCAACTTTCAACCCTATTCTTCGATTTCCACCTCCCAGACATTCTACACCTCAGTCCCACATATTTCCTGCACTTTTGCTCCTCTGTACCTTATACGTGCTGTCACTGTTTCCAGTCTTTTCTTTGACCAAAACCCCATTTAAGCTTCAAATCTGGACTGGAGTGTTGTATTAGTTTTGTAGGACTGCCATAATGATATAACACAATTTCACCAGCTTAAACAACAGAAATTTATTGTCTTGCAGTTCTGGATGCTGCAAATCTGAGATCCAGGTGTCAGCAGGGTTGGTTCCTTCTGAGGGCTGTGAGAGGGGACCTGCTCCATGCCTTTCTCCTAGCCTCTGGTGGTTGGCTGGCAATCTTGGGTGTTCCTTGGCTTGTGGAAGCATCACCCTATCTCTGCCTTCATGTTCATGCAGCATTCTCTCCGTGTGTGTGTGTGTGTCTGTGTCCAAAGTTCTTTTTCTTAGAAGGAGACAAGGAGCACTGCATTGGGGGCCACCCACCTCCAGCACAGCTTCATCTTGACTGATTGTGTCTACCACGACCACACTCCCAAACAGGGCCACAGTCTGCGGTAGTAGAGACTAGGACTTCAATATATGAATTTTATTTCATAGTCAACAATTCAACCCATAACAAGCACCCTTTCCTACCCCTCCCCCACTCTCTTTTAAGGGAGCCTTGAGCCTCTAAGATAAATTTGCATTGTGTTTGTCCGCTGTTGGTGGGCCAGCCTTTCTCTCTGTGTCTTCACAACAACACTCCTCTCTTCTCTTTTGCTTTTCCCAATAGCCTAACATGGAATTTTGAAATCTGTGTTCTTTAATCTATTGATTATTTTAATACCCCCAAATCACATGTATTGGGGAACTACCAGGTGTGGGTCCCTGAACATTCCTCATCTCACTTGATCTTAGAACAAATTTGCAGGGTTTAAATTATCCCCAATTTATAGATGAGAAAGCTAAGCTCAAAGAGACTTAAATGACTTGACCAAGATCACAGAGATCATAGGTACCCCAAAATACAAAGATTGCATTCCAAAAATGTTTAAACATCATAAAGGTGATTAAAACAATGATGTCAATGATTATTGAGATTCCTTGAAGTCTTCATGTTAATTGCCTTTTAGATGGGAAATAATTAAAAAACTACATAAATTCTAAGTCTCATCCCCACATCTCATCTCCAGGAACATTTTGAGTTTTTGGTTCCTCCTCTTTTTGTATGAATAGGAGAAGAGGCAGTGTTGCATAGTGGTTCATAGTGGCTCATAGGACTGACTCGATTCTCATTTTAACTCTGCCACTTACTAGATATGTGTGACCTGAGGAAAATGGTGTATCTTCTCTGTGCCTCCATTTCCTGGTCTGTGGAAGAGGGATAATAATGGTACTTCTCTAAAAAGGTTGCTGAAGAATTAAATGAATTAACACACTTAAGCCTGAAAACAGTGTCTGGATGTCCACCCCTCAACCAAATGGGTTCCTGTGGCTCTCCTGGTATTTGCCAATATTGGTGAGCACATTGGTCAACTTTAGCAGTAGGCACATGCAGGAAGAAGCCATTCAATGAAGTGTTCATTCAGCATCAGCAGGGTTTTCTGCAGCAGCTCTTGGAAACCAGTCTTTGTAAACATGCTATGTATCAATTACTCATATCTTTGTCAAATCAATGGCTTACAAATGTGTCCCCAGAGAAATGGAATTCTATAGAGGACACTGGTAAGGTAGAGTTTCCCCTTTGCTCATAAACTACTCAATTTCTACCAAGGCTGATATTTAGACACTTTGGAAAAAAATATTCAGAAATGTTTTACAAAATGTTTTTGATAACTACTAAGGCAATTTGTTCCCCAGCTTTTTCCCCTAATTGTACAGCAAAGGACCTGCCCTAGAAGCATCACCATTCCTTCCCAAGTCCTGATTTGATGGTGCCATGGCTCTCACAGAATCCTTGTCCCGATCGTATTTCTATCTTCAGAGACCACACCATACTTACTCAAACTGGACATTCTGTCTGGAATGGGACGTTTAATACCTAGGAATGTCTCACCGTGTGTAGCATTCCTATATGACCGATTATTCAAACCATAATCCCATGCTGAATCAACACTTTCCTAGTTAATTAGATTGTCATACAAATATGAATATAAATAGAATATTATCTTACTGGCACCAGTATGGAGCAGAATGCTGTATTGGCAGAGAGGAACAGTGATTTTTTTCCATATTTGAAAGTGATGGCTCTCAAAGTATATGTTGAAAGTCACTAATCGTCAAGATGAGTCTTTAGGAGTACTGTCTGACCAGCCCAGTATTCTGAGCTGGTGCATCACCGAGGTTAAAAGGCAAGAGTTGTTGCAGCTTTTCAGTTTTGGTTGTTGACAAATGTCCCTCTTCTCCCACCCACCTGTGCCAGACACGCACGCTTGACTCTCTATTTGTACTGATCTGGGGTTCCAGCCTGACAGTTCTAACTCAGTGCTTTCTTAAATCTATTCCCCTGGTGTAAAGTCTCTCATCAATGGAAGGGCTGAAAGACCATTGTAATTGCCTTAAAACTAGTCCCTTCTCTCTTCAGTTTACATAAAACAAGACTACTAGAATTTTCTACCCAAAGCATGACACTATTAAGCATTAAAGGGCTCGCCACTGTCTGTAGATTCAGCCCAGATCCCTGCCCCTGGTATTTGAGGTCTTCTCCAATGTGAGAGCCATCACTTCCAGGAGCACCTTGCCACACCATACAAGCACCTGAGAGTCTTTGCTACACTCTGCCTTTTCTCTGCCCTTTGTTTTTTTTACTGCCTACATTGCTCTGTCAGGTCAGAAAGCTCTCCCCACATGAAATGTTACCTTTTTCCTTCCACTCCAAGGCTCACCCTTCCAGCTCTCATGCAGGAACCTGATCCTCCCCCATCCTGCAGGGTGGCAACATATGCCCCCACTTCTTCGATGCTCTCTCTCCTCTGGCTTTGCGTTTGTACACATTAATAAATGGCTATTTTTCTTTTAAAGGAGAATTTTACCTCTTGCCAAAGGAAAATGAATGTTAGGGCATGGTTTAAAATTTCTAAACTATAAATTTTGCATGGACTCAGGACTGGGTGGAACATTGTCACATTCCTTATCACTAATTAAAAGAAAGAAAAGAAGTCTTAAGCAGCCACTGAGCGCCTGGGCTGTCAGCTGTCAAGCTGATTCCATTTTAATGACTTACTCACGTGTGGGAAGAGAGGAGGATACATCCTTTGTGTGTTTCACTTCTGGCAAACATTTTCTTTGGCAAATGTGGAAACTCTTGCAAAAGCAGTGAATAAAACAAGGCTGCAAAGTTTCCATTTCAAATTGCAAGCCAATTTTTCCTTGGAATGTGGAAGCTCCATAACATCACATGCTCCTCTCAGAATCCATTTGAAATCTTTCTGCCATCTGTGCAAAGAGGTGCTCTCTCTAGGTGCAGCCAAGACTGAAAGTTTTTTTTAATAGTTTTCCCAGTCATACCCAGTTTTCAAATTATCCTCTTCATGGAGATTGCCTGGGGAGCTTGTTAAAAATGCTGTTTCCTATCAAGTAAGTACAAAGATTTTGATGCATAAAGTTCTAGGACTGTGCCTGGGAATTTTCATTTCAGCAAATACCTAAGTGAAACAAATGTCGGTGGTCCATGGGCCACAAGTTGAAAAACACTGAGCAGAGCCCAAGCTTCTTAGTACAGGTTCAAATGCCACCTTGAGTGGTTCTTGTCTACATTTCCAACTTCATTTGTCCTCAGTCCAACTCACAGTTCAATGGGAGCCACCCTGTGTTTGCAAGTCCATGTGATTTCTACCCCCATCTTCTCCCACCTTTGTCTATATCACTGTTTTCACCTTCAACGTACTTCCATGTCCATCTCCAACTTTCAGACATGCGCATCTCTGTCTTCACAGCTCAGATCACTTACCACCTCTTCTCTCAGAAGCACCTTCCGAGTCAGGCTCTGTGGTGGCATCTGTTTCTTAAAAGCTTCCACTGGAGAGCACACGTATTATTATACTCACTAAAATTTTACATCAGAGTTCGTTGGTTCAAGCTTTCAACCCTCCCGAGATCTCTGATTTGTCATTTAAAAGGAAAAGAAATGGGAAAAAAGAACATGTTAGAACCAAAGAGAATGCACATAGTAGGGCATTATACTACTTGTGTTGATGAAATCTTTAGAAAACAATGCAATGAACAGTAAATACAGATGACACTTAAATGAAAGATTAAAAATTAAAAAGTAAGTATAGGGTGAGGACATTCTTCTGAAAATGAGTTTCTTCATCTCTAAAGAAAGGTGGGGAGAAGCTGGCCTGCATGATGTTACAGTCCTCACCGAGTCTGTGACCGTGGTCACATGCCACGCAGAAGACCACAGACTGCTTGGTGACCGCAGGCACTGTGGGAACGACAGGAGAAGAGCAGCTAGGGTCTGGCTCCACCTTAACACCTGGGCAAGGTGGAAGAAAGAACCAGACTAGAAAACATGGAGTTGTTAATGGATAAAACTACAGAAGAAGATCCCAAAGCAGATTGCTGTGAATCATGCTCTAGCCCAGAATAGCGTGGTCCTAAGTTGAGAGAGATTCCTGGACAATAAGATGATGTGCAGATTTATTTTTTTATGTTTTAATATTTTATTTTTAGTCATAGTAAAATAAACACAACATAAAATTATCATTTTAACCATTTTTAGGTGTGTAGGTCAGTGGTATTAAATACATTCACATTTTTGTGCAACTATCACCGTCATCCATCCCTAGAACTTTTTCATCTTGCAAAACTGACACTCTGCACCCATTAAACACTAGCTCTCTATTCCCCTTCCCCCAGCCCCTGACACCCACCATTCTAATTTCTGTCTCTATGAACTTCACTCTTCTAGATAACTCACAAGTGGAATCCTACAGTATTTGTGCTATTGTGACGGGCTTATCTCACTGAGCATTGTGTCCTCCGGGCTTATCCATGTTGTAGTGTGTGTCAGAATTTCCTTCCTTTTTAAGACTTAATACTATTCCATTGTATGGATAGACCACATTTGTTTATCCCTTCATCCATCAATGGACACATGGGTTGCTTTCACCTCTTAGCTATTGTGAATAATCCTACTATCGAGGAGCAGATTTTTAAAGGGAAGGGGATGGAGTATGTTGTGAGTTTTAGAAACGGTTAATTTGAAGTAAAACATCAGAGAAGTCATGACGTGAGGTGAACTGGCTTAATTATCTGGAATTTCTGAATTTTATATAGAGAAGCAAATCTACCATGGGTCTTATGAGGCTGAAGCTTCAGGACTCCTCATGTGTGGGCCCCCTCCAAAACCCAATGTTTAGTTTTGGGTTCAGAATTTTGTATTCTTCTTGGGTAAGACAGTTACCTAAACTATATCACCTCCAGATCCCACATGCATTTACCTCTATGTCTGTGTCCCCTACATGTGCCAGTTTCAAGTGAGACACACCAAAGGCAGTGGAGGACATGCCAGCCCCAGTTCCTATTATCATCTTTACTCTTTGAGAGTGTTTATGGCAATTGTGTTGGATTTCTAGCTAAGATATTGTTAAAATAGTGACAGGGCTACCAGTAAGATGTGAAAGGTTCTCAAAAGGTCTGTGCATTTTTTCCCTTGTTCGCATATTTAAAACTTGCCATATTTCATATGTAAGAGAGAGTTTGGGTGATTTTGTGCCTGAAAGCAGAAAGATTAATATCATTATTTCCTACAGGGTCCAGCAAGGCATCCTTCCTTCCCACACCTTCCTCATAACACCACTTTGCTTCCACAGCTTGCAATCCCCTGTACACCAGTCCTCTTCATCTAAACATCTTCCTTGAAGCTACAGACTTTCTTTTTAATTAAAAAACAACTACGGAATTTTTATTAATTCTTATATTTTCCAAGGCACTTAGAGAAAAACAAATATATGATATAAGCCACAGGCATATGTTTGCTTGTCAAAGAAATTAAACACTGGTTGGAAGTTTAAAATCAATGCAGAATCTGAAGATAAAATTAAATGTCTCCATCCAAGGACTAATAGAATTGTGCCCAAGCAGATGAGGCCTCAAGAGTCAGAATCAACACATCAGAAACATGCTGATCCAAGGTTAAGATGCATCCTCACAGTATGATATAGTCCAAAGGTAATTCCATATCATGGGTTAGCAACGTGGAATTCAAATGCGGCTCTATAACGCATGTGTGGAACTTTGGTAATATGCGGGGGTATCTATATCCTCCTTTGGGAAAAAAGATGTTAAACCTTTTGCATGATCTCCATGGCACTTTTAGTTCTACTGTGGTTAGTGCTTAGGGATGAGATTTGTTACTCAGATCAAGTTGCAGTGAGTGGCCACCTTGTTGATGGTAGACAACACCCACCTATTGGCCTCCACCTCAGCCTCAGCAGAAACTGGGAGGCTGCCAGCACTTTGCTGGCCTCCAGCAGACACAAGATGTTGAGTTAATGCCCCTCACTTCTCAGTCTCAACCATTTCCCTTTACTCTTCTTGGTTGCCAGGAGAGCCCAGGTAGACAGGAAAATAACCAGCTGACCTTTGAAGTGGCATCAGTCTTAGGATAAGTAACTAGGATGAAACACATTCGGGGTACATTTTGGAACATCTCACATGGGCCACGCACGGACCAGGTGCTGAGGAGATGATAAAGAGGTGAATAAAATTCTAGTCTTTACCATTGAGTGCAGGACTCAGACATGCGTCAGGTGGGTGTAAAGACCACACGAGATGGGATCAGTGGTGACTCTGGGTGAACAATGAGATCCTCATTGAGACAGAGAGAAGAGGGAAAGAGCAGGGTTTGGAAAGAGAAATGGTGTATTTAGTCCTTCTTTGATATATCAGGTTTAGTTGAGTTTGAGAAATAGATGATGAATTGAACAAACAGTGCATATTATTATATGCAAGTGTTCAGTTCTTTTAAAGCTGAGACAGGAACAATTCTTACTAAGTAACTCTTCGTTTCTGAACTTCACATTTTTCTGATGCCCAATATGTGCTGACCCATCGCGTTCTGGAAGTTCAAATAATTTAGTTCTTAGCTGTGATGCTTAGAGTTTGAACTAATATACACAAACTGGTAAGTCTGGCGGGAGCACACAACCAAGGGGATAACAAATGTTATGAGTTGAATTGTGTTTCACCAAAAAAGATATGTTGAAGTCCTAACTCTAGATCCTCAGAATGTGACCTTATTTGGAAACAGAGTCACTGAAAATGTAATTAGTTAAGACAAAGTCATAATGGAGTAGAGTTGGTTCCTAATCCATTATGACTGGTGGGTGTCCTTATAAGAAGACAGTCATGTGAACACAGAGACACAAGGAGAAAGTCATGTGATGATGAAGGCAGAGATGAGAGTGATGCAGTTCAAGCCAAAGAACACCCAAGATTGCAGACAACCACCAAAAGCTGGAAAAGGCAAGGAAGTATTCTCCCCTACTGGTTTCAGAAGGAGGATGGCTCTGCCGACGCCTTGATTTTGGACTTCTGGTCTCCAGAACTCTGAGACGATAAGTTTATGTTGTTTAAACCACCCAGTTTGTGGAACTTTGTTGTGTCAACCCTGGCAGACTAATGCAGCAAGTAAGAATAGAGGATGGAAAATTATCAATATAAGGAAAGAAGTTAGAAACCAAAGAGAATCCACTGTCCAATCCTTTATAGGGATGAGCCTTACTCTGGAAGTTATACAGGAGAGAACACAGTAGACAGCTTCATGAAAGAGCAAGATTTAAGCTGATCTGGAAGGATAGTTAGGGAGAGGTAGAAAGTGTTTGGGGCAGAGGATATAGCATAGACATAAGAGGAAGGGCAAAATGCATGTTGTCTCAGAGGACTGCATGTACCAGGTACTGGAGAATGGAGGGACATGTAGAATGAGACAGAGGATCTATCAGATGGGTCACAGGCAAAGCAAAGCAGGAAAAAAAATTAGAATATATTGTAACTAGGTGTCACCTCTCAGAGCTCAGCTTTGGAAAAATAAGTCTGTTCTGAGTCGGGAAGTTAGATTGGAGGTAAAAGACTGTTAAGAAAGGCAAATTAGGAGGTAGCTTTGATGACCCAGAGGAGACTGAAGAGAGTTGGCAGGGACAAGTTGATTGCAGGAGTGAAAGGTTAAGATGCACTTACAAACAGCATTGGGAAGGAATTGGCCATGAGTGAGGAGAGAGGAAGGGAGAGTGGTTCCATGTTGGTGCCATTGGAAGTAGCTGAGAAGCTGGAGGGAAATGGAGGCTGGCCAGGGTAGAGATGAAGCATTGTAGACTGCTGCATTTGAGGAGCTAGTAGGACGTTACAGGGGAAATGTTCAGTTCTAACATCAGTGATGGAGTAAAGCTCTGGATGGAAAGTGGTTAGATTCGCACATTTCTATCTAGATGAGGCCACTGAAAACGTGGGACAGACTGAGATCACCCTGACAAAGGATTGAAAGTTGAGGAAAGATCACTTTTGAAAAGAAAATCAGGGCCGGCCCCATGGCTTAGCGGTTAAGTGCGCGTGCTCCACTGCTGGCAGCCCCGGTTCGGATCCCGGATGCGCACCAACGCACCACTTCTCTGGCCATGCTGAGGCTGCGTCCCACATACAGCAACTAGAAGGATGTGCAGCTATGACATACAACTATCTACTGGGGCTTTGGGGGGAAAAAATTAAAAAAAAAGAAAATCAGAGGCGGCTGCTCTATGAAGCAATTTTCCAAGGGAAGACCCTTGCTCACAGCTTGTTACAAAGTCATGGAGACGGACAGGATCTGAACACCTCTCAGACACCAGTCGTGTGGACTTCAATACAGATCAATTGTATCTGCAATCAGAGGCCAAACAAGAACTCTCTCCATTTGCTCTGTGGGTTCCTGGACTCATCGACAATACAAACACCACAAATTGTTTGTCTCAGGAAGGCTTTTAGACTGGACAACCCTAAGAATGGAAATGCATCCGCCTCCAATGGATGTCCTTGACAGCGGAACTGGATTTGATTTCTCCAGAAAACCTCTTGCCAAGATTTCCTTCTCCTGTTATCCCATCCTCTGCAAAGTGTTTATCCCCAGGCTGTGCTTGTGTACTTCACCAAATGTTCACTCCTGTGGATTTCAGGATGTGGAGGAGCCCACAAAAAGCAAGCTGCCTTTTGATATTCAACCAGCTCAATGGAATCGAGATTAACCCCAGAGTTTCCTGAAGCTGGAAAACATTCTGTGAAGTGTCTAGCTCCAATTTGACACACCCTTTTCTCCACAGTGAAGGAGAGGAGCCAGCAAGTAAAGTGGGGAGGTGAAGTCCTCCCAGCGTTTCCAACCTGATGAAGGCAGGCCGAAGTGCCATAAATCTCAGCAGGAAAGCTGTGTCCACACGCATGCAGCTCAGCTCCACTCGCACACACAGGCCTTCCAGCAGTTCAGATGAGGTTAAGGTTGCTAACCCAAGGCCTCATCTGACCTGACTGCCTGTCCAGCTCTCTGCAGTGGCTGAAACCTTGATTATTGGGAAGCTATCAACTTTGGGTTACTATCAGCTCTGATTCTAAATAAGTATGCACATTCTGTAGGATTCAAAGTTGAGTCAGCTAAAGTGGAATTAGGTAGAAAAGAGAATATTTTAATAAGACCCTAAAATACAAATGGTTAATAAGATCAAGGCGCTTCTATAGACCCTGGAAGCTAGCGCTAACCCATACTTGGAGTAGTGATATTTTTATATGAGCAAGCATTTTCTCACACACTCTTCCCTTCTAGGGCTTTCTTGTGTGGATGGCATTAGCTTCAAGTATCTGAAAAACAGTGTTCTCTTTTTACGACTTTTTAAGTAAATTTAAAAAATGAGCCCAGATCAACGTGGAATTCAATTTGTAATCAGAGTTCATGATCCTCTCCCTCTGATTTCTCTCTGAATTTCACTCCATGCTCACTCCCTCCCATTCCCCCTCCCAGAACACAAATAAGCTTAGTCACATCATCCCAAAACCAAAAACAGACACATAAAACCTCACCTGACCCTGAATCTCCTTATCCTTCCCTTCACGGACCATATCCTGGAAGAAAAACTTTTCCTCCCTGCGCCTGTAAGCACTGCCCCCTCCACACCAGCAGGATTCTGCCTCCCAGGCTTTCCACTCCAGCTCTGTCTTCTCCTCCTAGGCAGCTCTACAATGTTGCCTCGTCAGCATCGTCTTCTCCCCTAGCTTCTGTGCCAGCTCTCCACCATCCCACTACTCACCTTCCACTGGGATTTTTCTCCAGCAACTTGTGTGAAGGAAGGGAGTCTATTCTGTTCACTGCCCCGAAACCAACGTCCTGCAGAGTGCCTGCGACACACGGGGTCCTCAGACCCATTTGTTAAATGAGCTATGATTCTGACATGCTATAGTTACTCACTTAATTATCGGAGAGAAAAGGTATGGTTCTGTTTGGTTTTGTTTTGTCAAGTGAAAGATGATTTCTCTTTGTTAAGCTGAGCCCTGAGGAGAATAATATTGAAGTTTTCGCACATTGGTTTTACACAGTTGAGAAAATGGAGCCACAGAACCAGAGGTGGTGAACTGGGTCTCTAAGAAGCCCTCTGCTTTTTTATTATGTTTGTGTTTTGTTTTTCCCGCTGTTTCATGCTGTCGCCCCTCATGTGTCACATGCCCATCAGGACTGCCTCTCATTTCTGCGAACGGGAACCCAGGTGCAGGTCAGGCCTCGAGGAGTCTCCCACTGGGACATCCACAATTTAATCCTCTTTTGTTCCAACCTTGGGATAGTGCAATCCTCAGTCATCAGTGGGAATAATAAGAGTAATTTTTGAACACATTCTAAATTTCAACCATGAGTCTCGACAATACACACACAGTAGGGCAGACATACAGAGGAGGCATGGGGGTGAAGCGGTTCTCTCCATGCCATACGGCCAGAGGTGGTGCAGTCAGAACCCGCATCCATCTCCCTCTGACCCCAGGGGCACAGCTTTCCCTGCAGGTGGGCATGCGCTCCTGGTGACAGCTCAGATCGAGTTCCAGGTGATCCCAGAGCTCGCAAGGAGACCTCAGGCAGTGAGAGCCCTATGTTTCTTCTCATGCTCCCCAGTGGGTGGCATGAACACCAGGAAAGAAAGTCAGAGCAATCTTGTATGCTGCTTGTTGTTTGTGTGTTTATATTTAAGCTGCTTCCTAATGATTACCATTTACTTTATAAATTCTCAAAATGTATCTGTTAAATATTTTACTTGAAAGTGTCACTTGAGATAAAGTTCAGTTTCTCTGGCCCAGAGGTGACTCCATTTTGAATTACCCAGTTTCTGCTGTTCATGGCTCTACCTGGCGCCAGCAGCTCTTGACTTCTCTGAGGCTCCGAGGAGAGAGCTGAGCCCCCTGCTCCTGGTGGCAGGTGCTCTGGGACACTCGGATGCAACTACGAAGAATCCAGGAGCTCCACTCTGTCCCCAGATCGGTGGGGCCATCAGGAAGACCAGGTTCCGAGTTGTAGGAAGAGAATAGAACCAATCTTGGCTATTTTATGTAGAAAGTAATATTTATGGTGGACAGGGTAATAGGGGAGCTTCCAAAGTAATTGGAAGGATTGGACATAGATTTTCCAGGAGCATTGCCAACATCACGCCACCGATGTGGAAACAGCAGCCACTCCACAGCCACCGTTGAGACTTCCAGGTCAGGAGCTTGAATTGACACTGCATGGTCAGCACCAATACCCTCCCGGGCCTTGACCTTGACCTGGAGCCCTGCAGAACACTTTGCTGCTGCTGCTGCTGCTGTGGAGAGCCTGATCCTCCATGGCACCCAGGGCACGCTGCTCCACGGTGTCCGCTTCAGACATGAGGGCCATGCTCCAGCAGTGGAGTGTGAGCCGGACACAGGTGTGTGTCCCAGCTGCAAGGGGGGCTGAAACATGAGCTACAACATCCATAGAACAGGGAGCCATTATCTGGGACATTGCAAAAGGCTCACAGAGAAACGTGGATGGCCATGAAAATATTGAAGGCAGTCATGGACAGGACAAACAGGACAGCAGGCTGCGGGTTCCACAGGCCTGGGCTCTCTGGTCCTGGTTCCCAGCGCTACCTCATTGTCTTCCTGGGGGGTTGTGACGAGGAGAGGAAACAGTTCCGGGCACACAAGTGGAGTTTGGTAAGTGGTAGCAAGTGCTAGTACTCGCTCTGCACTGCCCCTGCTATTTCCTCGTCCATCTTAGCATTTGAGGCTGCTCTCAAACAAACTTACTCTCTTTTCAATCTGAAAGCTGTGACTTGACAAGAAAAAGAAGAGGTGGCCAGCTTTCTCTCTGCCATCCCTGATGTCACACCATGCCCTTGGAGACATTTCAGACTTCACACACCAACCGCAACCACAAAGCCCTTCTTTTTCTCTGTTTTTCTCTATTCTGACCTCATTTCCTACAGGTATTCTTCTACAGTCCTCTCCTAACTAAAGCAAGTGTTTGGCAAATGGGTGGTAGGTTGGGTGTAAGATCCATTTCTGGCACTACTGGTGGCTGTGCCACTGATGAGGCAATCACCTCATTAGCAAAAGTGCTACAAGGTGAAGGGTTAAAGGGGATCATTCAACTAAAAATATCTAGTGCTCCATAAAGATTGGTTTCATTCCTCGATAACTTTTGTGAAGACATCTGGCAGAGTATGTGGCACACGTTAGGTGCTTAAAACATTCATGTTTATTATTTTTGGTATTTTAAATTTAAAAAATGCAAAATATTCTAAGAAAATATGTCCACTTCTTTGAAGTCTCACTGGAAATGAGAAGCATTTCCTTTGGAACAGATCTGTTATAAACCTTATACAGAATGTTTTCCCATAACTCTGCGTGTTTGTCCCCATTTGCAGCAAGAACCAAGGTTATGAAAATGGAGTGCTACGACCAAATTGCCATGGAAGAAACACGAGAGCCAAGAAAACACAGTCTGTCCTGACGTGAGTTCACGAGTCCTCTGGGAGTCTGAAGATGAAATTCCTGCAAAAGGACAAGGGAAGGTGGATTCCCACCCAGAGAATATCAAGGAACCTGCGAACCTACATTCTGTGAGAAAGAAATATACGACAGGAGTTTTAAGATCTGAGTCTAAAAACTCGAAGGCTATTTTGTAAAATCCTTTCTAGAGAAACAGTGATCTAGAGCAGGGGATAACACTGAAATCCGGAAGCCACACCCAATTTGAGAGCTCCTATGTACTGCAAGACCAGTCAATCCCTGCTGCTCCTAGAGGGGTGAGCATGGCGTCATGGCCCAGAAATTCAACCATTTATTAAAAAAGCTTCCTTTTTGAGTTGATTTGGTGCATGGATCAAAAATAATTGACTGTTCTGATTTCAACTCAGTCATTTAAAGAGCTTAGAATTTGCCATTTCCTTCTTTACAACAAGAAAATGTTGGACAAAATAAAAATCATCAATTTTTCTTGGATCCATCAGAGAATTGAGGTCACAGGGCAAACCACCATCCCAAAATCTGAAGAGATTTCCTACTTCATACCATATATCCAAGTGGATTTCAGCATATTAGGAGCCTGACTATGAAATATAACACAATAAAGTTAGTAGAAGAAAATGTAGGAATATATATTTTTCAGTTAAAAAAAAGTCAATAAAGTAGATATTGATAGATCTGATTACACAAAAATTAAAGATTTCTGTACAAAATTAAGGACACAGGCATTCAGTTTCAACTCTGACATGTAATAACTTAGAAATCAGTACACCTATCTTTACAACAGGAAAAAGTTAGACAAGCTGAAAACTAATGAATTTTCTTGAACCCATCAGAGAGCTGAGGTCACAGGGCAGACACCCACCCTGAACTCTGGAGAGACAGACACATCCAGAGAAATAAAGCAGACGAGATTCGCTTACCTGGAGCAAAAGCCGTGGGATGCCATAATCCTGTAGGAGCATCAAACCAGAAGCCACGTGTAGGCTGGCAAGAGAGTGAGAAGCTCCTGGAGTCTACCATTATACACAGACACCACACTTTCTCAGGCTTTTCTTCCAAGGACCCCACCACCCTCTACACCCTCACAGGGAGGATGCCCCACCTCCTCCGCCCCTCTTTTCTCCTCTCTACCTCGCCCTCTCCTCCCCCTGGCCCTGGTAGTGCTAGAAGAATAGCCTTGTGAAATCCCCCAGACCCTTCTCCCTTCTAATACAAAAGGCTTAACCCCCAGAGGTGCCAGAGGCAAGAGAGAAACCCAGTTCAGTGGGAGAAAGGGACTCCACCAGCTCCCACACTGCTCCAACCTCCATGTCTCAGCTCAAAAAACAAGTCATAATCTAGAGGGGAGAGGCCTTAGAGGATACCTGCTACATCTAGGGACTGAAGCAGGGGGCAGGGGGCAGTGCTACCCCTAAGGGAAGGACAGAAAGACATGTGAAAGCTACACATATAGTGGGCTATATGAACCCACTATATACCCCAGACTGCAAATTAATCAAAAGATCAGAGAATGCCCCCCCCACACACACACACAGCCTAGTACTATGTTAGTAAACTTCCAATAAAAATAATAATGGACTACAGCAGAAGTGTAAGCTACTGATTATTTTTGAGGAGCAGAACAAACAGAAGGCCCAAAGCAGGAGGAGAGGCAAAACCAAGGACACCAGAGGAATTTGAAGTTCTTGTGCCCATAGCTACAACAAACATCAAACACTGCCCAACACTTCAAGATCTACTTATCTCAATATGTGTTGACCCATACAACATGTCTGGCTTCCAACAAAACAAAAATATTATATGCCATGCTGAAAGGCAAGGAAAAAAACACAGTCTGAAGAAATCAGGAAATCACTAGAACCAGACTCTGATATGACACAGATGTTGCAATATCAGACAGAGAATTCAACATATTTGCTATTAATAGGTTTACATCTCTAAAGGAAAAACTAGACAACACATAAGACCAGATAGACAATGTCAGTAGAGAGATGGAAACTCAAAGAAGGAATCAAAAAGAAATGCTAGAAATCAAGAACACAGTAACATGCTGAAGACTGCCCTTATGGGATGATCAGCAGACTCAACAGTGCTGAGGAAAGAATCACTGAAACTGAAGATGAGTCAATAGAAATCACCCAAACTGAAACACAAAGAGGAAAAATAAAAGCAAAACAGAACATTGAGCACTGTGGTAAATCAAGTGGTTTACCATACATGTAACTGGAATACCAGGAGGAGGTGAAATGTAGATCAGGGAAGAATACATATTTGAAAAACATAATGGCCAAAAAGTAAAAAAGATCAGTGGTTGTCAGGTGTTGGGAAGAGAGAGATGCATAGACAATACACAGAGGATTTTTAGGGCAGTGAAACTACTCTGTATGGTACTATAATGTTGGATACATGCTGTCATACATTTGTCCAAACTCATAGAATGTACAGCACCAAGAGTGAACACTAACGTAAGTTGTGGACTTTGGGTGATAACGGTGTGTTAATGTAGGTTCATTGATTGTAATAAATGTACCACTCTGGTGATTTTGATAGTCCAGGAAACTGTGTCTGTGGAGGCAGGAGGTATATGGGAAATATCTGTACTTTCTGCTCAATTTTTCTGTGAACTAAAACTGCTCTAAAGTATTAGGCCTATTTAAAAAATGATATTTTTCAAAAAATAGAAAAAAGCAATCCTAAAATTTGTATAGAACTACAAAAGACCTCAAATAGCCAAAGCAATCTTGAGAAAGAACCAAGCTGCAGGTATCACACTTCCTGATTTCCAAGTATATCACAAAGCTGTAGTAATCAAAAGAGTATGGTATTGGCATAGAAACAGACACATAGACCAATGGGATAGAACAGAGAACCTGGAAATAAACTCACCCAAATACAGTCAATTAATCTTTGACGAGGGCACTAAGAACACGCAATGAGGAAAGGATAGTCTCTTCAACAAATGTTGTTAGAAAAACTGCATAACAACCCATGAAGAAATGAAATTGAACCCCTCTCTTACACCATAGCCAAAAATTAAGTAGACATGGATAAAGTACTTAGATATAGAGACCTTAAACTGTAAAATCCTAAAAGAAAACATAGAAAAAAAGCTCCTTGGCATTGGTCTTACAGTATTTTTTGGATGTGACACCAAAAACACTGGCCAAAAGCAAAAATTCAACAAGTGGGACTACCTCAAGCTAAAAAGTTTCTGCAAGACAAAAGAACAAACAACCAAATGAAAGACAACTTACGGAATGAAAGAAAATATTTATAAACCATTTATTTGATAAGGAGATAATATTCAGAATATATAAGGAACTCATACAACTTAATATCAAATAATCTGATTAAAGTATGGGCAAAGAACTGAACAGACACTTCTGAAGAAGACATACAGATGGCCAACAGATATCTGAAAAGGTGCTTAGCACCCCTCATCATCAGGAAAATGCAAATCAAAACCACAATGAGATACCACCTCACATTGTTAGGATGGCTATTATCAGAAAGTCAAGAGAGCACAAGAGTTGGTGAGTATATGGAGAAAAGGAAACCCTTGTGCATTGTTGGTGGTAATGTAAGTTGGGACAGCCATTATGGAAAACATTATGGAGGGTCCTCAAAAATAAAAAATAGGGCTACCATATGATCCAGGAATCCCCCTTCTGGGTATATACCCAAGGTAATGTAATCACTATCTCAAAGAGATATCTGCACCTCAATGTTCATTGCAGCATCATTCTCAATAGACAGGACATGGAAACAAGCCAAGTGTCCGTTGACAGATGAATGGATAAAGAAAATGTGATATATATACATTTATAAATTTATATACATGTATGTATGTATATACAATGGAATATTATTCAGCCATAAACAAGAAGGGAATCCTATCATTTGCAACAACAAAAATGAAACTGGAGAACATTATGCTAAGTGAAATAAGCCAGACACAAAAGGATAAATACTGTATGATCTCACTAATGTGTGGAATCTAAAAAAGTCAAACTCGTAGAAGCAGAGCAGAATGGTGATTGCCAGGGGTTAGGGTGGGGGAAATGAAGAGACGTTGGTTAAAGGGTACAAACTTTCAGTTATAAGATCAATAAATTCTGGGGATCTAATGTACAACATGGTGATTATAGTTAATAATACTGAATTGTATACTTGAAATTTGCTGAAAGAGTAGATCTTTAAGTATCACCATAAAAAAAAAGGTAGTTATGTGAGGTGATGGGTGTGTTTGTTAACTTGGTTGTAGAAAACATTTTACAATGTATAAGTGTATTAAATCATGATGTTGTATGCCTTAAAGAAAGATTCACATTGTACAACATAAATATACAGAATTTTTATTCATCAATCATACCCCAATAAAGCTGGAAAAAAAAGTAACAGCTAAAATTAATGACAGACACCAAACTACATATACAAAATCTCACTAAGAAGGATAAATACAAATACATGTGTGCATACACATGTACACACACATACACAGACATATCATATTTAAACTGCAGAAAAATCAATTGACTGCATATTTCATCATATGTGGACTTTCTGTTCTGTTGCGTTGATCTATTTGTCTATCTTTATGCCAATACTGAATTGTCATAATTATTACATCATTACAATAAGCCTTGAAATTGGGTTGTGTGATCCCTGCAACTTTGTGTTTCTTTTGCAAAATTGTTTTGTCTATTCTACATCCTTTTAAGTTTCTCTATACAGTCTAAAATCAGCGTGACAATTTCTTCCCAAAAACCTGATAGAGTTTTTATTGTATTTGTGTTCCATCTATACTTCAATTTAGGAAGAATGTATCTCTTAACAATATTGAGTTTGACAGTCCATGAACATGGTATATCCATCTACTTATGTCTTAATTTCTCTCAAAAATGTTTCATAATTTTCAGCCGAGGGGACTGGCACATGCTTTGTTAGGTTTTTCCCTGGGTGCTTTGTGCTTCCAATGCATAAGAGCTAAACTAAATTTATCTTAATAACTTTTATTATTTTTTTAAATACACTAAATCCTGTTTATCTTTTTGCAGTTATATTTTGGTAATCTTATGTATCAGCAGATATAGCTCTATCTCTATGTTGTAAAAAATAACAAAATATTAGTCCATAAAAATGTGTCACAATGTATTTAATAGTCTAAGGGGTTGGATGTGAACTTTTGGGGGAGGAATTAAAGAAGGAGAAATTGTGGAAGCCTTAGTGTAAGCATTATAGCACGTGGTCACTCCCCTTGCACAGTCTGAGAAAGTTTCACGGAGAGAGCAATGTTGTGATCTTCCAGATAGAAAGCATCAGTGCAAGCTGTGTAAAGAGAAAGTGATAAGTTTCTGGACTGTGTCAGTTCATAATTCATTGCTAGCACCTGCTGATTTGTTGACCCTCAGGAAATCACCTCACTGATGCTCAGTTTCCTTATCCGTGAAACATTTCACTAGGCTTTCCCTAGGGGTTGGATGAAATCATGGATACATTATCTGTGCTCTCTAAGTTGTGAATGAGACAACCTCTCACGGTGTTTTATAATTTGCTATTTAATATCATTCTAATTAAAGAAAAATAAAAATTGTAAATTATTAGCATGTATTTTACCATTCATGTTGACATTGTGCAATGTGAGTTTTACATGCACATGTAAGGGCATTTAACTCAGATGTATAATCACTGAAATTACACAATTCTTATTTTGTAGCTCATAAAGCATACGTATTTCATTTGTACCTGAACAGTAGAAACACTGCATAAACTAACTCCACTGTTTTTATTTCATTTCTTGATGTGTGCACATTCTACCAACACCCTTCCTTGGATAGCTGATGAGTAAGGAAGCACTGAAAGAAAAAGAACTATTGGCGGCCCAGGCTTTCCTTTTCTTCTATGTGTAAATGGCTGACCAGCACAGGGAAGTAACACAGCAGTAAAGCATATGACAGGATCCCTTGGGTGTTCATGTTTCCTAGGATTCCACTGCTTTTTTTCTGGATCTGGTGCAAGTTTTGGATCACTTGAAAAGTGTGGTCTCTAAGGGCTGTCAATGCTGTGTATGGAACGTGCTTACTTTTACTTTTCTGACTACCACTCATCATAGTTACACCAAAATCCTTTTCTCTGGGGCTTGGCAAACGCTATATACAAATGATGTGGCAAGAAATGGCAACTGACATGCAAATTGCATGTATTTCCTCTGCACTCACCCATGCTCCATTGTCTCACCAGACTTTACATCCAAAATACAAGCTCAAAGATAAAATTACAGGTAGCCTGACTTTGCACAGTTCTGACATGCATGCCTATCAGTTACTGTGGTTAAAATGCAGCAGTCCCCCCAAAACATGGCTCCAGTTCCACTTAGCATGGTGTTTCTTAACTGTGAGTAACTGCAGAAAATGTGGCCTTCTCTGTGGCTCTTCAGTTCACAAATCACTCTGTGAATAACAGGCGCACGCATGATCATGCACCAATCACATCCTTCTGTCCAAGGCCAGTGATTCTTCCCTGCGCTTTGGTAACTCAAGTCATCCACACACAGCACGGCACATCGTTGTGTTGGCTCCTTGTCTCCCAGTGATAAACCCACGTGTCATCTTACACAAGCGGCTCACTGAAAGGGGGATTTGTCCAACCAAGGTGTGAGCGTGGCAAAGAAATAAAAAGTAGTAACACTGGAAGTGAAATAGGTTAAAAGAAAATTGAGTCACAGGAGAAAGAACTGGCCGTGGGGATGTTGGCACTGCCACTGCCCAAGGGGCTGACTTACTGACGGACCTGCAGAGAGGGGCACAGGGACAGGGATGAGGACATTCTAGAGGAAGTGACGCTAGCAAAAATAACTCACATTTCAGGAACTCTCAGAGATGGTTCACAACCTTGAAAGTACGAAGGAGAATAGCAGGCCAGCACTGTTCAATCCACTCTTGATACGTTTTTTGGAAAGGAAAACCTCTTTAATTCTCAATGTTTTTAATGTTTTAAATTTTAGTGCACTAAATCAATAGTACTTTTACTTTTTTTTTTTTTTTTTGGTATACTGCACATTTATAACTAATAGCAAGAGAGTTTTTTTAATGTTTTGATAAAAAACATTTAAAGGTCGTGGAACACTTATAATTTCCCCAAGGAAAAATGAAGAGGTCTTTGCGTGGTTTCAGCTTACACGGCACTGTTACAGCCGCACTACCCTCAAAATGAGGACTTGCCGTATAAAGAATTCCAAGATGGCAGCAGCAGGGCAGGAACCAAGTTCAGGGCCTTCTGCAGAAAGCACCCTGTGCAATGACCTCGACACAGGGCTAACCATGATCCTGGCTTCTATGGCATTCAAATGCACTTTTAGTAGTAGCAAAAGCCTTGCATGAACTCTGCCCTTGCTGACACACTGATCTCACTTCTCACTGCTCTCCCGCACACAACGCCAGCATGCCATGCAGACTCTCGTGGCCGTCCCTTCTTGCTGAGTGCACACCTCACAGAGTGTTAGTAGTCTGACCAAGAAAATCCGTGGAACGCTGTTACCACAATGCTCCAGCGACAGCATGGCCCTATTAAATGTAACATGTACTTGTTGTCCTCCCCATTCCACCTCCACTTTCCTGCCCTTTAAACAACCCTCAACCTGCAAAACTGAACTTAAGACTTTTCGTTGGTATTTTCTCTGACTTCCCCAGGGTGAACTGATCACTCATTCTTCTGTACTATTACAAGCTGGCTCTATGCAATGAACACCAGTGAAGGGCCCACAGACGAGGGAAGAACGAGACTCAGCACAATACAAAACCTACTCACTACAACCCAAAGAAGGTTTGGACACAGAACACCCCAAGTTACCGAACTTTGTGCTCAGTTCTGCAAGGCACCGTAGGAGTCACCTTGTTTTTGACGTCACATGTATGCTTAAAACAGCATACAGTAGTGATTATTAGCATTCTCATTTTAGAGATGAGGAAAATGAGATCATGAGATCATGTTGGTGAAGAAACTTACTTGAGGTCACCTGGGTAGCATGGTGATAGAGTGGAATTTATTCTGGCAAGGAGAGATGTAAAAAAGGTTTATGGGAGTAGACTTATGGGTAGGACAGTTGTTTTGTTACCTATATTTAAAAATTTTCCAGGCATTAATTTTAAAACTTCCGTTAAAAAAATTGAAGCACCGGGTTATCTTATATAAATCTTACACAGAGACTAAAAGAAAGCAACCTTCTGTATTTCGGTCCAGGCTCTGGAGAGCTCTAGAGGCGGCGAGGATCCTCATCCTTCCACTGCCAGTGGCCCCTTCCCAACACTCACACACATACAAACACGTACACACACACACACACGTATATGCACACCCATACAGGCATACCTCAGAGATATTTTAGATCAGCACAATAAAGCAAATATCACAATAAAGTGAGTCACAAATTTTTCAGTTTTCCAGTGCATATAAAAGTTATGTTCACATTGTACTGTAGTCTATTAAGTATGCAATAGCATTATGTCTACAAAAACAATGTACATAACTTAATTAAAAAATCCTTTATTGCTAAAAAATGAAAAATGCAAAAATGCCTTTAGTGAGTCATGATCTTTTTGCTGGTAGAGGTTCTTGTAAAAAATGCAATATCTGTGAAGTGCAATAAAAGGAGGTATGCTTGTAAACACACACACATACACATGCGCACGCGCGCGCACACACACACACACAAGTTTGCGCCCTGATTGCTGAAGAGAATTTTAGGTTTCAGGAAAATCCAACTTCTATAGTTCTAGTATAGAGTCTGGGCACTCATTGCACATTTATCCTTGTGCTGGAAAAGTGCCTTTTTGGAGTAAATCATGTCCAGTCATAGCAGCTGTGATATTGAACCCTCTGCCAACATCCTTATTTAATTGAGATTAAATATAGTAAAGATAGTTTTTAGAAATACCTTAGGAATCTAGATATCCTTGTGGTAATGATTAATTTCAGACCATCGGCCAACTGTGTGTCTGGATTGTATCTTTTTACCTTTCATACAATTGCATTTTCTGAGCTGTATATTGGCATAAGATAATTGCTGGGAGTTGGAAAAATGCTGTTAAGAAAGAGCCCCACGAAACTCATTAATTTTATTAGTTATTTTGAGGATTCATTTGATTGTTTGACACATATTGAGTGCCAATACGTGCTCAGCACCCCACTAGGTGGCAGACAGAAAAAGAGAAAATGGTAGACACGTCTTCCCTCATGGGTCTCACTGCTAGTTGTGTGGACAGATCATTAAACAGTTGCATAGATGATCAATTAGCTTTGTTTATGTTAACTGTCTCATAGTGTCAACATAGGTTCTAATAGTGACACTCAGCTTGTCTTGGTGGGCAGGATAAGGCTGCCATAAGGAAGGGGAATATAGGCTGAGAGCTGAAGGATGGGCAAGAAATAGCCAGATTTGGAGATCATGGGAGTGTGCGGACATGCTTCCTTATGGGTGCATTTTGATGGCATGGAAATACATAGTGAGAAACTCCTTTCTGGAAATTGGGTTTTCATTTTTGCACTTGTAAGTTAGCATAGTCTTCCTGCAGAAGTAATAAAAGAAGAAATATATAAATTAAACATCATCAAAATTAAGTTTTGTGTATCAAGGATACTATCAAGAAAGCGAGAAGGCAGGGGCCAGCCAGGTGGTGTAGAAGTTAAGTGCGCGCACTCCGCTTCAGCGGCCTAGGGTTCACGGGTTCGGGTCCCACGCGCACACCAATGCACCGCTTGTCAAGCCATGCTGTGGTGGCGCCCCATATAAAGTAGAGGAAGATGAGCACAGATGTTAGCCCAGGGCCAATCTTCCTCAGAAAAAAGAGGAGGATTGGCAACAGATGTTAGCTCAGGGCTAATCTTCCTCACAAGAGAAAAAAAAGTGGGATGGAAAAATGGCGCAGTCACTGGGAGACAGTTTGGCAGTTTTTTATAAAACTAAATGTACCCTTACCATATGCTTCTAGCTATTTACCCAAGTGAGCTGAAAACATGTCTACACAAAAACCTGCACATAGATGTTTATTGCAACTTTATTCTTAATTGCCAAAACTTGAAAGCAACCAAGATGACCTTCAATCAGAGAATGGATAGATAAACTGTGGAACGTCTAGACAATGCAGTATTACTCAGCACTAAAAAGAAAGAGCTATCAAGCCATGAAAAGACACTGAGGAACCGTAAATGCGTGTTACTAAGTGAAAGAAGCCAATCTGAAAATGTTACATACTGTATGATTCCAAATATATGACATTCTGGAAAAGGCAAAATATGGAAACAGTAATGAAATCAATGATCGCCAAGGATTTGACGGGAAAGAAAGATGAATAGGTGGAGCACAGAGGATTTTTAGGGAGGTGAAGCAATTCTCTATGATACTGTAATGGTTGATACATGACATTATGCCTCAAAACCAATAGAACTGTACAACACAAAGAGTGAACCCTAATGGAAAGTATGGCCTTTAGTTAATAATAACATATCAATATCGGCTCATCAATTGTAACAAATGTACCACATTAAGGCAAGATATTAAAAATAAGGCGTGTTAGTCAGGATTCTCCAGAGAAACAGAACCAATAGAATATGTGTATATCTAAAGAGATTTACTTTAAGGAATTGGCTTAGATGATTGTGGAGGTTGGCAAGTCCATCATTAGGGTGGGCCAGCTGGCTGGTGACTCAGGGCAGAGCCAATGTTGCAGTTCAAGTCCAAAGACTATCTGTTGCAGAATTCCTTCTTGCTCGAGAGTGTCAATCTTTTTGTTCTATTCAGGCCTTCAACTAATTGCATGAGGCCCACCCACATTATAGAGGACAGTCTGCTTTACTCAAAGTCCAATGATTTAAATTTTAATCTCATCCAAAACACCCTCACAGAAACATCCAGAATAATGTTTGACCAAATATCTGGGCAACATGGCCAGCCAGTTTGACACATAAAATTAACCATCACATAGGAGAAACTCTATTTGTGTTTGGATGTGTTTAGGGGTGAGGGTAGATGGGTATGTAGGAACTCTCTGTACTTTCTGTTCAATTTTATTGTAAACCACAAACTACTCTAAAAGATAGTCTATTAATTAAAACAAAACTAAAATAAGATTTTTCATACTCCAAATATATACAGATAGCGTCCTCTATTATTTTAAGGTTTGTTTTTCATATTTAGATCTTTAATCCACCTGGACTTATGAAAATGTGGTTTTTAATGGAAAAACCACAATTATTTTTAATCCTTAGAGAAGCCAATTACTATTCTTTCCTTTTCATAATAATATACCAGATTCTGAATAACATTGTCTGTTTGTGGTTTCTCTATCACGCTCCATTTCTATTTAGTTATGTCTTAGTCAGTACTATTTTGTCTTAAATAATGCTGTATTTCATTCATTCTAAGAAGCACATTTATTTTCACATCTTATCATTTCTAAAATTAGGTTTTTTTACTACTGATAGTCTGTCATTATTTAATTCAAAGCATTTTTTCTTTGTTATTGATTCATATAATAATCATGTATCTTACAGTTCTTGTCATCTAGGAATCAATGAAATGGGATGTATACTTTTCCAAGGATAAAAGTATCTCCATCCTTTAATGTTATCTTATCTATTCTTGGACTTGTACACTTTCATATTTTGTGGCCAATTTCCACAAAAATAGTCTTTGGGAAATGTCTTAGTCTGTTCATGCTGCCATAACAGAAAACTGTAGACTGGGTGGCTTATAAACAACAGAAACTGGTTTATCACAGTTCTGGAGGCTGGAAGTCCCAGATCAACATACTGTTAGAGTCTTGTTTCTGACGAGGCCTCTCTCCCTGGCTTGCAGATGGCCAGCCACCTTCTCACTATGGCCTCAGATGGCCTTTCCTCTGACAACATGCAGGGATGGGTGAGGGGAGAGAGAGAGGGAGAGAGAGAGCTCTCTGGTGTCTCTTCTTATAAGGACACTAATCCCATTGGAACAGGCCCCACCCTTATGACCTCATCTAAAGCTAATCACCTCCCAAAGGCCCCATCTCCAAATGCCATCACGTTGCGGGTTAGGCCTTCAGCACAAGAATTGGGGGTAGGGGGGGATGATGACACAATTCAGTCTACATCAAGGAATTTATTGGAATTGTATTTGTAAATGAATTTGGGAAGGAATAATTTCCTAAGATACTGAGTCTTCATAACAAAGGTCAACTTATTTTTATATCTAGAAATTCTCATGATCTTTTTTATTCATGTCTCATTTTTTACTGCAGATTTTTTTGCTTTTTCCAGTACAAATAAAATATTTTGTTTTTTCCTTCTCCATTTTTATATTTTTAATGTTTTATCTTTATTTTATTACATTGGATGAAACATCCAGTAAAAGGTTGAATACTAGTAGTGACAGCATACGGCAAGACTATTTATCAAATTTAAAGTGACTACTTTTAAATTTTCCATTATGTATGATATCTACTTTAGATTGTTTGGAGATATGCTTTATGAGGACAGAAAATTTCCTTTTTTTTTTTTTTTTTTGGTGAGGAAGATTAACCCTGAGCTAATATCTGTGCCAGTCTTCCTCTATTTTGTAGGTGGGACACTGCCACAACATGCCTGCTGATGAGCGGTGTAGGTCCGTGCCTGGGATTCAAACCTACAAACCCAGGCCGCTGAAGCAGAGTGCATTGGACTTAAACATTACGTCACAGGGCCGGCCCTGGAAAATTTCTTTTTATTCCAGCTTCATGAAGAGTTTTATTATTTTCTTTTTATAACAAAATTTTGAGTTTTATGGAATAGTTTTATGCATATATGTATTATATGATTTTCCTCCATTAAACCATTAATTTCATGAATTATGTTCACATATTTTCCAATAATTAAACAATTTTTCTTTTGTGGGATAAATTTGGTTCAACACAAAGTTATCCTTAACCAGTTTTGATATTAAAAAAGTGGGTTTCTTTCCATCTTTTTTAAAGGTAGAAGAGATCTTTTCCTTTAAAATTTGATTTAAAATGATTTTAGGTGTGGTTATAATGATTCCTCTCATCTCCCCAAAGAGGGGTATGGATTGAATTGTAGATTTAGTAGATTTAGTATTTATAATAATTGTTGGTATAGTCAGCTTTTTTGTTTGTTTGTTTTTCTTTTGAGGAAGATTGACCCTGAGCTAACATCTGTTGCCAATCTTCCTCTTTTTGCTTTAGGAAGATTGTCCCTGAGCTAACATCTGTGCTAATCTTCCTCCACTTTGTATATGGGATGCCACCACAGCATAGCTTAATAAGTGGTGCATAGGTCCATGCCTGGGATCCGAACCTGCAAACCCTGTACCGCCGAAGTGGAGTGCCCAAACTTAACCACTATGCCACTGGGCCAGCCCCATGGTGTATTTCTTTTTAAACATGTACTATTTAATATGTGGATGTGAAAAATAGAGTTTATGAGATCTAATTTTTCCAATTTGCTCATGTAAAGCTTTCCATAGTAATCTACAGCAAGAAACAAATCGACTATATTTATGGTAATGTTTCCATTTCTACTCCTACTATAATTTATTTGTTCATTGTTTTTCATTTTTTTCTAGATCAGTCTTAGTCTTAATCAGGCTTCCATATTTGCAATAGAATTTTTCTTTTTTATCTTGATATAAAATATGTTTGCCCCAGGGAAGCCCTGTGTTACAGTTTCTTTGCCCAACCCCATCCCCAAAGCTAAGCAGGTTTTATAAAGTTGGTATCTATTCTTCCTGTTTAGTTTTTTATATTGTTATGCTATTTTAAACTATACTGTACTATACTATTATGAGACCATAAACCATATGTGGTGTTATTTATTTTGAACAGTTCCAGTGTTTCCCAAGTTTTATTTTGAAAACATTCAGTTTGACAGAAAATTGTAATATCAAGGCAGTGAACTTGTGTGTGCTCTTGACGTGGATTCACCAACCACTAAGGTCTGCTGTGTTTGCTCTCCCTCCTCCGCCCTAAATATGTTCAGGCATCTGTCACTTCCTCTTGCTTCTCACTCTGAGATTTAAATTGACTCAGTATCCCACGTCATTCCAGCATCTCCATCTGGTCTGCGAGCCCTTCTGTTTCATAATGGCCTCCAGAGGGCTCTCGGGGCTCTGCCCTGTGTGTGCATCAAGGTGATTCCTCACGTGGCAATCATATTTCTAAAGGTCATAGGAAATGATTTAATTTATTTAACATCTCTATCAGAAAGCTTGGGTCTTGTAACTGAACATAGATGCATAAAATCTGAGCATGTTTTTTAGAGGCGATCAGTCTCTAAAATTGCATGTGAATTTGAGTGGCAGCCCCTCTCCTGATTGTTGTGTGAATTTGCACTTCTTCTCTCAGTGACTCCCAGCATAGGGCTATTGGGAAGAATTCACAAACGAAAAAAGTGAAGCACTTAAGCAGGACTTGGCATGTAATAAGCAATCAGCATATGTTAGATTTGTTATTGCTCTTATTACCTTCACGTTTACCTATGGACACTAAGTTGCACTTTATTGCAGGTTTAAACATGATACAACATCACCAAGTGTTAAATGCAGTTAAATGCTTCTGTGCCACACTTCCAAATTTTCAAGAAATCCTCATCTATTTTATTTTTAACAGCTTTATTGAAGAATATTGTTAACGCAATATAAACCATACAAAAGTACAATTGGATAAGTATTGACGTGAATAAAACCATTAAACCATCGCAATCGAAACTGAGAACTTACCATCACCTAAACGTTTCACATGCTCCTTTGTAATCCCTCCATTCTTCCTACCCTTCTCCAAATGTTCCTTTCTCCCAAGCAACTCCTAATATGATTGGCATCACTATAAATTTGTATTTCTGAGAGTTTTAGAATCATATAGTACACAATCTTTTGTCTGACTTACTTCACTTGGCATCGATATTTTGAGATTCATGCCGAATAATGCTTCATTGAATAGATATACCACAGCATGTTTATCCAGTCTCCTATTGATGGGCATTTAGGTTGTTTCCAATGGGGCTATTATCAATAAAGCTGCCACAAACATCTGTGTATATATTTTTTCATTAACATATGCTTTCCTTGATCCTAGGCAAATTCCTAGGAGTAGAATGGCTGGGTCATACCATAGGCCTCTGTTTAACTTTATAAGGAGCAGTGAAATGCTTTCCTCACATTTTCCAAAGAGATTGAACCATTGCACACTCTTCCCTGTAGTACATGGGTGCTCCAGTTGACAAAAGGAGTGAGTCTGAGGTCAATGCTGGCAGAAGGACCATCCCTTCCAGCACTTTCATGTCCACATCTCCCTTTGGAAGCCAGATCTAGAGAGAGGAAAAGAAACTTCAGGTCAAAAGCCAGAATGTCTTTCTTCCTCCTATTCCTACATACAATAAAAATGAAACTAATTGAAATGAAGAGAAAAACATAATTTGTGAAAAAAATATATCTTACATTTCAAACATATGAAATGTAAGTAAATTTCTTTTTTATCATGACCATTTTTTTCCTCTGACTCTTTAATGCTGTCTTCCCATCCAAATCTGAGTTTGTGGTTTAACCTCTTTGTTAAAAAAAAAAAGCTGCTATGGCACTTGGCTAAATAACCCATCTAAAAGCTGCGAGACGAGATTTGAAATCCTTTAATTTGAACAAATTTCTAGGCAGCATTCCTTCTCGGTACCAATAAATGTAGGGAAGTCATGTAATGCTATTTTCTTCCCCAGTTTGGAGCACATCTCCCTGTGTTTCTACTATACTACATACAATTCAATGCCCACCTCAATGGGCAACTCTTTCTGTTTGATTCAAACTCTCTTTCATCTTCTATTGAACTCCCAAAGGAGTTCACTATTTGTTAAAACACTATTTGTTAAAACACTATTTGTTGAAATGTATCTGATATTAAATTTACTTACAAGCAAGTTCTCTTCCTATCAGCTTGCAGATGTCTTAACTTCATCATTTCCATTCTATTAGTTTAAAATGATGCCTACAAATTGAGTATTTTGTTACTTGTAGGGCTCTTCCATTGCCAATGTGAGCGAGTAGGACCATTGTCCCAGGATCATCACAGTTTTTGCAAATGGAAGCCAGATTCATAAGAAATATATCCCTTTGTTTTTTATTCATTTAAAGGGAAGTTTAAGCAACAGATGCTTCCAAACGTGCGTGTGGTGTATCTATTATTAAATGAGATAAGAAATTCACACTGTGACTATATAATTGCATGATTTGTAGAAACCTAATTTAGTTCTATTTTTAAATGTCATGGTAAATCATTTGCTCTATATCATTTCTAGGATATTTCCTCATAAATCTTAAGAATTTTCTGACCAAAATAGGTGTCTCTTATATTGGAAATAATATTAAATAAATTTTATTAGTTAATGTAAAAAATGTGCTTCCATACTTTCTATTTCTCTCTAACAGCATTTTAGTAAAATACAAATTTATGACTGTGGCTAAGAGTAATTAATTTACCCTAAATGCAAAGAAGATGAAATATTTATATAACTTTAAAATTTTGTCAATTTTTAAAAGTTGTAACTAACATTTAAATTTTGGGGCAAGGAAAATAAGGTAAAATACATTAAAATATATGTTAACTAAATACAGTTGATTTTAAAAGCAGCTAATCCAAAGAAAAATCTCATTTAAAAAGCTAGTAAAGGGGGCTTCCTAGTGGCGTAGTGGTTAAGTACATGTGCTCTGCTTTGGCTGCCCGGGGTTCACGAGTTTGGATCCTGGGCAGAGACCTACACTTTGTTCATCAAGCTATGTTGTGGCAGCATCCTATATATAAAATAGAGGAAGATTGACACAGATGTTAGCTCAGGGACAATCTTCCTTACAAAAATTAAAAAAGCTAGTAAATAGCTCTGGAGATGGACAGTGGTGGAGGTTGCACAACAATGTGGATATACTTAAATACCACTGAACTGTACACTTAAAAACAGTTAAGATGGTAAATTTTTGTTATCTGCATTTTACCACAATTAAAAATAATATAAAAATTTGAAGGAAATGAAAGGCTAGTAAAGAAATGAACATGCTCGGAAGAGAGGATAAACAGAGTGGGAAAAATAAAGCCCTGTTTTAGGAACAAGCTCAGGAACTCAGAGAACAGAAAATGTAATCCCTGCCTCCAAATATTTCAAGGCCTGCTGTGTGAAGGAAGAGACGTGGTCTCCTCACGAAAAAAGGGATTACGAGAAGAGGGACCAGCTTGGAGGGGCATTCTGTTTCAAACGCTCATGATGCATCTTAGTGGGCTATCCTGTGTGTGGATTGGTATGAGTGCAATCCAGGGCTTAAATCTGGCCCAGTATCCTAGTCTGCTTGAGCCGCCATAAAAAAATACCACAGACTGGGAGGCTTAACAACAGACATTTATTTTTCACAGTTCTGGAGGCCAGATGTCCAACATCAAGATGCCAGCAGATTGGGTTCCTGGTAAGAGCCCTCTTCTTAGTTGGCAGATGGCTACGTTCTCACTATATCCTCACATGGCAGAGAAAGAGCAAGCTCTCTGGCATCTCCTCTTATAAGGACACTAATCCTATCAGATTAGACTCCCACCTTTATGACCTCCTTTAACTTTAATTATTGCTTTATTCCAAATATTACAGGTTAGGACTTGAACATATGAATTTTGAAAAGAAGGGAGGAAACAATTCAATCCATAAAACCTGGATAGTTATTCTTTTTTTTTTATTCAATAAGGAGTGAAAAAGTAAATCATGCAGAAAAAATATGTGGAAGGAGAAGAGAAGAGAGGTACCGATCAAATCCTGGTAAACCGTATCTGACAGCCCGTGGAAAACGAGGACGGGTCCAGGAGAACAAAGTAGTGCCAAGAGGCACACCTCTCAGGAGCTATTGGAAAAGGAAGTTTCTAGAACTTGAGAATAGTGTTTAAATGGAGAAGCAAACCACCCCCCTCGCTTTGATGACTAGATCATTGAACAATATTTTTGGAGCAGTTCGAGTGGAACGGTGGAGGTAGAAGCTTCATCACTGGATTCAAAGATGGCTGACAAGACAACAATGTCGATGGTGAACCATTTTTTCAGTAGTTGTGATGAAAGGAAAGTAGAAAAAAGCAAAGTGGAAAGACACAGTGATGAGGGCTTTGATGAACACTGTCCTCTCAGCTCCACAGGAAACAGAGCAGGACAAGGGAGGTTGACCATTAGGACAGGGAGGAGTTCGCCAGTAGGACATTGTAAGAGCTGAGGCTGCGATTCTGTCCATGAGCATGAGGAGGGATGCAATTCTAATCAGAGAATAACAACGGCAATTTAAGAGCCCTGAGGAGACATGGTTTCAGGTGACCGTAAGCTGCCCTGGCAGGGCACTGGGCAGAGAAATGGTGTGACTGAAGGCCATGGGCGTGCTGAGCCCCCAGGAACCTTAGGGCTTGGCTTCAGGTTTGATGATGGTGTGTACTGGAAGTTCACAGCAGAAGTCAAAGAGAAAAGGGAGTTGATGGCCTGTTCCCAAGGGCACCCACCCAGGACTCTGCCTTATTTTCCTGTAAAACAAACAACCAGAGAGCCACTGGACCTGGCCCAAGAGTTCAGAGCACTTTATCATTTTATTTTGTAAATAAACCCATGAAATTATATCTGAATTGGAGAGAGTAAACCTTGTAAATTCTTCCTCTTCCTGAGTTGTTTTGGTTGTTATCTTGGATGCTGGAAGCTGTAAATGTGGCATTAATGATATGACACTTTCAAGCCTCTGTTCTGCTCCTAACTGTAAACCAAACACTTGAGAATAAACATGCAGCAAGGAAAAAATAAGAAAATTATACAATTGTGTTTTCTCTAGTCTGTCCAGGGCACAATTTCCAAATTTACTCATTTAGTGGACGCATCATGATGGAATTCATGATTTCCTGAGAAGAAAATTCACTACACAGGACTTGTGCAGACACACACATATGCCTTTGGAGAAGCAGAGTGTCAAAAAGATAAAACACATGTTTGACATGAGCCCCAGAGAGAAACTAAGGAAACTATCCATAAGATAAGAAGGGCTAGTAGAGATGGCATCAACGAAAGGGACATTTTAGCCCATGCACAGTGTCACTGCTCTGGAACTTGGGGCCATTCGGGCAACGTTTCCCATCTCAGAACTCCAAGGAGAGTTGCAGCCTCCATTGATAAGTCATTGTCACGGAGAGAGAGGCTGCAGCTTAGCAATTCTTAAGCCATTGAACTTCTGTTTAATGATTCTGAGTAAACTTGAGAAAAGAAAAGTTTTATTGAAAACCAAAACAACTACACAGAGAACTCTCCTCTAGTGCAGATATTTCAAAGACACAGATAAAAGATGTACAATCAGGGTTCCAGTTTTGGGAGGGTGACCAAGTTGAAGTTCGAATGAACACAGACAGCATCCCTCAGAATGGGTATTGACAATATGTATGAGGAAAGGCTCACAAAGAATTGGTGACTTGGAGTTGGAAACATAGTACAATTCTCACAGCAAAGGCAAAGACAGAACTCTGTGACTATTGTGTGATTTTCTGATTCGTGCCATAGACCTGTTGTATCTCAATCTTGACACTATTGGCGTTCAGAGCCAGATCATTCTTTTCTGCGAGGGGCATCCTGTGCATTGCAGGGTGTTGAGTGGTATCTCTGGCCTCTACCCACCAGATGCCAGTAGCACTTTCCCCAATCATGACAACCAAAAATGTCTGCAGGCACCCCAGATGTGTCTTGGGGCCCAAACCACCCCCAATTTACAACCCCTGCATTAGAAGGAGAAATACTCTGGCCTAGAAAAGGTAGAACGTAAAAGCATAGGAGGAGAGAAATTTCCAAATGGTTGGAACGGAGAAGGAGGCAGCTGTCTGCTTCAAGGCATCAAATCTCTGGGTACTGAAGGAAGACTGGATGGGGTACCAGGGAGGAATGCCTTCAGTGCGTGGGGGCAGAAAACCCACATGGCAGATTCCATACCCGGGCATTTACTTTTCTCACAGAGCCAGAAATCTGGCTGGAGGCATTTGGTCCATCATGGGCTCCTCTGCCTCCCATCTTTTCCATCTTCAGTCAGGGGAGCTTGCTGCCCTAGTGCCATAATACAGGTGAGGAAGTTCGAGGCATCAACCTCTGTTTCCTCTTCTATAAGGAAAGCAAAATTTCCTCACGACACTGACTTAAAATCTATCTACCAGAAGAGAGTCAGAGGGTGCCTCTAACTGCAAGGACAATGGGGAAAAAAGTGAACATTTATTTTCCAACCTAATATCATCTGTACAAATGTTGGGGAACTGACTTGATCACTGTTTTTAAAAAAAAGAGAATGAAAGTGAAGCCTATTGACCAAGACCACCCCAGCCTGTGCTGGGATCTCAGCCCACACACACTGGCCTGCATTCTCAGGCTGTCCTGGGACAGGGGAGCTTCTGGGAAACAGCATTTAGTGACCTCTGATGTGGGACCTCTGTGGTCTCCTCAGGGAGGACCACACAGAGGACCATGGACAGGGAGCTCATCAAAGGAAGGTGCTCGTGGTGTATGGACAATCCCTAAAGTACTTGGAGAAGTTTAGTCCAGGAATATCTGCAAGAAAAATAGAGCTGTTTTCATATATCAGAAGGTTTTATGGAGAAGGGCAGATCTATCTGAAGTTGCTATCTTAAGTGGCCCTGTAGGCCCAACTTACAAATAATGACTAGAAAGTCCAATGATGCAGTTTGGATCTGAGTATAAAAAAAAAAACAAAAACAAAAACTATTTTTTTAGCAGTTCTGAAAAACAGCTGAATAATTATGTTTCTGTTTGTTTTTATGTAGCCATTCCACATTCTTTTAGTTTTTTTTATTTTCGCATAATTTTAGATTAACAAAATATGTTGTTCAATTTTAAAAAGGAAGGAAATCCTGACATATGCTACAACATGGATGAACTGAGGACATGATGCTCAGTGAAATAAGCCGGTCACAAAAGGACAAATAGTGTATGATTCCACTCATATGAGGTCCTATATGGTGGATGCCAGGGGCTGGGGCAGGGAGAAATTGGGAGTCAGCATTTAAGGGGGACAGACTTTCAGTTTTAGAAGATGATGAAGTTCTGCAGATGGATGGTGGTGATGGTTGCACAATAGTGTGAATATACTTAATGCCACTGAACTGTACACTTAAAAATGCTTAAGATGATAAATATTATGCTTTGCATATTTTATTGCAATAAAATCAGCTGGAGGAAAAGAAAGTGCTAAAAGAGAAAATGTCAATCCAGGTTTATATCCAGTAAAATCAACCTTTAGGAATGAAGGTTAAATAAATATATTTTGAATTAAACAAAAATAAATTGTGGGGGCCAGCCCAGTGTGTAGTGGTTAAGTTCACATGCTCCACTTCAGTGTCCCTGGGTTCATGGGTTCCAACCCCATGCGAGGACCTACACACCACTCATCAAGCCATGCTGTGGCGGCATCCCACATACAAAATAGAGGAAGATGAGTACAGATGTTAGCTCAGGGACAATCTTCCTCACCAAAAATAAATAAATAAATAAATAAATAAATAAATAAATAAATAAAATAAATTGTGAAAGTAGTTCAGAGGTCCCGTATACTCCACAACCAGATTCCCTTATTATTAGCATCTTACCTTGGTATGATACATTTCTCAAAATTAATGCATCAATATTGTACATTATTATTAACTAAAGTACATACTTTATTCATTTTCCTTAGTTTTTACCTAATGTGCTTTTTCTGTTCCAAGACCCCATCCTGAAACACCACATTACATTTAGTTGTCATGTCTACTCAGGCTTCTCTTGGCAATGACAATTTTTAACGTTTCCCCTGTTTTTGATGGTCTTGAGAGTTTTAAGGAGGACTGGTTAGGTATTTTGTAGGATATCCTACTATCAGAACATGTCTGATATTTTCCTCATGGTTAGGGGATATGGGTTTTGAGAAGGAAGATCACAGAGGTAAGTGCCCTTCTCATCACATCACGTCAAGGGCACATGCTGTCAACATGACTTATCACTGTTGACATTGACCTTGATCCTCTGGCTGAGGTCATATCTGTCAGGATCATCCACTATGGAGTTACTATGCCTCCACCCCCTTCCATGCTGTGCTCTATGGAAGAAAGTCTCTATGCATAGCCCACACTTAAGGAGTGGGGAGTTATGCTCTACCTTCTTGAGAAGGAAGCATCTACATGAGTTATTCAAAATTCTTCTACATAGATTTACCTCGTCTTCCCATTTATTTATCTATCCAATCGTTTATTTTTCTATGTCACTATGGTCTCATGAGTATTTATTTTATACTATGGGCTATTAGTATATTTACTTTGTTACTCAAATTGCTTCAGGTTTGGTCTTTGGGGACACCACACTCTGTAATTGCTAAAGTCCTAAAACATATTCTTTGTTTTCAAAATTTGATTTTCTTCTGAGCATTTATTGTTCCAACTGAACTTTAGAAACAACCTGAGGAGTTTTGAATTGCCTTATGATGGGAATTAAATGGCGGCTGCATTGACTTATAGACTCATCTGGTGGATCATTGACATCATTATGATGTTGAGTCTTCTTCTCTTGCAGGAACATAGTCAACCTTCCATTTCTTCAGATATATCTTTGTCCTGAATGAGACTTTAGTAAGGAAATGCTTTCTTACAATGAGAGGGGCTGTTTTGTGAACCCTGAATTTCTTCCAGTTTTCAAATAGGGGCTCCAGGTGCACATACTATGTGACACTCAGGAGTCGTTCTTGCTTTGGGAAGAAGAAAAAAAATGAGATCATTCTTATAGACTCACCTATCTCCAAAATTCTTTTATTTTATGAAAGACCTTATGTTCTTTACTATTGCATACACATATGAACACAGTCATATGCTCATGAAAATACACACACGCACTACTGGTTGAATAGTGTCCCCCAAACGTCGTGTTCATCCAGAACCTCAGAATGTGACCTTATTTGGAAACAGGATCTTGCAGATGTTATGTGTTAAATTTAGATGAGGTCATACTGCAGTAGAGTGGGCCCTAATTCAAAGACTGATGTCCTTATAAAAAGAAAAAACGGAGTCCTAGAGGGAAGACAGCACATGACCGTGGAGGTAGAAATTAGCAGCGCAGCTACAAGACAAGGGAAGACAAGCAATGCTGGAAACTACCAGAAGCTGGAAGAGGCAAGGAAAGATCCTTCGCGAGAGCCTTCAGAAGGAGTTACAACCCTGCTCACACCTTGATTTTGGACTTCTGGCCTCCAGAACTGAGAGAATAAATGCCTGTTGTTTTAAGCCACCCAGTTTGTGAAAATTTGTTACGGCAGCCCCAGGACAGGGACATGCGCACACAGCCTTCCCCTCCTGACTGACACTGCTACAAGCTGGACCCCTTTTCCTCTATTTCCTTCAGAAATTTCCTCTCCACAGACTCTGATACATTCTAAACAATGCCAAATTCACCTTCTTAACATGGATATCTGATATCACCTCCCTTCTTCCAAATCTTCAAAACTTTCCAATTGTGCTGAATAAACCTTCTCCATAACAACCCAGGGCTGATGAAACGTGAGGCTGACTCCACCAGGCTGCTCTCATTCCCTGGGCTTCATCCAAACCACTTTACTTCCAATTCTCTGGACCCACATTGGGCTTACCTGTTCTATGTGAATTTTCAGTACAAGTCTTGTATTAGTTTGATAGGGCTGCCATGACATAGTACAGCAACAACTGGTAGCTTAAAACAACAAAAATTTATTCTCTCACAGCTGTGAAGGCTAAAGGATCGAGATCAAGGTATCTGCAGGGTTGGTTCCTTCTGAGGGCTCTGAGGGAGAATCTGTGCCTTTCTTCTAGCTTCTGAAGATGATTGTCAATCCTTGGCATTCCTTGGCTTGTAGATGCATCTCTCCAATCTCTGCCTACATCAGCACATGGCATCCTCCCTGTGTCTCTGTGTCTTCACATGTCATCTTTTCTTTGTATGTCCCTCTTCTTCTTGTAAGGACACCAGTCATTGGATTAGGACCCACTCTAATTCAGTACAACCTCATCTTAACTTGATTACATCTGCAAAGGCTCTATTTCCAAATAAGGTCTCATTCTCAGGTATGGGGGTCAGACTTCAACACAGCTTTGGGCGAGACACAATTCAGCCCATACCAAGTCTTTTGATGGATTTTCCTATGTTGGATTTCACACGTAATGTAAGCACCATCTCAATGCTAACTCACCTGTGAAGACTCTCTGGTTCCTTCCAATTGATCAGGCCCAGTGATAGGTGGTCAAAGGTTATACAAAAACTGGGGCCCAGAGTCCAGAAGGAGACCTGGAGAGCTGATAGCCAAGGAAGTTGGGAAAAATAACAGCTAGTCCAAAGCATATCACTTACTTGCCAGCTCTTTACGTGATTATGTTATGGAAAGCCAGCATCACTGTGACACCACAGCCTTTGAGCTGCATAGCTCTGTGTCACAATCACTCTTTTCGTGGTCCCTGCTCTCCTGCTAGACTGTAGGATTCTGAAGCACAGTAATGATGATGCTCACCTGCCTTCTGTAAGCATCTAGCATAGCACTTCTCAGAGTGCTCTTGGATCACCTGCCTCTGAATCAAAAACATTGGTTAAAATTGCAGAATCCCAGCCTCCATCCAAAGCCACACCAAGTCTCATCTTAGGGCCAGCGCCTGGGTGACTCGCACTTTCAACAAGCTGCCCAGGAGGTTCTTCCGCACTCCAACTCAAGCACGCTGAGGGCCCATAAATGTCAGGAGGATGGCCAGCTAAATGCCTTCTCTTTGGTAGACATGCTGTGGCATGCCACCCTTAATTCTGGAAGCTGCCCCAGGATCCTTGTCATAAGGATTACTTACTTAACCCAGTCCAAGTTGATATTTTAGCAACTACAACAAAAAATTACTAAATAACTCATGAATTGGGAAAAGAGTTTGGAATGTAGTAGTAAGATGCACTATAGAAAGGTTTGTTCAACTTGATACCCCACCAGGGAGTGAGAAGGCCCTGTGCTCTGAGTCCTTGACAATTCTGGACGTTTTCTCTCTCCTACTTTTCTTAAATTTTTTTGCCAATTTCATAGGTGGAAAAATGTCTTCACTTTAAAGCTTAATTGGCTTCCTAACTTGGAAGAATCATTATCATATATTTTTTGGTCATTTTTATTTCTTCTTTTGTAATTCTTTTGTGCCAATTTTTCCTATTAATGTGATTGTTTTTATTTTTATTTGTAATACCTTTAAAATACTAAAAATATTCAAATCGCAAATTTGTTTTATTTTCTGCCTCATAGTAATTTTTTTAATTTAATAGAGTTAAACTCGTCCATCTTCCCTTATGACTTCTTCAGCATTGTTTATTGGCAAGGATATGTCATGTTCCTGCATCCCCACATTCTCGCATTCTTAGCAGAGGAAGCAGATTTTGAAAGTCCACGGTTGTACTGGGATGTCAGAGCTATAAGGACAGTAGGTGCCATCTGGTCCATCGGGCTAACCCAGTCACCTCAGCTCCAAAGAGGGACATCTAGGCCTGCGAGTGGGAGTCTACTTCCAGGGGGAGGGCTCCTTAGGTTACAGGCTGCCCCATCATGGCTTGCCAAGAGAAAGTTCCACAGTCACTGAATATTATGCCCGGGCATGGATTTAATCTGTACACACAAATGCCCATACACCACACTGTGCTGTTGGCATAAAATATCCTGGCCTCTCTAAGCTTGGCTGGAAAATGCCAAAATGTTTTCCAAAGTGGCTGCACTAATTTAAATCTGCACCAGCGGTGTACGACGGCTAAGGCTGTGCTCAGACCTCTGCCTGTTTACTTTAATTTATTTACTTATTTAAAAATGTGTATTTTTGGCATTGTGTCATATCCTAGAAATAGAATAAAATGTAAAATATTCACATGTCCCTGCCTTCACGATGTTTTCATTCATCTACGTTATAGAACATACAGTAGAGACTATCTCAGTCCGTTCAGGCCACTATCACAAAATACTGCAGACTGGGTAGCTTATAAGCAACAGAAGTTTATTTCTTGCAGTTCTGGAGACTTTACGTCCAAGATCAAGGTACCAGCATGGTCAGGTGAAGGCCTCTTCTCGGTTCATAGATGGCACCTTTTCACTGTGTCCTCATACGGTGAAAGGGGTGAGGGGACTTTGTGGGGTCATTTTGTTTTTTCTTGTGAGGAAGATCAGCCCTGAGCTAACATCTGTTGCCAATCCTCCTCTTTGTGCTGAGGAAGACTGGCCCTGGGCTAACATCCATGTCCATCTTCCTCTACTTTATATAGGACGCCGCCACATCATGGCTGGCCACACAGTGTGTTGGTATGTGCGCCCAATATGGGACGCCACCACGGCATGGCACTTAACCACTAAGCCACCAGGCCGACCACTGGGGTGCTTTCTTATAAGGGCAGTAATCCCATCATGAGGGCTCCACCCTTAGGACCTAATCACCTCCCAAAGGCTCCACCTCCTAATACCGTCACCTTAAGGGTTAGGATTTCAACACATGAATTATAGGGACACACACACACGTTCAGAGATTGCTGGCTATCCCCTGATGTCCGTGGTTCTCACCTCTCAGGTGGGGATCACAATTTCAGCTGTGTGCAAGACTGTTTCCTGGCCTCCCTGGCAGTTAGGTGGCACCATGCTGCTGAGTTCTGGCCAACAAGGTATGAGGGCAAGCGAGGGTTGCACCATCTAAACTGTACCCCTAAAAGGAGAGAATGAAGAGCATGTCTCCCACCACCATTCTAGAAGCCATCAGGAGCCACAGCAGAAGACTTTTGCAGGACAGAGCCAAAACAAGCTGGGAGAAAAATAAAATCATACTTTATTAACACTTTACTTTGGATCTTAGTGTTTCAACGACAGTCGAGTCCACTTTTTTTCCAGTTTTAGTGAGATATAATTGACATAAGACATTATATAAGTTTAAGGTTTCGACATAATGATTTGATATATGTATATATTGCAAAATGATTACCACAATAAGTTTAGTTAACATCTATCCTTGGTTAACGAATATGAAAACCCTGGTCGCTGTCACCTCTCCACTGCATGGCCACGGGCTCATTGCTTGACCTGAATCTCAGACTCTTCACAGGTGAAGTTGGGACATCTCACCTCATGGCAATGTGGAGAGGACTTGAAATATTGCACACAAAACTTTATTTTTTATATCTTGAAAGATGCTTTTAACAGCTTGGCTAGAAATGTGGTATAATTCAATTTGGACCTTACCACTCTCTAAACTTGTTTTTTTTTTTTAATTTATATAAATATGTAAAATATTACTCTGTACAACAATATATAAACTGTATGGACTAATATTTTAATATTCATGTAATGTAATTCCGCTGTCTACCTATTGCGTAGACAGAAGGTGTTGGTGGAGAGAAACTGGGAAAACACAGGAATTGTCATACTTTGATGGTAAGATGAACTGGAAAATTGTCCTGCACTCGGGATTACATTTAAAATTTAGGAACCTGGGGGACAGCTATCTGCATCTATAAATCTAGCCTCTGGGAATAACAGGATGAGTACATAGAGGTAAAAGTGTAAAGGCATTTGTTGCAGCATTGTTGGTAATAGCATACTGTTATTTAAGACATGGAAACTTCTGTCAATACAAGTATGATAAATAAATTCAGATACTGTCATTGACATAATAGGCAGTCACTGAATGAAGGACTTACATCTATATATTCTTAGAGGAAGTTAACCAATAAAGTATTACTAAGTTGAAAAGGTAACTTAAAGAATAAAATTTCTTACTATTTTCACAAAAATGAGAGCAAGAGAGATAGGGAGTATCTAGAATTATATGGATCACACTAATAAGAGAAATTCACTCCGGAATAGAGTATGGGGCAGGTTTAATGCCTTCAAGGCCCAATTGACCATGTTATTTGATCACTATGTCTGCTATCAATTCCCATTGATTGATCTGCAGACTCTTTGTTCTTCCTCTTCCAGAAAGCTATATGTCTGTCAAAATCCCAAAATCTCATTGCAACACTTATGGGGATTTTTGTCCACCTAAGTTTGTGGTGTGGGGGAGATCAAGAGGCAGAACCTTCCCCAGAACAACTACGGGGGCTCACGATTAGCCTGCCTCAGTTCCACGGGGACTGACACAGAGATGAGCCTCCCGGGTCAGAGGCAAAGGACTTCACTACTCACAGCATTTCAGCAGCAGGAGCATCTGCATATTTGTACCGGTCTGCTGTCCTCACACCCCAGGGGGCAACTTGGGCCCAGCTGGATGCTGCTCCTGCAGCAGGTTGCACTGCAGCTGAGGGACCCTGAAGTTGGGGAACCCCATGCTTTGATAGTGAGCAGTGAGCAAGCCTGTTCTTAATTCTAGGGAAACCAGAGCACCACGGGGCTGAGGATGCATTCGTAAAGGTGCATTACTCACTTCTCAGGACTGCCAGCTACATAAACAATCCCGAGAAGTGGCCCAGATGAAGGAATGGACAAGACCTTGTGATTTTGGCTCACTCAGCAAGACATGTAGGAGTATAAGAGGCCCGTGGCAAACTGCCTCCCAGGTTGGACTTGGTGATATTTTAGGAATGTTTTTTTTCAGATCTCAGGATTCTAATCTGTTAATTTTATCAAACTCCCCTTCAGATTGTCTTGCAATGACTTGAATTAAGTCTGGCTGCTCCTGCCTTTGTCCAGTCTGTCTTATGGGGTTCACAGTCCAACGTGGAATAGTCACGATGTAGCTGGGCCAATGATAGCAGAAAGCAGGGACGGCAGAGTCAGCCAGGGTGGAGATGAAGGATGGGGTCAGTATAAAGGAAAGGTAGTGAAGTCAATGAAGGCTGGGAATAGAGCTCCTGAGCTGAGTGGATAAAGCGAGCATACAAATCAGACGCCTGAACTAGAGAGTAGGACAGCACCCCCTCCATCCCTGATGAAAGGTTGGGGTCAAGGTACAGGAAAGAAGAAAATTTGTTATTAAAATTGATTTTTTTTAATTTTTTACAATTTTATTTAATTATTAAAAGTGTTATAGGTGAGGAAACTAAGGTGCAGAGACATTAATTGCTTCAGTTTGTTTCACTGCCTGCAAAGTGAGGGTAATGATCTGTCCAGGCATCATCCCCAGCCCTCTGCACACTCGTGCCAGCTGTGTGAGCTCTGGAGAAATGTGTCTGGTCAGACACTGTCCAGGCTGCCCTCCCCCAACCGCTGGACATGACTGCGTTTGGGAGACAACCCCAACCCTGATAGAGTGAGGCGCTCTGCAAGACACAGGACCTACCTGCTGCCCCACAGCTGGACACCAACCTCCTCTAGAGAGTCAATGAAATTTTTCACTTTTTCTCCAGATACGTTGCAGCCACACAGTTATTGCTAAGTCAGAGCCTGATAGCAGAGAATTCGCACATACATTTATCCTATAATTATAGCCTTTCACTCATGCTCTGCCTTTGCCTGTCGACACTTGAGTTTCTGACTGGGAAGTTTTTCTCTGACATGAATGACTCTGGGTTCCATGGAAATCACTTAGGAGAAAGAGTAAATATTTTCATTTTGAAGAGTAGATGTGTGTAGTACATACAGTAACAGGAAAAAATGCTTTAAGGTGTTTATTTGCTGCTATTGAACTTTTTTTCCTGTTCTAGAAGATTCTATGATAGAGAACAAACTATTCAGTGGTGTCCCAAGAGGTTAAGACCAGGAAGAAAGGATGGTTCCTACACACACACAGAATTTATACTCACAAAATGTGAATATGAAAGGTTGTGAATGACATCAACCTTTGAGAATGGAATGATCTGTGCTGTGATGTAGTGAGTTCACTATAAGAGGAGGTATTCAATCAAAGGCTCCACATAAGGCTGTTTTTTAGGGATGCTTAAGTGGATTTTGGTGATTTTTAGGCCCACCACATGTATTTTATAGAAAAACAAACTAATGTTTGTGAATCAATAAGTTTTGCATAAGAATAAAAAGAAGCATATGGTCCAGACCAAAAGTCACAGAGCTAGAGCCAGAGCTCAGAACACATCCAGGTCAGGGTCCTTGGATTCTCTCAAAGGATTGGCCTGAGAACTGCGAGGGACCTCCCTCACTGAGCCTTCTGAGCATCTCCAGCAGTCCACGCCACAAGATGCCCCACAAGCCAGTCTGCTGGTCAACCCCGTCATTACTCCCTGTTTCAACCCAGTTGTGAAAACTTAAGATAGAGAAAACCAACAAACGAACAGAATCTTCTTCCTTGTAAACATACTGTTTAACTCAGAATAACTTCACAGAATGTAGAGATGGGCTAATTGCCTTATGTCCCAAATCCAATTGCACACTTTTTACTGGAGGCAAAATGACACTTGTGCACCCACATAGCAGATACGAAATAGGTTATATTGTGTTGTTGTTGTCCTCTTTCTTTGAGGATAAGATTTTATTCAACCACAGTTTTCTAAGAAGGTGGAAATAATGTTACTGGTGTGAGGAAAGATGCCGTCCATCATTTCTTTACTCATATTTGTATCGTTCAATCACCCATACATCCATAAATTCAATGAAGTGCCATAGATTCCCTCTACGAGACAGACAGAGGACAGTGTGTGTTCATCACTAAGTTTTTTAGCGAGTGCTGATACACGCTCTCTGCCACAGTTGTGCTTGCTGCCATTGCATGGGGAGATAGCCCGCCATTGTGCTTCTCACATGACAGAATCCAAGCCTTTGAATACTGCTGGTGAAACTCAGTCCTGTGTGTTAACATAAATGTTACCCATTATCAACCTCAACGACTTACTCAACAGAGCTCATCCAAACTACAATGCTTCCTACAATCAACTGACTCCCACTCGTATTTTAACTGCTCTAAGCTTTCCCCTACCTTACCGACCCAGCCCACCAACACTCTGAGTAGGTGATCTAGCCTCTTACTTCATAAAGAAAGGAGAAGTCATAGAAATAAATTCAACAAACATATTGATCTAACTGTAAGGAAATACTGAGCTTCCCTCAGGAGGTGTGTCATTGGGGGTGTTAGTGTAGTAATGCTGAAACTCTTTGAGGTCTTCTTGAAGAAAGAGCAAATGAGTAGCCTGTGTTAACATTGGGAAGACCTGTTCTCCCTGTGGGAGAGAGAGAAGAAAATATGTGATGAAGAAAGACAATGAAGGATCTTGAGGTGTTAAATTAAGAGGATGACAACAGTTTGGACTTATGATTGAATTTATGTATGCATGTACATACTTTCCCTAGCTCTGTCCACTGAAGGAGCCTAGAGGCAATGACACCCTTGTAGCAAGGAGCACACCTGGGGAAAATGGCTGATTCTATGTTTGGGGTAGGGAAATTTCAAGCCAAGCCAAAAACATCTTGTACCAAAAAGCAAGGAAACTCTCCAAGAATGGGTACATTTAATGGGGCATTTGAAATGGTTTCCCACTGGCCAAATTAGGAAAATTTAAGCCTTAAGAAGAATAGTGACTATAATGGAACAATGAATTAAGAAAAATAGTAATACTTGAGTCCTCACTGATACTTAACAGAGAGAGTAGGAGAGAATCTCTTTCTTATACATGAATGCTAGCTAATAAATATAGAAAAAAGATGCAATTTGAAAATAAACTTTCAGCCACTAATGTAATGATTGATTGAAGAAAGGATCTTCTATTTATGCTCAAGCCATTGCAGGAAACATTCTGGGAGAATGGGTTATTTGCATTTTCTCAAAGTATTGCTTCCCAATTTACTTTTTTTTTTTTTTTATGAGGAAGATCGGCCCTGAGCTAACATCCATGCTAATCCTCCTCTTTTTGCTGAGGAAGACCAGCTCTGAGCTAACATCTATTGCCAATCCTCCTCCTTTTTTTTTTTCCCCCCAAAGCCCCAGTAGATAGTTGTATGTCACAGCTGCATATCCTTCTAGTTGCTGTATGGGGTACGCGGCCTCAGCATGGCCGGAGAAGCGGTGCGTCGGTGCGCGCCTGGGATCCAAACCCCGGCCACCAGTAGCAGAGCACGTGCACTTAACTGCTAAGCCACTGGGCTGGCCCCCCCAGTTTACTTCTTAATTGTGAAGGAAAACAGAGATTTTCCCAATATAATTTGTGGACAGCTCCTCAATCAAATGATGAACTTAGTGTCACCAATAATCATCAGCGCAAACGTCATGTGCCTCTTGATGTGATGCAAAGAGAAGCACAACTAGAGAGCATTCTTGCCAAAAATCTTCAACTGGAATGGAATCTTGGGGGTGGTGCTGGCATCCAGATAGTAATACATTCTGCAGAACAACTGGCCTGGACCCCCAAAAAAATAGGAGGTCTGTTCTAGATTAAAGGAGACTCAAAGGGCTGAAACAGCTAAATACAATACATGATCCTTGATTTGATTCTGGTCAACAATTGGAAACACTTAATGTATCGTGATGGGAACTATATAAATGTTTATTGTATTGCTCTTAAGATGTTTCTAAAGAATTTAAATTTCTCGAAATAAAAATTAGGTGAGGAGAAGAGAGAACACAGAGGTAAGGAGTATAGTTTTCGGTTGTGTACCTACTTTTGAGAGATTTGACTATGCTCTACTATTACCTATATTAAGTCAATTGAAACTTCAAAAACAGAATGTTTGACAAGATGTGGTTACCCAGAGATGATATAGGGTAAAGAAAGGATACAGAAATGAGGTGTTTTCTCCTTTGGTCTATCTCAAACTGGTTGTGTGACCTTGGGCAAATTCCTTAATTTTATTGTTTGACCTGGTCCCTGTGAATAATTAAAATGCATTTGGGGCTGAGGGGTTTCATGAGTGAAGACATAAGGACGTGGAAAACTCTGATGAGGTCTGCAGTGTGCCAGGAGTGGAGGCTTCACAGGGCTCAGGTGCCAGTGAGAGCAGGAGGGTCAATGGTAGATGCAGACCAGGTGTGCAAACCTCTAGATGCCATTACAACAACTCAGACATGGCCCAGCAGCGTGGCAGAGTAGAGGGATGAGAGATCTTTGAGGAGGTGTGTGAACTTGGCTTCCATTTTTTCCAAGAGTCTACTTGTTGATCTATGTTTCTCTTTAACTGCCATGCACTTGGACTAAATTTAGTGTGGACCAAATGCTATAGGAAGGCTACGTGGAAGTGGAGGGGAGACGGATTTGTTGGGAAATTCTTTGAGATGCTTCCTTGCCCTGCGACTGGCTCTGTGTGTTGGAAGACCTCCTGTCCCGTTCTTTGTGATTTACCAGGTTTTTTGTGTTTTTGGTTTTTTTCCTTATGGGATAGTATGTTTTTTTGTGAGTTGAGAGTCATGAGATAAATATTTCCACCAGAAACATAAAGATTTTTCTTCTTCCTCGCTGTGGCAACAGCTTCCTTGACCACTATATCAAGTTATTGGCAGATCCAAGCCCGATTCCTTCACACCAGGCTCCCTACAGTAAGATGTGGCATAGTGTTTACTGGAAGACTTTGGATTCGTGAATGGTTTCAGGGACCAAGACGCCACTGAGCCACAGCATTTCAAAAGAGGATATCCAGATGGCCAATAGACATATGAAAAGGGGCTGAATTTCTTCAGTCAGCGAGAAAATGTAAATTAAAACCACAAGGATAGAACTATAGACTCACCCGAAGAGCTAAAATGAAAAAGATGGACGATACCAAGTGTCAATGAAGATATGAAGCAGCAATGACTCTCATACACCACTGGTGGGAATGTAAATTGGTACAAAAGTTTGGCATTATCTACTGAAGTTGAATATACATAAACCTTGAGATCTGGTAGTTCTACTCCTAGTTATACACCCAACAAAAATGCATACTTCTGTGAACCAAAAGATACATTACAAGAATGTTCATAGTAGCCACCAAATCAAAACAACTCAAACGTCCATCAAAAGCAGAATGGATAAATAAATTGTGGTGTGTTGGAATACTATACAGGAATGAAAATGAATGGACTACATCTTCATACGACATGGATATATCTCACAATATTGAGTGAAAGAAGCCAGACACGAATGCATAAGGGAAAATCTTATTCATAGAAAGTTCTAAAACAAGGCAAACTTGACCTCTGGCTTTAGATGTAAAGGGAATAATTACCTTTGGGAAGGAAAGAGAGGGCAGCTTGGAGAGAGTTATGAGGAAGGCTTCAGACACGATGAAAATGACGGATTTCCTATTGGGGTACATGTGCATGCTTCCGGGATAAGGATTCAGCAAGCTGTGCACTGCTGTGTATGTGTGTTTTATTGTGTCCAAGCTTGCCCAGGGCAAGTCTCACCTGGGCTGCTGTCCCAGCTCAGTCATGATAGGGTCTCCTTCCACCCTTCACATCATCTTGTTTTGGATAGCAAATAATATTCTTACCCCTGTTTAATTTAAAAGTGTCCCAGGTACCAATAACCGGTCTCTCATGAAGAGCTGCAGCCTGGGGGTTGTGTGCGTCGTGGGAAATTCTCCTTGCACTGCCTGCTATGCTGGTCATGGTGTCTGAGCCACATGCTGTCCAACCTTTCCCCTTAAGAGGTATGACACCACTCTCTGCCATCTCTCATCTTCTTCAGGATCCCCCTGTCTTAGTCCAGCTCCCCCATCTCCACAGACACCCTCCTGCTCCTCCCTAGAATGGCCTCCAATCACATTACCATCTCAGAATCACCTCTTCTGAGAATCTTCTCCAGATTGATTTGTAATTTCCACATGGAGTAATTGACCCGTCTCTCTGCCTCGGCACCTACTGCCTTTGTCATTCGTTCAGTGAGTGTCTGGCTTCCATATGAGACTACAAGATCATCACGGATCATACATGTGCATACAGCACCTACTAGAGTGCTTGGCAATTGATAATTCCTTGTGGACTTAAGATATTCGTGAATTCGTTTATTCAGCAGACATTTATCATGTGCCTACTGAGTGCCATTACTGGGGGCACCATAGTGGGAGTCACCAGGGAGCATGAAGAAAGCAGGATGGTTCTGGGGATATGAGAGCCGAAGGAAAGGAAGCAAGTGATGTGACGGGAGCTTTACATGAAGAGGCCGAGGAGGGCTCTGTCAGAGGTGATGTATGAACAGGGGCCTAAAGGTAGACAAGGAACAAGTCATGAGCCAAAGGGAGAAGTTCATGGAGGGAGAAGAAACAGCACATGGAGGTCCACCGGGCAGGGTCCTCACGAGAAGGAAGGCCACAGTGAGTGCGTGTGGTGTGGTAAGGACGCAGGGAAGACGCGGGAGGACACAGGGTGGATGGGGGAGGCACTGGGAGGCCTTTTGATTTTATTCAAAGCACAACAAGAGGCCATCAACAAGTTTTAGGCACAGTCATTTATGATCACGTTTTCAAAATGTCACTCAGTCAGTTTTGTGGGGAGGGGATGCAAAGGGACTAAAACCACCAGAAAAGGCACCTGGGAGGCCGGTGTGGCATTTCAAGTCCCAACTGAGGGCTGGGGCAGCGTGGGGGCAGGGAGGACACAGACAGGGATAGTAACTGAGAAGAGAGTTGGAGGCAGAAAGGATGGTTCCTGATGATAGGTTAACTACGGATATAAAGAAAAGTCAGAAATCAATAACAAATCCTTTTGGCAGACTGTGTGTTTGTTTGTGTGTGTGTGTGTGTGTGTGTGTGTGTGTGTGTGTGTGTGCCTGGCTGACCACCATCCTTGGTGTCCCCCAGGGACCAGCCTGGTGGCACTGCCAGTGCACACACAGACCCAGGGGCCCATCCGCTGACAACTGCAAACGCAGAGTTACTCGTAGTGGCCACACCAGCACTGGTCAGTTCACCTCTGTCTTGTCTGGCGTCCGCTGTGACTTACCTGTGCTGGGGTGGTAGCAGTGGGGAAACACACCCTGTGTTAGAGGACCATGCCCTGCGGCCCCCTGGAACTCTCAGAACTGCCACCAGAAGCCAGTGTGAGGGCAGAGGCAAAGGAGTTTCTTGCCAGTGCTGGAGCTCCTCTTTGATGCCCCCCGTGACCCCTCCTCCCCTCAACCTCCATCTGTCTGCGAAAGAACCGGACTTACCTCCTGAGCCACTGGGTGATGCCTTGGGCAAGTTTCCAGGGTCTAAGCAGAAAGCCGGTGTGGCCCAGACCCAGTTTTTCTCAGCGCCACTCCAAGTAGTGTTCCAGGGGACCCTGCCTCTATCCTTCCCCAGGACGTGGCCAGACCTACACTATCACCCCTTCTCTTGGAGGGTGGGGACGCCTGTCTCCCTTTTGGCCATGGGGTCCAGGACTCTGCGCGAGAACTCTCTTCAGCGTGGATCCAAGGAGCCCAGGCCTCGCCACCAGCACATATGCTGCTACAGCCTCCAGTGACGTCTTTGTCCTGTGGCTGCACGACGTGCAGGGGGCCACTGCGAACACTGGATTAATTGCACCAGCCGCTTTAGCTGAGTGGCTTTCTCTTGGGATTTGCTCTTCCTCCTACGTTTTTATTTATCTGAAGGAAATTGCCATCCTTCTGTTCACAATACACTGGAAACCTGGAAGAAACTCCTCCCATGCACCCCTGGACGCTAACTCCGAAGGTTTCTCAATGCTGCCTCCCTGCTCTCCAACTCAGGTCGGCTCCGCAGTTGGTGGTGATCCCTGGGTGCTCACTGCCTTCTGCCTGAATGAAAGCAGTCCTCTTTGCATGTAAGTCTGTCACCTACAACCCATTCTAGTTCCTGGAGCTAGACTCATCTTTCCATGTCACATGATCCCTCAAAAACAAACAAAATTCTCTCTAGTGACGATGACTTTTTTTTGCTCTTAATTGAAATTTCATTCGCATGATCTGCTAATAGGAGAGATGTTTGAAATTTCTATTAACCGGGAAATTGAGAGTGAAGGCCTTGTTGCCCCTAGCATATAGAAGAAGGCCATGAAATGATGGGTCAGAACGGGCTGGAAAAAGGATTGAAGAGCACAGCGTCTGACTTGCCTGGGGAGGTCAAAGGACTTGGGAGATTTCCGAAGCGCCCATGCCTGAGGTGGCCACCACCCCGCAGCCCCGACCACATGCCCTCTACAGCGCACACACCCGTGTGCCCAGCATCATTCTCCTGCACCTTTTCCCAGTCCATATTTCAGCTGATCTCTTTCCATTTACATCTCGTGGTTTCCTGACGCCCAGACTGGTCAGGAAACCTCCTCCTCCTGTCTTGTGTCCACATGGCCCAATCTTTCCACCATTCAGGACCCACTGGGATATCAGCAGGTCCTGAAAACTTCCATCTCCCTCAGGCAAAAGTTCTGTCCCTCTGACTATCAGAGATTTGTTTCTATAATTCTCACACATATCATTCCTTTTCATCCTGTGGGATAGAGAATTAGTCACTGAATTACCTCCCCCAAGAGACTGAGGATGGGCTTGAACTCCAATCCTCTTCCTTCCTCCTCTGCCACCGCAGCACCTCACACAGTGCCCAGGGAAGGGATCTGTAATTATGTTTTTGAAGGTATGAATTGATAAGTGTCTCCTGATCCTTATGAGGTCCTCAATGCCTCTAGGACACGAAAAACAGTTTGGTTTGGGGGAGGGGTTGTTTCTCACAGTATCTACTCCAAAACACTAGACAAGATGGTGTGGACCATTGATAAAGTCATCAGCTTTCTTCCTATGACCAACCACTCTGCAGAAGATAAAACTGATTAATGCTTGTGTTCTTAAAAGTTAGCACAGGGGCTGGCACAGTGGCGGAGCGGGTAAGTGCACGCGCTCTGCTTTGGCGGCTGGGGGTTCGCGGGATTGGGTCCTGGGCGCACACCGATGTACCGCTTGTCAAACCATGCTGTGGTGGCGTCCCATATAAAGTAGAGCAAGATGGGCACAGATGTTAGCACAGAGCCAGTCTTCCTAGGCAAAGAGAGGAAGATTGGCATCAGAAGTTAACTCAAGGCCAATATTCCTCACAAAAAAAAAATTTTAAAAGTTAGCACAGTATTTTTATTCTTCTCAATATTTTTTGAGACCTAGAACTCCATAACTTGTGCAATTAAAATGTATGTTATTAAGGACCTGTATATCCAAGCCCTGAGGACCACGTGATGAATGGAGAGGGATTTACACTCAGACATGGGCCTTTTCTGGGAGGCGTTTCCTTCCACAACATGTACCACTAGGTGCCAGCGTTGCTCTATCAAAATGACCCTCAAAAAGTGCAGGTGGTCCCCACTTGGATAGGCTTCACATTCTGGAGAAAGGTGTCTTGAAAAAGATGTAGAAAGGCAAAATCTAGTCTGTGAGTGAATGGTTGTAATTTCTGTTTCTATACTTCCATATTATCACATTAAACAATCTAATGAACAAAAAGATTGACTTAAGGGAAGTACAGGTGCTTATTAGGCAGTATTAAATTAGCTTAGAGGCAAAAAGTAAGGAATGATGTCTGCCAAAATACTCTTGACTTTACAAACCAGGGGTGTTTAGTTATTGCTCAATGAGCAAATGCAACATGAACTGAAAGTTGGTATCCAACTTATAACACTGTTTCACAAGGAACGTTCTCTCTCACTATATATATATTTTCCTTTGAGCTTTTCAATAAAATTTTCCTTATATGGCAGCTTAGAATGCAAGTAACTTGTTTCAACATATCTCATACCAGAATAACTATGCTAAAAACATTTTGTCTAAAAATAGTTAATCAGAGGCAAACTGATGCCAAACTCACCTGCATTCTTAATACGTTCTTTCATCTTTGATTTACCTTTGTGTTACAATATGTACAGAACACCATGTGATTATTACTTAGTGATCAGTTTGCTATGAACCTTATTAGTCACAGGCGCTGTATAACTCAGGTCAATGCAGTCACACCTTCCAAAAACTATGCAGAAATGAGGTTTGACATCAGGCGAAATGAAGGCATATGACGAGTACTAGATTTATTGTTTGTGTGTGAGAGAGAACTGATCTTGGCTATGGCAATTGCTTTAATACAGCAGCCAGAAGATGTATGTTTTATGAAGGATAATAACATTGGCAGTTGAACATTATGGGTCAAAATATTCATTGTTAGAAACAGTTGCTAATGATTTATTGCATTCCCAACAGAACAGAGAAGGACATATCACTTTTTGATCAAGGGTCATTTCAGGACAGGTCCTATGTTATCAAGCTCTCAGCAACAGGTTAACATTCAGTTCAGCACACTCCCTGCCATTTAAGGCACCTCTACAGAGAAACAACAAAAACAACAACAAAATGGAATTTTAAGAATCACCGGTTAATGGAGTAATAACAAGCATACTGTTTGCATGGCATATCTTTTTCCATTCTTTTACAGCAAACACATTGTTAGGAAGCTGCAAAACTTCAAAGCAGAGAGAAATTATTTCAAACAGTCCAATGGCAGAGACACGTTCCTCAATCTGAGAGTTTCCTCAATTCTGGAAATCTCTCGTTCTTCTCTCTCTGAATTGTGTCTCTACCAATTCCCTCTATTCTCTTCTCTGGAATCTAGTGAGATTTATATTAAACTTTCTCATTTTACTTTTCATTTGTTTTCACTTTTTTTTATATTTTCAATATCTTTTTCTATGTTCTAGAGGTAATTATAAACAAAAAGTTGTGTAAATATGTCAGCAATTTATTCAAGCATTGGCTATAAATAAAACCAACAATAATAACAATGGTTAATTTTGTAGGGAGCAAAATACCAAGGTGGAAAATTTGCTGGAAAAATAACATGTGAGAGGAAGGAGTGAACAGAAGGAACCCATCCGAAGTTCTGTGCTGTTCTGCAAGCACGTATCGAGAGTGACTCAGGACAGATGCTACAGTACGTTGGCATGGTAAAAGAAGGGCGGGATTCCATATAAGAATGCACCAACGTGTTTGACCATCCACTCATTGAAAGGCCTGTGGGCTGATTCCAGATTTTGTTGGCATCCTTTCTCCAAACCATAGCCTGGAGTTTGGTCTTATAGTGACAAAGAAGCCAATGGGCCAGGCCACTTGAGATGGGTCCCTGTGGTTGCTGCCGAGGCCATCTGGTTGCCTCTGGGCTTGAAAGGGAGTCCCAGGCCTGCGGGAACGGAAAAAGAGGCTTCCAGGCTGGTCCTCCTTGGGGCTCCTGATTGGTCCCCCTTGCTGTGGGTGTCGGCTCACTGGTGTTGTCAGTTAAAGGGAACAACGACTGACTTGAGCTGCCCTCTGTTGCTAGTTTGGGGTTCAGGCAATGCTGGGCCTGAGTCACCTTCTTAACTTGGGTGGGAGCAACAGACGCTGTTGCTGCACTGTTCCTCCAGTCCTGGGGTCCCACACCACTTCTCCTTCCTCTAACCACTTTTCAGGGTTGCCTTTTGTTGTCTCTTTCATTATGTCCAGGGTTTATAGTTGTGTTTAATGAAAAGGAGCAGGGAGAAAGGGTCCCTGTCATCTTGTGTGGACCAGTAGTAGCCTGCTAATACATTTTTAAGTGAATAGATTGGACAGTTTCCTCCAGAAACATAACTTCAAAAACTCATTGGAGGTGACATAGAAAACCTCCATGGACTGATAACCATTCCATTAATTGAAACAACATTGAAGATATTCACAGAAACAGCAACAACAATGGTTGCCTTCATTAAGTGAGTTGTGTCAAAAAGTCAAGGAACCTAAAATTCCAATCTTATACAAGCCTTTCCAGAGGATAAAAAATAAGGAATATTCTCAAAGTTTAAGAAGGTAATACAATTAAAATATAAATTCCAATTTCAGTATGTGGAAAAGAAAAACTATAGATAGAAATTATTAATGGGAATGGATGGCCATATCCTAACAGACTTTCAGCAAACCTAAGCCAACAATATAACACAAAGATAATGTCCCAGTTGAGTTCCTCCCAGGAATGCTAGACTGATTCTGAATCAGATCGTCTATTCCGGTGATACACTACTTTAACGATTAAGGAGAAAAAAACGCGTGATTTTTACAGTTTATGCAGAAAATCATTTGACGTACAAATCTTAGGAATTAGTATAATAAGATGTTATTCTGGGTAATAAGGCATTAACACGAAAACGCTGCTGCCTCCCAAAGAAGGTACTGAACCACACGTAATTTTTAAAAAGGTGGAGCCAATGACATTCACAGCACTCCTTAATCCCTGCATCCACAAGGATAAAAATAGGGGCCACACAGTGCCGTCCTCCACGTGTCTAGATAGAGACGGAAACAACGTGAACCCGCAATAGTGATTTCTACCCTAGATGGCCAATCTTGGTAATAATTGGGAATGAAGACTATTGTGATACTGTTTCACAAAAATAGGACAAAATAAAAAAACTTCTACAAAACAAAACTTTGGTACAAATGTGGAGCAAGAAGAATGCTATTACTTTGAAAGTATTACTGTAAAATGAAGAGACATGCGGCAGAATTGTGTAAACTAGAAAATGCAACTCAATCATCCTGCTCCTATGTATGTGTCCACCCCAGAGAGACAAACAGGGGCACAACGACACAGGCACAAGATGCTTACGGCAACCTCACCTATCGTGGCACCATTGGAAATGCCCTAAATGTGCAGCAAAAGGAGAGAGCTGAGACAAATTGGTACTTCTTCATGCCGTAGATTATTATAAGCATTGAAAACAAATGCCTTAGAAATACATGTCTCAAAATGAAAAATATAAGAAAAAATAGGCAAGTTAGAAAAAGAACCACAGAATAACTTGAAAGAATGTTGGGGTAGGGGTGGAGGTAATAAGAGTAGGGAAAAAAAAGCCGTAAAAGGGTACATAAATCAGGCTACTATTCTACAAATGTAAAAATATGCAAAACAGTTACATATTTTCACAGATTCATATGTCTATGTCATCTATATAAAGTGTTATAAACACCACCCAAGGAAGTGGTAACTTCTAAACGGAAGACAGGAAAAGAGGTCGGTGAAGGCCACACAGGGCAACATTTTTGGCATCTTTCATTTTGTAAGCAGTTAGAGTGAGTAATGATTTTTAACGTATTATGCTTTATATGTGTATATATCTGAAATAGTTCATAATTTAAAGACAAAATATTGGTCAGTCTGCAGCTAATATCAAATCAATTGTCCTGCTCCCTAGAAAGAAATTACCAGCAGATTCCTGCATGTGCCTCCAGATTTTCCTTGCACATGCACACGGGGATACCTCAGTCTGTTTCATACCCTCTCTGTCTCTATCTCTATCTCTGACTCTGTCTCTGTCTCTGTCTCTGTCTCTGTGTCTCTCTCTCTCTCTCTCTCTATCTCTATCTCTATGCCTGCATCTATCTGTATCTGTCTCTATCTCTATCTCTATCCATATCTTTCTTGCTGTAGCTTTTTCTCTACCTTTTTATCTACTTTTCAAGAAACATATGGGAGATACTTGTAAATATAAACAGATACTCTGCTTTTAAAAACATTGATAATTTTATAACGTGATAGAAGTTCTAATTATCACTATAATGGCAATAATATTACCATATAAAATGTATCAAATTGAAGTGTTGTCCATCTTAAATTTATACAAGGTTATATGTCAAATATATTTCAATAAAAAAACAAGACAAAAACCATTTAATAATATTCCCTCAAGCTGTTTCCATGTCAGCACAGGTCGACACACTTCTTTCTTTCTAAGATCCACATCGACTCTCGTGGAGTACGCATGGCATGGTACTCTATCAATTATCAGGTCTTAGTAGATTTTGGTATTCCAAACAAAACTTCCTAGGTCTGCACACTTGTGTGTGAAATTTGTAGGATAAATTGAAAGAAGTGGAATTGTTGTGTCACATAGTTTTCAAATTTTGATAAAAAATAACACTAAATATTATAAAACTTCTTAAATGTTGCTAATGTGAGAGGTAAAATACATCCTCACATTGTTATTTGAAATTCATTCTTTTTTAGTATAAGCATATTTTCATGTCAATTTTATCCTATTATAAAATTCACCCATGAGACTGTCTGGCCTCATTCTTACTAGGAATATATCTGAAAGTTTTTCCATTTTTTTCCATCCCTATGGCTCCATTTACATTTCCTATCTCTCTGCTGGGGTCATTTGGAACACTTGTGGTTCCCTGAAGTCACCAGCATTTTCACTTCATTTGCACAGAGCAATGCATACTATTATTGAATGTTCCTTGAAGTCATTTTTATTTCTCCTTCTCACTTCCAATTTTGTGTACTTGAACATTCTCCTCTTTTTCTTGATTAAGTTGACTGCAGCTTGCCCATGTGGGCACTGCTGCTGTCTTTCTTACTGGCATTTGTTCTTTTTTTCACTCACAGTGGTGTACGTGCTCCTGGAAGGAACCCTCCTGACCCACCATCTCCACAGAACAACACAGGACCTGGCACAAATATCTGCTCAGTGAACCTCTGTGGGGACATTCAGCCATGCATTTCACATTCGATTTGGCAGCAAATCCCTTGTTTTGCTTTTTTCTTATATGAAGACACAAATACTTTCAAACCTCAGCTAATAATGGAGAAAAGATGAACATCATCATCCACTGAAATCTCTACAATTAGGGCATTCATGCTACTTTGAACATTTGAGTCACTGCTCAACACCTGAAAATTTCATCAACCCTAAAGTTTGACCTGACTCTCTTTCATCAGCGCTCAGAGACTGAGGTCCAGATCTGACTCCCACTTACTGCTTGGAGGACCACAAACATATTCCTCAATATTTCTGAGCCTATGTTCTTCATTCTGAAATGGGGATTAAAAATGTATGAAATCAACAATTCAAAGAGTTTATGCATCCCCATGTTCATCGCAGTGTTGTTCACAATAGCCAAGACATGGAAGCAACCCAAGTGCCCATCAATGGATGAATGGATAAAGAAGATGTGGTATATATATATATATATATACACACACACACACACACAATGGAATACTACTCAGCCACAAAAAAGACAAAGTCATGCCATTTGTGACAACATGGATGGACTCTGAGGGTATTACGCTAAGTGAAATAAGCTAGGCAGAGAAAGACAAACACCATATGATTTCACTTATATATGGAAGATAAACAAATACATGGATAATGAGAACAGATTAGCGGTTATTAGAGGGGAAGGGGGTTGCGGGAGGGCAAAAGAGGTAAAGGGGCACATATCTATGGTAACAGAGAAAAATTAGACCATTGGTGGTAAATGCAATGCACCTATAAAGAAACTGAAATATAATAGTGTACACCTGAAATTTACACAATGTTATGAGCCAAGATAACCACAATAAAATAATTTAAAAAAATGTGTAGACCTTTGAGGAAGATTAAATAATGTTTTTAAAGGCAGAGCACATAATCTGACATATATTGAGTACTCAGTGTATGCAATATTTTTAAATTTCTGTTGTAACTATTATTGAAGAAATTCATACCACCTTGCCACCAGAAAGAGCTTTATAAAACATTAAGCAAGGCTGGTACTTTCTTGCTCAGAATTTGCCATCACACTCCATTGCTCAGGGAATAATCTGAACTCTTTGCTCTGCCACCAAAACTAAACTTTGTTTCTCTAATCTCCTCATTAAATTCGGCCTGACCCCTGCCACTTCCTTATTTATTGCTAGGTAACAAATTATCATAAAAATTAGTGGCTTTAAACAGTATTCATCATTATCACACAATTCCTGTGGATCAGGAATCCAGACCCAGCTTCTCCAGGTCCTCTGCATAGGACGAACAACTCATCGGAATTGTCTAGGACTTTCCCTGTTTTGGCACTGAAAATCTTGCATACCAGGAAACGCCTCAGTCCCAGGCCCTCTGGAATGGTTTTCCTGGGATGGTTCCAGTTATAAAATGGAAAGCCCTACATCCCAGACACTCTTCCTCGATCCTGGGCACCCTGTGATGGTCGGTCACCCAAGGTCCCAGGTCTGTCACAGGCTGCATCAAGGTGTTGGCTGAGCTGTGGTCATCTGAAGGCTCCACTGGGGAAAGACCGTCTCTGAGCTCACATGGTTGTTGGCATGATTCACTGCTGTGCTGGCTCTTGGCCAGAGGCTGCCCTCAGTTCTTTGTATGTGGGTCCCTCCACCACGGCAGCTTGCTTCATCAAAGCAGGCAAATCAAGGAGGTGATGGAGAGACTCTGTGAGCAGGGTGGAAGCCATAGTCTTTTATAATCTAATCCTGAAGGGGCATCCTGTAACTTGGCCATATTATGCTGGTTAGAACCAAGTCATTTGTCCAGCACTCCCTCCAGGGGACAACATAACATGCTGGCATGGATCCCAGGAGGTGGGGATCTCTGGGGGTCATCTTAGAAGTCTGCTTAAAACACTCACCTCCAGGAACCTCATTCTAGAGCTACTGAGACCTCAACTTTCCAAGAGACTTTTAGTTTTTTTAATTCTCATTCTTCACTGATACCTGTAATGCCCTTTATTTTACCATATATGAATGAAATATACATATTCTTCAATAATCAAATCCATTTTCATCTCCAATTTATAAATATCCCTGATCTTCATGCTTTTATAATCCCCAGGGATAATTAATTATTCAATCTCTCTTTTGTCATAACATTGTGGGTATCTATTTAGTGGCAATTAATTGTTTAAGTATTTTTCTTCTCTTCTGGACCATCAAGTCCTTAAGGAAAGATCTTTTTAGTCTAGACAGCTACAAAATAATTTCTTTCACATCACACCTGTTCCATAAATACTCCCCCAAAATATCAAAAATTACAACCGTCATTACCACCAACCCCACTGAATTAGTCCTAAAAGAGGGAACATTAGAACTGGCATAACTCCCTAGAAAGGGACGGAGGTGTGAATAACTTAGAGGAACTCCCCAGAAGCTGGAGGGAACCACTTCAGTGGCTATGATTTAACGCTGAGTCACCACTTGGAGTTTCACACCCGACTGTTTCACCTGCACTAGGTGTTTCTGGGGAAAACAGAAAACCTCAGAACTGTTCAACCTCTCGGTGTGTTTCTGAGTAATTTCTCCCTGTACTCAGTCACAGCTCACAGGGTGGGGAGGTTCAGCGAGTCCTGATATGATATTTATTGGTCAACGTAATCCCCTGTGGCTTTGTTGAGACCTGCAGAGGACTCATGGAAACACGGAAGAGATTCGGTGCATCTTTTTTCCTACTCCAGATTTATATATTCAGAAATACTTAACAAAAGGAAGATATTGTTTGGAAAAAGCTGCTTAGGCACACATATCGTAGACTCCTAGAGTTATCGAGAACCCAATAGGTCAACTAGACCAGTGATTTTCAAAACAAAAGTCCCTCCCCTGAGTTTTTGATTTATCTGCTGCTTCAGAGATGGCACAGACTGGAGTCATTCAGGGAAATTAAAAATAAATTAATAAACAAAATAATATCTCTTATTGTACCTGTCAGATTAGTCAAAGCTCAACATTGCCAATCAAAATAAAAGTGGCACTTAATATGAATACAACATCCAGTCCTTATAAGAGAGAGAGAAAATTGTCTGAGCATGTGCTGATGGCAAAGGGGGGATGATCACTGCCTTTCCCAGGGGACAATGCGCTCATGTGTGTCCAAGTTCAACATGTGCAAACACTTTGAGCTTGCGACTCGCCTTCGTACTTTATCTTGAAGACACATGTAAGATCGTGTATGAGGGTAAATAGTCCATTAATTGGTTGATTAAGTATTATGTTATATAAATCAACCCTCTACATAAAACTAAGCAACTGCTGAAGAAGAATTAGGATGATTTATATAAACTGAAATTTCTCCAACATAATATATTATAAAATAAGAAATACTAGTTTCAAATCTCTGTTTCTTTGTCATACAGATATAGATATAGATATAGGTATAGATATAGATACAGATATATACAGTCATGTGTCACCTAATGATGGCCATATCTTCTGAAAAATGCATTGTTCAGTGATTTTCTCATTGCATGAACATTATAGAGAGTACTGAAGGGGAACAAAATTTGCCACCACACAATGTGTCTCTTTAACGTGAGGATTATTTTAGGCTGATTATTTTTAAGAAAAAAAAGACTCAGAAAGCTTTTCTTGTTACCTCCCTCTCAAATGCCTAAAAGAATTCAAATAAAAAGCCTGTCTCAGGAAGTGAGCTAATGTGAACTAGGTGGTGGACAGGGAGGAACCTAGAAAAGCCTGTTTGTTGGCTCCCCTCTGTGTTCTTCTGTTTCTGTGTGGCCAAACACTTGTTTTCCAGATGTTTGCTCCTTTTCACCTACCTGTGAATTGCCTTCCTTCCCTTTGAGGTCCCTGACTCTCTGCACCCCCAACATCTTCTTTTGTCTTTAGCTGAGGGTGATATTTAAGGTGAGGACTTTGGACATTTTAGTGAGTGACTTGGTTTTCCTGGGTTTCTCCCATGTATATATGTTATTAAACTTTTGTTTGTTTTTCTCCTGTTAATCTGTCTCATGTCAATTTAATTCTTAGATCAGTCAGAAGAACCTAGAAGGATAGAGGAAAATTTTTTCCTCCCCTACCGTACTTACACAAACCTAGATGGTACAGCTTGTTACACACCTAAGCTATATGGTAGTAATCTCATGGGACCACCGTTGTGTATGTGGCCCATCATTGACCGAAACATTGTTATGTGGCTCATGACTGTATATATATTTGGATGATGTATATATATCATCAAAATCATTATATATTCACATATATAATGTATAACATATATGTAAATCATCATGTATAATGCCCTAGATATCATATCAATAAAATATATGGTGCATTTTTACACACAGCTGGGTTGTACACTGTTGTATACAATGTACACATTTAAAAAGTGATCTGGAGAAAGAGAGTAACCTGCAGGCCTCTGTCTACACTGGCCAGCTCTAGTACTCAACTTGTAAAATCAATAGTAGCATGGAGGGATTATCTGTAACTTTCTACATTATTTTACATATTCTTTTTATTTTATATGTGTGTGTGTATGTGTGTGTATGTGTAACAAGACTGCCAAATAGATAATTCATATACAAAAATCAAATACATGTTTCTACCACAGCAATAGTCATAAACTGAAAATAACAACAAAAGACAATAAAATGCTAACTACAATAGCAAACAGAAATGTATGGCTGCACCTCGCAGTGAATTTTTGAAAATTTTGCAATATCTTTGTTTAGAGTATAATAAAGCATTATTACACGTATTAAACACATAAAAAAGGAGAAATATACTACATTGCATAGAAAATACTTTTGAATAGATCAACTTCATAAACTGATGTATAAATGGAAAAACTAACTTGAAAATGTATATACAAAAGCAAAAGGTTAATAGAAACTAAGATCTGGTCACTGGTGTGCTCTTTGCTACCGGGATGTCATTTCTGTTAGGCCTTCTCAGCGGACAAAGTGAGGAAATGCAGGTGTGTATGTTTGCAGACAAGTCTATTTATGTTTATTCTGCATGTGTGTGTACATATATATACATATATATATGCTTATATAACATACAAAATATAATATCAATATATATTATAGAATATAACAGAATACTTATAAATACATTAAAATATGTATTAGCAATAGATATTAAAATATAGAATTAAAATAAACATATGTCTATACTGATATTTGTGACTAATCCAATACCACAGTGTCCATTTTGATTTTTCTTCCATTACTGTATTTGTAATTTCTTTCTCTGATAATGAGAATCCTGAATCCTACAATCTACTATTTAGTTACTTATTTGTTATAAGCCACCTTAGAACTGCTAACCCACACACTTGTGTGATATTGTGATTTATAGTAAGAAATATGTACTTGCTTTTAGTCCCCATTTGTAGCACAGAGCTTCTAAAACCTTTGGAATTTTCTAAGTAATGAGAGCCATAAAGATGTTTTTTTTATGTTAATGAGGTGACTTTTGTAAAGCCCCTAAAAATGGGGACTGGTTGCCAGGGAAACCAACCCTGTGATTTGAGAGTTGGAACTTTCAGTCCTGTCCCCTGACCTCCCGGGAAGGGAGAGGAGCTAGAGGTGAATCCATGGTCAATGGCCAATGATTTAATTAATCATGCCTCTGTAATGAAGTTTCCATAAAAACCCAAGAGGATAGGCCTCAGAGAGCTTCCAGGTTGGTGAACATGTGGAGATTAGGGGAGAGCGGCGCCTGGAGCGGGCATGGAAGCTCTGCGCCCTTTCCCCATACCTTGCCCTATGCCTCTCTTTCAACTGGCTGTTCCTGAGGTGCAGCCTTTTATATCCCATTGTGGTTCTAATTTACATTTTCCTAATAATTTATGATGTTGAGTGTCTTTTCATATGCTTATTTGTCATCTCTACATTGTCTTTGATAAAGCATGTATTCAAATCTTTTGCCCATTCTTACTGTGGTTTTTTTTTGGTTTGTTTTCTTATTGTTGAGCTTTAAGTAGTCTTTATATTTTCCGGAAATGTCCTTTATCAGATATGTGACTTGCAGATGTTTTCTCACAGTCTATGGTTTCTTTTTTCATTCTCTTAGTAGTGTCTTGAAAAGAGCAAAAGTTTTAAATTTGATGAAATCCAATTTATCAACTTTTCCTTTTATCAATCATACTTAAATATCATATTTAAAAACTCAAGGTCATGCATTTTTTCTCCTTTGTTTCTTGTAGATGTTTCATAATTTTATGTTTTACATTTAAGTCAATAATTCATGCAGAGTTACTTTTTGTGTAAGATGTGAATCTTTTGCCAATACCAATGTCTTGAGTACTGTTGCTTTATGGGAAGTCTTGAACCCGGGCTGTGTGAGTCCTCCAACTCTGTTCCTCTGTTTCTAAAGTGTTTGGGCTATACTAGTTCTGTTACCAAACCAAAGTGGGTCCACTTCATGATGAGTTGAAATCAAAGCCTTCACCAGAAGTAGTTGTCACACAAAGTAAAATTTATTTGCAGCAAATAGGAGACCGTGTGGAACCATTTCCAAAATTGTGGCTCTCCCTGAGCATGGGACAGCAGAGGCCTTTTATTTCAGATGAGGAATGAATAGGCAAAAGGGAGACGGGCATTTGCTTGCACAGGCTCAGTGGGAAAACATGCTTCCACATACATGGTATGGTAATAAGGCCCGAGCTCCTCCTGGGGCAGAGATATTAGCACTGAAATGAAGTAAAGGATGACTTGAGATCATCTTTTGGCTCATCTGCACAGGCGCTGCTCTTGCATCAGGGCTCAGTCTGGTTCAGGGTGGTTGGTGATTGCATCTCTTATAACAACCACAACAACAAAAAACAATTTGGAGAAACAGTTCAATGCTTCCAGAATCTCCCTTGAGTTCTTCGGGGCAATTACTTGGTGATAGTTCCTACACCATGTAAATTTGAGAGTCAACTTGTCAATATATATAAAAAACCTTACTGGGATTTTTATTTGGATTACATTGAATTTGTAGATCAAATCGGAAGAAAATAACATCTTAATACTATCGAGTCTTCAGATTGATGAATATAGTATATGCTTCCATTTATTTAGTTTTTTTTTTAATTTCTTCCATCAGTGTTTTAGTATCTTGTATTATAATTTTTATTAATTTACAAATACTATTTAAAAATTTCCCTTGAGTCTTCCTCTTTGACCCATGAGTACTTTGGAAGTCTATTGCTGTGATATTGTGATTTACAAGAAATATATATTTGGTTATATTTTTGATATATATTTGTTGTTCGTCCACAGTTCCTGGCTCACAGCTCCCAAAACCCTTGGAATTTTCTGATCCATGAGAGCAATGGGAGCATCTTTTGTTATAACATTTGGTCTCTTGTCCTCAGTGCCTGAAATCTCTTCAGAGTCATAAAGGTAAAACGGGTGTCTTGTTATTCATAAAAAGCCCCTTTCCACCACAACTGGGGTGACTCTTGGAAGCACCTAAGGATGGGGGCCAGTTACCAAGGAAACCAACCATGTGATTCCAGGGCTGGAACATTCAGTCCCACCCCCTGGCCTCCAGGGAGGGGAGAGGGGACTGGAGGTGGAGTCAATCACCAATGGCCAATGATTTAATCAATCATGCCTCCGTAATGAAGCCTCCATAAAAAACCAAAAGATTGGGGTTCAGAGAGCTTCTAGGTTGGTGAACCAAAATGCTATCACATGCCACCATGCTGGGCCTCAAACTCCACTTGGACAGAGGCTCCTTTGTTTGGGACCTAGTCCTATGTATCTCTTCATCTGACTGTTGATCCATATCCTTTAAGATCCTTTGTAACAAATGTGTAATTTAGTGAGTAAACTGGTTTCCTGAGTTCTGTGAGCCACTAACAAATTAATCAAACCCAAGGAGGGGGCCATGAGAATCTCTGAGGTATAACCAGTCAGTCAGAAGTACAGATAACAACCTGCACTTGCTACTGGCATCTGAAGCAGAGGAGGCAGTATTTTAGCACTGAACCCTTAACCTGTGGGATCTGATGATATCCCCAGGTAGATAGTGTCAGAATTGACTTGATTTGTAGGACACCCAGCTGGTGTCAGAGAATCACTAGGTGGTGTGGGGAAAACCCCTTCATACACATCAGAACTGAAAATAGTGGCCAGAACCTTTAACTGCTCATTTTCAAAATAATAAGTATATTCCAGGTATCATTTTCTAGTTTAATTCTGGATTCTATTCTAGAATCATTCTAGAATTCTAGAATCGTTGGTTCTAGTTTAATTCTGTTGTGGTCTGAGAAAATTCTCTGTGTGGTTTTTATTCTTTTCGATTTGTTAAGGTGTGTTTTATGGCCCCAAATGTGATCTGCCCTGATGAATGTTCCCTGAGCAATTGAGGAGAATTGAGCAGTATTCCACTCCTGTTGGATAAAGTGTCCTATAAATATCAGTTAGATCAAGCCAGTTCATAGCACAGTTCCAGTCATCTATATCCTTAACTTCTTTTTTTGTCTACTTGTTCTTTCAATTATAGAGAGAGGAGTGTTGAAGTCTCCAGATATAATTGTGCATTCATCTATTTCTCCTTTCAGTTCTATAATTTTGTCTTACATATTTTAAAGCTCTGATATTAGGTGCACATACATCTAGGGTTATTATGTCTTCTTAAAAAATTGACTTGTATCAATATGCAATCTTTATCCTCGATACTAATTTTGTTTTGAAGTCCACTTTGTCTGAGACTTCAACCTATCAATCATAAATATTTTAAATTCCCTCTCACAGTTCCAACTTCAAAGTCTGGCGCTGATGACAGCTCTGTCTCTTCAGACTGTGTTTCTCTTTCTCTATCTTTCTGTATGCTCGTAATATTTTGTTGAAAGCAATAGACGTTGTATAGAACAATAGATAATGAAATAAATATTTTTGATGCTTGGATATGAGCACAAATTTCCCTCTGCTGGGCGTCTGGTGGGGGATTTATGTTCACCTATTCAAGAGCTGGGTCCTACACATGGCTTTGGGTCTCCTCTCTGCGTGTCCTCTAGAGGGATGTCTCGGGCAGTGTTCTGGCTTCCTTCTGCTGTTGGTTTTCACAGTGTGCGCTCATGTGGTGCTGGGGCTGGTGGGGGCACATTCTCTGCTGTTCTCAGGAAGCCTCCTGTTGGCAGGTGTTGAGAAGCTGAGTCTCTGGCATGGCAGTCACAGATGCTTCTGTGCTTCCTCTGGACGTAACTCCGGGCCTATCATGGATCCTGGCACTCCTCAGGGTACAGCTATTTTCTCTGTTCTCCCACAAGTGAAGGCACTTCTAAAGTGTTCACAGGCACTGTCTTGTGTCTGTGGTCCTTAAGGAGATAAGAGCCATGGGTCTTTATGAAGATTTGACTGCTATTCCCTCCATCAGAGTGTACCCCATGGGAAGCTTCTCAAGATTCCCCTGATATCCCCATCTTTTGGGATCTCTGAAGTAAAAGCATGCAAGTGGAGGTGGGGGGCAAAATCCCCTATGTCTGAAACCCCCAGGGCCTCAACCACTCGTGCTAGTCCACACTCCTCCTTGAGTAGTTCATTAAAAGTTTCTAGCTCAAATCTCCCTCCTATGTTATATGGCATCTGGCAGCATCTGCTCCAGGTAAGCATACATTCAGGTACTAGACCTGCTTCTCCCTGCAGACACCTATCTCTCTCCACTTTTCATGTTGGTCATTTGCCCTGCGACCTCAGTTCTCTCCTGGGTTCAAGAAAAGTCCTTAGTTTGCAGATTATTCAGGTTTGTTCTTGCAGTAAGACAAGGAGTGACACTGTTTCCAGCTCTCTAACTCTCCCTACACTGGAAGCCCACACACCCTATCACATACAAAATACTCACCGTGAAGAAGTCAAGACCAAATGGTCTTTGCAGTGCAGCACTTTTCTAAGGGCGCCACAGATGCGTTAATGGTAAACGTGATGTGATAGAAAGAGCATTGCACTTAGAATCAAGAGATAGTTTTTCTAGTTTATTCCTTTTATTTTCTAGGTTTGTGACATTATATATTTTGCCATAATTCTGCAAGTCTCAATGACCTCCTCCGTAAGATTATTGGGATTCCTCACGGTTGCATTGCAGAGAAAGTTTCACAGCCGTTTGACACTCCTCTTTTCATTCTGTTCTCCGTGCCACCCTATGGTGTGGACAGAACAGGGATGAGAATCCCGTTTCACTTCATAGAGAAATTAGGCCAAGTGAGGCTAGGGACTTGCTTAACGTCATTCAACCCCAAAACAGCCCACTGAGGAACCAGACTTGTGACTTCTGCCCCACAGTTCAGCTTACTTTACCTCAAAAAGAAAACATCTTGAAAACCTAAATTTGTGTTCTAGCGGTTGCTTTATCCCCAAGAATGCTAGAACCTTCTTTAACTTTTCCTGAAGACCTCCTATAGAAGAGATTTTCTGAAACCTTCAATCTGCCAACCCAGGGGCTTGACTGGAAATCACTGTGGGAGCCGCATCACAGCTTCAGTCTGACTCACTATTTCCAACACGCACGTCCATTTTTCCGGAATTTATAACCCAATAGCGCATTTCTTCATTGTGGTTATAACTCAATTTGTAGTCCATGAAGAGACTAGCTTATGGATGGTTTTCAAATACAAAAATAGGAAACAAAATTTCCATGACGACTAAGGTAATTTGCTCTGCTAGTGAAATTTCAAAAATTCTCATACTTCTTAAGGGATAAAGCACTCATTTAGTTTATTGTCACTGTAAATATTCCAGTGAGGTAGAATGCAAGGACTTGAAGCCAGATGGATAAGTCCAGAGTCCTTCTCCCATCTGCTCCCACACTCCCATCCTGTGCCTCCAGAGGACGGCTCTGGTTTCTGCTCTGAAAGCGTTTTTTAGCAGTGCACACTGTCTAGGATCACAGAATTTTCTGCTGCAGCATCTATTTCTATGAGCTTTCCACTGAAGTTACATGTGGAAGGCAATGAACTCCATGTGATTTTAGAAAAGCTCAAGGAGCTTATCACCTGAATAACAGTTCAGGGTAGTTTTCTAGGCTAGTGTGGTAGATTTTTAGCAGGCATTGTCTTCTTTTTAAGACTATATTAACCGACTTTGTGTCTTCATATATCCAAATGCCAGTGCAGCACAACTGTTGTCTTAGTACCGAAAACATGTCTGGTGTGTGTCTCAGCAAAACTCAACAACAAAAACAACAGCAAATTCGTGTTCAGATTCTTTTTAAAAGCAATTTTCTTAATGCTAAGATAGTATATCTTCACTTTAGAAATTTTTAAAAGTACAGATAGAAAAAAAATAATAATAAAAATAAAAATGACACACTCTACCACTTAGATATAATTAATAATTTTAACAACTTGGTTTGAATCTTTTATTGGGCATGGTTATCATATTTTATGATATGGTGTTTGTTTAATATCAGCATTCCTAATATACTAGAAGAGGTTTGTTTATGTAAATCCTCTGTATGTGTGGAATCATTTACTGGAAATATTTTAAGGGACCACCTAGTATTTGAGGGGCATGGTGATAGTTAATGGGGATTAAATGAAGGAAGAAAAGGAGGGAAGGAAGAAAGAGAGAAACAGAGAATGCAAAGCAAAGGAGAAGGGGACCAGAAGAAAAGAGGAAAGAAAAGCAACCTCACAGGTCCTCTATCTGAGAGTGCCACCATGTACGAGGAGGCAAACACACACTCACCAACACTGATAATATAAGTCTCTTGTTAAAAAGGGAAGTCTGTGCAAAGGACCCAGGGCAGCTGACCTGTCCAGAGAGGCCGTGGAAGGTTTCAGACTGTAAGTGTTACCTGAGATGGATCTTGAAGTATGCAGTTGGCTTTTGCTTGCTGGAGAAAGTAATAGTGGGAGGTTGAGGAAAAGGAAGTTACTTTTAAATAACTGTTCTGTGCTTTTGTTGGGTCTCCTCTTATTTCCATAAAATTAATTTTATTTGAATTAAAAGTTAGTAATATTTCAGGACTCCTTACATGCAAAATTCTTCAAAATGTATTTCTCAATTCACAATCCCATTGGTAATTTATTTAGGGCAATGAATCTAGCATGTGTGTGCATGAGTGTCTTTATGTTTGGAGGGAAAAATGAAATTCAAAACAGCATATTTGATGTTACAATATAATCTATGATGAGAGAATGTAGAAATATCAGTTTTAATATGACTTTTAAAAAGTAAAGCTTAACGAAAACTTCTTAGAGTGGAAATACTAAAACAATATACAGTGACTCAAAACTCTTATCTTACCACACAGTGGGAGGTCTAGATCAGAATTTAAGCAAGTAGAGAATTGAGCAGGGTTTTATTTTTTTTACTTATCAAAAAGGCATATGAGCAAAAACGCAAAAGCTTCCTAAAGTGTACAAACTTCACCACAACTAGTGCTGTTTTGATTTTTACTGAAGTATAAAACAATAATTCATAATGATTATTTACATATTAGCAATAATTTGCTATTTACATAAATTCTATTTCTGTTTGTAAGATTAAGCAATCCATAGCCTTCGCCAGGCTATTTCTTAGGGTTTTTAAATATTTCTCACTCAGCTTTGTACTTGTTCTCAGTCTGCCCCTTTTTGTTTTTGGTGAGGAAGATTGGCCCTGAGCTAACATCTGTGCCAATCTTTCCCTATTTTGTATCTGAGATGCCACCACAGCGTGGCTTGACGAGCGGTGTGTAGGTCCACACCTGAGATCTGAACCTGCAAATCCCAGGCCGCGAAAACAGAGGACGCAAACTTAACCACTACGCCACAGGGCTGGCCCCTTGGTCCGCCGTTTTTAATCAGAATATCCTTTATACCATAGTGTTTTCCTATACATTTCAATTTAATATCCCTTATAATCCAGAAGGTTTTATATATACATATAGTCAAATTTATTTAAAAAGTATGTGTGATGTTTTTTATTGCTTCAATGCTGAAAAGATGTTTCACTGCATATATGTTTTCTGATGGATTTTAATGTAAATATGATTTATTGTTCTCTTTTCTTGACACTGATGCTTCCCAAATTATCTGGGAGGCAGGACCAGGGTTTATTTCTTTGTATTAATTTCCATATGTGATATAGACCAATTTTTAAATAATATGCAGCATTAAATTGCCATGGAAGTTTCTCTTCTGCATTTTTCTTGTTGCTGAGAGCACACAGCTAGCATCAGCCCAACAGCACAGCGGAGCTCCTGACGGACTGGCTTGTCCTCTCCTTGGAGGGCCCTGACCACCCCTCTTCTATCATCTACTGATGCTCATGCAAAATATTGGTGCTGAAAAAGAATTTACGATGTGACTTGAGGAGAGAAAGTTCTCTTTACTCATATTTCCTAAAATATCTTTGCCCCAAATCTCAAAAATTCCAACACTTGAAAAGTCCTGGTTTCCTAGAATGCAGGAATTCCTGGAAGGCTGTCTGACAGATGGCGACGCTCTTTCATGCTCCTTAACTCATTTTATTGTAACAAAAACCCATTTCAGTTGGCAGGGGGCTATTCATTACTCCATTTTACAGTCAATAAAACTGATTGGCAGGTAGTTTGCCCAATGTCTCAAAAATAATAAACACCAAAGCCAGGTTTGAGGCACAGATGTTTCCAGACTCAAGAGATTTTCCTTCTCTGATACAATTCAGATTAAAGGTGGTAAATTTTGGTTTCTGCTTTTAAAACACAGAAAATGTATGGCGAACTTTTGTTTCCCTAGCTACATAAGAATAGAATTATTCATTTTCCTCATAGGCCTTTTATTCTGCATTGGAATTCGTGGCTCAGATGTTTTCAATCATATAATACAAATTCGGTACTAGGACTTGGGTAGATGAAATAGTTGGAACGTTTGCCCCAAATTCCCCAACACTTATGAAATCGGTGTATCAATTGTCTCATAAGATGCTTATGCTGTGCATTCTAGCCTTTTGGCATGGTAGCACTAGCCGGCCAGCACGCACATTTCCGCAGGTCCAGAGTGGTTCTGAGCAGCGTGAACCGCCCTGCATCTGCTCTTGAAGGCCAGCAGCCAGAGCCCTCTCTGCAGCGTCTCTGCCTCTCCGCCTCCACCCTTCTGCCTCAATATCCTCCTTCCTGTCCTGCACCACGGCCGTGCACTCTGGCCCTTCCTCTGTTCTGTCTCTTTGCACCTCTCTCTAGCTTGTTCCTAGATGGGTTTATTCTCCAGGTTCTGTTCTTGCTTGGATCTCTCTCCAGATGCCTTATTCCTTCTGTTTGTTGTAACTTCAGTGCAACTTCGACCTTTTTCCAGAGCTCAATAACCAGAGCTCCTGCGGCCTGTGGACACGTCGATCTCGATTTCCATCCAGAACTGGACTCACTGTCTTCGCCATCTGCTTGTACTTCCTGGGGGTCCTGTTTCGGACACTGTCCTGAGGGCTAACGTCCTCTCTCTCCCACCTCTGAGAAGCATCGAAATCTCAATATTTCTAGACAAGGTGATCTTTATGAAACTGAGTCGGGAGAGAGGAAGGCTCCCCGGGGGGAGAAACCTGCAAATGCCAGGCTGCCATTCCCCATGCAGGGCAGGTGAGGTTCCTCAGAGATCAAGGGTGAGGGAGTGGCCAGAGATTTCAACAGACCACTGAGCAAGAAAGACACGTCGGAAGAAGGGTTCTCTCTCAAAAGTGCCGTGAGGACAGGGACATTTTCAGTAATGGGTTAGGGACAAAGGCCAGATTGCACTGCGCTAAGGCATGAACGAAATATAAGAAGATGGAAACAATTAATTTAGGAATTTTGGCTATGGAAGGACGAGAGACCGAGAGAGAGAGAGAGAATGAGAGAGAGAGAGAACCAGGGTACTTCTATGGCATAGAGCATAGAAGAGATTAAGAAATCTTTAGTCATATTTTAGCAGAAATTACAAAAATGGGAATCTTCTGTTTTCAATCTTTGTTTTATACTTTCATAACATGTTCTGAAATGTTTTTCCATTTCATTGATTGCCCTTCTAGAACATGTGTAATAGCAGTTCTGTATTTCATTCAATGAATGAACCGAACATTTAATTGATTTCCTATATTTAACAGTTCAGTTATTTCTTGTTCTTTCCATTACCTGAATAATGCTGTCAGAGGTACCTTCATAAATTACATCTTTAGGACATAACAACTAGAAACAAAGTTATTGAATACAAGCGGAAACAATTTTGGAAAGATTTTGGTATTGAAAGCTGCCCTCTTGAGAATTTATAACAAGATACTCTCTCAATAATATCCCTGCATCTTTCCTAATTTTGAAATTATTATTTAAACACGTATTTACACTCTTGATTGAAGAAATAGTTTTGCTTTAAATTGAATTTATTTAGTTATGGATGCTATTAAACATCTTTCATGTTTTTGTCCGTTTATAATTCTCTGAATTTTTTCCTGCCCTTTGCTTGTTTGTCCATAGAGATTTTCCTTCTGGCTGTTGGTATACAAAATCCCTTAAGGTTACCAAGCCACTGTGAGTAATCTTGTTTTTTGTGATTATCAGAAAAACCTGAAATATGAGTGGCTCAATCAAGAGAGAAATTTGATTCTCTGTGAAGTGAAAAAATTCTGGGGGAAAGCAGTCAAATGCTCATATGGTGGCCCCAGGGGCCCAGGTACCAACCTACTTTCCCGCACCATAGACCTCCACATGTGGCTTCCACATTCAGGAGTGCCTTGTGGGCCAGCTCAACTGCTGGGGCTCTAGCCATCACCTCCACCTTCTGGGACATCAGCAGAAGGAAAGAAGAAGCAGCAGAAGCAGAGTGAGCTTGCTCCCCCTCTTTTAAATATCTTTCCTGGGAGTCCTCCCAGCATGCCTGCTCACTGGACAGAGCTTGATCACTGGACTCGCATAGCTGCCAACGTGCCCAGGAAATAGAGACTTTTTTCCCAGAAGGCGGTGTGTTCAGACAGAAATTGGAGTTCTGTCACTCCAGTTTTCTTATGCACATGTTGTGGGGTTTTTTTTCCTGTATTTATAGGATTTGCTATCTTTGTATTGTATTTAATTATGCAGAAGTATCACTTTAAAATGTATTTAGGTAGTTAATCTCTTATGTTTTCTGATATAGAGCAACATTTAGATACTTCCTCTTCATGTCAAGGTTATATTGACATGCATTTTTCTCTTGCTGTCTTATAAGTATCTTTTCCTTTCAAATTTGAATCTTTGATCCACTTAAGAGTGTATTTTGGTACATGCTGTAGTGTTAAATAAATACATACATTTGCAAAGATTAACTATTCTCCCCCGTGCCATTGATGATATAATCCATCTGTTCATGTGAGCACATCTCATCTCCTGCTCACCAACACCCCGAGCTAAACCACCACCTTGTCTCCCCCTGGACTCTGGGACCCTTCTGCTGAACATTCTCCCTGCTTCTGCTCCTGCGTCTCCCCACAGCCACACCAGAGCAATCCTCTACAAGGAAATGTGGTACCACTTCTTTATTAGAGCCACACTGTCTGCTCTTCACACTGAGAGAACCCCCCCCAAGTTAACAAGACCCTGTGCTGTGACGACACCTGCTGTGATTCTCTCTTGTGGCCGTGCTGGCTCCCTAGTCCCTGGTCCTGGTCCGTGGTCATGGTCCTGGTGCTGGTCCCTGTTCCCTAGTCCCTGGTCTTGGTCCCTGGTCCTGGCCCCAGTCCTGGTCCTGGTCCTGATCCTGGTCCACTTGCTGCCAGAACACGCTTCCCGCCCCTTCTCAGACATAACTAAGAACCTGACATAATCGAGAAGGCTCGGCTTTTTTATGGGACTTAACAAATCTCTTAGTTTTTTCGTATAGGCCCTATGTGTTTCTTAAGAAATTTATACTTTCACACTTCTCTGCTGATCATGAATCATTTGGTTGATGAAAAGCACCATTTTACGGCCTCATTGTCTAATAGATTTTGACTACCACAGAAGGAAGTTCTTTAATGTTTGTATTTTGTTTTTAACTGAGCACATCTCTGAGCTCACTTATTGGAGTCGTTTTCAAATTTCTCTCCACAGTTTTCCAGGAAGACCATGATATCATCTGGCAATAATAAGTTTGTCTGCCCTCCTTTTGGAATTCAATTCATTTAGTTATTGGTTTTGTGTTTTATTTCATTCCCTAGGATTTTCAGAATGACGCTGAAAAAGGGTGGTGATGGCAGACCCCCTCCGCTGTCTTGGATTGGAAGGTGACCACATCGAGTGTGGCATAGTTCCGGGACATGATTGCTTTAGGCGGATAAGAAATTGGATTGCAGAGTAGCACCTGATTCCTAACTTCCAGGTTGTTATCTAGAACGGCCACTGACTCGAATGCCTTCTTGGTCGTTTTGTTTTCTTGACGTACCTTGAATCCCAGAAAAAATGACCTTGCACTACCTCTAGGTGGAACCAGAGATTCTGAGTGCCAACAGTCCTTCACGGCATTTTGGACAGTCTCTCCTAAAGGCTTGGATCCTCTGCACAATGTCCAGAGTGTATCAGCCCCACCGGAGCTGTGGTCATTCCTTGAGTGATCATTCTAGAAGCTGCCTAAGTGTTGATAAAAAGGTCTTTGTTCATTCAAGCTAGTCTCAGGGACAGTCGCTTTTTACAAAATGTACCTCATGGGAAGTTGAAAGGTGTTTCCTGAGAAAAGAATGCAATAATAAAACAAACCCCAGAAGTGCTAGGTGGAACAGCTACAATGTTCTTTCTTAGTTGTAGACATCCTAGACCTTCAACTGCTGACGCTCGTCGTGAGTCACCCAGAAGGAAGCGGTGTGAGCACCGTCCCCACCGTGAGGCGGGCACACCTCGCCATGCTCCAGTCCCGACTCGTCCACTGCCACCCGACGCTGAGACACTGACCCAGAAGCTTCCCTGGAGGGGAGGAGGGGAGGGGGATGAAAACCCACATTGACGAGCGCACAGTTCCCAGAGCACAGCCCTGGAGGACTTCAGCTGCTCTGTCTTGTTTCATCAGCAAACGGTCCTAAAGCTCGGCAGGATGATCTCGCTTGCTGACGTGCCGAAAGAGAAGCGACAGGGGCTGACCTCACACAGTTCAAAGGCAGCGGGCTTGCCTGCAGCCCGGGGCCTCCCTCCAGGCTCCCACACACGTGAGCGCACCCCACGGCAAGTGCTAATTTACACGGCTTTCTCCCTGGTAGGTTAAGAGTTCTCCAAGGGAAAGGCATTTTAAGGTATTTTTTTTTATCCCGAGCAGCAAACACTGCCTAAACCAGCGCAGGCATGGGCCCTCTTTTTCATATAACCCGACACATCTCTGAGCTCATCCATGGCTTGCCCCCCTCGCCTCACCTAGGGCTCTGCCACTGTCTGATTTTATTTCCTCAATGATGCCGCACAAATGCTTTGTTGCCTGCTTCCTACTTTGCCCTTTTTGTAGAAACATGCGACCAGAGGAATCTTGCTGAGGTTATGATGTTGTGGTTATGATAGTCACACTTCTCTGCTGATCATGGATAGTTTGATTGATGAGAAGTATCATTTTACTTTCTCTTTGTGTAGCGGAGTTGACTACTGCAGAAGAAGTGCTCACAGGGTACCGTCAGTGACTGTGCATCCTAGAAGGCACGGGTCTTGAGTGAAGGTGGTCATCTCGTCACCTCAGAGCTGCCGGGTCAAGGAAGCATCCAATCTGTGTGCATCCTTGGAGAGACATGCCCACACCATTTACCATACTGTTCTCTGCACAGGAACACCCCCCTCCTTTAGGATGCTAACTTCACAGCAAGACACTTTCTGTGCCTGGGATCCTCTTCCTGGGTGTTCCATTTACTTACTGCTTTTTGGCCAATAACGTAAGACTTAATGCGGAAAGAATAATGAGTTATCATGTCTCACAGTTCTGTGGGTGGACTGGGCTCAGCTGGACAGCTCTGCTTGGGGTCCAGCTGTGGTCAGACCTGGTGACCAGTCATGGAAGACTGAAGCGGGCAGAACTCCCAGATTGCTCATCACATGTTTGCTGGTTGGTGCTGGCTGTCCCGTCAGCTGGGGAAACGAACTGTCCTGGTTTGCCTGAATTGTTCGAGTTTTACTGCTGAAAGCCCCACATCCGAAGACACCACCCCTCTCAAGAGAAAAGTCCTGTTTTCAGTGATTAGTGCAGAAGATAGGAGTAAAAGTACAAAACCAATTTTCAGCCCACAAAACACGGGCTGAAAGCAACAATGATTTTAGTGCCAAATCAGCAGTGTAAATTATCCACATTTCATAGCAGATACTGCTTCTGTTTTTCCCTCTGAATACTGATATTGGCAACCAGGATTTGCAGGATCCAACAAGGGGTCATCCATTACATCAGTTCTATGATGTGAAATTAAGTGTGTAAATTAAATGTGTCACACTCAACAGTCTGCCTTTGATTTGCCTGTGGATTAACTGCTGAGTTTTGCATTGAGATAGCGTGAGTTTAGTTTCCACCATGTAAATGTTGTGACTATGCTTTCTAAGGTTGAAGTAATGAAAATAAGAATGATTAAGGTACCAATGCCAGCACGACCCAGACATCACCAAAAAAGCCTGCAAATGACTGTGCTAGTTCAGTAACAGATGGAAAGGCACGCAGCTGGATCAGGGAGGTAAGTAACCAAAACAGAGCATATTACACAATGTGCAGTAAAGAATTTGGATGTGAGAATACATATGAACACTGGACCTTGCAAGTCCAGGATGAGATACACAAATCTTTCTAAATCAATCAAAAGGTTATTTTTGTCTCTGCTAAAAACACCAATGCTTAGAATTGGTGGCTGTGAAATAGTGTGGTCACACCACACAAGCAAACATGCATTATTGCATCATTCCCTAGATTTCTCTGCAAAACTGAGTAAAGCTACATTTCCTGATTCAGATTGCAACCAAAACGTCTTATGGGCCTACACGGGGGAAACTGTGATAAGAAATGTGTTGGTGCCTTGCAAGTCGAGCTGATTCCGTCAGCTCTGACTGACGTGTTTCCACCTAATGTCAAGTGATACCTGGAATCATGGCAAGGAAAAGTGCCATCCCTGGTTCATAGGTACTTGGTGTGAAAAATGGAATTTCAGATCATCATCTTCATTTCTATGAAAATTTTAATAAAACTGCAGAAAACATAAAACAAAAGGTTGTTGGTTTCTTGTCCAAATTCAATCTAGACTTTGCTCAAATCTCTACATATTTGGCCGACAGTGCAGGGTGATTTTAGCAAATTGAATTTATCCTGTCAACTTCTTACCAAAGAAAATGGAAAGGTCTTACCTGCTAGATACTAATGTGCACACCTTGAACACAACGCTGCTAAAAAAGGAGTGCAATGTGACATCTCAAAGGCACAGATTTACAAGGAGGTGGTGATAGAATATTTTACCCAGAGGGAGCAGAAACTGACTCTGGAGCAGAAACTGAATTATTAAGTTGTCTTGGCTATTTGCCTGGCACTGTGCTCAGAATTTTGTGTATTTTATCCAATTTAATCTTAGTATTAATCTCTTAATGCAGATGGGAAATCTGAGTAGTAACTGGATGAACCAGACTGAAGTTATACAGCTACCAAGGGGCAGGTCTGTACCTGGAATCTGAGTCCAAAGTTATATGACTCCAAGAAGTTACGTTATCTGAGAGATTGAAAAAATTTTCTATTCTTTCTTCTAGTCAAAATTCCTGGGTGCCAAACTCACCATAAACCAGTAAAAGACAAGTGCAAAACTCTGGGAAATCTGAGCATCACATCCAGAAGACAAGCGGTGGCTATCCTTGGTCCGTTAAAAGCTTTTACAGCATTGTATGAGAAAGATGAACACATCAAAAGGAAAACTGGAGGGAATGCCTAAGGTAGCCACTTACAAATGACGATGTGTAAACAGACAGGGAAGGAAGACATGCTCAGCAATAGCCTCGAGCATTCCATTCAACCTTTCTGAATCTGGTTTCCTTACCCAAAAAGGGACACCATAGTACCGACTGTAAAAGCCAGTATGAGAACTAAATGTACTAAAACGAATGATGTATGACCAATACTTAGCAGTGTGTCTGGTGTCTGGTGCCTTCCATAGAGTAAGACCCCCGTAAGGGGAGTATATTGGATTGGCAAACACTTACATACTGATTAGCTCCCTGGTATTGTTTCTTTTTCTGGAATGCCCATCTTCCTTCTCATCCAGTACTCCACTGGGTGTGAGGATGACTGGTGTTGACTTGCCTGCAGGGCTGGAGTTTGAGATGTGTCCCACACTATCTCTAAAGACGACGAGGGGTAACTCCAGACACTGCTGAGTCGGTGGCCACGTAAGAGGATCAGAGTGGCAGAGAGGAGGAAGTAGACCTTACAACCTAAGTCATCACCACGACTTTAAGTCCAGCTATCAAGGCTCATGTCTACATAAGGAATCTTAAACTAGGCATGAAGGCCAACACTGTAATAAAGCATAAAGCGTCACTATAAGTTCATCTTGAGTCAGCCACGGAAATTCAGTAGGAAGATGAGCAGAGTTAGTGTTGGTTAGTGTGAATTGAATCCCAGTTCTGCCAGGTACTTGCTATATGATCTTGAACAATATAGCTACACTTCTAAGCCTTACCTTGCTCATCCATAAATGAGTTAATCTCTGCTTCACCGGGTGATTTTAAGGACTAAACAAGATAAGGTCTCCAGCATGATCTGGAGTTGTATGGAGAAGTAACAAGATCAGGGACAGGGACATTAGAGCTTGAAAACCAGCTCTGCCTCTACTGGCAAGTCACAGATGTCCCCAACTGATGTGTACTTCTATGTAAATTGAGGAGCTTGCTTGTGGTCCCTCATCCTCACATTGTCTTTAAGGCCTGAGAGTCCCAGGGTGTTCTGAGTGTTAGAGTGAGCACAGGCAGGTTCTTAAACTCACTTCTTCTGGAGGCACAGCCTACAACCCCCTTCTGTGCCGAACAGTACATTACAGCTCCACAGATGGACCAAGTACTGTCATGGAAACTATGACAACGGCTCCAAGGTGCCAAGTGAAATATAGCAAGTGATATACAAGCCAGATGTGTGCTGTCTAGACAATTTAAGATCATGACCAAATCCAGTTCCACAAATCAAATTATCTGCTGTGCTCCATCCCACGTTTCCAGCCACAAAGAATCACTTAGAAGGAGACACGGTGTCTACATTTTCCTGCCCCCAGATCCCACTCCATTCATGAAACTGGAAGGTCTGACATTGCCTCAGACACAATTGCTAAAATAAAATTTAACCTCAACATTGCATACTGTCATAAAAGGAATGAGTGGCATTCTTAGAAGAGGGTCGAGGAAAACAATTGCCCATCTGTGGCTCTTCAGGAACAATGGGAAGCAAAAGCTATGTGCAGGAAGTCAATGTGTCCTAAACATGGACTTTGGAACATTCTTTAGTGCTGAATCAAATAATGTGATAGCTTTGGTTGTCTCTGACATTTCTGTTGGCCTGCAGGCTTATTCATCTCTGCCAGGCCATCATGGAGAAGTCTGGGAAATATCTGTAAAACGTGAAGTCTAGGATTCCATAGAAGAATCTAGGTTTGTTGAGGATTAAGAGAGACAGTTGATCTGGAGCAGACTAGATTCTAGTCTAGATATCTTCTGGTTGTGTAAACTTCAACAAGTCAATTCTTTTCAATGGTCAAACAGAGATAATATTTATAACGTAGATATAGAAAGAGTTATGTTTTACCAGATATACATATACACACACACACACACACACTCACACACACACATATTTCGGTTAAAGTTAAGACTTCTAACAACCTTCCCTGCTAATAATGAGTGTCTGCATGTCCTGAAAAAGGGAAAAAGAGATTGGCCTCAGAGATAATACAGAAACATCATAACATGAAGTTGCCAGATGACAATGATGTGCACGTGAGCTTTGTGTAGTTTCCTGGTTTGTGCACCTCAATGAGCAACTGTTTTCTTCATCTCAGGATGAGCTAAAAGAGAAGAAATACAGATAAAGTACAGCTTTCCTTCTTGACTCTTAACTTGGGCATTTTTCTAGGCTAAAGTGTTCAATATAGATTAGGTTTGGCTTCAAGAAACATAAAACTCAAATAAGTAGTTTCAAAAATAAGGAGGTTAATTTCTCTTTCATAAAAGAAGTCTGGGGGGTAGAAGTCCAGGGCTAGTGGGCTGGCTCCACATTTCATCTGTAGGCTTGCACCTTCTATTCTCCAAATGTGGCTGTCTTCTGGTTTGCCTCGTAATCCAAGATGGCTGCAGGAGCCCCAGCCATTCTATTGACATTCCAGATAGGAAGAAAGAGTGAGGGCAAAAGGACACATGTCCTAACTGGGTCAAGACCTTTAGGAAAAGTACCTGAGAGCCCTATCTAATGACTTATGCTTACATCACATCGGTGACATGCAGCTGGAAGGAGGCAAGGAAACGTTGCTTTTCATTTGGGGCACTGCCACCTGAAATAAACAAGGGATTGTGTTCGTGGAGAAAAAGAGGAAAAATGGAAATTAGGTAGCAGCCAACAGTCTCAGCTATGCTTAAAAGCACCAATTCCAAACTTGGCCCATCTGGAATAAGAGAATGTATCTAGTAAGTTCAAGAAGCACTCCCACATGCGTGCCAGGATGCCCTTGTTAACCACTGTGTCACATTATGGTAATTGATCTGCAATATGTATGGCAGATTGTGAAATGCAGAGGAAAGACAACTAGATTAGCTCACCTAAAGGGTGACCTACTCTGCACTGAATGGCTGTGTTACCCAAGAGACGATCACTTCCCTGGCTGGGCCCAACTCCCTTATCCGTGAAAGGCAGTGACTTGCCTAGCAATGGAGGCCAGTTGTGCAAGAATCACAGTCAATCCTGGCATTCTTTGCTGTGAACTCACACTCAGAATCATTCTTGACACAGGGTTCCAGGCATCCTGGTGAATAAATGCTGGTACCACGGTTTACATCTGCGGTCCACATACTGCATGCCAAGCAGTATTCTTAATGCTTTACCCAGACCTACTTATTTAATTTTTAATTAGAAATCTTATGGGGTAGGCAATTGCTACCTCCACTTGAAAGATAAGGGGATTGAGCAGGGAAGGGTTCATTATCCCACTGTGTACAGAGAGCAAGCCTCAAAGTTAGAGTTCCACCCAACCAGGATTCCTGGCCCAGAGGCTGACTGGATACACCGGGAAATAGTCTCTCCTCCTGGTGCTTGGACTGCATGACCCTCTGGGGCCATCTTGGGATGTAAGACCCTCTTGTCAGTATAAATGCCTTTTCATGCCTGCTCTAGAGTGTAAGCTGGCCCTCGGGGCATCTCCTGATCTCTACAGGGTACACAGGGGTTCCAATGATGCAATCATGCATGATGTAGTGCCCTGGGGTCCAGTAGCCCAGAGAACCCACCCAGGAACAACAGGGAAGCCTCTAACCGTGAGTGCTCTTGCCATGCACACAGAACATCTAGTCATAGCCTTGAGACCTTTGCACAATGACGTCATCCCCTGAGTCTCACTTCCCAATTGGTAAAACGGGATGCCTACAATACCTAGTTCCCAAGGATGCCACAAAGACAAGAGGACGTTATATGTGAAAATATTTTATGAACAAGAGGGAGCCAGTGAATAAGGAGGAATGGAGGCAGCACATTGTAGGGAAGTTAACAGGGCCTGGGGGATGAAATGGAGCTGGCTGTGAATGCTGGGTCTGCTCTGAGGAGCAGCCTGAGCTCGAGAATGCTAACGTCTCCTGATCTCCATACACAGAAAATGAGGCAGCACGTCCACTTTTCAGTACTGAGGTGGAAATAGGTTACATGTGCAAAGCATCCAGAACAAGGCTGGGGGCGTCCTTCCCCGTATCCTTTACTGCCACCCTTTCCTGAGCTAGGTTTTTAAATCTCATCTTGGAATTGTTCTCTTAACTAAACATCTCATATCCTTGGCCAAAGTCACATCCTCTTCTGTAAAACTTCCAATCTCAGGTAGCATTGATTTATGCTGTGCTTGTATTGAGTTGGAACTCAATAAATGCTCGTGCAATGAGTGTATGCAGGCTCCTAGAGTGAGCTTACTGCTTCTTCAAGGCATGATGGATAGACATCCAAAACTAAGAGGCTGAGGTAGCTCCCTATGTATCAGAAATCAAATCCAGGCAAACCTGCTGCTTAGACAAAGCAAAAGGCAGTCCCCAGGCATTTTTGAGAACCATTAAAGACGATGCTAAGGCAAGTTCAAAGGAAAAGCATAATATTTCTGTGCCCAGAAATCTCATGAGTTAGGTTATTTATATCAACTTTCCTGCTGAAAACAATGAAAAATGCTGGGTCAAATGCAAAGACAGAGTAAACACAACTGTCCACAAGATGGTAAGGGATTCTAGGGCCGAGTCTACAGGATCCAGGAATACAAAGACATACAAGTAGCAAGGAAACTACTTTTGACTCAAAGAGTTTTGTTTATTCTAAAAAACTTGAACTTCAAATTTGACACCTCCCAGAACAGGCTGGCTGATACCAAAACCCAAGGCTTACTTGAGACGGGAAGCCCACGCTTTTGGCTAACTCTGCTTCAGACTTCATCCTTTAGTTAAGGAAAATAAACTTTTCCTCGTCCTAACTATGAGGGACCAGGGCCCACAGGTCAACTGCCACTGGACCAGAGCAGAGCAGTGTGTGCAGGCGCACGTGTGTGCATGTGTGTGCATGTGCATATACGTGTGTGTAAGTGTGCATGTGTGAGTGTGCGTTTGCATGTGTGTGTTGGAGAGGAGGATTATTGAGGAACTATAATCAAAAGGTGGCTCTCACGTGATATGCAGCCCAAAATCTCATCACTTGTGTTGGTTGAAAAAAAAAGAAGAGCGAGAGAGAGAAAACATTCTCAACCTGTGAATCTGATTTTAAATGCCCCCGCCCTCCAACGGCATTGCTCTCAGGCAATCTGGAGAAGCAGACGTGAGTCTTTCCAGGAGGAAGACATTGGAGGGAGCACAGAGATGAAAGAGAGAGAGAGAGCAAATACGCAGAGAAGCTGCGAGAAGGAGCGTAGGGAAGGGAAACCCGAACTTGATCAGAGATCAGAGGACAGGCGGAAAGGCAGACCAGGCAAAGGCAACAACGACTGGATGGACAATGGCAATGCAGAGAACTCTCCAGAACTGATTCAGGAATCCCATCAAGTCCGACAGAGGAAAAAAAAAGGATATTCCCATTAAGATATATCCCAGTGAAAATATAGGCAAAATAAGAATAAAAGACAAAGAGCAATCTAGAAAGCAGCCCCAAACAAGCCCAACTACCACCAAAGGAGTGGGGGTTAGTCTGAGCCGACTTCAAAAGGACCACGTGGGAGCTGGAGGCTGTGGCACAATGTCTCCAATGGGCTGATGGAACTTTGCCAAACCAGAGTTCTAACAAAAATGTCTTCCAAGAATGAGGGCAAATAAAGAGTCTTTTAGACAAACAAATATTGAGAGAGTTTGCCTAGCAGACTCTCATTACAGAACATTCTAAAGGATGTACTTCAGGCAGAGAAAGCAATCCCAGATGGGAGATCAGAGGTACAACAAAAAAACGAAAATCAAAGAAAGTGGTCTGCATGTGAAATAATCTAGATGAATTATGATGGTAGAATACAATGATAACATTACTAATTTGTGCGAGGTTCCACATAAATTTACGTGGATGGTAACATACAGGTGAGGAAGGGGTGGAAAGTTCAGATGCTCAGATGGTCTAGATGTGTAAGGCTGGAGATATTGATGATGCTGAGACTTGGTTAGGGTGACTTTGCATTTTGTAAATTTGATGGTACCTACTCAGAGACTAGAACCGGAGAGTGTAACTTCCAAATAAGTGGAAGAAGAAAAAAAAAGGAAATGATTTAAAGTGTTTAATTGATTAAAAAACATTGTGATACAAAAACCCAACAACAGTCCTTGAAAGAAATATTAGCAAACTGAACGCAGCAATATTTAAAATGACAACAATAGGGGCCGGCCCGGTGGTGCAAGAGGTTAAGTGCGCACGCTCCGCTGTGCTACCTGGGGTTCGCTGGTTCGGATCCAGGGTGCGCACCTACACACCGCTTGTCAGGCCATGCTGTGGCAGTGGCCCATATAAAGTGGAGGAAGATGGGTACGGCTGTTAGCCCGGGGCCAGTCTTCCTCAGAAAAAAAAAAAAATGAGGAGGATTGGCAGATGTTAGCTCAGGGCCAATCTTCCTCACAAAAAATAAAATAAAGTAAATAAATAAATAAATAAATAAAATGACAACAATAATAATAGTGACTAAACTGAGTTCACCATATTAAGACTACACAGCAAATTGCCAAATTAGCAGATGAGAAATTAAATAATCATGTGAGCGTCTCTCAATGGAAGCTGAAACAGCATCTGATAAATTTCAATCTCCACTTAAGATAAAAAATAAATCCCTAGAAAGGAAATTGCTGAACCAGATAAGTGTACCTATAAAAATTGTTCTGCAAACTCAGTAATAAAGTTAAAACCCTAAGTGTTCCCTTTGAGGCTGGGAACAAGACATGTATGCCCAACCTCCAACAGCTTTCGAGGTTGTTGCAGTCGGCAGGTGGTCAGAGCCATCAAAGTTAAAGGAAAAGGAATGAAAAGGCCAGGATTGAAGAGCATGGAGAGTGCTCATGATGTGGAGAGGACAGACTCCTCTGCAGAGAAAACTCCATCAAATGCCGCACACAGAAATTCCAACCATTTTAAGGCAAGGATTTTAAAAAATGTTAAATCTTTTAGAAAAACTGTGGTTGATCTTTATAAAATAACTATAGAGAAAGTTTTTAACATACAAAAAAAGACAGAGATTAAAAGGGAAATAACACTAGATTGGTGTATATCAAATTTTAAAAAATGATTCAAGACCTTTCTAAAAATATCAAAAGTCAAGCAATGTATCAGTAGCTGAAATTTCCAATATACATATGTGGTAATGGATTTGTAACCAAATTTATGCCATTGTTTTCCAAATCAGAAAGAAATTGATCCTAAAAAATAGAAAAATGAGAAAAGGGTACGAAGAGTAAGCGCTCAACATCTTCCAGACCTCTCCTGTGTGTCTCTTCATTTGGCTGTTCTGAGTTGTGTCCTTTATTAGGAAACTATAATCCTTAGGATAATGCTTTCTTGACTTCTGTGAGTCATTCTAGAGAACTATTGGGAACCCCGAATTTGTAGTCAGTCTATCAGAAGTGCAGTGGCATCTGAAGGGGGGCAGGCTTGGGGGCCTGAGCTCTTAGCCTGCAGGGTTTGCACTAATGCAGCAAGTTCGTGTCAGAATTTGACTGAATTGAAGTACAGCCACTTGGATTGGAAATGGAGAGCAGCCGTCGGAAGCTAACAACCACCATCTCCTTGATGAGACCTCAGCACTTCCGTGGATTTGACCCATCAGGCATCATTTCTCCATCATTCAAGGGTCCTTGTCCTCCCCATCCCTTTATCTCATTGTCACCTGAGATTCTGTTTCTCTCCTTGTTCACACATTCCCTGAGCACAGTTACGCCTTCCCACGGACTTACCTGGCACCTGAAGCATCCCCATCTCCACTTCTGACCCTCTCAGACACATCTATTACCGAGACTCAACAGCCCCTGCTGCTCCTCAAACTGCCGCTGTGGGACCAGTGCACCAGCCTCCCCAGGGAGCTTGTGGGGAACTCGGGCTCTTTATCCCCACCCCAGACCTTCTGAAAGAGTGTCTGCATTTCACGAGGTCCCCCTGGTCCAGGTGGGCTTTACAGCGGGAGGAGACCTGCTTTAGGGAGGCTGATGAAGGCCAAGAAGGCAATAGCCCTGCAGGTCCTCTGTCCTTAGAGAGACTGGCGGATTGGACCTCGGGTAGCCCACAGCACAGGCTTAGCACTGGCGAAGTGAGCACATTCCAAATTCTGAACCTCTGACTTGCAGGTTGAGAAATGCAACTTTCCTAACTCACCCAGACAAAGTCAAACCCTTGGGAATACATGCATGATAAAAATATCCAAATTATAGGCTACACGAGATACCAGTATGCATTGTGCTATATACAAACAAGAATCTCTTTTCTGCAAGTCCCTCTCCCTGTGCACTGTCACTGATGTAACAAGAGCTATAGGCTCAAATCAAGTCAAATATTTAGAGTAAACAGATTTTGAGTGGACATCTGTGATAGAAAGTTTAGAGAGAAAGAAAGCTTAGCAAGTCCACAGAAGTCTTATCAAACTGTTGCTGAAACACAGCAAGAACTTCCCCTTTAGTTACCAGGAATACAGGACCCTGGACTCAGGCAGACAGAGCAGCTCAGACCCACATGCAGCCCTCACTCTATGATCTTGGATGTTTCATCGTGCCACTTTGGGGCTCAGACTGCTGAAAATATAATAAAAGAGAAAAATCAAATCTGGAGAATACATCTTTGATATTAGAATTTAAATATTACTACTTTTAATTTTCTTATTGTTTCAGAATTTTTGTTCCTTTCATTCCACTTTCATTTGAAATTTTTAATGGAGATAGTTGCACATACACATGCAGCTGTAAGAAATAACACAGAGAGATCCCATGTACAGTTTGCCCAATTTCCCTTAATGGTAATATTTCACAAAATACATCAGATAATTATAGTATAATATCACAACCGGGATATTAACATTGATACAATGCATGATTCTTATTTCAGATTTCTCCAGTTTTAGTAGGGCTCATTTGTGTGTTTGTGTGTGTATATGTTTTCAGTTCTACATAACTTTATCACCAGAGTAGTTTTTCTTATCTGCCACCACAGTCAAGACATTTAACAGTTCCACACCAAGGATCCCCTCTGTTGGACCCTACACCTCTTCCCACGGCCCTTCTCCTGGCAAACAAATAACCTGCCATCCATTTTGAACTTTGTCATTTTGAAAACGTCACATAAATAGAATCATAAGGTATGTAACCTTTTGTATTTTTTTTCACTCGGCATAATTCCCTGGAAATTCATTCAAGTTGTTGCATGTATTATTAGCTTGTTCCTTTTTAGTGCTGAATAGTATTCTATGGTATAGATGTACAACCATTTGTTTAACCACTCACCTGTTGATGGAAATCTGGGCTAATTCCAATTTGGCTATTATAAATAAAGCTACTATGGACATTCCTGTGCAAATTTTTGTGTGAACATATGTTTTCATTTTTCTGGGATAAATGACCAAGAGTGCAATTGTTGGGTGATATGCTAAATGCATATTTAGTTTTAAAGGAATGGGGCAAATTGTTTTCCAGAGTGCATATATCGTTGTACATTTCCACCATCAAGGGATGAGAGACCCAGTTTCTCCACATCTTGGCCAGCATTTGATGTTGTTACTACTTTCATTTTAGCCAGTCTGATAGATGCGTAGTGATAATTCGTTGTAGTTTTTAAGTTGCATTTCCCTAATGATTAATAACATTGCACCTCTATTCATGGACATATTTGCCATCACTATATCCTCTTTGATGAAATGTCTCTTCATAACTTTTGCCCTTTTTATAATTGCTTTGTTTTCTTACTGTTGAATTTTGCAAGTTTATGTATTCTACATACTAATCCTGTGACAGACATGTGGTTTGCAAATATGTTCCTAGTATAGACTGCCTTTTCACCCTCTTCACATGGGTTTTCACCGAGCAAACGTTTTTAATATTGATGAGGTCCAGTTTATCAATTTCTTAATGGATTGTGCCTTTGAGATCAAGTCGGAGAACGCTTTCCCTCTTTCCAAGCCCTAGATCCCGAAGATTTCCTTTTACGTTTTTTCCGACGAGTTTTATAATGTTAAGTTTTATATTTAAGTCTGCGGTCCATTTTGAGTTAATTTTTGTATAAGGTGTGACCCTTAGGTGGAGGGTCGCTTTTCTGCTCGAGGATGTCCAGTTGCTCCCGCACCATTTGCTGTGACAACTATGCTTCTACTGTTGAATTTCTCTCGCACTCTTGTCAAAAATCAGTTGATCCAATTTGAGTGGACATGTGAAAGGTGTAAGTCCTGTCTAAATCTAAGTTCTGGATTTTGTTTTGTTGTGTTTATTTTGTTTAGTCTTTTTTTTTTTTTTTTTTTTGCATACAGGCATCCCATTGTTCCAGCACCATTTATTGAAAAGACTATCCTTTCTCCATTGAAATTTTTTTACTATTTTGTCAAATATTAGCTGGCTATATTTGCTTGGATCTATTTCTGGGCTCTCTACTCTCTTCTGTTGACATATTTGTCTATTCTTTTCCCAATAACACTATCCTGACTATTGTAGCTATATAGCAGGACGATATTAGGTAGAGTGATTCTTCCTACTTTATTCTTCTTTATCAAGATTTTTCATCTATTCTAAAGCCTGCACTCTTCCATATAGATTGTAGAATAAATCTGTTTATGTCTTTGAAATAACCTTGCTGGGATTCTGATAGGATTTACATTAAACCTATAAATCAATCTGGGGAGAATTGGTTTCTTCACTAGGTTGAGTCTTCTAATTCATAAACATGATGTCTCTCCCTTTATTTATGTCTTTTATGTTTCTTTAGCATTTTGTAATTTTTGTCATACAGATCCTATTACATTTTGTGCTAAGTGCACATACAATTTCATTTTCTTTGAAACAATTGTAAATTGTATTGCTTTTTTATGGCATTTTTATTTTTAATATATATTAATATAATTGATTTTTGTGTGTTGATCTTGTATTCTGCAACCTTGCTGAATTCACCTGTTAGTTCTATGAGTTGTTTTTGTAGATTCCTTATGATTTTCGGTATAGACAAGCATGTCATCTGCAATAGGGACACTTTTGTTTCTTGCTTTCTGATCTGGGTGACTTTATTTCCTACTTTTTTACCTAATTACAGTGGCTAGACCTTCCAGTACTGTGTTGGATAAGACTGGTAAGAGTGGACATCCTTACCTTCTTCTGAATTCTAAGGAAAAATCAGTAAATTTTTCACTGTTAAGTATAATGTTAGCTGTGGGTCATTTGCAGATGTTCTTAGCAAGTTGAGGAAGTTCCTCTCTATTCCTAACTTGTTGAACATTCTATCATAAATTCTGAATTTTATCAAATACTTTTTCTGCCTCAGTTAGTATGTCCATAGGATTTTTCTTCTTTAGTTTGATGAAATGGGTAGATTATATTGCTTGATTTTTTTCAAAGGTTGGACAAGCCTTGAATACTTGGAATAAATATCACTTGGTCATGGTGTATAATTCTTTTCAGACATTGTTAGATTTGGTGTGCTAATATGTTGTTGAGGAGTTGCGTGTTCATGACAGCTATCTGTAGTTTTCTCTTTCTTTCCCTCTTTCCTTCTTTCTTTCCTCCCTCCCTTCCTCCCTTCCTTCCCCCCTTCCCTCCTTCCCCCTCCTCCCCTGCCCCCTCCTCCACCTGCCCCCTCCTCTCCCTCCCCCTCCCCTTCCTCCTCCTCCTTCTTCTTTTCTCTCTCTCTCTCTTTCCTGTCTTGTTCTGGTTTTACTATCAAGGTAATACTGCCTCATAAAATGAGTTGCGAAGTACTCCATTCTCTTCTATTTTCTGGAAGAGGTTTTATAAAATTTATATTAATTTTTATTTAAATGTTTGGTAGAATTCTCCAGTGAATCTGGCCTTGGAGTTTACTTTTTCAGGAGCTTTTAATTAGAAATTCAATTTCTTTAATGGTTACAGGCATATTCAGATTTTCTATTTTATCTTGTTTGTGTTTTGGTAGTTTGCGGCTCTCAAGGAATTGGTTCATTTATTCTAAACTGTGAAAATTTATGAGCATAAATCTGTTTGCAGTTTTCTTTTATTATCCTATGAATGGCTGCAGACTCTAGTGTTATGCCTATTTTATTCTGGATATTACATGTTCTCTCTTTTTATTTTTGTCACTTGTTGCTATAAGTGTAAATTTTACTAATTTTTTGGGAGAACCAGCTTTTTAAAATTGATTTTTCCCTAATGTGTTCCTATTTCCAATGTCATTGATTTCTGCTCTTTATCATTTTCTTCCCTCTGCATGCGTTGCATTAATTTCCTCTTATTTTTCTGGTTTCTTGAGGTAGGAACTTAGGTTATTCCTTTAAGACTTTCTTCATTTCTAATGTAAACCTTTAATGCCATAAATTTCCTTCTTGGCTCTAATTCCCTTGCATCCCACATACTTGGACATGTGTTTTCATTTTCATTCAGTGCTATGCATATTTCTTTCTTTCTTTTTTTTCGGTGAGGAAGATTGGCCCTGAGCTAACATCTGTTGCCAATCTTCCTCTATTTTGTATATGGGACGCCACTACAGCATGGCTTGATGAGCAGTGTGTAGGTCTGTGCCCAGGATCCAAATCTGTGAAGGAGAGCATGCAAACATAACCACTATGCCACGGGGCCAGCCCTTGTACTATGCATATTTTTTTGAGACTTTTTCCTGATAAATTATTTAGAAGTGTATCATTTAACTTCCAAGTATTTCCTATTGTCTTCTGTTATTGATTTATAATTTTATTCCATTATACTCAGAGACCATACCACATCATTTCAATTCTTTTAAGGAACCAAGATGTCATCCCTCTTTGTGAATGTTCCACGGGCACCTGAAAAAGTGTCTATTCTACTGTTATTGGGTAGAGTGTTCCTTACGTGCAATTAGATCCTATCAGTCGATTGTGTTGTTGGGTCTCTCTCATCCTCTAGCTTGTAGTTCTATCACTTGCTGGGAGGAGTGTGTTGGAGTCTCCAACTATGATTATTGATCTGTCAGTTTTACTACCTATTTCCATCAGCTTGTGCTTCCTGTATTTTGAGGCTGTGTTGTTTGATGTGTACACATTCAGGATCGTTTTGTCCCTCTGCAGATTCCCCCCTTGATTTAATATCTCTCTTTGCTCTGAAGTTGACTTCACCAGATATTAATATCACTCTTGTTTTAAAAAAGTTTTATGTTTGCATGGCATGTATTTTCCATTCTTTCATTGTTAATCCACTTATGTTGTTGAACTGAAAGAGAGTTTATTATAAACGCATATAGTGGGGGTCGCATTTTTTATCCTCTCTGGTAATCTCTATCTTAAATTGGTATATTTAGATCATTTATATCTAAGGTAATTATTGATGTGTTAGCTCTTAAGTCTGCCATTTTATTATTAATTTTCTCTTTGTTTATTCTGATCTCATTCCTCTTTTTCTTGATTCTTGCTTTCCTTTGGGTTTCTTGAATGTTTTATAGCAGTGCAGCTTGGTTGATTTATGTGTTCTGAAGTGTATCTCTTTGCACGTTTTCACAGTGGTTGTTGTGAGTATTATAGTGTACTTATAACAGCTTATAACAGTCTACAGGATCAACATTTTATCGTGTCCAGCGAAGTGAGGAAACTCCGCTTCTGTTTAGGTCTCTTCATCTTCCCCACTTTTGAATATTGTGGTCTTGAGTATCAGATCGTGTTATTATAATTATTGGTTAAATCATCAAATATCTTTATAAAACTCATGAGGAAAACGCCAGTCTATTGTATGTACCCATACTTCTACTCATTTCATCTTTTTTCTTTCTTCTTCGTGTTCCAAGGTTCTTGACCACTTCCTTTCTGACTGAAGGACTTCCCTTAGACCATCTGTAAGAGCAGGTCTGCTAGGCACATATTCTTTTACTTTTCCTGCATCTGAGAATGGCTTTTATTTCCCCTTCATTACTCAAGAATAGTCTCACTGGACACAGAATTTATGGTTGACGATTCTTTTCTTTTTTTTTTTTTTTTTTTTTTTTTTAGATTTTATTTATTCATTTTTTTCCCCCCAAAGCCCCAGTAGATAGCTGTATGTCATAAGTTCACATCCTTCTAGTTGCTGCACGTGGGACTCGGCCTCGCGTTGGACGGAGAAGCGGTGCCCTGGGGCGCGCCCGGGATCCGAACCCGGGCCGCCAGCATCAGAGCGCGCGCACTTAACCGCTAAGCCACGGAGCCGGCCCACGATTCTTTTCTTTTAGCACTTGGAAAATGTTCTACCCTCTTCTGGCCCTTGTGGTTTCAGAAGAGATAGCCACTTTCATCCCTGTTGGTGGGCCCTATAATAACGCATTGTTTCTCTCCAGCTTTTTCAAGATTCTTCTTTGCCTATAATTTTCAAAAAAATGTTACAAATGTTAACTAGACTTGTGGTGATCATTTCACAATATATACAAATATCGAATCATTAGGTTTTACATACGAAACTAAGATAATGTTATATGTCAATTATACCTCAATAAAAAAAATCAAGGAGAAGGATTCAAATAAATCAATCTAAGAAGATGCTTCAAGAGATATGGAAAATGAATATCATTAAATAATTGTCTAAAAGACTAAGGAAAATAAAAAAGAATATCATAGAACTAAAATTCTAGACAATACCAACACAGAGGATGTAGGAGAGGAAGACCAAAGGGACATAGTAGCATGAAGTACTTGTCTTGTTAGAGAGAAAATATAGATCTTGAACACCCATTCCTTCTCACCAACACTTCAGCAATTTCCCCGTTCTGTGTTTGCTGGAGGTGAAGGGAGAGGTCAGAGCTGGGGAAACTTATTTAGGAGGGGAGAAGAAGTAGAGAAAGTGAGTGCTGAATTGGATATGACACTGAAATTTTTAACTGGACTTGACTATGGGCTATATCTGAGATATTATTAAGGACCCAGAAATGAATGTTCCACCAAGCATTTTTAAGGCAGTGATTAAAGGAAAATAAAACCTTTTCATATCTGAAAAAAATTATTTATTATGAATTCATTGATTTAATTGGATTTATCCTATTTGGGATTTATTCAGCTTCCTCGTCTGTATGTTTGTGTTGTTCACCAAATTGGGGAAGCTTTCACCCAACATTTGTTTAAGTTTTCTTTCTGCCCCAGTCTCTTTCTCCTCTGCTCTGAGATTCCTTCCATCCAAATGTTCAGCCTGTGTTATCATCTCATCTGTGTCTGAAGCTCTTTTCATTTGTTTCAGCCTATTTACTCTCTATTGATCCATCTCTGAGTTTATCAATTCTATCATCTATCATCCTCTCTCTACTATTGAGACCATTCAGTAAGTTTTTTTCTTTTTATTTCTGTTATTTGCCAATTCTATGTTTTCCTCTGATTCTTGTTTTGTTGTTAATAACTTCCATTTCTCTGCTGAGATTTTCTATTTTTTTCATTTATTTCAAAAGAATTTCCAATAGATTGTTGTAGCATTTTTTTGACAGCTGCTTTAAAATCCTTGTCAGATAATTCCAAAGACTGATTCTTCTTGATATGGGCACCAGTTGAGTGTATTTCCCCATTCATGCCGTGAATCTCTTGGTTTTTGGTAATGTTTATTTTATTCTATACATTTTGTCTATTATGTGAGCAGACTCTGGGTCCTATTTAATCTTTTATTTTAGCGGGCTGTCACCCTGGTTAGGCTTAGCATGAAGTTCCTGGCCTGCTTTGTGGGCTATGGTTCTAACGGCCATTGCATTTTCGGGCCTTCCTGTGTTGATCTGGTATCATTGATTTGTTTGGTGCTGGTGGAGTTCCCACTGGTCCCTCCTGAGCCACATGAGGAGTGGGAGGATGATCCCAGGCCTGACTATCTGGGAGGAAAGAACGTAGAGGGATTCCACCACCAGGCCACCCCTCTCATGCCTGAGCAATGTATAGTGTTTTGGCCTGCAGGAACAAAAGCTCCCTGGACCAGCCTCTTGCTGTGAGTAGGATCTTTCTCTCCCCTGCTCACCCTGGTGTCTCCAGGTAGAAAAAGAGATTTCAGGCCCAATAAGAAAGGAAGGCACATCCGCTGGCATCAGGGCTCTCCATCAGACAACCTGCGGTGGTGTCAGGATTGCCCGATGCTCCCGGAGGTTCTCCTGTGCAGTCCAGGTGAGGGATGCTCCCACCTGGACCACTTTCTGTTACTAGATGGGGTGGGCAAAGGCTGGGCCTGGGTGACCTCCCTCTGCTAGGCCAGGGGGTACGAGATCTCCTGCCACTGTGTTCCTCCTCTTGTCCTGGGGTCCCATGCCAGCTCACTGCCTTCCTACTACCTTCCAGAGTTTCCTTTGGTTTACCATTGTGCTCGGCTAGGACCACAAGTGCGGCCTTTTTTAAATGACCTTTACAAAGTTAAAATGCTTCAACTGAGCGGAGATGAGTGACCAAGCACTCTATGCCAGCCATGTCGCAGACCCGTGTGGCTCGTCACAGTCTGCTGTCGGATTGTGGACGGCAACATGCTTGGCAATGCAGTTTACTTTTGAAGTTATTGGAAAATAGGAATCTCAGATACAAATGCTCAGTAGGAGAGACTACACCGTCCACCTATTTGTAGTCAATTTGGCAATATTGGCAGTTCCCTCAGGCATTAAATTATAGCCATGTGGAAAACACACATGCATCCAATTTGTCTGAGACATTCTAGTTTTAATGACTTCTATGTAGGCACACATACTCACGTGTGTGGGAAGATACATGTATTCATAGCAGAATTCTGTGTGGTAGGAAATGGTTGGAAAACATCCTAAGTATTCAGCAGTAGGTTATAAATAGTGGTTAAATAAATTAATGTTTATTGAAACGATGAAACACAATATAGTCATTAAAATATTCTCCAAATGATGAAACAAAAGATCCCCTAGAGATATTCCATAAAAGAAGCTAACTGAGAAAAGTGTATAAACCTTACACTACCACTGATGTTAAAATGAAAGTGGAACGGTACAGTCAGTCATGTCAATGCTTATATAGTCATGTCTAGAGGGACATAGAGAAAGTAGGAGTGGGGATGGGGGAGCTTGGAACCCAATGTGGGGATGGGAGATCAGACATGCTTGCCCTAGTATATTATTCTATGGCACTTGAATTTTCTGATTTATATAAACATTTTTATGAAAAATAATATGTTTTTAAAGTGGACTTTTGTGGGTAGAATATGAAACCTCATCAGATAAAATGAGAGAAAAATAAATAAGATGAAAAACAGACACCCCCCAACTCCAGAGAACAGACAATTTTTCCAAACTTATTTATCTTAAACAATACCCAATCCTTTGCTCTTAGAGAACTTCCTGCGCCCCCAACAGTTGTCAGTATAGTTTTATAAGTATGCCATTTAGACATGAACATCATCTGTAAGTAAAGTTACCTGGATCTCACCTTCAGCTTAGATGATCTGTTTTTTTTTTCAATTATTAAAATTAAGGTAATTACTGGGCAGAATGAAGGTGCTTTTATTTTTTTAAAAAGTTTTCTCTTATCTATAATAATTGAGTTGCCAGAACCAATATAAAATGTATCTTTTATCTATTCACGTTTGAGGCTTTTTAATTTTCACATTCTAGCTCAAATTTGAAACTCAAAGTTTCAGGAATAAAATAGGTAATGGTACAAATAAACATGAGAACATTAACAAACACTCAGGAGAAAGGAGAACCCAGCAGCCCAGTCCCTGCTCCCCAGCGCTGGCAGTGCAGTAGACCTGAGACCGCACCATGGTGGGGTGTGCACCTGTTTGCACTACTCCCAAGGCCCAGCCCAGGGCTGAGTCCTGCTGCCGGAGGCCAAGGGAGACCCAAGGAATGAGGGACAGGAACGTGCCCTTACAGCAAAGATGGGCGATCCCAGATGCTGAAGTCAGACACAGCTTGTTCTCTGTGTCAAGGAATTTCCACTCCTAAAGCATGCTTGTTATTTTTAGGTTTTGCACCCTCCCTCGGGGCATGAGTGGTTGATTCAGTGTTCCTTAAACTATCAGAAAACTGTTATCTCACATCAAATTTAAAGATGGCTGGTTGCAAATAACACTGAAAAGCCTTGTTCAAGAGATGGACACGCAAGGGGCGAATGTTTCTCCTGGGGCCAGATCAAAACGGCTTCAGGATTCTCAAATGACACATTTAAGGAAAAAGTTACCAATTAATTCATTCAACTTGACAATCTGTTTTTCTTTCTTTTGAGAAAATAGGCCATGGCAGTGAGAGTGGGGCCGCAGAGGAAATCGAGGCATGGAGCTGCATGATGCCTGCACTGGGGAGTTCATGGTCTACCAGGGACAGAGATGCCATCCAGCGAGGAAAACATGCCACGGTGAGCAGCTCCCCGGGGAATCCTGTCTCCCCACCACCCGCACACAAAACCCCTCCGCAGCCTCCTTGAGACAGTCACACAGGAGACGTGAGCATTCGCTGGGCGTGTTGGCGGGGACCCACGGGGCCTCGGCCTGGGCCTGGGGTGAGGCTGCCCACATGCCTGTGGAGCCGGCTGTCAACACCACTCCTCGGGGAGGAGAAGTCTGAGTAATGGTGGCCTGGCGCCTCTCCAGCTGGGTGGGGTCACTCCTCTGAGCTCAAGCAGAAGCGCAGCTTTGGAGATTAAATCAACACCTTGCACCCCACCCTGAAGCAAGCAGGGCTATCCCAGGGGCAGCTGTGGGTTGAAATTGCTGGCTGTGCCATTTCACCTGAGACCGGCCATTGTACGTGTGGATGCGCTCCACCTGACATCAAGGCAGCCTGGCTCCTGGACATCTGGAGAATCTCTTCTGTTCTTAACTAGGTGTCCTTGACAAAAGCCTCCACTTAATCTCATAAAGAGAGAATGACAGTCCCCTGCAACAAGGTAGTAACTATCAGTGACCGCCTCCTGTAGAGGGTATGAGACCTCAGTTAACAGGTTAAGTTCACATAGTCAATATTCAGCCCATGTTTGCTAAGTCTGAACGGTTGCTAGAAGAAAGACAATGCAAGGGGTCTTCCCTCTCTTAAAAGTCTACTTTCTCCTAATTACAGTTGGAAAATAGAGACTTTCTCTGTGAAGAGAAGAGGACACATGATTGGTAGGTCATCACTAGGCCCAGAGTTGGACCTTACTGCTTATCCAGCATGAGAGGAGTAAGACACAAGTTTATCACCACACGTCAACACCATGCAGAGACATGGATTCAGGGGCACATGGCTCGCTTGTTAACCCTCACCTCTAATGCTGCTGCGAGGACAGGGACTTTGTGGAGACAGACAGGTAGAGATTGCACGTGAGGAAAGCTGACCTGAAGGTCTCTAACAACGTGTGGTTTTACCAAAATGGAACCATACAGAAATGGATCATGTGTGGTGTTGTACCAAGGGCAGTGGGAGTGTGTCCCAGGTGCAGGTAATAAGGCGTTATTTGTAAAAAACTTACAAACAACAATGAAACTGAATGCAAGTCAGTCTGGTTATGATTATCATCATTGGTGGGCAATTCTAAAAGTGATAAATAGTCCTTCCCCAAAATCTGTTGTTGGCTCCACGGTTGGAGGATTTTGCCACAAGCGCTCACTTCTGGAGTAAATTTGTAAGGCTCAGAAACCATTCAAGATGGATTTGAGGGCAGGGTGTGTGTCCCACCCCGCCCCCCCTTCCGAGTATGACACATTCTTGAGTTGTCGGCAGCAGCTTCTGAATCAGCAATGATAGCACCATGATTAGAAGGTAGAGAAACACCTGCCTTCCTCGGAGTCTGTCATTCTGCATGGCCACCTGGAGTTCTCATTTCTGTTTAAAATTGAACAGAAGAGTAAAGCAGGGAGCACACTGGGCGGCATGGTCTCCTTGATTAGTGAGAATTCATTTTAGTTCATATATTCAATATTCTACTGAATACAACCAATGGATTTTAAGATGAAACTTATTCCTTTTTAAATTAATTGTTTTATTAAAGAATGAATCTAGAAAATAGTAATTACTGCTGATTATTCTATGGCTATTACTGAAAATAATTTGGTCACATAGGGAGTAGATGGTTAAAAAATACTCTACTTTGGCTGTCTCATATGTAAGGTATGCCAGGGGCTATGTGGTTACAGTATATTTAAAGATCATTTTATAATGAAATTAAGGCACAGAACAGGGAAGTACATTTCCAGGATCACACAGCAAAATAGGGCAACAAGACATTCGAATCTTGGTGCTATGATCTCACAAAAAGCATCTTTCTGCTACCGAGAAATAAGTCCTTTAAAAAAAATGCCAAGTGAAAATAAACTCAAGAGTTTTGATCTGTTCTCTGTTTTTAGGCACTGGCTTTGGAGCCACATGTCTGAGTTCATGCCCCAGCTCTGCTCTGTTTTTGCATGATCTCAAGCAAGTTAGTTGAACTCTCAGAACCTCGATTTCTGAATTCTAAAATAGATACCATCTAAGATGACTCTCCCACAGGGGCTGTGAGGTCGTCTCTGTCACTTAGAGTGGGTGAGCATGTCCCCTCCTCTCGTCCTTTGCCTGACATAGGGTCTAGACTGCATATGTCACATAAGTACTGGCAAAGCCCGTTGGTGACAACTGCAGCAAAAGGCACCCTGTAGAAAGACGAAGACTGGGGAAATTCCTCCTTCACATTTTCGTGTTGCAGTTTTAACCTTTTGAAAGAAGACAAGCAGGAGGCAAGGCTGCTTTTTCTTCTTCCTTTTTTTTGACAAATAAAAATAGCTGAATATAAATGATTCTAATGCCCCAGTTGAGAAAGGTATTAAGGTAGCTTTTCACTATCATGTTCATACAAGCCAAAATGTCACTGCAGAAACAGAGTTTTATTTAGTTGCTCTAACAACGTCCCAACGTTTAATCCTGCAGTGCCTTGCACGCAAGCAGCGAGGAGGCTGCAGGGAGGATCGGAGCACTGTGAGGGTTTAGAGGGCAGACCACAGATTCAGTCCTTCAGAAAAGACTCTGGAGGGACCCTCCCGAGTGAGGCATCTGCAGCTGGGTTTACAATACGCAGGGAGGCTGCTTGAAGTCCTTCCCTGGGAGGCCGGCATTCTAAAGAAGCAGACCCCAGGCAGAATGCTGGAGGCCCGGAGCAGGGTGGGGCCCTGGGGAATAAACACATCCAAAAGGGTTCCTACACAAAAAATGCGTATTATGATTTTAAAAAACCCGTTGGCTTTTTTTTCCTCAAGTTACACTGCTCTGAAAGTAGTTTTGATGTTTTTATTGTTGTTGTTGTAATGGTAATTTATACTCTCCTAAAAAATCCTCTCATAACACATCTAGAAGAATGGACAGCACGAGAGGCACCTTCACTTTCCTGCTTGCCCTGGGCTTCTCTCTGCTGCATTTTACTCTCCATCAGCTGCCCCATTCCCAACCCACTTATCATACTTTGAGGAAAGTAGGGTCTAATTCAATGCCTGCTTTGTCCACAGTTTACTCAGTAAAATGAGAATCAAAAGTCTCTAATCCAAGGACTAAATGTAAAACCTAATACTATAAAACTTCTAAAAGAAAACATAAGAGAAAATCTTTTTGACTTTGGGTTAAACAAAGATTTTTTAGATACAATACCAAAAGCATAATTCATAAAATAAATGATCAATTGGACCTTATCAACATTAAAAGCTGCAGCTTCTCTTTTGTATGAGCTAAAAGAATGAAAGGATAAAATGAGCTGAAATAATGAGTTTAAATATTGAAAAGGCAAGCCACAGACTAGGAGACAGTATTTATAAGAAATACGTCTGATAAAGACCTTGAATCCAGGGCATATAAAGAAATCTCAATACATAGTAACAAGAAAACAAACAACTCAATTTAAAAAATGGCCAAAATATGTGAACAGATGCTTCATCAAATAAAATATCCAGATGACAAATAAACATGTGGAAAGATGCTCAGTGTCGCCAGTCATTAGGGAAATGCAGGTTAAAATCACAATGAGATACTACACACTTATTGGGATGGTGAAAACTAAAAAGACTGACTACATTAAGCATTGGCAAAAACACGGAAGAGCCAGAACTCTCATGCATGGCTGATAAAAATGTAAAATGATACAACCACTTTGGAAAATAGATTGGCTTTTTCTTGTATATAGTCAAATATACAACTACTATAAGACTCAGCCATTCCACTCCCAGAGTATTTACCCAAGAAAAATGAAATCACATGTCTATAACGACTTGTACATGAATGTTTATAGCAGCTCTATTTGTAATAGACAAAAACTATAGCGATCAAAATGTCCATCAACAGATGAAAAAATGAATAAACAAACTGTGATATATCCATACAATGGAATACAACTCAGCAACACGTATGAGACACAAAATAATTATAATGAGTAAAAGAAGGCAGACAAAAACATACATAGTGTATGATTCCAGTTCTATGAAATTCTAGAAAATGCAAAATTGATGGTAACAGAGGATCAGTGGTTACCTAAGAAGGGGAGAGGTAGCAAGTGGAGGGGGGGTTTCAAAGGGGCACAGGGAACATTTAGGGGTGATGGATATGCTCATCATCTTGATGGTGGTGTTGGTTCTATGGGTGTAAAAATACAACAAAATATCAAATTGTTTACATTGTATATGTATTTTATTATAAATAAAATGTGTATATGTATTTTACTGTAAGTGGTATATATGTATTTTATTGTATATATATGTATTTATATGTATATGTATTTTATTGTAAGTCATATCTATGACATGTATATATATGTATTTTATTGTAAGTCAATTGCAACTCAATGAAGTTTTGTAAATAATGTCTCTAGTGCCCTAGGGGGAACACAGTGAGGTATAGGCATAATTTTTGAAACATTGACCTTTTTTTTCAAATATGAAAGGAGGTCTCCAAGTTCCTGCCTCCTCCAAACAAAGCAGACCACACACACATGCACACACACATACACACACACATTAATGGGCTGATGCAGGAACATCAAGGAGATGGGATTCACTGGAGCCAGGAGAGTGGGAGAGGCTGAGTTGCCCTGAAAGAAATGTCCACAGTAATCAAGAAACTAAGCCTTGGAACTAGGCATATGCAGAAGAGCAAGGGTGACCAGAAAGCTGAGTCAAGCCACCCACACACACGCATACACACACACACACTCAGAGTGGGGTGGGGGGACACTTCTCTGATCAGCAGTTTATACTAACCGGGCTCTCACTGCCAACACTAAGCAGTGAGGTTGTAATACAAGTTCACAAAAGCTGGGAGAAAGCAAACCACTGGAATGAGTGTCAACAGAAACAACAAATAACAGATTACATCCCTAAGGACAACAAATATAGAATAGTCACATGCAAAATGTTTGAAAAGTAAATGGCATGATTAAAAAAATGATCAATCAAAATTAGGCTATTAGAAAAAGAACACATAGCAATGAAAATATAGTTGTAATATTCATTCATATACAACTTAAGTAATAATTAGTGAAATGGAAGCTACAGGAAAAGAAATATGTGGAATAAGATGAAATACACAAAATAGGCATTATTGATACGGATGATAAGATGAGACGGTCTCTTGGCTTGGCTAAGATTAATAAATCTATGGTGACAAATAACCCAACATCTCGGTGCCTTGAAACAACAAAATGTGATCTACTGCTCAGGCTACAAGTCCATCCTGAGTCCTCTGAGGCCTGCGTGCGGTGTCGTCCTCCTCTGGGACCTACTCTACTGAAACAGCCACAACTTGGAGTGTATCTGTTCACCTTGGTAGAAGAAGGAAGAGCTCCAGGAAGCTTCTTGCTGCCTATTAAATGCTACACTTTTGCCTACAGACCATTGGCTAGAACCAGTCACGTGTCCCTAGACAACCTAAGAAGATCTGTAAGGGCACCCTCCCTGGTGTCGGGAAGCAGTCACCTGGATGTGTCAGGTGAACTGTGCCAATGACAGTGACATTTGAACACAGGGCCGGACAGAGTCAATTACACAGGTGGAGATTGGTCCCCTGGTTTTAGAGAAGGAATAGGAAGCTCAGCCAATATTAGGCAGCTCACCTGAGGTCATACTGCCCGACACTGCTGAGCTGGGACTTCAACTCAGAAATGTCCTACCATGAACATTAAGCTCTTTTCCTCAGGTTAAAATATGTAGCAAATATTTAAGGAAGAAATAACCCCAATTCCTCAAATCTCTTCCAGAAAATAGAAGAGAAGTGAATATTTTCCAACACACTTTATGAAGCCAGAAATATCCTAACACCAAAATCAGAAAAAAAATACATTACAAGAAAAAATTAAGAGAACAATATCCCTCATGAATATAGACAAATTAAAATATTTGTACAACTTCTTCTCATTAACGAGGTTCAGAAAGGATAAAATTGTTCTTGGAGCCTTAGTTGCTCAATTTCATCTCACCCCGACTCCCATCCCCACGCTTATAAGGAGATGTGAGTTTTTTCAAGCTCATAAATTGAATAGACATTTGTGTACATAGATCATATATATACACATTTATATATCTAAGTGTATATGAAAAAAATTCTGATCATGAGACGGATCTTTCATTTTTAAATTCAATGTACCTGTAAAAAAATCTAGTCAGTAAAAGCCAGCTGTTCATTGTAAAATCTTGCGAAACTTTTGTTAAAGGATTCATTTGGTCTTTCACCCACACATAAACAATAAAATGGCTATTAAATAACCAGCGAAGACAATTGAACTGCTCCAGTCCATTATAAATGAAAGATTTCAAAAGGCTTGACACATTTACTAAAAAATAAGTTGACAATTCCACTGCACATAAAAGCCACCCCATTTGCCTCTCCACTCTCAGCAGATGAAGGCTGTGTTACCACGTGGAGCCAAAAGCCCTCAGCATCTCATCCGTTCACTCACTCAGAATGCTCTAGCCGAGCCGAGGGCAGAGGATTTCCCTTCTTCATTGTATACAAGTGATCTTTTAAGCACAGGTGCTAGCAAAAGGACAAGGTGACAAAGCCAAATCATTGAAAGAGGTGATGAAAGATAGAAAATTCCTTAGTTTTGTGTTCCTAAGAAAAAATATTAAAGCAAACAAGGCCACATTTCTTTACGGACTGTGCTTACCAAAACAGGAACAGGCTTGTTTCATTCACTTGAGCAGTTTACAGCCTCAAATCAAAGCCTTAAATGTTAACGTAAGAAAATAAAAATATCTAAAATCAGTAATATAACATTCCACCTTAAGAAAGTATAGAAAGAAGAGCAAATTTAACCCAAAACAAGCAGAAGGAAGGAAATAATAAAATTAGAGTAGAAAATAATAAAATTGGATACACAAAAACAATAGAGAACATCAATAAAAGCAGAAACTTTCTTTAATAATTTCAATAAATTTCATAAACTTCAAGAAAGAATGACCAAGAGAAAGAGAGATAGTAGAGAAGGCACGAATTACCAATATCAAGGATGAATGAGGTACAGTGCTCCTGAACTCACAGACAGTGAAGGGTCACAGGAGACAGCAGGAACGACTCTGGATTTGAAAACAAATGAAATGGCCCCCACTATAAGTCTAGTTAACGTCCGTCACCATACATAGTTAACAAAAAAAATTTTTTAGAGCCACACCTTATTTAATATAGTGCAGAAAAAAAACATAAACAAGGAAAATTGAGAAACATTTCTATATTTTTTTATTCAGGTAATACCAAGGGGAAGCCCAAGTCTATTAAAGTGATTATTATATTTCTCAAAAAAAAAAAAAAAAAAAAAAAAAAGAAATGGCCCAATTGCTTTTTTGAGTCACAGATTACCAAAACTCACAGAAGAAGATATAGATAAGCTGGAAATTATATGTATATATACATATATATATGTATATACACACATATATAAATATATATACAGTCTTCAGGTTACCTACTACATATGTGCATGTTTTCCCCAAAAAATACCCAAATGGCAATTCCATATCCACTTGGTTTCACCATACCAAACAGTTAAGGAAAAAATAACCCCTATTTTGCAAATGTCTTCCAGAAAATAGAAAAGAAGTGAATATTTTCCAACATACTTTATGAAGCCAGAAATATCCTAACACCAGAATCAGAAAAAAAAATACATTACAAGAAAAAATGAAGAGAACAACATCCCTCATGAATATAGACACATAAATCCCCATGAAAATATTAGCAAATCAATTTAGCAATATATGAAAAAGGTAATCGATATGACCAAGTGGGATTCAGGTAAGGAATGCAAGACCGGTTCAACATATTAAGATTGCAGAAAAATTACTTGACAAAATTCAACATCTATTCATGATAAAATCTCTCCATAAATTAGAAATAGAATGAATCCTCATATAATAGAGATCATGTAACAAGAATCTACAGCTAAAACATATAGTTTGAATCTTTTTCTCCTAAGACTGAGAATGAGGCAGGGATGTCCTATCTTGCCACTATTACTCAACATCATTCTGGAAATCTTAGAGCAATAGGATGAAAAGAAAGTAAACAAACAAAAAATAAATAAAACCAAGGCATACAGATTGTAAAGGAAGAAATAAAACTGTTTATATTCTTATGCGACCTCATTGTCTATGAAGAAAATCCACGAGAACATACCCAAAAAACTCCTGGAAAGATTGTAAGTTTAGAAATGTACAAATGTAGCAAGATGCAAAGGCAATATAAAAAAGTCAGTAGCATTTCTATCTAGCAAAAATGCACAATTGGAATTCAACATTCACAAAACAATATCATTTAAAATAGCCCTAAAAATGAAATAGATATGTCTTACAAAATATGTAAAGGATCCATATGCTGAACACTGCAAAACATTGATGAAAGAAATTTCTTAAAAAAGATGTAAAGTAATGGAAGGATAAATCATACTCATGTTTGGGAAGACTCAACATTGTTAATATTTTAGTTTTCCCTAATTGGACCTATAAATTCAACTCAAACACAAAATCAAAATTTCAGCAAGGTTTTTTTTGTAGATAGTAACAAGCTGATTTTAGAATTTATATGGCAATGAAAGAAAATAGAAAAATTAAAACCATTCTGAAAAAGAACAAAATTGGAGGATTCACGTTACCCAAATTCAAGACTGACTGGAACACTATAGTAATCAAACTATGTAGCATGATACTAACACCACAGTGGGTATTGGTGAAAGGATAGATGTAAGATAAATGAAATAGAATGGAGAGCCCAGAAGGAGAATTTTGACAAAGGTGTAAAGACAATCTAATGCAGAATCAATCGTCTTTTCAACAAATTGTGTGGGAATAATTGGACGTCCCTACATTAAAAATAAACCTCAGCAGCAATCTGACACTTCATAGAAAAATTAACTCAAAATGCATCATAGATTTAAATGTAAAATGTAAAACCTTAAAACTTAGAAGAACATATAGGGGACAACCTGCGTGCCTCTAGGTTTGGAAATGAGTTTTCAGAGGTGACATCAGAAACATGATCCATAAAAGAAAAATTTGACATTGACAATTAATTATAAAACTAAAAATATTTTCTCTGCAAAATACACTTTTAAGGGAGTGAAAAGGTAAGCCACAGACAAAACAAGAAAATATTTGAAAATCATATATTTAATAAAAGCTTTGTTTTCAGAATGTATGAAGAACTCTTTAAAGTCAAAAATAACGAAAAAAACTACCTAAATTTTAAAATGGGCAGATTATCTGAACAAACACTTCACCAAAGAAGATAAAAGATGGCAGGCAAATAAGTATCTGAAATTATACACAATGTCATTATTCATTAGGGAAATCCAAACTAGAACCACAATTACCTAACATTATTAGGATTATTCAAATAAAAATACTGGCAATACCAAAAGATCATGAAGATACATAACAAAAGGGACATTACTGCCGTTCTGAGTTCAAAATCATACAGCCATTTTGGAAAATCGTGTGGGAGTTTCTTATAAAAGCAAACTTATACTTACTATATGACCCAACAATCTCTTTCATAATATTTACTCAAGAGGAACGGACACTTATGTTCAGACAAAAGGCTTCCCCTAAAGTTTATGGCAGCTTTATTCACAATTGCCCAAATATGGAAACAACTCAGATACTCCTCAATAGATGAATGAATAAACAAGATGTGGTGTATTCATACAATGAACGGCTGCTAGCAATCAAAACACAAGTTGTTGATTGAAGCATTCATATGGATGAATCTCTTTTCCTTCTCCCCCAAGCCCCAGTACATGGTTGTATATCCTAGTTGTAAGTCCTTCTAGTTCTTTTATCTGAGCCACCGCCACCACAGCATGGCAACTGACAGACGGGTGGTATGGTTCCGAGACTGGAAAACAAACCCAGACCGCCGAAGTGGTGAGAGCGCTGAAACTTAACCAGGGCTGGCTGGACGGATGAATCTTAAATGCATTTTGCTAAATGGAAGAAGCCAGATCTAAAAGGTTAAATATGGTATGATTCAATTTATATACCTTCTTCTGGAAAAAGCTAGGGAGAAAGGAAACAGATGAGTGGTTTTCAGGAGGTGGAGGCTAGTGGGAGAGGTTATTACAGAGGGGCTGTGTAGGGAATTTTAGGGTGAGGGAACTCCTCTGTATGTGGGATGTGACTATGTTGGTTGACACATGAATATGTTTTATTCAAAACCCATAAGCTGTACCACAAAGATTTGACGTAACTGTATGCATGCGAGGAGAACTCAGACTGTATGACACAACTACAGTAAAGGGGTGAGGAAAGCAGACTGACCTCAGTAACTTGTGGAATGGAGCGCTGGACAAGACACGCTAAGGCTAAAGACCAAAGGAACTGCATACAAATACTCTAGTGGGTAAATTTGTTTCTCACCACAGTATTTTCTAGCAATTCTGAAACAACTTTACATGTAGAACAGATCTAAACAAACCGGTAAATATTTTGTAGATAATGAGAGTGCAAGATTTTCACTGCCAGACCAAGAAGATCTGAGTAAGCCAGCAAGGAGGCTAGAATGAGGCTGTGGTGCCCTATTTGAGTCAAATTCATCGATATGAATTCATGTGTATCTTAATATATAAGTAAGTACATATAGCTATACATTGAAATAAATACAGATGTGTATACACAGGTGAGTATACACACATGTACTCCCTTGCTCTGCCCACTGAGAAAGTCCAGACACAATGACAGCCCAGAAGCAACAGCACACCCTGAGCCCCAACTGTGGTTTCTAACCCCATTCTCTGATAAAGGAAACAGGGATCCTTGGAGAATGGCTGCTGCTAGGGCTGGCGCAGAGAAAATACAAGATGAGCCTGGAGTATTTCATAGTGCCAGAAAGGAAGGAAGTGCTCCAAAAGCAAAAAAAACATAGGATGCAGGATGTGAAAAGAACACAAGAGCCAACCAGAGAGATCCCAGTGGGCAGAGCCGGGACAATGTGAGCCACTGAAAAATAATGCAGTGCTGGATTACAAAGACTGAATAAAACAACACCCATGGTCCACACTGATACAGATGAATGACTGAATTAATAACATCCATAGTCCACACTGATACAGACGGATGACTGAATAAAATAACACCCATGGTCCACACTGATACAGAGGGACGATTGAATTAATAACACCTGTCGTCCACACTGACACAGATGAACAACAGAATAAATAACACCCTTGGTCCACACTGATACAGAGGAATGACTGACTAAAATACCCATGGTCCACAATGATACAGTTGAAAAACTAAATAAAACAACACCCATGGTCCACACTGATACAGATGAATGACAATAAATGACACCCGTGCTCCACACAGATACAGATGAACGACTGAATAAATAATACCCATGGTCCACGCTGATATAGACGCACGACTGAATAAATAAACAAACAAATAAGAACAGAAAAATTCTCCTTACTGAAGAATTCCAATAAACAGACAGGAGGAATGTGAGAAATGGGAAATCAGCACTGGAACCTCACAGTCATAACTGCTGGTCCACTGCTGATGCTGGCAGTAGTGGTGAGACTGCAAGGGGACACAGGACATTTGCATAACCTCAAAGTATCCCCAAAATATTTATCAATTACGCTCATGGTTTTAACCTATGTTGAGAATTTAGTAAATTCTTAGAAACTCCTTCGTCCTCCTAGGAGGTGGAGATGGACTCAGTGACCAGTGAACAAGAAGAGATAGGGACAGCAGTAACATGAGGTGGGGACGCTGTGGACTCACCCTTAGCCAGGTGATCAAGTTAACAGCACAGTATTAAGTCCTGTTCATATCATGGACCCCTGACCTGGTGTGATGGGAGGGGCACGTCACCTCTGTGGTCTTCGTCCTCAAATCCACAACCCTGGTCTGATCATGAGAAAACACCAGATGAACCCAAACTGGAGTCATTCCACAGCATGCCTGACCAACGTGTTCCACTGAACATGGACACATTAAACACTCTGAGATTCTCCTGGAAACAAGTCTGTTTTCCATGACTTAATCCAGCACTAGCTAAACTTCTTTGAGTAGAATACTCCTCCACATCTCCTGGCTGTAGAATTCCAAAGACCTGGTGAATCTCAAGAGAGAAGGGTGACTCCATGTGCGTTTTTCGGGGAGGAACGGGGAGAAAGGCTTTTCTTGGGAGTGGAAGGTTATTTAATTATTTTGGCAGAAGTTAAGTTTGGTAGAAATCATAGAGGAAGAAGTCTCACTTTGACCTGCAAAGACATCAGGCATCAAAGCATGGCCTTAGAGGGATGGCGTCTATGGGAAGATACCATGGGCAAAACCACAACACTAATGCATGAGTTCCTTGACATTCCCATGTTCTACGTATGTCCTGATTCCGGGCAAGGCCTTCTTTCCCGGTTGAATATACTACCCTCCTGAACATATTACTGTTTAGAGTTTAACCATATAGATTTCTTCTTTCTCCTAAATGAAGTCACACGTTCTATGTTATCCTTCCCAACAGAGTCATCAACACAATCTATTTTTATTTTTATAGGTTTGTTTTGTGTCTGCTGTATTTGATGCATTTGATAGTTCTAGGAAAAGAAATAAATTCTGGTTGTTTTCAAATTCTGTGAACTTTCCTGTAAATGTTCCCTGGGGAACCAAAGCTTTTTATGTACTTAAAAAAAAATGCCAAAGGCCAAATTACTTTTATAATCCTGGAGATGTTACTTTTAAAAAAATGTACCTTGTTTTTCAGAAAGTGCGGACTAGATAACATTGAGTATAAGTAGACTAACAGTGCAAGGTGAATTTCTTAGAAACAGGTCATTAGAAAGTTCTATGAAGTGATAAACTAGATCCAATATTTATTATATCAGAAAGAACAAATATGGGAAGAAAATAAAAACTTACTTTTAACTTCCCAATGATTTGAAGTTGAGAATTGAACATCATTTTTAATTAATATTTTACATACACTTCACATTTTTTGTCACGATGTTTCATTTGAGTCCTCCTCTTTAGGAGAGTGGGAGCCTATACAGACTGACAAGTGAACACTCATTCATCCAGGATACCTGTGTAGAGGGGCTTGGCGAACTTAGGCCAACAAAGCACAGATCCTTGCCCTGGGGACTTTACATCCTAAATAAGGGACTTCACAGTGTACTTGCTAGAGTTTGTGTCTATGTCATAGCACCTGAATGTAAGTCAAGGCTCTGCATCCCCAAGCTTGGGGCCTCAGGTCATTTATAAACCTCTCTGAGCGTCAGTTTTCACATCTATGAAATAGTGCTATGCACTGAATTGTGCCCCCCAAAATCCATATGTTGAAGCCCTACCCCCAGTGTAATAGTATTTGGAGGTGAGGCCTTTGGGAGGTGATTAGGTCAGATGAGGTCATGAGGGTGAGGCCCTCGTGATGGGATAAGATGGGATAAGAAGAGGAAGAGACACTAGAGCTCTCTCTCTCCGCTGTGTGAGGACACAGTGAGAAGAAGGACATCTGAAAGTCAGGAACTGACCGTCCTGACGCCCTGATCTTGGACTTCCAGCCTCCAGAACAGTGAGAAATCAATGCCTGTTGTTTCAGCCCCCTGTCTGTGGTACTCTGTTACAGTGGCCCAGCCGACTAAGCCTCCTGGAGAAAACTGCCCATACCTCCGTGGGTTGCTGGGAGGGTCAGGAGGAAAATTATATGAAAGTATTTGGTAAACCACCAAGTCTCTGACACATACAATTGATCCTGAAAATTATCCTCCTTTGCAAAGAATCACTACTTTCTGTACCTATCTTTGTCTTGTTTGAGGTGCATTTACAGTCCTTCTGCCTCTGCAAGGTGAAGCAGGAGAGCAGGCCCAGCCCTGCCCACTGAGGAGGGGTGCAGGCTGAGGCAGGAGCCCCCAGGGAGGACTGTGATGCACTGTGAGGTGCTGGGGGGAGCTGTGATGTCAGGGGGACCAGCGCCTCGGAAGCTGAGAAAGGCTCAGTGTCTGAGGTCCAGCAAAGAGATGACTGTGCTCAACACAATTGCATGTGGGAGTTTCCTTATGGCGGGGCACACGATGGGACCGGATGTTGGACATTCATCCCCTACGGGGTCGAACAGGCACCACACAAGGGCGGATTTACTGAGCAGCCTAAAGTGTCAGCCTCAGAGACCTGCCCCTGCACAGGCCCCATCCAAGACCTGGAGAGGGCCCTCACAATGGACTCATATTCATATATTTGTGGATTTGGCAAAATTTGCAAAAGGAAGATATTTCAACTGCATGTGTTCAGGACACTGTTTCTTTCCACTCCAAGGTCCCTTCTGTGCATGGCCATGATTTCAGCAGCATTGGTAGGAATGCAGGCATTCGGGGTTCAAGCAAAGGCGGGGTGGGAGATGGTATAAACTGGGTTAAGAAACCAGGTTCAGTGGGATACATTTGTGTGGTCTGCAGTCATTCTTAGGTACAATTAGGTCACTGCCAGCTGCCCCAAAGCAGAAATGGCTTTTCAGAATCAACCGTGGGTATGCATGTTGCCTCTCACCAGGCATCTGGACGCAAAGATGAGGGGCAGAAGTCACACAGAGACATGAGGGCTTCCCGAGGTGCCTCTCGTCAGATATCTGCAGGAATGGGAGGAGAAATGAGGTCCACAATGTCCCGAGACAAAGCAGGAACGCACACACTAAGAGTGTTCTAGAACAGGCTGTACTTCCCGGACGTCGCACACGGGGTGATTCCTGCTTGCTTGAACAGAAGTCCCCTCCTTCTGAGAATCAGATTCAATTATGCGGTGGGCACAATTACACACAAAGACAAACACACTTCTCTTCTATTCAACTAGAGTGTCCTGCTTCTCAATGGTAACCCCAAACTGCGGTGTCACCTCCTACAGCAGGGATGTCTGTGTGACGTCAGTGTTTTACACACCCTGACATATCAGAATGTGCCAGACTATCTGACATGTCCCATCTAGCAGTTCCAGTTGGGACCTCGGACAAAACTGCCTCCAACACGATACAGAGAAAGCCTGAGAAACTGGAGTTCTAGCCACAAACTCCTACACAAGGCCGAGAGTGGCAGGATGTCTTGTCTCCTGTAGGAGCAATCTGATGATACAATTATGTAGCTCAAAACAACAGCAGCACATAAAAATGTGTTTAGTTAAAGTGTAATTTGAGATTAGGTTTTATATTTTTAAAATTTCTGATCATACCAAAATTCAAATATGATTGGAAGTAAGTATTCTTACCAAAAGAAAATGACTGAAAGAAGCATGCATGGTATTTGTCAGGTTTTTAAAAATTTGTCGTGATTTTTTCCCTTCATTCTAAATCCTCTAGTTTGCATCTAATTTTGAATTTGCAATTTTGCATTTGTAATTGTGTGATATTTTTTAAGAAAAGGATCCCTCTGAATCGCACAAGCTTCAGATCACACAAAACCTGGTCAGCCCATGGGCACCTAAAGGCAGGACATCTGAGCGAGGCTGGATCCAGTAAAAATGGGGCCAAAGCAGAAGCCAAAAATGTGGGCCGAGGAAGCTGGAGTTAAGCACAGCCCCCAGCCTGAAGACGGGTCAGCGGGGACACCCCGACCCAGGCTGGCTAAGCAGGGGTCCCTCCTAGGGGACTACTGGTAGGTCTGCAGTTATGGGCACAGGACAGGTAAGAGAACCCCAGTGTGGCCCAGGGAAAGTACATGCATGAGTTGCCACAGCAAGTACCACCGACGGAGCTGCTTAAATAACGGACAATTTATTCTCTCAATCCTGGAATCTGGAAGTCCAAGGTTAAGTTGTGGGCAGGATTGTTTTCTCCTGAGGCCTCTCTCCTGTGGCTGTGTCTCCTCCTTGTGTCATCGCATGGTCTTCCCTCTGTGGATGTCTGTGTTCTAACTTTCTCTTCTCGTAAGGACACCAGTCATACAGGATTAGGGCCCCCTAATGACCTCTTTTTATTTTAATTACCTCCTCAGGTAAGTAAGGCCATATTTCCAAAGACAGTCACACCCTAGGGTCCTGGGGATTAGGGCTTCAATGTAGGAATTTGGGGGGACACAATTCAGCCCCTAATAGTACCTCAGATAAGTGGGGAGAGGGGATGAAACACCATATGCTCTCTGCTAGAAATAAAGAAAGAGAGAAAGAGGGAGGAAGGGCCGGAGGAAGGAAGGAAGAAAGTTGGGATGATATATTCAGTGTAAATGTTTCACCAAAGATCTTTTTTTTGCTTAAAAAAATGCCGCTTGGGGCCAAGATGGAATAACAGGGACCGGATTTATCCTCCTGACCGAAAGAATTAAAGAAACTAACTAAACGCGTGAAACAATGGTTATCAAGGCATCAGGCAATGAAGTGAGCCCTAGAATAAGAAAACGACTGCCTGTGCACCTGCCGAGAGAAATTCCCAGGCCACGGGACAAGGCAGGGAGCCCAGAGCAGGGCAGATGGGGCTGGGAGTCGGGAGGCCACGTGGGCAGAGTCCCAGGGAGGGAAGGGTGCATGGAGAGATGGCCAGGGATCTGCAGAGGGACGCCTGCCATCTTCAGGTGAGCACAGGTCTGCACATGTGTGAACGAAACACTGAGGCCAGGGAAGGAATCATCCACCGCAGCCACAGGAGTGGGCAAGAAGGGCAACAGTAGTTTGTTTGCCACCAACCAGACTGACAGATCTTATAATCCACAGGATATTGGTCACAGCACTGAAACACATCAGTAGTGGGCCAAAATTGGTTCTAGTCCTGGGTCTGGTCCCACCACAAAGCTTTAAAGTAAGAACTGAAAGAATCAAGCCATTTTCAATAATTTACTACATCCCAGAACAAGGTGCAAAACCCAATAGAGCAACAGAACATACCCAGGACTCCACAATGTGAAACTCACAGTGTTTGGGATCTAATAAAAAATTAACTAGGGGGGCCGGCCTGGTGGCATAGTGGTTAAGTTTGCATGCTCCGCTTTGGCGGCCCAGGGTTCACAGGTTCAGGTCCTGGGCGTGGACTGGCGCACTGCTCGTCAAGCCATGCTGTGGTGCCATCCCATGTAAAGTAGAGGAAGATGGGCATGGATGTTAGCCCAGGGCCAGTCTTCCTTAGCAAAAAGAGGAGGATTGGCAACAGATGTTAGCTCAGGACTAATCTTCCTCACACATACACACACAAAAATTAATTGGTATGTAAGGAAGCACTGCAACCCCTAGTGAGGAAATTGGCTCAGGAATGAGAGATGATAAATAGTAGACAAGGGCATTAACTCACTGTTATAACTGTATTTCACAAATTCAAAAGGCTAGTGGAAAGATAAGCATAGTTAAGTTCAGACATGGAAAATATGAAAAAGGCACAAATAAAACATTTCTATATGAACGTTATAATGTTGGAGATGGAAAATGCACTTGATGAGTTTAACACAGGATGGGATTAGAGATTGCAAAAGAAAAGGTCAGTGAAACTGAAAACCTGGCTATAGGAACTACATAGAAGTGTCATTGGCCTCTTGGTCTGGTATTTTTGTGTGATAGTCACACTGAGTCAACATAACATCTGAGGATGAGAAGTGACGTGCTTGCAGTTAGACATCCTTGATTCTTGCTAACTACATGACCAAGAGCTCACTCTTTTCCTCCTGTGGCCACCCCTTCCACGTTTTAGTATAGATAATCCCTCTATCCTAGGGTTCTTGAGAAGATTTGGACTGTGAATGCTCTTCGTAAGTTCCTACCAGCGTAAGGCATTATCACAAGGAACCAGGAAGGCTGCATTACAGTGGGGAAGAGGGCACTGCATTAAGTTCTGCTGCAGCTACCAGATCTGGGTGGCAAATGCAAGTCAGTTAGCATTTTCAGTCTCCGTTCTCCTACCTCTACACATTGTTAAAAATACTTATCTTAAAAATAATCTAAACACTCTCTTTTTAAGGCTATTTATTTGCAATGTTATGCACCCTCAAGAGAGGGTGGAGTATGAGAGGAGGAGAGGAAGGAGGGGAGGGCAGTGAAGCATTGTGGCTCCAGGTCCACCCAGCCTAAACAAAACAGACTTGCCCAAATTTGCCTCTAGCCCCATCCTGTTACACATGAATAAATACGACAAATTCACTAAAGGACACAAAGTGCAATCAATGGAGTCCCACGCCATCAGACATTAATAGGGTCAATTTCTCTGTGCAAAAATACCTTCTGGCCCAAAACAAACCATGTTTGGAAAATATTTTAGAGAAATTGCAAGACTTTATATTTCAGACTTTCTATTTTTTTATCATATGATTACTTAAAATAGGTCCTTCCTTGATATTTATTAAAGATTGTAGGTTTTGGCAGTGTTGGCAGGCAGATCTGCACGATAATCCAACGTTTTTGCGTGCTGTCTACAGCACATCCAGTCTATGGCGTGCTGGGGCTAGAGCTTCACTGATGTGCTGGCACTTGAAATAGACAAAGCTCAGTGTTCTTCAGATTTTGTCAAAACATAAATAGTAGCACATAGAGATTCACATTCATTCTTTCTGTACAACAGAAAGAAAAATTATTTTAGATGTAATTTTATTTGAAAGTAAATAAGTTGACAGTGCTGTGACTACAAACATAGACTCTGAAGCTGTTGGGCCTGCATCCCGGTCTCGGCTCAATGCCCACTAAGGCGTGACAGTGGCTGAGTTGCTACTGCTCAGTGGTTTCACCTCTATAATAGGGGAAATAGTAGTTCTGATCACATAGGTCCATGAGGATTAAGTGTTTTAATATTTTTAAATTGCTGAGAATAGTACCCACGATATAATAAGCGCTCTATAAATGTTTGTTAAGAGTAAAATAAATTGGATTATTTAAATATTCTGCAGAATGACATAGATGTGCAGTGGCTATGAGACAGCTTTCTCTAAAGTTAATTATGTAGGAAATTGACACACCAGTTTTCACACCCTCATTCTAAATAATAGACGTGATTTGTTCATGAGAAAAATTATTTCATTTAAAACAGTCATAAAAAAACTTATCAAAATTAAATAAAATTTAAAAATTAAATACCTAGGAATTAACTTAAAAAGAAATGCACAAAACCTACTCATCAAAAAGTAGACTTGGTTCCATAGAAAGCTATATGGTATTCTGAAAGAGGAGACCTCATGTCGTAAGTACAATTCTACCCAACTTAATTGTAATATTTAACACACTCTCAATAACAGAAAACAAGAGGCTTATTTTAAACTTCATTTAGAAAAATAAAGCCAGAATTGGTAGAACTCTGAAAAAAAGAGAGAGCTGCAGAGAGGTACCAGCTTGATCAAGTAGTAAAACATAGTGTAAAGATGTTAATTTAAACAGATCAGCATTCATGTATGAATAGACCTACAAACTAATGGAAGAAAAGTCTAGAAATACAACTAGACACATACAGCCTGTCATATGTGCAGGGATAAGTATTAGCTTTCTGGATACTGCATACAGGTAGACACGCTGGCAGCCCAACACCAATACTTCTGGGGCTGATAGTACAACCACAGACGGGAGATTCCAGCCTTGGCTAACGCCTGCCTCACCTTCCCACCCACAGTTTCTCCTGTACCTTTAGGGGCTGCTGAGCCTGCATGTCTGAGGCTGGGTCCCCCCAACATCTCGCCTTAACCACATTTCAGGCCCAGTGGCCTATAAAGCCCAAAACAGGTTGGGCCCACTGAGGCAGGGAACTCTGAGACCCCTGCTCACAGAATGTGGTCTAGAGTGAGGAGGGGGCCCCGGGACAGCACATCCTCTGGGTCCCGAGGAGCCTGGCTCAGAGGGGAGTAGCATGCCTGGCCACATGTGTGGTCAACTGGCCTTCCTGTTCGTGGTGTTCGTGGTGGAGGAAATGTCTATTGTGTATTTTAACTCGGTCTCTGACGAGGAGTAGAACCTGGAGTTAGAAACCGTAGAAAAACTGTTTCTCAAGCTTCTAGATGCTCTTTATGTTGTAGATATCGGGACTTGTACTCGACTTTCTTGGAATAACATTATAGTGACCTTTTGGTTAGGCTAAAGCAAGACATAGACCATGCGGGAAAACAGAGGCTTGAGATAAAGTGCTTCCGAGAGTATAAGCTGTTCTCCAAGTAAGGTAACATTGGTTTTCATTAAAAACAGAGCTGTATCTCTGCAGCTTGTATCTCTTCAGAAATAATTGCCTTTCTAAATACGTTTTTACACTAGAAAGTCCCTGAAAATGATTTCTCCCAAGATGCAGGTGTCTTAGTCTGCTTGCGCTGCCATAACAAAATACCATAGACCGGCAGCTCCAATAAGAGACACTGATTTCTCACAGTTCTAGAGGCTGGAAGTCCAAGATCAAGGTGCTAACAGATTTCGTACCTGGTAAGGACTTTCTTTCTGGCCTGCAGACGGTTGCCTTCTTTCTGTATTGTCACATGACAGTGAGACAGAGAGAGAGAGAGCTCTCTGGTGTCTCTTCCTCTTCTTATAAGGACACTAATCCTACCACGGGGGCCCACCCTCATGACCCCATCTAAACCTAACTGTCTTCCAAAGGCCCCACCTCCAAACACCATCCCATCAGGAGTTAGGGCTTTGACTTATGTATTTGGGGGAACACAAACACTCAGTCTGCACAGCAAGCATGGGCCTGAAAGTGAGCACACGGGCCTTTGTTCATGGGAGACGTGGAGCAGGGACAAGAAGATGGCAGGATGGAGGGAAAACATCTTCACTGTCACATGTACCAGATCTGACTGGGGTTTCCAAGGATGAACTTGGGATGTGCCTTTGCTAGCTTGCCTGTGGCACTTTCTACAGGGAACAGTACAGACTCTGGGGAGTAAACCTACAAATGTGGAGTGGGGTCTTCCTCTGAAGGGGGTGGGATGTTTGCACTCTCAGTCACACTGGGAGAATTCTAGGGCAGGAGATGGGGCTTAGATGGGAGTAGACCTGAAGGGGAAATAACTAAACAGGAAGTGCTTTCTTTCTCTGGACTTTACATCCTCAGGGTCCTGTCTGTTGAGTAGGGGGAGACGGACTCCAGGCATTTCTTCAGAGGAGGGACACTGCTTCCTCTTCTGAGAGCAGATCAGACACTGAGTTTACACATATTCCCTAGGAGAATACTGTGGAATTGAAAGGGACGGGATCTGATCTGGGCTTCTCTGTTAGAATTTCCTTCCTAAGTCCTTCCTGAGTGTTGTCAAGTGTCATTGCCTGCTTCCTTAGTACTAAGTGGAGCAGCACTTCAGTAGAAAGAGTGAGAGGGAGGGGAGCGGGGTCCTGAGACAGTGGGATCTTGTGAGCTCGTGTGCACTGGAGAGAGTGTCACCTGAGCATCTTTCAGACCACAGAGCACAGACAAACGTCCAAAAGCCCAGTGCAAGCCCCCAAGCCCTAAATTCTAGATTTCGTAGATCAAATAGGGAGAAATTCATTTTCTCATCATTACCATAGTAACTCTTGTTTACAGGAGGACTCTGGCTTAGAAACCTGGGGATGTGTTTGATTAATACAGAGGTTCCTACTCAATTCTCAGGGAAGAAAGTGAACAAAATAAGGTCCTTGCTCTGTTGTCTGCTCTTCAAAGCATTCCTGCATGAAGGACTTGTACAGACACTGGGAGACAAGACAGATCTGAGATGTCCTAATTACAGAATTGTCAGAGCCTTTTAATATTTATGCGTCCTTTAGATTATGCAGGATGTAACTCAATAATGAATTATTTGGAGCCTTGGATGTGGGGGGAAAGATTTTGTATTTTATAACTTAAGGAATGAGGAGGCATGGATGTTATTTTGCATAGGGCTGTGCAAAATGATGGTTGAGAAAAAATACAGGAGTGGGATAAATTAAAGATGGGAAGATCTCCGGAATTCAGTGACCCAGGTATAGACTAAGCTGTATTCGCTGAGAAAGGAAAACAGTGTTTAATTGGCATATTTGAATGAATAATTGGTGATCTGAACCAAATGAGTGCATTTTAAAATGAAGAGAGAGAGATTCAGGATTTGCTATACGCCTAGTTATTTGTAGGTAGTGAGTACATGTGTATCTAACAAACAAAATAACGAAAATGAATGGAATTCTGGAAGTAACATCTTGGAAATGGGAAGGTCAATACTGATCTAAGGACAGAACACTTGTGTCTTTTATAAATGTGCAACAGGATCTTAGACAACCAGATTTAGTTATGTGACTTGATTTGAATTTCGCTGGGCCTCTCAAGAGTTGTGACAGGTGGGGCAAGTTATTGACTCCCTCTGAGCTCCTGTTCATCTCCTATGAAACCAGTAATGGCACCCGCCTCATAGGTTATAAAGGTTCAGTGACCTAACGTGTACAGGGGTTGGCATGTGGCCCGAAAATGTCACTATCATCATCAGCCACCTCACCGTCATTGGCATCACTGCTATTAGGCACCACTTGACTACTCAAGTCCCACCCTGTTTCAAGCTCAATCTAAAATACTCCCAACACAGAAATGAATACCCAATGTGGCACTCACTTTCAACACTGGAATTAGCATGCAACTGAAATTGTTTTGCAATTATCTAGAGTATTTTAAGAAGAATAAATAAAAACACTTAGCAGCATTTTTTTCTAAATGAGAAGTTCATTCATCTAAATCAACCCAGAAAGCAAATTTATTCCACTTGCCTTTGGCCCCACCATTTCCAAATAATCCTCACTAAAGTTCTTGATGCTAAAACCCACATCAAAGCAGAGGAGGAGAGTGTAGGCCTACAGGAAACAGGAGGCAGTGCCGGATCAACTCTTTCCAGGGCTGTCAGCCCTTCTTGTTAACATTCGCAGCATATTTCTTAGAGCAGACATTCAATTAGAATATGGAGCCCAGACAATGGAAAATGTAATAAATTTGCACTCCCTGCCCTTGCTTATGGGTTGCAGGACCGCCCACGGCTTCCTCGGACCTAAGGGAGTCGCTGTGATCTCCGTCAAGGGGGTTTTCTTGCAGCAGCTCCGTGAGAAAAGGCCTCTCTGATGTGAAGAAGTCAACACTTTGAGGCCTGAAATACACTTATGATTGTCCTTACGGCCATATTCACTCCAATTTACAATGCAAACTGCTAAACAGAAGTACTTTTGCTTAAAATGAGCCAGGAGAGGTTTCTGTATAAATATGGATACTCCAAGTTATAATAAACGTCACCAATGAAAAACAGTTTAGACTTTAAGCCATACAGCCGTGCAGACTACAGACTGGTCGCCACCGTAAGTACACCCGAGCCGGTTGGCTGTGTGGGCTCAGGCTGCAAAGAACCAAAAGTGAAGTGGCCACGGCCTGGGTGATCTGGAGGTAGAAGATCCTATCCTCGGCTCCCTGCTTTGGCCACTTAAGGTGCCACACATATGAACCTCAAGGCTGATGGAGCCTTTAAGGAGAAACCAGGGCTTTAAAAAACGTCATCACTTTCATGCACATTAGGAGAAGGATGACAAAAATTAAAAAAATAAAATCAATATAAAATAAAAAAGACTTCCTTGGGCTTATGTCGCCATCCTTGCATTTTCTTACGTATTCAGTCATTGATTCATTCATCAAACATTATTCCCAGCCCCTGACCACATGAATGGTCATTTGCTAGACTTCAAAGACACAGAGATCAATAAATACTAGATCCTTTGCACCACGTCAGAGGTGATGGTGGTAAATATGTCAACGAATATATTAAGACATGCCACGCAAGTGCACAGAGTAGGGAGGGGTTATTTCTCCTGGATTCCGTACAGGTACTGCCTTTAGGAAGTGGTGCTGGCCACACGCACAGGGAGGAGTCTATGCGGGCCCTGCTTCTTCCCATCGCTAGATCCTGAGTCTCAGGCTGTGGCCAGTGATTTCATCGACAGAGCCTTTATCCTGCGCCAGCGCCGGCCTGTCGGGGAGACAGCAGGGAGCAGCCTGAGCACCACCGCGGAGGATGGAAGGCTGGCCCTGGTCACACCAGGCTTTGTCCACTTTCCTTCCCCAAAACGTGTTCCCACACGCTTGCAGACTGTGGATGTGTTTTTACTTTCCTGCTGCAGTGGAGAAAAAAGTATCTCGTTATTGTCGTCATTAGTAATTTTCTGGTAGCCCCTGAGCTTGAACATATTTTCTTCTTTTTTTATTATTGACGTAGAGGAGTTCTTATTAGTAACCATACTCTGCAAATATTGTATCTTGTTGTCATTTATCTCAGGCTTTATTTGTGTGGTGCACAGCCAAGGCGCTTTCCTCCTGGATTGGCTCTGCACGTGGGGACACTTGCTTCAGAACAGGAATCAGAGGTGAGGCAGGCTTCCAAGCCCACCCAGAGCCCTGCTCTCCCACGTGGCACTTAGCAGCCGCGCAGGCACCCGGGCAGGGAATGCCCAAACCGCACGTGCTGGAAATGTAAGCCATACGCCATATTTCACGACTGGGTACAAAAATATGTGACATTTTTCAATATTTTTATGACTGACTACATGTGGAAATTATGATATATTGGATCAAATGAAACATACTGTGAAAATTCATGTCACTTATTTCTTTTTGCTTTTTTAAGTGTGGCTACCAGAAAACTCAAGATTATGTATACTACTCACCTTATGTTCCCACTGAGCAGTGCTGATTTAGAGACAATGACACAGTGGTGGAGGGACATGTAGGTGTGAGGTCGCCACAACCTCCCCCACCTGCTGCTGTTCACATCACATGTGTTCACACATCGGGTGACAATATCTGTCAATCATTTTACTTTTTCCCATATGATAATCAATTCTCCAGGTACCTTTTCTTGAATGGTTCCTCATTCATTCATAAATCAATATTTCTATATTCTCAGTGGTGTTCCTTTGGTCTGTCTACCTCTGAGCCAATGCCTTTCTGTCTTAATTTCTGTGGTTTCTAATAAATATATCTTGATATTTGATAAAGTGAGCTGCCCCCTCCTTTGTTTCTATTCTTCTGACATGTTTTGACTATTCTTGTCCCTTTACTGTAGAATTAATAGTGTTTACACACTCACATACAAAACACACACAAACAAAACACACACAACAAAAATGTGTATTGAGATTTTGATTATAATTGTATTGAATTTATAGATCAACTTAAGTAGAACTGACCTCCTCAGAGTATTGAGTTTACTATTCACGAGCACGGTATAACCCTCCATTTGCTTAGATTTTCTTTGATGTCTTTCAAGAAAAGGCATCTCTTGTTATGTTTATTCCTGATAATTTGTAAATTTTTTTCTTCCTTGCAGGATTCACTAGATTCTCCAGTTATCTTTTGCTCTTATTTAGAAATATCTCCTACTTCATTATCCTAGTGTTGGCTCCTTTGTAAATTCTAACTTATGATACTTATTCTATAATTAAATCTGCACATAGAAAATTCCAAAATGACAAATGTAATATGAACCATAAGTCTTCCTACCTCCACCCATACCCACTCCCTGGAGATGATGACAATTTTATACAGTCTTGTAGAAATTAACCTAAAAGTTCTAATAAAACTTATCTTTTCCTATAAAAATTAAACAGAAATGGTCACTAATACGTTCCTTTCCTACAACAAGAAAGAATGGAGATAACTCAGTTCCAGTTCTGCCCACCTGTGCATCCTCAGATGACTCACTCCACCCTCTGACCACCCATTTCCCCATTTCTAAAATGGGAATAATGACACCACCCTTGTGGTTAGCATGTTGAATCCTAAGATGGTCATAATGAGCTTCAGTGGTTCCTGGTCACACTAGCGGCCCAGTGAAGAGGGGAGAAGGATGGTACCTGGGATCCCATCTCTTGGAACCACCCTGCTGGTCTTGAGGAGAATAGATGTGGCCCCTTCTCAGCTCCCACTGTGCCTGCAGGACCCTCCTCCCAGAGTGTGTGCTTAGGAAGGGCCCAGCCCACACCCTGCAGCCACAGTGGCTGCTCACTCGGTGGCCTGTGTGGCCAGCTGTAGAGGCTATGGGGAGCCCTGTTCATGCAGCCCATCATCTTGCCATCCTGCCCATCCCAGGAGCTGGTCTTCCTCCTTCCTCTTTTCCTGGTTGGTGCCGCAGATCCAACTGCAGCCTCAAGGTCTGTACAGTACACTGAACCTTTCAGTTCATTGAATCTCCCTCTTTTTATGGAGTAGGGGGGCAACTGAGGCTTCTAAGGAGGCGTGAACCCAATTGTGCCAGACTCTTTCAAATCCCATGCCGGAGCTCAATGGAAACCCCTGCTTCCACTCTCCTGAACACTGACCCATTTCTTCAGCCTGTGAAAATGAGACTTCCCCCCACAAGGGAGGACTTCCTCTCCAGCTCCAGGCACAGACGACAACTGCCCCACCCTCTGCCTCCGCCAGCCTCTAAAACCGTCCTGTACAATTTACCTAAATGATTTTCTCACTCATTTTTGCATTCTCGGTATCTAACAGAGTGCCTGGCATCCACCAGGGGTCCACAAACACTTGTGGGATGAGTATGTGTGTTCATTTTATCAGAGATTACAATCCAGGGCACAAACAGAGATGGTCTCTGTCCTCTTGTAGTGTGCAATCTGCGCAAGACAGGCATAAATCAAGTGACCAGCGTGGTAGATATAAAATCACAACAGTGCAGTTCCACAAAGGAAGGGGAAGTCTGGCCTGGGAACTTTCCAGAGGGGCCTGACCCAGTCTAGAAAATTAGGGAGTCTTCTCTGTGAGTCGAAATCCAAAGAATGAGTAGGCTTAAGGGGAGGATGAGGTTGGGGGGAAGGGTCGCCAGTCCTGCAGCTACAGTTTGTGCCAAACCAGGGATGTCGACGCACTGTGTCCAAGCAATCAGAAGGAGGCCAGCTCATTCAGGTGTCTCTATCAGAGAGGTGGCACCCACCTTCTCAGGGTGCACCAAACACATCCTGACTCCTCAGTGTCAGGTAGAAGATGCTGTGGTCTCACTGCATGGGGAGGGCCTGGGTAGAGTGAATGATGTCACCTGTCGTGTATTTAGGAGAAGAATTTGACTCCATGTTGAAAATAAACTTGCAGTGACTTTGGTTTCTTTACATCTTTATAAAAGTTTGACTCAGAAGAAAAAGTCCTTAGTTCTTCTAACAGTGAGAGAAATGAGCTCTTAAATTTATTTTTTAAAAGGGTGGTTTACTTTGGAGAATAAACTAAAAAGAACACTTTCGTTCTTTTTTCAGCTTTGCCATAACATTTAAGTAGCATTAAAAAGAGCAAACATGGCCTGGATTTCAAAAGCAATGAAAAAAAAATTCTGGATATTTTCAGAATATGTTTCATTTTAAAATTAACTTATTTGATTCTTTGTAAAACAATATTTGGTATAAATGAATTAATTCAGATTTTCCTATATTTTTATGTAAATTGGCTGAACAAAATTACAAAGGGAGAATGATTTTTAGCAAATCTTTAATCAGTTAAAAAATGTCCTTTTATCTAAAAGAATTAAAAGATAGATCAATATAGCCATTTAAACTTATGTTTTAGAAAGACATTTATTTATTTATTTATTTTTATTATTGTTTTTTTTTTTCCTGAGGGAGATCGGTCCTGAGCTAACATCTGCCAATCCTCCTCTTTTTGCTGAGGAAGACTTGCCCTGGGCTAACATCCATGCCCATCTTCCTCCACTTTATATTGGCCGCCACCTCAGCATGGCTTGCCAAGTGGTGCATCAGTGCACGCCCGGGATCCAAACCAGCGAACCCCGGGCCGCGCAGTGTAGCGCACGCACTTAACCGCTTGCACCACTGGGCCGGCCCCTAGAAAGACTTTTAGAATGAATTTAAAGTATCCAGAGAGAATGACAAGGTAGGTAATAAAATCATGAAATTAAGTAAGGGGTCTAGGAGAAAGTAAAAGCACACGCACGTGTGTGTGTATACGTGCTTACACACGCATGGTGATAAAAAGTGTAATTTTTTGAATCTGATAAATTTGAGGTGATAATGAGAAATCCATGGTATTCAAAAAATGCAGTCTTGAAACTTCAAATGGACATCTTGCCAGAGCTGTACATTTAGAAGTCGTCTACACAGAGGTGTTCAGGGGAGCTACGGTTGTGACTGAACGGGCCCACAATTAGTAAGAACAGCAAAGGAAAAGAAACATAGAGCAGCACCTTGGGAATTTCCAAGTTAGCTCCCCTCCAGATAGTCGTCAAAGCAACATAATGCCCTTTAATGGGTACTTATATTTATCAAGACATTATTTTAAATCTACAAACTCACTAAGAAACTCCTCAGTATTTAAAACAATTAAAAAAAAAAGACAAAGAAACTTTTCAAACATGACCTCAACCAGGAGATCAAGGCGAGCATCAGCAGTGACGAGTCGTGCTGACAGCATGTGCCCTCGGTGGGATGTGCTCAGAATGGTGCCCTCCTTCTGTGGTCTTCCTCCCAATGCCCCATCACCACAATCTAATCAGGAGAAAAACATCAGACAAGTCCCAATTTGGGGACGTTTTACAAAACACCTGACCAGTCCTCCACACAGCTCTCAGGGTCATCAAAGACATGAAGATCTGAGAAACTGTCTCAGCCCAGAGGAGCCTGAGGAGACATGAGGACTGAATGTCATGTAGTGTCCTGGATGGGATCCAAGAAAAAGGACACTAGGAAAAAGCTAAGGATATCTGAATAAACTATGGTCTTTAGTTCATAATTATGTATTAATAATGGCTCATTAAATATACCAGAAAGATGTTGATAAAATTATTTTTAGTTTTGTTTTTGCTTTTGTTAGCTATAATATACTAAATGGTTTAAAAAATCACTGTGCTTTAACATTCAACCAAAGTCAGTAAATTTAGAATTTCTTTTTTATTTCATTACCTCATCACAACTCTGAAGATTAGGACCACTTATTACAATGGAAACATTTTTTTTATAAAATTAATTCATGTCGTGATTCAGCGAGAAGATATGCATTGAGCTGATGCTATATCATAAGCACTCTTCCAGGAACTAGGGATACTTGGCAGAAAAGATAAGACTTCATAGGAATAATTTTAATACAAATTAGGGATGTCATATCCAAGAGAGCAGGGAGACCATAAGATAGGGGCAGTTTAAGCTAGGAATTTCAGAGGAAATAGCAATGGAAAATTCTTATGGCACAAACAACATTTAAGCTGGTGGTGAAAATGGACACGTGCAAAGAAAAAGTTAAGGACATATTAGGAGAAGGAATAGTATGAACAAGGCAGAGAGGAGGAGCCGGGCAAAGTTACCCCAGATAAGGGTCAGGAGAGAGAGTGCATGAAGAGAAAGATGGGAAAGAGGGAGCTGAGAAGGCAAGACAGGAACCATCGTCAGGGAAAAGATTACAGTGCAGGGGTTCTCAAGTTGGGGTTTATTGAAGTAAACTGCAAAGAGTAGATGTTCCAGAGTTGGGATATTTTATAGACAAAGACTCAATTTGAGAACCACACACATTCACCCTCTGAACTAGGTTAACGGCCCCAAGACTGTAAAATAGAAAAATAACATATAATCATTCCCACTCTGCTAGGGAATGAATCTCCTTCCAGTTTGAAAACTTGTTGGGAATTGGGAGAAGACTGCCTACAAAGATCACAGTAAACAAAGGCAGGTCCTGTGGCATAAGGGAGAGGACTATCAGGCAGCAGAAAGTGAGACAGGCAGGTTGGAGGCAAGAGAAGGGAGGAGAAGGGATCTGCCTTCATACTGTGCGTTAACAGTGAAGATGGGCCCGTGGGTGGAACTGTGCTTCGTAGGCTGACAAAGCAAAATGGAAACCACGGTGCAAGTGCTGCCCCATCAGTTAACTAAATTCGGTCACCAAGATCCAGGATCTTCCCATGTTGTCCTCAGCCTGACTGTTCCGATAGAGGATGGAGAAAGCCGGGGATAACACGTGACTTATATTTTTAATTTAATTTTTTCTTGATATGATAAGTTCAAATGCAGACTCAAGAAAAATATTAAGAGGTCATATGCTCCCTTGACCCAGTTGCATGGATAGTTTTATAAGAACATACCAAACTGCTTTTCAGAGTGACTGTAATGTTTTACATTCCCACCAGCAATGTATGAGCAATCCAGTTTCTCCACATCCTCACCTACATTCAATATTTTTACTATTTATTTTAGTGGTTCTTATGGGTGTATAGCAATATTTCATTGTGGTTTTAATTTGCATTTCCCTGTAGGTTAATGATGTTGTGCATCTTTTCATGGGCTTCTTTGCCATCTATACATCCTTCATTGGTGAGATGTCTCTTCATGTCTTTTGCCCATTTTCTAAGGGGACTATTTGTTTTTTTTTTTACTGTTCCTTTTTGAGAGTTCTTTATGTATTCTTGATACTAGTCCTTTGTCAGATAAGTAATTTGCAAATATTTTTTCCAATCTGTAGTTTGTCTCTTCATTCACGTAACTGGATGTTTCATGGAGTAAAAGGTTTTAATTTTGATGAGGTCCAACTGATCAAATTGTCTTTTACTAATCATGCTTTTGGTGTCAAATCTATGAACTCCTTCCTAGCCCAAGACCCTGAAGATTTCCTCTTATTTTTTTTCTGAAAATTTTATAGGGTTGAGTTTACAATTAAGTCCGTGATCTGTTTAAAGATAATTTTTGCATGAAGTGTGAAACTTAGGGTTGGGTTTTTCTTTCTGGTGTCCAACTGCTCTAGCACTGCTCCTTGAAAAGGCTATCCTTCCTCCTTTGAATTGCTTTTTCACCTTTGTCAAAAATTGTTAGGACATATTTGTGTGGGTCTATTTGGGGGTTCTAGATTCTGTTCAGTTGATCTATGTGTCTGTCCTTTTGCCAGTAGCAATCAGTCTTAATTACTGCAGGTTTATAGTAGGAGTTAATATTGAATGCAGAGATCCTTCTGACTTTATTCTCGTCTTTCAAAAATAGTGTTAGCTATCGTAGGGCCTCTACCTTTCCACATAAATATTAGAAGAAGCTTGTCTAGGTCTACAAAAAAACATTGCAGGGATTTTGATATGAATGTAATTAAACATGTAGATCAATTTGGGATAACTGACTTTACGATCCTGATCTTCCAATTCATGAATGTGGTATGGCTCTATGTTTGTTTAAGTGGCCTTTGATTTCTTTCATTAGCATCTGGTAATTTTCATCATGGAGAATCTGTACGTGTTTTGTTATGCTTATATAGAAGTGTTTAACCCTCTTTGAAATGATTATAAATGGTATTGTATTTTAATTTTGCGTCCCACAGGTTTATTGTTAGTATATAGGAATGCAATTGATTTTTGTACTTAGACTTTGTACCCTGTGACCTTATTGAACTCACTTGCTAATTCTAGAAGGGTTTTTTATAGTTTTTTTTCTTTGTTTGGGGGTATGTTCTATGAAGACAATGATGTCATCTGCAAGCAGGAACAGTTTTATTTCTTTCCAATCTTTATGCCTTTTTTTTCTTGCCTTGCTTTAGGGGCTAACATGTCCAGTGCTATCTTGAGTAAAAGCAGTAAAATAAAACATCCTTGCCTTGTTTCTGATCTTAGAGGGATAGCATTCTGGCTTCCATCATTAAGCATAGTGTTAGCTGTATTGTTTTTTGTGGGTGCTCCTTATCAAGTTGAGGTGGTCCCTCTCAATTCCTAACTTGCTGACTAAATAGGTTTTGGATTTTTGTCAGATTCATTTTTGTTGTCAATTGATGTGATTATCTGATTTTTATTCTTTAGCCTATTAATATGGTGGATTATATTGATTAATTTTAGAATGTTGCACTATCCTTTCATACCCGGAATAAATCCCACTTGGTCATGGTGTGTAATTCTTTTTATGTATTGGTGGATTAATTTCCTAATATTACCTGGAAGAGTTTTAAATCTAAATTCATAGAAATACTGGTCTGTAGTTTTGATTTTTTTGTAATATCTTAGAATTGTTTTGGGTATTATTGTATCAGGGTAATATTGTACACATAAAATGAGTTGCAAAGTGTTTCTCCTCTATTTTATGGAATAGATTATGTAAAATTAGTGTTAATTCTAATTTAAATGTTTGGTACAAATCTCCAGTGAAATCATCTGTGCCTAGAAATTGCTTTTATGGGAGCTTTTAAATTACAAATTTAATTCCTCTTATGGTTATAGAATTATTCAGATTATCTACTTTATTTTGGCTGAGTTTTGGTAGTTTGTGGTTTTTGAGGAATTAATCTATTTCTTGTAAGTTGCTGAAGTTTATGAGTGGAAAGTTGTTTGTAGGGTCCCCTTAGTGTCATTTTAATGGCTGCAAGATTCATAGAGATATCCTCTATTTCATCCCTGATATTGGTGATTCTTTGTGTCTTCTCTATTTTTGCCATTTTTATTAGAGGCTAATCAATTTTATTGATTTTTTTTGTGAGGAAGATCAGTCCTGAGCTAACATCTGATACCAATCCTCCTTTTTTTTTTTTTTTTGCTGAGGAAGATTGGGTCTGAGCTAACATTCGTGTGCATCTTCCTCTACTTTATGGCTTCCTCCACAGCATGGCTTGGCAAGCAGTGCATTGGTGCACACTCAGGATGCGAACCTGCAAACCCTGGGCTGCTGAAGAGGAGTGCGCACACTTAACTGCTTGCAGCACTGGGCCAGCCCCAGATTTTTTTTTGAAGAACCAGCTTTTCATTTCAGTGATTGTCTTGACTATTTTCCTGTTTTTAATTTCACTGATTTTTAGTCTTATATTTATTATTTTCTTCCTTCTGTTTACTTTTAGTTCTATTTTGCTCTTCTTTTTCTAGTTTCCTGAGGTAGAAATTTAGGTTATTTATTAAGACTTTCTTTTTTCAAATGTGAACATTTAGTGCTGTAAATTTCTCTTTCAGCACTTCGTTAGCTGTAGCTTACCTATTTTGATACGTTGTATTGTCATTTTTGCTCAATTCTACATATATACATATATATATATATAATTCTGTAGATACATATACATATCTATATCTACATATACATATGTACATATATACCCACATATATATATATATATACACGCACATATATACCCAAATATACATATATATAGAATTCCCTTGAGACTTTCTCTTTGACCCATGGACTATTTAGATGTGTGTTATTTCATATGCATGTGTTTAGAGATTTATCTTTCTGTTATGATTTCTAGTTTGATTCCATTATTGTTAGGGAAGATATTGTGTATGATTTCAATTCTTTTAAATTTGTTGACATTTGTTTTATGATCCAGGATTAGCGCGTGGTCAGTATTGGTAAATATTCCGTGAGATCTTGAAATATATGTACATTCTACCATTGTTGAGTGAGATATATGTTAGAACTTGTCGACTGTTTTTCTCAGACCTTTTATAACCCTGATATTTTTCTGTTAAGTAGATATAGACAGTTGTTAAGATGGAGTATTGAAGTTTCCAACTATAACTGTGGATTTGTCTATTTCTCCTTTCAGCTCTATCATTTTTTGCTTTGTGTATTTTGGGGTATACCCGTTTGTCATCATATGTCTTCCTGGTGTTTTGATCATTTATCATTATGTACTGACCATCTTTGTCTCATGTAATTTTCTTTTCTTTGGAGTCTATTTTATCTAATATTAACATAGCTACAGTGACTTTTAAAAAATTAATGTGACAATGTGGATGGTGGTATTATGCTGAGTGAAGGGCCAGACAGAGAAAGACAAATACCATATGATTTCACTCATATGTGGAAAATAAACAAACAAACACATATACAAGGAGAATAGATTAGTGGTTACCAGAGGAGAAGGGGGTGGCGGGAGGGCAAAAGGGGTAAAGGGGCACATATGTATGGTGACAGATAAAAACTAGACTGTTGGCAGTGAACACAAGACAGTCTTTACAGAAACTGAAATATAGTGATGTACACCTGAAATTTACACAATGTTGTAAGCCAATATGACCCTAATAATATAAAATAAAATATTAATGTTTTTATAGTATATCTTTTCACATCTTTTTATTTTCAGTCTATTCATATTGTTGAATTTGAAATGAATTTCTAATAAACAATAGAAAGTTGGCCATGTTTTTAAATCCATTTTGCCAAATTATGCCTTTTATTTGCTAGATTAACGCCATTTACGTTTAATGTAATTATTGATATGTTAAGGCTTATATCTGTCATTTTATTATCTGTTTGCCATTTGTTTCTTCTGGTTGTCATTTCTCTGTTTCTCTTTTATGACTGTCCTTTGGATTATTGCTTCCTTTTAGTATTCCATCTTGAATCATCTATAGCGTTTTTCCGTGTATCTCTTTGTAAAGATTTTCTTAGTGGTTATTCTGGCTATTACAACATACACATGTGACTTGTCACAGCCTACTGTCATCAACATTTTTACCAGTTACAGTGAAGTGTGGAAATCTTACTTCCATTTAGGTCCCATGTCTTCCCCACTCTGAAGCTCATCTGTTTCAGTCATCACATGTGGTATGAAAAGCTCACGTGGAGAAGGATATTCTACTGTGTTAACTCCTATTCCTGGTCTCCCTATTGTTCTTCTATCCTTATACTCTAAGTTTTCTTCTTTCACAACTTCCTTTCTGTTCAAAGAACTTATTTTAACCATTCTTTGGGTTAGAGATGCTTGTAACAAATTCTTTTAGTTTTTCCTCATCTGTGAAAGTCATTATTTCACTCTTCTTTCCTGAAGGATGATACACCAGATACAGAATTTTGAGTTGACAATTCTTTTTTTTTTTTTTTTCCAGTACTTAAAATATTTTGTGAGATGACTTTCTGGTCTCTATGGCTTCAAAAGATAAATTTTCTGTCACTTGAATTAGTGTTCTCTCACAGGTCATACACCATTCCTCTGGTTGCTTTCAAGGTTTTTTTTTTTTTTTTTTTTTGCTTTTAGTTTTCTCAAGTTTATGATGTGTTCTTGGTGTAGATTTCTTTGGATTTATCCTACTTATGCTTTGCTCAACTGGAGAGCTTTCAGCTATCATTTCTTTGACTAGTGTTTCAGCCCCAGTCTCTCTCTCCTTCTGGGATTCCTGTGAAGCAAATATTAGCTTTTTGTTATTGTCCTATAAGTTCTTCATATTGCACTCTTTTTTTGGTCTATTTTCTTTCTGTTGTTCAGATTTTGTAAATTCAATTTATCTGTCCTCAAGTTTACTGATTCTATTCTCTGTCATCTCCATATTACTATTGAGACATTCAAACAATTTTTAAATGTCAGTTATTACATTTTTCAGTTCCATGATTTCCATTTGAGTGTTTTATAACTTTTATTTCTTTGCTAAGACCTTCTACTTTTTTATTTGTTTCAAAAAAGAACATGTAATTTCTTGTTGAATCATTTGTATGATGGTTATTTAAAAATTCTTGTCAGATAATTCTTAACATCTGATTCATCTCAACGTTGACACCAATTGATTATCTTTTCTCATTGTGATATTCCTATATATTGTTATATTGGGTGATTTTCTGTTGTATCCTGGATAATTTGTCATTATTTAGGATCCTCTGGATACTTTTGTTTTTTCAATTTATCAGTCACTCTATTTGGGTTTAGCATGCTTCTATTAGTAAAGGAGATCTGAGGAATGTAGGAGGTCAGGGCACTGATTCATCAGCATTCACTCAAATGTTTCCATTTTCATTGTCAGGGTCTTACTCTTTCCCACCCAATATTGTAATTATAACACAGGCTATCTGACAAGACTCCAAATCAACTTGCATGGTCTTCAGCAAACCCAAAGATCAAACTTTGGTACAGATTTTTGGAAACATTGAACCTGAAACTGTAAGAGATTTTATGTTATAGGGACAATGTAAAATTTCTCTAGTGTTCCAACCACACCTTGTTCTGAAATTTAAATCCTCAAACTTGTTTCTTTCTTTCCTTGTATTCTCCTGAGTAGTGAGAAGCAGTTTGCTCACCCCATAGTCTTGTACCTTCATCATCATAACCCTAAATTTTCTACTACATTAGTCACTTTGTCTACCAAAGCTTTGCCTTCTATTGGTGCTTCATTCCAGGTAACTGAAGATAATAATTAATGTAAGCACATGCCTAACAACTACCAGTGTCCAGTTTTTCACCAGAATAAAATTCATCCTGCCTTCAAATCAAATCTAGTTCAATAATCAATCCCAAATTCTCATTTTTCAGGTTTTTGTTACCTCCAAATCCCTTCTGAAACCAAATACTGTATTAGTAATAGCTCATTTAGAAAAATAGAAGCCTCTCTACATATTACAAGTAAAGATATAATTAATTTGAGAATTAAAGACTTACATAACCATTGAGTAGTCTGTGGGAGAAGGGTCAAAAAGCCACTTTTTAAAAAATCTAACATGCAAAGATTGTAGGGAAACCACACCAATGATCCTAGCTGCTCACAATGCCAAAAGGGAAGATTATCAAGTACTTTTGAAATCACTGAAAGCCACTATCAACAACCTCAGCTGCTGCCTGAAGCTAGTGCTGGAGGAAAATGTCTTCTCATTCTCTTTGTCTTCCAAATTTGTGTGTGAATGTCTCACATTGTTGAAATAGAAACTAGAAACTCAAAAAGAAAGAGATTCTGAAAAATTTTGATCCAGGATCCACCTCCACTATGCAGAGGACCATGTAGAAAGGGAAGGAGTTAATGCTGCATTTTCAACAGAACATCTGCCACAAGGGACACTGGTCAACTGAGGGACTCAGGGCCCCAGACCCTCACCTCCTCCTGTAGCTTCTTTTAGTGACTTTCCTATCCCATGGCAGGAAACACTAACATCAATTTTTCTCCCATTTCATACTTAATTTCTCCCTAGCCTGTATACATTATTTACATTTGAAATGTAAATGTTTTTACATGCCATTTTTTCCTCCCTCTTTCTGGAATTCTAAAGCACATGATTTTATTCACTATTTGCATTTGAAAACTATTGAGTACGGACTCTGTTGACCTGGACCAATGTACCCTCTCTCCTCTAGATCTTCCTCTCATTCCCTTGGATAATTTTGTCCTGCCCTTCTTCTCAACATGACTTTGGAAAACTCAGTTCTGATTATGTTGCTTCTTAAAAAATCCTCTCAAGTGTCCTTTGATCCAACATGCCTTGTCTGACATCAAGGCTTTCTCCACTATGACCACTATTTTTCTGCCAGACGTGTGTTATGCTTCATTGTTCTACAACACATACTCTACACCAAGTACAATGGGCCTATTGCTCATAACTGAGTAAACTTGACCTTGCTTCTACTGATACAGACTTTACTCATCCTTCCCTCCCCAGGGGCATTTCAAGAGATCTTTATAGGTGTTTACTTTAAGCCAGATTCTGCCTTAAAAAGACTGACAGGCCAGTAGGAGATACAGGCAAGCAGGCAGGTACTTACAACTCATTATCACAGAGCAGTGATCATGCAGGATACAGTGTGAGCAATCACAAAGAGGGCACAGGGAAGCCTGCTGCAAGAGTGATAAGTGAGGCTTCCTGGGCATGGCCATGCCTGATCTGGCCTGTGATGAATGTGTAGGGAGGGTCAGACAAAGAGAGAATGTGGACCTTAAGAATCAGTGGTAAGATAAGGTGAAGGAGAAACATTGAATACTCAAAGATCTACAAGTTCACCAGGATAGGGAATAGAGGAGTCGCTGTGTAAGTATAGAAAAAAACGAGGTGAGAAGGATAAATAACAATCATATTATCAGAGATTGTGTGGTTATACTTCAAAGCTTGGGTTCATCTTAAAGATAATAGATAGCATTTGAAAACTTTTAATCAAGAGAGAGACATAATAAAATTTTAATTTTGTGAGATTATTATAGAAATTATCCTGCAGAGAACAAATTGGATGAGACTGGGACTGAACACTGGAAAATTGAGTTAGGAGGCTGCTCTTAGAATACATGAAAGAACACTGAAAACCTCTATCAAAGTGTTTAGCTTTGGAGATGAAGTGGAGAGGGTCATATCAAAATCTCTGGGGGATCAAACAGGTGGGAACTCCCATGGAGATGGAGGTCAAGGTTGTGCACCTGAGGAGAAGATATTCAGGCATGTAGGTAGATAATAACTGCAGATAAACAGATTAAGGACAATCTGAATTCAGTCTGGGACCCGCTGAGTCTGAGGTGTTTGTGACAGGCTCAAGTAGAGATATCCAGTAGGCAGTTGAATATGCATAGGAAGACCAGAGAAAGACATAGAGTGAGGATACTGAGTTGAGAATTACTATAGACTAGTGACTAAAGCTCATAAGTAGACCATGAACGTATTCTCAAGGACAATTCATATTTAAAATCAGAGGAAGAGGAATATGACAACAGAGAAAAGATGTGAAGAAGCAGTAGAAGAGTGGGACAAGGTGAATTTGAGGAGGCTGAGGCAGGAGAGCACTTCCAGAAGAGAATGGCTGACAGCCTAATGCAGCAGAGAAGCCTGAAAGGTAAAGAGCATAAAAGTACCATTAAATTCAGCAATGATGAGGCCACTTATGACCTCAGTGAGACGAGCACCAGTTGAAAAATACAGACAGAATCTTCCTTCACCTCTCCACCCACCACCGTTCTCTTCATTACACATTCCAAGCCCAGGCATTCATTAGAGATGCCAGGACAGTCATGCTTCACTGCTAAGGCTCAATTAGATCTCTCTGACAAAGCTTATAATCTTCAAGTAATTCAATGCTTGTCAAAACAAAATTCAACACACTTTAAAGAAAGAAATCAAAATCCAGTCACTCAAGAATGCAACACTCACAATTTCCTCATTCGACTAAAACTATCAGACATGTGATGAAGCAGGAAATTGTGAACCATAACGAGAGAAAAAATATCAGTTAATGGATATCATAATAAAATCATAAATGCCAGAGATAATGGGATTAGTAGAGAGGCACTATCATGAAACTATTACTAATAGGCTTAAAAATTTAAAGAAAAGCAGGAGCATAATAAGAGGAGAAATTGAAAAGTTAAAAAAAAGTTGATGCTACTTCTAGAGATGAAAAATACCATATCCGAAATCAAAAAATATTACTGGATGAAATTAACAGCAAGGTTAGTTACGGCATAAGAACAGAAAAAAAAAAAACTAAAAAGTTTTAAAACACCGAGTCTCATTGAGTTATGGATAATATCAAGTGGCCTAATGGTTGTATTTGGGGTCCCAGCAAGAGGGAGAAAAAAAATTGAAATAATGGCCAATTTTTTCCCAAATTTAATAAAAACTATATTTCTACATACACAAGAATATAAATCAATCACAAACAAGATAAACACATAGACACACAAATAGCAAAGTACATCATAATAAAAAGGCTGAGATCCAGAGATAAAGAAATCAGAGAAAAAATAAACATTACATAGAGGTGACCAATGATGCCAATGAGTGCTTTCTTCTTGGCAAAAATATTGCAAACCAGAAGAAAATGAAACAACAGCTTTAAAGCACTGAAATAAAAAAAAAAAATTATTCTATATCCAGTGATACTATTCTTCATAAATAAAGTTTAAATAAAGATACTTTTCAGACAAATAAAAGCTGAGAGAATTTATAGTCTCACTCTTATTCAACAATATACCAGACAGAGATTCTAACTAGTCTTATGAGGCAAAGATAAAAAATATATGTAAAATAAAATTTTTCAGATGATATAATTGCACGTATAGAAATTCTGTGGATTCTATTAGACTACAGCCACAATGAAAAAGGACTGACAATACCCAGTGTTGACGAGGATGTGGAGTAACTGGAAAACGCATATACTGTTAATGGGAGTGTAAAAATTGTACTACCACTTTGATTTCTCACAGAGTTTAATGTGTACCAACCACATGACCCAGAACCCCATTCCTGATATTTACCCCCCAAAATAAAATCATACGTCCACAGCGCAACTTGTATACAAATGTTCATAGCAACTAAAACTGAGAAAAAAAGACAATTAGATAAACATATTACCTTATGTCTATACAGTGGCATAGCACTCAGCAATAAAATCCCAAAACTATGGATACACATGATGACAAGATGGATCCACATTTAAGCATATGTAGCCAGACACGATTGCATTCTCTTTGATTCCATTCTCTTTGATTTTGTCTGTAGAACAAAATCAATCCATGTTGAAAATACTCGGTCAGTGGCTGCCTGTGACAGTAGGGGGTTGCCTGGAAAGGGGCAGGATGAAATTTCCTGGGTGAGGGAAATATTTTGGGAGGTGATCACAGGGATGCATGCGTATGTCAATATTCACTAAGCTGTACACTTACAGTTTCTTCATTTTACTGTATGTGATTTGTATCTCTATAAAAATACTCTAGAAAAATAAAATTAAATACGTTGTACATGTGAAATAGTTCATAATGAAAAATTAAAGAACGAATTGAACATGAGCAGAAGCAATGTGGATTCAAAGCCCATCATCCACTAGCTGCGCATCTTTGGGCAAATTGCTAAGTATGCCTTGGTTCCATCATCTTCAATGGGGATACAATAGTATTTACCTCATGGAGTCAGTATGAGAGTTAAACAAGTTAATATGAGTAAAGTGTTTAGAACAGTGGCTGGCAAAGGGTAAATTCTAGATAAATGTTAACTAGTCATATTATTTTTACTGACATATTAAATACACAGTTACAGAAAGTGAAAAAACCAGCTCCCTTTATCTTATTAATTGAATAGTTCCTTCTCAGAATAAAAATTACGGTTTCAACATATGTAATTATGCAAAGAAAGCTATACCTCAAACAACTTAGTTGGAACACCAATGAATTGAAAAAAGGAGCATTCTTCTGAAAAATAGTCTATTTTAAAAAAAAGCAGCACTAGCATTGTAATCGTGGCATTAAGACATTGTAAAAGTTTGGACAGAATAGTTGTATAGAACATGAGAGGAGGAGGAGCAAAATTTGTAAATGTTATTACAAAATATTTGTTGTCAAATATGAAAATATAACTAAATTAATGCACTGAATACTTGATAAAGAGATAAGAGAAAAAACTTGATTGATTTATCTTCATCCTTGAGTCATTAAAATTTGCAAATATTGTTTTTTAAATTTTGTCTCTGAAAGCATGGGGTTTCGTGATCTGAGCACACACGGTCCTTGGCAGGCAGGCCCTACAGTGAGCGCCTGGTGAAGCGGGTGTTGTGCCGAGGGAAAGAGAAGAGTCTAGGCCTCCCCCCGGGTCAGGGCTCCCCAGACTCGCCCAGGGGCTTCTAGCTAAAATGGGGGGAAAGTTCAAGGGGGAAAAAAAGACTCTCAGAACGTGTGTGTTTGAGGCGTCAGTGTACACCTGGACGGTGACCAGCTGCAACTGGAGCCTGGTGCTGGCTCAGTAGGGAGGTCTGGGTGTGAGACAGAGACTTGGGAAGGCGTGAGATGCCAGGAAGGACTGAGGTGTTGGAGTGGACTGGGGTTGGGGAGGGCAGGGAGGGATCAGAAGTGGGAGGAGAGGCAGAGCACCATCGCTGAGCTACCCACCGTGGGTCCACAGGGGCGGGGTATTCAGGAAACCGCTGCATGACATTTCTGTGTTCTTCTCTCTGTTGGGAATGCCCCACCTTCTTTTTTCCACTGTAGCACCTGCTAAAGTCTTCTCTTTGTTCAGGTCACATCGCCATCTCTGGGGATCTGTTCCTGACTCTCCCCACAGACAGATTTGACGGTTCACCACCCTGGATACACCCCCTTCCTGGAGAATATCACCAGGCATTTACTTATGGGTCTCTCCCTAGGTGCACATTCCTGACATGGAGTAAGACACCCCACACGAGGCAGCAGCACATCAGTGTTTACCGAATTGGCTTGGAATAGAAAATGAAATAAACGAGAACAGAAGAAGCTTGTTCCTGCAGAAAAGTGGTAGGTGTGTGAGATAGATAATTGGGGTTAGCAGGAGATCCCTGGAGGACTCTCCCCAGTGGGTCATAGGGTGGGTGCACAGGGCACACAAGTTCGGTCAACCTTTGGGCCACAGACTGCCCAGGGCTGCACCTGGGGTGTGGGTGGATCTGCTGGGGCTGTGGCTTCCTTTCCCTCCTCACAGAACCCAGGTCCTCCTCCTTCCTCACAGCTGCTGGCAGAGGATGTCCTGGCCTGAGAAGTCCGGAGATTTCCCGCAGAGGAAACACACACAACTGCTTGCAGAGGCAGACAATGCAAGTTCAGGTTTTCAGTTTCATTTCTTTTCCGTCAGTGCCAGAGAGGATTTAGTGGTTTAAACAACAGGCCTGGTTGGAGAGAAAGGAAACCTGGATTATAAATGGCTAAATTTCTATTTGTTCTCTTTTCATGTGGCTGAATTTTAGATGGCTGCTCTGGCAGCCGGACATATGAGGAATGATAGCAATTTCAGTTCTGAGTCTAACAGTTCAGCCTGCATGTACGTGTTACCTGGTGCCAGGCCTGCCCTCACCTCTGAGACCACGGCATACCGGAAGGATGGCCCTCATGAAGGAGTCCATGGTTTGGAGGGGATGCTAACCATCTCTGTCTCCAAAATCTCATTAAAAATGTATTTGTTTGAATGACTTACAGCAAAAGCTTACCCACAATTACCACCCAAATTGGAATTCTGGATTAATAATCCCATCCCCTCCCCACCCCAGCACGCAGGAGGAGGCCCCAGAAGGCCTGAAAGGGGATCTCAGCTCTGCTCCCAGGATGCCCCGTGCCTTGTGCTCTGATGGCCAGATGGAGTTGGACGCTGAATGTGCTGAAGAGGAGATGACCGGTGTTTCACATGGTTTACGCCAGGCTGAAATATTCGCTGGACTTTTATGTTGGTGTGTTGGTGGTGAAATTTGAGAAATTGGTTGGTATTTGCAATATGGCAGGAATGCCTTATTGTTTTTCCTATTTACAGTATTGAAATGTAAGTATCTTGTCTCTGAAAATTGTAATATGTTGTCGGTAGGGAGTTTTATTTGGCTGATGGAGGAAGGCTGTCGGGGTGATGAGCATCATTATTTGGGAAATCACTGGCGGAGGAGCAAGAAAGTCAGATCAGACAATCCAAGAGGCTTTCCAAGGACAGCAATGATTGAGCCCCCATGCCACTTTGCAAGTGCCCCTCATGTCCCTCTCTCCCCTCCCCGTCCACACCCCCACCACTGCTCTGCTCCCTGTCCCTACGGAAGAGTCTGCATTTTCTGGATATTTATGTAAATGAAATCGACAGTATGGACTCTGTTTGGGCTGGCTTCTTTCACTACGTATAATTTATTTTGAGTTTCATCCATATTTTCACATGTCAATACTTTATTCCTTTTCATTGCTGAGTTTACTCCGTTGCATACATATGTTACACTTGATTGGCTTTTTTCAGTCAGCATAATTATTTTCTGGTGATTGACCTAAGTTGTTGTGTGTATCAATAGTTCGTTCCTTTACATTGTTGAGCAGTGTTCTGCGGAATGGATGTATTACAGTTGGTTTAACCATTCGCCCTGTGAAGGGCCTCTGGGTGGTTTCAGGTGTTGGCCATTACAAATAAAGCTGCTATGAACATTTATGTACAAGTTTTTGCATGAACATTGGTTTTCATTACTCTGGGATAAATGCCCAAAAGTGAAAATGCTGGATCATATGGTAGTTGCATGTTTAGTTTTATTAAAAAATGTGGCTTTACAATTTTACATTCCCACCAGCAATACACACTAGCAGTTTTGCTGCATCCTCACTGGCGTTTGATGTTATCATATTTTTATATATTTTAACCATCCTGATAGGTGTGCAGGGCTACCTCACTGTGCTTTTAATAGACGTTTCTCTGAATGTTCGTGATGTTGATGTCTTTCCACGGGCTTCTTTGCTACCTGTACATCCTCTCTGGGGAGATGTCCCTCCATGTATTTTGCCCATTTTCTAATTGGACTGTTTTGTTTTTCTTTTACTGTGGACTTTTGAGAGTTGTATTTAGATACTAGTCCTTTGTCTGATACATGGTTTACAAATATTTACAATTTTGCAAATACGTCGTTTGTTCTCTCATAATCTTAATAGGGTTTTGGCAAAGCAAAGGCTTTTAATTTTGATGAAGTCCAATTTATCAATTTTTCCATTCATAGATTGTGCTTTTACTGTTAAGTCTAAGATCAGTGCCTAGTCTGGGTCTTAAAGCTGTTCTACTGTTTTGTTTTGCTTTTTACTAAATGTTTTATAGTTTTACATTTTGCACTGAAGTCCATAACCCATTTTGTGTTTATTTTTGTGTAAGGTATGAAAATTAGGTTGAAGTTCATTTTTTTCCCTGTGAACAACCACTGGCTCCAGCACCATTTCTTGAAAAGGCGATTTTTCCTTCATTGCTTTTGCAACTTTGTGAAAAATCAGTCAGGCATATTTGTGAGGCTCTCTTTCTTGGTTCACCACACTCTTCCACTGAGCTATGCGTCTATCCTGTCAGGTAACACCAAGTAACCTTGACTACTGCAGGTACATAATAAGTCTTGAAATCAAGTAGATTGATTCCTCCTGCTTTATTCTTCTTTTTCAAAATTGTCTTAGCTATTCTAGTTCTTTTGCCTTTATTTTAGAATAATCTTATCTATACCTGCAAAAATCTTGCTGGGATTTTGATAGACAATACTTCAAACCTGTATGTTAATTTGACTTCAAAATTATGTTGGGTCTTCCCATCAGTGAAGATTTACATGTACTTATTTTTTTGAGAGATTTTAAATAATATAGTATTTTTTATTTTGTTATCCACATGTTCATTGCAAGCATATCAAAATACAATTGATTTTTGTATGTTTATCTTCTGTCACGTGACATTGCTGAACTTATTAGTTCTAGGAATTTACTATAGATTTCTTGGGATATTCTGTGTCGATTAGCGTGGCATTTGCAAACAGGGACAGTTTTATTTCTTTCTTTCTGATGTGTATGCCTTTTATTTCTTTTATTATTATATTGAATAAAACTTCAGCATTTCTTTTGAAGTTTCTAGAGGTAGGAACTTATGATTAATTTGAAATTTTTCCTATTTTTAATATATTCATTTAGTGATATAAATATACCTTCCAGCACTGCTTTGGCAGTGTCCTGCAAATTTATACATATTGCATTTTCATTTTCCCTCAGTTCAATGTATTTTTCAACTTGCTTCTTTTGAGATTTTCTCTTTGAACCACCCATGGATTACTTAGAAATGTGCTGTTTAGTTTTCAAATATTTGAAGATTTCCTTGTTATCTTTCTACTGTAAATTTTTAGTTTCATTTCATTGTGGTTGGAGAACACACTATGTATGAGTTCAACTTTGGTAACATTTTTGAAATTGGTTTTATGGTATATTTCCCTTGAGTACTAGGAAAGAATGCATATTCTGCTCTTTTGGGATGGAATGCACTATTCGTGCCAATTAGACCCTTTTGGTTGGCAGTATTGTTGAGTTCTTACATGTCTTGGATGACTTTCTGTCTAGTTCTATTGGTTGTCGAGGGAGGAGTGTTGAGGTTACAACTATAATTGTGGATTTGTCTCTTTCTCTCTTCAGTTCTGTAACTTTCTCCTTTGCATGTTTCACCATTCTGTTTTTTAGTGATTATACCTACATCTTCTTTGTGGACTGACCCTTTTCTCATTACAGAATGTCCTTTTTTATCTCTGATAATTTTTTTTTGCTCTAAATTCTATTGTATCTGATATTATACAGCCACTCTCTTGTCTTTTGATTGATGTTTATGTGATATATCTTCTTGCATCCTTTATTTTCAGCCTGCCTATACTGTTATATTTGAAATGAGTTTCTTATAGACAGAATATTTTAATCCACTCTCCAAATCTCTGCCTTTTAATTGCTGTATTTAGACCATTTATACTTAAGGTAATTGTTGACATGTTAAGGTTGAAGTCTGCCATTTTATTTTTTATCTCTTCTCTGTGTTTTTCATATCTCAGCTTCCTTTTTCCTGTATTCCTATGTACTACTTGAAGATCTTTTAGAATCCCATTTTTATTTACCTGCATTGTTTTGGAGTCTATCTCTGTGTATAGATTTTCAGTCCTTTCTCTAGATATTATATCATATATACATAACTTATCACAGTTGACTGGTATCATCATATTACTAGTTTGAGTAAAATCTAGAAATCTTACCTCTCTTTAGCTCTTTTTACCCTCCATTGTTTATAATGTAGTTGTCTTAAGTATTTTTTTAAATACATTGAGACTCACATCAGACAGTGTTACAATTTTGCTTCAACATTCAACCATTGTTGAGAAAACTCAAGAGGAGAAGGAAAGTATATTCCTGATATTCCAACTTTCCTCTTTTTATTGTTTTTCTTCTATTTTGAGAACTTCTGTAAGCCGTCTTAAAGGGTAGGTCTATGAGAACAAATTCCAGTTTTAGTTCAAACTAGTTAAAACAAAACAAATTTAGTTTTCTTTTATGTGAGAGTGTTTTGTTCTCCCCTTGATTCATGAAGCATATTTCCATTGGAGGTAGGACTTGGAGTCCATAATTCTTTTCTTTCAGAATTGGAAAATTTTGTGCCACTTCCTTCTCGCCTTGATAATTTCTGTTGAAAAACATTTTGTAACATGTAGATCAATTCTACTGTGGTCTGATAATATGCTTTGTATTTCTATTCATTTAATTGTAATCAAATATGTTTTACAGGCTAGAATGTAATTTATCTTGGTGAATGTTCCATGAGAGCTTGAGAAGAATGCATGTTCTGCTGTTGGATGAATATTCCATAAATATCAGTTAGATCAAATTGATTGATGCTATTGATTGCTATTCAGTTACATCCTTATTGATTTTCTGCCTGCTCGTTCTATCAATTATTGAGGAGGAGGAGTTGCAAGATCACCAACTATCATAGTGGATTGATCTACTTCTCCTTGCAATACTGCCAGTTTTTGCCTCACATATTTTGACACTCTGTTGTTAGAGCACATACACATTATACATTTTCTATTTTTTCCTTTGCTATGTCTTCTTGGAGAATATCTTTATCATTATGTAATGCCCTTCCATATTACAGACAATTTTTCTTGTTCTGAAGTCTGTTTTGTCTGAAATTAATATAGCTAATCCAACTTCATGTCAATTAGTGTTAGCATGGTACGTCTTTCTCCACCCCTCTATGTTGGGCCCATCTGTGTCTTTCTTTATAAAATGTGTTTCCTTTAGACAACAAATTGTTGGTTCTTGTTTTTATCCACTATGCTTTTAATTGGTGTATTTAGACCACTCACATTCTAAATGATTATTGACCCAGTTGGTTTATTTTCTACCACGTTTGTGCTCTTCTTTATTCTTTGTACCTGTTTGTTGTTTCTTTTTTTATCTTCCCTACTTTTTGTGCCCTCTCTGGCCCTAATTGAACATTTTATATGATTCTAGTTTCCCTTCTCTCTTAGCATCTCAATTATACTTCTTTCTAAAAATATTTTTAGCAGTTGTGCCAGAGTATGCAATATATATTTACAGCTACGTTCAGTCCACTCTCAAATAGCATCTACTACTTCCTGGGTAACACAGGTAACTTTTCGTAGTGTATTCCCAGTTACTGCCTCCTGTCCCTTTTAACTTTGTTGCCATCCACTTTGCTGATGTATATACTATAATCACTGGATGGATTGTTAGTGTTATTGACTTGGACAAACTGTCATCTCTTAGATGGATTAAGAATAGGAAAATACAAGATTTTATTTTATGTTTATTTATTCCTCCTCTGATGCTTTCCTTCCATGATGTAGATCCAAGTTTCTTACTGATATTTTCCTTCTCCCTAAAGACTTCTTTAACATTCCTTGCGGGTTAGGCCTACTGGCAATGAATGCCTGAGAATGCCTTTATTTCTCCTTAACTTTTAAAGGGTCATTTGACTGGATATAGAATTTTAGTTTGCTAATTTTTTTCAACACTTTAAATATTCCACTCCACTCTCTACTTGCTTGCATGGTTTTAATGAGAAGTCCAGTGTGATTTTTATGTTTGTTCACCTATATGTAAGGTGTTTCCCCCCTCTGGCTGCTTTCAAGATTTTCTCTTTGCTTTTGGTTTTCTACAGTTTGATTATAATATGCCTAGGTACAGTTTTTTCCTATCATTCATGTTTTGTATTCTCTTCCTAGCTTCCTAGACGTGTGGCTAGGTCTCTGTAATTAATTTTGGAAAATTTTCACCCCTTATTACTTCAAATATTTCTTCTGCATCTTTTTCTCTTCTCCTGGCATTCCAATAACACATATGCTAAACGTTTTGAAGTTACCCCACTGTTGCTGTATATTGTGTTCTGTTTCCTTTTTCAGTCTTTGAATTTAAGTTTGGGGAGTTTCTATTTACATATCTCCAAGCCCACTGATTCTTTCCTTGCCATGTCCAGTCTATTGATGAGCCCCTTAAAGGAATTTGTTGTTTATGTTATGGTGTTCTTGATTTCTAGCGTTGCCTTTTGATTCTCTCTTCGAGTTTCCATGTCTCTGCTGACATTACTCATTTGTTTTTTCATGTTGTCTGTTTTTTTTTTCTTTTGAGCCCTCAACGTGGTCATAGTTGTTTTAAATTCCTTGTTTGATAATTCTAGAATCTCTGCCTCTCTGAGTTTGAGTCTGAAGCTTGCTTTATCTCTTCAGACTATTTTTTTTCTTGCCTTTTAGCATGACTTGAATTTTTTTTGTTGAAAGCCAGACATGACATGTGGGGTAATAGGAACTTAAGTAAACAGAATTCTAAGGTGAGGTTTCAGTTACTCTGCCTAGAAGTTGGACTGTACCTGCAGGCATCAGAAGCTTCCATTTTCTCCAGTGCCCCTGTGTGGGTCACCCTTGCTGCTTCAGGGTTTCCCTTAAACCTTCTTCTTTAATAAATGAGCCTTGCGGCTCTTTTCAGTGATTCTGCTTTGTTTATATGTTAGAGCCCCGTGGATGTGGCAGGCAGGTGTGGGGGAGGGGAGGCATTCTAGAACCTAGGATTAAGTCTCAGTCTTTTAGTGCTTTTATGTCCCTTTGTTATTTTTATGGTTGCTGTTGGGTTTATAGTGTACATCTTCAATGTACCGTAGTCTACATTAAAGACATATTATACTATTGCACGTAGAGTAGAAGAAACTTACAACAGTGTATATCTCAGCCTTTGTGTCATTATTGTTATGTAGTTTACTTCTTCATTTGTGATAAACCACATGGTAAGTTCTTACTATTTCTGCTCGAAACAGCCAATTATCTTTCAAAGAGAATAACACAATAAGGAAAACATGTTTACTTTCACTTATGTCTCATCATTTCCCCTGCTTTTTGTTACTTTGAAGATCCAGGTTTCCCTCTGTGTGAAGAACTTTCTTTCTCGTAACGTGAGTCTGCCCATTATGGACTTCTGCTTTGGTATATTTTGATATAGACCCAAACATCTTTATTTCCCCTTTGTTTCTGAGAGATACTTTCACTGGGTAAAGCATTCTATGTTAACAGATTTCTTTTTTCTTTCAATACCTTAAAGATGAGTCATCTTTAGCTTTGTTCCTCTGTACCTAAAATATCTTTTCTTCTCTATCTCCTCTTAAGATGTTCTCTTTATCACTTGTTCTTAAGCAATTTGATAATGATGTGTCTGATGCAGTGTTCTTCATCTTTCCTGTGTTTGGTCTTTGATCCTCCCAGACCTGTGAGTTTATTGTTTCATTCTAATTTGGAAAAATTGTGATCATTTTTCCCTCAAATATTTTCCTCCCCTCCCTTTGGATATTTCAACCACATGTACATTTGGCTGCATGAAGCTGTTCTACAGTTCACTGATGCTCTGTTCACTTAATTTTTCTTAGCCTTTTTTATCTTAAAAAGTTTTGTATTAGTTTCTTAGAGTTTCTGTGACAAATTACCACAAACTGAGTGGCTTAGAATAACAGAAATGTGTTGTCTCACATTTCTAGAAGCCAGAAGCCTGAAGTCAAGGTCTTGACTGAGCCAGGCTCCCTCTGAAGACTCCAGGGAAAAATCCATCCTGCCTTTTCCAGCTTCTGGTGTTGCCAGTAATCCTGGACGTTCCTCGGCCTGTAGCCGCATCACTCCCGTCTCTGCCACTGTCATCACATGGTGTTCACTCTGTGTGTGTGTCTGTGGCCAAACTTACTTTTTCTTATAAGGACAGCAGTCATTGGATTAGAACCCAGTATGACTTCATCTTAACATGAATACATCTGCACAAAACTATTTTGAACACTTGAACATATCTTTTTGGAGGACACAATCCCACCCACTGCAAGGTTCTGTGGTTGTATATTCAAATCCACTAATCTTCACTGTGGCTGTGTCTAATCTGCCATTCATCCCATCCAGTGCATTCATTATCTCAGATATCATAATCTTCATCTCCAGCAATTTGGTTTTTTAAATATGTTTTCCATGTCTCTATTTAACATGTTCTGTCCTTAGCTTTTTGAACATATAGAAGAAGGTTATAATAACTGTCTTAATGCCCTTGACTAATAATTCCATTATCTCGGTCATTTCTAGGCCAGTTTTGATTAATTTTTCTCTTTCTTGTGGGTTTTATCTCCCACTTCTTTGTATGTCTAATAACGTTTGGTTGGTACGTATGGGGAGCTGATGTCACTCAGCCCTGTGTGGTGTCTAGTGCTCTCTTCCATTCCTTCAGGTGATTCTACCCCAGCTTCACATGGTCCCTCCCACATGTGCTGACAGGAGTTGGCCGAGCCCTGGAGGAAGCTCTGCAGGTCTCAGCAGCCTTCGCTGGGTGAAGCTCTCTGTCTCTGGAACTCTGTCCTGAGAACTCTCGCCAACTTGGCTTCCCCGGACTCTGAGATTCATGTCTTCAACTGGGGACTCGGCCAAGCACTGCTAAGGTCCCCTGCCTGTGTCCTGTCCTAATAACTTTTTCCAGGTACGAAGGTGGAACAGTTGTAGGATTCACTGCACTTGATTCCTGTCTCTTAGATGTCACCGTTATCCATTGTTACATCCAGCATCTGGAATGTCATTTTTTTTTATATTTTATCTAGGTTTTTAGTTCTTCCAGGTTTAGTTCTTCCAAGGGCTAATCTAGGGCCCATCAATGGAATCCATCAAGATGGAGTCCCTGATACTCCGCTATGGCCAAAAAAAGAAGCCCATCGAAGTATCTTAAGCAGGCACAGGGATTCAAAATCATACTTCTATTTTGAAAAAAAATCACCTTTCATAGAAATATGAAGGATGGATTGGATGGTGAGTTCCTAGAAGCAAAGGGAAAAATTAGACCACTTTTGCAGATCTTGGTAAGACAGAGTAGGAGTTTGATCAGAATATGGGCTTGGCTAATGGGAGAGGGAGGGAGGGATAGAGAAGAGGTTAGATTAGAAAGACTTTCACGGAGCATAAAGGGGAGAACTTGGATCGCAGACTCTAAGGAAAGGCAGTATCTAGGATGATCCCCATGCATAACCAACTAACCCTACTGGGAGAAACAGGTGGGAGGGCAACCAGTGAGGAAGCTTTGTGAATGTTGATGTAGGAGGTGTCCGTGTCCAGGAGACACGCTGGGGGCAAGGCCACGTGCAGGGCTGGATATACACAGAGGTCGGAAGTAAGATCTGGTCTGAAGATACAGATATGGAGAACAGTACATGGATAAGGATTGAGGATGTGGAAAGAAGAATCACTAATCATTCAGAATGCAGATGGAGAGAAGTAGGGTGTGGGGACTGAACTAACATTATGGGGCAGCAGAGGCCCAGACTAGATCCTGCTAATTTCCATGCTCAGATGAGGTGACCATAAACAGCTAATGCACAGCATGATGAAAGCAAAAGAACTACTCCAAATAATACTCCAAATAAAGCCATTATTAAATCATATCTGAAAGCATCACCGATGCTTATGAACTAAGGTCATTTTTAAAAGGAATGCTACCTCAAATAAGAATGAGAAAGGCGCTGTTATCCATATCATAGGGGGATTTATTATGATAATATTTTCCTATATTGCAGGGCATAAGGTGTGAGTAGGCTGTATTCCAATGATAATTTAAAGAGAATAGGTGCGAAGTTGTACTTAACATGTCCAAGTTCAGCTATCATTCAGTGAGTGACCTCATGGAGCAGTCTCCACACAGATTTTATGATGTAATTATTATTACTACTTCCTAGATTTGGACATTGAAAATCAAACCAAGTTTATACCCTGAATAAGTGATAGAATCAAGCCCAGTGAATTCCAAAGCCCACGGCTTCCCCTTGTATGAGGCTGCCTCTCCATTCTGCTACCATGTAGTCCTATCCAATTCTTGGGCAGTGACTACGATAGTCCTCTATCGGATCCTAAAAATACAACCAATGTAAGAAGCTGAGATTTCTCTTCTTTTGGAAGACAACAGCCCACTTTAGACTGGGTGATGTGATCTTCTTGGGTGGCAGGTGCCTCCAAAATCTCTGCTGCTCATTACTGTTCTATTTTATTAACCAGCCCAGACAGCCAGTCCTTTGACACTCAGTTCCAAGAAAAATAAGAATTCTGCTGGGAAAAAAAGAAACGAGAATATGTGATTTCAGTTCCATATGCAGGAAAATGAGAGTTAATTTAAATGAAGAAAAGGGGTTTTCCTTGAACAGCTATTTAGCAACAGCTTGGAAAAGAACTTTGATAATGATTTGAATAATGGAGCACACCCTCCTTGATACAAGATATTTGAGCTGATAAACCAAGATTGTGTAACACTAATTTGCTCGATCCCCAGTAATGTATCATATGTGTTCTCCACCATTCTCCTTTAAAAAAAACTAGAATGAAAACAAGAGCTTTGCAAAAGAAAAAGAAATTCGTAATTAACTTGTTGATTGCGATTTAAGTGGATGCAAAGGGGTCTTGTCCTAAAATGCCAAGTGTACGGTTTTACACAAGCATTGTCGTTTACAGCTATTGTTTTCAAATTCATTCAGCAGAGCATTTTTATCTGGCTCATCAATGGCTTTCTTAGCCTTTAGCCTTTCATAAAATTTCAGGCAGAGATCCAGGTTGGAGGGGATTGTAGAGGCCAGCTGATTAAATCATTACTCTGGGTTTGGTTTAGTTATTAAAACAATATTCTCCATTCTTGACGAGTCTAAGTGATGATACAATTTACTTTGGGAGAATGCATTAAACATCAATATAATTTAGATGCAAGGAAGTGAGGTGAGATGTTTTAAAGCCAACAATATAATCTATAATAAACAGAAGAAGCAATAAACATGGTGACGTAAGTAGACGCTTTACGTTTAGCCAGTGTAACAGGAGACTAAATTGAAAGTCCAGCTGAGGCACTACCGTTCACTAGATGTCAACTCTAAAGAAAATTTTTAAATAATATTTTTAAAATAATTTTTAATTATTTAAAAAATATTTTTAGATAATATATATTTTTTAATTTTTTAAATAATATATTTTTTGAAATGTATTCTTTTCCAAGAACAGGTTATTGGACTCTGAAATTTATACTGGTGCTCTAAATGGGAGGGCAGATGGAGAGAAGGACTTTATGCGGAGGACCTCTTTGGAGAAAGCACAGCAGAGATAGTCTCAGAGAGGACGATAAGCAGAGGTTTGATACAGTGACCAGCCATCCCGCTAGGCCAGGACTGAGGGGTCTCCTGGACACAGGACAAAGTCCTGGACAAAACGGGAGAAGTCAGTCCCCTTCTGATTGACCCTGGAGTCGGGGAGCAGCTCACTGCAGCAGTGCCAGATCCACGACTTAGTGGTGCCCGGCCCCTGTGCCAGGATTCCCTACATTATTGATTCTCTGAGTCTCCTTCTCCTGGGCTATAATTTGATCCTTTCTCCTCAGCTGCTGACGAGCTTCTCACGTCACTGAGGAAACTAAACAATTAGAGGAGAACTCCAGGGGCTGGCCCAGTGGCGCAAGCGGTTAAGTGCAGGCGCTCCATTGTGGCGGCCCGGGCTTCGCAGGTTCTGATCCGCGGCTTGCACCGACGCACCTCTTGTCAGGTGCTGTGGCGGCGTCCCATATAAAGTGGAGGAAGATGGGCATGGATGTTAGCCCAGGGCCAGGGCCAGTCTTCCTCAGCAAAAAGAGGAGGATTGGCAGATGTTAGCTCAGGGCCGATCTTCCTCACAAAAGAAAAAAGAGAGAGAGAACTCCCAGGGGCTCGTCGCAAGTCTCCTGCACCACACCTGAGCCTACATGCTCTGCCTCTTCTATTGGCCCCTCCCCGTAGCACCATATCTCTTCCTCTCCCAGTCAGACACCTGCCGGCAATTCTTTCCTCTCTCCTATAACACCAGTTGTTTTATACACACCTTCTCTGAGTAACTCTTATGACCACACAAACATACTGTCTGTCCCATCTTTAAACACATGCACTACACGTGCACACGCACGATTCAACATTCCACACCAGCTATCTCGCCCTTTCTTTGCTTCTCTTTAAGAAACTTCTCCAAATGTTCTGTTCTCACATATGCAACTCTCCGCCCCTCAGTCTTTATTAACATTCCGATTGTCCCCAGCAGGCCACCAGAATTACTCTTGGGTACGCTGCGAGTGATGTTATGTTGCTAAATCTAACGATCAGCTCTCTGTAGCCCAGTCTTCATCTCATGCGCCATGTTTGACAGGTCAACCATTCCCTCCTCCTGAAAATACTTTCTTTTTTGTGTGTGAGGAAGATCAGCCCTGAGCTAACATCCATGCCAATCCTCCTCTTTTTGCTGAGGAAGACCAGCCCTGAGCTACCATCTGTGCCTATCCTCCTCCACTTTATATGGGACGCCGCCTCAGCATGGCCTGACAAGCGGTGCATCTGTGTGCGCCCGGGATCTGGACCCAGGCCCAGGCGGCCAGCAGCAGAGCGTGCGCACTTAACCGCTGTGCCACTGGGCCGGCCCCTGAAAATACTCTCTTAATCAGCTTCCAGGAGACGAAGCTCATCTCACCCACTAGAGGTAATAAGCACGTAATTTGTGCACAGCCCTGTATTGAATACTTCAAATATTTTTAGAACCAAAACATATTTTCTGCTGTCAGTCTATAGACTTGCTACAGGTGCCTCACTGGCTGGTCTTTCTCAGTCTGCTTCGCATGGGAGAAAAGTCTTAATTTGATCAAAAATTAAAGCTATTAAAATAACTATTTTCAACTCGAGGCATGTTAACTTCTGAACTGAGACACTTTTGCAAACTAAAATTACTATAAAACTCCCTATTGCTTTCAAGGAACCAGAAAAAATGCTTAGATTCTGCTAGAGTTTTATTCAGCAGCTTAGGGAAAAATCCTCACACTGAATAAAATTTAAAAATGACCGTGACAGATAAAAGTAAGGTGGAAGTCTGACCACATTCCATAAGTCATGCTATTCAGCTTACTACACACACCCTCTTTTGTATTCTTCCAATAAAATAAGTATGGACCCAGTGAATCGTGTGTTTAATACATGCCTGGGATGTCAAACAGGAATGGAGCCTCAACTCACATCCTTCATTCACACCTGTCCTCAGAGACAACATCTTTTGGCTTCGTAGTAATGGGTGAGCTTCCACTAGACAGCACACTCGGCTCATCCTCACCTGTGTCATGCACTCTGGGTAGCAATGATTTCTTCTACATTTACTTTAAGCGTGGGGTAGACTGTGATGGTAAATTTATGTGTCAACTTGACCAGGCCATGGTGTCCAGTTGTTTGTTCAAACATCAGTCTAGGTGTTACTGTGAAGGTATTTTTCAGATATAATTAACATTTAAATCAGTAGACTTTGAGTAAAACAGATCACCCTGAATACTGTAGGTGGGACTCACCCAATCAGTCGAAGGCCTTAAGAGCAAAGTCTGAAGTTTCCTGAAGAAGAAAGAATTCTGCCTCCAGACTGCAACTTAGAAACCCTGCCTGAGTTTCCAGGCTGCCAACCTGCTCTACAGATTTCAGACTTGCTACCCCCACAATCATGTGAGCCAATTCCTTAAAATAAATAACTCTTTGTCTCATTCTTTCCCTCTTTCTCTCTCTTTATCTCTGTCTCTCTCTATCTTTGTCTCTGCCTCTCTCTCTCTTTCCATGTGTATATATATATGTGTTTGCGTGTGTGTGCGCATGTGTATGTGAGTATAAATAATATATGTATGTTATTATGTGTGTATTATATGTATACATATATAGGTACACATATATCCTATTGGCTCTGATTCTTTGGAGGACCATGACCGAGACAAGTGGTATTTTGTAGACATACAGGTAGTATTGTGTAAGTATATATCTATGCCTTTTCAACACCTGTCTGAGGTCAAGTTCCCTGGGAAATGGTGTCTGAGCTAGGGATTTTCAAGAGGCAGTTGCCTGGAGAGTGCTCTTGGGATCAGCACTCCAGAGGGCTTGCACCCAATAGGAGTGGAGAAAGGTAGGATCAGAAATGCCATGCAGTCACAATGGCCTCCAGAGCTGTCTGCCAGGAGGCCAGGGGCCAGGCCTTTCTATCCCTGACCATCCACACCAGTCTTGGGACGTGGCGCCCATAGGGTGAGGCACGATCTTGGGCTCTGCTCAGGCAGCTCCTGGAGGAGCAGCGGCCTGAGGCTGTCAGCTCCCCGAAAACCCGACAGCTGGGAGGACGAGTGCCACATTCCTAAGTGGGGGCTCTGGGTGGGCACTCCAGCACCCACTACAACGTTTTAGGGTTCCCGTGCTCCGGCTAAGATGAAAATGTTAGCTGACATTTATTTAGCCATTGAATAGAAACTTTAAAAATAGTTTTTCCAAATAATTTTGGACACACTAAATACTTATAAATAGTACAGAGTTCTGTATCCCTTCACCCAGATTACCCGACACCAACACCTCACATACTCGTATAAGGTAACTCATCAAAACTAAAAGTTCACACTGGTGCAACACTGTTAACTAAAAGACAGACTTGATTCAGATTTCCTCAGTTGTCCCACAAAAGCCTGTCATCTACTTAGGATACAGTTGAGGATGTCCCCTTACAGGTAGTTGTGTCCCCTTGGTCTTGTGAAAGTCAAAATGCCGGACAATTAAGATAATTTTATCCAGGTGAGGTCAGTAGGGAGAACATGCATTAATGAGGACCATCTCAAAAAGAGAGGGGGATCTGGGGTCTGATAGAGGCAAGTAGACAGGGACTCATAACCATTATGGAAGGGTGGAGGTGAGTCTTATCTTGGAATACATGGAAGGGTGGGTTTCTGGAAACAGTTCAGGCGCAGTTCAGCAGAGTCTCCTCACATGTGACGGGACATCCATCTTTCCTCATCTACCCCGACCTTGGCACTTTTGAAGAATACTGGTCAGGTGTGTCATACAATGTCCCCAATTCGAGTTTGGCTGGTGTTTTCTCATGCTCAGACTGGGATATGCATTTTGGGACAAAGACCACAGAGGCAACGTGCCCCTCTCATCACATCGTGTCGGGGGTCTCAGATATGAACACTACTTAATACTGTGATATTAACTTGATCGCTTGGTTAAGGGTGAGTCTGCAGGTTTATCCACTGTAATGTTGCTATTGTTTCCTTTTACTAGGCATGTTTTTGTGGAACTTCAGTTGCGCTTCAGGCACCATGCAGGCTCTGAGAATTCAGATTTGAACAAAACCTGCTCATTGCCTCTGAGTAGCTCACACAATCCCACAGGGGAGACAGGTAGCTTGTGAGTCGCAGAAGGACACAGAAAGGTTTAGACTGGAGATGGAATTCTCCCAGGCCTGGGCTCCTGATGGAATCCCAGATTACAGAGTGGAAGGCCCACCTGTAGATCACTCCCAATATGATGGCTGTTAAAGATCCCCAATAGGTCCTTTCTGCCATTGCAATTGGCACCAGTTGAAATCAACACCGTGTCCTGGATCTGTGCAGCTGGTGGATTTTCAGTACATTTTACAAAGGGAAAGCAGCTTTCAAAAATAAAGAAACAGAGAAGAAAAAATTCAGTAACTTCTGTGTCATTGGCTGTATCGGGGATAGTATGGAATCTAGATGGAGGAGGTGAGATTTCCAGTGAGATCACAGGTGCAGGTGTGCAGCCACGGAGATGAGAATGTTCATTATGGAGATCACAGACTGGGGCCCAGAACCACTGTTTTCAAGTGTTGAAGGGCCCTTGTGTGTAAACGGAGTTAGATTTGTATTACAAAGAAAGGAGCAAGAACACTAACAGGGAACTGGGGAGACATTGCTGGCTCCTTCCCGCCTCACACTCCATAAGCATCCCCGAGCTGCATCAATGTTATTTTCTAAGTGTTTATTCCTTGTTCTTCTCAGTCTAGGACCTTACCCAAGCCTAGTCATCCCACAGCGACCCCTGCACAGGAAGACCTGGCTCCCCTGTCGAGGGGCTTACCCTCGCCAAACCTCCATCTCTGTGGAGCATCCAGAATGTTCTCTATAAAAAACAATATCTGACCATCATGCCTTCTGCCGCCCCAGATATCCTCCTGAATGCCCACTAGGGAAAATTCCGTCTTCTTGACAAACCCCCGCGCCCCGCACACTTCTCCATCCTCCTCGGGCACTCATGTCCCTCTTGGTCTTCTCTGCAGCAGCCGTAACTTATACGGTGTCCCCTCCCCGACCATGCGTCTCACCTCCCGGCGTTGATCGTTTTGTCCCGCTGATTGTAATGCCTCGCTCCGCCCCTCATCTCTGGATTTATTCCTGCTCATCTTTGGAGAGTTTCCCTCAGCGCCACCTTGTCCAGACCCTCTGCTAGATTCCCCGATGGGGGTGCCCCCACTCGGCTCTCTGACTCATTGTGCTGAGCGTTGCCTCTGGTGGCCTGCACGTCTGTCACTCAGCAGCTGTATGACGGCCTGGATATGTCACTTAATCACTCTGAACTTCAGTTTCCTCATCTAAAAATATAAGGGTAATTATAACAAGTGCTTTTGATGGTGGGGGAATAATCCTTGTGCAGAGCTTAGCAGAGAACCTGGCACATACTGAGTAGAAGTAGCTTATTATTATTCCTAGTGCTGTTCGTTTTTTGTGACCATCCCCCCTGCTGGGCTGTGACGTCCTAAAGGGCAGCACCTGTACAGAATCATGGTTGAATTCCCATCAAACAGCACAGTTCCCACTACGTGGTTGTTTTTAATAAATATTTAATAAAGGAAGATGGAAAGAAGACAAGGAGTTAAGTAGATTCTTTTCCCAACACTGTCAAACCAAAGTTTCTCACACAGTTAATACAGATTATTCACAAAATCAATTTCTTGTAGAAATGTGAATCTCTGATAAGCAATGCTGATCAATATAGAAAATATCTGGTTAGGTCCAGCCTAAAATCTTAAGGAATTACGGGGAAAGAATCGGAATAGAAGTAATTGTTAAATTCTGTTTTCCTTTGACAGTGTCTTTCCATAAACATTTATTTTAAAAATAATGAGGCAGTGGAAGAACTTCTGAATGGAAAAAGCTCTGCTCAGCCAGAAATGCCAAAAGATTTCTAAATTCTAGAACTTCTGTCAAGAAATGTCTTAATCGTTGTAAAATAAGCTTTTGGAAAACGCCTAATGTTCATCCAGACACATTCCTTGATGCTGAGAACGACTTCAGGTTCCCGTCTGACCTTTAGTCTCAGGTTCCCTATAGAGAAAGAGCATTGGAGTGGTTGCCAGCCAGAAGGAGCTGGCACAGCGTGGTCCACGCCCTGCCAGGCAGGGGGAGAGTGAGCTCCAAGGGACAGGCGGCACAGGGCTTAGTGCTTTAGAAAAGACTTTTTGCTCTAAAGAAGTCACTCCATCATACACTTAAAATATAACTTAGTTTATTCATATTTGATTTCTGCTGAAAATTTCAGAAGCAAGTATTTCCAATTCGACCCCAACAATATTTAACAAGCAGTTACCAACAGCATCATAATGTCCACATTCTCCCTTACTGTTGAAACAATTTTGAAACAATACATCAGAGTATTAACACGGTCCAGATAGCTTCCATTTTTGCACCGTTTTTGTTCTTTGCAGCGAAATCCCTTGAGACAGTCTCCGGGTTTTGTCCTTCCATTCTCCATCCCATCAGGCGGGGTTTCCTTCCTTCCAGGGGAGACGCTCTCACCAGAGTCACTAAGAAGTTCAACTCATCAAAACTAGTGGGAAATTTTCAGTCTTCATCACACCGGGCCTCTCGACAGCATTTGACATAGTACATCCTTCGCTTTTTAAGAAAGTACATTCTTTGCGTGACCTTTGTGACACCACATCCCCTGGTTTTCCTTGACCTCATTCATCCCTCTCCCCAATTCCCCAATGTTCCGTCTGGGTCACCTGCCATGCTCCAAGGACACTAACTCCTTTAAAGCCAGCCCACTGTGCTGACAATGCCCACATACGCGTGTCTGCCCCGACATCCCCCCTGCGCTGGATTAGATGCACAGCTGCCTATTGATTTCTCCATATTCAGATAATCCCTATTTCAGCCTTAATGTCTCCAAAAGTTTCTATTTCTTGATGCCAACAATATCGAGTCCTCATGGTCTCCTCTTTTCTTGTAGGCTCCCTCACATTTCACCACCTCTCACATTTCATCATGCCTACCGCTAGCCTTCCTGGGTTACTACTGAGAAGCACGCCTCAGAACAACAGCTCTTGATGGCTTTTTATCAGCACCAGAATAAAATCCAGTTTGGGTCATTTGTGTCTTTTAAAGAATGTCTCCATTTGACATCTACATGTCAAATCAATTGGCATTAAGTTGTTCCTAATACTCCCTGATTTGGCTTTTCTCTTGTCTGTGGGTCTCTACTGGTGCCTTTTTTCATTTCTATTATTGTTTCTCTTCTCTCCCTCTCTCTTTCTCTCTCTAGAGCTAGAAATTGATCAGTTTAATCCTCTTTTGAGAGAACTTGCTTTGGGAACATTCTTACTGAAGGAGGCGGAGTGTAGAGTCCACCCTCCAGCCTCTCCAAAGCTGGCCCGTCCCCAAGATCTTACACAGCCTTTGCTCTGTACCGTCACCAGATGCCTCACCATTCTCCTTGCCCATCATACATTATCCCAGCTCTGCGCATGTGCCTGCGTCACACCATGAAAATCACTGTGTAAATGCCCATTGAAAAAATAAATATGAAAAAACTTGCAACCGGTACAATACTACTAAATATCCAGGGTAATGGGCTCCCCAAACTGGAAATCTCCCTTTCACCCATTCCCTGTGCATTCTTCAAGACTCAGATCCAGTGTGGTGTCATCCCTGTAGTCTTCCCAGATTCAAGCAATCAAAGGTGATCCTTCCCTGCTTGGAATCCATGGCAGTTCCCGATTAGCTGTCACAGCATGGCACTTTCATAATTGTGCTGCTCTGCCTCCTGTGCCCACAGTCCCAGCCATTTGCACAGGTGTGGGTTAACTGGCTCAGCACGCGGCCCTGCAGTGTTGCACAGAAGAACAAAGAAAAGAAAGAAAGAGCACCGCAGTTGACTAGCTGGCTTTGAATCTCAGTCCTCTCACTTGGGATCTATGTGACCCTGAGCATGCTCACCCTACACTTGCGCCTCAGTCTCCTCCTCTGGGAAATAAAGCCAGCTGTGCTCACCTGGCCAGGTGGTGGGGGGATTGCCACTGAAGCTTGGAAGCCTTGACGCAGGTCTGCTTTAACAATGGACCCATCACAGCAGGCTCCCTAAGGATGGGGCTGTCTTTCCATCCCTGCATGCTTCTCCATTTAGGTTCTAGGATCAGAGTCCTGGGTTTGTGTCACAACCTGGTGTCACTCATTCTGAAACATTTTTTCAGGAAAATTAAGAAGCAGAAGTTGACGTCTTTGGAGTATTCAATCCCTCCCTTCCCTCATCTGGAGAGACTCACACATCTGGAAGGCCCGTGTCTGTGCCTTAGACTCCAAACGCCCTGAGCCCCCCCTCCTCCCCCAACCCTAGGGACCTCTTCTTCACCCTCTGCACCCCAGAGACAGGCTTCATGCACACCCAGAGAATCCATCAGGTGACCCCTGAAATGGGGAGTTGGAAGTGCTTGTAAGGGTACCCCTGGCTCTGAGGTTGACAGAAACTCACAGGAACCAGGTATGTGGGAGCCAGGCCCTGGGAGGGAGCGGGGAGGGGCTGGACCCTCATTCAGGACGAAAGGTGGCTCCAGGGCTTCCATTTGCCCTTTCAGCAACAGGAGTTCAGGATCCTTCACTCAAGTTCCCCACCACTGGCAACACTTAATTCCTTCCTCAGTCCTCATTGCTATTTTGGCTTCTACGGAAAACTTAGTAACTTTTCCTGATTTTCCAGCTCAAATGTTACAGAGAGACAGGGTGGGGAGAGGGAGGGAGAGAGAGAGAGAGCGATTAATTGGCTAAATTTCTGCCATTTGTATGTGGGCAGAGGCCCACCTCAGAGCCAGAGCTCAGGTATAGTCCGGCAGCCGGATGACTCAGGGTCAGTGCCCACCACCTGTCATCTGTGGGGTTACCCGGTGCAGAGCAAGACTCCCCTTGATTAAGGGGAAGCCCAACCATCCTCATAATTACCTAACAGGACACTCGAGTCCCCACGCCCTTCTCCCCACTGTCAGCTGCTCCTGGTTGGAAGGTGAGGGGTGAGACAGTGCCATCCTGGCTCTGCCTCCACCTGAGGCCAATGAGAATGGGAGCTGGACACGTGGGACCGTGCACACTCCAGTGCCGTAAACATGTCTGGGACACGAAGAATCCACACAGACACTACAGGGAGCACCCAGTTTTCACCTTGGGTCTCAATTCATCGTGGTTAAGTGTACGACTAATTTATCACAGTCTTGTCTGTTTCTTTATTCCACAGCTATTTATCGAATTCCTACTGCATGCCAAGCAAGGTCACAGGTGCTGTGGATACTACAGAAAACAAGAGGCAAGAATCACCATCCTCCTGGAGCTCACATTCTAGTGGGTGAGACAGGCAACAAATGAGACTAAAATAAAATGAAATGCATATAGAACAGGAGATGGGGTGAAAGCTAGGAAGAAAACAATGGAGGAAGGGAAATTAGGGAGGGCGCAAGTACCAGCAGGGCGGGATTAGTTGTAGGAAAGTAGGGAGATAGGGTATCTCTGAAAGGAGACTGTCGAGTGAAGGCCTGTTGGCAGAACCTACAGCCTGTTGCTCCTGGGAGACCGTGTGATGTTCAGAGGGACCTCATTGCATTGCACTGTTTTATTTGTGAGTGATAGGAAAGATTGAGTGAGTTTCCAGCCCATACAGAATGAGAGGAAGAGATCAAATAGGACGGGGAGGGGCATCTCAGAAAGGCTGACTGAACTACACCCTCCCCCACCTCCACCACATCCCCTCCTGTCCTTGGCACTGATGTTGGAGGACGAAAAAATCCTCCGGGTGAGGATTTGGGGAAGGGGCACACTGGGCGTTTCCTAAGAGCTAAATGTATGACCCATCCACCAGCCTTTGTTTCCAACTATTTCAGTATTAACAATAAAATTCATTTTTTGAGACTCAGATCATCTATATGCTGCTAAAATTGTGAAAGGATATTCCAAGAATAGTACGTTGGAAGGTTCTAATTAATCGTGGGATAACTGTTCTATATTAAAACCCAGCATTTTTTGGGGGAAAAAAAAACAGTAATTGCAACAGATGAATGAAACATGTTCATTAAGCATGAGGCAATGGAAATGTTGACAGACTTGTTACAGAAGAGCAGCTTCCTCAGAGAGTGGTGAGAAACTCTGGATTTATAGACAAAAAAGCTATCATTTCCCACAGACGTGGAAATCTTGAAAAGTTAAAGTCAGATAAAAAGATCATAACACTGACTATTAAAAAGGATGCAAAACCCTAGCAGCAAAAACTATATAACATTTTAACAAAGATGCATATTGAACAATATTCACCTTCTTATGAAATAATCAGACCATACTAATGAGGTAGAATGAAGGGAAGAAGGGATGTTTCAAAGACACTAGCCTATAAAAAAAGTGAAACGAGCACCAGGACGTGTCAGGGGACCCATCGACAGAACAGCACAGGTGGCTTTTCACATGGATCTGAAAAACCCAGAGATGGAGATTGTCCATGCAGATGTGATACAGAAATCAAGATGCTGGGTGGGGCCACACCCACCTGGAATATGACAGTCTTCTCCGGTGGCAAATTGTCTTACCAATTCAGTGTTGTCTTTTGGGAGATAACAGCACTATTTTCATCCTAAACCCGAGTGGTGAATATTTCTCTCATTTGGAAGGAAGGCTGAATCTCTCAGACCTGAAGCTTCACAAGAGGTGAAGTCACCCTTGGACCTAGCCAGGCAACGCCATCACTTATCTTTCTAGATTTCCTTTCTTTAATGGTCTACTACTTTATTTCCAAAATTCTCTTTTCTTGCAATATTCAACTTAAGAACTATCTCTTACCCTTTATCTCTTGTTTCTGAATCCCAACGCCTGTGCTCAGGGTGCCGGGTGGGGGCTGAGAACGTGTCCAAAGCAGGCAGCCTTCACCACTCGGCATGTGGTGGCCCCCGCAGGTGACTGACCCTCTTGGCGCCTCAGTTCCCGTATGTGTAGGGCAGAGACGACAGCAGCCACGCACTGTGGGGGTTGTTATGAGGACTGAGTGAATTCACACACACAGAGTGAGAGGGAGAACATTTGCTGTGTGGATGACAATGGTGATCCATCACAGACCACTGGGTTAGCAGTGGACTATGCGTTCTGATTCTCTCCCAAGAATCCCAAGGATAAAATTGGGGCAATGAGGAGAGGATAATGTGAGGCGGCAGTTTCCCAAGTTGGCTGGGCAGATGGGTTACATTCTCCGTTAATTTCTCCAGATGATGGTTAAAACATTGTCCCTTAATGTTAAATTACAGCTGTGATCCAACAGCTAAAGGAAAGGAACGCAGCTCTCCTGCCATTACAGACTCTAATGTTCTCGGGGACATTTGAGCCGACTGCGAGAATGCAAAGTTGGGCTGATTTGGTGAAAGAGACCCTAGTTCGGAGAGGAGGCGGGCGGGCCGTTGTTGGCCTGAGAGCTGAGGGGGAATCAGGGTTTCTCGTGAGAACGGATCGAGGATGGACTAGAGGCCAGGAAACATCACTTGCATGAAAAGGCGCGGGGGTGAGAGGCTAGAACGAGACTGTGCTCGTCCACCCCTCGCCCTGCTGCAGAGTGTATGCCTTGTGATGGTGTAGAAGGTTCCAGAGCCCCGGGTACCATGGCTGGCCCATGCCTAACTGACAAATGCACCCATTCAGTGGCTGAGGACCTGCCTGTAAGATGTATTTCTGAATAAAGGACCAGTCCATGCTTCCACATACTGTTTCCACAAGAAAAAATCGGTGTCAGCTCCCTCCAGGCTGCAGATTAAACTCACAAGGGAGGCGGGTGTGCGCCTGGGGTCTGGGAACAGGGGGAGGGATGATGGGGCTGAGACTCTGAGGGCCAGAACCCTGGTTCCACAAGGAGCACTGGAACCCGTTGTCCCGTTGTGTGCAGCCCGTCCACCCCCCAGCGTTGAGGGAAGGTGGGACAGGCCGGCTGTCTGTGGATCATCCCTCATTGCTGCTGCACAAAGCTCCCCTTTCTAGATCCTCTCACCACATCAGCGCCTCGGCGGCTCGGGTGCACCCAGGCGTTCACAGGAGGGTTGGGTGACAGGAGCACCCAGCGGTGGGCCTCCCATGGGGCAGGGCTGATAGCATTACAGTTGTCACGGGAGATGGGCAGCGCTGATGGCACTGCAGTTGTCACAGGAGACGTCTCAGTGCCCTGGAGTCCGCTGCTCTGCTCCCAGCAACATCCTTTCTCCACATGCACGGGGGAAGCAGATTGCCTTTCCTGACTGAGACCCAGTCCCTTGTCCTGCAGCCTTGTTCACTAGTGCCCTGCCAGCTCCTTCGTGAGCACCTGCAGGCCATTCACACACACACCCGGGGAAAAAGCCCTCGCCTTTTTGGTTGCTTTCCTACAGCCATGTGCATTGGACTCCCAGATTGTTCCTCGGGGGTCTCTGTCTCTGTCTCTGTGCCTGTCTTTGTCTCTCTCTGTCTCTGCCTCTCCCTCTGTCTCTCTTTCTCTCTTTTTCTGTCTATCATTCTCTTTCTCTGTCTCTCCCCCAACTCTGTCTCTATCTCTCTTTCCCTCTCTCTCTCCCCCTAGGAGAAGATTCTCTGGCAGATTTATTAGAATCTCGTTTCAAGAGAAGGCCTAGGATTGCTTCTCCTGCCTCTGGAAGCAAATGTAGTCTGCACATGGCAGTTACCGCTCTAGGGGCTCCTGGGTTGGGGGCCTATTGGGAAGGGCTAGCCACAGACCATGCAGAGCAAGGATGAAAGATGCAGATCTGAATCTTCACAACACCACCTTCTGGGTCAAGGAACTCAGGCAAAGTCCTCAACTGAGAGCCTCGGTTTCCTCATTCGTGGAATGGGCATGCCAATGGCTCATAGGACGTTTGTGAGGGTTACATTGGACCTTAAGGAATACAGTGTGAGGAGAGTCCCACTGCTAGTGGGATTCTCCATTATCAGCAGCTCAGAGCCAAGAACCACCAAAGAAAACCAACCCTGCTTAGGAACTCAGCGTGAAGGAGGAGTGCTGTCTCCGGGAATTATCTACATGGCTCACAAACAAGACACAGGCAGGAGAGAAAGAATGTCTTCCATGAGTGTCAGCTGAGCACACCTTTCAGGTTAGCCTGTCCTGCGGACCAGTCTCAGGTCAGGGCCCGAAGATGTGTAGGGAGCCAAGGGGGCAGCAGATGAGTGTGGTGCTAGGGTCACAGGCTTGGAGCCTTGGGGGGAAAGCAGGGGGAGGGGGAGTCATTCAGTCCCTGCTTTGGATGAAAAGAGGTAGAAATGATGTCCTAACAGGGGGGAGAGAAGAGAAGTGACACTCAGGAGAGCTCGACCCAAGCCAGCAGCCACCCAAGGCCTAGAAGGATGAAGGACTCAGTGCTCGCTGGCACAATGATGTCCTCCAGACAACACGCATGCAGTCTGAGACAGAGGGGGGAGGGGTCCCTGTGGTCTCACTGCTCTGGGCCAGTGCATTTGGACACAGCTTTTCACCCACCACTGTGTTGGGAGCAGCCTGGAGCCAATGGCAACAGATAGGAAGAAGGAAACACTTCTGATCACCAAATCCCATTATCCTGGTTCATTTTCACGTCCAAGCTGTGTACTGATGGTCAGGAGAAAAGATGGGTTGAATTTGCTTCCTGAGAGCATCTAGCTCACCGTTTGGTTCTCTCCTGGTGGCAGTGATGGCATGAGCAGTGTCCCCGCGTCTGAAACCTGGTCCCTGAAGACGACGCTGTACCCCTGCAGCCCACTGAGCCCTGATTTATCCCAATCCGTGCCCTCTTGTGACTCCTGTTGGCTAGGGGGACATTCTCTTGATCACAGATAGCTCAGCTCTCTTCCAGGGCTGATTTTTGGTTTGCTTGGTTAGGTTACTTTAAGCAAAGGGATCATGGCCCCTGCTGGCTGAACTTGGAAGCTGAAGATACCGGAGGTTGCCTAGGCCTGTAGATGCGTTAGCCATGTATTTTATTTTCTGTAATTCTGACGCTTTGACATCTGGGCCCTGCTGACCCTAGACCCTCCCAGGTCTAGCCAATCCCTAGAGATAGGAAACAAACCACCAGCAATTGTGTCTTTTATGTATACACACCCACCAAGGCAGAGCCCACAACCCAACCCCCTTGTCTGTGGGACTTTCACACTCTGGGCCACTCTTCTCTGCCCTCATCACCCAGGGCCGGGGACCAGACAACCAGGGGCAGCCCGGGTGCCCAGAGGCCATAAAATGATTCACACTGGCCAGTCCTCAGCCTGCTCCCCGTGCCTGGCCTGTTCCTCCCCACAGAAACCACAGTGAAGGCTCCTGCCCACGCTTCCCCCTCTTTCCCCTGCTCCTGACCAGCCCCGGTGCTTTCCTATTGGCCCCCATGGCGTGTGTACCCCTCCTCTTGAGAACTGCGAGGTGTTAAACTCTGTTTTCAGTGGCAGTCATCTCCTGATCTGTGGGCCTCACCATGCCTGAATAACCTGTACCGTGAAAGAATAGAGAAGACTATAGAAAGCCTCTATGTCCCTCGACTCTGTCTTTGGGTCAGCGCCGACCTGGGTCGCTAGTGTGGACGGGTGCAGGCAGCCTAGGGAGGCCACTCATCCCCGCGAACCCGGGCCCGTTCTCTGCTTTCACCCCTCCTCCCTCAGCGCTTAGAGCAGACCCTCACAGCCTTCCGACCTCCCCAATTGTGCCCTCAACTCATCCCCAGCCCTGCACCTGGGCTCTGCTGCCAGCTTCTCTTCAGTTGGCTGTCCAGGTGCTTCATCTGTCTTCTAAGAGCACTAGCTGGTGACAAAAGCAAAGAACAATGGCCAGACTTCTAATGAGAGACTCAGAAAAGCTGACCTCCACCCAGCGCCACGTCTGGCTGTGTGGAGTTGCATGTGCTCCTCAACATAAATTTCTGTCACCACCATATCCCGTCGTGTCTTTCCCCAGCTGGGGAAAGAGGTGTTCTGGAATTGACAGCAGTGGACGTAAGGCACAGGGGCACTGGGCAAAGACCCTTCATGTGGGTGCTCTGCCCCCACCCTCTTCCCTCTCACACAGAGGGCTTACTTTGGTCTGGCACGGCCCCCACATCCTGCGGAATGGCACCCGAGTTCCCAGCACGGCAGGTTCTCTGTGAGAATTGAATGAGGTGACCTTTGGAGTGTGATACATTTCCTGGCGGGTTTCAGATCTTTTTAAAAAGGTTCAAGACCTTCTTCCCTCATACGAGACACTGCTGTTTCTTATACACATCCTACGTGATGAGAATCCCACAGGTGGAGGGTGCCCCAGAACATTCCCCCAGCCCCTCCCACTCCACAAGCCCTGGCCCCTGTCCTCCAGGATTAAGGTCACGTTGGCCTCCTTTATCTTGTCCACAGTGCGGCCACCCTCACACTGATGTCCATTCCTCTGGGGGTCCTCACTGAGGGTCCCTCATGTTAACAATCCTGTAGACCTGGAATCGGTCAGGAGGGGCTGAAACTCTTCTGAAAGGGGGCCGGTTTAGAACTTTCTACTGGTTCCCACCCTTCCCAGTTCTTCTGGACAGAATCACTGTAAATAGCCACACATTTATTTAACAGCCTCCTCTTTCCAACTGATTCTTTCTTGGTTAAGAATGCCCACATAAGCCTAATTTATCTGACTGCGGCCAGGGAGATACCATATGGTGTAACCTGCTACTTCTCTGCCTCATGTTGAACTTCTGGCTTTGCAGAAAATCGTCTCCATTTAGAGAATGGCAAAATGAGATGGAGGCAGGAGGCTTTTCTAGGATAAAGAACAAAGAATAAAGAACACGAAAGAGAAAAATAGAAATATCTGATGGGCTGGGGCCACACAGTCAACCTTGTTTGGGGTGAGAAGGAGCAAAGAAGTAAGGAGAGAACCCAGAGTCCACCTGGGGTTTGGGGACGGCTGGCCGGATACACGGCGGCTCTGGTCAAGCGGAGCCTTCGCAGGGACATGAGAGTTATCTAGGTTTTGTTTTGCTGACGTGGCTCCCAGGCAGGAGCGGCTCCACCTTGGGCCTGGAGAGTTATTTCAACAGTGGGGATGCCCAAAGAGATATGTTCTGAGTCAGCACTTCTCTGACATGAGTGTTAAATCGACCAAGAGCCTGGGGAGACTTCACATACCCTCATGACGGCCGGGAGAAGCCCTCTAAGAGGCAGAAGACTCGTGTTTCCTTTAAAATTGCATTGGGGCAACAGAACCTGGCTAAGAGTGAGGGCTCAGAGTGAAGGGCCTGGGGCCCATGCGTGCTCTAACACATGCCAATGCGAGACCTGGGGAAGTGAGCTGACGTCCTGCCTTATCTCCTCATCTGGAAAATGGGGATAACCACAATAATAATAATAATATTCCTCGCAGGGTTGATGAGGATGGCAGGACTGTGATGTGTTAGGACTGGTCCTGGTGTACAGCAAACACTGTGTGTGTGTCTGTGAACTAGCCCCAGGCATATAAATGCTATTTCTTACCGGCTGAGTTAGTCCTCCTATACCTGCCTTCTTTACCCCAGATCTCTGAGGACCCTCACCCTGAGTCTCATCCCCCAAAGATGATAGATTCTGCAAAATTGAGCTGATTCTGCCCCAGAACAGATAAAACCCCCACCAGGACACCCCGTGCCTCATGCCTCACCACGCTCTGGGATGGAGGAATTCAGAAGGGCCAGGTGCTCAGGTAGGCCCCTGGGGGTGAATGGGTTGTTGGTGAGAATTTCTACATCTAGATCCTGAAACATTGAGAGTGTGCTGGACACAGAGGCGGGTGTCCTTGGCGGAAGAGGAGGGGCCCACTGTTCAGAACACACTGGGCCGAACTGCCCGTCTTCCTGTCACCACGTCTGCTCTCCTGGCTCTTGCTCAGTGATCCTATTGTTCTCCTATGACTACAGTGGCCTCCTGGCTTGGCTCCAGGGGTGTCTTTTCCCCTGGCTTTGCCTGCCTCCCACCCTACAGCTCCAGGTCCCAGTGCAGCCGCCATGGCTCTCAAGAAGGTCTCCCCAGCGTCCCGAAGGCGTGGGCATTCTAATCCTTACCAGAGGGTCTCACAGCACGTTTTCTCTTTCTTGAATTAGATTATAAACTTTTTGGGACAGAGATTGCGTCTGTCCACTTGGTGTTCCCCAGGAAAAGCCTGGCTCTCGATAAAGATAAACGAAGACTGAAGGTCACCAACGAGTTAGTGAATCCTGCGTAGACAGGGAGCCAGCAGACACGTGGGCCTTTTTGCTCTCATTTCCCATGAGGTGTCAGAGCTGACCTCCTCTTGTCCGTGTTTGGGGCCTGATGGTCTTCTGGGAAATACATCCAAGTTTATAATCACATACCGAGGCCTCGAGATTACCTGCTGGAATAACCGCCCACATCTGTCAATGCGTCCTGCAGCACACAAACAGGACTAATGATGTTTAGGATGCGCACCCAAACTCTTGCCCCAAGGACCACAGGAACAAGGTTCTCTTTAACTGATCTTTCCCCTGTTTAGATAACAGCCCTGTCTGTCAGGAGCCCTCACCCCACAACCATTCCTCTCTGCCATCTGATCCTGCAAAAGTCCAAACCACGAACGCAGACCAGGCGAGTTCCTCCGACATGTGACTCTCTCACACCTTGCCCTGCTCCTCTCCAGCATTCATCACAGTCATAACTCAAAGACCACAAGTGAAACCAGGTTTCTCAGCTCCGCTGGCACCCACACTCCACGAGTGTGGCTCTGGGCATCCACACCCACAGCCATATGCCCAGCATCAAACACAGTATCTGCCGCCTAATTTGTTGAATAAATGAAAATCAGATTCAAACTAAATAAAAAGCATCCTGAGCTTTTCCCTGAACACCGCAAATGAATTCACATTAAGTGATATGTAGCAATAGATTCCAGACACCCGATGCCGGTAGCAAACCTTCATAGCCTCGTAGAAGGGAGGGGCAGTCATGATCAGAAAATGCACAGAGGTGATCTTTCACTCACATTATGAATCTAGAATGATTCCTTTCCAGATTAAACACACTAAGAAATGGACAGCTATGTGTCTGTTTTCAATAGAAAATAGTAGGAAAATTCAGACTCTCAAAATGTGGTCTTTGATGTTCTACCAAGGCTGAAATGAGACTACATAAGTGTGTGATGTGAACTGGGTCTGAAATCAAGATGGACACCCCCGAGTGGGGGTGGGGGTCACATGTGTATCCACAGTGGTTTCCTCAGCCAACCACACCCGCCCTACAAGTCACGATTCTACAGATGTTCTGTGGCTCTGCTGCTACAAGCAAGCGCGACCGGTCTAAAAGGTACTTTAAGCCTCATGTGCGTCTGCAATTTATGTGCAAGGCCCTGAGAGCGGGAGTCATGTCGGATTGTTTTTATATTGTTCCAACAAATCATATACTGTACTACCCGTGCATATTAATTCAGGCCAGAGAGACAGAGAGAAAGAGAGATGGGAAGGAAGGAAGGAAGGAAGGGAGGGAGGGAGGGAGGGAGGGAGGGAGGGAGGAAGGAAGAAAGGGGGAAGGAAAGAAGGAAGTAAAAAAGAAAGGGAGGAGGGGAGGGAGGGAAGGAGGGAGAGAGGGAGGGAGGAAGGGAGGAAGAGAGAAAGAAAGGAGGGAAGGAAGAAAATTGGCGGGACTTCTAGGGCTATATTTCTTGTGATTATTATTTTGTGGAATGGGAGATATAATTTATAAATAACTAGATAATTTACATAATTAGTAATTTAGTATACTGACATTAACAGAAAAAGAGCCCATCTTTAGTCACTTTCAATTGGTTTCCAAATTAAGCTAATATATAATGTCATCTTTCAATTATCCCATCATATTAACATAAATTTCATTTAAAAATGAAATAAAGTAGGAAGATAGGACATTTTCCTTCTGACAATATCAGTGTCTGCTACCATAGCTGCTATAGTTGATTTTGTTGTTAGATTGTGTGGTAGTGGTCGGTGTTTATTTTTACTGGGTAAATTCCATCATTAGTCCTCACCGCACTTCTGCAAGATTTAATTTGTCATTCCTCATTTTCTGATGGATGAAGCCAGGTTCAGAGAGACTAAGCCGTGGACCTCTGCAGAGTGAAGGAGAGAGCCAGGCTCACATGACCGTCTGTCAGAGGTTCTCCCTTGCTGTGATTGTTCCCTAATGAACGAGTCTAAACAGCACAAAAGCTGTCACAATTTCAGTGGAAAGGCACTGGCAGGGTCTCTCGGGATCACTGATGGGGCCAGTCTGGTCACCTGATGGTAACAGGCACCTCTCTCACAAGATCAATTGCTGTACTTGCGTCACAGGGAAGATAGAGTCGTCTCATCAGATCAACCAGTGGGAATAATTTCCCCACGAGTGCATTCTGGAGAGCTCAGGAAAATTTTATCCACACGTTCTGCCTCATGAATGTCGTTGGCATATTTACCAGGGAGAAGAGGACAGCAAGAGGTCAGTGCCAAGCTTTTGGCAAGCAAGGATGCACTGAAATAGCATGACGAGGAATTTACACAACTGATCATTAGATTTCCCAACTGGCACCTGATCTTTGGCTGGAAAAGTACTGGGAAGACTGACTACATGCCATGATTTTGGAGAACGGTGATTAACAGTCAAGACAGGACAGGGGACAGTGATGGAGAGGGCACACCCCTGCACCCCTGCAGCAAGGAAGGGGAGCAGGAGGAGGAAGGGTGGGAGGAGTGGTGTGGATGTCCAGAGGTGACCACGTAGGAAAATCTTAGTTACAATGAAGCAGTTGAAAGAGGGTTCGGTGAATAATTTATCCATTCATTGACTCAACAGATCAGGGAAACTGCGGGACAGGCCAGATAACACCCCTTTCTTGCTCTGAAATTATGGCCTGTGGGAATTAGAGAACAGAAGGAGGAACAGCATGGAGCCAAGGCCATCAGGTAAGGATGCAGGAGTGCAAATGGGGTCCAGGGACCAGAAGGGCATTCATGTGACTGGCTGTGGGGAGGCTCAGCCATAGCTCCCAGGCCTTTGATTCAGTGGTCCTTCAATGATAGTTTGTACGATTATATACTTATAACTGTAGAGCTTAGTTTATATGGCATCTTGTGTGTGTTCACTCCACCTGCTGTGGGCTCGTCCTGGGTTTGGGGAGATAATGTGACAGCTGTTCCCTCATGAAGCTCAGGCTACCGAGAGAGGTCCATGTAAAACCACGTTTGCAGCACAGGGGCCACTTGCTGCAATGGAGGTGTGCAGAGGATACAGGTAATGTTTGGGATGAGGCCTGAAGGGTAAGGAGGATTCTGGGAAAGACATTAAGGGTCCATATGCATGGGGTCTATTGAATGGGATGCAGACATGAGGTGACTCAGTCTGGGTCTGTCGCACTGAGGGAGACGCAGGCTCACTTGGGACTATTCGCTTCAAATGCTTCCAAACAACAGGAAGGAAACCTGAATCCTCAGAATGCCCCTTATTTCTGGGGGAAAACACTTGACTGTCCACTTGGCTCGGATGCTAAGATTGCAACAATATTTTCAGGGCATATAAGCTGACCACTAAACTCCTCCATACGAGGCAAAGAAGAAAACATACTTTGTTCCGAAGAGGACGAGAGAAGAGCAGTGTGTGGCCCTCAGACAGAGGTAGCCGCGGTCCGTGGAATGAGTCCTTCCTCTGACGCCAAGATGTTCAGGCCCAGCTTGTGGAATGCGATGTGGGAGGGTCTGTCCCTGCTGCGACCCCAGCTCCCAGCACATTCCCAATAGTTATGGGAGGACTTTGAGACCCTGTAGGTTATGGAGTTGTGGGTACCAGCCAAGTTTACTGTCTGGGGTGTGGATTCAGAGCCCCGAATGACATCTGGTAGACACACTTTGTGTGTGTGGCTGTGCGGGTTCAGTTAGAGGTTTTCTGACCTCCAAGTGTAAAGGAGTGAACATCCGAGCAGATTCATATTCCCTAGTCCACAGATTCTGCTCTTCTAGAGTTTACAATGCGACCATAGGTTATACCAGAGTCTTCCAGGTGGCTTTGAAAATACCAGTTATCAGACCCTCCCTTCAGATATTGTGATTCGGTGGGTCTGGCACAGGACCTAAGAAACTATCTCTTTAAAAACTGATGCAAACAGTCCCAAACTGTGGTTGGGACTGACTGGCCCAAAATACACATCTTATAAATGATGAAACCAAGATGAGAAAAGTAAATGAGTGATGTCTTTATTTAGGATCTTTTATATGTAAGGGGCCCTTTTGTTCCAAGGACGCTAATAATTTGGGGCAGGAAGAAAAATGGGGACACTAGAAAGGTTATATGCTTAAAGTCAGAGTGGCTCCCGTGCGCATGGTGGGGTGGGACCCACAGAGTTCACCCTCATGTAGACTGTGGGCTCTCACCTTCTTAGTTTGGAAAATGGAGACCGAGCACATACAGAGACGACTGTAGAGCCGGTGTTTGTAAAGTGCGTGTTTTCCATCCTTCCTGACCCAAGGAGGACTGGAATAGAATGTCACAGCAAAAAATATATATTTTAGGTACTAGACACCCAACTGCTCACTGAACTCTCATCCAGCAGCCAGGACCACCTTTGTCACAATTACAAATATTTTCATCAATAAAAGATTTTACTAGATATTAAATTAATGGTGCTAGTTTTATCATTTTAAGACTACTATAATTAGAGTGATAGTTTCTATATTTGTTCCTAAATTAATACTGGTCCTGTCTACTACCATTATTGTCAGAAGCAAAAACAAAAACAAACACACATAAAGGAAAAGTAGACAATCAGGAGTTCTAGTTTCAGGCCAAGTATCATCTTCACTCACGGCATGGCCTTGAGAAAATTATTTTCCTTCCTTAGTTCTATCCCCCTACCTGGAGAATGATGGACTTTTATCCAGCGAAAAACATTCTTCTAGGCTGGACGTTGCTCTGTGTCATGGCTCTAAAGCTCAATGTAAACCCTAGCAATGAAGTGCACACAATGAGGGGAATTGTTTTAGTTGCCAGAGGCCAGGATTGGACGTGGATTCAGAACAGTTCTAAACGTACTTGGAGTGGAGCAGAGCAGAGTTACCTCCACCCCTGACGGGCCAGCCTTGTGCCACGGCCACCTGCCTGCCATGCTCTGGGAGGCTGTCCAACCCTGTTAGAGTAACTTTCTCCCAGCACCATTGGATCCCACTGGAGCAAAAGCCTGGAGAGTCCAGAGAAGCACCCACACGCACAAAAAAAGTGATAGGAAAAAATGCATCCTGTTCTTTTTCTAATTACATGAGGAAATCCATTTGAAAGTAAATGGATATTTCCAAACACATTAACACAGACTATAACAAAGCATGCTACCTAAATGAGTCTGTGGCACCAGAGCCCAAGAGGGAATGAACATGAACACAGGTGCACACACACCCGACGAGAGACATAGCTAAGTGAAGCTCACACCAGTGCCATTAACCAGGGTCACGTGAGTAAGTGCTGAGTCTTCCGCACACACAGGACGGAAGAGACTTTGGTGGTAAAACCCTACTGCCCATGGGATAGAACAGTGCTCTGATATGTTCTCCTCCATCTAGTCGTGACAGACAGTAAAATATCAGTCCTCAGACCTTCAGGAGAACACAAAGCTATTTGCAGACACCCTCAGCCTGTCAGTTAGTGCACATGATGACAATAAACTGGGACTAACATGGACTCCTTACCTGGGGACCATTAACTAGCGGCAAAAATCTCTGGATGTTAGCACCTAAAGTGCTCCAAGGCCCTTGGCTCTGAGAGAGGCGACAAAGTGGAGAAAAGGTGGGGGAAGGAGGCTCACTTCCCTGGAGGGGAACCTGGGGCTGCAGGAAAGGCACATGGCAGCAATACCACTGAAGCTGAGCATGACCATCTGATGATGGGGCTTCACCAAGCATCCAGAAGAGTGCTCAGCTCAGAGGCCTCTGTACATGGCCATTCTGATGGTATGGGGAGGACAGAGGGGGGATGTGGCCAGACTGAAGTTAGGAGGCCCCAGAGAGTGAAAGAGTGCAGATGATGAGGAAATGAGATGAGAACATGGGACCAGGGAACGGGAGCAGAGTGACTTCCAGGTAAGAGAACCACAGAGGAGGAAAGGGTCTGAGATGTGGGAGAGGCATTGAGAAGGAGCTCTCCTGTGGATGCCTGACCTAATCCCTCAGCCCATGTGTCGTGGGTCCCCTCCAGCAGTCAGTTCTTCCCCTTCCCACCCAGAAGATGATGCTCTCCCCACTTCTTCCTCCTTCCCCCAGGGCAGAGCACCCCATGAGGTCAAGGAGAACTACTGGCCACCATAACATGTCTGCTCATTTCATCAGTGTTGGCCTCTTGCTGAGTCAGCCAGGCACTGAGGAATGAGCTCCAAGACCCAATGGTGCAGCAGAAAATCTCCCCTCAGGGCAGTCTTGATCTAGTACAGATGCCACGAATGGACAGAAATTCTAACATACACTTAGAATCACCCCAGAAAGGGATATGCATATTGGAAATTGGAAAACTCTTGGTTGTATCCAGATACAATAGGACACATAGAAACGGAATCGCAGGGAATGATCGGTAGGTGAAGGGGTGAGAACGAAGTAGGTTCAAGCAGGGACAGCCAGGGTGTTTGGGGGTGGGTAGGATGGGAAAGGACAGGAGCAGTAGGGAACAGGGGAGAACTGGGCAGCTGAACCTTGTAGTGGAGCTCCAAGTTTCCAGAGATGCTGACCATGGTGAGTCCCTAGATCATGACCCAAGGGGAAGTTTTCCAAGGAGAAAAGCCGTACTTGACACAGCCCCATCCTCCAGAAGCCAACCATGTTTTCAATATGCAAATAACAGTGATTCATTGAAGCATTTCATCTCCCAGCTGCCCTCCTCCCTAGCCCCCACATGCAGAAGTGTAAGGGTCTCCTGATTGGAGCAAGTCCCAACTCTCCCACCTACAAAGTCGAATCACTCAAACTGTCTAAAGCTCCAGACATGGGAATAATGATATCAATAATACAAATAAGTAATCCAGACCACACACATGTCAACATTTAATGTTGAAGTGGAAGTACTAAGCAATAAATGATGCTGGTGATGAATATGTAAAAAGTAACACCAAAACCTTACAAGAAAAGACAGCAGAGTGTACCTTCAGGATAAGGTAGGATTTCTCAGACAACACACACACACACACACACACAAATACGTTATAGAAAAATCTATGAATTTAACCACATTAAAAGGAAGACTCAAAGACATCGTAAGTAAAATTTAAAGGCAAGCCACAGACAAGAAGGTATTTACAGCAGAAAAAATTATTAATACGAATTAGTGCCGCAAGAACACTTTAAAAATCAATTATAAAAAGACATGCAACCCAATAAAATAGAAGCTTCTTGACATTGGTCTAGGAAATGATTTCTTAGATATGACACCAAAAGCTCAAGCAACAAAAGCAAAAATAGATATGTGGGACTACATCAAACTAAAAAGCTTTTGTACAACAAAGGAAACAATCAACCATATATCTGACGAGGGATTGATACCCAAAATATATCCAAATATACAAGGAACTCCTACAACTCAATAGCAAAAAAACAAACAACCAGCTTGAAAAATACACAGAGGACTTGAATAGACATTTCTCCAAAGAAGACATACAAATGGCCAACAGGTACATGAAAAGATGCTCAGCATCACTAATCATCAGGGAAATGCAGATCAAAACCACAGTGAGATATCACTTCACACCTGTTAAGATGACCATCATCAAAAAGTCAGAAGATAACAACTGTTGCCCAGAATGTGGAGAAATTAGAACCCTTGTTCACTGTTGGTGGGAATGTAAATTGGTGCAGCCACTATGGAAAACAATATGGAGTTTCCTGAAAAAATTAAAAATAGAATTACTATGTGATCCACCAATTCCACTTCTGAGTATATATCCACAGGAAATAAAACCACTATCTCAAAGAGATAGCTGCTCTCCCATGTTCATTGCAGCATTATTTACAATAGCCAAGATATGGAAATGACTTAAGTGTCCATCAACAGATGAATGGATAAGGAAAATGTGGTGTATATACACAATGGAATATAACCCAGCCTTAAAAAAGAAGAAAATCCTGCCACATGTGACAATGTGGAAGAATCTGGAAGACATCATACTAAGTGAAATAAGCCAGACTCAATAAGACATATACAACGTGATTCCACTTATATGAGAAATCTAAAATAGTCAAACTCATAGAAACAGGGAGTAGAACGGTGGTTGCCAAGGGCTGAGGGGGTGGGGAGGAGAGTGAAATGAGTTGTTTCTGATCAACAGAGGTAAAGTTTTAGATATGCAAGATGAATAAGTTCTAGGGATCTGTTGTACAACACAGTACCTATAGTTAACAAGACTGTATTGTGCATCTCAGAGTTTGTTAAGAGTGTAGGGATTCCATGTCAATTGTTCTTACTGCAAATTAAAAAAAAAAAAAGGTGACCAGACGTTATGAACATGCATTTTCTAAAAGAGGAAAAACCCAAGTATCCAAAAATGTGAGCTAAGAGATTCAACCTCCCCATCACTCAGGAAAACACACATTAAAGCAACAGCAAAATACACGTTCACATCTTTCAAGGGACATTAAACAAAGCATTGATGCTAACAATGTTGACAGAGACAGGCGGGGGTCTCATACATTGCTGAGGAGGCTGGTGTCCAGGTGGGGGATGATAAGGCATCTCCCCCTCCCCTTGGTTTCCTTGAGAGAACTTTGCACACACTCGCTGGGTCTCTCTCTGTCTTCCACAAGCTGTGCTCCTTGGCACAGACAGCTCCTCCTCTTCCCAAGGAGCTAGCCTGTCCACAGATACCCCGAGTTCTCCTTTGCTCCCTTGAGCAATCAGATGGTTGGGTCTGCTGCTCCAGAGCTGCCTGGAACAAAGGGGTGTGTTGTTTAATTTGGGGTCAGTTGCCAAGTCCATTTATTTCTCATACTCCACTACTTCTGTCAGTTATAACGATGACATTTTGTTCAGAACAAGTTCAGGAAAGAAGGGTGCTATTATCAGGATTCTGTTGAGACCAAAGTTTATGTTATAGAGTTAAAGATGCATATGCCCTGTGGTTCAGTCAAGTCTGCCTCTAGGAATTCACTAGAGAAGATTTCACACATATGCTGAGCAGATAAGCAAGAAATCTTTTCTGCTGCTTTAGGAATAAAATTAAAAGATTGGATGCTACCTAAATATCCATCAACAGCAGACTGGATACATAAATTTGGTTGTAGTATTATAATGAAATATACACCTTAGTAAAAATTAATGGACTGAAGCTTTATCTGTCCTCCTGGGTAAATCTAAAAAGCATAAAGATGAGCCAAAAAAAAGTAACAAGCACAAAGATAACTATCATATGATCTCATGATACAATTTGTATGAAGACTAAAGCACTACAAAGAATGCTATATAATGTTATGACCACGGATACAATGAAATGGGGAACGAAAGAGTTTGGGAACAATAACCTTCAATTTACATTCATGATTGTCTCTGGAGATGAGAGGAGGGAAAAGTGATTGGAACAGGCCACATCAGGCCCTCATCCACGTCTGAAATAGTGTGTTTCAGTAAGAAGGGAGAGAAAGCTCTTCAGTAAATAGGACATCAATACTAAGTTTTGATAAAGTGTGATGGTGGGTACAAGGGTGTCTCTTATATTATCCTTTATTCTATGTCTTTGAAATGTCTCAAAATAAAAATATATTTTAAAGGTGTGAACTGAATAAGAGAAACCTCAACTAAAATGGAGTCTGGAAGGTCTGTAGGGGGAGCTCTCAAGCCCTATCTACATCACCAACCGCTCCAGACAAGAAGAGAGGTAAACTTGCATCTCTGACGGGAAGTAAAACTACTTTACTGCTGAAGAAAGATTTCTCTCCCCACCTGGCAACAGCTCAGCCAATGAGAAGTGCTGCAGCTCAGCCAATGAGAAGCTGTTGCCACCCTGAACTGTTACTTTCCCCCAAGGGACCTCTGTCTAGAACAGCCCCTCCCTGCCCCCCCTTCTGCTCTATAAAAGCAGCTCCCCTCCTTTGTTCTCTGGATTTGCCTATGGTTCGCCATAGCATGCACATCCTGAGTTGCAATTCTTTTGGCTATTCCCAAATAAACTCATTTTGAGGGTAAAGTAACAAGCAAATTTGTTTTTTAAGGTGAGATACATGGTGTCAGAAGTGGAGTTCAAAGGAAGCGACCCCCAAGAAACAGCGACCCCCAGAAGGGAGCAAGGTACCCTCACTGAGCCCCTTGTCTTCATCGTTTCTGTGAGTTGACCATACTTTCAATTTCACAAGTCTGCTCTAGGATTCCAAGCTCCATTCTTCTTGTGTTCTGTACTCTCCAACTTTATTCAGGATCAGGAGAGTCTTTGTCCTCTGGGGGTGGGGGGGGGCGTTGTTCCCCTGGTTCAAGTCTCCGTTCTTGGGTTCAAGGCTTCGTCCCTGGTGAGTACTCAGATATTTTCTGAAGGTAGCACAGTTTCTTTTGGGGCTTGGGCTTGCTGAGAATCCAGGAGTTTTTCCTTGGTTTTCAGATTACTTTCAGAATCAGGGCTGAAAATCTGGAAACTTTCTTTTGTTTTTAGATTTCTTTGGGGATCAGGAGTAGGACTCTTGCAACTTTCTTGGGTTGGAAATTTCAGAAATAGGATCCCAGTCATCTAAATGTTCTGAGAGAAATCCTCCTTCAGGGACCCTGGCCGGGTTCATGTTTAAGAATTTTGGGCCCCTTACATGTGCCTTTTTAACCAAGTGGGCTAAGCTGATCAAGAGTCGTCCAGAATTACAATGGCCATTGTGGGGAACTTTCAATCTCCCCAAAATCACTTTTCTTAAAACCAGATTGGAAGACTGCAGCTCTAAAATCAAGCAAAACAAATGACATGTCTATTTTCTTTGGTACCCAGAGGCTTCTGGACATGCACAAAACTCTGAAATCACCTCACTACAAGATACCTGGTCTAAATTAGCCAAGACAACTAAAAAACTGATGGAGAACAAAAAGGCTTCTGAAGCCTCCTGTTCTTGTTTCCACTTCTTCTTTGTCTCAGACACCATCTTGTTTGTCTTCCCAGACTCATTTATCTCAGACTCCACCCCAGCAGCCATCTTGTGCCCAGGCTCCACCCCTGGAGTCCAGTCCTCTGGGCATCATGCATAGGAGCTCCAAAAGGTGGGAAGGAGCCATTGATTGTTCTTTCAATTCAACAAATATTTACTGAGCTGTTGTCTGACAGCAAGTCTGCCAGAAGCTAGAAAGAGCGATAAAGTATATAGCTCTTAATGTCAAATTACTCTCACAAGTCTGATATGCTAAAAGATGCTGAAAGAATTCAGCTATCGATTTCCCAATTTCCCACCCCCACTCATGGGAGCTGACTAGATGCAAATAAAATTATTTCTTTTGTTCCCGGCAAATCCAATCATCTTCAGCATTCCAGGACTTCTCTACCAGGGATCATGTCATGTGGGGCCCAGAACACCATCTATAGACTTTCCTCCAGAAGCACTCCTTCCCAAGTCTCATATCTCTATCAACTCTGCCAGGTCGAATCCTCTCTTCCCTCTTCTTTCTCCCACCAGTGCTTTCTTCGTTCCCTTTATTTTTCAGAGAAGTTCCCTTGAGCATGTGGATCCTGGTTCTCAGCCAGACTCCCAGATTCTGGAGGCTGCTTCAAGCCCCAGGCCTCATCCAGTCAGTCTCAGGATGTGAGTCTCTCTCTGCAAATATCATCACCCATGCATGGTGGCAAGCCCCACTTAGTGTCACTGAATCCAGCCTTTGGAGACCGTGACATCTGATTTGAGTGTTGGAGTGAGGAGACTTTATAAAGATGAAAATGTCACAGAGGAAGAGAGAAAGAAGGGAAAAAAAGAAAGTGATGCTCAATACAGGACAGCATAAACAACAGCCTGGTCACAGCCCTTTCAAGGAGAGAGTGACAATGAGACTGTTGCTAGACACAGATTAAAAATCAGGGAACAGTGAGAAGGTAGGCTCTACGAGCTCATGATGTCAAAGAGCTTGGACCAAATTCTGTCCATCTCCAGAACCCCAGCTAATGGTCTTAAGTAATGATGCAGCACACCAAGAACAACTGTCTCTGGACCACTGGTGTGTGGTTCTCTGGAGAATAGAAGTTAGGGGTAAATGGGGAGTGGGAACCAGTTAATTTGAGCAGTATTGTTGCTGAGAGATGAAGAAGGTTTCCACTAGGGAGTCATAAAAGGAATGAAAATAGAGACAATTTCAAGAAATATTTAGGAATTAAAATGAGGAGGACTTGGGGATTTATTACATGTAGAGAGTAAAGAATGGGATTAGAGTCAAGAATGAGATCTAATTTTTTATCTTCAGTGACTGGTTGGAGGATTGTCTGGCAAATGACACTGGAACTATACAGATAAAGGAGTTTTAGGGAATCTGTTGATGGCTGCTGTTTGGGACAGGGGAAACTAGAGTTCTGCTGGTTCAAAATACTTGTCATCACCCTAATGAGGTCCAGGGGCCAGTGGGTGTCACAAAGATGAAGCTCTACTGCTGGGCTGGGAGAACATCAAGCTGTCACTATCACATGTACACAGTGGCAGAGCATAGGAGTGCAGGGCTGAAAACTAACACTCTCAGGGCCAAAGCAGCGATTCTCTACCCACATTGCAGGTTGGAAACCTCAGGAAGCTCTCTCACAGTTCCTATGCCCAAGCCCCACCCTAGAGAGGGATTTAATCCCTCTATGTGGGGCCTAGATATTGGTATTGTGGGCACAGCTGGGAACTACTGTTGAAAGTGTTGATGAAGGATAAAATGACGCCAGGAAAGACAGAGGAAAGAAATAGCAGGCATAGGGGAGGAGAGCAAGAGCATACATGGCAAGAAAAATTGGTGAAAGATCTTCATGGTGCTCATAGGCAGCCTGAGGATGCATTTTTTTGGTAATTTTTATGAAAACCCAGGATTCTATCCTATATATTGGCTCATTTGACATAAATGCTGAATATTTGACATCATTTATTTGGAGAATCCTAAGATTCCATGGCTTAGGGGAAGGTGGGCATTTAAAACTGAATGCAGGAACTTCCTGTTTCAGCTCCTGCTTGTCAAGGGCTTGGAAGTTGTGGCTCCCTTCCTGACGGCAAGAATATTGCTGGACAAACTGAAAATCAAGGACTTTTCTTCGATCCGTCAGAGCACTGAGGTCAGAGGGCAAACCACCACCCCAAAGTCTGGAGACACAGGTGCTTCCAGAGAGATAAAGCTTAGCTGGAGCAGAAGCTATTGGTGCCATAAACAGTGGGACACTCACACGGTCATTTTGGCGAACTGATGGAGGCTGAATGTGGACTAGTGTGAGAGTGAGAACCATCTGGGTGCCACAGTCTTAGGGGAGCCCCCCAATTCATGGATTTTACCTCCAAGAACCGCACCAGTTCTTATGGTGAAAATCTGAGAAAGATTCCTTCATGGACCTGGCCAGGGTGAAAGAAGAGGAACTACTGAGAAATACACCCAGAGTCTTCTCCATAAAAGGCCTGCTCTCCAGAGGAAAAGACCATAGTCATCAGGGCCAGGGCTTGCAGGAAATAGATTGGGATTGTCACAAACAGGGAAGGGAGAGGGAAACAGAAAGATCTACCCTGGAGTGCTTGTGAAGGTCGCAGCCCTAAGACACAGGTCCATTGAAAGGCTGAGATTTAATAGGAAGCTTCTAGAATGTTCTCCTCTCCCTCACCTTCTCACCACACCAACAGGGCTCCGAGTATAATAACAGTACTCACAGCTGAAAGAGCTGCAAGACAGAGACTCTCTGTGAGGAGGAGCAGTTAGGGAAGCCAAGGGTCTAGAGGGGAGCAAAACCAGGATCTAGAGGAGGTGAAGCCTCTGCACATACAGGACAACAAACATTGAATGGAGGCCAATCCCAGCCACATAAACATAGGCTGATCCAACCCAACACGCCCAGTTTTCCATACAAAACTTAAGGCATAAAAAAAGGCATACACATACACACGAGACAAATAAATCATCAGAACTAGAACCATTCAGGACACAGATCTGGGAATTATCAGAAAAGTAATTCAAAATAACTTCTGTGTTCCTACAAGATTAATATGTTAAGGGCTCTAATGGAAAAAGATAACGTGCAAGAACTGATGAGTCATGTGAGCAGAGAGACAGAAATTCTAAGAAAGAATTAAAAGGAAATTCTTGGAGTCAAAAACATTAACAGAAATAAAGAATGCCTTTGAGGGCTCAGAATCACCATTTAAATGTTCCTACCAGTTTATGGCTCCAGCAATTTCTGCTCCAGGTAAGCAGACAGTATTCTCAACATGGCCAAGGAAAGAATGTGATCCTGAAGACAAAAATCTACAAACTTTACAAACATAAATCCAAGGAGGGACTAGAATCAAAAAGTAGAAGTGAATATTTAATAACTGTGAGACCATATCAAAAGGTGTGACATGTGAGTAACTGGAATGTGAGAGTGAAAAGAAAGAGAATGGAGCAGAAGCAATATTGGAAATCATAATGAAGTCTCCAACGTTAGGTGGAAAATCTTCCAAAACTAATAACAGACACCAAAGCATAGATCCAGGAAACTCAGAGAGCACAAATCAAGAAAAATACCAAAAAACAAAAACACAAAACTTGGGTATATCCTATTCAAACTGCAGAAAACCAAAGAAAATCTTAAGACAAGCCAGAAGGGGATGTGGAGGGACCACCTTAACTATAGAAGAAAAGGATAAGAATTACAGCCAATATTTTATCATAAATTATGCAAGCAAGAAGAGAGTGAAATCATTAAATTATTGAAAGAAAGAAAAAAACATAGGTCAACCTAGAATTCTGTATGTAGCAAAATTATCCTTCAGACGTAAAAGAGAAATAAAGACGTTCTCAGACAAATAAACCTGTAGAGTTCATTACCAGGAGACCTGCTCTGCAAGAAATGTTAAAAGAAGTGTCTCAGGTAGAAGGAAAATGATATAGGTCAGAAATTTGGATCAACATAAGGAAAAAATTGACCATCAAAGAAAGAACAAATGAAGGTAAAATAAAATATTTTGTCTTAGTCCTAATTGATCTAAAAGGTAATTGTTCAAAGTAATAATAGTGACAATGTATTTTAACACTTCATATGAAATGTATCTATGTATGGCAGCTATGTCACAGGGATAGTAGGAAGGATTGGGAATACTCTACACTACACTCGAGTGTCTATTGTTATTTGAAGGTAGACTTACGTTAGTCTAAAATATATATTGTAAGCTTTTGGATACTGGAAATTTTTCAAATAAAGTATAATTGAGTTACAAAACATAGTAGGTAGTACCCAACTACATCAATAATCACTTTAAAAGTGAATGGTCTAAATACACCAGTTAAGACACAGAGATTGTCCGAGTGGATTAAAAAAAAAGACCCAATGATATTCTGTCTACAAGAAACTGATTATATCTTTTTTCAGTTTTACTGAGGTATAATTAACAAATATAATTGTATATATTGAAAATGTACACTGTGGCGATTTGATATACATATACATTGTGAAATGATTACCACAATCAGTTTATTTAACATGCCCATCACCTCACATAGTTACGTGTGTATGGTGAGAACATTTAAGATGTACTCTCAGCAGATTTCGAGTATACAATAGAGTATTGTTAACTGTAGTCACCTTGCTGTACATTAGATCCTCAGAACTGATTCATTTCATAACTGAAAGTTTGTACCTTTTGACCAACATCTGCCCATTGCCCCCACCTCATAGCCCCTAGCAAAAACTACTCTATTCTCTGTATTAGTATGTGTTCAACTTTTTTTTTCTAGATTCCACATGTAAGTGATACCATGCAGTATTTGTCTTCTCTCTCTGGCTTATTTCACTTAGCATAATGCCCTCAAGGTCCATTCATGTTGTCACAAATGCCAAGTTTTCCTTCTTTTAAAATGGCTGAATAATATATACACAGTCTTGTGCCACATAATGATATTTCGGTGAACAACAAACCACATATACAACAGTGGTCCCAAAAGATTAGTATCACAGAGCCTAGGTGTGTAGTAGGCTATACCATCTAGGTTTGTGTAAGTACACTCTATGATGTTTTTACAATGATGAAATTGTCTAATGACACATTTCTCAGAATGTATCCTCATTGTTAAGTAACACATGACTATATATATATATACACACCTCACATCTTTCTTTGTCCATTCATTCATCAATTGACACAGGTTGTTTCCATACGTTGGCTATTGTGAATAACGCTGCAATGAACATGGAAGTCCAGGTATCTCTTCAAGATAATGGTTTTGTTACCTTTGGATGTATACCCAAAAGTGGAATAGCTGGATCATATGGTCATTCTATTTTTAATTTTTGAGGAATCTCCATCCTGTTTTTCATAATAGCTATACAAAATTTACAGTCTCACCAACAGTGTACAAAGATTCCCTTTTCTTCACATCTTTCCCAACGTTTATTCTCTTGTCTTTTTGAAGACAGCCATCCTAAGAGGTGTGAAGTGGATATCATTGTGATTTTCATTTGCATTTCCATGATGATCAGTGATGTTGAGCATATTTTCACAGAAATAGAAAAACAATTCTTAAATTCATATGGAACCACAAAAGACCCCAAACAGCCAAAGGAATTTTGAGAAAAAAGAACAAATCTGGAGGCACCACACTTGCTGATTTCAAACTATGCTACAAATCTATGTTAATCAAAACAGTATAGCATTGACATAAAAATAAACACATAGACCAATGGAACATAATCAAGATCCCAGAAATAAACCCGTGCATATACGGTCAACTAATCTTTGACAAGGGTACCAAGGACACACAATGGGGAAAAGATAGTTTCTTCAATAAACAGTGTTGGGAAAACTAGATATCCAGATGCAAAAGAATGAAACTGGATCACTATCTAAAACCATACACAAAAATTAACTTGAAATGGATTAAAGACTTAAATGTAACACGCAAAAGTGTAAAACTCCTTGAAGAAAACATAGGAAAACAGCTCTTTGACACTGGTCTTGGCAATGATTTTTTTTAATAATACACCAAAAGCATAGACAACAAAAGTAAAAATAAACAAATGTGAAAACATAAAACTTAAAAGCTTCTGCACAGCAAAGACAATCAACAAAATTAAAAGGCAATCTACAGAATGGGAGAAAATATTTGCAAATCATATATCTGATAAGAAACCCATTTTAGACAGGAAGACTCAGGTAGCTTAAAAGTAGAGGGATGCAGAAAGTTGTAATATGCTAATACTAATCAACAGAAAACAGGAATAGCTATATTACTTTCAGATAAAACAATTTCAGAACATAGAAGGTTATCAAGGATAAATAAATATGCTATGTAAGTATTAATGGCAATTCTCCAAAGACATAAAAATCCCAAAAGTATAAGCTCATAACAAAAGAACATCAAAATACATGAGGTAAAACCATAGAACTTAAAGGAGAAGTAGACAAATCCACTATCATAGTTGAAGACTTCAACATCCATCCCTTAGTATATTAGTAATATAGTAATAGATCAAGCAGGTGGAAAATCAGTAAGGATAGAGATGATCTGAACAGTACTATCAATCAGCTTGATCTGTTGACATTTATATAACAATCCTCCCAACAGCTAGAGACTACAGAGTCTTCTCAAAATCACATGAAACATTCACCAAGATAGACCACACTCTGGGACATAAAACACACTTCAACAAATTTAAAAGAATAGAAATCATATACAGTATGTATTCAGACCACAACGTAATGAAACTAGAAATCGACAACAAAAGGATACCTGGAAAATCCCCCAAATAATTGGAAATTAAACAGTACACTTCTAAATAACTCATGGGTCAAAGAAGACTCTCAAGAGTAATTTTAAAATATTTTTAACTAAATTAAAATAAAAATACAATGTATCAAAATTTGTCGGATGCCTCAAAGCAGTGTTTAGAGGAGAATTTATCACACTGATGCAAAAATTAGAAAAAAAGAAACATCTAAAATCAATAATCTAAGCTCCTACCTTAGAAAACTAGGAAAAGAAGAGCAATTTATGCATAAAGCAAGCAGAAGAAAAGAAATCAAAATTAGAGCAGAAATCAATGAAATTGGAAACAGAAAAACAATAGAGAAAAATCAATGAAATCTAAATCTGGTTCTCTGAAAAGAAGACTGATAAACCTCTAGCCAGGATAACCAAGAAAAAGGGAGAAAAGAGACAAATTACTAATATTAGAAATAAAAGAGGATTCATCATTACTGGTTCCGTGGAGGTGAAAAGATAATAAAGGCATAATCCTCAAAACTCCATGAACACAAATTTGATAACTTTAGATGAAATGGACCAATTCCTCGAAAGACACAAAATACCAAAACATACACGAGGAGAAATAAATAATCTGAATACCTCCATATATATTAAATAAATTGAATCAATTATTAAAAACCTTCCAAAAAAGAAAGCACTAGTCAAGATGGTTTCAATGGTGAATCACATCAAACATATATAGCAGAAATAATGCCAGTTCTATACAATATTTTCCAAAAAATAGAAGCCGAAGGAACACATCCTAACTTATTCTGTGAGGTCAGCATTAGCCAGTACCAAAACCAGATTAAGACATTACAAGAAAAGAAATTTACAGACAAATATGTCACATGAACATAGATGCAAAAATCCTCAACAAAATATTAGCAAATTAAATCCAACGATGAGTAAAAAGAATTATACAGCACGACCAATTGGGATTTATTCCAGGTATGCAAAGCAGGTTCAACATTCAAAAATCAATTAGTGTGTGTAATCAATTATTGTGTAATCTATCACATCAACAAGCTAAAGAAGAAAATTATCATATCGTATGAACTGATGCAGCAAAAGCATTTGACAAAAATCCAATACCCATTCATCATAAAAACTCTTGGCAAACTAGCAATAAAGGGGAACTGCTTTAACTTGATACAGAACATCCATAAAACCCACAGCCAACATCTTCCTTACAGGTTCACTAATTGTAACAAATATATCATAGGGGTATAAGATGTTAATAATAGGGGAAAAGGATGTGAGGTGTATGAGAACTCTACTATCTTTGCAACTTTTCTGTAATATAAAACTGTTCTAAAATTAAAAGTTTAGTTAAAAAATGGGATATTATCCATTCTCTAGTAGAGAAAGTTAGTAACTTCAGAGTTAATTATAAAGCACAACAGAACGTGGAATGGGAATTTTTCTGGCAGCCTTATATGGTAGAACTCTAATCAGTTGGGGAAAATAAGTTGAGAAATTTAAAGTCTGTATAAAAATTCAAAGCAGTCCTAAAGGAAGCTAGGTGGCTGCCTTGAGGGCAAGACATCCAGTGTCCAGCCATACAACCAGTGGCTGTGGGAGTCCTTGCCTGTGTCGGTACTCGGGTGGGTGCCTTGCTCATGAGAGGAGGGCTGGACTGTGTTTGTGCTTCTATGCCTGTCTGCGCATGAAAACCATCAGAGACGTTTCTTAAGACTAACATTCCTGGGCCACCCATGGTAATGTTAATTTAGTAGGTCTGCAGTGGGACCCAGGAATTTTTATATTTAAAAGTAGGTGTACATTTCAGCCCTAAGTCTTTCCATTTAGATGTTTACAACCCCATTCTTTCAAACAAATTATTCAAATAGTTGTTAGAATCCACGTCCACATCCTTTTCTCCTGACTGGAACTGAGGAAGTGATCTCCCCTTAGCCACCCTAGACATTTATGATTCATCCCTCACTTCCCTGTTACAAACAATACCCCGCTCCATTGTTTGATGAATGCGATTCCAGGTACTGACCTCATTGCCATGGTTACCACACCTTTACACAGCTGCCTATTTGACTTTGTGAACATTTCAGTATCCCTCCCAATTTCAACACATTTGCTCCAGTGATAAGTACAAGCCTGTGAGCTAAGTGAAGAGCGATCTTTAAGCTGCTAAAAATGAACCTGGAAGTTGTCTTATCAGAATCCGTGGAGTAATGAAGGGCAAGCACAGTAAAGCTTGAGTGAAACCATTGTGCTTCTCAAACTTCAGTGGACATTTAAATTCTCTGGATCTTTTTAAAATGTAGATGCTCTTTCAGGAGGTCTAGGGTGGGCAGAGATTCTATCCTCAGGTGTTGTGGGCACTCTTGGTCTCCGAGGTAAGACATTACCCTCTCCAGGTGATGTGGGTGCTTTGTCCCTGGTGTAGACATTACCCTGTCCAGGTGGTGTGGGTGCTGTATCCCTGGCATAGATGTTACCCTCTCCAAGGAGCAAGTCTCCAGTGTCAGGAGCAGTTCATCATCATTTTTCACTGAACACTCTATTAGACAGAGATTTGAGCTTAGCAGGTCGTGCACCTTGGTGGATGTAGAAGCTCAGAAATGGTGAAGAGAAAAAATAGCATCGCAGGGCATCAGTAGAAACTCGTCATTTCCTCTTGGGTATCCTTTGGGTGAGCAGACGCTGGCAGGAAGGGGGTCTGCTCCAACAGGTCCCAGTACCCAGACAGGCCTCCCCCGTCAGCAGATCAGAGAGACAGGAGACAATCCAATTGCTGGAAGGGCACTAGGATTATTACTATTGCTTCCCTGTAATGTTTGTCTTTAGTCCCTTGAAGCACGCTATTTTAAAAAAATACCAGTGTTCTAATTTGTGCAATGAACTCACCCCTGTGAGAGCTCCTGTTTGGCTTTGGAGCAGCCTCGAGCCCCTCTGGTAGACAGGAGTTGAACTCCTGGTCTTCTGCTCAGGTTCTCACACATTTTAGGAATGTCAGCAGCATTTAGGGATGCCCAAGTACTGCCATGTACACAACGATAAGAAAACACGGCCTCTGCCCTCACGCAGCCTTCACTGCAGTTCAGGAGGCGAGCACCTCAATCAACAGATCACACTGCTACTCTACGTCAGTGTGACAATAGATGCATTTACCCAACAGGTTTTTTGACCGCCTACTGCATGCCAGGCACCGCTCTGGACAGTTGAATTAATTGACGAACAATTAAATAGCCAAGAAAAAAACATTTCTGTCTTCATGGAGCTCACCTTCTAGCGAGGGGCAATGCATATGGATATAGAGAACAAGTAAATGATAGGCCACGTGCCCATTAATAGTGCTGTGAAAGCAGAGATCAGAGAAGGGGCTTGGACCCAGCAAGGTGCAGAGAAACAGAAGAGGGTCGGGTCCCTCTAACAAGCTGTCAGGAATGGCTTTCTGGATGAGGCGGCATCTGAGGTGGGCTTTCAAAGAACCTGAATATTTTTAAATGTTTCCAGAGGACTAGAGGGGCCAAAGCATGTCAGCCAGAGAAAAGAGCCCATGAAAGGTGTGTGGCAAAACCCTCCTCTGCTTCAAGACATGCCACCTTCCTTTACAACTCAGGCCCCGAGGCCAGGAAAGAGAAGGGAGGCAGAGAAGCAGCACCGCAGGTGGAAGGGGTGTCCTGCCTCTCACCCCACACGTCCTCCAGGGTCCCATATTTATATTTGCTTTGAAGAGGAAAATTCCTGCTTAATTATTACATTCTGTCTTTGTTTAAGAGGAAAGGGCAGATATCCCTTCCAGATCCCCCTGTGTTCATTGCAGCATTATTCACAAAAGCCAAGACATGGCAGCAAACTAAGTGTCTATGGACGGATTAATGGATGAAGAAACTGGTATACATACACAATGGAATATTATTCAGCCTCAAAAAAGAAAGAAATCCTGCCATTGGCTACAGCGTGAATGGATCTAGAGGGCATTATGTTAAGTGGAATAAGCCAGACACGGAAGGATCAACACTTCATGACACCACTTACACAAATGAGGAATCTGAAATAGTCAAACACACAGGAGCTGAGAGCGGAACGGCAGTTGCCAGGGGCTTGGCAGGCCGTGCTGACCCCAGCACATTGGTGAGCATCTTTCCTTTGGCATGCCCTTTCTGAGATGAGAAGGGCAGTGGACAGGCCCTCTGGGGAGGGAAACGGTCGTGGCCGTGGGTCATGATGTGTCACCTCTACAGTGAAGATGGCGAGGGTGGTGGAAGTGGGGGCTCTCTCCACAGCCAGCTCCATGTGCCAAAACAATCAGGCAAACTGAAAAACACATCCGACCACGTCAGGGTGTGTGGCAGCATGTAGACTAAACACTATGATGATTCGATTTTCAAGTTACAGTTTTCCTAATAGATGTTTTCTCACTGTGTATCTGTGACCAAATTGGAGTACATTTATTTGCTAAAAAGTACATGTTCTTGTTTTAGGAAACACATGACTCTGTTTTACTTTACGTGGATATATGCCTACATATAGTTTTACCTAAAAAGCTACATAAGATGATCCTTCACCAGACATCACACTATGCCGGCGCCCTCCATCCCTGTATCCCTTCGTTCAATGCAGAGGGAGCATGGGCTCCACCGTCCTCAGCTCAGAGGACACAGGAGCTGGGAGAGTGTTCCTGACACTGGAGATGCTCACAGTCTCAGGCTGGTGAGAAGAGCAACTGAATAGATAACTAGAGCAGACTTGTACAGCATGTCACCACAAAGGAGCACCCAGGGCCTGTGTGAGGACCCAGAGGATGGAGACGGAGAGAGAAAGACTCCGTGGGAAGAACGAGCTCCAACGTTGTCAGAAGAGAGAACTGGGAGGACTAGACAGATATGCACACCATTTAAGTGAAAACAGGTTACAGACTGGTGTGTATTTCCCTTTCTCAATTATATGAAAAGCCTGCTTATCTGAGAAAGATGATAATAGCTGTTTTAAGATGTAGGAATTATTGGTTTAACTTTTATTTAATATGGTGAATATTTCAGTTTTAATGTTAAAGAGGAGAACCTCAAATATAAAGGTTGAAAGTAATTAAAATATATGAAGAAGACAAAGAAATTCAGGTGGAATTTGGCTCCTTTCTCAGGACTAAAACAAATCAAGCCACTTTGGTCAAAGAGAATGCAGAACATTCTGTAGAGGCTTTTCAAAATGACTTGTTGTCACCTGGGTTAATATTGATGTCTTTCCGTCCAGAGCTAAAAGCATACTCTAGCACACACTCAGTGCTGTTTCTAGATTACTCTCTAATGTGTGATTCCTCTGAGTATTCAAACCAATTCTCTCAGGTCCCACGAATTAGTGAAGCCAAGGAGGCAGAAAGACACAGCCCCTTCGGTGTGAACGGCTGCCCTCACACCTCCACGAGTTCCTGTCGTGAAAAGCCAGCACCCTTTGAGCTATTCCTGGTCTTGGGAGAGCACAGGATAGCCATGTGTGCAGGCAACATGCAAGCTATAGACCTACTCCGAGTCCTAGACTACCCCTGACTGCCTTGTGCGGCATCACATTGCCATGCCGAGCCTCTGGCCCCACACGTGAAAGTCAGGATGAAATTAATATTCCCACGCTTTCTGTGAAGAGCACTTTTGTAAACCGTGACATGAAACATAAACGTCACTGTGGGTGGTTCCTGAAGTCCTTAACATTTATTGGGTGTGAATGATGTAAAAGCCATCATTTTAAGTAACATCTAGGGACTTGGTCTACTGGACAAAGAGATGTGGATATTAATAATTCTGATAAAAGAGTGATAAGAGCTCTACATGAAGTTGGAAGATCTCGAGGTGGCACCCTGAGGGTGGGATAGGAACAACTGTGGTCATAGATGATGCCCAGGGTTTTCTGGAAATGAGAAACATGAAAATACCCTGAAATGAGAAGTTGAAGGGGTGGTTCAAGAAATGGCAAACCCTGGGACAGAATCTAGAATGTGTGATGGGTGTGGTGAGTGGGGAGGCTGGACAGAGAGACCAGACCCAGCAGGGCTGAGGAGCAAGCCTGGATTTCATCCCACCAGCAATGGGGAGCCACTGAAGGCTTCTCAGGGAAAGCGTGGCTCAGCCTGGCAGGGGAAGGCCAGAAAAGCAGAGTTGGGCTGGCAGCCTGAAGGAAAGCTGTGATCTGCCAGCACTGCCTCCCTGAGTCACTCTTACAGCCATTACACTTGAATGCAAAGAGCCGTCCTATCTTCGTGTTGACATTCTAACTGATTTTCAATGTCATTAGCAAAATCATATAGCCTTGTGTATTTAGGTAACAGGTTTTCCAACTGACCTGAAATGTGGCAGTTTTTCTCAATGTTCCACAGGATAAACTGTTAAGGTCCTAGCTCCAAAATCTGGTTTACTGCAAGCTTCTTTGGAATTTAAAGCTAAAGAGGTTGTGTTCTCAACAGGCTCTATGCACTCACAGTGAGCTGTCGAGGAACAGCGGCCCCCGGCCTGCAGGGGGGGATGCCTGCAGGGCCCCTCCGCTCATCTACCCGCGCTTCCTGCCCAAAGGGGCCATGGCAGAGGGACACATTGGCACTGCCCAAGTAACCTCAGGGGCGTTAGAAGATGCTACTTTTTTAAAAAAGGTGACAATTGATATTTTTTAATAATGCAAATCTGTAGTTGAAAGTGGGTTATTAAAAGAAGACAGCAAGCCCTCACTCAGAATGCCGTCTGAGATGTAACAGGGAAGGTGCCAGACAAAAGCCCCAGTGTCTGTGGGGGTGGCTCCAGCTGGTCAAGTGATTCCCCAAATGTGCAGCCGGAGAGAAAGGACTTCTTTTAGCCTCTCTGTGGCCGAAGCCTCATGGGCCACCTGGTGACCTTCCCCTTCCAGCCACAGGCACCAGGCCAGGAGGGAGGACATCCAACGTGCGGACTGAACCATGAAGAGCAGGTGCTGAGCGTTCTGCCCGCCTGTGCTTATGCTCTCTAGGCCGTCACTCTATAACCACAGTAGCCAGCCTCTTGATAAGGTTCGAATCACAGTCCCGGAGGTTGAGTGAGAACAAATTCCGGCCCTGAGCAGATGGTATTAGAAGGCAGCATGGGTCCCCCAGACGAGGACCGGATACGACAGAGAAGGGGGAGGGGCTGGCGGGCTTCCCAGTGGGAGGATGTGGTCTCGGCCACACGCCCCTGTCCTCTACCACCACCCCACTCACCAACTCCACCTACCTTATTCGCTTTCTCTATGAAAACTCATGAATTCCCTATTTGAATATAGGGAGAAACAGGGCACAAAAGTCGTGCTGTGCGATGCTCCATCCAATCTCACACGTGTTTTCTGTCACTTGCTCTGTGTCAGGCCCGGTGCTGGGTGTGTGATGGGGGGATGCGACTCAGAGTGAGGGAGGTGCCTCCTTGGCTCAGTGGACACTCAGGGTGTGCACACGAGAACACACATGTGCACACAAGGACACACATGCACACACACACACACTTCAATGCTATCCGTAGTTCAGGATAACAAACTTTTAGTCACTGTCATCACCCTCTCCCACGTTTGCACTCCACATGTGGATTTGATGAAGATGTGATGAGCAGGCAGACACGGGAGAGTAAGGTGACCTCAGGGGTGGTGTGTGGTTGGTGCAGCCTGCGGGAGCCGGGCAAATTGGTGTCCAACCAGTGGTGGTGGCACCTCCCCTACGGGAGGACACCAGAAGGAATCTGCTCTCCTGCGTCTGGCACTGGTGAGGCCCTGGATAGGAGGTTCTGTTTTGCTCCAGGGCTGAAATCAGAGATAATACATTTGGACAGTGGGTGATGGGAGGGAACATTGCAGGTTGATAAATGATGGGTTTTCAATAATTAGAACAGTTCTGAAATGGAAGAGACTTCTTCCCAAAGTGAGGAGGTTCCTGCCCTCTTCAGGGCAATTCCCAACAGCAGCCAAAGGGCCACCTGTTGGGAAGAGATTCCAGCGCCAGATGGAGGACAGGTGTCTCCAGGGAGGCTCAGTCCTCCCTTCCCTGTTCCCTTGACCCCTGGGAGCTCACCCAGCCCACCGAGTCTGCAGCAGAAACTGCAAGTAGAGAACCAGGGAACGTTAGAGCAGGACGTGCCTTTGGAAACAATTCATTCATCCATCCCGTTTTACAGATGGGGACACTGAGGTCCCAAGAGGAGAAGGGGTTTGACAAAAGTCAAAGAATAAACAGTATGCAACGAGATCGTAAACATGTATGTTGAAGTCTAAGATACATCGAGAAAAGTGCACCGCTTGTAAACAAGCTGCTCCATACCCACAGATCAAGATACAGAGCGCTAGCTATGTTGCCTCTGTCATGTATCCTTCAGATGCAACCACTATTCAGACTGGCACCCCTAGTCACATCTGACTTTTTGAACTTTAAACAAATGGAATCATGGTGTGATTCTTTTTCTCAACATCACATTTGTGATATTCGTACAATTTATGTGAGGCAGTAATTTGTTATTTTTCATGGGTGTATAGTATTCTATGGTATGACTATAACAAAATACACTCACCTATTAAATTTGCAGACAATAGTTCCTCTTGGTTGGGAGCTAGTGTAACATTCCTAGTGTAAATGTTCTTGTAAAGTCTTTTGGTGATTATTTATATGCATGCTTGTTGATTGTATATCTTGAAATGCAGTAGCGAGCTCAAAGGGTGTGTTCATCTTTAGTAGATACTACAAAAGAGATTTCCAAAGTGGTGGCACTAATTCGTACCCCCCCCCAGCAGTCATGTGCTGCATGATGGCAATACACACCTGGAGGCCTGGGTGGTGGTCCAGGTTCTGCCATGAAGTCATTGTGACCCTTGAGATGCATTTCACTTCTCGGGACCTCTGTTCTTTCATCAGATGTGTGCTAAGGTATCTTCCAGCCTTAACTTTTTTCTGATTTTGGAAGACATATTCTTATATCTGTTTGGGGACTATGTATACATATATTATGAGAAGCATGTTAAAAATCACTGAAGTTGAGAGATCACAAAAGCACTTTTATACTGATGGTACTTACATTAATATTTTGCTTCAAAATGCAAGGTTTTCTGATTATTTAAATTACTCTGAAAATAATGATGGAATTAAAGAGACAATAAAATTGATACAATGAATAGAATAAAAACATACACATTTGTAAAAAAAAAAAAAGCCATTTCTGACAGATATACAAAGAACAAAGTAAAATACCTCATTATGTTTGAGTATTTGAAATGTTGACAATAAGCAATGCTTAAACATGAAACATAATTTTTAATAACTCTTAGGCCGAGTATTGTGATGTCTTTGGGTTAGAAGCCCAGTTTTTCATGACAGAAATGTGTGAAACTGCTCTAAAAGGGTCAACCAGGCCCTCAAGCAAAAAATGTGAGACATTTTTACGTAGTCAATTGAGAATATCCTTACTATCTGCTCTTGAAAGGGGAGGATGAAGGAATTCCCAAATACTGTTGGCAGGACTGTGATACTAACTTCCCCAGCCCCTCCTGGGTTTCATTCCTGACTGTTGGCGGGGAAGCAGACAGCCTTGTGGGGAAACTCACACCAGAATTGAATCTGAGAGGAGTGTAGGATTGTTGTAGACACAAAGAGGGTCGCAAACACTACAGCCAGAGCTTGGTGGGTTGTACATAGATATTCCAACAATCCACCTAATAGAGAAAACAGGAAAAGAGCTAAGAGAGAGATGTGCGTCCATGTTGCAAAACCGACTTGAGTAAATGACAGGAGAACTTGGTTCCAGGACTTTGACAGAATTCTGGGATTTTTAATCACCTTTTTGGGTCAGTTAACTTTGTTCCATTCCACATGTTTTCCCATGAAGCTTTCCAATGAGATTCTTCATAAAGAAAAAGTTCAGAAATTCTTGGCAATAAGAGGCAGTAACGTGTCTGTCTACTTACTCTCCTCCAAGATTGCCACTGAGATGAACAACAGAACGTACAATTTAGAAAAACTTAAAACAGTGCTGGGAACGACCCATCCACATGCCAGAAACTGTGAGGAATCACTGCCAGATAAATTACATTACAGGCCCAATTTAAGGACTTCCAAGAGTGAGTACAAAGCTTCATGAGGAAGCTATTAGGGTAGGTACTAGAAGAACCTCTCTGACATCCCCAAGCTCTGAAGGGCAAAATGGGTGTTTGCAATGGGCCACAAGACAGGAAGGGGGACACACAAGATGCACCCTCTTGTCTCTGTGATCTAGAAGGAATTGGACCCCACAGAGGCACTGGGAAATCTCTGGATCATGGCTGAGTTGTCCCAGCACCATTGAGCAGAGGGAATGGCACATCGGGGCCCTGAGTGGACACCTACAACACTCGGAGAGTATGGATGCTCCATATCGGCTCCCACAGTTATAACCCAGTATTAAACATGCCCGAAGCTGTTTCTGTAATGATGAAAAATGATGGAAAAAAAAACTGCAGTTCGGAGTGACAGTCTTATGAATCTAAAGAAACGCTACCTGCTGAAAATATTTTTCCCAGAAGAGCAGCAAGTTCCTGATTATGTTCTCAGCACGACATTATATTCACCCAATTAGAACAAGCATTCAGGAGGAGGAAATAATAAAAATCAGGAAGCAAAGAGTGAAGTAGAGAAAGACAGGAATGCTAAATCAAAAATAACGACAGAGGCAATACAAAGCTGAATAGATACCGTGAGACATGGAGCTACTAAAATAGAGGACAAACACAAAGAAGTCACATAAATTTTGGAGGAAGATGGATAAACATGTAAGCATAATTCTAGAAAAGCTGTGGAACAAGGAGAATGGATCCAGGAAAGCTATGATGGCTCTCATAATGAGAGCACTGAAGAAATGAAACCAAATTGATAATCAAAGAAATATATAGAAAGTTTTCCTCAGCCAAAGAAAGAGTCAAGCATCAGATATAGGCAAGATTTAATGGGAAAAAGGGACAACCTTGACAGTCCCCCAAAAAGATTTAAGGCGTGTACAGGAAGAAAAAACAAAAAGTCATCTACAAAATATGTACTTGTTTCCTGTTTCATAACACTAAAGTTTATAGTAAAATGGGACATGTTTAACAGAATTTTGAAGATAAACAATTTTAACTCTTAGAATGTTTTTTCTAGGCAAGTTTTCATTCATGAATGAAGACAAAAGAAAGGCATTTTCGGGTATTCATGGCATAGAACATCAATGTATATGCTTCCTGACAATCATTGCCTGAAAATGATCACCAACCAAGCCAAAGGCTAATCATGGCACAGAACTCATAGTAGTGAGCTGTGAAAAAAAATAGGTGGAGAGCATCAAAACTGGGCATTTCTAAGAATCGATATTTGCCATAAATTTTGGTTGAAAATCTAGTGTAAGGAACAAAATAACTCTTGAAAGAGAAGTTAAATAACGTTATAAAAATACAAGTTAATGTGGTAGATTCGATGTGGTAGATTGCATTAGTGGTGTCAGTTCTCCAGCACAATTTCTCCCCATGCTTTCTACCATGCAAAGTTGCAAGCCCACCAACTCTGTGTCCCTGTAATCCCTCAACCTTGGGCTCAGTCATGTGACTAGATATGGCAGAAGAGATACTAGTGGACATGACATAAGCAGTTTTAGAAATTGCTTGTCCCCTCCTGTGCACTGCAGTGACCAGAAGGGTCTGCTTATGCTAGCCTGTTGGTTCCGGGTACAGGATGTGCAGCAGAGCCGCCCTAGGCTTCACCAGCCCTGCTCAGCCAAACCTCAGTTAATCCCTGGCACCATGAGTGAGCCCAGCCAAGACGGATTTAGAATGCAAAAGAAACAAATTGTTACTGTTGTATGCCACTGATTCTTTGTGTTTGTTGCCTAGAAACAGCTAATTGATATATTAGATCAGGGTTTTTCAACCTTAGTACTATTGAGATTTCAGGTGTGATAATTTCAGCTTAACAATACCATCAACCAACAGAATCGAACTGGCATTTATAGAACACTCCCCCTAACAACAGTAGAGTACAGATTCTCTTCAAGTGCTCATGGAACATTCGCCAAGACAGCGGGAGGGAGATCTTTGCAGGGATGGAGCAGTTCTGGATCTCGGTGTTGGTGGTTACACAGATCTACACACGTGATAAAATAGTATAGAGCCACACACGCACATGCACAAATAAGTGCTTGCAAAACTGCTGAGGTCTGAATAAGCTCTGTGGACCACTCTAGTGTCAATGTCCTTGTTTTGATTCTGTACTGTAGTCATGTAAGATGTTATTAACAGGGGAACCGAGTGAAGGGAACAAGGGACCTCTCTGCACTCTCTGCAACTTTCCATGAAGTGAATCTATAATTATTTATAAATAAAAAGTAAAAAGAGACAAACACTGTATGCTTTTAGCTCATATTCCTCCATGCAACCTAATCAAATTTACAACCAGAAGAGTGACCAAGGCAAATGTAACTTTGAGTTACATTTAATACTGAACATAACGCTGGCCTTACTTGAACTAGACTTGACTTAGTGTTAAATGGCTGATTCTGATTAAATTACTGCTCCCCAGCAACAAAGCAGTCTTATACAGAAGCACAAACTTGGTCTTTGAAATTGCAAAGCGGTGCTGCATAATGATATTTTTATCGACATAATCCAGAATATGCCTCCATTTTTATTTGTTCTTTATATATTATCAAAATAAAGAAAACATGAAAAATTAATTTTTAGAAACCTCACAAAATTCTGAGAATAGCTCTGACTCCAATCAGAGAAGCAACTAATGTCAAATCTACCTCAACTGTCTAACCTGTGTATGTTATAATATCCAGATTAGTCTTGTCGGCCTTCACTGATGTCCCAGCCTTTGATAGACTGATATGTAAAAAGAGACAGGAAAATATAATAACATGCAAAAATGCTCACAAGTTAAGAGATAGGATGTTTTTAAGAACAAGATACAAAGCTATGTATATTCACTATAAACCCTATTTCGTTTTCATATGTGTGAGCATTTATGGATCAGAAGATAATAAACTGGTGTATCAGTAGTGGTTTTGACTGAACAGTGTGTGTGAAACACTTTTATATGGCTTTTATGACTTTTCATGGCTTTCTAATGTGTAACAATGAGCATGTATTACTTTAACCCAAGAATCACAATTTTCAAAACAGATTATGTGATGTTTGTTCTTTACGTTGTCCTGGCTGTACACACCACCTTTCCACTCTGGGCTTCCCCAGCCCCCAAGCTTCAGATGCAGTATTCCTGGTTACATTTATTTTGAAAAACATTTCACACTTTCCAGGTGATGAAAATACCCTTGGAATTGGAAAAACATGTAAGCATAGCAGTTGAGCTAAGATTTCCCATCACTGGCAGAAGCAACTATTTCTGGGCGTAGTCTGTCCAAAAAATCTTTAAAACATATATTTTCAGGAGAAAACAAAGCTGTTGTTGAAATGGCAGAGGAGTGGCAGTGTACCTCCTCAAGCCCTAGGTGTGCTGTCAGAACTGAAACTTTCTCCTATAGCTGTAGATTCTGCTGAGCAGACGCCCACAACTTCCATCAACTGCATACGCATTTCTAGTCGTGTTGAATGAGTCCATATGAGAAATTAACCAATTGCACATTTTAATCTAAGAGTATGTTTTGGGTACATTGGAGACTCATGTCAGTAAAGGACGACAACTCCACATAGTTGCCCAAATGCATCCTAAACTATCTGCCAGCGTGTTGGTCACTGTCCCCCATACAGAACTTAGAGCTCTCCAGGACATGTGTTTCTAAAGAATGCTTGTTATGGCACAGCTCTTGTGATTAGCACATGTTTAAGAGGGCACCTACAGTTTAGTGGAAAGAACTCTCGGAGCCAGGCCATCTAAACCACAGGTCTTAGCTGGTGTTTACCCCTGAGAAGTAGGCACAGAAAACCTGCCCAGAGAGGCATCGAGAGAATCCAAGGAGGTGATGGGTGATGTGTGTGAAAAAGCTTAGCGTCAGTTTCATATGGCAATGCCTTTTCCTCTTGAAAACACCAACGATGTAAGAATGTGGGCAAATGATTAAATTTAACTGACATTTATATACACACAATAGTTACTCTATACCTTGAATCAAATGTAAGGTGTAATTTTCTTTTAAATATTTCTCCTAAAATAAATCTACAAAAGTATAAACAGCAATATCAGTAAGAGATTCAGAAATTACTAAGTCACTATGCGACTCAGCTTTTGAAACAGAGCTTTCAGTATCTCCCGCCCTCTGCCTCAACAATTTAACTCATGCTGCAATTCCACACACACATCGCACACGCGCACGGGCTCCTCCAGACCCAGCCCAGGTTTCCCATCTCCTCCCAGCATTCATTCGTTCTCTGTTCCTGTCAGCACAGTCTCCACCCAGCAGGTGCTCTGGGATTCAGCATCGTTTCATTCTCTCATACCCGGTGTGATAAACTTTAGGTCAAAGACTTTCTCTAAGCTTCAGACCTAAAGATGTTAAAACACTGAGATCAATTCTTTGCTCTTTAGAAATGAAAATCATTGTTAGGATTTCTAGTAACAGTAATAATAATAACTTCTTAAATTGAAACAGCAGACCAAACTGCGCCGCTAGCAAAACATATGACAGGGAAAGAATGAGGTAATGAAGAGGGAAATACAAAGATGAAGATGTTTCCTCACGCTTCTTCTGTCTCCTTCATTACGGCAGAGCGTTCCTTCATGAGGGAGGCATTCATTCGGAGGATGTGGCCACGGGAGCCTGAAATGAACACCAGCTCCTGTCCTGGACCAGCTCTGTCTGCTGCTGTGGGTGACTCACCTCATGTCTTTGGGCTTCCAGTTCCTTGTCTGTAAATCAGGAAAGGGGAGACCTGGCCTTGAGGATCTCCACCCCATCCAGAGCTGGCATTGTCGATTCTACTAGCAGAGTTTTGGGGACCCTCACCCAGCACTTGTTCACATCCCTGCCCTCCCATCCAGAACCTGCTCCACGATGTTCCTTTTTCTGCAGCATCCCTGCCCTTCCCACAGCAAACATGCTCCAGCTTGCATACTTCCAGTGCTTCCCACAGGCACAGCTGTGGCATCACTGTCAGCCTCTAAGGTGGGTGTTCTTGTCCCTGTGCTAAAGGAGAGCAACAGAGGCCCCGGGGACTTTCCTTCCCAGGCATCACCTGGCCCCTGAGATGAAAACCACATACTACGTCTAGGGCCACGCCTTCTAGCTCCTCATCACCAGTCACCACCCAACTTCTCATGGCCGTGGCTCCACACTCCAGGGACAGCTCATTCCATGGGCCCCCCGTGCAGTGGCCTTGTCAAAACACCAAGGGCACAGACTGGTTGTCAGCCCTGGAGGCACGGGGTCTTTGGTGCTGAGGTTGGGATCTCGCCTCACTCCCAAGAGTCACTGTGTTTCACACCCCAATTCAAGGCCATGCCAAGCCCTGCTGAGGGTTTGTTCCTTGGAGGGGATCCCTGTTCCCCTGAAAGAGCATGTGGCCCAGACAACATGTGAACTCTGCTGGCGAGTGGCCAGAGCGAGTTCCTAGGAACAAAATTTCCATGACAGTGAGCCGGACAGCAGGAGTGGGGGCAGGAAGAGGCTCGCTAGCGGATGTGTGCCTTCACTGCATCCTCAGCACAGGGCGTCCATCACAGCCCATGGGTGACAGGCAGGGAAACACCCCTGAGAGCCAAGCCTCACAGCTTTGACCCCCAACTCTGTGTGGGCAAGATTTGGAAGAAAAAAATTAGAATCAAAAAACGGAGGGGAGGCTTTAAAACTGGGATACTTTCTGACTTTCTAGAAAATAAACAAATATAATTTATTTTCAAAAACTTAGACAGAATTAATGTGAATAGCCCCAAACAAAATGCTCAGGACTTCTCTTTTTGGTCCCTCAAATCCTTCGTCTCAGTCAGCACAGGCCAACAGGCTACTGCAGGGCCAGTGATTGGAGACCATTTATGTCAAAGTTCTGGCCCTGGAGGCCTGTTCTCAATATTCAGATGGTGTGGCATCCAGATGCTGCCAGCTCTGTCAAATGATTTAAAACAAGAGCAAGCCACACCCATGACTCCTAGATAATGTATCAGGTGAGTAAGCATGATGAGGAGAACGCCCTCATACGTGCAGACACAGCGATGATGGGGCATAAGGCATCACGTTCTAGTCAACTTTACCATGCAACCTTTCTACTCAAAGGTGGGAACATATTTATATCACCAGAAAGTATTCACTCCAAGAAAGCTTTCAACTTAGAACAAAAACTTTGGTCTAGTCAGTAGACTGTACCAGAAACTAAGTTCAAAATGACAATGTTACTCTTATATCATCACTCCTGAAGAAATATGCCTTTTTTTGTTTGTTTGTTTGTTTTTTGTGAGGAAGATCAGTCCTGAGCTAACATCCGTGCTAATCCTCCTTTTTTTTCTGAGGAAGACTGGCTCTGAGCTAACATCTATTGCCAATCCTCCTCCTTTTTTCCCCCCAAAGCCCCAGTAGATAGTCGTATGTCATAGTTGCACATCCTTCTAGTTACTGTATGTGGGATGCGGCCTTAGCATGGCCGGAGAAGTGGTGCGTCGGTGCGCGCCCGGGGTCCAAACCCGGGCCGCCAGTATCGGAGCGCCTGCACTTAACCGCTAAGCCACAGGGCCGGCCCAGAAATACAAATTTTTAATTCATTTACTCACAGTCCACATGATGGGTATAAAATAGTGAGGGAGAAAAGATAATCTAGAGAGGAAGAAACATTTTAAACCATGTAAACCATGTAATTAGGATCTAAGCTAAACTTATGAAGAAAAAAGAAACTGTTGGGACTTTTAGCAAAGAAATATGATTGTATACATAAGCATAGGTGAAGGTATACACTTGTGAGTGAGGGTGTGTGTATGTGTTTATGTGTGTGTGGCTGAGGGCTTTTTACAAGAATTTTATAGTTTTTAAAGACCACTCTGGCCATATGTGGGAATGGATCGGAAGGGGGGAATTCTGGGGTAATGTGGTCAGTGAGGCACTGTCTGCACTTGGGGTACTGAAGTCAAGGGTGACAGCTGCATAGCCCAGGATGGAGGTAGTAGGGGTGAAGTGAGACAGGAGTTGAGCGATACTTAGGAGGAAAATCAACTGGACATGATCACGGCTGGATGTGTGATGTCCTGTGTGCCTCTCAAAACTCTGACTGGAGTAACAGGCACACGGCATGCTATCCGTTGATCAGGAAACCACAGGAAAGAACCACATCTGGGGCATGATGTCATGAGAATGATGATCTAGAGCAGCCTTGGAGAAGTCCTGGTGAGGATGTCCAGTGAATGTTGGCTGGATGTGCCCACATGGGGCTCAGAGGAGGGATACTGGCTCCACACACTCACCCAAAAGTCATTGTCTCCCGATGGTAAGTGAGGCCACCAAAGGGAGGCATGGGAGGGACCTCTTGGGGATCTCAAGTTGGGCAGAGAGGGCCTCAAAGAAGCCCCTGAGAGTAAAAAAAAAAAAAAGCCTGGAGCATGTGCTGTGATAGGAGGAAGTCTAGCCTTGAGGGGAGCTGGAAGATGAAGTAGGACCAGAGCCCAAAAATAACCACTGGATTCCTGAGGTCATTGATGGAAGGGGAGGTATTTCTGTGAAGGGAAATCACCACCAGAGTGCAGTAAGGGAGGGCAATAAGTGGAGGAATCTCATTCTAGAATATTTGACATGAAAGGGGACCAGGAAGTCCTTGGCTTGAGGGAACGTGTATTAGAGTGAGGAGTTCTTTAAGACAGAAGAGGTTTAGAGTGCTCAAAGCCGAAGGGAGGATGGAGATGGAGTAGAAAGAAAAGATAATTGATACCCTAAGATCTGGGCTCAGCCCACACCCCAGACCCTCAAGGAGAGCCCCCAAGAGCAGTTCCTACAAGGAGTCACAAGTGATAATTCTATTTTTGCATGATGCAGCATGGGCAGGGCACCCAAATTTAAAGATTACATCTGTGAACTTTACTAGGCTGAAAATATTCATCACCACTGGGTTTCAAAGATAACCTAATTTCAGAAGGAAACTATTCCCAGACAGCACTGAATTTTACTAAAACCACAGGAAGCTGTCATCCTGTCTTCAAGTCCCACATTGGTCCAGGCTCAGCTCCCTTCCAGTCTGGGTTCACACCACACTTCTGTGTTGGGCTGCACACAAGCGGAAGAAACAGTTGACTCAGCCTTGGACTCTTTCTTCCTGAGATGTCAACAGACAGCACGACCGTGGTCATCCACTCATTTCTCTTCAACAACCGCTTACTGAGCACATGCTGTGAGCCAGGCACTGGTGACGCAAAGTCAGTCAAGATGCGCTGAGTCTGGTGCAAAAAGCCACCCCACGCGGCATTTGGGAGAGCTGGGGCCAGAAGGCATGCTAAACTGACCGGCTCTGTGAACAAGCTATCTGGTGACTCCACTCAGAGCAAAACAAGGCAACTGAGACGTTTATTTCCACCTTGAAACAATAAAAATGCATTATTTGCTGTAAGTTTTTGAAATTGCAAAGCCTTGAAACTGAATCTTAGCATTATCTAACTTCATCAAACGGGGCATTTGAATACCAGATTTCACAAACACTATGTCTGATTTTCAGTTTCTTTACTAAACTTTCCACAGAAAGGCAATGGAGCACAAACATAATTTCTACTGAAAAACCAAGCAGAGCATTATGAGAAAAAAGTTATAAAAAAAAAATTCTTCTGCGGTCAGCCTGGTGGTGTAGCGGTTAAGTTCGCGCGCTCGGCTTCAGCAGCCCAGGGTTTGTGGGTTCGGATCCCGGGTGTTGACCTATGCAATGGCTTATCAGGCCATGCTATGGCAGTGTACCATATAAGGTAGAGGAAGATTGGCACCGATGTTAGCTCAGGGCCAATCTTCCTCAGCAAAAAAGAGGAAGATTGGCAAGAGATGTTAGCTCAGCGCTAATCTTCCTCAAAACAACAAAAAAATCTGCAAAGATCGCATTTTGTTGCAGATTCAGGTAAGTAATTTTTTAAATTAAAACAGAAATTGCTGTCTTTTGACAAAAGTTTTGAAGCATGGAGTAAACCTGAGAATTGACATGTATCTACTATTCTGGATGAGGAAATGCATGTTTTCACAAATGTAGCTTGGCATTATAGAAAAAAGATACTAAATTAAACTAAGGTGGTATAGAATGTTTGCCATTTGAAAGCAACCTCCCTCTGGGCTCCTACTGTGTCTGTGTTGGGGGTGATTCTTTCCTTCTGTTCTTCCTACCTGGTACCTTTGTTGGCACAGACTCCATCCTGCATGGTGCTTTCCCTTCCTTCAAAGCTGTTCTCTTGAAAATACTTCCTTTGGGGCTGGTCCAGTGGCATAGTGGTTAAGTGCCTGAGCTCTGCTTTGGTGTCCCAGAGTCTGCTGTTTCAGATCCCGGGCACAGACCTACTCACCACCCATCAAGCCATGCTGAGGCAGCGTCCTACATAGAGCAACTAGAAGGATGTACAACTACGACATACAACTATCTACTGGGGCTTTAAAAATAAAAAAAAAAAAAAAGAAAGAAAATGCCTCCTTTACCTTCCAGTGTTGCACCAGAATTGGGGAGTACTCCATTCAAAAATGCCTCTTCCCCACCTACAAGGCTGTGGAATGTCTAACAGATAGGACCGTAGGAAGGGCCGGCAGATTCTGACCAGAACATCACGGTGCTGACATGCCAAGGGGCTCCCGGAGAGACCCCAGCCTACCCAGGCCAGCACTCCCCTCTGGACGGGGCGGGAGGTAGAAGAGCTCAGAGACACATTTGTAATGACGTAAGCCACCATTGTAGGTCTGGTCGTTTCCCGTGTTTCAGGACATAATTACTAACAATGCCGCTTGGGGGTAGCTTGACAGAAGTGGCTGCTGGAAGACCGAGCAGGCAGCATGGCCAAGGACTGGTGGCGTTGCCTTCGTTCAGCTCTTGCTGACTCTGCTGGACAGCTAACTGAAGCGTCTCACCCCCGTCACACACAGCGCTCGCTCCTGTGTCTTCTGCATGAGTCTTCCTTACAGCTCACTTGCTCTTCTTTCCACGAATGCCAGGTGACTGGGAGGGTTCATTTTATGTGTCACCTGTGCTGACCACCCAGACGTTTGGCCAAAGATTGTTCTGGCTGTATCTGGGATGGTGTTTCTGGAGGAGATTAACATTTGAATTGGTGGACTGAGTAAAGCAAATGGCCCTCCCCAATATGGTGGGCTTCATCTGATCAGTTGAAGACTGGAATAGAACAAAAAGGCCAAGTAAGAATCGAACTCCTCCTACCTGACTGCTGAGCTGGGACATACATCTTTTCCTGACTACAGACTCAGACTGAAACATTGGCCTTTCTTAGGTCTCGAGCCTGCTGGAGGAGTTGGAACTACACACCGGCTCTCCTGGGTCTCCAGCTTGCTGACTGCAAGTCTTGAGACTTCTCAAGCTTCCGTAATTGCAAGAACCAATTCCTTATAATAAATCTCTATATAGACATATGTTATCTAGATGTATAGATATAGATACACATCCCATTTCTTCTGTTTCTCAGGAGAACTCTGACTAATACAGTGACTTTACAGCATGTCTCCCTCCTCGGAATTGCCCTGAAGTATTAATAGCCCCACGTTACAGATGAGAACCGTGGAGCTCAGAGAGAAGTGACTGGTCCCAAGTGACACTGTGGGTCAGTTAGAGCTGGGACCCCAACCATTCTATGGAATCCCACTCCAGGGCTCTCTCTGATTAGCAGCAATCGTTTCTTTGTCCCCAGGCTCAGGGTTTCTCTGTGAGATCTGAGTGTATAAAGATGAAGTGATGCTCTCCTGTCCAAAATGCCACATCGCAAGTCAGACAACTAGCAACATTGTGTTTGCTTAAAAAAAAGAATTAAAAAAAGCACTCATATTTTCATGCTTACACTTGGGAAGCCCCCTACTAACTTGGCAAGAATAGGATAAAAACATATTCCTTTACCACTCACTCTCACCCTCCGTGGAAGTTGCTTTCTTACAAGACCTGCGTCCTACTGTTTTTTGCTCCCCAAAGCATCACACTGCTGCATGCCTATGAAGAAAGTTCCGTGCGGAAGCATCCACAGCTGTGAATACATCTGGCACATCTCTTACCAAGGCTTTTCCCACATGTTCCTGACTACACAGGCCAGCACTAGCCTCACTCAAGAGGCAGATTTACACCAACTGGGACTTTGGCCCCTGGCGCCAGTGGTGGGAAGGAAGTCATGCTGACCTCCGTGTGTGAGCTGGTATCAAAGATGAAGCACTGGAGAGGAATCCCCCTACCCCAAACTCTTTGTTGGCTTTTTTCAAAGGCACTAACCCTTTGAGAAAAGAATTCAGTTTCTCTCTCTTTTTTCACCTTCAACCTAAACTGCAATTCTTTATAAGTAAACTTGCTTTAAACCACAGAGACTTATGTTAAATCATTTCTTGGAAGAACAAGAACATATACACAGAAGTAGGATGTGTGTCCAGAGTGCCATGTGTGCGTTGGTGCCTGTGGACATGGCCTGCACTTCAGAACGGGGGGACCAAGAGTCTCCATGGGGCTGGGTACAGGCAGGAGATACAATTCACCAACGTTCCTCTGGAAGGATTCCTGCCCACCCATCTCTTCATTCACCAACTCGTGGTGACTGCCACTGCTGGACACCAGCCCGGTTACAGGCCCCGTCCCCCTGGTCCATAACCATCACTCACTTGATGCTTCGCTGCTCGTTATGTCCGTCTGCATCCTCTACCTACCTCAGTTTACTCACACTATGAAGAGTCGATTCACATCAGCCTCTTTCGGAACAGAGGAAACTGAGCCTCAAGGTAACGCAGCCATGCATTCTACTCAACGGTGTTTTTCAAAACAGGGGTCAGTGAAGGAACTTAGTGCACTTGGCAAATTGTTAAAACTGAAAAGGCGAGTAAGCTGCCATGTGTGTTGCTTTGTTGTAGCACCAATGTACACTACCTTTATTGTGAACCTGTTCTAAGGGATGGTGATGCTAAAATCATCAGGGCTCATGATGGTTCCCGCAAAATGGGCAAAACAGGTACCCAATGGTAGCTGGACGCTGACTCCCTGTTAAGAACTCAGGGAGACAGGGTATTTGCTTACAGGAGCCACGTTTTTACCAGAAACATGGTTAAAAGTCCTGGCATGGTTCTGTCATGCACAGAACTAGTGTTTTGTTCTACAGGAAAGTTGAATATATATATATTCTATTTATAGTGAGTATGCAGATAAGTGTGTGTGTCTGTCTACACACACAACATTCCACACCCTCCGGGTGAAGACCACAGGAACACAGCTGTAGCTGATGAGTTGAGTTGACCGCTCTTTGGAGTGAGGGAGAACACACTGAAGACCTGTGCGACGTCTCAGTAAAAAGGTGTGAGAAAGAACCTGTGATAGGACTTGGGCTTGGCTGGGTGATTTGGGGGAAGATCCAAAGGGCAGGGTTTCTGTCAGAAGGGAGGGCAATTCTGTGACTGGATAAAGAAGTAGAAGTCACTCATTCCATAAAAGGAAGATGTTGGTATTTTGTGGGTTGTGGTGATCTCATTTCTGTCTGTGCAGAGACCCAATCATGAAGTCGCCTTACTCTGTCTCATTTTACTGTGGTCTCAGAGTAATCTTGTCTGAGGTTTGGGTTAGAGAGAAAGAGAAAGAGAGATGATAGAGAGAGAGGTGATAGATGGATGGATGGATAGATAGATAGATAGATAGATAGATAGATAGATAGATAGATAAGAGATAGATAGGTAGATGATAGATAGATAGAAAGATAATAGATAGGTAGAAGATAGATAGATAGGTAGATGGATGGATGGATAGATAGATAGATAAGAGACAGATAGGTAGATGACAGACAGATAGAAAGATAGTAGATAGACAGGTAGAAGATAGATAGATATAGATGGATGATAGACAGATATAGATAGATGATAGATATTCAGACAGATATAGATACATACATACATACATACATACATACATACATAATAGAGATAACAGATAGGCAGATAATAGGCAAAAGAGAGACAGTCAGGGCCTCAGTGCTACCCTCTCCAGCCCCAAGGCCGGGCCCTTTCCTGCCTCACTTGACTGACAGTCAAAACACCAGCCCTCTAGGTTCCATGGCCCTAAACGGACAATCCCAAAAATAAAGCTGTGCGCTTCCCAAGTTCTAAACTGTTGAGTGCTTTCTATGGTCATCATGTTAAATATGCAAAGAGTTTTTAAATGACATGGGAAAATGCTTTTGATATAATGTTAAAAACAGGATAAAAAATAGACGCAGATAGCGACACAGCTATAGGTACAAATGTTCACTTTAATCCAGAGAGAAACTTGTAAAATGTCACTTTTGTCCAGACTTGGCCCTGGGCCCTGGTATCACTGAGAAGAGCTGAGTCCCCAGGATGGCCTCTGGGCCCTGACTCCTAACCTCTTTGCTCTCTGCCTGGCTCCCTCGTCTGCCGTGAGCCTCCATGAGCTTCTTCTCCTCTGCCTGGTGCCTTTCCCCGGGACTCCTGCTGGGCCAGCCCCTCACCTGCCAGGGGAGGCCCACCCTGAGCACACTAGGAAACCATACCCTGTACCCCACCCCAGGCACCCAGACTCTATGTGAGTTCTGCTCTGCCCATTCTCCTTCCAACGTACCACATCATCTACCTGCTCTTTATGTTCAACATTATTGTTTTTCTCCCCCTCAAAATTCTAAGTGCAGGAAGGCCATAATCTCTGCCCATCTTGCTCACTGATGATGTCTGAGCCCCTAGAATAGAGCCTGGTATCAGGCAGAAATACATGTATGCTGAACCTGAGCAAATGCATGTAAGAAATACAATGCCATATGGAAGATGATACTGTCTTAGAAGCTGCTATTACCAGGCTGTTAGTTTGATTGTTGATTTTTCTTCTTTATGTACCACTTCGATTTATTTTTCCATATATATAATGTTGGAATTCCATTTGCTCATCAAAAAAATGGAATAATTATCTTCTTACCTATCTCAAGTGCCTTGTTTCATTGAACGACTATATGCATATATATTTAATTAAGATACATAACTTTAAGATAGTGATAAGCAACGCGACTATCCATTGAGTGTTGGGGAGCGGGCTTGTTGGGACAACTGTAGACAGAAGGATTCGAGAAACAGAATCTAGCACTAAGACCTGAAGGAATTGTGTCCTGGGCAGAGAAAATAACTCAGGCAACAAAAGAACCAAAAAGAAGGCTGGGATGAGGGCAACTTCCTCACTTGTTGTTCTGAGTGATCTTCCTCTTCCTGTGGGAAGCCTACACCTCCCTGCCTGATGATTCTGCACCCAATTTGAATGTGCATTGTGTTTCCCCACACTACCAAGGAATTCTCCGACACCAGCTGGGTGTCCTACAATTCAACTCAATTCTGACATATCTACCTGGAGATAGCATCAGATCCACAGGGTAAGGGCTCAGTCCCACAAGACTGCCCCCACCCACGTCAAACTCCAATCTCAAGTTCCAGTTGTCACCTGTGGCTCTGACCAACTGCATATAGATCAGAGGTTCGCACGACCCCCTCCTTGGGTTCAATTAATTTGCCAGAGCAGCTCACAGAACTCAGAGAAACATTTTACTTACTAGATCACCGGTTTATTATAAAAGAATATAACTCAGGAACAGCCAGATAGTGGAGATGCATAGGGCAAGGTATGGGGAAAGAATACGGAGCTTCCACGTCCTCTCCAGGAGCCATGTTCACCCTAATCTCCACATGTTCCTAATCTCCACATGTTCACCACCCTGGAAGCTCTCTAAACCCCATCCTTTTGGGTTTTTATGGAAGCTTCATTATATAAGCATGATTGATTAAATCATTGGCCTTTGGTGATTGATTCAACCTCCAGCCTCTCTCCCCTCCCCAGAGGTCAAAGGGGTGAGAGTGAAAGTTCCAACCCTCTAACCACATGGCTGGTTCCCCTGGCAACCAGCCCTCATCTTTGAGTGAGGTCCAAAAGTCACTTCATTAACATAACAAAAGACACCTTTATCACTCTTATCACAGGGTTCTAGGAGCACTGTGCCAGGAATGGGGAAGAAGACCAAATATATATTTCTTATTATAAATCACAGTTTCACACTGCCTATGGCCTGTTGCTTGCATGCCTGGGTGGGAGGAGACTTCTCCACCCCTTGGATGGTGGACCTTGGACATGGTCATGTGACTGGCTTCCCCAGTGGAACGGGGATGAAGGTTCCATTTGTCATCCCAGGGGAACGATTCAGAGCTACTGTGTGCTTTAACCACTCTCTTCTCCAATGGCTGGGGAAGGCGTGTCCTAAGTAGGGGCTGCCCCTTTGGCCTAGATTCTGGAGGAAAGAGGTTCATGAAGCAGAGACGTCACAACCTTGCAAAACTGGCTAATGTGAGCCCAACGAAGATCAGGAGCTTAATGACGCTTTGAAAACTGTACTGTGCTCTACAAATAAAAGTGCTTATTGAGAATTCAGAAAAAAAAAATGCAAGTTGAGATGCACCCCCACATGCCTTTCAGAATGTGGGCCCTTGCTTAGACCCCTCCTGTGTTGACCCTGGACTTGGTCTGCAAATGGCTTTGGCCGACGGGCCACGAACATACGTGATGTCATCAGAGGCTTCAAGGACCTTGGACATTGGGGCTCTTCTCTCTTGCTGGTTTTTGAAGTCGGCCTCCATGAGAAGAAGACCAGATCGATCTGTGGAGATCCGTAGTCCAGGGAGCAGCCAGCACCAACCACCAGACACAGGACAGAGGTCATCTTAAACCATGTAGCCCCAAACAAGACTCTTAAGTCAATCTCTTCAGTAAGACTTTCTGTGGTGGTGGAATTGTTCTATAATTGTGCTCTTTTACATGGCCCCACGTAGCTAGTGAGCACTTGAAATGTAGCTAATGACAAGAGATTTTCACATATTGAGGTATATGGGGTAACTATTCGGGTTCAAACTCAACACTCAATGCCCTATTGCTAATGCCCAGATTAGCCCCTTTCCTGACATCACGGTCACATTGACCTTTTAATTTGCAATTGAATACCTCTTTGAAACTTTGATGAAAATGTATGCTGGGTGTGTTTAATGTATGTTCTTTGTTCTAAAAAGATATAAAACTGGACTGTAAACTATGCTTCTCCTGAACGATTTCTAAGGCCTTCCTGGGTTATAATCCCCACTGTGGCTCAAGTAAACTCACCTTATTTCTCTTATCTATAGAACAGTTATTGGTTATTTTGCATCAACATTAGCATAACTGAGGATCTGAAATTTTATGTTCTAAATAATTCAAATTTAAATTTAAATGGTCACATGTGGCTAATGGCTACTGTACCGGGCAGTGTAGTTCAGATGACTGTAGCTGCTCAAGTGACCCCAGGCAAGACCAGCAAAGAAACACCCAGCAGAGCGCAGTACGCGTTCCTGACTCACAGAGCAAAGTGAATTGTTGTTGTTTTACGTCACAAAACTTTAGAATCATTTGTTGCACATTAATTGATAAATGATCCACTGTCCCCAAGTACATAACTAAAAATTCTTAACTCATTTTTTGCCTTCAAAGTAGAGCCAGGCGTACGTCTGGAAATTGTTATTTCAATATAGAAATCTCCACTTATTTCATTTTTAGTTTCCACTTTGAAATAGTACAAATTCTTATGTAAGGAAATTTATTGTCTATATTTCTGAAACTTCATATGCTTTCCTGAAAGTCACATGGCACACATTCTTTGGCCAAACAAAATATATTTCGATCCAGAAATCAACAATGCAATCTAGAGTAGAAATTATGATCAGCGCTCATTGGTTATTAAGAATATGTTCAGAGAGTGTAGTCAAATCCCCAGCCCTATCTCTAGCAGCTTCACATTTCAAGTTTAACATCTTGGAGCTAAGAACTCAAGTGAAAAGGAAGTGAATACAGCTGTGAAACAAGATCATGCACAAGATAAAGAATTGAGCATACAATTGAGGTTGAAGACCACCCAGAAGCTTCCCTTAGGATGAAGGCAGCAGTTACACGTCACCATCAATGTAACTGAGCAGGCTTGTCTGCCATCTCAGCTATCCCTTCATGGGTCCCAGTAGGGCTGAGTATTGATGTTAACCAAGAGACCCTTTCAAACTTGAGCCCATTCTTCCAACAGAACTCTCTGGGCACTGCACAACGAATGGGATAAAGCTGATCACTCTTGTAAGCACCACTAAGAAGGGCTGGCATAACATTTCTCTGGAACATTCTCCTTTCCATCCACCCATCTACCTGAAAGGAGTGGGCAGGGGCAGGGCTAAAAGCCACAGGAACTGGGATGCACCTAGGTCTTGGGGTGGGCTTATGTGCTCTAAGCCTCCGTTTCTTGAATTGTAAGATGGGATGAAGGCCCACGCTGAGTTCATCCTCAAGCTGGCCTTGGGTTTGAAAACAGAAAATAAGCAAATTCTTCAAAGTATAGTGAAAACATCTAAGATTATTATTAATGGCATTTCTAACTCAATTATCTATGCCAATTTAGAATTTTCTCAAACTCCTACTACTTATACTATAAATGTATAGTCATAACGACCACGACTATGCTATATATCTAGCATATATAGCAAACAGTAACAACAATCCAGCAACCACTCTCCTTGGTATTTACCCGAAGGAGTTGAAAACTTACGTGCACACAAAAACCTGTACATGGTTGTTTATAGCAGCTTTATTCATAATTACCAAAACTTGGAAGCAACCAAGATGTCCTTCAGTAGGTGAGTGGATAGATAAATTGTGGACATCCAGACAATGGAATATTATTCAGCACTAAAAAGAAATGAGCTCTCAAGCCATGAAGAGCCATGGAGGAAGATCAAGTGCATATTACTAAGTGAAAGAAGCCAATCTGAAAAGGTTACATACTGTGTAATTCCAACTCTATGACATTCGGGAAAAGACAACACTATGGAGACAGTAAGAAAGGCCAGTGGTTGCCAAGGGTGCGGTCAGGGAGGAATGAATCAGTGGAACACAGAGGATTTTGGGGACAGGGAATCTATTCTGTATGATACTCTAATGATAGATACACGTCGTTATACATTTGTCTAAACCCAGAGAATGAACAACACCAAGAGTAAACCCCAAGGTAAACTATGGACTTTAGGTGATTATGACATGTCAGTGTAAATTCACCAGTTGTAACAATGCACCACTCTGTGGGGGCAGGAGATGTTGATAATGGGGGAGGCTGTGCATGTGTGGGGGCAGGTGGTATATGGGAAAGCTCTGTACCTTCTGCATAATTTTATTGTGATTCTAGAATTGCTCTAAACAAGTAAAGTCTTAAGTTTTAAAAGTAAAAATAAATTAATTAATAGTTTAAAAACAGTTATTTTCCCTTTGACATCAACAGTGAGTGATTTTCCAGACATAAAGGAAAAAGAGGCTCCCTAGGTTTCCTCATCCCCAGTCTTTATGCCCCTGGGTCCAAGCACCTCTCAGAGCGGTAGACTGAGGCAGAGGCCAAGTCGCCCTCCACATCAGGCACCTTGAACAAGCAGCATAAGAGGCCCAGGGGAACCACAGAACCCGGAGCTAACAGGCAAACCACGGGCATGGGCATTCCCGCTGGTTCACAGGGCAAGGAGCCACGACCTTGGGCCAGGGAGGGTGTGAGTGTGTGAGTGTGAGTGTGTGTGTACACAGCCCCAGCTCTGCACACCCCCAGGGGACACCAGGCCTCTCCCCGGTAAGCCCCCTGTCCCTGCCCCACAAGAGCATAAGAGGACAACCAGAGTGGGAAGGTGCAGCGGGGGCTCCTGCCCTGGCTCCAAGTGACTTAGCTCTCCTCTGAACCTCCACTTCTTCACTCGTACATGAGGGTGAGCACTCTAGCTTCCTCAGTCATTTCTGTTTCCTCAAAAGATGTCAGTGTTACAAGACATTATTGAAAGAAATCCATGATGACATAAAGAAATGGAAAGATATCCCATGCACGTGGATTGGAAGAATAAACATAGTTAAAATGTCTATATTACCTAAAGCAATCTACAGATTCAATGCAATCCCAATCAGAATCCCAATGACATTCTTCACAGAAATAAAAAAAAGAATACTAAAATTTATATGGGGCAACAAAAGACCCCGAATAGCTAAAGAAATCCTAAAGAAAAAGAACAAAGCAGGAGGCATCACAATCCCTGACTTCAAAACATACTACAAAGCAATAGTAATCAAAACAGCATGGTACTGGTACAAAAACAGACACACAGATCAATAGAACAGAATTGAAAGCCCAGAAATAAAACCACACATATACGGACAGCTAATTTTCGACAAAGGTGCTAAGAACATGCAATGGAGAAAGGAAAGTCTCTTCAATAAATGGTGTTGGGAAAACTGGACAGCCACATGCAAAAGAATGAAAGTGGACCACGTGCTATCGCCATTCACAAAAATTAACTGAAAATGGATCAAAGACCTGAAGGTGAGACCTGAAACTATAAAACTCATAGAAGAAAATATAGGCAACACACTATTTGACGTTGGTTTTAAAGGAATCTTTTCGGATGACATGCCTACCCAGACTAGGGAAACTAAAGAAAAAATAAACAAGTGGGACTTTATCAGATTAAAGAGCTTTTATAAGACAAATGAAACCAGAATCAAGATGAACAGACAACCAACCAGATGGGAGAGAATATTTGCAAAACATACATCTGACAAGGGGTTTATCTCCATAATATATAAAGAACTCACACAATTGAACAACAAAAAAACAAACAACCCGATCAAAAAATGGGCAGAGGAAATGAACAGACACTTCTCCAAGGAAGATATACAGATGGTCAATAGGCACATGAAAAGATGCTCAACATCACTAATCATCAGGGAAATGCAAATCAAAACAACACTAAGATACCACCTCACGCCCGTTAGAATGGCTATAATCAGCAAGACAAAAAACAACAAACGTTGGAGAGGATGTGGAGAAACAGGAACCCTCATACACAGCTGGTGGGAATGCAAATTGGTGCAGCCTCTATGGAAAACGGTATGGAGATTCCTCAAAGAATTAAAAATAGAGATGCCCTATGATCCAGCCATCCCACTACTGGGAATCTATCCAACGCACTTGAAATCAACAATCCAAAGAGGCTTATGCACCCCTATGTTCATTGCAGCATTATTCACCATAGCCAAGAAGTGGAAGCAACCTAAGTGTCCCTCGACTGACGATTGGATTAAGAAAATGTGGTATATATATACAATGGAATACTACTCAGCCATAAAAAAAGACAAAATCGTCCCATTTGCAACAACATGGATGGGCCTGGAGCGTATTATGTTAAGTGAAATAAGCCAGAAAGAGAAAGACAAATACTGTATGATCTCACTCATATGTGGAATATAAACCAACACATGGACAGAGAAAACTGGACTGTGGTTACCAGGGGCAGTGGGGGTGGGGGGTGGGCACAAGGGGTGATGGGAGTCATATATATGGTGATGGACAAACAAAAATGTACAACCCAAAATTTCACAATGTTAGAAACCATTAAAACATCAATTAAAAAAAAAAAAAAAGATGTCAGTGTTAAGGCACCTGAGTCTTATAACTGCTTTCTAGAGACCAGACAAGAAAAGGCCACGACCGACAGACCTGACGCACACTTATCCCCCCTCTCTTCCTCAGGTTCTCATTTAACATGTCCGTTTCCTGTTGAACACATTGGAAAACTCTTTTTCTCCCCTTCTGAGCAAACTCAGGCAGGAGAGCAGGGTACCCTGCAGCAGGGACTGAGGATGAAGAGACGAGAAGATGAAGTGTGTTTTCCCAAATCAGCAACAGCCAAGAGCAGCACCTGACACCCTTTCTGGGCTGCACTGGGTTTTCCCCTCTGTGTCCCGGAGGAGAGGAGACAGCACTGGCACTTGCCCCCATGTCACCCCTGGCTGGCACTGTCCATCATCCCGACCACATGGCCGGAAGAACACGGAGGGAGACCAGTGATGCTGCCCACCCCGCCCCCCTCCAAGAGCTATCCACCACTGGGCAGCACTTCCGTCAGGTTGCCAGGCCCAGGCCTGCCATCTGAGACACCTGACACACCTGTCCTTTCTTCACCACTCACCCTTCTACAACTTGTGTGGCTTTAGTTGATCCTGCTGACCACTCCTTGCTTTTAGAAACCCTCCTGCTCTGGCTTCCCCAGCACATTTCTCTCCGGACATTCCTTGGTCAATCCTTCCCCTTGCCCAGCCCCTCCATATGCAGATTCACCCAATTCAATCCTCGACACTTTTTCGTTCACTCTCAGCATGCTCTTCCTGGCCAAGCTCATCCAGACCCACAGCTTTAATAGCCATGCGCTAATGGCCCACACACCCTGGACCCCAGGATCCTAAGGCACCACCCGGGGGACCTCTCTCCCGGGTGATCTGCAAGCTCAGCACATCTCACACGTGCAGCCCGTGCCCGCTGCTCCTGGTCTTCCTCCTCTCATCTCTTGCTCCTTGAATGTCATCAGATGTCCTTGGAGAACACTCGAATCCCCTGGATGGTCATTGATTCCCTGCTCTCCTCTCTACATATACCCAACATGCCGGCACAGTTAAGCCTCACTCAACTCTGTGCAGCAGCCCCTCCTTCTGGTTCTCACCCTAGGTCACCGTCCACCTTGCCGAGATGGTTACCGGGTCGCCTCCTTCTGGGTCTTACTTCTCTTAATGCTTTACCTCCATTTAGCTCTGCACGAATATTCACACTAATCTTCTTCACCTACACACGTGGTCAAAACCCAAATTTCCTTATAAAATGATGTCCAAGGTCCTTCTAAGTGAGAGAGGGTGGGCTTGTCTGTCCTCTCTCCTTTGTACAATCTGCCCCCACGGCATGGCTACTGTCCCTCCTACCTGCTGTCCTCCCTGCCTGCAGTGCCTTCCACAGACTCCATTTCCCATCCCTTCAAGGTCCTACAGGTGCTGCCTCCTACTGAAGCTTTAGGCAATGACTGCATGTGGGTGTGACATGACTGTCAGATCCTAGTAACAGAAGCATAGGTCTTTCAGACATTACAACAACACTCAGAATCCACCCCCCACCCCCAATATTAATACAATGTTCTTGGAAATGGGCTGAAATTATGTTTAAGAAAAACAACAAAACTGCAGGGATGATGTGCATGTACTTTCAGACGTAGAAGACAGAGATGATGATTGGGAGAAAAAAGGTTCTTGTCATATATATCATAGGTCAAATTTAATATTGTTGGAAAGTGATACTGCACAATTCCCATGGGAGTACGTCCTTATGGACTCTTTCTCATCCAGTTCAACCCTCTGGGGAGATACAAAAATGAGAATACATCATTAAATAAACATAAAACACTAATATTTCACAATCGTATAGCACTTTAATGTCAACATTTGTCCTTTGTGATGTAACTCAAATTTTCATGGTCTTTTAGAAAAGCTGCCCTGGAGTTATAACCAGTTTTTCTCAGTATTTTCTAATAGGACCTTATTTGTCATGTTATCATGTCTCTTCCCCTTCGAGCAGTGTTGTTGACATTGAAGGGCTCCACGCACCACACGGTGGGAAGACAGTAGTTCCTGTGAGCCTCCCTACACCTGTGTCAGAAGCACAAGGACTCAGGTCCAGAGAAGTGGCATTAGCTCCCTGAGGCACACAGCTGTCCTTCTAGGCTTACTTTATCCTGGTCATGTCTTCTTCCTCTTGTCCATGAACATGTCCTCTTTTCTGTTTTTATCGCTAAGAACAAAATTGTCTTATTCTACATCATGTCTACTTTGACAATCCACAATACATCTCTCTGTGATAGTGATAAGTGCATACCGTTGACTGTTGGGGAGCAGACCGGTTGGGGCAACTTTAGACAGAAGGATTGGAGAAAGAAAAGTCAGCAAAAGGTCTTGAAAGAGTCGTGTCCCAGGCAGAGAAAATAACTCTAGCAATAAAAGAACAAAAAGACAGGCTGGAGTGAGGGGAACCTGACTCACTCATTGTTCTGAGTGATCTTGCTCTTCCCGAGGGAAGCCTGCACCTCCTTGCCTGTGGCGTATTGCTTGCAGGACCGCTGGAGAAGGAGGTTTCCCAGCTGAACATTTCTGTGGCCAAGGCAATCCAATTCACTTTTCAGAATCATGCTGCCCTCCTCAAAAACCAGAGGAATTTTGTATTACAGTGATTCTCCACATCTTGGCAAACCAAAAACAAAACAAAACTCGGCCGTATTGATAACATGTTCTCACAGAAAATTTCTTCTCCATCTTTAAAGGGTCATGTAGTAAATAATCACTTATAGATGTAGAACAAAGGAACATTCCTTCAGGACATTGGAAGAGTGTGGACATCAGACCATGGCAGTGAGGACACCCCCGTGTGGTCTGAGAGCCCTGCAGAAACAGGATGGTGGTAGGTCGAAACACAGCAGGCAGCTATGGTGGAACTCTGCTCCTGGACACTCTGAGCGGTTCCCGTTGGCCCATTCTCTACCATGACCATCAACACTGAGAAGCTCATAGACTAAATGGATTCCCATTGTATAAACTCTGCCAATTACACCAGACATCCTCTTGGAAGGGCACATAGAACTTCCAAAGGTTATGGGCTAGAATTGGACTTTAAGCAAACCAAGTTGGGAGTGTTAAAAGTTTGTAGCCTTGATCATTTTGGGTCTATGCACCTAAAAATATTCTTGAGCAAAATATTATACATCAAGACAAGAGAGACATTAAAACATTTGAAAGGCCGAATCAAGGTGCGCAGTCTAGACTCTGTGGCCCTGTAGCAGGTGCCTCCAGTGTGCTCAGATCCCTTTTTCGGCTCTGGGCACCATCCCTGGCTTCTGTGGGGGCTGCTTCTAGTGCCTCCTGGGCTTTCTTCAGCAGACTGCCCTCGGGCTACCGGACCCAGTGTCCCACTGGAAGCATAGAGGGGACATGCCTGGGAGTTGACCTCCCCAGGTGGTCCCTGCCAATGCCTGACTCCAGCAGGAGAATGAAAGTCCAGCTCCTTGCTTCAGGAGCAAATTCAGCAAACTGAGTCTGCCTCTCCTCCCAGCTCCCCACGTGTCCCCCAACCCTCAATCTTTGCCTGAATCTTGCTTGGCTCCTTCCCTTACACCCATCCCTCCCCAACTCCTTTACCAATTTATTCTTAGAACCAATCCTTAATAAATCTCTTGCACATGAAACCTTGGCTCAGTGTGTCTGCTTTGGGAGAAGCTGCCCCAAGACAAGCCCCACAGGGCAGGACCAGGACCAGTGTGGGGGAGCTGTAAGAAAGTAGAGTGTGTTTGACTCAATATGATGAACTATCTTCCTCATGGACAAGTTGATGAAAAGACTAGAGTTTTCTCTATCACGAGAGGCATTCAAGACACTAGTAAGGGACTACCCAGTCCGCTATGATTGAATCAAACATAAAATAGTTATTTCAGAGGATTTCTCACTTGACGATGGGCACTTCCTTGGGCGACTTTGGTCGTGGTGGGTAAATGGTCCCCTACTCAGGCATAAACATATTCTTGACAGACTTCTCAGCTTTTGTAAGAGAATATCAACCAGAGATATCAGATAGAGCTCTTGCATCTGAAAGGGTTGGATTAGATGCCCTCAGGGTCTCTCCCTTTCCCTGGGAGACAAGCTTGCATGATCTCTAGCCTTGTGAAACATAACACGTCACCCTGACTCACAAATTCCCCTTCAGAGGAGGATTCTGATTACACATGGAGAACCCACCAGCAGGTGTTCTTGATCACGAGGAGGAACCTTGATCCTCCCAGTAATGCTGAGCTATGAGAAATGAGAGCTTTTCCAATGTTCTCAGATAGCGTATCTTTCTTGTCAATTGCCCCTGCATGGGTGCATGGAAAGGAGCTAGGGGATCCCCAGCACCTGCTGAGGCCTGAGCCAGGCTGGGCTCGCCAACCGTGCCTGTGGGCAACACATGGGTGGCTCAGAGCAATAAGTAATAGCTCTGTGTCATAGCTAATTGAGGCTGGGATAGAACACACAAGTTCTGACAACGGAGCTATGCAAATTGGAAAATACCTCACCAATTAATTCTCCTTTACTCTTTGCATTTCATGGAATGCAGGAAGCTAAAACACCATGTGATCACTGAATCACAGCACTGAAAGAGATTGCCCAGACCACAGCTGGCCACAATCGAACTGCTCTATGCAGTGCTACCTGTATGTAACCAAATCATTCAGCAAGAGCTGCCCAGGTAGGTTTCAGAACCAAGCCTCTACCCCAAGACAGATGGTGTAAAACTTCAAGGCAAAATTTACTGCAATAATTAAAGACATGATAGCTCCATTTACCATTACTTAGATTATCAAAGACCTCAATGTCTTCCTTTTCAGAGCCAAAGGTGCAAGAAATTACAGTGTAGAAAAAGTTCCCTCTGCTTGTGCAATATTTTTTCTCATGACAACACTTTGTGTATAAGGCTATTCTGAGTAAAAGCTGTTCCAGATGAGACTTTGGAAAGAATAGAAATGTTTGCAGAAATTCTCTGATTGAGTTAGCGGGTAATGAGAAAAACTGTACTGTTTTTGGTGGAGATGATACAAATAGACATTTGGTGGTTGTTTGCATAAAGGTGCAATGCTCATCCAAAGTTGAAGCAGAGAACCAAAGATTCCATGGAAGGTGTTGCTGTCCTCCCTGTGTTCTGCCTCATGCTGCTCAGACAACATTTGGTGTTCTTTCTACTGAGATCAAAGTCACCGTCAGGAAAACTTTCTCTCATCTCAGCATTTATACTCTTGGAACTGAGCAATTAAAGGACTCCATGACTTTGTTGGCATTTAGTGTTCAGTTCTCTCTCACTGAACAACCCTTTGGCTATTTAACGAATTCACCGGAGAGAATCTTCAGTTTATTTGAAGCAGCGAAATAATACTTTAATTCTGAAAAAAAGTCCTAAAATTCATGTTGACTTTTAAAAATAACGCATTGAGTGGAGGCTTCTCCTTTCTTGTTCATAGTTTTCAAGATTTCTTCAGCAACAGGATTATGCAAATCTAAAGAAAAATAAATAGCTTTGTTATACTTAAAGGGAAACTGTTGAATGCATTAAAGATAGAATTGAACAAAAATGCATCCCCTTAAGTGTCACGGTTATTATTAAAAGGGACAGCTTTACTTATAAACAGAAAAAGAAATTCTGACTCGAAATAGATCATTATTGTGGCACTTGCCATGACAATCTTTGAAATGGATTTCACCCTTCGAGGATTCTCCTCTCTCACATGGATGTTACTGAACACCCTTCCCACACAGGGACAGGTAGAACATCACTGTAGTGCTGAAGAGGAAGGAATAAAAATGGACACCGATACTCTTTTGTGTGTGTCGGTGAACAACATTTGTCAAAGTCGCGGAGCAAGGCATGCCATGGGATCCGGCAGAATGGAAGAGCGAGCTACACCGGAGACGGCGGTTTATGCGCCTCCAGAAATCAAATCCAGTGGGCGGTTCTCAGAGTTGCCCACTCTCTGCCCGGACATGGTCAGTAGACCAGCTCATGACGCTAATGCTGATCGTGTGTTCTCACCAACTCCTGGTCAGCGGGCACAGGGAAGAAACAGGGGCATGCGGCCACTGTTGAAGGTGCATCCCAAGGGAAACGGAAAATGGCCATAACTGCAAGGAAGTTTATAATCATAAAAACGAAGGTCAGGGCCAGCCCTCTGGCACAGTGGTTAAGTTGCGCACTCTGCTTCCGTGGCCTGGGGTTCCTGGGTTCGGATCCCGGGCACAGACCTGCACATTGCTTGTCAAACCATGCTGTGGTGGCGTCCCACATACAAAATAGAGGAGGACTGGCACAGATGTTAGTTCAGAGACAATCTTCCTTAAGCAAAAAGAGGAAGATTGGCAATAGGTGTTAGCTCAAGGCCAATCTTCCTCACCAAAAAAAAAAAAAAAAAAGAACAGCTAAGAAGAGCCAAGTCATGAGGGAAATAGAATAAAAGAGGTATGTAACTGAGACATGTACAATTTATTTCAGGTAAATGAAAAGTAATTTTTAGTATAAGTACGCCCCATGCAATATTTTCCTTTTATCTCCATGTACACATGCATAGGTAATTAGAAATAATTCAAATTTAATTGGCTCACCTCTACCATGAACGGCAGTGCATGGAACTGGAGTGTGAAGGCTCAGTCCCCAGGCCAGCGTCTCACAAGCTGGGGGCCCTTTGGCAAAGCTCTCATCCTCTCTGATTTCATTCCTCATTTAAAGAATAAGGGCAGACATTCATTTAATAGGATTGTCATGTTGGTTAAATGAGAATGTTTATGAGAACTTTGTATAGACAGTGAAATTACATGTAAGCGCACGCAAACGAGTGAATGTAAGAGGAAGTTAGTTACTTGGTCCCTCCTCCTTGTTTCTATGGCCCTTAAAAGTCTGTTATTATCTAACACATTCCTAACGTCTCGACTTATTTGCCCTAAGTGTTCCTTCAGCTCTATCGATGTCTACTTCACAATCATTTTTTAGATTTATTCCTTGTATTTTCCTCATATCCCATTTCAAATCCATTCAATGTATTTCCGAGGGAACCATCCTCATCAAGGTAACCCTTGGCATTTCAGATCTTCCTCAGGCTCCTGAATGGAGAGGCCATCTCCCTGGTGTGTGGATCCCCTGGCCCCACAGAGGTGCGCGCTGAGGAAGCCACACATGCCCTGAGCAACAGCCTTCAGGGCGGTTGGGACTGGACCCCACCCATCCCCAGGCTCCTGTCCCATCCTCAGCTAGGTTCCTGGGGGCACCTAGCTCCCCAGGGAATCTTCATCCAGGATCAGAAGGCTGGCGCCAGGACCAGGAGCCCTGCACCCCCAGGTAGGGCTCCTCCCCTCTCATCAAAGGTAAGAGGGGGTCCCAGAAGCTGCCCACCTACCCCCAGCCCCTCACATCTGGGATTTGCTGGGGCTCACATCTGTACCATGTCCATCTCACAAAAGACCCCAAACTCAGCTCCCACTGCCGTCCCCTCTGTGCCTGTAGTTCACACCCCTTCCCTAGCACCCCCCCCACACCTCACAGGCCCCTGCACTGTCTCCTGGGAGCACTTCTGCAGTAGCTGTGTAACAGACCCCGACTTTGCCCAGGTCTGTTCTCCTCACAGCAGCACAGTGCCGTTTCACCAGGAGCCGGGTGGCCACTCCTCTTGCAACGCACCTCCTGTAGGCTCCAGCCTCAGCCCCACATGCCTGCCGCTGTGGCCTCCTCGTGCTCCTCATGCTCGTCTAGGCTCTTTCTGGTCCCTCTGCCCGGGACTCCGTCCCACAGTGCTTTTCACCCACCTGGCTCCCTTTCTCGCCTCCTGCAAGTGTCTGCCCCCAAACTAGGCTTTTTAGGAGGACCAAGAGGGCCTCTGTCCAGCAATTGTGCCTCGTGCACCCCACTCCCCCACTCACACTTCTGTTTGGTTCAGTTTTCTTTTCACCACAGTGCTCAGTACCTGCCAACTTCTCTGTGATTCATTCCTGTATCATGTTTGTGGTTTTTTTGGTTTTCTTTCCCTGTTAGAATCTAATCTCTGTAAAAGCAGGGATCTCTTCTTCAATGGTGTGTCCTAGTTGCCCCAACAGAGGCCTCAGTAAAAACGTGTTGAATGGATCAGTCGACACCATAGGAGGGATGTGAGTGCAGGCTCCAAGGACGTGTGAACTCAGCCCTGTGGATGAGTTGGACTTGCCATGTGGGATGGCAACCCTGCAGTCCACAGACTCTGCAGCAGTATTTCTGGGTGATGCTTGCTGTTACACACCTGGGGAGATATTAACAATAGCAATGAGGGGCTTCCAAGCCACTCTGCTGCCCCACGAAGGTGAAACACGATTGCTGAACACTCGTGCGCCAAACACATAAGCAGCCACCCAGCATCTCCTTGTCATAAATGTGCTCTTTTGACCTTTGTCTCTCTCCTTCCTCACCTGTCTGAAATATCTAAATGTTTTAGCATAACAGCTGAAAAATATATCAGGTGTAAAAAAATCCCTTTCCTCTAATTGCTCACAAATCTACTTCCTGGGGAAGGGAGTACGTACATTTTCATAGTATTGGTTTTCTTTTTTTTTTCTTTATTAGAAATGCATAATTGGTTGAATAAACTAGAAAGAATTCTCAAACACTTGCCCACGTCAAGAAACAAAGTTGAATTATACTGTTTTTTTCCAAAGTTTGCAGAAAGTTTAATTACTTTAAAAAATTAAATAAAATCTGGTTTCTGGCCAAGAGAGGAAGCGGAAATGTTAAACCTCCCCCAGAAGAGCATATTTGGCTGTAACTTGGTGTAGCAGAGCCAGAAATTCCACAAGAAAGACTGTTTTCATTGCCCTCCCAGCTTGGTCCAGACTGAAAACAGCCTGATTATGATTTTAAATCTGGGTGACATACATGCCAGCTTAACCCCTAGCCATCAGCATGTTGCACTCCATGCTGCCTCCTCTTTTCATATGTCTGTAAGGGAGATGCCAGGAGTATCTGTCAGACAGCCATTTAAGCAGCTCAGAACCCTGATTCTCATAATAGTGTATGAATTAATCCCAAGTATAAAACGTGGCTAGCCTGACATTTTTGAACAAACTGTGGAAATGGAGACCATGGAAAACAAGATGGGTTATTATTATTGCCCAAGAAAATACCCCCTTTTCCTTTCAACCTTGATGTTCTAAGAGCTCTGAGAAGAAGTCCACAGTTGTGCTGGGTAGAAGAGATCAGAAAGAAGTCCAAACAGGGAGGCGCAGACACAAAGGGAGCTTTGGTAATTGGGGAACACATCCTGAGATCCAGTCAAAGCAAACTGGTCTCTCTGCAGAAGTTCAGATGGACTCCAGCCATGGGGCAAAATGGGCAAGAGTCAGATTCTTGGTAGATTGGCTGAGTAGTGCCAGAGGAGGAAGAAGATGGTGGCAGATCCCAGATGAAGGGCCTTGACCCAATGGGAAGGGTGAGCAGGGAAAGGCTCCTACTGAGCCCAGCAGCTTGGGGGAGCCTGGGAGAGCAGAATCACTCGAGGTTATGGCTGGCAAGCAGTGCTGGACACCACCGACTGCTCTCATCAATTCCACTGACAAAGCATGGGCCATTCCCTTTGTGAACACATTTTGAACCCATCCACATCTTTCATACCCTGGTCTAGGTGCTCCTGTTCTCTTGTCTGAACAATTAGCCTCTGAATGGGTCCTCCTGACTTCAGATGCCCCCTCCCAGCTTCCAGTCTTCCCTAAACTCGGCTGTGAATTCAGGAGTTCTCAGAATCACCTGCATTGAGTCATAGCAGGGCTGGCCGAAACCAGATTGCTGGGAGCACCTCCAGAGTTTCAGATTCCAGGCTTGGGGAGGGGCCTGAGAATTTGTATTTCCAAAATGTTCCTGGGTGAAGCTGCTGCTCCTGGTCTGGAGACCACACTTTTAGGACCGCTGAAGAAAGGCTAAGATGCCAGGGCATTGGGCCCTTGGAAAGCCAAACAATCAGAACAGAATGCAGAGAAAATAGCACAAGGTCCTCAGGATGCACATACCCAAAGCACATCGTAGAGCAAAGAGCCCAGCAATGCCTCCTGAGAGCTCATGTGATGGAGTGCTAATGGGACTGATCGAAATAGAACCAGCCCCAGACAAACCCACTTATGAGGAAACAGTGGGGTGGGAGGGTTTATGAAATGGATGGGTTGTAAGGAAATGTAATCACTCATCCTATCCCTGGCTTTTGAGGGAGACAGCAGGGGATGCATTGGGAGAGGAAAGCCTTGGTGCTGTGGCCCAGGCTTCATGAAGACTCAGCTCATTCCACCCGGTCTGTGGGCGTCCTTCCCTCCAGCCTGAGGTCTGTGCTTATTCTGCACCATGATTTACTCTTGTCTCTCTCCCTCCTCGGACTTTGAGTCTGTGAGAGCAGAGACTGAGTCATATTCAGCTGAAATCTCTGGTCCTTCGTCATAGAAGAGGCATACGATGTAAAAGTGGATGGACGCAATGATGAGGTGGCCACATGGTCACCATACCAAGGGTTATGAGCTGGATTTCTTCATTCAGTCAACAAATACCTACTGCGCTTCTACAATATTCCAGCTGTCTTATCCTAAGTGCTGGGAAAAAACGGTGAACAAACCAGTGGGGGCTCAGGGCCAACTAGATTTTGATGAAAAGGAGGTCACTGAATGTCCACCTGTTTGAAATGATTGGCAGTAACGGAAGAAGGGGCATAGGGTGTGAGCGTCGGGGCCAGCAGGTGGAGGTGAAAGGAGAAAACCACTGATGGGTGTGAAAGCCGCGAATAAGAGCCAATCCCCAGGCACGAGAGGAGGGTGTGGGACAGGTCTTCGAGGCTCCGACTCCAGAAGGGCAACTGTGCGACTGAAACAGAAAGCAGCTGAGTGTGTCTGCCACAAAAACACAGAGAAAGGAAGAAAGGGCCTGCGAGGAGGTGGGGGGACGATGAGCTCTCCTCAGCTGGTCTGTGGTGCTGGAGGAACCACTGGGTCCCACTGGGGATTAACTAGGATGTGGTGTTGCTCAGCTGGCAGGGACATGAGAGACAGAGTCTGTCTGCTGCCTGGCCACCGTCACCCCCAAGCCAACAGAGAGTGGGACCCCAGTGAGGACAAGGATGCTGTGCTCTGACCCCACGGGGAAGAGACAGACAAAAGCAGACAAAATCGTCTTTGTGAGTGGAATGCCTGCTCTTGGCACATGTCCTCAGAGTTATTTCTAAGCTGGGCCACTTCTTATCAGGTGCAGACCCAGGGATTCCCTCTAAACAAGATGCTAAGCTCATTCTTCTAAGTCGTTCTAAGTCATGTATGCATTTTTCTAAGCCAGAGCTTCCTCAGAATATCCCGCACCCCCGGGATTAATAACCGTGGAACTTCAGAGTAATTAGAGATTTGAGTCCTGGGCTTAAATGTGAGCAGCCCAGCATCACGTCCAAGCCTTTGGTGGTCCTGCCCAGGCCCGGCTCCTGCCTCAGCCTCCCCTCACTCCCCAGGCTGACTGATCTAGTCTCTACCCCAGGAGACAAAATGTTCGGTATTATTCTTTCTACATGTGTCTGTGCATCTGCACACTTCTATCACTCTTGCTATTGTGTCCCCTCTGCCTGACCTTGTCTGGCATATAGTAGCTGTTCAAAAAATATTTAAGGAAAATGAAAGGAGGGAGGGAGGGCAAGTTCACCAGCATCAAAGACTTTAAAACAAAGTCAGGAGGAGAACTTGGTGGGGGGTAGTATGAGGATTCCAGGATTGGACAGAAGGCTTACTTACAAGACATATAAGTTCCTTCCAGCCTAATTTTTCGTATTTTTGATGTTAAGCCCTAACTAGGGCTTGAATGCTTTTCTGGGACTCTTCATGGGGAATTGCCTGCAGATTTGTTGGCATGTGAGATCCAGCCGACTTGACATACCCAGGCCTCCTGGTTGTCACCTTGCTTAGCCTTCCTAGTGGCCCTAGAGGTTTAGTGTCCCCACTGTGATGATGAGGAAACAAGGCTCTGAGATTTAGGTGAGGGTGCCCAGCGTTGCAGCGGAGGGCAGAACCAGAGCTGAGCACGGTCCACCCCTCGGGGTCCAGGACTACTTCAGTGCCTGTGATGTGTCAGGGGTCCCCTTCTGAGGCTGGGCTTAACTTTGCAAAAAGAGTGAATTATGTTCAGAACAAACTGAGGGAAAATAAAATTAAATTGTTCCTGTTACATGATAGCACATGATACCTTCACACTAGTGTGTATATCACCTTGGCCTTTGCCTAAACCACTTCCCAGGACCAAGATCCTGACCCTGGGACCTTCACACCCCACCCGGCTTCCCCAGAAGCTCCACTAATTCCAGGTCCGGGCCATCAGAACATCTCGATTCTCCTGGCCAAAGGCTCCCTCCCCCAGGGCCTCGTCAGTCAGGGGAGCCTGCAGGAGGCTCCTCCCGAGCCTGAGAAATGAGTCATCCTCATGCAAGGGCGCTCATGGCCCCCTTGCCAAGGGGCAGGCTGGGGCAGGACTGGATTGTACCTGCCTTGTCAACCATGGTCTTAGAGGAAGAGTCTTTAGATGGCTATTTCAGCACACCACAGATTAACCAAAATTTAATGGAATCAGCCCAGTTTCAGATAACTAAGAAGACAAATTTGAAGAAACAGAGTAACTACTTTGCATCATGCTGCCATCTTTCACAGATACGGGATACTGAAGAAGGGAAAGACCTAAAATTGGTCTCTTGCTCTAATCCTTCATTCTAGCTCACAGATTGAATGGCCAGAACGTGCTGTTACTGCCTTGATTCCAACTCTGGGACAAAGTGCCCTCCTCCTTGATCCTTTCAGATAGTGTTTTAGTTGTGTTGGGGCCCAGGACAGGCTACCTCAAGAAGTTCCACAATGGCATATTCACTATTTTGAGTTAAAGCTACTTATAAAGCAAAAAGGGCTTTCTGACCCTCCTGTCTGTTCCCCCTTAAAGCAGGAAATAAATCTCCCACGAGAAAGGTGCTCTCCCTGCATCCTTATTACCAGAGCTGGAGGATTCAAGACTGAGAACCTGCATAAACAAACCTTGCTAATTATTGTCAATGCAAATAATCCATAATCAATCTATAAATCAAAATTGGGGTGAGTTTATTATGAGCCAAATTTGAGGACCATATAGCCTGGGGCCTTCCTTCCCCAAGGAAGGAAGGGCACCAAAGAATTGGGGTGTACAGAGTGGTTATATACCATCAAAGAGTATGTATCACATATGATTGCAATGTCCCTTTTACAAAAGTCACTGTCGGCACAGCGATTGATGGACACAGCAGGTATCAGGTCTGCTGTCTCGTTGGCCACAGCAGGTAGTAGATCTGTTGTCTCGAGTTCAGTGGTCACAGGATAAGTGCAGCAATCAAATCCTAGCCTGGGGAGAAATGTTTATCCTTAAGGAAATGCCAATGTGAGATAAGTTGTATCCTTATCTTAAGGGCATTTGTTCTTGTCTTTGGACATGTTAAATTCTTAAAGCAGATATACAATGCATGTTCAAAGGCCACATCAGTCCCTTTTGGAAAAACAAGCTCAGACCAAATTAGTTTTACACCAAATGTCTTCCTCATATGATCCAATATATCCCATTCCTTGCCATTTATTTATCATTATGTACCCCAAACCTAAGTTTCTTTGTCCTGTCCTTGTGTAAAAGATATATATCCTGTCTGCTTTGTTTACTCTCCGAGCATCAGCTCTATTATTCTCCCATTGCCTGTAATTTAATTGGATTTTTCTTCTGTTAATCTGGTCATGTGTCAATTCCACTGTTAGTCTAGCTACAAGAACACAAGAAGGGAAGAAAGGGGATTTTCCCCACCCCAACAGGTGTCTAAGTTGAAACTAAATTTAGTTTTGTATTGTGTCTCTAATTGTTTTTACCCAATTCTTGGCAATCAACCTCTACCCTGTTCCTTAGAGGTGAGGGATGGCAGAACATTTTTTTAAAAACTTCAATGTTGTAGTCTCTCAGATACTAAATACATAAAGTGAATACAATGGGAGGGCATAGGTTTCAAAATTAATTTTAACAGTTGTGCTGGTAATGGAGCCTTGACACTTGGTGAATTTAGTTCACATTTGATGCATCAGATCCGTCTACAGAGAGGCAGAGAAACCCTTGCACACATCACAGGAGTCTCGTCAGTGATTTGCTGCCAAGTCAAGGCCAAATTCAGATGAAATCACAGTGAACCAGAGGTCAAAGATTTGGCTTCTAGACCAGTGCTGTCAGTAGCTCCCCTGTGACTTTCCTGTCTGTACATTGAGGGCCTGGAGACCCTGGCCACAGCTAGCAATCCACAGTAGTTATTTAGGCAGAATCTGTGTGGTGTTCTGTGTAGCTATGATATTGTGATTTATAATAAGAAGTATATATTTGGTCTTTGTCCCAATTTCTGTCACAGAGGCCCTAAAACCCTTGGAATTTCCTAAGTGATGAGAGCCATAAAACTGTTTTTTGTTATGTGAATGAGGTGGCTTTTGGAAGCACCTAAGAATGGGGCTGGTTGCCCGGGGAACAAACCCCATGATTAGAGGGTTGAAACTTTTAGTTCCACCCTCACTCCACCCTCTACCCCCCACCTCTGACCTCCAGGGAGCCAGGCTAGAGATTGAATCAGTCACCAATGACCAATGATTTCATCAGTCATTCCTATGTAATGAAGCCTCCATAAAACCCCAAAAAGACAGGATTGGAGAGCTTTCAGGTTGATGAACACGTGGAGATTCAAGGAGAGTGGCACCTGGAGAGCGCATGGAATCTCCGTACCCTTTCCGCATACCTTGCCCTACGCATCTCCATCATCTGGCTGTTCCTGGGTTATATCCTTTTATAGTAAACTGGTAATTTAGTAAATAAAATGTTTCTCTGAGTTCTGAGAGCCACTCTAGCAAATTAATCGAACCCAAGGAGGAGATCATAGGAACCTCTGACCTATAGATGGTAGGTCAGAAGCACAGGTGACAACCTGGACTTGAGAATGTCATCTGAAGTGGAGAGGGAGAGGGTCTTCTGGGACAGAGTCCTTAACCTGTGGGCTCTGATACTATCTCCAGGTAGATGATGTCAGAATTGAATCATAGGACACCCAGCTGGTGTTGGAGAATTTCCTGAATGTGTGGGGAAACCCACTCCCACCACACGAAGAAATTGGGTGCAGAACCTTCTGGTTCTGGTAGCATTCTGTGTGGCATTCACTGTAGTGTTCTGTATAGTGTTCTGTGCTTTGGAGAAAAGGGCCAATGTATGTTCAACACCTTTGAGGAGCAATAACAGCATTTCCTCTATTTCCAAACAAGGAAACTAAGGCACAGAGTGACACAGTAACCACTGTCCCCTCTGGCTAGTGAACTGTTCTCCAATATAACCAGGGGATGGTCAAAGCTTGGACTGTGAGAAAGAGCAGTGTTATTGGAAAAATACCAGCTAACTGGAAGAGGTCCCCAGAAACCCACTGTGATGAGTAATTTATGTGTCAGCATGGCTGGACCACAGATATGTGGTCAAACAGGACTCTGGATGTTTCTGTGAGAGTGTTTTTGGATAAAATTAAGATTTAAATCAATAGACGTAGTAAAGCAGATGGCCCTCCCTCTGTGAGTAGGCCTCATCTAATCATTTGAAGGCCTGAATAGAACAAAAACCGATGTCCCCTGAGCAAGAGAGAATTCTTCAGCAGATGGCCTTCAGACTTGAACTGCAACATCAGCCCTCCTCGGTCTCCAGCCTGCTGGCCCGTCCTGCAGATTTTGGACTTGCCAGCCTCCACAATCAAATGAGTTAATTCCTTAAAATAAATCACCCTGACTAATAGGCCCAGTCAGTAATCCGCTCATCCTAGACCTGATTGAATGCACAGAGAATTTACCAGCAAGTTTACCTAAGAATATACTGACCTAGAAATAAGGCAGAAATAGCCAATGATGCTCCTGACTTGATCTTGACTCCTTGGGATGTGAATGGTTCCCAAGGTCCCTCGTCAAAGGCGAGCACCAAGTTAAAGACATTTACATTTGGTGCAAGCTAATCTGCTGATGTGGAAGCCCTGCCCTCATACCACAATTGATGGAGTTGACCCTCCTACTTGTTGGTCCCAGACAGTGGAGCTGCGACTGAAGCCAGAAGTGAGCCCATCAGCCAGGAGTGTAGGAAGCAGGACAAATCCCAGTCTGTCCCACTTACGTTTCTGATGGGGCATCAAGTTCAAGGAAGGAAGGGCAACTTCACAGTGAGGATGAGGCCTCAGCACTGGCACCTCAGACAAGGAATCTCTCCTTTACTGCGGTCCAGCAAGGTGTGATGCCAATTCCCCCTAGTGTTTGATTCAAATCTTACAAAGTGCTCTTGAATACTCATTGGAAGAGATAAAGGAAATAATCAGCAATCATGTATTAAGCATCTCCTGTGTTCATAGCACTGTGCTATGTCCAAGGAATAACAGCACTAACTTTCATGTTGAGTTTCTCATGTAGTTTACACTTGATAAGAACAGCACCACTCTGATAATCAAGGATAGAATCACATTTTATAGATAATTTCACTGAGTTTGAAAGTGTTCAAATTGATCTGTGCAATGTGAGAAGCTGGAACTTGAATCCAGGTGATCTCTCCTTCCTAACCCTGAAATTTTTATGAACACAGACTTGTCTTAGATAGAGGGAGCATCACAAACTTCCTCTGCATATTCATGAACTCAAATTCATCATTGCGGGATCCCAAAATGCCTCCAGCCTCTTTACTGGCCTGCAGCTTGGGAAATGTTTTTACATTACCTATTTGAAGAAAAATTCTGCAAGCGAGTTTATTTCTGTAAAAACTTACATTGTCCTTATAATCCATAAGAAATATATCAGTCAGGAGAAAAAGACAGAATAAAAGCAAGTTAGTAATCATTGTTTTCTTCTCAAATGGCAAACTGCAACTAAGATTAAGTCTGGTTTCCCCTCACTGCAGCCCTTCAAAACCTGTGACATATGTGCACTTTCTACAGTTGAATTGATCGTGAGGGCAGTTCTTTGTCTTCTCCACCGGCTAACCTCATATAGTCCTGTGAGAGTGAGGAGCAAGATTTGCACATTGAAATGCATCCAGACATCTCAGTTGTTCATTTGGAATATCCCCAGGTCAGTCACCTAAGTGTGAAAGCATTCCTGAGTGAGCTCTGTGTGCTGGCCATGCTCCAGGCACTGGGACGGGACCATCACAAGAACAGAATGGGGGTCAGCGCTCTCTTCTTATTGGGAGAGACAGGTAATAAACGCATAAACAAGACACTCTCAGGTAGTTGTGACTGCAGTCTCAGGCGGTCACTAAGGGCTGCTTTAAATGAGGGGGCAGAGAGGCCCATTGAAGAGATGGCATTTGAGCTGAGATCTTAATGAAGAACCAGCCCACTAACCACTGTGCAAAGACACCAGGAAGAGCACGGCGTAGAGCAGACAGTGGTGCACCCCCTGAAGCAGGGACACCTGCACAGAGGAGCAGAAGGAGGCCAGTGCAGCTAGGACGCCATGATCACCTAGGAGGGTCTGAGAGGCAGCAAGGGTGGACCCCGGGAGACCAGGCTGCAGAAGGAGCTGCTGTCCTGCTCTCAGCACAAGGGGCTGGATGCTGACGAGTGGCCTGATCTGCCTCATGTGGCTGCTGTGTGAAGAACTGATTGTGCAAGGACAAAGTGGAAATAGGGACAAATCTTCAAGGTTGACGATTTACTTTCCAGTCATTAAGAAAATATCGGCTCATTTCTTAGCACCCATCAGACAGATGACATGAATACACCCCCAAGCATTTTGGGAGTTCGGATTTGAAAGTCAGAGAACACTGCCCAGGAGAGGTGATCCCAGGGCTCCAGTAGAATGAGTAAGGAATGAAACAAAGTGACACGCATTCCACACAGAAGGAATGGCAAGTGCAAAGGCCTGGGTGCACAGTGGGGATAGGAAGGAGGATGAGAAATGAGGCTCTGTAAGAAAGGAGGTGCCAGCCTGAGATGGCATAAGGACCTTCCCTGGCACAGTGCAGGATGTGGAATTCATCCTCCAATTTGTCAGCAGCATAAAATGGTTGTCAGATTGCATTTTAGAAAGGTCACTCGGATAATAAGGTGACATTTATGCCAGCCACTTGCCAGCACTGTGCTAAGTAATCAAAACACAGAGCTGAATAAGGCTGATTTTTCCCTGAATGAATTCAGCATCCAGTGACTAGATGCAAACACACACATCACCTGAGCATGGCTGTCCACATAGTGGAGACCCCATGATAGTGGAACAACGCTTCTGACCTGAAGGTCTTAGAAGAGGTTTCAGAGAAAGTAGAATCCAGGTCCTACCATGATGGCTGGGCTGCAGGGGGAGACCATAGGAGGCAGCCAATCAGGATGAAAAAGGCTCCACGGTGAGAAAGTAGTGCATGGTCGGGGCCAGAAGTTCGAGGTGACTTTAGACAGGAAGTCAAGGAGGGGAAGAGATGCCGCTACATTGAGCTCTAGTGGAGTTTCCATCTATCCATCCATGCATCCATCCATCCATCCCTCCATCCATCCATGCATCCATCCATCCATCCCTCCATCCATCCATCCATCCCTCCATCCATTCATGCATCCATCCATCCCTCCATCCATCCATGCATCCATCCATCCATCCATCCCTCCATCCATTCATGCATCCATCCATCCATCCCTCCATCCATCCATGCATCCATCCATCCATCCATCCCTCCATCCATCCATGTATCCATCCATCCATCCATCCATCCATCCATCTGTCCATCCATTTCTTTGATTCTTATCTTTTCTTTATCAACTACATACCAGGCCCTGGGGATTCTTAGGGGAAGAAGACAGACAAGACCACAGACCTCAATGTGTACTGTGTCAAGACCACGCTATGCAGGACCTGGCCATTGTGGACTCTGCCAGAGACTAGGGTCCTTAGGAAGCATCTCCTATGTCATTTTTAGGTTCTCAGTGTTGAGCACAGTTTTATTCTATAAATAATGAGAAGACCACTTATTTCATAAATTATTGCCTTGAATCTGTTTATTATGCTTTTCCTTCTTCAAAGAAAATTCTTTTGAGCCTTAAAATTTTTAAATGTTTGATTATGGAAGCAAGTGTCCAGAAATAGACCTCCAATGACTATCTCTGAATTGTTAGCCAGGCCTGGCCTTTCTATATTACTTCAACATTTATCCGGTAGATGACATACCTCAAAATGCCAATAGCCACTTAAAAGAGGACTTTGGAAGCAGCCTGTTCCAGTCTAACACAAGACAAGGACGGACTCAGAGGAACTCACCGTTTTTCCAAACACATGTACAGGTTGGCTGGCTTTATTGGTGGCTTTCATCTGTTTAAGGAAACAAGGTAGAAAGTACATGATCCCTTTCATAACTAAAAAATACTAAAGTAATACAATGTATCTTAATCTGTTGAGAAGGTGGTACAAGTCAGAGTAGACAGAATATCAATTTCTGCCGTGTGGAAACCGTGTACTTTTTGAAATTTCCAAGTTAAAAAAAGCCTTGCAAATTTTGTGGGAAAAGGAGCAAATGTCACATTAATAGAAAAAATATTAAAGTCCAGAAAACACAGATGCATTTTAGGACTTTCAGGAATCATTTAAAGAAAATATATAAAATATACATCTCCACGCACCAGTCAAGGTAAACCAGTAATCAAGTTGATTGCTCACTTGGTTATAATAAATTTCATTTTACTCTAATCCTAAAAAATGCTGACATAAAAGTCCAAAACTCTTCTAGACAATCAAACATAAGTTTCTACAGAATTGAAATTCCATTTATATAAAAAAAGATAAGAAACACATGATTATCAAAGATTATCACTTCAGATACATTTAAGAATTTAATATTTTTTTTTAGAGTAGTTTTAGTTTTAAGATAAAATTGAGACAGGGACACAGATTTTCCATATGCTCCTTGCCCCAACACATGCAGAGCCTCTCCCGTTATCAACATCTCCCACCAGAGTGGTACATTTTTTCCAAAGATGAAGCTACACTGACACGTCATAATCACCCAAAGTTCATAGCTTACCTTAGAGTTCACTCTTGGTGTTGCACATTCCGTGGGTCTGAACAAATATATAAATGACATGTATCTACCATTACAATATCATACACAGTATTTTCACTACCCTGAAAATCCTCTGTGCTCTACCTATTCACCCGTCTCTCCCTCCAACCCCTGGCAACCATTGATTTTTTTATTGTCTTCATAGTTTTGCCTTTTCCTGCATAGTTGGAACCATGCAGTATGTTGTCTTTTCAGATTGGCTTCTTTCACTTAGTAATATGCATTTAAGTTTCCTCCATGCCTTTTTATGGCTTAATAGCCTATTTCTTTTTAGCACCAAATAATATTCCATTGTCTGGATGTACAATAGTTTATCCATTCACCTACTGAGGCACATCTTGCTTGTCTCCAAGTTTTGGCTGCTATAAACATACATGTGCAGATTGCTATGTGGACGTAAGTTCTCAGCTCCTTTGGGTAAATACCAAGAAGCACGATTGCTGGATCATATGGTAAGAATATGTTTAGTTTTATTAGAAACTGTCCAACTAACTTCCAAAGTGGCTGTACCATTTTGCATTCCCACCAGCAATGAATGAGAGTCCCTGTTGCTCCACATCCTCACCAGCATTTGGTGTTGTCAGTGTTCTGGATTTTAGCCATTCCAATATGTGTGAGGTGGTATCTTGTTGTTGTTTTAATTTGCATTTCCCTGATGACATGATGTGGAGCATCTTTCCATATGCTTATCTGTTATCTGTATATCTTCTTTGGTGAGGTGTCTGTTAAGGTCTTTGACCCATTTTTTTGAGTTGTTTGTATTCTTATTGTTGAGTTTTAAGAGGTCTTTGTATATTTTGAATAACACTCCATTATCAGACATGTCTCTTGCAAATATTTTCCTGCAGTCTGTAGCTTGTCTTCTAATTCTCTTGACATTGTTTTTCACAGAACAAAGTTTTTAATTTTATCAAGTCCAGCTTATCAATTATTTCTTTCATAGTATCTTTGATGTTGTATCTAAAAAGCCATCAGCATAGCTAAGTTCATCTAGGTTTTCTCCTATGTTATCTTCTAGGAGCTTTATATTTTTGCATTTATATTTAGGTCTATAGTCCATTTTGCGTTAATTTTTGTGAAGAGTGTAAGGTCTGTGTCTAAATTAATTTTTTATGCATGTGGATGTCCAGTTGTTCCAGAATCATTTGTTGAAGAGATTATCTTTGCTGCATTGAATTGCCTTTGCTCCTTTGTCAAAGATCAGTTGCCTACATTTATGGGGATCTATTTCTGGGCTTTCTATTCTGTTTTATTGATCTATTTCTCTACTCTTTCCCCAATATCACACTGTCTTTATTACTGTATATTTACAGTAAGTCTTGAAGTCAGGTAGCATGAGTCCTCAACTTTGTTCTTCTCCTTCAGTTTTGCATTGGCTGGATTTTTTGCCTCTCCATATAAACTTTAGAATCAGTTTGTCAATATCCATAAAATAACTTACTGGGATTTTGATTGGGATTGCATTGAATGCACAAAGTTGGGAAGAACTGACATCCTGACAATATAGAATCTTCCTTTTCATAAATCTGGGATATCTCTCCATTTTTTAAATTCTTTGATTTCATTCATCACAGTTTTGTAGTTTTCCTCATATAGATCTTGTACATAGTTTGTTAGATTTATATCTAAGTATTTCATTTTGGGGGTTGCTAATGTAAATAGGATTGTATATTTTATTTCAAGTTCAACTTGTTTATTGCTGGTATATGGAAAATCTATAGACTTTTGTATATTAACCTGCAGTCTTGCTATAATTGCTTATTGGTTCCAGGAGTTTTTTGTCATGTCTTTCAGATTTTCCACATAGGTGATCATGTCATCTGAGAATAAACACAGTTTGCTTTTTTCTTTCCAAATCTGTGTATCTATCATTTCCTCGTCTTGCCTTACTGTATTAGCTAGGACTTGCAATAGGATGTTGAAAAGTAGAGGTGAGAGGGGGCATTCTTTCCTTATTCTTGATCTTAGTGGGAAAGCTTCTAGTTTCTCACCATTAAGTATAATGTTAGCTGTAGGTTTCTTATAGATAATTTTGATCAAGTTGAAAAAGTTCCCCTCTATTCTTAGTTTACAGAGAGTTTTTATCTTGAATGGGTGCTGGATTTTGTCAAATACTTTTTCTGCATCTATAAATATGATCACGTGATTTTTCTTTTTTAGTCTGTTGATGTGATAGATTACATTCATTTATTTATTTGTTGGTTTTTTTTCCCCAGGGAAATAGTTGCCCTGAGCTAACATCTGTTGCCAATCTTCCTCTTTTTTGTTTTTTCTCCCCAAAGCCCCAGTGCATGGTTGTATATCCTAGTTGTAAGTCCTTCTAGTTCTTCTATGTGAGCTGCTGCCACAGCATGGCAACTGACATATGGGTGGTGTGGTTCAGCCACTGGGAAATGAACCTGGGCCACAGAAGTGGTAACAGCACCAAACTTTAACCACTAGACCATCAGGGCTGGCTCTTAACTGATTTTCTAATGTTTTACCTGGCATACCTGAGATAAATCCTACTTGGTTGTAGTATATAATTCTTTTTATACTTTTTGGGATTCAATTTACTAATATTCTGTTGAAAATTTTTGCATCTATGTTCATGAGAGATATTGGTCTGTCGTTTTCTTTTCATGTAATGACTTTGTCTGGTTTTGGTGTTAAAGTAATGCTGGCGTCATAGAATGAATAAGGAAGTATTCCCTCTGCTTCTCTCTTCTGAAAGAGATTGTAGAGAATTGGCGTAATTTCTTCCTTAAATGTTTGGTGGAATTCACCAGTGAACCCATCTGAGCCTAGTGCTTTCTCTTTTGCAAGGTTATTAATTATTGATTCAATTTCTTTAATAGACATAGGCCTACTCTTCTTTGTATGAGTTTTAGCGGATTATATCTTTCAAGGAATGATAACCATTTTATCTAAGTTATCAAACCATCTCAATCATTTCATCTAGGTTATCAAATTTGTGGGCATAATGTCCATGGGATGTGGATAGTGATGTCCTCTCACTTCTGATATTAGCAATTTGTGTCTTCTCTTTTCTTCTTAGTTAGCCTGGCTAGAGACTTATTGATTTTATTAATCTTTTCAAAGAAACAGCTTTTGGTTTTGTTTATTTTCTCTGTTGATTTCCTGGTTTCAATTTCATTGATTTCTGCTCTAATTCTTATTATTTCTAGTTTCCTAAGATGGAAACTTAGACTGTTGATTTTAGATTTTTCTTCTTCTCTAATACATGGATTCAACGCTGTGAATTTCCCTCTAAGCACCCTTTTCCCTGCATCCCACAAATTTGATAGGTTGTTTTCATTATCATTTATTTCAAAATATTTGTAAATTTCTCTTGATATTTCTTCTCTGACCCATGTGTTATTTAGAAGTGTGTTGCTTAATCTCCACATATTTTGGGATTTTACAGCTGGGTTTCTATTATTGATTTCTATATAATTCTGTTGAGGCCTAAGAGTAGACATTGCGTGATTTCTGTTCTTTTTAATTTGTTAAGGTATGTTTTATGGCCCAGAATGTGGTCTATCTTGGTGAATGTTCCACATGATCTTGAGAAAAATGTGAATTTTGCTGTTGTTTGATAAAGTAGTCTATAGATGTCAATTAGATCCAGTTGATTGATGGTGTTATTGAATTCAACTATGTCCATACTGATTTTCTGCCTGCTAGACTTGTCCGTTTCTGAGAGATGGGTGTTAAACCTTCCAGCTGTATTAGTGGATTCATCTGTTTCTCCCTGCAGTTCTATCAGTTTTTGCCTCACGTATTTTGATGGTCTGTTGTTATGGCACATACACATTAAGGATTGTTATGACTTCTTGGAGAACTGACCCCTTTATCAGGATATAATGCCATGCCTTATCACTGACAACTTTCCTTACTTTGAAGTCTGCTCTGTCTGAAATTAATAAAGCTATTCCTACTTTCTTCTGATTAGGAGTTAGTGTTAGTGTGGGATATTTTTACCCATTCATTAGGTGTTAGTGTGGGATATTTTTACCCATTCATTTACTTTTAATCTATATGTGTTTTTATATTTAAAGTGAGTTCTTGTAGACAACACATAGTTGGGTCTTGTTTTTTGATCCACTCTGATAATTTCTTTTAATTGGTGCACTTAGACCATTCACATTCAGAGCGATTATCGACATAGTTGGATAAGATGAAACTTTCTTAAAAGGAAATTTGTTTTCTTTTTTTTACTGGGGATAGAAACATGGAAAGGTCTGTGAACCCCCAAAAGTATTTTTGAAAAATGTACACCATCATCAAGGGAGCAGGTTCAAGCATTTGCCACATTATCAAAGGATTCCAAGATTTAAAGATTTTGGGGAAACTCCTGCACTAGAGCTGACACTATGAACTTGTTCTCCATTTACGGTGAATCTGCAGTGCCAGACAGGGCAAAGAATGTTTTATAAGAATTTCTTTCTTTAATACCCAAGACAACCATGTGAGGTAGGTACTAGTTTCCCTATTTAATAAATGAGGAACCTGAGTTCCTGCACAGCTGAGTAACATTAACAAGGAGACACAGCAAGTGATTTCTGGATGCAAAATACAAACTCAAGTCCAACCTCCTGCTCAGAGGCAGCCTAGAAAGCTGCTATTGTTTTTTCTCACAGGCTCCCATACAGACATTAAGAAGATCTTAGTTGCTTCACTGATTTATTCTAAACATATATACCTATTGAATTGTTTCCTAACCAATGTGATCCTCTTTTCAACTGGTTTGTAAGACCCTCCAAGGCTAAATAAGGGGTGGCTTATCTTCCCTTTTGACATTCCTCATAGCTCTAGCACAGTCCTGGGAGTTGCATGGTTCAGCGGGAAAGAACTGTTTTATACACAAAAGGTCTGAGATTGCACCCTAGCTCCTCTCTATACCCTCAATATGGCGTTGGATGAACTCTACATTCTCTACACCTTCTCTGTTACATGGGACGATCATAGTACTTGCCTGCCAACATCTTAGAGTTCGGGAAGGATCAAATGAGAAAGCTAAAGCGAGAGCTCTGTCAACTGTAAAGCATTCTATGTTTGTTTACTCTGGTGGGCACTTAGCAAATAATTCGTAAGTTGATAAATCAATAAACTAATGGAAATGATGGAATTATTAATGAAATTTATGTCTGCAAAACCTAAGTAATATATTTTACACAATATTTTTAAATTAGATTTTCGTACTCTTTTTTATTTATAGCAAGGTAAAATATAGGCCTAAGATAAAAGCATTAATATATATCTTTGTCAACTAACCTGAACCTGGTAAGAGATAATATAACTGAGCAAATTGTTCTTGTGTCATTTGTGAGTGAACACACACAGCAGACGTTTTACAAAAGCCTTTAAAACCATGACCCACCTCCACTTTACTTATTCTGATCAAAATAACTGATGCCAGCCCAATATTTGAATCAGGGAATTCCTCAAGATCTTCCCCGAAAAAAATTATTTTCTTCTAAAACATTTCTTTTACCCATGAGTTGCAGTCTCTCCTATGTAACCATATTTTAAAAGTTGATGAATATAGCAGAAATTCTCATCAAGACACAGCCAAAGTCCTGTCTTTCTAACGAAGTCATGAGAACAGAGCCACCTGTCCACTATTTGTCAAAACCGTGACCATCTGCAACAGCTGTTCAGGGTGAACGAGTTCAGGGAGCTGTGAGGTTCCGATTTTGCCCCACCTGTTTTGAGTTTTCTTGTAAACTGCATGTGCTTCTGCTCATAAATTTCAGGAATCCCATGCTGGCTCTCAGACTTCCTGCAGGGGGGTTTGTAATGAAGTTATACAATTTAGTGATCCCCACAGCTGCAAATCTCAGGCAATCATCTGTTCCACTATAATGCCAACCTCATGGGCCTATCAGTGCAATTTCTATGACCACAAAAGCCTCCATCACTAGTATATAGTTACATATTTGGAAAAGAAATTTATTCTACTTTGAATGTAAACATTGCAGATAGACCATGCTAATTGATACATACCACATTTCTGTACTCTGAACCAAGGAGGAAAAAATAAGCAAACTTTTAGACAAATCAAAGAAATATCCTTAAGTAGATAAATTTAATTGTTTTAAAGCAATACCTGGAATATGCATTTCTGAGAAGATACACTTTAAGATGACATATTTAAATTGCAAGTTTTTTCCTCGTCACTAGGGGAAAAACACTGTGATTTTGGGAAGATAAGTCCAGAATATAGTCTCACTTGAATATTTTGGGAACAATCTTCATTATTTTACTACTCATTCTAAAAATACTGTGTGTGGATGTGTGTGTGTGTGTGTGTGTGTGTGTGTGTGTATTTTAAGGAACAATATTATGTTTTATAGAATTCAAGACAGGAAGGAATGATAATTCTCAGAAAATTATCCCTGAAACGCTATACATTACAATTTTCATTGCATTGTATTCATGATTCATAGAACTTTCAAACTGAAAGGTGTTCGTATTTCACTTACTTGATCAGGACAGGGAGTCAAGAGTCCCCTCAATGACACCCACAAAACACTCGTCCGGTGCCCATCTGGCTGTGCCAACAGTGGAGAAATAGCTGTCCCCTGGACTTAATTCCCAGTGAATCCCCTGGCCACACCCAACCAGAGGCTGGAGGACAAGGGGGCACAGTAATGCCATCTGTAGAGTCGGCCTGGTTGGGAACAGGTCTGCAGGGGCCGATGGAGAACATCCAGCGCAAACCGAACATCCCTACAGCCGTGGGATGTTAAGGATTAGACAGTCCTGGAGTTCTCGTTCAGAACTCATTCTCACATAGAGGGACTGAGGTCTAGGGGCCAGAGGCCACCTCCCTGGGATCTCCTGGAAAGGCAGCCATAGGCCAGGAAGGCAGTGCTGAAACTCGTGGTACAAAACTCCTTCCATGCTCTAAGTGGCCTCCTATGGCTTTCTCTTAGGACAAGGATGATGGTCTGTGTCATAACAGAGGACAATGAAGTGACCCCACAAGGAGCCAACCCTGAAACTTGGCGTTAAAATCTTGTGAATCATCCGATTGAGCTCAACAGTCACAGACTACCCGCACCCCAACTTCTGAAGCCATGCTGTCTTGATCCGAGGAGCAAAAAGACAATCCGTGCTCTAATAAAAAGCCTTAACTCCTTTGAAAGAGCCAAAGTTTAAATATGTTCAATTCTTCTTCATTTGGAAATTGAAAAAATACAATGAAGAAAATGAGAACTCAATTGGCAAACCACATGTTTATGAAAACAGAATACAAAAATTAAATTTAAAATATTGTGTAAAATGCACTAGTTATGTTTTATACACATAAACCCGAAGATTCATCCAGTAATTATTTCTAAGTGCCCACCTAAGTAAACAAACTGAATGTTTTACAGTTTACAGACTCGTCACTTTGAAAATATCAAAGGACTCAAAGTAAAAGCCCAAGAGAAACACAATAAGAAAATAGAGAAAAGATCACCCTTAGAAGTGGGTGTAGCAGAAAGGGAAATAGACACTGACAAATTTTCAAAAAAGCCATTTCTCCATGTCCCAAGAAATGCAGCTAAAATTAAATGGAAATGAACAGAGTTAAAGCAATTAAAGATAAAATGTTAGGTAGGGAAAACTAACAAAAGAGTTCACAAATCTGTAACCTGCGCGGTTATAGAAGTAAACTCTGTAGGTGGAGTGGGAAAGACCTAGTTCAAGAAAATTTTCCAGAAATAAAATGAGACGACTCTAGTCATTAAAAGGACATTCCAAGTCTCAGGAAAAGTTTACACAGGGCAAAGAACATCTATAAATATATTAATAAACTGACTGGACTTCAAAGATAACAATGACTATTTGAGACATGGAAACCTAAGAATCAAATTGCCCATAAAGGAGAAAGATAATGAAGCTATACTCAACCACCATCATGGTGAGAGAAATGTGCATTGAAACAACAATGAAATATCATTGGTTTACAAAAATTAAACATGCATAGAGTTTTTGTCCAGGAATTTCATGTCTAAAAATTTACCCAGCACCTACAGTGCCACATGTGAGAAAGGAGGCATCTACATGGCGACCATGACAGCCACCTCTTTTTTCAATACCAAAAGATGGGAAACAACCTAAATGTCCATCAAAAGAAAATAGTTAAATCAAGTATAATCAGTTTATGGAAAGGAATTCTATCAAAGGAAAAACAGTGCGTTTATTATTTTTGTGTTATCCATATACGTTCTTGGCACATGGGAGCATATGTAAGCATTACCATACAAAGAAAGGCTCGATATGAGCCCACGGAATCATTCTGGGATGCTACATGGGAAGCTGATATTCGTGACTGTCCCCAGAAAGAGGCAGAGTGGCAGGGACAATGGTGAAAGCAGACATATGCTCCATCTTTTGAATTTTGCACCATGCACATGTGTGGCAGACAGTGACCCAGAAACCAGTGTGTCTTAAGGAAAATGAAATCTCATTGGTTATAAAAATTAAACATCTTAAGTAGAATGACCGGAGGAAGAGCAAGAGAACCGTGATCTGGTAACTCCAGCTCTAGGACGCCTGTGCTGCAGAACTGACATCGGCTCTGGCTTCAACCTCTCTTCAGTGAATTCAGGACACGCTGGTCTGGCAGTGTAGGAAAACTCCAGGTGCGAGCCTCCGCCAGTTGACTCCACACCATAGGTAAAGCGCTGCTCTGCTTTGCAGAAATTGTTTCCTCGGAATCCCAGTCGATTTGCCCTCAGGATCTTATTTACTTTCTCTTACTCAAGGGTGATATCTCCCAAGAAGTTGAGGCAGGATCCAGGCATTTTCTCTCCTCTCCATTTGGAAATCTCCCTAACAAGCATCACTAAACGCCGCCCCGCCTAACTGGTGAAATCCCACTAATCTCTTGCCCAGGGCACTGCAGCTCCGAGGACAGGTGAGGCGGGAGTTAACAGAGCAGGTTTCTGTGTAGTTTCAATCAGCTTGTTTGTGACAGCACAAAAGGTGATGCCAGGAGGTCGCAGCCCTGAAACGCTGCATGTTCCCAGCCTCTGTTCCTCGGGTGAGCAGCAGCAGGCAGAGCTGCCAGAGAAGTGGCATGTCCCCACCCCCAGCGCACTGCTGGGACAGTAGTTCACCCCAGTGGAGAGCTTTCAGTTCCACGACAAGCCCAAACTGCTTTTGAGCTGCTGAGAGAAGCCGCCCTTCCTCTTGACAGGCAGCTGCTGTGGTCAGGAGCACACAACCTGCGAGGTCTGCTTGGGAAGGGAGCCCCTGCACCTGGTGCCCAGAGAGGTCGGAAGAGCAGAGATACAACGCTCCCGTCGCAGTGTGAAGCTGCAGTCTCAGAAGCGGCCAAAGTTGTGCCTCATGTCACACTACTTGAAATGGATTAGCTTTAATTCCATGGGTTAAAAATAGAAGTGAGAAAGGACAAACAAGACCTAACACCATGGCCAGCTGATAACGGCCAGATCTGTAGGGGAAATGCCAATGCTGCAGGAGAGCCATCTAAAATGTGCTAGAGACGAACGGCCCTTGTTTATGATTAAGTGACTGAGGAAAGTGTGAACTGGCAAAAGAAAAGGATGCTGGTAGCTTAAGTCTCTAGTGTGACACACACCTATTGGCTGCTGTTAAGTCTAACACTTGCTCGGACAAGGCGACTTGGAAAAACACAGAATCCTGCACAAATCGATGCTAGCTGGACTGTGAATAAAATGTCGCCAACACAAATAGCCAGTGATAAAGTTCTAGTGTATAACATCGCTAGTTGTCAGAGAAACACAAATGCCACGAAATACCTTCTAGAGTGACTAAAATTCACAGCACTTGCTGTATCAAGCGTTGGTGAAGTTCTGGTGGGAACACAAAATGGTAGGACATTGGACAGTTCAGCAATCTTTAACAAACACACAATTTCCATGTGCCCCAGCAATTCTACTCTTGATGATTTACCCAAGTGACGTGAAAAAGATGTTCTCAGAAACCCTTGCACACAAACCTTAGACATACACCTCTTCAAAATAGTAAAGGACAAAAACAAAAGACCTACACTTCCTTCAGGAGTCCTTAAGAAGGCTTTGCTTGCCAATGTCTCTAAGTCTCTCTTCCCCATAGCAGAGCTAGATAACATGGGTGCCTGCCTAGCTTTTAAATTTCCATCTGGCTTTTAGAGTTAAGTGTATGCAAGCTAAACATGGAGTACACAAGAAGAATCCGTCTATTATCATTAAAATGAAAGTTTTGCCCAAACATCAAGAGACAAGTAAAAGAAAATTTAACAGGTAGACCGTCATGAAAATTTTCCAGGAAAAGTTCAAAACGGCATTTTCAACACACACACACATTCACACACATGCACACTCACGTGAATATTTATATATATTGAAGCTTTCTTATTGGATTTAAACATTTAAAAAACTGGCGACAACCCTAAATGTCTGTAACCAAGCAAGTGGATAAGCAGTTTGTCGTCTATCTCTACAGCTCAGTACTGCTCAGCAATAACGAGGAACATACCAGGATGCCCGCGTTAACACGGGTGAGCCTCTGGAACATTAGGCTGAGTGAGAGAAGCTATTGAGCTTGCATGTATTTATTTATCTGTTGGTTGGATGGTTAGATGGTTTGCCTGACAGGATACATGTGCTTTCTAGACCAGAAACAGATTTAATTACTCACTGGACACCTGTGTCAGGTCTCCAGGCCCCAGCTCCCTCCTGGCTGATGCCATGAGGGCAGACGACGCCTGTGCGTGCAGTGGGGTTTGTACCACACAAGAGCAGCTCCAAGATTATAACTCTAGGAGCTTGTGTGGGTCTGCAGGCACAGCTGCCCATCTTCCCCTCTGGAGAAGGAGAGAGAGAGAAACCTCTCTTTCTGATGTAGCCAGGTCCTCTCTTGGGAAGGAAGGAGAAGGCCCTGAGGTCCATTTCCCTCTGGAAAGCAAGCTATGGCTCCAGGGGAGATAAATTATAAAAGTGTCTGCAGAAGCTCACTGTCTCTAACTTCCCAGGTGTGGTGACCATCAGTCTTGCTTTAATCCCCTTGGCAGAACATTTCCCTCAAAAGCCCTGACCATGTGAAAACTTGAAAAACACTCATGGAGCATTGTTACCCAACAGAAGCCAGACATAAGAGACTCCATATGGCGTAATTCCATGTTTATGAAATTTAAAACATCGAAGTTAATGTACAGCAACAGAATCCAATCAGCAGTTGTCTGTAGACCAACTGGATGACTGGATGCAAAGGGCACGGGGAGAATTTTTGAGGTGATGGAAATGTTCTATATCTTGATTTTAGCCGTAGTTTCACCACCATAATATTTGTCAAAACTCATCAAACTGAACACTTAAAAGGTGGAGCATTTCTATTCAGACTGGAATCCTCGGTAGCATTGCTAACAAACCCAGCTCGCACAGAGCCCATTGGAGCTGTTTCCATGGAGACGTCCTTGTTTATACTCCACTCTTTCTTGTCCTTCAGTGCACACGTGTATCGGAGCCGTGTGTTCAGCTGTGCCGTGTATACATCAGGTGCTGCCATAGCACAGGCACCAACACTGGGAGCCTCCCGTCCTCCATTTCTTACACTCTCAAATCTCCTCCCTAGCATATCACGTGTTCTTTGCAACAATAATAAGAGTCATCTCTCATTTGTTGAGCATGCTGCCACTGAGGGATGATTCTGTAACCTCTACCATTCTATTCACAGACAGGAGTACATCAGGCTTCGGGAAGGTAAGACTTGGTATTGTGGTCTCATCACATCTAAGGATTGTTAGCTCTTTCTTTCCATCTGTGTGTAGAATACTCAAAAGTAATAAAACTTCTCTTTCCTTGGTTAAAATTTAGCTTTTGCCATATGACCTTAAAATTGATAACAACAGTAAAACTTCTCTAAATTTGCGCTGTGGAGCTATGGAGGAATGTTTAAGCATACTGTTCTGTCCGTCTTTTCAATGGCCACGGGTGCTAAAAGGTGCAATTAGATCACATCCTCTAGTGGTAGAGTGAAACATCAGAATAAAATATATTTTAAATAAATTTTTTTTTACATTATAAAGATAATAAATTGTCATTTAGGAACATTTAGGAGATATAGAAAAAGACGAGGGAAAAAATTCTCAGCCATGGACTATACTCAAGCTTTTAGAAATCAGTTTCTGCTAAAAGACCCATGATGTTTTTACTGGCTTCTCCCTCACCCCGACTTATCCAGTGATTGCTTCATTTCTCTGCTCTGCAGACTCTTCTGCCCCATGTGCCCAGGAAAAGCCATCATTCTTTGTGCTAGCAATCAACGTCATTTAAGGCTTTCACGGAGTGAAAAGGACTGGTGAGTTACAGCCACATCATCTCCTATTTCACGTGGAAATGCCGCATGACCTAAACATAATCCACCTCACATTCTTTAGTCTGGAAACAGCTTCTTCACTTCAGCTGCCTCCCACGCGTGTTCATACCCATCGTCCCAGGGTTTCTTGTTAACAGAACTCTAAAGTTTACATCCATTTCTCCCTCAACAGGTGCAGAGCTCCTTTGAAGATGGTCCTACTAAAATAGGGAAGAACCAGATACAAATCCTGTCCGTGTGCAGGACACAGGCACAGAAACACTGAGATGAGGCAGAAAACAATAGATAGTTTAAAAAGAAAATGGAAAGAACAACTCTAAAACCGCTATACATAGACACTGTGATTGAAAGGTTAAGTAAATGGATGGCAGGTGGTGGGCGCCAGGTTTCTCACTGCTGGAGTAGGAGATTTCAGACAAGCGAGGGAGGAGGCTAGAATGATCCGTGCGAAATGGATTAGAGCTGCAGACAAGAGTTTAGCTTAATACGAATGTAGATGGATACAGAAACAGTTATAGAAAAATATGCACACGCAGATTAGTATGAATACATATTTTCTTGCTCTGTGAGCTGAGAGGGCCTGGAAGCAACTACACTCCAGTAGCAATAAGCACACACCCGCAGCACCCAGATCTTGGTTTCTAATACAATTCTCTAATAAAAGGGACCAAGGTTCCTCGGAGAAATGGCTGGTTCCAGGACTAGGGCAGGAAATATACAAGATGAACCCGGAGTCTCTTGCCATGCCGGAAAGTATGGAAGTGCTAAAAAAACGAATAAAAAACAAACACAGTGATGGGGTATGTGAAAGGGACACAGAAATCAGTTGAAGAATCTCCCAATGGCCAAAGATGAAATGATTTGAGCAGAAATGAAGTAGTGGGTTATAATCCAAAATAAGAAATAAGTGAACATGAGTTCATACTGATAAAAATAAAATATTGAATAAGTAAATAGATAAATGGGGGAGAAGAGACACGTCTCCTGTGTGGAAGCATGCAAAGTATTCTATGTAGGTATTCTGCCCTCAAGGAGGGGAAGCCTAACTCCCACTTCTGAAGGGTGGGCTCGGAACAATGACTTCCATGCAAAGGGCAGAGTATAGAAAGTAGGAAACAAGAGGAACTTTACAGTGGAGCAATCTGACAAACGTGCCCTCAGCCAGGTGTCAACAGTGATCAGTCGTGTTGGGAGCATGTGCCCTTGACATGACTTCAACTCTATGGTCTTCCTCTCAAAAATCCATCACCCCATTTCATCATAAGAAAAACACTAGACAAATCCCAGTTGAAGGACATTCTATGAAACACCTGACCAATATTCCTCAAACCTGTCAAAGTCATTTGACAAGGAAAAGTCTGAGAAACTGTCACAGCCAAGAGGAGCCTAAGGACACATGACAACTAAATGTCATATGATGTCCTGGATGGGGTCCTGGGACAGAAAAAGGATGGTAGGTAACAGCTAAGGAAATCTGAATAAAGTATGGACTTTGGTTAGTAATAATGTATCAATATGGGTTCACTAGTTGTGACTAGTGAATGCATCATACTAATATAAAATGTTCACAATAGGGCAAAAAGGTATGTGAGAAGGCTGTACTATTTCACCATTTTTCTGTAAATCTACAACCCTTCTAAAATAAAAAGTTTTATCTAAAAACAAGGAAATGGAAAGAGCTATGGAGATTCAGAGGAGAGGTTAAAACTCATTTTTACATCTATCACCACATTTGATCTTCAGGACAAAAGTGCTGTTCCTGTGTTAACTGTGAAGAAACTCAGTGAAAGTCAGCTATTTATCCAGTGTCACAGAGCAAATTTGGTTGATGTATGTATGTGGGTGTTTATTCTATATTATTTGCTATACTTTTCTATCTTTGAATCTTCTTACCCATAAAAATAATCACTACTGACTCAAAAAATGTGACAGCAGAGAAGTTAGAAGAAGAGAAGCTCTCCTGTTTACATTTAGTAACCAATGCTATCGTCTGCCTGGTGCATAGGGCTTTCATAATGCGTGCACCATCACCTCGGTCTACACCATAGCCTGTCAATGCTCAGAGCAGACTTTCTTCCCCCATTTGGCAGAGCTGGACCCAGGCACCAGAGAGAGGGGCCGCATGCCAATCAGAGCATGAGAGAGGTATTGATATTTGGGGAAATTTTCTCTCCTTCTCCATGTAATTTTGGAGTGGGGCTGTCAGGTAAGAATCTTCACCTTCCGCACCCACAGAGACTGGCCTGTCAGAGACCCCTGGTCCCCTAGACCTGGGCTCCATTGAGGTCCATTTAGGAACCCTGGGGAAGACAGAGAGTATTTTTCTCCTTCCAGGATTGTAACACAGACTCTAAAGTCCTAATGGTTCAGAGACCTTCTCTCCACCCAGGAAGAGGTCAGGCACGAGATTTATGCAAACTTCCAGGAAAGAAGGTGTGCTGGGGATGGAGAAGCACCTCCAGTGGCCCTGCCTGCCCCCACGACCTTGAGTCATTCACTATGCAAGCAAACAGATCCCCCCTTTGCTTGCACTGTTTTGTTAGGTTATCTGTTAGCTTATTTTTTTCACATCCTTTCACACATCTGCGAGCCATGGAAGGTTCTTGTCAAAAACACCTGAGTGTCTTTCAAGTGCCGAACACTGACAATGCCAGCCCAGCATCAGAAAGAATGACCCATTATCATCTGTCTGTTTTTAGAAGGTAGTGTAAGTGCTGTGGCAGGTGTGTACTAACATTTTAGTATCAAGGCACACATACATATGTGTGTTTGTGTGCATGTGTGTATATATATATATATATATAAAATCTAAAACCTTACATTTGTATAACCTAAATGTCTGTTGAATTAATAAGTAAAGGAATAAGTTAATGAGAAATAAAAGTCACCAAAGTCAGAAGCCCACTGTCTTGGCCCCGAGGACTCCGCAGGCACATCTCAGCCCAGGGCAGACCCGTTGACGCGTTCCCACACACTTTGCTGTCTGCTCCTCTGATAACGCGTTACCCTCCGAACTCCATCTGGAAGGTTATCTGTCCTGAAGATGGGCCAATTAGAGTCTCTCATCCCCCACATCCTGTCCTTACTGCAATCCTCCATAAAGCCCTGCGGCTCTTTCTGTTTAATGCTTTTCTTCTAAATTGTTTTAGGGGAATAAATGGGATAAATTATATATATGAAAACTGTTTCCCCATATTTTGACATCTCCTCTTGCTCACGCCCCATGGAGAGTTCTGGGTGAGGGCCCTTTGCACATTCTGGAAACTTTGATGACAGCTGGGAGTCATGAGTTTGGTTTTTCCTTCGTCTTTCCTTGAATTTTATTTATTGCACAAACATTATTGAGGAATGAAAATTCTAAAACTCTCTGACATCCCACAAACCTAATTTGTAAGCATTTAGATTTCTGCCTGCGCTGAAGGAGCGGTTGAGGGTGATGAAAATTTTCTGTATCTTGGTTACACAACTATATTCATTTGTCAAAACTCATCAAAATGTGTACATAAAACTGTGAATTTTACTAATCATAAAGTATATATCAATAAACCCAATCAAAATATATTTTTAAATAAATGTCTGCCTGTGCGCTCTCTTGCAGATATAATGTTGTAGTGTTATAATAACAGCATATATCTAACTTTCTCAGGACTCTATTCCCACCTGATGTACTTTTAAGAGCCTCTCCACGTTGCTGCATTGTCCTGATGCAGCGATTCTGAGGAGCCGCTATCCAGGACAGTCCGGTCTCTAACCACTGCACAGACACAATGTCTGATCCAGTGAGATCACATCTCGTAAGATCTACAGCTTTAAGATACTTCTTGGTGTTAGGAAAGTAACTCACTATAAAATTAATTTAGAAGTGCCACCAATCCGAAATTCCTGTTTGACCACCGAGGAATCTTGAGGAGTACGAGTCTTTAGAGAGCAGAATTACAGCTAGGCGTGGAGGAATCAATGCCTCTGAGCAGGTCAACTTCAGGTGTCTCCTCCCTTTTTTCTCATTCTCCCAGTGTGAGGCCAACAAGTCCACTGCTCGTATACTTTTTAGAGATGAAATGCACCAGCTATGTTGCTCTTTGTACCTATATGTTTCAGTGGACACTGAAGTTAAACATGTAGATAGGAATAGAAAAGGAACCCAGACAGAGGAACCATGATCCTTTCCAATTGAGTTAAAGACAGAACATTTGTGTTATCAGTGTCTGCTCATCACTTCACATTCTTCTCATAGATTATTTCCTTGGTCTATTGCATAGTCCCCCAGGACATTCATAATGGGTAATAAAACCTATGGAGCAATAAAAAAATCCCAAGGCTCAGATCCCACAATGAGCCTTGCCCCTGGCCCACCAAATGGCCCTCTTTCAATCCCAAAAGCAACCACTGGATGCTTTCTATGATTACCTCCTCCCATGGGCCTTGCATTCCTCCAATTTCTCCAATTTCAATGACCCATCACATTGTAACGTCCCAGTCTTCTAAACCTCTCAATGTTCTGCAAACTCTTCCAACTCCAGAAACCCCAGAGGCAGGGGTGTAGGCCAAAGCAGACACTGTAAAGGACAAACGGTGCCATTTCCTTCCTAGGCGATAAAAAGAGAGTCATCATATGGAGCCCTTAATGCAAGGAATTATAAAGGAGTTGAGAAAGTGAACCACTTCTGCAAGGCAGGAAGAAGTGAAGACATGATCAGGAGGCCAGTGGAACTCAGATACTTCTAGGGAGACATCAATGGAGTCAAGAATACAGGGAGGCTTGGTTCAGGCTACGAGGGGCAACCCACCAGGGAAGCGAGGTCTTGAGGAAAACACAATGTTAGGGCAGGTGAAGAAGTGGTCATTTCAGCTGAGGGGAGCAGCATGAAGGAGGCCTACAGGGAGGAAAGGGCGCTACAGGTGAAGAGGATGGGCGACAGTCACAACTCAGGAAGGGGTAGACGAGATGAGGCAATGGGGCTTACCTGCAGACAGCCCTGGGCCTTAGGCAGCTTCCTTCCTAGTGTGTGACTTCTGAAGCTAATGAAACTGAAACCTGTGCCCCCTTGAAGCCTGTCCCTCACACCCGACACTCATAGGGACTAGCCCACTGGGAGCTCTGGTGCTGAACCCGGGTGGTTCTCTCATTACACATGTCCCCACACTCTTGGCATTCACGAGGCTCTCCCTAGTGTGGGTTCTCTGCTGTACTATAAAGCAGAAGCCACAACTGAGCATTTTCCAACATTCATTTCATTTGTAGAATTTTTTTTTTCCAGCATGGAATCTCTCACGCTGAGTAATACCCAACTCTGACAGAAGGTCCTGCACACTCTACTTTCTCTGATGCCGAATAAGTTTTTAGTCGGGTCTGCAGATTCTTCCCACAAAGGGCTGCTCTCCACTCTGAAGTTTCTGTTGCTGGAGAAGGTGGGGATTTTGATGGAGGCTTGCCCACATTCTTGATATAAGTAGAGTGTCCTCCTCAGTGTGGATTTTCTGATGCGATGACAGTTTTGGGCTATGCCTGCAGGCTTGTCCTCATTCTTTACACTCTAGGGCTTTCCCTCAGTGTCAACCTCTGGTACTGGTGAAGGTCTGAATGCTAACTGAAATATCTGCCACAATCACAACATGTATAAAACATCTGTTTTCTAGAAATGCTCTGAACTGCAATGAGATGTGTGCTGATGTTACTGCTTTTCCCCAACATATTGGCTATCTCCTCTTTCAGTAGTGGAGGATTATGACCCTGGGCCATCACCTCTGTGAAACATCTGTTCTTTGACTGTTTTCTTCCCTGTGTCACACAGCTGGGCTTCTCTAAACTGTCCTTGTAATCAGGGTGATGGGAACATCCACCAACACCTCTACTCTCAATATCAGTTTGTCGGACCTGGATTCTTCCAAAACTTTCAGTTGAGGAGTTGGGTTCTCATTCTGTCTTGGTCTCACCACCTGCACAGGCACCTCTCACAACTTCTCCCTCCGCAGGTGCCCCAGAGCCCGAGCCTCCAGGTGCTTTCACTCATGTGAACTGGGCTATCAGCCTAAGTTTTTCCTTCACACACCTTGAGCACCACATCAGTTAGTGCTATAATTTTTGTTTCAGCTGTCAAATATGATGTAAGAAATTCATGAAAAGTCTATTCTGTTTAGATAGTCTAACATCTTTATATTATATTTATTCTCACTTTCCCACTCAATTCTTTCAGAGCAGGTCAGCTAGCAACACATTCTTTAATTTTCCTTCGTCAGAGAATGTTTTTATTTCCTCCCTATTCCTGCAGCATACGTTTACCATGTAAAACATTCACGGTTTGACAGTTCTTTTCTTTCAGTACTTGAAAAATATGGTGCCATGGCCTTCTGGCCTCCATGACTTCAGATGAGAAATATGCTGTCATTTGAGTAATACCTGCTTTCTTCTGGCTGTTTTTAAGAATTTTTTTTTTTTTTTTGTCTTTAGTTTTCAGAGGTCCAATTATGATGTGTTTTGATTTGCATTTATTTGGGTTTATCCTGTTTGGAGTTCACTCAGCTTCTTGAATCTGTAGGATTATGTCTTTTGTCAAATTTGGGAAGTTTCCAGCCGTTATTTCTTCAATTACTTTTTGAGCCTCACCTTTTTTTCCCTCTGGAACTCCAGTAAATGTTAGTTCTTCTGTTACTATCTCACAGACAATTTTCTCACCATTTTTCAGACTGAATTATTCTATTACTCTATCTTAAGTTCACTGATTCTCTCTTCTCTCATATTCATCCTGCTAACAAACCTATCCAGTAAGTTTTAAATGTCATTTGTACTTTTCACTTCTATCATTTCCTTCAGTTCTCTGTCATATCTTCTATTTCTTTGGTGAGATTTTTCTATTTTTTCATTTGTTTCAAGAATATTTGTAATTATTTATTGCAGCATTTTTAAGACAGCTGCTTTAAAATCCTTGCCAGACAATTCCAATATCTGGTTGTTGTCAGTGTTAGCATCTGCTGTCTTTTGTCATTCAAGTTGTGATTTTCCTGGTTCTTATTATGAGTGAATTTCCATTGTATCTTGAAAATTTGGCATACAATATTAGGAGACTCTGGCTCATACTTTAGTCTTCTATTTCAATAGGCAGTAACTGTTTAGATTTAGTATGCAAGTCCTTGGTTACATTTGTGAGTTGTAGTTCTAATGACAATTTAATTTTCAGATACCTGGCAGTACTATCCTGTTCTGCTTTAATCACATACAGCTGGTGGGGCTTCTACCCAGATCCTACTTGCACTCTCTGCAGGGGCAGATTGTGTCTCCCTGGGCCTGGTGTGCCTATGTGGGTGGTACAGGCAGTGGCCAAATGCATATGAAGTTCTTCCCCAGATTGCCTGGTGCCATTAAGTGGGGGCCCATGGGATGGAGAGTGTTTCCAGGGACCACTCTATCATCATAGTGCAGACGGGGCCCTCAGACTGTCCATTCTAGTACCACACACGGAGGTGAAAGCTCTCTCCCCATGGCATGAGGTGCTGCTGGGTGAAAAGGGGGAGATGCCAGCCCAGGGGTCTGAGACTATTTCCCTAGTCCCCTCTCTGAGCCAACCACTGTGTGCATAATTCCTGCTCCAGTTTGCTGGTGCTACCAGGCGTGGGAAGTGCCTACCTGGGTCATATTCTTCCCCTGGGAGGGCAGGGGTCAGGAGACACTAGGTTTCTGTATTATTCTTCAAGTCCTGGGGTAATTAGCCAGTCTGACATCCTCTTTCTCCCCTTTGTAGTTTTTTTTAATGACTTGTCTACTATATTATTTCTAGGTATTTTAGTTCTGCTTAGTGGAGAGGAGCAAGGAGAGATGACCTCTATACCATCTTGTCCCAAACTCACGATCACCTATTTTTGGAAGCCAAGAGTTATTGGAACACAGCTATACCATTTATTTACATAATGTCTATGACTGCTTCTCACCATAATAACAGAATTGACTACACAGAATCACAAAATAGTCCATCTCACCCAAAAAACCTAAAATATTTACTACTGGCCCTTTACAGAAAGTTAGCTGACCTCTGTTTCAGACATAGTCTTAAAATCAGTAAGAGTTTAAAAACCCACTACATTGGAATTTTGATAGGGATTGCACTAAATCTCTAGGTGGCTTTGGATAATATGGACATTTTAACAATATTCATTCTTCCAGTCCAGGAACATGAAATATCTTTCAATTTTTTTGTGTCTTCTTCATTTCTTTCATTAAATTCTTGTATGAAAAATACAGATCTTTCATCTCCTTAATTAAATTTATTTTAAGTATTTTATTCTTTGTGTTGCTTATTGCAAGAAAACAATGTCTGAATTTCTCTATCTAGTAGTTCATTGTTGGTGTATAAAAATGCAACTGATTTTTGTATATTGATTTTGTATCCTGCAATTTTACTGAGTTCATTTACTTAGTTTAAAGTTGTTTTGTTTATAAAATTTCTTTAGAAGATAGTTAACTTTTCTATTTAAGCAAATCACTAACGGTGAATTTTGGGGTTTATAACAAAAGAGGAAGTAGAATTCATGCCAACAATAGCACAAAGGTAGGGAGTATATTTTCGTAAGGGTCTTACACCATGCAGAAAGTGCTTTAATGTTATGTGGAGGTAGATTGTGATGCATTAAAGATGTGTACTTCATTGAGGAATAATATACAATGTATATATCTATATATATATATATATAGATATATACACACACACAAGAAAATGTGCCCATTTTAGTTGTGCATTTGGATGTGTTTAAAGGAATTAATACCCCTGTGTAATCACCACCACAAACAAGATTAAAAAAACAGTTCCAAGATCCCAAAAGTTTGCTTTGCCCCTTCTCAGTCAATCCCCCACAATTCCAGCACCAGGAAACTACCGATACACTTTCTGCAATATAGGTAAGATTTCCTCCTCTACAGTTTCAATAAAAATGGAATCTTACAGCATGCATACTTTTGCATCAGGCTTAGTTTTCCTTGGCATGAGGAGATTTATTTATATTGTCGTGCCTATTCCAGCATTACGTTTCTTTTTACAGATGAAAAGTGCTCTGCTGTATGACCATATCACAGCTGGTTTATCCATTCACTTATTGTTGAACATTTTGGGGAGTTTTCCATTTAAAACCATTATGAACAAAGCTGCTATGAACACTTGTATATACCTTTTATGTAGATATATGTTTTCATTTCTCTTGGGTAAATACCTAGGAATAGAGTCTCAAGACTGTATGGTAAGTGAATGTTTAACCTTAAAAGAAACAATAAAATTGTTTTCCAAAATGTCATACCATTTTCTCTTCTCAAAAGAAATATATACTAATACTAGGTATTGTTAGTCCTTTAAATTTTAGTCATTCTAGTGAGGGTTTAGTGGTTTCTCCTTGTGGGGAAAATTTGCATTTCACCAATGACTAATGACGTTGAGAATCTTTTAAAAGATTCTGGGATAAGAGTGGAATAGGACACACTAGAAATCTGTCTTCCTACCTATACAACAAGTGCACTGGTATAATCTCTCTGATATAATTATTTTGGAATTCTGGAGACTACTGAAGGCTTGCAACTACCAGGGGAAGGCATAGATTGTAAATTGTAGTTAATTTCAGCTCTTAGCACAGTAGCACCAACCCACCCCCTACCCCAAGCTTTGTGGCAGGTAGCTATGCATGTGTTTCTGGAGTAGCTTGCATGCGGCTTGCAGAAGCTAGAGTGGGCACAAAGGACCTTGTCCTCCACATATTAGGAATCTGTGCTCTGATTGCTGATCACTGCTTCTGATAAGAGGTGCAAACAAAGAGGCAGCAGCCATTGTTGTTGCACCCACCCTAATTGTCGCAAGCCCCTCCTCCTCCAAATGAAATAACTTCTGGGGGATTTAAAAGGCCAGCAATTTTTTCCCCTTCATTTTTCTCTTTTTCACCTTTTGAGAGCCAGACATTGAAGGCAAAGACCTCCAAAAGTAACTACATGTATGGTGGAAATTAGAAAGATACCATGCATGCTGAAGGGGAGGTGCATGCTCAGAAAAGACCAGAGAACACCTGAGGTTTACACCTCAGGCTGATTACTGGCACAAGAACAGCCGACAATAATCAAAATAAAATTAACAAAAACCATAACAAAACCTAGCAAACCCTGAGTAAGAGGGAGAATCTGACTTCCAGAGTTGCCACGTTGTTAGATTCAATCGTCCAGTTTTCAACAAAAATATCACAAAGTATACAAAGGAACAGAAAAATATGGGCCATTCCAAAGAAAAAATAAACCAACAGAAATTGTCCTTGAAAAGACATGATTGTGGATCTACTAGGAAAAGATTTTGAAACAATTGGCTTAAAGATGCTCAAAGAACTAAAGACATATATGGAGAAAGTAAAAAAATGATGATGAACAAAATGGAAATATCAATAAAGAGATATAAAACCTAAAAAGAAGCCAAAAAGAAAATTCTAGAGCTGAAAATACAATAACTGAAATGAAATTTTCACTAGAGGAATTCAAAGGCAGATTTGAGCAGGCAAAAGAAGAATCAGTGAATTTGAAGATAGGACAATAGAAATTATCCCTCTTTCTGAGGGACAGAAAGAAAAAAGATTGAAGAAAAGTGAACAGAGACTAAGGGACCTGTGGGACACCATCAAGCAGACCAACAAACACATTGTGTGAGGGCCAGAAGGAGAAGAGAGAGAGAAAGGGGCAGAGAGGATATTTGAAGACATAACAGCAGAAAACTTCCCAAAATTAATGAAATACATGAACATATACATCTAAGCTCAGTGAACTCCAAGCAGGATGAGTTCAAAGAGACCCACACCAAGACATTATAATCAAACTGTTAATTCGAGATAAAGAGAGAATTTCGAAAACAGCAAGAAAGAAGTGACTTGTCACATACAAGGAATCCACCATAAAATTATCAGCCGACTTTCATTGGAAACTTAGCAGGCCAGAAAGCAGTGGGCTAATATATTGAAAGAGCTAAAAGAAAAACCTGTCAAACAAGAATTCTATATTCAGCAAAACCGTACTTCAAAAGTGAGGGCGAGACGCCAGCCCAGTGGCATGGTGGTTAAGTTCGTGCACTCCAATTTGGCGGCCCAGGATTTGCAGGTTCAGATCCCAGGGGCAAACCTATGCATTGCTTATCAAGCCATACTGTGGTGGCATCCCACATATAAACTAGAGGACGATGGACACAGATGTTAGCCCAGGGCCAATCTTCCTCAGCAAAAAGAGGAGGATTGGCAACAGATGTTAGCTCAGAGCTAATCTTCCTCATCAAAAAAAAAAAGAGTGAGGGAGAAATTAAGACATTCCCAGAGAAACAAAAGCTGAGAGGTTGTTATTACTAGACCTGCCCTGCAAGAAATACTAAAGTGAGTCCTGTAAGCTGAAATGAAAGAACGTTAGACAATAACTCAAAGATATATGACTCAATCAAGATCTCAGTAAAGGTAAATACATGGGTAATTATAAAAGATAGTATTAGTGAAAAATAGTGTGTAACTACTTTTTGTTTTTCATATGATTTAAAAGAAGAATAAATTTTTTTAAGTTATTGATCTAAAAGATAGTATTATTGTAACTTTGGTTAGTAATTCCACATTTTTATCTACATAGATTAAAATATATATTAGTTTAGATTTTTGGACACAATGAATAAAGATATGATTCTCTGGCATCAACAACTGAACAGAGGGTGGACAGAGCTGTAAAGGAGCCAAGTTTTTGTATATTATTGAAGCTAAGCTAGAATAAATTTAAATTACAGTGTTATAATTTTAGGGTGTTAAATGTAATCCCCACAGCAAACACAAAGAAAATAGCTAAAGAATGTACATGAAAGGAAATGAGAAAAGAATTTTGATATTTCACTGCAAAAAAAATCAGCTAAACACAAAAGAATAGAGTAATGCAGAAAATGAGGGACAAAAAACCTGTAATGCATATAGAAAACAAACAGAAAATGACAGAAGTAAGTTCTTCCTTATCAATAATTACTTTAAAATAAATGGATTAAACTCTCCAATAAAAACACAGAAGTCAGCAGAATGGATCAAAAACATGACCCAACTATACCCTGTCTATAAGAGACTCAATTTAGATCCATATGATTTCATTTATATGAGGTATTTAGATTAGTCAAAATCATAAAGACAGAAAGTAGAATGGTGGTTTTCAGGGGCTGGAAGGGAGGATAGAATGAGGAGTTATTGTTTAACGGATATAGAGTTTCCGTTTCGCATGATGAAAAGATTTCCAGAGATGGATGGTGTGATGGTTGCACAACAATATGGCTGGTACAGAATGGAGCTGGCTAATATAAGATGGAGCTGGCTGGTACAGGATGGAGCTGGCTGGTGCAGGATGAAGCTGGATGGTGCAGGATGGAGCTGGCTGATACAGGATGGAGCTGGCTGGTACAGGGTGGAGCTGGCTGGTACAGGATGGAGCTGGCTGGTACAGGATGGAGTTGGCTGGCACAGAATGGAGCTGACTGATACAGGATGGAACTGGCTGGTTCAGGATGGAGCTGGATGGCGCAGGATGGAGCTGGCTGGTGCAGGATGGAGCTGGCTGGTATAGGATAGAACTAGCTGGGTAGAGCTGGGCCAGAGCCTGGGCTGGCACCACTGGTTCTTTTCTCTCAGTTTGGGGCAAGTCTTACTGTTGGGCCTCCCTCCTTCCTTATGCAAGTGAATCTATTTCAAAATAGGTCAAAAAGAAAAAGGTTAAAAATATAGAGACAGACATGTGGATGGACAGATAAACTAAATAAGGAAAACTGCTCCAGAAAGAAGAGAAACCCAAAAAGTGGGACGGTAACTATTACTTTTGACAGAGGTCTCCTACTCTGCACAGCCATTCCTCTTACTGCTGTGACACTGGCTGGTACAGGATGGTACAAATTAAGGGATTCATTGCCCTGAGCATCCTCACTAAGCCAGTTGGGCCTGTCAACCGACAAGAAGGTAGAGTGCAGGCTGGTGAAGGAGGAACATCTATGGTCGGAGCCGTGTTATTTCCCTCGCAGGGATGCATCCCCACAGCTCTCATGGAGGCCTGGGGGGATGTTCCAGATGTGAGTGCAGCTTGGGGAGTCAGTGACTGGATAGGAGTAACTCACAGCAGCTGGAGATGTCTGAGCCACGAGTCCCAGAGACTGCCAGCCATGGACTAACAAAGCAAGAAGTGTCCCGGCTTTCCTTGACACGTCAACACGAGGAGTTGGGGCTGATGCTGCAGACAACACAGACCAAGGTGCTATCACTGATGAGCTGTTCACAAAAACACCAACCTTCTTAAATCACAGAAAGCAGAAGGAGGAGGCCTGGGGCAGGGGGGATGGAGAGGGAGGGAGGGAGGGCTCTTCCTCACAGAACTTCCCTCTCTGTTTTGCTCATTTGTTGTGGTTCTCACTGTAGCTGTGGTACCAGCAAGTTGGGACCATCTGAGATATCAACAACCGTTTTAAGTCTGCCCAAAGGAAAAAGATGAATGACAATCTGTACAGTTTTCAAACCAAGCTGCAGAAGTCAGGTTGTGAGCCAGAATACCAACTTTGAAGGAGTCTCCAAAGCCTGTGACAAGCCAAAATGGAAAATTCATTTCTTTCCCCAGTGGAAGCTCTCTGCCACAGCCATCCTGCGTGTAAACCCCATCACCGCAGCATTTTTGCAGTGTATAGACTGAAAAAATGACCAGTCTGCTATGTCTTGTGGTATTCGAGCTGACAGGGAGCAAGCCTTCCCAGCAGGACCTGCACGGGGCCAGCAGGGTGATTCTCGAGGAAGGGAAATTGAAGCCACAGCTCGTGTCAAACAATCAGACAGAAGGAGAGCCTGCAGCAGGATGGGAGAGAGAAAACGGGGAAATATGCATTTTCCACTGAAAGTTGTTTGGAAAATATCTATTTGATGCACTGACCATTCTAATGTTATTTTTTCAGGATCACATGAAGGCACATTGTATTATCAAATCATTTTGTAAAAGCAGTTTCCTTTCTCAGAGAATATTGATATACTAGCTTACAAATATCACAGAGCAGTCACAATATCCTCAAAGATTTTGCCTTTCTCCAAAGTTTGCTCTGGTCAGAGGAAGACTACTTCAAACGTCTTCCACAGGCTTTCTTCCATGTTTCCATTTGTTTCTATCCCAGTTTACTTGGGATGCGTCCTAGAATGATGTGCTCGCATCATACAAACGTTGTGGGAAACATCCCCACCCTGCCACCCACCTGCTGCCTTCATGCCCCAAGTGCCTGCCAGGTGTCGCTCAAGAATTGCCACCTCAGTCTGTCCCTATGTTCCTCACACTGCACCAAGAGGGTTGGTCCAAAAACACGTCTGCCCACAAAAATCTCCGGTTGGAAAGCTTCACTCCTCAGACAAGGTTCAACATCATTTAGCTGGCTCCCAGGCCCTGGACATGTTGCCGGCAGTCCCCACAGGGCCACCTGGAGCCCCTCTCTCTGCTGCTCTCCACACCCTCTGCATGCCGGGCTCCACCCTACTCAGGATCATGGGCAGCATGGACTCTTCCAGGACAAGCTTCTCTCCTGCCTTGTCCATCAACTTCCGTGCATCCTGCAGGGATGAGGCACGTCTTCTGCATCAGGACTGCTAGGTGGGCACCAAATCCATTTCTTCTTCCTTCTTGGAACACACAGCTCACCCACGGTACAACAGAGTTCTGGGGAATGCAATGCAAGGAGCAGTATGGTGACACTCCTCACCTGGTTCATACACATCTCCTGGATTCTCCTCCTGAGAGACAGTGATACCATGGCAGCAGGCAAGCACATGTTGGACATCCAAGAGCAGCTGCCAGCCTGGCCTCTGAATGACCCCATGGAAGAGAATGGCTGCGACCGTAACACTAGCCCTGGTGTGTTACATAGGAGAGAAACACAATTCTGGGGTTTCAAGCAACTAAAATGTGGGGCTGATTTGTTCCCAGCCCTAAATCATAGATATCCCTTCTCTGACTCCCCCAGACTGTCAGAGAACCTTCCCATGTCTCTCTCCAGATGCTATACTAGTGTTCATTGCACATTCTAAGAATGTGGTAAAATGATTATTTGTGGAATTATGTTTTTCTATATGGGTATTCCTCTTGGAAGCATAAGCTCTATGGGAGATTTTTAACCTAGCACAAAATAAGTGATCAATAAATATTTGCTGAATGAATGGATGAACAGTAAGAACCTCTACTTGTCTTTTCTCACTGAATTGGTTTAGTGGCCTGGAGTGGCAGTCATCATTATCCTCCTTACAGATGAGTAAGCAAGATGAGTTATATAATTGGCCAAGGTCCCACAGAACAACAACGTTAGTGCTGAGATTTCAACCCAGGGCCTCTGTCAACTCTGGTACCTGGGATCAGAGCAGGGGCATAGATTTTAATCAGATGTCGCTTCTGCTCTCCAGGCCCTCACTCTGTGACACAGACTGGGGCACAGCAAGGAAGGCGGATGGCATCCATCCGGACTTAGAAAATGGAGAGTACTTTGTGCACAAGAGGAGGAAGGGCATGGAGGGGTATTACAGAAGCACAGAGGAAAAGAAAGGCAGGGTTCAGTCAGAAAGAGGCGAGGAGCTGCAGTGTGGGTTCCCGGGCTGTGACAGGCAAGGACGTGGAGAGGTAGACTCAACGCTCGGCCTGAAGGGCTGTGTTCTCAGGCCAAGGGTTTCAGACTTCAGGCTGTTGGCTAGGTGGGAGGAGGAGACAGGGGTGGAGAGTCTGAGGGTTTCAAGCATGACAGGGGACGATGAGCAGGCTGCGTCTAGAGGCAGGAAGAACAGCTGGAAAGTTGATGAGATGGTCCAGAACCCAAGAGCAGCACATCTGACATTAGGGGGAGCAAAGACGGAAGACAGAGTCGTCTCTAAGGTGGAACTAACAGGACGTGGTGGCCGTGGAGAAGGGTGAGCTACACGAGGAAGAAGAGGAACAGATGGCATGGGGGGGGGGGGGTCGGGTCGGCTTTTGAATGAGATCTGGGTCTGAGTCATCAGGGTGAGCAAAAGCTGACTGCCCCAGACCATTGGGTCTGAGTGTCACTCAGAGCCATGGCCTCAGTCTTCAGAGTCTTCTATACTAGTGGATAGATGAGGGGTCCATCCTCTCACCGTGCAGGCTAACGCCTCGTGCTTGCTGATTTGCTTTTGGAAAATATTATATGAGTAATTTAAGACAGTCAAAGTCTAAGCTAAGAGGTGAAAAATTTATGTGCCTGTGTCCCAACCGAACAAAGCATTTGGTTAAATATGCAATTAACTACTCTAAATCATCTTTTTAAAGAGTCAACCTCTGGATTCAATGCATCATACAGAGAGGACAAAGTTGCAAGTGAGGGACACGTGGAACACGAGGCCGTTTATGTAAAGCTCAACAGCACGCAAGTCAAACAATGTTTTGCTTAGAGAGATATACTTATGTTATAAAGCTAAAAAAGGGAAAGAGACACAAAATGTAGGGAGTAATTGGGGACGTCTGGAGAGCGGGCCTCAAAAGATCTGCTAGACTCTCCTTCTGAAATAAGCATTGGGTCTATTGGTGTTCATTTTATTGTTATTTGTTGAACGGTACAAATAGATTTTATAAATTTTCATGTATATTTCACAAAAAAAAAAATAAAACAAAACAAAACAGAAAAGGATTCAACAGGAGTTCACCCACTCCAGGATAAAAGCAGAGCTCCTCGGTACAGCCCAAGGCACTTCTAATGACTCCACATCCTGGTCACCCACATCTGTGGGACTGGTCCTTCTTGTAGCATCTTTGCTCCAGACTCAGCTCCCTTGTCATCCCTGCCTCACCTGGAATGCGCCTCCTTCTTTCAAGGAATTGGTTAACATTAACCAGACTTTGGGGTCACTCCGAGACTCAGTCCGCCTGGGAATGTGCAGACTCTATGGTTGCTTCCTGCAGCAGGCCCCTGTGCTCATCAAGGTCAGACCACTGGGCTCCCTTCACAGTCTCTCACTGCTCCTGCCACCCAGTCGGGACCTCAGAGCACCAGGACTACTCTCGTCCATTTCTACAATGAAGAAAGCTGTCCATTGATGGGCAAGTCAGCTTTCCTCAGTGAAGGTTTAAGGGGAGAGAACAACAGAGGGAGAGAGAGAAAAGAAAAGAGGGTGAAGAGATAGGAAGGGAGAGAGGAAAGGAGAGAGGGAGGGAGAAGATTGAAGCAAGCAGATACACATCAAATACTAGGAACAGTCTTTTCAAGAAACATGCTTCTGTTCAATTTCTCTGTGAACCATGAGAGTTAATATGCTGTTTAGTGTTTTGTTTCTACATCTCTCTTCTTACCTATTGAACCACTAATTAGTGGAGCATCTGGCAATAAGCTCCACACTTGTATCAGCTGGTGATTCTTCCAAGGAACTGGTACACAGTGATGTTGGCCAGTGCCCAGACTTGAAATTGAGGCAGACATCTGTAGAAGTTCTGGTGCCAGAAGGAGATGCAACTGAATTAACACGATCACTTCCACCCAATTTCAAAGGGGCATTATTGACTACCAATTTCTCCTGTGGTTTTTAAAGTTCAAGTCTGATTAAAATGAGAGCATTTGATGAAATGCAGGACTGCCTTAATTGGTATATTAAGTAAAGTACGAAATAACAGAGGAAAGTTAATACAAATCAAAGAGTGGGGTGGGCTCTGGGCTAAATCCACTAATCCATCACCCTGTTTTGCACAGGAGGAAAAGCGAGACCCAGAAATAACTCCCCATGTCTCCCAGCTCCTTTCTGCTGGAGTGAGGACCAGTTCTCCCCTGAGTCAGAGTTGGATGCCACTTCCTCTCCACCCTCCACCATACCATCTCAAGTGACAATGCTACAAAGAATAGAAACGAGCACAAATTGATGCAGGGTGCTTTTAGCATTTTACACATGTGAACTCAGGGAACACTGTGGCTGACTTGAGATGGAACATGTTCACGATGTCCATTTCACGGATGAGGAAAATGAGGTATGGGGTGCTCCAGCACATCGCCCCAAGACCTACCACCGTGTGAGGTGCAGCTAGGAACTGAGCCCCAGTCTCTCGGACAGCCACCTGAACTTCCCTGCCCAGGAACGCTCACCGCCCTCACTGGTATCACTCACGCTGGAGATGCTCACTCCGTTCCTGGGCTGTCTCTGGACTCTTGCACCTAGGTACTTTCCTGATCATGGGATGTTTTCCAAAGCAGGTCAGAGAAAGAGGTTCAGACACCTACATGGAAAACACATACACACACAAATGCTGATTCCATCTTTCTGAAGAGTCCCATCTAGAAACCCCAAGGTTAAAAACAGCATCCTCTGTAAGCAATCCAATTTATAGGCATGAAGGAAAATGTGCCATCAGATTGCAGCAAAGACGGGCTGCTGCTGCGTGTGCTGGCCACATCGGTTCTCTCTACAGGGGAATGGATGTGAGTGCTTAAGATAAAAATGGGTGTGCATGCTCCAGAGCCAAGTGTTTAAATCGTTCTGCACTGGAGGGCCAAGGAGAATCACCTGTATATCCCGGCACCTGGCATGGTGGTGGGGGCAGGGATGAATGATGCAATGAATCAACAAATGAATGAATGAGGGCTGAAAGGAGACTTAAGGACCACATCTTCAAATCTTTGGTTAGCTACTTATTCTATTTCTGCCCATGACATCCCTAACCAGTATAATCCATCTTGGCTTCACACTTCCAGTAATGGGGAATTGAATTTATTGATGGAGATTTAGAATTGATGGAAAATCTCTCCCCCACCCTTTCCATCTCCCTCCCTCACTTGTTCAAGGCCTCTTTACACAGTAGGCCTAGCACATAAATGACATGGAGGCAATGAAATTATACAGACAGAGGAAATGCTGGACTGTTTTACCAGAATTAGAAGTCTTGGGGGAAAAAAACAATAGGTTCAGATCAACCAATTATCCATTCAGAGCATGTTGTGAAAGTCCGAACAGCCTCCGTGGCAGGATACGGAGAGAAGCTTATCTCTTGCACCTACGGGGTATCTTGTGCTAAAATTCAGACCCAGGATTTAATTGTAATGTTAGCGTTGCTACAAAGAGATCTGAATGTGTACACTCAGCAGAAAGGCTATACCAAGGTGAGGGACCTGACAGGACATTAGGTGGCTGATGCTAAGAATTTTTCTAACTTCATGTTGATGTAGAATTTATGTACATTGAAATGTATAGATCCGAACTATTCAATTAAATGAGTTTTGATAACTGTATGTACCTGTGTAACCCATGCTCCAACCAAGATATAAAATATCCCTGTTATTCCAGAAAGGGCCCCCATGGATCTTTCCAATCAATCCCCACATCCCAAAGACAACAAATGTTCTGATCTCTGTCACCGTAGATTAATTTTTTCTGTTCTTGATATTCATGTAAATAGAATCATGAAGTGTCTGTCTTCTTCCATTCAGTGTGCTTTTGAGCATTATCCTTCACTGCATGTATCAGTAGTTTATTCCTTTGTACTATTGAGTGGTATCCTGTGGTGTAGATGTACCACAATTTATCTATTTTCTTGGTGATGAAAGTTTTGGTCCTTTCAAGTTTGGGGCAATTACAAATAAAGCTGCTTTGAATGTTCTCGTACAACTCTTTTTGAGAATATGTATTTTCATTTCTCTTAGAAAAAATATCTATAGTGCAAGTGCTGAAACATAAGGTAACTGTCTATGTAAGTTTACAAGAAACTGCCAGACCTTTCCCCAAAGAGATGGTAGCATTCTATGTTCTCATCAGCAATGTATGGGAGATCCAGTTGTTCCATAGCCTAACATTGGGCTTGTCAGCCCTTATAATTTTATCCATCCTAAGGGATGTAAAGTGGTACCTCGCTATGGTTTTAATGTGCATTTCCCTGATTACTATGATGTCGAGCACATTTTCATGTGCTTACTGATCATTCACACTCTCCTCTTGTGAACAAGTTATTCAAATATTTTGCTCATTTTTCATTAGATCATTTGTTTTCCTGTTATTGATTTGTAGAAGGTATCCATATATTCTGGACACAGGTCTTTGTTTAGGTATGTGTGCCGTGAAAGCTTTCTCACGGTTTGTGACTTGAATTTTCATTTTATTTTTTCTGTCTTTGAAGAACAGATAGTTTCAAATTTGATGAAGTCTAATTTATCGGGGTTTTTTTCTTGCAAAGTTTGTAATTTGGTGTCTTCTGTAAGAAATCTTTCCCTACCTCAGGGTCATAAAGATCTTCTCCTATGTTTTCTTCTAAAAGTTTTATAGCTTTAGGTTTTGTGTTTAGGTCTATAACCCACTTCAAGTTCACTTTTTTATGATGTGAGGTAAGGACTGAAGTTCATTTTCTCCATGAAGATGTCCAGTTGTTTCAGCATCATTTTTTGAAAAGAATATCCTTCTCCAATTGAATTACTTTGGTACCTTCACTGAAAAGCAATTGGCCTTATGTATGTGAGTGAATATCTAGATTCTCTATTCTGTTCCATTACTGTATATGTCTACTCTTTGCCAATTCTACTACAGATGTTTTGATTAAAAGCAGCTTTATTTCTCCCTTGTATTCTATCATGTTTCATCACGGTAGTTTTGCATCATGATTCTGAAGCTAGTGCACACACATTTAGGATTATCAGAACTTGCTGACGAAATGTTCATAAAATATCCTCTTGATCTTTGCTAACATTCTTCATCTTGAAGTTGATTCTCCTATTAATATCACCACACACCTACCAGTGATTATGGTTTGAATGGTACAGCCTTCCTTCCCTCTACTTGCAACTCATGTCTATATATTTAAAATGCATCTCTTAAAGAACAGCACACCATTGTTTTTTTGCTTTTTTTATCCAGTATGACAACCTCTGCCCTTTAATTGGAGTGTTTAATCTATTATTTGCTTTGGAGAGCATTTGTTTACAGACAGAAGCTCTCTATAGTGAGAAAGCACACAAAGCTATGCTTTTTACAGGGTGCTACATGGTCAAGGCACAGGCAGTGATGGTGCTGTGTGTGCATATTTTGAGTGCCTTTGGCATCACTGAACAAGCTGCACATATTTGGAAGCTATTTGAAAGCACAGCTCTACCTCTACTTCAAAATACTTTTGCCCAATTGCAGCTAAGTTATCCCATTTATAATATACGTATCCACCATGGAGGCTTAGAAACTGTCACCAGTACATACTTGTAACAGTTTTCCAATGGAGGATTGAGAAAGATGTTAATAAACTGTTGATAATATTGAATTAGCACCCATTTCCTTTTTTTAGATTCCAAGAGAATCATTGCCATATATGTTAAAAATTATAGAGCTGGAAAATCTTATAAATTCTAATAGTCATAGGAAAATTGGAAATGCCAGATCTTTATCCCAATTCCCTATTCGTAAACAGAAGAAATAATAGACATATATTCCAATAATGCATGTTTTTGGAACCAGGCAGGGAACATCTGGAACAGAGCTTCCTGTAAGTCCAAGAGTATCCCAGGACGAGCTAAGAATTACTAGAATGTTCTGGGTGGGGCATGGAGGGCATTATTTGGTCATTGAGAAGAAGGAAGGGGGAAGAAGGAAGATAACAAAGCAAAGGAAGAAAGAGTGAGGCAGGAGCAGAAGAGACTGTGATGACAGACCTCAGAACGCCAGGGTACACAAGCCCAAATGGCTCCAAATCCACCCTCAGAGGTGGTAGAGGAGGATACAAGAGAATAAAAGGAAAGAGAGTTTCATGTTTGAGTTGTTTTCTCTGAAGCATGAGGTAAATCACCAATCCACGATAACCCAAAACCTCAGTGAAATCTGGTATTTTTGTTAACAACTCCTTTTTATGTAGAGATCAAGGAATGTCACATCAGGTTGACATGCATGGTACAGGTATAGGGACTGGAGGAAGAGAGATGGTGGGAGCAGAGAGGGCTAGAAATAAACTACAGCCAGTGAGACGAAGGCTTGGAGCTTCAACAAACTGTGGGATTCAAGTTCTAGAGGTCTTACTGAGCTCTCCCAGGCCGGAAGATCAGAGCTGGCATCTCAATTATACCCAAATACTATTATAGATGTTACAAAGCACTTTTTAGTATGGTTTCTCAGTTGATTCTCATAAAAATCTAGGTGAGCTAGCCTGAGAAAGCATTTTCCCCCACAGGAGAGGAGGCAGCCTGGGAGAGCACCATCAGACCATGCTGTTTTGTTTTCAACAAAAATTATAAGCCATGCTAAAGGGCCAAGAAAGAGACAAAACAAGCATCAGAACCAGCCTAAGATATAGCAGATTTGGAAATAATAAGGTGGGGAATTTAACTCTGATGAGTATACTACAGGCTAAAATAGAATAATTAGGTATCATGCAAGTTTGGACGGGTAATGTGGGCAGAAATATGGAAACTGTAAGAAAGAAACAAAAAGAAATGCTACAAATCACAAAACACTGTAATGGAAATGAAAAATGCCTTTGATGGGTTCATCAATAGACTGGGCACAGCTGAGGAAAGAATCAGTGGAATTGAAGATTGTCAGTATAAACTTCTCAAACTGAAATGAAAAGAGAAAAAAGACTGAGAAAAAAAGAAAAACAAAACAAAACGTCCAAGAAGTGTGCAAAATTTTCAAAAGGTGTGATATGTATCTAGTTGGAATACTAGAAGGAGAAGAGAGAGAGAGAGAAGGAGAAGAAATATTAGAAGAAACAATGGCTGAGAATTTTTCAAAGTTAATGACAGACTCAAAATCAGAGATCCAAGAAGCTGAGAAACACTAACCAAGGTAAATACCAAAAAAAACTGCACCTGGGCAGATTCAAGCTGAGGAAAAGCAAAGGCAAAGAGAAAATCTTGAAAGAAGCCAAAGAAAAATAATCTTTATTGATAGAGCAACAAGAATAAGAATTACATTGACCTTTTGTCAGAAACCAGGCAGCAAAAACAAAGCAGAGTAATATTTAAAGTGTTGAAAGAAAAAAAAATACCAACTTAGAATTCTATACCCAGTAAAATTGTCCTTCAAAAATAATGAGAGGGGGGAGAAGTCAAGATGGCGGCATAAGCAGACTCTGAACTCACCTCCTCCCGCAGACACAGCCAATTTACAACTACTCGTGGAAAAATTACCCCTGAAGGAAAACTGAAAACTGGATAAGAGGAACTCCTGCAACAACGGACAATCCCAATTGAGGTGGAAGAGGCAGAAATTCCCATCTGGAGAGACAAAACGCCGCCTTCACAAGCCTCCAGCTTCACGGCGCCCGGGGACCAGCCCACAGATACGCAGCCCTCCCTGGAGGTGTGGGGCCCTGAGCCGGGGAACGCTCCCACTGTGGGCATTTTGTGGACCCAGCACAATCGAGACGAGTGGTATAATATCTGACTTTGCCTGCTACTAAAACATTGGGGAGTACCCCCAGAAAAGCTGGTTCACAAAGAAATTAAAACCAGCTCTTAAAGGGCCCACATGCAAACTCACCCATTTCAGAAAGCAATGGTAAAATCACCAGAAAGAAAAGTGCACAGTGCTTGGGTGAAAAGAGACTCACCTGATAGGCCCTGAGTGCATCTCGGTGAGAGGTGAGACCTTTCCAGGGACTGGGACATTGGCGGCGGCCATTGTTGTGGCCTGGTGTGGGCGTGCTGATACAGACACCATTGGAGTTCTCCCTGGGGCCTGCTAGCCCAGGTCTGCCCCACCCACTAGGGCACTTAATTTAATTTAATTTAATGCAGATCTGCCAGGGCAGGCAGCCCACCCTAGAGACTGGTCCCACCCAACAACAAGCCCTCAGGCAACATTTGGGCCTGCATAGATTGGTGACTGGATTCTCTGAAGCCTGGCAACTGAGCCCACTTCAGTGGGGCAGGGTGCACAAGGAGTGGGTGGAGAGTGTGGGTCTCCCACCATGAAAAGACTGGGTCCACTTGAGGAGGTCGGGGTGAGCACACAGGGCAGGACTGAGTTGACTGTGTGTGGACCTGTGGGCGGCAGGGCCTGTCAGCTGCAGAAGACTTGTGCTTCTCAAAGACATAGGGGGTTTGCCCCACCTTCCAAAGTCTGAAATAACTGGGTGCTCCTGTGCCTGAAGCCAGCCCCACCCAGCTGCAATCCTCAGAGAGGTGACAAGAGACCTAAAGGATGGAGGCTTATAGCGATTGTAAGCCCCTAATCCTAACAACCTGCCATGCTGGGGGCCTACTCACTTAAAAGAAATACTGCAACTCAAATGTGGTATTAGATCTTGCAGCCAACTGTGCTGGGGCTCCCCACACCTGATAAAGAGACTGAAGGGCCCACAACAACCACAAACAGCTGAGCATTACAACGGCTCACCAGGAGCATAACTTGGCCTCCCTGGGCACCTACAGGGAGAGCAAACAGGCCACAACAGAAGGACACACGTAGCCCACAGAGGGGTCACCCCTGGAACATTGAGAACTGAGGGAAGCACACTGAGGCCTCCTAAGGCATCACTTATATAAGGTCATCTATCCAAGAGCAGGAGACGTAGCTGACCTACCTAAGCAGTAGACTCAAGCACAGGGAAAGAGGCAAAATGAGGAGGCAAAGGAATACATTCCAAGCAAGGGAATAGGACAAAACCCCAGAAAAGGAATTAAGTGAAACAGAAATGAGCAACCTACCCAACAGAGAGTTCAAACTAAGAGTGTTAAGGATGCTCACTGATCCGGGGAGAGGAATAGATGAACTCAGTGAGAATGTCAACAAAGAAATGGAAGATATAAAAAAGAACCAATCAGAAAGGAAGAATACGATACTGGAAATGAAAAATTCACTAGAGGAACGCAAAAGCAGAGTAGAGGATACAGAACAAGGGATCTGTGAGCTGGATGAAAGACTAGAAGAAATTACCCAAGGTGAACAGGTAAAGAAAAAAGAATTAAAAAGAGTGAGGACAGTCTAAGGGACCTCTGGGACAACATCAAGTGCACTAACATCCATGTTATAGGTGTCCTGGAAAGAGAAGAGTGAGACAAAGGGGCAGAGAATCTATTTCAAGAAATAATAGATGAAAACTTCCCTAACCTAAGGGAGGAAACAGACATCCAGGTACAGGAAGCACAGAGAGCCACAAACAAGATAAACCCAAAGAGGCCCACACCAAGACACATCATAATCAAAATGTCCAGAATTAAAGATAAAGAGAGAATCCTAAAAGCCGCAAGAGAAAGTCAAGTTACATACAAAGGAAACCCCATAAGGCTACCAGCTGACTTCTCAGCAGAAACCTTATAGGCTAGAAGAGAGTGGCACGATATATTTAAAGTGCTAAAAGGAAAAAACTTACAGCCACGAATACTCTACCCAGCAAGGTTATCATTCAAAATGGAAGGAGAGATCAAAAATTTCCCAGACAAGCAAAAATTAAAAGAGTTTGTCACCAAGAAACCAGTGCTACAAGAAATGTTAAAGGGACTGATTTAAGGGGAAAAGAGAAGACCACAAATAGGAAAAATTATCTATTTCCATGATAAGAATGTAATGGATACAAATGCACAAAAAAGAGGTTAGATATGATATCAAAAACATAAAATGAGGGAGGAGGGGAGTTAAAGAGTAGAGCTTTCAGACAGAGGTCAAACTAAAAAGACCATCAATTCTGTATAGAAGGAGAAAGGAACAGAGAAGGACTACTAAAACACTGAGGAAAAAAAAAAAGTAAAAATGGCAGTAAGTACATACTTATCAATAGCTACTTTAAACATCAATGGACTAAATGCTCCAATTAAAAGGCACAGGGTGGCTGACTGGATAAAACAACAAGACCCATATATATGCTACATACAAGAGACACACTTCAGACCTAAAGACACTCACAAACTGAAAGTGGAGGGATGGAAAAATATACTCCATGCAAATGGCAATGAAAAGAAAGCTGGGGTAGCAATACTCATATCAGACAAAATAGACTTTAAAACAAAAACTGTAAAAAGAGACAAAGAAGGGCATTACATAATGATTAAGGGAACAATCCAACAAGAGGATATAACACTTGTAAATATCTATGCATCCAATGTAGGTGCACCTAAATATATAAAGCAATTATTAACAGACATAAAAAGAGAAATAGACAGTAACACAATAATAGTAGGGGACTTTAACACTCCACTTACACCAATGGATAGATCATCCAAACAGAAGATCAATAAGGAAACATTGGTCTTAAATGACACACTTGAACAGATGGACCTAGTAGATATATACAGAGCATTCCATCCAAAAACCGAAGAATACATGTTCTTTTCAAATGCACATGGAACATTCTCCAAGATTGATCACATATTAGGCCACGAAACAAGTCTCCATAAATTTAAGAAGATTGAAATAATACCAAGCATCTTTTCTGACCACAATGGTATGAAACTGGGAATAAACTATAGGAAGAAAATCAGAAAAGCCACAAATATGTGGAGATTAAACAAAATGCTACTGAACAAACAACTGGGTCAACAAGAAATCGAAGAAGAAATAAAAAAATACCTGGAGACAAATTAAAATGAAAATACGACATGCCAGAATTTATGGGATACAGCAAAAGCAGTTCTAAGGGGGAAGTTTATAGCAATACAGGCCTATCTCAACAAACAAGAAAAATCTCAAATAAACAATCTAACAATGCACCTAAAGGAACTGGAAAAAGAAGAACAAACAAAGCCCAAAATCAGTAGAAGAAGGGAAATAATAAAAATCAGAGCAGAAATAAATGAAATAGAGACTAAAAAAAATAGAAAAAATTAATAAAACCAAGAGCTGGTTCTTTGAAAAGATCAACAAAATTGACAAACCTTTAGCTAGACTCACCAAGTAAAAAAGAGAGAAGTCACAAATAAGTAAAATCAGAAATGAAAGAGGAGAAAGTACAACAGACACCTCACAAATACAAAAGATTATAAGAGAATTCTATGAAAAGCTATATGCCAACAAATTAGACAATCTGGAAGAAATGGATAAATTCTTAGAATCATACAACCTTCCAAAACTGGATCAAGAAGAAGTAGAGAATTTGAATAGACCAATCACCAGTAAGGAAATTGAAACAGTAATCAAAAATCTCCCCAAAAATAAAAGTCCAGGACCAGATGGCTTCCCTGGTGAATTCTACCGAACATTCAAAGAAGACTTAATACCTATCCTTCTCAAACTCTTCCAAAAAATTGAGGAGGGGGGAAAGCTCCCTAACTCATTCTATGAAGCCGACATTACCCTGATACCAAAACCAGACAAGGACAACATAAAAAAAGAAAATTACAGGCCAATATCACTGATGAACATCGATGCAAAAATCCTCAACAAAATACTAGCAAATCACATACAACAATACATTAAAAAGATTATACACCATGATCAAGTGGGATTTATTCCAGGTATGCAGGGATCGTTCAACATTCGCAAATCAATCAACGTAGTACACCACATTAATAAAACGAAGAATAAAAATCACATGATCATCTCAATAGATGCAGAGAAAGCATTTGACAAGATACAGCATCCATTTATGATAAAAACTCTGAATAAAATGGGTATAGAAGGAAAGTACCTCAACATAATAAAGGCCATATATGACAAACCCACAGCTAATACCATCCTCGATGGTGAAAAACTGAAAGCTATACCTCTAAGAACAGGAACCAGACAAGGATGTTCACTGTCACTGCTCCTATTTAACATAGTACTGGAAGTCCTAGCCAGAGCAATCAGGCAAGAGAAAGAAATAAAAGGGATCCAAATTGGAAAGGAAGAAGTGAAACTGTCACTATTTGCAGATGACATAATTTTATATATAGAAAACCCTAAAGAATCCACCAGAAAACATTTAATAGTAGTAAACGAATGTGGTAAAGTTGCAGGATACAAAATTAACATACAAAAATCAGTTGCATTTCTATACACTAACAATGAAGTAGCAGAAAGAAAAATTAAGAATACAATCCCATTTACAATTGCAACAAAAGAATAAAATACCTAGGAATAAACTTAACCAAAGAGGTGAAAGATCTGTACACCGAAAATTATAAAACACTGCTGAAAGAAATTGAAGAAGACACAAAGAAATGGAACGATATTCCATGCTCTTGGATTGGAAGAATTAACATAGTTAAGATGTCCCTACTTCCTAAAGCCATCTATAGATTCAATGCAATCCCTATCAAAATTCCAACAACATTTTTCACAGAAATAGAACAAAGAATCCTAAAATTTATATGGAACAACAAAAGACCCCGAATAGCTAAAGGAATCCTGAGAAAAAAGAACAAATCTGGAGGTATCACACTCCCTGATTTCAAAATATACTACAAAGCTATAGTAACCAAAACAGCATGGTACTGGCACAAAAACAGACACACAGATCAATGGAATAGAATCAAAAGCCCAGAAATAAACCCACACATCTATGGACAGCTAATCTTCAACAAAGAAGCCGAGAACATACAATGGAGAAAAGAAAGTCTCTTCAACAAATGGTGTTGGGAAAACTGGATAGCCACATGCGAAAAAATGAAAGTAGACCCTTACCTTACACCATACACAAAAATTAACTCAAAATGGATTAAAGATTTGAATGTAAGACGTGAAACTATGAAACTTCTAGATGAAAACATAGGCAGTATGCTCTCTGACATCAGTCTTAACAACATATTTTCAAGCACCATGTCTGACCGGGCAAGAGAAACAAAAGAAAAAATAAACAAATGGGACTACATCAAACTAAACAGCTTCTGCACAGCAAAGGAAACCATCAACAAAACGAAAAGACAACCTAACAATTGGGAGAAGACATTTGCAAACCATACATCTGATAAGGGGTTAATCTCCAAATATATAAAGAACTCATGCATCTCAACAACAAAAAAACTAACAACCCAATTAGAAAATGGGCAAAAGACCTGAACAGACATTTCTCCAAAGAAGATATACAAATGGCCAACAGACACATGAAAAGATGTTCAAAATCATTAACTATCAGGGAAATGCAAATCAAAACTACAATGAGATATCACCTCACGCCCGTCAGAATGACTGTAATTAACAAGACAGGAAACAACACGTGTTGGAGAGGATGTGGAGAGAAGGGAACTTTCATACACTGCTAGTGGGAGTGCAAACTGGTGCAGCCACTATGGAAAACAGTATGGAGATCCTCAAAAAATCAAGGATAGAACTACCATATGATCCAGCTATTCCACTGCTGGATATTTATCCAAAGAACTTGAAAACACCAATGCGTAAAGATACATGCACCCCTGTGTTCATTGCAGCGTTATTCACAATAGCCAAGACTTGGAAGCAACCTAAGTGCCCATTAAGGGACAAATGGATAAAGAAGATGTGGTATATATACACAATGGAATACTACTCAGCCATAAGAAACAATGAAATCCAGCCATTTGTGACCACATGGATGGACATTGAGGGTATTATGCAAAGTGAAATAAATCAGAGGGAGAAGGTCAAATACCGTATGATTTCCTTAATTAAGTAGTAGATAACAACAACAATAAACAAACACATAGAGACAGAGATTGGATTGGTGGTTACCAGAGGGGAAGGGGGGAGGGAGGAGGGTGAAAGGGATAATTTGGCACATGTGTGTGGTGATGGGTTGTAACTAGTATTTGAGTGGTGAACACGATGTAATCTATGCAGAAATAGAAGTATAATGATGTACACCTGAAATTTATACAATGATTTAAACCAGTTAGTGTATAAACAAAAATTTTTTAAAAAAATGAATGAGAAATAAACACATGCTCAGATAAATCTGAAGGAATTTTTTTGCAGCAGATCTGCCCTGCAAAGAATGTTAAAAGAAGTTCCTCAGAAAGAAGGAAAATTATACAGTTCACAAATTTAGATTTACATAAATAAAGGAAGATCAGAGGAGGAGTAGATGAAAGTAATGAAAATGTTTAATTTATTTATTCTTAGTTGATCTGAAAGATAACTGTTTGTTTACCTAATCAGTAGTGGCACTGTATTGGGTGATTATAGCTTATGGATAAGTGGAATTACTGCAAGCAATGTAAGGAACAGGAGGGAGGAGTGGGGGACTCTTATAAGGTCCTGCACTACACATGAAATAGTCTAGTATTATTTGATGGTGGACCTAGTATAGTTGAAAATGTATATTGCAAACTTTATCGCAACCACTAATTTTTTTAAAGAGGTTTAATTGATACTCAAGGTGAGGAGATAAAATAGAATCATATAAAATGCTCAACTAAACCAGAGAAGGCCAAAATACAGAGGCAAAAAGAAACAGAGAGCAAGTATAATGAAGAGAAAATAGCTACAAGCATGGTAGATACTAATCCATGTATGTCAATAATCACTTTAAATGTTAATGGTATAAATACACTAGTTAAAATAGAGACTGTCAGAATGGACAAAAGAAAAAATAAGACCCAACTAGATGTCGTCTACAACAAGCCCACTTTCATTATAAAGACTCAGATAGGTTAAAAATAAAGGAAGGGAAGAAGATAGACCATGTAAATGGTAATTAAAGAGCTGGAGTATCTATATTAATTTCAGAAATAAAATAGACACCAGAACAAGGAAAATTATCAGGGATAAAGAGGGGAATTACATGACATTAAAGGAGTCCCTTTTCCAAGAAGATATAACAATCTTTAAACCTAAAAAATCTTTTAACACCTAAAAAATACAGCTTCAAAATATTTAAGGTAAACACTGGTAGAACTGAAATGAGAAATAGTCAAGTCTACTATTGTTGGATATTTAGACACTCTTCTGTCAGTAATTGCTAGATAAAACAGGTAGAAAAACAGCAACCATGTAGGTGACTTGAACATAACTAACAATCAACCAACCTGAGCTAATTAACCTTTATAGACTCCATCTGACAACAGCAGGATATGTATTCTTCTTAAATTCACACGGAATATTCAGACGACAGATCAAATTCAGTGCCGTAACACGCACCTGAACAAATGTAAAAGAACAGAAATCGAAGTATGTTCTCAGACAAAATGGAATTAAACTGGAAATCAATAACACAAATACGGCTGAAAAATCCAAAAATATTGGAAGAGCATCAGAATAAGGAAAATTATCAGGAATAAAGAGGGGAATTACATATCATTAAAGGGATCAATTCTCTCTTGTTTGAAAGCAGAAAAACAATAGAGAGAAATCAACAAAACCAAAGCTGTTTATTTGAAAGGATCAATTAAATTGATAAACCCCTAGCCAGGTTAACCAAGAAAAAAAGAGAGAAGACACAAATTACCCACATCAGAAGTGAAAGAAAGGTCATCATTAATGATAACATAGACTTTAAGTGGATAACAAAGGTATTTGATGAACCACACTGTACCCACAAATTAGATAACTTAGGACAAGTGAACCAATTCCTTGAAAGACACAAAGTATCCAATTCATACAAGAATAAATTGATAATCTAAACAGGCCAATATCCATTAAAGAAATTGAACTGAAAATTTAAAACTTTCTGAAAAAGAAAGCATCAAGTACAGAAGGTTTCACTAGTGAATTCTACTAAAGAAGATATAATACCAATTCTCCACAGACTCTTCCAGAAAAAAGAAGCAGAGGGAATACTTCCTAGCTAATTCAATGAGGACAGCGTTACCCTAATACCAAAACCAGATAAAGACATTAAAAGGAAAAGGAAAACTACAGACCAATATCACTCATGAACAAAAATGCAAAAATTCTAAACATAATACTTGCAAAATAAACCCAGCAATGTATTTAAAAGAATTACACACCACTGCCTAGTGGGATTTGCTCCAGGTGTGCAAGGCTGGTTCAACATTCAAAAAATTAATCAATGTAAGCAACCACATAACGCTAAAGAAAAATCTTTTATGATCACATTAGTTGATGCATAAAAAGCATTTGACAAAATCCAGCTTCCATTCCTGATAAAAACTCTCAAAAAACCCCCCAGGAATAGAGAGGAATATCTACAAAAAACCTGCAGCTAATATACTTAATGGTGAGAAACTAGAACACTTCCCGCTTAAGATCAGGAACAAGATAAGGATGTCTTCTCTCACCACTCCTAGTCAACATGGTACTGGAAGCACATGCTAGAGCAAGGAGACCAGGGAAAGATGTAAAGGGGATGCAGGTGGGAAGCAAGAAATAAAATGGTTTTGTTTGTAGATGACATGACTGTCCATGCAGAATATCTCAAAGAATTAGATCAACAACAAAACTTTTGGAACTAATAAGTGATAAGAGATTATAGCAGAGAATGCAAGGGTAATACACAAAAGTCAATTGCTTTCCTGTATACAAGTAGTAAACAACTAGAATTTGAAATGAAAAAAAATACCATTCATAATATCACCCAAAAAATGAATAAAATACTTAGGTATAAATCTAACAAAATATAACAGGATCTATACGTAGGAAACTGCAAAACTCCAATGAAAGAAATCAAGGAAGACTTAAATAGTTCCTGCTCATAGATTGGAAAATTCAATACGTGATGATGTCAGTTCTCTCCAGTTTGATCTATAGATTCAACCCAATCCCAATAAAATTTCTACCATGATATTTTGTAGATAATGACAATCTGATTCTAAAGTTTATAAGCAACAACAACAATAAAATGATGAGTGCTTGTTAAAGGGACACAGGGACAACTGAAAGAGATCTCAATTGCCAAATATGGGACAATTTGAGCAACAAAATGAATAAAAGAATATTTGATTAAAACCTAAACTATAAAATTAATATACTGAGTCCATACTGAGATAGACAATTGATTGAAGGAATAAATGAAAAAAAAAAACAACAGAAAAATCTAATGTTCAAAAGAATTCCAAATAATTTACAGAGTTATTCCACCTTCAAGGAGATGGAGCCTAACAGCTACTCCTCAAGTATGGACAGCACACCAGGACTTCCTTCCAAACTGCACAGCGTGGAAAGGGGTACAGTAACTTCACTGTGGAAAGACTCGATAATCACAACCTCAGCCAGGTGATCAACATCAACATCAACACTGATAAGTCATGTTGATGGCACTGTGATATGATGTGATGAAAATGGCTATTGACCTCTGTGGTCTTCCTCTTGATAACTCATCACCCCATCCAAGCATGAGAAAAACATTAGATGAACCCCAATAGAGGGGTATCTTACAAAATAGCTGATCAGTCCACCTCACACTGTTAAGATCATCAAAAACAAGGAAAGTCTGAGAAATCATCACAGCCCAGAGGAGCCTAAGGAGATATGATGACAAAAGGTAATGTAGTATCCTGGATGGGATCCTGGGACAGAAAAAGACAGTAGATAAAAACCAAGGAAATCAGCATAAAGTATGATCTTTAGTTAAATATATATCAATATTGTTTCATTAACTGTGACAAGTGTACGATACTAATGGAAAATGTGCATAAAATGGGAAACTGGGTGAGGGAACTCTAAACTAGCCTTACAATTTACTGTGATTCCAAAACTGCTCTAAAAATATAAGTTCATTGAAAAAAACCTACAGCTAATGTCATAATTAATGGTGAAAGATTGAATATTTCCCCCTACAAGTGGCAAAAATTCAAGCATATCCACTCTCACATTCTTATTCAACATATTAGAAGTCTAGTGAAGAAAAGGAAATGAGTTCTTCAAATATTTTGGACATTAACCCATTATCAGATATATGGTTTGCATATATTTTCTGCCATTCCATAGTAGGTTCCTTTTTCACTCTGTTGATTGTTTTCTTTGCTGTGGAGAAGCCTCTTAGTTTGATGTAGTCCCACTTGTCTATTTTTTCTTTTGTTGCCTTTGCTTTTGGTGGCATATCCAAGATATCATTGCCTAAACCAATATCAAGAAGATCCAGATGGCTTTTATCAAAAAGTCAAAAGATATCAAGTGTTGGTGAGAATGTGAAGAAAAATGTGCACTGTTGGTGGGAACATAAATTGGTGCAGCCACTGTGGAAAACAGTATGGAAGATCCTCAAAAAATTAAAAATAGAATGACCATGTGATCCAGCAATCCCACTTCTGGGTATTTATCCAAAGGAAATGAAATCACTATCTCAAGAGATATCTGCACTCTCATGTTCATTGCAGCATTATTCACAATAGCAAAGACATGGAAACAACCTAAGTGTCCATTGATGGATGAATGGATAAAGAAAATGTGATTATATATCCATACACTGTATGCCTTAAATATATACAATTTTTATTTGTCAAACAGAACAAGTCGAGCGGGGGCGCGGAGCCCTTTGCTCCGCAGGTTGATGGAGCCACTGAGCGCAGGGTTGGGAAGGAGCTCCCCGGAGAGGACGGTGTAGACTTGGTGTATGCCTGAGAGAAGCGGAAGCGCCCCCTCCCCTTCAGTGGCAAGGGGTGCGCCCATGGCCACGAGGGCCTGCAGACACCTGTGTCTCTCTCTCATCTGTGTTCCTGTGGCAGCAGGGTGGCCTCCTGCACGTTTCCTGGCCCCCGCCCCCCCGTCATTTCTGCTTCTGGGCCTTGCACTGCTTTCTTCTCCAGAGCCCTCTTTCCCAGACTTGCCCATTTGCTTTTCCAGTTCTCTGCTGGGGAGGCCTGCACAACCACTCTGTGCAGAGTGCCCACCTGCCCACTTGCCCAGCAGCGTCAACTGCCTCCTGCAACTTGGTCTGCAAGTGTTGAGCCTGCCTGACCCCCGTTATGCTTTTCACTTGGCTTGTCTGCCTCCCACAGGGGAATGGAGGGTCTGCAGACACTACAAGCACTCTGAAACTCAACTCTCTTGTTTTTACCAGGCATAACAAGACTAGAGGAGACTGGGCTGTGAAGCACTTGGCCTCAGTGCCGGCAGCCCTGCGCCTGGAGTAACTTCCTGGGAGCCTGGAAATCTCCTGACTGGTTAACATGACTTCATGTGTCTTTGTCTTCAGGTGGCAACCTCGGGATTGGCCTGAAATTCAGGGCCTGTTTATATCACCCTCAGCCCCAAGGAAAGCACTCAGGGACCTCTCCCTCCCAGGACCTCAGTGACCCCTGGGCTGGATGCTCCTCCTCCCTGGAGCAGCACTTTCCATTGTGGGACAGATACTTCCATACCCTCAACTGAGATGTGCCCCCTCCCAGCACCAGCTCCACTGCTGGTCTCTGAACCTTCCAGTTTGCCCCCAGAAACATCCTAGAAAAAATTGTCTTATAAGTTGGAGGATGGTGATCCTGTTTCCTCACATGTCACCCTTCCAGACTAAACATCTTCACATCCTCCTGTAACAGGACTTTCAGACGCCTGTTAGCTATTTTTATTAGCATACTTCCTCTTGCAACAACCAGTAAATAGCTATGTGTTCACTAGTTATTATTCAAAAGAACTAGTTTTAATAAAAATCAAGGCAATCTGTGTTTCTGTGCTCAGCTAAGGTCCGTCTGTTCCCATGATATTGTCACACAGGCGTCAATGACATTGAGGACCCGTGGACCCTTGGTGTCCTCATTAGAGAAAAGCTTGGCTTCTGCCATGTGAGCCTTCCCCAGTGCAAACCAGGAATCAGAATGTGTGGCTGTGGGACATTGGTGCTATTCAGTGAACACTTAGGTACGAGGTATCTCAGATACAGAAGAAACAACTCTGTATTTGGTGCATCAGCTTGGATGTTCTGTCCTGTAGGAAATTGCAGTTTTCTTTATATATAAGAGAGGATGGCAGGCGCAGGGTGGCAATGAAGGTATGTGAAGATTAATAACTCCCTTTGTGCATAGGAAAATTTAACCACATGAAATTCATAACAATGGTACACTAGTATTCTTGCACATTTGCCATTTCAGACATGGGTGAATATTTCCCGTAGGATAAACCCTCACATGTAGAATTGCTTGGTAAAAATAGTTCATCTTTGCTTCTGTGAATATTGCTCAGTTACTGTCCATAGATGTTTTATCAATTTATACATAAACTATAAATTTATGAAAGGATCTAATTTATGAGTTTTTTCTAAATATTCTATTTTTGTCAATCTCAAGTTAAAAAAAAAAAGAGATTTATCTTGCTGGGCATGATGTTGAGCCTATTGTTGCGTGTTTAAACATTGCTATGTCTTTTCCGTAGGCTGTCTGCTCAGGCCACTGTATATTTGTCTAGAAGGTTTTATTTGTCCTTTTAATGGAGATATTTTAATGTCAAGGAAACTCACTCTTTGTGACAGAGAGTGCAAATGTATTTCCTATGTTGGCATGTGCCTTCTTTTTTTTACCATGAATAAAACTTTTATTTTTATGTAGTTAAATTTATAAAACTGTCCTCAAATGGTTTGTAGGCTAATACACGCTGTCTCCACTCCAGGACTGTTAAAAATAGTATTTTCCGTGTTTATTTGTAATACTTTTAGGCCATTGTTTCTATATTTATTTTGTTATAAGAAATGAACTAAGTGTCAACTTCCTTTTCCAACGGGTCACACAATGTCTCCATGTCGTTTACGGAAAACCTATCATGGTGCCACTCATATTCCGGACCAGATGTTTCTGTTTGTGTTGTTCATTTTTTAAATTTATTCCAATCTATTGTTTATGCTGTTTATTCATGTGGCTCTATCATGCTGTTTTAATTATAGTAGTTTTATAATACATTTTGATATTTGCCTAGAACCAGTGCCCCTTTTTCATTCTGCATTTCTCAAAATATTTCTGAATATTCTTATTTCTAAACATGAGGTTTAGAACCAACTTGTCAAGTTTAAAAAAAAAAAGGTGGAGGAAGTATTTTATTGTGATCATATTAAATTTATAAGGTCACGTGCAAACAGACATAATGTCTTCGGGATATTGAAACTCAGTGTTGTTTTCTAAGTTTCTTCATACTGACATTGCAAATTTATTTTTAATATTTTTATAGCTTTCTAAATGTGGCTTTTGTTATTATAAATTAAATATATTCTTTATATTAGTTATTTAGTATTGTTTTTATGTATACATTTTCTAACTGGTTCTTTTTATGCACGAAAGACATTATTTTTGTATATTTGTACTCAGCTACCTTTCCATATTATGTGTTAAAATTATGTTTGTAATTTTCAGTTGATTTAAGTTTTCCATGCATATAATTATATCATTTGCAAATAAATAAAATTGACTTCTTTTACAATTTTTATACCTCAACATTTTCTCTAATTTCTTTTCATCACTAGCACCTCCAGGACTTCCCTGAAAATGCTCCAAGTATTTTCCCATGATGCAGAACCCCAGCTATTTCACCACATTAAAGGAGAATCTTTCTATTCTAATTTCATTCAAGGTTTTTGTTTCCTTTTTAATGAAGAAAGGATGCATATTTTCACTGCCTTTTCAGCATCTGTGTTGATGACAACATTATTTTGTTCTATGTGATGAATTAAAACATATTATATTGTATTGTGACATGTTATATTATCCCAACATATTGTCTCATTATATTGAACTATTTCTGAAATAAATTCCTTTTAGTGAGAATATATTTTATTGTGCTTCTGGATTTGCTGAGAGATAAAGTGATGAAAAAGGGAGTTTGAAGAATTAATGAACATATTATCAAGGCAGATCTAATTGATATATAATCAATCAAACTATAGTTTGAAAATACAAAATACACTTTCTTTTCAATTGCCCATGGAAATTCTGTTTTTCTAATATTTTCTAATAGTATTTATAGTATTCTAATAGTATTTATTGATTTTTGCATTTACATTTATAAATGAAGTTGGACTACAGATTTTTAGTGTATAATTAGGGGTTTGGTAGTGATATTATGCTGATTTTTAAAAAATGAAAACTTGATTTCTTTCAAATTTTACAATAATTTAAATACCATTAACATTGATTGCCTAATTTTTAAAGTGTGCTAGATACAATTCTTCTGAGGTTTTTCAGGTGGGTAGGTCTTCGATTATTTTTTTAATGAAAAAGTTACCTAAATCATTTTTACTCTTTGTATGTTTTTTAAAGAAAATATTTTCTATTTTATGACTCACTAATTTTCATTTGTGTGTTATTAATCCTTCCACTTTCTTTTCTTGGATTTGTTGTGTTGTTTTTATCCCCAACTTCTTAAACAAGATTCCCAATGAACTTGTATGTGTTTTCCACTTTTACATTAATTCGTGTATTTAATAGTATGGATTTTCCTCTTAATACTGTTATGATTCATAATTTCTATATTCAATATTTTGTCTATTTTTTTATATTCTTCAAAATGGATTTAGTTTCTAAAAGGATATTTAAATATAGTTTTGTTTTCTTTCACTAGTATTTTTAAATTCTAGGTAGTAGCATTTTATTTTAAATTGTTTCATCAATTTCTGGTTGTGTTGCATTGTATTCAGAGAACATTGTCCTATTTATACTCTATGGAATTTATTGACCAGATATGTGTATCATGAATTTCTATGAGCAATCGAAAAGAAAGTGCATTTTCTATTTTCAAGTTATAGAAATCATTATATGTCAGTTAGACCTGCCTTGATAATATGTTCATTAATTCTTCAAACTCCCTTTTTTCCCACTTTATCTTTCAGCAAATTTAAGTCTTCTTCTGCTATATTCTTTCTAGTTCCCTTTATTAAAAGAATATTGGTACTTTGTTTCCCAGTGCATATCTCTCATATCTTTTACTCTCATATCTTTAATGTGGGTGTGCTTTGTTATTTTGTTGATATTCAATGCTTGTTGACCAGAATTTAAACTCATTTTATAGGAAGATCTGTGGTCGCCATTTTTATCTGCTTCAAACAGCACTTTCTCTGGCAAATGATATTCCTTTGCCATTTGTTTCTCAGGTTCTTTTTCTCCTTTTCTCTTGGAGAATGTGTAGGTTCTTTGCAGGATGTTCTTCCTTGTGGGAGGAAAACTGTACAGTCTTCCAGAATCAGAATAATTTCCTAGGATAAGCTTATCAGCCCAACCAAAATCTGGCTTGCTGATTTTCTGAGCAATGTCTGAAGATAAATGTCTCTTCTCTTAGACACTTTTGAGTGATAGTCTTCTCTCATCTTCAGCCAATACTTTTGAGGAATTATCTCTTTTATTTCAGAACTATAGAGAACTATTCTCTATTTGGTCAATCATTGTCATCATGATATCCTTTATTTCTTTAGACATGGTTTCCTTTAGTTCTTTGAATATAATAGCTGATGTGAAGTCTTTGCTGCTAAATCCAACATCTTGCCCCCTATTGACTCATCTATTTTTCCTGTATGCGGGTCATAATTTCCTATTTCATTGCATTCTGCTTTTGTTGTTGAAAACTGGACATTGTAGATAATATATTGGAGTAACTCTGTATTCTGATTACCCTGTGGAAGGTAGTTAGTTCATTTGTTCATTTATTGACTTCCCCAGACCAAATTTATAGAATCTGTCTTCTTTACTGTGTGGCCACTGATGTTCTCTGTTCAGTGCTTTTTTAAATTCTGTTTTTATTTTTAAGCCCAGCTTCCAACGAGTTGCCCCTGCATCAACATACTTAGTTGTCAGAGATTTTGCTTAAAATCCTTGAGTCAGTGATATTTCCAGCTTTTCCCAGTGGATCTGTGTTTCGTTTGGGGAATGCGTTCCAAGTCCAGGAAGTTTACAAGTCTGCCAAGCTTTTGCTTTCTGCCACGTGCAAGGCCTCACATTCAGTCACATATGAGTAGGTAGCTGGGGATTGCTCTGTCTTTCCTGAGCATGTGTGAAGTCTTGCACATGTATTCAGCCTTCAGTACCATCCAAGATATGAGGTTGCTTATCAAAGACCATTGTGGCCATCTCATGTCCCAAATCTCCCTACTACATTTTTTGCTGTTCTTCCAGTGTGTTGCACATCCCAATCAATATTGCAACCTCAAGCCTCGTCTGATTATTTGCCGTTGAGATTGCTGTTATTTTTGGCAATGCCCCTGAGGGCTTGGTTTTTATCATGCTCCACTAAAAATCAAGTCATTCTTATTTGGCAGCAAGGCTGCCAGTCCCCATGGGTTGCCCCACGATTTGGGTAACTCATGCCATGCATGCATAGGGGATCAGGAGGAAATGGCTGCAGCCCCAACCTAAAACATCACAGGCTCCTACTTTTTTACTGTGGTTCAATATCTTTTCTTGAAATTGTTCTCAATTTTTTGTATGTTGTTGGTCAATTTTCAGAGTCCCGGAATGGCTGTTTTTGTCCAGTTACATCATTGCTTTTTGGGAAGAGAATTGTCCAAGCTCCTCACTCTGCCATTCCAGGTGTTAACACCTATTGGTATTTTATTCCATTTTCATATTGCTTCTAAAGTAAAAAGTGTTTTATTAATCTTTACTTCTCACTGTTTATCCCAGGGCTTGGCACATATTAGATTATCTTTAAATTACTTTTATTAAATAACAAAAAAGCCTGTTTTAAACAGTCAGCATAAAGGACAGGACTTTGAATAACCACCAGTTTAGAGTATTACTTTGCTAGTATCATAGATCTCACTCTCTTTTGAAATAATCAGAAGATCAGATGATGATCTTTTCCAGTTTAAGGCAGGCATAGAAACAAAGGTTCATAAATATCAATTGAGAAATGCAGTTTCTGAAAAAATGGTAAAATTTCCTGGAGCTAAACACATGTAAGAATAAAAATGAATATATCTGTACTTTAGAAATTGTGGGTTCAATGTTACAATTACAAAAATTAAAATAGTAACATGAGAGTATATTTTATTGTTTTAGAGCAAAGGACTTCCATATTCTAATAACAGTAATGATAGCAACAATAGAAATGATGAAAAAGTACTGTTTTTAAAATGTGGAATGTTAAAACCAGGAATCACTTATCATAATTCTCAGCCTTGGGCCTTGTGAATGAACTACAATTTCATACATTCATCCAATCATTCATTCAGTAAATAAAATCTCTGTACCAGTTGCGGAGGACACAAAGATTAGTCATCTCGAGTCTACATTCAGATCACAGACAAGGGAAGGAGACAGATCTGTAAGCAAATAATTACCATAAAAGGTGGTGGAACTAAAAATAAGTGAAAGAAGGATTTAATGGGCTAATATATTATACTACATTAGCATAAATAAAATAAAATGAGTTAGTATTTGTAAACTATAAGATGAGCACCCAGAACATAGTAAACAACATATGGGTGTTTGTTTAAAAAATAATAATAATCAGCATGGAAACAGCTCTGGACACTCAAGGAAAAAAGCTCATGGAAACTCCTCACTCTCACAATAAGTGCTTAATCAGTATCTAAATGAGTGAACGAGTTTACCTTTTTTAGGCACCAAGTAAGTTAAAGAGAAAACGTTCACTATTTCCTTACTATTTGATTCGTGGAAAATCATTGCTGTTCCTGATTTAAACAAATATTTGATACAAAGTTCACATCTTAGCTTTGTAGTTAAAAATAGTTTCTAAATTTTCTTGTGATTTCTTCTTTGACTAATATGATATTTAGAAGTTTTTTAAGATTTCCAATATTTAGGCATTATACAGATATCTTTCCATAATTAATTTCTAGTTTAATTGTACGGTTGTTATAGAACTTGCTTTGTATGACTTGAAGTCTTTTATACTTATTTATGACTCAGAATATGATCTGTCTTGGTAAATGTCCACATACACCTGAAAAGAATGTAGTCTATTGTTGTTGGGAGGAATGCTCCATAAATGTAAATTAGGTCAAGTTGGTTGATAATTAGGTCTAGTTGTAATCCACTTACTGATTTTTTTATCTTCTTGGTTAACCAGTTATGGAGAGTGGAGTCTGAAAATCCTATAACTAAACTTCTGTGTCTGTCTATTTCTCCTTGCAGTTCACCAGTTTTGCTTCATACAGTTTGAAACTCCGTTATTAGAGGCACAGACATTTAAGATTGTTACATCTCTTGACAAACTGACCCCTATAAAACTAAAAAATAACCTTCATTGTCCTTCATAATATTTCTTGCTGTGCTGTCTACATTACCTGATATTAATATGCTACTACAACAGTTTTTGATTAGTGTTAGCATGGTATATGTTTTTCATCTCTTTACTTTTAACCTATATGGATTTTTATATTTAAAGTGGTTTTGTACAAAGAGTATATTGTTAGGTCTTGCTTTTTTATAATCTGACAATCTCTGCCTTTTAGTAGGAATATTGAGGACATTTATATTTAAGGTGATTGTTGATATGGTTTGGTTTAAATCCACTCCTCTTGCTATTTTTTTCTCTTTTCTCATGTTTTCTTGGTTCCCTTCTTCATCTTTTCCTGACTTCTTTTGTATTAATCAAACATTTTTTATGATTCTATTTTATCTCCATTATTGGTTCACTAACTCTCTCTCCCTTTTTAAGTGGTAGTTCTAGGCTTTACACTATATATCTCTAACTTATCATAGTCTAACTTCTAATACTATCATGCTGTTTTACATATAGTCTAAGAGTCTTACAGTAATAAGCTTTCATCCCCTCCCAGCCTTTGTACTATCATTGGCATGCATTTTATTTCAAAATATGTTATATATTTTCTTTAAAATGTCAATTAGTTGGGATCAGCCCAGTGGCGCAGCAGTTAAGTACATGGGCTCTGCTTCAGCAGCCCAGGGTTCACAGGTTCAGATCCTGGGCGGGCACCGATGCACTGCTTCTCAAGCCATGCTGTGGCAGCGTCCCATATAAAGTAGAGGAAGATGGGCATGGATGTTAGCCCAGGGCCAATCTTCCTCAGTGGAAAGAGGAGGATTGGCATCAGATGTTAGCTCAGGGCTGGTCTTCATCACACACACACACAAAAAGAGGCAATTAGTATCAAAGAGATTTTTTTTGTCTTTTGTGGGGAAGATCAGCCCTGAGCTAACATCCATGCTAATCCTCCTCTTTTTGCTGAGGAAGACCAGCTCTTAGCTAACATCTATTGCCAATCCTCCTCCTTTTTTTTTCCCCAAAGCCCCAGTAGATAGTTGTATGTCATAGTTGCACATCCTTCTAGTTGCTGTATGTGGGACACGGCCTCAGCATGGCCGGACAAGCGGTGTGTCGGTGCACGCAGGATCCGAACCTGGGCCGCCAGTAACGGAGCGTGCACACTTAACCACTAAGCCACGGGGCCGGCCCCTCAAAGAGATTTTTAAATGAAAAAGAAGTATTTTATATTACCAATATATTTACCATCTCCAGCATCCCTCTTTTTTTTTTTGCATCCTAATTGCCATCTGGAGTCATTTTCCTTCTGCTTGAACAACTTTTAACATTTTTTGTACTGCTGTGTTGGCAATGACTGCTCTAGGATTTTGCATCCCTGAAAAAATATATATTTATTTTTCGCTCTTTTTTGAAAAGTATTTTTTGTAGATGTAGAATTGTAAGTTTGACAACCTTTTTCTTTCTGTGCTTTAAAGATGTGGCACCATTTTTCCTGGTTGCATTGTTTCTGATGCCCACTGTCATCTTTACAGTTGTTCCTCAAAACATGACATGTGCTTTTTCCTCTGTCTACTTTGTATATTTTTCTCTTTATCATTGATTTTCGGCAATCTGACTGTGACGTTTTCTGGTATGATTATCTTCATATTTCTTCTGCTTGGAGTTTGCTGAGATTTCTGAAATTAAATATATTTTTCATTGAATTTGGGAAATGTTCAAATATGCTTTCTTCGTTTTTTTTCTGTTTCTCTCCTATTCTTCTCTTGAACTCCGATGATACATATGCTACACTGCTTGCCCGCCCCTCATTGTTACTCAGTTCATTGTTTTAGTCATTTTTTCTCTCCACATGTTTCATTTGTGTGGTTTACATTGCTATTTGTTTGTCTACTAAACTTCTCTTCGGCACCTTCTCATCTGCTGTCATTCCATCCAGTGTAATCTTCATTTCGTAAATTTAATATTTCATCTCCTGAAGTTTGATTTGGGTTTCTCTAATACTTCCACTTGATTTAGAGCTAATTTGGCCCCATTATTTTGGAAATACTTTCTTGAGAACTCTACGAGTGGCCCTGTTTCAGGTCTTTGTGCTCCATTTGCTGCCCAGCCCACGTAAACTCTGGGCATTTTTCCAGCTACTCCTTTATGCTGGTTCTTTCTCTGTCCTTGGGAGTTTGATCACACATTTTCACAGAGCCATGCTCAGCGAGAATTAGCTGCTGGTCTTCTGGGCTCTCTCTTCTCTCTATGCACCTATCTCCAAGCTTGGATACACTACTGCAAGAACTGCAGTGTCATTACTCCCCTAAAACTCTGAACTCTCTCCCCTCACTCAGCAAGACCACTGGGCTGTATTGGGGTTCTCCCTTCCCATCCTGTGGCCAGGAGCTGGGCACTCATGGGGCTCATTGCAGTCATCTACTTTCTCTGAGGGATAAATGTCTTGGGCTGCCTGTTGTCCAATGTCTGAAAGCTACTTGTTTCATATATTTTGTCTAGTTTTGTAGGTGTTTTCATGCAGGATGGTCAATCCAGTACTTTTATTATATTATGGCTAAAGAGAAATTTATGAACGACAGCTTAGGTTTTTGTTCTTGAGGTGCTGTCCCTTCCTCATTCCCTCACTGGAGGATGAGCACCTGGCATGTTACACCTGCTCTCTTGTCTTCACAGGATGTTGCACCCTGAGCTTCCATCCACATCTGAAATGCTGGTAATGAGGGTTCTGGGTAAGTCACATTTGAAGCTGAGATCTTGAGATGGGGAAAGAAGTGATGCCCACTCAGCTTTCAACTCTCATGACCTCATCCACATGGAGCCTAGAAGTCACATAGAGAAGCATTTGATTCTTATCCACAGTTGGAGTTCTGACATAAACTGGCTTGTCTAGTGGATGGAGTGGACTCTAATAGAGGCCAGATTCCCAAAACCAACTGCGAGACCCCAGGAAATTCCCAGACCACATGGGCCAGACTCTTGAAAGTGCTCAGAGAAAAAGTGATCAGAGCCCTGGGCATAGTATGTGGCTGGGGATTTATCTTACCTTTACTCAACTGAGAGTTTTTGCTATAACATATTATTAAACTTGTTTATTATATAGTTCTTCTCTTTTATTTTATGCTACATTTTATGACTCATTTTCACCTAAGTGTTATCCCCTTCAAACATTTTAAGCAAAAAACAAAGATGTTTAAATAAGTAATAAATATAAAATAATTTATGAAATATATATATATATTTTGCTGCTCACATGAACATTGCTGGCTGTGGTAGATTGATTGCCAAAATGTCTGCAATTGTTCAGTCCTCACTTTCTGTATCCTCATACCTTGCAACGTAATTTGGCCATTCCTTTCAACCAGAAATGGAGTCTATTTTCCTACTTCTGGTATTGGGCTAGCCTTATGATTTGCTTTTGCCAATAGGAAGTGGAGAAAAATGATGATTTGCCAGTTCTAAGGCTAGGCCTCAAGAGGCATTGCGTGCTCCCACTTGCTGTCTTAGATTTCCCATCTGCGCTGTGAGCACCAGCCTGGGCTCACCTGCTGGAAGATGAGAGACACAAAGCCCACGTGTTACCCTCACCCTAGCCTACAGCCAGCCAACGACCAGATCTGTGGCTAGGTTTATCCTAGAGAAGCTGACCCATCAGCTCACTGCAGAATGAGTGAGCTCAGCTGACATCAGCCATGCCCAGCCCAGAACAGAAGAAATGCCCAGCTGATCTGTTGACTTGTGAACAATGATAACTCATTGTGTCATGGCACTCATTTATGGATGCTTTTTTTCTCAGCAATAACCATCTGATACGCTGGGCCACTAGCAGAAGACCCAGATATGAGCAGTAACAATTCAACATTGCAGACTTTTAGTCATATAAAAAACACAGACTATGCATACATTTCTCTTTGTCATTGTGAAAGTATATTTGGCAAGGGAGGACGATAGAACATATTTTATTTGCCAATTTGGATTAAACTGTGAACTCTTATTATATGAAAATAACAAGAATGAAAACAGTGGTGGTTCGGAGCATCTCTTAAATATAATATAAATCTAATGTATCTAATCTAAAAATATATCTATTTTTCTAGTATACTTGTGGCTTGATGGAGTAGACAGGCGGGGTAGAAAAGCGTCCAAGTTTACACAGTTCATTTTTTCTTAAAATGTGTTCCATGTACTACTGGGGGCATCCAAATAATTTAGGTGAAAAAAAGTATTTTAAATTTTATGAGCTATATAAATATTTAATTAATTATAGCAAACAATTATTAATTATAACAATTAATTACAAAATTTTTCATTTTTCTATTTATGAGAATGATATAAAGTTTGCTTTAAAATACATTTATATAATTAAGATGAGTCAATTCAAATGTAAATAATATTTCAGGCAGTAAATATATATGGAAAAAATTGTAAGAATGACTGAAGTTTGGAAAACAAACTTCTAGATTATATGAGAAAAATGTCACATAATATGCCAGGCCTTTTAGGAACCCGGTAGCCATACAATCTCACCAAACGCCTCAAAAGGACCCTTGAGAGAGAAAAAGAATTTGCACTGGCTCCCAACACACGTGGTCTACTTCGGGTCTAGTAGAAAGGGTTCATTTATGATATGTGTGCATTTAAAGGTCAATAGTTATTCAAATTTCTAAAAAATAGCATCACACCATTTTCAATATTTTAAGATAATTCAATTTTAATTTAACCCAGTTTCTATGTGTAGCAATAATTCTTACTGTATAGTGAAAAGTAAGATTTGTGAAATCAAAGTTGTTTAATTTCTAAACAGTAGAACCCAGCCAGGCCCAGCCCAAGCATGTAGAAGGCCCAGGGCCAGAGTGAAAAGACAGATTATATGCCTTAATTTTTCAAAGTTAAAAATCAAGGAAACTATTAAATAAAATCTATTCTATTTTCTCATCTTAACAATTATACCTTCAAAATGACAAAATAAAAATACATATAAAGTGGGTTTTTATATGATTGAAAATCAGCAAAACAGCATTGATTACTGAATTTAAGTTTGGATATTCTTTTCATGGGCTAGCCATATTCAGATGAATAATGAAGATATATTTAATGCACAGGTTTTATTTCTAGAAAATCTTGAGTTCTTTTATTTCATCAAGATTCTTATGTCTTATAGACGGTAAGGATCTAATTGATATGTATAGGCAAGCTTCTTCTGAAAAAAGCCCCAGAGTAAATATTTTAGACTTTGTGGCTCTGGGTTCTCTGTAATTCCTCAGCAAGGACTCAGCTGTGCCACTGTGGAGCAGAGCAGCCATAGACTTACCCAAGAGTGGATGTGGTATGTGCTGGCTACTGTATTCACAACCATAAGCACAGCCCTCCTGCTGTAGTTTGCCAACCCTTGATCGAAAGGATTAAGAAATAAAATGTCATTAATTCAAAATATACAAAATTTAATGCATTTTCTTTAAAAATTGTAAATTGAAGTAAATGCAAGGAATCTAGGAATTAAGTCAATAGGTTTCCAAAAAAGTTATTTTACCTAAACTTTCCAAACATCTATTAAAATTAAAGGAAATAACACAAGAATGAGATCATTTCAAATCAAGATTACTTAAATTTTACCTAAAAAGCTGAAATTTTTATTTCTTTTGAAAAATTATACTAGATCTTACTGGTTTAAGAAAAATCAAACCTTTCATAAATCTGAGCATTCGGCATTCGTCCACATGGCTGCACATATAAAGAATCGGTACTGTGCTTTACACGTCATGTCCTGGCATCTACGTGTATTTGAGAGTGACATGAATCATTTAACAGTGTGAACAGTTCCTGGATTTCACATACAACCATTGCGAATCCCACGTAATTCGTGGATGCCTCCAGGGTCAGGAATTGGAAGACACAGAGAAACAAGATAGACGTGGGGCATTGCTGGGAAATCCTAGTTGCTGATGCAGAATCTGCCGCCTCCCAGCTACCTGAGCAGCCACTGCTCTTCTCCTGGGTGCGTCTGCTGGGGAACATCCCACTCTCCAAAGCAGGGTCTTTCTCTATGTGGCCCTGGAAAGTTTAGAATGTTACAGCTTCTCAGATAACGAGTCACTGGGAAGACCATTTCCGGTCCTGTGTAGAAATGGCCTTTATCCAAAGCTCTGTGTTAGTCCTTCAGTAGACCAGACCCACTTTAGAGAAATCTCACTCTCTGTGGGAAGGACCTGGTGTGATGTTTCCCCCTTACTCTGCTGTGGCCCAAAACTTTTACAAGACATAAAAATAAATTACTACAAAAAAGAAATGAAAGGCATATGCAATACAAGCCCCCTCCTTTATCTAAGATTCAACAACCATCAATTAAACTGTCAAGTAATTACTCAAACTTCTAAGTGTTCACTTTCTTGCTACCATTTACAGAGGAGGAAGCCCCAACACAGGTATCCCAGGTTACACACCTACGCAATGCCTGTGTGCTCTAAGCAATTTACTAGACAAGGCTGCTTCACCTTATTTATTCTGTCCATTTTGAAATCTCAATAAACACCACCAAGATTTTCTTTGCCCTCCATACCACATCAGTTCAAATGAATTTTATGAAGTGAATTTGTTACCGTTTTATATTCCTTAACGCTCAAGCACTCAAATTGAAAACAGTGGATGCGGTAAAGTTCCACCGGATTCCAAATTTCTATTCCACAGGAATAACAAGTCAATTTAGAGTTCTGGGATATGGACCTATGAATTTATAACCTGGACCTCATCAAAACTAAAAACTTTTGCTCTGCAAAGGACCCTGTTAAGAGGATTTAAAGACAAGCCACATACTGGGAGAAAATATTTGCAAACCACATATCTGCCAAGGATCTTTCATCTAGAATATATAAAGAGCTCTCAAAATGCAACAGTAAAAAAAATCATTCAATCTGATTAGAAAATGGGCAAATGGAATGAACAAACATTTCACCAAAGAGGATAGATACATGGATGGCATATGAGCACATGAAAGGATGTTCAACATCATTAGCCACTAGGAAAATGCAAATTAAAACTGCAGGAGCTATCACTGTAAATCTATCAAAATGGCTAAAATGAAAAATAGTGGGAATACAAAATGCTGGCAAGGCTATGGAGAAACGGAATCACTTATGTATTGCTGATGGGAATGAAAAATGGTACCGCCACTCTGGAAAATAGTTTGTCAGTTTCTTAAGAAAACTAAAAATGAACTTACCATACAACCCAGTAACTGTATGCTTGGCATTTACCCCAGAGAAATGAAAACTTATGTTCACACAAAATCTGTACGCAAATGTTCATTGCAGCTTTATTTGTAATAGCAAGAAAACTGGACACAACCCAAATATCCCACAATAGGTGGATGGTTAAACATCCATATCATGGAATACTATCCAACAAAATAACAGAAAGACCTGTTGATATAGACAACTTAGATGAATCTCAAGGGAGTTATATCGAGTGAAAGAAAGCCAATCTCAAAAGGTTACATATTATATGATTCCATTTACATAAAATTATTGAAATGACAAAATTACAGAGATAGTGAACAAATTAGTGGTTGCCAGGGATAGAGATGGAGGTCAGAATAGGCAGGTGGCTGTAGCTATGAAAGGGTAACATGAGGGATCTTGTTCCATGTCTCGACTGTGGTAGTGATTGCAGGAATCCACACGTGATAATATCACAAGAGCTAATATATACACACACTAGTGAGTGCATGTAAAACTAATGAGATGTGATAAGTGGACGTGGATTTCCTGGGCATGATAACGTACGGTAGTTATGGAAGATGTTATTATTGGAGGAAACTTGGTGAAGGGCAGGTGGGATCTCTCGGCATAAATCTGTACAACGACATAAGAATTCACAATTACCTCAACTAAAAAGTTTAATTAAAAGAATCAATTACTCATTAAATAAAATTTATTTCTCCCCCTGCCCCCAGATCCAAGACTCCTTGCAGAAAAGTCTGACTCCAGGTGTGAAGAAGGGGATTTTATCTTAGCTGAAAGCAAGAAGCTGGTAAAGACCGGTGAGGTCATGTCAGCAAGACTCGGAGGCCAACTCAGAAACCCCTATAGACAAAGTTGACACTATTTGAGCACCAATAAAGATAAACACCGAAATGGATTGAAATATATTGAGTATGTTTAAATTCATGCAATCTCAATGATTTTTTAAAAGTAAAACGCTCATTGGTCACCTTTAGTTGATGCTAGGTAGCCAACTCATTATTTTGAAAATTAAAATACAGAGGAGAGAATCAACAATTTATCTTACTTTTCCCAGAGAAACTCTCAGTGTAATGAAATTGATGAAGGTGAGATTATCTTTATACTAAGAATAAGGAGTAATAGAAAAAGAATATCATCATCTTGCACTCTAGTGAAATGAAAGATGGATGCATGCTGCTCACTTCACAAGAAGAGACACCACTTGATGGGTGCTCATGAGACCATGTTGTAATATTCTCCCACAAAATTGAGTCTGAATCTGATAAAGCCTCTGTATTTAACTACTGCTGTGCAGGAAATACAAGAGGCAAAATGTGCACGTTAAATTACACCAAGGAGCTGTAATCAGCAAAAAGTAGTGTGGGAACTTCTATAGGACAAACAATCTAGTTTCTTCATCAAATAATTTACAAAGAAGAATTAAGAGGAAAGAAGAAATAGGGGAAAGAAGAGGAAGGGGAAGTGGAGAAGGAGGGATGGGGGGAGAGAAATAACCCTGAAAATTTAAAGATAGAATCTCAACCAATTGTTGTATGTATATAAGCTCTTATATCTTTTAGAGATACATTCAAAAACACATACAGATGAAATGATCTGAGATTGCTGAGATATCTGAGATTGCTCAAAATAATCCAGGGATGGAGGAAGTGAGGTGCAAGATTGGCCAGAAGATGACAATGGCTGAAGCAAAATCCATGAAAGAGTTCATTTTGCTCTTCTCTCTCATTTGTTCTCTCTCTCTCTCTCTCTCTCTCTATATATATATATATATATATACACACACACACACATATATCTATAGATATGTATATGATATTTATTTGATATTTGTATATTTTTATTTATAACTCGAGTATACACTGTGGATAGCTGGTTCAGTCTCCCAATTCCCTGGCTTCTTTGTGGAGAGCTTGTGCATACTCATTAGGAGGGGCAAACACACAATCATCTGTGGTCGAAGCTGTGTGCTCACTTACAGTAAAATATATTCCTAACTGCACGATGATTATCCTCACAGAGTAAATTACTGTGTCACAGACAGTTACGATGATTATGGAAGCAGAATAAAAGGTCACTAGTGCAAAGTGTGGCCATTTGGTTGGGTTCAGAAACCACAGAGAAAAAACCAACATACTAGCTTTGTCAGTGAGGTTTCAAAGAGCTTTTCTCATAAAATCCGACACTTTTGTTTTTGTTTTGAATTTTGTTTTGTTTTGTTTGTCTTAGCTTTGGATTTTTTCACCTTTATTTTCTGAAAAGAAGAGGAAAACAAAATGACGTTGCCGTTGAGATTTTTGTTTTGCTACTCTTTGTTTCCTTATTTTTATTGCACCTCCTCCTCAATATTTCTACATTAATAAGTTGTGCTAAATAACACTTACTGTAAGAAGTTTAGAAATGTCAGTAGAAAATAGTGATATGCATACTTCCAGGAATATCAGTCAATTAAGCATTAGACTTTTGGGAGAGAGAGCCTGTTAGCTATCAGACTTTATTCTAAGCCAGAAAAGGAAATATGCTGTATCACTTTATCCCCACTGCAAACTTTTGCCCACTTTGGCTATGGGGTTTAAATCTCATAAAACCAAATAAAATTCTCTACGTTATGTATATAAGATGATAAATAATGGTTTATTTGTTTACAAAGTTCATGCGTATATATATATATATATATATATATATATATATATATATATACACACACACACACATATATATGGGACTGCGATGACCATAAAGTTCATCATCAGTTGAGGCGTTAATACACAACTATTACAATAAAGTAAAACAATGCACATCAGTTTGGTGCTTTCAATTGTGAAAATGAAACAATAAACATTTGTATGGGTGTGTGGACCCACTGTAGGAATCAAAGACACTTGAATGTTCATGTATACTGCATTGAGGCTTCACTGAATCTTGATTTAATAAGAATTCATGGGAGCTGTTCTGGGCAAAAGGTATTGTCTTTGCTTCAGGAAGGAACAGAAACCTTTGAATTAAAACTTGGAGCAGATGTGGTTGTGTGGTGGGCAGTCTCTTAGACAGCCCTCGATGATCCTGTCCCTCTGAGTGTGGGCTGGACTTGTCGACCTGCTTGTAACCAGTGGCAAATGTGATGGGTGTCACTCACACGACGAGACTGTAAAAAAGCCTGTAGCTTCAGTTTGGGGGCTCTTTCTCATTCTATCTTGGACCACTTGCTCTGAGGGAAGCCAGCTGCCAAGTCATGAGGGAACCCTGTGCGTAGGCCCCATGTGGGTGAACTTGGAAGTGTGTCTTTGGAGGCCTGCCAACAAGCAGAGTGAACCTGGGAGCAGGTCTTCTCCCATCAAACCCTGAGGTGCCAACCACCCTGGCGGATAGCTTGACTGCAGCCTCTAGAGAGACCTTGAGCCAAAACCACTCAGCACAGCCACTCTAGAATTCCTGACCCACAGAAACCGTGAGATGTTCTTTCTCCTGACTGTCAAATTTGGGGGTAATTCATAACAGCCGTAGATAACTAATACAGATCACAACAAGCGATGGAGCAGCAATTCGGGGAAAATTCAGGAAGTCATGACTGGTGATTTAGCCGTTATCCTACAACCACACATTTCACCTGAGTGTGACATAGATTTCATCTTAGGTCAGCAGGTTGAAAGACGGAGCATCAGAAACAAATAGCAGCAGAAGTAAATATAGTGGAGACTGGGAAACCAGGATGATAAAAGTGGTAACTGTGATTTAGATTAGTAGCCAAATCCAATCAGTATTTGCAAAATGATGTCTCCTCCACAATTTTCAGTATAAGAAAAATTGTAAAACTTTTAACAATTCTCTAGTAAGGAATTTTCCTTTGTAGGAGGAAATGCTTGAGTGAAAAATAAATAAAACTACAAGTCATTTTAGATGGGAAACACACTGGACTCTATTATAAAGAATGATCCAAAGGGTTTTAAAAACCCAACATATGAATAAAAGTGTTTCTTGGCAGCTGAAGTTCGGTTGTTTACATAAAGAGGAGTATTATGAAGTTGTGAGCGGTGCGTTCAGTTGCTTTTTATATGAAGAGGAAAAGGACAGCTTCTTTGCTGTCAAACAAAAATGAAATAGCTTTTTTTGGAACATCATTAATGGATAGGCTTCTAAAAGAAAATGTGCTTCAACAGAAGAAATTCGCAGAAAAAATGTGAAGGTTGCTGTGAAATACCCCGACGTGGGATGAGAAATGGACATAGCAACTGAAGAAGCAGAAGCAAGATTGATTTCAATGGCACAGCCAAAATCGGGGCAAGCCAACGAGAAAGAAAACACACAAGAAGCAATATGCACCCAATGGCCCAACTTGAAGATGTTGTTTGAACAATTCGACCAGCAGTGCCGATGATAACTGAAAGAAATTTTTCTATGTCTGGACTATTTGTCATGAAACAAAGAATAAGGCCTTTGGATAAGGTGACGCCTGCTTTGCGCGTTTTCGACCTTTATTTTAAGAATGATAAATGTTCACATTAAATATTTGTGGTATTGTCATTCAAATTTTTAATGATTTTTATTTTGTTATTTTGTTTTAATGTTCCCTTCTTTAATTATTTCTTTGATCAAATGACTATATCATATACAGATCATGTTTATTTATTATTGAAATATATGATCATGTCACAATATGTTAGTTCATAATAATAACGAGCCATGCATTGCATTTAATATCGTATCTTTTTATTTTACAGAAAATCTCTGAGACTTTTAGTATAATATTATTTACAAAAAACTGATTCCCTCTTTATTATTTGGCCACTCATTATTTAAAAACATGTAAATAGAATGTTATGACGAACACAGTGTAATTTGCGATTCCAGTCTTCCCAAGAATTCTGATGACTCATCCTACAGTCTAAAGATTCACATTTGTCGGGAATTTAGAGGCATGGAGCAGGGATGCCAGGGGATGGGAACCAATAAAAGACAGAGAAGAGAAGTTCCCAGAAAAGCCCAGCATAGCTGTCAGCCAACAGGAGCAGGAGGATTCAGGAAACAGAATATAGAAACCCTCAGGAGTGGGAGACGTGGCCATAGCCCTGGGCGCAGGCTCTGGGCATGGCCAGGGGGTGTGTTGTAGCCAAATTTGCCGTAGTAGCGGTTCCTCTTGCTGTCACTGCCTGCTGTCATCTTCCATTACCTAGCAGTGATCCCTGGCCATCGCACTGGCAGGTGGCCAGTCCAGGACAGTCAGAGACAACCCAGGGCTTGTTCTACCAAATTCAATCTAACCACCTCCATGGGCCACCCTCTGCTGCCAGGCCCCACACCAGGAGATAAGCACTCAGAAATGACGCTGCCCTCCAGGCTCCCAGGAGAGAACTGTGCTCTGTTGGTGTGTGCATCCACTCTGCCCAGAAGAGTAAGAGTCACACATGGCAGAACCCAGGCATCACCCTTATTTCCTTTGGTGTTTAGGGTCTTTGCACCGAGCAAGTCCCAACTCTACATTGTTTTTCTGTTTTAATGAATAAATTCCAACATGAACGGACTATTCCAGCACATAGAAGTTTGAGGACAGAGCTAAAGGTTAGTTTGAGTGTAGAGGACAGGCTATTGCCAGAAAGGAAGTGTCCCTCAGCATCAAACAGATTCCTTCTCAAACAAAATCCAAACATACTTTATCTAAGGGTTTCTCCCTCCTAGTGAGGAGGGATCGGTAGTCAAAACAGAAATCACACTGAGGCCTGGAGGAGAGTGCAGGCTGCATTTCCTTGGCCAGAGATGACCACATGGCCAACCACAGAAGGTGTGAGCAACTAGCAAACCCTGCCAGACGCTCACAGCGCTAAGTTCTAACTATACTGCGGATATGTGTGTACATTGTTCATGGTGAGTGTGTGTGTGCACGTGCATGTGTGTGTGCACATGTGTGTACACATTCGTGTGTTTCATCATGGAATAGCTGAATGACTTTTGATTACATTATATGCTTATTTTAACAAGAGAGAAATTAGGGGCCAGCCCTGTGGCCTAGTGGTTAAGTTCAGTGCCCTCTGCTTTGGCAGCTCCGGTTCATGGGTTCAGATCCTGAGCGTGGACCTACACCACTCGTCGGCAGCCATGCTGTGGCAGCAACCCACATACAAAATAGATGGCACAGATGTTAGCTCAGGGCAAATCTTCCTCAGCAAAAATACAGAACAAAGAAACTAAGGCCCATAAAATCTCCTTCATCTGGGAAACGGGGATAACAATTCACACATGGCTACTGTGAAGATAATGTGAGAACGTGCAAGAGAAACGTGTTTCACAAGGTCTGGCATAGGGTAAGTACTAAATGAACGACAGCTATTAAAATAACTACCTGGCTTTAATTCAAATTAAATTAACTATATAGAATTCCATATAGTTCAAGTTTGCTCTTTAAAAAACATATGTTTCAGTCTAAAGTAACACATTTTTTAAAATTCCTCTTTTAGGAATATTGAGAATTAAGGAGAGCCGTGTTGGGCATCAGGATTTGCAGACTGGGGCCAGCAGCCAGTTGGGCAGAAGGAAGAAGGACCCTCAAGCTCCACTCCCCACTCAGAGCCCCAGGCCTGGAGGCTTATTCCCTCCTTGCACCTCCTCTGCTGCTGCTCCAGCACTAGCCACCAGCCCCTCTGACCTGGACAGAGGCTGAATATCTCCCTAGCTTTCATCACTGCTCACCACCAGTGCCCACAGACACCAGGGGTCTTCCAAAATTGTGTGAGATCACCACTTTCCTCAGCTCGTAGGCCACAGTGTGTCGTCAGCATGCTCAGAAGAAAACTTGGATGCCTTGCCACGGCCAACAGGACCCTGGAGATCTGGCTCCCTGCTTCTCCACCCTCATTTCACACCCTGTCTTCCTCTCTCCAGTGGCTTGCCACCTCAGGGCCTTTGCATATCCAGTCTCTCTCCTCACAAGCTCCTTCTCATCCTTAGGCTGCACTGAAAGGCCTGCTCCCTGGAGAACTCTTCCCCAACCAGCCCCTCTGAAGAGGCCCCTCCAACACACCCTTCGCTCAGCCCCCTTATTTCTGTCTTCCGCGTCAAAGTTTTCCTTGTAATTTTGCCTTTTTGTTGAGTGTGAACTTGTTGATTGTGGCCCCTCAACTGGACTGTCATCTCTCTGAGGTCTAACTCGGAACTCTATTTCCACATCCAGTGCAGTGACTGTGGTGGACATTGGGGAATACATACTTGTTAAGGGAGTTGATTAATAGATCTTTTCTTGCTATGCAGGAGCTGGCCTGCTTGTGACCATCTCCTCTGATACAAATGACTATATTTTAGTAATTCTCAGCTTATGGCCTCATCTGCCCCATTAGCCCCTGAGTTCTTCATAGAAGAGGGAATATCTCTGAGGTCTTGTTGACCTCAAGGACCTAGCTTGTGTGGGGGATGTGTCTGAAAGTATGCCCCAGCGTAAGCTCCCAAGAGCAGCACTCATCTCTTCTGTTCTCCTCACTGCTCTACACCTGTGCCCAGAGCAGCATCTGGCAGAGGGGGTCTGCATCAGTCAGCTCGGGCAGCCATAACAAGACATCACACAGACCGGACAGCTCAAACAACAGACATTTATTCCCCGCAGTCCCGGAGGCTGGAAGTCTGAGATCGAGGTGTCACAGGGTTGGTTTCTCCTGAGGCCTCTCTTCATGGCATGTAGACGGCCATCTTCTCCCTGTGTCCTCACATGGTCATCCTTCTGTGTGTGTCTGTGTCCTCATCTCCTCTTCTCATAAGGACACCAGTCAGATTGAATTACAGTCTCATTTTACCGTAGTTACCTCTTTAAAGAGCCAGCCCTGGTGGTCTAGTGGCTAAGATCCGGCTCTCTCACCACTGAGGCCGGTGTTTGTTTCTCAGTCAGGGAACAACACCACCCGTCTGTCAGTTGTCACACTGCAGTGGCTGTGTGTGGCTGTGATGCTGAAAGCTCTGCCACCGGATTTCAAATACCAGCAGGGTCACCCATGGGGACAGGTGTCAGCAGAGCTTCCAGACTAAGACAGACTAGGAAGAAGGACTTGGCCACACACTTGCCAAAAAATTGACCATGAAAACCTTTCGAATAGCAGCGGAGCATTGTCTGATAGAGTGCTGGAAGGTGAGAGCAAGATGCGAAAGATCAGGCAGGGTTCCGCTCTGCTGTCCACAGGGGCACTAGGAGTCAGAATCCACTCAACAGCACTAACAACAAAACTCTTTAAAGATCCTACCTCCAAATATACACATCTGAGGTACCAGGGATGAGGATTTCAACATATGGATTTGGGGAGGGACACAATTCAGTCTATTCTTTGAAAGTTGAATATTGTTTCTAAAATTTCAAATAAGTGAGTTAGCATCATGGTTGACCATTGTCTTGGGGCTAATCTTCTGAATGTTTCTTTCCCCTGAGCACCCCCTAAGTATGTCCAGACTTAACATAAATGTGCCAGAAGCCAAGGGGCCGAGGGGTCCATGATTAGGCAAAATAACACACTCACAGAAGGACTGACGCCAACTCAACGCACCCCGTACTCCAGGGTTTGTTTTGAGGATGGGGGTCCACAGTCATTGCCTCATTATCAGCGACACAGGTGGATGCAGGGTGAGTTTTGTGGCTGTAAAGCATGAAGTAGACACATTGGAGAGAAGCAAATGTTGGCTCAGAGCTAGAGGACACTCCCAGAAGGCTCCAAGCCAGAGAGTCTGTGGGGAGGAGCAGGAAGAGGACGGTGACAGAGGATGCCTCTGTGGATTGACTACGGCGGGGTGGGGGGTTGGGTTTATGGTGGACACACCGCCCATGGGCACTGAGAGCCTCACAGCACAGGGAAGCCAAAGCTCCTTTCCAAACCGCCTCATCAAGATACAATTAAGAAGTAATTGCTAATAGGACTAAAACTGGTCTCTAAAATAAATGATTTTTAAAGTCTGATCCGTTACATAAAATAGATCCATCATCAATGTTAATTCTCTAAGAAAAGTTCAGAAAGTGTGTATAAAATAAAGGCATTAAAATGACTTTTTATTAACTGGGGGTTGGTTTATCCTTTCTGTGAAGCCCAGTGTGAAGGGCTTGGACTAAGGCCTCTGGTAGACGTGGGGATAGAATCTGTGATCACTGCCTCAGAGAACCTTCTAGTCATAGCATCAACACGTGTGTTATCATTATCAAAGGTACAAAATAAATTTTATCCCAAAGAATTGTCATCTAAATCTCAACTGATAGATCTATACAAGCTTATTCAGCTCCATTAGCAATAAATATTAACACATTTTTAAAGGTGTGAGTTATTTGCACAGGGAGTAAAAGAAAAAGTAAAGCAATCTGCCTGTTACTTGAGTGAGAAACAGCTTGGGCTGGTGATGGTATATGATATCAGATATAGAAAATGTGATTATTACTTTTTCCTAACTCATGGGCACTGAGGAATGAAGTAGCAGACACCAAGGGCTTCTGGTCCTGCCACTCAAGCATCCTGCTCCTGAACTCTCACTGAGGACTGTGGTCCTCAAAGTGTGCTCCAGGAAGCCCTGTGGGTCCAGTGAGTCACTATTGTCACAATAATAATGAGATTTGTTTGTCTTTTTCTATCTCTTTCTTTCAGGAGCGCACAGAGGAGGTTTCCACAGGCCACGTGATGGACATTACCGCAAAAGGCCGAATGCAGAAACAGATGTGAGAATCTGCCTTCTTTCGAGTCAAACATTAAAGAGATTGGCAGAGGTATAAAACAAAGGCATTTCTGCCATTATTTCTTTTAGAAAGTGTATTTTTATTAAGACTATGTTATGTATGCACATGTAATGGATTTATTGTTACTTTTAATTAATAATTTAAGACCTCAGTGTTGATTCCTGTGAGGATAAATATCAATAGATACAATCCAGGCAAACCAAAGCTCTCTGAGGTCTTGAAAAAGTTTTAAGAATATAGAGGGATTGTGAGGCCCAAATGCTTGAGCGCTGCTGTTCCGCATGAGAACACAAGCTAGCTGCCCTGTTCCTGGATGTGAGAGAGCTCGCCCACTTCCGAGGAAGCCTGGCTATCATCGAGCTGCTCTCACTGGAGGAAGACCATTTTCTTTCTCTTCAGAACAAAATAAGACGTGTTGTCATCATTGACCATGTGGGTAGAGTGGTGTTTAATAACTTCCCTTCCGTTCAACATGTTTTCTCCTTTCTAGCTAAACATTCTGTCTCTTTACAATAGAATATGAGGCAAAAGCAGAGCTAGTTTCTTCGCTCTCAAGTTGTTGTTCTCTTCACAGATAGAGAGATGCATGCACACATAAATATTATAGAGATATATACTGATATTACATTTAAACTAATCTGGAAAAGTCCCCATTAGTACATTTAGACTAATCTGAAAGAATCTTAACAGCATTTACTTTTGGGGAAAGAAAGTGCGGTTTGAGTTAGAAGTTTTAAATGTTGGGAATAAGTTTAAAACCTCTGTACGGTTCACACTTTCTAACACACGTAAACCAGGTCATGCCTGGTTATCTGGGCACTGAAATTGTGGGTGTTTTTCTTCATAATTTTAAAGGAATATATTTTTATTTATAGTGAGGTTCAACGTTTCCACTCTTACAAAATAGCACCAATGTTCCAATTTGCAATACAAAAGCTTAAAAGTTGCGTTAGTCAAGAATTTTCTAATTCTCCTGCCAACTTTTATTTAAATATGTTTTTTAACCTCATATTTTTGCCTTTTGAAGGCATGGACTGAATTTTTTAAATCACATTTGTAGACGCCACACTGCTCAATGAATGTTGGTAAAATTAATGAATATGAACATAATTTTTTGTGTGTGTGAGGAAGATCAGCCCTGAGCTAACATCCATGCCAATCCTCCTCTTTTTGCTGAGGAAGACCGGCCCTGAGCTAACATCTATTGCCAATACTCCTCCTTTTTTTTCCTTTTTTCTCCCCAAAGCCCCAGTAGATAGTTGTATGTCTTAGTTACACATCCTTCTAGTTGCTGTATGTGGGATGCCACCTCAGCATGGCCGGACAAGCGGTGCATCGGTGCGCGCCCAGGATCCGAACCCAGGCCACCAGCAGCGGAGCACGCGCATTTAACCACTAAGCAATGGGGCGGGCCCCCGAACATAAAAATTTTTAAGACAGCAATAATGCAGCAAAGACTGCACCTGCACTCTAAGTCCCATGTCATGCTGATCATATAAATGATCTCAGAGAATTACAGGCCACATGTTTTTACGACAACAAATATCATCTCAGCAAAGTAGAGAGGAAGAACTTCCTTTGATTAAAAAATTACAAAATGTTTCCAACTATAAAGTAATTCATCTCAAGATTGACTTCCAGAATGGAGGAGTGAGGACATTGGTGAACTTGTCCTTTCAAGAAAACAACAAACATACAGCCAAACAAATGAAATTTACCATTTCATGATGGTGGCCATTAAATGAGCTTCAGAACAAAATGAAAATCATCCATCTGGGAGAAACTACAAACCCTCAATAAGACAACAGGTCAGTGACATTTTAACTTGGGGCTACTTCTACCCCTCTGTCTCCCCAGCACAGTGGCGAGGTAGCCAGAACCAGGCAGCATTACAGATAACAGAGATATGACCACATTTGGAGCTTCATGAAAAGTGCCATCCCTAGATCACATCAATATTTTGTCTGAACTTGCAGCTTCCTGGAAAATCTATATTCTTAGAGTGTGATGGCTGTTTGATTTGACTCAGAGCTCAGGTCAGCAGGGGTGGGGACCTAGTCACGGGACATTAGCCAAACAATGGACAACTGCTGGCAGCATTTCAACTGCTTAAGAACATGGTATTAGTTGGGGCAAACAAGAGCCTGGCTGGGAATTTGAAAAGAATTCCGGGAAATCTAGATGACCATAGGGAACATGGAAAGGCTCTAATATATTCCTAGACATCTAGGCCATGTGCATGACCAGGAAAACCCTGAGAAAGGAGGAGGCGCCAGTCACTCACTCCTGGCTGATCTTAAGGCTCTACACCAGCAGGAGGTGAAACCTAAGGCTGTCCGTGAAATTCCTGACATTTGAAGGCAGGCCTTCTTGGCAAATGTGGGAAGACATACAGGCAAAGCATTAAGGAAAGCTGACCACTCACTGGCAGACTACTAAATCATATGGACTCTGGTGTGACCCCATAAATCCATGACCACGAGGAGAGATGCAAGTGAAGTTGCTGTCAGAGTTGTTCTGCACCCTCTAACAGGCTTATCCTCCTGTTTCATTCAGTTATTTCCCCCAAAGCCTAGAAAACTGCAATACCAATAATCGTACCCCTCACATTAGTCCAGGGCTATGATATCTTGCCAAAACCGTCATCCTCCCCCCTTTCTTCTCAAGGTAGGTATTTGGTGATCCTACTACCACTAAAGAAGCTGAGACTCAAAGAGTCTGAGTGACTTGCCCGGATTCACCCAGCTCGTAGTCTTCCTCGTCTTCCCCTTCTTGCCCCAGTCCTCTTTTCCCGCCCAAAACTGTTTCATACGAATTATGTATCTGAGGGAAGAAGAAAAAGTGATTCAACACTGTTATTTCCTAAATGTGAGATGGGACTTATGTAAATAGAAGACAATTGTAAGATATCAGAGAGAGGAGAGTGGGTCAGGATCTAGGAGGCCTGGCTAGGACACCAATGCACAGGTGAGCCTCACTGAGTCACTTCCCTTCTCCAGGCCTTCATGTTGAACTTGTAAAATCAGGAAGTTCCTGCAGATGACCTATAAAGTCCCCTCTAGATGTTCCCTTTGGAGTTGGTGTGCATAAGACGAGGGGAGGCACTTTTGGACGATTCTAATTCACTTTTTGGCTCATTATCTGAACTAGATAGATCCATGTGAACACAGAAACCTTGACCATGCTTTTTCTAGTGTGCATGTCCCATGTGCCTCCACAGCACCAATGGCCCAAAGGTCCTTAGGCCGTGCCTTTGTTTGTGGCCTGTCACATAATCAAGCTGGTTATGAGTTGCCATTTGGGCCTCATTACATATTTTCCAAAGTCTTTGAAGCCATGAGTTCATTCATTTAGAGTTGCAGCTCCAACGCAACTTTTAAAAGATTCTATTGAGAAAGCATCTGTGTATAACTGGAGTTGAGCATGACTCGAAAGAGAATTCCGAGAAAGCCAGCTCAAGATGTAAAGTGAAGCCAATTTTTATGCTCTGCATATGGGCTGAAATTAAAAGCCATGTTTCATTTTCCGAATCAATGGAAACCATATTTTGCCTTTAGGGATACCTAAATGGTGTTTCAAATATTTATTCAATTGGACCATTTCAAACAGTTGTGATAGGAGAAGGACATCTGTAATAGAAACTCAAATTATAGCTGTACACGATGACATTAAAACAGAAGTAAAACTATTTTAAAATTTTATTTTAAGGAAAACATATATTTTAAAATAATAATAAAGTGGTTAAAGAAATAGACTCTGTTGTCCCAGGAGCCCTGGGTTCCATGCTGAGCTTGTAGATGAAGGTGTGGGCACATTACTCAACTCCTCCAGGCCCCCATGGGGTGAGAACAAGATTTTCCTAAGTGTGTCATGGATGTGTTGTAAGTGCCACATGGATAATATTTAAGGACATGCTTCGTGGTTCTCCTATAGAGGGAACTGGGCACTACAGGTTTAGATTCTAGTCTAGGCTCTGCCCTGCCGTGCTTCCTGAACTTGAGAAGGTCATGATACCTCAGTTTATATCAATTTCCTCACTTGGGAATGAGGGTAATGGAGTAAACCATCCTTAAGGGCTCTTCCCACCTTAAAGTCTGTGATTATGAAGTTCTGCCTGGGACAAAAGTCGCTTCCTCTTATTTTAAGATGACAATATTTATTGGTTAAACTGATGGCTAATTTTAAGTGTCAAATTGACTAGGCTAAGGGGTGCCCAGATAGCTGGTGAAACGTTATTTCTGGCTGTGTCTGTGAGGGTGTTTCTGGAAGAGATTAACATTTGAATTAGTGGGCCGAGTAAAGCAGATGGCCCTCCCCAATGTGGGTGCACATCGTCCAATCCTTTGAGGGTCTGACTAGAACAAAACGGCAGAGGAAGGTTGAATTCGCTCTCTGCCCAACTGCTTGAGCTGGGACATCAGTCTCCTGCCCTCAGCACTCCTGGTTCTCGGCCTTTAGACCTGGACTGGAGTCCACACTGTTGGCTCTCTGGCTCTGAGGTCTGTAAACTACATTGGCTTTCCTGGGTCTCCAGCTTGCAAAGAGTAGAGCGTGGGACTTCTCAGCTTCCATAATTGATTGCACAAGCCAATTCTTCATAATAAATATCTACGTGTGTGTTTGTGTAGATATAGATAGATAGAGACAGAGACAGATAAATATCTCTGCAACGTGTACATTGTATACATATGCAGAGGTCATATATATGGAGAGAGTTTATATGTATACACGTCTATATAAACGTATATACAGATCTTCCTCAACTTACAATGTGATTATGTCCCTTTAAACCCACCACACGTTGAAAATATCCTTAATCAAAAGTGCGTTTAATACACCTAACTACTGAACATCATAGCTTAGCCTAGCCTACCTTAAATGTGCTCAGAACACTTACATTAGCCTACAGTTGTACAAAATCATCTAATGCAAAGTCTATTTTATAATAAAGTGTTGAATATCTCAAGTAATTTATTGAATATTGTACTGAAACTGTAAAACAGAATGGTTGTCTGGGTACAGAATGGTTGTAAGTATATCAATTGTTTACCCTCGTGATTGCGGGCTGACTGGGAGCTGTGGCTCACTAATGCTGCCCAGCATCATGAGAGAGTATCTTACCACATATCACCAGCCCAGGAAAAGATTGAAATTCAAAGTACAGTTTCTACTGAATGTGTATCACTTTCACACCATCATAAAGTCGAAAATTCATAAGTCAAACCATCACAAGTCGGGAACTGTCCATATATCCTATTGGTTTTGTTTCTCTGAAGAACCCTGACTAATATAGTTAACAATTTTAAATTTCATTTTCATATACACAATTTGTGTAAAAGTATCCATTTGCAATACTAAGAACATCAACGCAGCCCAAGATGGAAGAAAAAAATTCTAGGGCTGGCAGCCTTATCTGCCAATGTCATAGTTCTAGTTTCCCAATAATGCCAGTAAAATCTGGAAGTATTCCTAGAAGTCAGGGCGGTCCTGACTTCTAGGTCATCTTCCTTTTTGCAGATGAGGGAGCTGAGATGTTGAAAGTGGCACAGTTTTGCTCCAATTCGGAGACAATATGTGGGATAATCAGGTCTACCCCCAGGGTTTGGGTTGACAAACCCTCTATCACAGCCACTTTCCTGGTGTAAAGATTTTCCTTGGTGCCCTATTGGCCCCGTAGAGTGGGCTCCACGTCTCTGAGCAGAAAACCCTTATTCGCAAGAGACAAACCTGGGAAACTCTGGACTGCCTTGGGTAGAAAGAGACTTCTGAGAGAAGGATGTTGCTTTCTGGTCTTAGAATTTTAGATCTCTGCAGAGTTGTCTCCCCTGACCCCTGACCCCGGGGGGCTCTCAACTTGTCCCGTGGGTGCATGTGTCCCACAAGCATAGGCACATCCCAGTTCCTGAGCTAATCTTCACTAGCAGGAAGACGAGATCTCAGCCAACTCCATTTTCCCACATGGGGGAATCAAAATAGGGTCAATCTTCAGGCCCGGTGACATAGTCCTGGGTCACTGGGCCTGCAGCATTGGGTCCAACAACATCTGCAAGGCAAACCTTTTCTTCATCTTATAGACATGAGCGTCTGTGCCCTACTGCCCCAAGACAGATCAGCAAGCATTGGCACCTGGATCCTGCCTCACAGGGCTACCTACCTGTTTAATTAAAGATCAAGCTACCTGGATCACCTTGCCACCTTCCCAGGGTGACCCAGAGCCAGGCCTAGGGCTCATTTAGATCCCCCAGCCCCTGTCCACACAAGGCCTATGCCTGACCCTGACTCACTTCCTCACCCAGATCAACTCCAATGTTGTGTGCAGGAAGCACCCAGTGTTGGTGATGTTGTCAGCCTGGAGAAAGCCCACCTGGAAGTAAAGTGTCTTCTTTGTCTTTCCAGAAAAAGCATTTGGTTTAAAAGATGCTAAAATATAAGGGTGTTATGACTTCAGCTTTTTTATATTTGCTCAAAATGAGTTTCACTGTATTTAAGAAGATTTGAGGGGTCAGCCCGGTGGCGCAGCCATTAAATTTATGCATTCTCTTTCAACAGCCTGGGGTTTACTGGGTCAGATCCTGGGCTCAGACCTACTCACCGCTCATCAGGCCATGCTGAGGTGGCATCTCGTATAGAAGAACTAGAAGGACCTACAACTAGGATATACAACTATGTACTGGGGCTTTGGGGAGGAAAAAAAGAAAGAAAAAGAGGAGGATTGGCAACAGATGTTAGCTCAGGGCCAATCTTTCTCAAAAAAAAAAAAGAAAACTTGAAAAATTAATATTCAGAGCTTACTGTATGCTTGATATGGCCACTGAAATTCTTTCTATAGCAAGGCAAGGCATCATTTTCATTATTACTCTCCAAGTTACCAATCCAAGGAAGAGGCTGCTATCGCCACGTTACCATGATAAATTCAGGAGGTGAAGTTTTATGAGGGTCACAAGGCTAATATATGAAAAGTTAATGTGGGGATCAAAGTCCACTCTCTTTTGATCCTATGACAAAATTTCTTCAGAGTAGCTTGGATCAGTTTGTGAAGGTGCCCTGAATTAGTAGTTTTTAAGGTGATATTTGATTGGCACTACAGAAATAGAAGCTGGAGAAGAGACAGAACAAGAAATAACACTGAGAAGTTTAGTAGCTTTTCTCCCAGACCCCAGAGGAGGCTGAGCATTATCTGTGAAAGAGTACAAGATAAGTCTGCTGATGAGGAAACCAAGGACAGGTAATGTGCTCCAGCCGGAGCCCGAAGGGGTGGGATTAAACACGTAGAACATTTCAAATGGAAGAAGGCAGCAGAACTTGAAGCCAATGAGTATCATAATCACTCAGGAGCCTGTGAAAAATGTCTAGTCTGTGGTCCTGGTGGCAGTGCAATATTTGAATCTCCCCAAAATCTGTCCTGAAAATCAAAGGGATGAGCTACTATCCTGGCAGAGCATCTGGATTCTTTTACTCATCTACCTACGTGGTAGTGAGTAGGACAGCTCTAAGGTTCCAGTCAGAGCCTGGAGATGGCATGACCAAAGTCGTATCCCTGAGTTTTCCATGTATTTGCTCTTTTTGGTTTTCCCAAGGGACCTTGCCCCATACCTCTCAGTGTGCATCAGGGGGATGTTTGATCAAAGGTGAGATCAGAAAAGTATGTGTTTGCACTCTGGGAAAAAGGCCTGGTGCAAACTTACTGTGAGTAGATATTTCTAAAATATGACACAAAATCACCATCACAAAAAAGAAAAATTCCAACCATGCTGAGCCTCATGGTATTAAACCAAAATGAGATGGTACAAGGGAAAGGATGGGAAGGATCCTCATGTGGAAGTTGGGATGTGTTGGGAGAGTTCTCACCCACAAGAATACATTCCTACAAATCATAGACCCCCTATGCGCACAGGCACAGGATGCCAGCTATTCACCTGGTCCAGCTTTCCTTGTTCTCCCTGATGCTCTTGTCTACTGCCCTCCTTCTGCTTCCCATAGTCACCTCGGGCCCTCCTGCCTCTGAGGGTGTTGTGCAAGGCCTTACACTCCAGAACTAACTTCAGATCCACATTCTGCTCTCTACTGTCTCATCCTAAAACCACAACCAATGGTGAGAGACCTCCTGCCACCCTCCCTGCCCTGTAAGGTACACAGGCTCATGGTTTACCCTGCCAAGCCTCTCCACTGGTGGGGACACTACCCTCATCTATCTAGAAAGTGGCTGCAGTGCTAGGCCTTGTGGGCAGCACTCCAACATCCACTCCTCAGATCTGTCATAGGCCTTTGATTATCCCAAACCAGTGAGCAACTCTGTCTCTGAAACACTCCTTCAAGGATGGAGAGCCCTTTGAGTCACAAAGACACAAAACAGAGGCTTCTGGAGGCTTCCTGGAAGCTGCTCCACTCTCCCACTGGGTGTGACTCAGCCTTGGAGTGAGGTCAACACAATGATTAATAGAGCAGAGAGTTGGAAAGGATCTTGTCTGGAAGGACCAGCTCAACAATTACTTGCTAAGCTCCTACTATGTCCTAAACACTGGTCCTAAGCACAGGGCACACCGCAGTGAGCAAAAATAGAAAAAGATTCAAGACTGCATGGAACTTATGTTCTAGCAATAAAAGAGAGACAATGCCTATAACTAGTACAGAGATTGAATCAGTAATCAAAAACTTCCCAACAAAGAAAAGCCCAGGGCCAGATGCCTTCACTTGTGGCTTCTACCAAACATTTAAAGAAGAATTAACACCAATCCTCCTGAAATTCATGCAAAAAATTGAAAAGGAGGGAACACTTCCAAACTCATTCTACGAGGCCAACATTGCCCTGATACTAAAGCCAGACAAAGACACTACAAGAAAAGAAAACTACAGACCACTATCCCTTATGAACATTGATGCAAAATCCTCCACAAAATACTAGCAGACCAAATTCAACAGCATATTAAAAGGATTATACGCCATGACCAAATGAGATTTATTCCTGGAATGCAAAGATGGTTCGGCGTCTGAAAATCAATCAATGTAATACACCACTTTAACAGAATGAAGGGAAAAATTACGTAATTGTCTCAATTGATGCAAAGAAAGTGTTTGACAAAATTCAACACCTTTTATGATAAAAATGCTCAAACTAAGAGTAGAAGGAAACTACTTCAACATAATAAAGGCTACATATGTTATATTTTTTTTACTATAAAAGAAAAGTGAAACAATAAAAAATAAGAATAATAAACAAATAAACTAGATAGGATTCTACAGGCTGATGTGTGCTGTGGGCAACAAAAAAAAAGCAGAACAAGAAGAGGGACCTGGGAGTACTGGGATGAGATGCAGATTCCCTGTGAAGAGCATGCCATGTAGAAAGAATACCAGCACAAATCTTGAAGGCATGGCTACACCCAGAAAACTGGGGAACAGCCAGAAGGCTGTGTATCCGGAACACAGTTAACTAGGGGGTGAAGCAGGAGATGAAGTCAGAGAGGCACTGATGGCCCAGATCATGTAGGGCCTTGTCCACATATGGTTTTGTTCTAAGCATGATGGTGATGGTAGTGGGGATGGTAGTTATTGTTGAGATTTCAGTAGAAAACTATCTCATTCATATTTTAGAAATATTATTGAGCTGTTCAGCAAACAACCCCAAAGCCCACCCTACCTCTGGCTCTCGTTCCTATGAGCCAATACATTTCCTTGTTATTTTGCCAGCTTGAATGGGATTTCTGTTACTGACAACCGAATAAATCTAATGTACGGCAATCTCCCACTAAGGGGCCTCCACAGGGCAGGAGGTAATACAGCTTATGGGAACCTATGTGCTGTAACTATCACAGACTAGTGAGGGCTGTGGGAATCAATGACGGTACACCCTTCTCAGTCAGCAGATGCTTCTCAGCTCTCGCTGATTGCTGCTAAGTGAAAAGATAAGCCTATTTTGGACAAATTTTCTAGTGTTTCAAGAGAATTCAGGAATTCAGATTTTATTACGAAATATCCTTAATTTTAAATACTGCTCATCAAAATTAAAAAAAGTAACCCATTATATAGGCCAAATAAAGCACATTCCAGATCTGAAGAAGTTGATGGGTCACCAGTCCCTGGCCTCTGATTAAGAATAATTATTAAAATGTTAATAAAAATGAGTGTGAACACTTATTAGATTCCCACCATGTGGCAGGCAATGGGATATAAGTTTCCACAGATTTGTTCTCCCGGTGGTACTGCCTGAATCAGGCTGTGGAGCTTGCCATACTCAATTTGGATGATATAGTGTATTAAAGATCTCTGAATGCAACTAGATTTAACTAAAAGTAATTAATGATTCTCAAATCTAAAGTTTCCACGGAAGAATGGGGACAAAGGGATTGTGCAAAGGACAGCACTAACCTGCATCTCCCTGTGGTGCCTCTGTGGGCCAGCTGACCAGCCCTCCTGGTGGAATGTAGTAGTGCGGGTTTCTTCTCACACCTGGTCTCCTACATGCTCTCCCTTCACTTATCAGCCCAAAGAATGCAGAGACTCCCCAAGGGGCTCATTGAAGCCCTAGGGCAGGGCAAAGACATTTCCATGTGGTGCCGGAAGGAGGGAAGTGCATACCAGATGTGGGGGACAGATGTGCCTAGTGGCCTTGATAAGAGCAGTCCAAGCTGGAAGGGCGAGGGCGGACAGAAATTGTATAGCAGTGGCGTGGCTGGAGTGCGCGCGAAGGGGAAGCAGACACCAAATGAACATACCTTACAGGGGATGTGCTGAGCAGAGGGGCAGAGGAAACGAGGTGAAGGTGAAAAGGCACGTAGGATTGAAGATAGGCGAGAGAAAAAGAGAGAAAGAAAATGTGTGCGTGTGTGTGTGCATGTGCACTGTGTGTGTGTATGTGTGTGCATGTGCATGTGTGCGTGTAGTTGAAAGATACTAAAAAATAGAGCCAGAAATGCTCCTAAATGATACTAAAATATGAAGCCAGAGATCAGAACAGTCACCAACCTGATCATCCAAGTCAAGCAACTAATGACAATGTCCAGGGGAGAGAGACAGGGGCTTTACACACCTCTTATTGCTCATTATTCTCCATGCTATCCCCTGGTATCTTGCATCCATTTTGTTTAAATAAGCATATTCACTGGGAGTTCTAGAGTAGTGCAAGAATTTCTGAGTGGCGTGCATCCATTTAGATGATGATGACCCCAATACTTTCGTATGAGCATATTCCGGACCATTGGGATGAGCAGCTTCCCATCAGAACTGTCAGGAGTCTCAGCACTTGCTGTTGCATTTATGTTTCCAATAGTGTCAATGACAGATAAAGCACCAAATATGTCATCATGTGGCATAAGAATACAGATTTCCTGCTGGGTCAGAATAGAGGACCAGGGTCACCGTAGAGCACAGGGAAGTGCAGCCTATGGCCCATTACAGCCCGTGCCAGGGAGCTCAGAACCATATCCACGTATAGATGCACTGTGGGTCATATTTACTAATTTGCCACGAAAGGATGTTACACTATGCATCATTATTCATTGCTGTATTTTTGGGTGCACTGCTGATTTTAATGTCTTCACAAAATGATGTGTTGATGATTAAAAATGGGTTCACAGTTACGAGGGGAAAATAATACTATCATGATGATGTGAAGGGGTAGTTCCATAATTTTCGATATTAAAGAACACAGTTTTCGGTGGCCAGCCTAGTGGCGTAGCAGTTAAGTTCACGTGCTTTGCTTCAGCGGCCCGGGGTTCGCAGGTTCTGATCCCGGGTGTGGATCAATGCACCGCTTGTCAAGCCATGCTGTGGCGGCGTCCCATATGAAGTGGAGGAAGATGGGAACGGATGTTAGCCCAGGACCAGTCTTCCTCAGCAAAAAGAGGAGGATTGGAGAAAGATGTTAGCTCAGGGCAAGTCTTCGTCACACACACACACACACAAAAAAAAAAGGAACGTAGTTTTCAACAGGCAGAACACAGAACATGCCAATAATTACGAGTTTAAATGTATTACAGTCAAACCTGGATAGCCAGGAGAAAAACAAATTTTTTCCTTTGAAAGGAATCCAGACACGACATGAGTTTGAATGACCGTGTTATGAATGTGGCAGCTTCCACGACTGAGACGTGTAAAGTGTGACCGGTATGAGTGCCAATAGCTGACCTCTCAGTTCTCGGGGAAGGAGGAGGAATGGGGGTCTTAAAGGAGATTACACTGAATCTGGATATTGAAGGACAAGGAAGAAAGTGGGCTAGGGATCCCTAGAGAAGGCAGAGCATGATCAATTCCTAGTAGAAATCCAAGGATGCACATGTCCCGCTTCGGTGACAGTGACACGGATAGAAAGTCAGGTATGGACTGGCAGGTGAAGGGTCTGAGAGTTGATTGTGTGGTTCCTGCTCTCCGTTCTAAGGCCTCCTTTCCCCTCCTGTAGCTGCATCTCAAGTCCTCTCCTCTTATTAAAGCTACAGCTTCTCCTGTGATTTTGAGGACCCTGCTGGTTTCAAATCCACCCTATACTCTAGTGACATCAAAATTTTCTCTCCGGCCCAGACTTCTCTCCTGACCTTCCAACATGCAAAAACCAGCCCACTCAGAACTTGCGTGCAGATGCTTCTCAAACTCAACATATCCAAAACTCAGCTATTCATCATAATACCCACCATCACCCCATTGCCCTCCTCCTGGCTCCTGCTCCCATGTTCCCAATCCCAGTAAATGGTAACACTGTCTACCCCACTTCCCCAGCTATAAATCCGGCCATCACCCTGACTTCCCCTACCCCCCATAGCCCATGTCCAATGTGTTCCCCACTTGGTCGGTGCTGCACATTGAGTCTGTCCATTTAGCTTCATTCCCGCCGCCACCCTCATACCTCAGCCATCATCATCCCCCACATGAATTTCTCCAATGCCCTCCTAAATGGCATCCCAGCCTCCAGTCTCACCCTCTCCTGATCCATATTCCTAACTTTTCTAAATTGTAAATTAGATCACGTAACTTCCCACTTGATAGCGCCCTATTGCTCTTACAGCAGAGTTAAAACTGATGTCACTTACAAGGGCCCACCCAACACAGCCCCACCTGACCTCCAGCCTGACACTGAGCTTCTGCACCTCTTCCAGTTAGCCAGATTGCCACGCTTCCCATCACCGCAGAGACTTCCCTCGTGCCTTCCTTCTGCCCAGGACACTCCCAACCCCCTGTCTCTTCACTTGTTCAAGATTCACTCAATGACCGCACACAAAGAGAGACACCACATGCACGGTGCTGGTGTTGGCGTTGGTGGTGAGGGCGCAAAGCAGTGATTAAGATAGATAAGGACTTCACTCTTAAGTAGCACACATTGTAGCCAGAATAGGGGGATACGGCAGGACCAGAAGACAGTAAATGGGAAGAATAAGGCAGAGATGGAGGCAAATGAGTCAGGTGAGAGAGCCTGGGGATTCTCTAGATACAGGAGAAGGAGCTAACTGAAGGACTGATTGTGGGACAGGTGAGAAAAGAAAGAAGTTAAGGATATCTCCTTCTGCTGTCCTGCCCCTCCCTCCCCAGCCACCCATATACCCCTGGCTCAATCCCACCCGATCTCTAGGCTCAGCTCAGACACCGCTTTCTCCAAACATTGCCTTGACCCTAAATCGGAGATGAATGAACTTCCCCCCTAATCCTCCAGCTTTCTGCAAGTCACTCAACATAGAGATGGTAATATTCCCTTTTATTTGTCGGCATCTGCCACTAGACTGAATGCACGCTCCAGGATGGAAGGGACAAGACAGCCTTAAACCCCATTATATCTCCAGCACTTGCATAGTTAAACAATGCTGGCTAAAGGGTAACTGAATTTAAAATGATCCTGAAGGATACACCGAAGGAGTGGGGTGCTAGTAGAGGGATGTGCTTCAGAAAGACAATTTCTAATTACTTGTATCAGGGAGGTGGAAAGCCAGGAAGGGCTTTGTTCGCAGAGCCAAGGAATGCTCCCAGGAGACCATGGCCTCATCACATCAGAGTAACCCCTCATATATTCTGACCTGTTACTGAGAATCCCTCCCTGTCCCAAACCTTGAGACCTCTAATAGGAATTGAGTTTGTAAAACTAATTCTGAAGAAACACGTTTTGGAAAACGCCTTGAATTTTTCTAATGGGCCAATCGATGGTGGGAAATCCACAAAGTGCAACAGAAATAAGTGAGTAAGTGTGCACGCTAAAGGCAATGCTCATGTGCCAAGAGTGGTGTCCTTGGGAAAAATTCAAGGCAGCTCTTGGGCTCATTCTTCTCAACTTCTTCTCAAATCCCAGGAGTGGTCTCCCAGATTGCTTTTGGTCTAAGGAGGTAACTCACGCCCTCTCCCACGCCACAGCAGGAAAGCCTTCTTGGTTGGCTTCACGTGGCCAAACAGAGACATGAGGATGAAGAAGCTGCATTTTCTTCTCTGTTTCTGCAGTTTAGCGATTAAAGAACATGCTGTAAAGGCACATTCTATGTCATGTGTAATTCTGGCTTCACAAGTCGTTGGTATCAAGATATTGATATAAATATCTTGAATTTCTTCTGCCATACAAAATTTTCAAATTTGGGGAATTATTTGGAGAAATCATATGCTCTAGAAATTGTTATTCAAAAATAAAGTCTTATTAATATTATTAAATCACTTAATAGTTACTGAAAGTGCTATTAGAGGCCCTTCACAATCTTACAATTATAGTTGCTTCATTCATTTGAGAATAAGTTTATTCCAATTTGACATTGAAAAATGTCAAATATAAAAAACCCTGTGTCCTATTAAAAAGTAGAGAAAGAGACTCCACAAATACAGTTACATGATTTATGGCAAAGAACCCACTCAGAAACCATGGGAGAAAGAGCTGGCTCTTCAACACATGGTTCTGGATCAACCAGAGACCCTGCATAAAAGACAAACGATGCCCCCACATGACAGCAGACACCAAATCCACTCGGGATGGACCACAGATGTAACTGTGAAAGGCAAAGCAGTAAAGGTTATAGGAGATAACAGGGACAGGCATTGTCTTGATGTTAGAGTAGAAAAAAATTTTTTACACAAGATACAAAAAACACCAAAGGAAAATATTATTCAATTGGGCTTTAATAAAATTGAGAATTTCTGTTCATCCAAAGAAATAATGAAGAGAGTGAACAGGTGATACATCGAAGAGACCTAAGGAAGATATTTTCAAAGCATCTATCTGACCCTTTATTAAGGATATTTAAAGAATTCCAACCAATTAGTAAGGAAATAAAAAACCCAATCAAAAATAGGCAAAATCTTGAACAGACACTTCACAAGAGGCCAAATGGTCAGTGAGCATAAGGTGCTTAACATCATTAGCCAGCAAGGAAATGCAATTTAAAATCACACTGAGATACCTCTATGCAGTCAAAGGAATGGCCAAAATTTAAAAAAAAAAGAAAGAAAGAAAAAAAACTGACAATGCCAGGTAATTTCAGGTGCTTGTAAGGATGTGGAAAACTCATGAACAGCTGGTCAGAGTACAAATTAGTACAATCACTTTGGAAAACTGAAAGTACCTACTAAAGCTGACCATATGGGTGTTCTAATGTAACTGAGAAAAAGGGGCCCATTCTGCCCACCACAATCCAGTGCCCATCAATTGCAAACGAGTCAGTGGTTGAAAAAGGAAAATTTATACAATTAGCAAGCACAATCGGAAGATGGTGGACTAGTGCCCTAAAAAACCATCTTAAAGTCATACAGAATCTTGAGGCAGTTATATATGGGAAATGGGCAGGGAAGGAGGGGGTTAGGGATGTCCATCATCTGGTGTGACGGACTTCAAGGAGCCTCGTTATCTCTTTCTTCTGTCATTTGTGACGGGTACCAACACAGAGTTTTTCTCTCTGGAGGTCATCATGTTCCTGGGGAACTCAGAGAACAAAATTATCTCTATCACAGCTGGGAGATATATGTGAGCAAGAGTCATAGAACTAGCAGATAAGGTATTTTGCAAAATTAAGAGGTACTTAATCATCTAGGCTACGTGCAGGCTAGAGTGCATTCTCAGAGACTAGTGAGTCAGGATCATAGTTACAATATTGCCTCCTTTCCCTAAGATGGCTTCCCTCATGCTAACTTAAGATCTAGCTGTTACAATTTCCCCACTGTCAGTTGCAACTTCATAATCATATGAAGCACTTGGGGAAAAGGCCATCAACATCTTCTGCCTACTCCCTGCTGATGAGGGGCGCCGCAAGGGGGAAGACTGCGGAAGCTTAAAACTGACAGTGTGGATCTAAGCAAGCCTTTTAAATTGTCTCACTCCTTTGGAACTGAGGGTTAGTTCTGACCTTCATTAAGGCTATTCAGTCTCCTGATTGGTTTGATGAGGACCAACAACATCATCGTCGGAGACACCAGCAACAACATTTTATACATTTCCAACAAAGGAAGAAAAGGAAAATGGCGGCACATCCAAGTCAATGGTTCCAGTGGGGATAGATAGTGAAGTTGGGAGAGCAGAGAAAAAGGTATGTCATGCCACATATGAATCCTGTACATGTATGTTTATATTTGTTGACCAACAGTTTTTTTTCCCATTGTTTACTGTGATCTGTACCATATATTTGAGGAAACTAGAAGAATTCAGGATCCAGTCCAGTTTACAGATAGAAAACAAAAAACCTCGAAGAAATTAACAGAACCAGAATCCAATATCCACAAATGTTTATTATAGTCTCTATTGAAACATAATTTTTCACTCTAAAATCACCCTCATTTTTATCAGAGAAAACCAAATTAAGACTCATTGATTTGCAAAATAAGTCTAGTTCCAACAAATTTGGCCCAATTATTTACATAAGTACAGCGAGAATAGCAATTGATCATACAGGCTCTTTTAAATCTGCTCTGCTGCAACTTTTTGTAAGGAATCTCAGATTGAAGTTTAGAGGTCTTTTGAGGCCAGGAAAGCCAAGCCAAGGACTTGTCATCAGATTCTGCCTGCAGTACCTACAGATTTGGGTGAATTCCTCTCTTCTCAAGGTCCCCAAAACATCCTGGGGTTTTCTGCACCTGCCAGAGGAGTGACATTCCTTACTCAACTGGAAAGGTTGCTGGGAACACTGTAGGCAGGGTAGGAGGCCAATATTTCCAAGCAGCTTTATTTTACAACATCCAACCTTTGTTCCTCAAAATTTGTCTTGGTAATATAACCAATCTTTCCAATTGTGTCCTGCTATAAGGAGAACATATTTTTATTGCACTTATGCAAACAACTATATTGCCATGAAAATAATGCTTATCCACTAAGAGTTTCCAAATTCTGGAGGGATCAGATAGGGAGAAAAAGGTAAATGCTTCAATTCTGTTTACAAATTGTTATAAGTCGTGGTTCCTTAAGAGAAAAGAGAAAAAGTTTTCCTAAACCTGGAAAACAAAACATTTAAAAAATCAGCAATATTTTCAACAAAAAATTTAAAAAATTATAATCATCCTTATCAATTTATTGAGTCTGATGATAATCAACTTTTGATCTTCTGTTAGCAGTTTCATGAAGCCATTAGTTTCTCCATCATAGTTCTATCATTTTTTACCCAGCTTAGTTTCATAATCTGAAAGTTTATCAGAAACCTGCATTTTAGAGCAAGTGTCGGAGTCCTTTCCATGAATCTCTCTGAAAATGAATCATATTTGCAAAAGTATCAGAGTAAAACAACAACTTTCTGCAAATGACAAAACATTCAAAAATGGCAATTAATAAAGAAATTTGACTGTTTCTGCAACATATAACACTTTGAGGTAATAACTAGAATTATGACTTCCAACTAGGACAGATCAGAATTTTTGGAATACTGTATAATTTTTAAAACACTTCTATTAATAACATTTATCCATACAATATAACCTAGGAAGGCTCATTATCATTTATTTCATAATGTTCCCCATGTAATTTAACATAGCAAATAAGTCTAATTAGTTTAATATCTTCCTCCTTATAGAAAGAGAAAACAAGTTTTTTGAGAAGTCTCAGGGCTGATTGGACATTCTTAGAGTTCCTTTTTAAGTCAAAAGAAAGACTTTAATTTTGGCCAAAGTTCATCAAAAATATCAAAAAGTTTTAAAACACTTGGTCAAGTAGGAGACAATGCCTAGTTATACATTTAATCAAGGTGACAACAGAAACAAACGCAAACAGAGAGTTAAAACAGTCCAAAAAAAGCCTTAATAGACAGACCTCAGTCCTTTAGAACATAGTAAATTACTTTAATAAAACACAGATTTTTCTATCTTTTAGGTAGACTTACTCAAAGGAACATCATTGTGACTTCCATATCAAGAACAGACCAAAGTTTAAGAAAATTACCTTTGTAACAGAGAAAGCCAAATCCTAATTTTCCACCAGCTTACTTTAGCCAACTTGACCATGCACAAAACTCCTCAGAATTTTACTTCTGCAAATCTTCTGTCACTTACTTTTACATTCAGAATTTGTCCCATGACTCCTTCTCTTTTTTTCTTTCCTAGTACTTTAGGACAAATTTATCTCTCTTAAAAAAACAAACAAAAATATCTCTGTTCTTCATATCTTCTTTATAGACAACATATATTTTACTTTCCTTGTATAAAGACTTTCCAGAAATATGTGCTTTCTCATAGAAAATTTCTCAGCATGCACAAAACATGTTTATCAGTAAACTTAAGCATCGTTTAGTTTCTTTGAGATAAGAAACCAAAGGCAGACAAATCTATGCTTGGTAATCAATTTTTAATGTTTCACCTTGTGTGGAAATGGCCCAGATACTCAATAAATTTTTATTAACTTAATTTTGCAAAACTCTAAAGTTTCAAGTTGCCAAAAAGATTTTGGAAGCTTTTTTTCAAGTATACAGACCATAAAACATAATTATCTTACCCAAAAATTCTTATCCATTTTTATCTATCTAAATTATTTGTTAACACGTAATTATTGTTAAAAGTTTCCCCAAAAAACTTTCATCCGTTTCACATCTATTTAGTTTACTTGTTCCCAATAATTATATTTAGATTGTCTGCAAAACCCTCATGAGACATCAGAAGAAGCAGTTATTATTCTATTTTTTTATGACAAATTTTGCGACAGAGATAACACAAGCTCATTTGACCAGTAAACCCAGGCCGTATGTCTGCATCATATCGAATGCTGATAACTTTGAAAACATATTTATTTCAATTAAACCAACAAAATTAAACAAGCTTTTTATTTACCAAAGATCATTTTATATCATATTAACTTGAAAGACATCTGGGTTAGTTTCTATTACATTTAGAAATAACTTATACAAGTGTTTACTCCAAGCCAATTAAATAGAGCCCCTTTAGAAACTGTACCATCCAGAGGCAGACAAATGCACATAAAGACAGATAAACACAAACAGAGATCTTCAAAATTTTAACCAGGTCTCAGGTACAAAATGCAGAAGAACAGTTAGATCCAATGCTCCTTGGCAGATGGACCTGTTCTGATAGCCAAAGATATTTACTAAAGATTCTTTTTCTTTTTCTATAAGGATTCTTTTTACAGCTATTTTTGAAATAACTTTTTCTTTTAGAAGTTTCTGTATATTAATCAAAGATTACACATCCCATCATGAGAGGTTTTGAATCCTCTCTTTTAAGGGTATGCCCTTAAGGTAGACTCATCTGAAACAGATGTTCCCCAGAATAACCATTACAATTCTAAATTATCTCAAAAGTTTACTTATTTTCACTTGCTTAATTTTATATCAGGAATTTTGGGGGAGTTGAAGTGAAGAAGGTCAGAGAGAGAGCAGCTTTGGTTTCATTTCACTAGCAGGGCCACCGGCATCCCCCAGCCTGGCATGTTTAATTATTTAATTATTTTCTTTTAAAGAGGCAGTAAAGTATTCCTGATTTCATTTACAAGCCTCAAAATATTAAAATAGGCTTCCCACTGGTTGTTTAATTTTATAGCCAGCTTTTTCCAATTGCATATGCAAATACCCCAGTTTGGGCAAACTGAAATTGTCCCATTTTGGCCATTTTCTCTCTGGAGTCTAAAGAATATTGTGGACATGTGGTGTTATAAAAGGAAACTATCCTCTTCTTGGACACAGGCTCATAGCTGAAGTCAGCCCATTTAGCCAAGAGGCAGCCCTGAGGGCTTTTCTTGGGGACAGATGGAGTTCCTCCCATTCCAACACACAGAGATGGACAGACGCACAGATCCAGACACAGAGAAAAACAGACACCAGAGAACCAGTTCCCGGATTTAGGGTAGAAAATCCTACAACAGTTCCCACTCCGAATGCACGCCCAGATGGCCCCTCTGAGAATGGAAGAGACCCCAGATGGAGGGGAAGGAAGTTCTTGGGTGTCCCTGACATGACTTATACTATTGCAGATTGAGCCCATTGACTCACCAGAAACAACAACAAACAAACAAACAAACAAATCTAGAGCCTGTTTCATTTCTTCAGCCACCAGGAAGTGTTGAAGGCAGTCAACAATCAGGAGAACTCAAAGGACAGTCCCTGAGAGAAAGAGCATCCTGGCAGCCACTGGGAGATTCCCAAGATTTCTCCTGGAATTGACTAGCCATGGGCAGAGGTGGGTCCCATCTGGGTCGCCAGAAATTGTAACGGAGCAAAAAGGGGCCCATTCTGCCCACCACAATCCAGAGCCCATCAATTGCAAACGAGTCAGTGGTTGAGAAAGGAAAAGTTATACAATTAGAAACACAATCGGAAGATAGTGGACTAGTGCCCTAAAGAACCATCTTAAAGTCATACAGAACTTTGAGGTAGTTATATAGGGGAAATGGGCAGGGAAGGAGGGGGTTATGGATGTCCATCATCCAATGTGATGAACTTCAAGGCACCTCATTATCTCTTTCTTCTGTCATTAGTGATGGGTACCAACACAGAACTTTTCTCTCTGGAGGTCATCACGTTCCTGGGGAACTCAGAGAACAAAATTATCCCTATCACAGCTGGGAGATATATGTGAGCGAAAGTCATAGAACTAGCAGATCATGTATTTTGCAAAAGTGAGAGGTGCTTAATCATCTAGGCTACGTGCAGGCTAGAGTGCATTCTCAGAGACTAGTGAGTCAGGATTACAGTTGCAATATTGCCTCCTTTCCCTAAGATGGCTTCCCTCATGCTAACTTAAGATCTAGCTGTTACAATAAGACCTGGCAGTTCTACCATTAGACACCTATGGGAATCATTAGATATATGCAAAAATGTTTTATTCTTAGTAGCCAATAGCTGGAAACAGCTCACATGCCCAGCAGTGGTAGAAGATGTAAGGTAACCATGATGTATTCATCCAATAGAATAGTCTACAGCAAAAATAAATAAACTACTGCAGTCAACAACAATGGCTCTTATAGATGTAATGTTGAGTAAAAGAAGCCATAAACAGAAGAGGACATGCAATATATTCCCATTTATATAGAAACTATAAGTAGGCAGAGCTAACTGATGGAGCTAGAAGTCAGAAAAGTGGTTACCTCCAGAAGCGAATTGACTGGGAAGGGGCAGAGAGACCTCTCCATGGCTGTTATGCAGGGGTATATATATTTGTAAAACTGTGTCAATTTTTTTTAGCCAGGAAATGTAAAGTGGTATGCTTTTATAATTTTTGCTTGCTTTTTGAAATAATTTGTTTAATTTAGCTGAAATTTGTCAAGGTTATTATATATATTTTCTTAAAGTATGTTAATTTTTACTTTGTACACTCAGGTATGCATATATGGTAAATTTCAATAGGTTAAGGGAAAAATCATTGTGCTCTGGATTATATCATCTGTTATGAGAAAGGAAGTCTTATAGCCAAAGAGTGAATTAATGGTTGAGATAGAAACCAGACAATGTTCTTCTCCCGGGAGATGACCCCAAGCTGGCACACCGCCCGTTGCTGCAGCTAGCCCTCACTCTCTGAGGCCTCTCTTCCCTGCCTTCTGCTGCCAAGCATCTCAACGGTGCTTTCACCAAGCATCTAGGCTTAGTGGAGACTCTACAAGAGAAACAAAACAGGTTCTAGAAGCTGCTGTTACCAGTTTCCCCAGAGTTGATCTTTCCCCCTGTGGAGTGCAGCCTGGATGCTCCAGGTGTGGTAGTTCACAGCAGCAGGACAATGCACCCCAGACCACACACAGGACACGTCGGCATCATCAAGGTGACCACCTGTGACAGGATGACTGGATGCCCAAGGACGCTGCTCAAGGGCAGATGTGGGTTTCGATTTTCCTTTGTGCATGAGAATACACGGAAGGACAGGGTGATGATGAGCACCTGCTGATGAGCTATCACTCACCAAGTGAGGACAGCGCAAGCCCCCCACCATAAACTCTGCCCATCCTCGGGTTTTCCATCCTTTGCAGTTGGCACAGTTCACCTGGAGTTAGAGTAGGGTCAGTTCTGCCTGCCTCTCACTGCCTTTCCTTATGCAGTGTTAAAAGATAAACTGAAGCACATTAAAATTTTCAAAAGTTTGTCCGAACATACATCAATTCCAATCAGGCAGCACCAAACCAAAGGTGATCAGGGGCCTCCTGCAACAGGAGCTGGGGGAGGTGTTTATAGAGTACACGCAGAAGCCGAGGAAGGAGATGATTTGATCGGCGAGAGCTTAAGTGGTGCCTTATTTGGGAAAGCCTAGTCGGTTGTTTGTGGTGGGTTGTTCTTAGGTTTCATTTTCTCAGATTCTAGCACATAACTCTGGCTGAGGTTTTAGCTTGCTTGCAAAGGTCCCAAGGCATCAGAGCCGCCTCTGTCTAATAGCTCATCCTTTAATTACTGTAGCAGCAGCCACAACTCTAAGCACCACACTGAACGCTCGCCTCTCTTCCTGCCAGGAGGCGTCACTTTCATATTCTACCATCAGTGCAAGATAACCTGCCTCTTCTCCCTCCCAACTGGTCTCCCTTTGGACCTGGACAATGGTGCCCACCTCACATTCACCACCCTGGAAACACGGCTAAGGCTCCTCCTTCTAGTTGACAACAATCAAGAATAATGACCACAGCAGTTCTTAAAAATCATGGTAATACTTTTAATTACTAGCATTTCTTGCTAGGTGTCAGGCATTGTGGAAATGTTTGCACTGTCTCCTTTAACCTTGTGGACATTCGCAGTGGTAGGTAGCATTATTATTCCTGTTTCAGTGAGTCTCTCTGCTCCTTCCAGCACGCCAGGTAACACTCATTTCTTCACTCTAGTGCCCTCCCCATTTTCCCAGACCGGGGCTCAGGGCCTCACAGAAAACAGACACTGGGCCAGACACACAGGTGGGCTGGGGAGGCCTGGGAAGAGTGAGCGGGGAGGCCCGGCAGCAGGAGATGGAGGTCTGCCTTGGGCTGGATGCAGGGAGAAGTTCCTAGGGGTCTTGAGAAGGGACACTGGCTGGAAAGATGGGAACTCAGAGTATTTTAGCAAAAGTATTTTAGTATTTTTAGAGACCTAAGAGAAGTTGAGCACTAGAACGGAGGCCAGGGTGAGGTTGAGAGCGGCACATGGAAGGCCCAGCCAACCCCTCTGTCTCCGGGGCAGGTTGGCCCTGCAGTGAGTGGGTGCAGAGTAGCTAGAGCCGGGGAGAGGGAAGCAGGCAGAACCTCCTCAGGTGCGAGGGCTTTCTGCTGGACCCTTAGGCCGGCCCCACCTCAGCCATCCACATGCGCGATTCTTCTCCAGCAACCCCTGCCTCCCAGGGAGCTGCAGCTGAACTCTTCTCGTCTGCAAACTGCACTGTCTCCCTGCTGCCCAGAATAAAGTCTTCTGCTCTCCTCTTTTTTTATTTGTTGAACTCGAATAATTTAAAGATGTGACCACTTTCTGGTTCCTTAAAGACTGATTTTGCACACACACATATTCATACGTACATATGTGCACATATCTGTGTGCAGTGTACACACACGTAAATATATACACAGATGTACATATACCCATGCATGTGTGCATATACATATGCACATATGTGTGCCTATAAGCATACATGTGTGTATATATACACATATACATGCATATGTATGTGTACATGCAGCCAGACACACATAGATTTACATATATGTGTGTACATATATACTTAGTCCACCACCAAGCCTCTAACAAGTAATAACAACAGAGGTGTCATTTATTGGACAACTATATGCCAATTACTGTGTGACCATCTACGTACACGCTCACTAACTCTTTATGATTTCCCCCCCACATCATAAGGGAAAGAGATTCATGGAGCAACATGCTTGCTCGAGGTTATGCAGCCAGAAACATCCATAGCGAGCCAGGGCAGACATGGTGCTCCTTTCTGAGGCTCAGCTGCTTCTCAGGGAGCAGGCCTCAGCCTCCCTCTGGACCTTACCCCACTCCACGCCCTGGTCTTGGGGCAGGCCCAACACCAAGCGAAGAGACAAAGACTTCTGTGGATGTCTGGGAAGAGTGCAACAGGATGGCGAAGTTGGAGTGTGATGGCGTTGTGGGGTGGCGGCGATGGATCTGGGGGCGTTGGGCGAGCCAGTTCCGAGAGGCAGGTGGGGGTCTCTCTCGGAGGAGGAGACGGGCTGAGGCTGAGGCTGACTGCGCTTGCTCGTCCTTACTGGGCTGGTCTCGTCTACACATTTTCAACCGCTGTATGAAGGTGTTTCCGCCCAGCTCCTAACAAGAACAGCAATGCCATCGACTTATCCAAAACACCCTTTCTGAACACCTGGCTGACCCACGGCAGCCCTGAAAACGTGATTCTGGAAGAGGAAAAACCATCGTGCTCCTGTTCAAGCAACAACAGCAACGGGGCCCCCGCCACCTTTTGTTCTTTCTCAGTTTGGGGTCTGACCTGGCTTCAGACAGGGGCCGGGCCAGCCGGCCCACACTCATCACCGCAGAGTGAACAGCTCCCAGTCCGTGTCTGATCTCAGCTGCACCGCGTCTTTAAAGTACGTTCAAATCCACGAGCATTTGTCCCGGTCTGTTTCAGTTACCCTGGTGATTTCAAGGGTTGTGCTGTACGTTAGTGTATGGGAATGTCATGTCTCATGAAGCTGGAGCCTGAAGCAGCGGAGACATGCCAAGTTCAAGCTGAAGCTATTGCTCGGGTGTTTGCAGAAACTGACAACGGAGGAGCTGAGCACTTAACGTTGCGTCAATTCCTGAAAGAGTTGCAAGGCCGGGCCGGGTTGGGTAGCTGTGCAGACACCCCCAGGGGCCACCTGCATTCAGTAGAGCAGCTGGTTCCCAGGTGCACTTCTGGTGCCTAAGGATGAACTATGGACCCCGAGCTTCAGGGACACAGACTCAGAAGGTCAAAGCCCGAAAATATTCTCTTGGCATGGTCTCTGGAAGCTTGAGACCAGCTTTGCTACAGAAGAAATTTCCAAAGAAAATAAAATATAATCAACTCAGCTCGTTGAAGTCTCTCCAGTGGAAAATGGTAGCAGTTTGGGCTCCAGCTGACAAAGGGAGTATAAAATGTGGCTGCTACTAATAGCAGGTAGAACCCTATCAAACCAGGATGATGATCTTTTTATTTCCTTGATTTACTAGGAAAAATTATGGAATATCCACTACCACTGAAAAATCATATTAGTGGTTTTGCAGTCAATTAAACACCTCATGTACTAAGGAGATCCACTGATCTCTTAAACTGTGTGTGTGTGTGTTTGTGTGCATGAGTGTATGTATGTGCACACTGGTGTTTCTCTGTGTATATGTGTGTGTAATCAGTCAAACCAATCAAAGAGAGGAAATGATCTGTCCGGGGAGACATGGGAAACGGGTCTTTACTGACTGCAGGCACAGCGTTCATCCAGCGGAGTACCCTGGTGGCACACGACAGCCCAAGTGTGGGTGTCTTTGGTCTTTGAGTTGGTTGATGGCCGATGGAGAAGCAGCCACTCCATCAGCAAGGCAAAAACATCAAATTGCAAGGCAAGGACGGCATCACTAACTTCCCTTCTCTTTCCTCCAGCCTCAAAAGGGCCTTGCTCCACTGCATTCAGAGACTTTGTCAATTAGTAACATTTGACATAGTATTTCATAACCAGGTAAAATCTTATTTATGCAGGTGTCATTCATTCATTCATTCCATCATCATTTATGGAAAACTTCCTGTGAGCCAAGTGCTCTACTAGATGCTAAGGGAAGAAGTGAACAAAACTTGGATCCTTACTCTGTTTCAACAAACATTTTATAAAGAAAACCATAACATTACATCTATACATATGTGTATGTGTATGCATAGATACATCCAGTATATGTCTATGTGTATATCTATACATCCGTGGATATATATATGTACACACACACACACAAACCTGAGAACTGAAAGAGATTCCACTCTTGAGTCAGCTCCTCCCTCTCCTGAGTCCTCCATGGGATTCTACCCCAGTGATGGAGCTCTTGGTGGAAAGGTGTGAGATTGACAGCCACAGTCTGCTCATTGAGAGCAGTTTCTGCTCAGCAAAGTGCATCTCCTGGGATCTCTGGTTGACAGCGTGTTTGAACAGAAGTGATCTTTTCAAGAATCACAAACTGGATCCAGTTGGTCTATAAGAATTCTAGGGTTTCCCATTTTAAAAGGCACCCGATCAATTTGAAGGAATGTGGGGCTTTCAGTTAAATGGAGCTGCATCAAATAACTTACTAAGGGCGTGAAAGTTCTGTTTACTGACACGATTATAGCACATCACTATGAGGGTCAAAAGCAACTGCTGAAAATCTGCTAGAACACTTCTCACGTTATTGTTTGACCTTATAAAAAAGTAGTTAGATGACTTAATAAGTAACCATGATTTTTTTAAATTATTTATCCTATGAGGACTGGGAAATGCCTTTTCAACTGTTGTTAAAACGTAGAAATCATAAAACAAATCTTGCATGTTGCCAAAGTAGTAAAATTAAAATGGAAAACAAGTAAGAAATAGATCTGTGATGCAAATATATACACATTTGATGTATAATCACTCTCACAAACCAAGAGGGTGAGGGTAAACGCCCCAGCAGAATCATAGGCAAAGAGACAATCCATACCCACATAGGAGAGAATTTAAGTTCACTTGGAATCAAAGAAATGCATATAAAAATGAGGTCCTTTTTATTTAGCTAAACAGACCGGCAAAGGTTGAAAGAGGAATAATGTCCAACAAGTATGGAAATAAAAATGCCCTCTCACACACCACATGCTTAAAGGAACACAAATTGGCACAGGATTTCTGGGTGGAAATTTGTTAACACTACATCAAAAACCTTAAATTTAGGCATATCTCCTCATTGCACAATTACATTTTTAGGAGTTTTTCCTAAGGATGTAATCAAAAGTGTTCAAAAAATGTATCTGTACATTTGGGCAAAAATTTATCATTTATAATTTATAATAGAAAACATAAGGAACATAAATTATACAAACTAAAAAAAAAGTTAAATAAATAATTGTATGGTCCCACAACATTGGAGAACGGAAGTTCTTAACTTTTGGTGTCAAAACAACGAACCCACACCCTCAGACTATGGTTGCATATACAAAAAGGTGTACTCAATTTCAGGGGGTGCATGGATCCCACAACTTCTATTCAGTCCCTGATTCCCAAGAATATTTATTGACTTGGAAAGCTGCTTGTAATATATTACTAAAAAAAAAAGAAAATCAGGCTAAAAGCGAATATACAGGGGTGAAGTAAGTTTTTAAAATACCTGTATCAATGTGATAATGTGCATGTGCGTGTAGATGATTCCAGCTGCAGGTTTCTAAGAACCCAACTCAAACTGTCTTACAGAAGAAGGACACTCAGAAAACTCACCAGCAAGGCCAGAGCCATAAGAGGTTCAAGAGCTCAGTCCAGGAACTGAGAGATGTCTTTAAAGATCCAGATTTTGGTGATTCCTCATTCAGCTGTCCACAGTGTCAGATCCAACACCAGAGGCCAGGAGGCTGCAGAAACCCCTGCGTCATATGTCCTCCTTTCCTTCGTGTACAGAAGGAAAAGGGAGCATGCTTTACTTCAACACCTGCCAGGTGCAGCCTATGTCGCCCGCCCAGCCAAGAACCACAGACACAGGGAAAGCCGTGCTCTGCAGAGCATTCGCCCGGTCTCTGAACCTCTCACTGGCATGGGGTGGTGTTATGGGTTGAACTGTGTTCCCCCAAAATTCATATGTTGAGGTCCTAACTCCCAGTACCTCAGATTGTGACCTTATTTGGAAATAGAGTTGTTGCAGATGTAATTAGTTAAGATAAAGTCATGAGAGTAAGCCCTAATCCAGTACGACTGTGTTCTTACAGAAAGAGGAACTTTGGACAGACACACACAAAAGGAAAACAATATGAAAAGACAGAGAGAAGGTGGCCCTCTACAAGTCAAGGAGAGAGGCCTGGAACAAATCCTTCCCTCTCAGCCATTAGAAGAAACCGGCTCTACCAACACCTTGATCTTGGACTTCTGGCCTCTAGACTGTGAATACAGTTCTGTTGTTTAAGTCCCAGTCTGTAGTACTCTGTTATGAAAGCCAGAGCAGACCAAGACAGGTGGGATCACCAGCATGGCCTTAGTCCAATGTTGCATGTGCATCAGCACCACCTGGAGGTCTGGACAAAATACAGGTTGCTGGGCCTCAAAGTTCCAGAATCATAGTGTGGGGGAGGGGCTGAGAATCTGCATTTCTAACCAGTTCTCTGGTCATGCTGATGCTGCTGGTCCAGTGTGAGAACCACTGCCTTAGACCTAACAGAGCCTAGACCCGACCTGGAGCATCAGCCAATCCATCAGATATGCCTGCCCATAGACAAGTGTGTCGGGAACAGCATTACCTTCCACACACAGATGGCAGGTGTGGATCATTAATACCAGTTAATAGTACTGGGAGGGTTACAGATATTTGGATTTTCTCCTCTTTCTTTTGAGAGCGTGTTCCAACTCTTTCTGCATGTTTTATGTATATTTTTTAATTAAAAAAATAAAATAACATTAAACAAAAAGTGCATAATTTTAAAATAATGTAAATATACTCTCCAATCTAAGTCACCATGAGAAAAATCAAGGGACTGATTATTCACTGGGCCAGCCTTCCCTTTTCCACTCTCTCCTTCTTTGGAAGAGAAACACGAGGAACACAGTCTCTTCATTTTCTCATCTCTCTCACATAACAATGAATTCAACATCAAGGAAAAGCCACCTGAGGTCCTGTGGGGTCACTGTGCACAGAGCCCTCAACAGCCCCTCCACCAACTACCACCACCCAGAGGTGCTCCTCAGAGTATCCGAGCTGAAGCACCTGCTTGAAAAAATTTCCCAATCTTTCACAGACCAATACTTGTGTGAAATACAAAATTGTGCACATGGACGTGTAGCAATAAAAATCTGCTCAACACATGTCTAAATACGTGCTCTCAATTTCTTCACTAACCTTCCTGTGAACTATCAACCAATAGCTCATGGATGGGATTGGCCCAGGACACATTGGAGGAGCCCTGGGGTAGAGCCTGCACAGACAGACACCTGCTGTATGGATCCTTTCCCTGGGGGGGGGGGGGGGGCGGGGAGGGTGGCTGGAGAATGATATCTACATGACATACCTACATATCTACATATCATATCTACATGTCTATACATCATATCTATATATCTGCATATCATACCTACATGTCTACATGTCTACATCATATCTAAATGTCTACATATTGTATCTACATATTTACATATTATACCTATATATTATATCTACACATCTACATATCATACCTGCATATCTACATATCTACATATCAAACCAACACGTCTACATATCATATCTACACGTCATGCCTACATATCTACATAGCATATCTACAAAATGAAAATATCCATAAATGTCTTAAATTTAGCTTCACGGGTAAGGTGAAGAAAAATGTGGAGTCCAGTAAACTGTGGGCCAAACCAACTAGCCTAAGCCCTGAGTAAACAAGGCCAACGATGTCAGCGGGGGCGAGTGCAGAAATAGGGTGAGACCTCTCCCCTGTAATCTCACACATCTCTGTGCTTTCTTTCTCTTTCATTTTTCCCATTATTTACTTAGGTTTTTATCTGTAATTTAATTTTTAAATGCTTTAATTGAATTTTAACCGAGAGAAGTTGAAAGAGGGGCAATCAATACCCAGACTTGGGTAGTAAACAAATTACAGTATTTCAAACTGCCCAGCAGTCTCTGCTGCTATTAAAGGAAGGTTATCATTTCAGCAGACCCTGGTGAAAAGCCCAGATCACCTCTTAGTTTCTCTCATTGAAAAATGTCTACATACCTTGGTAGAGACATCCGGTGGGGCCAGACTGAGTGATTTGGATCAACCCTTCCATGAAGCCCAAATAGAGAAGATGGGCAGGAGATTTTAACACAAATCTGGTGGAAGGCTTCAGAGAACCAACAAGGCAGTGAGGGCCATAGGGCCAGAGCATGGGGGAGGAGGAGCCCAGAGAGGTGGGAATGGCATCTGAGGCCACCCACTGACAAGCCAAGGGAACATCAGCAAACCCCTAGGGCTGACAGCGAGCAGGTGGAGTCCAGGCTGTGAGCCAGGGCTCTGAAGGTTTTTAATGGAGGAGCCAGCTAAGCAAGTATGAGGCAGAAACAGAGGGGGCTTTCAAGGTGCTGAGGCCAGTTTCCAATCATCCCAGACCCCAGTGGGATGAACGTGATTCAGGATTCCCTCCTGAAAATCTGCCCACTGGAAGCAAGCTTAAACCTTCTCAGGAGGAAGATGACATCTCCTGGGCTTTGACATAACTCTGCAATTTTTAGTAATGCAAGATTCACCACGTAATCAAAACATGGTGACCAGATGTATAAGGAAGCATTATTTATAAAATAGTAACGGGTAATCAAACAATGATCAGAGAGGGTCGGATAACAGAGTTATCAAATATGGACTGAAACACCTCTATTCCATGTATTCAAGGAAATAAGACACAACGCACAGAGAGCTGACCAAGAACAGAAAGCTACAAAAAGAACTTTGGAGCATTTGGAGTCACCTGTAGTTTAAAAGGGTTTCCTTGGAGATAACTTGTATCCAGTCCCAGGAGTTTGTTGGGCATGGGTTCAAGGATGAAGGGACTGGGAAGCAGTGAGAGACTGAAATGAGAACCTCTGATGGTTGTGGAGCACACCAACTCTGAGATTCAAGGATATTGACTCCGAGGTCTGTGTGACTTAAGTGTATACCTGCGTATCTGTGGAAACTTGTTTCCCAATGGATTCAACAGCCCAGACTGCTGGAGGGACCCAAGGGAGGAAGGCATAGACTGCAAGGAGGACTCCCCTTACAGCCATGGACACTGCCAGAGCCTAGGCAAAAGCATGAGGCTACAAGGGGTAGTAGTAATCCACAGGTTTCCAGCTCCAGAGAGAGGAAATTGAGAGCTGATGTTTCATACATTTCACCCACATCCCCCTGGGGATCCCAGAGGTCTGAGTCAAGGAAACCAGGGCAAATTCTGGTCTCACCTTTCCCTAGCAATGGACCTTGAGCAAGTTACTCCACTTCTTTGAGCCTCTGTGTGTGCAGCTGGGGAGGGAAAATGGTTCTAGCTCCTGACTCACGTGGTTGTTGCTAGAATTACAAATAGGAAGGAGGAGCTCAACAGAGAGAGAGCCACAGGCAAATGGTAAGTTCCAGGAAAGGGAGGTTATCATGATGGTGGCTGGCAAGCGTTTGCAGGTGCCCTGCCATGGGTCAGTCATAGAAAAACAGGAGTTTCAGAAGAAGACCCACAGAAGGCAGCTGTGGTGAAGATTGGTATCCTGGGGCATCGTGCAGGATATAGAACTGTTCTGTGTGCCTACTGAATTTACCGTCCAGACTTGATTCCTCCATAAGAAACAGAGAATTTGTAGTGCTTGTGATTCCATTCTCTGTCACATCCAATGGGGTTTCACATGCTGCTACATTTTGCTTAAAATCCAGTCCTAAAATTATTTGCAGATTTGAATCTGCAAAATTATTTGCAGATTTGAATCTGCAGCCAGAATTATAACAACTGAACCATTAAAAATTGTGCACACCCTTTACCACAGATCTTCTCTTCATTGGTGGGTTTTCCCTGGAATGCCAAAATCACATCAATACCAGAGTTTCTTTGCGTTTACAACCACCTATTTTTACAATCCTCAGGAAATATCCTGGCCAAATCAGAGGAATGTGAAATCCAAGATAGCCTTGTTCTATCCTCCAAAAGCTTCTCAATACTTATGGCAGGAACTTAAATACACCAGATGATTTGTCTGACAAGGCGTGTGAGATCTATGAGACACAGGCACCGCCCAGAGTCAAGAGCTCGTGAATTGGTCTGAACATCTTATAAATGCATAGCAACGTCTTCCACTTAGAGAGTAATTTGCAATTCATCAAGTACATTTGCAACATCTTAATGGAAACACTGATAATAGTAAACAACCTATTTTCACAAGGACCTTTAAGATTTTATTTATTTATTTTTTCCCCCCAAAGCCCCAGTAGATAGTTGTGTGTCATAGCTGCCCATCCTTCTAGTTGCTGTATGTGGGACGCGGCCTCAGCATGGCCAGAGAAGCAGCGCGTCGGTGCGAGCCCGGGATCCAAACCCGGGTTGCCAGCAGTGGAGCGCGCTCACTTAACCACTAAGCCACGGGGCCGGCCCCACAAGGACCTTTAGATTGACGAAAACCTCCACATGCTTTATCACATGTCATCTTCAAAAAGCTGTAAACGAGTGGACATTCTTCTCTCCATTTTTCAAATAAGACAATGAAAGCACAGAGAAGAGAAGCGACATGCCTGCAGGCTCAAAGCAGAAAGTAAAGATGGAAGCCCAGGTTTGTATTCCAACACAATGCTTTGTCCTCGATGTCACACCATCCCTCTTAAATTCACCTCCACTGATCTCCAGGGGTGGGCATTAGAGGTATCCACTGGAATAGGGATTTCCACGTAGTATGTTCTGATGTGAAGGTGTGGGGGGAACATTACAGAAAAGAGAAGAATTTGACAAGAGTTACGGCCCTATCAGTGAACCATATGGAAGGGCTAACTGTCAACCAGATTATCCCAGAAGGACCCTCACCTGCAGGCTGGGGTCTGGAGAGGGGAAGTGCCTACCCTGGCATCTGACTGCTCAGACTGCTGTGCATGGCTGACTGACTCTGTTGTACCTTGAATGTCTGCTCTTATATACCACGGCTGGCAGAGGGAGGGAGAAGGGCCCACTCACTCCTGCACCAGTACCTGTCACTTAGTGGTCCTCACTCACAGTGGACCAGTCACAGGTTGCTCGAGTCCTATATATAGTCATTATCCTTGACTCTTTCCTTTCTCTCCTTCACATCCCAGATCTCACCCATTCAAGACGTAACTCGAAAATGACTGTCTCCCCTGTTCCTGCTGGTCCAAACTACCCTCATTGCTGGCCTGGCCCTCTGCAACAGCCCCCAGTGTGTCTCCCCTCATCCATGCTAAAGACCATTCTCCCCAAAGCACCAGGGTGAGCTTTCTAATGGCTTCTACTTCAGTCAATAACATGCAGACTCCTTGCCACACAAGGCCTTCCCTCCCAGGTCTCCCAGCCCACTCTCCAGCTGCTCCTTCTGACTCAGCCACACTACCCCTCTCTTTGTCCCTCTAACCCCATGCTTCTCAAAGTGTGGAGCCCAGACCAGCAACATCAGCACCACCAGGGAAACCTAATTAGAAATGCAGATTCTTGGGCCCAGGCTCACTAAATCAGAACCTCTGGGGCTGAGTCCCAGCGCCTGATGTTTTCTTAAGACCCCCAGGGGATACTGTGGCAGCTGAAGAGAGAGAATATTGCTCTAACTACTTGGTGATTCTCAGTTATTCCCACCTCAGGGCCTTTCGCATTGCTGTTCCCTTTATTTATAATGCTCTTCCTGGGTCCGGCCCCGTGGCCTAGTGGTTAAGTTCAGCACACTTGGCTTCAGTGGCACTGGGCGCAGACCTACACCACTCGTGGGCAGCCATGCTGTGGTGGCGACCCACATACAAAATAGAGGAAGATTGACACAAATGTTAGCTCAGGGCCAGTCTTCCTCAGAAAAAAAATATAAATAAATAAATAAATAAAATGCTCTTCCCACCAGTTTGGCATGTGTCTGACTCCTTCTCATAGTTACCTCTGAGAATATCTTAAGGATTTACTTGTTTTCATGTTTATTTCCTGCTTTCCCCCACCCTCAATGGGAGTCTAGACTCTGAAAACAAGGCCTGGGTCCTGCTCCCCACTGTCTTCCTAGGAGAGGGGCTGGTCTAGAAGATACCGTCAACACGTGTCTTTGAATAAATGCACAAGCACAGTGAGCAGCTACTCTCCACTAAGCATATGGTGGACACTGTTACCCCACTTCACAGATGAGCAAGTTGAGGTTCAGGGAATAGTGCCTTAGGTCTAAAAGCCAAGCGATTAGTAAAGTTGGAGCCTGCACATCTCATTTCCACACACCTCCACTGTGCCTCATGAAAACATCACTTTGGAAAGTTCCTTTGCCTCTGTTCAGACTCACTGCAAGGTTGTAAATAAGGTCTCTGAAAACACATTGACTTCTCCCTCCCCACACCCTGGGCCCAGTGCTCCAGATGCACCAGTTACAAACATCTGCAGTGGTTGGCAGCCCTGCCCCTCCGTTTCATAGATCTGACTTGAGTGGCTGACACGGGTCACCCTGTCCATTAGGGACATTAGTTTGGGTTAAACGGTACACTCTAAGTCTTTGCAAATAGAGAAAGGACAGGAGGAGCGTTTTATGAGATGGCATTGACTAATCGGTTGGGCTGGGCCTGGTATCCAGATGACCTAGAATTCTGCGCAAAGGTTTTGAACATTTTTATGCTTTGGTCCCATCGTGATATTTAACTTTGGCTTATTTTTCCATTTTTAACATTCCTGTTAATTCTGCACTTTTTAAACTACCATTTTTCTTTCTTGACTTTAAAAGTATTGGCCCTTTTCAGAAAAGTTGTCTCAATTAAGGTCCATCTGAGAAAGAATTACTTAAGAATATGCAATGTGCTCTGGGAGCGTGGCCGTGCCCAACGTTACAAATGTTTTGGCGTGATCCTTGGTTGCCTGAAGCTCCCCGTCATTCTGCTGTAACGAACTGAAATCTGAGATGTCCATGACTGCAAATCATTTGTTCCCACACTCAAGTATCCCAAACTCAAAACAGCTGGGTCTAAATGGCCTGTGCATTTTCTCCATGTGCCTTACTTGTTTTCCTGGAGCCAAGCCACTGTATGCCTTTCTCTTCTACAACTGAAGACAAATGCACAGAAAAAATGATAATAATTAGTGGTATCAGCAGGGACTAAAATGTAAAATGACATTTTTTTCTAATTATGGCTCATTCTGTCTTACAAAAGGAAAACCATGCATTCAAAATCTTGTTCATCAATTTTGTGACCTAATTTTCCTGAGTTGTTTCAGAGACCCTGGAAAGTCATGCAAAGTATGTGTAGAAAAATTATATACATAATTAGCTAAGAAAATTAAGTTTGCATGTTGTTATGTGGTCTGACCAAGAAAAGAAGAGAGAAGGCAGAAGCCACCAATGCTGGGACTCTGCTCTGAGGTCTGCTGTGCCACAGAATGCTACCCCCCGGATTTGGGGAAACTTTAGGTTAAAACGATGCCTCCTAACTTTGCCGCTAATGTGTAGGGGCAGGAGGTGAGTCTTCTCATCATCCTGTTCTCAGACTCCAGCAGTGCACGGACACTCAGCGGGCATCCGTGTCAGTGAGTCAAAGTGAGGTCAGTTCTTGCCAGCCTTGAGCTTCTCAGCCTGTGGTCATGTTATTCATGATGCTGGTGGTCGTTGACCTGTCCCGAGGAGTTGGGTGAGGTGTTGGAGATTTCAAACTGTGGCATGGACAGACACTTAATTTACAATTCTGTTCATGATGTTTCTGAGCTTAGCGAAAATATCCAATTGTTGGTAACCTCCTGTAGACCACCCAACTTCCCTAGAGCTCCTTGACCTTCATCCTGCTTTCCATCATGTCTGCGGTTGCCCTCCATCCCTCTTGGTTGCACAATGGCGTTGACCTCTCTTCGATCTCAGCCTTGATCTTCTCCTGGCTAGACTCCACCCTCCACAGAGCTATCAAGGCTTGCCCAATCTCCTGGGCGTGGCCTAAGATAGCCTTCACAATCTAAAACGAGATGGCATTTCCAGACTCACCTGTGGCCACCAAGACCCGCTCACTTTTCTCAGCAGCCTCACTCACCCTTCCATTCCTATGTGGCTTCTAACCCACTCTCTTGGCTCATTCACAATTGTCTCAGCCAGGGCTTCCTCCCTCCACTTAGAAAATCAGAGTCACCTTAGAGGTGCATTTTGGATGTTACCTCTTTTCACGAAGTTTCTGCTGCTTCCGAAATTGGCCAGGGAACTTTGCAAGATGACAGTGTAATCTACTATAGGGCTTTGTAAAGAGCAGCACTTGTTCTCCTGTGGTAAGAAGGTGACATTTGCATTGTCTTCCTGCTGTTACTGGAATCCAATAAATATTCCTCCAACAGAAATGGAAGATCGATGGGCTATAGAACACAGATGGTGTGTGAGTGTTGCATGCACGTGTGTGCGCAGGTTACTGAAGTGAGCCTGTATCACACTGCGAATTGACTCTGTAGATGAAGGTTCTGAAGCCCTGGTTTCCCAAGAAAGTCCTGAGACACAAGAAATATCACTGGGGATGCAGTCCCTGCCCTGAACCAGAAAAGAATGTGCTCTGGATAGAAACATGTTCCAAGATGGATGTGGTTCTCCAGGATCAAGAACAATGATGGAGCAAAGTCAAAGTGTCAGAAACCTTTGATGTACTGAATGCTCCAGCCACTCAGTGGGAAAAGAGAGAAAGGACTTTCTGTGCTAATTTTGTTGGTGCCACGAAAGAAGACTATGTATTTTCAAAAGTTCCTATACATGTAGATAAATGTATATCTAACAGTTTGAAAGACACATTGAGTATTTTAGTGTGGAGATCTATATATGAGCAAAAAGTATAGAACTTGGAATGAAGGATAAAGGGAAAATATTTCAAAAACTAAGAATCGTTGAATATTCCAGTGATGATAATAGTCATAAAATAAAGGATGTATTAAACTAAATTGTGTATAACTGAAGTTAAAAATATGTTAGACATCAAGTGGTAGAGGAAACTCCAGATCTTCCTTCCTCCACAAAAGCAATTAATGACCTGACAGAAGTGTCAGAATCAACTTTTGCAGAACTCTGGAATCTGGTCAAAACATAACAAAGCAAGAAGCTCTGCATTGTGTTAGAATGCTGTGGTATTTTAAATTGCCCCCCTATTCTGCCCCATGCCCTAAATCAGTGGCAGTCAGGAAGACAGCGGCCCACCCTCTCGGGACAGGTTGCTAGTTCCAGAGAGAAAATGCAGACCTTATTTTCAGAGCTGTGATTCTGTTTCAACCTGCTAGTGGCCCCCTGAAAAGCCAGTACAAAGGCTTGCCTTTGTTTCACCTGACTCAGAGCTTTCCCAGGGCTGGGCCAGCTTCCTAAGTAGCATTTGCCAGAAGCAATCAGAGACAGAAATATTGGCTGCAGCAGCCTGGGGCAAGGGATAAGACTCAGGACAAGACAGACCTGAGAAGGAAGAGGTTGAGAAACAAGATACAAGGTGGAATAAGGCTCTTAAAAGCCCAGCATATACTGAGAGACAGAGAGGCCACATGCATACCCAGGACTGAATACATGCTTAGAAAAGACCTGAGAATACTAATCTTTCACTTCTGGTGGACTTTCAGAGGCTGTGCAAACAAGAAGTAAAGACTGAGGCAGAGTTGCCAATGCTCGGGTATGCATTGAAGGAGTGCCCAACACAGAGTCAATCTGTAAAGATTGGGAGAATATGGAGAGATTCCAGGCATGAAGGAAAATCTCTGAAAGCACTACCTAACTGCTAAGCTAATGTGGCACAGACTTCAGTGACAATGACAAAGAATACAGATTTTACAAAAGAGTACAGAAAATCATAAAACAAACAAATGACAACAACCCACAACAAGCAGCAATAACAAATCAGGGAGGGGGGAGAATCTAATTTCCAGAGTGGACACATCATAAGATTCAAAATGGCCACTTTTCAACAAAAGAATTATGAAGCATGCCAAGAAGCAAGAAAAGAAAAAAGGAATTAATAGAAACTGCCCATAAGAAGCCCAGGCATTGGACTTACTAGACAAAGACTTTAAGTCAATTGCCTTAAGTATGCTCAAAAACTAAAGGAAACTATGGACAAAGAACTGAAATAAATCAGGACAATGTCTCCACAAATAGAGAATGTCAATAACAAGATAAGAAATATAAAAAGGAACCAACTAGGAATTTTGAGTGAAACAAAAAGTACAATATCTGAAATTTAAAAATTCACTAGAGAGGTCCAATAGCAGATTTGAGCAGAAGGAAGAGAGAATCTGTGACCTTGAAGATAGGACAATTGAGATTATGCAGTCTGAGGAACAGTAAAAGAAAAGAATGGAGATAATGAACAGGCCATCAGAGACATTTGGGACACCAACAAGCATACTAAAAATATATTAGTGATGAAAGTGGGAGAATTACAGGGAAGGTCCAGTTTTGTACCAATGGTAACTTCTTTAGTTTAAGATGTCTATGAGGGTTGTGAGGGCAGGAGTGGGTGGTGGTGTGGTGGTAGGCGTGACTGCATGTGTTCATCTCTCTGTCTGTCAGTCTGTGAGTGCATATGTTGAAACCTTGGAAATATTGTAAGGTACTATATCAGCAGGTTTCAGCGGGATGGTGGAATTATGTGACTTTTTTCTTCCTTTTGCACATCACTATTTTTCAAATGTCCTAAAATACATTCATTTTACAATAAGAATAAAAAAACATATTTATTTCATGTATTTTTTAAAATTTTCATGTTGAAAAATACAACACACATAAAGAGAGGTCAATAAAACATAAATATTTGGCTTAATGAATAATTATAAACAAACACTTGGGGAAACCCTCAAGCAGATAAAGAAATAAGAGTGTTGCCAGGATCCAGAAGCCCCCATGGAGATTCCTTTATTTTTGAAAGAAACATGGATGGAATACGATCACTAATAGTTTTGATTTTTCATGAGAACTCATAGTATCTATGATTTAATTTGCATTTTCTATAATGAATGTATATCAATTATACTTGATATAAAAGGGTAGAAATGTCATTTAAGAAAAGACACAAAAATATTAAAATACAAATCTTTAATAGTCTGTAAATCCAGATACAGCATGCTCAGATGAAGCATTTGACTACAAAACTCAAACGTTGTTATTACTGGGATATTTCCATTCTAATGATTCTCTTAACTAGTCAGTGTCTTTTAAAACCTCTGAGCCTCAGCTCCACCATTTGTAGGGTCAAACCTTGATATCTGCCCATTCTGCATGGTTGATATGGAAGAATTGCACTTTGAAGCTGAATGAAGCAGTAGGAATAAGAGGATATACGGAATAAAATGGGTTGGAATTCAACAGTGTTACTTCTGTAGGTCTGGAATAGTTAAAGAAAAGGGTTACTCTTCACAATCAAGATACACAAACACAGAACATCACACACACACACACACACACAATTTGAGAATGGAAACTTCCTGATATTCATAAAATAAATGTACTGAATATTTGCTAGATACCAAGCCATGTACTAGTTATTGGAGACATAAATATTTTAAAAACATACAAATGCTATCAACAAGTTCATAGTCTCATTGGAACGAAATAAATTTATTTTACAATATATTACAAGTCTAAGACAGAGGTATTCACTCTATAACCAACTTAGAAGGTGGAACTAATTCTCCCATTGTTGAAGAAAAAGCAGAAGGAGCGGAAGACAGTGAGCCAATTGAGACCAGGAAACATCTCATTCATCTTTGTATCCCCAGAGCTGGTAGGAGACCCTAGCACACTTCTGTGAATGCAACAAGGGTCTGCAGGGCACACAGGTGGAGGCAGATGCAATGGCATCATACTCAGGTAGAACTCCATTGTGTTCGTCAAAAGTGTCTAGCCCTGTGGCCGGCCCCGTGGCGTAGCGGTTAAGTGCACTCGCTCTGCTGCTGGCTGCCCGGGTTCGGATCCTGGGCAGGCACCGATGCACCACTTGTCAGGCCATGCTGTGGTAGCATCCCATATAAAGTGGAGGAAGATGGGCACAGATGTTAGCCCAGGGCCAGTCTTCCTGAGCAAAAAGAGGAGGATTGGCCTGGATGTTAGCTCAGGGCTGATCTTCCTCACAAAAAGAAAAAAAGTGTCTAGACTTGGACCTCTGTGGCTTAATAAAAAAGATGTATTTCTCACCCAGGTAGATTCAGACATGGGTCATGCAGCTTTCTAGGGCATCTCTCCTCCATGTGACAATTGGTGTCCAGATGGCTTTATTTTTGCACCACCATCATCCAACATGTGCTTCCAGTTCTTTGTGGAAGGGGAAGAGAGACGGAGAATTATGCACCAGCTCTTAAAGGCTTCAGCACTAAAGTGAAATATATCGCTGCTGCTCAGATCCATTGCCCAGAAATAGGGGCATGATCTTCCTTCACGTCACTACAAGAAGGCCGGGAAACAGAGGAGAATTAGATATCCATTGAGCCATAAGTGTCTCTGCCACAAGCATATGTAATGATTTGGAGGTGTGACCTAGTGTAGCTGGTCAGAGAACTCTAAATAATTCAATATGACTGGTTCATAGAGTGCTCATAGGGTCAATGAATTACGAGAAACAAGCCTGCAGAAGAAGACAAGGCAGAGAACACAGAGCCTGCACAGCATGGTAAGAGTTTAGACTTTATCTGGTAGGTAACAGGCAGTTAATGAAGGGTTTTACACAGGGACATGGACTGATAAAACAGTCCAAACATGGTCTCACTCTGGTTCAAGAATTTCCTGACACATTGGAGGTTCAGTGTTTCACGATTGGAGGCAGAGATGGATGGCAGAATGACTCATCTCTCCTGCTCTCACCCTTTGCTTTCTTAGGATAAACCCAACATAGTCATGACATTTGCTGGGTATTCTTGGCTTCAGTTTGCTTATGTTTATTTTAGGACTTTTGCATCTATGTTCATAAATGCTGTGCTGGTCAAGGTCGTAAGTAACGTTGCCAGTCCAATGTCAAATTTCTATCTTTATTGTACTTAATCTATTGGCATTGTTTGACTCACTAGATGAATGCCTCCTCATAAACACACTTTTTCATTATGTTTCCAGGGTTCCACTGATTCTTGGCTCTCTTGCTTTAGGAGTCACTCCTTCTCGATCTCTCTTGTGCATTCCTCTTTTCCTCCTGATCTCTTAACGTTGGAGTTCCCGGAGCTCCATTTGTGGTTCTCTTATACTCTATCTACACTCACTCTCTAGATAATCTCATTAAGACACAGAACTTTAAAGATCATTCATAACTCAATGACTTTCAATTTATCTCTCCAACCCACACCCTCTGCTGAATTCCAGATGTCTATCCTATAGACCAAACAACATCTACACTAGGATATCTAATAAATCACAAACTCAACATGGTCAAGACGGCTCTTTCTCATCATCTTACCCTCTGCAAACTGCTCCATCAACAGCCTTTCCTGTTTCCATTTTTGTGACAACTTCTGATTAAGCCAAAAAAACTTGGAGTCACCCTGAGTCCTCTCTTTCTCTCACTTCACATAAGTACATCTTGTGTGCTCCAGGTTCAAAACAGACCCAGAATCCAACCACTTCTCACCATCCTCACAGCCACCAGCCTTCTCCAAGGGAACATCCTATCTGACCTGTATTACCCTAAGACCCTCCCAACTGATCCCCCTATTAACACCACTCTTTCCTACCATCAGTTCTGAACAAATCAGCATTACAAGAAATGTCAGAGCTTGTCGATCCTTGGCTCAAATGAAGGAAATGGCAAGTCATCTCCTGTAGAGCACAAGCACATATTCTTGACATGCTGAGACTCCCACTCTCTCTCTTACTCTGCTGCAGATGCTGGGCTACTTGTGTATTCTTCCTAGTCTGCACTAGGCAGGATTCAACCAGGGAACCTCTGCAGTGATGTTCTCTCTGCCTGGGCGCACTTCCTCCATATCAACGCATGGCTTACCCCTCAACTCCTTCAAGTCATACCACAAAAGTCGTTTTTTCAACAAAGCCTACCCTGACCAGCTTGTTTTAAATTGCAAAGCCACCCACTGCTTGCCATCAGTATCCCCAACAGACATTTGACCTGCCCTATTTTGTTCATTTTTTTAATCACCCAATACACTATGGCACCCACACACTTATTATATTAATTCATTATTTTATTTCTCCCTGATGTAAAGGGAGTTCCATGTGGGCAGAATTCTTTATCTGCTCTATTCCTTGATGTATCCTAAGCTTCAGGACAGTGCCTTATGGTATATTGTACACACACAAAAAATATCTAGTGAAAGTATGAATAAATGAATGAATGAGTTGTAGCTGTGGGAGATCAAAATTGGTCACCCTGAAATATATCTCTTTACCTTGATTATTTTCTCTGATGGACATTTGACCTCCCCCACTAACTGCCTAGAGGAATTTAACTCTGGGTATGGACAGACTGGCAAGGTCCTCACTAAACCCATTCTTTTCAAAGTTCTGTTTACCAAACATTGACATTTATAAAGATGTCTCCCTCTGTGTCCTGAGAAGGGGGTGATGACCTTATCTCTGAAAACTCTTATCTGGATGGAAGAGGAGGACTTAAATCTACATAGTCTTGATTACTATAATTTCTGTCTCTCTGGCCACATTCTCCATAGGTGGCCCTGCAAAGAACTGCCTGACAAACATTTACATTTCCCTCTCCATGTGAATTGTCTTCTTCCCCTCTGAAATCCCAAACCTCCCACCCCCAACATCCTCCTTTGTCTTTAGCTAAAAATAGTATTTAAGATGAGAATCTCTGCCTTTTGTTGAGAAACTCAGTTTCCCTGATTTCTCCCATGTATACATGTTATTAAACTTGGTATTATTTTCTCCTGCTAACCTGTCTTTTAATTATTTGGCCAGCCATAAGAACCTTAAGGGAAAGGGTGGAGGGGGATTCTCCCTCTTCCCTGACATAGCTATAATGCTTCTTTTACATATACTTGTTTAATTGTGTATCAAAGTTACTCTAAACATCATAAATAATTTTGACAATTTTTCTTCCTATTCTAGATTCTGGAATTGTTTATAAAATATAAGTGTAAACTTTTCCTTGATTTTTTGATAGAAATCAGCTTTAAACAGTCTTAGCCTGATATTTTAAACTAATTTTTATCTTGAGTCTATTCTGGCTAAGCTACATTTTTTTCTAAGAAATTTTCAATTGTGTTTGATATTTTTGGCTTATTCACATAAAATGATAGTGTTCTCAGATAAATTTTTAAATTCTTCATTTATCCTTAGTTATCTATCCTATTATTTTTAAATAACCAGCTTTGAGTCACTTGGATTATCTATGATTTATTTTCTGTTTCATTAATTATTCCACCAGTATTTATTTCCTTTCTTCTCCTTTTTTTTTTAATGGGGGGTTATTTCCTTGTTTTATTCCCAGCTCATTGAACTTATTGATTTTTGGGCTTCCTAACATAATCAATTAAGGACATAAATTAACTTTTAACCCCTGCTTTAGTTGCAATATGTAGTTATTTAATTATAGAATAACATGTAGGACTCTATTATTATTCAGTTTTAAGTATTTCAAAATGATTTCTTCTTTGACCCATGAATCTTTTATAAATGTGGGGTTTTTCTTTTAAATTTCCAACTGTATTGGAATGGATATCTTTTAAAATATTGATTTTGAGGAAGATGGAACTGAGATCTACAGAATGATTACTAGGAGGATTACCAGGCAAAAGGGGTAAGACAGAGTAACTTAGGCCAAGAGAGCAAGCAACAGATACAAAAATCTTAGGCAAGAGAAAGCATGGAGCCTACAAGGACTGAAGGCATCCAGTGTGAAAAGTCTTGAGAAGTTTGGAAGATGGTGATGGAGGAGAATCCTGAACTCACCTCCTCCCACAGACACAACAAACCTACAACTACCTATGGGACAATTTCCTTTGAGAGAGATCTGGAAACTGGATGACAAGAACCCCCACAACAAGCAACAACACTGACAGGGGTGGAAGAGGCAGAGATACAGCCCCACTGAGGAAAAAATCACACCCTAGCCATGGCACTTCACGGCTGGGAGCAATCTCAAAGGTAGGGAACTTTTTCTATGGAGTGGGGGATTTGAGATCCACATTAGGCACCCCAGCCCTTAAATCCAACACAAGACAGCTGAGATCTCATAAAACATGGCTTTCTTCGCTTTGAAAACTAATGGGGAATACACCCAGGAAAACTATAGAACTTCAGAGAAAGAAAAACCTGCTCTTAAAGGCCCCACACACAACCTTATGCAACTCAGAAACCAGCACAAAAACACCAGATAGAAAAATGCATAAACCGTTGGTAAAAGAGACTCACTTACTAAGCTTGGAGCACATCCTGGAGAAGCTGGAGGTGGCTAGCTCACCCCCAAGGGAGGGAGACACTGGCAACAGCCATTATTGTGACCTCGTTCATTCATGCTAACACAGACACTGGCAGGCACCATTGGATTCCTTCCTCTAGCCTGTTAGTAGAAGGGATCTACCCCACCCACTAGAGCATCTGAGGCAATTGAGTGTAGCCAGGAAGCAGGCAGCCCACCCCAGGGACTGGCCCCACCTACCAGTGATCCTGAGGCTGACTTACACCTCTGGGCTTCATAAACAGCCACGAAGTGGATCTTCCCCCCCTACCAACACCTGAAATGGTTGTGTGCTGCTGCACCTGGGGCCTGCCCTCCCTTCAGCACTCCTGAGGCACCTGTGCACCACAGAGTAGCATAGCCAGTTCTTGCCAGAGGCCAGCCATGCCCAAAAGTGAGCTGACAACTGCCACATGCCACTCAGCTAACTTCACCTGAAGCCTCCCCTCCCCACAAATGCAGAGGTAGCCAAGCACTGCAGAGAGCCGCACCAGGGGTCTGCAGTAATTGTGTGCCCTGGGCCTAGCAACCAGCCATGTTTGGAGCCAGACTCACTTACAGAAAAATTGCAGTAGTTGTGCACTATCAGACCTCATAGTCAGCCATACCAGGGACTTGCCCAACCCAATTAAGTGCCTGTAGCAGACCCACATGGCCGATCCCCACAACCAGCCAGCCTGGGGGCCAGGCTAGCCTCCCCATGCACCTGCAGCAATAGCAATCCCACCACAACAGAGGGGCACACATAGCCAACACAAGGGACACCCCTGGAGCATAGAGATGGGAGCACACTGCTGGGCCCCATTGGGCATCTCTTACATAAGAACACATTTCCAAGATCAGGAGACATAGCTGATCTATCTAACACATAGAAATAAGCACAAAGAGGTAGATGAAATGAGGAGACAAAGGAATATGTTGCAAGTAAAGGAATAGGACAAATCCTCAGGAAAAGAACTAAATGAAACAGAAATAAACAATCTGCCTGATAAAGATTACAAACAAATAGTCATAAAGATGCTCACTGAACTGGGGAGAAGAATAGATAAACACAGTGAGAACTTCAACAAGGAATTAGAAAATATAAAAAAGAACCAATCAGAGCTAAAGAATACAATAATTGAAATGAAAAATTCACTAGAGGGAATCAAAAGCAGAGTAGATGACAAAGAATAATGCATTGGTGATATGGACAAAAGAATAGATGAAATGAATCAAGCTCAACAGAAAAAAGAATTAAAAATAATGATGACAGTCTAAGGGACCTCTGGATGAGCATTAGGTGTCCCAGAAGGAGAAGAGAGAGACAAAGGAGCAGAGAAATTATTTGAAGAAATAATAGCTGAAAACTTCCCTAACCTGGGGAAGGAAACAGGCATCCAGGTACAGGAAGCACAGAGAGCACCAAACAAGATGAACCCAAAGAGGCCCATATCAAGACACGTTGTAATTGAAATGTCAAGAATTAAAGACAAAAAGAGAATCCTAAAAGATGCAAGAGAAAAGTAACAAGTTACATACAAAGGAAATCTCATAAGGCAATCACCCAACTTTTCAAAAGAGACCTTACAAGCTAAAAGGGAGGGCATAATATGTTCAAAGTGCTGAAAGGAAAAAACCTACAGCCAAGAATACTCTACCCAGCAAGGCTATCTTTCAGAATAGAAGGAGAGATGAAGAGTTTTCCAAACAAGCAAAAACTAAAGACTGGCCCTATAAGAAATGTTAAAGAGTCTTATTTAAGTGGAAAAGAAAAGGCTACAAATAGGAATAAGAAATTATCCAAGAAAAAAATCACTGGCAAAGGCAAATATAGAGGAAAGGCAGTGGCTCAACCACCTATAAAGTTAGTATGAAGATCAAAAGACAAAAGTACTGAAATCATCTATAGCTAAGAGAAGAGGTTAAGGAATACACAAAAATAAGAGAGGTAAAATTTGATATCAAACACACAAAACGTGGGAGAGGAGAGTAAAAATGTAGTGCCTTTAGTAAGAGGTCAAACTTAAGAGACCATCAACTTAATATAGATTGCTATTTACATGGATTATTATATGTGAACCTCATGGTAACCACAAACCAAAAACCTATAACAAATACACGAAAAATAAGGAGAATGGAACCCAAACATAACACTGAAGAAAGTCATCAAATCACAAGGGAAGAGAGCAAGGGAAGAAGAAAGGAACAGAGAACTACAAAAACACCCAGAAAAAAAGTAACAAAATGGCAATAAGTATATACTTATCAATAGTTACTTTAAATGTAAGTGAACAAATTGTCCAATCAAAAGACATAGGGTGGCTGAATGGATTACAAAACAGACATATATATATATGTATATATTCTGCATACAAGAGACACACTTCAGACATAAAGACACTCACAAACTGAAAGTGAAGGGATGGAAAAAGATATTCCACACAAATGGAAATGAAAAGAACCCTGGGGTAGCAATACTTATATCAGACAAAATAGACTTTAAAACAAAAACTGTAACAAGAGACATTAGAAAGGCATTACATAATGATAAAGGGAATGATCCAACAAGAGGATATAACACTTGAAATATCTACATGCCCAACAGAGGAGCGCCTAAATATATAAAGCAATTATTAACAGACATAAAAGGAGAAATTGAGAGTAGCACAATAATAATAGGGAACTTTAACACTCCATTGACATCAAAGATAGATTATCCAGGCAGAAGATCAATAAGGAAAGATTGGCCTTAAATGATGCATTAGATCAGATGGACTTAGTAGATATATACAGCACATTCCATCCAAAAACTGCAGAATACACAATCTTTTCCAATGCACATGGAATATTCTCCAGGATAAATCACATATTAGGCCACAAAACAAGCCTAAATAAATTTAAGAAGATTGAAATAATATCAAATAGCTTTTCTGACCACAATGGGATGAAATTAGAAATCAATTACAAGAAGAAAACTGGAAAAGTCACATATATGTGGAGATTAAACAAAATGCTACTGAAGAACAATTGGGTCAACAAAGAAATCAAAGGAGAAATCAAAAAATACCTGGAGACAAATGAAAATGCAAACACAATATACCAAAATCTTTGGGATACAGCAAAACAGGTACTAAGAGAGAAGTTTATAGCAATACAGGCTGACCTGAATAAACAAGGAAAATCTCAAATAAACAACCTAACAACACACCTAAGGGAACTAGAAAAAAAGAATAACAAATGAAGCCCTAAGTCAGTAGAAGGAGGAAATAATAAAAATGAGAGTGGAAATAAATGAAATAGAGACTAAAAAGACAATAGAAAAGATCAATGAAACTAAGAGCTAGTTCTTTGAAGAAGATAAACAAAATTGGTAAATCTTTAGCTAGACTAACCAAGAAAAAAAGAGAGAAGTCTCAAATAAATAAAGTCTGAAACAAAAGAGGAGAAATTACAATGGATACCACAAAAATACAAAGGATTATAAGAGAATACTATGAAAAGCTATACAACATATTGAACAATCTAAAAGAAATGGATAAATTCTTAGAATCACACAACTTCCAAAACTGAGTCAAGAAGAAATAGAGAATCTGAATAGACCAATCACTAGTAAGGAGATCAAAACAGTAATCAAAAACTTCCAAAAAACAAGTCCAGGACCTGACAAGTCCCCGGTGAATTCTGCCAAACATTCAAAAAAGATTTCATGCCTAGCCTCTCAAATTCTTCCAAAAAATTGAAGAGGACTGGCTGCCTCTTAACTCAATCTACAAGGCCAACATTACCTTGATACCAAAACCAGATAAGAACAACAGAAAACAATGAACATAGGTGTAAAAATCCTCGACAAAATATTAGCAAATCAGGGGCCAGCCCAGTGGCCTAGTGGTTGGGTTCGCACACTCTGCTTTGGTGGCCTGGGGTTCGAGGGTTCGGATCCTGGATGTCAACCTACACACTGCTCATCAGGCCACACTGTTGCGGCATCCCATATACAAAGTAGAGGAGGATTGGAACAGATGTTAGCTCAGGGACACTCTTCCTCAAGCAAAAAAAAAAAAAAAAAAAAGAGGAAGATTGGCAACAGAAGTTAGCTCAGGGTCAATCTTCCTCATCCCCCCCCAAAAAAAATATCTGAGCAAATCAAATACAATACTTTAAAAGAATCATACACCATGATCAAGGGGGGATTTATTCCAGGGATGCAAGGATGGTATATCACAAATCAATGTGATATACCACATTAACAAAATGAAGAATAAAAACCACATGATCATCTCAATAGATACAGAGAAAGTATTTGACAAGATACAGCATCAATTTATGATTAAAACTCTGAATAAAATGGGTATAGAAGGAAAGTACCTCAACGTAATAAAAGCTGTATACGACCAACCCACAGCTAACATCATACTCAATGGTGAAAAACTGAAATCTATCCCTCAAAGAACAGCGACAAGACAAGGATGATTACTTTCATTACTCTTATTTAACATAGTATTGGAAGTCCTAGACAGAGCAATTAGGCAAGAAAAAGAAATAAAATGTATCCAAATTGGAAAGGAAGAAGTAAAACTATCACTGTTTGCAGATGACATGATTTTGTACATAGAAAACCCTAAAGAATATACAAAAAACTATTAAAAATAATAAACAAATACAGTAAAGTTGCAGAGTATAAAATCAACATACAAAAATCAGTTGCATTTTTATATACCAACAAAAAAATGGGAAAAAGAGAAATCAAGAATACAATCCCATTTGCATTCCCAACAGAAATAATAAAATATCAAAGAATAAGCTTAACCAAAGAGGTGAAAGACCTGTACACTGAAAACTATAAAATATTATTGAAAGAAATCAAACAAGACACAAGAAATGGAAAGATATTCCATGCTCATGGATTGGAAGAATTAACATAGTGAAACTGTCCATACTGCCTAAAATAATCTACAGATTCAATGCAATCACTCTCAAAGTCCCAGTGACATTTTTTATGGAAATGGAACAAAGAATTCTAAAATTTATTTGGAACAACAAAAGATCTCCAATAACCAAAGCAATCCTGAGGAAAAAAAAATAAAGTTGGAGGTCCCTGATTTCAAAATATTCTACAAAGATATAGTATTCAAAATTGCATGGTACTGGCACAAAAACGGCACACACATCAATGGTATAGAATCAAGAACCCAGAAATAAACCTACACATCTATGGACAGCTAATTTTCTACAAAGGAGCCAAGAACATACAACTGAGAAAGTATAATCTCTTCAATAAATGGTGTTGGGGAAACAGGACTGCCACAATCAAAAGAATGAAAGTAGACCATTATCTTACACCATACACAAAAATTAACTCTAAATGGATTAAAGACTTAAATGTAACATCCAAAACCATAAAATTCCTAGAAGAAAACATAGGCAGTATGCTCTTTGACATGAGTCTTAGCAGTATCTTTTTGAATGTCATATCTCCTCAGGCAGGGGAAACAAAAGAATAAATTAACATATGTGACTACATCAAACTAAAAATCTTCTGCACAGCAAAGGAAACCATCAACAAAACAAAAAGACAACCTAACAATTGGGAGAAGAGATTTGCAAATCATATATCTGAGAAGGGGTTGATGTTCAAAATATATAAAGAATTCATACATCTCAACGACAACAACAAAAACAATTTAAAAATGGGCAAATGATCTGAACAGACATTTTTCCAAAGAAGATATACAAATGGCCAACAGACACATGAAAAAATGTACATCACTAATTATTAGGGAAACGCAAATCGAAACTACAATGAGATATCACGTCATACCTGTCAGAATGGCTATTACTAAAAAGACAAGAAATAACAAGTGTTGTAGAGGATGTAGAGGAAATGAAACCGTTTCCACTGCTGGTGGGAATCCAAACTGGTGCAGCCACTATGGAAAATAGTATGGAGATTCCTCAAAAAATTAAGAATAGAAATACCTTGTGATCCAGCTATTTCACCTCTGGGTATTTATCTAAAGAACATGAAAACACTAATTTACAAAGGTACATCCTCCCCTCTGTTCATTGTAGCATTATTTCCAATAGCCGTTCTTGGAAATAACATAAGTGCCCATCAATGGATGAATGCATAAAGAAGATGTGGTATATACATCCAATGGAATACTATTCAGCCATAAAAAAGATGAAATCTTTCCATTGCAAAAACATGGACGAACCTTAACGGCATTATGCTAAACAAAATAAGTCAGACAGAGAAAGCCACACACCATATGATATCACTCATATGTGGAAGATAAAAAGCAACAACAACAAACAATCACATAGATACAGAGAACAGATTGGAGGTTACCAGAGAGGAAGGGGGGAGGGGGAGGGCAAAAGGGATAATAGGGCACATGTGTGTGGTAACCAATGGCAATTAGACCTTGGGAAGTCGACACAGAAATCAAAATATAATGACGTACAGCTGAAATTTGCATAATGTTTTAAAACAATTTTACCTCAATTAAAATTTAAATAAAAAATAATAATAAATAAATGAAATGTTGATTTCTAATTTCTAATAGCCTCTATTATTCATTTTTGCTATTTATTGAAATTTATTTTGTGGCCAAAATTATGGTCAAATTTGTAAATGTTCTACATGTATTTATATTTTTTACAGGAATTCTCTAGTTGAGTTGTTGGGCAGGGTTCTATACTACTTCAAGTTTGTGAAGTTCATTATCTAAATCTTTTATACGTTATCCAATCTATCAAATAATGTGAGAGATATGTTAGAGTTTTTCATTATGATTGTGTATTTGTCAACTGCTCTTTACAACCATGTCAGTTTTGCTCATAGGAAAGTGTTTCTTTTATCACTAAGTGGTGACTGTGTACTTATACTTAATAATACATTTTCTTTGCCTTACTGGGTAATTTCTCTAAAATAAATATGTCCTGGCTTGTTTGACTACGAATTTCACGGTACATTTTTCTCTCTCTCTTCTTTCCTTCTTTCTGCTTCTTTAACTGTATCTCTTTGAAGCGAACACACAGATGGATTTTTTTTTAAATCTCTCTGTGTTTTAACGGATGAGTGTCATTCACATGTAATTTCTTAACTCATTTTTTAAATTTGTATCATATGAATTTATATATTCTATTTACTTTGTCTTTGCTTCACTTCATCAAGCTTTCTCTATTTTCTTCATTTTCCTTTTAGTGGTTTGGAAGTTCTATTTTATTTATATTATATTAATGGTTACTCCTGAATTTTCAATAATAAACCTTGACTAAATAAAATATAAAATTAATAAATACCTCCACTCTACTTCTGGATCATGAAGGACCTTGCAACCCTTTAACCCTGATCTCATTCTCTTGTCTGACCTACTATTGCAGCCCAACCTTGTTTTAGAAAGTCATTAGCCCTGAGTACCATCAATGTTTATTTAGAGTTACTTATATTATACAGTTATATAGAGTTACTTACCAATTTTTGTCATTACAGCATTTTGCATTCCACTCCTCCTTTTAGGTTCAGGTTGCTTCTTCCTAGATTATGTCCTTGAGCAGACATGTCAGGCAGGAGCAATTATTTTTGTCTGAAAATGCCTTTATTTCACTTGCATTGTTCAGTGAAAATGTTTTGGACATAGACTTCTAGATCAATATCTAGTGTCCACTAACATTTGTAAACATTTCTCCATTGTCTTCTAAGCTCCCCTGTTACTGTCAATCTAATAGCTCTTCAGTGTAGGTCATCTGTTTTTTCCTGTAGCTGTTCAGCTATTCTCCTTGACTTTGATTTCACCAGGAGGAATCTAAGGATTTTTTAAATCCTCCTGTATTAGTTTCCTAGGGCTGCTATGTCAAAGTACCAGGAGCTGGGTTGCTTAAAACAACAGAAATTGGTTGTCACAGTTCTGGAGGCCAGAAGCCTGAAATCAAGGTGCAGCTGGGCCATGCTCCCTCTAAAGTCTCTAGTGACAAGTACTTCCTTGCCTTGACTAGTTTCTGGGGGCCCCGGGGGGCCCCAAGTCTTTGACTTGTGACAGCATAACTTCCATCCCTGCCTCCATCTTCACATGGCCATCATCTCTGTGTGTGTCTCTGTATGTCCTCTCCTCTTCTTATAAGGACATCAGTAATTGAATTGAGGGTCCACTCTAATTCCAAGGATACTTCATCTCAAGATCCTTAACTAACTCCATCTCCAAAGGATCTGTTTCCAAATAAGATCAGATTCTAAGGTTCTGGGCAGACACGAATTTTCTGAGGACACCATTCAACCCACTACACCAGCTTAGCACTTACTGTGCTTCTTCAGACAGAAATCACATTTTCCATCAGTTATGGAAAGTGTTTAGCCATTGTAGTCACATGTTGCCCTTCCCAGGACCTCTCCTCTTTTTCTTAACTCTTCCAGTCCTGTGTTGAAAGTTCTCAAAATATACTTTAAGTCTCTTAAACTCTTTCATATTTTCCATACCTTTATCTCTTTCAGCTTCTTTCAGAACAATTTCTTCATATCTAACTTCTAATTATGTAAACTTCTCTTCAGTTGCTTCCAATCTGTAGTTAAACATATCTAGAGATTTTAATATTTATTACTCTGTTTTTTAATTTTAGAAACTCTTTTGATTCTTTTTAAAATATGCCTCTATATATATATATATGTATATATATACATGCATAAGAATATGACTATACATATTGGTTCCAGGACTCCTGGCAGATGCCAAAATCCACAGATGCTCAAGTCTTTTATATAAAATGGTGTAGTATTTGCATATGACCACTGCACATCCTCCTGCATACATTAAATCATCTCTAGATAACTTAAAACACCTAATACAATGTAAATGTTACATAAATAGCTGTTATACTGTATTGTTTAGGGAATAATGACAAGAAAAAAAAGTCTGTACATGTTCAGACCGGAAGCAACCATTGTAGGCCTTTCAATCCACATTGGTTGAATCCACAGATGCAGAACCTGCTGATACAGAGGGCTATCTGTATGTATCCTTAAAGATTCAAATTCTTATTTGATGTCTTGAAGCATTTTAAACATACTTGTTTTATATTAGCTTTCAGAGTGTCATTTTGTTATCTCTAGTGTTGGGAATTCTAATTTTATTGGTGACTACATCTGCTGATTCACTCAGGGTAGATTAATTTTTCTTCATATACTTTTTGTATTTAAATGAACTTTTTCATTTTAGAATAGTTTTAGATTTACAAATAAAATTGCACAGACAGTACAGAGAGTTCCGTATATTCAACACTCATTTTCTCCTGTCATTAACATCTTATATTGGTACATTGCTATTAAATAAATCCACAGTTTACTTAGATTTTACTAGTTTTGTCCTAATGTCCTTTTTTCTCTTCCAGGATGCCATAGTATATTCAGTCATTTCCTTAGGCTTCTCTTGGCTGTGACACTTTCTCGGACGTTTCTTACTTTTGATGACCTTGATAGTTTTGAAGAGTACTGGTCAGATATTCTGTAGACTATCCCTAAATTTGAGTTTATCTGATATTTTCCTCATGATTAGACTGAGATCATGGGTTTTTAAAAGGAGGAACAGAGACGAAATGCCAAATACACCATGTCAGGGGTATGTTGTTACCCTTAACACACCACAACACACCATAACACCAATGATGTTATACTGGTTACCTGGTTAAGGTAGTGTTCCAAGGTTCCTCAACTGTAAGTTTCCTCTCCTTCTCTTCTTTTCATACTGTACTCTACAGAAAAAACTCCCTGAGGACAGCTCACATTTAAGAGATGGGGAGTTAAGCTCCATCTCCTTGAGGGGGGAATGTGCACATATATTGTTTGGAATTCCTTTGTACAGAGATTTGTTTCTTCTCCCTGACATATTTACCACTCAGTCACTTATTTGTATCAGTATGGACCCATGGATATTTATTTTAAATTTTGGTTATAATTTAATACTGCATTATTTATTTTATAACTCAAATTGTACCAACTTTGGCCATAGGGAGCTCTTTCAGTTGGCTTCTGTGTCCCTTTGACACGCCCCCAGCATTGCTTTGTTTTGTTTTGAGCACTTCCTTACTTTCTGGCACCACAAGATGTTCCAGGCTCATCTTGTGTGTTTCCTTCATTAGCCCTAAAGTCAGCCATTTCTCCAAGAAGTCATGGCTTCTTTAATTGGGGAATGGCATTAGAAATCAAGATCTAAGTGCTGAGTGTGTCCTTTGGACTGGAGCGTCATTGCTTCCAGCCCTCACAGTGAACAGAGCTGAGAAATAAATGTGTGTGTACTAATGTGTAATTATTTTTATATTTATCCATCAGCATCTGTGGTGAGCTGGAAAAGAGTTCATTATGATGTCTTGGACTCTGGTCCAGGCTCACATGGTTCCTTCTAGCCTCCTTCAGCTTGTCTTTAATCTCTACTGCAACAGTGGGCACAGTTCTCACCATCCTCCATCCACTGACTGATTTGTTCAGTTCCAGTGTACATGGATGGTGGTTTGAGAATTGTTAATCTGTATTCTGGTGCGAATCACCTTTACCAACTGAAGTTCAGTGCTCCATACTGTTCCTTTTGTCTTTAGTCTTTAGTCTTATCATTTCCAGTCACTTTCAACGTTACATAGGTACTTTGCACCTCTTTTTTCTCAACTCCTTCAGTGAGGTTATGTCACAGCACATATCATATGTAATACACTAAGATTCTGTAGTCATAGTCTGCATTCAGTCCTGGGGTCTTGCACCTTCCTAGTTGACTTCTTTAATTTGCATACATTAATATTCATTCTTTGTGCTGTCAAGTTCAGATGGATAGTGTCATGCATCCACAAGTACAATACCATACAGAACAGTTTCACAATCCCAAGAAATTCCTTATCATCACCTAACCCCTGGTAACGAATGATTTATTTTCCATCCTTATAGCTTCGCCTTTTCCAGAATGTCATATAGTAAATGGAATCATACAGTATGTAGCCTTCTCCGACTGGCTTCTTTCACTTAGCTACATGCATTGAAGGTACAACTATGCTGTGACATGGATTAATATCTTGTTCCTTTTGATCACTGAATAGTATTCCATAGTATAAATGTACTACAGTTTGTTTATCGATTCATCTACTGAAGGACATCTTTGTTACTTCCAGTTTGGGCAATTATGAATAAAACTGCTATAAACATTTGAGTCCAGTTTTGTGTAGACATATGTTTTCAAATCACTTGAGTAAATACCTAGGAGCACAATTGCTAATGATATGGTAAGGCTATTTTTAGCTTTGTAATAAACTACCAAATTGTCTTCCAAAGTGGCTGTAACATTTTGCACTCTCACCAGCAATGAATGAGAGTTCCTCCCACCCCGCATCCTCACCAGTAGTTGGTATTGACAGTGTTGTTTTGTTTTTGGTTTTTAGCCACTCTAAAACCAGTAGTATTATTTATTTTAATTTGCATTAGCTAATAACAAATAATGCTGAGTGTCTTTTCATATGCTTATTTGAAACCTGTGTATCTTCTTTGGTGAGGTGTCTCATCAGATCTTTTGACCACTTTTTAATTGGGATGTTTATTTCTGTATTGTTGAGTGCCTGTATTGTTCTGTTCTGGATAAAAGTTCCTTATCAAACATGGTTTGAAATGTTTTCTCCCAGTTTATTGTGGTCTTTTCATTCTCTCCATAGTGTCCAAAACAAAGGAAAAGTATTAAATTTTGATAAAGTCTACTTGCAAATTTTTTTTCAGGGTTCAAGTTTTTGGTATTGCATCTAAAAACTCATCAACAAGTCCAAGGTCATGCTAATTTTATCCTCTGTTTAATAGAAGTTTTATAGTTTTGTGTTTATACTTAGGTTTATGATCCATCTTGAGTTGATATTTGTGTAAGGTGTGAGGTCTGTGTTGGAGTTCATTTTTGCATGTGGATATCTAATGTAGCAACACCATTTGTTGAAAAGACTCTCTTTTCTTCGTTAAATTGCTTTTATGTCCTTGTAAAAAATGAGTTGACTGTATTTGTATAGGTTTATTTCTGGGCTCTCTATTTAGTTCCATTGATCTATGTGTCTGTTCTTTCACCAATACTCTACTGACTTGATTAACATAGCTCTACAGTGTGTCTTGAAACCTAGTAGTGTGAATCCTCCAACATTGTTCTTCTTTTTCAGCAATGTGTTGGCTATTCTAGCACGTGTGCCTTTTCACATAAATTTTAGAATAAGTTCACCTGTTTCTACAGAAAATGTTGCTGGAAGTTTTATTGAGATTGCATTGAAACTACAGGTGAAATTAGAAAGAATTGACATTTTAACAATATTGATTCTTCCAATCCAAGGATACAGAATACCTTTCCATTTATTTAGATCTTTTGTGATTTCTTTCTTCAGTGCTTTTTAGCTTTCCCCACACAGATCCTATACATATTTTGTTAGATTTCTACCCAAGAACTACATTTGTATTGGTTCTATTGTAAATGGTAGTTGTTTTTAATTTCTTATTCCAATTGTTCATTGCAGGTATATGTGTTTTGTATATTTAACTTATTCCTGGATCTTGCTAAACTTGCTTATTAGTTCCAAGAGGTTTTTGGTAGATTCTTTCTACATAGAAAAGCATGTCATCTTCAAATAAAAGCAATTTAATTTCAGCCTTCCCAATTTGTATATCTTTTAGTTCTTTTTCTAGTCTTATTGCACTAGCTAGGGCCTTCGGTAAGATATTGAATAGGAGTGATGAGAGAGGACAGCTTTGGTTTGTTCTCAATCCTAGAAGGAGATTAATCATTTTATTACAGTTGGGATTAAATTAGTACTAAAATTAGTACATCGCTTAATGATGGGGATACATTCTGAGAAACGCATTATTAGGAAATTTTGTCATTGTGTGAATACTACAGAGTGTACTTACACAAACCTAGATATAGCCTACTACACACCTAGGCTATATGATGCTAATCTTATGGGACCACCATCATAGGTTTTTTTCATTGCTGACTGAACTGTCATTATGTGAGATACAACTGTAGTAATTTTCCTATATGTATACCCTTTATTAGGTTAAGGATATTCTTTTATATTCCTAGATTTTTGAGAGTTTTTACCATGAGTTGGTGTTGAATTTTATAAAATACTTTTTATGCATATAATATATTCTTGTGACTTTTCTCATTTAGTCTGAAAATATAATACATTATCTTTATTGATTTGTGAATGTTGAACCAACCTTGCATTCCTGTAATGAACTCCACTTGACTGTAATGTATTATCCTCTTATATATACTGCAGAATTTGATTTGGTAATATTTGTTAAGCATTTTTTTGCATTGATGTTAATGAGAGATATTTTTCCACAGTTTTTTTATAATATCTTTATCTGATTTTGGTAATTAGGGTAATGCTGGTCTTATAAAATGAGTTCAGAAGTGTCCCTTCCTTTTGTATTTCTGGATGATATCGTGTAGAGTGGGTATTATGTCTTTGAATATTTGACAGAATTCACCACTGAAACCATCAGGAATTGATATCTTTTTTGTGTGTGTGTGAGGAAGATCAGCCCTGAGCTAACATCTGCCAATCCTCCTCCTTTTGCTAAGGTAGACTGGCCCTGGGCTAACATCCATGCTCGTCTTCCTCCACTTTATATGGGATGCTGCCACAGCGTGACCTGACAAGCGGTGCATCGGTGCGGGCCCGGAATCCGAACCGGTGAACCCCGGGCTGCCACAGAGGAGCACGTGCACTTAACCATTTGTGCCACCAGGCCGGCCCCAGGAATTGATATCGTCTTGTTTAGAATGTTTTGACGACCAATTCAATTTCTTTAGTAGATATAGGGACAGTCAGGTTATCTATTCCTCCTTGAGTGGATTTTTATAGTTTGTGTCTTTCAAGCAATTTGTCTATTTCACTTCAGTTATAAAATATATGGACATACAGTTGTTTGCAGTATTCCCTTATTACCCTTTTAATGACCATGGGTGAGTAGTGATCATTCCTCTTTCATTCTCAATATTGGTAATTTGTATATTATCTTTTTACATGTTAGCCTGGCTAGAGGTTTATCAATTTCATTGAACTTTTCAAATAATCATATTTTTCATACATTAATTTTCTCTATTGTTTTCCTGTTCATTGATTTCTGCTCTAATTTTTAGTTTCTTTTTTTCTGCTTGCTTTATAGATAATTGCTATTCTTAATCTTCTTTTTGCTTGAGGAAGATTGTCCCTGAGCTAACATCTGTACCAATCTTCCTTTATTTTGTATGTGGGACACTGCCACAGCTTAGCTTGATGAGCGGTGTGTAGGTCCGTGCCCAGGATATGAACCTGTGAACCCCAGGCCACCAGTGTGGAGCGTCCAAACTTAACCACTACGCCACCAGGCCAGCCCCTTGATACATTTTTATAGTATCCATTTCTTTTCTGACATTACCCATCTGGCCTTGCATATTTTCTTTTTTTTTTTTAACTCTTCACATAGTTACTTTAAATTCCCTGTCTAATAATCCCAATATCTGTGTCATACAGGAGTCTGGTTCTGATGATTGTTTTGTCTCTTCATAATGCCTGCGTTTTTTGGTTGTTTATTTTGTTTCACCTTTTGGCATATCTTGTAAATTTTTTATTGCAAGCCAGACATGTTGCATAGGGTAATAGGTATTGAGGTAAATAGACCTTTATTGTAGAGATTATCTGGCTAGGAGTTGGAATGCTTTTAATGTTTGTTGTAGGCACGACCTTCAGAAAGAACCAATCATATCAACACCTTGATTTCAGATATTTCATCTCCAGAACTTAAGACCGTAAATTTCTGTTGTTTTAAGCCACTCAGTTTGTGGCATTTTGTTATAGCAACCCTAGGAAACTAACATAGGTTCCTAGAAGAAACGTACGCAAAAATGTGGGTGCCCCAATTGCTGTGGCGCCAGGGCCATCTTCACTCTCATGGTTAGTCTACCTTCAACCTCCAAAATTAGTGAAAGTTACTAGCTAAGTGTTTCTACCAGTTTATGGCATCAAGCAGCTACTGCTCCAAGTAAACAGATCTCAGATGCTGCATCTTTCTGGGTGTGCCTGCCTCTCCAGATTTCAGGGGGGTAGTTTGCCCTGTGACCTCACTTCTTTGATGGGTCTGAGAAAAGTTGTTGATTTTTCTTTCCTTTTCTTGTTATAAGGATGTCAGTCGTGACTCCCAAGCTCTGCATGTTGGAGGTAAAACTGCAAGTTCCTTGGTGTATTTTTGAAATCCTTTATGCTGAGTTGATTTTTAGCAAGGCTAGTTTTTCTGTGAGAATTCTGTGTGTCCTAAACTCCAGAGAAGTTTTTGCGCTGGCTACTTCCGAGCGGTTCAGGAGTGCTGTGTTTCTGTTAATTCTCATTTTGAAGGTCCTGGACTACCTGAAAGTACAAACTCAATGCATATAAAGTCCAGTCAGGGTCAAAAAGCCTGAGTGGAACTTCTTCTTCACCCTAAGTCTAAGCGGAGACAGATAAGAAGTGCATTGGAATTATTTAAATAATCAATTATACTCTTTCATAGCAAAAGTGCTATGGTCCTCCGAAAATGCAGAGTGAATGAATGAAGAAATGAAGAAATATTTGGACAAATAAACAGTCTGTATGTACTCTTCCCAAAGTCAGAGTTGCAGAACGGCTACTGAATAACCTAATTTGCACAAACTTACGGGCACAGGGCTGTTGTGTCTGCGCTAGGCAAAGCCCACCAGGTGCACTCTGCGGGCATCACATTGGAAGAGTGACAGTGGCCATTTGGTGATGGGATGGTGAGGGGCCTGATAGACTCATTGTGTAGCACAGAAGGGGCATCTGAAGGGCTGCAAGAGGAACAGGGAGCTCTTGAGGGCAGAGCAAGGAGTGGGAGGGGACAGCAAAGATCAGGTCCCACAAGCCTTCCTTTCCCCTTGGAGATTCAGTATGTGAGAATGGAAGCAAGCCCTGAAAGTAGGAGAAATGCCTGTTATTAAAAGGTGTGTGCTGGATATTACACTTTCATCTCTCAGATCCAAGCCCATATAACCTCTGCAAACCTGATTTTTCCTGTACTATTTCAGTGTTCCTCTTTTGTCTTTTTACTCCTCCAACATCTGTTTAACCAATTCTGGATTGGCAACCAATCGTGGTCAGAAATCCTGCATACCTCAACACTTTTGTAATTGCGTGATAAATAGCTCAACAAACTCTCCACTAGAACCTGCAGAATTTTAGAATAGCCATATGTACATGTCAACTTCGTGCCCACTAGACTTTCTGCTCTATTAAATACTGAACTGTGCGTATGCTCTGGATCCCGTTCCACTGACTGACCCTATGGAGCGTGGAGTTAACCTTCCCAAAGAGGAATAAGCCTGGCTTTGGGGAGTGACATCTAGGACTTGGCAGGTCCTGCTTGATAAGAGTGTCTGTTTACCTGGGGCTTTGACCCACATTGGACAGTCTAACAAAGTGATTTATGGTGGAGCCTTTTGACCATACAGTGTCAGCTTGACCTCTGGAGGGGCTGGAGACTAACAGTCACATGGGCAGTCAACCATGTCTATGTGACCCAGCCCCAACAGAAACTCTGGAGACAGTGCTCTGGTGAGCTTTCGTGGTTGGCAATGCTCAAAGCTCTTACAGTTAAATGTTCATATTTAACTGAACACCTACATTTTGTATAGCATTTCTGTGGCAGATATACCAAGAGTATCAGTATGAATGCGCCTAAAGTGGAAGAGCCAGTGTGGGGTAGGGATAGATTTAAATCCATCCTATAAAGCCGTTCCACACATCTTTCATATTTTCCTACTAACTTGGATGCTCTCCCCCCACCCCTGCCAACCTGACCTGTAGCTATTTGTACATTGTTATAAACTTGTGCAGAACTATTTGCATGGGAGTTAACTGATGGTTAGCCAACTCCAAATCTTCCTTCTGTCTGTCATTTTTCATTGGTATTATAAGCATAACCCAGTCTCTCAATACAGCTGATCATCAATGTCAGTATCATCATAGACTTGTTCATATAAGGTAGTTGAGTCTTACCAATAAGACCAGTGTCACCCTCATCACAAGACAGTACCAAATGTAACCTGAAAAATGAGTTGAAAGATACTGGTGTGTTACTTCAGTCCCATTCAGTCATTAACAGTTGGTCCAGTTCATCATCACAACGTATGACCAAATGACCAACTGTCTCCCAGAGTGATGCCATTTAGATTTGCAGGCTTCCATTTGACCTTGTCAGGTTCCAAAAGTGGGAGTGGTCTTGGCAATATATACCTTCACCCTTTCAGACAGCCAGTGTAACTGAGCTAGGAGACAATACCATCTCTTGCTCTGAGCCTCTCTCAAGGCACCAACGTAATATTGGATTTCTCTTGGGGCATAACCTGTTTCTTCATTCCTTTACCCTCAGCTACTCTGTCTCCTTCTCTCCATTTGTCATTTATTTTACCTGGACTTTTCCACCTTTTGAAGGGACTTTAGGTTTGGCCACCGTGCTGGTCCAGTCTGCAGGCAACAATACTATTCTAGCAATTGCCTCCCACTCAGTCCACTCCTGCTCTGGTAGTGCAGGGTCATAAGGTGCAGAAGTAGTGGGCTATCTCAACCTCTAGGCAAACAGCTGCATTCAGTGTCAGCCCCAATTTTTCCAGATAGAGATTTCTCTAATTTTCACAGAGAGGTTGAAAGAAAGAATCCCTTAGGAATTCTGACATAAGATTCAAAGATAAATTTATACTTTCTCATTGAGGAATCATGCCTGCTCTCAGCACCTACCATTGCAGCCCTGGTCCTGGGACCACTGCATCAGGTAGGAAAAGAGAAAGGTGAGGTGATGTGGGAGGATTTTACAGTTGCCCAGCCTTCTCCTCCTGCTCTCCACCAGCCGCCCAGTAAAGTGGAAGAATCTATGTAGCAGGGACTGTTGTTGGCCCCCTCGTGCTGAGTGTGAGCACATACTTGTGAAGGTCTATGAGCCAGCCCTTCATGCCTTTCTCTCACCCTGTTTTAGACAACAAATGTTTCAACTGCCAGCTCCAGTTCTCTGGAAAACCATTACTCAGAGGATGACATGCAACATGATATGCCCATGTGATGTGGTATCTCTTCATCCATTGTTGGAGACTATGATCTATAAAGATTGTTCCTGAATCTAAAAAAGTGTCACTCAGTGGTCCAAGTTGATAGTGTCTTCTCCTCCAGTCACTTTCTAGTATCTTGAGTATTTGCATCACTACTGGGTATGCAAAGCCGAGTCCGAAGTAAGTGCCTATTCCTGTCATGACCATTTCTAGCTTCCTGGGGCCACAGGCATCAGTCTGACTGGCCAGCTGTGTGCAGGGCCTTCCCTAAAGGAAATCTGCCCCAAAGCCATCTGCAGTCCCTCTCTCTCTCTCTCTCTCTCCCTCTCTCTCTCTCTCTCTCCCTCTCTCTCTCTCTCTCTCTCTCTCACTGGCAGACAGAACAGTTCTTGTTGGTATTTTGTCCTCAGAGAGTGCAAGAGGAATGTGTCTATGTTCCGTCCATTTCTGCATTGCTGCAGTGTCCCCATCTTCATTTATTTCATGGACCCAGGTGGCCACCTCAGGTGAGTAAACCAGGATTTCCATTTGCTAATTCCAATCACATTCTGATCCCGGAAGAGAGTTCTTCTGATGGGTATCAGTATGTCCTAATTTAACGCACCTCTCAAATCCCCATAGTGATTTATGGGACTATACCCATACACACATCTCTTTAAAAAGCCAATTTTCCCCATCAGGCCCATCTGCCCAATCACATGACTAGCCATTGGCAACTCTCCATGAGTTGATAAAAACCCACACATAAGACCAAACAGCATACTGTTCAGCCCACTGAGATGGTTTGTTTTTACCTTCTTCCGCCAGAGTGGCAGCCTTCCAAACAGGATGCTATGAATTCACCTTGGAACTGTCATCCATAAACCAAGCAGGTCTTTGTCAGTCAAGCAAGAGTTATTCATAGGGCACCAACCAAGCGGCCATAAGATCCTCAAGGGGTTCCAAGCCAGCTCTAGGGGAAAAAGGGCTCCCTGCTCATGAATGCAATGAATATCTCCTTTCATGCCCCCCAGCAGTGCAAACCATTTCCATTTTGTTATGGAATTCTTCTTGGCACTACCCCTCCCATTAGAGCATTTGTCCAGCATTGTCCAAGATGTTTTGGGTATTTCAGGTTTCAAGATTATGTCCTTCAGTCATAAGGGTAGTTTCAATTAATGTCCAATACCAAGCTAGTAATTTGTCCCAAGTGGAAATTTTCTGATCCAAAATCTCAGTGGTCTGACATCACAGATTTTGCCCTAAGCCCCAGTCAGCTGTCCACACAGGGCTATTGTACAGAATCTCTTTTTGTCTACCAGGTGTCCTATACTGCTTTAAATTAATAGCCTGTGTGGACTTAGGCAATAGTACTCATTCCTGTTTGACATGTCCAATCAGTATTGTCTGAAGGGCATATTTACATGCCTTCTGTTTTACAGTGCTAGATAGAAGACTGTTCCCATTCAGGAGTAACATCCATTCTCACAATATATTCAGATAAAAGAGATGCAACCACTTCGTATAAAGTCTGTCCAAACATCCCAGTTTTCATCCAAACTTTCACCTTCATTGTATCCCCATATCTTTTCAGTTCAACTATAGCTCCTGTTTGGACTTCATCAACAGGTTTTCAGTTAACAGTGCATTGGACTCCCACATGACCAAGTCACAAGAAAAGTCTCTCTCCACCCCTGACCACTTTACCCGTTCACGTGCATATAGCTTTCAATCCCCTACCAGGAGTCAGGCCAAGGTACACTGGCCCTTTAGTCAATGCTTACACTGATTAGTTTGTGGGACCATCACGCAAGGCAATTCAAGACCAAGTTTCCATTGTCGTCTGAGCCTTCTGGTTTTTTATATTCCTCTAAACTAGGGTAAATATGGCAGATTTGTTTAGGACTCTTCCACGTTGGGGGACCAGTAGGGGCTTCCATCTGTCCACCCAACCTCTGAAAGTGCTGCATAAAGACCTTTGTTTTCCCCATCAATGTTCACTTTTTTCACTCCATTTTCTTACAAATCATGCTAACTTTCTTGGCTATCTGACATTTCAGTATGACTTTTCCCTTTTGTGGCAGCCCTAAGGCCACCAGATATAGCTCAGACTGGCTGGAATCCAAGCTTGACCCAGCATCAGGATCTTCTCCAACACTTTATTTTACTTTCATTTTAGCTATTACAAATAACAATAACCAAAGGGTTGTATATTTGGCTTATTTCCTATTAGTTTGCATTTCCTTATGCATCCAGTGAGCCAACTGCTCAGGAGTTGGATCTATCATTTTTAAATTCCATCAGTAACTTTTACCTCCTGTAACCAATGGCAACCACAGCTGCATTTTCATACCATGGGTGACCCTGTAGACTTCCAGGAATAAAATGTTCATCAATTCCAACTGCCTCATCTTTATTCTTCCAAAGCCACATGTTTCTGTGAGTCAGAGTGAGGCTATCTAATCCCACTTTTGACACCAACTATAAAGTCAGAAGGGCAATTCACCAGACCACCCTCACATCTGACACCAACCACAGACTTTGGGAGTTCCCAAGATCACCCTTAGGTTTGATAATTCACTGGAAAAACTCATGTAACTGATTGAAAGCTGTTATACTCAAGTCCACAGTTTATTACAGTAAAAGAATACAGATTAAAATCAGACAAGGGATGAGAGAGCTGGAGCAGAGCCCAGGAGTGTTCTAATGCAGAGCTTCCAGTTGTTCTTTCCAAGTGGAGCCAAGGGGAGCACCAGTTCCTCCCAGCAAAGATATGTGACAACACACACAGAGTATTTCCAACCAGAAAGCTCATCTGTGCCCTAGGGGCTTGCCTCCGGGCAGTCCACCAATGAGATTTATTATGGGGGCTTTGGGTCATGCAGCATCCATTCATTCTCTGGAGGGGCTGGAGACTAAAGGTCAGCCTCATGGGTGATGAACCTTGCCTACGTGATCAAGCACCAGTAGAAACTTTGGGCACAAGGCTCAGGCAAGCTTCCCTGGTTGGCAATATTGAGTGAGTATTGTCACACATCATTAGCAGCAGGAGTTAACACTGTCCAAGACTCCAACAGGAGTGAACAGGTGGAAGCTCTGAGTTTGGAAACTTTCTCGACTCTGCCCCCTGCATCTCTTCCCTTGGCTGAATTCAGTCTGTGTCCTTTCACTGTAGCGAACCATGATCACAAGTATAGCAGCTTTCAATGAGTTCTATGAATTCTCCTAGTGAATTATCACTATTATCTAGTGAATTATCTGGGGGGAGGGTCTTGAGAACTCCTGAACTCTGCATTGGTGTCAGAATGCAGTCTTATGGACTGCTCCCTAATTTTACAAACACAGAAAAAGAATCTTTCCAGAAACACTTGCCTGCACATAAAGCCTCTGTAGAACTGGCCCAGCCCTCCTTGATCTGTGTAGATGGCGTCCACCCTTAGGTCACAGGGCACATGAGGAAGGCTGCGGAGAATGATGTGGTCTCATCATCTGCATCCCACTCTGAATGGCAGAAATTAATCCACTATCATAATTCTGGGGACAAGAAAAGAATAAATGAATCTTAGAAAATGAAAAAAGTCGTGCCTAAGATAAGTTTGACAACATCACCCACTTACGAACATACACGTAGAAATATTTTTATCCTTTTTCTTAAGAAAATACTAATCCACGAAAAGCATGTTTCAATTAATCATCAGATTAAAATTAGAGTTTAGATTTTCCAAAGAAATAGTCAGGCTGACATCTCCTCTCACTCCAGCATTATAAATATCAACCACTTCCCAATGCAAACAAAGGCAAGCGATGCTGTGAGATGATAAGAAGGAACAAGCAGACTAAATAAGGCAGAAGAAAATGGCTGAATAAGAGAAGTACAGGGAACATAACAAGAAAAAAAGAAACAGTGCAGTCTAGGAATGGACCATCAGCACATGCCTCCCAGCCAAGCCCGGATGGTCTCAGCATCCTTCTCAACACAGTGCCCAGTCCCTACAAATAGATGAGACACAAAATGCCTTCACTACTCCAGAATTAAATTAATCGTGAACAGAAGCATGGATTGTGGTCCCAAGGCAAAAAAGGCCAGAGTGAGTTCCATTAGTTCACACCTGGCATTGGGCTGGGTACATTTGCATATATTGTTTAGAATCTTCAGACTGGCCCTTCATTTGAAATGAGGAAAGTGAGATACGTATGGGAACGTGACAGGCCAGTGTCACACAGCTAGTAAGAAGCTGACCCTCCCTTAGATCTAGGATTGGAGTTGGCAAACTACAGCCCACAGGCCCAATCCAGCCCTGTGTCTGTTTTGTAAGTAAATTTTTACTGGTCTGTAGCCACACTCATAGCATTTTGTATTATTTACAGCTGCTTTTGCACAAAATGACAGAGTGGAGTATTTGCAACAGAGACAGTGTGGCCTGCAGAGTCTAAAATATTTACCATCTGGTCCTTTTCAGGAAAAGCTTGCTGGCCTCTGTTCTAGGACTTTTTTCACTATGCGTAGTTTTAGAGCCCTAGAATAAATAAGCACTGTCACACATACTTTCTGTTTAGCATTATTTTAAATTAAGCTTGCTAATGATCAATTTCTTACTTTGTGAGAAGAGAATAAAAGAATAAAAAACAACATAAAACATTTCTTTCTTGCCAACCATTCAAGTCACTAATTTATTTCCAGAAAATTAGAATTCTAGATCCCAAGAGCATTTGGCATATGATGGTTCTAGAAATAAAAAATATATATATCGATATGTTTCAGGCAGTCCTGTAGTTTGGAGGTATTTTATTTTAAAAATAATAACAGTTGCCATGAATTGAGCATACCCGATGTTCTAGGAACATGTTCAATGCTTCATAGTATTTTTTACCCTCAAAACAGCCCAACAAGATAGGTGTTTTTGCCCTCTTACAGAAGAGGAAGCTGAGACTTGGAAAGGTGAGATAGTCTTCCCAAAGACAGTAATGGCAAGAAAGACCCACGTCCAAACTCAGGCTGTGTGACTCTGAAGGTAGCACCCTCCCCACCGTGCAGAATGAGGATTCCGGATGCAAAGATGAGGAAGCACGAAGGTGTGGAGGAACTACCCCTTGCTGCACCCCGACCGCCTCGCACACATGACTGAGTGCCAGCTTCAGGACCCCCTTCCACTCTCTCTTCCCTCTCTGCTGCAGATGGAGAAACTGAGGTCTGGAGAGGTTAAGAAAGCTCCTGGACTGTTCTCATTGGTGGCACATCTTTGCTAGCCATGGTATTTCCAATTTGGGAAATCCACACAGAGCTCAACCATTCCACACTAGTGTTCCATGACAATAAGATGAGGTGCCACCGGGAAAGCCGTTCGCGCTCCCGAGAACCATTCTCTATAATAACAGCACCTCACTGGGCACATCCTTGCCTTTGTTTTCAACATGTCCAGCAATCTCAGGCACCCCGGAGACAAGGCACAGCCCAGGTAGAGATGGAGGGAAGTTCACACGAAAATGCAGCCAAGAAACCAAACTGGCCACTCGGACCTCTGCTTTCTCGCTGTGAACCTGAGACCCCTCTGCCAACCACAACTATGGAGACCACATAAAGGGCATGTCAAGGCCCTTTTCGTTTCATTGTCTTGTCAGTATCCTGGGAAACAGACAGTAAACATTAAGACAAATGACGAGGAAATAAAATCTTAAGCAACTAATTATCGTAAAAAGCTCCACACAGGTTCCAAGAATGAGGAACAACAGGCGTCACATAGGACTGGGTAAAAACAGTTTTAGGTGGATTTATTCTTCCAAATTCTCTCTATATACAAACTCCAAGTGGAGCCTAAAACTTAAAAGCAGAGCTGTTTTACAGCATCATGGGGCTGGAAGATCATGAAGAGGCTACAGGGCAGTCCGGCCCACCAAGCCTGGCAGGCGAGTGGGTTCCTCCCAGACCAGGAGGAGTGAGGGCCAGGCAGCAGCCCCAGCTCCGCAGGCGCTGGTGTAACAGGGGTCAGCCCCCAAGAGGCAGGGAGGGTGGGTTCAAACACGACTTCATAGACTACCTTCCACCTCTGTGGCATTTAGCTTCTGTAATGTGTTTTTGCCTTTTTAATTTTAAAATGAAACACCAGCCAGGGAATGCTTTTTCCCTAAAAAGTTGTACTATAATGAAAAAGCTGTTCTCCCACTTAGTAAAAAGGAAAACGATTCCATGTGCTCCTTGGAGATCAGAAATAACACTCTTTCAAGAGGCTATGATGTCATCTTGGCTTTCTGAAAAAAGCCAATATGACATTTCAATAGGTATCAAAAACAAGAGAATGTCACTCTCCTTGCCTCAGTTCAAATAAGTCTTCCCTAAAGGTGGATCTATTTATCTCTGACTGACATCATAGTCACATCAGGAATACAAAGTGAACTGGACCATCAAGGCGATTACTAGTTGATTCAAACCAAAAGGCCAAGGCAGCACCCATAGCATGGCTGCGTCTGACTAAAATAGACCCTGTGGTTTTGTGACAAATAATTACTCCATTTCCACATTGGTTTACCGCTGCAATGCATTTGCTCCCTTATTCCACACATGTTTATTGAGCTTGTCTCATACCCCAGACGATACAGTGCACTGATAACGCAGAATTGGAAGATGACAACTGGACGCTGGAGGACTCCGTGGTCAAGGAGGAGACTGGAAGCACACCAGAATAAGCCCTATGAGGGAGGCCCGCCAGGGAGCTGGGGTGCCCCAGGGGGACAGCCTAGCTGGGTGGTGTAGAGAAGGCTTCCTGAACCCCTCAAAATGCCTGAGCGAAATCCCGGAAAAGGATGGGAGTTAGCCCCCATGGAGATCAAAGAAAGGCCATCCTGGGGAGACGTGCAGGTGACACCCAGAGAGGTGAAAGCGAGAGTTAGCGTGGCGGCCATAACAAAACTCCACAGTCAGGGCAGCTTAAACAACAGACATTTATTCCTGACAGTTCTGGATGCTAGAAATCTGAGACCAAGGTGTCAGCAGATTGGTTTCTCCTAAGGCCTCTCTTCTTGGCGTGTAGACAGCCATCTTCTCCCTGTGTCTTCACATGGTCGTCCCTCTGGCTATGTCTGTGTCCTAATCTCCTCTTCTTACAAGGACACCTGTCACATTGGGTGAAGGTCTACCCTAGCGACCTTATTTTAACTTAATCACCTCTTTAAGGACCCTGTCTCCAGATATGGTCACATTCTGAGATCCTGGGGATTAGAACACCAACATATGAATTTGAGGGACACGATTCAGCCCATAACACAGCCTTACAAGGGTTCAGTACAAACGGCATGTGATAGTGGGTGGGCCGAGGACCATGAGAGGAAAGACGGATCATGTGGTGATGTGGCTCTCAATGACCCCGGCCACCGGGAGGGGAGGAGCCAGGGCCACTTGGGCTGTTGCATGAGCACCTGAAGAGCTGATGGCCTAGAGACCAAGGAGGGAATCACCCACAGGACAAGGAACAGATGTGGTGTGTGGAGGGCTTTCTAATCCAGATGGGGGTGTTGCAGGACCACGGAGCAAGGTAGGTGACGAAGAGCAGGTGAGCCCAGGTCTCTCTGCCTCAAAGTCTGTGTGCCAGTCTTCCTGGCTCAGGTGCTAAGAGGGGCATGTCTTCATCAGCCCGGCTGCTATGACAAAGTACCACAGGCTGGAGACTTCAACCACAGACATTTATCTTCTCACAGTTCTGGAGAAGAGAAGTCCAAGATCAAGGTGCCAGTCCTGTTCCTGGTGAGAGTTTCTTCCAGGCTTATAGATGGTCATCTTCTCACATGGAAGAGTGAGAGAGAGACAGAGAGAGAGAGAGGAAGCTCTCTGGGGTCTCTTCTTACAATGACACTAATCCAGGGGACCCCACCCTCATGACCTCATCTAACCCTAATCATTTCCCAAAGGCCCCACCTCCAAATACCATCACACTTGGGGTTAGGGCTTCAATGTATGAATTTTCAGCGGACACAAATCTTCAGTCCATAAAAGGGTATGAGGCTGAGATGGGCAGCCTGGACATTTGGGTGAAAACTGAGACACCTGCCATGGGGAAGGGGAGAGAGCTGACCCCAAACCTGGGCGAGAAAGCCACACCTGCTTACACCATCACAGCATCTCCCTAAGGCCATCTTGAGGTGTCCAGACACCAGGTCAGACATTTTCTGCTTGGGTTTCAATGCAAATTCCTTGAGGTGCCGTCTCTTGCCGTGATCTTCATTCTTCCAGGGTCCCCTGTCGTTCTCTAATGATTAGCACCTGTGCCCAATATTGTGTCCTCTATAATCAGATGAAGTCTTATTCCAGTCATTTGACTCATATTAGTTCTTGTGGTATCTGGTGTGTAGGGCGGGGGAGGAAGAAATTCAAAGTATGTTCTAATCACTCTTTCCACTTTTCTCCCTTTCCCCTTGAAAAAGAGAGCAGATATATATTTGCTCATCAAACTCCTGGGAAACTGCCAACTTGACAAGAAGGTGCTTCGACAATCTGGCATTTTCTGATCTTGGATTGTGGGGTATCTAAAAGGGAACAATTTGGGGATCAGACTAAAAAAGTAGATGGCTTCATTTTATAAACGCAGACAGCTGCTCTCAGCTCCCGGCTACAAAGGGACAAAGCTCAGACCATGCCTCTGGTCATGGATCCCAGCGCTCCCTCCCAGCTCCGAAATAATGGAGCAAGCAAGCCCTCCCTGAGACAGTGGGGCTCAGCACTGTAGCTCCTGAAAGTGGACACATTTGTATGAAGTTTGTGTTAAAGCTCATACATAGGTATAAACTACCTAGTTTCTCCTTGCAGAAAATACAGGACACCTCCCCAAATACTTACCACAGTCCTCCCCAAAAGGGCAGCTGCACAGACATGAGAGGTCAAAAGGCAACTGCGTGAATAACCCGAAATTCAAACAGTGCACCAGGTCCAGGACCTGATCAACCCAGGTGCAACGTGACCACACTTGGCTTCTGGTCCAAATAGGGAACTTCATGCTTTCATATCACTTTCCTGTATGCTTGCAGGTTCTCAAGGACACCCCACACATCTGCCAAGATCCTCGCCTGATTTTGAAAGGAAGTCACTTAGAAAGAATAAAATCGTCGCCATTTTTGCAGTTATTGAAAGAGAGAACAGATCAGTTCTGATTCTAAATAGGGCCCGAGGCAAAGTTGGTGGAATCATTCAGCCATCTTTCCAGTCCGTTCATTAATTATGTGTCCATCCATTCCTCCAAGCACTTAACTATGGTGCTTTTAGCCAGGTGCTGGGTGTCCATGAGCGAACACAGGAAGTCCAGCGCCCCTGGTCACCCCTCACCCCCCAGACTCTCCCGTGCATCCCCCTTTCTGACTCCAGCTCACACCCCTTCCCAACACTTCAAAGCCTGCACAGTCTTTCATCAGAAAATACGCACTTCTCTTCTCCTGTCCTTCTTTGTGGGTGTGCTCCAACTGACCCCGTGCTTGCTCTGCTGCCCCTGGGCGCCTCTCAGGCGTCTACTGTTTTCCCCACTGCCCCCAATCTGCTGGGCTTGGGGGTAGGGTAGGAATCCTCCTTGCTCACTGACACTTTGAGATTATTCTTCACCCCTCCTCCCTACAGTCTCCCGTAAGACCCTACCCGTAAGTGCCTGGCATGTGGCACATTCAGTTGTTTTTTATTGAATGGTTGTCATCCATTACAGTAATCTCTAGACTGGTCCTTCCCCTGCACTCTTTGGTAGTTTTAGCGCCTGGATCACCATGATCTCTCCAATCTCTCTTTAATACGCACAACAGAGATCCTCTCGGTGTCTGGCTCTTCCCTTCCTTAATTTCCTCTTCTGCAAAGAGTTGGTCTTCTACCCAGCCTCAGCCACCCCCATAGCCACCCCCAGATCTTGACATCACTAATGACCACAGCTTCTCCATCCACTTTATTTCAAACATTGCACCCTTCCATCTCCTGACATCATTTGAGCTCATTCCCTCTGGTACTGTTACTCCAACAAGACGTTGATTCCTGTTATGAATTCTAATCCATTGATTTGGGCAACGTTTTACTCCATGTCCTCATTTCCTCCTGACCAAGCTTAGATTGCAGGGTTTGTCACTATATAACTCTCTTGCAAACACCCAGCTCCCTTGCCCACTCTGCCTCTATCATATTACCCTGGAAAATTCCCAAGACTAATTAAATGTATGACTCTACCAACTCCATGCCTCCTCACAGCTCTAATTGGAGAAAAATACACAACCATGCTGACAATCTCAATTTATGTTCTTTAATGACCAAGCACCTAGTCCAGATCAACTCCCACTGTGCTTGGGAGATTCTCACACCTTCTTTTCCTTTCAAACCGACACCAACCCCTTCACTCTCATTCTTGGCTGATGACAGTGCTTCCCCATGCAAGCAAAAGCAATGCCAAGAGAACTTCAACTTGTTCTCTTACAACATTTACCCCACCTACCTAAATCTGGACCATAAAATTAGACTTCATTCATTTCACTCAACAAATATTTATTGAAGACTACCTCTAAGAGCTGGAAATTCTGCAGTGAAAGGGAAAAAAAAAAGACAAAAAGACCTGCTTTCACTGAGACGATATATTTGTTTCCTGTTGCTGGCATAACAAATTATCACAAATTTAGTGGCTTAAGTCAACACATATATATTCTCTTAAAGTTCTGGAGAGCAAGAGTCAAAAATATGTCTTCAGGGGCTAAAATCAAGCTGTCAGCACAGCTAGTTCCTTCAGGAACTCCAGAAGAGAATCTGTTCCTTGATTCCTTCACTTCTAGATACTGTGGCAATCCTTGGCAACTGGCCACATCACTCCACTCTCTGCTTCGATCTTTACACGCCCTTTTCCCCTCCAATTTACCTTTTGATTAATATCTGCATGGAATTGCTTAGCCATCCTTTTACTTTCAGCATTTTCGTGTCTTTGTACCTAAAACAGGCCACTCGTAGACAGCATATCGTTGGATCATGTTTTTTTTAACACATGCTGCAAATATCTGCCTTTTAAGTGGGTAGTTTAATCCACTTAAAGTTAAAGTAATTACTGTCAAAGAAGGGCTTGCTTTCGCCCTTTCACTATGTAAATATGTATATTTATATTCTATATGTGTTATATCTTTTTTTTGTTTCTCAATTCGTCCATCACTACCTTGTCTTGTGTTTAATTGATTTTTTCTAGTGTACCATTTTGATTCCATTCTCATTTTCTTTTCTGTAGAGTTTTTAGTTGTTTTCTTAACTAAATCTTTAGTTATTTCCTCCTTCATAATCTGGAGGTTACAATTAACATCTTAACTTCATAACAATGAGCTTGAACAGTACCAACTTAGCTTCAATTGTATACAAAATGCTGCCACTATACAGCCCCATCCATCTCTTTATGCAATTATCATCACAGATTACATCTTTATACATTGAGTTCCCATGAACATAAATTTCATTATTGTTTTATGCATTTGAATTTTAAACCGTATAGGAAAAAGAAAGAAAAGTTGCAAGCCAGAAATACCGTAATACTAGCTTTTATATTTACCCCTGTATTTAGCTTTACTGAACTTCTTTATTTCTTCACCTGGCTTTGAGTTACTGTCTAGTGTCCCTTCACTTCAGCCTGCAGGAGTCCTTTCAGCATTTCTTGTAGGTCAAGCCTACTTGCAATTAATTCCCTCAGCTTTCGTTTAACTGGGAATGTCTTAATTTCTCCTTCATTCTTGAAGGACAGTTTTGTGAGACATAGCATTCTTTATTAAAGATTATTTCTATCAGCACTTTGAATATGTTATTCCACTTCCTTCTAGCCTCCACGCTTGCTAATGAAAAATTGGCTGTTATTCTTATTTTGGATCCCTTGTACATGAACATGACAAGTTGCCTCTCACTTGCTGCTTTCAAGATTTTTTTCTTTCCCTTTGTCTTTTGAAAGTCTAATTATAATGTGTCATGGTATGGATCACTTTGTGTTTATTCTGTTTGGAGTTTACTGAGATTCTTGAATGCGTGGGTTCATGAATTCATCAAATTTGCAGAATTTTTGGACGTTATTTCTTTAAATATTTTTTTTGCCGCTTTTTCTCCCTTTTCTTCTTCTGGGACTCGCATTACATACGATGTTACACTTGATGGTGTCCTACAGGTCTCTTAGGATCTGTTCATTTTTCATCAGTCTTTTTCCTTTCTGTCTCTCAGACTGGATAATCTAAATTGAGCTCTCCAAGTTTGCTGATTCTTTCTTCTTCCTCATCAAATTTGCTGTTGAATCCCTGTAGTGAATTTTTTATTTCAGATATTGTAGTTTTAAGCTTCAGAATTTCTATTTGGTTTATTTTTATATTTTCTATCTCTTTGTTAATGCAGTCACGCATCACTTAACAATGAGGATCCATTCTGAGAAATACGTTGTTAGGCAATATCGTTGTTGTGCGAACATCATAGAGCGTATTTACACAAACCTAGATGGTATAGCTTACTACACACCTAGGCTGTATGGTACTAATTTTTTGAGACCACTGTTGCATATGTGATCCATCATTGACTGAAACATCTTTATACAGCTCATGACTGCATTCTCTATTTGTGTAGATATTATTTTCCTGGTTTCTTTTAGTTGTCTATTAGCTCTCTGAGCAGATTTAGGATCATTGATTCAAAGTCTCTTAATAGTAAATCCAATGTCAGGGCTTCCTCAGGGACAATTTCTGCTCATTTATTTTCTCCTGTGAGTGGGCTATACTTTCTTGTTTCTTTGCTTGTGTTGTAATTTTTGGTTGGAAACTGGACATTTTTAATATTATAATGTGAACTCTGGAAATCATAGTCTCTGTCTCCCCAGTGTTTGTTATTGCTGCTTTTTGTGGATTGTAGTTGTTTATTTAGTGACTCTTCTAAACTCTTTCTGTAAAGACCATTCTTTGCCATGTGTGGTCACTAAAGTCTCACTTCTGTTAGCTTAGTGGTCAGCCAGCGATTTAACAGAGATTTCCTTACATCCCTGAAGCTGACATAATAAAGTCCTCTCCCAGTCTGCAAATGGTCCTGTGTTTGGACACTCCTTCAATGCTTAGCTAGGCCATTCACAACTTTGCCTTAGCATTCACTCCCAGCTTGAGCAGAGCCTAAAGATCAGCCAGAGATGAAAGTTCAGGGTCTTCTCCAGTCTTTTCTGAGTATGCATCCAGGCCTGGGCATGTGTATGGCCTCCTAGATTCCCCAGCATATGTGGAAGCTTTATCAAAGCCTCATTCCTTCATTTTTATCCTTCTCCAGCCTCTTCCTAAGCCTTCCAGTCTGTGTGCTGCTCATCTCATGTGTTATCCCTTGCTTCAGGCAGCTGCAGCTAATATATTTGCCTTTAAATGCTTTGACAAATGCCACCCAGGAGGCTGCTCCAGCCTTAAGAAAATTCCTAGGCAAATGAAACAAAGGCCAGCCCCAGACCAGTCCCTCAGGGAGCCACCAGACAGACACACAACCATAATCCTTTG